>NC_058082.1:50182595-52595095 GCF_014858855.1 Bufo gargarizans | reverse complement strand
ATAATTTTCTATACTTTAAAGGTTTTTTTTCTGGTGTGAAATGTAGGTGACTTTTTTATGATGTGACACCTGCACAGAATTTAAATTATTCTTCAGATTTTCACAACGTGAGCTGCTAGGAGCACAGAGGACGATGTAGATTCCAGTGATGTGTGCCTTATCCTATTGTCATCAGAACTGTACAGATTGACTGAAACAAAGGCTATCGTTTCAGGGATAAATGAATAACCTGTATCCAAACTGCTATCTGAATAAATATTTGGACATTTTCCCTCAATTCTGTGTATGGTTTTAAGTGGTCAGTAATAATGGGTACTGCACATGTAAGAGGCTGTAGGACCTCTCCATAGAAAAAGAAGACATAGGCACCTGCCAAGAATAAACTAAGAGACTTTACTGTTCCAAAAATGATGATGCGTTTCCGGAAAAAAAATCCCCTTCAATTGCGCGTCATGGATTATGTCCAATTGTATCTGAAGGGGATTTATTCCCTGCAATGCGTCATTGTTGGAAGAATAAAGCATCTCTTGGATCATCCCTGACCCGCGTCTGTCTTCTTTTTCTATGGAGAGCTCCTCCAGCCTCATACAAATGCAACAGCCAGAACTCCCAGGAACGGATTCAGGCTTGGCAGCCAGCAGTCAAGAGGATGGATGAGAGTAAAACAAACTAAACAAAAATCACTAAAAGTAAAAAAACAAAAACATCCTGCATGATGTAATAAATGAATATGCGGATGTACATGGCTAGATTTATAAAAGAAAAATCACAGAATATAATGCACTAACACAATAGATGAAAACATTATGTATGGACTAAGCCCTCATTCTGATATCATAAAATCTGAGAACCTCAGCCAATATATTTTGATCAAAACAAATCTTTGCCCGTCTACCAGCGCCACGGTGGTCTGAGTCAGGCAAGACCTACTCTAAACCTATCTATGCAGTTGGGCATCTAAATTTAGGAGAGCAGACCCTGCACATATAGTGTGCTGCTCCTAGTCACCTCTGCACCAAGCAACTGGTGAGAGGAGGAGCACGCATAGCTATATGTACAACCTTTGAGACTAAAGCAACCACACAAGGTGAGAATCAAACCTAATGAAACCCAAAATTTCCATTCCCTTCCTGAGCCCCCTCCAATCCAGCGCCACTGCTACATCATATTTTTTTGGACTAAAGATAGTAATTTATTGTTAAGCTACACCAGTGATGTTGGATATACTGCTGCAGCCAATAACTGGTCTCAGTGGTCTCATGCCATATTCAGCTGAGGCCAGTGATTTGTGGCAGGTATATGCACAATTTGGAGATGCAGCCACACAGTGCCATGCTATGACTAAGGGCAGGTTATAACTGTTCGAAACCAGTAGGCTGTGCTTTCTATAGAATAATAAAGAATTTACATTTTAGGACCATCTTCTGGAAATTCTCCTTTTTCTCCTGCTTGCATAGCGATACAGTTGCTGATGCGGTATCCCGTGCATTGCCCACTATATGGGATCTGGACTCCTTTATAACTAAGAGTGAGCTGAACTGGCTTCCTTCAGTTTTTATGGAGCCACACAATACATCACTGGCACAGCCTGGGGAAGATAACAGCGGCAGTGCTAAATTGGAAGGGAGAGTTTTTATTTTTTATTTTAATATTATTAAAATAATTAAAATGAACATTTTTATACTTTTTTATCCAATTTACAAAAAAGATACATATAAATCTCCAATAATATAATGATCTATTTTCAGTTAACCGTCCAATTCCATCCTTACCACCCGCCCCCAAAAAATTATACTTCCCAGTCTAGTACACCTGAGGAGTTATGATGTATATATAAAAAAAATGTACAATCTGATCAACATATGGAAGTGTCTAATGCACACGTAATCTCAACTTCTTCTTGGCGAAGGTCTTCTGTGTTTCCCTCTGTATACTTCAGAAATAATGCAGTGTATGTGCAGGACAAAATACAGTCACAATCCACAGCTCTGAAGATAAGGAGATAAATAAAGCAGGAAATGGAGAAATACATTAGGACTCGTATCAAAAGGGAAAACGTAACTTCAACCTCTTACTGCTCTGTTTCTAGTGTGAACCGCGTAATTGGGGCATCACTTCTGTCTGATTCTGGACCTTAAAGGGAATTTGACTTGTGGATATAGAATGTCTAATGTATTTAGGCAAAATATGAAATGTCTGTATCATTTTAATCTTTTATATACTTTGCTTCGGCATTGCATATAAAGCCTGGGCAATATATAGAATAACGAGTACTCTTTCAGTAAAGTATGAAATGTGAACTAGTATTACATTCTAAAGGGGTATTCCGGTAAAGTAACTTAATTTTAGAAATGCGGCATTAAGGCTTCAAGCTCTGACCCAACAAGAATCCATACCTATACATATAACCAGAGCTTTAAAGGGGTTGTCTAGGTTCAGAGCTGAACCCGGACATACCCTTAGGCCTCATGCACACGACAGTATTTTTTCACGGTCCGCAGAAACGGGGTCCGTAGGTCCGTGATCCGTGACCGTTTTTTCGTCCGTGGGTCTTCCTTGTTTTTTGGAGGATCCACGAACATGAAAAATGAAAAAAAAAATCTAAGTCAAGTTTGCCATTGAAATGATAGGAAAAAAACGGACACGGATCACGGACACGGATGACAATCTTGTGTGCATCCGTGATTTTTCACGGACCCATTGACTTGAATGGGTCCGTGAACCGTTGGCCGTGAAAAAAATAGGACAGGTCCTATTTTTTTCACGGCCAGGAAACACGGATCACGGATGCGGCTGCCAAACGGTGCATTTTCCGATTTTTCCACGGACCCATTGAAAGTCAATGGGTCCATGAAAAAAAACGGAAAACAGCACAACGGCCACGGATGCACACAACGGTCGTGTGCATGAGGCCTTATTTTCATCCAGGCAACCCCCCTGAGGCTAGCATCGGAGCATCTCATGCTCCGATGCGCTCCCTTGCCGTGTGCTAGATCGCTCACTGCACGGGCTCTTTTGTTTATCATAA
Organism: Bufo gargarizans; assembly: GCF_014858855.1. Classification (NCBI taxonomy): domain Eukaryota; kingdom Metazoa; phylum Chordata; class Amphibia; order Anura; family Bufonidae; genus Bufo; species Bufo gargarizans. The sequence continues at coordinate 52,592,067 of NC_058082.1, read as the reverse complement.
CACACTGCAGGGCGGAAGCTTCCGCCCGGCAGTGTGTTCGGTGACTTCACCGGCTCAGATGGGCTGGCTTTTAGCACTGCCTTAGCCGCTTTACTGGCTAGGGCAGCCATAAAGCCTGCCCATCAGTGCCGGTGCTGAAATCAATCAGCAGGCACCCTGGGACAATGCCCCCATATCGGCGATCGCTGCAAACCACAGGTCAATTCAGACCTGCAGTTTGCAGCGCTGTCGGAAGTTTCTGATCAGAAACTTCAAAATTACCAAAATTTTCATTTTTACCCCCCCCCCCCCCCTGCAGCCCTCATTATCTGCTGGCGAGCTGTGCATGGGGCGAGGTGCTGGGGGAGGCAGGCGGGCGCACGATCATCCCACCAGCCCCCTCTCATTTCCAGGATGGCCGAGTGGTTTTAGCAGAGTGTCAGCACATTGATGACACTCTGCTTGAAACGGCTGACATCTGTGCTGTGATGACAGCCGTTTAACCCCTTCCATGCCGCGGTCCGTAGGGACCGCTGTATGGAAGAGGTTAACAAGAAGGGAGCTCCCTCCCTCTCCCATCAGGGGCTGCTGTGCCGTTTCAGCCCCCGATTCTTGACAGGATCACAGAGGGAGGGGGCCCCCCTCCCTCCCCATCACCCGCTGCTCTGTTGTGGCAGCGAGTGATGGTTACCATGGCAACCGGACGCCTTCACAGCTGTCCATGGTGCTGATCAGACTTCTGCTAAAGGCAGAAGTCTGATCAGACTAAGCAAAGTGAAAATACAGTACAGCACACTATATAGTGTACTGTACTGTATTATACAGACATCAGACCCACTAGATCTTCGAGAACCAAGTGGGTCTGGGTACATATTAGGTATCGCCGCGTCCGTAGTAACCTGCTCTATAAAAAATATTACATGACCTAACCCCTCAGGTGAATACCGAAAAAAAAAGCTATTTTTTGTCACCTTCCATCACAAAAAGTGTAATAGCAAGTGATCAAAGTCATACGCACCCCAAAATAGTGCCAATGAAACCGCCATTTAATCCCGCAAAAATCATACCCTACCCAAGATAATCGCCCCAAAACTGAAAAAAATATATGCCTCTCGGACTTTGGAGACACTAAAACAATTTTTTTTTTTTTCAAAAATGAAAATTGTGTAAAACTTACATAAATAAAAAAAAAGGTAGACATATTGGGTATCACCGCGTCCGTAATAACCTGCTCTATAAAAATATCACATGACCTAACCCCTCAGGTGAATACCGTAAAAAGAAAAAAAAAAGTGTAAAAAAAGCAATTTTTTTGTCACCTTCCATCACAAAAAGTGTAATAGCAAGCGATCAGAAAGTCATACGCACTCCAAAATAGTGCCAATCAAACCGTCATCTCATCCCGCAAAAATCATACCTTACCCAAGATTATCGCCCTAAGGCCTCATCCACACGACAGTATTTTTTTCACGGTCCGCAAAACGGGGTTCCGTTGGTCCGTGACAGTTTTTTCGTCCGTGGGTCTTCCTTGATTTTTGGAGGATTTTTGGTGTCCGCCTGGCCGTGCGGAGCCAAACGGATCCGTCCTGAATTACACTGCAAGTCAATGGGGACGGATCCGTTTGACGTTGACACAATATGGTGCAATTGCAAACGGATCCGTCCCCATTGACTTTCAATGTAAAGTCTGGAGTCCCTTTTATACCATCGATCGGCGTTTTCTCCGATCCGATGGTATATTTTAACTTGAAGCATCCCCATCACCATGGGAACGCCTCTATGTTAGAATATACCATCGGATTTGAGTTACATCGTGAAAACTCATATCCGACAGTATATTCTAACACAGAGGCGTTCCCATGGTGATGGGGACGCTTCTAGTTAGAATATACTACAAACTGTGTACATGACTGCCCCCTGCTGCCTGGCAGCACCCGATCTCTTACAGGAGGCCGTGATCAGCACAATTAACCCCTCAGGTGCCGCACCTGAAGGGGTTAATTGTGCGTATCATAGCCCCCTGTAAGAGATCAGGGCTGCCAGGCAGCAGGGGGCAGACCCCCCCCTCCCCAGTTTGAATATCATTGGTGCCCAGTGTGACATTGGTGGCAATGTGCGGCCTCCCCCGGCCCCCCTCCCTCCCTCCCTCTATTGTAATTAGAACATTGGTGGCAGTGTGCGGGCCCCCCCCCCCTCCCTCCCTCTATTGTAATTAGAACATTGGTGGCAGTGTGCGGCCTCCCCCGGCTCCCCCCGATCATTGGTGGCAGCGGAGTTCCGATCGAAGTCCCAGTTTAATCGCTGGGGCTCCGATCGGTAACCATGGCAACCAGGACGCTACTGCAGTCCTGGTTGCCATGGTTACTTAGCAATAGTAGAAGCATCATACTTACCTGCTGGCTGCTGCGATGTCTGTGTCCGGCCGGGAGCTCCTCCTACTGGTAAGTGACAGGTCTGTGCGGCGCATTGCTAAATGAACTGTCACTTACCAGTAGGAGGAGCTCCCGGCCGGACACAGACATCGCAGCAGCCAGCAGGTAAGTATGATGCTTCTACTATTGCTAAGTAACCATGGCAACCAGGACTGCAGTAGCGTCCTGGTTGCCATGGTTACCGATCGGAGCCCCAGCGATTAAACTGGGACTCTGATCGGAACTCCACTGCCACCAATGATCGGGGGGGGGGGGGGGGCCGGGGGAGGCCGCACACTGGCCACCAATTTTATTATTACAATAGAGGGAGGGAGGGGGGGGCCAGGGGAGGCTGAACACTGTGCCACCAATGTTCTAATTACAATAGAGGGAGGAAGGGGGGGCGCACACTGTGCCACCAATGTTATTATTACAATAGAGGGAGGGAGAGGGGGGCCGGGGGAGGCCGCACACTGTGCCACCAATGTTATTATTACAATAGAGGGAGGGATGGGGGGCCACACTGGCCACCAATGAAATTTAAACTGGGGAGGGAGGGGGGTCGGCCCCGTACTGCCTGGCAGCCCTGGATCTTCAGGTGCTTTACCTGAGGGGTTAATTGTACGGATCACAGCCCCCTGTAAGAGATCGGATGCTGCCAGGCAGCAGGGGGCAGTCATGTACACAGTTCGTTGTATATTCTAACTAGAAGCGCCCCCATCACTATGGGAACGCCTCTGTGTTAGAATATACTGTCGGATCTGAGTTTTCACAAAGTGAAAACTCAGCTCTGAAAAAGCTTTTATGCAGACGGATCTTCGGATCCGTCTGTATGAAAGTAACCTACGGACACGGATCACGGACACGGATGCCAATCTTGTGTGCATCCGTGTTCTTTCACGGACCCATTGACTTAAATGGATCCGTGAACCGTTGTCCGTCCAAAAAATAGGACAGGTCATATTTTTTTGACGGACAGGATACACGGATCACGGAGGCGGATGAAAAACGGTGCATTTTCCGAGTTTTCAATGGACCCATTGAAAGTTAATGGGTCCGCAGAAAATCATGGAAAACGGAACAACGGCCACGGGTGCACACAACGGTCATGTGCATGAGGCCTAAAACTGATAAAACTATCGTTCTCGGACTATGGAGACACTAAAACATGATTATTTTTTTGTTTCAAATATGAAATAATTGTGTAAAACTAACATAAATAAAAAAAAGTAGACATATTGGGTATCGCTGCATCTGTAATAACTTGCTCTATAAAAATACCACATGATCTTACCTGTCAGATAAATGTTGTAAATAACATAAAATAAAAACGGTGCCAAAACAGCTATTTCTTGTTACCTTGCCTCACAAAAAGTGTAATATAGAGCAACCAAAAATCATATGTACCCTAAAATAGTACCAACAAAACTGCCACCCTATCCCGTAGTTTCCAAAATGGGGTTACTTTTTGGGAGTTTCTACTCCAGGGGTGCATCAGGGGGGCTTCAAATAGGACATGGTGTCAAAAAACCAGTCCAGCAAAATCTGCCTTCCAAAAACCGTATGGCATTCCTTTCCTTCTGCGCCCTGCCGTGTGCCCGTACAGCAGTTTACGACCACATATGGGGTGTTTCTGTAAACTACAGAATCAGGGCTATAAATATTGAGTTTTGTTTGGCTGTTAACCCTTGCTTTGTAACTGGAAAAAATGGATTCAAATGGAAAATCTGCCAAAAAAGTGAAATGTTATTTCTATTTTCCATTAATTCTTGTGGAACAAAGTTTTTAAAATCAGTTTTGAATACCTTGAGGGGTGTAGTTTGTAAAATGGGGTCATTTTTGGGTGGTTTCTATTATGTAAGCCTCACAAAGTGACTTCAGACCTGAACTGGTCCTGAAAAAGTGGGTTTTAGAAATTTTCGGAAAAATTTCAAGATTTTCTTCTAAGCCTTGTAACTTCCCCCAAAAATAAAATGGCATTCCCAAAATGATCCAAACATGAAGTAGACATATGGGAAATGTAAAGGAATAACTATATTTGGAGGTATTATTATGTATTATAGAAGTAGAGAAATTGAAACTTGGAAATTTGCTAATTTTTCAAACTTTTTGGTAAATTTTGTATTTTTTTTATTAATAATAAAAAAAAAATTAACTCCATTTTACCAGTGTCATAAAGTACTATATGTGACGAAAAAACTGTCTCAGAATGGCCTGGATAAGTAAAAGCGGTTTAAAGTTATTCACACATAAAGGGACACTGGTCAGATTTGAAAAAATTGCCTGGTCCTTAAAGGGGTATTCTCATCACGCAGTTTCATACTTACCTGCTCCCGGTGCGCTGTCCACTGCCTGGTTTCGGCAGGGGGCGGGCTACATCTTGATTGAAGTCTTCTCCCGGCTGGGCCGGGCGCTGGACTGAATGCGCACGCCCGCAAATACGCCCTGGTGACTTCTTCCTGGCAAGTATACTATACTGGCCAGGAAGAAATCACCATAGCGCATGCGCGGCCTCGCCGTGCGCTTTCGTGACTGTGCGCGGCCGGCCAGGAGAAGAGAAGAAGTCGTCTGCGCAAGCGCGGCCACCGCAATTCCTGAGAAGAGCGGTTGCCGTAACCAGGGGGAGACGGAAGACAACAGTCAGGTAAGTATATGTTCATTTTCTTCTAAGGGGTGGGAATTAGTTAATTAAATATATTTAGAAAAATTATCACTGTTAAATCATTAACAGATTTAACAGTGATCATTAGGATGGGAATACCCCTTTAAGGTGAAATATGGCGGTGTCCTTAAGGGGTTAAAAAGCCTTTATTGATGTGAACATGAAAGAAATGCTAAATAAACTTCACTTGTTTTAAAACATTGGAAGAACAGAACTTACTGAAAAACAAAAGAAATAGACCTTTACTGTTCTCACTTGTTGCAATAAGGAAGGCAAGGATGGCATTTTGAATTGCACTTAATTGTCTTTCACACACAAGACACTTCATAGTTTGTCACTTCTTCTCTCACATAAGAAATGCAAATGTCCTCAAATACACTTATTATAAAATAGCAGAAGAACTTTCTTACAGAAAAACAAGAGAAAGAGACCAGTTTGCTGTGCGACAACCTCTGGAAGGGAGTATTTTATACTTTGCCGATTTGCATTTAGGCATCATATAGCATGCCTAGGAAATGTGTGAAATATTAAAGGGGTATTCCGGTTGTTTGAAGTTATCCCTTATCCACAGGATAGGGGATAACTATTAGATCAGTGGGGGTCATACTGGTGGAACCCCCACCGATCATGAGAGCAGGGGGCCCTCATACCCCCTGCAGCCCCCTGAAATGAACTGAGCGAACAGTTGCACATGTGAGTGGCCATGCCATTCATTTCTATGACAGTTCCGGAGACAGTCGAGTACAGCGCCAGAATTTCCATAGAAGTGAAAGGGATGACCGCACGCATCTCTAACCAGCTGTTACGTTCATTTCAAGGAGGCTAAAAGGGGTACGGGGCCCCTGTTCTCATTATCGCGTGGGTCCCAACGTTAGGGCCCCCACTGATCTAATAGCTATCCCCTACCCTGTGGATGGGGATAACTTAAACTAGAATAACCCTTTAAGCATTTAATAATTTGCCTCAATTGCAAACCCCTTAACATAATGTTTTTTCTCTTTAAATTCTGCATTAAGCATTTTACACATATATCACAGACAGACAATTTTTTTTTCTCTTTCGAAGGACACCCCAGTCCCCATTCCCCCACCTAGAGACCATTGAGGAGAAGAAAAAAATTAAATAAAAAAAATAGTCCAGAAAGATCATGTCCGCACAGATCAGATTTCCTTCCAAACCTTCAACTGGTTAATACTTGAAAAATTTTAATATTGTGAAAAAGTTCAATGTTGTAGACTCATGGTGTCACACTCTCATCAGCTAATCGACACAAAACACATACTAAAGGTACTTTCACACATGCGGCAGAGGATTCCGGCAGGCAGTTTCGTCGCCGGAACTGTCTGCCGGATCCGGCAATCCGGACGCAAACTTTTGGCATTTGTCATCCGGATGACAAATGCATTGCAATACCGGATCCGTCTCTCCGGTGTCATCCGGAAAATGGATCCGGTATTAAATATTTTTTTTGCATTTTTAAAGGTCTGCGCATGTGCAGAGCAAAAAGCTGGATCAGTTTTGCCGGAACACTTAATGCCGGATACTAATACACTTCAATGTAAATTAAGGCCGGATCCGGCATTCCGGCAAGTGCACAGTATTTTTGGCCGAAGATAAAACTGCAGCATGCTGCAGTATTTTCTTCGTCCAAAAAACGTAAAAGGGACTGAACTGATGCATCCTGAACGGAATGCTCTTCATTCAGAATGCATTAGGATAAAACTGATCAGTTTTTTTTTTCCCGGTATTGAGCTCCTGTGACGGAACTCAATACCGGAAAACAAAAACGCTAGTGTGAAAGTATGCCTTTAAATGGCCGCCCAGTCTGGTTCAGAAGGCTACACAATCATGGGGAAGCCTTCTGAAATGCCAGTTGTTCAGAAGACAGTCATTGACACAAAAGGTCATTGCTAAAGAAGCTGGCTGTTCAGAGTACTGTCTACAAGCATAATAATGGAAAGTTGAGTGGTAGAAAAAGGTGCAAAAGGAACAAGGATAACTGCGACCTTGAAATGATCGTCAAGAAAAGGCAATTCAAGAATTTGGGGGAGATTCAATAGGAGTGCATTCCTTGTGTCAAGCCACTCATGGACCCAGAGACAATGTCAGAAGCGTCTTACCTGGGCTAAGAAGAAAAAGGACTGGACTGTTGCTCAGTGATCCAAAGTCCTGTTTTCAGATAAAAGTACATTTTGCATTTCATTTGGAAATCAAGGTCCTAGAGTCTGGAGGAAGAGTGAAGAGGCACATCATCTAAGCTGCTCTCCACAGTCAGTGATGGTTTGGAAGCCATGTCATCTGCTGGTGTCGGCCAACTGTGTTATATTAAGTCCAAAGTCAGCGCAGCCGTCAACCAACATATTTCACAGCACTTCATGGTTTCCTCTGCTGATAAGCTTTATGGAGAAGCTGATTTCATTTTCCAGCAGGAGATGGCACCTGCCCACACTGCCAAAAGTACCAATACCTGGTTTAATAACCACGATATCACTGTGCTTAATTGGCCACAAAACTCGCCTGACCTAAACCCCATAGAGACCCCATGTCATAATGTCAAGAGGAAGATGAGAGACACCAGACCCAACAATGCAGATGAGCTGAAGGCCTGGGCTTCCATAACACCTCAGCAGTGCCACAGTCTGATCGCCTCCCTGCCACGCTGCATTGATGCAGTAATTCATGCAAACGAGATTCCCAAGTATTGAGCGCAGATACTGGACAGATGTTTTAAGTAGGCCAACATTTCTGTTTATGAGCCAAAACCAGGGGCGGCTCTAAACACAGAACAGGTGCAGATCTTATACCTTATCTCTGTGGAGGCTCCAATCCTTGTTTTGGCTCACAATCACTGGTGGAAATCACTGACGTGTGAATAAGGCCTTATGAGTATACTAAAAAATATCTTAGGCGTATTTCTGGTGTAGATTGCGGCGCAATCTGTGACTTTACCCTGCTCACACCACATCTAAAAAGTGGGTGGTGAAGGGGGCTTAATAAATGTGCCACTTTGTTTTTTTTAATAAGGATCAGGAAGTTATTCAATTTTGTTTTCATTATACAGAAACATCTGTAACATTATCACAAATGTATAAGAAGATAATAAGGTCTATGGCAAGCACAAAAAGATTTAAAAGTGAAAAAAAGTCAAATAGGGATATGGGAATGAGAAATAAACAATAGAGGTGACAAATATATAGTAAGGGTGGCATAGGTATTGAATAATCAGTTTAACATCTTGCATCGTTTAGTGATGGCTAACCTCCGGCACTCCAGCTGTGGTGAAACTACGACTCCCAGCATGCTCCATTCATTTCTATGGAGTTCTGACAACAGCCAAGCAAGTGTACATCTTGGGAGCTGTAGTTTTACCACAACTGGAGTGCTGGAGGTTAGCCATCACATGATACTATACCCCTACACTGCTGCATAGGATAGATTCAAAAAGGCACCACAGATGTCTGAAGTACTCTTCTCTACTTCTGCAGTCCATCCTCACCCTCTATAGCAGGGATGGCCAACCCGCAGCTCTCCAGCTGTTGAAAAACTACAACTCCCAGCATGCCCAGACTGCCTACAGCTATCAGCCTACAGCAGGGCATGGTGGGAATTGTAGTTCTACAACAGATGAAGAGCCGCAGGTTTGCCAACCCTGCTCTATAGCAAAGAAACCCCCTATACAGCTTCCCCTTTAACACTGCCATCCTGTAGCTTCCGCCAATACTGTGCCTGCTGCTGTCCTGTGTGCCACATTACTGTACTGACAGTGCTGCCCAACGATCCCAAATACTGTACTGCCAAAATAAAAGTGTCAGAGGGCGCAGATACAGAAACAGAAAATTACCGGCCCCAAAGCAAATATTAGGCATCAAACTTGACAACAGACCCCAAAATAGATTCTAACTTCAGGTCACAAGTCAAAATTAATGGGGCTGTTCAGCCATTTAGTTTGGTCTCGGTGGTCACATGTCCGAGACAAGAGGGACTTGAAAGTATAGAGATCAGGGAGAACACTGGAAGCAGCCGAAGGAGAGCGGCAGGGATAAGAAAGGTATCACTACAAGTCCCCAGATTGGTCACCAGATTTATACAGACCCTAGTTCAGCCCCCAAATTCATGCAGACCCCAGATCAGCCCCCAAATGTGTATTAGTCTTAAATTCATACAGATCTCAGATTCATAAGACCCCCAAATCGGAACCCAGATTAAACCACAAATTCATACAGGCTCCGGATCAGACCCCATATTTATACAGACCGCAAAGAAGCCGCCAAATTTGTAGGGATATTTTTGTAGCCCCTAAATTAATGAGGACCACAGATATGACCCCAAATCATCCTCTATAACCTGCACCATTGTCCCCTAAATGCAGACCTCAAACCAGACGGAATTTTTTTTTTTTTTAAATACTCCACCTCTTCTGCTCCTGACACCACGGACACTCCAATGCTGCACTGTGTCCATGAGGTCACCGTATTTAATCGTGAATGTGAGCGATTTCTTTATTTATTTATAACATGGAATTTATTATAATGAGATTTTCATTCTTTTTCAGAACCGCTGAATTTCTTTTCGCATCTGGTGAGGGTGAGAATCCTTCCCCCTGTTTCCTCCTTCCCTTCCCCTCCCCCTGTTCTTCCCTTCCCCTTTACAATTTCCCTTTCCCCCCTCATGTCCCTTCTCCCCTCTACCAGTTGCTGGACATTATTCATTATGATACCGACATGATTATGCGGCTTTTGTTTGTTTATGTATCTTCATGTACACTGCCTGTCCAAAAAGGAGTCGCCACCTGGATGTAACTAAGCAAATAGTTATGAGCCTCCTATTGGATAATTACTGCATGGGCGATTATCTTTCAGCTGGCAACAAGTTATCTAACCCCAACTGGTGCAATGAGTTGCTTCTCATTTCTTAAACAACCATGTCGAAAGACACATCTCGTGGTCGTGGAAAAGATGTTAGTCTGTTTGAGAAGGACCAAATCATTGGCATCCATCAAGCAGAGAAAACATCTAAGGAGATCGCAGAAACTACTAAAATTGGGTAAGAACGGCCAACGCATTATTAAAACCTGGAAGACTAGTGGGGACCCATCGTATTCGAGGAAGAAAAGTGGCGGGAAAAAAATCCTGAATGATCGTGATCGACGATCACTTGAACGTTTGGTTAAAATCAAATCGAGGAAAAACAACAGTAGAACTCAGGGCTATGTTTAATAGTGAAAGTAAGAGCATTTCCACACGCACAATGCAAAGGGAACTCAAGGGATTGGGACTAAACAGAAGTGTAGCCGTAAGAAAACCACTAATCAGTGAGGCAAACCAGAAAAATTGGCTTCAATTTGCTAAGGAGCATAAAGATTGGACTGTGGAGCAATGGAAGAAGCTCATGTGGTCTGATGAGTCCAGATTTATCCTGTTCCAGAGTGATGGGCGCATCAGGGTAAGAAGAGAGGCAGATAAAGTGATGCACCCATCATGTCTAGTGCCTACTGTACAAGCCTGTGGGGGCAGTGCTATGATCTGGGGTTATGAGAAACCTTTTTGTCCAGCTTGTCTTTGTGGTAATCCAAAAGGCTCTTTATTCAATGATCAATAAAAAACATCCAGGTACAAGAATGCAGAGTCTACGCGTTTCGGGCACCATTCATTCTTAGCCCTTACTCATGACTGAAAAACTGGGTTAATGTGCTCAAGTAGTGAATCTTGCGTAGTTTTGATTTCTTTTCTTAACTCTTCCAGTGCCTGTCTTTCATTACAGACAATTAAGTCCATTCATTTTAAAAAGCAACTGGACAAGATAGATTCCCTATTCTTCTAAAAATACATCTGAGTAAATGGTGGACGGTTTCTTTTTTAAGCGTAGGCCCCTTGGGATCATTTTTTTCTCAATATATTTTTGCAGTGAAGTATAGTCCCACCAGGTGCGAAGCTCTTTTATTAGCAGTTTCTCTAATGTAGACATCAGTGTACTTGACAGCAAACGTGACCGGCTCTCTCTTCGGCCCATACACTTTATAAGCAACGCTAATTCCGCATGCCCTACATGATCCAGCACCTCTCAACTACAGGTAAACCCCTATGTTTATTATAATTACCATTGCAATTTTTTTCTATAGATCTCGCTTATAATCCATTACAAAAAGATGAATGGCTTTATGCTTATTCACATGATACTCCCTTTCACCACTATGTTTTACTCCTGCAGCCGGAGTCCCCAGCTCCATTAACACATGGGCTACCTTACTCCAGCTACATCCTTTTCTCTGATATCTTTCTTCCTTATATATACCTCCATCCTGTTACTTTATTATACAAACCAGATTCCCAAAAAGTTGGGACACTATACAAATCGTGAGTAAAAACTGAATGCAATGATGTGGAGATGGCAAATGTCAATATTTGTAATAGAACGTAGATGACAGATCAAACGTTTAATCCGAGTAAATGTATCATTTTAAAGGAAAAATACGTTGATTCAAAATTTCACGGTGTCAACAAATCCCCAAAAAGTTGGGACAAGTAGCAATAAGAGGCTGGAAAAAGTAAATTTGAGCATAACGAAGAGCTGGAAGACCAATTAACACTAATTAGGTCAATTGGCAACATGATTGGGTATAAAAAGAGCTTCTCAGAGTGGCAGTGTCTCTCAGAAGCCAAGATGGGTAGAGGATCACCAATTCCCACAATGTTGCGCAGAAAGATAGTGGAGCAATATCAGAAAGGTGTTACCCAGCGAAAAATTGCAAAGACTTTGCATCTATCATCATCAACTGTGCATAACATCATCCGAAGATTCAGAGAATCTGGAACAATCTCTGTGCGTAAGGGTCAAGGCCGTAAAACCATACTGGATGCCCGTGATCTCCGGGCCCTTAAACGACCCTGCACCACAAACAGGAATGCTACTGTAAAAGAAATCACAGAATGGGCTCAGGAATACTTCCAGAAACCATTGTCAGTGAACACAATCCACCGTGCCATCCGCCGTTGCCAGCTGAAACTCTACAGTGCAAAGAAGAAGCCATTTCTAAGCAAGATCCACAAGCTCAGGTGTTTTCACTGGGCCAGAGATCATTTAAAATGGAGTGTGGCAAAATGGAAGACTGTTCTGTGGTCAGACGAGTCACGATTCGAAGTTCTTTTTGGAAATCTGGGACGCCATGTCATCCGGACCAAAGAGGACAAGGACAACCCAAGTTGTTATCAACGCTCAGTTCAGAAGCCTGCATCTCTGATGGTATGGGGTTGCATGAGTGCGTGTGGCATGGGCAGCTTGCATGTCTGGAAAGGCACCATCAATGCAGAAAAATATATTCAGGTTCTAGAACAACATCTGCTCCCATCCAGACGTCATCTCTTTCAGGGAAGACCCTGCATTTTTCAACAAGATAATGCCAGACCACATTCTGCATCAATCACAGCATCATGGCTGCGTATGAGAAGGATCCGGGTACTGAAATGGCCAGTCTGCAGTCCAGATCTTTCACCTATAGAGAACATTTGGCGCATCATAAAGAGGAAGGTGCAACAAAGAAGGCCCAAGACGATTGAACAGTTAGAGGCCTGTATTAGACAAGAATGGGAGAGCATTCCTATTTCTAAACTTGAGAAACTGGTCTCCTCGGTCCCCAGACGTCTGTTGAGTGTTGTAAGAAGAAGGGGACATGCCACACAGTGGTGAAAATGGCCTTGTCCCAACTTTTTGGGGATTTGTTGACACCATGAAATTCTGATTCAACATATTTTTCCCTTAAAATTGTAAATTTTCTCAGTTTAAAGTTTTGTTCTGTGATTTATGTTCTATTCTGAATAAAATATTAGAAGTTGGCACCTCCACATCATTGCATTCATACGATTTGTATAGTGTCCCAACTTTTTGGGAATCCGGTTTGTATAATCATTTATCCCTTACTGCTCTATTATAGATCATTAGACTGCTGAAGAAGGTCCGTATGGACCGGAACGTCCACCCAAGCAGTGATAAGGAGAGCGGCTATCCAATTTTTGCAATTCAATAATTGTGTAACTGAACCATGGACTTTTCTGTCTAAATGTGCAAATAAATTACCTAAATTGCATGAGAACTCTGAGTGCCGCGATTTCATACTACTGTATAGTGCACGCCTAGGCACACTATGTCCTGAATATGGGTTCAGCGAAGTTCCCAGATGTGAGCTCCTCTAAATAGGTATATACCCTATAGACCAGTGATGGCTAACCTCCGCCACTCCAGCTGTGGTGAAACTACGACTCCCAGCATGTTCCATTCATTTCTATGGAGTTCTGGGAACAGCCAAGCAAGGGGGCATCATGGGAGTCGTAGTTTTACCACAGCTGGAGTTCTGGAGGTTAGCCATCACATACCTGTACACTTCCATAAAAAAAATTGCATTAACAACTTACATGTAACTCTTTTATGTCATTTTTAATGCAAAATGTGTGGATCGTTTTAAAAAAAGGGGTTTTCCAAGAGTTTCTTTTTACTGATGACATCCTCTGGATAGGTCATCAGTATCTAATCGGTGGGGGTCCTACACCTGGGATCCCCGCTGATCAGCGGTTTGAGAAGGCAACAGCACCCGCAGGAGTCCTGCGTCCTTTTTGCAGCCCAACAAGCACAGTACTGAACATTGTGTAGCGGCTGGGCTTGGTATCGCAGCTCAGCCCCATTCACTTCAATGGGACTCAGCTACGCTTGGGCCATGTGACTCATAAACATGACGTCACTGGCCTAGGAAAAGCTGGGGAAGGCCGTGGCTCTACTGCGGGCACCGCTGCCTTCTCAAATATCTGATTGGTGGGGGTCCCGGTTGTCGTACCCCCACCGATCAGACACTGATGACCTAGCCAAAGCGTAGATCATCAGTAAAAACAACTCTAGTAAAGAAAACCCCTTTAAGTCACTCCAGGTATACAAATTCCTATCCAGAGTCTTTAATTTCATCATGAGAGTCGGAGTGACGGGTGGAGACAGTACCACACCTACCTTTTGCTTTCCCAGCAGTGTGGCTGGTCAGGAATCTCACATTATACTAATGCACTGCTCTTCTATTTGCATGTTTATCTAGGCCTAATGAGAACCAGAGATATACTATGAGTCAACCCTTTACCTACTATTCTAATGAGATTACCTTGCAGATAAACTCCTCTCCAGTGTTGTGCCATTTATCTCTCTGTGCTGACCGCTACAGAACGACAACATTTTGTATGTTATTGTCAATTGTATAGTATATTGATTTTTATTTTTTTATAATTATGAACATGACCCTTTAAAAGATGTTTTCTTGTCTCGAGGACCACCTGCTGTCTTTGTTAGATCTCAGAATGGCACACTAATTCTTAGGCCAGGCATGCAAAAGATATTATATCTGGAGCCGCATGTTAGATAATATATGACACAATAGCAATGCTGTATATAAAGAAATGTAAATCCTCAGTGCGGATGCCGCATGTCCACATCTGCTTGGAGCTGCTCTGTGGTGTCCTACTTCCAGTTCATGATCATTACAAAAGCAATTCTCATTTCTCTCCACCGGGGGCGCTGCAAACAAGTCTATGTGGCATTCAGTGGTATTTCTGTTTCCCCGGCATTATGCTGTCAGGACATATTCTCTCCCGCATTAATGCTGGGTGCTTGTGATGACAGATTGCAGAATTCACTTTCTCCAGCAACCCACTAAATCACAGAAAGGTAGTGAAGAAAAAAAAGGTGTGCGGTCCGCTCATTATCAGAGGCGTCAATACATTACCGCACACAAATGACTTACACAATGCTTTTCATGTGTCTCACTGAGGAACAATCGTTACTGGCAATATAAACTCATTTAAAAGTCATTATTCAGTATTACTGGTGCGCGGCAGTATAATAGTACACTGCACGCGAGAGCAGTCTCATTAGCAGATCATTATAGGGTTTTCTGTGGAGTTTATTGACCGCAGGGAGACTTTTTGGGAGGAGTTGGTTCCCTTTAACCGCCTTTCAGGATGAACGAGTACATGTTTGTCACTTAAAGGGGTTGTGTCACAAAGCATATTCTACATTTTTTTTAACTAACACCTGGATATGAATACTTTTGCATGTAATTAAAAATGTAGCATAGCCAGTGAGCTATTCAATAAAGTGTATCTGTATAGCGCCACCTGCTGTTTGTTCTTTTCCTTTTTCTTTTGTCCATCTTACTGAGCTGGTCAAAAGTCCTCAGTTTAAATCTTCAATTGCCACCAGTCATATAATCTATTCTATATTCTATCATATATTCTAAGCTGTGGCAGTTACAGGGAGAGAGCTGCAGCAGAAAGGACACACCCCCTGAGCTGCCAGGCTGAAGATAATTTAGCAGATCAATTGGGCAGGATTGTAAAGATTGCTCTGACTGTCTACTTTTGTCTTACGTTTGTGAGCATATTAAACCTTTTATACGCAGATTGTGCAAGCAGTGCTTTACTAGTGGAGCGATTAAATGTTTTATAGCAGTGGTGAAAAGATCAAAAGATAAGAAGGAAAACCTTGGAGTTTGTGTGATGTGCCTGTATACCAAGCTGCGCTTGTGAGTACAATCACGCAGGAACGGTTGCTGGTGATTTATAGTACTTCACTATTTGCGTATTTTCTGACATCCCACAGGAGCCCTGGATCAGTGATTGTGGGACCTGATAAATTGCTTATGTCTCCGTAATTGGATGTGTCAAGTTTGAATAGGTCTATTCTTCTGGATAGGGAATGAGCGGTCCCTCAAAAACGCATGTACTGAACTGTGATTTGTACCCACTTCACTCTTGGGAATCGCTGCAACATACCATTGACAATGTATTGGAGCTACTATAGATTTGTATAGGAAGCTGTACAGTGCCTTGCAAAAGTATTCACTTAACTTTTTTTGTATTTTGTTACATTACAGCCTTAAGTTCAATGTTTTGTAAAATGAATTTTATGTGATGGATCAGAACACAATAGTCTAAGGGCTCTTTCACACCTGCGTTCTTTTCTTCCGGCATAGAGTTCCGTCGTCGGGGCTCTATGCCGGAAGAATCCTGATCAGGATTATCCTAATGCATTCTGAATGGAGTGAAATCCGTTCAGGATGCATCAGGATGTCTTCAGTTCCGGACCGGAACGTTTTTTGGCCGGAGAAAATACCGCAGCATGCTGCGCTTTTTGCTCCGGCCAAAAATCCTGAAGACTTGCCGGAATTAATGCCCATTGAAAGGCATTGATCCGGATCCGGCCTTAAGCTAAACGTCGTTTCGGCGCATTGCTGGATCCGACGTTTAGCTTTTTCTGAATGGTTACCATGGCTGCCGGGACGCTAAAGTCCTGGCAGCCATGGTAAAGGGTAGTGGGGAGCGGGTGAGCAGTATACTTACCGTCCGTGCGGCTCCCGGGGCGCTTCAGAGTGACGTCAGGGCGCCCCACGCGCATGGATGACGTGATCGCATGGCACGTCATCCATGCGCATGGGGCGCTCTGACGTCATTCTGGAGCGCTCCGGGAGCCGCACGGACTGTAAGTATGCCGCTCCCCCGCTCCCCACTACTACTATGGCAACCAGGACTTTAATAGCGTCCTGGCTGCCATAGTAACGCTGAAAGCATTTTGAAGACGGATCCGTCTTCAAATGCTTTCAGTACACTTGCGTTTTTCCAGATCCGGCGTGTAATTCCGGCATGTGGAGTACACGCCGGATCCGGACAACGCAAGTGTGAAAGAGGCCTAAGTTGGTTAAGGGAAATGAGAAAAATATATAAATAAAACTACTGTTTAGAAATAGAAAACAGAAAATTGCCATGTGCGTATGTATTTACCCCCTTTGTTAGGAAACCCATAAAAAGCTCTGGTGCAACCAATTACCTTCAGAAGTCACATAATTAGTGACATGATGTCACCCGTGTGCAATCTAAGTGTCACATGATCTGTCATTACATATACACACATTTTTTGAAAGGCCCCAGAGGCTGCAACACCTAAGCAAGAGGCATCACTAACCAAACACTGCCATGAAGACCAAGGAACTCTCCAAACAAGTAAGGGACAATGTTGTTGAGAAGTAAAAGTCAGGGTTAGGTTCTAAAAAAAATATCCAAATCTGTGATGATCCCCAGGAGAACCATCAAATCTATCATAACCAAATAGAAAGAACATGGCACAACAGCAAAACCTGCCAAGAGACGGCCGCCAACCAAAACTCACAGACCGGGCAAGGAGGGCATTAATCAGAGAGGCAGCACAGAGACCTAAGGTAACCCTGGAGGAGCTGCAGAGCTCCACAGCAGAGACTGGAGTATCTGTGCATAGGACGACAATAAGCCGTACGCTCCATAGAGTTGGGCTTTATGGCAGAGTGGTCAGAAGAAAGACATTACTTTCAGCTAAAAACAAAAAGGCACGTTGTGAGTTTGCGAAAAGGCATGTGGGAGACTCCCAAAATGTATGGAGGAAGGTGCTCTGGTCTGATGGGACTAAAATTGAACTTTTCAGCCTTCATAGAAAACGCTATGTCTGGCACAAACCCAACACATCACATCACCCAAAGAACACCATCTCCACAGTGAGACATAGTGGTGGCAGCATCATGCTGTGGGGAGGTTTTTCAGCAGCCGGGACTGGGAAACTGGTCAGAGTTGAGGCAAAGATGGGTGGTGCTAAATACAGGGATATTCTTCAGCAAAACCTGTACCCCTCTATGCGTGATTTGAGGCAGAGGTTCACTTTCCAGCAGGACAATGACCCCAAACACACGGCTAAAGCAACACTTGAGTGGTTTAAGAGGAGACATGTAAATGTGTTGGAATGGCCTAGTCCAGGGGTCGGTAAAGTGTGGCTCGCGAGCCACAAGCGGCTCTTTGGACCCTTCAATGCGGCTCTTTCCCATGGCGACCCATCCTGCACTACAGAGGAATCGAATCTTGCCTGTGGGACGCATTTGCGTTCCACAAAGCAAGAGAGGGCGTGTTCGCTAACTAGTATTAGCGCACGCGCATCACAGATGCGCGTGCGCTAATACTAGTTAGCGAACACGCCCTCTCTTGCTTTGTGGAACGCAAATGCATCCCACAGGCAAGATAACTAGTATCAGCGCACGCGCATCACAGTAGGGCCGGCAGTACGCACCTCCTTCCAGAGTAGACGTCGGAACGAGGAGGAAGTGACGAGGGGTATTGAAAACTTCCCGGGCAGTGAAATCTGCCAGAGACAGAACACCTCTGCAGGCTACAAGTCAGAGTCAGTGTATCTCCTTCTACCTCCTTGTACAGGTGACTCAATTATTTGGCATCAGCATTTACTTGGCATGTGTTTAAACAGCAAAATTAATGTCTGCAGACAAGTTTAATAAAAGTAAAAAATGATAAAGATAAAATGAAATAATAATCAAGATCCAAATAAAAGAAAGTACATATAAAAGTATGTAAAAACACACTCTGGGCTCATGCCCACGAATGTAAGGGTGCCGTGCCTGTGCTGCGGACTGCAAATAGCGATCCGCAATGCACGGACACAGACCATGGGGCAGCTGCATGAGGATCACGGACCCATTCACTTGAATGGGGTTCGCGATCTGCATCCGACTGCCCGCACCGCAAAAAAGTAGCGCATGCTGAAGTGAATGGGTCCAGGATCCGGGATATGAGTGCTACAGAGTGCTTCCGGGGGGCTTCTGGCTGTGCCTCCGCACCGCAAAAAAGTAGCGCATCATGGACCCATTCACTTCAGCATGCGCTTCCTTCCTATATACTTTAGGTTTTAAAAATGTGGCTCTCAAAATAAATTTCAATTGTGGTTTTGGCGATATTTGGCTCAGTTGACAAAAAAGTTTGCCCACCACTGGCCTAGTCAAAGCCCAGATCTCAATCCAATAGAAAATCTGTGGTCAGACTTAAAGATTGCTGTTCACAAGCGCAAACCATCCAACCTGAAGGAGCTGGAGCAGTTTTGCAAGGAGGAATGGGCAAAACTCCCAGTGGTAAGATGTGGCAAGCTCATAGAGACTTATCCAAAGCGACTTGGAGCTGTGATTGCAGCGAAAGGTGGCTCTACAAAGTATTGACTTTAGGGGGGTGAATAGTTATGCACATTGACTTTTTCTGTTATTTTGTCCTTTTTGTTTGCTTTACAATAAAAAAATATTTAAAGTTGTGGGCATGTTCTATAAATGAAATGATGCAAATCCTCAAACAATCCATGTTAATTCCAGGTTGTGAGGCACCAAAATACGAAAAAAGGCAAGGGAGGGTGAATACTTTTGCAAGGCAGTGTAAGTGTATTACACTGGTAATACACTTACAGCCAATGCATTACAATAAAGATGTATTGTAATGCATTGTACAGGGGATCAGACCCCCAAAAGTTGAAGTCCCAGAGTGGGACAAAAAATAAAGTGAAAAAAGAAGTTAAAAAAAGAAAGTTTTACAAAAAAAATAAAGCTGCAATAAAAGCGTCCTTTTCCCAAAATAAACTTAAGGCCTCATGCACACGACCGTTGTGTGCATCCGTGTCCGTTGTTCCATTTTTCCGTGATTTTCTGCGGACCCATTGACTTTTAATGGGTCCGTTGAAAACTCGGGAAATGCACCGTTTGTCATTAGTGTCCGTGATCCGTGTTTCCTGTCCGTCAAAAAAATATGACCTGTCCTATTTTTTGACGGACAACAGTTCACAGACCCATTCAAGTCAATGGGTCCGTGAAAAAACACGGAGGCACACAAGATTGCCATCCGCGTCCGTGATCCATGTCCGTAGGCTACTTTAGCACAGACGGATCCGCAGATCCGTCTGCATACAGCTTTTTCAGAGCTGAGTTTCCACTTCGTGAAAACTCAGATCCGACAGTATATTCTAACACAGAGGCGTTCCCATAGTGATGGGGACGCTTCACATTAGAATATACTAAGAACTGTGTACATGACTGCCCCCTGCTGCCTGGCAGCATCCGATCTCTTACAGGGGGCTGTGATCTGCACAATTAACCTCTCAGTTGCCGCACCTGAGGGGTTAATTGTGCGTATCATAGCCCCCTGTAAGAGATCAGGTGCTGCCAGGCAGCAGGGGGCAGACCCCCCTCCCTCCCCAGTTTTTAATTCATTGGTGGCCAGTGAGGCCCAAACTCCCCCCCTCCTCTGTATTAAATTCATTGGTGGCCAGTGCGGCCCCCCCCCCCCCCCGGACCCCCCTCCCCTGTATTAAATTCATTGGTGGCCAGTGCGGCGCCCCCCGGCCCCCCCTCCCCTGTATTAAATTCATTGGTGGCCAGTGCGGCCCCCCCTCCCCTGTATTAAATTCATTGGTGGCCAGTGCGGCCTCCCCTCTCCCCCCCCGATCATTGGTGGCAGCGGAGAGTTCCGATCGGAGTCCCAGTTTAATCGCTGGGGCTCCGATCGGTAACCATGGCAACCAGGATGCTACTGCAGTTCTGGTTGCCATGGTTACTTAGCAATTTTAGAAGCATTATACTTACCTGCGCTGTCTGTGACCGGCCGGGCGCTCCTCCTACTGGTAAGTGACAGGTCTGT
Source organism: Bufo gargarizans (assembly GCF_014858855.1). NCBI lineage: Eukaryota > Metazoa > Chordata > Amphibia > Anura > Bufonidae > Bufo > Bufo gargarizans. The sequence goes on along the minus strand of NC_058082.1, from coordinate 52,571,509 downwards.
GCTATAAGCAATGCGCCGCTCAGACCTTTCACTTACCAGTAGGAGGAGCGCCCGGCCGGTCACAGACAGCGCAGATAAGTATAATGCTTCAAAAATTGCAGTAGCGTCCTGGTTGCCATGGTTACCGATCGGAGCCCCAGCGATTAAACTGGGACTCCGATCGAAACTGTACGCTGCCACCAATGATCGGGAGAGGGGAGGCCGCACTGACCACCAATGAATTTAATACAGGGGAGGGGGGGCCGCACTGGCCACCAATGAATTTAATACAGGGGAGGGGGGCCGTGGGGGGGCCACACTGGCCACCAATGAATTTAATACAGGGGAGGGGGGGCCAGGGGGGCCGCACTGGCCACCAATGAATTTAATACAGGGGAGGGGGGGCCGCACTGACCACCAATGAATTTAATACAGGGGAGGGAGGGGGGCCGCACTGGCCACCAATGAATTTAATACAGGGGAGGGAGGGGGGCCGCACTGGCCACCAATGAATTTAAAACTGGGAGGGAGGGGGGTCTGCCCCCTGCTGCCTGGCAGCACCTGATCTCTTACAGGGGGCTATGATATGCACAATTAACCCCTCAGGTGCGGCACCTGAGGGGTTAATTGTGCGGATCACAGCCCCCTGTAAGAGTTCTTAGTATATTCTAACTTGAAGCGTCCCCATCACCATGGGAACGCCTTTGTGTTAGAATATACTGTCGGATCTAAATTTTCACGATGTAACTCAAATCCGATGGTATATTCTAACATAGAGGCGTTCCCATGGTGATGGGGACGCTTCAAGTTAAAATATACGATCGGATTGGAGAAAACTCTGATAGGGACTCCTGACTTTACATTGAAAGTCAATAGGGGACGGATCCATTTGCAATTGCACCATATTGTGTCAACGTCAAACGGATCCGTCTCTATTGACTTGCATGGCCAGGCGGACACCAAAACGACTTTTTTTTTACTTTCCTTCATGTCTGGTGATCCTCAAAAAATCACAGAAGACACACGGAAGAAAAAACGGACACGGATCACGGAACAACGGAACCCCGTTTTGCGGACCGTGAAAATATACTGTCGTGTGCATGAGGCCTAAAAGAAATTGAAAAAAAATAGGGGAAAAGAGGAAAGTAGACATATTAGGTATCGCCACATCCGTATCGGCCGGCTCTATAAAAATATCACATGATCCACCCCGCAAGGTGAAGGTCGTAAAAAAAATAAAAACAGTGCCAAAACAACCATTTTCTGGTCACCTTGCCTTACAAAAAGTGTAACACCAAATGATCAAAAAGGTGTATTTAGCCCAAAATGGTACCAATCAAGTCGTCATCTCATCCTGCAAAAAATGAGACCCTAACTAAGACAATTGCCCAAAAAATATGGCTCTCAGCAAATGGCAACACAAAAACAAGATTTTATTCTATTCAAAAACGCTTTTACTGTGTAAAACTTAACAAAAATAAAAATGATAGACATATTAGGTAGGTATCGCCACGTCTGTAAAAACCTGCTCTATAAAAATACCACATTATATGCCCCCTCTGGTAAATGCTGTAAAAAAAAAATAAAAAAATAATAAAACGAACCTAACAAAAAGTGTAATACCAAGCAATTAAAACGTCTTATGTACCCCAAAATGGTACCAATGAAAATGTCACCTCAACCCGCAAAAAATGAGCCCCCACATAAGACAATCACTTAAAAAATAAAAACCAATGGAACCCATAAACCAATCCATCAGAATCTGCGCTGCAAAAGCAGTATGGTGCTCCTTCCGTTCTGAGTCCTGCAGTGTGCCCCCACAGCAGTTTACCACCACATATGGGGTGTTGCTGTAGTCAGTAGAAAATGGGTAACAAATTATGGGGTGCTTTTTCTCCTGTTACCCCTTGTGAAAATGAAACATTTGGGGCTAAAGCAATATTTTATTTCCGTTTTAAAAGCAGAGAAATATAAATTTTGAAAATTGCAAATTTTTTTACATTTTTGGTAGATTTTTTTCATAAATAAAGTTGAAATATATTGACTCAAATTTATGACTGTCATGAAATACAATGTATCATAAAAAAAACTGTTAAAAAAAGTTTGAACTTCATCTAAAGGTCTAGAAATCATTTCTGCAGCAAAATTCCTCTATTACTCCTACTATCACTAAACTCAAATTTACAGTAGTGGTAGCTACTTCTGCGGGAGCGGGCTGGACGTCGGCGGCCATATTGGGTGCAGGCTCCGCAGCCGCGGATGGATCCACTGCCTCCTGGATCGTAGCAAGCATCGATGGGCCATTCTTCCGGACCAACTAGGAAACCCGGATCTCCGGTGGGTACTTATCGTAGACTGGTTCCCCGTTGACAACCATATCCCCCCACTTTGGTTGTGGGAGCGCCATCTTTTCTGCTTCTGCTCTCTGCAGGGTGCAGCCCAGGGGGAGGAGTCTTCACTCCCTTGGCTCACATTGCAGAGTTCTTGGTGGGCAGTCTTTAGGTTTCCCACTTCTAAGGGGGCGTAGTCATCATTTTTGCACTCCTGAGAGGGCGTTCTTGAGTTTTCCCGCTTCCAAAGGGCATGAAGAAGCGGCGCCATTACACAAATATGGCGAATTAACCCTTGAAGTGCTGGTGTGCACGGTTTAGCACTGTCTGGCACCGCAATGAAAGCAATAAAGTCAATTTTCAGGATTTTGGCTGTAGGCCTTGTAGCAGGGATAGGCACACAATCCAATCCTGTGAGGGACACAATTCAATCCTGTTATGGCAGGGATAGGCACACAATCCGATCCTGTTGGCACACAGTTCGATCCTGTTCTAGTGACGCCAAAAATGCAATGAGCAGGATACGGGTATACGCTGACGACAAATTATGCAATGACTGGGTCAGGTGTAGATGATAGTCTATGGTTTGTTCGTGATGCCAATTTTTTATCTCCAGTGTATGGCCAGCTTTAGTGTAGTTATTGGCGTCAGCGTATACCCATATCCTGCTCATTGCATATATAATCCAAAACTCCTATGCAGCCACTCCTAACCACTTAATGGAGTCGGGCTCAACCTGCCTCATGACTGGTGCACCTCTGGTTAAGATCCACCATGGAAGTGGCCCTGGGACTGCCACCCTTCCCCCTGCCCCTTACTAGCTACCCTGCTGGCAACGAGTCTTGGGCACATTGCATTCTGCCTTTTGGTAACTACACTAAAGCTGACCATACACTGGAAATAAAAAAAATCATCTGAATGGGATGATTTTGGTCCCACTGTTCAAGTTGCTGTGTATATGAGCCCTTAATTTCTATAAAGTGACAAACAGATGACCATTTCTATGTCCATTGACAACTGACAACCCCCCTTGATTAACATTATACATGAATAATGACCCCTAAAGCAGTCCATATTTCCTAATCTCCCGAATGTGCTCATATTGATGGAAGGAATTTCATCACCGGGCCAGCAATTACAGGCAGCCTCTGAATAAAGTCTGATGATTATCTAATGTGTGTTCCATTTTGTAGCAATATACTGACAGCCATCCTGCCATAAAGGATCATTTGTGTCCAAAATTTCACCCAAACATTTGACGATTTACCAAAGTGTTGGCTGTTTTAGGCCCATTTCAGACATCCATATTATGGCTGCGGTATGCGGCCCCACTGGTTATCGTAAATCGAAGATGACTTACCTGCTTCCCGGCGCCAGCTTCCCGCTCCTTCTCTTCCCAGACTGTGATGCTCTGCTGGGCTCCAGCTATGTCAACATCTGGTTTGACAATGCCGCAGCCAATCACTGGCTGCGGCAGTGACTGGGTCTCCTTACACCATGACAAATTGTCACATAAAACAAGGGGATCCGGTATCCGCCGTGGCCAGTGATGGCTGCAGTGATGTCAAATCGGATGTTAACATTGAGTGAGTCCAGTGGAGCATCGCAGGCCTGGAGGAGAAGGAGTGGGGAGCCGGCGTTGGGAAGCAGACAAATCATCTTTCCTTTACAGGTCTGGTCATGTGAGGGGGTTTGCCAACCCCCAGCCCCATTCTAGCACAAGCCCTTTAAGCCTTTTTTTTTTTTTAATCTTTCCATACTTACAAAGTTTAGATAGGAGGAGGCATCTCCTGATTCCTGCAGAGTTATTACAATAAGTAATTTATCTCCCGGTGATGGATGACAGGTGACAGATAAATCTAAAAGTCATGATTTACATGTTTGGCTGAAGGCCAGGGTCGGCTTGTCAGGAGTAATAAAGGATACCATGACGTTATCACATCTCCCATCACTGACAGAGCTACCCCTTAAATTAGTAAACTTGTCTGTCAGGCTCAATGCTCATTTGTGACTTAAATCGTAGAGTTGTCAGAAAACATCTGCAGAGCCGTTTATCATGGAAGACGAAAATATTACAGCTCTGTCAAATAGCAATACATGCAAGCCTTTGGTAGGAAAGAGAATGGCAAAAGCAGTGTCAGACTGGGGTGCCTAGGGCCCACCAGTAAAATTTATTCTGGCTCATACAGTGGCAGACAGCAGCAAGACGCTACAAGATGATTGATTAAGGGGGTCCCTTCAAGAAGCCGGGTCCTTAGGAAATGAGGATAGTGGTTGGCCTGCCTCTATACCTAAAAGTCATCTCAGCCACTGATGCATCTATAATTATAAACTGGGTGGTGTGACGGATCGCCTGCTACCCCGACTGGGTGCCTCCATCAAACGATACTCCTAGTGCACGCCAAGGACCATCAGCACCGCACTTGACACCATAACCACCGCAAACTCCACGAACCGCCGCAGCTTGGTGTGGGGTTTCGCCATACTCCACCCACCCTGGAACCAAAGCCGGGTTCCAGCTTCCAGTCGGTGACCCTCTCCTTAGTCCAGAGAGCGAAACAGGAACAGCTCTTACAAGACCTAGGGATTATAATCTGGAGAGTATAATGATTATAGCAATCCCCAGAGTGTAGTTCTCCAATTCCCCAAACATGAGCCCAGACTTCATGATGGGTAGAACAGGACTCTTTAAAGGGGCAACATGTCAGCCTTTTATACAGGTCTTTCAGCATGCATTTACAGTATGGAAACACTCCCAGCAATTGTACACAACCCCCCCCCCCCCTCTGCCTGTGATACAATTAACAAACACAATGGGCTCGGACTGTGATACAACAAACACAATGGGCTCGGACTGTGATACAATTACCAAACACAATGGGCTAACTGAATCACTCACAGGCAGAAAACACACATTTTTCCCCAAAACACAGAAAACACCCCAAAGCCCCACATATCCCCATAAATTATACATCTCTAGATAGCTCTGATCTGGGCAAACAACATGTCCAGAAATCACCCAGATTCGAGCAGGGGTTCCCGAATTCCATGGAAGTCACATTTAACCAACCGCAAGCATGGCTTTCCTGCCCAAAACAGTTCCACATATTTAGCCCGTGCGGCCGGTCTACCTTCTCCTTCAAAGTTTTAGTATATGAGCCATAATCATGGCAAACAGGCTCCTCCAAAACCCAGTGGCGAGGTTATTTCAGCCACAGGTGGTTTATTACCATAAATAATGTACCCAGTTCTTATATGAACATAGATAAATCAAATAATAATATAGGCTGGCTCACAGTATTTTTGCATCAAATACAATATTTATTAATATAGAATACAACTAAGTAGATATCAACATATCAGCACAAATACATATACGTGTATATTGTATAGATATAGACAGTGCGGAGCTCACGCACTAACCTATACAGACTGGAGTACTCCTAACAAATAGATAAACCTTATGGCTATACTGGACCTGCAAACTTTCAGTTGAAACCACTAAAGATGTCCACAGACTTGTATATTAGTTTGCCAGTTTGGTTGGAACCGAACAGTTTCAAAAGTTGTCCTTATAACAGTAAACTCTGTATTTAGGTACCTTTTGACGGTGATGATTATACGGCTTTTCAAATTGCAGCGTTCGCTCTCTCTCCACTTTGGGAGCCGGCTTCCGACCCGTTCTCTCAGCGTCCCACGTGACCAGCTGGATGGCAAGTCACTGGTTGATGACGTAGGTGCTTGGAGCCGTAGGGTTGGCGGAAGCTAATGCAGCTACGATGTTACTTGCTTGAGCCCGTCAGGTTACCGGAGCTTGATGTAGCAGAGTTTACTTTGTAATTCGTTTGTTTCTGTTCTGTAGCGTTGGTATACAAACGGACAGGTAGATGATAGCATAGGGTTTCTTTCAATGGCTGAAAAAAGTCCTTTTTTTTTGCAGGATAAAAACCGCACCAGTAGCCTTGGTCTAATACACACTAGACGCGTTTCGGAACGTTGTTCCTTCCTCAGTAGTTGAATGTAGAATGCTGAATGTGAACCTACTAGTCATGGATTTAAATACCCTTTCAGGTTTGAAATAAAATATGGTTCGGATCCTGGACTGTGCAGCATAATGGGCTGCAAAATCCTGATCTTCACCCTATCTGTTAATATCACATAAACAATCAATATTAGACGCCAGTATATTATACGCTGGAGTCTATATAGCACACCATATAAATATACATAAAATATGCATTAAAAGATGACAAATTAAAAGTAAACAATTAAAAAATTGAAATTAAAAAAATATTAAAATGAACAAAACACTAGCTCAGGAACTGTCGGAATGTCTGGAGTGTAGCACTGGGGGGGGTGGGAAGGAACGCAGGGGGAGTCAGTGCGCTGTCAACCAGCCCGGCATCGACTCCCCATGTAAACCCACCCATCCTCCCTATAGGAAGCCAAAAATTTCAATCTCCGAGTTGAGACCCGCAGGCATCAAAGATCCAAACTCGAAGATCTTCTTGGACTCCTGTCTAGACATTTTGGCCACAAAATCTCCTCCCCTCCAGTCTTCTTTGACCGATTGTATGGCCAAAAATTTCATTTGGCTAGGGTCACCTGCATGATAAAGTTTAAAATGTTTGGATAAGGGATGCGTTTCAGACTGTTTCTTAATATTATTAATATGTTCTGAGATTCTAGTCTTAAATACCCTTTTAGTGCGTCCAATGTACTGCTTTGGGCATGGGCATTGAATGATGTAAATGACAGCTTTACTATTGCATGACAAAATTTCATTAATTTCCCATTTGAAATTATTAGACGTTGATGTTACCATTCTTGTGTTTCTATCAAACTGAGTTTGTCTACAGTTTTGACAGCAGCCACATCTGAAAAAACCTTTCAGATTGGACCATGGGGTTGTCACTAGTTTTGTTTGCTTTTTCCTTATTGCGGGGGCCACTTGGAGTCCCAAATTGGGAGCCCGAGTGTATACTATTGGAGGATGCATAGGGAGTATGGGACCCAGCATCTTGTCGTCCTTTAATAGATGCCAATGTTTTCGGACGATACTATTCACCATCTTATAATCTTTGTTATATGGTAAGATTATTTTAGCTGTTATATCTTGTTCTTGGGTGATATTGCATATTTCCTTTGGTTTAAAGAAGGAGGCTCTGTCCAATTCTCTCACTCTTTGTATTGAGTCCTCCAACAGTCTATTAGGATATTCTTTTTGCAAAAATTGTGCTTTCATATATTGTGCCTCCACCTCAAATTGTTCTTTTTCTGTACAGTTTCTTTTCAAGCGCCTAAATTGGCTAAAAGGGACGTTCAAAAGCCACCTTGGGAGGTGACAGCTTGTATTCAAGATAAAGCTATTCTTGGCTACATCTTTTTGGTATGTACTGCAGGCAAAAGTTTCTTGTTTCTTTTCAATACGTAAATCTAGAAATTCTACTGAATGTGGATCAATGTTGGCTGAAAATTTCAGGTTGAAATCATTTGTATTGATATCATTGATAAATTGTAGCAGTGTTACATGAGATCCCTTCCAAATTAATATGAACATAGGCTGGTTATGATGCTGTCCACTGCCTATCTATATGTGGTGCAGTAACTCTACTGAGCCATGTGCCACTTGTGAAGGGGGTTGGGGAATAGGGGCCCACCCGGGGAATTCACCCCAGGGGGGCCAGTCCGAGCCTGCATTCATTTTTTTATTATTATAGTTTGTAAGGCTGAAAAAACATATCTGTCCATCCAGTTCAGGTTGGCATCCTAGAAAGTTGATCCAGAGGAAGGCAAAAAACCACATGAGGCAGAAGCCAAATTTGTTCATTTTAGGGGAAAAAATTCCTTCCTGACTCCATCAGAATAGCTTCTTAGATCACTGACCCTTCTCCAGAAATCTAGTAACTAGAACCTGCAATATTATTACACTCCAGAAATACATCCAGGCAGAATAGAAATCACTGGGCCCCATAGCAAGAATCTAAATTGGGCCCCCATTCCCCTTTTATAGCCCCTCCCACTACCCATTCCAGGCCTCTCCCTTTGTTCCATGAACTATTCTTGCTGCTGAGTTTTATAATTTATGCCATCAGGGCCGTATTGGGATTACAAAACAGCCCAGGCACACAAAAGAGGTATAATAGACGCAGTGTGTACAGATGTATAGTGTATACAGCCGAGTACTGATATGTGAGGTACGAGGTATAATACATGCAGTGTGTACAGGTATATAGTATATACAGTAGTGTAATATGTGAGGTACAAGGTATAATGGATGCAGTGTGTACAGATATATAGTATATACAGCAGTGTACTAATATGTGAGGTACGAGGTATAATAGATGCAGTGTGTACAGGTATATAGTAAATACAGCAGTGTATTGACAGCTCGTATCTCACATATCAGTACACTACTGTATATACTATATACCTGTACACACTACATCTATTATACCTCGTACCTCACATATCAGTACACTGCTGTATATACTATATATCTGTACACACTGCATATATTATACCTCATATATCAGTACACTGCTGTATATACTATATACCTGTACATATTGCATCTATAATACTGTGTAATATATGCAGTGTGCGTATATATATATATATATATATATATACAGAGCAGTGTATTGATGTGAGACATACAAGATATAATACTGTAGATGCAGTATTTACAGAAATATGTGGTCAGTTATATATTATGGTCACTGTGTGTAAAGGGGGGAATATTAATCAACAATATTATGCGAATATCGATAATTAATATTACTAAATAGGAGGAGCCGTCTAGTGAAGACTCCGCCTATTTATGCCTTTATATAATAAATACACAATACTTTCGCTATGCTTTACACTAATCACTAATGCTAGCTGCATGCGCCTTACTAACTCGCTACCGCTAACAAGTACACGCTACACAAAGGGTACAAATATAACGGTATTTATTTAACACACTAAGCACGCAATACACTAACAATACACAGCACTACACATATACAGTACTCAACTACACTACACATTCCCAAATTCCACCCACAAACTAACTATACAATACACACATACAAGTATAACAACCCACCCGCCTAGTTCTATACTGTCCCTACGGGGTTACAAGAGGGTTAAAAGGATTTGTTTGCAGAGCAGAGGCATGCTCTACAGAGGATTTGTTTGCAGAGCAGAAGCATGCTCTACAGAGGCAGGCAGGACAGGGGAACAGGGCACGGACATCAGGGGGTACAAAGTGTCCGGGGGGGGGGGGGGGGACCAGGCCAGAGAATGCCTGGCAGGGAAAGGGTTAATCAGGGGAGAGCATGCACACAGGGAACCAGGGGAATATGGATCCCAGGGGTGTCATAGGGGTTTCAAGGGTCAATAGGGATCAGGGGATATAGGGTTTGGGTTACCAGGGGTACAGGGAGGCAGCAATGCAGGGGTTATTAGGGGTGAGGAATAAGGGGGGCGATACTTAAGGTCGTCCAGGGGTCTGCTCCGGTCGCAGGACGCACTCTCCTGGGTCCGGTCCTTCAGGAGGGGGCGGCCAGGCACTTCTATCGAGCGCCGATCGCGCTCTCCTATTCCTGTGACCCCCCCCCCCCCATATCGGCGATCGAAGCATAACGCAGTTCAATTCAGACCTGCGGTTTGCTGCGTTTCCGGGTTATTCGGGTCTCTGGTGACCCGATAACCCGGAATAGGATGGTGATCGGTGGTGTGATAATACACCACCAATCACCATCCTTAGATCCTGAGAGGTGATGGTGAAATCACCTCTCAGGATCGCTTCCGATTGGCTGGACCGGCGGGTGGGGATTAACTTCCCCCAGCTCTGCTCTCCGCCTCCACATTGCTTCCTGGAGTGAGAGAGAGAGCAGCCCATCGTCCAGCTCCTGAGCCCAGCACCCCCACTGACCCACCATAGTGCCATCTGGCACTAAAAAGGTACCTAGGGACAGGTTAGGGAGAGCTTAGATTAGGCCGGGATACTCAGGGAAAGTTTAGGGGGAAAAATAAAAAAAGTTATATTTTTGCATCACCCTGATTGGGTGTCTGGGGTTCACAGCACACTCAGCTGTGTGACCCTAGACTCCCCCAGAGGGCTTCAGCTTGCCCCCCTGCCCCCCCCCCCCACACATTTTTTGGGGCATAAGCACTTTTTTTTTTGTGTGCGTGCGCTTACTGTGGCCGGCACTCTTAGCGTTCGGCCACTGTTAGCGCATCGCCCACCCCACCGCTGATCAGCTTCGGACCGAGTTTGAATCTTTTTTTTTCAATTTTTTTTATTTATTTATTTTAATTTTTTTCTGTTAGGTTTAGGGTAAGTACGCAAACACCTGTGCCCCCACACACATGCACACTAAATAAAGTTTTCCACACACGCACACACACTCCCCTATGGCCCGCCAGACGTTCTCGGCCGAGGAGGCATATGCCCTGCTTACCTCCGACTCCGAGAGCCCCAGTGAGGACGAGGATGACCCCACTTTCCTCTTGTCATCCGTATCTTCCTCATCATCTAGTGAATGATGAGCCCCCAAGGTGGCGGAGATGCTGCCAGACAGAGCAAGGGGACCACCATGCCAGGGACCCTGTGGCCCACACTAGTACGAGCAGCTCTGGGGCTCGTACTAGTTTTTACGGCCCACCAGATCAGTCCACCTGAGCCCCCTGCCGGTGAACTTGCATGGTGTACCCCAAAGGATTTTGAGCCTGTGATTCCTGATTTTGTTGGCTAATCAGGAATCCAGATCCATTATTCAGATAATGCAGCATGTCCCCACCGAGGTGATCCTGCCTATGACTGCCTGTAAAAAATCAGGCCAGTCATCGATCACTTCGGGGCCAAATTTTTGGAGGCCTCTGTACCTGGAAGGGAGGTTGCTGTTGATGAGTCTCTCATTGCTTTCAAGGGGAGACTCATTTTCCGCCAGTATGTTCCCTCAAAGCGGGCGAGATATGACGTGAAGCTGTACAAACTTTGTGAGAATACCTCAGGGTACACTTACAAGTTTCATGTGTATGAGGGGCGAGATTCCCGTATTGAACCCCCAGAATGTCCCCCCACTCTGGGTGTTAGCGGGAAACTTGTGTGGGACCTTATTCACCCACTGCTAGATAAGGCTTACCACCTGTACGTGGATAACTTTTATACTAGTATCCCCTTGTTCCAGTCCCTCGCCGCCAGATCTACGTCCACTTGTGGGACAGCGCAGAAAAATCAACGCGGCCTCCTTACCCACCCCCTCCAGGTACCTATCCCCAGGGGTGAGACCCATACCCTTACCAGTAGAAACCTGTTGCTGGTCAGATATAGGGACAAGAGGGATGTCCTTGTACTGTCCACAATTCACAGGCAGTCCTCAAGGCCCTGATCTTTTCTGACCGGGAAAGAGCAGGCGGGAGTACCTCGGGAACTGGAGGTGCCCGGATCGTCCCTGGCCAACACTTTCCAGGTGTGGTCCCCCATACTGGAAAGAAGGGACGATCCCCAAAAAGTGCAGAGTGTGTCACAGGAGGGGGATACGGAAGGACACCACCACTCAGTGTGACACGTGCCCCGATTATCCGGGCCTCTGCATTGACGGTTGCTTCAGGGAGTATCACACTTCCATGGAGTACTACATTTATAATCCCCTTCCCCAATTTTAATTCTATTTGGCCACAGACAATCGCCCAGAAAAAATAAAAAATAAAAAAAATATGGCTCTCATGACCTAACCCCTCAGATGAACACAGTCAATAAAATAAAATAAACACCGTTTGACACCGTTTTTATATTTTTGACTGTATTCATCTGAGGGGTTAGGTCATGTGTTATTTTTATAGAGCAGATTCTTAGGGACGCGGCAATACCTAATATGTCTACGTTTTAAAATGTATTTAGGTTTTACACTATAATATCCTTTTTTAAACAAAAAAAAAAAACATTTTAGTATCTCCATAGTCTGAGAGTCAGTTTATTTTTTATTTTTAGCCGATTGTCTTAAGTAGGAGCTGATTTTTTGCGGGATTGAGAGGATGGTTTTTATTGGCATTGGCTTTTTTTGTCACCTTACATCACAAAAAGTATAATAGCAAGCAATCAAAAAGTCATATGCACCCCAAAATAGTGCCAATAAAACCGTCCTCTCATCCCGCAAAAAATGAGCCCCTACTTAAGACAATAGACTAAAAAATTAAAATAAAACTGAATCAGACTATGGACATACTAAAATGTTTTTTTTTGTTGTTTAGGCTACTTTCACACCTGCGTTTAGGTGCGGATTTGTCTGGTATCTGCACAGACGGATCCGCACCTATAATGCAAACGCTTAGATCCGTTCAGACTGGATTCGTTTGCATTACCATGAACAAAAATAATTTTTAATTTTTTTTGTTCATGATAGTGCAAACGGATCCGTTTTGACTTTTCATTGAAAGTCAATAGGGGACGGATCCGTTTGAAAATTGAGCCATACTGTGTCAACTTCAAACGGATCCGTCCCCATTGACTTAGGCCTCATGCACACGACAGTTTTTTTTCACGGCCCGCAAAAACGGGGTCCGTGGATCCGTGATCCGTGACCGTTTTTTCGTCCGTGGGTCTTCCTTGATTTTTGGAGGATCCACGGACATGAAAAAAAAGTCGTTTTGGCGTCCGCCTGGCCGTGCGGAGCCAAACGGATCCGTCCTGAATTACAATGCAAGTCAATGGGGACGGATCCGTTTGACGTTGACACAATATGGTGCAATTGCAAACGGATCCGTCCCCATTGACTTTCAATGTAAAGTCAGCAGTCCCTTTACTTTCACACTTGTGTTCATAATGCAGACGGTGGCTCCGTTCAGACGGATCCGTCCAGACTTTACATTGAAAGTCAATGGGGGACGGATCCGTTTGAAAATTGAGCCACAGTGTGTCATCTTCAAACGGATCCGTCCCCATTGACTTACATTATAAGTCTGGACGGATCCGCTTGCCTCCGCACGGCCAGGCGGACACCCGAACATAACTTGAAGCGTCCCCATCACCATGGGAACGCCTCTACGTTAGAATATACTGTCGGATATGAGCTACATCGTGAAACTCATTTCCGACAGTATATTCTAACACAGAGGCGTTCCCATGGTGATGGGGACGCTTCAGGTTAGAATATACTGAAAAACTGTGTACATGACTGCCCCCTGCTGCCTGGCAGCACCCGATCTCTTACAGGGGGCCGTGATCAGCACAATTAACTCCTCAGGTGCCGCACCTGAAGGGGTTAATTGTACTATCATATCCCCCTGTAAGAGATCAGGGCTGCCAGGCAGCAGGGGGAAGACCCCCCCACCCCCTTCCCCAGTTTGAATATCGTTGGTGGCACAGTGTGCGCCCACCATCGGGCCCCCCCTCCCTCCCTCTATTGTTATAAATCAGTGGTGGCACAGTGTGCGCCCACCATCGCCCCCCCCCCCTCCCTCCCTCTATAGTTAAAAATCGTTGGTGGCACAGTGTGCGCCCACCATCGGCCCCCCCTCTCTCTATAGTAGTAACAACCATTGGTGGCAGTGTGCGGCCTCCCATTTCCCCCCCCCATCATTGGTGGCAGCGGAGTTCCGATCGGAGTCCCAGTTTAATCGCTGGGGCTCCGATCGGTAACCATGGCAACCAGGAAGCTACTGCAACCCTGGTTGCCATGGTTACTTAGCAATAGTACAATTGTAGAAGATTCATACTTACCTGCTTGCTGCTGCGGTGTCTGTGACCGGCCGGGAGCTCCACCTACTGGTAAGTGAAAGGTCTGTGCGGCGCATTGCTAAAGAACTGTCACTTACCAGTAGGAGGAGCTCCCGGCCGGTCAAAGACATCGCAGCAGTAAGCAGGTAAGTATGAATCCTCTACTGTTGTACTATTGCTAAGTAACCATGGCAACCAGGGCTGCAGTAGCTTCCTGGTTGCCATGGTTACCGATCGGAGCCCCAGCGATTAAACTGGGACTCCGATCGGAACTCCGCTGCCACCAATGATGGGGGGGGGGGAATGGGAGGCCGCACACTGCCACCAATGGTTGTTACTACTATAGAGAGAGGGGGGCCGATGGTGGGCGCACACTGTGCCACCAACGATTTTTAACTATAGAGGGAGGAAGGGGGGGGCGATGGTGGGCGCACACTGTGCCACCAACGATTTATTACAATAGAGGGATGGAGGGGGGGCGATGGTGGGCGCACACTGTGCCACCAACGATATTCAAACTGGGGAGGGGGGGGTCTGCCCCCTGCTGCCTGGCAGCCCTGATCTCTTACAGGGGAATATGATAGTACAATTAACCCCTTTAGGTGCCGCACCTGAAGGGGTTAATTGTGCTATCATAACCCCCTGTAAGAGATCGGGTGGTGCCAGGCAGCAGGGGGCAGTCTTGTACAAAGTTTGCAGTGTATTCTAACTAGAAGCGTCCCCATAACCATGGGAACGCTTCTGTGTTAGAATATACTGTCGGAAATGAGTTTTCACGAAGTGAAAACTTAGATCAGAAAAAGCTTTTATGCAGACGGATCTTCGGATCCGTCTGTATGAAAGCAACCTACGGCCACGGATCACGGACACGGATGCCAATCTTGTGTGCATCCGTGTTCTTTCACGGACCCATTGACTTGAATGGGTCCGTGAACCGTTGTCCGTCAAAAAAATAGGACAGGTCATATTTTTTTGACGGACAGGATACACGGATCACGGCCTCGGCTGCAAAACGGTGCATTTTCCAATTTTCAATGGGTCCGCGAAAAAAAACGGAAAACGGCACAACGGCCACGGATGCACACAACGGTCGTGTGAATGAGGCCTTACATTGTAAGACTGGACGGATCCATTTGCCTCTGCACGGCCAGGCGGACACCCGAACGCTGCAAGCAGCGTTCAGGTGGCCGTCTGCTGAGCGGAGCGGAGGCCAAACGGTGCCAGACTGATGCATTCTGAGCGGATCCGCATCCACTCAGAATGCATTAGGGCTGGACGGATCCGTTCGGGGCCGCTTGTGAGAGCCTTCAAACGGAACTCACAAGCGGAGCCCCGAACGCAAGTGTGAAAGTAGCCTTAAAAAAGGATATTATAGTGTAAAACCTAAATAAATTTTAAAAAGTAGACATATTATGTATTGCTGCGTCTGTACGAATCTGCTCTATAAAAATAACATATGACCTAACCCCTCAAATTAACACAGTAAAAAAATAAAATAAACGGTGCCTATTTTTTGCCAAATTTTCAATTTTAATAAATTTTTTCCATTAACAAAGCCAGGGTTAACAGTGAAACAAAACTCTAGATGTATTGCCCTGATTCTGTATTTTTTAGAAACACCCCATATGTGGTCGCAAAATGCTGTATGGCCAAACGGCAGGGCGCAGAAGGAAAGGAGCGCCATATGGTTTTTGGAACACAGATTTAGCTGGACTGTTTTTTTGACACCACGTCCCATTTGAAGCCCCCCTGATGCACCCCTAGAGTAGAAACTCCATAAAAGTGACCCTATCTAAGAAACTACACCTCTCAAGGTATTCAAAACTGATTTTACAAACTTTGTTAACCCTTTAGGTGTTCCACAAGAGTTAATGGCAAATGGAGATGAAATTTCAGAATTTCAATTTTTTGTAACCTTGCCTCACAAAAATGTAATACATAGCAATCAAAAATCATATGTACTCTAAACATAGTCCCAACTAAACTGCCACCTTATCCCGTAGTTTCCAAAATGGGTTCACTTTTTTTATGTTTCTACTCTAGGGGTACATCAGGGGGGCTTCAAATGGGACAGGGTGTAAATAAACCAGTCCAGCAAAATCTGCCTTCCAAAAACCACACGGCGCACCTTTCCCTCTACGCCCTACCGTGTGCCTGTACAGTAGTTTACGGCCACATATGGGGTGTTTCTATAAAATAAAGAATCAGGGCAATAAATATTGAGTTTTGTTTGGCTGTTAACCCTTGCTTTGTTACTGGAAAAAATAAATTAAAATGGAAAAGTTGCCAAAAAATGGAAATTCGGAAATTTAATCTCCCTTTGCCGATAACTCTTGTGGAACACCTAAAGGGTAAACAACGTTTGTGAAATCAGTTTTGAATACCTTGAGGGGTATAGTTTCCAAAATGGAGTAACTTTTTTGGAGTTTCTACTCTAGGGGTGCATCAGGGGGGCTTCAAATGGGACATGGTGTCAAAAAAACAGTCCAGCAAAATCTGCCTTCCAAAAACCGTATGGTGTTCCTTTCCTTCTGCGCCCTGCCGTGTGCCTGTACAGTAGTTTACGATCATATATGGGGTGTTTCTATAAATTACAGAATCAGGGCAATAAATATTGAGTTTTGTTGTTAACCCTTGCTTTGTTACTGGAAAAAATGGATTAAATTGAAAAATTTGCCCAAAAATGTAAATTCTGAACTTTCATCTCCCTTTGCCAATAACTCTTGTGGAACACCTAAAGGGTTAACAAAGTTTGCAAAATCAGTTTTGAATACCTTGGAGGGCATAGTTTCCAAAATGGGGTCACTTTTGTGGAGTTTCTACCTTAGGGGTGCATTAGGGGGTCTTCAAATAGGACATGGTGAAAATAAACCAGTCCAGCAAAATCTGCCTTCCAGAAACCATATGGTGTTCCTTTCCTTCTGCACCCTGCCGTGTGCCCATACAGTAGTTTACAACCACATATGGGGTGTTTCTTCCAACTACAGAATCAGGGCAATAAATATTGAGTTTTGTTTGGCTGTTAATCCTTGCTTTGTTACTGGAAAAAATTGGAAATTTGACCAAAAGATTTAATTCTGAAATGTTATCTCCATTTGCCAATAACTCTTGTGGAACACCTAAAGGGTTAACAAAGTTTGTAAAATCAGTTTTGAATACCTTGAGGGGTATAGTTTCCAAAATGGGGTCACTTTTGTGGAGTTTTTACTCTAGGGGTGCATCAGGGAGGCTTCAAATGGGACATGGTGTAAATAAACCAGTCCAGCTAAATCTGCCTTCCAGAAACCATATGGTGTTCCTTTCCTTCTGCACCCTGCCGTGTGCCCATACAGTAGTTTACAACCACATATGGGGTGTTTCTAAAAACTACAGAATCAGGGAAATAAATATTGAGTTTTGTTTTGCTGTTAACCCTTGCTTTGTTACTGGAAAAAATTGATTAAAATGTAAAATTTGCCAAAAAATTTAAATTCTAAAATTTCATCTCCCTTTGCCAATAACTTTTGTGGAACACCTAAAGGGTTACCAAAGTTTGCTAAATCAATTTTGAATACCTTGGAGGGCATAGTTTCTAAAATGGGGTGACTTTTGTGGAGTTTCTACTCTAGGGGTGCATTAGGGGGACTTCAAATGGGACATGGTGTAAATAAACCAGTCTAGCAAAATCTGCCTTCCAGAAACCATATGATGTTCCTTTCCTTCTGCGCCCTGCCGTGTGCCCACAGTAGTTTACGACCAAATATGGGTGTTTCTATAAACTACAGAATCAGGGCAATAAATATTGAGTTTTGTTTGGCTGTTAACCCTTGCTTTGTTACTGGAAAAAATGGATTAAAATGGAAAATTTGGCAAAAAATTTAAATTCTGAAATGTAATCTCCATTTGCCAATAACTCTTGTGGAACACCTAAAGGGTTAACAAAGTTTGTAAAATTAGTTTTGAATACCTTGAGGGGTGTAGTTTCCAAAATGGGGTGATTTTTGGGTGCTTTCTATTCTGTAAGCCTCACAAAGTGACTTCAGACCTGAACTGGCCCTCAAAAAGTGGGTTTTGGAAAATTTCAGAAAAATTTCAAGATTTGCTTCTAAGCTTCTAAGCCTTGTAACTTCCCCAAAAAATAAAATGGCATTTCCAAAATAATCTAAACATGAAGTAGACATATGGGGAATGTAAATTAATAACTATTTTTGAAGTTATTACTATGTATTATAGAAGTAGAGAAATTGAAACTTGGAAATTTGCTAATTTTTCAAAATTTGGGGTAAATTTAGTATGTTTTTATAAATAAAAATGATATTTTTTACTCCATTTTACCAGTGACATGAAGTACAACATGTGATGAAAAAACAATCTCAGAATGGCCTGGATAAGTAAAAGCGTTTTAAAGTTATTCACACATAAAGTGACACTGGTGAGATTTGCAAACAATGGCCTGGTTCTTAAGTTGAACTTACAGGTATATTTGTAGATTCCTGGAGGACCCCCCTCTTTTTTCCCACGGTACTTCATCAGCTGTCTTAAGGATCGTTGAACGCTAGGGGCCTTTGTCTCCATTTTTCCATGCAGTATTGTCCGTGCTGACGGAAGCATAGGGATTACAGCTCCTGAGATGTTAGTAATGTGCATGCTTGTGTCAATAACAATGATCACTACATTCTAACTGTTTGGAGCTGAAATGGTTTTGTGATACAAAGTGTCGCTTGTCATGTAGCATTTTCCATTTCCACCTCTGGCCTTTGGCAGGACTATTCTCCGCAATCTGAGCACATGCTGTGAGATTTTAACTTATTAGGCAAAGATTTCCCCTTGGAGCAGAGAAGGGAAAAACATGAAAGGAAGAAATTGGAACATCTTAACACTTCAGTGCCAGCCACCAAACACCAGATTAAGAGCTTGTAGCAGACTATTCCTCTAAGCTGGGACTGATATGGCACCATGCGGTTCCTGGGCACAGGAAAATGATTGTTCTTGAAAGAAATCTTGAGTTAAGGTTTCTAAAATACTTATGTCAGAATAGTGTCTGCAGTGATCTCTGAAACAGAAATATATATTTCATATCTATCTATCATCTGTCCATTTAATATCTATCTATCTGTTATCTACCTATGTGCATTTAGTTTCTATCTGTATATCTATTCGTAAAATACCGTAATTGCAAACTCTTTAACATATAATGTTATGATCAGAATCAAATCATGCAAAAATGACCCAGTAATACAAATGTGCAATAGTCAGACACTATCCTATGTGCATTATCAGATCTCTCCTGCACGGGCACAATCTTAATACTACTCTATTAGCAAGCGGTCCGCAACCCGCAAGATTCAGTCCGCACCGCAAATGTTCTATTTTTTGCGGTGCCGAGGCACAAACAGAAATCCCACGGAAGCGCTCTGTATCGCTTCTGTGGGCTTCCGATCCGTGCCTCCGCTCCGCTCCATATCTTACAGATTGTGGACCCTTTCAAGTGATACAGAGCGCACACAGCCGGGGCCCGTATATTGTGGACCGCTGTTTGTGTGCATAAGCGCTTAACAGGCAAATTTACGACGCAAAGAAATTCCTACATTCTCCCATCTATAACAATACTAAATACATGTCCTTTGCCCAGCATCCATTGTTGCTATAACGTCCACCTACAAAGGTCACCATTTTTTCCAGCAAATTCCCTGCTTTTATGATATGTGGATCTGTTAATGGGCACAAACCACCTGTGTGTACAGATGTGTTATTGTAGATGTCACAGCAGATAGGGGTTGGCTAGGAAGACAAAAACTAGTGACTAGTAATTTGTGTGAATTTGATATAACATATATTCTATTATATGGATGCATCATATGTGTCCATGATGGTGCAGGAGAATTGGGGCAAGTGTTAGAAATGTTTTTTTTCCCTTAGGTTTTTGTTTTTATTTATATGTCATTTTCAATTTTTTAGATTTTTTTTGTAACTTCACAATTTATATATTTTTTTTAACATATTTTTAGGATCTGGAGGAAGTTGGGATAACATGATCTGTGTTATCCCAGCATTTCCCACCATTAAAAAGGACCACATATGTTTACATTCCAGTTGCACTGGGCATTTGCAACTAGAACCTAAATATATCTATTGAGGATATCTACGGATTAATCCTGTCTGCTACCTGAGACGGAAGAGGAGAAAGGAAATATTTGCAAAGCAACTTATTTTAGAAGACCTTAGGCCTTATTCACATTTGCTCAATTTGGTCACTATTTTGCATCAAAACACAGACCATACAAATGCTTTTGTTGAATCCAAAAGACTGAAAGATGCAAATTTAACCAAAAATACTGCCATCTGAAAGTGGTCTGACATTCTGAAAAATTGCAGTAGTAGTGATGGAGATCACGTACATTTGTATTTAGGGGTTAATTATATTCATTGGTGGCGCAGTGGCCCTAGGGCCCCACACCCTCTCCATTGTTATAATCATTGGTGGTGCAGTGGCCCTAGGGCCCCCCACCCTAAGTATTTTCAACGGTGCCATTGGCAGCTTCTGATTGGAGCCCCAGGAGTGAAATGGCGGGGCTCTGATCGGTTACCATGGCAACCAGGATGCTACTGAAGCCCTGGCTGCCATGGTAACCTCCCTGCTGCCATGTGCACAAAGCACAGGGCAGCAGGGAGAGTGTAAAGTCCTATTCACCCTAAAAGAGCTATATTAGGGTGAATAGGACAAGGGTTCTAGATCCTAAGGGGGCTAATAGTAATTAAATAAAAAGTAAAAAAAAAAAACACCTAAATGTTAAAAGTTTAAATCTTTCCTAATTTATATAAACAAAAAAAAAATATATATTCGGTATAGCCACATCAAAAAAAAAGTATGAAATATTAAAATATAAAAAAAAAAATCTCCTATGCGGTGAACGCCGTAACAGTTTTTTAGTGTAGGCAGACAGGGAGAAGCTGTTATACAGTATATAAGGACATAACTGTCCTTATATACTGTATACCATTCATACGTCCGTAGAATGGGTCCGGATCCGTTCCGCAATTATGCGGAATGGGTGCGGACCTATTCATTTTCAATGGGGCCGGAAAAGATTTGGACAGCACACAGTGCGCTGTCCGCATCCGCATTTCTGGTCCGCGTCTCCGGAAAAAAATAGAGCATGTCCTATTCTTGTCCGCAGCTGTGGACAAGAATAGGAATCCTCTATTAAGTGCCCGCGATGTGCGGCGTCAGTGTTTTGGGGTTCGCAATATGCGGACCGCAAAACACTACGGACGTCTGAATGGACCCTAAGAGCTTCCTTCTGCCTGCCTGCACTGCCTGTAGTGAGTGCTTACCGTTCACACAGGCATCACTCCCTGCAGCTGGTTCATTAGTCAGTACGCCGGGAGTGCAGGGGGAGAGCAGCTCACTGACAGTGCTGGCCACGCTGGTTAGTGAGCTTACAGAGTGTACAAGTGTACAAGGGGGGAATGTATTTTTAATTTTAACAAATAAGGCTCCTGTGCCCACTAGGCTGTGAGGTAGCAAGGCAGGCAGAGGCCCGCAGCTCCCGCACAGCCCGTCTCTTCTATGCTAATAGAAGACGGATGGCCCTTAGCAACGCTCATTTGAAAGAGTGCTGCTAATAAGGCCTCATGCACACGACAGTTTATTTTCACGGTCCACAAAAACGGGGTCCGTAGGTCCGTGATCCGTGACCGTTTTTTCGTCCGTGGGTCTTCCTTGATTTTTGGAGGATCCACGGACATGAAAAAAAAGTCGTTTTGGTGTCCGCCTGGCCATGCGGAGCCAAACGGATCCGTCCTGAATTACAATGCAAGTCAATGGGGACGGATCCGTTTGATGTTGACACAATATGGTGCCATTTCAAACGGATCCGTCCCCATTGACTTTCAATGTAAAGTCTGGAGTTCTTTTATACCATAGGATTGGAGTTTTCTCCAATCCGATGGTATATTTTAACTTGAAGCATCCCCATCACCATGGGAACGCCTCTATGTTAGAATATACTGTCGGATATGAGCTACTTCGTGAAACTCAGATCCGACAGTATATTCTAACACAGAGGCGTTCCCATGGTGATGGGGACGCTTCTAGTTAGAATACACTACAAAATTTGTACAAGACTGCCCCCTGCTGCCTGGCAGCACCCGATCTCTTACAGGGGGCCGTGATCAGCACAATTAACTCCTCAGGTGCCGCACCTGAAGGGGTTAATTGTACTATCATATTCCCCTGTAAGAGATCAGGGCTGCCAGGCAGCAGGGGGCAGACCCCCCCTCCCCAGTTTGAATATCGTTGGTGGCACAGTGTGCGCCCCCCATCGGGCCCCCCCCTTCCTCCCTCTATTGTTATAAATCGTTGGTGGCACAGTGTGCGCCCCCCATCGGGCCCCCCCTTCCTCCCTCTATTGTTATAAATCGTTGGTGGCACAGTGTGCGCCCCCCATCGGCCCCCATCCCTCTATAGCAGTAACAACATTGGTGGCAGTGTGCGGCCTCCCATCTCCCCCCCCATCATTGGTGGCAGCGGAGTTCCGATCGGAGTCCCAGTTTAATCGCTGGGGCTCCGACTGGTAACGATGGCAACCAGGACGCTACTGCAGTCCTGGTTGCCATGGTTACTTAGCAATAGTACAATAGTAGAAGACTCATAGTTACCTGCTTGCTGCTGCGATGTCTGTGTCCGGCCGGGAGCTCCACCTACTGGTAAGTGAAAGGTCTGTGCGGCGCATTGCTAAAGAACTGTCACTTACCAGTAGGAGGAGCTCCCGGCCGGTCACAGACATCGCAGCAGCAAGCAGGTAAGTATGAATCTTCTACTGTTGTACTATTGCTAAGTAACCATGGCAACCAGGGCTGCAGTAGCTTCCTGGTTGCCATGGTTACCGATCGGAGCCCCAGCGATTAAACTGGGACTCCGATCGGAACTCCGCTGCCACCAATGATGGGGGGGGAAATGGGAGGCCGCACACTGCCACCAATGTTGTTACTGCTATAGAGGGAGGGGGGGGGCGATGGGGGGCGCACACTGTGCCACCAACGATTTATAACAATAGAGGGAGGAAGGGGGGGCCCGATGGGGGGCGCACACTGTGCCACCAACGATTTATAACAATAGAGGGAGGAAGGGGGGGCCCGATGGGGGGCGCACACTGTGCAACCAACGATTTATAACAATAGAGGGAGGAAGGGGGGGCCCGATGGGGGGCGCACACTGTGCCACCAACGATTTATTACACTAGAGGGAGGAAGGGGGGCCCGATGGGGGGCCCACACTGTGCCACCAACGATATTCAAACTGGGGAGGGGGGGGGTCTGCCCCCTGCTGCCTGGCAGCCCTGATCTCTTACAGGGGGATATGATAGTACAATTAACCCCTTCAGGTGCCGCACCTGACGGGGTTAATTGTGCTATCATATTCCCCTGTAAGAGATCGGGTGGTGCCAGGCAGCAGGGGGCAGTCTTGTACAAAGTTTGTAGTGTATTCTAACTAGAAGCGTCCCCGTCACCATGGGAACGCCTCTGTGTTAGAATATACTGTCGGATATGAGTTTTCACGAAGTGAAAACTTAGATCTGAAAAAGCTTTTATGCAGACGGATCTTCGGATCCGTCTGTATGAAAGCAACCTACGGCCACGGATCACGGACACGGATGCCAATCTTGTGTGCATCCGTGTTCTTTCACGGACCCATTGACTTGAATGGGTCCGTGAACCGTTGTCCGTCAAAAAAATAGGACAGGTCATATTTTTTTGACGGACAGGATACACGGATCACGGCCTCGGCTGCAAAACGGTGCATTTTCCGATTTTTCCACGGACCCATTGAAAGTCAACGGGTCAGCGAAAAAACACGGAAAACGGCACAACGGCCACGGATGCACACAACTGTCGTGTGCATGAGGCCTAAGGGACATTTCAGCCCTATTTTTTTTTTTACTAAAAATGAACATTTTCCCTAAATAAGGTATATTACAAAAATGTTCCCTGTCACTGTCCCTACACATTAGCAAAAAAATAATAATAATGAAACAGCAGTTACACTTTAACCACTTCCAAACTGGGCTTTTTACCCCCTTCCTGACCAAGCCTAATTTAGCAAATCATGTGTCACTTTATATGGTAATAACTTTGGAACTTATCGAAGCCATTCTGAGATTGTTTTCTTGTGACACATTGTACTTCATGACAGCTGTAAATTTGAGTCAATATATTTCACCTTTATTTATAAAAATATCCAAAAGTTAATGAAAATTTGAAAAAATATACTGTTTTCTAAATTTGAATCTCTCTGCTTTTAAGACAGATAGTGATGCCTCATAAAATATTCATTTATTAACATTCCCCATATATCTACTTTATGTGGGCATCATTTTGGTAATGTAATTTAATGTTTTTAGAACGTTAGAAGGTTTAACATTTTTGAAGCAATTTTTTAAATTTTGAAGAAAATTTCCAAAGTCAACTTTTCTAAGGACCAGTTCAGTTCTGAAGTCACTTTGTGGGGGCTTACATAGTGGAAACCCCCCATAAATGACCCCATTGTAGAAACTACACCCCTCAAGTTACTCAAAACCAGATTTTACAAACTTTGTTAACCCTTTAGGGTTAACAGCCAAACAAAACTTAATATTTATTACCCTGATTCTACGGTTTACATAAACACCCCACATGTGGTCGTAAACTGATGTAAGGGCACATGGCATGGCGTAGAAGAAAAGGAGCGCCGTGTGGTTTTTGGAAGGCAGATTTTGCTGAACTGGTTTTTAGATGCCATGTCCCATTGGAAGCCCCCCTGATGCACCCTTACAGTAGAAACTCCCCAAAAGTGACCCCATTTTGGAAACTAGGGGATAAGGTGACAGTTTTATTGGTACTATTTTGAGGTACATATGATTTTTAATTGCTTTATATTAAGTTTTTTGCGAGACAAGGTAACCAAAAAAATGGCACTATTTTTATTTTTTACAACATTTATCTGACATGGTAGATCATGTGCTATTTTTATAGAGCAGAATGTTACGGACGCAATGATATCAAATATGTCTACTTTGTTTTTTTTCAGTTTTACAGAATAAAGCAATTTTAAAAAGAAAATTATGTTTTTGTGTCTCCATTTATTTTTTATTTTTTTCTGCTGATCGTCTTGTGCAGGGGCTAATTTTTTGCAGGTAGAGTTGATGTTTTTATTGGTATCATTTTTGGGTACATATGATTTTTTGATCATTCATTATTACACTTTATGGGGCAAGGTGACCAAAAAATTGGTTGTTTTAGCACAGCTTTTATCTATTTATTTTTACAGTGTTCACCTGAGTGGTTAGGTCATGTGACACTTTTATAGAGCAGATCGTTACGGACATGGCAATACCTAATATGTATACTTTGCTGCCAGGTACAAAGAGGTAAACTGATCTGGATTATCTGTTGATATGAATTTATCTATTGGGAGAGACCATTGCTGGGTAGAACATATCTATACGGTAATTAGGACACCTTTTTGATTGCTTGGTGTTGCACTTTATGTGATGTTAGGTAACAAAAATGGCTTTTTTGGCACTTTTTAATTTTTTTTACAGTGTTCACCTGAGGGGTTAGGTCATGTGATATTTTTATAGAGCTGGTTATGGATGCGGCGATACCTAATATGTATACTTTTTATTTATTTATTTATTTATTTCACTTTAACACAATAATAGCATTTTTGAAACAAAAAAATGTTTTAATGTCTCCATGTTCTGAGAGCTATATATATATATTTTTTTTGAGCAATCTTCCTATGTAGGGGCTCATTTTTTTGTGGAATGAGGTGACGGTTTTATTGGTACCATTTCGTGGGACATACGTCTTTTTGATCACTTGGTGTTGCACTTTTTGGAATGTAAGGTGACAAAAATGGCTTTTTTTTACACCGCTTTCTTTATCCTTTTTATGGTGTTTATCAGGCGGAGTGGATCATGTGATATATATACCAATACCAAATACGTCAATTTTTAAAAAAATATTTTTAAAAATTTTTTATTACATCATTGGGGATTTTTTTATTTTTTACATGTAGAACCTTTTTTTTTATAAAACACAATTTTCTATTTTTTATTTTACACTTTGCATTCCACATTAAGTCATACAAATGGGACATTGAACTTCCCTTTTTTTTCTCTCTCTATAGATTTCAGCGATCTAGAAGGCAGGAACACCTGGGAACTGTCCCTGCCTTCTCCCTGGGGTGCCCTTCTGTCAATGACAGCGGGCACCCCCGCTCGGCAGCTGCACAATTAGCAAGGGACAGCCACTGAGATCCATGGCCTGAGCAAACTAACGCAAGGCAAACCTGAATAGTGGATCCTGTGGTATTGCATGGAAGGAGGTCATTGCCTTTGAGAATCTGTGGACAATAGCTGATATGAATAGAAACCAGTTCAAAGCAGCAAATAAGGAGATAGAATGTATAGTTAATCAAGCAAAAGGTCAGGGCTGGCAGAGTTTATGCAATACAATTATTCAAGTAAACAAGGATAAAGGCAAGCTGTAGAATTTGTCAGAAACAATCCAAGCACTAAGGAAATAAACAAACAAACATATTGCTCAGGGAAAGAGCAGTGGGGTGGGGGTCCTTAAATAGCCATAGAATTCAGGGCTGTTTTGTTAAACTACGTGTGGTCCGGTAACATAGCAGAGCTAGTGAGCTCAGATAGCAGATCTTACTCTGAAACATAGCATACTGTCAGCAGACATAGAGGGCATAGAGTCTAACAATACATTTCCTTTAAATCTTGAGGATATGATCAGAATAGGACACAGACCTTGATTGGTGTCCCAGTTTCTAGACCTCCGTCACTGCTATCTTCTGCAATCTCTCTTTAATATGTAAGGAAACATTTGTACTTCTCATCTTTTACGTTAAATTTTTTTGTAACTACTAATAAATTATATTATATTGGTAGGACCACGAACTAGAGTCACTGGCCTCTTATTTAATGTAACATACTTAACAGATTTGCCAATTGCCACCAGACAGATCTGATATATTCTGCTATAAGGTAAATGGGATGGTTACAACGGCGCATTTCTTAGATACTATAGAAACCTGGTGGCAAGGATTTATTTAATTTTCCTTGCACAATATAACTTTATGTAAAAGCTTACCAAGCAAAGATAAAAAGAGCAGATTGAAAGCTGGTACCGAACTTGATCTAAGCCTATGACAAATCATTCTCCTCCTAGCAATGGTCTCTCCCAATAGATAAATTTATATCAACAGATAATCCAGATCAGTTTACCTCTTTGTACCTGGCAGCACATTACTACCCAACCTCCAAATATCAGCACGTTTAATTAGGATCAGAATAATCCATGCTGACAGCTCCTGTGTGCACAAATAGGGCACTGGAGGTTAGAAAGTGTTAAGTACCTTACATTTGCACTTTTGTAATGCGAACCTTAAAAAATGTTCCTCCATTTGGAATAAAACTGCATTTCTAAAAAATCACTCATTAATAAAGCGTATATAAATGCTACTAAAATCTGCTGCATGTTTCACAGATATGAAAGATTTATATTAGGTTTGACTCCTTTAACCCCTTAGTGATCACCAATATGTATTTTAAAGGTCCTCAGGATGAGCCGCCACCTTTTTACGGCAGCCCAGTCTAAGTGTTGCATGTGTCTCCCATGCAGCAAAGTCCGGCGGCATGGCTGTTACAGGTTAGCTGCGCCCCTGCTCTAACAGCCAGGACCAGCAGGAAAACCAATCCAGGCCGTTTAACCCCTTACATGCCACAGTTACAGAGGGAGCGGACTCCCTCTGTCTCCCATCGGCACCCCGCAAATGAGATTGTGGGGTACCGATGTCAGTGAAGGCAGGCCGGGCCCTAATATAGGCCCAAGGCCTGCCTCCAGTTTTTTTCAGCAAGATGGGCCTCTCTGGCGCAACCTGCTGGTGAATGTCAGTATAGCACTGACATTAAAATACAATGCACTATAGAAATAGTGTATTGTATTTTAGAAGCAATCAAAATATCATTCACAGTATGTTTGAGGATGCTAAAACAAAAATAACAAACCAACTTTATTGGAAAAATCCTTATAAAATGACCTCCGGAACCACACTTAAATATATATATATATATATATATATATATATCTGGAAGAACGATACCATAAATCAGGGTATAAAGGGTATTACCAGTTAATCCACCTGGGTATCTCACCTCAAACCCTGCTGTTCCTCAGATCTATTGGTATCACTAGTGAGAATACGTATGGAGGTATCTTATCTCGTATCAGTGGACCCTGAGTCGCTCTCCCAGGCTGACGCCAGCTATGACTCAACTGGCCCGACCACAATAGGTGAGAAAATCACCCTATACTGGGGACCTAAATGGCGGATATCTCCTAATCAGGAGGTAAATAGAAGGGACATATTAGAACCAAAATATGGTGGATATTGAAAATTTACAAAAACAGAAAACCACATATAAATAAATATAGCGAGTGTCATAAATATTCCATTACAGGGATCCGCTTATGATCATGCGCACATCCAGTGGATGGCTGCTAACACTTAAACAGCCATCGCCTCACAGAGTGACAGGGAAATCTGCGTTCCATATTTACATATTACAAAGAAATCAAAATTCAATAGTCACACACAACATAACTCCATAACACCCCCCCCCCCCCAACTTAACAGTACCCTGGATGACTTATCCCTAAACTCATCACCAGTGACAATTTCCCATTCCTATCTGCCCAGATTTATATTGGCGAAAGTAGGGGCACATGGGCTTCCCATGGCCACACCGTTTACCTGATGGTAGAACTTATTGTCAAACAAAAATGTGTTGTGTTCCAAAATAAATATAATTAATTGGAGCACAAACGCATTGTGAGATTGGAGATGAGTGCCCCGTTCACACCTAAGACTTCGGCCACTGCCTCATATCCCCTATAGTGGGGTATAGAGTTATACAATGCCTCTACATCCAGGGTTGCTAATATCATATCATCTTCTATCTGGATGCCATCAATACGTTTGATGACATTTATAGAATCCCTGGAGTACGAGGGCAAGGCAGTGACAAAATGCCTTAAAACCTGATCCACATAGGTGCTAATGGGGTGTGTCAGGCTATTCGTGCCTGACACAATTGGTCTCCCTTTAATCGGATTTAGCCCCTTGTGGATTTTTAAGAGGCCATAAAAACAGGCTGTTTGTAGATACTTAGGGAGTAAAAACTCGAACTCCGATTTGCTTATAAACTTAGCTTCCAGAGCCTGTGACAAGATCGCCTTCAACTCTTTCCAATATGAAAAATATCACCTATTATAATCCCCTTGTGGGACTATTAAATGGTTAAAAAAAAGGAAAAGAAATCCAATAAAAACACAGTTTTCCATTTGAAAAGTGCTTTTTAATGGAAAAAATGACCCACACTACGCAATTATCATGTATGATTATTTATCCTGTATGGTGGACTCCATAAAATAAAATAAAAATCCCAGAATTGCTGCTTTTTGCTTATTCGCCACCAAAAAAACGGAAAACCAAAAAGTGATGTACCCCAAAATGATACCAGTGAATATTACAAGATGTTCCACAACAATCAAGCCCTCACACAGCTCTGTTATGGGTCTTGGGATGGGTCTTGCTATTACTGTGATCGTACTGACCCAGAAAAAAAAGTTATCATGGTATTTAGGCTAAAAAATGAATGTTGCAAAAATTATAATGTAGAAACTCAGTGGTAGTATTGTTGTTTTTTCCTATTCCCCTCCCAAAAATAGTTAATAAAAGTTATTCAGTAAGATATGTGTACCCCAAAATGACAACAGTAATGGTTTGGCAGGATTTATTCAATTAAAACGGTAATCCTACTCCGTCTATTATACTTAATTAGGTTCTTGCCGATCCCAGTACCTATGGCCGACCTTCATAAATTACACCAAGATTTCTCTTCCTACATATGGGTGCGAAGGTGTCCACGGATTAAGCTATCAGTTATGTTTTTTTCACAAACGAATAAGTGTTTTTTCTGTCCCTAACTTTATTACATACTAAAAGGCTGCATGAATGAGGACCCATTTGCGCCAAAGATCCCCTGCTTGGGTAACTAGAATCTTACCTCATTGCACCTCTGTCCTGGCCTGATTTATTTTGGGTAACTGCTCCTATACACTCTGATCTTAAAGGGCATCTGTCAGCAGTTTTGTACCTATGACACTGGCTGACCCGTTACATGTGCGCTTGGCAGCTAAAGACATCTGTGTTGGTCCCATATTCATATGTGCCCGCATTGCTGGGAAAAAAAGTTTTTATATATGCAAATGAGACTCTAGGAGCAATGAGGGCGTTGCCATTACACCTAGAGGCTCTGCTCCACTATTATTGACATCCCCAGGCAGTAAAAACCATCATACCTGGCCTTGTCAATCAAAGTGCAGAGGGAGCTGTGCCTCTAGGGGTGATGGCAACACCCCCTTCCACCTTTTGGGCCCTATCTGTCTCTCCTAGTTCTGACCTTGCTTGTTTACTACTTATTTGACCATTCTGGTAGGTCTACTTCTAGTAAACTTGCATCAGTTTTTCTACCACCTTAATCCACAGAGGTAATCTGGGTCTCTAGCAGCAAAGTCCATCTAGCCTTGTGGCAGACAATGGTGAAGAACCTAGGTGTAGTCCTAGCTTCCTACCAGAGTAGTTAAGGAAGACTGGTAGGAGTTTCTGAGTTTGTTGGCTGTGGTTCCAGACGGTGACTAAAGTATTTTCCTTCAACTGTGCTGTAATGCTGATAACTGCAGCTCAGACAAGATGGCTGCCTTCATAGTCATGAACAAAAAATATAATAAAAAAAGATAACAAAAATCTGAATGTAAAAACCAATTAGCAAAAAGGAATATGGGACATAGGGCCTAGTATTATAATGGGAAATGACTGCATAGACAGCTTTTATCATCTGAGACAGCAGTCTACACTCCAACAGCAATCAAGACCAGAACACGTTTTCTGGTGACAAAGACCCTTTTATGGATAATTATTTACTTGGTGCACAAATATTCAGTTTTCTGTCCATCTGATGTGAAACTTTCCCGAACAAGGCCAGGTATTTATCAGGAATCTGCATAATTAAAAAGTGAATAGAGCAGCCGATAGCTGCGTATCAGAGATGCACAGTGGAACGTGGACACCAGCAAATACCATACATTTTTCTACAGCTTAATGAGCAATTACAATTGTGTCTCACTTAGGGAAATGTTATTTTTTCATACCCCAAAATGCCAGATATGTGCCTGGTAATAAATGAGTAAAATAAAAAGAGACCCTGCTCCAGCAGGACTGAGGTTGTGAGAATGGAGAACATGCACAAATCAGGAATGGTTCTCACGGTTGCTCATTACCCACAGACATAAACACTTACCTTAGGGAAATTTCAAATCTTAAAATTGTGCAGGTCTCTTAAAAAATTAACCCTTTGGCCTCACCTCGCAATTATTATACTTTCTACTTGAATTCTAAAAAGAGAGTTTTTTAAAGTAGACATCTGGCTGTATACATTCATAGGCACCTTCATAGTTCTTAGGATCGTTCTCCATAATTGCCCTGTGTAAAGGTGGCGCCAATCACCTGATGAACGAACAAACAGGCAGCAGATCATGCTGTGTAAGCAGGGATCTCTATGGGGACAAGTGATCACTGTGGAAACCGCTCATCCCTACAGTTTATAGCCATCACCGCCTCTTACTATGGGAGGTAAAACCTGCCGAAATTAAAATGAAATTACACACACTAACTCAGCAGGCAATAATGGGAAGAAACCATTTGTTCCCAACAGTTGCCTGCTGGTCAGATATGGGAGGTAAAACCTGACAAAATTAAAATGAAATGAAAAAACTAAAATTATTATTTAAAATAACGTTTTAATTTCATCTAGTGTCTGCAAAATGCATGCCAAAATTAAAAAGAAAATTCTATTTCTCCATTTGAATTTTCTTTTCCAACTCCAGTGTGGGTCATACGTGTCAAAAATAAATGTAAAAGTAAATAGCTTTTTTCATTTTAAATTTCCACTTTGTCAATTAATTCTCTCCCCCCCATCTGCAGACAGCTGTTTCAGGGCGATTGCCCCTCATCAGTGCAGAGCAGAGAGTACTGACTTAGCTGGGTAGGAGGCCTGTGTCCAAGCAAGGGGGGAACCAACTCTCCTTAGGGAGAGAGCCCCTTAATCAGTGTGCATCCCTTCCCTCCTAGAATTCCAGAGGAGCATGTATGGCCTATAAGTCTCCTCACACTGATTAAGGTGCTCTCTCCCTAAGGAGAGTTAGTTCCCCCCTTGCTTGGACACAGGCCTCTCTGCTCTGCAGTGATGAGGGGGCAATCACCCTGAAACAGCTGTCTGCAGATGAGCTGCTGGCTTATTTAATATCCAAGTCATGTCTCAAGGCTTATTTTAGGAGCTGAACATTGACTTATAGGACAGCTGCCTTACATCTGGTGGCATTAGAGGCAGAGCTTGTTAAGAGCTCATTTGCATCCCTATGTCCAGTGTGACATGATGTACCCTAATATTTCCATGTAGCTGTAGGGTGAGCCCCAGAATCAGTTCTTCTGGTGGGCCCTAGGCACCTGTCCAACAATGACCCCAGGCACCAGGTGAATTCACCTGATTTCTGGAGCTCCTGCACTCAATTCTATCTGCTTCCACTGGACGCAAATACAATTGAGCATCTGGCAGCTCCAGCGGAAGAAGGGAGCGATTGGTTCCCTGTCCATCCATTCCGGGCGCTTCTCTGTGACGTACATGATGTCATCGCACCTCCTGCGACATTACACCAGAGCAGACCTGTCAGAAGAGGCCTGTCTGCATCGCTGCATGATCATCGTGGGACCCCTCTGGGACAGGTTAGTTGAGACCGTTCTTTCCTGTGCCCGAAAACTGACCCCTGGCCCTAATAGTGACTGATCCAAACTGTACTATTGACCCCTTACCCTTATAGTGACCCTAACTGTAATAATAACCCTAATCCTAATACAGAGTCTAACCATAATACTGACCCCAACCTTATTGCTAATCCTAATCTGGACTCCTAACTGTAATACCAACCCAAATACTGCAATAACGGTAACTGTAATACTGACACTTATTATTATTCTTAACCCTAAGGGTTTATGCACACGACCGTATGTATTTTGCGGTCCGCAAAAAATGGATCCACAAAAAATACGGATGTTGTCCGTGTGCATTCTGTATTTTGTGGAACGGAACAGCTGGCCCCTAATAGGACAGTACTATCCTTATACGCATTACGGACAATAATAGGCAATTTTTTTGCTAAACGGACATATGGAAACAAAATGTACGTGGACTAACTTCAGTTTTTTATGCGGACCAATTGGAATGAATGGTTCCAGACACGGAAAGAAAATACATTTGTGTGCATAAGCCCTAAAAGTGACCCTAACCTTAATACCGACCAAACCCTGACACTTAGGGCTCATGCACGCGAACATATTTTCTTTCTGTGTTCGTTCCGTTTTTTTTTTTGCGGAACAATTAATTTCAATGGGTCCGCCCCCCAAAAAAAAATGGAAGTTACTCAGTGTGCATTTTGTTTCCATATGTCTGTTCTGCAAAAAAATAGAACATGTCCTATTATTGTCTGCATTACGGACAAGGATGGGACTGTTCTATTAGGAACCAGCTGTTCCATTCCGCAAAATACGGAATGCACACGGACGTCATCTGTATTTTTTGCGGATCACAAAATACATACAGTCATGTGCATGGGCCTTACCCTAAGGGCCCATGCACACAAATGTATGCATTTTATGGTCTGCAAAACACGGATCCACAAAAAATACGGATGACGTCTATGCGACATCCGTATTGCATCCATTTATTTTTTATTTTTGCGGATCCATTGTAACAATGCCTGTCCTTGTATGCAACATGGATAATAATAGGACACAGCTACGCTAAAGCTGCGTTCCTGGCCAAAGGTTTCTGAGCGCTATTGTAGGCCATCAATACTGATCATGGGGGTCTGAACTCTCCCACCAATCAGCACAGTGATGCCAAGTATGCTACGCATTTCTGAAAGTCATGCACCCTGATTTTTGTACCATAACTTGCATCTTTTTAAGCTTCTTGGCACTGGAGCAACATCCACCGCATCCTCATTCAAGTATGACAGAGCGGATTAACCCCATAGATGCTGCAGGTGCTTAGGCACCACGGCATCTAGGGGGTTTAAAAGGGCAGCAGAGTTGATTATATAATCATAAGCCTAGTATAATGCACTGCTCAAAAAGAGGGCGCCATCTATTAGACTCATAATCTTATCCTATGCATTCGGCACAATACTAAGATTTCCCTGTCACCGCGCCATCCATTGGAATGATAAACTTGATCCCGTGTTAGGCTACTTTCACACCAGTGTTTTTGCTTAATCCGGGTTCAGCATAAACACTTCCGTTACTGATAATTAGTGTTGGGCGCAAACATTTGAATCACGAATATTAATCGCGAATATCGGCACTTCGAGAATTCGCGAATATTTTGAATATAGTTCTATATATTCGTAATTTCAAATATTCTAGATTTTCTTTTCATCAGTACCCTCCCTTCTTGCTTGTGGGCCAATGAGAAGGCTGCAATGTCTTTGTCTGAGCTTAGCACTATCCCTAGCAACCAATAGGAAAGTTTCCTCCCCCGTACTATATAAGAACCTCCCCAGCAGCCATTTTCTGCAGTTATGAGAGAGACAGCAGTGACATTGCTGTGCTCTCACCTCATTACATTAGATAGTTAGATAGCTTATATATATAATACAGATAGTTAGTGGGAGATAGTCAGTGCAGGTTATATCCTGATATAGTGTAGCTGTATAGTGCAGGGTGTTAGGTAGTGTGATAGGTTCTGCTGTCCATACATACTGTGCATGCAGACCTGCTAAAAATGTGAAGTTTCACGTATTACGCCAAAATATTAGCATCATTAGTGGGAACAAATGGTTTCTTCCCATTATTGCCTGCTGAGTTAGTGCGTGTAAAAGGGCCTTTTCAAAATATGTATAGATTCATATATTTAACCCTTAAAGGGGTTTTCTGGTTGTAGGAAGTTATCCCCTATTGACAGGATAAGAGATAACTATTAGATGGTGGGGGTCCTAACACTAGGACCCCACTAATGACAAGAACCTTGTATCCTATGGGGGCTCCGGAAATGAACAGAGCAAATTTTGCCATTTTTTATGCACAGTTAAATAAATAGTACTGTTAAAAGGGTTCTCCGGGAATTAAGAAAATGAAAATACTCAAATACCTTTCATTAGGGAGCAATGATTAGGAGAAACAAAATGGTTGCCGTCCTGTAAGTACACATAAAAGCTGTCCTAATCACACAGGAGGACAAGTTACTTCACAACACTTAGCTAAAGAGATGCCTCATCCTCCTCTCTGTTCTGGTTGTTAGGGATTACGATCCTGACTACAGTTTAATATGATATTTAGCTCAAGCTTTGTGGGAATGGAGTTCATCAGGAGACATGAAGTACAGAGAGGACGGACTGTGGTAATGGAAACTGCATACAAGTGCTGCTGCTTATTAGCCACATCTGCTCATGAACTCCATTCCTACAGAGATTCAGCTAAAGATCATCTGTATTAAGGATCACAATCCCTGACAAGTAGAGCATAGAGAAGGATGAGGCAGCTCTTTACCTCAGTGTTGTGAAGTAACTTATCCTGCTGTGTGATTAGGACAGGTTTTGTGTGTAATAGGACGGCGGCCATTTTATTTCCCCTAATGATTGCCCCCTAGACAAAACTAGCCATTATAACTAATGTAAGGTATTTGGGAATCTATTTATAATAAAGTAATATTTAAGTATTTCCTTAATTCCCAGAGAACCCCTTTAATTATGCTGAGAAAGCTCCAACAACAGGCGATATGAAATGACTGGACCTGGGGCTGTCTACCTATTTAGGGTACATCCACCAATGACCGAGTGGGGGTTAGAGTGGGGCTGTGTGTTGCAGTCATTATCCTGCTCTTAATTGCAGGATTACATCGCCTGTATGCTCCTCATGGTCTGACTCCTGCCTGCCATTCATAACTAGCATACTCAGCTATTAGGCTTCTTTCACACGAGCGTGACGGATTGTCTCCGGATGCGTTCAGGGAAATTTGCACCATTTCACAAGCAAGTTCAGTCAGTTTTGTCTGCGATTGTGTTCAGTTTTTTCCGCACGGGTGCAATGCATTTTGATGCGTTTTTTCACGCACGTGATAAAAAACGGAAGGTTTACAAACAACATCTCATAGCAACCATCAGTGAAAAACGCATTCCACCCGGACTGCATCCAGGTTACATCCGGATGCAATGCGTTTTTCACTGAAGTCCCATTCACTTCTATGGGTCCAGGGCTGCGTGAAAAAATGCAGAATATAGAACATGCTGCGTTTTTCACGCAACTCATGTACACAGACCCATTGGAATCAATGGGTCAGAATTCAGTGCGGGTGCTATGCGTTCACGTCCTGCATTGCACCCGTGCGGAAAACTCACTTGTGTGAAAGGGGACTTAAAAAAGGATCTGTCAGCAGTTTTTACTATGCTAAACTGCTCTGCAAATGACAAATAAACTGCAAAAAAAATTATTATTGTATTCTTTTCCACCATTATTTATCTATGAATCCGTATTTTATGAAGATTAGGAAATGTTTTCTTTTTCTACCTATTGCATTTGACACTTTTTTGACTGTTCTTGGTCATAACTGTTTGCAGTGGCATGGATCACAAGTATAGTCAGAAATCTCATGTCTATGCTGCTGAATAATGATATGGCTGAAAATAATCACAAAAAAATTATATTTTTTAATTTAGTGCATTCTCTAAAACAATCTGTGGCTGTAAGATTAGAGTGTTATGTAGTGATATCTAGTGAAGTGTAATCAGACCTCACATCCCCATCCCCTGGTGTCCCCCTCACTGCGCCTGCACTGGATTTGCTGGCTGCTGACCGGCCTCTCTGCCTGTCTCTATATAGAGCCACAAGTGCACAGGAATTTCACCAGAGTGGTACAGACATCGCCATAGAGGCTGCAGCCACTGGATGTGCCCGTCAGTGCCGTCTCATGACTTAGATTTATTCATGTACACATCAAAGTGCCAAGCAGAAGGACATTCACAGGGGGTGACATCCAGAGGACAGCACGGGACAGCACACACTGTGAGTAGATGTGACTGGGGTTAATAATGGCTTCAATTATTCATATGATGATACTGCCCAGTGAAACATTACCATTGCTGTGTATGTAAATAATATTCGGATAAATCTCACAATCTGGTGTCAGAACTGGATAAATATACAGAGATAAGTGATGCTGTATAGGCGCCGCTCGTCTCTTCCTGCAGAGGAGCAGTTTTATAAGAGGTTTCTCCAACCCTTGCTTGGGTTTGTCTTTCCTTAAGATGTGCTTCAGCAGCTGCAGCATATTATGCAGAACTGTGCCCCAGCCGCTGCAAACTTCCTTAAAGGGGTTGTCCAATTTCATGATATGGATGACCTATCCTCGGGAAGGATCAGATCAGTGGGGGTCCGACTCCTGGCACTTGAATGGGATAGTAAGCTATAATTACACAGTACTGCTGCTACAAAGTATACGGTGTGCTGGTAAACACTAAAAAGGGATGCAGCGCTCGCATGAGACCCCCAGCCCCTTCAAACAGATGATCGTGCGGGTGCTGTAAGTTGGACCCCCACGAGTCTCATATTGATGACCCATCCTGAGGATAGGCCATCAATATTTTATAACCAGACAAACCCTTTAATGGAAGTTAATGTAACCTTAAAGAGGATCTGCAGCAGCTGAGGTCACCAAGGAGCCATGTCATAACGTACATTACAATACAGGTGAAACTCAAAAAATGTGAATATTGTGCAAAGTTCATTTATTTCAGTAATGCAACTTAAAAGGTGAAACTAACATATGAGAGACTCATTACAGGCAAAGCGAGATATTTCAAGCCTTTATTTGTTATAATTTGGATGATTATGGCTTATAGCTTATGAAACCCCAAAGTAACTATCTCAGGTCCCCTTACACTCAGGGGCTATGGATTAATTTGCTGACTAGTGTGCGACACTTTGAGCCTAGAATATTTTAAGCTGCATTAATGCAATTCCTTTTAATTAGCATTACTGAAATAAATGGACTTTTGCACGATATTCTAATTTTTCGAGTTTCACCTGTATATATCTATCTATCTATATATATATATATATATATATATATATATGAGTATGTGTGTATAACATTTAATGACAAAAGTCAATCACTTATTTTATATATTTTTTATCAGTTTATCACTTTATACTTTTGGCGTGCAGAATATAGACAGTGTTCATGAAAATGTACAGAATCCATTAAAAACTTGATTTCTTATAGAATCAAGAAAATGAATCTGGGACAGACAACATAAAGCAGTATAATCGAAAGCAAATAAAACAGTGCTAAACATACAGTATATAAAAGGAGATAAAACATGGAAATGAAAATGTCATCATTATTATTACTAATAACACTATACGCCATCATGAGAAAATCATTAAAAATACATAATAACTTGTGATAATTTACGCATTTGATGTGATACTAGTAGACAATTAATACTTGTTCTGCCAAGACCACTAATAAAAAGTAGCAATAGCTAAGGGTACAGTTGACTTGTATTTCCAAAACAATTTTAATTGGGATCCTCCTCACAAGTTCTCTTGGTCTCCTTCTTTGGATCATAACACCTTTTGCACCTTCATGAGGTATTGTCCTGAATATTAGGCAGTTTGAAGATGTAATAGTCAATCCACTTCCACTGCTACATCTAAGATGTAAAAGATGGATAATTGGGTGGTAGATCATGATACCACTCCATGCCAGAGCCGATGTCTTATGCTGCAGACCGAAAAAGTACAAGCCATTGCATGATATCCCTGCAATGCAATAGACTTAGGGAAGCAATTAAGATTTTAGGGGGTCGAAGTATCAATTTTCAGTTTTAGCTCCAAGAAATGTTTTCAATAATTTTGGCATATATCAAATATGCACTATGTCATATTAAAACCACCAGCCTAATAGTGTTACAGTAGGTCTCCCTTATGCTTCCAAAACAGCCTTGACCCATTGAGGCATAGACTTCACAAGACCTCTAAGGTGGTATTTGGAACCAAGACATTAGAAGCAGATCTTGTCCTGTAAGAGACGTTGGGCCATCGATCAAACTTTTTCTGCACATCCCATAGTTGCTTGATCAAATCGAGAACTAGGGAGTATGTAGGAGGCCAAGTAAACTCGTCATCATGTTCCTCAAACCATTCCTGAACAGTGTTTGCAGTGTGCATCATGCAGCTGAAAGAAGCCATTAGGGAATACAGTTACCATGAAGGAGGGTTCTTGGCCTGAATCAATGTTTAAGTAGGTGGTACATGTCATAGTATCATCCACATGAATGCCAGGACTCTTGTTTTTCCAGCAGAACATTTCTCAGAGCGTCACACTGCCTTCACTGACTACCTTCTATTGTTCCATCATCCATTTCTAAGGCTCATGTACCCATTGTTTGGTTGGAACTTTCAGTTGTGGTCAGGTGGTCAACCTGGGCACTCTGACCAGTCTGCAAATACACAGCAAAATGCGAGCAATGTATGCTCTGAAACTTTCCTATCCTAGAGAGTACCAGATTATTATTTTTTTTAGCAATTTGTGCTAGCCTTTTCACCCCATACGCATCATTGAGCGTTAAGTGCCTATGACTTGTCAACCATGGTTCTTCCTTGGATGACTTTTCTTAGGTACCAAACACTACATACCAGGAATAAGTCATAAAACATGCAATTTTGGAGATGCCTTGACCCAGTTGTCTAGCCATTACAGTATGGTCCTTTTCAATGATGCACAGATCCTTAGGCTTACCCATTTTTCCTGCTTCCAACAAGTCACCTTCAAGAATGGACTGCCTATTATATGCCACCCCTTTACAGGTACCACTGTCATGAAATAATCAGTATTATTCATTTCTCTTGTCAGTGGTTATAATGGTATGATGATGTCCTTATACTGTACAGACTGATCTTCTGTCTTCTCCAGGTCTGGATCCCACCTGTACATACATACCCGATGCCTGCAGTTTTGTTCTGGTTCCTCCTGTATTCATGTTGCCTCTGCCAGGTACGCTGCCACCTTTATGACCGACTCAGGGAGCTGAACACCGAATTTGCAGTGAAGTTGTACCAGACAACTGTGACCACAGAGAACAGGACAAACATAGTCATCTCTCCAAGCAGTGTGGCCACCTCTCTGGGGCTACTGCAGTTCGGAGCTCAGGGCAGCACCTTCACTCAGATAGAAAAGGCCCTGGGATACAATGTTTACGGTAATTATTATATTGTAGACGTAATTTATTCATTGTATGTAAAGTCTAATCATATATATATATATATATATATATACAGGTGAAACTCGAAAAATTTGTATATCGTGCAAAGTTCATTTATTTCAGTAATGCAACGTAAAAGATGAAACGAACATATGAGAGACTCATTACAGGCAAAGCAAGATATTTCAAGCCTTTATTTGTTATAATCTGGATGATTATGGCTTACAGCTTATGAAACCCCAAAGTCTCAATCTCAGGTACCCTTTGCTCAGGGGGTATGGATTAATTAGCTGACTAGAGTGTGACACTTTGAGCCTAGAATATTAAACCTTTTCACAATATTAAAATTTTAAGCTGCATTAATGCAATTCCTTTTAGTTTGCATTTCTGAAATAAATTGACTTTTGCACGATATTCAAATTTTTCGAGTTTCACCTGTATAGTGCCATAGCAGCTGTAATCTGATTCCTTGGTGTGGGCAATAACAATACCAACCGTACCTGTGGCTATAATGACCGTATTGTATATACCGTAGCTACAATTCACGGACCTTTATTTGCGCTATTTTGTTCTTGGCTTATGTGGCAGGGCTGAATCTGTTTCTTATGAGCATCATGAACATGAATCATTATAATAAGCAAACTTTTCGTCGTTAACGAGTCGATACATCTCCGTTTATCATGATCTGTATGACATCTGCGGGTGTAATAGTATCTCTAGGGTATATTCAGGTGACGGCGTTTTTTCAGAGCAGATTTTGGCGCAGATTCTGTGCCCAGCACGCTTGTAAATCTTGTCCATTTATTTCAACGGTGCGTCATTTTTCTGCTTGAAGTTTTAAAAACCAAGGCGTGGAAAAAGAAGTGACGTTCATTCTTGGTGCAGATTCAGCGTCAAATCCACATCCAAACTTCCCAATGAAATGGCCGGATCAAAAACGACACCAAAAACTGTGCATTACAAACCAGTTGCTAAAGAAAATAAGTGGAATCCTCAAGCAGAATCCGTATCATTTTTTTCCCAGCAGTGAACGGACCCCAATTTATTAATTGCGGTCCTCAATTCACGGGCACCGTCGGTGTGGCTGTCGCAGAGGAATGCAGACCCATTCAACTTGAATGGGTCCGTGATCCATCCGCACCGCAAAGTTCTATTTTTTTTGTGGTGCGGAGGCATGGAGAGAAACCCTATGGAAGCGCTCCGTAGTGCTTCCGTGCCTCTGTTCCCCACCGTACCTCCGGATTGCGGACCCATTCAAGTGAATGGGTCCGCATCCGTGATGCAATGCACAAACGGCCGGCGCCCATATTGCGAACCCACAATTTTTCAGGCCCATT
Organism: Bufo gargarizans; assembly: GCF_014858855.1. NCBI lineage: Eukaryota > Metazoa > Chordata > Amphibia > Anura > Bufonidae > Bufo > Bufo gargarizans. The sequence continues at coordinate 52,529,738 of NC_058082.1, read as the reverse complement.
CGTGTGCATGAGCCCTTAGGGTGAAACCCAAAGCAAAATTGAGGATTTTGATGCAGATTTTACCTCAATTTCTGTATCGAATCCATAATGTCTTTTTTTGCATTCAATATATGTCATGTGTAGACGTTCAGGAATTATGTGCGGTAAATCCGCAGGTGGTCACAGGGAAATCCGTGCAGACAATCCACATCATTTGGTGCGGATTTAGGTTTCATTAACATTTCCGTGTCAGTGTCACGCCTGTTAAAAAAAAGCATATGTGTTTCATATGTGAAGATGTCCTTGAAGGATCTGTGGTTGGTCCGTGTGTCATCCATAATTTACTGACTTTGCTCAGCTTAAAATTAATTTCCAAAGAATCTTCTCTTAGTCTTCAGTGAAAAACGGACACAACACGGATGTATGTCAGTGATTTTCATGGACCCATAGACTTCTAAGGGCGTGCTTGGTCCACATCACGGATCAAAGTAGTGCATGTCCCCGTGATTTTTTTTACTGACCTACGGACATGTGAACAGACACACAAATTGCGGACAGCGCATGTCAGTAAAAAACGGAAATGTGAACGAGGCCTTACATGCAGATTTTACTCATTGAAGTTAATGGAGAAAATCCGGTCAGGAAAAATAAAATATATTGAAATGCTGCAGATTTTAAAATCCACACCGCAGGTCAAAATCCGCACGGAAAAAAATCCATGTGGTGTACATGAGAACTTCAAATTGTCATAGAATACAATGTGCATGACCTACGGTGCAGATTTTCCGCACGCAATCCTGATCGTGTGCATTTAGCCTTAAACTGACAAAGTGATATTGATTATTCTAGAATCCTAGAGGCAACATGGAATACATTTCTAATGGGAAGGATCTGTTCAATTTTTTATATGGAAGATGGAATGGAAAGGGTGGTGTAAGGTTTGTGTGGGAAGCATAGTTGCAAGGTGTTTGCAGTGAGGTTCTGGGTTCAAATCTGACCACTGAAAACATCTGCATGCAGCTCGGCTACTCTCACAGTAGCGTTCAAGTTTTCCGGTATTGAGTTCTGTCATAGGGGCTCAATACCGGGGAAAAAAAAAAACTTCAGTTTTGTCCCCATTCATTGTCAATGGGGAGAAAACTGAACTGAACAGAACGGAGTGCTCCAAAATGCAGTCTGTTCCGTTTAGTTGCGTTCCCACACCGGAGAGCAAACTGCAACATGACCCCCAATGCAAGTCAATACTGACGGATCCGTTTTCTCTGCCACAATAGAAAACAGATCCGTCCCCCATTGACGTTCAATGGAGTTTATGACGGATCCGTCTTGGCTATATTACAGATAATACAACCGGATCTGTTCATAATGGATGCAGGCGGTTGTATTATCAGTAACGGAAGCGTTTTTTGCTGAACCCTGCCGGATCCAGCAAAAACGCTAGTGTGAAAGCAGCCTTAGGCCGCATGCACACAACCGTGGTGTGTTTAGTGGTCCGCAAAACACAGATGGCGTCCGTGCACGTTCCGCAATTGGCGGAACGGCACGAACAGCCTTTTAATATAACTGCCTATTCTTGTCTGCAAAGCGCAGACAAGAATAGGACATGGTATATTTTTTTTTTGCGGGGCCACGGAACGGAGCAACGGATCTTTTGCGGCCCCATTGAAGTGAATGGGTCCGCATCTGAGCCCCCAAAACGGACCAAAAGAACAGCCGTGTGCATGAGGCCTTACTTCCAGCATCTCTCTGTGTGCCTGAGGTACAGAAAATAGATTGTGAGCCCGCTGAGGACAGCGACTGATGTGAATGGTGACAATCGCTGTACAGCGCTGTAGAATATGTTAGAGCTCTATATTATTATTATATATATATATAAAAAAAAGGATACTTTTAAACAAATTGTGTAGACAAACTATAATGGAGGTGTCAAACACAGTACAGCTGTACGCCTCATAGTCTGCGCTTTTCTACGAATCTTTGCAGCGGATATGGAATCAGTATAGCATGCACAAGATAAAAGCCACATTGCGGGTTCTGCGCCTGCAGCGTTACTGCCCAAGCGGTGTATCAGCTTTCCTTCCGTCTTAATCCTTTAATAATTTACAATAACAACTTCATTTCCAAAGGGTCATTCAGCGTGAGGGAAGGAAATTAGTTTCAAATGCTTGTATTTGATTTTAATTAAATACTTAAAGGATTTTCATTTAAATAAATCAAGACTTCAGGATTAGGTGCGCACCCCATGCTGCATGGAGACCAGGTCTTATCCAATGCACAGCGCACGTCTGCAAGGCTTTACCAGGGAAGAAACAATCTTTCCTGAGAGATTCCTCTTTGTATATTTGTTTTGCATGGAGCATGGCCAATACGTCTCCATACAGCACCTGCCTAAGCAAGGGAAGCAACCAAATCCGCAGCCGCAGTACAAGATGCCGGGTCTGGTCTAGGTATTGATTGTATATGTTACTGCAAGATCACACGAAAAGTGATACAAATGTTTTTACATGATTGGAGCCACTTCTAGATTGCAGCATTGTAATCTTGATTATCTTTGTAAGGCTACTTGCACAGGAACGTTGTTTATTTCCATGTCCGTTCCGTTTTTTTTTTTGCGGATAGGATGCAGACATATTCATTTCAATGGGTTCGCAAAAAATGTGGACAGCACACCGTGTCCGTTCCGTAGCCCCGCAAAAAAAAAAAAATAGAACATGTCCTATTCTTGTCCATTTTAGGCATTGTTACAATGGATCTGTTTCATTACCGTCTGGCAATGGTGGAACTACTGCCGGCAGTGTGAAAGTAGTCTAAAATAACCTCACAAACACATGTCAGTTGCACCCTACATTGTACGCCTCTTATTTAGAAGCCAAACAGTTTTTTCTTTCTATTAGAATTATGTCTTGTTCACATGAACGTGCCATATTTTGCGGTCTGCAATTTGCGGAACAGAACGGACGGCCCTTTATTGAACTGCCTACTCTTGTTTGAACTGCCTACTCTTGTCCGCAAAATAAAATTTTTGCAGGGCCACGGAAAGGAGCAACGGATGCAGACAGCACATGGAGTGCTGTCCACATCTTTTGTGGCCCCATTGATGTGAATGGGTCCACAGCTCGGATGCAGAACCAAACCACGGTCATACAAAAATCAGGCCATATTTTGCCACACGCCATATTTTTCCCCAGGGGAGAAAGTCTACACGCCCCTGTTAAAATGTCATGTTTCTGTGATGTAAAAAAATGAGACAAAGATAAATAATTTCAGAACGTTTTCCACCTTTAATGTGACCTATAAACTGTACAACTTAATTGAAAAACAAATCTTTTAGGTAGAGGGAAGAAAAAATATAAAAATAAAATATGGTTGCATAAGTGTGCACACCCTTAAACTAATACTTTGTTGAAGCACCTTTTGATTTTATTACAGCACTCAGTCTTTTTGGGTATGAGTCTATCAGCATGGCACATTTTGACTTTGCAAGATTTGCCCACTCTTCTTTGCAAAAACCCTCCAAATCTGTCAGATTGCGAGGGCAAGGAGATGCCCTCGCAATCTGACAGATTTGGAGGGTTTTTGCAAAGAAGAGAGGCCCAGCCAGAGCCAAGACCTGAATCCGATTGAAAATGTGTGGGGTGATCTGAAGAGAGCTGTGCACAGGAGAGTGCACAGCTCTCTTCAGATCACCCCACACATTTTCAATCGGATTCAGGTCTTGGCTCTGGCTGGGCCATTCCAAAACTTTAATCTTCTTCTGGTGAAGCCATTCCTTTGTTGATTTGGATTTATGCTTTGGGTCGTTGTCATGCTGAAAGATGAAGTTCCTCTTCATGTTCAGCTTTCTAGCAGAAGCCTGAAGGTTTTGTGCCAATATTGACTGGTATTTGGAACTGTTCATAATTCCCTCTAGCTTAACTAAGGCCCCAGTTCCAGCTGAAGAAAAACAGCCCCTTGGCATGATGCTGCCACCACCATGCTTCACTGTGGGTATGGTGTTCTTTTGGTGATGTGCAGTGTTGTTTTTGGGCCAAACAGATCTTTTGTAATTATGGCCAAAAAGTTCAACCTTGGTTTCATCAACACCTTTTCCCACATGCTTTTGGGAGACTTCAGATGTGCTTTTTGCAAAATGTAGCCTGGCTTGGATGTTTTTCTTCGTAAAAAAAGGCTTTCGCCTTGCCACTCTACCCCATAGCCCAGACATATGAAGAATACGGGAGATTGTTGTCACATGTACCACACAGCCAGTACTTGCCAGATATTCCTGCAGCTCCTTTAATGTTGCTGTAGGCCTCTTGGTCGCCTCCCAGACCAGTTTTCTTCTCGTCTTTTCATCAGTTTTGGAGGGACATCCAGTTCTTGGTAATGTCACTGTTGTGCCATATGGAAATTCTTTTGTACCCTTCTCCTGACTGATGCCTTTTAACAATGAGATCCCCCTGATGCTTTGGAAGCTCTCTGTGGACCATGGCTTTTGCTGTGGGATGCGACTAAGAAAATTTCAGGAAAGACCAACTAGAGCAGCTGAACTTTATTTGGGGTTAATCAGAGGCACTTTAAATGATGGCAGACTTTTTATATCCACTGTAGCTCCATGTAATGACACATTGTGTGCCTATGACTTCTCAGTACAGAGTCGCAGGTACTGCATCTGCCTCCATGTCCACACTGCATTAAAGGGCTTACCTGGGTATTTATATTGATGACCTATCCTCAGAATAGTGTAACAATAGTGGTTATGAGCAGCACTTGTGGGCCTTATAGACTTTTCCTGGAATGCACCAGCCTGTCCACGACAGCAGATCCTCAGCAGTCCACAGATCAGCAATCAAATACAAATGACGGCAACATCTCCAGATGAATATTTATTAAGCGTACTTACATAAATATGTACAAAAGAAGAGCAAGAAAATGCAACGTTTCAGCTACATAGTAGCCTTTTTCAAGCATAATATTTAAGTTAAAATGATCATATTATATAGTGCATATCCCTCCACCTTAGGTATAGGGGATCAATAGAAAAATTTCATAGCAACCACTAATTAGAAACAGTCCAATAAAAACATTCTCTTGTGATCACCAATAATCACCGCCTCCTGTTCATATTAGTGAAAACCTGTGTTACCTTGTGGTCAATGGCAACCGCTGGAGCTTCATCAAACACATGGATTCCCTGTATATCATGTCATCGAAGTTGCCTCATCCACCTAGACTATCTCCATCACTCATGTCACCTGACTTTAGCCCGATCACATGATAGCGCAGCTCACCTCCACTCGGCCCAACACGTCACGCCCAGAGGAGGGAGCTTTTCAAAATGGACCATTACGCAATTCTATGACGGAATGCCTTTAGAGGCATTCCGTAATTCATTCCGTCATATTAGAAGTCTATGGGTTGCAAAACGGATCCGTCCCATTTCCGTTATGCAGGGGAGTCCTTTCCTGCATAACGGAAACAGGACGAATCCGTTATGCAGGCCATAGACTTCTATTATGACGGAATGAATAACGGAATGCCTCTAAAAGCATTCCGTTATGCATTCTGTCATAGAATTGCACAACGGAATCCATAACGCAATTCTGCTTTTACCACCAAACGAAGCGTGAACGAATTTCATACCATGAAATTCGCTCATCTTTAATCCTGACGTATTCCCTTACAAGTACCATGTTAAGGGTACTTTCACACTTGCGGCCTTTCAAACTGCCTGTCGGATCCGGTAATCCGGACGCAAACTGATGGCATTTGTCAGACGGATCCGGATCCGTCTGACAAATGCATTAAAATACCGGATGAGTCTCTCCGGTGTTATCCGGAAAAACGGATCTGGTATAATTTTTTTTTTGCATTTTTAAAAGTCTGCGCATGTGCTGACCGGAAAGCCAGATTCGTTTTGCCGGAACACTTAATGTCGGATCTGGCGCTAATACACTTCAATGTAAATTAATGCCGGATCCGGCAAGTGATCAGTATTTTTGGGCGGAGAGAAAACTGCAGCTTGCTGTGATATGTTCTCCGTCCAAAAAACGTAAGAGGGACTGAACTGATGCATCCTGAACGGAATACTCTCCATTCAGAATGCATTAGGATAAAACTCAAGAGTTTTTTTTCAGCATTGAGCTGCTGTGACGGAACTAAATACCGGAAAACAAAAACGCTTGTGTGAAAGTGCCCTAATAGACCAGCTCACCTACAGCTATATTGCTCCGAGATCTGCCCCCATTTAACAATATACATATTAGCAAATGTAAGCGTTCATCGTTACCCCTTACTATGTATATATTGATTTGCATTTGTACGTTTTGTATGTACTACCAGATAAAACAGTGGAGAGCTTTATGAAAAGCATGCATCGGGAACTTACCAACTCCAGCCAAGATACCTCCATCCATTTGGCATGTGCCTTGTTTGTCCAAGCAGGGACGCCTCTTTCCACCCAGTTTACAGAGTATGCCGTACAATGGGCAAACAGCAGCCTCCAGCTGACCAACTTCACTGAGCACAACAAGACGGCCATCCAGATAAAGCAGTGGGTAAACAGTAATACGGGAGGTGAGTCATTACTGTGCTGTCCACACGCACTTCTATTTATCTTTTTGTGTCCGCAATGCGTTTTTTTTTTTTTGCAAGTTCCCTGAAATCATGACAATAAGCACAGAGACGCTGCTGCGTGTGAGAACAGCCTAAGGCCTCATGCACACGGCCGTTCCGTGCATTGGGGACCGCAATTTGCGGTCCCCAATGCACGGGCAACGTCCGTGCGGTGTCCGGGACGGACCGAGACCCATTCAACTTGAATGGGTCCATGATCCGTCCGCACCGCAAAAAAAATATAAGCATTTCTGCAGGCTCCGGGTGATCCGACAGATATTTTTGAGTCTGAAGGGCTTGGATGTGCGGTTTGAAGGACAGGGCAGGATCATACGTTACCCCAAGGCAGCGGACTTGTGGGACAGGGGAGAGCATGCAGCCATTGATTGTGATAGGTCTGTTGGGAGGCTCAGTGAGATGGGGGAAAAGGGTAAATTCTGTTTTATGCATGTTTAGTTTTAGAAAGCGAGAGGAGGGAGGATATAGAAGATACGCATTGTGGGACTCTGGATAGTAGGGAGGTATTTGCATGTTGTAGGCATAGATACGGAAAGCCATGGGACTGTATGAGCTGCCCCAGTCCAAAGGTGTATTTTAAGAAGAGCAGGGATCCAAGGACGGAGCCTTAAAGGCCACCAATAGAAAAGGGGACGTGTCTAGCATTATTGCTCTATTATTTTTCCTTTCTATAAAACAAAGCTTTCTTCAGGTAACTGGAACCCAGACGTTTGCTGCTATTTCTTTGCTTCTATAGGGGCTGAAAAATGGCAGAACACAATGTAACAATAACAAAATGATTTAAAAAAAAAAAAAAAAAAAAAAAAAGGAACTGTGACTGAAGAGGCTTGTGCTAGATAGCGATTTGGCAACTGGTTCAAGAACCCCCATCTATAGGGACCCATGGAGTATAAGACCTCCCGACTAACCTTGTTATGTAGACCACCATGCAATGTAAACTTAACCTTATGAACTCCATGTTTACATAAGGACATAAATTCACAGAGTCGTCGGCACTCAGACCCAGTAAACGCCAGCACGGGAAGGAAAAAAGAGCTGATGAAGGCTGGACGGGCCGAAACGCGTTCACTGTTATATGGTCTGATGTATGGATAAAATAGCGCATTTAGAGCATTTGATTGAAGCATATGAACGCTCGCTGGGAATCCTTTCTACATAAGGACACAGGGAGGCATTTTAATAATTACACCGTTTTTTCGGCTGTCACTGTTAAGCCTGCTGTTGGTTTCTAGTGCTGCGCCAAATTTATGAGATGGCGATTTTTATTTTTATAACTTCGGCACTCATGCAATGTAGTATCGCCTTTTTAAGTGATTGGTAAATGTCCGGTAACTCCCTGGCGTACAATGTCATACATCATAAATGCACCTTAAAAGTGATCTATTTTGCAACACAGACCAACTTCTCACTCGCTTCTGAAAGTGGCGTGGGAAGCCAAAAGTCACAAGAATTTTCCGCAAATTGTTACATGTGCCAAAACATGCAACAATTTAACGGCAAAATAGGAAGGCATAGCATGCTTCATAAATGTCCCCCATAGTATGTGTGTGTATGAGGCTGCACAAAAGCACTGGAACTAAAAGCAGCGTGTGCTGATATTTACAGGTGGGATAGAGACGCTGGTGCCTGGCGGACATTTTGAATCCAGTTTCACGCAGATCGCACTTGTGAGCACAATGTATTTTAGAAGCAAATGGAAAACAAAATTCTCTTTCACCGACACACAGACATTGCCTTTTATTAGCACAGATGGATCAGTGGTTAAAGTTCCCATGATGCATCAAACTGCAGATATCAACTACGGTAAGGAATGACTGATGATCCAGTTACTGTAAAGTCACAGAATAAAAATCAATATACAGAATGATGTCATGGCTGAAATGATGGATGATATGATGCTTTGCAGTTCTTTTATTAAAGGGATTCTGCACCCAGGACCCCCGCCGATCAGCTGTTTGAGAAGGCAGCGAGAGGCAGGGGTCCCGGGTGTCAGACCCCCGCCGATCAGAAGCCGATTATCTATCCAGAGGATAGATTATCAGTTTAAACCAAGTGCAGAACCCCTTTTAATCCAGGACTAATACTATAGCATACTGAATAGGTAAGGCTACTTTCACACTGGCGTTTTGACTTTCCATTTGTGAGATCTGTTCAGGGCTCTCACAAGCGTCCAAAACGGATCAGTTTTGCCCTAATGCATTCTGAATGGAAAAGGATCTGCTCAGAATGCATCAGTTTGTCTCCGTTCAGTCTCCATTCCGCTTTGGAGGCGGACACCAAAACGCTGCCTGCAGTGTTTTGGTGTCCGTCTGACGAAGCTGAGCCAAACGGATCCGTTCTGACACACAATGTAAGTCAATGGGCACAATAGAAAACAGACCCGTCCCCTCATTGACTTTCAATGGTGTTTATGACAGATCCGTCATGGCTATAGAAGACATAATACAACCGGATCCGTTCAAGACGGATGCATGCCGTTGTATTATTGTAACTAAAGCGTTTTTGCAGATCCATGGCGGATCCGCAAAAAATTCTAGTGTGAAAGTAGCCTGAAGCTGTTCCTGATATCACTTTATTGCAGTGCTAGGATTTGGGTTGCGACATCTCAGACATAGGGGACATATCGCTAGGATATGCCCCCAATGTCTGATTGGTTCAGGTCCCAGAGGTGGGACCCGCACCTATCTTGTAAACGGAGCTGTCAAAGTCCTGCAGGGCGCACCATATATGCGCAGCTGCCCTCCATTAATTACTACGGGGCTGCCAAAAATAGCAAAGTGCTAGCTCGGCTATTTCCGTTGGCACTATAGAAATGAATGGGAGTGGTGGCCGCACAAACACGGTGCGCTCACTTTCATTTCTATGGGGGATTCCGCAAATTGCCGAGCGTGCCGCTCAGCTATTTTCTGCCGGCAAATAGTAAGGCTTGGTGGTGGCTGGACCCGGCACTGGTGCCTTGCAGCATTGGCTCCTGGGTTTGAATCTGACCAAGGGCAACATCTGCATGGAGTTTGTATGTTCTCCCTGTGTTTGTGTGGGTTTCCTCCCACACTTCAAAGGCATACTGATAGGGAATTTAGATTGTGAGCTCCAGTGGGGACAGCACCCCTAATACCGTAGACCAGTGGTCGGCAACCCGCGGCTCGCGAGCCACATGCGGCTCTTTTGATCCTTAGATGCGGCTCTTTGGTTCGGGCTGGCGGGTGGGCGGCCTTTCTTGCAAAATGTCAAGCTTTCAAAAGGTCCGTCATGCGCCTCCTGCCCCGTCTGTCTGCTCCTTCCACTTTATGAAAGAAGCAGGCAGGCGGGGCAGGAGGCGCATGGCGGAGGGTGAGATGTCACGCTGCGCACAGCAGCAGAAGGGCGGGCAGCGGCGGACTTTCAGCACAACACCGGCCATGTGAGGAGTGGTGAAGAGGCCGCCGCTCAGGTCCAGGAGGAGCGAAATGTCCTGCAGAAGAAAGGTAGGAGCTGCCCCCGGTGTGTGCACCGGCCCCACCGCAAGTGTCCCTGCCTCCTCCCTTCCCCCCCACTAATACATTACTTTACTTACTGGAGGGCACTTATGGGGGATATCTGTGGAGGGCACTTATGGGGGATATCTGTGGAGGGCACTTATGGGGGATATCTGTGGAGGGCACTTATGGGGGATATCTGTGGAGGGCACTTATGGGGGATATCTGTGGAGGGCACTTATGGGGGATATCTGTGGAGGGCACTTATGGGGGATATCTGTGGAGGGCACTTATGGGGGATATCTGTGGAGGGCACTTATGGGGGATATCTGTGGAGGGCACTTATGGGGGATATCTGTGGAGGGCACTTATGGGGGATATCTGTGGAGGGCACTTATGGGGGATATCTGTGGAGGGCACTTATATAGCATCTTATCCCCCATAAGTGCGTCATCCACAGATATCCCCCATAAGTGCGTCATCCACAGATATCCCCCATAAGTGCGTCATCCACAGATATCCCCCATAAGTGCGTCATCCACAGATATCCCCCATAAGTGCGTCATCCACAGATATCCCCCATAAGTGCGTCATCCACAGATATCCCCCATAAGTGCGTCATCCACAGATATCCCCCATAAGTGCGTCATCCACAGATATCCCCCATAAGTGCGTCATCCACAGATATTCCCCATAAGTGCGTCATCCACAGATATCCCCCATAAGTGCGTCATCCACAGATATCCCCCATAAGTGCGTCATCCACAGATATCCCCCATAAGTGCGTCATCCACAGATATCCCCCATAAGTGCGTCATCCACATTACATCCACATCTGCAGACAAGTTTAATAAACGTAAAAAATGATAAAGATAAAATGAAATAATCAAGATCCAAATAAAAGGAAGTACATATAAAAGTATGTAAAAACACACTCTGGGCTCATGCCCACGAATGTAAGGGCGCCGTGCCTGTGCTGCGGACCGCAAATAGCGGTCCGCAATGCACAGACACAGACCATGGGGCAGCTGCATGAGGATCGCGGACCCATTCACTTAAATGGGGTTCGCGATCCGCATCCGACTGCCCGCACCGCAAAAAAAGTAGCGCATGCTGAAGTGAATGGGTCCAGGATCCGGGATATGAGTGCTACAGTGTGCTTCCGTAGTGCTTCTGGCTGTGCCTCCGCACCGCAAAAAAGTAGTGCATGCGCTACTTTTTTGCGGGGCGTAGGCACAGCCAGAAGCACCACGGAAGCACACTGTAGCACTCATATCCCGGATCCTGGACCCATTGAAGTGAATGGGTCCTTGATGCGGGCTGCACACGGCCAGTGCCCGTGTATTGCGGACCCGCCGTATGCGGCCTGCAATATGGCAATGGCGGGCACACAGTCGTGTGCATGAGCCCTAATAGTCCTCACTGGTACTGTTGACGCAATATTTTAGGTTTTAAAAATGTGGCTCTCGAAATAAATTTCAATCGTGGTTTTGGCGATATTTGGCTCAGTTGAAAAAAAAGGTTGCCCACCACTGCCGTAGACTGATCTTGCAAAATGCTGTTTCAGGTCAATTTGAAACCCCAACCCATGAAAAGTTTACGGTGGTGGAGCTGCCCTATCTTGGGGATACAGTCAGTATGTTTGTGGTACGTCCTACAGACAGGAGCACACCCTTATCCTCCATTGAATCTACCCTAACATCAAAGAGCATTGCAGTTTGGGACAACGCTATGAAAAGAATCAAAATGGACGTCTTTTTGCCCAGGTAAAATATGTTTTATATAGGGAATATAATCATTTTCTTTTCAAAATTAAAAAAGTCATCATTATGCATTGTCTGTATTTACCAGATTTAAATTGGAAAGTTACAGCGATTTAAGGACGGCCTTGCCTGCTTTGGGAGTCTCAGATCTATTTGACCGAAGGAAAGCAGATTTCAAAGGGATTTCAGGTAACTGTATTACAGTATATTGTACACCTAATGTATAAAAATTCAATATACATATGGTTATACAGAATCATTTTATTTTCAGAACAGAGAAACCTTTATGTTTCTCAAGCAATTCACAAAGCAGAAATTGAAGTGGAGGAAGGTGGCACCAGAGGTTCGGGAGTCACAGGTGGGTGAAAGTCACATTTAGTTCTGCGCCATGGGTTCTACTCCAGTTTAACCGGTATACAGCCTCAACATATCATGCCATGGTGTACTGTACATAAAGCATGGGCATCTCCCCCGGGGCTCACAAATTCAGCTAGGTCAACGCCATAGGAGAGCAGTAACTTGCCACCAAGTTTTTACTGTAGACAGGAAACCTAGCAAATAACTCACATGCAGACGCTGCCATTAGATACAAACTGAAAACCATGTGCTCCCACCAAAATAAAGTGCCCAAGAGTCAGTAGTCCTCGGCTCCAGCCAGAACCTCAAAACAAAAAGCAATGAAAATGGCATACCTCCCATGGCCCACTTAAAGGGAAGCCATCATTAACGTTATGCTGCCATCACTGAGCAGCATACATTTCAGCATTGTGTCAATCAAGACCTAAAAAATAGGTGGTTGCTGAGAACCAGCCTCAGAATCATAGCAGCCTGGAAAAGTCACGGCTGCCCGAGAAGAGTCATGGTTATTCATGTGCTCCTTACGTTTCACCCTAGGAGAGAATTGCCATGCATCGGCAGGTGGGCAGGGAGAACAGGAACTCATAAATAACCATGACTCTTCTCAGGCAGCCATGACGCCTTTCCAGGTCTAAGCATCAATGATGATGATGCTGGTTCTCGGCAACCTCTTACATTTAGCTCATGAATGACTACTACATGTCACTACTTTGTGCTGCCCTCAGTAAGATCAGGATAAAGTTGATGACAGAATCCTTTAATTGCCTCTCAAGATATGCACCTCAGTATGTAAATTCAAGTTTCTAAACTAGAATTAAAAAGAAGCGCTTTGAGCTGTTTATTAGCTTCATTGACTTGTAGACCTTTCAATATGAGGTAGACTAGGAGAAGACTTGAACTGCAGTGGCCCTTTACTTTGTCCATGCTGAGAGCTAAAATAACTGGTAAAAAAGGTCATTACGCCTTCCTTGAAATAAAAATGTGCTCTGGCTTTTTTTTTTTCTTTACCAGTAAAAAGGTCATAGAAACCGCATATGGCTTTATTAAAAAAAGATTTTAAAAAATCTAATTGCATAAACCACCACTAGCATATTTCCTATAAACGTTCAGCTAACATCCTCAGGGTATGTTCACACACAGCACAGAATTTTCCATGTGGATTCTTGTGTGGAAAAACTGCAGCGTAGTACAGTACCCGCAAAGTGAAGGAGAATAGGCAGATGTCATGTACACACTGCTTTTTTTTTCACATGGAAATTGACCTGTAAAGTGGATTTTGAAACCTGCAAGTTTGTCAATTGTTTTAGTTTTTTGTGTGGATTTTACCCTTTTCAATGGAAGGATGATAAAACCATAAGTAACGAATGCAGATTTTGGTGTGGACACACACCACGGATGAAAAACCGTGTGCAGGTAGCCTTAGAGCTGTTTCACACAAGCAAGTCCATTGCGGGAATCAAGCTCCGTGTGTGAGCGTGATCCTCCGCTCTGGACTCGCAGGAGCGCACGGCATTATCATGATTTATAATGCTGTGTGTCTCTGCTTGGCCTTCCTTCTACAGAATCAGTCACAGCTTTATGTCACTATGATCCTGTAGCAGTAAAGTCAAGCAGAGGGACATAACATTATAAGTCAGTATAATGCTGTGCGCTCCTGCAAGTCCAGAGCGGAGGATCACGCCAACACACGGAGCCCGATTCCCGCAACGGACTCGCTCATGTGAAACAGCCCTAAAGATACCTGCACACATGGGCAGGTTTACTAACAGAATATCATCAGAAATTCTTGTACATTTCTGCGTACAAAATTGCAGTTTGACTTGCAGTTTTTGGTGTGGATTTGATGCGGTTTTGCTGCAGATCTCATACTTCCATTGAAAAGATTGAAATCCAGTCAATTAAAACGGAAATAAAAAAACAAAAACAAAACAAAAAACAAAGGGGAAGATTTATCCACTGGGCGGAGATTGGGGAAGGCGTTTATTAATAGTAATGAGTCTGAGGCTGTACTAGGCTTCCAGGCTCATTACTTATACATTACAGTTCAGGCCAGCAGATGGCAGCACTGAGGATCTCTAATATAGTGATTTCTGTATAGAATAATGGAGCAAATTCCATTATTCTATACAAATTGCAATCTGATGATTGCGATTTTGCGTCCAGATAGGGACCTAACAAGTAAATAAAAAAAAGTTTTGAAAATTTACAATTGCAAATCATCCCCTTTCTCCAAAATCAAAATAAAAAATCTATAAAAAATAATATAATGGGCATCGCCGTGTGCGAAAACATCCGTACTATTAAAATATTTAAAGGGATTCTGTCACCTTGGTTTAGCCTACAGAGCTGTGTACATGCACGGCTAGATTGCCGCTAGCCTGTCCGCAAAATACCTGTCCCATAGCGCTATGGGCTTTTACGGTGTATTCACACAACCGTATTTTTGGCTCCACATCCGTTTCGCAATTTTGCGGAACGGGTGCGGACCCATTCATTTCAATGGGGCCGCAAAAGATGTGGATAGCACACAGTGTGCTGTCCGCATCCGTAGATCCGTTCCGCGGCCCCGCAAAAAAGATAGAGCATAGGAATAGGGCCGGCTACATTCACACGGCCGGTATTCGTGTTTTGCGGATCCGCAATTTGCGTGTGAATGTAGCCTTAATGTGTTTAAAAAATTATTTTATAGATATGTAAATTTGCCTGGAGCCCAGCCAAGCACCCTGTGAAGGAGCCCAGCACCACCTGCGTCCTCTGAATCTCCTCCTTGCTCACAGTTAGATTGCCGTAATCTCGCACATGCGCAGTGTCGGCATAGTGTTCCTTACCTGTGCTGGCATCAGCCTCAGGGAAGGAACTGCGCATGTGTGAGCTCGTGCATCGCAAGATTACGGTGATCTAACGGTGAGCAAGGAGGAGATTCGGAGGACGCAGGTGGTGCTGGGCTCCTTCACAGGGGGCGTGGCTGGGCACCAGAACGGTTAGTGCAGCCCCTTGGCCTCCTTACCAGGCTGATTTACATATCTATAAAATCATTTTTTAAACACAAATGCACACAGCGCTATGGGACAGGTATATTGTGGACAATAAACGTATCCCATATGGTGAATGGCGTAATGGGAAAAGAAAAATGGCACATTGTGACTTTACTTTCCAAAAAAAATTGAATACAAAGTGATCGAAAAGTCATACACACCTCTTACAATCAAATGAGCCCTCGCACATCTCCATAGACATAACTGTAAAAAAAGTTATGGGGTCAGAATACAGCGATAAGCAAAAACATTTTTTTTTCCAGTTTTTCTTCTTCCAGTATTTAAAACGCAAGAAAAACTACATACAGGTCCTTCTAAAAAAAATTAGCATATTGTGATAAAGTTCATTATTTTCTGTAATGTACTGATAAACATTAGACTTTCATATATTTTAGATTCATTACACACAACTGAAGTAGTTCAAGCCTTTTATTGTTTTAATATTGATGATTTTGGCATACAGCTCATGAAAACCCAAATTTCCTATCTAAAAAAATTAGCATATTTCATCCGACCAATAAAAGAAAAGTGTTTTTAATACAAAAAAAGTCAACCTTCAAATAATTATGTTCAGTTATGCACTCAATACTTGGTCGGGAATCCTTTTGCAGAAATGACTGCTTCAATGCCACGCCGCATTGAAGCAATCAGCCTGTGGCACTGCTGAGGTGTTATGGAGGCCCAGGAGGCTTCGATAGCGGCCTTAAGCTCATCCAGAGTGTTGGGTCTTGCGTCTCTCAACTTTCTCTTCCCAATATCCCACAGATTCTCTATGGGGTTCAGGTCAGGAGAGTTGGCAGGCCAATTGAGCACAGTAATACCATGGTCAGTAAACCATTTACCAGTGGTTTTGGCACTGTGAGCAGGTGCCAGGTCGTGCTGAAAAATGAAATCTTCATCTCCATAAAGCTTTTCAGCAGATGGAAGCATGAAGTGCTCCAAAATCTCCTAATAGCTAGCTGCATTGACCCTGCCCTTGATAAAACACAGTGGACCAACACCAGCAGCTGACATGGCACCCCAGACCATCACTGACTGTGGGTACTTGACACTGGACTTCAGGCATTTTGGCCTCTCCCCAGTCTTCCTCCAGACTCTGGCACCTTGATTTCCAAATGACATGCAAAATTTGCTTTCATCCGAAAAAAGTACTTTGGACCACTGAGCAACAGTCCAGTGCTGCTTCTCTGTAGCCCAGGTCAGGCGCTTCTGCCGCTGTTTCTGGTTCAAAAGTGGCTTGACCTGGGGAATGCGGCACCTGTAGCCCATTTCCTGCACACGCCTGTACACGGTGGCTCTGGATGTTTCTACTCCACTGCTTCCGCAGGTCCCCTAAGGTCTGGAATCGGTCCTTCTCTACAATCTTCCTCAGGGTCCGGTCACCTCTTCTCGTTGTGCAGCGTTTTCTGCCACACTTTTTCCTTCCCACAGACTTCCCACTGAGGTGCCTTGATACAGCAGTCTGGAAACAGCCTATTCGTTCAGAAATTTCTTTCTGTGTCTTACCCTCTTGCTTGAGGGTGTCAATGATGGCCTTCTGGACAGCAGTCAGGTCGGCAGTCTTACCCATGATTGCGGTTTGGAGTAATGAACCAGGCTGGGAGTTTTTAAAAGCCTCAGGAATCTTTTGCAGGTGTTTAGAGTTAATTAGTTGATTCAGAGGATTAGGTTAAAAGCTCGTTTAGAGAACCTTTTCATGATATGCAAATTTTTTTTGATAGGAATTTGGGGTTTTCATGAGCTGTATGCCAAAATCATCAATATTAAAACAATAAAAGGCTTGAACTACTTCAGTTGGTATGCAATGAATCTAAAATATATGAAAGTCTAATGTTTATCAGTACATTACAGAAAATAATGAACTTTATCACAATATGCAAATTTTTTGAGAAGGACCTGTATATGTGGTATCGCGATAAACGTACTGACCTGGAGAATGAAATGCACTAGTCAGTTTTACCGCATAGTGAATATCGTATAAACAAAACCCATAAAACTGTGGCGGAATCACCTTTTTTTGTTTCAAATTTCACCCCATTTGGATTTCTTTTTACACTTTCCACTACATTGTATGCAATATTAAATGGTGGCATTAGAAAGTACAACTTGTCCTGCAAAAAAACAAGCCCTCATATGGATATGTGAACAGAAAATATTATAATTACTTACCGGTAATTGGTTTTTCCGCTAGCCTCCACAGCAGCACAGATTTACAGGAGGTTACCCCGTGTCCCCTAGGGACAGGAAACAACGTGGAGATCTTTAAATAGCCCCCTTCCCTTACCTGCTCCAGTAAATAACCGAGAAACTCTGAAATGGATGCAACATAATGTTATTTATCTATTTTTCAAATTCCTGTGCCGCTGTGGTGGCTAGAGGAAAAACCAATTACCGGTAAGTAATTACAATCTTTCCAAACGCCTTCACAGCGGCACAGATTAACAGGAGGAATAACAGAGAAATTAATAACTAGGGTGGGACCACTGCAGATAACACTCTGCGACCAAACGATAAGTCCTTATTTTATTTTTTTTAACTCGTTTTATTGAAGTTTAACAAGAAAGGCATGTTACATTATCACAAGCATAGAGGCAGCAAATCCAGGTTCGATCCCGCGCAGGGGATACAGTACAAGCACAATAGTACAAGAGAGTATTGCGTTAGGTCCTGTACAACAAGGAGGTGTACAAGTCAGAGGACGTTTATAGACCATGAGGTAGAAGAGGCTAGCGCCTCAATAGATATAAACAATATATCACACATCAGCAGCTGAAAACATACAAGCATTGTGCACAGTCAAAGGGGACGCACACCATTCACCCCACACTTTGTCAAACTTTTGTGGGCACTTCCTGTGAATATAGACAACCTTTTCCATGCCTACAGCCTGATTGACCAGCGCTTTCCATTGACCCAGTGTAGGTGCTCTGTCATCCATCCATCTCAGGGCGGCGGCCTTTCTGGCAAAAAATAAGGTTTCGCTCAGAAAAATCCTATGATGATGACCCCAAACCTCCTCATCTAGGATGCCGAGTAGGCAACTCTTAGGGCATAGCGGAACTGTATTTGGAACTATTGCAGATAGCACCCCCACCACAGCTTCCCAAAAGCTCTTTAAGTACGAGCAATCCCACATGAGATGCCAGAAGTCTGCCCCGTCCTGATGACACCTGTGGCACCTACTATGTGACAATCTGCCCATTTTATGCAGTCGGACAGGAGTAAGATAGCTTCTATGCAAAATAAACAGTTGAATCAACCTGTTAGTGACCGACGGGGATACCCGTGTTGGAGACAGCAGTGCCTCATTCCAATCATCCGCTGATAGGGAGGGGATGGAGTTTTTCCATTTCCCTTCAACAGCAAGGGGGTTCATCAGTGTCCGATTGTTGAGCAGGTGCGTATAGAGAACAGAGATGATACCTCTCGGTCCCTGCGACCTAAGGACACCTATCAGGGGATAATTAGAAATTCTGCGACCCCCCGACCCAAACTGTGCCGCCAGCGCGTGCCTTAATTGTAAATATCTGAAAAGGAAGGAGCGAGGCAATTCAAACTTTTCTTGCAGTTGAGAGGAGGAGCACAAGCTACCGTTAGTGTATAAATCGCTCAATTTGTTGACGCCCTGTACCTTCCACCATCTGGCTCCCTCCAAGTCTATCAAATGGGCAAACATGGGATTGTCCCACAGGGGGATGTCATCCGGAATGTCTCTGAACGACCTCAACTTCGCAGCTGACCATACCTGGTGGGCCATTCTATGGATGGGGAGCAAGCGCTTGGATATGAAACGTGGCCCTTCCAACACCGGCCACAGAGAGGAAAGGCCCAAGTCCTTATTTTTTAACACATCTAATTGATAATGCCGAAAAAAAATAGAAGGCGAAGACCAGGTGGCTGCCCTGCATATTTTTTCCAGAGAGACGTCCGCTGACTCTGCCCAGGAAGCTGCGACTGATCGAATTAAATGAGCTTTTAGTCCCTTCGGAGGAATGACATCTTTGAAGTTGTAGCAAAAAAGGATTGCCGATCTGATCCATCTTCAAATGGTTGTCTTGCTTGCCGCCTGTCCTCTATTTGGCCCAGCAAACTGAATTAAGAGTCTGTCTGTCTTCCTGAAAATGTTGCCTTAAGGTAAGCTAACACACATCTGCGAACATCCAGATTATGAAAACGCCTCTCCTCCGGACAACCTGATGGAGAACCGAATGATGGCGATGAAACGTCTTTCAGACAGTGAAATTTTAAAACAACCTTGGGTAAAAAAAGAGGGGGAGAGTGTTTCAGCACTATCCTGTCATCTCTTACAGTTAGATAGGGAGGTCTACATGAAAACGCTTGTATTTCGCCCACTCTTCTAGCTGTAGTAATTGTAACGAGGAAAATTTTTTAAAGGACAACAATCTTAAAGGAATTTCAGATAACGTCTCAAGTGGGAAATCGATTAAAACGGACAACACTAAATTTAGATCGCAAGGAGGGACTGTGGATCTGACTATAGGTTCATTCCTCTGTGCCCCTTTTACAAATCTTTTAACAAGATGTAGATCTGCCAATTTTGTATCTAGAAAGGCACTTAGGGCTGAGATATGGATTTTAACCACTTAAGGACCACAGGTTTATACCCCCCTAGTGACCAGGCCCTTTTTTACAAATCGGCACTTCACAACTTTAACAGTTTATTGCTCGGTCATGCAACTTGGCACCCAAATTAATTTTACCTCCTTTTCTTCTCACAAATACAGCTTTCTTTTGGTGGTATTTGATTGCTGCTGAAAGTTTTTGTTTTTCTTATATTAATCAAAATAGACCGCAATTTTCTGAAAAAATGTGTATTTTTAACTTTTTCTGGTAAAATTGTTTAAATATAATTAAATTTCTAT
This sequence comes from Bufo gargarizans, assembly GCF_014858855.1. Taxonomy (NCBI): domain Eukaryota; kingdom Metazoa; phylum Chordata; class Amphibia; order Anura; family Bufonidae; genus Bufo; species Bufo gargarizans. Next base: position 52,509,654 of record NC_058082.1, on the reverse strand, counting down.
ACAAGTTTGTGTCAGAATTTATTGTGCTACATGTCTTTGATAAAAAAATGCAATAAGTGTATATTTATTGGTTTGCGCAAAAGTTATAGTGTTTACAAACTATGATACAAAAATGTGAATTTCCGCATTTTGAAGCAGCTCTGACTTTCTGAGCACCTGTCATTTTTCTTGAGGTGCTAGAATGCCAGGATAGTATAAATACCCCCCAAATTCACGGAGGGGCATGGTGAGTTCATGTATGATTTAATTTTTTTCACAAGTTAGCGGAAAATTACACTTTCTCAGGAAAAAAAAATAATAATAAAGTTTCCATTTCTGCTAACTTCTGGCAAAAAAAAAAAATCTCCCACGGACTCACTATGCCCCTCAGTGAATACCTTGGGGTGTCTACTTTCGGAAATGGGGTCATTTGTGGGCTGTGTTTACTGTTCTGGCATTTTGGGCGGGGCTAAATTGTGAGCAACCCTGTAAAGCCTAAAGGTACTCGTTGGACTTTCGGTCCCTTTACGCACCTAGGCTGCAAAAAGTGTCACACATGTGGTATCGCCGTACTCAGAAGTAGGGCAATGTGTTTTATGGTGTATTTTTTTTTTAAATATATTTTATTAATTATAATACAAAAGATTCATATCCATATTACATTTATAATATTATAAAATCCATAAGTCCGTCAATTTCTAATTTGTAAGAGTAATTAACAATAATTTCATGCAATTATCCATGATTGTAAAGGTAATAAAAATCAGGTGGAGATCTCACTTACTGGGGAAAAAGCGGGAATCGCCCAGCATCCACAGCCTGATAAGGCGGACACCCAAAGCATCTCACTTAACATAATATTATCTATAAGTAAAGGGCAGAGTTCAAGGGCCCCCAGCCCAGACGGCCACCAGGCAGCAAGCGCGTACCCCGCGCGCCCTCCCCCAAACACGGGTGAGCACAACCGGCAGGACCGACACTCAAGTGACCAATCAGCTAATACTCACATACAGTACGGAGCGGGCTTACGCGATCTTTGATCGCAACATTTCGTAAAGCGAACAAGGGGGTCCAGCAGTCTTCTAGCGCAATAGTGGGAAAACCACTCGCATATTTTACTGCCTCATCCCCATATAATTAAAATTAGATAGTAATGGCCTGCTTAACCGTGCCTCACATATATTCAGATTTATATCTCTTAGCCGAGGGACTCAAATCGAGTATCACTCGACAATCACCGGCTTTTGAAGAGGGTATAAACAAGAACACAGCCAAAAGCCGGCTCTGTCCCCTTAAGAAAACACCTAGTAACACCCATACCACACCCGTGTTGTATCCCTGCCCGCAGTCAAACCTCATGTCTGACAGGAAGAGCCGCCCCCCGAAGTCCCGAGCCCCAGACCCCCGCCCATATACCATACAGCATTATGATTTTTTTTTTTACCATTGTTTAATGCCGGGAGATCCCGCCATCCTCCAGCATTCCTATGGTGTATTTTTGCATATACCTATGCTGGGTGAGAGAAATATCTCTGTAAATTGACAACTTTGTATAAAAAAAATTGAAAAAGTTGCCATTTACAGAGATATTTCTCACACACAGTATGGGTAAGTGTGAAAAGACACCCCAAAACACATTGCCCTACTTCTCCTGAGTACGGCGATACCACATGTGTGACACTTTTTTGTTGATGACACTCTGCTTGAAACTCCTGACATCTTCGCTGGCACAGACGTCAGGCGTTTAACCCCTTCGATACCGCTGTATGGAAGAGGTTAACAGGGAGGGGGCCCCCCTCCCCATCACCCACTGCTCTGCTGTGGCAGCGAGTGATGATTATCATGGCAACCGGACGCCTTCACATGCGTCTGGCTGTCCATGGTGCTGATCAGACTTCTGCTAAAGGCAGAAGTCTAATCAGACTTTGTAAAGTGAAAGTACAGTACACTATATAGTGTACTGTACTGTATTATACAGACATCAGACCCACTGGATCTTCAAGAACCAAGTAGGTCTGGGTAAAAAAAATGTGAAAAGAAAGTAAAAATAAAAAAAAACACATTTATCACTGATTAAAAATGAAAAAAAAAAAATTCCCTACACATGTTTTATATCACCGCGTCTAACGACCTGATCTATAAAACGGTAATGTTACTTTCCTCGCACGGTGAACACCATAAAAAAATGTAATAAAAACTATGATGAAATTGAAGTTTTGCCCACCTTACTTCCCAAAAAAAGGTAATAAAAGTGATCAAAAAAGTCGTATGTACGCCAAAATAGTACCAATTAAACAGTCGCCTCATTCCGCAAAAAATGAGCCCCTACATGAGAATGGCCCAAAAAAATAAAAAAACTATGGCGCTCAGACTATGGAGACACTAAAACATGATTTTTATTTTTTGTTTCAAAAATATTGTGTAAAACTTACATAAATAAAATAAAAGTATACTTATTAGTTATTGCCGCGTCCGTAATAACTTGCTCTATAAAAAAAAATCACATGACCTAACCCCTCAGGTGAATACCGTAAAAAAATAAAAAGGTGTAAAAAAATAGCAATTTTTTGTCACCTTACATCACAAAAAGAGTAATAGCAAGTGATCAAAAAGTCATACACACCCCAAAATAGTGTTAATCAAACCATCATCTCATACCGCAAAAAATGAAACCCTACCTAAGATAATCGCCCAAAAACTGAAAAAACTTTGGCACTCGAGACACTAAAACATGATTTTTTTTTGTTTTAAAAATGAAGTCATTGTGTAAAACTTACATAGATAAATAAAAATAGTATACATATTAGGTATCGCCGCGTCCGTGGCAACCTGCTCTATAAAAATACCACATAATCTAACCTGTCAGATGAATGTTGTAAATAACAAAAAAAAAACAGTGCCAAAACAACTTTTTCTTGTTACCTTGCCTCACAAAAAGTGTAATATAGAGCAACCAAAAATCATATGTGCCTAAACTAGTACAAAACTGCCACCCTATCCTGTAGTTTCTAAAAAAGGGTAACTTTTTTGGAGTTTCTACTCTAGGGGTGCATCAGGGGGGCTTTAAATGGGACATGATATAAAATAAACAGTCCAGCAAAATCTGCCTTCCAAAAACTGTATGGCATTCCTTTCCTTCTGCGTGCCCGTACAGCAGTTTACGACCACATATGGGGTGTTTCTGTAAACTACAGAATCAGAGCCATAAATTTTGAGTTTTGTTTGGCTGTTAACCCTTGCTTTGCAACTGGAAAAAAAATATTAAAAGGGAAAATCTGCCAAAAAAGTGAAATTTTGAAATGGTATCTCTATTTTCTATTAATTCTTGTGGAACACCTAAAGGGTGTTTTGAATACCTTGAGGGGTGTAGTTTCTAAAATGGTGTCATTTTTGGGTGGTTTCTATTATGTAAGCCTCACAAAGTAAGTTCAGACCTGGACTGGTCCTTAAAAAGCTGGTTTTTGAAAATTTCTGAGAAATTTCAAGATTTGCTTCTAAACTTCTAGGCCTTGTAACATCCCCCCCCCCCTAAAAAAAAGTCATTCCCAGAATGATTCTAACATGAAGTAGACATATGGGGAATGTAAAGTAATAATTATTTTTGTAGGTATTACTATGTATTATAGAAGTAAAGAAATTGAAACTTGGAAATTTGCTAATTATTTGCAAATTTGGTATTTTTTTATAAATAAAAATGAATTTTTTGGACTCCATTTTACCAGTGTCATGAAGTACAATATGTGACGAAAAAAGAATCTAAGAATGGCCTGGATAAGTCAAAGCGTTTTAAAGTTATCACCACTTAAAGTGACACTGGTCAGATTTGCAAAAAATTGCCTGGTCCTAAAGGTGAAATATGGCTGTGTCCTTAGATTTCAGGAGAATAGGCTTAGATTTTTGCACCATGTCCCTTGTACTACAGACACGTCTGAATGAGCCCCCCAACCGGATCTGCTGGCGTCTGTTGTTATTGTTATAGGGACTATTTGTCACCATGACACTCTGTAGCATAGGTTTCTTTTGTCTAGCCACCATAGTAAAGAGTCTTTCACCTGTTGAGGGACTCTCACTTTCTTTTCTAACAAGAATATGCTTTTGTCCCAGTTTTTTTAACATGGACGCTTGAAGGACCTGAGAGTGTGTTTGTGCCCATTTTACTGCAGGAATTGAAGATGACATAAGGCCCAGCACCTTCTTTTGCTCTGAAAAATAGAAATTTGCTGCTTGATTTTTGACAACTTTTCTACTGGGAGGAAGGTCTTCATAAGATGTCCAACAACATGCCAAGAAAAATCATCTTTTTGGGATGAAGATCTGATTTTTCTAGATTTACCATCCAGCCTAGGTCTTTCTCCAATTTTTCTTTTTAATCTGCGGCAATGAGTAAATCAAGTATATACAAGTATCCCTTTCTGATGTAAACTTGCTACTACCTCTGACATAACTTTTGAGAAGACTCTGGGGGCTGGTGTTAGGCTGAAGGGAAGGACCTGGAATTGAAAATGGGACAACTTTTTCACCCGCTGTACCGAAAAACCTTAGATATTTGTGACGATCGCTGCATATAGGGATATGATAATATGCATCAGTCAGATCCAAGGTTGCCATATAAATGTCCTGAAAAGATTTATTGTAGACTTTATCGTTTCCATTTTCAAACGCTTGTACTGACGATTTAGGCCTTTTAAGTTTATAATTGCTCTGTGAGAGCAGTTTGGTTTTCTTACTAAGAAAATTGGGGAATAAAAACCTGACTTTTCCAGGTAGAACGATGGCTTTTTTCTGAAGCAGGATCAGTTGATTTATGAGCACTGACTGATTTTTTTTAGCTCCTTGGTAATGCAAACACACATCTTGAGGAGGGAAGGAAAATTCTATTTTTAGACCCGACGATATTACATCTATCACCCAGGGGGATCTGGAGATTTTTTTTCCCAGGTAGGAAGAATTTTTTTTAGCCTTCCTTCCACAGCACTTCTGGTGTCATTGATTCTTACGTTTTTGAGAGGAATTTGCTGGGTTAAAGAGAAATCTTCTACCCGTACCTCTACCTGTCTGCCATCTTCCTGAAAAAACCTTTTTTTCTGGTCCTGCCTGCCCGTTGTGGAAGAGCCGAAAGTTCGACTGACGGAAAACCGGGTTCTGACGGAAAACCTTTTTTCTTATCTGTGGCTTTTTCAAGGAGATCATCGAGTACGGACCAGAATACTCTCTCCCCTTCACAGGGGATTACGCATAATTTATTTTTTAAGTCTGAATCCCCCTGACCATGACCTCAGCCATACCGTTCTTCTAGTGGCATTGGAGAGGGCTGCAGATCTGGCTGTCAAACTCCTGCCACTAAATGCTCCTCCATCTGGTTAATCCAAATGGCCATGGACCTGGCAGTAGAGTAGCCGCTACACTTGGTCTTAAAATGGCCATAGAGGCTTCCCCGGATCTTTTTAAAAGGGCTTCACTTTTTTTTGTCCATGGGGTCTTTTAGAAGAATACCTATATCCTCAAAAGGGAGAGCAGATTTTTTGTTATTTTTGCTACCGGAGCATGAACTTTTGGACATTTATCCCAAAGGATGGTATACTCCTCGGTAAATGTATACTTCCTTTTAAAAATTCTGTAGACCCCGGGCTTTTTCTCTGGGTCAGTCCATTCTTTATTAATAAGTTTAATATTAGAATGCAGAGGAAATTTCCCTGCCACCTCCAAGTGCAGCACAGCTATAAAATCATATTTAACCCCCCCCAGGAGAGGAGAGCTTACCAGGCTGAGGGCTTTGGTTGGGTCTGCAGACCTCCGGACGCTGTCTGAGTCACCTGGAGTAGACCTCTTCCCAGTGCTTCTTTCTCCCAGCAAAGACACTGGGAACTGATTCTACCCTCCTTTTTTAAAGCACTCATTGCCTAAGGGAAGTATCCAGTTACAGCGGTTCCTGAGATCTCAAGCCCACCGAGATCTCGTCTGCACACAAGTGACCCGCCCCTCCTATTGCGATACTACGCACAGATGCTGTCTGCAGGACTTATGCCAGAGAAGCAGGAAGGGCTGCAACGCGAGCCCCATGACCCTGTTCTCCGCTCAGCACAATAGGAAAACTCCCGAAATCTTCAACTGGGCATCCAAGAAAAAAATAATTCTGCCTACACGTGCCCTTTACAGGAGGATCTCCACACATCCCAGAGGGACAGAAAACAACTGGAGCAGGTAAGGGGAGCAGGCTAAAGATCTCCACGTTATTTCCTGTCCCTAGGGGAGGCGGGGTAACCTCCTGTGAATCTGTGCCGCCATGGAGGCATTTGGAAAATTTAAGTTATGGATGGCAAGGAAGATAACGTAAAGACTGAAAATCACTGCATCAGAAAAAGCATAAAAAGTCACAAGCTGTGGGACTGAGAGAGCCACCCTTGGGTATGACCAACCGCAGAGTCAGGTTCATCGTTATTTACACCAGTTTACTGGTGCAAATGAAGCCAGAAATCTACGGCAGCTCCGAGCGGTTGTAGATTTTTATTTAGGCACAGACTGCCAAAAGATGCGTCATAAATTAGGCACATACTCCAGCAGCGCAGGCGATATCAAGACGGGCACAGAAAGCACTAATCTTGATAAATCTACCCCTTAGTGTACATAGTATTTATCTAATCTCATACACTTTGCTGGTACTGTATTAGGGCTCATGCACAAAACGTATTTTCTTCCCGCTTCCATTCCGTTTTGTATGCGGATTCACTTCAATGGGTCCGCAAAAACAACGGAAGTTACACCGTGTGCATTCCGTTTCCGTTCCGCAAAAAAGTAGTGCATGTACTATTATTGTCTGCAAATCACGGTCCAAGGCCCCATTCAAGTCAACGGGTCCACAAAAAATACGGAACACGCATGGAACACATCCGTATGTCATCTGGATTTCACGGATCCACACTGTAGAAATGCTATGCCCAGCCCATATTAATCACCAAACACATGAGCAATAAGTTATTGTTTCCGATACGCAAAAAAACTGATTAAATGCAGAAAACATACAGATATGTTTTGTTCAATAACGGAACGGTAGAGGACTTTAATCGGAGGGAAAACTCTGATACAGAACAACGGATCCGTACAAAACAGACCGCAAAACAACAACGGTCATGTGCATGAGCCCTTGCGCAGTGTTTTTTCTGCACAAAATTCCGTGCAGAAAAGCCACTAATAATCCGCATTGTGTGCAGGCACCCTTAGGCCCCTTTCACACGAGCGAGTTTTCTGCACGGGTGCAATGCCTGACGAGAACGCATCGTACCTGCACTAAATCCGGACCCGTTCATTTCTATAGGGCTGTGCACACGAGTGGTGATTTTCACGCATCACTTGTGCGTTACGTGAATATCGCAGCATGCTCTTTATTCAGTGTTTTTCACGCAATGCAGGCCCCATAGAAGTGAATGAGGCTGCGTAAAAATCGCAAGCAAGTGCGGATGCGGTGCGATTTTCACGCACGGTTGCTAGGAGACGATCGGGATGGGGACCCGATCTTTATTATTTTTCCTTATAACATGGTTATAAGGGAAAATAATAGCATTCTGAATACAGAATGCATAGTACAATAGGGCTGGAGGGGTTAAAAAAAAAATATATATTAAAAAATATAACTCACCTTAATCCACTTGATCGCGCAGCCCGGCTTCTCTTCTGTCTTCTTTGCTGTGCACAGGAAAAGGACCTTTGATGACGTCACTGCGCTCATCACATGGTCCGTCACATGATCCATCACCATGGTAAAAGATTGCGCAGTGACGTCATCAAAGGTCCTATTTCTCAAAGAAGACAGATAAGATGCCGGCTGCGCGAACAAGTGGATTAAGGAGAGTAAATTTATTTATTTTTTTAACCCCTCCAGCCCAATTGTACTATGCATTCTGTATTCAGAATGCTATTATTTTCCCTTATAACCATGTTATAAGGGGAAATAATACAATCTACACAACCTTGAACCCAAACTTCTGTAAAGAAGTTCGGGTCTGGGTACCACATTCAGTTTTTTTTATCACGCGCGTGCAAAACACATTGCACCCACGCGATAAAAACGGAACGCAAACGCAGTCAAAACTGACTGCAATTAGGTACCTACTCGCACGGGTTTGCCACAAATCATCCGGACCTTATCCGGACACGCTCGTCTGCAAGGGGCCTTAGGCTGGACAACAGGAGTGGATAAAAAGACGCATCAGTCTTTCCTTTATACTTTTTTTCCTACAGGTGAAACTCAGGAAAAAACTTTATATCGTGCAAAGTTAATTTATTTCAGTAATGCAAATGAAAAGGTGAAACTAATATGAGACTCATTACATGCAAAGTGAGATATTTCAAGCCTTTATTTGTTATAATTTGGATGATTATGGCTTATGAACCCCAAAGTCATAATCAGGGGACTCTCAGGGAGTATGGACTAATTAGCTGACGAGAGTGTGACACTTTGAGCCTAGAATATTAAACCTTTTCACAATATTCTAATTTTAAATTGCATTACTGAAATAAATTAACTTTTGCACGATATTCAAATTTTTCGATTCCAGGACTAAACCTACCGATGACATTTTCATATATTTTTTTTTTAATTGCACGTGCTTCCAGCTGAATTCACCAATTGGGATTTCCCAGAGGCAATTATGTGAATAATGCCTCATTTATTACATCTTTGACTTCAATATTATGCCTATATTAATTCTTATTAATGTTTGTGTCTTGCAGCGATGGTGCTATTGAAACGATCCCGCATGCCTGTGTTTAAAGCAGACAGACCATTTTTCTTTTTCTTAAGACAAGCCAGCTCAGGTAAAGTAAAGATTTTATCAATCTGAAGATCACATTAAAAGGGGACTTCCTGTGATTAATGAAAAAAAAAAAAAAAAAGCCTACATAGAGATCATGTATTAGGGTCCATGCACACAAACATTTTCTTGCAGTGTCAGTTAGAAAGATTTTTGCGGATCATATGCGGAACCATTCATTTCAATTGATCCACAAAAGAATAGAAGTTACTCCGTGTGCATTCCATTTCGCAAAAAGATAGGGATAGGACTGGTCTTTAAAGGGGCCAGCTGTTCCATTTTGCAAAATACAAAATGCACATGGACGTCATCCGTATTTTTTGCAGACTGCAAAATACATACGGTCCTGTGCATGAGCCCTAATAAAGATTTGCTCCTGTTCGGTGTATGATGGAAATCACTCATCAAACACTGTGTAAAAGGCTTAACTCTCACAGCTTCTTAAAGATGATCGGGCAGGCGGCATTTGAAGGATGCAATTGAGCATGTGCATCCACCTCAGCAATAATTACAATATAAAAAATATATATCTATATATGTAAATTATATACAGTACAGACCAAAAGTTTGGACACACCTTCTCATTCAAAGAGTTTTCTTTATTTTCATGACTATGAAAATTGTAGATTCACACTGAAGGCATCAAAACTATGAATTAACACATTTGGAATTATATACATAACAAAAAAGTGTGAAACAACTGAAAATATGTAATATTCTAGGTTCTTCAAAGTAGCCACCTTTTGCTTTGATTACTGCTTTGCACACTCTTGATGAGCTTCAAGAGGTAGTCACCTGAAATGGTCTTCCAACAGTCTTGAAGGAGTTCCCAGAGATGCTAAGCACTTGTTGGCCATTTTGCCTTCACTCTGCGGTCCAGCTCACCCCAAACCATCTCGATTGGGTTCAGGTCATTGTCCTGCTAAAAAATAAATGATGGTCCAACTAAACGCAAACCGGATGGAATAGCATGCCGCTGCAAGATGCTGTGGTAGCCATGCTGGTTCAGTATGCCTTCAATTTTGAATAAATCGCCAACAGTGTCACCAGCAAAGCACCCCCACACCATCACAACACCTCCTCCATGCTTCACGGTGGGAACCAGGCATGTAGAGTCCATCCGTTCAACTTTTCTGCGTCGGTTCCAACCAAAGATCTCAAATTTGGACTCATTAGACCAAAGCACAGATTTCCACTGGTCTAATGTCCATTCCTTGTGTTCTTTAGCCCAAACAAGTCTCTCCTGCTTGTTGCCTGTCCTTAGCAGTGGTTTCCTAGCAGATATTCTATTATGAAGGCCTGATTCACACAGTCTCCTCTTAACAGTTGTTCTAGAGATGTGTCTGCTGCTAGAACTCTGTGTGGCATTGACCTGGTCTCTAATCTGAGCTGCTGTTAACCTGCGATTTCTGAGGCTGGTGACTCGGATGAACTTATCCTCCGCAGCAGAGGTGACTCTTGGTCTTCCTTTCCTGGGGAGGTCCGCATGTGAGCCAGTTTCTTTGTAGCGCTTGATGGTTTTTGTGACTGCACTTGGGGACACTTTCAAAGTTTTCCCAATTTTTCAGACTGACTGACCTTAATTTCTTAAAGTAATGATGGCCACTCGTTTTTCTTTACTTAGCTGCTTTTTTCTTGCCATTATACAAATTCTAACAGTCTATTCAGTAGGACTATCAGCTGTGTATCCACCTGACTTCTCCACAACGCAACTGATGGTCCCAACCCCATTTATAAGGCAAGAAATCCCACTTATTAAACCTGACAGGGCACACCTGTGAAGTGAAAACCATTTCAGGTGACTACCTCTTGAAGCTCATCAAGAGAATGCCAAGAGTGTGCAAAGCAGTAATCAAAGCAAAAGGGGGCTACTTTGAAGAACCTAGAATATGACATATCAGTTGTTTCACACTTTTTTGTTATGTATATAATTCCACATGTGTTAATTCATAGTTTTGATGCCTTCAGTGTGAATCTACAATTTTCATAGTCCTGAAAATAAAGAAAACTCTTTGAATGAGAAGGTGTCCAAACTTTTGGTCTGTACTGTACGTGTATGTAATATATATATATATATTTATTTAAAGAAGAAACAGCAGGTGGCGCTATACAGATACATTTTAGAGAATTAGTGGCCATATTGCATTTTTAATTACACAAGATTTCAGATCCAGCTGCTAATTTTGAAAAAAGTAGAATATTTATCATGGAACAACCCCTTTAGGGTCCATTCAAACATCCGTAGTGCATTGCGGATCCACAATACACCCGTCCGGCACCCCCATAGAAATGCCTATTCTTGTCCGCAATTGCGGACAATAGGACATATTCTATTTTTTTTCCCAGAGCTGCGTACCAGAAGATCGGGGCCGAGCTCCGGAAATGGGGAGAGCAGAGTGCTCTCCGCATCCATTCAGTCCCCATAGACTATAAATGGGTCCGCACAATTGCAGAACGGGTGCGGACGTCTGAATGAAACCTTAAAGTTGTATTCTGGTTGTGAGAAGTTAGCTACCCATCAGATCAATGGAGGGAGTCCTACTGCAGGGACTCTGGACCTCTCATGGTCCCCCAAAATGAAAGCATCTGCAGTACAGCATTCATCTATTTCCAGAACTCACAGAGATGAATGGAGCTGCAGCGCACATTTTTTTGGGGGGGGGGGGGGGGCACAGGGGGACCACTAGGGATAAGTGGTCCTCGTGCTCATGATCAGTTCTCACAAAGATGTATAATGAAACTGAAAATCTTCTTGAAGCAAATTTACAAAAAATGGTGCTACAGTTTGTATTCTGTTAAATGATTAAAGAAAACAACCATCTGCCCAAAACATTATGAAATAAATGAATGCTCAATTCCAATAATCTATATGTAAAATAAAACAGACAATGTTGACAGATCTCAGTATGACTGATGTCCATCCATGTCTCTTGCCCTTAAATGTAATAACGCCATTTTGGCTTTTTTGTTTGTAGGATCTGTGCTGTTCATAGGAAGAGTCACCAATCCTTTGCACTGAATGTGTGATCATTTCTGTATTTCTATATTTATTATGCCTGTTTTGACAATGTGTAAAAATGTATATTTAATACACGCTTCTTAATAAAGCATTGATGTATCTCAATTACTATCTTTTGTACCACTACAAACACATACGGACATACACTACATGGACACCTATAGGAGCTTTTATGACATCCCATTCTAAATCCACAGGCATTCTGAGAAAGCTTTCTACAATATTTAGGAGTGTCTGTGGGAATTTTGGCCCATTCATCCAGAACAACATTTCTGAGCTCAGACTATGTTGGATGAGAGGGCCTAGCTCTCAGTTCTAGTTAATCCAAAAGTTTGATGGGGTTGGGGCTAGGGTCAGGGCTGTGTGCAGCCATTCAACTTCTTCCAAACCATGTCTTTATAGACCTTGCTTTATGCACAGTCATGCTGGAACAGAAAATGGCTTTCCCTAAACTGTTCACATGAAGTTGGAATTACACAATTGTCCAAAATGTCTTGGCATGCTGAAGCATTAAGATGCACCTGCACTGTAACTAAGGGACCTAGACCAAGCCTGAAGAAGAAAAACACATAGCATTATCCCTCCTCCACCATATGGTTGACAGTCAGCCAGGTAATGTCCTCCAGACTGCCAGAAGAGAAGTGCGATTCATCACTCCACAGAACATGCTTCCACTGCTCCACAGTCCAGCGGTCGCATGCTTCACATCACTCCATCCAACACTTGGCAACGTAAGGCTTCAATGCAGCTGCTTGACCATGGAAACCCAATGACCTGAAGCTCCCGGCCCAGTTATTGTGCTGATGTTAAGGCCAGAGGAGGCTATTGAGTCAGCAGAGTGTTGGTGACTTAAGTACTTTGCGCCTCAGCACTAGATCACCTTGCTCTAACTTTACATGGTCTCCACTTGAACACCAAGTTGCCGTGGTTCCAAAACGTGGAATATCTAGGAGGGAAGAAATTTCACAAACTATCTTGTTGCAACGGTGGCCTCCTATTACAGTACCACGCTGACAATTAGTTATAATCATTTGTTTGAAGAAGTCATGGTGCCCAGGGGTTAGCACTGCAGCCTCTTCCTACGCATGGCCACTATACAATGTACGGCGCTGTGCATAGCATGCTTTGAAGAAGCTGCCGTGCTCACCTAATCGACACAGCCTCTTCACACAGCTGATATGTTGCGTTGGACCCCCACAATCAGATATTGATAACCTACTCTTGGAAAACGCCTTTAAAAAGGTCAAGACATTTTGCACACAGCTTCTTTGGTGGCAGATTTAGATGCGAGATGTAGATGCAAGTCAATAGTAAACTATAAAACAAATGTTTTATTGCAAAATTTTACTTTTTTTGGTACATTTTTGCAACCCTATTTTCCAAATGGAGCACGATCCCATGTTTCCACCCCCTCAAGGATTCTTAGTCATGACTATGTACTGTAGAGAGGTTCAACACATTAAAAACAAAGTGGAGCACATGCACAGGGAACACATCCGTTTTAAAAGTGAAGACTTAATTAAAATTGGATTTAACTAAAGATTCTGGATCTTCTCAGTCTTCCCAGTGATGTGAGCAGCACCTTGGCTACTTACTGTAGATTTGATAAGTTAACCTGTTACATTGACAGTAATGGTCCGCCATCCATGATGTCCAAGATACTAAGGCTGTGAACAAGATCCATGTAGGACTGAAACGTTGGCCAGTAATTATGCAGATGGATTAAAACAATTAAATAAATAAGAAATCATTACAAAAAATGTCTTCAGAGTGGCGTGGTTTCTATCATTACTGTTAGTGTCCTTTACCACTGAGCACCACCCATCTCCGAGAGGAGTGCCGTTCAACTCTTTAACCACCTCAGCTCCCCTAGCTTAAACCCCCTTATAATGACCAGACCACTTTTTAAAATTCTGCACTACACTACTTTAACGGTTTATTGCTCGGTCATACAACTTACCACCCAAAAGAATTTTACCGCCTTTTCTTCTCACTAATAGAGCTTTCATTTGGTGGTATTTCATTGCTGCTGACATTTTTACTTTTTTGTTAATCGAAATTTACCTAATTTTTTGCAAAAAAATTTGACATTTTTCACTTTGTTGTAATAAAAAAAAACTAAAAAAAACATTTCTATATAAAATTCTCTAAATTTATTGTTCTACATGTCTGGTAAAAAAAAAAAATGGTTTGGGTAAAAGTTATAATGTGAATTTCCGCATTTTGAAGCAGCTCTGACTTTCTGAGCACCTGTCATGTTTCCTGAGGTTCTACAATGCCCAGACAGTAGAAAAACCCCACAAATGACACCATTTCGGAAAGTAGACACCCTAAGGTATTCACTGATGGGCATAGTGAGTTCATAGACCCTTTTTATTTTTTGTCGCAAGTTAGCGGAAAATGATGATTATTTTTTTTTCCTTACAAAGTCTTGTGACAAAAAATAAAAACTTCCATGAACTCACTTTGCCCATCACGAAATACATTGGGGTGTTGTCTTTCCAAAATGGGGTCATTTGTGGGGTAGTTATACTGCCCTGGCATTTTAGGGGCCCTAATGCGTGAGAAGTCTGGAATCCAAATGTGTAAAAAATGCCCTGTGAAATCCTAAAGCTGCTCTTTAGAATTTGGGCCCCTTTGCCAACCTAGGCTGCAAAAAAATGTCACATGTGGTATCGCCATACTCAGGAGAAGTAGGGCAATGTGTTTTGGGGTGTATTTTTACATATACCCATGCTGGGTGAGAGAAATCTCTAAAAGTCAACTTTTCCCATTTTTTTTATACAAAGTTGTCATTATAGAGAGATATTTCTCTCACCCAGCATGGGTATATGTAAAAATACACCCCAAAACACATTGCCCTACTTCTCCTGAGTACGGCGATACCACGTGTGACACTTTTTGCATCCTAGGTGCGCAAAGGGGCCCAAATTCCTTTTAGGAGGGCATTTTTAGACATTTGGATTCCAGACTTCTCACGCTTTAGGGCCCCTAAAATGCCAGGGCAGTATAAATACCCCACATGTGACCCCATTTTGGAAATAAGACACCACAAGGTATTCCGTGAGGGGCATGGCGAGTTCATAGAAGTTTATTTTTTTGGCACAAGTTAGCGGAAATTTGTTTTTGTTAGTTTTTTTCCTCAAAGTCTCTCTTTCCGCTAACTTGTGACAAAAAGTTCAATCTTTCATGGACTCAATATGCCCCCCCCCCCAGCGAATACCTTGGGGTGTCGTCTTTCCGAAATGGGGTCACATGTGGGGTATTTATACTGCCCTGGCATTTTAGGGGCCCTAAAGCGTGAGAAGAAGTCTGGAATATAAAGGTCTAAAAAAATTTAAGCATTTGGATTCCGTGAGGGGTATGGCGAGTTCATGTGAGATTTTATTTTTTGTCACAAGTTAGTGTAATATGAGACTAAGGGGAAAAAAAACCAAAAAAACAATTTCCGCTAACTTGTGCCCTAAAAAAAATTCTGAATGGAGCCTTACAGGGGGTGATCAGGGAGTCTATATGGGGTGATCACCACCCGGTCATTGATCACCCCCCTGTAAGGCTCCATTCAGACGTCCGTATGTGTTTTGCGGATCCAATCCGTGGATCCGCAAAACACATACTGACCTCTGAATGATCACCCCCCTGTAAGGCTGGCTCCAATGACAGGGGGGGGGGGTGATCAGGGAGTTAATAAGTGACGGAGGGGGGGGGGGGTGTAGTGTAGTGGTGTTTGGCGCTACTTTACAGAGCTGCCTGTGTCCTCTGGTGGTCGATCGAAGCAAAAAGGGACCACCAGAGGACCAGGTAGCAGGTATGCTAGACGCCGTTATCTAATATACCTTTTAGGGGTTAAAAAAAATAATAATTCACATCTACAGCCTGCCAGCGAACGATCGCCGCTGGCAGGCTGTAGATCCACTCGCTTACCTGCAGTTCCTGTGAACGCGCGTGCCTGTGTGCGCGCGTTTACAGGAAATCTCGCGACTCGCGAGATGACGCGCCGGAGCGTCAAGGAGGAATGAATTGACCACCTCCGGAACGCAATCTTGCGTTAGGTGGTCCGGAGGCGGTTAAGGAACCTGTTACATTGAACATTGTGTCCTATTTGCAGTCAGCATGCCATGGAGCAGAAGGAACAGTGCAGACTTAGTTTTTTGGGAAAAGATTCAGTATTCTGCCTCATGCACAGTAACGTATTTTTCATTCCATGTCCATTCCGTTGTTTTTTTTGAGGACTGTATACAGAAGCATTTATTTCAATGGGTCTGTAAAAAAAAAAACGGAAAGTACTCCATGTGCATTCCGTTTCCATATGTCCGTTCCGCAAAAAAATAGAACATGTCCTATTATGGTCTGCATTATGGACAAGGATAGTACTGTTCTATCAGGGGCCAGCTGTTCTGTAAAGTACGGAATAGACACGGATGTCATTGCATTTTTTGCGGATTAGTTTTGCGGACCGCAAAATACATACGGTCATGTGCATGAGCCCTTAGCTGTAATTCCTTCCCTGAAATTCGTGCTCACACTGAGCTTAGGAGTCGAGCTGTATAAATTGGCTGCCCATAGCTAGGACTGCATGTTCCGTGTCAAGTGAATTTTTAATTGAAGTATTGTTTTTTTTAAAGACAGAATGACATTTATAAAAACAATGGGCAGTTTGCTGCAATTCTCAACCCTCTCCCTGTAAATGGTGTTATCCAACAGCGTGTCTGCAGAGAACAGACTTCAAAAGAGAAAACTAAAAAGGTAAGGTTCTGTTCACTTTACAGTTTTAGGCTTTCGTTAATTATTATGGTAGCTTTGAAAGCAAGAATAGCAGTGTGTACTGTTATTCTTACCATCAAAAATACCAGAACCTCAAAAGGACCCCCATCAAAAGTGCCCGTCAGATCAGGAATGTCCGTCACAGCTCCTTTATCAGAATACCCATGATGTAGGTATGAAGAGAGCCTTTAAGGGCATCTGTCATCAGATTTGTCCCTATGACACTGGCTGACCTGTTACATGTGCACTTGGCAGCTGAAGGCATCTGCGTTGGTCCCATGTTCATATATGCCCACATTGCTGAGAAATATGGTTTTAATATATTCAAATGCGCCTCTAGGAGCAATGGGGGCGTTGTCATTACTCTTAGAGGCTCAGCTCTCTGCAACTGCTGCTCCCCTGAAAGCACGGTTACTGAAATGCACGGTGCAGGAGACTTTAGGAGAAGTCAGGACCAGGTGTAATGACGTTTTCACAGCCTGGCCCTGTCAAAGTGCAGCGGGTGTAGAAGTTGCATAAAGAGCAGAGCCTCTAGGTGCAACAGTAACGCCCCCGTTGCTCCTAGAGGCTCATCTGCATATATTAAAACAATTTCTCAGCAATGCAGGCACATATGAACATGGGATTAACATAGATGGCTTCAGCTGCCAAGCGCACATGTAGCAGGTCAGCCAGTGTCATAGGGACAAATCTGCTGACAGATGCCCTTTAACCCATAATAAATCAACTTTTAAATAAACTGCAATATGGCAAGTATTAAAATAGAGCTTTTTTTTATTAATGGAATAACAAAAGTGCCTCTTTTTAAATAGTTTTCAAAATACACCTGTACAACTTACAATAGTATATCCAAAATAATTATGTACAAAATATGACCTTGTTCACACATGTGCTTCTGTCTAGTTAGGTATCAAGGACAAATTGCATTTAACTGCATTTAAAAAGTCTCTGTGGAAAGCGTGCACGTCAGAGGCAGACAGTTCAGATTTCCAATGCTATAAAATCAGTTTTTGAACAACCTGTAAACAAACAGGTTAAGATTTTGGCAAACACCTTCATAGCAGCCAGTGATGCACTCACTTGTGAGGTGGAGGGTATGCTGTGAAACCTGAGAGAAGTCAGCATAGCTAGTCCGTGATCACCGGGATCTTATTAAAAACTTCCCATTATTCCAATAAAGGCATCACGCTGATACTATCCATGTACGTAAAAATGGAAGCATATTAAAGGGTATATATCGGTTCAGTATTCAGACCGTTCAGACTATTTGGCCACGACTGATGTCCATTTGTGCACATACTTTACAGCTGAAACAGACAGAAGGGATCTCCACGCGGCCATTTAACAGCTGTTGAAGTGGTTGACTTGATTTGCTCTTTTGTGAATTTCTTCTAAAAATTCTTCTAGCTGTTCAATCAGCATTCGCTTTTTAAACCTGAAAAAAGTAATTTTACACAGACTTCAGTAAAAGAGGTCTAAAAACTGATTTTAGGGTCACTGCATGCATGTTTGGGAAAGCAGTTAAACTAAACCTGGGGTGCTGCTTATATCTACTCCATATGCATGTCTCAAGTGGTAGCCCCTAATCTATGTGCCCCCAGTACTGACCTGCTCCACCACGCCAGCCTATGCTGTGATTGACTGCTGTAGTGGTCTTCTGGTCGGACACTCAAGCTGCCGCTCGATGCGGGGGGGGGGGGGGGGGGGGCCTCCAGACGACACTTATGGGTGAGATTTTGACCCCACAGGTGTTTCCAATAATATGCATCTTTAGCTCAATGTTTTTCATTTTCACAAGAGTTAACAGGAAAAAGAACATACCACAAATAGTGGTCCCCATGTGGTCAGACTGCTTTTTTGGGCAAACTGTGGGGGGGCGACAAGTGCTCTGAAGTGCAGAAACCACCCCATTTTGGAAACTACACCACTACCCCAAGGAATTCAGCTAGGGGAGTAGTGATGGCTCTGATCATACAGGAGTTTTATAGCATCTATTAACATTGGACCATGAAAATCTTTTCATTTTCACAAGGTGTAAAAGCACCCCATAAACTGTTAGACAAGTTTTCCTGAGGATAGAGAAATGTGACTGGCTTTAGTTTTTATTGCTATTATATTGGGGTATATTGCTATTATATGGCTTTTTAATCACTTTCATATTTTGAGGGGCAAGTTGTGCAAATAGCCATTCTGCCATTTTTTTGGGGTGCACCATGTTAGGTAAATTTTATTCTGCCAGTTGATATTAGGTGATGCCAAATGTATATTGTATATGTTTTACTACCTTTGCATTACAAAAATCATTTGTAGTTTGCATCTCTATATTCTAAGACACTTATTTTTCCATTAGGAGGGAGTGTTTTTTGCAGGACCAGTTGAAGTTTCCATTGGTGCCATTTTAGAGAATGTGATATTTTATGAATGTGATAACAATTACACATTGCCACATTTATATAATTTTTTTTTTACATTTTACTAAGTTGGCATCGCCATATTCTAATTACGGGTAAATTTGATTTTTTTATCTCTTTATACCATTTTTATGCAGTAAGGTGATCAAGGGCAATTTTTCTTACTTGAAAGTTCTTTTTTTGAAAAAATATTTTGAAGACTTGTATCAGTGATTAGGACAGTGCAGTTTTAATACACTGCCATAATTATCAATTATCTATTGCAGTGTATTATACCTGTCAGTTTTACACTGTCCGCAAGATGATTAGACCCAACGCAAGATGATTAGAGTCTAACTGGCTTCCAAAGGTGGCACACCCAGAGGCCACTGTTTGGTTCGTCATCGGGACCTCACAACCACATTGCTGGATGCTGAAGGCTAGACAGAGGGACTCCTTTTCCTCCATCAACCACTGACATGCCATGGTTACTACTGAACGCAGCATTTAAGAGGTTTAAGCTGGTAGAATCAGTGATACCTTGCTGCAAATGCCAGGATTAGAGTTATCAGCTGTATGTCATCACTTGCAATCTGGACATACAATTACATACATACTGTTTTCTCAGTTTAGTTTTAATATAGTGCAGGGACAGGGATGTTAAACATTTTTAAACTGTATTGTATTAGGGTAAAATGTTTTGTTTGTACAAGGAAACAGGACGTAAAAGAATGTTCTTAGCAAATCTGAGCTTTGCCAAGGTTAGTTTGTCAATCTTCAGTTCTACTGAGTGCTGAAGATGCATGTGTGTAACTGCCTCAGCCCCTGGCTGTCTATGTGCCCTAAATATCACTGCCCATCGCCCCCAGCCTATCTGACTTCATAGGCGTCTTCAGCGCTTAGACCACCACTGAAGACAGACTCTTTAGCAACACTTAGTTAGAGCTTTGCTCAGGATACTTTTACATTAGCGACAGGGGAGTCCGGTGGGCTGTTCTGTAGGGTGAACAGCCTGTCGGATCCATTCTGCCGCTAGTTCACATGTGCCCCGAGACTGCCGCTCCTTCCCCATTGACTATAATGGGGGCGGGGGTGGAGTTCCGGCAGCAGCACACGGCGAGAGGCAGCTGGACCAAGTACGACATGCAGTAGCCTTTTAGTCCAGCTGCCTCTAGCCGTGGTGCCGCCAGAACTCCACACCCATTATAGTCAATGGGGACAGAGCGGCAGTCCGGGGGCACATGTGAACTAGTGGCAGGACGGATCCAACAGGCTGTTCACCCTCCGTAACAGCCTGCTGGACTCCCCTGCCGCCAGTGTGAAACTAGCCTTAGAAGATTCTTCACACCTACTTTTCTAGTACAAAGAAACATCTTTCCATTAAACAGTATGTTACAAAAAAGTTAAACACCATTGTCCTTACACTAGGAACTGGAACACTTTAAAGAAACACTCCCACAACGATTTTTTCTCTTTAAACTGTTTCCCTCCCTTCTGATCCTCTCCCACTTGCTACCAGTCTGGCACTAAGTTAGTCATGTATATTGTACTTTTTTGGAATCATATGTATGTAAACCACTTTTCATATGTACAGCATTATACAACTAAAGTCAAAAAATAAATAAAAAATCTATAGTATACACAAACTGTTACTGCTGCAGCTAGGGATGAGCGAATAGACTTCAAAGTCAATTCGCATAAAACTTAGTTTTAATACTGTACAGTATTAGAATGTACTGGCTCCGATGAGCCGAAGTTATTACATCTTGCAATCTCTGGTTCGGTTCCAAGATACCACTCCTTACAGTATTGAAACTAAGTTTTATGCAAATCAAATTCAGATGTTTTATCCGAAGTGGATTCGCTCATCTCTAGCTGCAGCATTTATTACACCGGCTTTCTGAAGAATTTTATCTGAATAAAGCGCCACTCACCTTGCCGCCTCCTTGATAACATTCTGCAGGAAGATGAGACGTGTTTGCAGACTTCCCTGTACGTCTCTTAACATTGCAAATATGGTCTCATACTCTACAAGAAACAGATACCGCGTGAAACATTACTACAGGAGAAATACCGTATTCTTCCACCCAAATCAGGATAGGTTATCAATATCATATTGGTGAAGGTCTTACTCCAGACATCGCCCCAATCAGCTGGTTAAAGGGGACTTTGTGCTCTGTTGAGTGCTACAGCCCCTTTGTTAGAACTGTGACGCCATGTGCTTCTGTCACACGGCTTTTCTGCAAGCTCAGTCCCATTCAAATGAATAGGACTGAGCTGCAATACCAGACAGTATACCAGGTACTGTGCACTGTCTTGTATACAATGAGGAGGCTGCAGTGCTAGTCTGCAGGGGTGCCTGGAGTTGCGTCCCTACGGATTTGATATTGATGGGTTATTGATATTTAAAATGGGTTGTCCAACTTTTAACTAATAGGCCTTCCCTGAGGATAGGCTATCACTAGCTGATCGGTGGTGGGGTCATACTGCCCACATCCCTGCCAATAAGCTGTTTGGGTGTAGCTCCAGTTATTCAGGAAAGCTCTGTTGGAGTTGTGCATTAAAGAATTAGCCTTAGCAAGATATTGTTTTGCTGGATATGGACATCTGAGACATCCCAAAACTGTATCCATTGCAAAAATGATGACTCGTTTAGTGGAAAACTTCTGTAATGCAACTTAAAAAGGTGGTTGACATGTTTTAATATAGTCCACCATAAAGGGGTCTAAGGAGAATGACCATCAGACCTCAGGATGTACCATATGTACACTTACTTCTTCCAGGTTTCCTGATCTCTTTTATTATTCGACTTTTCAGCTCTACATTGACCTCCTCATGGCTCCGACATGGCCGCAACCTCCTGATCTTGTGTGAAAAAGCAGCTGTGTCATTTCCAAAGCAATTTCCCATATCTTCAGGTGCCTTTGAATTTCCAATAAATATATCGGAATTATTAGAACCCAAACTGTCAGTGTCCCCATCTTCCGTGGAATCGTCAGCACTTTCTAGAGAGTTTAGGGAAACCTGGGACAAAGTCTCAAACTGGTCTGAACTATCCATGTACACATCTGTGGAGAGCTGGTCTTCTACGTGATTTTCTTCATTTTCTGTTGGCATCATACTGTTATGCAAGCCAGGATCTTAAAAGGAAAAAAAAAAAAAAGTAGTTAAGTATCAAACATTAACCTAAAAAAAGGTCCTAAATTCTTTAGACTGTTTAAAAGTTATGTTTCCTTGATAAACCGCTTCAAAACTCTTACACAGACAAGTTAAAGACAACCTGTCGTGTTCCCAATAAGGCGGCCATCATTACCTTGCTGTACCTGCCCCTATTCTGTTGCTCCCAATATGCTATTCAGGACATGCACTGGCAAGGGAGTGCAATTCAAGGAGCGAACCAGAGCTCCTACACAGACAGTCAAAGCTATGCCCAGATACTGTGTAAACATCTTGCATACATTTCAATCCCCTGAAGAAACCATAACGATGTACGCTGAACATTTGAGAAGTTATCATTTGATTATCTTTGCGTCTATATGCTGCCGCTAACGAATGGGAGCAGAGCTGCCATTACACAATGGATGGAGACTTTTGTCAGTGTAGTTTTCAGTACCGGTTGCTACACAACACAGCTTTTCAGAAGGTGCTGTTATCAAATCCCTACTGATCTGATATAGATGACCTATCATGAGGTTAGGTCATCAATAGCCACATCCCTGAATACACTTGAGTTTTATGCATCATCTATTCACGTTCACCTCTGGTTTTGGAAATTGGATTTGGTGAGGTTTCTGCTCATGCAGTCACGGCACTAGCACTGTGATTCTTTGTTTTCAAGAACTCAGGTCATCAAAATCAGATTGGTGGAGATCATACTCCTAACACTCCTGCTGATCAGCTGTTCTCAATACCTGCGGTGCCAGAACTGCACAGCTCCGCACACTTTAGTGGTCATTCACTTTAATAGGTGCAGTGGAGCAGTAACCAGGCACGGCCATTACAGTGTACAGAGCTGCGCAGTTCTGATAACCGGTTCTGGCTCCAGAGCATGTGAAAACATCCGATCGGCAGATCAAGTGTGGCTGGGTATGTGTTGAGATCCTGCCTTATTATCTAAACCTCAAGTAGTAAAAACAGCCCTGTAATTAAAATCTTCATTAAATTAAAATCTTCCAAGGAGACAGGCAGCAGTGTGAAGAAAACTCACTTTGCAAAATTCCCTTCTTTCCAGAGCAGCGACACCTGGCAAGCTCGGAATGACAGGGACCCGTTCCTGATCACGAGAGGGCTGAAATCAATAGCCTCACTGCTCATGTACACAAGAGCCAAGTCTCAGCAGTGAGGTGCCCTTCTTGCACATGTCATTGCACCTGAGGTGGTCTTGTGACCATGAACTGGTCCCTGTCACTTCCAGCCCAGTGGGGACTGCAGCACTGGAACAGGCATTTTGAAAGAGTTTTTATTTTATTTTTATTAAGGCTACTTTCACACCTGCATTAGGTTCCGATACGTCTGGTATCTGCACAGACGGATCCGCACCTATAATGCAAACGATTGTATCCGTTTAGAACTGATCCGTCTGCATAACCATGAACAATGCAAACAGATCCGTTTTGACTAACACAAAGTCAATGGGAGGCAGATCAGTTTTCAATTGCACCATATTGTGTCAGTGAAAACGGATCAGTCCCCATTGACTTACACTAAGTCAGGACGGATCTGTTTGGCTCCGCATCGTCAGGTGGACATCAAAACGCTGCAAGCAGCGTTTTGGTGTCCGCCTCCAGAGCGGAATGGAGGCTGAACGGAGGCAAACTGATGCATTCTGAACAGATCCTTACCCATTCAGAATGCATTGGGGCTAAACTGATCAGTTTTGGACGCTTGTGAGAGCCCTGAACGGATCTCACAAGCAGACCCAGAACCGCCAGTGTGAGAGTAGCCTAAGCTGTGCAACACCAGTAAAGGAAGAAATATGGATAATAAAAATACATGAGTAAATGCTTTGTATTAACTTTACCTACATGATAAATGCCACTTACTGATGAGAGGCAGCCCCTTTAAGGTGGACACACACAGTGATTATGTAAACAGGCTGTGAACCAGGATTGTATACATACATTTATTTATTGCGCCTGGTTTTTGCATGTCTGGTGAAGTCTGGGTTGAAGGAGATGGTGGACTTTTCCCTCCTATATGGTTGTTTACAAGTGCAGACAGAGATTTGTTGGATAACAATGGAGACATACATCGCCTCCTTTTTGGGACCCCCAGCATGTTAGGTTCGCCTGGTCGCTTGTGTTTGTTTTGATGACCTGACACAAACTCATCAGCTTCATCAATCATCATCCCCTGGAGACACAAAATTTAAAAACAGTGTTTAAATATCCATTAGGTGGAGATCAGGTGCATAACAATAAGAAAAATACAGAACGAGAATACAAAAAAAAGTGTATTAGAATTTATCAAGACCAATGAAATGTAGATAAATCTTAAATTAATAACTGACAAAATACCTTTGTACCGTGTACAAACATTCCTTGAACGCTTCAATCCATTTCATTTTCAATTTAACACTCAACTACTCCTTTCCTGAAATAAACTTTCTGGACATCATCAAGATACAGCACAATGGAATAGAGACATCACTACCAGAAACTGGCTGCACAACTTCTCAGATGGGACAGTTTCCACCCCAAACACATACAAAACTCAATCTACTGTATCAGATACAAGCACATATGATCGACACTTACAGACAGGGATTAAAACCTTGGAAGCCCCAAAGATTTTTTTTTTTGATTCAGGGGTGCCATCCAACTAGAGTGGAAAACCAAATTGCCAGAGCCATCAGATCAAGTAGTGAGCTCCTACAATGCAAAACATGAAAACCATCGGGTACCTCTCGAATGTCACCTACATCCCAAATCTGGCTATTTTCATGAGGTTTGTTGGAGACTACATCCAATGCCACAAAAAATAAAAAGTTCTATATTTCCAGACCCCCCCCCCCCCTTCCTGTGCTATAGTCAGCCCCCTAATCTCAGAAACGTCACCCCTGTCCTCACCAACAGGAACATTTCCTTGCAAGCAGACAGAATGTAAGACCGGCCCATACATAGTGACCACTGACAAGGTACAGATCCCCAATACATAACATAACTACACGATCCCAGGTAGCTTTACCTGAGCCACACCAAAGGTGGTCCATTTGATTGTATGTACCAAATGTCCTACTGGGGGTCTGTGAAACTGGTCAACAGCTGAGAATGAACACTCCTCACCACACAATAAATGAAGGGAAAGATCTGCCTGTACCGAAACACTTTTGCAGCCATAACCACAACAGTACAGTGAGTACAAGCTCATGATGACCTTTGACACTCAGATCAGGAATGAATCTGTCACATGGATTTATGTCCTTCTACACCTCTTAAGGGAATTCAGACCTCTTAGGTTCATGGCCTGTATAGATATCAGGACCTTTTCTGCAACTGCTACAACACATCAGTGCTACAGATCTGTTTCCCCTCCACTCAGTGACCTGCTTTACATCAGTTGTCTCCTCTACTTATGTATTTTTGGGAATAACTATGTGAATCTTCATATACTGTCTTATAACATCCTGAGAAAGACCGGAATAGTCTCTAAAGATTGCAATTTTGTGATTCTTTCAGCTAGCCATTAGGAGGTATCAAACCACTGAGGAATCTTATTTTAATAACTCATCACGGATTCTTTTTCCAAGTCTTCAATAACCTAGACAGGTGTCTCTGATCCAACCCAAACTACACAACAGCAGCGTCTCCAGCAATAATCACCAATTCCTTTTTAAATTTAATATCGGAAAATGTCATAGCGTAAACATTTTTACCTTTTTGTCCAGTTTAAAGGGATTTCCAAACGTATGCAGTCTCTTGGGCTGATCGGCATCCAGCTCTCTTAGTGGTGAAGAGATATTCTTTAGATATTCTTGGTAGTTTCCCATCTGGACTATAGGTATACTGTGTATCTGATCTGTGGAAGGATGAACATGCATGTGTACAAAGAACAAGCCAAGTATATAGTCAGGGCCAACAGAGAAAAATAAGGCTACGTTTATTATACATTTTTCTTAGTTTTACATATAAACTTCAAATAACTGATGACAAATCTGATGTTGGATCCCATAGGAAATAAAATAACAAAAAAAAAAAATAATAAAAACACATAATGGGCTGATGAAGACTTACAGGTGACGTCTGTTTGCTTCTCATGTAAATAAAGAGGATCCATTATGGTTCTTTTGCACAAATCAGTAGTATATGTGAATACATGAAAATCTAACATGGGGCTAGCAACATTTCCTCATCTTTCAGCAGCCTGTAGGCTCTGTAACTGTTCAGAATCCCTTCGATCACCCAAATAAATAAAAATCTGTCTAGTAAGCAGCATGACAATGAGGAAGCAAGCTTGGAGAGTAAACTGTAGCTGCAGAATTCTCTGCCCTCAGTATTTACATCCAGTACTTGCTAGAATGGATGTAAAAAGACTTAAAAGGGGTCGTCTCACTTCAGCAAGTGGCATTTATCATGTAGAGAAAATACAAGTTACTTACTAATGTATTATTGTCCATATTGCCTCCTTTGCTGGCTCGATTCATTCTTCCATCACATTTTACACTTCTCATTTCCATGGTTACGACCACCCTGCAATCCATCAGTGGTCGTGCTTGCACACTATAGAAAAGGTGCCGGCCTCTCTGGTGGTTGGGACCATGGGAGCGCACATAGGCAGGTGCTTTTTTCCATAATATGCAAGCACGGCCACCACTGCTGGATTGCAGGGTGGTCTGTAACCATGGAAACGAGCAGTGTATAATGTGATGGAAGAAATAATTCAGCCAGCAAAGGAAGCAATATAGACAATCACAATACATTAGGAAGTGCCTGGTATTAACTTTCTCTACATAATAAATCCTATTTTCTGAAGTGAAAAAACCCTTTAAAGGATTTCTGTCACCACAATTTTCGCTATTAAACAGGCTGACATTATACATGTGCAAATGTCACCTGAATAGAACTTTATTTTTTATTAAGGATGCTACTGGTTTTGCCGTCCCGTATTCGGCGCAGGCACAGTGAGGAAGCCAGCGAGCGTTTTTCACCGACTGAATACTGAACGGCATGAGATTGCCCCGACAGGAGGAGACCAACGTTGTCCTGGCCCTGTCAAGAGTAGAAGGGAGTGGAATGAGGTGGGCGAACGGAGCCTCTAGGAGCAGGTGCAACACCCGCCCAGCTCCTAGAGGCAAGTTTGCATTTAATAAGTTATAACTGCACAAAACCTCGGGCATACTTTAAAAAAATTAAAAATAGGGTTAAATTCAAGTGACATTTGGTGAACATTGTGGTGACAGAAACCCTTCAAGTCTAGAATGTTACAAATGTAATTCTACAACTAACCACTAAAGAAAAAAAAAAAAAAAGGTTCTCATTAACCCATTGAACCATCTCACCTTCATCCTGTCCGCTGAAGAACCTGCGTGATGACTTAAGGAGATTTGCCCTCATTCGGGTGAGGTGATCCAAGAGATTTGTTCTAGAGATGTCATAGGCATTTCTAAAGGTCTGTGGTTTTAGGTCCTGCAGAGGAAACAAAAAAATTAAAATACATATGAGAACGTACAGTACAGACCAAAAGTTTAGACACCACCTTATTCAAAGAGTTTTCTTTATTTTCATGACTATGAAAATTGTAGATTCACACTGAAGGCATCAAAACTATGAATTAACACATGTGGAATTATATACATAACAAAAAAGTGTGAAACAACTGAAAATATGTCATTCTAGGTTCTTCAGAGTAGCCACCTTTTGCTTTGATTACTGCTTTGCTCTTGGCATTCTTTTGATGAGCTTCAAGAGGTAGTCACCTGAAATGGTCTTCCAACAGACTTGAAGGAGTTCCCAGAGATGCTTAGCACTTGTTGGCCCTTTTGCCTTCACTCTGAGGTCCAGCTCAGCCCAAACCATCTCGATTGGGTTCAGGTCCGGTGACTGGAGGCCAGGTCATCGGCGCAGCACCCCATCACTCGCCTTCCTGGTCAAATAGCCCTTACACAGTCTGGAGGTGTGTTTGGGGTCATTGTCCTGTTGAAAAATAAATGATGGTCCAACTAAACGCAAACCGGATGGAATAGCAAGCCGCTAGATGCTGTGGTAGCCATGCTGGTTCAGTATGCCTTAAATTTTGAATAAATCCCCAACAGTGTCACCAGCAAAGCACCCCCCCCCCCCCCCATCACACCTCCTTCATGCTTCACGATGGGAACCATGCATGTAGAGTCCATCCGTTCACCTTTTCTGCGTCGCACAAAGACACGGTGGTTGGAACCAAAGATCTCAAATTTGGACTCATCAGACCAAAGCACAGATTTCCACTGGTCTAATGTCCATTCCTTGTGTTCTTTAGCCCAAACAAGTCTCTTCTGCTTGTTGCCCGTCCTTCGCAGTGGTTTCCTAGCAGATATTCTACCATGAAGGCCTGATTCACACAGTCTCCTCTTAACAGTTGTTATAGAGATGTGTCTGCTGCTAGAACTCTGTGTGGCATTGACCTGGTCTCTAATCTGAGCTGCTGTTAACCTGCGATTTCTGAGGCTGGTGACTCGGATGAACTTATCCTCCGCAGCAGAGGTGACTCTTGGTCTTCCTTTCCTGGGGCGGTCCGCATGTGAGCCAGTTTCTTTGTAGCACTTGATTTTTGTGACTGCACTTGGGGACACTTTCAAAGTTTTCCCAATTTTTCAGACTGCCCAACCTTCATTTCTTAAAGTAATGATGGCCACTCGTTTTTCTTTACTTAGAATTTGTATTATGGCAAGAAAAAAGCAGCTAACAGTCTATTCAGTAGGACTATCAGCTGTGTATCCACCTGACTTCTCCACAACACAACTGATGGTCCCAACCCCATTTATAAGGCAAGAAATCCCACTTATTAAACCTGACAGGGCACACCTGTGAAGTGAAAACCATTTCAGGTGACTACGTCTTGAAGCTCATCAAGAGAATGCCAAGAGTGTGCAAAGCAGTAATCAAAGCAAAAGGTGGCTACTTTTAAGAACCTAGAACAGAACCTTTTAGAGACCAAGTGCCCAAACTGCAACCAAAAAGCCACTTAATTATTGCAAAGTGCTAACCTCTGCGATTTTACTTAAATATAGTA
Source organism: Bufo gargarizans (assembly GCF_014858855.1). Taxonomy (NCBI): domain Eukaryota; kingdom Metazoa; phylum Chordata; class Amphibia; order Anura; family Bufonidae; genus Bufo; species Bufo gargarizans. The sequence continues at coordinate 52,480,489 of NC_058082.1, read as the reverse complement.
TATCGTCCATGTACTTTTTCATTTAGCTAGAATAGCCTGCCTACAGTCAGTGCGCTGCCTGTGCTGTTCATAGTGCGCCCTGCGCACTACAGGAACAGTCTAAGGCATATTGGTACGCCGTAGACTTTGTACAGGGTGCTCCGAGTGCCGCCTCTGGCACCCGTGCCATAGGTTCGCCACCACTGACCTAGAATATGACATTTTCAGTTGTTTCACACTTTTTTGTTATGTATATAATTCCACATGTGTTAATTCACAGTTTTGATGCCTTCAGTGTGAATCTACAATTTTAATGTCATGAAAATAAAGAAAACTCTTTGAATGAGCAGGTGTGTCCAAACTTTTGGTCTGTACTGTATATTGGACGTACCACATCAGATAAACGTCAGAGACAGACCTTATTCAGCAGGGCTATCTGGAAGCCAGCAAACTCCTTCACGTTCAGTTCAATCGCTCTCTGTGGAATTTCTCCCGTTATTTCCTGCAGTAACTGCTTAAAATCCTTCCTCACAGCCAGTGACGGCATACTTGGTCCATTTCTTACTTTAATACCCGATTCCTGTGGACATTTTTTCCCAATGGAACCAATGACTCGATCAGATTCCATCTTAGCCTAAAGTAGAAAAAGGGCCATTAGAAATACATCTATACACATTGTTTTTATGACAAGTAAGAAACTTTTCCAAATCACATGCTGGAGTTCATTTTTGGGGGAAATCGCTGAAATTCCAGCAAGTGTTTTGTTAGTTGGTCTGGTGACATTACTCGCCATATGTCGGCCAACTAGGTTAATAACAGTGGCATACTCCAGATCAGAAGTGTCAGATACAGACAAGTTTATCACCCTGTACCTGCTGGCTAAGTTTTTTGAGGTAGGAGACAACACTATAACTCAGTCCATACTCCATGTTCTCAGGTATAAGGTTTGGTGCACCCATCATCCTTAGTGCTTTCTTTAGAGGCTGGAAATGAAAAGAGGAAATTAACAGCACATTGAGGGAGGGCTACATGTAAAGCACAAGACCCTGACGTGACACATACTCCAATGTAGTAAGGTGGCATGGTTTTCAAATAGTTCTCAAAAAGTTGCCTCCACTTCAGGGAAGGTTTAGCCTTGTGGATTTTAAACAAGTCATCTGTAAGGAAATAAGAAGATGGTCTTAGGTTTTCTTTTAGTTAGACTCGAACACAAAACGGAAGGTGCACATTAGAAACTGCATTTTTTAATAGATCTCATAAAATGTATCTACCATTTTAAGTCTACAGCTCCTGGGCAGACAACTTCATGGGAACAGACAAATAAGCAGTGATCTGCAGCCATTTTTCAATCTGTCACCTAAAGCTGACCATACACATTAGGCCACACACTAATATGTATTCTGCGGACCGCAAAATACAGATCTCAATCAGGTTTTTTTTTTTTTTTTGCAGACCCATTGACTTCAATGGGTTCGTGGACCGCATTTTGCAACCAAAAATGAGACATGTTCTGTCATTCCCACATCCGTATATGGGAAACAGATAGAACAGATCCTATATTTGTTCTCAAAATGCGGTCCAAACCCATCGAATTCAATGGGTCTGCAAAAGAACGGATGCAACACAGAAGTCATCTGCATTTTGCGATTCAGCAAAATACACATGGCCATGTGCATGAGACCTTAGCTAAAAGTTGGCCGATTGGACAGCAGTTAAACATCTGATGAACTTCATTTCGCAGACAACCTACACATTTTAGTTCATATTGGCCAAACCAGTTGTTCAAAATGACCATAGATGTTCCATGAAACCAGGCAATGGATAAAGGATCTTTCATTCACAATCTTTCACGTCACGCGGGTGCAATGCATGACGTGAATGCATAGCACCCGCACTGAATCCTGACCTATTCATTTCAATGGGTCTGTGTACATGAGCGTTTTTGCACGCATCAGTTCTGCGTTGCGTAAAAAACGCAGCATGTTATAAATTCTGTGTTTTTAATGCAGCGCTGGCCCCAACGAAATGAATGGGGCTTTAGTGAAAAACGCATTGCATCCGAAAGCAGTGTGCAGATGCAATGCGTTTTTCACTAATGGTTGCTAAGAGATGTTGTTTGTAAACCTTCAGTTTTTTTTATCACGTGCGTGAAAAACGCATCAAAACGAGTTGCACTCGTGCGGAAAAAACTGAACGCAATTGCAGACAAAACTGACTAAACTTGCTTGCAAAATGGTGTGAGTTTCGCTGAATGCACCCTGAACGCATCCGGACCTAATCAGTCACGCTGGTGTGAACGAGGCCTCAGTGTTCAGAATCCTGTTGCAGCAGACAACCAGGGAACCTGGATAAGTGGCTAACCATCTGGACCATTATTAAGCCATTCCTCTACCATCCACCAAGGATATTGGCATTACCCCCTTCCTTGCCCTAGACCACCAGGGATACTGACACTAAACGCATTCACTGCCCTAAACCACCCCCAAGACAAAGTGGGAATTTATCATGATGGTAATATTTAAAGTCAGTTTTCTTTGGGTGTGCGTTGCACTAAATACTTTGCACTAAATTTCTCAAATGGCACACATTGTTCAATTCGGCTCATCTTTACAGCTAACACTATTCTCTACAAATTCTAATGCAGTTTCCTGCACCTTTAGTTACTAGAGAGATATCGTTGATCCAGGGATTTATTCTGATTGCCTGATTGGAGTCGGGAAGGAATTTTTATTCCCCTAAAGTGAGGAAAATTGGCTTCTACCTCACAGGTTTTTTTTGCCTTCCTCTGGATCAACTTGCAGGATGACAGGTCGAACTGGATGGACAAATGTCTTTTTTCGGCCTTATGTACTATGTTACTATGTTACCTGCTACCTTTTTTTGTCCCAGTCAAATATGGAGTGAAACGCCTTAACATAGCTAACCAAACTGCATGCACTTTTCGACCTGCTTCGAGCTTTGCGACCTTCTGAAGACAGAATTCTGGATAGTAGGACATTAAATATTCCCCCCATAGGCTTCAATGCCTGAAACCTGGATGAAGTTTTATACTACTTGCATGGATACAATGCGGCCCTGTGTCTCTGGCTTTAGAGCCAATTATTTGGGGGTTTGTACTTTAATATCTGATGATAATCAGTATAATGATCAGAATAATGTCCTGGTCGCCAACTACAATGTCCTGGTCGCCAACTACTCCACTCATTAGGTACAAAGGCTTAGAAGGAACATGGATTGAAACTAACAAAATGGAGCACATCACTTTTCTCTGAGCCCCAACCCCAGTCTTCTTCATGCCTCAAAACCCTGAATTATTGTGCTTGGTTACATTGTGGTGTTCACATACATTTTTATGGAAAAGGAAGGATGACTACAACAATTCCCTGCTCCTTTTTAAGATCACCGGGGTCCAGTCTTATGACAACTGTAAAAAACTATTGTCTGAAGTATTCGTCCCTCTACATGAAGTTGCAGGTAAAAACCCTTGTTTAAAAAAATGCTTTCTGCAGCTGAGAAAAAAATTATAAAATTTTTCTGCTGAGTGAGTTGACCACCAATGAACAGCACCATTTATATAATGATAGTGTGAAAGCAAATACTTACCTAATAAAGGGAGGAGGACGGGGTAGTTATAAGGCATCACAAAGAGATTTACACAATTTAGGGCAGTGCTGGCTTTTAAGTAACCAAATGGATGGCCGAGCTCACTGTACTTAGCACTGTTTACCACAAACACCTTGAAATAAAAAGATACAAAATGCAAATAGTTAATGGTCTAGCTAATATAAGGCCATATGGTTATGTTCAAAATCACTCAGGCTCACTTAAACTATACACCGCTTACTCTAGTTTCAGGGGTGTTTTGAACTGACAGATTAAGGCTACTTTCACACTTTGGTGCGGATCTGTTCAGATAATACAACCGTCTGCATTTGTTTAAAACTGATCCGTTTGTATTATCTTTAACATAGCCAATACGGATCAGTTTTCTATTGCGTCAGATTGCGTCATAGAAAACTGATCCGTCCCCATCGACTTACATTGTGTGCCAGGACGGATACGTTTGGGTCAGTTTCGTCATATGGACACCAAAACGCAGCAAGCAGCTTCCAAAGCAGAATGGAGACTAATCGGAGGCAAACTGATGCATTCTGAGCAGATCCTTTTCCATTCAGAAGGCATTAGGGCAAAACTGATCCGTTTTGGGATCTCACAAACGGAAAGCCAAAACGCCAGTGTGAAAGTAGCCTAAGTAAATAGTGTATGTGTAGTACATGTAGTAACTGCTTCAAACCTAACGGTTGTGTTGAAAGAAAAAAAAAAAAAAAAGAAAATTTACACTCATACCTATTACTGTAAAACAAGACCATCTACACTTCTGGAAATTGACTGAAATGCCACAAGAATGTATAGTAGGACTCTGCGAAGGTGTTTTCACTGATAAGTTGTGTTCTTTTTTTACTCTGATAAATCTATATTCACTTATACTGGTACCAGAGCTAATATTGGATTAGCCCAATGTGATGCAAGTTCTTGCGAATCCAGTCCGGGATTTGCAACAATCTAACGGTTCAGTACATATTTTGTATGTGCACCAAACAGGGAACAGTCAGATTATGGAATAAACTAATGGGATTTTCAGAGATTTTTATTTATTTATTTTTTACTGATGACCTATCCTCTAGATAGGTGATCAGTATCTGATCGTGGGGGTCTGACACCTTGGACTCCTGCCGATCAGCTGTTCGAGAAAACTGTGGCGCTCCTGTGAGCACTGCCACCTTCTCACAGCTTTTCCTAGGCTAGTTTAAGACACGTTAATCGATCACGTGGCCTAGGAACAGCTCAGCCCCATAGAAGTGAAAGGGGATGAGCGCGATAGCCAGCACAGCTGCTATACAATGTAAGGCGCTGTGCTTGGTGAGCAGAGAGCAGGCAGCGTCGCTCACAGGAGAGCCTCTGCCTTCTCAAAGTATCAGTATAAAAATTTCAGAAAACCCTTTTAAGGATGCCTAAGGCCTCATACAAATTCCCTTTGCTCACTGATGGGTGCTGTCCACATTTTTCAAGGTCAGTACATATACCCATTGATTTTAATGTGTCTGTTCTCATAGTATTTTTTACTCACCATGGGACAATGAAAAGACAAAACAAAAAACACATCACTGATAACAGATTTTTTCACGGACATCAAGCAGACATGGAAGTGTGATCGAGGCCTAAAGAGGTATTTTTAAAGGCACATTTAAAAGTAAAGACGTTGGGAATTAACCTGACTGTTCAAGGTAATAAATCAATTCCCAGAGAACTAGTGCAGTTCATTAAAAAAAGTGATCATTTAGTTTCTAATCATTTTATGCACTTTTATAGCACTGTTATATTCCACAGCGCTTTACAGATACGAGTTCCCCATCAGTAGGGATCGACATATTAATTTTTTAGAGCAGATACCGATAACCTGTGAACTTTCAGGCATATAGCCAAAAGCTTATACTGATTCTGTGCATTTTCATTTTTGAAAAGAAAATCTATATAAATTTCTGTTATGGCGTTCACGCGATTTTTTTATTTTTTATATTTTAATAGTATAGACTTTTCGGACGTGGCAATATGTGATATATTAACAATAAACATTTTCTATGTAAAATTGGGAAAGGGGGTGAATTATACTTCATATTTTGGTGTTTAACGTATTTTTATTTATTTAACCATTTCCCCGCTTAGGGGCCAGAACCTGGGATCTTTTAATCCCTTGTTTTTTTCACCCTGATAGAGCTCTATTAGGGTAAATGGGACTTAACACTCCCTGCTGCCCTGTATTTTGTGCACACAGCAGCAGGGAGGTTACCATGGCAGCCAGGTCTTCAGTAGTATCCTGGCTGCCATGGTAACCGATCAGAGCCCCAGGATTACACTGATGGGGCTCCGATCAGAAGCTGCCACTTCACCACCCATGAGGAGGGGACCCCGTGGCCAATGCCACCAATTATTTTAAATACTGGGGGTGGGGGTTATTGATAATTAACATTTAATACAGGAGGCGGGTTTGTTGGCGCAGAATCACATAGCCGACACCCTGCCTTTGACAGGGAGCTGCTTTCAGCGGCAGCAGTTAACCCCTCAGGTGCCACACCTGAGGGGTTAACTGCTGCTGATTGCAGCTTCCTGTCACAGGCTGGGCACCGCCTCCCGTATTTGTATTAGACATTAATCATTGGTGGCGCAGTGCGTCTGCCCCTCCTTCCATATCTCCTCATTGGCAGCACGGCACAGGGGGAGGGAGAGAGTGAATCCTTCCCTGCGCTGCTGAGTGAACATGAGCACGCTGACAGCGTGCTCATGTTCTGCGATAGCGCGCTGGACGCATTAATCGGCAAGGTTAGATGCAGATACCTTTAAAAAAAATCATGATTATCAGCCGATATCGGTAACTCCGATAATTGGTCGATCCTCATCTATCAGTATGTCTTTGGAGTGTGGGAGGAAAGCGGAGGAAACCCAAGCAAACAAAGAGAGAACATACAAACTTCATGCAGATGTTGTCCTTGGTCAGATTTGAACCTAGGACCGTAGCAAGTCACCAGTGCTAACCACTGAGCCACATCTATGTCCATCAGGGCCCCACTGTGATGAATTCATTCACAGAGATGAGATTCTGAAATTTTATTCTAGTTTACAGGTTTCATTTTAAGGAACATCATTGATTTTTACCTGTACACAATGCTATTGCTTGGAGATTTACAGGACACAGAGCCCTGCAATTCATTATGACTCAGAGGTTTGTTAAGAATAAAAATAAAAAAATAAATCAGTGTCACCTATTGATATGAACTTACAGGCCAGCAGGTATGTGGGGATTTCCTCTCCAGAATATACTGTGTCAGTGGTGATGGCTCCAATTCATACTTGTCAAATGGCAGCTTGTCAATTACCATTGGCTCAGAGTTGGTGCAAGAAAACTTCACAACGGGATGAGCAGTTCGAGGGGGCTGTTAGAAGAAAAGAAAATGTGTTCAAACACCAGGAGACTAACCTGCTGCTCATCCTCACTTGTATCTTGTTTTCTCAACATTCAAACCTAACCAGTTAAACAGTGATGCATAAAATTATAAATTATGTCATGTTAACGATGTGATTACTTTCTGCACTGCAATGTTATTCACAAGTTCTTCTAAACTTACTAGGGTGGGAGAATTCTGATCTGGCCAAAACGATTCTGGTACCGGCCAGTGGCCCAGCGGTACACCTGTTTTTGGATTCGGTCTCACGTAGATTAACTTCCGACAGCTGTGCCATGGCTGAGGCCCGACTGGTTTTATGGTTTCAGCGATTCCATCTAAAACAACACGTTATAAAGGGAGAAAGCTTAATGTGGACTCTGCAGTATGCAGACTGCGTACAGCAAGACGAGCGATGATTAGGAAAAACTTGTGTGGATGCCCGACAAGCTAAATCAGAGTAAGGCAGAATTAAACCCAATCTATCCAGATAGAAAAGGAAAACTTGAAGATGTATGGGCAGTCATGCAGGGAGAATCTCCATTATCAGTTATGCAATAGAACTCCATGGTGATTACAGAGAACACAGTAATCCACACATACAAATCAGCACCGACCATCTATCGTTTTAGGGCTTTTTCATACGAGCGTGTTTTCCGTCCGGATGTGATGCATGTAGCAAAGGCATTGCATCCAGACTGAATTCTGACTCATTTCAATGGGTCTGAGCATGCTCTTTACGCATCATCTTTGCATTCAGGAAAAATTGCAGCATATTCTAAATAATGTGCGTTTGTCAAGCAGCTCTGGCTCCATAGAAGTGAACGGGGCTTGTGTGAAAAACTGAAGACATCCATATGCAATGAGTTTTTCACTGAGGGTTGCTGGAGATGTAGATTATTATTCTTCAGGTACATTAAAAACGCCTTGCATCCGGATACAAAAAACACAATGCAATCAGACAAAAAAAAAAAAATGAATAAACTTGAGTGCAAAACAAACAGTTTTTCCCTGAACAGATACTGACACTCCCCGTCGCTCGGGTGAAAGAGGCCTTATGGTAACTATTTCAGTACCATGGGATGGCCCGGCAGTACCTGCACTAAAAGCAAGCTGCCCTGGCAATCGGCTGATAGGTTCTAAAAGATAATGACAGCAGTGAAACACCTTACCTTTAAAATGTCCTACACCGCCACTGTAGGCCATGTGGCTCAGATAATCGCTGTGCCTATAGCAGTCATATGCTGTTCATCTTTTCTGCAGCCAATCACTGGCAGGAGAGGTCACAGAAAAGATGAATGGCACAAGACCGCTACATTATTATTTTTTTTAAACATTGCCCCCTGGTAAACTTTACAAAATCATGAAGAAGCCCTTTAACCCCTTTAGGACACACCTGATTTCACCTTAAGGACCAGGCCATTTTTTGCTAATCTGACCAGTGTCACTTTAAGTGGTGATAACTTTAAAACGCTTTGACTTATCCAGGTCATTCTGGAGATTGTTTTTTCGTCACATATTGTACTTCAAATTTATTTTTATTTATAAAAAACACCAAATTTACCATTTTTTTTTAAAATATTGTAAATTTCCAAGTTTCAATTTCCCTACCTGTATAATACATAGTAATACCTCCAAAAATAGTTATTACTTTACATTCCCATATGTCTACTTCATGTTTGGATCATTTTGGAAATGATTTTATTTTTTTGGGGACGTTACAAGGCTTAGAAGTATAGAAGCAAATCTTGAAATTTCAGAAATTTTCAAAAACCCAATTTTTAGGGACCAGTTCAGGTCTGAAGTCACTTTGTGAGGCTTACATAATAGAAACCACCCAAAAATGACCCCATTCTAGAAACTACACCCCTCAAGGTATTCAAAACTGATTTTACAAACTTTGTTAACCCTTTAGGTGTTCCACAAGAATTAATGGAAAATAGAGATACAATTTTAAAATTTGGCAGATTTTCCATTTTAATATTTTTTTCACTTTTACAAGGCAAGGGTTAACCGCCAAACAAAACGCAATATTTATTGCCCTGATTCTGTCGTTTACAGAAACACCTCATATGTGGTCGTAAACTGCTGTACGGGCACACGGTAGGGCGCATAAGGAAAGGAATGCAATACGGTTTTTGGAAGGCAGATTTTGCTGGATGGGTTTATTTACACCATGTCCCATTTGAAGCCCCCCTGATGCACCCCTAGAGTAGAAACTCCATAAAAGTGACCCCATCTAAGAAACTACACCCCTCAAGGTATATAAAACAGATTTTACAAAGGTCGTTAACCCTTTAGGTGCTCCACAAGAGTTATTGGCAAATGGAGATGAAATTTCATAATTAAATTTATTTATTTTTTTCCGTTTTAATCCATTTTTCCAGTAACAAAGCAAGGGTTAACAGACAAACAAAACTCAATATTTATGGCCCCGATTCTGTAGTTAATAGAAACACCCCATATGTGGTCGTAAACTGCTGTACGGGCACACGGCAGGGCGCAGAAGGAAAGGAATGCCATACGGTTTTTGGAAGGCAGATTTTGCTGGACTTTTTTTTTTTACCCCATGTCCCATTTGAAGCCCCCCTGATTCACCCCTAGAGTAGAAACGCCAAAAAAGTGACCCCATTTTAGAAACTACGGATAGGGTGGAAGATTTGTTGGTACTAGTTTAGGGTACATATAATTTTTGGTTGCTCTATATTACACATTTTGTGAGGCAAGGTAACAAGAAATAGCTGTTTTGGCACAGTTTTAATTTTTTGTTATTCACAACATTCATCTGACAGGTTAAATCATGTGGTATTTTTATAGACCAGGTTGTCACGGACGCGGTGATACCCATGTATACTTTTTTTATTTATGTAAGATTTACACAATGTTTTGTTTTTTAAACAAAAAAATATATAAAAAAACTCATGTTTTAGTGTTTCTATAGTCTGAGAGCCATAGTTTTTTTTTCTTCAGCTTTTTGGAGATTATCTTAGGTAGGGTATAATTTTTTGCAGGATGAGATGACTGAGTGGCACTATTTTGGGGTGCATATGACTTTTTGATCTCTTGCTATTACACTTTTTGTGATGTAAGGTGACAAAAAATTGTTTATTTAGCACAGTTTTACGGCGTTTATCCAAGGGGTTAGGTCATGTGGTCGATACGGACGCGGCGATACCCAATATGTACGTTTTCTTATTTATGCAAGTTTTACACAACTGCTTTAAAAAATAAAAATAAAAAATAATGATGTTTTAGTGTCTCCATATTCTGAGCCATAGTTTTTTTGGGCGATTGTCTCAGGTAGGGGCTAATTTTTTGCGGGATGAGGTGACTGTTAGAGTGGTACTATTTTGGTGGGCAAACGCCTTTTTGATCGCTTGCTGTTGTACTTTTTGTGATGTAAGGTGACCAAAAAATTGTTTATTTAGCACAGTTTTAACTTTTTATGGTGTTAATCTGAGGGGTTAGGTCATGTGATATGTTTATAGAGCTGGTCGATACGGACGGGGCGATACCTAATATGTATACTTTTTTAACTTTATTTGGGGAAAATTATGTTTTTGTTTATTTTTACTTGAAACAAAAAAAAAAATTTTTTTGGGGGGGAATATTTTTTTCCACTTTATTTTTTGTCCCACTTTGGGACTTGAACTTTTGGGGGTCTAATCCTTTACAATGCATTCCAATACTTCTGTATTGGAATGCATTGGCTGTATGAGTAATAGTGAGTATTACTCATACAGCTTCCGGCCTGTGATATCCAGCCTTCCATGCCATCGGGTCCCCCCTACAGCCAGATGGGGACATGATGGCACCGCCGCAAACCGCAGGTAAAAGCCACAAACCACAGGTCTGGATTGACCTGCGGTTTGAGGCGATCACAGACACGGGGGGTGTCACGGGACCCCCCGCGCATTTACCCGATTTGAGCAGGCACCGGGTTCCAATCACCGGTACGTCATGTGTCCTCAAGAGGTTAAACTATTAGTATTTGAAAAGGTAGAGGTAACGTTTCTGAGAAGAAGCACTGTCAACGTGTAACAGCAGATAACTGCAATGCACATAAGCTGTAAGTGACAGGAAGGTTCCCTGGATAACTGGCAGTTCTTGCCAACACGTAAGGTACAAAGTGCAGGGCATCCTCTGACTGTAGCAGAGGAAGTGAAGAGATCCAAAAGACCAAGTATGAGACCCTCCCTCCCCATAAAAAAATATTGAACGTCCTCTGCCTCTCAGATTCCATTCAAGTATCATTGTGACTCCCCGCCAGCTGGCCTGACAACACAGCACGGGAATCACCAATTTTTACAACCCAGATTTTAAAAAGCTCTCTTGTCAATATAAATCATTGATCACAGGTCGGGGAACTATTCTTCAAGGCTAATAAAGAGTGCTCAATCACCATGGTAACTTATTGGCAGGAAAGCACCACTGCAGCAGATCTGTATGCAGCCTTTCAGGGCACAAGATGTGTAACAAGATCTGAATGGTAGCAATGGGAGCCTGATAATTTGGCACCGTACAACACAGGCTTAGGCAGAGCAATATAAAACCCCTAACAACTCAATCTGCCCTTACTGTGGTGTATTGCTGCAATGCAAGCATCAGCAGAAGGGAGATCCTTGAATAAATGCTTGCTTAACTAGCTAAATATAGTACTCTAGGGTTTTGTTACATAGATGGAGATATATATATATCCCCCCATACATACACAGGTGACATGAGACTAGGTGGCACTGCACATGATATACCGTATTTTTCACCTTATAAGAAGCACGTCCTCCCCCAAGGTGGGGTGTATACCAATGAGCGCTTCCATTATGGAAACGCTCTTTAGTACCGGAGGACTGGGAAGCAGTAAATGCTGCACTCCCCAGACTCTAGTCATCGCTTCCTGGTCCTTGGCCGCTCACTGTGCTGACTGCACACAGCGTGAGGCCATCAGGACGCTGTGCACGTCAGGTCACCGCACAGCAGGCTGAACAACAAGAGTGTGGATGGTGGAGCAGAGGTGGTGGTGGTGTCCGAGGCAGGAGAGGTAAGAATTGTTTTTTTAATGTCTTCCCTGAGCCCAGGGGTCATTCACATCAGGTTCTGATCTGAGGTCTTCTTAGGGGGGAGGGGGTTAGTCACATTGTGGGTATGATTTGAGGTCTGCTTGGGGGCCATTTACATCTGGTGTCTGAATGGAGGGTTCTTATTCAGATTGGGGCTGTGGTCGGAGGTCTAATTGGGGTCCTCTGAACATTGGGGGTCTGAGCTGAGGACTGATTAACATTGGCGGTCTGATTGTGTCTGAAAAATATTTTCTTCTTATTTTCCTCCTCTAAAACCTAGGTGCGTCTTATGGGCAGGTGAGTCCTACAGAGCAAAAAATACAGTATGTTATAGGGCAGTGATGGCAAACCTTTTACAGATTGAGTGCCCAAACTGCAAATCAGAACCCACTTATCACAAAGTGCCAACACAGCACTTTAACCTGAATACCAATATCATATATCTTCCATGTACTTTATCATTTAGCTATAACAGCCTGCCTACATTCAATGCGCCGCTGCCTGTGTGGTTCATAACGCTGATGAATGGCAGGAAAAGTCTAAGGCATATTGGTACACAGACTTTTTACAGGGTGAGTACGCTAATCTCGTTGTAGAGATTGGTGGGTGACTTAACACTCATACCTCCAAATAACTAAACTTTTGATTAACATATAAAGTTTAATGTGTCACACCAATTCTGGTGCACAGATGGCATGAGATGCTCAACAATTAAGTTGTGCGCGCCTCTTAATAGTGGATCATCTGACACTTGTGGGCCACAGGTTAAGACTATTAATAAATTCCACAAAATAATGTAAAAATTGCTGTTTTTTATTCATTCCACCTAAAAATAAAGTTATTTAACACTATATACACCCAAAAATGGTTCCTAAAAAAAAAGTTTTTTTTTTTAAGTTATGACTGCTAGAACACAGGAAATTTTATTTGTCCTCAAATCTAAAATTAATCATGTCACTAAGGGGTTAAAAATGTGATTGTGTCCAGAGTTCTACGCCAGCAAGATTTACTGCACTCAAAAATCTACAATAAAAAAAAAAAAGTGAAATTTTGGGGAGGGTTTTTCCCAATTTTAACAGGACTGTTAGCTAGTTAATATATGTCACTATATTGTGTGTGAACAGAGACTGGTACACCGTAACAGGTTTTTACAAGTCACAGTGCTGGGACCTTTATCTAATCCCAGGCTGCCTCCTGCAACATGATCATGGCCACAAGACCATCCCCTGTACAGTGTTGTGGTCAGTTGATCACAACACAGAGGGTTAACAGCAGAGAATGGCGTTTTCTCCATTGCTAGTAAACGTAGCCATCCTCTTGCTAAATATCACATTGAAACAATGGTATTTCAATATATGCAAACTACCTATTACGTCAAGGGGTTAAACTCCCCTTATATAAAATCTAAAAACCTCTTTTGGAAGTGACATGATACTTCAGATGCTCTTACAGAGACATTGCGTTCAGAGAAGAAAATCTTCACCATAAGGTGCTATAAGGAGTCACCAAACCGAGGTAAGCAGTGCGAGCTCTAGACAGGCTCCGCAGTGTGAATGACTCCTAAAGTCCGTGCCACATGACAATATAAAGTTGCCAAGATGACAATATGTGACTCTGCTAGCGACAGGTCAATTACAGGCAGCAAGAGTAATCCGGTAACCCAAGTCTAAAACTGCTCAGAAGCAGTTGTACCAGTCACCATCAGGCTTTGTTCTGATAGGGACAAGCTGGAGATTTCGTCAGATTTCATGGGAGCATACAGCTGTTGGTGAAGAGCAACACTAGGCGTACAGAAAGTCATACAAAATTCACTGCTGAATAACCAAGGCAAAAGAACAAATATACATGCTAACCTTCAGAAAGAGGGGGATCAGGTCCAGATTTTTCAAAATTGATGACAATCCCACTTTGAACCTTTTGCACCAATGACTCCAGGCACTGGTTCAACGTCCGCTGTGAGAAAACACAATAGGAACGACCTGACAAAGAAAAGTAAGTAGTTAAAGGGGTTGTCTCATCATGGACAATGGGGGTATATTGCTAGGATATGCCCCCATAGGCTTATAAGGTGCAGGTCCTACCGCTGGGACCCGCACCAATATTATGAACGAAGCCCCGCAAGGTGGTGGCTGGAGGACTCCGGTCCGGCCACCACCAAGCCAGCTCCCCTCAGAAGTGAATAGGAGCGTACCGCGCATGCGCGGCCCCTGCTCCAATTAATTTCTATGGGGCCAACAGAAATAGCCAAGCCAGCGCTCGGCTATTTTCGCCAGCCCCATAAAAAAAAAAATGTATGGGGGGCGGCTGTGCATGCACAGTGTGCTCTCCTTCACTTGCGGGGCTCCGTTCTCGAAATAGGTGCTGGTCCCAGCCATGGTACCCGCACCTACAAGACTATGGGGGCATACCCCATCTGTAGCATGCTGTAGATTGCTTTTTAATACATCACCTATATCTCTCTCTCTCTCTCTCTGTGCATACCTGATTTTACCTAATTTTACAAAAACTACTGCAAGAGAGACAAGAAAGTGGGAGTTTTACTGAACTGGACATAGAACTTAGGATTCTATGGTGATCTTAGCAGGAGCAGAAATTGTGCATTATACGGATTTCTAAAATGCGTCGTAATACAGAAATCTGAAAGTGGACAAATCGTTTAAAGAGGACCTTTCACCAGAAAAAAATATCTAAACTGACTATACAGACGTGTAGAGCGGCGCCCAGGGATCCCCCTGCACTTACTGTTATCCCCGGGCGCTGCTCCGTTCTCCGGTTATAGCCTCCGGTATGTTCATAGTTAGGTTCCACCCAGGGGAACCTGCCGGCGTCTTTCTCCTATGCTGTAGCGCTGGCCAATCGCAGCGCTCAGCCCATAGCCTGGCTATTAATTATGGCATTAAATGTTGTGGGAAGAGGGAAAAAATTCCAAATGGGGTGGAATTGGAAAAAAATGAAATCTCTCCACTGTTTTACGGGTTTAGTTCCCACGGCAAAACTGATCCATGCTCTTCATTCTCTGGGTCAGTACGATTACAACGATACCCCAAATGTATAGGTTCTAAATAGTGTAAAAATAAATCTAAACTTTGAGAAAAAAAAAGTTCTCAATCACCATATACTGGCCCCCATAGCTTTTTTTATGCATGCGTCTACTAAGCTGTTTACGGGCTCATTTTTTGTGGAACAATCTGTACTTTTAATCGATAACATTTTGGAGTATGCGTGCCGTTTTGGGTAAGAAGCAATGAAAAAATGCCAAATCTGCCATTTTCACACTTTTTTCCGTTACGCCATTTTCGGTCGCGGTGATACCCATGATGTTTATATTTGTTATTTAGGTATTTATGTTTTAATTATACGGAAAGAGGGGCGATTTAAACTTTTATTTATACATTTAACATTTTTTTGTGATTTGTGCCTCATATGAGCTTACTTTTTTTTTATCAGGAATTTATTAGCTTATTTTGCTTACTTTTGCTAATTTCTTATCCTGAAAATAAGAATTGCAGTTTGAATACTGTTAGCTTACTTAGTAAAGATACCAGTATTCAGTGCAACTACCTAATCTCGGATGGGACACACTGGGCATAGGTAGGAAGTCCGGGAGCGCGAGCTTCCGTGTTTTTGCGCATTTAGGTGCCGTGATTTCACTTAAGCTCAGCATCTAAAGCATTTAATTACCGCAATCGGCATTATTGCCTCTTATGGGAATTAGCCGCAGGTCTCCGCTGTATGAAACAGCAGAGATCTGCCGGCCATGACGCCCGCTGCACGTTTACACATCGCACCAGCACCGTACATGTACGGCACTGGTAGCCTAAGGGTTAATACTCAATTCAAAAAGCTTAATTTCCAACACAGTGCAGATAATTGACTTAGGTATAAGAACAGACCTACTGTATGCATCTAGGTATCAGTTTAGGTGTTTCACAAGGTCTTGCAGTTCTAGGTTTTAAGTTCAAAAGCCTACTTACCACCTGTGACATCGCACATCGGCGTGATGGGGGACTCATCGACTTGAACGGTATTCAACTGGTCCTGCTCAAAAGATGTTGCACCCGGAAGGCGGAGAACTAAAGCAAAAAGTCTCTGATCCCAACGAAAAGGCTCCTTTGTTAACTCACTTCCGGGCAATGGAGAGTTTAAAGGCAAGTGGAGCTGAGTAGAAAATACACAGTACGGTGTATTACATTAAAGACAGGTTGAGAAACTTCAAAAATATGGAGAAGAGTTATGAAACCAGTTACAAGAGTAAAGAGCTGCCCATCACCATAAGCAGTCATAACAGCTTGCCCATTTCAGAAGCCCTTTGTAAATGAAAGCTGGGCTGCTACCACACTTTCCAGCTGCACCGGATTTAAAGGGAAAGGGTCACTGAACGTTTTTTCTGCCAGATAAAAGCAGACGGACATCTGTTCTGTACACCCCCTTCCCCAATTGCAGTTTTTATTTATTCTATATCCATAATTACAGAGGCAGCCATCTTGCCTTAGCTGCTGTTAACAGCATTTAGAGATAAGTTACAGCAGCGACCATGAGCCAAATACACAATGGTCAGGATGGGACCTCACTGACTTCTGGGAGTTTCCTAGGCGTGCTCTGTGCAGAGGGCAGGAGGGAGCACATAAGCTGTGATTCTAATCTGATAGGCAGATAACTGCAGTTAAGTGCTCTGAACAGTCCAAAAGCTGCAGGTTTTTTTAATATAGACAAGGACATTAAACAAAAAAATAATCAAAACTTCATTAAAAATCTGTTGTATAAACAAGTTTAAACAAGGTCATTTTCTGATGACACATTTGCTTTAATCAAACTCTACCTACAACTTTTTGGCCACAGGATAGAAGCCATGAATAAGGGAAACCGGATGCATTACAAAATACTCCCTGACACACAGTAATATCTCATGCACACAGTATTGTCACTCTTTACAAGCTTCAAGTTGGGCATGTATAGAAGTGCATGAGGCGATACTGTACCGCCATTTGTCAGATTTCATATGGATGGAATACAGCATAACTGTTGCACCATGTTACATCTGACATTCGCTGGTGATTTTCCTCCATAAAATTGTAGCATCTGGAGACAATACCTCTAATGTGGTGCTATAAAGCGGCACCATGCAGCACTGTAGGGACTGACCACACCGCTTTGTACATGAGACATAGCACACAAGGTACTTACTTCTTCCTGCACGCCACCAGTTGATGTCAATTTACTTCCATCAGTTATTGCTACAATAATGGCAGGCTCCAAGAAAAATGGATTCCTTCCCTGTAGAAAGTTAAAAAATAATTTTGAACTTAAAAACCTCTCCAGATTCGAAGGCTGAAAGATAAAGAGGTGAGCGATGTTAACCCCTTAATGACCAGACTGTTTTGGGCCTAAATCACCAAGCATATTTTCTTCCTTTTTAATTGGATCCGGGAATCTCCCAACTCATTGCTACAATTGCTCTGCTAAATTCATTTCAGACTGGCAGCTCAGAGGGGCTTCGTCCTTTCTACTGAAGCTGGTGGCAGTTGAACGATGGAACTGAGCATGTGCTTCCATCTCAAGAGCAAACAGCAGGTGGTGCTATACAGATAGATTTCAGTGAATAACTCAGTGGCTATACTAAATTTTTAATTATATCCAATTACAGAAGTATTCAGATCCAGGTGCTGGTTTAGAAAATGGAGAATATATTTTCATGGGACAACCCTTCTAAATGTTCATACGGTCAGTATTTGTATGCCAAGACACAGAACAGGCACAACTAGATCCATTATACTTCTCTGTAGGTTCCCTCCTGATATTGGTTGACAAATACAGACCACATGAAAGCATCCTTAGGCAACGTTTCCCAGTTGGGTGTTGTCCGAGCATAGCACGGACATGTGACTTTCCACAGGAACCATCAGTCTCTGCAGAGAAAGTGGCAGCATGTTCTGTTTTTCCCACAAGACTCACTCATGTAAATGAATTGGGAGTCCATCGGTGTGTGGTTCGTTTAAAAACTAGTCCGATGCTTTCACCCGAAATACAGACAAGTTTACCATCGCCCATCTGCAAGAGGCCTTAACCTTGAATTCTCTCATGACCTGATGCATTTGAGGAGGAGAGACATGGTGGGAGGTTAGAAGGAGGGCACGGTAACAAGATCTACACTATGGCATCACATAGGAGACACTCCAGAGGAGGCAATGGTTTCCCCCTACAATGTCTTCACAGCAATGGCAACATTCGCTTAGGAATTCTCAAGATACCTTGTAAGACAATCTGCCTGTATTTTTAACGTCATGTCACGAATAATATTCTGTACAGGGAATATGCAATTGTTGCACAGTCATTTATAGCTGTTCCTATGATTTTACTGTAACCGTCAGTGTGAACAATCTTCAAAATAGCTGGAAAAACATGCATCGCTTATGGTTAAATTGCCCAAACTGCACATGTGCTTATGAATGTTCCTGTTCCTAGCCTGGATGCAATTGCATTTATAACAGCAGTTTGCACTCCAGAGCTGCCCTTCCTACTGTAGCTGGGGAGAGGAGGGTTAAAACCAGAGTAAGCCCCTTTTGTGGGGGCTATGGGCACATGCTTCGGTCATCCTAAATCATGTCCTGTTCTCACTGTGCCTTCCCAGCTTAGAGGACAAGCTTAAGTACATGCTAGAAGTGTTTGTTGCAGGCGAATCAATAGAAACTGAATCAATTCACAAGCTGCAACTGAGCACAGGAAAGTCACCAGCAATATTCTGCCATCAGCAGATCCTGTTCTGAACAAGCAGACAGCAGAGTACAGTTAACAATATGCCTTTATAGAGTGGTCACTAACGGGCCTTAGGCCTTTTAACGACAGCCTAGAAAAGCATTGCAGGGGTCTCCCGTACAGTAGAGAGCGGGCGCTTGGCTCCTGCTTTAAGGGACCGGATTGGAAGAAGCACTGCTCAGGGTTGTTTAGGCACTTACATGCCACGGTCAACAGTGACCGCAGGATCTAAGTAGGGCAGGCATGTCCAAACTGCGGCCCTCCAGCTGTTGCAAAACTACAACTCCCAGAATCCTTTAACTTCCTATGGAAGTTACAAGAACAGAGGTTTAAATGTGCATGCTAGAAGTTGTAGCTTCATGGCAGCTGGAGTGCCGAAGGTTGCTGATCCCTGATCTAAGTAGTTTAGAGGGAGGGGCTCTCTTTTCCTACCATCTGCACTTTGAATGAGATTCACATGGTTGCCTGGGAACTAATGAATGCCCTAACCCTGCCTGCAGTGTATGCCCATCAGGCTGCGCCTCTCTGGCACACCTTGCTGGTGCTTGTCAGTACAGCACTGACAGTATAATGCATTGTATTGCATAAGGAGTACAGTGTATCAAATGCAATTAAAAGATCACTTGTTAAAGTCCCCTTGTGAGACTATTAAATGGTTAATAGTTAAAATTTTATTGAATAAAAAGAAATCTCCAAGTTACAAATAATTTTGCTGTTGGGGGGGTTCTCAATGGAAAATAGCAAAACTTAAATCCCATGTATTTGGTATCACGTCTAACAACTAGCACTACACAATTATAATGTACGTTATTTGGTATAATCATAAAATTTTACGTAAAAAGTCAGTGTCTGTATTGTTGTTTCTTCCTACCCCCCCCCCCCCCAAAAAATAAAAAATTTAATCAGTAAGTTATATGTACCCCAACATAGTGCCATTAAACACTACAACTTATCCTGCAAAAAAATATAAAAGCCTTTATGCACCTAAATAGAAGGAAAAAAAAAAGTTTTAACTCTTGGAATGTTAAAATTAAAAAATAAAATTGTTTGGTCACTAAGGTCCAAAATAGGCTGGTCACTAAAGGGTTTGTCCACTTTACCAGTGATGGCCTACACTCGGTAATCTAAGTTACCGTATGTGAATCCCAAAAAGGGCAAATTAAAAAAACTACAACTTGCCTTGCAAAAAATAAAAACACGGCGTGATATGGCTATACCCATTTGTCCAGCATTTAATATTTCCCAGACTTCCATGCAACATCTGGAGCTGGTGTTTTTCGACTACAACCTGCGTGTGTTACCAGTCTTACTGAACGCTCACTAATCTGGGAGCCATCCTCTATATCAGGCATGCTCAACCTGCGGCCCTCCAGCTGTTGTAAAACTACAATTCCCACAATGCCCCGCTGTAGGCTGATAGCTGTAGGCTGTTCAGGCATGCTGGGAGTTGTAGTTTTGCAACAGCTGGAGGGCCGCAGGTTGAGCATGCCTGCTCTATATTGTCCCTGGACTACAATATACAGTATCCGGCAGCACTGTAATGTGATCGTGCCGACAAGTAACCCTTCACTGTCTCATATGAAGACACAAAACTGCATTTTCACTGAATACTCCTTGTGCTGCATTGGATCAGGTCTAACAGGTAAAACTAAATTGATATCTAATGGGCGGACTATCACGGGGAGATTAGTGCTATAAATCCTGTGGGGTTTTTCACTACTTAACACAGAATAAGGAATCCACATGAAATGATTAAAAAACAAAAACATGGTTCCACGCGCTGAACAAAGCTCGCTTCCAGAGAATGAGAAAGGAGACTGCACTTTACAAAAAATGAAAAAACAAAACCTTGTGGTTAGAAGCTGCAGCTGTGCAAATTATTGGTGAGTCACCACATGCCTAACAGGAAGTTAGTTACACCGTGGCCATCTTGGATAAGGGCAAAGATTTAACCCCTAAAGTGCTAAATAAAGCACCACTATACTGGACTGTATACAGTACTGTTGACTGTAAATCTGCATCTTTTGGACTGGAATATTGGGGCCAATGAAGATTGAACTTAGTGAAGGGCTGATTTCACATTTTTCTTAGCAAGATACAAGCTGTACTTTTCTGTAAACCATTTAACAAATAGGCTTGGCTTATGGTTTTTAGTTCTCCAAATAAATAGAGCATGCTCAGGATATGCAATTTTTCCTAGAGGCTTATCTATAGAACTAGAAAAAGTCAGTTACAATAAAATTACAATAGAAAAAAAAAATATGTAAAGTGTGAAACAGCCCCATTGGCGTGTGTATACAGGGATGCTCCTTAATCATAGCCACCTGAACTCTCTGCACTTTAGGGATTAGGAATCTTTCTCTGCATGGCTTACACCCATGTGTATGCAGGTCGGACTGTCATTTTTCTAATGGGTGCTTCTGTAATTTTTTGCAATAAGATAAGCTGCATGTGAATGTGTACGTGTGATTTTTTTGAGTCTTTCCTGCCCAGGATTGCAGACCCAAGCTTGTCTTAGGTCACTGTGGTAACAAGACATGGCCTAATTCAGGAGCAGTATCTGGACAAGTCCCTTTGTCATCACCATTTCTCTATTAAAGGGAACCTGTCACTAGGATTTTGTGTATAGAGCTGAGGACATGGGTTGCTAGATGGGCGCTAGCACATCCGCAATATCCAGTCCCCGTAGCTCTCTGTGCTTTTATTGTGTAGAGCCTTTAAAAGCTATAACCGAACATTAAGTTACTTAAATGATTTCTGCATTTTTTCTCTAATGCACTGGGCTTTATTTTTATTTTAGTATTTTGTCTTTTTTTTAATACCAGCCATCAGAAAGGTCCTTGCAGAGATAAACACAGACCACCCACACATTTACAGTCTATGGGCGCTCCAAAGATTAAAAGTCCCACAAACCAGAGCAGGCAGAAAACCTCCAAGGGTCAAAGGTTGGGGCTGCCTGCATAGACAGATCAGTGAATGAGTGATGTGGTCTGACCACTACTATTAGTACAATGAGAAGGCGGTGGTGCCCACAGTACTGCCTAGACAACCTCTTAAAGGGGTAGGCTACTCCATTTTGCAAACTATAGGGAAAACGCAGTAGGTAGAACATTTGCATCAGTTCCTTGCTTTGAAATACGCAGCCCGATGGTTTGTACAGGTCTGGACTCTGCACCCCTGGCTGTGTAGCATTCAGGTTGTAAGATGACCACTAAAAAGGTCCATCAGTGGAATCCACTGAACTGCACATCAAAGAATGCTAGCACATGAGCAGCGCCGAGCACAGAACAGTTCAATGAAGGCCACTGATCGATGGATCGGGTGGCATGAACATCCGCCAGGGGCCACCTTGAGACTTGAATGCTGCACAGCCAGGGATGCAGTCCTGTGTAAAGTATCAGTTATAAAGCCTTGGAAAACCCTTTTAAATGCTTCAGTAATGTGTGCGTTTTAGAACGTACTTATATACTGGTATATGAAAGATGGAAATTATGTTTTAAGAGGGGCTTGAACCAAAAAAAAAAAAAATCAATCATGAATGAAGGAAAGCATTTTTCCTTCCCATGCTCCCACCTACCTGTCCATAGTTGTCTATGCCAGTTACTAATCTATTTAAATTTAACAAATCAAAGGACGTCCTTAGCGCTTGACCAAGACCGGTGAGTCCAACTGCTTGAAGATTTTTTAACTCATTCATAAAAGTAGTGTGGTTTTCCTTCCATCCGGCCTGTGAAGAAAGTAAAGGACACAGTCTTCAAACTCTGACTCTTCAAACCGTGTGCTGCAGCTCGTAGCACTACATTTAGCCAGGTTCACACCTGCAGTACTTTGCAGCATGCTTTTCTTAGCTCTGCAATAGATGTCAATTTGTTGATTAGTTTAGAGATTTTCTAGCCATCTCCGAGAATATCAAGGATACCAAGAAAAACAGATCAACTACAGCAGAAAAATACACACTTTTTTAATCTCAGCCCAAGAAATAAGCCGGATCAGCTGACTGTATCATGATACCACAAAGGTGTGAAACCAGACTTCTATGGGTCGTCCAGGATCTTACTACTGACGGCCTATCCTCAGCGAGTGTCCAACACCGTGCACTCCCGGCAATCAGCTGCTCTGTGGACGGAGCGGATTACTGTGGGGTTGCTCCCATTCAAGTGAATGGGGCATCACTGCAGTAACCAGCTCAGCCCATGACACAATGAATGGATGGAGCTGTGTCGTTCCAGCGCCAACGTCCGGCACCAGCTGATCAGCAGGGGTGTCAGACCCCCACAGATCAGAGATTGAGGCCTAGCCTGCAGAAAGGCCATCAGTAGTAAAATAGTGGACAACTTTAAAAAGAGCATTAGAGTTATCAGTATCAAGTCACATTAGAATCATGAAAAACATTCACTTACTACAGCTCACCAACTTCATGTCATGTTCACATTCCAAAAACACGTTTTTCTGCTACAGATTTTATATTTTGAAATGTATACAATTGTGCTGTTCTAAGTGCCGAGACTCCCACACAGCGGCACCAAAGACCCGCAGTCCAGCCCCAATGACTTGAAAGGCACCATGCGTCAGCACCAAGTTCTCAGCTTGGCGGCTATTATGCAGGTCTGACCACCACTGATCAAAAAGCGATGGTGTATCCCAGACACATACCATCGCTTTGTGAGGGCTCATGCACACAACCGTTGTTTGGGTCCACATCTGAGCCGCATTTTTTTTGCAGCTCTGATGCGGACCCATTCACTTCAATGGGGCCGCATCCATGGCTCCTGTCCGTTCCGTGGTCCCGCAAAAATTTAGAACATGTTCTATTCTTGTCAGTTTTGCAGACAATAGGCATTTCTGTAATGGGCTGCCTATTCCGTTCCACAAATTGCAGACTGCACACGGGCGGCATCCATGTTTTGCGGATATGCAAACAAAACATTTAGCATTTCACCTAATATGGAGTGCACCCAATAAAAAGGTTACATCCCATGTCGAACATTTTTCTAATTTAATGCCAGTTCCAGGCCCTGTTCAGGAGTAGTTTTTTTTGCCAGGATTCTGTTGCTTTTAGACCATCAGAATAGGTAAGCCTGTGAAAACTCTGGGGCAAGAGAAAACTGGCTTAGTTGTGCATAGAAACATCAGACTCCATCTTTCACTTTCAAGGAAAACTCAGCTTGCTATGGGCAACTAAGAGTTTTCCTTTACACCAGTTTTGATAAATCTCCCTTTTGATTCAGTAGAATATATATCTCGATGCCGGTGTGAGCAGATCCCTAGTGGTGATTTATTTCGTTTAGAGGAAATTGCTCCAAAGTTGGCCATATAATAGAGAATTTGAACACCTAAAAATGCAGATTTAGGCCATTTTCTGCCAACCATTGGCACTTTTTTGGCAAATGAGCAACACGTTAACACAGGGCAGGTATCTAAAAAAAAAAGTGGATCTGCAATGGGAAATGTTCATCGTGGTCAGGTCCTGAAGTTTATAAGTGGAGAATTGTAAAGAACGTATCTGGATCTCATTAATGGAAGCCCAAACCAGGCCACAGATCATGGCGGAAATCGATCGATGGTCTGTCATTTTAACTTATGGGATCATCATCTGAAACCTTCATAGGACCAACCATGAAGTCACTTCGAAAACTGTCTCCTGCAATCCGCAATACATGGCCAGCTTTAGTTCTGGGCCGCATCCTCCACTGTGTAAATGATCTGGTCCTGGGATCATCAATCACATATTGCAGATTTGAAAGTCATGTTTAGGGTCCATTCACACGTCCTGTTTTTTTTCATCCTGAAAAACGGTCCGTTTTTTGCGGATCCGTTGTTCCTGAAAATGTTTCCGTATGTCATCCGTATGTCATCCGTTTTTTGCGGATCCGCAAAAAACGGGAACATGTATACATTTCAATAATCAAATAAAGTTGTTTGGATTTCTTTGAAAAAAAATTGAAAAAAATAAAATAAAAAAAAATTTGTTATGTGTTTCCAGGAACGGAATCCGCAAAAAACGGATGACATACGGAATGACATCCGAATGTCATCCGTTTTTTGCGGATCCATTGACTTTGTATTGTACCAGGATCCGATTTTTCAGGACAAGAATAGGACATGTTTTATATTTAAACGGACATGCGGAACGGAACAACGGAAACGGACAGCACACATTGTGCTGTCCGATTTTTTCCAGGACCCATTGAAAATGAATGGGTCCAGATCTGGTCCTGATCTGTTCCTGAAAAAACGGAACAGATCAGGAAAGAAAAAACGGACGTGTGAATGGACCCTTACACTTAACATTACCCAAGACATTACAAAACGTTGCAACTTTAGGTTACAAAACCTTTTCAAGAAACTAAATGGCCCTTATTAAAGAGTCTTTGAATATTTTACAACTTCCTAATGTAGACTTTCCCCAATCCCAGGACAGAATTTACTGACTTCTATAGGTGCTGGAAAAAAAAAAAAAATTATATATATATATTTATATTATAGCTATAGATATATAGATAGATAGCTAGATATAGCAAAGAAAATCCGCAGCACTCCTTGAAGTATAAAAAAAATGTGTAGTTTTATTCACACATGTCAAAATAAGACGTCTTATTTTGACATGTGTGAATAAAACTACACATTTTTTTTATACTTCAAGGAGTGCTGCGGATTTTCTTTGCTGCTTAAGTCCTGAATCGAGGGACCACCGCGGGCACCACATAGCTATAGCTGTATATCCAAAGGAGTGCTGCCTGACTTTCTATTGATGGATAGATATAAAGAGAGATATATATTATATATATATATAAATAAATCTCCATCTATCTATCTTAGGCCTGTGATGGCTAACCTCCGGCACTGCAGCTGTGGTGAAACTACAACTTCCAAGATACACACTTGTTTGGCGGCATCTGTAATAAAATAACACTGACCTCCCTGCAGCCAATCACTGGCCTCAGTGCTATATGGCACGTGACCACTTAGGTCAGCGATTGGCTGCAGTGGGTCTGGAGTCTATGAGGACATCACACGCAGCAAAGCAGAGAGATGGGAGCAGCAGGGGATAAATATGTTATTCTATTTTATCACTAATGCTGGCGTGCTCAAGTTTTGTTTTTAAATAACTCAGACAACCCCTTTAATGCCAAAAGGATGGGCATATATTGGCCATTTATTGGGTATTCTGAGAATGACGATCATGGCTCCCTGTGCCCTATTGCTAAAAAAAATTAAAAAAATAATATAATTTCATTTTTTTAAAATAATCAGGTACGCTTGCCATTTTTTGCCTGTGGGTACTGGATGCGTTCTCCTCAAGCTCCTTCACAGAACGACATGCGCAGTCAAAGCCATTTGTATCGTGCTTTGCTAGGCGTTTTGCGGACATGGTTAGGACATTACTACAGTTTTGCTGCCACTGTCACAATATGGTGCCGTTTTGAAAAATGTGATATGACTACATCTAAGAACATCCAATATAAGCAAACCACAAATAGCTCAATGTGTGACACTAAGCAAAGGCTCACCAAAAGATTTTTGAAAACACACATAATGTAACATAATAATTAGTAGAAATACATATAATACATGTCAAATCTCATTAATAAAATAGCAGCAATGCATGAGATGCTGTGACAGGAAAGCCCCAGAGGATGTGCACATTACATGGATCGAGTTTGACAATAAATGTGCCCAACAGGAAGCAAGGCGGAACGCGTGTCAGGGTTGGTGCTCCCTCCAGGTTCCTGGTCTGTATTTCTTTTGCTTACTACATTGCACACTTCTTTATAACTTTTGCATTTCCTCATTCTGCCAGTTTTACCTCTTTGTATGTTATTACTTATTGCCATTATTATCTGTAGACTCTGATGCATATTTACAATCTGAAATTAGTTCTTGTCAAACTCTACCCATGTAATGTGCTGAGGGGGGGCTTTCCCGTCACAGCATCTCATGCAGTGCTGCTATTTTAATAATTATGAGATTTGATATGTATTGTATGTATTTCTACTAATAAATCATCATGTTACATTATATGTGTGTTTTCAAAAAATTTTGGTGAGCCCATGACCTCCTATATCCAAAATATTTCTGACTTCCCCACGGGGGTTCTAGCCCACCTACAAGCAGGAGACTGGTCCAACATCTCCATGAAGAAGCAGCTAACATGTAACCCAGTGTAGGTGTGAGCAGAAGCCATGACAAGCGCAGACACACAGCAACCGATTCCCCGCTTTACAATCCACGGCACATACTGACCCTAAGGGTCCATTCACACGTCCGCAATTTCGTTGCGCAAAATGTTGCGGACCCATTCATTCCTATGGGGCAGCACGATGTGCTGCCCAGACACAGAATTGCGGACCTGCACTTCCGGGTCCGCAATTCTGTTCACGAAAAATATATAACATGTCCTATTCTTGTCCGCAGTTGGCATATTCTATAGTGTCGGCAATGTGTGGTCCGCAAAATGCAGAACGCACATTGCCGCTGTCCGTGTTTTGCGGATCTGCAAAACACGTTGCGGACGTGTGAATGGACCCTTAGTGGTCCGTGTTCACACCTGTATCATGGTTTCCGTCTACTGTACAGACTGTGGCACAGTGCCGATCTGTCACATGACTGACACCTACAAAACCCACTCACCTCGCCTCTTTCAGAAGTCAGTGAATCAGGGACGCATCCATTGATTTTAATGTGTTTACTTACAGATCAGCGATTATTCACTGACCATGGTCTCTGATGCAGACCAAACTTGCCCATTAAAGTCTATGGGTCTGTGAAAACCACAGACACCACACGGATGGCATCCATGTTCTGTCAGTAATTCTCATAGACCACAGGTAGGAGATGCTCTGGAAACTTTCAGCCAAGCAGGGTACATTAAATACGGATGATGACACAGAGTAAACACGGATTCTTAAAGGGGTTTTCTGAGCCTTTAACTGATGACCTATCTTCTGGATACATCATCACTAGGGGTTTGAGACCCTGGCCCCCCGACGATCAGCTCCTGCGACCGCTGCGGCCTCCTACTTACAGAGCACAGCGCCGTACATTGTATAGTGGCTGTGCTCGGTATTGCAGCTCCTATGACTGATGGCCATGATGTCACTGGCCTAGGGGTAGTGAGCGCCGCTGCCTCTCAAACAGCTGATTGTGGGGGTCTGACACCTGGGACCCTGCCAGATACTGATGATCTATCTAGAACAGGGCTGGCCAACCTGTGGCTCTCCAGCTGTTGTAAAACTACAACTCCCACCATGCTTTGCTGTAGGCTGATAATTGTAGGCAGTCTGGGCATTCTGGGAGTTGTAGTTTTGCAACAGCTGGAGAGCCTCAGGTTGGCCATCCCTGATCTAGAGGTTAGGTCATCAGTTAAGGTCTCGGAAAATCCCTTTAACAAGGTGTTAACCCCCCACCTGAGGTGTCTCGTCACTTTGTCGAAAAAAACATCTGTGCGTGCAGCAGATTAGCAAGGGGTGGCAAAGCTGCCTAAACTTTTGACAGTGAAAAGGGGGGGTGACCCTGTGGGGGGCATCAGATCAATTCCCAAACTGAAGTGCCAGCCCAGCCATTCGGAAACTACAACTCCCAGAATCCTCCTTTCACTCCTATGGGAGTTACTAGAACAACCAAGTGTGCCTGCTGAGGGTTGTAGTTTCTCAGCAGCTGGAGCGGTGAAGGTTGCAGATCCCTGGGCTAAACCCAAGAGAAGCTCCTCCAGGGCTGGAGAGCACAGATTTGGGGATCTGTGGGTGCTCTGGTAACCCCAAGTTTGTTAAGGTGGAAGCACCACCTTAATACTGTCTATATCAGAAAGCAAAGGCCCTGGCAGGTCACAGCAGCGCTTTGTCACAGTGTGCCAGCCTCACCCTATGGTGGATACATAGAGAGCAGCCCCTGCCCAGGAATAAAGGCTACAGTAACAGGTTATTAGGGGGGTAAACATTCACAGCACTCCTGCCTCATATGTGCTCTTCATGCTGCAGGGCCCCAGGAGGGGCCCCTGTAACCAGGACTCCAGGGCCCGCACCGAGCACCGCAAACTCCCCTCGGGAATGTCACTTAGAACTTGTCTCCACGTCTCCCACAATGCCTTGCGGCTGAGCTGCTCGGGCGGGGGGGATGTCGGCCATGTTCCTGTCAGCTCCTGAGTGTAGCAGTGCTGTGTGAGTGCCGGCACTGGCCCGGGCACAGCAGGGCGCACACACAGGCGGGGGGAGGGGTGCAGCAGGGCGAGCTCGTTACCTTGATCCCATAAGGAGGCTCCTCCAGTGTGACCAGCATGTACCTGTCTCCTCTGCTGGCAGGATCCCGAGATCTGAGCTGGGAAACAGAGAGATGGGGATGAGTTACATGGAGGACACAGAAGCGGGCAGCACTGGCACAGGAGAGCACCCCCTGAGGGTGACACGAGGTGGGGGAGCTGCTGCTGCCCTCTCGCCTGCCTGCAGGGGGCGCTGCTCTCTGACAGGGTTACTATACCTTCATGAAAGTCTCTACAGCGCCTTTTGCTATGTCCAGGTATGTGGTGCCCAGGTAGGTGCGCTGGTTCATGGAGGCGGACGTATCTAGCAGGAAAAGTAAAATGGGCATAGTGCTGCTGCTACATGGGCAGTCCCATCCACTGAGGGGGAGAGAAGCGGCTGCTGGAAGTGGGGACCCTCCCTGACACTACGCAGTGTGTCTCCTCCACAGCAGCCCCATTCCCCTTCTCTTTGTGTGGCAGCCCGTGCCTCCCCCCAGGCTCCTAGGAGAGGCTGCCTAGAAGGGAGGGTATTGATAATGGTGGGCTCTTATACTTCTGACCGTCACCCCTCGTCGCGTGGTGTTTGGGGGGCCGGCTGCTGCTGCACTGGCTGGTTTATGCCCCTTTTAGATGTGACAGAAGTTTGAATGAGTTCAGCACTACTTCCCCTCTCGCAGCCTCTGTCTCCCTCTACTGAGCGCTTCCTTTCGCACTCGCGGCTTTTAAAGCGAGCGGGAGGGGTCTTGGAGATTCTAGTATGGCGACGTCACGGGCCCACATGACGGGGAGGGGGGACGGGCGCCCGCCATTGGCTGCCTCCCCTGCGCCTACTTAGCATTATTCATGAGGCCCGTCGCGAGCGCGCTCGGCGGTTTAACCCTTCCCCCCGGCCGCGCGGGCGCCAGGCGAAGGCTTTGTCACCCGTCCGGCGCTAAAGTGTTAAAAAAAGCGAACGCGCGAAGGAGGAGCTCCGAATGGGCGGGAAGATGGGGAAGTCTCGGGAGCGCGCCTCGATAACGGGCGTCGTCGTTAGTGATTTTACCTCAGTCGTCAGCAGAAGAGCGGTGGTGGCGGTCGGGTCGCTGTTCGCTCTTCTCCGAAGCTATTATATAAAGTCTCCTATATTTATATTTTTATCTCCTCCGCTCCACAGCTTTACATAATGGGGTAGAGGAGGGTTTCTCAGACGCGATAATGCGGAGGGCGAGCTTCTTTGTGGTGTCCTTGACTCTGCCCTCACAGGGCCACGTTTTCTATCCTTAGTTACCTCATGTCTCTGTCAGTAATGGAGTTTGAGCTCCACATAGAGGAGTATTACTTATTTTGTGGCTGGCAGGTTGAGGTATTGGGGAGGACAGGGACATTTACCTCAGAAAACATTTGTGTTGAAGCAAAAAAGACTGAAAACCGTTTGTGTTGCGCCACGGGAATTTCCCTGACGTTAAAAGCTGTAGTAGCGCCGACTAGAAGGCGCATCTGATAAACCGTGTCAAGGGGGGCTCGATTGGTTGGCAGCATCGGTGTGAATGCGCAGATTAACTTAATGTTGGCCATATTTTTGGGACATATTTCCAGTTTAAGGGCTCATGCACACAAACATATTTTATTGTTCCGGTTTTTGCGTGGTCCACAAAAACAACGGAAGGTTTTACGTTCCGCAAAAAAGAAGTGCATGTCCTATTGTCCGCAAATCACCGTCCAAAGCTCCATTCAAGTCAATAGGTCCGCAAAAAGTACTGAATGCATACGGAACACATCCGTATTTTGAGCATCCATACTGTAGAATTGCTTGTGTTTGGCGATTAATAAGTTACTGTTTCTGATCCACAAAAAACGGATCGCATACTGAAACCATGCGGATATGTTTTGTGGAATAACTGAGCGGAAGAGTACTTCAGAGGCATAAAAACCCCTCAGATACAGAACAATGGATCTGTGAAAAACGGACAGCAAAACAACGGTCGTGTGCATGAGCTCTAATACAGTGAGAACCCTTATAGATGACCACCTAAAAGTGGTCTTCTGAGGTTTGCTCTATGTGGTGGAGCTGAGGATCTGTCACAGGAAATCTGGCCTGATCATAATTTTATACTAAATCTGTACTGTGTTCTCGAATATCAGCCCGTTGTGAGGTGTCTGTGTCCGGTGGGGAAGCTATCAGATAACATATAAACAAGGGCCATGCTGCATGTCATGCCCGTCACATGCTCTCATCCGAACGTATAAAGTAACAAAACGAGACCCCGTGTGGGACTACAAGTCCTAGCATGCTCGCTGACTTGCTAGCATTAGAATAAAGGTTACACAGAGGCATAAAGGAAGATATGGAGGGGGGGTGGATTAATCTGCTGGTTTCTTCTGGGTTTAGATGCCACGCTTCCAGACATGTGTTGCTTGTCTGTGATATAATGAAGGCTCAGGGATTCAAGGAAATAATTTCCATGGCCCTTAGTATTTTGGTATGTTCTTCAGGGACGGAGATTTAGTGAGGGGTGGTTGCCGCAGCCGAGCTCATATATTAGCTGCACTTTTCTATGTGCTGTATTAATAGAATGCAAGTAAATGCCGAATAGGCAGTGACACCAGAAATGGGAGTACAGAGAACAGCAAACCCCACCCAAGTGTGAGGTCATGTTTACTAAGGAACTTTAATAGTCCTGTATCCGCCTGAGTACAAATGTTTTTGCCATAATAATGTATCTAGATTGTGATTTATCTCTGTGCTGTATTTCAGCATGGATATTAAACACATCTGTCAATTCTATTAATAGATTTTAAGGGGTTGTCCACCTAAGGTTTGATATAATATTAATATAGCGCCACCATATTCCGCAGCGCTTTACAACTTCAGAGGGTTCATCTACGAAACAAAAGACATCACAATGTAACTAGCTAATATTCAACTGAAACACTAGGAGTGAGGGCCATGCTCGCAAGAGCTTACAATCTATGACTCAATGGGAGTAGCGTTGCAGTGATGAGCTTAGTCCACTACAAAGTAGACAGAGGTCTCGGCTTTTTGCCCGGGGCTATTGCTGAACAGCTGATCAACGGGGTGTTGGACCACTGCGGATAGGCCATAACTTAAAGGGGTATTCTGGTAACATCAAGTTATTCCTTATCCACAGGATAGGGGATAAGTAATAGATCTGTGCGGGCTCTACAGTTGGCACCCCCACCGATCAGGAGAACAAGTGCCCATACACCCTAAAATGAACAGAGTGGCTGGTCCGGTATGTTTGTGGTCACTCCATTAATTTCTATGGGAGTTTGTGAGATGCAAATTACATAATATAACAAGGTCTCCTAAAGCAGGAAATGCTCAACCCCATATGCAGTTGTGCATTTATAACCGGGGGAGCAAATCCTGCACTTGTGGTCTGTTGCTAATGGCGGTCCCCAGCAAGAAATGCGTACAATGGAGGATGCCTGCAGCGGACCACAAGTGCCACCTTGACTTTCGGAGATAGTCAAGTACATCGTTCACTTACTTCCAGGAGCTGCTGAGGGTAAGGGGCCCCGTTCTTGGGATTGGTGGGGGTCCAATAACTAGGACCCGTACAGATCTAATAGTTATCCCCTATCCTGAGGATAACGTGATTTAACCAGAATACCCTTTTTTTTTTTTTCTCGTTTTTATTGAAGTTTAACAAGTAAGGCATGTTACATCAGGATAAGTCAGGAATACATCCCGCACAGGGGATACATAACTATCGTAATACATCTCAAGAATCTTACAACAGGTCTGAAAAGATATCTTATCACGTTCAGAAACAGGAATCAGTGAAGTTAATGAGGCATTAGTCCAAGACCCGAAGTCCACAGATTATCACACATCAGCCACAGAATACATACATGCATTGTGTAATGTCAAAGGAGATGCGCACCACTCGCCCCATACCTTTTGAAACTTTTGCAGACATTTTCTATGAATGAATACAATTTTTTCCATACTAACAGTGTGATTGACCAATGATTTCCATTGACCTAATGTAGGTGCTCTATCAGCCATCCATCTCAGAGCAATGGCTTTTCTGGCAAGCAATAGAGTTTCACAAAAAAAAAAAACATAGTTGAGAGCACCTCTGTTACTGATTTCCAGAAGCTTTTTAAATATGTGCAATCCCACATGAGATGCCAGAAATCAGCACCATCCTGAAGGCATCTATGGCATCTATTGTGCGATATTCTGCCCATTTTGTGTAGTCTGGTAGGCGTGAGGTAGCTTCTGTGCAAAATAAACAGCTGAATCAGTCGGTTGTTAATTGATGGAGAAACCTTTGTTGGAGTTATCAAGGCTTCATTCCAGTCCTCAGCCGTTAGTGAAGGTATTGAGTTTCTCCACTTCCCCTCAACAGCGAGAGGGTGCATCAGCATTCGGTTATTGAGCAGATGTGTATAAAGCACAGAGATAATACCTCTGCGATCTTAGGACCCCTATTAAAGGGTATCTTGAAATTTTCCGGTCACCTGCCCCAAATTGAGCTGTTAACGCGTGCCTCAGTTGCAGATAGCTAAAGAGAAGGTTACGTGGTAGTTCAAATTTCTGTATTTGCAAAAAGGAGCATTGAGTGCCCTCAACTTATAGACCTCTCAAGGTGAGGACTCTGTGGGCCTTCCACAAATTCACCCCCTCCAATTCTTTCAGATGGGCAAACATACGGTTGTCCTATACCGGTATATCATCTGGGAAATCCATAAACGATTGCATCTTAGCAGCACTCCATACCTGGTGGGCCAATCTGTGTATAGGGAGCAAGCGCATGGGCACAAAGCGTGGTCCCTCCAGTACTGGCCACAGGGAGGCCATGCTTAAATATTCCCTGAGGTAGTATTCTGCGTTTGGCAATTCTGACGTTAGGATCCAGGGGATTAAGAATTTCAACTGCCCAGCTAGATAGTATAGGAAGAAATCAGGCAGGGCAGCACCGCCCTCTAGCTTGGATCTCTGCAGGACGTCAAGGGATAGTTTCCGTCTGGACTCCCCCCAGATGAAATTAGCCACCAGTGAATGGATGCGACCAAAGAATCTCCGTGATACCGGTGTGCATGCATTCGCTAGGAGATATAGCCCTTTAGGTAAAAAGATCATTTTAACCAAATTCAATCTTCCCATGGTTGATAACGGCAGGGTCTTCCATATTTTAAATTAATCAGAGAACAGGGATTCCAGGGGTGCTATATTTAATGAATATGCCAATTGGGGGTCCCTGGTAATCACAATTCCCAGATACTTAAACTGGTCTACAACCGGCAAATTACAGTACTGCGAGGGCCATGCATGCGTCCATAGGGGTATAAGTGCTGATTTCATCCAGTTTATGTGCAAACCCGAGTATTCCCCAAACTTTTCTATTATATTAATTGCTCTGGGGAGAGTAGTTTCAGGTTCAACCATAAAGAGAAGGAGATCATCCGCGTATAGTCCAACTTTATCTGTCCTGTCTCCCATGCTTACCCCTTTAAAGGGCTGATCCTGTCTGACTCTTAGTGTCACGGAAGGTGTACAGGAAACTAGAAGACACAAAATGAATATCCGACTCACTGGATCCAAAACTAAGGAACAAAAGGGAGAGCCTTGCATCAGACCTGGCTCTCTCCCTGACTGCTCAGCCTATGCGAAAATCCCAATGGTAGATGATCGCATATCCTCGTACCTCAACTGTATAACACCTGGACACCCTATAATAGTGAGGGGACACGGCCACCCGCACCCTACGCTTGATACGGAGGGAGTCAGGGTCACCTGGGATCCAGCAAACAGAAAAACACAAATGAATGAACAATCTGTAGAAGACTCAGAAGTAGGATCAGCATGCACACACTCCAGGAAGGAATATAAACCGCAAAGTGAAGCAGTCTGGGAAGGGATTTAAAGGGATGCAATCAGTGCAACTACATGACAGCTGAGGAAGGCTAACGAGATGAGAAATTGAAAGCAAAACAAAAGGAAGCTCAAGGAGTAGGTTCTGAAAGACATCTGTCAGAGCTTCTCAGATGTCTGGTGGTGACAGTACCCCTCCTTCTACGAGTGGACTCCGGACACTCAGAGCCCACCTTCTCAGGATGGGACCTATGGAAAGCCCTGATGAGACGAGTGGCCTTAATGTCCGTCACTGGGACCCACATCCTCTCCTCAGGACCATAACCCTCCCAATGAACGAGGTACTGGAGAGAACCGCGGACAACACGAGAATCCACAATCCTAGAGACCTGAAATTCAAGATTACCATCAACCACAATCGGAGGAGGAGGCAAAGACGAGGGTACAATGGGTTGGACATAAGGTTTTAATAAGGACTTATGAAAAACATGGATCTTCCAAGTCTGAGGAAGATCAAGACGGTAGGCAACAGGATTGATGACGGACAAGATTTTGTAAGGCCCAATAAACTTAGGACCCAACTTCCAGGAGGGAACCTTCAATTTGATATTCTTAGTAGACAACCACACCAGATCACCAACATTCAGGTCCGGACCAGGCACACGTCTCTTATCCGCCACACACTTATATCTCTCACTCATGCTCTTTAGATTATCCTGAATCTTTTGCCAAATAGATGACAACGACGAGGAGAATCTGTCCTCATCGGGTAAACCAGAAGACCCCTCTCCAGAGAATGTCCCAAACTGTGGATGAAACCCATATGCACCAAAAAATGGTGACTTATCAGAGGACTCCTGACGACGGTTATTTAAAGCAAACTCAGCAAGGGACAAAAAAGAACACCAATCATGATTCTCCGCCACAATACAGCGCAGATATGTCTTCAGATTCTGGCCATTTGACTGCGGGTGGAAAGCAGAAGAGAATGACAACCGAACCCCCAAGCGAGAACAGAAAGCCTTCCAGAATCTGGAAACAAACTGCGTGCCCCTATCAGAGACTATGTCTGAAGGAATACCATGCAATTTGACAATGTGATCAATAAATGCCTGCGCCAGCGTCTTAGCATTGGGCAAGCCAGGAAAAGGGATGAAATGCACCATTTTGCTAAAATGGTCCACCACCACCAGAATCACAGTCTTCCCCGAGGAACGAGGCAGGTCCGTAATGAAGTCCATGGACAGATGTGTCCAAGGACGGGAAGGAATGGGTAAGGGAAGGAGAGGACCTGATGGCCGTGAATGAGGATCTTTGGCACGAGCGCAGGTCTCGCAGGCTGCCACAAAACCCTCAACCGACTTACGAAGCGCCGGCCACCAGAATCTCCGAGCGATGAGATCCACTGTGGCTCTTGCCCCCGGGGGCCCAGCAAGGACAGTATCGTGGTGTTCCTTAAAAATCTTGTGTCTTAAAGCGAGAGGCACAAACAACCTCCCAGGAGGACAAAGATCAGGAGCCTCTGACTTGGCTACCTGAACCTCTGCCTCCAATTCAGGATAAAGAGCAGAGACCACCACACCTTCAGCCAAAATGGGACCCGGGTCTTCAAAATTCCCACCTCCCGGAAAACAACGTGACAGGGCATCCGCCTTCAAATTCTTAACCCCAGGGCGGAACGTGACAACAAAATTAAACCTGGAAAAGAACAAAGACCATCGGGCCTGTCTCGGGTTCAGACGCTTGGCTGACTCCAAGTAGGCCAGATTCTTATGGTCAGTAAACACGGTAATAGGGTGTCTGGCTCCCTCTAGCCAATGGCGCCATTCCTCAAAAGCCAACTTGATGGCCAACAACTCCCTATCTCCCACATCGTAATTTCTCTCTGCGGAGGAGAGTTTCTTCGAGAAAAAGGCACACGGTCGCCATTTGGCAGGAGAGGGACCCTGAGACAAGACCGCACTTACACCCACCTCAGAAGCATCAACCTCAACTATGAAGGGTAGAGAAATATCTGGTTGTACCAAGATGGGAGCGGAAGCAAAACTCTCCTTGATATTAGAAAAGGCCTTACGCGCCTCTATCGACCAGGAGGAAAAATCTACCCCCTTTCTAGTCATATCAGTGAGTGGTTTAACAACAGAGGAATAATTCAAAATAAACTTCCTGTAATAATTGGCAAAGCCCAAAAAACGCATCAGCGCCTTCTGATTCTCAGGAAGCTCCCACTCAAGCACAGCGCGGACCTTCTCGGGGTCCATGTGAAAACCAGAAGCGGAGAGAAGAAACCCCAGAAATTGAATTTCTGGAACCGCAAACACACATTTTTCCAGTTTAGCGTACAATTTATTCTCCCGCAGGATGAGCAAGACCTGACGTAAGTGTTCCTTATGAGTTTTGAAATCAGGAGAAAAAAATCAAAATGTCATCTAGATACACTAATACAAATTTCCCCATTAAATGATAAAAAATGCTGTTCACAAAATGCTGAAAGACGTCTGGAGCATTCATCAAACCAAAAGGCATAACCAAATTCTCAAAATGGCCGACAGGGGTATTGAAGGCCGTCTTCCATTCATCTCCTTCTCTGACCCTGACCAGGTTGTATGCCCCTCTTAGATCCAACTTGGAAAAAACTTTAGCCCCAACAATTTGGTTAAACAGGTCCGGGATCAGAGGAAGCGGATAAGGGTCGCGAATTGTGATACTGTTCAGATCCCTGAAATCCAGACATGGTCTTAAAGAACCATCTTTTTTCTTAACAAAGAAAAAAACAGCGGCAACAGGTGACTTCGAGGGTCGTATGTGGATTGTATAAACGAGATTTAGGCAGCTTGGCGCCTGGGGTGAGATTAATAGGGCAATCGTACTCCCTGTGCGGGGGCAAGTCCTGAACACCACTCTCAGAGAAGACATCCGAAAATTCTGAGAGAAAAGATGGTACAGTCTTAGTAGAAACCTCAGAAACAGATGTCGTGAGACAATTCTCTCTGCAAAAGTCACTCCAACCATTTATTTGCCTCGCTTGCCAATCAATGGTGGGTTTATGTTTAGTGAGCCAGGGTAGCCCCAACACAAGAGGAGTAGGCAACCCGCTAAGGACGAAACATGACACATCCTCAACATGAGCATCACTCACAATCAAACGGATATTGTGAACTATGCCCTTTAACGATTTCTGAGAAAGTGGAGCGGAATCAATAGCAAAAACAGGTATATCCTTTCCCAAAGTGCATACTTGGAAACCATGAGTTATAGCAAATTGATTATCAATAAGATTGACAGCTGCTCCACTATCTACAAAAATCTCACAAAAAAAATTCTTGCTCTCTAGCGCCACCCTGGCAAGGTAGGACAAAACGGGAATTACAAGCAAACGGAAAACCTTCAATTTCCGCATCAACCTTGCCAATGGTAACAGATGGAACATTTTTAAAGGATTTTTTCTTTTAGTCTCTTTATTACTCTCAAAAGACTGTCTGAATCTCATAGAGGGACAAACATTTGCCAAATGATTTATACCCCCACAACAGAAACAAACCTTCCTATGAGGACTGAATCTTCCACTGTCAGAGGCAATCAAACCGAGCTGCATGGGCTCCTGCTCAGAAGGGATTGCGAGCGACTGAGACCAGTTCACCAGTATGTTAGCTTTGGGAAGTTGGTATAAAATATCCACCCATTTGATGAACTTAGGGCCAAATCCAAAACTCTGTAGCACCTCTATTAAGTACACCCACTCCACTGAGTCAAAGGCTTTGGCTGTGTCCAGTGAGGCCAGGGCCCAATGATTGTCCCCTGCCACACCTATCTGCGCAATGACTTGCGCCCTCCTGATGTTATCAGATGTCGACCTGTCCGGTATAAACCCAGACTGATCTTTATGTACTATAGTGGTGATTACCTTGTTCAGTCTAGTGGCCAGTAGCCTTGTGAGTATTTTATAATCTAGGTTCAGGAGCGATATCGGTCTATAGGACCCACACTCCAAGGGGTCTTTATCTGGCTTTAGTATCACCACTATAGTAGCATCATGCATAGATTCTGTCAGCCTATTTCTTTGCTGAGCAGCAAGGTATAGCTTAAAGGGAATCTGTCACCTATTTTGACCATATAAAACCGTTTACATAGCAATGTGCAATAAAGTACCTTCTTACCTACATGTGTCTTCTTTTATTCAACTTTTCATTCTTATAAAAAAGTAATTTGTCTGATATGCAAATGAGGTTCCAAGATGCCCAGAGGGGCGTTATTACTCTGCTCTAGTGCCCAGTAACGCCCCCCTGCAGTGCCCAGCCGGCCTTTTTTTCCAAGCCCAGCATGCCTCCTAAGAAATAAATGTCCTCCCACATACTTGCCGAACGGCGCCGCCCCCTCCCCACTACGTCATTTAATTTATTCATTGCACCATCGTGCTTCCTCCTCTCTTGGCCTACGGGACCGCCCCCTACCCGATTACGTCATTTAATTTATTCACTTCATCGGGCGTTCCTTCCTCCTCTCTTGGCCTACGGCGCCACCCCTCCCCATTACGTCATTTATTTTATTCATTGCACCGGACCTCCCTTCCTCCTCTCTTGTCCTCCGAAATCCCGTGCAGGCGCAGTACCGGTGAGTGCCTGCACGATTCTCCTGTTCCAGAGGGCAACAG
The DNA here is from genome assembly GCF_014858855.1 of Bufo gargarizans. Lineage (NCBI taxonomy): Eukaryota > Metazoa > Chordata > Amphibia > Anura > Bufonidae > Bufo > Bufo gargarizans. The sequence goes on along the minus strand of NC_058082.1, from coordinate 52,440,990 downwards.
CCTCAATAGTGTCACTGGGCACCTTCTCTTACATACCCTTCTCTTACATAGACCTTCTCTTACATACCCTCTGCGTTGCAGTATTGTACTTAGTGTACCATGCCTTTAACAGTGTAAACAGTACATAACTTAATAGTAGAATAACAGATAATTGAATAAACCTGTAAAGGATGGCATCTCTGCCATCCCATAACATGGCTGAGTTACCGGAGACCTGCATAGTGCAATATGGTGTTAAACCCATGCAGGTATCTGCTCAACCCGTAGCAATGAGATAATACTGGATAAAGCATTCACATGTAACAATGGTGGAGGGGAGAGGAAGAATAAAGAATGGAGGAGAAGGGATAAAGCAATGAGGGGTAGGAAACAAGAGGAGAGAGGGGTATTGGTGTCTCCGCCAACACAGCAACGTGTATACTGTAGGCTCAAACACATCACCAGCATTCCTCCCTAGTCCTGGACCATGATATTAAAGTCAGCGGAACGCAAGTGTCAGATAAGTGCATCATTGCAAACAGGATACTTGCGGCATCTATGGTGATAAAAGTGTCAGCGGGGGCCTGGACGACTTGGCCTCTTGGAAATCCATTCTTCCGTTTCCTTAGGATCCACAAAGAAGACCGTCTTCTCTCCATCTATCACCCGAAGACGTGCCGGATAAGCCATGGAGTATTGTAGATTCAAGTCGCTAAGCTGCCGCTTAACAGAGATGAATGTGGCTTTTTTCTTTTGCAGCTCAGCAGAGAAATCAGGAAACAGCGATATATTCGCACTTTCATGTTTGATGTCGCGTTTGTTCCTTGCTTGACTCAGGATAAGATCCCTATCTTTCCAATTAAGCATTCGCGCCAGTAGGGGCCTTGGGGGGAGGTCTGGCGGGAACCCAATGCGCTCTTTCAACTGTGTAGGCGCCAGAAAATGGCGCTTCAGGAAATTGTGCCTTGAACCAAAGTTCCAGGAAAATAGCCGGATCTGAGCGCTCCGCTCTCAGGTAGCCCCAGGATCCTTACATTGTTGCGTCTGGCTCTGTTCTCGAGGTCATCACACTTTTGCTGCCATAAGCTCACAGACCTCTCAACATCATGCACTCTGTTAGCAAGAGGCCTAGTGAGATCTTCTAGCGCCGAGACCCTGTCCTCTGTATGGTGCACACGCTCCCTGAGCTGCTGCACATCATGCCTCAGCAGGCCCAAATCCACCTTCACTTCCTCTATTTTGCAGGTAAGTGATGTCTGGCAGGTGGAGATTGCTGTCAGTAGCTGGTGAGAGACAGTTTTTAGGGTTACCTCTGGCTCCCCCATTCCCTCTGCCTCTGTCTGCTGCGCAGCTTGACCTCTTGTTACCGCCGCTCGCGGTGTGGCAGGAGCGGCGGCACTATTTTGGGCCTCTTGCCTCACATATTCTTTAAGCTTTTCAGCCGCTGACTGCGCCTTACTGGGACCCGTTTTCGCCTTCCCGGATATTCTCTTCCTCCTCTGTACCTACCACTCGCTGTTCTGATGGGCCAGTATGTCAGGATGTTGCAGGATTCAGAACGGGGTACGGAGCAGACTTCAAGTGCGTGCGCTCATGTCGGCAGTTAGCCACACCCCCAGAATACCCTTTTAATAAAAGGCGGACAAACCCTTTGAGGTGGCAAAATGCCTGTTTGGCTGATGGTTATTCCTTATGGCCTCCTTCTTTCACATGCACCTTTGGGAGTGTGCATGTGTTCTCAACAGGGGGAGGGGAATAAGCCGCTACCAAACACATCGGACAATTTCCCTTTAAAACAAAAGGATCAGACATGTTGAAATCAAACATGTCCAACCTTTCTTTTTCCAATATCTGCATTTGGAAAGTGGGAAGGTCCAGTCAAAATTGACAGGTTTGGCTGACATTGGTATAATGAGCATGACCATAAAAATAACATTATTAACCCTTTTCTGACTTGCACTGTACATGTATAGTACAGCAACTGTGCTTGCTTGATCATGGTAGGGTTTTGGCTGTTACTGACAGCCAGGCCCCTGCTGCAACTGCTAGCATCAGAGAGAACCCTGATGCTGGCTGTTTAACACCTTAGATGCAGTGGTTGCATGATTTATCCAGTCAGGTGAACGCCGTAAAACAAAAGTGATGCCAGAACAACCATTTTTTGTTACCTCGCTTCCCAAAAAACTGTGACAAGCAATCAAAAAGTCATATATGTACCTCAAAATGGTACCAATGAAAAAGCCAACTCATCCCACAAAAAAAGAACCCTTGCACAAGAGCATCACCAGAAAAGTACATATAGAAAAATGAAAGGGATTGTCACACTACAGCAAATGTCATTTATTATGTAGAGGAGGCTAATACCAGGCACTTACTAATATATTGTGATTCTCCATATTGTCTCCTTTGCTGGCTGGATTCACAGTCCCGGTGACCAGAGAGGACTGCTCCTTTATCTATAGTGTGTAAGCACGGCCACCTCTGCTGGATTACAGGGTGGTCATAACCATGGATACGAGCAGTGTATAATGTGATGAAGAAATGAATCAAGCAGCAAAGGAGGCAATATGGACAATCACAATACATTAGTAAGTGCCTTGTATTAACCTTCTCTACATGATAATGCCATTTGCTGAAGTGACAAAACCCCTTTAAGGTATGACTCTCAGGGCTCAATGAACCAGTAAACAAAATATATTTATTATAAAATATATATTTAATAATGATGGTATTTGTTCCAAAGGAATTTGATAAACTAATATAAATAAAATAATATAAAATGAAACAATCAAGGTCGAGGCCACACAAATAGTGATGAGGGCCCTGCAGCTGTTTGTTACTGCATAAAATATAATAACATTATTCTTAATTTATTTTTCCTAAATAGCTGTCAAAAATGAAAGGTGGAATCTGATTGGTCGCTATGGGCAACTAAGCCAGTTGTACTTTACACCAGTTTGATAAATGACCCCATAAGTGTCTGATGGCATACACTGGGCAACAACATTTTGTACACTGAAATACCATATACAGTGGATATAAAAAGTCTACACACCCCTGTTAAAATGTCAGGTTTCTGTGTTGTAAAAAAAATGAGACAAAGATAAATCATTTCAGAACTTTTTCCACCTTTAATGTGACCTATAAACAGTACCACTCAGTTGAAAAACAAACTGAAATCTTTTAGGTGGAGGGAAGAAAACAAAAAAACTAAAATAATGTGGTTGCATAAGGGTCCATTCACACGTCCGCAATTTCGTTCCGCATTTTGCGGAAAGGAATTGCGGACCAATTCATTTCTATGGGGCAGCGCAATGTGCTGCCCGGATCCGGAATTGCTGATCCGCACTTCCGGGTCCGCAATTCCGATCCCGAAAAATATAGAAGATGTCCTATTTATGTCCGCAATTGTAGACACGTATAGGCATTTTCTATTAAGTGCCGGCAATGTGCGTGTTTTGCGTATCCACGTATCCATGGATCTGCAAAACACACACGGACTTGTGAATGGACCCTAAGTGTGCACGTAACTGGGGATGTAGCTGTGTTCAGAATTAAGCAATCACATTCAAAATCATGTTAAATAGGAGTCAGCATACACCTGCCATCATTTAAAGTGCCTCTGATTAACCCCAAATAAAGTTCAGCTGCTGTAGTTGGTCTTTCCTGAAATTTTCTTAGTCGCATCCCAAAGTAAAAGCCATGGTCCACAGAGAGCTTCCAAAGCATCAGAGGGATCTCATTGTTAAAAGGCATCAGTCAGGAGAAGGGTACAAAAGAATTTCCAAGGCATTAGATATACCATGGAACACAGTGAAGACAGTCATCATCAAGTGGAGAAAATATGGCACAACAGTGACATTACCAAGAACTGGACATACCTCCAAAATGGATGAAAAGACGAGAAGAAAACTGGTCTGGGAGGCTAGCAAGAGGCCTACAGCAACATTAATGCCTCTTTCACACGGGCGTTACGGGAAAATGTGCGGGTGCGTTGCGGAAACATGCACGATTTTTCCGCACAAGTGCAAAAAATTGTAATGCGTTTTGCACGCGCGTGAGAAAAATCGTCATGTTTGGTACTTAAACCCAAACTTCAGAAGTTCGGGCTTGGGATCGGTGTTCTGTAAATTGTATTATCTTCCCTTATAACATGGTTATAAGGGAAAATAATAGCATTCTGAATACAGAATGCATAGTACAATAGGGCTGGAGGGGTTAAAAATAAATAAATAATAATTTAACTCACCTTAATCCACTTGATCGTGCAGCCCAGCTTCTCTTCTGTCTTCTTATTTGCTGTGTGCAGGAAAAGGACCTGTGGTGACGTCACTCCGGTCATCACATGGTCCATCATATGATCTTTTACCATGGTGATGGATCATGTGATGACCGGAGTGACGTCACCACAGGTTCTTTTCCTGCACACAGCAAATAAGAAGACAGAAGAGATGCCGGCTGCGCGATCAGATGAATTAAGGTGAGTTAAATTATTATTATTATTATTTTAACCCCTCCAGCGCTATTGTACTATGCATTCTGTATTCAGAATGCTATTATTTTTTATAAGGGAAAATAATAATGATCGGGTCTCCATCCCGATCGTCTCCTAGCAACCGTGCGTGAAAATCGCACCGCATCCGCACTTGCTTGCGGATGCTTGCGATTTTCACACAGCCCCATTCACTTCTATAGGGCCTGTGTTGCATGAAAAACGCACAAAATAGAGCTTGCTGCGATTTTTACGCAACGCACAAGTGATGCGTGAAAATCACCGCTCATGTGAACAGCCCCATAGAAATTAATGGGTACTGATTCAGTGCGGGTGCAATGCGTTCAACTCACACATTGCACCCGCGCGGAAAACTCGCCCGTGTGAAAGGGGCCTAATGTAGCTGCAGGAATATCTGGCAAGTACTGGCTGTGTGGTACATGTGACAACAATCTCCTGTATTCTTCATATGTCTGGGCTATGGGGTAGAGTGGCAAGACAAAAGCCTTTTCTTACAAAGAAAAACATCCAAGCCAGGCTACATTTTGCAAAAACACATCTGAAGTCTCCCAAAAGCATGTAGGAAAAGGTGTTATGGTCTGATGAAACCAAGGTTGAACTTTTTGGCCATAATTCCAAAAGATATGTTTGGCCCAAAAACAACACAGCACATCACCAAAAGAACACCATACCCACAGTGAAGCATGGTGGTGGCAGCATCAAGCCAAGGGGCAGTTTTTTTTTTCAGCTGGAACTGGGGCCTTAGTTAAGCTAGAGGGAATTATGAACAGTTCCAAATACCAGTCAATATTGGCACAAAACCTTCAGGCTTCTGCTAGAAAGCTGAACATGAAGAGGAACTTCATCTTTCAGCATGACAACGACCCAAAGCATACATCCAAATCAACCAAGGAATGGCTTCACCAGAAGAAGATTAAAGTTTTGGAATGGCCCAGCCAGAGCCCAGACCTGAATCTGATTGGAAATCTGTGGGGTGATCTGAAGAGGTCTGTGCACAGGAGATGCCCTCACAATCTGACAGATTTGGAGTGTTTTTGCAAAAGAAGAGTGGCCCAATCTTGCCAAGTCAAAATGTGCCATGCTGATAGACTCATACCCAAAAAGACTGAGTGCTGTAATAAAATTAAAAGGTGCTTCAACAAAGTATTAGTTTAAGGGTGTGAACACTAAGCAACCATATTATTTTATTTTTATATTTTTTCTTCCCTCCACTTTAAGAATTTCAGTTTGTTTTTCAATTGAGTTGTACAGTTTATAGGTCACATTAAAGGTGGAAAAAGTTCTGAAATGATTTATCTTTGTCTCATTTTTTTACATCACAGAAACCTGACATTTTAACAGGGGTGTGTAAACTTTTTATATCCACTGTATGTCAAAAAGTTGCAATGTTCATTTTGCACAGTCCATTTCGCATTAATTACTGCAAAATACCTGTGGCATCAAAATGCTCACTTCATCCCTTAAAGAGGTTTTCCAGGATTTTAATATAATGACCTATCCTCAGGATAGAGAAATAAAGATGGCTCCGGCAGCATCTCACATCATTCAGTATTTTTTATTTCAACCTCAAGACAAATATAACAGCAACGTTTCGGCTGAAAATCAGCCTTTGTCAAGCCTAATGACATCAATGACAATAGGTGTATATATACCCCACATAAAAGACACACCCCTTCGGATCATCAATATAAATCAAATCACCAATTATTAAAACACTCACATCCATAAATTCATTACCTTGTACCTGGTTAGAAACCTGCCATGGCCATGCTGTTCATGTCGGCGTTGTCCCATGTGAAGTGCGCAGCCGCGCATAGATGCACTTGCTTGACCGGATGTATCAATCGTCTCCATGGCAGCTGACGGCGCTCGTACCTCGGGCTAATCAGCCATCTCCAAATACTAGTGACGCCCATAATCGCGTGTCGAGTCCACAGACGTCATCCGAACGCGCCACTGTGCGTCAGTTGAGCGCATCACGTGGACGTCCACGTCCGGTGTCAATACAGCGCAAACGTCAGTGCCATGGTAACGGAGACGCATCTGCAGGAAACCTTCCTGTCACTACAGGCAAGAGAAATTAACTTGCATCCCTAAGGGTAGTAATCGCATGGGACAATTCCGATCAATCACAATACGAAAATAGCACTTCACATGGGACAACGCCGACATGAACAGCATGGCCATGGCAGGTTTCTAACCCGGTACAAGGTAATGAATTTATGGATGTGAGTGTTTTAATAATTGGTGATTTGATTTATATTGATGATCCGAAGGGGTGTGTCTTTTATGTGGGGTATATATACACCTATTGTCATTGATGTCATTAGGCTTGACAAAGGCTGATTTTCAGCCGAAACGTTGCTGTTATATTTGTCTTGAGGTTGAAATAAAAAATACTGAATGATGTGAGATGCTGCCGGAGCCATCTTTATTTCTTTGTTCATCATATGGCCTGATGGATCAAGGGCCAACGGCGAGGCTGTTGCATTGAATATACACATCGATGAGAGACCGCACAGTGCTGCTTCTATCTACTATTTGTTTCTATCCTCAGGATAGGTCATCAGTATCAGATCGGGGGGGTCCGACATCCGGCTGTATGAATAGAAGGCCGTGCGCGTGTGTCGTCTCCTGTTTCTCTTCCTGCTTGCTGCTGCTATATCTACAGTGAGTAGGAAGAGAGACAGGAGACGGCATGCGAGTATAACGCACGGCTTTCTCTTCATACAGTTAATCGCTGGGGGTGTCGGGTGTCAGACCCCCTCCGATCTGATATTGATGACCTATCCTGAGGGTAGAACAAAAAACACGAATGGCACCGGCAGCATCTCACATCATCCAATATTTTATTGCGACCTCTAGACACATACAGCAGCAACGTTTCGGCTGATACTCAGCCTTTCTCAAGCCTAATAACATCAACATCAATACACATATATATACCCCACATAAACACACCCCCTTCCAATCACCGATGTTAATCACTGTTCATTTCAATTGCTTATGGTCATGTGTTATTACCTTGCACCTGATCAGGAACTCAACATGGCGATGTTGATGATATCAGCGTTGTCCCATGTGAAGTGCGCAGCCGCGCACAATTGCACTTGTTTGATCGGGTGTATCGACACCTATGGTCTCAATGTCGTCGATGTGGCCCTGGCCAGCACGGATCTCTCCCCTGGGGCGCGCCGGCTGATCCTCGCCCTCTTGGAGGTGGTCCTGAGGAGGAATTATTTACCTTCAGCAAAAGCGGGGTGTGGCCATGGGGTCCAATCTGGTGTATCGCTCCAGGTTTTTTGAGAGAGTTCTGTGCTGGTGGCGCTACATCGACAAGATCTTTTTAATCTGGACGGGTAGCACATCGAAACTTGATGAATTCCATGCACACCTGAATTCTGGAGTCCAGGACCTGCAGTTCACAGTGACACAATCTGCTAGTGAGCTGCAGTTCCTTGATGTCCGAATTCTTGTACAGGAGGGATCAAAACTGATCTGTTCCAAAAACCTACAGATAAAATACCTTATTGATGTATGACAGCAGCCATCCTCACAGTATGGTGAACTCCCTACCATGGAGTCAATTACTCAAGGTACGGCGCATTGTATCTGATGAAACTCAGTTTGAGCATAGGGTGTATGAAATGTGCAGGAAGTTCAGTAATAGAGGATATCCTAAAAAATTGATTCAACGCACTAGACAGAGAATCGTGACTACTGAACTTAGCTCCACCTTCACAAGGAGGCTCCATAAGCAAGACACCCCTCGGATTCCCTTTGTGTCCATCTATGGGGGAGACAGAGGAAATATTTCTGCCATCCTTAGACAAGAATGGCAAATCTTGCATAAAGGATTGCCCAATGTCATTGAGTTCACAGCTCCCCCCATGATGGCCTATAAACGAAGTCCGAATTTACGTGATAGAATTGTAAAAGCAGATATAGGGGGTAAAGACATGGAGAGACAGAAGAGACTGGCACCATTGAAGAGTGGCAATTTCCCTTGCCTTTCATGCTGCAACTGCAGTGGCATCATGAAAGGCGACGGTTTTGCGCACCCTTATAGCGGCAAGCTGTTTTATACATGTAGATCCACTGATATGGTATACATGATACAGTGCCCGTGCAGTTTTATATACGTGGGGGAGACCACGATGGAATTGAGAGAGAGAATTAATAAACACAAAAGTACAATAAGAAAGGGTGCATTAGATAAACCGGTTTCAAAACATTTCATTGAACATAATCATTCCATAAATCAATTAAGATTTTGTGTCATTGACAGTGTAGGATATTTGAGACGGGGTGGGGACAGAAAGAAAATCCTGAGAAAAAAGGAGCTAAAATGGATTCACACTCTTAGGTCCCTTCAACCATTTGGCCTGAAAATATAATTTAAAGTCACTTCCATTGACTAGGGTGAGAAGCTCTAGGTATTGGGACATCTTGTTTTTATAATGGTATATGAAAAATAATCCTGGTGGATCCATCCCTTACCTTTTGGGATAGCCAGGTATTTACAAATTCACTGATATGTTATAATTCTATGAATATGTTTTTTATATAGTGTATCTATAATGCATGATAGAGGTACACATTATTTGTGTTTAATCATGTACCTTTATTCCTATTATAATCGGGGTTGCTTTATGCGATGTATGCCTTACAGGTTATATGGCCATGTTGAATGTACAATTTTTTTACCGACGCTAATCGGAACTGTCCTATGCGATTACTGGATAGATTGATCTAAGTTGATCTGTCTTTTTTGAGTTACAGGAATGATTCCTGCAGATGCGTCCCCGTTACCATGGCACTGATGAGGTTGCGCTGCATTGATGCCGTACGTGAGTGCCCGCGTGATGCGATCATCAAGGGCGCGTTCTGATGACGTATGCGGACACGACACGTGATCGCGCGCATCATGTGGATTCGGAGATAGCCGATTGGCCGCACTAATGAGGGCCGTCAGTTGCCATGGACACGGTCGATACACCCGATCAAACAAGTGCAATTGTGCGCGGCCTGCGCACTTCACATGGGACAACGCCGATATCATCAACGTCGCCAAGTTGAGTTCCTGATCAGGTGCAAGGTAATAACACATGACCATAAGCAATTGAAATGAACAGTGATTAACATCGGTGATTGGAAGGGGGTGTGTTTATGTGGGGTATATATATGTGTATTGATGTTGATGTCATTAGGCTTGAGAAAGGCTGAGTATCAGCCGAAACGTTGCTGCTGTATTTGTCTAGAGGTCGCAATAAAATATTGGATGATGTGAGATGCTGCCGGTGCCATTCGTGTTTTTTGTTCATCATATGGGCTGCTGGATCAAGGGTCAACGGTGAGGCTGTTGCATCGTTTTTCCACATCGACCAAGGACCGTGTTGTGCTGCTTCTACCTACATTGTATTGCTATCCTGAGGGTAGGTCATCAATACCAAAAGCCTGGAAAACCCCTTTAAGAAATACCTTTTACCTAGTTTACAAAATAGGGTCACTTCTCAGAGGTTACATTTATTATTTCCCCCAGAGCCTCTAATGGTTTGGTTGTCATGTCCCCTCAAGCACTGCCTGCACCGGATATTACTATGTACGCTTATTACACACTGGATAGGATCTCTGAGATTAATTGATTATATGCAGAAATTTCATATTGGTAATGTAAGAAGACATAAGCAATTTTTAGGCCTCGTTACTATGCGGGGGGGGGGGGGGGGGGGGCGACAGAAATAAACAGCTGTTACAGAGAGAAGTCAAGCTGATCCTGAAGACTGAGGCACTGGGGCTGCTTGGTCTAAATGACCACAACCTCAGCACATTTTTTATATAATTCATACTTCTGTTTGGTGTCAAATACATGATAATGAATGCAATGGTACCCTGTTCTCTTGATTTTAAGCATTTTTATAGTAAAGAGGACCTGTCACCACTCCTGACTCCTTTTTTTTATAGCTTCATGCATTCCCCATGTAATAAAAGTTCTGGAGCATCTGTTCTTATGACTGTATGTTGTACCATTCCTCTATTATTTCTAGAAGTTATGAATGAATTGCTAGCAGTCTGCAGTAAGGGTACAGAGGGGTGGTAACAAGTTGGGGGGCTGTCCCTGCACATTTCGAGAATGGCAGCACTGACTGGATAGAGTGATACTGTGCAGGGACACCCCCCAACTGGTAACACCCCTCTGTACCCTTACTGCAGACTGCTAGCAATTCATTCATAACGTCTAGTAGAAATAATAAAGGAATGGCACAACATAGAGCCATAAGAATAGATGCTCCAGAACTGTTATTACATGGGGAATGCATGTAGCTATTAAAACAGGCATCTCAGGAGCGGTGACAGGTCCTCTTTAATATGTAATTGAAGTAAATGGATATAAGGAGGCAGGATCTCAATGATTGTCAGGGCCAAATGAACTGCGAGAGCGCACAAAATGGCCATCACCATACTTTCTTCATATACTATATATTTTCCTGTTAAATAAAGTAAAAAATAAGTTGTTGTTCCATATTGGGGAAAGCTCTCCAACTCCTCCCACACCTCTAAGCTGCTTCACCTTCGCCCAAACCTTTTTCATAAGCTCAATAAGCAGGACCTTCTCCCTCCCCATATGCATGCCCACCCCCTCCAGTATACACATAAGGTCCCAACTGCCCAACCAGTGCTGCAGTATCCTACCAGTCACATCCGGCAACTGAAAGTCTATCCAGCCCTTAAAGTTCTGACACTGAGATGCCAAAAAATAAATCCATGCATTTGGAACTGCCAAACCTCCTTCCGTCTTGGGGTACTGCAGCGTTTCCAGGTTAATCCTTGCTCGACCACACTTCCAAATAAGGTCCCTGAACATAGAATGTATCCTCCTAAACCTATCCAAAGGGATCCACACAGGGGCATTGTTGAGTACATAAAGTAGTTGAGGCATCATTACTATCTTCAAGAGATTCACTCTACCCACTACAGATAGAAAGAGGAAGAGCCTACACCAAGTCCTTACCTTAAGTCTAAAAGTAGCAAGTAAAGGAGTCAAATTCAATTCTTCAAAATCCAACAATCTAGGTGTTATATACAGCCCCAAATATTTTAATTTATCCACTCAGGGTACCATACTGCTTACCTGCTCGACCGACGGAACCTGTCCATCTACCGGCATCAGAGCAGACTTTTGCCAATTAATCGTAAGTCCAGAGAAACTCCCGAACCGGTCATCTCATGAGGTATTGAGGATGAGGGTGACGTGTTCAAATCATTTCAGGGGCTGCAGCAAGAATTTAAGGTACCCAAGGTTTGGTTCTATCAGTATCTACAATTGAGGCACGCCTATGATGTCACGGTGAGGAAGGGTTGTGTCATAGCCAAGATGGATGTGGTACATAAACTTATTCTGCCGAAAGGGGGGAAGAGAGGATTGATATCGCAGGTGTATACTCTATTGCTGGACAAGTTTTTAGCTGGGTTCCCTCTGACATGGATGATAAAATGGGAGGGTGATTTGGGGGCCATTTCTAAATATCAGTGGGAGGATATATTGGAGGCAGTTCCCAAAGTGTCCTTAAGTGAGCAGGGTAAATTGTCACAACTCTTTATCATCCACAGAGTATACAAAACGCCGGTATTTTTACGAAGGATTGGTGTTAGGACTGATGACAAGTGTCCGAAGTGTTTGGAGGAGGGAGCGGACCTGTTGCATATGCTCTGGTCTTGTCCAGTGATAGGTAGATACTGGGATGAGGTGCTGACCATGATTAATAACAACTTGGCGTTGAGATTGCAAAAGGACCCCAAGATATGTGTGTTGGGCTATGTATCAGAGATTGGTGGGAGTGAGATGGTTAAGGTGGCGGTGGGAAGGCTGCTATATGTGGCCAGGAAATTGGTGGCACAGCGGTGGATCCAGGGGAGTCCGCCAACAATGGGTGAATTAGTGCGGAAAGTGCATGACATGTTGACTATGGAAAGAAGTGTGTTTGTGAAGAGAGATTGTCCTCAGAAATTTAAGGAAATTGTGGAATGAATGGTTGTCGCATACCCATATTGTGATTTAGGATAGGGCAGAGGTATTCATGTTCCTATTCATGGGGGGAGGGAGTTGGGAGGAGGGGGGAGGGGGGAGAGGGGGGGGTAGGCCTATGGTTTGTGTTTACAATTTGCAGTATTTGCTCTTGACTGTGTACATTGTATACTGCTGAGATCGATTTGTCATTTGATGTTGTTTTCTGATAATGTATCTTTTTACGTTCTGTATAATTATAGAAGAGACAATGTACTGTCAGATCATAAAAATGATTTGATAAAAAAATATAAAGTGAAAAAACATACCACAGGGTGAGTGCCATGCTTTTCTGCTACAAGATGTTGGATTTGCTTTACACGCTTCCAAACACTACCTGAAAATCGGATGATTACGGAGCTCCTACTGGTGCAGGACTAATATATATAACTGAGGATTATGGCAGTTCCATGATTTCTACATTGGTTAGGCGACTTTCACACCAGCGTATTTGCTGGATCTGTCATGGATCAGCAAAAATGCTTCCGTTACTGATAATACAACCATCTGCATCCGTTATGAACGGATCTGGTTGTATTATGTCTTGTATAGCCATGACGGATCCGTCTCTAAAACCATTGTAAGTCAATGGGGGACGGATCCATTTTCTATTGTGTCAGAGAAAACGGATCCGTCAACATTGACTTACATTGGGAGTCATGACGGATCTGTCTTGCTCCGCACCTCATCGCGAACAGAAAAATGCTGCTTGTGATGGGGATACAACCAAACGGAACGAAATGCATTCTGGTGCATTCTGTTTTATTCAGTTCAGTTTTGTCCCCATTGACAAATGAATAAGGACAAAATGGAAGCGTTTTTCCCCGCTATTGAGATCCTATGACGGATCTCAATAGCAGAAAGGGAAAGCACAAGTGTGAAAGTAGCCTTAGACCGCCGTGGGTCCGTTCCGTGCATTGGGGACCGCATTTTGCAGTCCGCAATGCACTGGCAACGTTCGTGTGGCGGCCGGGACGGATTGAGACCCATTCAACTTGAATGGGTCCGTGATCTGTTTGTGATCTATTTTTTTGCAGTGCAGAGGCATGGACAGAAACACCACGGCAGCACTTCGTAGTGCTTCCGTGGGGTTCCATTCTGCATCTCCGTGATTGCAGACCCATTCAAGTGAATGGGTCCGCATCTGTGATGCAGAGTGCACACGGGCCAGTGCCTGTGTATTGCGGACCCGCCGAATGCAGGCTGCAATACGGCCACAGGCACACAACGTTCGCGTGCAAGAGGCCTTAGATTGGAGAGAGACAGCAATAATGAGAAAGTAGCTAAATGTTCCACTTGGATTGCCCATTAACCCCTTAGTGACCAGCCTGTTTTGGCCTTCCTGACCAAGCCTTTTTCTTCCTTTTTTTAATCGTCGCATTCCAAGAGCTATACGTTTTTTATTTTTCCGTCTATATAGCTTTATGAGGGCTTGTTTTTTGCGAGACAAGTTGTAGTTTTAATGGCGCCATTTTGGGGTACACATAACTTTTTATTAACTTTCTGGGAGGGAGATGGGAAAACCAGCACTGCGCTTTTACGTTATTAATTTTACGGCATTATTTTTCCAGGTCAGTACTATTACAGTGATACCAAATACATATAGTTTTTTGACGTTTTACAACTTTTTTGCAATAAAACCCCTTTTTATTTTTTAAAGAAAAAAATGTTTTTGCATTGCCACTTTCCAAGACCCATAACTTTTTTATTTTTCTTTCTATGGAGTTGTGTGAGGGCTTGATTTTTGGGGGACAACTTGTATTTTTCATTGGTATCATTTTGGAGTAAATGGCACTTTTTGATCAGTTGTTATTACGTTTTTTCGGTGTCAACTAAGAATAAATTAGCAATTCTGTCTTTTTTTTTTTTTTTTTTTTTACTGCGTTCACCGTAGGGGATAATTTACATGATATTTATGTAGTCCGGGTTGTTACGGAAGCAGCAATACCAAACATATGGGGAAGATTTTTTTTTAAATAAAGGAGGTTTTTTTTAAAAGAAAATTGCCACTTAATAGTCCCACAAGGGGACTATAACAGACAGCTTTATGATTGCTTTTAAAATGCAATGCACTATTCCTATAGTGCATTGCATTTTAATGGCAATGCTATTCTGACATTAACCAGCAGGCTGCGCCAGAGAGGTGCAGCCTGCTGGAAATTACTCAAGTCTGGTCTGGGGCCTACATCAGACCCCAGGCAGCCTTCACACACATCGACCCCCGCGATCGCATTTGCGGGGTGCCGATGGGAGACAGAGGGAGTCTGTTCCCTCTGTCAGCACTTTACATGCGGCGAGAATTTGCGGCTGTGTTAACAGCCCGGATCGGCACTCCTGCCGTTCCAGGCTGTTAGAGGAAGCTCGCGGCTCTCATGGGAGAGCCTGATCCCCGCTAAGAAAGCGGCGACCAAGCCTAAGGCCCCTTCGTAACCGCTATAAAAAGGCATATGGGTGGTCACTAAGGGGTTAACACAAAATAATGTACATGTATGTCACTTGAGAGTGGGGAATATATGGATTGTGGTGTTGCTATGGCATCCTTGGGCTTTGTTAAGGCTCCCAAGCCTGTGGCCTTGAAAGGCAGGCAGTAAAAATCCCACAGACTACAATAGTATATTGTTGTAGTCTATGGTAATCCCTTGTTGTGGAAATTTTATTAGGATGTGTTTTTAATATATTGTGTATTGTCACCATGTCTCTCAGTGTCAGGGTAAACCATTGGAGTGGATATCTTCCCGTGTATGTCCTGTCACAGCTGCTGGGCGCAGAGTTCTCCGTCGGCGAATGGTCCATGTGCTAAGCACTGGGCTGTAGGCCGGGGAGACTGATGTGTTCAGCAGAGCAGTGTTTTGTTGGCTGATGTATGGACGCCGGCTAGGGCCCCCGCGCAAGACATGGATTTATTGGCTTGGCATGGATGCATTTGTTAAGAGAACAATATATGAAAGGAACGTGCGTTTGTTGTCTCTAGAGTGCCTGATCAGCCGCTGGAGATAATGACTTTGTCCTGTAAATAAACATGCATGAGGATCATAGTAATTTTATCTGGCATTGATCACTGAGCAAGGCTGGATAAAATTAGCTCCAGTGGTAATGGTAGATTATTGCATACATGTGTTTGTTGGCTAGGGTATTCTTGTCTTCCTATGTAATCACTTCCTGTATGTCATCACTTCCTGTATCCTTGTCTTTGGCCAGCCCCTTTTACACCTTTTGTTAGTAAAACAAAGGAACAGACTGGGCAGGGAGGAGAGGAGTTGCTCAGCAAGAATTCAATATGGTAATACCTGGGTCTGGCTTTGACTGCGGCTGAGGGAAAGGAGATTTACCTATTTCTTTACACAAAGTTTGTTTGTTTCTACAACACCCATAGGCCTCTTTCACACGAGCATCATATTTTTGGCCCGGATAAGAGGCGGGTGCGTTGCGGGAACACCCGTGATTTTTCTGCGCGAGTGAAAAAAATCGCGCATGTTTGGTACCCAAACTCGAAATTCTTCACAGAAGTTCGGGTTTGGGATCAGTGTTCTGTAGATTGTATTATTTTCCCTTATAACATGGTTATAAGGGAAATCAATAGCATTCTGAATACAGAATACATAGTAAAACAGCGCTGGAGGGGTTAAAAAAATACAAAATCATTTAACTCACCTTAGTCCACTTGATCGCGAAGCCCGGCATCTCCTTCTGTCTCCTTTGTTGAATAGGACCTGTGGTGAGCATTAAATACAGGTAAAGGACCTTTGATGACGTCACTCCGGTCATCACATGGTACGTCACATGATCTTTTACGTCACATGATCCCCTTTTTTTTTTACTTTTTTTGTCCCACTCTGGGACTTCAACTTTTGGGGGCCTGACCCCCTTTACAATTCTTTACAATACTTCTGTATTGTAAAGCATTGTCTGTAAGTGTATTACCAGTGTAATACATTTACAGCCTGCTTGCCTGTGAGATCCATAGGGCTGGATCTCACAGGCTCTCCCGGAAGGCATCAGGCTGCCTTCCATGCCATCGGGTCCCTGTCACAGCAGCGTGGGGACGCGATGGCATCTCCAATCCCTGCATGGACAGCACACGCGCCGTGGTCAGCACGGACCGCGGCACATCAAGGGTTAATGCGCCTGCATCAGTGTTTTCACAGGTGCCGGTGCATGCAGCAGGAGTCCGGCTATCAGTGACTGCTGGACCCCTGCCGCGGATCGGGCAGGCGTAGCTCCTGCACCCGCCCGATCACCACGCCGTACATGTACGGCGCTGGTCCTTAAGTCATGGGTCCTCTACGGGTTAAACTTGTTTTTTTTACATTATTAGTTGGAATTTGTTCACACATCATTTGTGTTGCTATGTTTTTTTTTTACTTGTGTTTGGAGCATTGTTTTATTGAGCCAGCTTGGAAGAATCAACAATTTAACTTGACTGTGTATTTTCAACACATGCACTGCTAACCTACATTGCCAGTCCAAAATTTGTACACAACATTTAATCTCGTTTTGTTTTTTCATTTTTATTTTCCACATTGTAGATTCATATTGAAGACATGAAAACGATGAAGGAACTACATATGGAATTAAAGGGGTTATCTCATGAATAATGTAAAAAATAAAAATCAGACATCATATAGTACAATCTCTTTCTAACAAAGCTAGATCCAGCCCTGTACCTCACATGGATCCAGAGATGTCCCCATTCATAGTTCTGATAGATTTATATCAAGCTGGCAGCTAAGGGGACGTGTCTTTTCTGCTGCAGCTCTCTACCTACAGTATCACAGCTCAGGAGACATTTGAAAGATGAAACTGAGCATGTGCGGCCTTCTTAATGAGCCGGTCAAAGAAATATGAAATTAAGTGTCAAATTTTATTGAATAGCTCACTGGCTATACAACATTTTTAATTACACGCAATTACAAAAGTATTCAAATCCAGGTGCTGTTTGAAAACTGTAGAATATTTTTCATGGGACAACCCCTTTAAGTATTAAACATGTGTTAAACCAGAATATGTTTTATAGTTTAGATTTTTCAAGGTAGGCCCCTTTTGCTTTGATGACAGCTTTGCACACTCTTGGCATTATTTCAGCCAGAGAAGTCACCCGGAATGGCTTTCGAACAGTCTTGAAGGAGTGTCCAGAGGTTCTGAGTACTTGGCTGCATTTTCTTTATTTTATGATCCAACTCATCCCAAATCATCTCGACTGGGTTATGGTCGGGTGATTGTGGAGGCCATGTCATTTGACACAGCACTCCGTCACTCTTCTTTGTCAAATAACCCTTAGGTAGCCTGGAGTTGTGTTTGGTATCATTGTCCTGAAAACAAATGATGGTTCCACTAAGCACAAACCAGATGGGATGTCATTTGTGGTAGTCATGCTGGTTAAGTGTGCCTTTAATTTTTAATAAATCACCAACAGTGTCAAGTACAAAGCACTCCCACACCATTACACCTCCTCTTTCATAACGGAGCAAAATTCCAGCACGTAGGCTACGGGTAAAATCCAAATCCTTTATTAAATTTCTTCAAAAATTCCATAGGCTGACCGGAATGGGTGGCGGACTACGTGTTTCGACAAAGTGTCTTAATCGTGACCATAGTGTGTTACCAAACTTACTGATTTAAAAATCCTCCCCCACTGCAGGCATACCCCCTTATCCATGTGTTGAATAATCATTGAATCAGGAGCGAGAGCGTGTCATAATAAAATACAAATAAACTGCATATGATTACAACACAGTAAAGCAAGGAACCTGAATCAATATTCGAAAATAAGATCATGTCTATAATTCATGCCTTTAGGGATTCTAGTATTCAAGGAAAAAATCCAAAAGGATTCCCTATTAAAAAGCAATCTATTAACATCACCTCCCCTAGTCGGTTTAAAATCCCTCTCAATACCCATGATCTCCAAATCTGTTGTATCCCCCTTATGTACTGTATATCCCTAAAATGTCAGGATAACATAGAGACATTCAATATT
The DNA here is from genome assembly GCF_014858855.1 of Bufo gargarizans. Taxonomy (NCBI): domain Eukaryota; kingdom Metazoa; phylum Chordata; class Amphibia; order Anura; family Bufonidae; genus Bufo; species Bufo gargarizans. The sequence continues at coordinate 52,422,456 of NC_058082.1, read as the reverse complement.
TTCAAATTTGAGAAATCTGAGAGCTTTTTTACTTTTAAACTGTTAGGCCTCATGCACACAACAGTGAAAAAAAAGTCAGTTAAAAACGGACACACTGTCAGTTTTTCATGGCCATTTTGCATCAGTGTGTGCATCCATTTTCTGGCCGTGTGTCCGTTTTTCATGTCTGTTTTGCATCCGTTTTTAATGTCCGTTAAAAATGGACATAAAAAATTGATGAATTTGATTGGCAGTTATTTATAGACCCACCCTTCTGAGAATATCCACAGGATGGTAGGCCCCCAGCTAAAATAATGTCCCCCGTAGTGTAGGATTTTTTTTTTTGTTGCTGCCCCCAGCTTTAATAATGTCCCCCGTAGTGTAATAATTTTTTTTACTGCCCCCAGCTTTAATAATGCCCCCATGTAGACCCCCAGCTAAAATAATTTCCCCCGTAGTGTAAGATTTTTTTTAAAATGGGGCTCTACATTAGGGGCATTGTTAAAGCTGGGGGCAGTAAAAAAATAATAATCTTACACTACGGGGGAAATTATTTTAGGGCCGCAGGTTGAGCATGCCTTGTTTATATAATGCCAGCCAAAAAATAAAAAAACTCACCTTATCCACTTGCTCGCGCTGCAGCAGTCACTTCTCTCCTCACAGAACGGGACCTGCCGAAGGTGCGCAATGACATCACTGCGCGCTCTCATGTGGTTATGTCATCACGCAGATCGCAGATCCTTCGGCAGGTCCTGCTCAATGAAGAGAGAAGAGACTGCCACACCGCGAGCAAGTGGATGATGTGATTTATTTATTTTTAACCCCTAAATGGCCTGTGTACCCGTTTTTAACAGCCCTTAGATGGGTGCACTCGTGTCAATCGGCCGTTAAAAACGGTCCCACTGGGGTCCGTCCGGCCATGAAAACGGCCAAAAATAGGACATGTCCTATTTTTGGACGGACGCTATTCACTGGCCGTTAAAAGAACGGCAATGTGAATAGCCCCATAGACTTTCACTGGTGCTAAAAATGGCTGTGTGACAGAAATCCTCAGATTTACTAAAATCCATCTTGAGAAATAAAAGACATAGGAAGTATTCTCAACATAGAATTAGCTTATCGAGTACTGAACACTCATTGGATTCAACAGTTTCTACGCAGGAAGGGGACAGTCCAGTGGATGTTATCCCTAAGCAACTACAGAAAAACTTCTAAAAAAACATGAGTAAAAATATGAATAAAAATAAGAATGGATATCAGAAGTCTCAAGATAAGCACCCAAGCTGAACAGTCTGAGAACAAGTCAAAAAACGAACAAGGAGAGCGTGGCACAGCAAAGCACCAGATATCCAAGGAGGGCAGTAGAGAAACAGAAATAGAAGATGAAGTTTTGAATCTATCAAGTTATTTATTATCTTTTGAGAAAGGGCTTATCCTTTTCTCCAAAATAATTTATTGAAGGACACTCTTACTCGACAGGAGAGACGGGCACTCAGTAATTTACGGGTTAATGGAGATCTGGTGATTAGGAAATCAGACAAAGGTGGTTGCATTGTTGTGTTGGAGGCAGGTTTATAAAAAAAATGCAATGAGGATTTACTGAGGGATACGTCCATATACAGGGTACTTAGATCAGATTCCACTACAGAGTTTGTTTTGGCCTTAACTAAATTGTTGGATGAGGGAGTTCATTAGAAGTTCTTGATTTGAGACTTAGAGATTATCTCCTAGGGAAAAAGGATGCAACCTATTGTATCCAGGGCCACACCGCCAATTAGGCCAGGTGAAGCGATCGCCTCAGGCCTGTGACAAGTGGGGGGCGGCGGCAGGGCACAGGGAAATTAACACTTCCATTGTGGAAGCGCTCAGCTCCATAGTCATCTTTATCGCCATCCTCAGGACAGCGATACAGATGGATGCTGCGGGGCAGGGGAGAGGCGTCTCCCTTCCCCGTTCCTCTGATAGGCTGCAAGCACTAGCCTGCAGCCTATAAGAGGCCGGTCAGCCGGCGCGATGACGACATCGCGCCGCCTGAGCTGTACAGCGCGGGACACAGGCCGGAAGAGGCCTGCATCGCATCGCTGCCAACCTGATGGAGGTAATTATATGTGTTTATTTATTTTTATATGGTACAGTACAGGAGAGAAGCGCTGTGGGGGGCACTTCTTACTGCCACATGATTGGGGGCATTTCTTACTGGCACATTATTGGGGGGCACTTCTTACTGGCACATTATTGGGTGGCACTATGGGGGCACTTCTTACTGGCACATTATTAGGGGGCATCTACTGAAGCCTCAAAGAAGGGGTATGTTATATGGGGGGCACTATGGGGGAAGGGGGAAGAGGAACACTATGGGGGCATCAACTAAGGCCACAAAGAAGGGGTATTTTATGTGGGGGGCTCTGTGTAGGGGCATTTTATACTGGGACACATTATGGTGGGTACTATAGGGAAGGGGGGAGAGGAGTACTATGGGGTCATCTATGGGGGCACTAAGAAGGGGTATTTTATACTTGCAAATTATGGGGGACACTGGGACACTATATAGGGGCATTTTACGCTGGTACATTATGGGGGCACTATGAGGACATTAGCTCAACTAGGGACATTAAAAGGGGGTATTTTTTGCATTGGCACACATTATAAGGGGACATTTCTTGCACTGGCACACCTTATAAGGGGGCATTTTTTTGTACTCTCACATTATAAGGAGAATTATTACTACTGGGGCATTATGGTGGGCTTTACTACTACTGGAGGTCTATGGGGAACATGATTACTAGTATGGGCACTATGGGAACATTATTACTTCTGAGGCACTGTGGGGACATGTTGGGGCACTGTAGGGCAGTATTACTACCATGTGTGCTCTAGCAGAGAATTATTACTATTGGTGGGACTTTTGGGAGCACTATTACCATGGGGGCACCTTGGCACAGTATCTGCGTATCACAATGATAAGGGGACATTATGTTTACACTAGTTACACATTATTGTCAAGGGCACTGTTTGCTGGGCGCAGTTATTTTAGGACACTGCGTGACAATAATTATTAAAGGGTACTATCTGCATTGTTCTAGAATTATCAAGGGGTTTATTTCTTTCTGCACTATAGTATTGGGGAGAACAGCAGCACAGTATTGGGGGTGGTAGAATGATTTGTCCAGAAGATGCGAGGATGATGGAAAAGTAGTAAACTAAGATTTTTTTGTCAAACTGCAGAGACGAGAAATTACAGAAAAATTGTGGTCTGGTCAGAAAGGAGAAGATGAGGAAAGAGAACATCTACATCAGAGGAAAACGTCACTGGATGTAAGAGGTATGTGGCGCTGTATTAGCCTGTATGTTCTGTAGTGATATACATAATGTTAGGAGGGAAGGGGTTAGGTTGAGAATTTGGTATAGGTTGTGGGGGGGGGGGGGCACTTTTTCAATTTTCACCTCAGGTAGCAGAAAGGCTAGGTGCACCTCTGATTGTATCGGGTATAGGGAGTCAGAGAGAACGTTTGGGAGCTTGGGTGGATCACCATCTACAACCTCTTGTGCAACGTATTCCAAGTTACTTGAGGGATACAAAACATGTATTAGAGTTAATCAGTAATCTGGAATGGGAAGAGGGCTTTAGATGGGCGACATGTGATGTCGCTCCTTTTTATTCCTCAATCCCACGCCATTTAGACTTAGCTAGTTTGAAAAGACACTTAGATCTGTACAGTAAATACAGCGCAGCCCTAAAAGAATTCCTATACATGTCCATGGAGTTCCTACTTAGCCACAATTATTTTTCCTTTAATGGAACTTTTAATTTGCAGAAGAGGAGAGCATCAATGGGTGCAAGTTCTCCCCCTCATTTGCGAATATATATATGTCCCAATGTCCCATTGGGAAGAATTCTACCTTATGACCGAGGACGATATATTTTTGCCCTAGATCGTATGGTATGGGAGGTTCATAGATGATATCATCATGGTTTGGAACTCCACGGAAGAGGATTTTGTTAATTGTGTGAGGTACATGAATAAAAATGACATAACTCTCCAGTTCACTTATACATTTTTTGTTAAGGACATTCCCTTCTTAGATGTTAAACTTTCTAATAGAGGGAAGAAGGTGGTTAGCAGTAATTACACAAAAGATACTAGTGGGAATACTATACTAATAATAATAATACAATTTAATTTTATAGTCACCATATTTAGCGCCACCAACTGAAACACTAGGAGTCAGGGTCAGGGCCCTGCTCACAAGAGCTTACAATCTATGAGGAATTGGGGGTGACACATAAGGTAGTTGATTGTGATAAGTAGGATTTGAGCCATTTTTGAACTGACAGGAGTGGTGCCGGACAATCTGCTTCGGGTTTGGGACTACTAGAGGATCGAGTTCAGGCCAGAGGAGTTGGTGGGGGAGGTTTAGTCGGGGAATAGTCAGTTTAGGTAGCTTGATAAGCCTGCCTGAAAACATGTGTTTTTAAGGCACGTTTGAAGGTGGAGAAGTTGTAAATTGACCTAGTATTCCGGGGCAGAGTATTCCAGAGAGTACAGTCGTGGCCAAAAGTTTTGAGAATGACACATATATTAGTTTTCACAAAGTTTGCTGCTAAACTGCTTTTAGATCTTAGTTTCAGTTGTTTCTGTGATGTAGTGAAATATAATTACACGCACTTTGTACTTTTCAAAGGCTTTTATCGACAATTACATGACATTTATGCAAAGAGTCAGTATTTGCAGTGTTGGCCCTTCTTTTTCAGGACCTCTGCAATTCGACTGGGCATGCTCTCAATCAACTTCTGGGCCAATTCCTGACTGATAGCAACCCATTCTTTCATAATCTCTACTTGGAGTTTGTCAGAATTAGTGGGTTTTTGTTTGTCCACCCGCCTCTTGAGGATTGACCACAAGTTCTCAATGGGATTAAGATCTGGGGAGTTTCTAGGCCATGGACCCAAAATGTCAACGTTTTGGTCCCCGAGCCACTTAGTTATCACTTTCGCCTTATGGCACGGTGCTCCATCGTGCTGGAAAATGCATTGTTCTTCACCAAACTTTTGTTGGATTGTTGGAAGAAGTTGCTGTTGGAGGGTGTTTTGGTACCATTCTTTATTCATGGCTGTGTTTTGGGGCAAAATTGTGAGCCCACTCCCTTGGATGAGAAGCAACCCCACACATGAATGGTCTCAGGATGCTTTACTGTTGGCATGACACAGGACTGATGGTAGCGCTCACCTTTTCTTCTCCGGACAAGCCTTTTTCCTGATGCCCCAAACAATCGAAAAGAGGCTTCATCGGAGAATATGACTTTGCCCAAGTCCTCAGCAGTCCATTCTGTACATTTTCTGCAGAAGATCAATCTGCCCCTAATGTTTTTTTTGGAGAGAAGTGGCTTTTTTGCTGCCCTTCTTGACACCAGGCCATCTTCCAAAAGTCTTTGCCTCACTGTGCGTGCAGATGCGCTCACACCTGCCTGCTGCCATTCCTGAGCAAGCTCTGCACTGGTGGCACTCCGATCCTGCAGCTGAATTCCTCTTTAGGAGACAATCCTGGCACTTGCTGGACTTTCTTGGACGCCCTAAAGCCTTCTTAACAAGAATTGAACCTCTTTCTTTGAAGTTCTTGATGATCCTATAAATTGTTGATTGAGGTGCAATCTTAGTAGCCACAATATCCTTGCCTGTGAAGCCATTTTTATACAACGCAATGATGGCTGCACGCGTTTCTTTGCAGGTCACCATGGTTAACAATGGAAGAACAATGATTTCAAGCATCACCCTCCTTTTAACAGGTCAAGTCTGCCATTTTAACACAATCAGCCTGACATAATGATCTCCAGCCTTGTGCTCGTCAACATTCTCACCTGAGGTAACAAGACGATTACTGAAATGATCTCAGCAGGTCCTTTAATGACAGCAATGAAATGCAGTGGAAAGGTTTTTTGGGGATTAAGTTAATTTTCATGGCAAAGAAGGACTATGCAATTCATCTGATCACTCTTCATAACATTCTGGAGTATATGCAAATTGCTATTATAAAAACTTAAGCAGCAACTTTTCCAATTTCCAATATTTATGTAATTCTCAAAACTTTTGGCCACGACTGTAGGTGCAGCTCGAGAAAAGTCTTGAAGACGGCAGTGAGAGCTACGAATTATGGAGGTTATTAATCTTAGGTCGCTAACAGAACGGAGCGCACGAGTAGTGTGGTAGATGGAGATAAGGGAGGAGATGTATGGAAGTGCAACACTGTGGAGAGCTTTGTGGGTGAGGGTGAAAAGTTTGAACTGTAATCTTTCAAAGGTTATTTTTTATTGGGTTTTTCAATGTAAATTTACATATAAAACATTGAAGTATGTTTATGTAAATACAAACAATAAAGAATAATTTGTTACCGTTTCCAGGAACATCAAAGTATTGGTGGTATGGTTTCAATGTAGCAAGAATTAATACATATTCATGTTTCAATATGCTGCGGAGTAAGGTTCAATCTAGAATGTTAAACATAAAACATAGTAGAACTCGAGTTGAGCTTCATAGTGTTAATTTTATTATCGGCTGAGCTAATGCATATAAATTCCTCCTCGGCTTCACGGGGGTTACCTAGAGTGAAAATATGAGTCTTGTATTGTGTATATGTGCTAATGAAGACCTGGATCATGTTCCTAAGTTTTTTTTGGGAAACTGTGTTAACCAACAGCTCCAGCCCCTCAAACATTTATGGCCATTCCCAATTTGCCAAGCAAACGCTTGTTCTGCAATATAATTGCTCGATACTGTAGAGATTATTTCGTTTATATCTGGGATTTTTGCTGATTTCCAAGATTTGGCTAATAGAAGTGGCAATTGCTATATGGCAAACTGGGAATCTCCAGTCTGCTGGTAAATTTTCTAGTCCTATATTTAATAGGACTAGCTCTGGAGTGAGAATATTCTGTGGTGGATGGGCAACCAGTGAAGTGACTGGCACAGACTAGTAGCATCAGTGTAGCGGTTGAATGGATAGATGAGCCTGGCTGCAGCATTTAGAACACACTGAAGGAGGGAGAGTTTAGTGAGAGGGAGACCGATTAGTAATGTGTTGCAGTAGTCAAGACGAGAATGAATCAAGGCAACAAAAGTTTTTGCCGTTTCCACCGTAAGAAAAGGGCGGATTCTGACGATATTCTTGAGGTGCAGACGACAAGAGCGTGTAAGTGATTGAATATGGGGAACAAAGAAAAGATCAGAGTCAAATGTGCCCCCAAGACAGCGGGCATGTTGCACAGAAGTTATGATAGTGCTGCAGACCGAAAATTGAAATATCAAGTTTAGGTGAGTTAGTAGATAGGGGAAAGACAAGAAGTTCCATTTTTGAGAGGTTCAGTTTTAGATACAGAGAGGACATGATATTAGAGACAGCTGCCAGACAATTACTGGTGTTTTGGAGTAAAGCAGAGGTGATGTCAGGGGATGAAGTGTATAGTTGGGTGTCGTCAGGATAGAGATGGTATCGAAAGCCAAATCTACTGATAGTCTGTCCGATGGGGGCTGTATAGTGGGAGAATAGTAGAGAACCCAGTACTGAGCCCTGAGGAACGCCGACATCAAGAGGAAGAGGAGAAGAAGAAGAGCCAGCGAATGATACACTATAGGAGCGACCAGAGAGATATGAAGAAATCTAAGAGAGAGCAGTGTCCTTAAGGCCAATTGAGTGGAGCATGGTGAGGAGGAGTTTATGGTCTGCGGTATCAAACGCTGCAGAAAGATCCAGCAGAATCATTAGCGAATTTCTTTTTGCTGTTAGGAGATTGTTAGACAATTTAGTAAGGGCAGTTTCTGGAGAGTGGAGAGGGTGAAAGGCAGATTGTAAGGGGTCAAGAAGAGAGTTTGCAGAGAGATAGCTTATTAAGCCAGAGTAGACAAGACATTCAAGGAGTTTAGAGATGAAGGGGAGGTTAGAAACATGTCTGTAGTTAGCAGCACAGGTTGGGTCAAGAGATGGTTTCTTTAGTAGTGGGGTGAAAATAGAGTGTTTGAAAGAGGAGGGAAAGATACCAGGAGAGAGAGAGGTTAAAAATTGTGGTTAGGTTAGTGATGACAGCCGGGGAGAGGGACTAGAGGACGTGTGATGGAATAGGATCACTGTTACAGGTTGTGGGTCGAGAAGAAGAGAGAAGCCTGAATGCTTCTTCCTCTGTTATAGGGTCAAAAGAGGAGAGAGAGCATGTGGAGGAATTGGAGGGAGGAGGATTGAAATTATTTGGGGACTGGGAGATTATTTACTGCCGGATACTGCCAATCTTGTCTCTGAAGTAAGTGGCCATGCCATCAGTGCAGAGGTCAGTGACAGGTTCTGGAACTTTAGGGCTCAGAAGGGAATGAAAAGTGTAAAATAGTCATTTTGGGTTATTTGAGAGTGAGGAGATGAAGTACTTTTGTTTGGCAATGTTGAGAGCCGAATTATATGTTTTGAGCATAAATTTATAATGGAGAAAGTCTGCTGATATTCACGATTTTCTCCATAAGTGTTCTGCACATCTGGAGCAGCGCTGTAGAAAACGTGTTTCAGGTGTGTGCCAGGGTTGCCGTGTTTTGTGTCGAGAGGGACGGATTGATATGGGAGCAACTTCATCTAGGGTAGTTTTGAGGGTCTGGTTGTAATGATTGGCAGCCAAGTCTGGACAGGGGAGGGAAGTGATTGGGGTAAGAGCTAGTTGTAGTGTGTTAATAAGTTGCTGGCAGTTAATGGTATGTAAATTTCTGTAAGTGTGAAAAGTAGGATTGCCATGAGAAAAGTGAGGGGTCTTTATGGTAAAAGAAAGAAGATTGTGGTCAGAAAGTGGGAAGGATAAGTTACTAAAGTTTGAGACTGAGCAATGACAGAAGAAGACTAGATCAAGTATATTGCCCTGTTCATGCGTGGCAGAGGAAGTAAGTTGTGATAGGCTAAGTGAGGAGGTTAAAGAAAGAAAATGAGCAGCTGATAGGGAGATCAGATCATCAATGGGGATATTAACCATTATTCCTCCTAGACGCCCCGGCGCGTCCTCTCGCGAGACACGAGATTTCCTGTGAACGCGCCCACACAGGAGGGCGCGTTCACAGGAACCGGAGGTAAACGAGTGCATCTTCAGCCTGTCAGCGGCGATCATTCGCTAGGCAGGCTGTAGATGCGATTTTTCTAACCCCAAAAAGGTATATTAGACGCTGTATTGATAACAGCGTCTAATATACCTGCTACCTGGTCCTCTGGTGGTCCCTTTTGCTTGGATCGACCACCAGAGGACACAGGCAGCTCTGTAGGTAGCACCAAACACCACTACACCCCCCCCCCTGTCACTTATTAACCCCTTATTAACCCCTGATTACCCCATATAGACTCCTTGATCACCCCCGTCATTGATCACCCACCTGTAAGACTCTATTCAAACGCCCGTATGTGTTTTGCGGATCCACGGATCCACAAACACATACTGACGTCTGAATGGAGCCTTACAGGGGGGTGATCAATGACAGGGGGGTGATCACCCCATATAGACTCCCTGATCACCCCCCTGTAAGGCTCCATTCAGACGTCCGTATGTGTTTTGTGGATCCACGGATCCGCAAAACACGGACACCGCGGATCAGCAAAACACGGAACACCAGCAATGTGCTTTCCGCATTTTGCGGATCCGCACATTGCCAGAACTATATAGAAAATGCCTTTTCTTGTCCGCAATTGTGGACAAGAATAGGACATACAAACGCAAAAACACAAATGCAATGGCACTCTGCAACCAGCACTCTGCCCTGCCTCTATGCTGGATGTTGAATGAGGCATTAGTGTACATTTTGGCCAAAGCGTAATAAGTCACTCACCACGTCAAGGTCGCCTCTATGAGTGGTCCCTAACACTAGTTCCTACCTGTTATGGGCCATGACAGCCACACAAAGTCCAGGGAGCGCAGGTTCAGCATGCACGCCAGGCACACTCTGCTTTTAACCCCGTCCGGTGCCATAACAGCTTCCATCGGATCCAGGGATGCAAGTACCAACATGCATGCTGAGCCCACTATATACTTCTCCTGGAGCCAAATGGCTACTGGTAGGTGCTATATAAGCAGACTCAGTTTTATACTGACTTTAAAACCAGCCTCCAGGGCAGACTAACTGGTCAGGTGTGCATGACTGCTTGGAGATCGCCACGCCTCCAATATATACTACAAAGAAAAAGAATTGTGGGGGGTTCAGTCATTCAACATCCAGCATAGAGGCAGGGCAGAGTTCTGGTTGCAGAGTGCTGGTTGCATTTGTGTTTTTGCGTTTGTATGTGTATTTCGCCATAGCAATGTGCACCTGCATACAGGGTTGTGCTGACTAAACCCCCCACAATTTTTTTCTTTGTAGTATATATTGGAGGCGTGACTTTTCTTACAAAGTCTCATATTCCACTAACTTGTGACCAAAAATAAAATCTCACATGAACTTACCATACCCCTCACGGAATCCAAATGCGTAAAAATTTTTAGACATTTAGATTCCAGACTTCTTCTCACGCTTTAGGGCCCCTAAAATGCCAGAGCAGTATAAATACCCCACAAATGACCCTATTTCGGAAAGTAGACACCCCAAGGTATTCGCTGAGGGGCATATTGAGTCCATGAAAGATTGAACTTTTTGTCACAAGTTAGCGGAAAGGGAGACTTTGTGAGAAAAAAAATTAATAAAATTCCGCTAACTTGTGGCAAAAAAAATAAATTCTATGAACTCGCCATGCCCCTCACGGAATACCTTCTTCTTTCCAAAATGGGGTCACTTGTGGTGTATTTATACTGCCCTGGCATTTTAGGGGCCCTAAAGCGTGAGAAGAAGTCTGGAATATAAATGTCAAAAAATGCCCTCCTAAAAGGAATTTGGGCCCCTTTGCGCACCTAGCCTGCAAAAAAATGTCACACATGTGGTATCGCCGTACTCAGGAGAAGTAGGGCAATGTGTTTTGGGGTGTCTTTTTACGTATTCCCATGCTGGGTGAGAAAAATATCTCTCTAAAATGACAACTTTGTATACATTTTTTTGGAAAAGTTGACTTTTACAGAGATATTTATCTCACCCAGCATGGGTATATGTAAAAATACACCCCAAAACACATTGCCCTACTTCTTCTGAGTACGGCGATACTACATGTGTGACACTTTTTTGCAGCCTAGGTGCGCAAAGGGGCCCAAATTCCAAAGAGTATCTTTACAATTTCACAGGGCATTTTTTACGCATTTGGATTCCAGACTTCTTCTCACGCTTTAGGGCCCCTAAAATGCCAGGGCAGTATAAATACCCCACAAGTGACCCCATTTTGGAAAGAAGACACCCCAAGGTATTCCGTGAGGGGTATGGTGAGTTCATGTAAAATTTTATTTTTTGTCACAAGTTAGTGGAATATGAGACTTTGTAAGAAAAAAATAAAATAAAAAAATTTCCCGCTAACTTGTGACAAAAAATAAAAACTTCCATGAAGTCACTATGCCCATCAGCGAATACCTTAGGGTATCTACTTTCCGAAATGGGGTCATTTGTGGGGTGTTTCTACTGTCTGGGCATTGTAGAACCTCAGGAAACATGACAGGTGCTCGGAAAGTCAGAGCTGCCTCAAAATGCGGAAATTCACATTTTCGCACCATAGTTTGTAAACGCTATAACTTTTGCGCAAACCAATAAATATACACTTACTGCATTTTTTTTATCAAAGACATGTAGAACAATACATTTAGAGAAAAATTTATATAGAAATGTAGTTTTAAAAAAAAAAAAATTACAACTGCAGCGTACTCTAGAGCTGGGCATTCAAGTGGTGAGCAGACGGGCTCCCACTTTGTCCTCTGCACCAGTGGCGTAGGGATCGCCATAGCAGCCATAGCAATGGCTATGGGCCCGGGATGCCGACTGAGGATAAAAAAAAAAAGTTTTAAGTGGCGGTGTGATCGGGGCCCCCCCTCTCCTCATTGGTGGCAGCGGCAGTTCCGATCGGAGTCCCAGCAGTGTATTGCTCGGGCTCCGATAGGTTACCATGGCAGCCAGAATGCTACTGAATTTCTGGCTGCCATGGTCAGTTAGTCATACTTACATGCGCTGTGGCCGCCAGGCGCTCCTCCTTCTTGTAACTCGTCACAGGTCTGTGCGGCGCATTGCTATAAGCATAAGCAATGCGCCACACAGACCTGTGACCGTTACAAGAAGAAAGAGCGCCAATCGGCCACAGCACATGTAATGATGTAAGTATGCTGCAGAGCAGAGTAACTGACCATTGTAGCTGCTGTACGTCCCTGTTCTGACTGTGCGCTTCTGTTTGTGTGCTGTGTCCTGTGCATGTCACTGGTGGTAGGTGAGGGGTAATCCGGGGACACCCCCCCACCCCACCTTGTCATGGGTAGTGACCTGGGCTGCCGCTGACACCACTGATGGGGGGCTGGAGGGCCCACCAATGATTTTGATACCGGAGAGGGGGGCAAACTGCCCACCAATTAAGGATTTTAATACAGGGGAGGGGGGGCACACTGCCCACCAATAAATGATTTTAATACAGGGTAGGGGGGGCACACTGCCCACCAATGAATGATTTTAATACAGGGGAGGGGGGGGCACACTGCCCACCAATGATTTTATTACCGGGGGGGGGGGGGGGGGGGGGTTGGGGAGGGCACACTGCCCACCAATGATTTTAATACCGGGGAGGGTGCACTGGAGGCTGGCGAGAGGCACTGGGGGCTGGTGAGAGGCACTGGGGGCTGGTGAGAAGAAACTGGGGGGCTGATGGAGAGGCTACTGGGGGGCTGATGGAGAGGCTACTGAGGGGGCTGATGGAGAGGCTACTGGGGGGGCTGATGGAGAGGCTACTGGGGGGGCTGATGGAGAGGCTACTGGGGGGGCTGATGGAGAGGTTACTTGGGGCTGCTATGAGGCTACTGAGGGCTCTTATTTGATGTCTGATTGGGGGTCATTCATATTGGGATCTTAGCTGAGGTGTGATCTGAGGTCTTATTTGGGGTCTTATTACCATTGGGGATCTTATTGGGGCTGTCAGCTGAGGTCTGATTAACATTGGTGGTCTGACCTGAGGTATAATGAAAAATATTTTTTTTCCGGAGCAGCTTAGAGAAAAAAGGCCACTCAGTCTCCCACACTCCTTCTGCCCGGCCAAGCCTGCCAGCACCCTTGAGACCAAGCCAGCCAGCACCCCTGAGACCAAGCCACCAGCACCCATGAGTCTTCAGAACTGTAAGTAAATTATATATAAGGGGAGCTTATAATATGAAAGAGACGAATTATGTCAAAGCGGCTCTTCACCTACACGTGTATCAGCACTAGATATATACCCTTACTCTCCCTAATACCCAAACTACACAAGATACATATCCCTACTTTCTGTCTAATACACATACACACCCCACGATATGTACTTTCACCTTCACCTTCTTGTGTTACAGACCCCTGTACAATTTAACAATCTTCTTTAATACACAGACATTTAGATTCATACATTTCCTACACTGGCACAAATGGGTTGCCAGTGACTAACTGTCTGTGCTCAGTCCTACGCGTAACCGTCGCAAGTGCATGAGGAGCTGCGGATGTGGCGGCGAGGTCCGAGAGGTGTGTGGGGGTGGGAGATCCAGGAGGGGGGCCCATACATTTTTTTTGCTATGGGGCCCAGTCATTTTTAGCTACGCCCCTGCTCTGCACTCTCCCCTAGCTTATTTTTGTAAAGCTCATGTGGTTGGATGTCACGGGCTGCTACAAATGCAGACATAATATTTGTAAGACCTGTCAGTACATTAAAGTAAGCAAGGTGTTTAAATCTAGTGCCTCGGGTGAAGTCTTTAAGATCAAATCTTACATTAATTGTAACACTAGCAATGTGGTTTATTTGGCCACATGCAGCAGCTGTGACGTCCAATATGTGGGGTGCACCTATAACAGTTTAAGGCCTCATGCACACGACCGTGCCGTTTTTTGCGGTCCGCAAACCGCGGATCCGCAAAAAACAGAAGCCGCCCGTGTGCCTTCCGCAATTTGTGGAACGGAACGGGCGGCTGTCAATATAATGCTTATTCTTGTCCGCAAAGCGCGAACAAGAATAGGACATGTTATATTTTTTTTGCGGGGCCGCGGAACGGATGCGGACAGCACACGGAGTGCTGTCCTGCATCTTTTGCGGCCCCATTGAAGTGAATGGGTCTGCATCGAAGCCGCCAAAACGGCGGCTCGAATGCGGACCCAAACAACAGTCGTGTGCATGAGGCCTTAAAGTGAGGTTTAGGAAACACCTCTCGGATATCTCAAATTTAAAATTAATAAATGTCTCTAGTTATCCCGACATTTTAGGGATATACATAAGGGGGATACAACAGATTTGGAGATCATGGGTATTGGAAGGGTTTTTAAACCGACTAGGGGAGGGGATTTTAAAGGGGTTGTCCGGGTCCAGAGCTGAACCCCGACATACCCATAATTTCACCCAGGCAGCCCCCCTGATGTTAGCATTGGAGCATTTCATGCTCCGGTGCTCTCCTTTGCCCTGCGCTGGGTCGTGTAGGGCAAGGGCTCTTTTATTTACAGTAACACACTGCCGGGCAGAGGCGTCACCGGCTCTGATGGGCGGGCTTTAGCAGTGCCCTAGCCGTTTTACAGGCTAGAGCAGCTCTAAAGTCCGCCCATCAGTGCTGGTGATGTCACTGGGCTCACTGCTGGGTGGAAGCTTCAGCCTGGCAGCCCTAAGGAAAGCCCGGTCCGTCACTGGTACTCAAGAAAATGCCTTTGCCCTGCGCGATTTAGCGCAAGGAAAAGCAGAGCATTGGAGCATGAACTGCTCCAATGCCCAAGTCAGGGGGGTTGCCTGGGTGAAAATGGGGGTATGTCCGGGTTCAGCTCTGAACCCGGCCAACCCCTTTAATATATTGCTTTTTATTTTGGATTTTTTCCTTGAATACTAGAATCCCTAAAGGCATGAATTATAGACATGATCTTATTTTCGAATATTGATTCAGGTTACTTGCTTTACTGTGTTGTAATCATATGCAGTTTATTTGTATTTTATTATGCCACTTGACACTCTCAATGATTATTCAACACATGGATAAGGGGGTATGCCTGCACTGGGGGAAGATTTTTCAGTAGGTTTGGTAACACACTATGTTCATGATTAAGACACTTTGTCGAACGCGTAGACCACAACCTATTCTGGTCAGCCTATGGAATTTTAAAAGGACTATAATAAAGGATTAGAGTTTTACCCGTGGCCTATGTGCTGGAATTTTGCTCCTTCTGTTATGGATTGTTTCCCTGGTCCGGTGTTTCTGTGCACGGCTGTGGAGTGGGTGAGCTGAAACATATTACTATTTCTCACCTCCTCTTTCATGCTTCGTGGTGGGAACCATACATGTAGAAACCATGGCAGTTGGAAAAAAGACTTTAATATTTTGATTCATCAGACCAAAGTACAGATTTCCACTTGTCTAATGTCCATTCTTTGTGTTTCTTCACCCAAGTAATTTTCTTAATCTTGTTCTTTAGTAGTTTAGCGATTTGACCATGAAAGCCTGATTTTCGCACTTTTCTCTGAGCAGTTGATGTTGAGATATGTCTGGTACTTGATCTCTGTAAAGCATTTATATAGGCTCTGATTTGAGAGCCTAATGACCGAGACAGAGGAACATGTAAGCTCTGTGGCCTACTCGCAGCTTAAGCACAGCGCCGTACATTGCCTAGGCCATGTGATCGATGAACGTGTTATCACTAGCTTGCAGAAAGCTACAGCTAATCAGCATGGGTCCCAGGTGTCAGACCCTCAACGATCAGATACTAAGCACCTATCTAGAGGAAATCCTTGGGAAAACCTTTTAATATAAGCTGCTTACTAATGTATTGTGATTGTCCATATTGCATCCTTAGCTGGCTTGATTCATTTTTCCATCATATTATACACTGCTTGTATTCAGGGGTTACAGCCACTGCTGCAGCACAGATATGAGGAGGCTGGGAAGGAAGGGAGCTGTCTTACATGCGTGCTCCCGAGGTCCCGACCACCAGAGAGACCAGCACTTTTTCTTATAATGTGAAGGCACGACCACTGCTGGATTACAGGGTGATCGTATTCCCTAGAAACGAGCAGTGTATAATGTGATGGGAATGTGGACAATCACAATACATTAGTAAGTGGCTTATATTAGGGTACTTTCACACTTGCGTTAAACTTTTCCGGTATTGAGTTCCGTCCTAGGGGCTCAATACCAGAAAAAAACTGATCATTTTTATCCTAATGCATTCTGAAAGCAGAGCAATCCGTTCAGTATGCATCAGGATGTCTTCAGATCAGTCACTGTACGTTTTTTCGGACTGAGAAAAATCCGCAGCATGCTGCGGTATTTTCTCCGTCCAAAATTCCGGAACACTTGCCGGAATGCCGGAGCCGGCATTATTTTCCATTGAAATGCATTAATGCCGGATCCGGCCCCAAGTGTTCTGGAAAAACGGATCATGCGCAGACCTTTAAAAATGTGAGAAAGATAAATACCAGATCCGTTTTTCCACATGACAACCGGAGAGACGGATCCGGTATTTCAATGTATTTGTCAGACGGATCCAGATCCTTCTGACAAATGCCATCAGTTTGCGTCAGGATTGCCGGATCCTGCAGGCAGTTCCGGCGATAAATGTAATTTGCTAAATTGAGACAATTCCCATACATCGTTTTCATGAATCTACAATGTAGAAAAGAAAAAGAAAAAACATGGAATGAAAAGGTGTGTCCAAACTTTTGCTGCTGCCGATTCTATCTACATCAGAAGAATAGCTTGCAGTGGCCAGATGGTGTGACGAGATATGGAACTTCCCTACTTGTGGTGTAGCCGTTAATTACAAAGATGTACCCATAAATCCTTTATTCAACACAGAAACTTCTTTTATAATTGAGCATTATTTATTAGCATTGTGTTGCTCGCCATAGTGAATACAGTACAAATGAATTAATTATGAATTTATTATTCTGGACATAAGAAGCAATAGCAGAGTATCTAAGTGTGATGAACAGACAGAACGTTGCGGAATCTTGAAGAAGAATCAATTGAACTCAAAAAATGTCTTCATTTTCCACATCTTTCACATGTGGTTTGTCTATAGACAGTTCAAAGGAAACGGTGCAGTCTGCTAACTAGAAACCTATGTATTTTGTAGCTTATATAAACAAAGGCCAAAACGCAGGCCAATAGATAAATTCAAGACAACTAAAGCCTATACTAGACGGAGTAAATATCATACCGAATGTCGTTAATGCGAACAAAATTCAATGAGCCTCGCTAGTTGTAATAAGTATGAGCGATTAAACGACGAGTGAGGAATCGCTCGTTTCTCGCCAATCATTCCTTGTTCACAGATCCGTTTGTATAATATGGAGTTGTCTACTCGCTTACAGATCACATAGAGGTGTTCCACCTGAAGCCTACCTTCATGAGCAAGCATCTTTACATCATCTTTATATGTAATATACAGTGACGACTTTGTAGTGAGCGATTAACAAGTAAAGTACGAACGCACGTCGTTCCATGTAATAAGCACATTTTTAGTCGCTAACAAGTCGAAAAATCTTCAGTCTATAATCAGTATATACAAGACATCTGCTGGTCTAATACAAGCCTAAGGGCTGTATTAGATTATTCGATCTAGCAGGCGATTTGTCGGGAGGAAAACGTTCCCTCCTGGCAATCGCCTGCTCGCTAATGGAGGAGACTCCTGCTATTACATGCAGTGATCTCCTCCTCAGCATGGGGAGGAGCGATCGCTATGCTATCACTCATCTGCATGTTGTCTAGTTGTTTGCCGGCAGCAGATCGTATTTAGACAGCACAATCTGCTGCTGGCATACGATTTCTAAGCAGGCTTAAAAATCTGGATTGCTCGATGAACAACAGCAGTATTAGGCCCCTTTTACACAGGGGGAGAGTTTTCCGTGCGGGTGCGATGCGTGAGTTGAACGCATTGCACCCGCACTGAATCCGGATCCATTCATTTCTATGGGGCTGTGCACATGAGCAGTGATTTTCACGCAATTGAAGTGAATGGGGCTGCGTGAAAATCGCAAGCAAGTGCGGATGCGGTGCGATTTTCACGCATGGTTGCTAGTATGAAAGTCTATTCACTGCATTATTTTCCCTTAAACCATGGTTATAAGGGAAAATAATAGCATTCTTTAATACAGAATACTTAGTAGAAGGTCAATTGAGGGTTAAAAATAAAAAATAACTCACCTCCAATTGATCTCGTAGCTGCCGGACCTGTCAAAGGACCTGTGGTGACATCACTGTGCTCATCACATGATACATCACATGATCCATCATCATGGTGATGGACCATGTGATGAGCTCAGTGACGTTACCATAGGTCCTTTGACAGGTCCTAAAGAAAGAACAGGAGATTGGCAGCTACGCGATCATATGGAGGTGTTATTTTTTATTTTTAACCCTCAATTGACCTACTAAGCATTCTGTATTAAAGAATGCTTTTATTTCCCTTCTTACCATGTTATAAGGGAAAATAATACAATTTAAAGAATACTGAACCCAAACTTCTGTGAAGAAGTCCGGGTTCAGGTCTGGGTACCAAACATGCCGATTTTTCTCATGCGCGTGCAAAATGCATTAAAACGCTTTGCACTCGCGGGGAAAAAAAATCGCGCATGTTCCCGCAACCCACACGCATCTTTTCCCGCAACGCCCGTGTGAACCCAGCCTTAGACTGTCAGATCATAGTTAACAAGCGTTCCTGCGACCAACAGATTATGTGACAGATTTTCTGACCAATTATTGGTCAGATGGCCGTAAACACACACAGATCTTTTGTTATACACATCCACTATTGGTCTGAATGGACAGAAATTGGTCAGATAAGGCCTTATAGTGGTTTTAGACAAACCAATAATTGGGCAGTTTATCGGAAAGGCCTGTTCCTGCCAACGCTCTGGCCATCTAAATTTGCCTCCTATCACCCAATGAATGAGCAAAACGCTTGTTCATCGGGTGATCCTGTCGTTCGTACAGGCACACCAATAATCGTTTCTGGGCAGCAGATCGTGCGGTCTAAACATCAATTTGCTGCCCAAAAGTAATGATTCTGTATGGGACGAGGGATCGCTATAGCAGAGTGCGTCACAGCCAGGGAGAAAAAAACTTCTCTCTGGGTGTGACGCGCTCTGCTGCAATTGGGCAGCTCACAGCCAGGGAGGAGATGCCCCTTGAGAAAAGCTGGCGTTTCCTCCTCCCTGTCTGATGCTATTAATCAACATTAAAAAAAAATTGCACACGGAAATCTACTAATCATGCCCTACAGTGCGAGGTACTAATATTGTAATGTCAGGACCAGTGAAAGGTCCTCTTTAAGATTCACGGCCCGTGTAAAGTGCCCTTTAGACACTAGAAGATCATTATCAGTAATTATGGAAAATCACCACTTCCAGTAGCTTGAGGAGGCATTACTCTTCAGACCTCAGAAACTAATTGAGGTTACACTTTGCATTCGATTTGCCACATTCATTAAAACTCAGTTTTTAACAATTCCTGACAGCTAATCCTAGTACACAGTCACTCTCTTAGGTCAGATCACTACTATAGTGCAAGAATGTGAAATGTCGGAATAATACTAGAGACAATGATTTATTTCAGCTTTTCTTTTATCACATTCCCAGTGGCTCAGAAGTTTACATATACCAAGTTGATGCAGTTGAAGGGGTTTTCCAAGATATTTTTACTGATGACCTATCCTCTGGACACCTGCCGATCAGCTATTTGGGAAGGCAGCGGCACCCGCAATAGTGCAGTGGCCTTCTCAAAGCTTTCCCTAGGTCATGTGATGTCACATTAATTGGACACATGGCCTAGGCGCAGCTCAACCCCATTGAAGTGGATGCGGCTGAGCTGCGTTATCAAGTACCACCGCTATACATTGTACAGCGCTGTGCTTGGTGAGCTGAAAGAAGGCCACGGTTCCTAAGGCCTCTTTCACACAACCGTTTTTTTTTCCAATGGTTCCGCCCAAAAAACGGAACCATTGGAATGCATTCCGTTTCCGTTTTTCCGTTCCGTTGAAAGATAGAACATGTCCTATTATTGCCTGCAAATCACATTCCATGGCTCCATTCAAGTCAATTTTTTCTATGCAATTACTGTATACTGTATATTCGATACGGAAAAACAGAATGGAAAAACGGAACAGAAACGGAAACAAAAAACGGAACTACGGATCCGTGAAAAACGGACCGCAAAACACTGAAAAAGCCATGCGGTCATGTTAAAGAGGCCTAAAGCAACCCTCTTAAACATTAACCATTTTATGATGTACAATGTGCCTTTTTACGGTGACCAATAAAGCTCCCGTCGTCCTGTCAAATAAGGAAATGTCTAAGGAAGCTGGGAACACGGCCTTTGAGAGCAGTGTGAGCATAGACTTTGTAAAATCACTGGGAACACCTTGACTCAAGGGGGTACTTGACCTCGTCTTGAAAAGTTTCAGAAACTCTGCTGTATATAACCCATATGGAAAACAATAAAATACAGGAGGTATTAAAATGACCCAACTCTGAGGCAGTGGAGGCTGGGATAATACAATAGGTTTATAGGATAACTGTCAGCTTCAAAACAACCCCCTAGCTAGAGTAGGTGGTGTATAGTGTAAGTGATGCTGAGTTTGATTATGTACTGTATTTTTCGATTTATAAGACGCACTTTTTTATGCACACCGTTCCGTGTGCATTCTGCATAACGGATGCGGACCAATTCACTTCAAATCCGGAGATGTGGAATGGCGTGGAACGGAAGCACGGAACGGAACCCTACGGGATCACTACGGAGTGCTATCTTTTTGCGGAACGGCCGGATCGCGGACCCATTAAAGTGAATGGGTCCGCGATCCACTTCGGCTGCCCCACGGATGTGTTTTTTGCATTGGGGCCCGCATTTTGCGTACCGCAACTCGACCACGGGGCACACACGTTCGTGTGCAGGAGGCCTAACAGGGAGATGTATTGGTGTAACAGAACTGTATGGGTGTAACAGAACTAGGTACATTTAATTAGGTAACCACATGCACCATTGATGGTTATTACAATGGTCAGTAGATGACACATTAAGGGTAACAAGAGATGACAAACCCCCCCCCCCCCCCTTACACCCTAAAGTTACTGACCTTGACCCCTGCACATCAGCAAAACACCAGTAAACCACATTCACTTCAAAGAGGACCTAGAAAATATTTTTTATAATTTTCTGTTGTCTAAATCTTGGGTGCGTCTTATAAAGCGAAAAATACTGTAATATTTATCTTCATACTCACTTGCATTCCAACGCTGTATTCCAACAATCCAGCAGTAAAATGCACTGAGAGGACTCCTCTTTAAAACATCTACAATATGTTAGTGAACATGGGAGTCCGCTCAGTAAATTTTACTGCTGGTTTGTTGGAGCACGGAGATGGAATGCAAGTGAGTATGAAGATAAAAATTACATAACCGGACTCCGCACCACTTACACTATATGTCCACACAGTGGCGAACATAGAGAAGTAAGGGCCCCATAGCAAGGATCAAACCAGGCCCCCCACACAGGACAGAAGAGTTTCTGCCTAAACCCTTTTCAATGACCCTTAGGCCATTTTTCCACTGCCTCATTTGCTAAAAGTTGTTCCTTTGGAGTCCTGACCAAGTTTTCACCTCCAGTAGAAGAGGAGATAATCCCAACTAAGACTGGTCCCCCTCTTGCCCTGGGCCCCATAGCAGTCATATGGTCTGCCGCTATGGTAGTTACGCCCCTGTGTCCACATCTATAGACCAGGAGTTTTATAGTTCATCTCAATGAGTAATGATAGTGGAAACAGATGACTGTTGGAGCCCCAATCATGAGGCAGGTTTGGAACACTTAGATTAACCCCTTAACCCCTTAAGGACTCAGCCCTATTTCACCTTAAGGACTTGGCCATTTTTTGCAAATCTGACCAGTGTCCCTTTAAGTGCTCATAACTTTAAAACGCTTTGACTTACCCAGGCCGTTCTGAGATTGTTTTTTCGTCACATATTGTACTTCATGACACTGCTAAAATTGGGTCAAAAAAGTTAATTTTTTTGCACCAAAAAATAAATTTTTTACAATTTTTTTTGAAAAATTAGCAAATTTCAAAGTTTCAGTTTCTCTACTTCTGTAATACATAGTAATACCCCCAAAAATTGTGATGGCTTTACATTCCCCATATGTCTACTTCATGTGTGTAGCATTTTGGGAATGATATTTTATTTTTTGGGGATGTTACAAGGCTTAGAAGTTTAGAAGCAAATTTTGAAATTTTTCAGAAATCTTCAAAATCCCACTTTTTATGGACCAGTTCAGGTTTGCAGTCATATTGTGAGGCTTAGATAATAGAAACCTCCCAAAAATGACCCCATTCTAGAAACTACACCCCTCAAGGTATTCAAAACTGTTTTTTCAAACTTTATTAACCCTTTAGGTCTTCCACAAGAGTTAATGGCAGATGGAGAAACAATTTAGAAATTTCTATTTTGGGGAAAATTTTCCAATATAATCAATTTTTTCCAGGAGTAAAACAAGGGTTAACTGCCAAACAAAACTCAAAATGGGTTGCCCTGATTCTGTAGTTTGCAGAAACACCCCATATGTGGTCGTAAACTACTGTTTGGCCAAACGGCAGGACATAGGAGGGGAACACCATATGGGTTTTGGAAGGCAGATTTTGCAGGACTGGTTTTGTTTATACCATGTCCCATTTGAAGCCCCCTGTTGCACCCCTAGAATAGAAATTTCAAAAAAGTGACTCCATCTAAGAAAGTACACCCCTCAAGGTATTCAAAACTGGGTTTACAAACTTTGTTAACCCTTTAGGTGTTCCACAAGAGTTAATGGCAGATGGAGAAACAATTTAGAAATTTCTATTTTTTGGAAAATTTTCCAATATAATCAATTTTTTCCAGGAGTAAAACAAGGGTTAACTGCCAAACAAAACTCAAAATGGGTTGCCCTGATTCTGTAGTTTGCAGAAACACCCCATATGTGGTCGTAAACTACTGTTTGGCCAAACGGGAGGACATAGAAGGAGGGGAACGCCATATGGGTTTTGGAAGGCAGATTTTGCAGGACTGGTTTTGTTTATACCATGTCCCATTTGAAGCCCCCTGTTGCACCCCTAGAATAGAAATTTCAAAAAAGTGACTCCATCTAAGAAAGTACACCCCTCAAGGTATTCAAAACTGGGTTTACAAACTTTGTTAACCCTTTAGGTGTTCCACAAGAGTTAATGGCAGATGGAGAAACAATTTAGAAACTTCTATTTTTTGGAAAATTTTCCAATATAATCAATTTTTTCCAGGAGTAAAACAAGGGTTAACTGCCAAACAAAACTCAAAATGGGTTGCCCTGATTCTGTAGTTTGCAGAAACACCCCATATGTGGTCGTAAACTACTGTTTGGCCAAACGGGAGGACATAGAAGGAGGGGAACACCATATGGGTTTTGGAAGGCAGATTTTGCAGGACTGGTTTTGTTTATACCATGTCCCATTTGAAGCCCCCTGTTGCACCCCTAGAATAGAAATTTCAAAAAAGTGACTCCATCTAAGAAAGTACACCCCTCAAGGTATTCAAAACTGGGTTTACAAACTTTGTTAACCCTTTAGGTGTTCCACAAGAGTTAATGGCAGATGGAGAAACAATTTAGAAATTTCTATTTTTTGGAAAATTTTCCAATATAATCAATTTTTTCCAGGAGTAAAACAAGGGTTAACTGCCAAACAAAACTCAAAATGGGTTGCCCTGATTCTGTAGTTTGCAGAAACACCCCATATGTGGTCGTAAACTACTGTTTGGCCAAACGGGAGGACATAGAAGGAGGGGAACACCATATGGGTTTTGGAAGGCAGATTTTGCAGGACTGGTTTTGTTTATACCATGTCCCATTTGAAGCCCCCTGTTGCACCCCTAGAATAGAAATTTCAAAAAAGTGACTCCATCTAAGAAAGTACACCCCTCAAGGTATTCAAAACTGGGTTTACAAACTTTGTTAACCCTTTAGGTGTTCCACAAGAGTTAATGGCAGATGGAGAAACAATTTAGAAATTTCTATTTTTTGGAAAATTTTCCAATATAATCAATTTTTTCCAGGAGTAAAACAAGGGTTAACTGCCAAACAAAACTCAAAATGGGTTGCCCTGATTCTGTAGTTTGCAGAAACACCCCATATGTGGTCGTAAACTACTGTTTGGCCAAACGGCAGGACATAGAAGGAGGGGAACGTCATATGGTTTTTGGAAGGCAGATTTTGCTGGACTGGTTTATTTACACCATGTACCCTTTCAAGCCCCCTGATGCACCCCTAGAGTAGAAACTCCATAAAAGTGACCCCATCTAGGAAACTACAGGATAAGGTGGTTGTTGTTTTGGGACTATTTTAGGGGTAAATATGATTTTTGGTTGCTCTATATTACTCTTTTTTGAGGCAATGTAACAAAAAAATTAAATTCTAAAGAATTTTCTACATTCGCTATTTAGTTTTGTGGAACACCTAAAGGGTTAACATAGTTTGTAAAGTAACTTTTGAATACCTTGAGGGGTGTAGTTTCTTAGATGGGGTCACTTTTTTTGGAGTTTCTAGTCTAGGCTACATCAGGGGGGGCTTCTAATGGGACATGGTGTCAAAAAAAAAACTGTCCATCAAAATCTGCCTTCCAGAAACCGTATGGAGTTCCCTTCGTTCTATGCCCTGCCGTGCGGCTATATAGCCATTTACGACCACATATGGGGTGTTTCTGCAAACTACAGAATCAGGGCCATAAATATTGAGTTTTGTTTGGCTGTTAACCCTTGCTTTATTACCGGCAAAAGGGATTCAAATTGAAATTTTGCCCAAAAATGGGTGTTTTGGCACCGTTTTTGTTTTATATTTTTAACACCGTTCATTCGAGGCGTTTGGTCAAATGTTATTTTTATAGCGACGACTTTTACGCACGCGACGATGCCCAATATGTATGGCTCTCAGACTTTGGAGACACTAAGCAGGCATCCTAAAAACTGCGGCCCTCCAGATGTTGTAAAACTACAATTCCCACCATGCCCTGCTGATGGCTGTAGGTTGTCTGGGCATGCTGGGAGTTATAGTTTTACAACATCTGGAGGGCCGCAGTTTGAGGATGCCTGCTCTAAAACTAATATTTTTTTGGGGAAAAAAAATTGTTTCTGTGTCTCCAAAGTCTAAGAGCCATAGTGTTTTATGTTCTCTAGTGGACTGTTGGGGATTATAAAAATTTAGTACTCCATGGAAGTGTGATACTCCCTGAAGCAATCGATAACGCAGAGGCCCGGATGATCGGGGCACGTGTCACATTGAGTGGTGGTGTCCTTCCGTATCCCCCTCTTGTGACACACTCTGCATCTTTTTTGGGTTCGTCCCTTCTTTCCAATATGGGGGACCACACCTGGAAAGTGTTGGCCAGGGACGATCCGGGCGCCTCCAGTTCCCGAGGTACTCCGGCCTGCTCTTTCCCGGTCCGAAAAGATCAGGTCTTTGAGGACTGCCTCATAGAATTGGAGGAATGTCCCTGTGCTGCCAGCGCTTCGGGATAGTACAAAAGAGTTGTACATGGCAACCTGCACCATGTAGACCGTAACTTTTTTGTACCATGCCCGGGTTTTGCGCATGGCATTATATGGCGTGAGGACTTGATCAGAGAGATCAACTCCTCCCATATACCGATTGTAGTCGACGATACAATCGGGCTTGAGGACCGTTGCCGCGGTACCTCGCACAGGGACTGGGGTGGTGCTGTTACCGTGGATTGTGGACAGCATAAGGACATCCCTCTTGTCCTTATACCTGACCAGCAACAGGTTTCCACTGGTAAGGGCACGGGTCTCACCCCTGGGGATAGGTACCTGGAGGGGGTGGGCAGGGAGGCCGCGCTGATTTTTCCGCACGGTCCCACAAGCGAACGTGGATCTGGCGGCAAGGGACCTGAACAAGGGAATGCTGGTATAAAAGTTATCCACGTACAAGTGGTAACCCTTATCCAGCAGTGGGTGCATAAGGTCCCACACGAGTTTCCCGCTAACACCCAGAGTGGGGGGGACATTCTGGGGGTTGAATACGGGAATCTCGCCCCTCGTACACACGAAATTTGTAAGTGTACCCTGAGGTACTCTCACAAATTTTGTATAGCTTCACGCCATACCTCGCCCGCTTTGTGGGAATGTATTGGCGGAAACTGAGTCTCCCCTTGAACGCAACGAGAGACTCATCAACCGCGACCTCCCTTCCAGGTACGTAGGCCTGCTGAAATGTGGCCCCAAAGTGATCGATGACCGGCCGTATCTTATACAGCCGGTCATAGGCAGGATCACCTCGGGGTGGACATGCTGCATTATCGGAATAATGCAGACATTTCCGGATGGCCTCAAACCGGGGACGTGTCATGACCATACTGTACAGTGGGGTCTGGTATAGGACGTCCCCACTCCAGTATTGCCTGACACTGGGTTTTTGGACTAGACCCATATGCAGCACGAGGCCCCAAAATGTCCTCATTTCGGCTGCACTGACCGGCGTCCAGCCACCGGGTCTAGCCAGAAATGAGCCTGGGTTTTGAGCGACGAACTGTTGGGCGTACAGATTCGTCTGCTCCACCATCAAATTCACCAGTGGGTTACTGAAAAAAAAACTAAAAAAGTCTATTTCAGTAAACCCCACTGTGGGAATCTGGTGGTGGTGGGGGGCTGGTAGGGGGGGGCAAGTGGCAGGGGGGGCTCTGGGGTCTGATAGATGGATCAAAAAAGTTTTGTGTAAAAGTTCTTTTTTTTTTTTTTTTTTTCCTAACTAACTTTTCCCTTCTTTCCCCTCCTAATGGTGCCTCTCCCTCACTGACCCTAACCTACCTGAGTGGCGATGGGTGCAGGAGGGTGATGGATGCCGATTAGGGGGACACAGGAGCTGGTGCTGGACGATGCTGCACGGTCAGGGTGCTGGACAGGAAGAGGAGGGGAGAGAGGAGCGCAGGAAGTTTGAATCTCGCGCCTCTCTCCCCTGCACCAATCAGCACCCTGGACAGCAGTGTTCAGCACCAGGGCCAGCACCGCCTCCTCAAATCCTCGGACTGCGATTGGTGGTGTAAAATTACGCCACCGATCGCAGTCTTTTTCCGGTTCATCGGGTCACAGCACACCCGAATGGACCGGAAACGCAGAAAACCGCAGGTCTGAATGGACCTGCGGTTTTCTGCGATCGTCTATACGGGGGGGTCAAATGACCCCCCCCCCTGCGTTGTTACGGGATGCCGGCTGAATGATTTCAGCCGGCATCCCGTTCCGATTAACCCCCGCGGCGCCGGAATCGCGAATTGAAGCCATGACGTACCGGTACGTCATGGGTCCTTAAGGATTCGGGAAACATGCCGTACCGATACGTCATGGGTCCCTAAGGGGTTAATGACCCGCGCCGTACATGTACGGCGCTGGTGGACATGACTTAAAGGGAACCTGTCATCAACTTTATGCAGCCTGTACTAACAGCAGCATAAAGTAGAGACAGGTGAGTTGATTTCAGGGGTCTGTCATTTAAAAGTTAAAAGTAAGTGGTTGCTGAGAACCGACATCACAATCATTGCAGACTTTTGCCTGGAAAAGAGAGTCACATCCACCTGAGAATAGTCCTGGTTATTCATGAATTCTTGTTCTCCCTGCCCACATGCTGATGATTGACAGGCTTCTACCTAGTTTTCTCCCTTTCTCTCTAGGAGAGAACTGACAATCATCAGTAGATGGGCGGGGAGAGCAGGAGATTATGAATAACCAGGACTCTTCTCAAGTAGATTTGACTCTTTTCAAGGCCTGTGCTGGTGCTGGTTCTCAGCAACCACTTACTTTTAGCTCATGAGTGACACACTGCTGAAATCAGCATTTTTGTCACTATTTTCTCACAGGCAAGCAAGCTGAAGTGTATTACAGTGTGTAATACACTTACAGCCAATGCATTACAATACAGAAGTATTGTAATGCATTGTAAAGGGGATCAGACACCTAAAAGTTAAAGTCCCAGAGTGGGACAAAAAAGAAAAATAGTTTTACCCCAAAAATGAAAAGTTTCAAGTAAAAAAAAAAGTGCCCTTTTCCCAAAATGAAGTAAATTTTTTATAAAAAAAATAGGGAAAAATATAAAAGTAGACATATTAGGTATCGCCGCATCCGTATCCACCTATAAAATTATCACATAACCTAACCCCGCAGGTGAACACCATCAAAGAAATAAAATAAAAACTGTGCTAAAAAAAAACATTTTTTTGTCACCTGTGGGGATTTGCTCTGGTAGGCAGGTTAGCGGACGCAGTATAGAGGCAATCACACAGTCTTTAACTTAAATAGTTCAGTGTTTATTCACACAGAAGGCAAAACAAAATAACTGCTCGCAGTCTTGGTATTTGTTCACACCATGGAAAGTCCACAGAACACAAACATTCAGCTTGTTAGCAGTTTTTCATCAGCGGTCCCCAGCAGGCTTTAGGGGCCTATTTTCCAGTATGCGGCTCTCAGCCCTTTTGCATGGCACACATCTTCAGATCAAAAACCACAGAGACTCCACAGCTTCACTGCGAGATGGAGTATAATCCACACCACCTGATTAACCACTTCAGCCCCGCTAGGTGAAACCCCCTTCATGACCAGAGCACTTTTTACACTTCGGCACTACACTCCTTTCACCGTTTATCGCTCGGTCATGCAACTTACCACCCAAATGAATTTTACCTCCTTTTCTTCTCACTAATGGAGCTTTCATTTGGTGGTATTTTATTGCTGCTGACATTTTTACTTTTTTTGTTATTAATCAAAATGTAACGATTTTTTTGCAAAAAAATGACATTTTTCACTTTCAGCTGTAAAATTTTGCAAAAAAAACGACATCCATATATAAATTTTTCGCCAAATTTATTGTTCTACATGTCTTTGATCAAAAAAAAATGTTTGGGCAAAAAAAAAAATGGTTTGGGTAAAAGTTATAGCATTTACAAACTATGGTACAAAAATGTGAATTTCCGCTTTTTGAAACAGCTCTGACTTTCTGAGCACCTGTCATGATTCCTGAGGTTCTACAATGCCCAAACAGTAGAAAACCCCCACAAATGACCCCATTTCGGAAAGTAGACACCCTAAGGTATTCGCTGATGGGCATAGTGAGTTCATAGAACTTTTTATTTTTTGTCACAAGTTAGCGGAAAATGATGATGATTTTTTTATTTATTTTTTTCTTACAAAGTCTCATATTCCACTAACTTGCAACAAAAAATAAAAAGTTCTAGGAACTCACCATGCCCCTCACAGAATACCTTGGGGTGTCTTCTTTCCAAAATGGGGTCACTTGTGGGGTAGTTATACTGCCCTGGCAATTTAGGGGCCCAAATGTGTGAGAAGAACTTTGCAATCAAAATGTGTAAAAAATGACCGGTGAAATCCAAAAGGTGCACTTTGGAATATGTGCCCCTTTGCCCACCTTGGCAGCAAAAAAGTGTGACACATCTGGTATCGCCGTACTCAGGAGAAGTTGGGGAATGTGTTTTGGGGTGTCATTTTACATATACCCATGCTGGGTGAGAAAAATATCTTGGTCAAATGCCAACTTTGTATAAAAAAATGGGAAAAGTTGTCTTTTGCCAAGATATTTCTCTCATCCAGCATGGGTATATGTAAAATGACACCCCAAAACACATTCCCCAACTTCTCCTGAGTACGGCGATACCAGATGTGTCACACTTTTTTGCTGCCAAGGTGGGCAAAGGGGCACATATTCCAAAGTGCACCTTTCAGATTTTGCAGGCCATTTTTTACACATTTTGATTGCAAGGTACTTCTCACACATTTGGGCCCCTAAATTGCCAGGGCAGTATAACTACGCCACAAGTGACCCCATTTTGGAAAGAAGACACCCCAAGGTATTCCGTGAGGGGCATGACGAGTTCCTAGAATTTTTTATTTTTTGTCACAAGTTAGCGGAAAATGATGATTTTTTTTTCTTTCTCTTTTTTCCTTACAAAGTCTCATATTCCACTAACTTGCGACAAAAAAAAAAAAATTCTAGGAACTCGCCATGCCCCTCACGGAATACCTTGGGGTGTCTTCTTTCCAAAATGGGGTCACTTGTGGCGTAGTTATACTGCCCTGGCAATTTAGGGGCCCATATGTGTGAGAAGTACTTTGCAATCAAAATCTGTAAAAAATGACCGGTGAAATCCGAAAGGTGCACTTTGGAATATGTGCCCCTTTGCCCACCTTGGCATCAAAAAAGTGTCACACATCTGGTATCGCCGTACTCAGGAGAAGTTGGGGAATGTGTTTTGGGGTGTCATTTTACATATACCCATGCTGGATGAGAGAAATATCTTGGCAAAAGACAACTTTTCCAATTTTTTTATACAAAGTTGGCATTTGACCAAGATATTTTTCTCACCCAGCATGGGTATATGTAAAATGACACCCCAAAACACATTGCCCAACTTCTCCTGAGTACGGCGATACCAGATGTGTCACACTTTTTTGCTGCCAAGGTGGGCAAAGGGGCACATATTCCAAAGTGCACCTTTCGGATTTCGCAGGCCATTTTTTACACATTTTGATTGCAAAGTTCTTCTCACACATTTGGGCCCCTAAATTGCCAGGGCAGTATAACTACGCCACAAGTGACCCCATTTTGGAAAGAAGACACCCCAAGGTATTCCGTGAGGGGCATGGCGAGTTCCTAGAATTTTTTATTTTTTGTCGCAAGTTAGTGGAATATGAGACTTTGTAAGGAAAAAAGAAAAAAAAATGAAAAATCATCATTTTCCGCTAACTTGTGACAAAAAATAAAAAATTCTAGGAACTCGCCGTGCCCCTCACGGAATACCTTGGGGTGTCTTCTTTCCAAAATGGGGTCACTTGTGGGGTAGTTATACTGCCCTGGCAATTTAGGGGCCCAAATGTGTAAGAAGTACCTTGCAATCAAAATGTGTAAAAAATGGCCTGCGAAATCCGAAAGGTGCACTTTGGAATATGCGCCCCTTTGCCCACCTTGGCTGCAAAAAAGTGTCACACATGTGGTATCGCCGTACTCAGGAGAAGTTGGGCAATGTGTTTTGGGGGGTCATTTTACATATACCCATGCTGGGTGAGAGAAATATCTTGGCAAAAGACAACTTTTCCCATTTTTTTATACAAAGTTGGCATTTGACCAAGATATTTTTCTCACCCAGCATGGGTATATGTAAAATGACACCCCAAAACACATTCCCCAACTTCTCCTGAGTACGGCGATACCACATGTGTGACACTTTTTTGCAGCCTAGATGCGCAAAGGGGCCCAAATTCCTTTTAGGAGGGCATTTTTAGACATTTGGATCCCAGACTTCTTCTCACACTTTCGGGCCCCTAAAAAGCCAGGGCAGTATAAATACCCCACATGTGACCCCACTTTGGAAAGAAGACACCCCAAGGTATTCAATGAGGGGCATGGCGAGTTCCATCGAATTTTTTTTTTTTTGCATAAGTTAGCGGATATTGATTTTTTTTTGTTTTTTTCTCACAAAGTCTCACTTTCCGCTAACTTAGGACAAAAATTTCAATCTTTCATGGACTCAATATGCCCCTCACGGAATACCTTGGGGTGTCTTCTTTCCGAAATGGGGTCATATGTGGGGTATTTATACTGCCCTGGCTTTTTAGGGGCCCTAAAGCGTGAGAAGAAGTCTGGAATATAAATGTCTAAAAATGTTTACGCATTTGGATTCCGTGAGGGGTATGGCGAGTCCATGTGAGATTTTATTTTTTGACACAAGTTAGTAGAATATGAGACTTTGTAAGAAAAAACAAAACAAAAACAAACAAAAAATTTCCGCTAACTTGTGCCAAAAAAAATGTCTGAATGGAGCCTTACCAGGGGGGGGGTGATCAATGACAGGGGGGTGATCAATGACAGGGGGGTGATCACCCATATAGACTCCCTGATCACCCCCCTGTCATTGATCACCCCCCTGTAAGGCTCCATTCAGACGTCCGTATAATTTTTACGGATCCATGGATCGGATCCGCAAAACACATGCGGACGTCTGAATGGAGCCTTACAGGGGGGTTATCAATGACAGGGGGTGATCAGGGTGATCACCCCCCCTGTCACGGATCACCCCCCCTGTAAGGCTCCATTCAGACATCCGCATGATTTTTACGGATGCATGGATACATGGAGCGGATCCACAAACACATGCGGACGTCTGAATGGAGCCTTACAGGGGGGTTATCAATGACAGGGGGTGATCACCCCCCTGTCACTGATCACCCCCCCTGTAAGGATCCATTCAGACATCTGCATGATTTTTTACGGATCCATGGATACATGGATCGGATCCACAAAACACATGCGGACGTCTGAATGGAGCCTTACAGGGGGGTTATCAATGACAGGGGGTGATCAGGGTGATCACCCCCCTGTCACTGATCACCCCCCCTGTAAGGATCCATTCAGACATCCGCATGATTTTTTACGGATCCATGGATCCATGGATCGGATCCACAAAACACATGCGGACGTCTGAATGGAGCCTTACAGGGGGGTTATCAATGACAGGGGGTGATCAGGGTGATCACCCCCCTGTCACTGATCACCCCCCCTGTAAGGATCCATTCAGACATCCGCATGATTTTTTACGGATCCATGGATACATGGATCGGATCCACAAAACACATGCGGACGTCTGAATGGAGCCTTACAGGGGGGTTATCAATGACAGGGGGTGATCAGGGTGATCACCCCCCTGTCACTGATCACCCCCCCTGTAAGGATACATTCAGACATCCGCATGATTTTTTACGGATCCATGGATACATGGATCGGATCCACAAAACACATGCGGACGTCTGAATGGAGCCTTACAGGGGGGTTATCAATGACAGGGGGTGATCAGGGTGATCACCCCCCTGTCACTGATCACCCCCCCTGTAAGGATCCATTCAGACATCCGCATGATTTTTTACGGATCCATGGATACATGGATCGGATCCACAAAACACATGCGGACGTCTGAATGGAGCCTTACAGGGGGGTTATCAATGACAGGGGGTGATCAGGGTGATCACCCCCCTGTCACTGATCACCCCCCCTGTAAGGATACATTCAGACATCCGCATGATTTTTTACGGATCCATGGATACATGGATCGGATCCACAAAACACATGCGGACGTCTGAATGGAGCCTTACAGGGGGGTTATCAATGACAGGGGGTGATCAGGGTGATCACCCCCCTGTCACTGATCACCCCCCCTGTAAGGCTCCATTCAGACATCCGCATGATTTTTTACGGATTCATGGATACATGGATCGGATCCACAAAACACATGCGGACGTCTGAATGGAGCCTTACAGGGGGGTTATCAATGACAGGGGGGTGATCAGGGAGTGTATATGGGTGATCACCCGCCTGTCATTGATCACCCCCTGTAAGGCTCCATTCAGAAGTCCGCATGTGTTTTGCGGATCCGATCCATGTTTCCTTGGATCCGTAAAAATCATGCGGACGTCTGAATGGAGCCTTACAGGGGGGTGATCAATGACAGGGGGGTGATCAATGACAGGGGGTGATCAGGGAGTGTATATGGGTGATCACCCGCCTGTCATTGATCACCCCCATGTAAGGCTCCATTCAGACGTCCGCATGATTTTTACGGATCCATGGATACATGGATCGGATCCACAAAACACATGCGGACGTCTGAATGGAGCCTTACAGGGGGGTTATCAATGACAGGGGGGTGATCAGGGAGTGTATATGGGTGATCACCCGCCTGTCATTGATCACCCCCTGTAAGGCTCCATTCAGACGTCCGCATGTGTTTTGCGGATCCGATCCATGTATCCATGGATCCGTAAAAATCATGCGGACGTCTGAATGGAGCCTTACAGGGGGGTGATCAATGACAGGGGGTGATCAGGGAGTGTATATGGGTGATCACCCGCCTGTCATTGATCACCCCCCTGTAAGGCTCCATTCAGACGTCCATATGCTTTTTGCGGATCCGATCCATGTATCCGTGGATCCGTAAAAATCATACGGACGTCTGAACGGAGCCTGACAGGGGGGTGATCAATGACAGGGCGGTGATCAATGACAGGGGGGTGATCAGGGAGTTTATATGGGGTGATCATGGGTGATCAGGGGTTTATAAGGGGTTAATAAGTGGCGGGGGGGGTGTAGTGTAGTGTGGTGTTTGGTGCGACTGTACTGACCTACCTGAGTCCTCTGGTGGTCGATCCTAACAAAAGGGACCACCAGAGGACCAGGTAGGAGGTATATTAGACGCTGTTATGAAAACAGCGTCTAATATACCTGTTAGGGGTTAAAAAATTTGGATCTCCAGCCTGCCAGCGAGCGATCGCCGCTGGCAGGCTGGAGATCCACTCGCTTACCTTCCGTTTGTGTGAGCGCGCGCGCCTGTGTGCGCGCGTTCACAGGAAATCCCGGCCCTCGCGAGATGACGCGTATATGCGTGACTCTGCGCAGGGCCGCCATCTCCGGACCGCACATCTGCGTTAGGCGGTCCGGAGGTGGTTAATGGCCTGGCCTGGAACGTGGGGAGTAGCCACCCACCCAGCACTTTGGCTGCTCCCAGTAAGAGCTGTGCCGGATCGGCTTTACAGCCACACTAAACAGCTGAAGTGTCAGACTGCAAAGCAAAAATGACACTTCAGGAAAAAAAATGGCTCTTACCTCACCGAGGCCAGGAACCTCGGTGACACGTACCGACCAACAATGATGGCTTTTTGTTCCTTCCTACACACCTTACATCACTAAAAGTGCAACACCAAGCGATCAAAAAGGCGTATACCTCCAAAATAGTACCAATTTAACTGTCACCTCATCCTGCAAAAAATTAGCCCCTACTAAAGACAATCGCCCAAAAAATAAAAAAAACTATGCTCTCAGACTATGGAGACACTAAAACATATTTTTTTGGTTTCAAAAATGCTTTTATTGTGTTAAATCTAAAAAAAAAAAAAAATTAGGTATCGCCGCATCCGTAACAATCTGCTATATAAAAATACCTCATAACCTAACCCCTCAGGTGAACACCGTAAAAAAGATTAAATAAAAAAAGTGTAAAAAAAGCAATTTTTTGTCACCTTACATCACAAAACGTGTAATAGCAAGCAATCAAAAAGTCATACGCACCCCAAAATAGTGCCAATCAAACCGTCATCTCATCCTGCAAATATAATACCCTACGTAAGACAATCGCCAAAAAAACAACAAAAAACTATGGCTCTTAGACTATGGAGACACTAAAACATGATTTTTTTTGTTTCAAAAATGATATTTTAGAAACATAGAATGTGTCGGCAGATAAGAACCATTTGGCCCATCTAGTCTGCCCAATATACTGAATACTATGTATAGCCCCTGGCCCTATCTTATATGAAGGATGGCCTTATGCCTTTTCAATGCATGTTTAACCCCTTAAGGACGTAGGGCGTACCGGTACGTCCTAACTTTAAATCGAGATTCCGGCGCCCCGGGGGTTAATCCGAACAGGATGCCGGCTGCAATCATTCAGCTGGCATCCTGTCACAACGCCAGGGGGGTCATGTGACCCCCCGTATCGGCAATTGCCGCAAACCGCAGGTCAATTCAGACCTGCGGTTTGCTGCGCTTTCTGCAGTTTCTGATCCCCGCGGTCCCGGGTGGTGCGGGGAAGGGGGGGTTGTGGGCGGTGCGGGAGGCGGGATCACAATCCCCCGCCCGCCTCCTCTTGAAAATTGTTGGTGGCAAGTGTTTATACCAGAGTGTCAGCACATTTCTGACACTCTGGTATAAACGGCTGACATCTTTGCAGATGTCAGCCGTTTAACCCTTTCCATACCACGGTCCGTATGGACCGCTGTATGGAAAAGGTTAACTGTCAGGGTCAGGGAGCTCCATCCCTCTCCCATCGGGGGGCTGCTGTGCCTTTGCAGCCCCCCGATGGAGAGAGCCCCCCGACAGCCCCGTCCTTACCCTTCCCTGTCTGCGAAGTTGTGGCAGATGGGGAAGGTTCCCATGGCAACAGGACGCCTTCTCAGGCATCCTGCTGTCCATGGTGCTGAACAGATCTGTGCTAAAGGCATAGATCTGTTCAGACAAAGTGTACTGTACTGTATTATACAGACATAAGACCCACTGGATCTTCAAGAACCAAGTGGGTCTGGGTAAAAAAAATGTTAAAAGAAGTGAAAAAAGTTAAGATAAAAAAAACACATACAAAAAATACACTACACATATTAGGTATCGCCGCGTCCGTAACGACCTGATCTATAAAACGGTTATGTTACTTTTCCCGCACGGTGAACGCCATAAAAATAAAAAAATAAAAACTATGAGAAAATTTTTATTTTGCCCACCTTACTTCCCAAAAAAGGTAATAAAAGTGATCAAAAAAGTTGCATGTACGCCAAAATAGTACCAATCAAACCGTCATCTCATCCCGCAAAAATCATACCCTACCCGAGATAATTGCCGAAAAACTGAAAAAACTATGGCTCTTAGACTATGGAAACACTAAAACATGATTTTTTTTGTTTCAAAAATTAAATCATTGTGTAAAACTTACATAAATAAAAATAAAGTATACATATTAGGTATCGCCGTGTCCGTATCGACCGGCTGTATAAAAATATCACATGACCTAACCCCTCAGGTGACCACCGTAAAAAAATAAAAATAAAAACGGTGTAAAAAAAGCTATTTTTTGTCATCTTACGTCACAAAAAGTGTAATAGCAAGCGATCAAAAAGTCATATGCACCCCAAAATAGTGCCAATCAAACCTTCATCTCATCCCGCAAAAAATGAGACCCTACTTAAGATAATCGCCCAAAAACTGAAAAAACTATGGCTCTTAGACTATGGAGACACTAAAACATTTTTTTGGTTTGAAAAATGAAGTCATTGTATAAAACTTACAGTACAGACCAAAAGTTTGGACACACCTTCTCATTCAAAGAGTTTTCTTTATTTTCATGACTATAAAAATTGTAGAAAAAGGAAACCACGGCACTCGTTTTAGTAGTTTTGGAGATTTATATTTTCATTTCATCGCATCCCAGAGGCAACATGCATGAGATGACTAAGGCCGTTGATCAAAGTCCTGTATTAGGACCGAAACGTTGGCCAGTTTGTGCATATATTATTCCTGGATGCTGACAAAACTGAAATGATAACTGATGAAATGAAAAATGAAATGAAAATATAAATCTCCAAAACTACTAAAACGAGTGCCGTGGTTTCCTTTTACTACATTATCTCAATTACCATTGAGCACCGTACCAAACGACACAAGAGGAGTGCCGTCCAACCCAAGCTATATGAAAATTGTAGATTCACACTGAATGCATCAAAACTATGAATTAACACATGTGGAATTATATACATAACAAAAAAATGTGAAACAACTGAAAATATGTCATATTCTAGGTTCTTCAAAGTAGCCACCTTTTGCTTTGATTACTGCTTTGCACAATCTTGGCATTCTCTTGATGAGCTTCAAGAGGTAGTCACCTGAAATGGTCTTCCAACAGTCTTGAAGGAGTTCCCAGAGATGCTTAGCACTTGTTGGCCCTCACCCCAAACCATCTCGATTGGGTTCAGGACTGGTGACTGTGGAGGCCAGGTCATCTGGCGCAGCACCCCATCACTCTCCTTCATGGTCAAATAGCCCTTACACAGCCTGGAGGTGTGTTTAAGGTCATTGTCCTGTTGTAAAATAAATGATGGTTGAACTAAACGCAAACCAGATGGAATAGCATGCCGCTGCAAGATGCTGTGGTAGCCATGCTGGTTCAGTATGCCTTCAATTTTGAATAAATCCCCAACAGTGTCACCAGCAAAGCACCCCCACACCATCACACCTCCTCCTCAATGCTTCACGGTGGGAACCAGGCATGTAGAGTCCATCCGTTCACCTTATCTGCGTCGCACAAAGACACGGTGGTTGGAACCAAAGATCTCAAATTTCGACTCATCAGACCAAAGCACAGATTTCCACTGGTCTACTGTCCATTCCTTGTGTTCTGTAGCCCAAACAAGTCTCTTCTGCTTGTTGCCTGTCCTTAGCAGTGGTTTCCTAGCAGATATTCTACCATGAAGGCCTGATTCACACAGTTGTTCTAGAGATGTGTCTGCTGCTAGAACTCTGTGTGGCATTGACCTGGTCTCTAATCTGAGCTGCTGTTAACCTGCGATTTCTGAGGCTGGTGACTCGGATGAACTTATCCTCCGCAGCAGAGGTGACTCTTGGTCTTCCTTTCCTGGGGCAGTCCGCATGTGAGCCAGTTTCTTTGTAGCGCTTGATGGTTTTTGTGACTGCACTTGGGGACACTTTCAAAGTTTTCCCAATTTTTCGGACTGATTGACGTTCATTTCGTAAAGTAATGATGGCCACTCGTTTTTCTTTACTTAGCTGCTTTTTTCTTGCCATAATACAAATTCTAACAGTCTATTCAGTAGGACTATCAGCTGTGTATCCACCTGACTTCTCCACAACGCAACTGATGGTCCCAACCCCATTTATGAGGCAAGAAATCCCACTTATTAAACCTGACAGGGCACACCTGTAAAGTGAAAACCATTTCAGGTGACTACCTCTTGAAGCACATCAAGAGAATGCCAAGAGTGTGCAAAGCAGTAATCAAAGCAAAAGGTGGCTACTTTGAAGAACCTAGAATATGACATATTTTCAGTTTTTTCACACTTTTTTGTTATGTATATAATTCCACATGTGTTAATTCATAGTTTTGATGCCTTCAGTGTGAATCTACAATTTTCATAGTCATTAAAATAAAGAAAACTCTTTGAATGAGAAGGTGTGTCCAAACTTTTGGTCTGTACTGTACATAAATAAAAAAAATTGTATACATATTAGGTATCACCGCGTCCGTAACAACCTGCTCCATAAAATTACCACATGATCTAACCTGTCAGATGAATGTTGTAAATAACAAAAAAAAGTGCCAAAAAAGCTATTTCTTGTTACCTTGCCGCACAAAAAGTATAATATAGAGCAACCAAAAATCATATGTACCCTAAAGTAGTACCAACAAAACTGCCACCCTATCCCGTAGTTTCTAAAATGGGGTCACTTTTTTTGAGTTTCTACTCTAGGGGTGCATCAGGGGGGCTTAAAAATGGGACATGGTGTCAAAAAAACAGTCCAGCAAAATCTGCCTTCCAAAAACCGTATGGCATTCCTTTCCTTCTGCGCCCTGCCATGTGCCCGTACAGCAGTTTACGACCACATATGGGGTGTTTCTGTAAACTACAGAATTAGGGCCATAAATAATGAGTTTTGTTTGGCTGTTAACCCTTGCTTTGTAACTGGAAAAAAAAAAAATTAAAATGGAAAATCTGCCAAAAAAGTGAAATTTAGAAATTGTATCTCTCTCTATTTTCCATTAAATCTTGTGCAACACCTAAAGGGTTAAAAAAGTTTGTAGAATCAGTTTTGAATACCTTGAGGGGTGTAGTTTCTTAGATGGGGTCACTTTTTTTGAGTTTCTACTCTAGGGGTGCATCAGGGGGGCTTCAAATTGGGCATGGTGTCAAAAAACCAATTTCAGCAAAATCTGGCTTCCAAAAACCATACGGCACACCTTTCCCTCTACGCCCTACTGTGTGCCCGTACAGTAGTTTACGGCCACATATCGGGTGTTTCTGTAAATGGCAGAGTCAGGGCAATAAAGATACAGTCTTGTTTGGCTGTTAACCCTTGCTTTGTTAGTGGAAAAAATGGGTTAAAATGTAAAATTAGTCAAAAAAATTAAATTCTCAAATTTCATCCCCATTTTCCAATAACTCTTGTGCAACATCTAAAGGGTTAAGAAAGTTTTTAAAATCAGTTTTGAATACCTTGAGGGGTGTAGTTTATAGAATGGGGTCATTTTTGGGCGGTTTCTATTATGTAAGCCTCGCAAAGGGACTTCAGACCTGTAGTGGTCCCTAAAAATTGTGTTTTTGCCTTTAAGATTTGCTTCTAAACTTCTAAGCCTTGTAACATCCCCAAAAAATTAAATATCATTCCCAAAATAATTCAAACATGAAGTAGGCATATGGGGAATGTGAAGTCATCACAATTTTTGGGGGTATTACTATGTATTACAGAAGTAGAGAAACTGAAACTTAGAAATTTGCTAATTTTTCCAAATTTTTGGTAAATTAGGTATTTTTTATGCAAAAAAATTACTTTTTTTGACTTCATTTTACCAGTGTCATGAAGTACAATATGTGACGACCAAACAGTCTCAGAATGGCCTGGATAAGTCAAAGTGTTTTAAAGTTATGAGCACTTAAAGTGACACTGGTCAGATTAAAAAAAATGGCCAAGTCCTTAAGGTGAAATAGGGCTGAGTCCTTAAGGGGTTAAACTCCTTCACTGTATTTGCAGCTACCACTTCTGCAGGAAGGCTATTCCATGCATCCACTACTCTCTCAGTAAAGTAATACTTCCTGATATTACTTTTGAACCTTTGCCCCTCTGATTTAAAACTATGTCCTCTTGTAGCAGTTTTTTTTCTTTTAAATATTCTTTCCTCTTTTACCTTGTTGATTCCCTTTATGTATTTAAAAGTTTCTATCATATCCCCTCTGTCTCGTCTTTCTTCCAAGCTATACATGTTAAGGTCCTTTAATCTTTCCTGGTAAGTTTTATCCTGCAATCCATGTACTAGTTTAGTAGCTCTTCTCTGAACTCTCTCCAAAGTATCAATATCCTTCTGGAGATATGGTCTCCAGTACTGCGCACAATACTCCAAATGAGGTCTCACTAGTGCTCTGTAGAGCGGCATGAGCACCTCCCTCTTTCTACTAGTAATGCCTCTCCCTATACACCAAGCATTCTGCTAGCATTTCCTGCTGCTCTATGACATTGTCTGCCTACCTTTAAGTCTTCTGAAATAATGACCCCTAAATCCCTTTTCTCAGATACTGAGGTTAGGACTGTATCACTGATTTTATATTCTGCTCTTGGGTTTTTACGCCCCCGGTGCATTATCTTGCACTTATCAACATTACATTTTAGTTGCCAGATTTTTGAGTTTTCCTAAATCCTTTTCCATTTAGTGTATCCCCCCAGGAACATCAACCCTGTTACAAATCTTTGTGTCATCAGAAAAAAGACACACCTTACCATCGAGGCCTTCTGCAACTTCGCTGATAAAGATATTAAACAATATGGGTACCAGAACAGATCCCTGAGGTACACCACTGTAAAACTATTGTGTAAAACTTAAATAAAAAAATATATATATTAGATATTGCAACGTCCGTAACAACCTGCTCTATAAAAATATCACATGACCTAACCCCTTAGGTGAACATCGTAAAAAAAAAATAAAAAAAAAATAAAACGGTGTCAAAAAAGCAATTTTTTTGTCACCTTACATCACAAAAAGTGGAATACCAAGCGATCAAAAAGTCATACGCACCCCAAAATCATACTAATCAAACCGTCATCTGAAAAATATGGCTCTCAGAATATGTAGACACTAAAACATGATTTTATTTGTTTTAAAAATGCCATTATTGTGTAAAACTTGAATAAAATAAAAAAGTATACATATTAGGTATCGCCACGTCCGTAAGAACCTGCTGTATAAAAATATTAAATGAACTAATGGCTCAGGTGAACACCGTAAAAAAAAAAAACGGTGTAAAAAAAGCCATTTTTTGTCACCTTACATCACAAAAAGTGTATTACCAAGCGATCAAAAAGTCGTACGCACCCCAAAATATCAATCAAACCGTCATC
Organism: Bufo gargarizans; assembly: GCF_014858855.1. Lineage (NCBI taxonomy): Eukaryota > Metazoa > Chordata > Amphibia > Anura > Bufonidae > Bufo > Bufo gargarizans. The sequence goes on along the minus strand of NC_058082.1, from coordinate 52,380,648 downwards.
TCATCCCGCAAAAAATGAAACCCTACCTAGGAAAATCGGACAAAAAATAAAAAAAACTATGGCTCTGAGAATATGAAGACACTAAAATATGATTTTTTTCTTTCAAAAAGGCTGTTGTGTAAAACTTAAATAAATAAAAAAAAAAGTAGACAAATTACGTATCGCCACGTCCGTAAGAACCTGCTGTATAATAATATCACATGACCTAACCCCTCAGGTGAACACCGTAAAAAATAAAAAGTGTGTTAAAAATGCATTTTTTTTGTCACTTTACATTACAAAAAGTTTAATACCAAGCGATCAAAAAGTCATACGCACCCTAAAATAGTACCAATCAAACCGTCATCTCATACCAAACTATGACTTTCAGAATATGGAGACACAAAAAAAAAAATCATTTTTTTCAAAAAAAGTCATATTTGGTATTGTCGCATCCGTAACAACCTGCTCTATAAAAATACCACATGATCTAACCTGTCAGATGAACATTGTAGATAACAAAAAATAAAAACAGTGCCAAAACAGCTATTTTTTATTACCTTGCCTCACAAAAAGTATAATATAGAGCAACCAAAAATCATATGTGACCTAAAATAGTACCAACAAAACTGCCACCTTATCCCGTAGTTTCCAAAATGGGATCACTTTTTTGGAGTTTCTACTCTAGGGGTGCATCAGAGGGGCTTCAAATGGGGCATGGCAACTTGAAATTATCCCAGTGAAATCTGCCCTCCAAAAACCATATGGCGTTCCTTTCCTTCTGCGCAATGCTGTGTGCCCGTACAGCAGTTTACGACCACACATGGGGTGTTTCTGTAAACTACAGATTCAGGGCAATAAATATTGAGTTTTGTTTGGCTGTTAACCCTTGCTATGTTACTGGAAAAAATTGATTAAAATGGAATATCTGCCAAAAAAGTGAAATTCTGAAATTTCATCCACATTTTCTTTTAATTTTTGTGGAACACCTAAAGGGTTACCAAAGTTTGTAATATCAGTTTTAAATACCTTGAGGGGTGTATTTTCCCAAATGGGGTCACTTTTTTGGAGTTTCTACTCTAGGGGTGCATCGGGGGTCTTTAAATGTGACATGGCAATTTAAAATTATCCGAGTGAAATCTGCCTTCCAAAAACCATATGGCGTTCCTTTCCCTCTGCGCAATGCCGTGTGCCTGTACAGCAGTTTATGACCACATATGGGGTGTTTCTGTAAACTACAGAATCAGGGTAATAAATATTGAGTTTTGCTTGGCTGTTAACCCTTGCTTTGTTAGAGGAAAAAAAATGGAATTAAATGGAAAATCTGCCAACAAAAGTGAAATTCTGAAATGTTATCTCCATTTTCCTTTAATTCTTGTGGGTTAAGGGTTAAGAAAGTTTGTAAAATCAGTTTCAAATACATTGAGGGGTGTAGTTTCTAAAATGGGGTCATTTGCGGGTGGTTTCTATTATGTAAGCCTCACAAAGTGACTTCAGACCTGAACTGGTCCTTAAAAAGTGGGTTTTGGAAATTTTTTATGAAAAATTTCAAGATTTGCTTCTAAACTTCTAAGCCTTCTAACGTCCCAAAAAACACATTTCTCCTACACAACAGTAGATTGGGAGAGGAATTGTGTTATTTAAGCAGGATGAGGACTACCAAGGTTAATGGCTAGTTAGATAGGGTTGATCCTGCTGACAAATGCCCTTGCAGTCGTAAAAGTGCAGGGTTCAGTTGGATCCCAGCTCTTTATAAGGAGCCTTAGGCTGCCTTCACATGTCTGTGGAACACGGACCGTGAGATACCGGACTGGCATCCTGCTTATTGCAGGAGCGCACTGCGTCACTGATTGCTATGACGCCGTGCGCTTCCTGCCGCCGCCGCTGTACAGTGATACACTTGTATGATCTATACGAGTGTATTACTGTACTGCGGCTGCAGCAGGAAGTTCACGGTGTCATAGCAACCAGTGACGCAGTGCGCTCCTGCAATAAGCAGGATGCCAGTCCGGTATCTCACGGTCCGTGTTCCACAGACGTGTGAATGCAGCCTTAAGGACTGAACATGCAGTGTAGGATTTACAGCTCATTTGTAGTCCCTGCCTGGCCCTCTTTGATAAAGTAGTCTTTTATGCCCAAAGTAATGGGCAAATGTATAACCAGTAAAGCAGTCAGCGAAGGCTTGTCTAGTGCTTCCAGCCACACTCCTCCACACAGTGGTGCATTTACACTGCCCAATCGTTCCTACAATGCTCGTTCATGATAATCTGCCTGTGTAAAGGTGCCAGAGATCACCCGGTGAATGAGAAAAATGCTCCTTCATCAGGTAAAATGATCTTTCATGCGGGCACCTCAATCATCATTTCTGGGCAGCAGATTGTGCTGTATGAACAATGATCTGCTGCGCGGAAACAATGAATCTGTATGAGGACGAGCGATTGTAGTAGTGATCACCCAGGCGGACAGGGAACGTAAAGTGGCCCTGGAAAAAAAAACTAAAAATGGTCCCATTTTGTAGTGGGTCCAAATTGACAGAAGGCAGGGCCAGCAATACCATATGGCAGCACATTATACCACCCCAGCAGAGCCAAATACCACAGTGCATCTCAATATACTGCCCCCGCAGCACAAAATACATCCCTAAAGACTGCCACTGGTTGGCCAAAAGGAGGGCTTAGGCTCATCAGCCCACCGGGAAGTTTCCCTGTACAGTTTATGGTCAATCCACCCCTGGCAATCGCACATCTTCATACAGTGGAAGTGATCGCTACATGTAAATGCAGCTCTTACCTCCTCTGACGAGCAGGCAATTGTCGTGAAGGAAAGCGGTGTAAATGCGCCTTTAGGCGTATTGCACACGACAGTATGTCCATTTCAGTGTTTTGCGGTCCGTTTTTCACGGATCCGTTGTTCCGTTTTTTGCTTCCGTTGTGGTTCCGTTTCCGTTCCGCTGTTCCGTTCCGTTTTTCCGTATGGCAAATACAGTATACAGTCATTTCATATAAAAAATTGGGCTGGGCATAACATTTTCAATAGATGGTTCCGCAAAAAATGGAACGGATACGGAAGACATACGGATGCCTTTCTGTATGCATTCCGTTTTTTTGCGGACCCATAGACTTTAATGGAGCCACGGAACGTGATTTGCGGCCAAATATAGGACATGTTCTACCTTTCAACGGAACGGAAAAACGGAAATACGGAAACGTACGACACATTCCGTTTTTTTTTTGCGGAACCATTGAAATGAATGGTTCCGTATACGGACCGTATACGGAATGCAAAAAATGGCCCGCAAAACGGAAAAAAAAAAACGGTCGTGTGAAAGAGGCCTTACTCAGGTAGGACCGCAGGATCTTGGTCATATCGGTACATTCAGATTCACCAATATCTTTCATCAGTTTTTGTATTTTTTTTTTACTGCGCAACTCTGATTTTATGTTTGGATAGATCTAGCTGACATGCCACTACATTTGGTTATATATGGTTTGTAGGCTTAGAAAAAAAACTAATGTAAGGATTTTGCTGTAGATACTAGGATTGAAATGAATGTTATAATTGCTTTGCTGTAAGTGACAAACTAGCTGTCTTGCCATGTGACTAATAGAGCTTCAAATATAGATTGCTATAAAAGGAATTTCCTAATATTTGTAGCTCATTTATAGGGTGTATACTTTCTGAAAGTTGTGATTCCTAAATTTATGTACACAAATCTGGTGGAGGTAGAGAACCCAGCCCTCCCCCGGCTTCTTAAGTGATCATTCAAAATACATGTGTTTTCCTTCCTAATCATGCTCATACAGGACATAGGGAGCAGTGTACACACCAGCTCCATAGAGGGTGCTGTATGAACATGTATGTACACAGTCACACCAGAATCCTTTCAGTCCCACAGTCCCTGACATCACAAGTTAGGAAAGGTCGTATGTTCCAAAAATCACATAACAGCATTAGATAACTGTTATTTGCAAATTTTATAGAATCATTTTAGAATAATATATAATTAGAAGCACCTCACTAAAAACTGAAGAAAAATTGGGAGAAAATTATTAAAGGGGCTCTCTGGGCCTGTATCTAAAATTGCTCATTCAGCTAACCTGCGGAGAAACGGCACTTTGAGCTGTACTTAACCCTTCCTTTGCTCTGCCTATTCCATGATCTGCTGGGATAATGTGACCGCCCCCCCCCCCCCCCCCCCCACCTGTCTGCGGTCTCTTCTTCTGACGTCACAACCGGATGTGCTCCTCTTTCTTCCTGTTTGGTTGCATAATACAGATGTAGCTGAACAGGAAGAAAGAGGAGCACATCCTTTTGCAACTTCAGCAGAGGAGCTTGCAGCCAATAGAGTAGTCACATGATCAATTACAGCAGGTGTAGAAGGAACAGTAAAACGTAACTTTTATTTATTACTCTTAAAATAATCATCCAGTGAACAAAAGTATATACATGGGGTTTGGTATAGTAGGTAGTTTTGCTGGGGTCGTATAAACATTCCCTAATCTAAGCACAAGCGCTTAACGCTGGATACTGCCCTACCACTGGCAAAGCAGAATGCCGACCCCAGCCAGTCCTTGTACCTAAACCCTAACCTGACGACAGCCTAACTCTAGAAACACCATATGCGCTCTTCTTCTGATGCATTTTGCCAGGGATTTGCTCATCAGGGAGTTACCAAGAGCATGGTGTGTTAATCAGGACCTCAGAGAGGCAGTGGCCTGGGTGGGCTCGCACCGGTCTAATGGCAATTACTCTACTTTGCCAGTAGTAGAGCAGTATGCCTGAGATTAGGGAACGCCAGCAAAAGTACCTAATATACCAAACCCATGTACCGTATATACTTTCCTTCACTTGATGATTATTTTAAGAGTAACAAATAAAAGTTACGTTTAACTACTCCTCCTACACCTGCTGTAATTAGACATTTGGGAATGGTCCTCCACCTGTGACTATCATCTGAGTCTAGGGAGTGAGCAGTCACATAATCCCAGCCGGGAGCATGAAATCTGCAGAACGAAGGAAGCATAAGTACTACTCAAAGTGACTTCTCTCCAAAAGATAGCTGAAAGAGGCATTTTAGGTACAGACCCGGAGAACCCCTTTCATTCTGCCAGACCCACAGAAAACTGGCATAAATACACTGAGAATTTTGCCTTATCATGTCTTGTAGGTCTGTTTTCACCATGTTTCTTCCCTATATGATAAGCATACATCCGTGTACCAAACAAACATACAGTGTACAGATGTACAATATAGTGTAACATATACGCCAACAAAAGAAAATACAGAACAGTGTAAAGACCTATCTTGTATAGACTGAAGTGTCTGTTTTTTGGTATATATTTGAAAAGTGTACCCTGGATACATTTTTAAAGTAGTAAAAAGCATAAGCTAGACTTCAGTTACCTGTAACACATCTCGCAATTTAGCTTTAGTCCATGTTTACACACTGTGTGCTGTCCGCATCCAAAAGTCCATTACGCACCACCGAAAAAAATAGAACATGTCCTATTCTTGTCTGTTTTGCAGACAAGGATAAGACATTTCTGCAGAAGTAAAAAAAAAATGGCACAATTGTCTGATGCAAACAGTTTAAAGGCTATGGACATTGTTAATTTGCCTCCTAAATACAAAATTAACCCCTCCAACAGCAACATAAAAATTGGGAAATCCTTCTGAAAATATCACCTTTTTATTGTAGATTTTGAAATTGTGACTGAAGTAAATATAGTTAACTGAAGTGCATTTTATCCCCTTAGTGACATAACTAATTGTTTTAACGTGAATTTGACTATTTGAGTATAAATAGGCTTAAACAGGGTAAAGTAATAACCCATCACCTGGCCTACACACTACAATATAAGAGGGTCTCTTGTAGTGACCTACAACATCCTACCTGAATGATGTTCTCAGTGGAGTTCCACTTATTTTTCCTTGTGCACAAGGTTTATACCTTTCGGCGTCTCCTCGTAAGGATGTCCCGTGTGCAGTGCGCACGTCTCTGAGATAATCACTCAAGAATGCAGTCTTCTCAGCACAATAGGGGGGTGTAAATGTTATCTAACTATCCCTAACTCACTACTGTACAAGGAATATCATTACAAAGAATAAAAGGGACAGAACAAATAAGTACCGGTACTTAAGTATGTAAAATACCCTTATCCTAATTTTAGCCTTAAAGGGGTTGTCCAAGTTATATTTATTGATGACTTATCAAGTTTTTCTTCAATTTTAGCTATATGACAATTTGTATTTGCTATTTAATAACTTTTATTATCTTATTTTTAGGAGGGAACATGAAAAACAGTAAGTTTAACATTATTTTTTAGGATTTAATTTTATGGCAATCAAGTTGGGAGAGACAAGCTGGGAGACAAATTGGGGGGGGGGGGGGAGTGGCTGTCTACAGGGATGTTAAAGTCATTTATAATGAGAGTTAGTAATTCACATGACCGAAAAAAAAAGTGATCCTGGAACTGGGTGGGTAAGCCAGGTGGAAGGTAGACGGGTGGGAATGTGAGTGATGGTACTGGGGGAATAACCTGGAAGGTGAAGAAGTTTATCGACTCCACCACCATGGGGTTCTGGGAGTATGGAAAATGTAAGCAACCATAAAATTGACCTGCAGGGGAAGTGGTGTCGAATTGTTGAATTCAAGTTTCATTGAGGGACAGCGGGTTAAGAAAAGTCATGAATATAAGGGGAGTTTGTTGCACATTGACATGAGTTGTAGAGCGCAGAATTAGAAAAGGGAAGAGAAGACACACAACAAATATTAATCATATTATGCAGGGTTTCTATTATTGGGAAGGGGTTTAATTTTCAGACGCAGGTGGACCAGGGTTAGGAGAGATGTCCCCTCAAGTTAAAAGTAAAAGAATAGCAAGAAACAGCAAGTACTGTAGTTCAGTTATTTGCAAAAGTCATTTCTGTGCTGCACGCTGGGGCATGATGGATTATGTTGTGTCACGGTTCCCCTTTCAGATGACAGCTCTGCCCAAAGTGTAGGGAAGCCAGCTGGAGATCATTCTCAGCCTTCTATATAAGTCTGGCTCCTGTGGGTGCAGGTGCCGGTGAATTTCTGTTCCTATTGCTCCCCCTGCTGTTCCTTGGTGGTATTACGTTTACTTTGGCTGTGATTTCTGGATCTGGTATTGTGACTATGTTTTCTGACTTTTGGCGATTAGGTCTCGTATTGCTCTCCAGATTTTTTACTTCTGGCTCTCTCCTTTTTTTTTGCTTCTGGCGTTCTTGGCACTTCATTGACTGACTGGTGTTTTTGACCTGGTACTATACAACTACTCTTATTGTGTCTGTTTGTTTTTTCACTGTTTGTTTGTCGCTTCCTGACATACGCAGTATAGGGACCGTTGACCAGTTGTGGGGTCAATGTATAGGGTGACCATGCAAGTAGGCAGGGATAGTGGGTCTGGGGAGTTTTAGAGCTATGCTATCCCTGTGTGTGAGTGCTAAATTACCAACATATCCTGACATGTTGATTCAAGAAAGTGAATAATGCATGTGAGCTGTGCATGGGTGAGGGAAAAAGAGAGGGGATGATGTTGAGAAAATGCAATGGAGGGGTAACTGCACAGTAAGTTTAAAGGAAAATAGCACATAATAAAATGGGCATATACAGTACAGACTAAAAGTTTGGACACACCTTCTCATTCAAAGAGTTTTCTTTATTTTCATGACTATGACAATTGTAGATTCACACTGAAGGCCTCAAAACTATGAATTAACACATGTGGAATTATATACATAACAAAAAAGTGTGAAACAACTGAAAATATGTCATATTCTAGGTTCTTCAAAGTAGCCACCTTTTGCTTTGATTACTGCTTTGCACACTCTTGGCATTCTCTTGATGAGCTTCAAGAGGTAGTCACCTGAAATGATCTTCCAACAGTCTTGAAGGAGTTCCCAGAGATGCTTAGCACTTGTTGTCCCTTTTGCCTTCACTCTGCGGTCCAGCTCACCCCAAACCATCTCGATTGGGTTCAGGTCCGGTGACTGGAGGCCAGGTCATCTGGCGCAGCACCCCATCACTCTCCTTCATGGTCAAATAGCCCTTACACAGTGTGTTTGGGGTCATTGTCCTGTTGAAAAATAAATGATGGTCCAACTAAACTCAAACCGGATGGAATAGCATGCCGCTGCAAGATGCTGTGGTCGCCATGCTGGTTCAGTATGCCTTCAATTTTGAATAAATCCCCAACAGTGTCACCAGCAAAGCACCCCCACACCATCACACCTCCTCCTCCATCATGCTTCACGATGGGAACCAGGCATGTAGAGTCCATCCGTTTACCTTTTCTGCGTCGCACAAAGACACGGTGGTTGGAACCAAAGATCTAAAATTTGGACTCATCAGACCAAAACACAGATTTCCACTGGTCTAATGTCCATTCCTTGTGTTCTTTAGCCCAAACAAGTCTCGTCTGCTTGTTGCCTGTCCTTAGCAGTGGTTTCCTAGCAGATATTCTACCATGAAGGCCTGATTCACACAGTCTTCTCTTAACAGTTGTTCTAGAGATGTGTCTGCTGCTAGAACTCTGTGTGGCATTGACCTGGTCTCTAATCTGAGCTTCTGTTAACCTGCGATTTCTGAGGCTGGTGACTCGGATGAACTTATCCTCCGCAGCAGAGGTGACTCTTGGTCTTCCTTTCCTGGGGCAGTCCGCATGTGAGCCAGTTTCTTTGTAGCGCTTGATGGTTTTTGTGACTGCACTTGGGGACACTTTCAAAGTTTTCCCAATTTTTCGGACTGACTGACCTTAAAGGGACACTGACTGGCCCAATTAGCATATTTAGTTATATATATGTCAGTACAGGTCTTATAAAGTCTATTAAAATCTTCTAAGTAGCCCCCCTGTCCACCTTATAAATAGGGAAATATAAAGTTTTATAACCTGCTTGTCCGGTCACCAATCTGCCCAAGGGGCGGCGTTTCATCTGAAAATGCGCCCAGCCAGCCACTCCCAACTGCCGTTCTGAAGCCCCGCCCAGCTCATCAATATTCACTTCGCTGGGCGGCGGCTACAACTCTCTCCACGGTCACGATCCTGCGCATGGGCAATCGAATCCTCCTGGCATCATTCATGTCTAATCTTCTGCGCCTGCGCCCCGCTGTGGTTAGATCGCGCCTGCGTACACACCCTGCCTGCGTCCCCGAGGCCGCTGCAGCCTCTGCCTCATGCGCATGCGCCAGGCACTGTTCATAGCAGCGCTTCAGAGCGCTGCTCACTCACATCTCAAAAGGGGTTAATGATAGGTGCCCATGCGCAGGATAGTGACCGTGGAGAGAGTTGTAGCCGCCGCCCAGCGAAGTGAATATTGATGAGCTGGGCGGGGCTTCAGAACGGCAGTTGGGAGCGGCTGGCTGGGTGCATTTTGCGATGAAACGCCGCCCCTTCGGCAGATTGGTGACCGGACAAGCAGGTTATAAAACTTTATATTTCCCTATTTATAAGGTGGACAGGGGGGATACTTAGATGATTTTAATAGACTTTATAAGACCTGTACTGCCATATATACCCCTAAATATGCTAATTGTGCCTGTCAGTGTCCCTTTAATTTCTTAAAGTAATGATGGCCACTCGTTTTTCTTTACTTAGCTGCTTTTTTCTTGCCATAATACAAATTCTAACAGTCTATTCAGTAGGACTATCAGCTGTGTATCCACCTGACTTCTCCACAAGGCAACTGATGGTCCCAACCCCATTTATAAGGCAAGAAATCCCACTTATTAAACCTGGCAGGGCACACCTGTGAAGTGAAAACCATTTCAGGTGACTACCTCTTAAAGCTCAACAAGAGAATGCCAAGAGTGTGCAAAGCAGTAATCAAAGCAAAAGGTGGCTACTTTGAAGAACCTAGAATATTACATATTTTCAGTTGCTTCACACTTTTTTGTTATGTATATAATTCCACATGTGTTAATTCATAGTTATGATGCCTTCAGTGTGAATCTACAATTTTCATAGTCATGAAAATAAAGAAAACTCTTTAAATGAGAAGGTGTGTCCAAACTTTTGGTCTGTACTGTATATAATAAACATAGTTAGTGACATGTTAGCAAATGTGTTTAAGTACCTTGTATAGCATACCTGTCTCTTGCCCCGTCTAACTGCCATGTTTAACCTCAGGACACTTTGCCAACCATAAATTTAGCCAAAGACAACTTTTAGGTCAGAGGAAGTTTCTGCCCTGGTCCAGAAAAGGAGTGGAATTTAAAGTGAAGAGGGCCTGGCTTCAAAGAAAACGGTCATAGCATAAGATGCACCATTTTGCACCAAACATTTACGCCACAATTCTGGCATAAAATTCTGTCTCAAACTAATCCAACCAATTGTTGGTATAAAACTGTCTCCAAGCACCAAAGTCATCATCCAGCATTAGCTACTGTCATAAATCTGGTGTATGTTTAGACAGCCTAAGTTTACATCATCTACAGTAGTGTTTCCTCAGCTTCAGTCCTCAGGACCCACCTGTCGATGATGTTTTCAGGATTTCCTTAATATTGAGCAGGTGATATAATTTGTCTCAATGCACCAGAACTTACTGCAGGTATTTATTTTGTGGGATATTTTCAGGTGGGTCCTGAGGACTGGACTTAAGGAACACTGATCCACAAGGTTAATAAATCTGCCCCAGTGCATCTATAGATCCTTATGGATTCTCTCACATATGCGTTAGCTCTCCGGCAGAGAACAGCATGCTGGAGCTCTCTGGATCCGACATAGCTGGATGTTACTGCAATGCCTGCCGGCCCTATTTACTATAATGGCATCTGGCAGAGATCCAGCTGCTACCCAGCAAATATACTGGGATTCGGCCGGACAAAAATCTCTGCACGTAACTTTTTTTGTGCGGCCAAATCCCCGCATATTTGCCAGGTAGCAGCTGGATCTCTATCGGATCCCATTATAGCCTGCTAGAAAACTGTAACGCTAGTGCAGCACAGTGCAGTATTGAACTATGAAAATGCTGGTCTCTCTGCTACTGAACTCACTGCTCCTATATATATATATATATATATATATACACTGTGTATATATATACTGTATATACACACTGAACAAAAATATAACACTTTCAGTTTTGCTCCCATTTTGCATGAGCTGAACTCAAAGATCTGAAACATTTTCTACATACAGAAAAGACCCATTACTCTCAAATATTGTTCACAAATCTGTCTAAATCTGTGTTAGTGAACACTTTGTCATGGTCTTACCTTCTTGCTGTTCTCCTTCGTTTGACATGTGCTGGCGGCCATCTTGGTTTCTGGGTTTCTTGTAGCCTCCCACCCTACGGCTTCTCCTTCCCACTGGGAGGAGCTGGATGCCTAGCTCATATATATAGGAGGTCTGTGGCTTCAGTTCCTTGCTTGGTCCTCCTGTGTTCACATGCTTCTAAGACTGCTGCTGCTTCTGGTTCCTGATCCTGGCCTCGTCTGACTACCCCGCTGGTTCCTGATCCTGGCTTCGTCTGACTACCCTTCTGGTTCCTGACCTCTGGCTACGCAAGACCCTGCTTCGGTTTAGCCATCCGTTTGGACTTTTGCTTACAGCTTGATTTTCAATAAAGCCTTCTTATTCCCACTTATCTCTTGTTGTACGTCTGGTTCATGGTTCCATGACATTAGGACCAAGCCATGAATTTTGACGGTACAGGGCCATCCTCGCTACCTACGCTGATTGCCAGACTTGATCAGCAGGATCACCTGTTGGGTCAGTTCGCTGTGGCGTTGCAAACCCTGCTTGAACGCACGGCTCATTTCGCTTCCGTTGCCGATGGGTCGGTTGTCGCTCCTGGGCCCGCTCCTACTGCCGCTCCGGTTGTTGCGCCAGAGTCTACCCCGACACCTGTTGCTGCGCCTGCGGTGTCTCGGGGTATGACCGGTTCTGCCCCCCTTCCACAGCGCTTTGGGGGAGAGCCAACTCAGTGCCGAGGTTTCCTTAACCAGGTGGGCATTTATTTCGAGTTGCTGCCACATGCCTTTCCTACTGAGAGATCAAAGGTGGGCTTCTTGATCTCGCTGCTCTCGGACAAGGCCTTGGCCTGGGCCAGCCCTTTATGGGAGAACAACAATCCGGTGGTTGCCGAGTTTTCCGGTTGCTTCTCTTCGGAAGGTATTCGATGTGCCGGCTCGTGCTGCCTCTGCTGCGAAGCTCCTTATGTCCATCAGACAGGGTTCACGATCCGTAGCTGAATACGCCATTGAGTTTCGTACCCTGGCAGCAGAGGTGGGCTGGAATAATGAGGCTCTGGTCGCTGCTTTCTCTCATGGTCTCTCGGATGCCTTGAAGGATGAGGTTGCAGCTAAGGACCTACCAGTGGAGCTCGAGTCTCTTATTTCTTTCCTGATTTTGATTGACACCAGACTCAGGGAGAGACCTTCCTTTAAGGAGAGCCTGCGGAGGCCTTCTAACAGATTGGCGCCTACGTTTGCTGTCCCACCCGTGCCTCCCTCTCCTCCCACGCCTCCTGGGGATGACTTGTCTGGGGGTGAACCCATGCAGCTGGGGTTTGCTCGCCTGTCCGAGGGGGAGAGGGTACTCCGGAGACGCGAGGGCCGATGCATGTACTGTGGTCTCGGTGGGCATTTTCAGTTGGCATGTCCGAACCGTCCGGGAAACGCTCGCACCTGAGATCCTGTCGGGGGCAGATCTTGGGTGGAGTCTCCTCGTCCCCGGTTTCCCGTGTTGACAAACCACTGATCACTGTTGTCCTCTCCTGGGTCGGGGGCTCGGTGACGACCCAGGCGTTGGTGGATTCTGGTGCTGGTGGTTTGTTCATTGATAGTGTGTTCGCTGCCGCCAATTCCATTACTCTGCAGCCCCGAGGTTCCCCACTGGCTCTTGAGGCGATAGACGGCAGACCCCTTCTGCCGCCACACGTGACTCATGAGACCCTTCCAGTGGGGATAGCCATTGGTGCCGTTCACAGAGAGTCGGTCTGTCTCCAGGTGATTTCGTCTCCACACTACTCAGTGGTCTTGGGGTACCCCTGGCTCCAGAAGCATAATCCGACTTTCGATTAGAGATCGGCCGAGATCCTCTCGTGGTCACCGCAGTGTGGGGCTAGTTGCATCCATGGGCCTGTCAAGTTGCTGTGTACTTCCTCGGACTCTCTGTTGCCTCCTGAATACGAAGAGTACCGGGATGTATTCGATAAGGTGCGCGCGGTTGCCCTACCTCCGCACCGCCCATACGATTGTGCCATAGAGTTACAATCTGGTGCCGTTCCTCCTCGTGGCAAAGTCTATCCACTGTCGGTAGCGGAGAATGAGGCCATGGAGGAGTACGTGAGGGAGGCGCTTTCACGCGGACACATTCGCAAATCCTCGTCCCCGGCAGGGGCTGGATTTTTCTTTGTGAAAAAGAAGGGCGGTGAGTTGAGGCCTTGCATCGATTACAGGGGTCTCAATCGCATCACGATCAAGAACGCTTACCAGATACCCTTGATTTCCGAGCTGTTCGATCGCCTCAAAGGGGCCACGGTCTTTACCAAACTCGACCTGAGGGCGGCATATAACCTGGTAAGGATCAAGGCGGGCGATGAGTGGAAGACCGCGTTTAACACCAGGACCGGTCATTATGAATCCTTGGTTATGCCCTTTGGGTTGTGCAATGCGCCCGCAGTCTTCCAGGAATTCATCAACGATGTTTTCCGTGACCTGTTGCAGCAGTGTGTGGTGGTCTATTTGGATGACATCTTGGTATATTCTGAATCCATGGAGGCCCACATTATGGATGTCAGACGAGTGTTGCAACGGTTACGAGAGAAACAGGCTGTTCGGTAAGCTTGAGAAATGCGAATTTCACCGATCCCAGGTAACCTTCTTAGGTTACATAATTTCCGCTGAGGGGTTCTCCATGGATCCTGAGAAGGTTTCGGCTGTCTTACAGTGGCCCCAGCCCAGTGGTCTCCGTGCCCTGCAGCGCTTTTTGGGCTTCGCCAATTATTATCGGAAGTTCATCAGGGACTTTTCTATGCTAGCCAAGCCTCTCACGGATCTGACCAGGAAGGGCAGTAATTTCCAGGTCTGGCCGCTCGAGGCCATCCGAGCTTTTGAGGCTCTAAAGTCCGCCTTTGTGTCGGCTCCGATTCTGTCGCATCCCAACCCTGGGTTGCCCTTTGTCCTCAAGGTGGACGCGTCTGAGACGGGAGTAGGCGCCCTTCTGTCTCAGCGTAGAACACCAGAGGGTCCTCTGCTTCCTTGTGGGTTTTACTCCCGGAAACTGTCTTCCGCGGAGTGCAACTATCAGATTGGTGACAGGGAGTTATTGGCCATCGTGCAGGCCCTTAAAGAATGGAGGCACTTGCTCGAGGGTTCGGTGGTTCCGGTTCTCATCCTGACGGACCACAAGAATCTGACCTACCTTTCTGAGGCCAAGAGATTGACACCACGTCAGGCCAGATGGGCTCTGTTCTTGTCACGTTTTAATTACGTGGTCTCCTACCTACCCGGTTCCAAGAACATCAGAGCGGATGCCTTATCACGGCAGTACTCCGAGCTGTCCAGGGAGGAGTCGATTCCGACTTCGGTCATACCTCCGAATCAGATCCTGGCCGCCATTCGCACCAGTCTGACCTCTCCCCTGGGTGAGCAGATTTTGGCGGCTCAATCTGGTGCTCCCTCTGGGAGACCCAACGGCAGATGTTTTGTGCCTGAGGAGTTGCGCACTCGGTTGTTGCGAACCTACCATAACTCCAAGGCCGCGGGGCATCCTGGAAAGAATCAGCTGTCCTGGGCTGTTTCACGTCTGTTCTGGTGGCCTTCTCTACGTTCCGACATCGCCGCATATGTAGCGGCATGCTCCGTTTGTGCCCAGAGTAAGTCCCCTCGGCACCTTCCGTTGGGCCTTTTGCAACCCATAGCCACCGGGGAGCGCCCATGGTCACACCTGGGGATGGATTTCATTGTGGACCTCCCTGCATCCCGAGGCCATACGGTCATTCTCATGATTGTGGATCGGTTTTCCAAAATGTGCCACTGTGTTCCTCTCAAGAAGTTACCCTCTGCACAAGAGTTGGCCACGATTTTCGCCAGGGAGGTCTTCCGGTTGCACGGTTTGCCCAAGGAGATTGTGTCGGATCGGGGGAGTCAGTTTGTGTCCAGGTTCTGGCGCGCCTTTTGCTCCCAGTTGGGGATTCATCTCTCTTTCTCCTCGGCCTACCACCCTCAGTCCAATGGGGCCGCAGAACGATCCAATCAGGCCTTGGAGCAATTCCTTCGTTGCTATGTCTCCGATCACCAAGACAATTGGGTTGACCTCCTGCCTTGGGCTGAGTTTGCCAGGAACACGGCGGTGAACTCTTCCTCTGGGACGTCTCCCTTCATGGCCAATTATGGGTTCCAACCTGCCGTGTTACCGGAGGTATTCTCTCCCCAGGATATTCCGGCTGTGGAGGATCACCTTTCCGTCCTACGTGCTTCTTGGGTACAGATCCAGAGGTCCCTTGAGGTCTCTGCGCAGCGCCAGAGACTCCAGGCTGATCGCAGACGAGCGCCGCTCCTTCCTACCAGGTCGGAGACCGTGTATGGTTGTCCACCCGCAACCTCAACCTTCGAGTGCCCACTCCCAAGCTGGCGCCTCGCTTTGTTGGTCCTTTCCGAGTGCTTCGCAGGGTAAACCCGGTAGCCTATGCCCTTGCGCTTCCTCCTGGCATGCGGATCTCCAACGTGTTTCATGTCTCCCTGTTGAAGCCATTGGTGTGTAATCGTTTCACCTCCTCAGTTCCTCGGCCCCGTCCGGTCCAAGTGGGCAATCGTGAGGAATATGAGGTGAGCAATATCCTGGACTCACGCCTGGTCCGCGGTCGGTTGCAGTTTTTGGTCCATTGGCGTGGTTATGGTCCAGAGGAGCGTTCCTGGGTTCCCTCCGCAGATGTCCATGCTCCTGCGTTGCTCCGAGCCTTCCACGCACGCTTCCCTCAGAAACCGTTCCTTACTCCGCGGAGGAGGGGCCCTTGAGGGGGAGGTACTGTCATTGTCTTACCTTCTTGCTGTTCTCCTTCGTTTGACATGTGCTGGCGGCCATCTTGGTTTCTGGGTTTCTTGTAGCCTCCCACCCTACGGCTTCTCCTTCCCACTGGGAGGAGCTGGATGCCTAGCTCATATATATAGGAGGTCTGTGGCTTCAGTTCCTTGCTTGGTCCTCCTGTGTTCACATGCTTCTAAGACTGCTGCTGCTTCTGGTTCCTGATCCTGGCCTCGTCTGACTACCCCGCTGGTTCCTGATCCTGGCTTCGTCTGACTACCCCGCTGGTTCCTGATCCTGGCTTCGTCTGACTACCCTTCTGGTTCCTGACCTCTGGCTACGCAAGACCCTGCTTCGGTTTAGCCATCCGTTTGGACTTTTGCTTACAGCTTGATTTTCAATAAAGCCTTCTTATTCCCACTTATCTCTTGTTGTACGTCTGGTTCATGGTTCCATGACACACTTCTCCTATGCTGAGATAATCCATCCCACCTCACAGGTGTGGCATATCAAGGTGCTGATTAGACAGCATGAATATTGCATAGGTGTGCCTTAGACTGCCCACAATAAAAGCCCACTCTGAAATGTGCAGTTTGATCACACCAGTCAGTATCTGGTGTGGCCACTATTTGTGGCCACGCAGTGCAACACATCTCCATTGCATAGAGTTGTTCAGGTTTTTGATTGTGGCCTGTGAAATGTTGGGCCACTCCTCTTTAATAGCTGTGCGAAGTTGAAGAGTATTGGCAGGAACTGAAACACGCTGTCATATACGCCAATCCAGAGCATCCCAAACATGCTCAATGGGTGACATGTCCGGCGAGTATGCTGGCCATGCAAGAACTGGGATGTTTTCAGCTTCCAGGAATTGTGTACAGATCCTTGCAATATGGGGCCGTGCATTATCATGCTGCAACATAAGGTGATGGTCGTGGATGAATGGCACAACAATGGGCCTCAGGATCTCGTCACGGTATCTCTGTGCATTCAAAATGCCATGAATAAAATTCACCTGTGTCCGTTGTCCATAACATACGCCTACCCATACCATAACCCCACCGCCAACATGGGTCACTTGATGCACAATGTTGACGTCAGCAAACCGCTCATCCACACAATGCCACACACGCTGTCTGCCATCTGCGCTAAACAGTGAAAACTGTGACTTATCCGTGAACAGAACTCCTATCCAATGTGCCAAACACCATCGAATGTGAGCATTTGCCCACTCAACTCGGTTACGATGATGAACTGCAGTCAGGTCCAGACCCCGATCAGGACGACGAGCATGCAGATGACCTTCCCTGAGACGGTTTCTGACAGTTTGTGCAGAAATTCTTTGGTTATGCAAACCAATTGTAGCTGCAGCTGTCCGGGTGGCTGGTCTCAGACGATCATGGAGGTGAACATGCTGGATGTGGAGGTCCTGGGCTAGTGTGGTTACACGTGGTCTGCGGTTGCGGTCTTCGGTTGTGAGGCAGATTGGATGTACTGCCAAATTCTCTAAAATGCCTTTGGAGACGGCTTATGGTAGAGAAATAAACATTCATTGCACAGGCAACACCTCTGGTAGACATTCCTGCAGTCAGCATGCCAATTGCACGCTCCCTCAAACGTTGCGACATATGTGGCATTGTGCTGTGTGATCAAACTGCACATTTCAGAGTGGTCTTTTATTGTGGGCAGTCTAAGGCACGCCTGTGCAATATTCATGCTGTCTAATTAGCACCTTGATATGCCACACCTGTGAGGTGGGATGGATTATCTCGACAAAGGAGAAGTGCTCACTAACACAGATTTAGACACATTTATGAACATTATTGGAGAGTAACGAGTCTTTTGTTATGTAGAAAATGTTTCAAATCTTTAAGTTCGGCTCATGCAAAATGGGAGCAAAACCGAAAGTGTTGTGTTTATATCTTTGTTCAGTATATACAGTACAGACCAAAAGTTTGGACACACCTTCTCATTCAAAGAGTTTTCTTTATTTTCATGACTATGAAAATTGTAGATTCACACTGAAGGCATCAAAACTATGAATTAACACATGTGGAATTATATACATAACAAAAAAGTGTGAAACAAATAAAAATATGTCATATTCTAGGTTCTTCAAAGTAGCAACCTTTTGCTTTGATTACTGCTTTGCACACTCTTGGTATTCTCTTGATGAGCTTTAAGAGGTAGTCACCTGAAATGGTCTTCCAACAGTCTTGAAGGAGTTCCCAGAGATGCTTAGCACTTGTTGGCCCTTTTGCCTTCACTCTGTGGTCCAGCTAACCCCAAACCATCTCGATTGGGTTCAGGTCCTGTTGAAAACTAAATGATGGTCCAACTAAACGCAAACCGGATGGAATAGCATGCCGCTGCAAGATGCTGTGGTAGCCATGCTGGTTCAGTATGCCTTCAATTTTTTGAATAAATCCCCAACAGTGTCACCAGCAAAGCACCCCCACACCATCACACCTCCTCCTCCATACTTCACGGTGGGAACCAGGCATGTAGAGTCCATCCGTTCACCTTTTCTGCGTCGCACAAAGACATGGTGGTTGGAACCAAAGATCTCAAATTTGGACTCATCAGACCAAAGCACAGATTTCCACTGGTCTAATGTCCATTCATTGTATTCTTTAGCCCAAACAAGTCTCTTCTGCTTGTTGCCTGTCCTTAGCAGTGGTTTCCTAGCAGATATTCTACCATGAAGGCCTGATTCACACAATCTCCTCTTAACAGTTGTTCTAGAGATGTGTCTGCTGCTAGAACTCTGTGTGGCATTGACCTGGTCTCTAATCTGAGCTGCTGTTAACCTGCGATTTCTGAGGCTGGTGACTCGGATGAACTTATCTTCCGCAGCAGAGGTGACTCTTGGTCTTCCTTTCCTGGGGCGGTCCGCATGTGAGCCAGTTTCTTTGTAGCGCTTGATGGTTTTTGTGACTGCACTTGGGGACACTTTCAAAGTTTTCCCAATTTTTCGGACTGACTGACCTTAATTTCTTAAAGTAATGATGGCCACTCGTTTTTCTTTACTTAGCTGCTTTTTTCTTGCCATAATACAAATTCTAACAGTCTATTCAGTAGGACTATCAGCTGTGTATCCACCTGACTTCTCCACAACGCAACTGATGGTCCCAACCCCATTTATAAAGCAAGAAATACCACTTATTAAACCTGACGGGGCACACCTGTGAAGTGAAAACCATTTCAGGTGACTACCTCTTGAAGCTCATCAAGAGAATGCCAAGAGTGTGCAAAGCAGTAATCAAAGCAAAAGGTGGCTACTTTGAAGAACCTAGAATATGACATATTTTCAGTTGTTTCACACTTTTTTGTTATGTATATAATTCCACATGTGTTAATTCATAGTTTTGATGCCTTCAGTGTGAATCTACAATTTTCATAGTCATGAAAATAAAGAAAACTCTTTGAATGAGAAGGTGTGTCCAAACTTTTGGTCTGTACTGTATATATGTATGTATATATATATATATATATATATATATATGTATAAAAGCGCTAACAGCGTGTGATCCTTTTGTTTCCCCAACACTGAAAAACTAACCAGCCGCCAGGAGATGCAGGAGTGTAGGCAGTCAACACTCACTATTGTCAGCAAGGCAGGGAGACAGGGGGGCCTAGGACAAAACCCTGAAAAGCAACCCAATAGCATTATCCCTCTACCAAATTTTACACCTGGTACAATGCAGTCAGGCAGGAAACGTCCTCCTGGCATTTGCTAAACCCAGACTCATCCATCGATAGAGCAGAGTAATTTCTCTCCACAAAACACCTTTCCACTGTTCCAGTCCAGCGGTGGTGTGCTTTAAACCACTACATCCAGTGCTTGGCTTGCACATAGCTGCTCGGCCATGTAAACCCATGCCATGAAGATCCCAGCACACAGTTTTTGTGCCGATGCCCTGGAGGTGATGATATGACCTCCATAGAGCCCTGATCTCAACATCAAGTCTGTCTGAGATTACATGAAGAGACAGAAGGATTTGAGCAGGCCTACATCCACAGAAGATCTGTGGTTAGTTTGGAACAACCTCTCTACCAAGTTCTTTCAAAAACTATGTGCAAGTATACAAAGAAAAATTTATGCTGTTTTGAAGGCAAAGGCTAGTCACACCAAATATTGATTTGATTCACATCTCTCTTTTGTTCATTCACTTTGTATTTTGTTAATTGATAAAAATGTAATTTTAACACTTCTATTTTTGAAAGTATTTTTACATTTTATACATAGTGAATTCTGGAGCGGGGTTTAAAAGGTTATGGACAACTATGACATCGAAAATAGTTATTTTACATATGTGGTTGCCTAGTAAAAAACTTGGTGCTAGTCTTGATATCCGGTGCGCTGCTGGAGCATGCACCTAATTGATGACAAGGAGCAGGCCTCATCATGAATTTGGCACATTCTCCTGCAGTCTATGTGCCTAACCAGAAATCTACGACAGCTCAGAGCTGCTATAGATTTCTTAGATTTCTGGATTGATTTTTGCCAGAAAACTGGCATAAATGAAGATAAATTTGTCGGGGAACTGGCCACATCCCATTCTCCGCCCTTGTCACGCTCCCTTCCAGAAAATTGGGTGATGCAACAGTTTTTTTTCTAAAGTTGCACTTTTGACTTTTTAACGTCACTTTTCTGACGCAAAGGAGATGATCAATCTTCCCCTATGTGTGCAGAATGCTGCTGTCATGTATTAATACAGCCTATTACTTGGACTGATATTCCTTTCTACAGCTCATGAGGAGCTCCTCTCACTTGTGCTGACAGTCATTGATGCTGATGAGTATGTGATTCCTTATGCCATGCAGTTTACTGTGGATGCTTTGTTTCTCTGTACACTTGTAGACAACCTATGTGAATCTTCACCTTCAAACTGCCTTGTGTGTGCCTTCTTACCTTTCTTCAGCTTGTGTGTGTGCTGCCCTCCTTGGAGGCTCCCCCCCTGCCCTTTCCACAACCTATTTTTCTCCCTGCTGTTATCTCTACGGGTACAGTCACACACTGTAGATCTGATGCTATTTAGTAGCACCAAAATCCAATTTTGTAACAGGAATCCATGCAGAAATGCTGCTGGTTTGCCACAGATTTTAGCCTCTGTGTGAAGGGTGATTCAGCACCATAAATCCACATGTGCAGGTTTTCTGGTGAAAAATATCTATAGTATGGGAAAAAGATTTGTGAAAAATTTGCTTCATTACTACGGTAAATGATGCACATTTTCCAGGCCTCATGTACATGGCCGTAGTTTCAGTCCACATCCGATCTGTGTTTTTTGTGGATCTGATGTAGACCCATTCATCTAGACGGGAGGAAAAAGAGCCAGCATGTTCACAGAGACCGCAAAACAATTACGGCTGTGTGCATGAGGCCTAACCCCGAGAGAAGAGAAGGGGAAGCAGAGATAGCTGTCATAAATAGTGTTGAGCGCGAATATTCGAATATCGAATTTTTTTCGCGAATATCGGCACTTCGCTAATTCGCGAATATTTCGAATATAGTGATATAAATTCGATATTTCGAATATTCGTTTTTTTTTTTTTTTTTTTATTGTTATATTTTTTTCTTTCCCACTTCCCTAAAGTTGTTCTTACCTGTCCTTTGGATTCCTGGCTTCCTGGCTGCTCCAGTCAGTGCCCGTTGCCGCTTCTGCCGACTTCCATGCTCATGGAGCGTCCCCATCACCATGGGAACATCTCCATATACTAGAATGTACTGTCGGATTTGAGAATTACGTTGAAATCGCAATTCGATTTTTTCAAGTTATAAAATTCGAATTTCGATTTTAACTTAGCACTGCTATATGCCATATTAGTTAGCCTAATATGGCATATAGCAGTGCTAAGTTAAAATCGAAATTCGAATTTTATAACTTGAAAAAATCGAATTGCGATTTCAACGTAATTCTCAAATCCGACAGTACATTCTAGTATATGGAGTCGTTCCCATGGTGATGGGGACGCTCCATAAGCATGGAATATGGCTTCAATGGCTTGGTAGAATTAGCGAATTGACGAATATATTCGTTATATTCCACAAAACGAATATAACGAATGTATTCGTCATATTCCACAAAACGAATATAACGAATGTATTCGTCATATTCCACAAAACGAAGATAACGAAGTATTCTGCATCTTCATTTTAGCTACCTATTCATCAATTTCGCTAATTCTAGCAATGATATAGGAAAGTTGACTATAGAGACAGCTAAGTATAATTCGCTATGCGATTATATGACTGCTTTTTTTTATAAATAGTATAATTATAATAATTATCAGGTATTATAATTATTCTATTTATTTAAAAAAAAAGCAGTAATATAATCGCATAGCGAATTATACTTAGCTGTCTCTATAGTCAACTTTCCTATATCATTGCTAGAATTAGCGAAATTGATGAATATGTAGCTAAAATGAAGATGCAGAATACTTCGTTATCTTCGTTTTGTGGAATATGACGAATACTTCGTTATCTTCGTTTTGTGGAATATGACGAATATATTCGTTTTGTGGAATATAACGAATATATTCGTCAATTCGCTAATTCTACTAAGCCATTGAAGCCAACCATATAGTAAACCAGGTCCAAGTTGGAATCGCAATTCGATTATGTCAAGTTATAATAATCGAATTTCGATTTTAGCTTAGCACTGTTATATGCCATATTAGGCTAACTAATATGGCATATAGCAGTGCTAAGTTAAAATCGAAATTCGATTATTATAACTTGAAAAAATCGAATTGCGATTTCAACGTAATTCTCAAATCCGACAGTACATTCTAGTATATGGAGATGTTCCCATGGTGATGGGGACGCTCCATGAGCATGGAAGTCGGCAGAAGCGGCAACGGGCACTGACTGGACAGCTAAGTTTAATTCGCTATGCGATTATATTACTGCTTTTTTTTTAAATAAATAGAATAATTATAATACCTGATAATTATTATAATTATACTATTTATAAAAAAAAGCAGTCATATAATCGCATAGCGAATTATACTTAGCTGTCTCTATAGTTAACTTTCCTATATCATTGCTAGAATTAGCGAAATTGATGAATATGTAGCTAAAATGAAGATGCAGAATACTTCGTTATCTTCGTTTTGTGATATATGACGAATACATTCGTTATATTCGTTTTGTGGAATATGACGAATACATTCGTTATATTCGTTTTGTGGAATATAACGAATATATTCGTCAATTCGCTAATTCTACCAAGCCATTGAAGCCATATTCCATGCTTATGGAGCGTCCCCATCACCATGGGAACGACTCCATATACTAGAATGTACTGTCGGATTTGAGAATTACGTTGAAATCGCAATTCGATTTTTTCAAGTTATAAAATTCGAATTTCGATTTTAACTTAGCACTGCTATATGCCATATTAGGCTAACTAATATGGCATATAGCAGTGCTAAGTTAAAATCGAAATTCGAATTTTATAACTTGAAAAAATCGAATTGCAATTTCAATAGGAGAGTAGCCTTTAAGTTAAAATCGAAATTCGATTATTTAAATCGCATATTAATCGCGATAACAAGAATAATGACGAATATTCGATTTCGACGAATATAAAACGAATATTCTATCGAATATTCACGAATTTCGTCGAAATCGAATATGGCACCTGCCGCTCATCACTAGTCATAAACAGGAGCAGTGCTCTGGTGAATTTAAGTCAGGTCCATCAACACCACCAGCTAGGTAAAGACGTACACACACAAACTGCAGAAACAAAATGATAGGACATTTTTAATTAAGACTTTAAAAAATGCTTAATTTTGCATTTAGGAAGCAACTGAACAATTAAAAAAAGATCCATGCAATGATGTCTAGAGACTTTAATAAAAACCGATCCTAGCAAAACCACTGCTGGGATGTAACAATCGAATTAGAAGGTACATAAAAAAGACTGCTTTAGGGCTCGTTCACACAAAAAAAATTTCATTTTAATGGTTCCGCAAAAAAACAAACAAAAACGTGATGTACTCCGTATGCATTCCATTTCCATATTTCCGTTTTTCTGTTCCGTTCAAAGATAGAACATGTCCTATTATTGCCCGCAAATCACGTTCCGTGGCTCCATTCAAGTCAATGGGTCCGCAAAAAAACTGAACACATACGGAATGTACTCTGTATGTCTTCTTTATCCGTTTTTCTATGTAATTACTGTATATGCCATACGGAAAAACAGAACGGAAAAACGGAACGGAACCACTACTAAAACAAAAAACGGAAAAACTGGTCCATTAAAAACAGCCCGCAAAACACTGAAAAAGCCATACGGTGAACGAGCCCTTAGAAGAAGCAGAAAGGACATCCAGGTATATACACTCACCTAAAGAATTATTAGGAACACCTGTTCTATTTCTCATTAATGCGATTATCTAGTCAACCAATCACATGGCAGTTGCTTCAATGCATGTAGGGTTGTGGTCCTGGTCAAGATAATCTCCTGAACTCCAAACTGAATGTCAGAATGGGAAAGAAAGGTGGGCTACAACAGCAGAAGACCCCACTGGGTACCACTCATCTCCACTACCAATAGGAAAAAGAGGCTACAATTTGCACGAGCTCACCAAAATTGGACTGTTGAAGACTGGAAAAATGTTGCCTGGTCTGATGAGTCTCGATTTCTGTTGAGACATTCAAATGGTAGAGTCCGAATTTGGCGTAAACAGAATGAGAACATGTATCCATCATGCCTTGTTACCACTGTGCAAACTGGTGGTGGTGGTGTAATGGTGTGGGGGATGTTTTCTGGGCACACTTTAGGCCCCTTAGTGCCAATTGGCCATCGTTTAAATGCCACGGGCTACCTGAGCATTGTTTCTGACCATGTCCATCCCTTCATGACCACCATTTACCCATCCTCTGATGGCTACTTCCAGCAGGATAATGCACCATGTCACAAAGCTCAAATAATTTCAAATTGGTTTCTTGAACATGACAATGAGTTCACTGTACTAAAATGGCCCCCACAGTCACCAGATCTTAACCCAATAGAGCATCTTTGGGATGTGGTGGAACGGGAGCTTCGTGCCCTGGATGTGCATCCCTCAAATCTCCATCAACTGCAAGATGCTATCCTATCAATATGGGCCAACATTTCTAAAGAATGCTATCAGCACCTTGTTAAATCAATGCCACGTAGAATTAAGGCAGTTCTGAAGGCAAAAGGGGGTCCAACACCGTATTAGTATGGTGTTCCTAATAATTCTTTAGGTGAGTGTAAGTGAGACAATGTAAGGAGAAACAGAAAGAAGAATGCAGCGCTTTGAACACAAACAGAATTTTGTAGTTTTTATGAGATTTTTTAGTGAACCAAGAGCAGTAGCAGCCATAGAATGCAGAACAAATAACTTTTTTATGGTATTTTGGACAAAAAAGGAAGTCAAGATGGAATGAAGGGAGACAAAAAGTGACCATTGTAGATTTAGTTGATTCAAATATGGAGCTTTGAGACTGACTCAGTTAAACTATTTCATTATTTATTATTATTTACCTATTCACCTACAGTATTTATAACGTCCAGTCTCATACAGTCACCTGCTTCAGTATTTTACTCTCAGTTATTGCTTGTAGACAACCAACAACATAGAGTTAACATAAACACAGTGCAGTCCAGAGGATTATCTGTTCTTCATGCATAGACTATGTGATTGGTGCAGAACCTGGTGCTGGGAGAGAATGAAAGGGCTGTAGTACCCACTAGATTAATGTGAGATCACAAAGATCAATACAAAGTAACCAGGTAGAATTCTAGTGATGTAAAGTAAAAGAAGGTGGTGCATATTCATTAGACATTAGACATGGTATGGATCAAGACAATCGTCATTTATTTACAGTCAAGTATGAGACGGAGGTCAGTAACAAGGTCAGATTCATCAGAAAATGCAAGTTTGCAGAATTAAGGAACCTGTACACAATGTGGATTAGATGCAGCTTTTCCGCACAGATTTTTGTGAGAAAAAACTGCAGTGTAAATACAGTACTAGCAAAGTGAATGAGATTTGACAAATCTCAGGGCAAAGTGACCCCCCCCCCCCCCCAATAAATCCCCCCCCCCCCCAACAAAGTGTCTCCACCCCAATAAAGTGCCCCTGACCCCCCCGCCCCCCCCCCCCCAACAAAGTGTCTCCACCCCAACAAAGTGTCTCCACCCCAACAAAGTGTCTCCACCCCAATAAAGTGCCCCCCCCCCAATTGGTCTGTTATTTTATAAAAAGTTTTAACACACCTTTTGTTCAAATTTTTTTTTCTTCCTATTTTCACCCTCTAAAACCTAGCTGCGTCTTATGGGCAGGTGCATCTTATAGGGCGGAAAAATAAGGTACTGCTCTGACTTCGTTTTCAGCCTGAAAAGTACGGTATTTTATAGACTGTTAAACAGTTTTACTACATCACCTTTTCCAAGTAAGTAAAGCAGGGTAATTCTGTTGCATAACCTTCCACTGCTGCTCAGGATTTACGGCAGATGTCTGGAAAAGGAAATGAGAATATGAAATTGTAAACCATGCTTCAGAAAAGACAGATTACAGGTTAGTAAGGTACATGCTGATGTTCAATCATTTGGATCCTTTAGGAACAACTTTGTAGTTAAGATAAATACTTAAAGGGGCACTCCAGCATATTGTTTTTATTTTTTTGGCACAGTGCCCCACAAGTTATCATTATTACATTTTTGATCACTGCTCTTCTGTCACGTGATCACTTTGTGACTAATGTTTTGGAGCACCCTTTCCTATATAAGCCAGAGGTCACTTTCTGGATGCTTTCAGACTCTGCCCACATAGTCTCTCACTATATCTTTCTTCTATTATTATATATATATATAAAGAAGGATGTATATACTGTATGTGTGTATGTACAGTATGTATGTATGTTCCGCAATCACTCAAAAACGCAACCATCGAAACTTGGTATACACATCCCTTGCTACCTGGAAATAAATCTTGTGGGGGGTCATACACCCCTACACAGCAGCTGCATAGAGTTTGTATGCTCTGTAAGGGATCGTCTCTTATTCGAGGGGCATTCTCATAGAATTATCTTCATAACCACTGGGTTTCAGGTCCAAACAGTGTGATTTATTTTACACTCTTCATACACAACATGGCATAAAACAAAAGCCTGCTCGTCTGGGCTCTACCTAAACATAATAAACATCGTATCCCTAACGCGGCTATACGATAGCGTTTCCACATGGAACCAGGTGCGGCTTACCCCAGACATACAGTCCACCACCCCTCAGGCTGTAACAAATGCAGTACCTTTGGAGGGGGTTGTGGTCTAGCAGTTCTCCCCACTCTGACCTTTCAATGCTTGTTCCCGGGCATCGCTGAGTCCCCCAAAGTCCAGGCTATTGCATAGCCTCGTGGCGCCTCAGGTTGGGTTCACACCTGAGCGTTTTACAGCGCGTTCCTACGCGCTGTAAAACGCTCAACAGGCAAGAACCAATGATTCCCTATGAGAATGGTTCTCACCTGAGCGTTTTACAGCGCTGTAAAACGCCCGACGCCCCAAGAAGTACATGAGCTTCTTTGGGGCGTGTTGTCGCGCGTTCCCGTACATAGACTTCAGCGGGAACGCGCGACAATGGGCATTCGCTTGTCTCTGTATGTGCGATTGCAAACGCCCGTACAATCGCGCATACAGAGCGCTCCATCGCGAACGCTCAGGTCTGAACCCAGCGTCAGGCTTGCCTAGCTGAGACCACACTGACAGAGCCTCACCAGGCCTCTGTCTGCACACTCTCCAGAGTGAGACTGAGAGCCACACCCAAGTCCAGCAACAGGATTAAATACCATCCCTGGACATGGGCATATTCCAAAATCCCAGACTGGAGCATGGGGAACAGGCACCCACCCAACACATTGTCTGTTCCCAGTAAAAGCCCGCCCTGAAATAGCTGAACCAGCTACACTATCTATATGGTGTCCCCCAACTACTTTAGTGGACACCTGGACTAGGGCTTTTACTCCACCAAGGCCGGGCCCCTTGGTGACACGCTCCTGGTGCAAACAACACCTCAATGTTCACATTGCCACAGCTCCCACTGTTTTTGCTACACACATATTGCTCTGTAACTCAAAAACTCATAGATCAATTTCTACTAAACTTGGTACACATATCACTTACTATCTGGGAAAGAATACTGTGGAGGTAGTTTCTGTCTGTCCCGACGTCTGTCTGTCTATTCTTTATGCGCGACCAAATGACTGGACCGATCTTCACCAAATTTGAAAAACACAGGTACATCAGGTGTCCGGGAAGGTTTTACACTGGGTCTCAGCTCTCTAGGACATACCGTTCCTGAGATATTCTCAAAAAAATGACCTGCATTAGCCAATACAAGCCTGCAAGTCTTTCTCTTCATATCCCAACTGCCATACACACGGTCACGTGTCCCTTATCAGCCAATAGAAGCTCGCAGGCTCTTAGTCTTCACATACACACAGTTTTACTCCAGGTTTCCATAACAACCCAGCCATTTTTCTTCACTGCTGTAGGTCAGCTTTAGGGTAGGGCTACACAACGATATGTGTCGCGTGACAATAAGTCGCAGGACACATAGGGCACTACTACATGTGTTGCGTGACATTGATGTCGCACCAATTTCGTGCGACAATTTTTATAATGATAGTCTATGGTGTTGCACTGTGACATGCTGCAACTGCGACACGACAGTCGCAGAAAAATCTGTCATGTCGCAGTCACAGCATGACACCATAGCCTATCATTACAAAAATTGTTGAGACAAAATGTCGAGCGACACATGTCGTCATGTAGCCCTAGCATTAAAGGGGCAGGGTGCTGTGAAGATCACTGATAAAGGGGCAGGCACTGTGGATGTTAAGGTTAAGGGGGCAGGCCACTGTAGGGTCACTGTTAAGGGGCAGGGGCCACTACTTAAGGGGCAACTGCTGTGGAGGTCTCTATTAAGGCAGCAGGGTACTGTGAGGTGACTGTTAAGGCAGAGGAGTACTGTGGAGGTCACTATTAAGGGTGCGGGCCCCTGAGGAGGTCACTGTCAAGGGAGTGACGTGCTGTGAAACTCACTGTTAAAAAGGCGGACTGCTGTGAAGGTCAAAGTTAAGGGGATGGGCTGCTGTGGAGTTCCCATTTTAAAGTGGCAGGGCACTGTGGGGGGGCAGTGTTAAGGGGTGGGGGACTGTGGGGTTCACTGTTAAAGGGGCGGGGTGCTGTAGAGATCACTGTTGGGGGATACTGTCGATATCTTTTAACGACACACACAAACACAGGGGCAGACTGATAACTCATGGGGCCCCCGGGCAATAGGAGATTATGGGGCCCCTATGTCCCCGCCCACCCTCAAGCCACACCCACATATCGCACCGCCCACATGAACTATATCAATATGTAAATCCCAGAGAACCCTTTTACCTTATGTTATCTGTAGTGTTACATAGGACTGCAAAAATACCCAGGAGCCAAATTAAATTTTTTGTTGCAAATTTAAAATAAATAAATTAGGCTACTTTCACACCAGAAAACACTTCCATTACTGATAATACAACCATCTGCATCCATTATGAACAGATCCAGTTGTATTTTCTGTAATATAGCCAAGACGGATCTTCATGAACTCCATTGAAAGTCAACGGGGGACGGAACCATTTTCTATTGTGTCAGATCTATCTTGCTCCACATCCCAGGACGGAAAGCAAAATACAACATGCTCGTCTGGGAACGCAACTAAACGGAACGGAATGTATTTTGGAGGATTCGGTTCTGTTCAGTTCAGTTTTGTCCCCAGTGACAATGAATGGGGAAAAAACTGAAGCGTTTTTTTTTCCAGTATTGAGACCCTATAACAGAACTCAATACTGGAAAACTGTAATGCTAGTGAGATAGTAGCCCTATAATAAAAAAACACTTGGAGGAGAAGATGAGACGCAAGTCACAGTAGTGAGCCAGCACTACATATAGGGGAATACAGTACCACATACATCTTACATCCAATGACATCTCCTGCCATGTAGATCTTCTGTTTCACTTCTCCTCCGTTTGACCCAGACCGCCATGACAAATTATTTCAGCCGTATCTCGTCTCCAAATGTCTCTATGGTGTCTACAGCAATTATAATGTCCCCTAGAATACCCCCAGTAATAACATCCTATATTGTGCTTCAGGTAATAATACCTGTATAGTGTCCCTGAAAAATAAGGTCCCCTAATATGTCCTTGTAATAGAAATGCCCCTATAGTTCCTATCCAATAGCGACAATTGTCCCCACACTGCCCCCACAGTAGTAATTGTCCCCCACACTGCCCCCACAGTAGTAATTGTCCCCCACACTGCCCCCACAGTAGTATTTGTCCCCCACACTGCCCCCACAGTAGTTATTGCCCCCCACACTAGTAACTGCCCCCACAATAGTAATTTTCCCCCACTCTGCCCCCACAGTAGTAATTGTCCCCCACACTGCCCCCACAGTAGTAATTTTCCCCCACAATAGTAATTTTCCCCCACACTGCCCCCACAGTACCAATTGTCCCCCACACTGCCCCCCACAGTACCAATTGTCCCCCACACTGCCCCCACAGTACCAATTGTCCCCACACTGACCCCCACAGTATCAATTTCCCCCACACTACCCCCACAGTATTGATTTCCCCCCAGACTGCCCCCACAATAGTAATTTCCCCCCACACTGCTCCTACAGTATTGTCTCCCACACTGCCCCCACAGTAGTAATTTTTCCCTCCCTCTGCCCCACAGTATTAATTGTCCTCCACACTTCCCCCACAGTATTATTTTCTCCCAGACTGCCCCCACAGTATTAATTCCCCCCCACCCTGCCCCCATGTAGTAGTTTGCTCCCCATGTACTACTTTGCCCCCCATTGTCCCTTCAGTAATATGTATCCTCGCCTCCTGTGCCCCCAGTAATGTCTCCCAAAGTTGGCTTGGCACACAAAAAAATAAAATAAAAGCCAATACTTACCTGTGTGTCCTAGACTCCTGGCGCTCACTCGTAGATAGGCAGGCGTGTAGCGCTTGTCACTATGCTGCATCCCGTCACAGTTGTGTGATGACGTTATCGCGCCCGCCTGCGCAGGGAATACTACTGCGTAGGCTTAGCGGTGATCGGCGGGGCAGGGAACTATGCGCTCCCATGCCCAGCTGTAGTTTGTGGGCCTTTGGGTCGGCGATAGGCCCCCCAGCGATGCCGGGCCCCGGACGGCCAACCCAAACGCCCCACCTCTCAAGCGGCCCCCTACTGGCCCCGGGCCCTCGGTCCATGCCCGAGTGCCCGAATATTCAGTCTGCCCCTGCACTTGCTGGAATGCCAGATCCGGCATTAATTTCCATTAAAATGCATTAATTCTGGATCCAGCCCCAGAATCCGGATCTGTCTCACAATGCATCCGTTTGCGTCCAGATTGCCGGATCCGGCAGGCAGTTCCGTCGCCGCAAGTGTGAAAGTACCCTTAGGGTACTTTCACACTTGCGTTGTTTGATTCCGGCAGGCAGTTCCGTTGCCTGAACTAACTGCCTGATCAGGCAAACTGTATGCAAACGGATGTCATTTTTTTCTGACTGATCAGGCATTTTTCAGACTGATCAGGATCCTGATCAGTCAGAAAAATGCCTGATCAGTCAGAAAAATGCATTGCAATACCGGATCCGTTTTTCTGGTGTCATCAGGCAAAACGGATCCGTATTTTTTTTATTTTTTTTTTCATTTTTAAAGGTCTGCGCAGACCGGAAGGACGGATCCGGCATTCCGGTATTTTGAATGCCGGATCCGGCACTTAGGCTACTTTCACACTTGCGGCAGTCTGATCCGGCGGGCACACTGCCGCCGGATCCGCCGATCTGCCGCTGACTGAAAGCATTTGTGAGACGGATCCGGATCCGTCTCACAAATGCATTGCAAGGACGGATCCGTCTCTCCGCTTGTCATGCGGACAGACGGATCCGTCTTGTACATTTTTTCATATTTTTGCCGATCTGCGCATGCGCATGCCGGAACGACAGATCCGGCATTCCGGTATTCTGAATGCCGGATCCGGCGCTAATACATTACTATGGGAAAAAATGCCGGATCCGGCGTTCAGGCATGTATTCAGTTTTTTTGGCCGGAGAGAAAACCGTAGCATGCTGCGGTTTTCTCTTTTGCCTGATCAGTCAAAACGACTGAACTGAAGACATCCTGATGCAAACTGAACGGATTACTCTCCATTCAGAATGCATGGGGATAAAACTGATCAGTTTTTTTCCGGTATAGAGCCCCTGTGACGGAACTCTATGCCGGAAAACAAAAACGCAAGTGTGAAAGTACCCTAATACATTCCTATGGAAAAAAATGCCAGATCCGGCATTCAGGCAAGTCTTCGGGTTTTTTCGCCGGAGATAAAACTGTAGCATGCTACGGTTTTCTCTTTTGCCTGATCAGTCAAAAGGACTGAACTGAAGACATCCTGATGCAAACTGAACGGATTACGCTCCATTCAGAATGCATGGGGATATGCCTGATCAGTTATTTTCCGGTATAGAGCCCCTGTGACGGAACTCTATGCCGGAAAAGAAAAACGCAAGTGTGAAAGTACCCTTAGGCTACTTTCACACTTGCGTTGTTAATTCCAGTATTTAGATCCCGCACAGAGTTGTGTTGTCCCTGTTCTTCATGAACTTCAGTTGTCACAGTGAAATCTGCCACCTAGTGGTTGTAAGTTTTATTTTCCATTTTATCATCATCAAAGCTATTACTGCAAAGCATACAAAATTCAAGTAAGGCTACTTTTACACTGACGTTTTGAATTCCATTTGTGAGATCTGTTCAGGGCTCTCACAAGCGGCCCAAACGGATCAGTTTAGCCCCAATGCATTCTGAATGGATGGGGATCCGTTCAGAATGCATCAGTTTGCCTCCGTTCAGCCTCCATTCCACTCTGGAGGTGGACACCAAAACGCTCCAGAGCGGACGTTTTGATGTCCGCCTGACGATGCGGAGCCAAACTAATTCGTCTTGACTTACAATGTAAGTCAATTGGGATGGATCCGTTTTTTACTGACACAATATGTTGCAATTTTAAACAGATCCGCCTCCCATTGACTTTCAGTGTAAGTCATTATTCATGGTAATGCAAACAGATCCGTTCTGAACGGATACAAGTGTTTGCATTATAGGTGCTGATCAGTCTGTGCAGACACCAGACGGATCTGCACCTAACGCAGGTGTGAAAATAGCCTAAGAGCCAATAAATAATCCTTCCAATGAACAGGAGTCTGTATACCTAGGTAAAACTGATTTTATACTACGTGACGGTATGGTGTATCTAGTGCAGAACATGAAAAGAAACAATTACAAATACTAAGGGGCTGCATGCACACAGCAGTGTACGTTGTGCAGATCTTCCTGTAGTTTTTTCGCTGCGTGTCTGCACCAGATATCCTCCAAAATCTGCTTGTGTTACTGTGTCTTGGATCTTGCCACGGATTTGCCCCAGATCTCACCCTTTGCAAGTCTACACCTAGAACTTGTTGCCATGCTGTGGATTTCAATATCTGCACCACAGGTCCATTTTTGGACTGTGTACATGACTTTTTGAAAATCTCAACTACTTTAGCTTGTACTTTATTATGCTGCTGATTTTCCAAAAATTCACGCAAGATACAGACCATGTGCATATACCCCAAGTAGTTCTGTCATGTGGTCAAACCTATGCTGGTGCTCCATCAATGCAGGGTTTTTTAAAGGGACACTGACAGGCCAAATCAGCATATTTAGTTATATATATGACATTACAGGTCTTATACAGTCTATTAAAAGCATGTAAGTATCCCCCCTGTCCACCGTATAAATACCGAAAAATAAAGTTTTATAACCTGCCTGTCTCGTCACCAATCTGCCCAAGGGGCGGCGTTTCATCTCAAAATGCGCCCAGCCAGCCGCTCCCAACTGCCGTTCTGAAGCCCCGCCCAGCTCATCAATATTCACTTCGCTGGGCGGCGGCTACAACTCTCCCCAGTCACGATCCTGCGCATGGGCAATTGAATCCTCTTGGCATCATCCTCGTCTAATCTTCTGCGCTTGCGCCCGGCCGTGGTTACATCGCGCCTGCGTACAGACCCAGCCTGCGTCTTCGAGGCCGCTGCAGCCTCTGCTTCATGCGCCGGGCACTGTTCAGAGCAGCGCTTCAGAGCGCAGGATCTTGACTGGGGAGAGTTGTAGCCGCCGCCCAGCGAAGTAAATATTGATGAGCTGGGCGGGGCTTCAGAACGGCAGTTGGGAGCGGCTGGCTGGGCGCAATTTGAGATTAAACGCCGCCCCTTGGGCAGATTGGTGACTAGACAGGCAGGTTATAAAACTTAATTTTTTGGTATTTATAAGGTGGACAGGGGGGCTACTTAGATGCTTTTAATAGACTGTATAAGACCTGTAATGTCATATATATAACTAAATATGCTGATTTTGCCTGTCAGTGTCCCTTTAAGCTCTAGTCCCATTCAGTTTCAGAGATGTTGCTGAAAAGTCGTCCGGTGTATTTTTTCTTTTCACAGCATATTCTGACCCCAGTTATTTATGGTTACATCTGCAGAGCTGTGTGAGGGCTCATTATTTGCAGGGTTTTGTAGTTTTTATTGATACCATTTTGGTACCATTGTATATGACTTTTTGATCACTTTTTATTACATTTTTTTGGGAGGTGAAGGGACGGGAAAAAAAAATGGCAAATCGACATTTTGATCTTTTCCCCATTACGGCTTTCACCGTACAGGATAAATACGTTTATATTTTAATAGTGCGGGCATATATATATATATATATCACATGGTCTACGAAGAGGCTGAAGTGCTCACAGAGCGCCACGGCCTCTATGTACAGCTGATCGGTGGGGGTGTTGGGAGCCAGACCCCTGAAGATCTCAGACCGATAAACCCTTTAGGGAATGAAGATACCAGCGTAGACCGATACCACATGACAGACATGTTAGGTCCTCTTTAAATATGAAATTTGAAGAACTAGATTTTGTATGACCTTGGTTTGCTCGGATTTTGAGTTTTTTTTTCTTCCTGGGGCAGGTACTATGAATGTTTTCTATAGAGCATTTTTTTTCCTATTGAGTTTAATGGGAAAACACTGCCACTAAAGCGTGACAACTGGGGCTGGTTGTAGCTTTTAAACAAACACTGCATGCTCTGAATCTGCTGGTAAATAATGGAAAAAATGGAAATTCCGCCTTACATGGGTTTTGCTACAAGTCATTAAGAATGATTACTCTCCATGGTCTGTTTAATGGCATCTGTGTAATGGTGCAGAACCCCAAGCAACCAGACAGAGGTTAAACAACAGTGGATTTATTAAATAAACGGCCGTACAGTCTAAGGCTACTTTCACACTAGCGTTCGGGCGGATCCGTTCTGAACGGATCCGCTCATAATAATGCAGACGGAGGCTCCGTTCAGAACGGATCCGTCTGCATTAAAATGGCAAAAAAAAAGCTAAGTGTGAAAATAGCCTCAGACGGATCCGTCCAGACTTTCAATGTAAAGTCAATGGGGGACGGATCCGCTTGAAGATTGAGCCACATTGTGGCATCTTCAAACGGATCCGTCCCCATTGACTTACATTGTAAGTCTGGACGGATCCGCACGGATCCGCACGCCTCCGCACGGCCAGGCGGACACCCGAACGCTGCAAGCAGCGTTCAGCTGTCCGCCTGTCCGTGCGGAGGCGAGCGGAGCGGAGGCTGAACGCCGCCAGACTGATGCAGTCTGAGCGGATCCGCTCCATTCAGACTGCATCAGGGCTGGACGGCTGCGTTCGGGTCCGCTCGTGAGCCCCTTCAAACGGAGCTCACGAGCGGACCAGCGAACGCTAGTGTGAAAGGAGCCTAAGGCCTCTTTCACACTACAGTATGTTGAATTCAGTGTTTTGCGTTCCGTTTTTCACGGATCCGTTGTTCCGTTTTTTGCTTCCGTTGTGGTTCCGTTTCCGTTCCGTTGTTCCGTTCCGTTTTTCCGTATGGCAAATACAGTATACAGTAATTTCATATAAAAAATTGGGCTGGGCATAACATTTTCAATAGATGGTTCCGCAAAAAACGGAACGGAAACGGAAGACATACGGATGCATTTCCGTATGTGTTCCGTTTTTTTTGCGGACCCATTGACTTGAATGGAGCCACGGACTGTGATTTGCGGCCAAATATAGGACATGTTCTATCTTTTCAACGGAACGGAAAAACGGAAATACGGAAACGGAATGCATACGGAACACATTCCGTTTTTTTGCGGAACCATTGAAATGAATGGTTCCGTATACGGACCGTATACGGAACGCAAAAAACGGACCGTATACGGAACGCAAAATACTGTAGTGTGAAAGAGGCCTAAACCAGTAAGCATATACAGGTAACCAACCCGAATAATAACCTGTGCGGGGAAACACCAAGGGGACAGCCAGTGACCAGGCCAAAGTTGTTATGCACAGTATTAGGCCTCATGCACACGGATGGGTTTTTTTTTCGGTCCGCAAAAACGTTTTCCGTTGTTCCTTGATCTGTGTCCATTTTTTCTTCCGTGGGTCTTCCTTGATTTTTGGAGGATCCACTGACATGAAAAATGAAAAAAATCTAAGTCAAGTTTGCCTTTGAAATGATAGGAAAAAACGGACACGGACCACGGATGCGGATGCCAAACGGAGCATTTTCGGGTCCGCGGAAAAAAACTGAAAACGGAACAACGGCCGCGGATGCACACAACGGTCGTGTGCATGAGGCCTTAGTCTGTGTAACGTGGGACCTAGGGATGAGACCTCATGATTTCCAGGGTCCGATCCAAGGTCTTACACGAAACAAACTGTTCAGCGAAGATGAGGTATCCAGAGGCAGTCTCTAGAGATAAATCGAGGAAGGCAGAGATCATGAACAGGTAAGTCTGGGAGAATCTGAACTGCACCATACACCCGGGTTGTCAAAAAAGCAGTGGGCACTGAGCAGCCAGGGAGATCACCTTTTAAGTAGCCAATCACAGAGTGCCATGTGTCTATTCCTCATAGATCATATAATGATCCTAATCCCTGACACTTGTGCGGCCTAGGCTGGTCCTTAGTCACTTAACCCATGTCTGCCCTCTAATCTACTAGAATTTACGTACAGGTATTTTCCCCGTCAGCGGCCAGCGTAGCGAATAAGATACGCGTACATTCGGCCGCGTATCCTTTTGTGAACCTCCTCTTGAGCGTTCTAGCGAATGCTCGAGCGGCCCAGCATGAATACACGATCGTGTCGGCACGGACACCGGAAGGAAACCCGCAGGTGATACCGGAGACAGGACCGTCCGCTGGGACATGAGATATTGGAGTACTGTGATTGCACTATTAAAAACATATATACCGCTATATGTAATATATATATATTTATATGATATTATTTTTAAAGGTTGTTGCATGCCTATTGGGGGTTAGTGTCTTGAAAATACAGGGAGTGCAGAATTATTAGGCAAATGAGTATTTTGACCACATCATCCTCTTTATGCATGTTGTCTTACTCCAAGCTGTATAGGCTCGAAAGCCTACTACCAATTAAGCATATTAGGTGATGTGCATCTCTGTAATGAGAAGGGGTGTGGTCTAATGACATCAACACCCTATATCAGGTGTGCATAATTATTACGCAACTTCCTTTCCTTTGGCAAAATGGGTCAAAAGAAGGACTTGACAGGCTCAGAAAAGTCAGAAATAGTGAGATATCTTGCAGAGGGATGCAGCACTCTTAAAATTGCAAAGCTTCTGAAGCGTGATCATCGAACAATCAAGCGTTTCATTCAAAATAGTCAACAGGGTCGCAAGAAGCGTGTGGGAAAACCAAGGCGCAAAATAACTGCCCATGAACTGAGAAAAGTAAAGCGTGCAGCTGTCAAGATGCCACTTGCCACCAGTTTGGCCATATTTCAGGGCTGCAACATCACTGGAGTGCCCAAAAGCACAAGGTGTGCAATACTCAGAGACATGGCCATGGTAAGAAAGGCTGAAAGACGACCACCACTGAACAAGACACATAAGCTGAAACGTCAAGACTGGGCCAAGAAATATCTCAAGACTGATTTTTCTAAGGTTTTATGGACTGATGAAATGAGAGTGAGTCTTGATGGGCCAGATGGATGGGCCCGTGCCTGGATTGGTAAAGGGCAGAGAGCTCCAGTCCGACTCAGACGCCAGCAAGGTGGAGGTGGAGTACTGGTTTGGGCTGGTATCATCAAAGATGAGCTTGTGGGGCCTTTTCGGGTTGAGGATGGAGTCAAGCTCAACTCCCAGTCCTACTGCCAGTTTCTGGAAGACACCTTCTTCAAGTAGTGGTACAGGAAGAAGTCTGCATCCTTCAAGAAAAACATGATTTTCATGCAGGACAATGCTCCATCACACGCGTCCAAGTACTCCACAGCGTGGCTGGCAAGAAAGGGTATAAAAGAAGAAAATCTAATGACATGGCCTCCTTGTTCACCTGATCTGAACCCCATTGAGAACCTGTGGTCCATCATCAAATGTGAGATTTACAAGGAGGGAAAACAGTACACCTCTCTGAACAGTGTCTGGGAGGCTGTGGTTGCTGCTGCACGCAATGTTGATGGTGAACAGATCAAAACACTGACAGAATCCATGGATGGCAGGCTTTTGAGTGTCCTTGCAAAGAAAGGTGGCTATATTGGTCACTGATTTGTTTTTGTTTTGTTTTTGAATGTCAGAAATGTATATTTGTGAATGTTGAGATGTTATATTGGTTTCACTGGTAAAAATAAATAATTGAAATGGGTATATATTAGTTTTTTGTTAAGTTGCCTAATAATTATGCACAGTAATAGTCACCTGCACACACAGATATCCCCCTAAAATAGCTAAAACTAAAAACAAACTAAAAACTACTTCCAAAAATATTCAGCTTTGATATTAATGAGTTTTTTGGGTTCATTGAGAACATGGTTGTTGTTCAATAATAAAATTAATCCTCAAAAATACAACTTGCCTAATAATTCTGCACTCCCTGTACTGTTATCTGTAGGCCCGGCCTATATGACAACTTGGAGAAATGCCTTGACCACCATACGACCACAACGGGACATGGCTTAATTTTTGTGACCATTGCAAAGCTGCAAATGCAATAGATCTTTTGGTAGATCTCATCGTCTCAAAGCTGATTTAGACCAATAGTCGTTAGCACGGGGGCTTTCAAATGTAATTATAATGGCTATCTTAAAGGGGTTGCCTGGTTTCAGGCAATAAAGATTTGATTCTTTATAGGCCATTGATTGGCTGCAGCGGTCATATATTGTCAACAAAATGTCACCGATGAAACAGGGTAAAGAGAGCCCGGACTGGAGCGGTGGCGCTGGATCTGTAAGGTAAGTAACGAGCTATCCTTTATGGCAGGGAGATTCTTTATTGAAACAACCTCTTTAAGTACAGATTTAACACAGTAGAGAAGTCACAACTAGGGATGAGCAAACTTGCTGTTTTCAAGTTCGAGTTCAGCATAACAGAAATCGGCCAGCAGTGATGGTCAGTTCGCAGTGTTCGCCAACGAACACATGCAAGCTGCCATCTTGACTCACTCGTCCGGCGATGCACAGGTAAGCCCTTACCTGTGCCGGGAGCCGGTCTGAAATCAAATGCGGTCACCAGGAGCAGGCAGTTCCGAGAACAGCCGCCGGGGGCCTTCATCGGGCTGTTCTCGGAACTGCCTGCTCCCGGTGACTGCATTTGATTTCAGACGGGCTCCCGGCACAGGCACAGGTAAGGGCACAGGCGTCAAGATGGCAGCCCACATGTGTTCGTTGGCGAACACTGCGAACTGACCATCACTGCTGGCCAGATCCGATATGGTGCCCATAGACTTCTATTATGACAGAATGCCTCTGAAAGGCTTCCGTGGTGCATTCCGTCATAGAATTACGTAATATTCCGTGATGCGATGCGTGAGTGAAATGCATTGCACCCGCACTGAATCCCGACCCATTCATTTCTATGTGGCTGTTTACATGAGCGGTGATTTTCACGCATCACTTATGCGTTGCGTGAAAATCGCAGCATGCTCCTCTTTGTGCGTTGCGGTGCGATAATCCACGCAACGCAGGCCCCATAGAAGTGAATGGGGTTGCGTGAATATTGCAAGCATCCGCAAGCAAGTGCGGATGCGGTACGATTTTCACGCACTGTTGCTAGGAGACGATCGGGATGGAGACCCGATCATTATTATTTTCCCTTATAACATGGTTATAAGGGAAAATAATAGCATTCTGAATACAGAATGCATAGTCAAATAGCGCTGGAGGGGTTAAAAATGTTTTATTATTATTTAACTCACCTTAGTCCACTTGTTCGTGTCGCCCGGCATCTCCTTCTGTCTCCTTTGCTGAACAGGACCTGGGGTGAGCATTAATTACATGAACAGGACCTGTGATGATGTCACTCCGGTCATCACATGTTCCATCACATGATCCATCACCATGGTAAAAGATCATGTGACGGACCATGTGATGACCGGAGTGACGTCATCACAGGTCCTGTTCATGTAATTAATGCTCACCCCAGGTCCTGTTCAGCAAAGGAGACAGAAGGAGATGCCGGGCGACACGAACAAGTGGACTAAGGTGAGTTAAATAATTTTTTATTTTTTTTAACCCCTCCAGCGCTATTTGACTATGCATTCTGTATTCAGAATGCTATTATTTTCCCTTATAACCATGTTATAAGGGAAAATAATACAATCTACAGAACACCGATCCCAAGGCCGAACTTCTGTGAAGAAGTTCGGGTTTGGGTAACAAACATGCACGATTTTTTTCACGCGAGTGCAAAACGCATTACAATGTTTTGCACTCGTGCAGAAAAATCGCGGGTGTTCCCGTAATGCACCCGCACATTTTCCCGCAACGCCCGTGTGAAAGGGGCCTAATAATTTTGATTATCCATAGTGTTGAGCGAACTTGTGTTTTAAGTTTGGCGTCTAAAGTTCGGGTTCGGGTTATCGAAGTATCCCGTTATGGATTCCGCTACCACGGACCATAACGGAATTTATAATCCATAACGGGATACTTCGATAACCTGAACTCGAACTTTAGACGCCGAACTTAAAACACAAGTTCGCTCAACACTAATTATCCACCCTTGTTAGCATTCTGACGCATTTACTGATGGTGTCGTACTGTTTCAGGTGTAATGTGAAGTCCTGATGACATGGAAAGCGACCAGCGGATGGCGTGGTGATCGTCTTTCAGCATTGTGCTATGTTTCATTGGGGCTCATCAGGAATACAGAAGTCATAAATAAATTTGAGCTCTGTATGTCACTGACTGCGCATGTTAGGGTACGTCAACACGTGACTAAAAATACAGCAGAAAAATCTGCTGCGGTGTTTGCAGTATTTCCACAGCAAAAACCACGACAAAACAGAATGTTTTACATGCATTTTTTGCCACAGAAACACCAGAGGATTTCACCTTCTCCATTGCAGAGGATGAAATCTGCTGAAGAGATCCGCAGTATAAATTGACATGCTGCGGATTTCACATTTTCCCGCTGCACTTGCTTTACGCAATGTGTGGATTTAAATTCAGAAATTCTCATCCACTTTGGTGGCACTGTACAATGCTGCAAATTTGAAGCACGAAAATCTGCAACAGCAAATCTGCAGATAATCAGTCACGTGTGAATCTGACCTTAGGGCTCATGCACGTAGTTTCTGTTCACATCTGATCAGTATTTTTTGCAGATCGGATGCAGACCCATTCATTTCAGTGGGGCTGCAAAAGATGTGGACAGCAGCACACTGCGTGCTATCTGTGTCTGCATGTCCTGCCCGCGGCCATGCAACAGAGATAGAACATGTCCTTTTCTTGTGTGTTTTGCGGACAAGGTAAGGACAGTTCTAGAGGAGTGTGGCACCTGATACTGGCACATGGGGGGGGGGGGAGGCACCTGATACTGGCACATGGGGGGGGAGAGGCACCTGATACTGGCACATGGGGAGGGGGGGGGAGAGAGGCACTTGATACTGGCACTTTTTTTGTGGGGGGGGGAGATGGCACTATGATACTGGGACATGGGGGGGAGGAGAGAGGCACTTGATACTGACATGTGGGGGGGGGTTGGCACTTGATACTGGCACATGGGTGGGTTTGGCACTATTATACTGGCACATAGGGGGAGAGGCACTTGATACTGGCACTTATTTGGGGGGAAGATGGCACTATGATACTGGGTCATGGGGGGGGGGGAGAGAGGCACTTGATACTGGCATGTGGGGGGGTTTGGCACTTGATACTGGCACATGGGTGGGTTTGGCACTATGATACTGGCACATGGGGGGGAGGCACTTGATACTGCCACTTTTTGGGGGGGGGAGATGGCACTATGATACTGGCACATGGGGGGTGGGAAGGAGAGAGGCACTTGATACTGGCACATTGGGGGGGCACTATGATACTGGGACATGTGGGGGATGGAGAGAGGCACTTGATACTGGCACATGATGGGGGGGCATCTATGGGGACACTTACTTGCACATTATTGGGGGGCATTATGGGGGACACTAGGCCAGCAGCCTATCAGAGGCCGGACACAGAGGGGCATCATTTTATACTGGTACATTATGGGGGGCACTAGCAGGAAGGGGGGAGAGGAGCACTATGGGGGAATTTACTGGGGGCACTATATAGGGGTATTTTATACTGGCACATTATGGGGGCACTATGGGGACATTAGCTCAACTGGGGACATTAGCTCAACTGGGGGCATTACAAGGGGGTATTTTTGCACTGTCACATTATAAGGAGAATTATTACTTTTGGGGGGGCATTATGGTGGGCTTTATTACTCCCCCATGGTATGACCCCCTAGTAGCAGCACCAGCCTCTCCCTGCTCTGCTATCCCTCTGCCCCTTCTCCAAATCCTTATTATGAAATATTTCTCATTAGGATAAAACACAACATCAGCTCCGCCAAGCCCCCGGCCAAAGTGTGGAAGTGGCGTCCGAGATCCAGAAGGGCCAAGTAATTGTAAGTTTACATATGAAATATGTTTATGTTATACACATATAGCATACACTGTGCCACACAATATACAGTATACCGCTACACTGTGCCAAAGGAGTGGGGTTTACACAGGAGGAGGGAGGTGCGAAGCACGCTGGAGGGGCCCTTACAAATATTTGCTGTGGGGCCCAGTCACTTTTAGTTACGCCCCTGCATGGTTATAAGTGAAAATAATAGCATTCTTAATACAGAAAGTAAATTAAGGATGGATGGGTTAAATTTTTTTTTAAAAAATTAAACTCACCTCATCTACGTCTTCTTTCTTCTTCTTTGATGACGTGGGAGGAAAAGGACCTTTGGTGACGTCACTGCGCCATGTGATGAGCGCAGTGACATCACCAAAGGTCCCTTTCCTCCCAAGTCCTCAAAGAAGAAGAAAGAGGAGAAGCCGGGCTGCGCGAACAAGTGGATGAGGTGAGGGTTTTTTTAACCCCTCCATCCCTATTTTACCTAGCATTCTGTATTAAGAATGCTAATATTTTCCCTTATAACCATGTTATAAGGGAAAATTATAAAATCTACACAACACCTAATCCAAACCCGAACTTCTGTGAAGAAGTCCGGGTTTGGGTCTGGGTACCAAACATGCAGATTTTTCTCACAAGCTTGCAAAACGCATTAAAACGCTTTCCACTCGCGCGGAAAAATCACACATTTTCCTGTGGCGCACCCGCATCCTATCTGGCCCTTACACGCAACGCCCGTGTGAAAGAGACCTAAGGCCTCTTCCACATTTCCGTTTTTCCCTGTCGTGTGCTGTCTGCATTTTCTACAGACAGCAAACGTATCCATTTATTTCAATGTGTCTGTTCAAACATCAGTATTTTTTAACTGACCATGGGTCAGTGAAAAAATGACGGCGACATGCACAACTTTGGTCCATCATTTGGACCAAACACGCCCATTGAAGTCTATGGGTCTGTGAAAATCACGGACACAACACGAGTGGCATCTGTGTTGCATCAGTTTTTCACTGACCACTGACAGGAGATGGTCTAGACCAAACACGCCCACTGAAATCTACAGACCAATCACGGATCCTAAATGGGCATATTCACGGATGAAACACGGACTGATTTTTT
Organism: Bufo gargarizans; assembly: GCF_014858855.1. Lineage (NCBI taxonomy): Eukaryota > Metazoa > Chordata > Amphibia > Anura > Bufonidae > Bufo > Bufo gargarizans. The sequence goes on along the minus strand of NC_058082.1, from coordinate 52,336,512 downwards.
CATGGATGTCAAACGGATACGGAAATATGAATGAGGCCTAAGGATGATGTGTCTTTCATCTGCTGCACTAAGTTTTTAACAAATGGAGTAGGGGATTTGGTCAGGATAATACTTCATGCACATGACCATATGTATTTTACGGTCCACAAAACGCAGATTCGCAAAATACAGATGACATCTCCTTGTTGCATCTGAGTTTTTTTGTGTATGGACCCATTAAGGCCAATGGAACGGATGCAGAAAGCACACAGATGATCCCGAAATGATGTCACTTCCACAGGTTAGAAGATTTTAGTAAAAGCCTGGAGAACACCTTTATGGACACGTGTCCTGGCCCAACTGCAGGTCTGCTCACCCAAAGTCACACCATCATAAGAATCTAGCACGCCGTTTCTCACACAGTGTTTTTGTGAAAAATTCTATGGTTGTTGCTTCTGTGGTGCATTTTATTTTGGGCAAAAATGCTATGACCAGATGTTACATTACAGTCTATAATAAAATATGAAATGCGCTATGCAAAATGCATTTTGGTTGGTGGTATTTTTGTGCCATTTTATGGCCAAGTGGTCTTTTTTTCTCAAAATTCAAAATGCTTTGTAGTTATTCTGCCATTCTTCAGCTATGCTTCTCTATAGTATTAGAAAAACACACGTTACAAATGTAAGCAAATAAAAAAAAAACTCCAAAGAAAAAAGGATATAACAAACTTGATATTATATGAAATTATACAAATGTGGTTTAAAATTCACTGTATTGTAATGGTAAATGGCTCTAGTACAAAGGGTTAGATTTTATTTACCTTTGGGTCTAAATGACAAGAATGACATGAGTCCTTTTGGACTGAACTAGGACAATAGTTATCTATGTATTATAACAATGGGACTTTTATATGGATTTTATACTACTGCTTTTGACTATGTTTGCAATTGTGTTGTAATTAACTACAGTACATATGTGTGTATACTGATATGGGGTTAAAAAGGGCAGTACCAGATTTACTGTGTAGGCCAGAGGAAGGCTGATGTAGTACGAAACGGCCGTCGCCTGTTTATCCATATCCTATGTACCAGCTTTGAATAAAGGATAATTGCATCAAATGGTGAGTGCCACAGATTCTTCTTTGCTGATATATATATATATATATATTGTGGGGATTCTCTCTGGTAGGCAGGTTAGCGAACGCAGTATAGAGGCAATAACACACATTAAGGCCCCATGCACACGACCGTTGTGTGTTTTCGGTTCCGCAAATTGCGGATCTGCAAAACACAGGTGGCGTCCATGTGCGTTCCGCAATTTGCGGAACGGCACGGACAGCCATTAATATAACTGCTTATTCTTGTCCGCAAAACGCGGACAAGAATAGGACAGGTTATTTTTTTTTTTTGCGGACCACGGAATGGAGCAACGGATGCAGACAGCACACAGAGTGCTGTCCGCATCTTTTGCGGCCCCATTGAAGTGAATAGGTTCGCATCCAAGCCGCAAAAACTGCAGCTCGGATGCGGACCAAAACAACGGCCGTGTGCATGAGGCCTAAGTAAGTGACAAAAAAAATCAGTTTCCAGAAAAAACTGTCACCTTGATTCTGGTGTTCGTTCACACCAGGCAGTAACGCAGAAGTCCTTGTATAAAGCGGAATCCACGTGCTTTCACACAAACAAGGTAGCAGGCCTTAATCCCGGCCCAAACTCCCAGGCCCCAATACAGAGACTGGCAGACCCGGCCTGGGACGTGGGGAGTAGCCATCCACCCTATCACTTTGACTACTCCCAATAAGAGCCGTCCCGGGTTAGCTTTGCAGCCATACTAAAACAGCTGAAGAGTCAGACTGCAATCTGCGAAACTGACTCTTTGAGAAAAAACGGCTCTTACCTCACCGAGGTATGCTTTGACGATGGGTTACATCTAAACTGCTGGCACTCCTTACTTTGACTACGAATTGTGCTGCCCTGGACTTTGTTGATGTTTATATATATATATATATATATATATATATAATATATATAAAAAAAAAATATATATATGTTAGAAGGCTGACATGTCAGCCTGGATTTGTGGGAGGGGCGTCTGTCCTCTCTTAAGCGCCGGCCCCCGTCTCCTCAGGGCACTTCCGGATCACAGCCGCCGGGTCAGGAGCCGCCTCGCTTTCTCACTTGGAGTCCTCAAGTGGTCTGCTCGCCGCCCGTACGTCGCCTCCCACGTCTCCAGTTGGTCGGGTGAGTCTCCCTCCCTCGTTCCCCGCTCCACCTAGTTGCCTCCGGCCGGCGCCCTCGTCTGCTCTCCTAACAGCACTACTTCCGGTCGCGAGTCGGCGTATGGTTAGGAAATCATGCCATAATTACTTTTGGTTTGTCAGCATCACACATCTTTTTACTCTGAATCCACACACGATCTTATTAACCCCTGCATAACAGTTGTCACCATAACTTTAAATGGTTTCCACGCCGTGGAAACATGAGGACCGGTCAATCAGCTTGACAAAGGGCACCAAATGGGCCCGAAACGTTGCAGACAGCAATAAATGTCATTAAATAACTTGAGAATATACCACTAGTAAATAAAGATTGAATTGCAAACTACATTGGTGTGCTGTCTCTGAAAAACTCATTTAAAGCTATAATCTCACTCCGCGGGTGGAAGGAGGTAACAGGAGACGAGCACCCACAAAAGCCACTCAAGACGTGTGCTGAGGTGTCAGTACGACTAAGAAGTTGTCACCATAACCACATTTCTTGAAATGGCCATCTTGGGAAGATCAGGGTCGCCCTGTTCTCTTCCAGCAGCCTGTATCCGATTATTGTGCATTCCGTCATCACTTGCTAGCCATACCTTCCGTCACTGCATACGCTCTTTATTTGTACATCATGTGGGTGTTTTGCTCACGGCCAAGTATATGGTGTTTCTGGGTGATTAACTTAACACACTTGGGATGTTTGTCTCGCCCCTTGTCTTTCTGCTGCCTGCGGCTCCTCGTGCTGTGCGCACACGGCCATTACAGCTCCAGCACGTTCCCATGTTCCGTCTGGTTCTGTTTGAGAATCTGCCAGCTGGTGTAAGGTCACCCCCGTGTTCCAGTGCACAGCTAGGCAGTTTTTCAGATTATGGCCAGTCAGCCTGGAGATCGTGTCATGGCCATATTGTTCGTCATATTTATTTATTTATTTTTTTGTTTTGATTCTGTCTTCTTTGGTTTTTGCATCATTGTATGTATCACCAGGTCAGGTCTAGCATTCTCGTGCTTCACTTGCTGTGGGTTTCATCATGTGGCTGTCTGTCCGCCAGTTCCTGTAGGGGCTTAGGGGTCATCCTGTCTGTCTACCTTTGTCCGCCTGGATCGCCCAGGCTCGTTCTACCTCTGTCCGCCTGGATCGCCCAGGCTCGTTCTACCTCTGTCCGCCTGGATCGCCCAGGCTCGTTCTACCTCTGTCCGCCTGGATCGCCCAGGCTCGTTCTACCTCTGTCTGCCTGGATCGCCCAGGCTCGTTCTACCTCTGTCCGCCTGGATCGCCCAGGCTCGTTCTACCTCTGTCCGCCTGGATCGCCCAGGCTCGTTCTACCTCTGTCCGCCTAGATCGCCCAGGCTTGTCCTCCTGTGATGACACCTCCTCCTAGCGCACCCTGGTTCGGTCCGCTCCAGTTTGGCTGGTTTGCCAGGCCCCGTCTCTCACTATTAGTCTCGTCCTGGTTCGCCCAGGCTCTGTTCACCTTGTCAGCCTGGTACATCCAGGCCCGGTCTGTCCATGCATGTCTCACCTGTCCTGGTTCTCCCAGGTTCGCCGTCGGCCAGGTTCATCCAGGTTCTGGCTATCATCTTCCTGGTTCGCCGAGGCCTGGAGACCCGGTGGCGGTTGAGGAGTTGCTCCTGTCGGAGGTCGATAAGGGGTTCCTCATTGGGCCCGCTTGATGTTATCCCCTTCCCTTCCTGGTGTATTAACCCGATTGATCTTTCCGCTCCTCATGCTTCTGCCACACCCAGTCTCAATTCTCTCATTCCATCAGAGGAGTTCTCAATGCAATATTCTTCTATTGGTGAGGCAATTAAGTCCATTGTGCTCTCTGGCAGGGGTTCTTGGTTGGCAAAGGCGGATATCGCCGATGCCTTCAAGCTCCTTCCTGTCCAACCGCAACTATGGGGATACTATGGACTCAAGTAGGCTGGTCGCTACTACTTTGCGAACAGGCTCACGTTTGGTTCCAAGAGTAGTCCATGGTTGTTCGACCAATTTGCCAAAGCTTTGCATTGGATTCTCCTTCATCATGGTGGTTTGCCTACCCACTACCTTGATGATTTCCTGATCATGGAGGGTCCGCGCGGCGGGTCGGGCAATCTGGCTACTCTGCTCCAAATGTTCTCTAGTCTGCAGGTTCCGGTGGCCCACGCCAAGACTGAGGGTCCCGCCACTAGGGTCACGTTCCTGGGCATCATCCTGGATTCCATCTGGATGGAGGCCAGCCTCACGAAAGAGAAGCTAGCCAGCTGCCGGGCAGTGATTTCTCACGCCACGTCCTCAGGCTTCCTTTCCAGGGTTGAGCTTCAATCCTTGTTGGGGCGGCTCAATTTCGCCTCCAGGATCATGCCACAGGGCAGGGCGTCCACCTCCAGGCTGCTCCAGTTGCTGCTTTTGGCTCCTGACCAGGACAGCATCGTCCATCTGGACACCCATGCCATGGCAGACTTGGCCATGTGGTCACTGTTCCTGTCCTGGTGGAACGGCGTTTCCCTCTTTGTGCCTTCTTGGGGGCCGTCATCCCCCACCGTTTTTTCTGATGCGGCTGCATCCCGCGGGTTCGCAGCCATCTTTGGGACCCATTGGATGGCTGGTCAGTGGCCTGATGAGGTCCGGTCGGATCCCGAAGGTCTGAGCTCCTCTTCCCTGCTGGAGCTTTACCCTGTTGTGGCAGCCGCCCAAGTTTGGGGACATCAGTGGGCGAATGCGTCTGTCATGTTTGTCACCGACAATCGTGCTCTGGTCGACATTATTTTGAAAGGCAGGGCGAAATCCTTTAAGATCATGTCCCTACTTCGCAAGTTAGTGTGGCTCTCCCTGTCCCATAATTTTCATATTTTTTGTAACCACATTCCAGGGGCTGAGAACGTAGCTGCAGATGCTCTGTCCTGCTTTAATTTCCCCCTTTTTTTCCAGGTGATGCCAGAAGCAGACCCCACGGGGTCCCCACCCCAGCCTTCAATTCCCTGCTAATGGATTAGAATCCCTTCTCTCACACGCCAGGAACCTACTTCAACATTCTCTCTCCCCCAACATCGCCAGGAATTACCAAGCCGGTCTCAAAATGTATAAGTTATTCTGCAGGTCTCACCCGCAAGGTACTCTGGATGATATATCCTACTTATTGGCATTTATCACCCATTGCCATCTCCACCGCAAGCTTTCTTACAATACCATCAAACTGTATTTAGCGGGGATCCAGCACTGCTCCATGCTTCACAGTCCAGGCGGAGGTTCCATATTTTCAATACAGGCCGTCAAAGCTGCACTCCGGGGAATCCAAAAAAGCGGGAATGCCTCCCCTGCCCGTAGACAGCCTGTCTCCGGTGAAATGTTTAGAAGACTTTCTGCTGCTTTGAATGGTCATCCTTTTGGACCCTCTCGCAGCTTAGTCATCAAGGCAGCAATGTACCCTGGATTCTACGGTTTCCTCAGGCCAGGCGAATTCACTCGCGCCACCTTCAGGCATCAAGGGCTGCAGCGTCAGCAACTGACCTGGCCCCAGGACCATTTCATCCTCCATCTACCTTCCACCAAAACTAGCCAGCATGGCCCTCCTTCAGAGGTCCAGTTTTTCAGGACCTCCAATGATTGGTGCCCGGTCGGGGTCCTTCAACAGTTGTTGGCTCTGCTACAAGACGCTCCCCCAGAATTCCCGCTGTTGCCTTTCCATGAAGTTTGTCTGTCTTCTGTCCAATTCACATCCTATATCAGGACCTTGGCGGCAGGCCTTGGGTATAACCCCCTCACCATCACCGGTCATTCGTTCCGTATTGGGGCAGCTTTGTCGGCTTCCAAAAACAGGGTCCCGGCCCACGTGATCAAAAAGATGGGGCGGTGGCGGTCCTCTTGTTATGCCAGGTACATTCCTAACCCGAATGTCGAGATATCCCAGGCTTTTTGTAACCTCGTGCTCTGAGGGCATATTAAATGGTTTACCACTTTCCAGTTTCCTCGCTCTTTTTTTTGCCCACTTCTAGGCTTACCCACTCTCCTGGCTCCCGGCACAACTGAGCCAGCTTAGGACAGGGGTTTAGGTGCTCCTCGTCGTCAGTTGCCTTTAGCCTCTACCACAAGTTAGAAGGCTGAATTGTGAGCCTGGATTTGTGGGAAGGGCGTCTGTCCTCTCTTAAGCGCCGTCTCCTAAGGGCGCTTCCGGATCACACCCCCCCCCCCCCCCTTTTCCCTCAGTTCCCTCTAGGGTATGCCCACTTCTAGGCTTACCCACGCTCCTGGCTCCAGGTACAACTCAGCCAGCTTAGGACAGGGGTTCAGGTGCTCCTCCTCGTCAGTTGCCTTTAGCTTTATTTAACAAAATAGATCATAATGACATTTGGGCGTGCCATGCACACCATGCATTAATGCAATAATACTAGAAACCATTACAAAACATACATCAACAGTCAATTAGGTTGCTACACCTGGAATAATAAGGTCCAAGATCGAGAAAGCGATAGTAATGAACTGTTTGCTTCTTTCCCCATTAGGGTACTTTCACACTAGCATTAGAAGAATCCGTTGCCGGAACTGCCTGCCGGATCCGGAAATCCGTATGCAAACGGATATAATTAGTTTCCGGATCCGTCTGACAAATACATTAAAATACCGGATCCGTCTCTCCGGTGTCATCCAGAAAAACGGATCCGATATTTATTTATTTTTGCAAATTTTTAAAGGTCTGCGCATGCGGAAGACCGGATCCATCAATTCGGCAATTTCATGAACACATGGTACCGGATGCGGCATTAATCCATTTCAATGTAAATTATTGCCAATCCGGAAAGTGTTCTGGAATTTTGGCCGGAGAAAATACTGCAGCATGTACGGAACGAAAGACATCCTGATGCATACTGAACGGATTGCTTTCCATTCAGAATGCATTAGGACAAAACGGATGTGTTTTTTTTTCCGGTATTGAGCCCCTATGACGGAACTCTTTACCGGAAAACTTTAATGCTATTGTGAAAGTACCCTTAGTTCCTCCCGTCACCCTCGCCCCCCCCCCCCCCCCCCCCCCAGTGGCTTGTTTTAATGGCCCTTCAAATCCTCTGTATAGTACCATGTGGTATTCGTAAAAGAGTACATCAGAGTATTTATTTGCTCCTGGGACATACAGCAGCTGTTACCAGGAACTTTCTCCATCATTTGAAGAAACCTTTAGTGTGCTTCTTTCTTTCAACCTCAAGCTTCTCTAGATACATGTAATTTTTCAGGTGTGTTATTACCTCAAGAGTAGACGGCATGCTAGGTGACAACCAGTGTTATGGAAGGGCTCGTTTGGCAGTGAGTAGTGCTATGTGTATCAGGGATAGTAGTTAGTGATATGGCACTTGCTTGGAATTTGCTTAAACACTTGATTTTATTTGATAATTCAGTATTTCATAAGTCGCAATAAGTTTAAAAAAAGTCATAAACAACACTTAAAATGTACATAAACCATATATTAATAACCATATATTAAAACATCACTAAAATGACGAATTGTAATTAATATCACTCAGGCGTGAGAAGGAACACTGATTGTTCGCATAGGTTTAGCAGCATAGACAATGTCCACCCCAATCAAGGGCCGGGTAGTTTGATTATAATAATCACCGTCCACTATTGGTATGGCATACTGTTTAGTCTTTCTCCGAAAAAAACTGCTTGTCTCAATTCAGATGGTTACTATGAATAATATGTGCTATATATATCCACACCGTACGTTTCAGTACTTCATATAGTCACTGTATCAATGCCATAACTCTGTGTAGTATAATCCACAAGTAAGTTACAATTTGAGTTGTTTGGGAATTCGGCTCTGGGTGGCGTCCCATCTGTTTTGAGCTATAATATTTCCTTACCTCCAAAGTGAAGTGCGGCTTTCTCCTCTAATCCCCGCTGCTTTGGCGTCCCTCGTGCTCAAATCCTGACTCTTTCCAGTCATAGTGTGGGTGGATCAATCACACTTCAGGCAGTTCTGTGGAGCACTTGTGGGACAAATCGCTTTCCCAATTGGCAGATAATAAGGGGGTAAAGGTGTAGATATTCTCCAGCGTACACAGGGACAGTGGTGTTACAGGGTCCAGATTCCTCCCACACGCGTTTCGAAGTCCCTTAGGTTACTGACTTCTTCCTCACGACTGAGGAAGAAGTCAGTAACCTAAGGGACTTCGAAACGCGTCTGGGTGGACACTTTGAGATATTGAGCACCACTCCATTCTGCTGATTGGTAGAGCCACCTTATCCTATATATAAAGCTATGTATATCAGGTCTGGGAATTTTGCCCCATCCCAGCTAGTGTCCTCTAGAGAAACTGTGGAGTGAAATAACAAGGGCTTTGGGGCCAACTGGATGGGGTTGTTCCACCAAATCTGCAGGAGAGATAAGATATCCTTCCAAAAGGACTGCACCTTATGACATTGCCAGATGCAATGATACAGATCCGCTCTGTCTTTTAAACATTTTGGGCATTTAGTAACTCTTTTCAGTATATAGGTTTTTTTCTCCCAGGCTGTGAGCTGTGCGTTGCGATTGGCCAGCGCTGCAGCCTAGGAGAAGGAGACGCCCACAGGACAAGGACAGACACCGCCTACTATAACTTAGTGAGTGAAGCTACCGGAGGGCATAATGGGAGAACGGAGCGGCGCCCGGGGATAATAGTAAGTGCAGTGAGATCCCCGGGCGCCGCTCTACATGGCAGCATACTTCGTTCACAATGTTTTTCAAGGTGAAAGGTTCTCTTTAAGCGTGACCTAATGGATGATATATAGCATTGTGACAGTGGCCTACGTTTCACTGTGAAGTGTGGTAAAAGAGCACACGTGAGCCTGTTCTAGGAACATTTGTCGCTGCAGGTGTGGCAATACCGTTAACAGAATAATCAACTAAAACCTGAACCTCCTAACTGCCAAAGTCTTAATCTCTTTTGGGAGAAAGCCTCTAGATAATGGCCTTCCTTTTTTCCAACACATAGAGAACCCCCCCCCCCCACCTAACCTCGCTTGCCCTAGATTCTTAAACACGCCACACTATTACATATAGTCATTTACCTCTTTGAATACCATCTCTTCTCTAACTTTAAATGCTTCATCTAAGATAAGCTGCCGAGCCCCCTATGAGCGGGAATCCGCTATTATGGCAGTACAGGTCTCCATAAACCTGGTAACTCAACATTGTACTGTCCACTATGTGTAGTTCCGCCAAAATGGCCAAAACGTAATCCCAGATGAATAAAGGCTAATACCACAATTGTAGCATGCCAGTTTTAGTCCTCCTCCTGGAATATCCTGGGTGTCTTCGGTGGCCACTTGTCTTTTGGTGCCATCCTGCCCGGTGTCTTTGGCATCCCGGTGAGTGAGGACCTATCCCTGCATTGGGAGACCTCAGAGCCAGGGGTCTGAATAATTGCAGTCAACTCCAATTCGTCCTCCGGTGGGTCAGTAAACTACAAGGGTGTCCCAGAGGGATCAGTGAGTTGCAGTATGGCCGGATAAGCCAGTTGAGAGCGGATTTTTCCGCCGGGAAATAACGGAGCAGATTTTGTTGTATGCATTTCTTTTGTTGGTGACTTCCACTTAGTAATCCGCAAAAAGAAGCACGTGCCCTCCGTCAATATCCAGTTGTTTGTCCAATCGGTGGGATGCCCTCAGTATGGCCTCTTTCTCTGAGTAATCCAAGTATTTAGCGATGGTCTGCCTAGGCCTCTCTGTGATGGATACATCTTGCGAAGTACGGGGCCTGTCTGACCCGCTCCACCTTGTACGCGCTTTAAAGCCCCAGCAGGATTAACCGATGTGCAGATGTGAGGGAGGGCGCTCGCAGGAACACTCTCCTGCAAGCCGACTAGCCTTAAATTGTTCCGGCAGGACCTGGTCTGCAGGTCATCAAACTTGTCAGCCATTCTGGTGTTGTCATGTAAGAGTTCCCAAATACGTGTATGGGTCTCCGCCATTTCATCCTCCGTGTTTGAGACGCGCTGTTCGACTTTATCTAGTGGGTCATTGTGGGAGGCCACTTCCTTCTTCAAGGCTTGCAGCACAGCAGAGACGGACGCCGACAAGGTATTTTGTATGTCGGGCTGATTTTGTTTGCCAACTTGTAACTGATGCGGAGATGCTGTGAGTTGGCGTCAGATTCCCCCACATTGTCCTCCGAAAGCATCTTCCTTGTCCGACCGAGAGGTCGGCGACATCTCTATCTTGGGCGGTGTGCATGGTAGGATGATCTCCTCAGCTACATAAACGGGTCCCAGGTGTGATCTGCGTGTGAATACAGGCAAGTGCTGCAGCATGGGGCAGTCTGCGCCTTGACAGGACTGATGTGGAGGTCAGGTATAGTGCGAGTCTCTCTCCCTCTTCCTCACATTTCGGCATTGGAGCCGGAAGTTGCTCTTTTATATTGTGGATGATCTACCGTAAAAGTACCACCATGTACCGATATACAACCTTGTCCGTCCATTACATGGAGTAGTAAACACAGTATGGCCACAGTACTGATCCACTAAATGGCTTTTGTGGGTGCACGTCACCAGTTGATCCCTTCCACCCTAGGAATCCACATAAATCGTTCCCATAAATTTTGAGACAGCACGCCAAAAAGTTAATATTCAAAGATTCAGTTTTTATTCATTCAAGTTTTAACATAAAACGTGGACTCAGACTCCTCAAGATACAGCTTGAAGAAGGGCACCACAAATGAGCCCGAAATGTTCCAATAAATGTTAAATGTACCACTGGTGTTGAAACTTGAATGAATAAAAACTGAATCTTTGAATATTAACTTTTTGGCGTGCTGTCTCAAAATTTATGGGAACCATCACATGGAGTAGTGGCATGAGGATTTAGTTTTTGCAGTAGTAGTGCCAGTCCTTCTATCTTGCATAATTCTGTAAAAGCAAGATCAATCAGATACACACAGCATTACTAATTACCTATTAGTGCACACAAAACCTGTCCTAATCACAGAGGAGGACAAGTTACTTCACAACACTGAGCTAAAAAACTGCCTCGTCCTCCTCTCTGCTCTGCTTGTCAGGGATTATGGTCCTGAATACAGCTGATAAGATCTTCAGTTGAATCTCTATGGGAATGGAGTTCAGGAGGAGACATGAATTACAGAGAGGACATATAGGATAGTCTGTAGTAATGGAGACTCCATACAAGTGCTGCTGCTCATGAACTCCATTCCTACAGAGATTCAGCAAAAGTTTTTAACGGCTGTATTCAGGATCACAATCCCTGACAAGTAGAGCAGCTGCAGAGAGGAGGATGAGGCCAGGGGAGGGCTGGCAGCCTTAGTCCTGGGGGGCAAATCCAGTCAAGTGGGCCATTTTAGCCCCGCCCATTATTAAAGCCCCTCCTACATATAATAGGCCACTCCCAACAAACACTGTACAGCTGACATTCTATAGTTGAGGCCTGTCTCTACACATCATATGGAGAGGGGGGGCCTGTCCTGGCTGCACTGCCTGCTTCACAATATACAATAAACAGCAGGCTACAGCCAGGAAGCTACTCCCTCCCCAGATCCTGCTCAAGGCTTGTGGTTCCCTCCACCATCTGCCACCCGCCCGTGGCCTGCTGCCCCCCTTTCGTCGTCCTCACCCAGCTCTGAATCCTCCTTCTTCAAATGGCAGGGGAAGGAGCCGGAGCATCTCCTCTCCTACATAGCGCCCCATACCTCTTACATCAAGTGATGTCACCTTTGTTTTAGACGTTCTCTTTCTTTATCTTCTCCATTCAGACCAGACCGCCATGATGATTTTTCTGCCATCTCCCGTCTCTGCAGAGATTGACAAACAGACATTAGTTTCCCACATTTCCATCATCTTTACATCTTCTAAACACCCTTTCCTGCCACCCCCAATACTATACTGCAGAAACAGTCCCCCTGGAAATACTGCTACCACACAGATAGTGCCCCCAATACTGTGCCCGCTGTGCCCCCAATACTATACTGCAGAAACAGTACCCCTGGGAATACTAATACCGCACAGATAGTGCCCCCTTAAACAATTATTGGCACACAGTGCTCTAAAAAATAACTGCGCCCAGACACTAATAGTATAAAGATAATGTCCACCAAAAATAATTGTGCTAAGCTGATACTATGCCAGGGTGCCCCCCAAAGTAACAGTGCTCCCTAAAATCCCACCAATAGAAATAATTCTCTGCCAGAGCACACTTAGTAGTAATAATGCCCCTTTAGTGCCCTAGTAATCATGTTCCTCATAGCCCCCCAGTAGTAGTAAAGCTCCCCATAATACCCCCTAGTAGTACTAATTCTCCCTATAATATGACAGTACATGAAATACCCCCGCTTAGTGCCCGCAGTTGAGCTAATGTCTCCATAATGTATGCCAGTATAAAATACCCCTATATAGTGCCCCAGTAAATGCCCTCATAGTGCTCCTCTCCCCCTTCCCCATAGTGTCCCCCATAATATGCCAGTAAAAAAATGCCCCTTCTTAGTGCCCCAGCAGATGCCCCTATAGTGCTCCTCTCCCCCACAATGTGCCAGTAAAAAAATGCCCCTTCTTAGTGCCACCATATGCCCCAATAGTGCTCCACTCCCCCATAGTGCCCCCAAATAATGCCCCATAGTGCCGCTCTCCCCTATAGTGCCTCCCATAATGTGCCAGTAAAAAATTCCCCCTTAGTGCCACCAAATGCCATAGTGCCCCCATAATGTTCCAATACAAAAGGCCCCTATAGAGCCCCCACTTCCCCTTAGTGCCCCAAATAATGCCCCTATAGTAACACCCGATGCTCCATAGTGCTGCTCTCCCCTATAGTGCCCCCAGAATGTGCCAATAATTAAAAAAAGCCACTTTAGAGCCCCAAGATACCCCCATAGTGCTCCTCTCCCCCATGGTGCCCCCCCATATTGTGAAAGTAAGAAATGCCCCCATAGTGCCAGCTCCCCTCATAGTGTAAGGCCCCCCATAGTGCCAGCTCTCCCCCATAGTGCCAGCCCCCCATAGTGCCAGCTCCCCCAATAGTGCCAGCCGCCCCATAGTGCCAGCCCCCCTATAGTGCAAGCCCCCATAGTGCCAGACCCCCCCAATAGTGCCAGATCCCCCCCAATAGTGCCAGATCCCCCCCATAGTGCCAGCCCCCCATAGTGCCAGCCGCCCCATAGTGCCAGCCCCCCTATAGTGCAAGCCCCCAATAGTGCCAGACCCCCCCAATAGTGCCAGATCCCCCCCAATAGTGCCAGATCTCCCCATAGTGTCAGCCCCCCCATAGTGCTAGCTCCCCCATAGTGCCAGCCCCCCTATAGTGCCAGCCCCCTATAGTGCTAGCTCCCCCATAGTGCTAGCCCCCTATAGTGCCAGCCCCCCTATAGTGCAAGCCCCCCATAGTGCCAGATCCCCCCCAATAGTGCCAGATCCCCCCATAGTGTCAGCCCCCCCATAGTGCTAGCTCCCCCATAGTGCCAGCCCCCCTATAGTGCCAGCCCCCTATAGTGCTAGCTCCCCCATAGTGCTAGCCCCCTATAGTGCCAGCCCCCCCTATAGTGCAAGCCCCCCATAGTGCCAGATCCCCCCCAATAGTGCCAGATCCCTCCATAGTGTCAGCCCCCTTATAGTGCTAGCTCCCCCTATAGTGCCAGCCCCCCTATAGTGCAAGCCCCCCCTATAGTGCAAGCCCCCCATAGTGCCAGATCCCCCCATAGTGCCAGATCCCCCCCATAGTGCCAGATCCCCCCCATAGTGCCAGCCCCCTTATAAGCCAGCCCCCCCTATAGTGCCAGCTCCCCCCCCCCACATAGTGCCAGCTCCCCCCCCCCCCCCCCACATAGTGCCAGCTCCCCCCCCCCCCCCCACATAGTGCCGGCTCCCCCCGCAAAGAAAAAAAAAAACACTAATACTTACCTCCATCAGCAGCGATGCAGGCCTCTTCTGTCCTGTGTCCCTGCTGTGTGCCGCCCGACTCAGGCGGCGCGACGATAATGACGTCATCGCGCTGCCTGAGCCGGCCTCTGATAGGCTGCAGGCATTAGTGCCTGCGGCCTATCAGAAGAACAGGGGAGGGACACGCCTCTCCCTGAGTCCCTCCCCTTGCCCACAGCACACAGCACCACCCTGCCGCCGCCACAATTATATCCAGGGCCGCGCCGCCTGTGGTGATCGGCGGTGCGGCCCTGAAGAACAAAAAATATAAATAATTTTTGTTAAAGATGGGCGGTCTGGGGGGCAATTGTCTGCCTGCCCACCGGCCCAGCCCGCCCCTGGATGAGGCAGCTCTTCAGCTCAGTGTTGTGAAGTAACTTGTCCTGCTGTGTGATTAGGACAGGTTTTGTGTGTACTAATACCGGTAGGACAGCAGCCATTTTTCTTCTCCTAATGATTGCTCCCTAGACAAAACTAGCAATTATAACTAATGTAAGGTATTTGGGTATATATTTATAATGAAGTAATATTTAAATATTTTAATTTTCTTAATTGCTGTAGAACCCTTTAATGTATTGCTTCCTATATGATATTTTATAGAACAGATCTAGCACTATAGTTTTATGTAAAAACATCAAAGAAATAAAGCAGTCGCCTACACTTAAATTGCAATCCCTTATTTTATTTTTTTCTGCCCGAAACCTCTCTTCATGAACAGGAGCAATACAGTAATTGAGGACGGCAGAGAGGCAATACCCCATGACTCCCATCCAGCCTGGCATTTTCAGGGCACTAATGAGGAGTCTCTTTATAGTACTGTGTGCTACCACTCATAATAGAAGGAATTGGGAAAATGTTTTAAATCCATTTTTTTTTCAAAGCTTTAGTTATTTAAAATGTTTTTGTGCTTCTGAATGTGCTACATCATGTAGTGAGTGCCTTTTCTCTGACCTCTGATACCCCAACTAACAGGAGCCATTGGCTGTGTATAAATTGCAAAACAGCTCCATTCACTTGAGTTAGGCTGTGTTGCAATGTCTGAGTCAGCGTTGGTGCTGTGTCGGAAAAAATGCTGAAGGCGTTGGTATGTCTTTGCTCCAGGCACTGGCCTAGAGGTCAAACCTCTAAAGAGGTTATCTGACTTATTTGAAAATCTGCCCAGTGCCCTTAAATAGGATAAAATAGCAAAATATCAGGCATTCAACACTAAATCCCCTGCCGTTTCCATTCCTCATCTTCGGTCTGCATTTACTGGCTGTAGCGTTGATGTAGCTTATATGGCCCATCACCTCTGCAACTAATCACTGGTCTCAGCACTGCTGGGTCTTGTCACTGCTGAGGTCAGTCACTGGCTGCAGCGGTACACATGACCTCATTCATGCAGGAAGTATACACGTGGGGCCTAGAAGTGCAGTGAAGACAACCCGGGACCCACGGAGCTGGAAATAAACGGTGGTGAGCAGGCAATCATAGCTCTCTTCACAGAGCCTGCTGTATAAAAAAAAATCTGGATAATCTATTTAAATCCATTTTTCACCAAGTAGACTTTTGCCACTTTCTGTGGGCGGGCAGCAGCTCATCACAGGAGCAATAAAGCCCCTGCAACTCCCAGGATGCCTTACAATTAGCTCTTGTTAACCCCTTCCTCCCCAGCATAGAAAATAGTCCCCTTGTGGTATGTAATGTCCTCCCCTCAATTTCCTTGTCCACTGTCTAGATAGATATGTAGCTATATACTTATGTGAGTTTGTTGTAGGGATGAATGAAAGGTGTCTGGAACGCTTCACGATAAGATCACTACGCCGGCACTGGGGAGAGCAGAAGCAAGTTGGGAAGCTACTGAGCATGTCCGTCCACCACTGAATGCAGGAGCAGTTGGACCAGAATTTCATCCACAGAATAAACAGCAGGTGGCACTACCAGAGAGGATAATGTAGTGTAGTCAAAAAAAGGCAAACAATATTATTATTGCATTAATATTCCAGGAACACTTCATTTGCAATGCCATATTCATTGCAAAGAGATACTTTTCGTGGCAAAACCCCTTTAATATTAATTAAATAGCAGTATAACATGGACAGTTTAAAGGGCTTCTGTCACCCCCCAAAAGTCATTTTTCATTTTTGGGCTAATTAAAATCATGTCCATGTCACATCTACACCCGGCGCAGGCGCACTGAGGAAGGAGCGGCCGAGTGAGCGTCCTCCTCTCAGTGCGCCTGCGCCGACTGAAGAACGGTACGGCGCAGGCGAGAGATTTGGAACGCAGACAGGGCCAGCCGGAGGAAGAGAGCTGGTAGCCAGGTAATTAACATATTATAAAAGTGTGGTTTTTAAAGAAACTAAGCGACAGAAAAAGGTAAGGGCACTATACACTCTCCTAAAGAATTATTAGGAACACCATACTAATATGGTGTTTAACCCCCTTTTGCCTTCAGAACTGCCTTAATTCTACATGGCATTGATTCAACAAGGTGCTGATAGCATTCTTTAGAAATGTTGGCCCATATTGATAGGAAAGCATCTTGCAGTTGATGGAGATTTGAGGGATGCACATCCAGGGCACGAAGCTCCCGTTCCACTACATCCCAAAGATGCTCTACTGGGTTGAGATCTGGTGACTGTGGGGGCCATTTTAGTACAGTGAACTCATTGTCATGTTCAATAAACCAATTTGAAATGATTCGAGCTTTGTGACATGGTGCATTAGCCTGCTGGAAGTAGCCATCAGACGATGGGTACATGGTGGTCATGAAGGGATGGACATGGTCAGAAACAATGCTCAGGTAGCCCGTGGCATTTGAACAATTGCCAATTAGCACTAAGGGGCGTAAAGTGTTCCCAGAAAACATCCCCCACACCATTACACCACCAGCCCGCACAGTGGTAACAAGGCATGATGAAAACTGCTTGTCTCAATTCAGATGGTTACTATGAATAATATGTGCTATATATATCCACACCGTACGTTTCAGTACTTCATATAGTCACTGTATCAATGCCATAACTCTGTGTAGTATAATCCACAAGTAAGTTACAATTTGAGTTGTTTGGGAATTCGGCTCTGGGTGGCGTCCCATCTGTTTTGAGCTATAATATTTCCTTACCTCCAAAGTGAAGTGCGGCTTTCTCCTCTAATCCCCGCTGCTTTGGCGTCCCTCGTGCTCAAATCCTGACTCTTTCCAGTCATAGTGTGGGTGGATCAATCACACTTCAGGCAGTTCTGTGGAGCACTTGTGGGACAAATCGCTTTCCCAATTGGCAGATAATAAGGGGGTAAAGGTGTAGATATTCTCCAGCGTACACAGGGACAGTGGTGTTACAGGGTCCAGATTCCTCCCACACGCGTTTCGAAGTCCCTTAGGTTACTGACTTCTTCCTCACGACTGAGGAAGAAGTCAGTAACCTAAGGGACTTCGAAACGCGTCTGGGTGGACACTTTGAGATATTGAGCACCACTCCATTCTGCTGATTGGTAGAGCCACCTTATCCTATATATAAAGCTATGTATATCAGGTCTGGGAATTTTGCCCCATCCCAGCTAGTGTCCTCTAGAGAAACTGTGGAGTGAAATAACAAGGGCTTTGGGGCCAACTGGATGGGGTTGTTCCACCAAATCTGCAGGAGAGATAAGATATCCTTCCAAAAGGACTGCACCTTATGACATTGCCAGATGCAATGATACAGATCCGCTCTGTCTTTTAAACATTTTGGGCATTTAGTAACTCTTTTCAGTATATAGGTTTTTTTCTCCCAGGCTGTGAGCTGTGCGTTGCGATTGGCCAGCGCTGCAGCCTAGGAGAAGGAGACGCCCACAGGACAAGGACAGACACCGCCTACTATAACTTAGTGAGTGAAGCTACCGGAGGGCATAATGGGAGAACGGAGCGGCGCCCGGGGATAATAGTAAGTGCAGTGAGATCCCCGGGCGCCGCTCTACATGGCAGCATACTTCGTTCACAATGTTTTTCAAGGTGAAAGGTCCTCTTTAAGCGTGACCTAATGGATGATATATAGCATTGTGACAGTGGCCTACGTTTCACTGTGAAGTGTGGTAAAAGAGCACACGTGAGCCTGTTCTAGGAACATTTGTCGCTGCAGGTGTGGCAATACCGTTAACAGAATAATCAACTAAAACCTGAACCTCCTAACTGCCAAAGTCTTAATCTCTTTTGGGAGAAAGCCTCTAGATAATGGCCTTCCTTTTTTCCAACACATAGAGAACCCCCCCCCCCCACCTAACCTCGCTTGCCCTAGATTCTTAAACACGCCACACTATTACATATAGTCATTTACCTCTTTGAATACCATCTCTTCTCTAACTTTAAATGCTTCATCTAAGATAAGCTGCCGAGCCCCCTATGAGCGGGAATCCGCTATTATGGCAGTACAGGTCTCCATAAACCTGGTAACTCAACATTGTACTGTCCACTATGTGTAGTTCCGCCAAAATGGCCAAAACGTAATCCCAGATGAATAAAGGCTAATACCACAATTGTAGCATGCCAGTTTTAGTCCTCCTCCTGGAATATCCTGGGTGTCTTCGGTGGCCACTTGTCTTTTGGTGCCATCCTGCCCGGTGTCTTTGGCATCCCGGTGAGTGAGGACCTATCCCTGCATTGGGAGACCTCAGAGCCAGGGGTCTGAATAATTGCAGTCAACTCCAATTCGTCCTCCGGTGGGTCAGTAAACTACAAGGGTGTCCCAGAGGGATCAGTGAGTTGCAGTATGGCCGGATAAGCCAGTTGAGAGCGGATTTTTCCGCCGGGAAATAACGGAGCAGATTTTGTTGTATGCATTTCTTTTGTTGGTGACTTCCACTTAGTAATCCGCAAAAAGAAGCACGTGCCCTCCGTCAATATCCAGTTGTTTGTCCAATCGGTGGGATGCCCTCAGTATGGCCTCTTTCTCTGAGTAATCCAAGTATTTAGCGATGGTCTGCCTAGGCCTCTCTGTGATGGATACATCTTGCGAAGTACGGGGCCTGTCTGACCCGCTCCACCTTGTACGCGCTTTAAAGCCCCAGCAGGATTAACCGATGTGCAGATGTGAGGGAGGGCGCTCGCAGGAACACTCTCCTGCAAGCCGACTAGCCTTAAATTGTTCCGGCAGGACCTGGTCTGCAGGTCATCAAACTTGTCAGCCATTCTGGTGTTGTCATGTAAGAGTTCCCAAATACGTGTATGGGTCTCCGCCATTTCATCCTCCGTGTTTGAGACGCGCTGTTCGACTTTATCTAGTGGGTCATTGTGGGAGGCCACTTCCTTCTTCAAGGCTTGCAGCACAGCAGAGACGGACGCCGACAAGGTATTTTGTATGTCGGGCTGATTTTGTTTGCCAACTTGTAACTGATGCGGAGATGCTGTGAGTTGGCGTCAGATTCCCCCACATTGTCCTCCGAAAGCATCTTCCTTGTCCGACCGAGAGGTCGGCGACATCTCTATCTTGGGCGGTGTGCATGGTAGGATGATCTCCTCAGCTACATAAACGGGTCCCAGGTGTGATCTGCGTGTGAATACAGGCAAGTGCTGCAGCATGGGGCAGTCTGCGCCTTGACAGGACTGATGTGGAGGTCAGGTATAGTGCGAGTCTCTCTCCCTCTTCCTCACATTTCGGCATTGGAGCCGGAAGTTGCTCTTTTATATTGTGGATGATCTACCGTAAAAGTACCACCATGTACCGATATACAACCTTGTCCGTCCATTACATGGAGTAGTAAACACAGTATGGCCACAGTACTGATCCACTAAATGGCTTTTGTGGGTGCACGTCACCAGTTGATCCCTTCCACCCTAGGAATCCACATAAATCGTTCCCATAAATTTTGAGACAGCACGCCAAAAAGTTAATATTCAAAGATTCAGTTTTTATTCATTCAAGTTTTAACATAAAACGTGGACTCAGACTCCTCAAGATACAGCTTGAAGAAGGGCACCACAAATGAGCCCGAAATGTTCCAATAAATGTTAAATGTACCACTGGTGTTGAAACTTGAATGAATAAAAACTGAATCTTTGAATATTAACTTTTTGGCGTGCTGTCTCAAAATTTATGGGAACCATCACATGGAGTAGTGGCATGAGGATTTAGTTTTTGCAGTAGTAGTGCCAGTCCTTCTATCTTGCATAATTCTGTAAAAGCAAGATCAATCAGATACACACAGCATTACTAATTACCTATTAGTGCACACAAAACCTGTCCTAATCACAGAGGAGGACAAGTTACTTCACAACACTGAGCTAAAAAACTGCCTCGTCCTCCTCTCTGCTCTGCTTGTCAGGGATTATGGTCCTGAATACAGCTGATAAGATCTTCAGTTGAATCTCTATGGGAATGGAGTTCAGGAGGAGACATGAATTACAGAGAGGACATATAGGATAGTCTGTAGTAATGGAGACTCCATACAAGTGCTGCTGCTCATGAACTCCATTCCTACAGAGATTCAGCAAAAGTTTTTAACGGCTGTATTCAGGATCACAATCCCTGACAAGTAGAGCAGCTGCAGAGAGGAGGATGAGGCCAGGGGAGGGCTGGCAGCCTTAGTCCTGGGGGGCAAATCCAGTCAAGTGGGCCATTTTAGCCCCGCCCATTATTAAAGCCCCTCCTACATATAATAGGCCACTCCCAACAAACACTGTACAGCTGACATTCTATAGTTGAGGCCTGTCTCTACACATCATATGGAGAGGGGGGGCCTGTCCTGGCTGCACTGCCTGCTTCACAATATACAATAAACAGCAGGCTACAGCCAGGAAGCTACTCCCTCCCCAGATCCTGCTCAAGGCTTGTGGTTCCCTCCACCATCTACCACCCGCCCGTGGCCTGCTGCCCCCCTTTCGTCGTCCTCACCCAGCTCTGAATCCTCCTTCTTCAAATGGCAGGGGAAGGAGCCGGAGCATCTCCTCTCCTACATAGCGCCCCATACCTCTTACATCAAGTGATGTCACCTTTGTTTTAGACGTTCTCTTTCTTTATCTTCTCCATTCAGACCAGACCGCCATGATGATTTTTCTGCCATCTCCCGTCTCTGCAGAGATTGACAAACAGACATTAGTTTCCCACATTTCCATCATCTTTACATCTTCTAAACACCCTTTCCTGCCACCCCCAATACTATACTGCAGAAACAGTCCCCCTGGAAATACTGCTACCACACAGATAGTGCCCCCAATACTGTGCCCGCTGTGCCCCCAATACTATACTGCAGAAACAGTACCCCTGGGAATACTAATACCGCACAGATAGTGCCCCCTTAAACAATTATTGGCACACAGTGCTCTAAAAAATAACTGCGCCCAGACACTAATAGTATAAAGATAATGTCCACCAAAAATAATTGTGCTAAGCTGATACTATGCCAGGGTGCCCCCCAAAGTAACAGTGCTCCCTAAAATCCCACCAATAGAAATAATTCTCTGCCAGAGCACACTTAGTAGTAATAATGCCCCTTTAGTGCCCTAGTAATCATGTTCCTCATAGCCCCCCAGTAGTAGTAAAGCTCCCCATAATACCCCCTAGTAGTACTAATTCTCCCTATAATATGACAGTACATGAAATACCCCCGCTTAGTGCCCGCAGTTGAGCTAATGTCTCCATAATGTATGCCAGTATAAAATACCCCTATATAGTGCCCCAGTAAATGCCCTCATAGTGCTCCTCTCCCCCTTCCCCATAGTGTCCCCCATAATATGCCAGTAAAAAAATGCCCCTTCTTAGTGCCCCAGCAGATGCCCCTATAGTGCTCCTCTCCCCCACAATGTGCCAGTAAAAAAATGCCCCTTCTTAGTGCCACCATATGCCCCAATAGTGCTCCACTCCCCCATAGTGCCCCCAAATAATGCCCCATAGTGCCGCTCTCCCCTATAGTGCCTCCCATAATGTGCCAGTAAAAAATTCCCCCTTAGTGCCACCAAATGCCATAGTGCCCCCATAATGTTCCAATACAAAAGGCCCCTATAGAGCCCCCACTTCCCCTTAGTGCCCCAAATAATGCCCCTATAGTAACACCAGATGCTCCATAGTGCTGCTCTCCCCTATAGTGCCCCCAGAATGTGCCAATAATTAAAAAAAGCCACTTTAGAGCCCCAAGATACCCCCATAGTGCTCCTCTCCCCCATGGTGCCCCCCCATAATGTGAAAGTAAGAAATGCCCCCATAGTGCCAGCTCCCCTCATAGTGTAAGGCCCCCCATAGTGCCAGCTCTCCCCCATAGTGCCAGCCCCCCATAGTGCCAGCTCCCCCAATAGTGCCAGCCGCCCCATAGTGCCAGCCCCCCTATAGTGCAAGCCCCCATAGTGCCAGACCCCCCCAATAGTGCCAGATCCCCCCCAATAGTGCCAGATCCCCCCCATAGTGCCAGCCCCCCATAGTGCCAGCCGCCCCATAGTGCCAGCCCCCCTATAGTGCAAGCCCCCAATAGTGCCAGACCCCCCCAATAGTGCCAGATCCCCCCCAATAGTGCCAGATCTCCCCATAGTGTCAGCCCCCCCATAGTGCTAGCTCCCCCATAGTGCCAGCCCCCCTATAGTGCCAGCCCCCTATAGTGCTAGCTCCCCCATAGTGCTAGCCCCCTATAGTGCCAGCCCCCCTATAGTGCAAGCCCCCCATAGTGCCAGATCCCCCCCAATAGTGCCAGATCCCCCCATAGTGTCAGCCCCCCCATAGTGCTAGCTCCCCCATAGTGCCAGCCCCCCTATAGTGCCAGCCCCCTATAGTGCTAGCTCCCCCATAGTGCTAGCCCCCTATAGTGCCAGCCCCCCCTATAGTGCAAGCCCCCCATAGTGCCAGATCCCCCCCAATAGTGCCAGATCCCTCCATAGTGTCAGCCCCCTTATAGTGCTAGCTCCCCCTATAGTGCCAGCCCCCCTATAGTGCAAGCCCCCCCTATAGTGCAAGCCCCCCATAGTGCCAGATCCCCCCATAGTGCCAGATCCCCCCCATAGTGCCAGATACCCCCCATAGTGCCAGCCCCCTTATAAGCCAGCCCCCCCTATAGTGCCAGCTCCCCCCCCCCCACATAGTGCCAGCTCCCCCCCCCCCCACATAGTGCCAGCTCCCCCCCCCCCCCCCACATAGTGCCGGCTCCCCCCGCAAAGAAAAAAAAAAACACTAATACTTACCTCCATCAGCAGCGATGCAGGCCTCTTCTGTCCTGTGTCCCTGCTGTGTGCCGCCCGACTCAGGCGGCGCGACGATAATGACGTCATCGCGCTGCCTGAGCCGGCCTCTGATAGGCTGCAGGCATTAGTGCCTGCGGCCTATCAGAAGAACAGGGGAGGGACACGCCTCTCCCTGAGTCCCTCCCCTTGCCCACAGCACACAGCACCACCCTGCCGCCGCCACAATTATATCCAGGGCCGCGCCGCCTGTGGTGATCGGCGGTGCGGCCCTGAAGAACAAAAAATATAAATAATTTTTGTTAAAGATGGGCGGTCTGGGGGGCAATTGTCTGCCTGCCCACCGGCCCAGCCCGCCCCTGGATGAGGCAGCTCTTCAGCTCAGTGTTGTGAAGTAACTTGTCCTGCTGTGTGATTAGGACAGGTTTTGTGTGTACTAATACCGGTAGGACAGCAGCCATTTTTCTTCTCCTAATGATTGCTCCCTAGACAAAACTAGCAATTATAACTAATGTAAGGTATTTGGGTATATATTTATAATGAAGTAATATTTAAATATTTTAATTTTCTTAATTGCTGTAGAACCCTTTAATGTATTGCTTCCTATATGATATTTTATAGAACAGATCTAGCACTATAGTTTTATGTAAAAACATCAAAGAAATAAAGCAGTCGCCTACACTTAAATTGCAATCCCTTATTTTATTTTTTTCTGCCCGAAACCTCTCTTCATGAACAGGAGCAATACAGTAATTGAGGACGGCAGAGAGGCAATACCCCATGACTCCCATCCAGCCTGGCATTTTCAGGGCACTAATGAGGAGTCTCTTTATAGTACTGTGTGCTACCACTCATAATAGAAGGAATTGGGAAAATGTTTTAAATCCATTTTTTTTTCAAAGCTTTAGTTATTTAAAATGTTTTTGTGCTTCTGAATGTGCTACATCATGTAGTGAGTGCCTTTTCTCTGACCTCTGATACCCCAACTAACAGGAGCCATTGGCTGTGTATAAATTGCAAAACAGCTCCATTCACTTGAGTTAGGCTGTGTTGCAATGTCTGAGTCAGCGTTGGTGCTGTGTCGGAAAAAATGCTGAAGGCGTTGGTATGTCTTTGCTCCAGGCACTGGCCTAGAGGTCAAACCTCTAAAGAGGTTATCTGACTTATTTGAAAATCTGCCCAGTGCCCTTAAATAGGATAAAATAGCAAAATATCAGGCATTCAACACTAAATCCCCTGCCGTTTCCATTCCTCATCTTCGGTCTGCATTTACTGGCTGTAGCGTTGATGTAGCTTATATGGCCCATCACCTCTGCAACTAATCACTGGTCTCAGCACTGCTGGGTCTTGTCACTGCTGAGGTCAGTCACTGGCTGCAGCGGTACACATGACCTCATTCATGCAGGAAGTATACACGTGGGGCCTAGAAGTGCAGTGAAGACAACCCGGGACCCACGGAGCTGGAAATAAACGGTGGTGAGCAGGCAATCATAGCTCTCTTCACAGAGCCTGCTGTATAAAAAAAAATCTGGATAATCTATTTAAATCCATTTTTCACCAAGTAGACTTTTGCCACTTTCTGTGGGCGGGCAGCAGCTCATCACAGGAGCAATAAAGCCCCTGCAACTCCCAGGATGCCTTACAATTAGCTCTTGTTAACCCCTTCCTCCCCAGCATAGAAAATAGTCCCCTTGTGGTATGTAATGTCCTCCCCTCAATTTCCTTGTCCACTGTCTAGATAGATATGTAGCTATATACTTATGTGAGTTTGTTGTAGGGATGAATGAAAGGTGTCTGGAACGCTTCACGATAAGATCACTACGCCGGCACTGGGGAGAGCAGAAGCAAGTTGGGAAGCTACTGAGCATGTCCGTCCACCACTGAATGCAGGAGCAGTTGGACCAGAATTTCATCCACAGAATAAACAGCAGGTGGCACTACCAGAGAGGATAATGTAGTGTAGTCAAAAAAAGGCAAACAATATTATTATTGCATTAATATTCCAGGAACACTTCATTTGCAATGCCATATTCATTGCAAAGAGATACTTTTCGTGGCAAAACCCCTTTAATATTAATTAAATAGCAGTATAACATGGACAGTTTAAAGGGCTTCTGTCACCCCCCAAAAGTCATTTTTCATTTTTGGGCTAATTAAAATCATGTCCATGTCACATCTACACCCGGCGCAGGCGCACTGAGGAAGGAGCGGCCGAGTGAGCGTCCTCCTCTCAGTGCGCCTGCGCCGACTGAAGAACGGTACGGCGCAGGCGAGAGATTTGGAACGCAGACAGGGCCAGCCGGAGGAAGAGAGCTGGTAGCCAGGTAATTAACATATTATAAAAGTGCGGTTTTTAAAGAAACTAAGCGACAGAAAAAGGTAAGGGCACTATACACTCTCCTAAAGAATTATTAGGAACACCATACTAATATGGTGTTTAACCCCCTTTTGCCTTCAGAACTGCCTTAATTCTACATGGCATTGATTCAACAAGGTGCTGATAGCATTCTTTAGAAATGTTGGCCCATATTGATAGGAAAGCATCTTGCAGTTGATGGAGATTTGAGGGATGCACATCCAGGGCACGAAGCTCCCGTTCCACTACATCCCAAAGATGCTCTACTGGGTTGAGATCTGGTGACTGTGGGGGCCATTTTAGTACAGTGAACTCATTGTCATGTTCAATAAACCAATTTGAAATGATTCGAGCTTTGTGACATGGTGCATTAGCCTGCTGGAAGTAGCCATCAGACGATGGGTACATGGTGGTCATGAAGGGATGGACATGGTCAGAAACAATGCTCAGGTAGCCCGTGGCATTTGAACAATTGCCAATTAGCACTAAGGGGCGTAAAGTGTTCCCAGAAAACATCCCCCACACCATTACACCACCAGCCCGCACAGTGGTAACAAGGCATGATGGATACATGTTCTCATTCTGTTTACGCCAAATTCGGACTCTACCATTTGAATGTCTCAACAGAAATCGAGACTCATCAGACCAGGCAACATTTTTCCAGTCTTCAACAGTCCAATTTTGGTGAGCTCGTGCAAATTGTAGCCTCTTTTTCCTATTTGTAGTGGAGATGAGTGTTACCCGGTGGGGTCTTCTGCTGTTGTAGCCCACCTTTCTTTCCCATTCTGACATTCAGTTTGGAGTTCAGGAGATTGTCTTGACCAGGACCACAACCCTACATGCATTGAAGCAACTGCCATGTGATTGGTTGACTAGATAATCGCATTAATGAGAAATAGAACAGGTGTTCCTAATAATTCTTTAGGTGAGTGTATATTGAATAATCGCACTATAAGGATTTTAATTAGCCCAAAAATACAAATGACTTTTGGGGGGTGACAGAAGCCCTTTAATGCACTGGTATTACATTACTCTATGAATGGAGCTGTTATGCAGTCACTATATGTTGGTATTATGGTTATTTATATACTTTTTGACAGTACACCATATGGAGACTACAGAAGGTACTATACAGGGCACCGACCAATGTAAAGTTGGGCCAAGTTGAGCCAGGCCTCAATTACTGAGGTCTTTTAAAACTAAACCATCCTGTGTCTGGTGAAATTTCTGCCAAAAAACCCCAGAATGGATGTTAAAACCCCCCAAAGCTTGGCATGTCTATGGGACAACAGTGTCCGTTTTGCGGACCACAAACCGCAACCCTGCAAAACACAGGCACTGGCCATGTGCCCTACACATCGCTGTGTGGATCCACGGACTTCAACGGGTCTACTATACACAAGATAGGACAGTGATGGCGAACCTGTCAGAGACCGAGTGCCTAAACTGCAACCCAATACCCACTTATTTATCGCAAAGTGCCACTGTTCATAGTGCGCCTTGCGCTAATGAATGTCAGTAAGAGTCTAAGGCGTAATGGGACTTTTTCCAGGGCCTGGGTGCTAACAGAGAGGGCCACCACTGCCACCACTGAGATAGGACATGGCCTATCTTTTGGGGTGCGGAGACACAGAAACACACGGAGGCCCTTCCGTGTGCTTCCACATCTGTGTTTCCATATGGCAAAAGATAGGACATAACCTATCTTTGGCCGCATCATGCACACAGCAGACTCGTTGAAGTCAATGGGTCTCCGCGATGCCAAGTGCACACGGACGGTGCCCATGTTTTGAGGATCGGTGACTTGCAGTCCACAAAATGGGCATATATTGTGTGAATGCAGCCTTATCAGGAAGAAGAATGAAGTGTTTCTGATACTGACATATGAGGGTGCATTTAGAGATAAGAATGACAGGTCTGCTCCATCTCTCATGGCACGGGAGAATATGAGGACAGAGTAGGAGATATGGGAATCTGAGAGCTTCACATTGTTTAATTCACCCCTTCTCAATTTATTTTAATGAATTCCTCTTTCGCATCTCTTCATGGTATTCAGACGGAGGTGGGAGATCCGATTATAGGGCATTCCCCAGACACCTCTTTTCATTTCATTGTGAGACTCGTGCCACTAACTCTACGGTCAGCAGGTATTACATGCTGAAATCAGCACTGCCCTGAGAGGGCATTTGGATAAAAGTGCTTCTGGGAACGAACGTTCAGCAAGGTTCGGTAATTACTCTCATTACTTTCAACAGAAATTACTCAAAATGATATTGTGCCATGTAGGAGAAATGATGTATAGTAGGTGCAGGCTAAACTCATTGCGGCAAAGCAGCAGTATACTACAGCTATATACTACAGCACAGGGGAAATGTAAGGCCTGTAAGTTAAAGGGCATCTGTCAGCAGATTTGTCCCTATGACACTGGCTGACCTGTTACATGTGCTCTTGGCAGCTGAAGACATCTGTGTCGGTCCCATGTTCATATGTGTCCGTGAATTTTTTTTTTTTAATATATACAAGTTAGCCTTTAGGAGCAATGGGGGTGTTGCTGTTACACCTAGAGGCTCTGCTCTTTCTATAGCTGCCGCTCCTTCTCCATTTTGATTGACAGGACCAGGCAGTGAAAACATCATCACACCTGGCCCTGTCAATCAAAGCGCAGAGGGCACAGCAGTGGCAGAGAAAGCGGAGCCTCTAGGTGTAATGGTAACGCCTCCATTGCTCCTCGAGGCTCATTTGCATATATTAAAACATCATATTTCTCAGCAATGCGGACACATATGAACATGGGACCAACTCAGATGCCTTCAGCTGCCAAGTGCACATGTAACAGGTCAGCCAGTGTCATAGGTACAAATCTGCTGACAGATGCCCTTTAACCATGCTTTTTCAGTAGGATGTACTCAAGGGGCATTCTGTGCCACTGCTTTGTAGTGGTGGTAGACCCCAGTGCATTATCTTACTTCATGCTTCATTAGGCAGTAGTGTCTCTGCAACCATGGATCACAACTTTTTGGACATTCAAAGAGGGATTCCCATGATTCATTGTGTGAAAGATCCCCTTTTTAAAGGGGTTGTGCCCATAATAACGTTTATTCCCTATCCACAGGATAGAGCATAAGTGTTTGATCAGTGTGTGTGTGTGTGTGTGTGTGTGGGGGGGTCCAACCTCTGGGACCACCAGCGATCACAAGAATGTGGGTCTTTAAGTGCCACCAAACTGCCCAATAAAAATGGAGCGGTGGTGAGCCTGTGTGTCCATTCGCTTCTTCAGTACTGCTTCGAGCACTGTACTCGGCAGTCACATAGACGTGAACATGCCCACCACCACTCTGTTCTCATGGGGGAGTACGACGGCACTTGTGGATCCCCGGCAATCAAACACTTATCCCCTATCCTGTGAAATAAGGAAATAAGTGTTATTAGTAGCACAACCCCTTTAATGCATATTTTTGAAGATCTTTTTCATATTCAGACAAACATTATCAGGGCTGTACCGCCAATTAGGCAATGTGATCTCCTCAGGCGGTGCAGCCCTGGAGATGAGTGGGGGGAGCTCTCATCTCTCTATATTCAACTGTAACGCCGTCCTCAGGACAGTGATACATTTGGATGCTGCAGTGGGACACGGAAGTGACATCTCCCTGCCCCACTTTTCCCTATGTTAAGCTTCAGGCCTAGTGCCTGTAGCCTATCAGATGCTGGAGCAGGCAGCACGATGATGTCACCATCGTCACGCCGCTGGAGCCAGGCAGCGTACGGGAGAGGAGCAGCATGGGGTTTCTACTAGGGCACTATAAAGGGAAATTATATACTGGCACAAATTATGGGGGCATCATATACTGACATACATTAGAAAGGACAGATATTTACAGACTGTCCAGGATCACAAGGCCGTGTGTGTTAGCAAAGTTACCGCTCGTTTACTGCCAAAGGCTTTGCTGTTTATGAAGAGGGTACCATCAGGTAGGAGCTCCAGAAAGTCAGTGAGCGCCCCTGAAGAAGAAAGGGTGCACCCTCTATTCACTGTGCATGGCCCAGGTAGAGCCAGAGTGATGATTGCCACCGTGCCTTTTCATAACTTCGGCGGATCCTCCACCAACACAGGGGCTTATTAAGTCCTGCGTCTAAAACTCTGGTCTTAATAAATGACCCCTATAATATATAATCTAGAAATTTAATATGTATTTGACTAGAGAGGAAGAATTGCTCTGCATGATTACATCACAGCACAATTAGTATTGTCTTTGTGCCTACACAAAACCTGGGTACTCCTAGGTAGTATTCGGAGGTATGCCAGCAGTAGGTGACTGTTTCCAAATAGTACCTCTGCACCTCCTTTAGCGACACTATTGATGGGTATATTTTAGACAGCTTTTGTTGTGTTTCCATATATTGCTGTCTGAGTATTTATATCTGAAGTTGACATATTCAGTTTTGTTTTATTGCTATGACAGTGTATGTTAAGGGATACTGTAATTAGACCTCACACGTGTTGATTACTATTGTGAGTTAAGTCATCTGCTTATTTTATCTCTGCTTATCCAAAGGCAAAACCATTTTACTATATAAGGCTACTTTCACACTAGCGGCAGCCTTCTCCGGCAGGCTGTTCCGACGGGTCTACCGGATCCGTGCTGCCGCTAGTGCACACGTGCCGCCGGAGGTCCGCTCTGGCCCCATTGACTATAATGGGGGTAGGCCGGAGTTCCGGCGGCATCACGGCAAACATGCCGAGAGGCGGCCAGAATAAAACTACGACATGTTCACCCACCGGAACAGCCTGTCGCAGAATTCTAAACCCGGTGCATATTTTTAAAGGGAATCTGTCGCCAGTTTTATGTTCTCCTATCTGAGAGCAGCATGAACAGGTATGGCTAGTTTCACACCCGTGGCTGTCCTCTCCAGCAGGCTGTTCCAGTGCAGAATACCGGGAATTTACTGGACAAAAACCGTTGTGTGCAGTTTTCTCTGACCAATTCATGGAATACTATACTTGCCGGTTAGTGGCTTGATCTCTGACGAACCCCATTATAGTCAATAGGTTTTGGCAAGTGGCATTGTCCAGCTGTGCCGGATCTGAAGAACTCCAGCAGGTTGTTCCATACCAGAATAGTCTGGCGAAGATGACAGCCGCAGATGTCAAACTTGCCTACCAAAGACAGTGAGCAAAGTGAGTTGTTTTGCTAAAATCTGTATTGAATAGCATCATCCTGAAGTTCGATGGAGTCCTCCTAGTACACTGCATGTGACAGGGAGTCCTCCTATCAACAACCCTGGGGTGAAATGCTGGGAACTCATGAATATGAGGACTCCCTACCATCCCTAGTTCTTGGCGGGATCAGACAACACTCTAATGTTTGTTGGGAGCTCCTGACTCTCTCCCAACAGATGATGTTAGGAAGAATCAGACAAAATTTATATTTTTGTCTGATCCTTTTGTTCTCCTGGTAGAAAAGCCGTCGCCAATGGCGTCTGAAGCAGCTTTCTCCACTCTCTCCATAGAATACACATATACATTTGGCTAAACATGTATGAGGAAGCCGTGGGGAAGTCGGGAGAGATAGCTGACGGCCAAACAAACAATCCAGCTATTGAATGTGTATTGGCGCTTTTCCAGTCAGCAACTGTTCTCTTCCACCATGAGAAGAGGGAGGAGGAGTAAAAGGGAACCTATAAAACGCCATAGCATATAGCGCAGGCGTTTCAGACTGAGGATGGGGTGTAGGCAGCAGGGGTTTTTATATTGCCTTTCTGGCTGGCTGACCAAGTTAGTGCAGGGCAGGAAAGGGTGTAAAGGTTTAGGGGTGGTTATGCCAGGGCACCCCTCCTCTTCCCCTTCAGAAATAATAAAAAGGAGGGTCTCCTGTGTTTTGGCCTCTTGCTCCAGCACCTAACAGTGGGAAGCTTTCCCGCCCTCCCTCCCGCTATGCAGTATGTGCTGTTTGTTTGATGTTTTATTGCTTTTCTAATTAAGTCACAGCTCGAGGTCGGTGGTTTAAGAAAATGGTACAGCGGAGGAGAAGGCGGACTTGCGCATCAATGTTTGGTGCGGCATAGCGCTTCTCGCTCTCTGGCATTTAACAGTTGGATGGTTGTTAAAGAGTTAACAAAAAAATGGAGAAATACATAAAGCTGTGACCGACTTTCCACCCACATAAACGGCTTGCTGTGTTTTATTTCGGCCAGACAGACAGGGCTAGTTCTGTAAGGGGTCAGATGTCGTCAGTCTTCACATAAATGTGTGATTGGGACTATTTCATTCCATTCTTTATCCTTTATTATCAAAAAAGTTGAAAACATTTTTTGATAGTAAAGGATAAATAGTGGAATTAAATCAAACTTTTAAGTGATGGATTTACTGTATGTGGATGGTGGATATCCAAATGAATTGGGATAAAGACTAGCCGCATTAATTAGAAACCGTCTAGATACCACCAGATAGCACATGTCCTATTATTTGTCTACAACATGCAGATCACAGACCCATTCAAGTCAATGGGTCCACACTGCGATGCAGGGTGCAAATGGCCAATGTCCATGTTCTTTTGGATCAACGGTTTGGGGTCCGTAAAACGGAAATGGTCGCGTGTATACACCCTAAAGCTGGGTAAAACTTTAGATTTTTGTTATTTGGATGTTGACAAGATCCATCAAAAATCCCTGCCCTTGGGGACAGTTTGACATTACCCTTTTCTTTTCCTCTTAGTGTAGTGCCACTTATTTACCTCCCTCTATAGAATTCACTTGGCATCGCAAAACATATGTTAAAGGGACACTGGCAGGCCCAATAACCATAATTAGCTGTACATATCCATGCACAGGTCTTCTAATGTGCATTAAAAACATATAAGTATCCCCCCTGTCCACATTATGAATACAGTTAACTCACGTTTTATAACCTGAACTAATCGCTGTTCTTTCTGCCCAAGGGGCAGGTTTCAGCTTCTCTTGCGCCCAGCCAGCATCAGCCCAACCGCCGTTTTTGAAGCGCCGCCCAGCTCATCAATATTCACTTAGCTGGGCGGCTTCTGCAGTCCCCGACCTTCCGAGATCCGGCGCATCCGCCGGTACTCCCCCCGCCCCTATTATAGTCCGGGGGCACGCGTTCACTAGCGGCAGGACGGATCCGACAGGCTGTTCACCCGACGGAGCAGCCTGCCGCAGGTCCGTGCCGCTAGTGTGAAAGTAGCCTTGGCTTGTTTCCTGACTGCTTCCTTTTTTGGCCCGTCCTTAGCATTTTCATGTCATGATTTTCCATTTCATGATTTCAGTTTGCACTATCTTTTACATAAGTTCCTCCTGACCATTCTTATCGTGTATACAGTCTTATTTGTCTGTTTGACATCTGGTTTCCTTTAGCTGTTCCAAGCCTTTCTGAGAAAGCAGCTGAATCTTGGTGTCAGTATTTTAGGATGATTCAACTATTACAGCTGTTGCATGAATCTTAAAGCGGTATTCTTGTAATTTGAATTTATTCCCTATGTAACTATTGGATCCAGGGGGGTCCTACTGCCACGACCCCCAACGAATCACAAGAACAAGGGCCCTCTGAAATTACCCGAGCAGCAGGCCAAGCATGTTCACTGCTGTTCACTGCGTCTCCATGGAAAGTAGGTAATAGCAGTCACGTGCCACCCCCTGCACAAGTGGCACATAACACAGTAGACTTACTGCACTACACACATATAATCCATGTACAGCACCTCCACCGGCCTATGTTCTTATAAAAAACTTGATAGATTATTCAAGAAACTACTATTATTATAGACACAATCAGAGCTGAGATGACTTCTAGGTATACGGTGGGCCCCCAAAATAAATTTTACTGGTGGTCCCTAGGCACCCCAGTCCAACACTGCCTGTATATGTCACCTCGGAGGCCACTGATTTTCTGGCAGAGCTGATGTGCATGCAGATGGCACATTACACCAGAAGTGGAGGAGAAGGGAGGTTGGCAATGGGACTGAAGCGCCGCAACAGGTGAATCTTTTTTTTTTTTTTTTTTTTTTTTTTTTTTTAAACTTGCACACTGCCTGGCCATATGAATAAAAGGGTTCCTGGTCTCGGATAACCTTTTAAAAGCGTGTGATCTTATTAAGCAGAATTTAATGTGGTTCAGTTTTATAACACAATGCTCACTTTGTCTACAACCTCGCCCATTTCATTTCTGACTCTTCTAGTTTTACAGGTAGACCCGGAAAGCAGTGCCAACCAGTTCTACATCCAGAAAACCTACAAAAATCGTTAATTTCTAACGATAATTTGTTTTCCCTTAGTCCTAACAGCAGCACAGATGGGGGTTAACTGCCCCCCGTGGACTGGTAGGACCGGCGGAATGTTTAATGAGCCCAAAGAATAAACCAATAAAAGAACTCCAGCTCCCTTAAAGGGAGGGGTTCATCCCCCAGCCCACCGTGTATATCACAAGAAAAAAATGCTTTAGGGTGGGAAATTTGTGTGCTGCTGTTAGGACTAAGGGAAAACAAATTATCGTTAGAAATTAACGATTCCCTTACGTCCTACCAGCAGCACAGATGGGGAGATAGCAAGAAGAATCCCCTAGGGAGGGTCCTCATGCTCGGCAGAAGCAAGAACTGTCTGCCCAAAGGCCGAAAACTCTGATACCCTAGCAACAATCCTATAATGGGAGATGAAGGTTGACTCAGAGCTCCAGGAAGCTGCCTTACAGATCAACTCTAGGGGGAGAAGACTTCTCTCCGCAACAGAGGTAGCTACGGCCCTTGTAGAATGGGCCCTCACAAACTCCAGAGGATCTAAGGATTGAGAGGTGAAAGCTTCCCTGATAGCTTCCTTGACCCAGCGACTAATAGTCGTTTTAGACGCCTTACGGCCTTTAGACTTACCGGCAAACAGGATAAAGAGATTTTCATCCAACCTGAATTCTTTGGATCTATCCACATAGATCTGAAGGCATCTAGATATATCCAGTGGATGTCGCACTGGAACATCAGAGGAGGAGGCAGAGAGTAATACAGGTAGAGAGACTACCTGATTAATATTCTGAAAGGTTGAAACCTTAGGCCTAAAGTAAGGTAGAAATTTTAAAAGGACCCTATCCTGTAGAAACATGGTATATGGGTATAACGCGGAGAAAGCTTGTAGCTCCGAAATTCTTTTGGCCGAGGTTATGGCCAGAAGAAAGACCATCTTAAGTGTTAAAAATTTAAAACTTGCCTCCTCCAAGGGTTCAAAGGGGGGGGATGCTAGCCCCCTGAGAACAACTGACAAATCCCATTGAGGGACGGGTTTCAGTATTGTAGGCTTCAATCTTTCCGCTCCTTTAAGGAAGCGCTTGATGAGTGGGTCCCGAGAATATGGTCTGTTAAGACAGGCCGAGATGGCAAACACTTGGACCTTTAGGGTAGATGGGGCGAGACCTCTGTCCATCCCATCCTGAAGGAACTGTAAGATCGCTGCGAGGGGCGGATCTGCAAACGCCACCTGGTTGGAGCTACACCAAGAGGTGAAGATCCTCATGATCCGGGAGTAGGCCTTTTTAGTAGACTCTGCTCTGGAATGCGATAAAGTTCTCAGGACCGACTCAGAGAGCCCATCCACTCTGGGAAGGGACTGATCAACCTCCAGGCTGTCAGGTTGAATCTGTGCAGATCTGGGCAGAGATGTGTGTCCCATGACACCAGGGTCTGCTCCGGGGGGAGTCTCCAATATTGTCCCCGACTCATCTGAATGAGCTGGGTAAACCAGGATCTCTTGGGCCAAAATGGTATGATGGCTATTACCGAGGCCTGATCCTGATGGATTTTCATCAATACCCTCGGGATCATGGAAAGGGGAGGGAAGATGTACGCCAGCCTGAACCTCCACGGTGTTGTCAGAGCGTCTATCGCCAGGGGGTTGTTCTCCCTGTCTAGGGAACAGAACCTCTGTACCTTGGCGTTGAACTTGGTTGCCATGAGATACTCCTATGGCATCCCCCATCTGAGGGCTAATTATTTGAGGATCTCCGGATGTAGTGACCATTCCATGGTCGATAGGCCGCAATTTAGGCGGTACGTGATGACGTTGAAGGAGCCTCAGATGTGAGTGGCGGATAGATGGGATAAGTTCAGCTCTGGCCACCGCAGAATTACCCCGTTCACAGACGGAAGGGGTAAGAATCTTGTGCCTCCCTGCTTGTCTATGTAAAGCACGACAGTCCTGTTGTCTGACGGGACTTTCACTGCTTTGCCCCGAATCTGAGGGGCGAAGTGAAGGAGGGCTAGCCGGATAGCACTCATCTCGTGGAGATTTGAAGAAAGATGCCACTCCTGAGGAGACCAGGATCCCCGAACTGGGGACCCGTCTATGTAAGCGCCCCAGCCTACTAGGGACGCGTCCATGGTCAATATGAGCCAAACTGGTTGGGTCATAGACTTTCCCTGTGGTAGATAGAACCACCATGTGGGGGAAAGTTGGGACTGGTTGAATAGGGGGCACAGGGAATCTAGCCCCAAGGGGCTGCCGTTCCGTTTGTTTAAGACCTCCGACTAAAGGGGCCGGAGGTGCTATAAAGCTCAAGGGACTGCATCCGCAGCCGCTGACACGAGCCCCACCATCTTCATGAGGGTCCATATGGAGACTCGTTGTGATACATAAGGGAACCTTGCTAGGTCCTGAATCCGCATTCTTCTTTCTGGTGTCAACTGGAGGGACATCTCCAGAGAGTCGACTATGAATCCTAGATGACGGATAGAAGTCGAAGGGCTCACGTTCGACTTCAGCCAGTTGACAATCCAACCTAGGTGGAGCAGAAAGAAAATTGCGACATGAAGAAGAAGGGAAAGTAGAGGCCAGACGTCCAAGTAAGGGACAATGGTCAGATCTTGGAGTCTCAATGCTGCCACTACCGATACTATCACCTTGGTGAAGATCAGGGGGGCAGACGAGATTCCGAAGGGAAGGGCGGCAAACTGGAGATGTCTGCCTACTCCTAGTATCTGGACCGTGATCCTGCCGGATGATGGGTGGATCGGGATATGGAGATAAGCGTCTTTGAGGTCCAGAGTGGCCATCACCTCCCCAGAGCTGAGGAGGTGGCTGACTGACCTTATAGTTTCCATGTGGAATCTGGTCCTCCTTAAGAAGCGATTGAGAAGTATCCAATCTATGATCGTCCGAAGATCTCCCGTCTTCTTGGG
This sequence comes from Bufo gargarizans, assembly GCF_014858855.1. Lineage (NCBI taxonomy): Eukaryota > Metazoa > Chordata > Amphibia > Anura > Bufonidae > Bufo > Bufo gargarizans. The sequence continues at coordinate 52,299,769 of NC_058082.1, read as the reverse complement.
AACCAGGAATACTGGAGAATAAATCCCTAGACCCTTCTCCCCTGCCGGTACCTCCTCCAGGGTTCCCTTGGAAAGGTAGTCTTGAATATAGACCTCCAAGATTCTTTGCCTGGCCGGCAATAAACTGCGAGTAGCAATGAGTCTTCCTGGGGGGAGAAAAACAAGGTCTATTAGATTGCCTATGGCTACAATATTTTGGACCCAAGGATGCGGGATTTCTTGGGCCCATAAGAGTCTGGATAAGGGACGCCCCCTTAGAGGGAGGTGGAGAAGGGGTACGGGAAAAACCAGAGGCGTAACGACAGGGATAGCAGGGCTTATCCAAGAGCCTCAGAGAGGCCCATAGTCAGGAGGGTTTTGCCTCCCTGGTGGGTTTACGGGAGCGTCTAGAAAATTTTCTAGGCGCCCCCCCCCCAATCTCTGCGTCCAACCTGCTGTCCTGGCCGGCCCCCGCGGGCTTGTCTACCCCTGCCTCGAAAGGACTGTTGGGGGAGACTCTTCCCCTTTTTATCTGAAAGACCCTCCATAATGGTGTCTAATTCAGATCCAAATAGACGGCCAGGTTCAAAGGGGAGCCCACAGAGGTTATACTTGGACGCATTATCTGCGTTCCAAGGTTTCAGCCACAGAGGTCTCCTAGCAGCAGATACTAAAGCCATTGTTTTGGCTGCCAACTTTAACTGAAGTTGGGCTGTGTCACATAGGAAGTCCATGGCCAAATTGACGGACTTGAAGGCAGCGAGGATATCATCGCGAGAGACACTCTGGTCGACATCCGTCTGGATCTGATTCAACCTGGCTCTGAGGAAGGACGAGACCTCTGTGGCAGCAATGGAAGTCGAGGCGGAAGCGGCGGCCGCCGAGTAACCTCGTCTAAGGGTGCACTCTGTCCTCCTATCTAGAGGGTCCTGCAGGCTAGACCCATCGTCTGCAGGAACCAGAGTGCGCCTGGACAACTTGGCGATTGCCATGTCCACCTTAGGAATGGAACCCCACGATTCCACTAAGGGTTTAGCCATTGGGAACATTTGTTTGAATTTCCTGGTAAGGACTGGGCCTTTTTCCGGCTTTTTCCACTCTGTGCGCATCACAGAGAGAAGGGTCTCATCTGCCCTAAAGACCCGCTGGGTCCGGTAGGCGGGATCGGAAGACTCCCCTACGTCAACATCATGGTCCCCCGACCTGATGGACCTTAGAAGCTTCTGAGTCTTTTCCGGTGGAAAGAAGCCAGAAGTCGATTCTTCTTCCTCAGAAGAAGATGACCCCACAGAAAGGGGTAAAGGCCTATCGGTCACCTCCATAGGAGCTTGGGAGGGAACAGGTAGCCTCTCATTAAGGAGACGTACGACCCCTTGAATGGAGTCGTCAACATAAGTCTTGGCCCACTGGTACATGTCCTGCATCGAAGGCTCAGTAGCAGTGGTGGAACGACAACTGTCACACCTGGAAAAAGGGCAGCTCTCATCAAGAGGCGTATTGCAGTCATAGCAAGCCAGGTGTTTCCTCTTGGTAGCTGCTTTCCGTAGCTGATCGGGCTCTCTGGGAGAGGCCATAGCTGAAAATAGAGAAGGAAAACAATTAAAACATCCTAAAAAAGAAGAAATAAGGGAAAAACCCTCCATTGATTTTTAGGAGCACGAACCAGAGGAGTCAGTAATAAGCTGAAGCAAAAAAATCCCGTCTGGATAGCAATATCACACAAAGGCAGGAGACTCTGGAGCTTGCTTGTAAAAGCAGCGCAGCCAGAGACCGACTGAATGGAAGCAGGGAGCTTAAATAGAATAGCTCCGCCCAGGGGAGTGGTCTTTGTTAAAATAATCCTCCCCCTAACGATACTGCCATTCATTACTGTTACATTCCCTAAAAGAGAAGGTTAATGAATAAGTGGTGATCCCCACCACACCTCCATCCCCCCTAGAGAAAAAAAGAACCGGCCGGTAACTCTTGTCATCCTGAAACTGCAGTCAGGGACCGAACGGCCGGCCGAGGGACCGGAAGTGACGCCGCGGCTAGGCCCGCGTCACTTCCGGTCATGGCGGCGCCCATACCAGCCATGCAGCGGAGCGCTGCCGACTCACAGGGGGAGAGACCGAAGCAAGTAGACTAATCCACTTGCAAATGAGGCGCAAAATATAAGCGCACTAACAAGGAAAAAAAGGGGGACACTCGTGGCTCTAAGAGTCAAGAAAAACGTCCCCAATTCTCAACAAGGAGAGAGTGAAAAAACTCGCCAGTCCACCTGTCCAAAGGACAGAAAAAAACACGGTGGGCTGGGGGATGAACCCCTCCCTTTAAGGGAGCTGGAGTTCTTTTATTGGTTTATTCTTTGGGCTCATTAAACATTCCGCCGGTCCTACCAGTCCACGGGGGGCAGTTAACCCCCATCTGTGCTGCTGGTAGGACGTAAGGGAATACTGAATTTGACATTGCCAGTCGTATCCTGAATATGTTTTCTGTTAAATCACTTTAAGAAATGACCATGCGGCCATCCTATAGAATGGTTATGGTGAGGACAGATCTGGATTTGTCTCCCTTTGTTTATCAGCTGGAAATGTCATCAGATTTAATTAAACAGTGATTATTCCGGGAGAGTCAATAAAAAGCTTCCAGGACTTCATTGTGCTGATTTTCTCTGTTGATTTATAGACAGCCCTCAGTGCGGAGGTTTGCATGTAATAAGTAGCTGCATGTAGCTCTTTCGTATATGCACTGTGTTCAAGGCCTGCATGAATGAGATGAATATCATACATAAAAAGCTCTTGTTCCTAAGGCATGGTTTCACTTCTTTTTTTTTTTTTACCCCTGCACCTACAGTACTGTACATAGCATGTTATTTTTGATTGCCTGATTTCACTTTCAATAATGTAGGAGACTATGTTGGCACCTGGTCAATGGTACATTTAATATCCAATACTTTAGCAAGCCCTAGTCGCCTTAGAATCCTTGTTGGCCCTGTGGTGTGATAGTCCATGGTGGCTCAATGACTTCTCTGGTTATATAAAAGAGCGGCTCACAATCACAGTTCATAAACTGACCATTGCAGTATGACTAAGGCTTTGTTCATATCTCTGCTAAGGTAATACAGTAGTCTTTTCCTGCTAAAGAACAGATTACCGGAATTACTTTACGAGACATAGACAGACATTGCCACTAGAGATGAGCGAATTTCATATTTTGAAAATTCGTTTGTGCTTCGTTTGGCGGTAAAAGCAGAATTACGTTATGGATTCCGTTACCACGCAACATAACGCAATTCTATAAATCCTCTCCTGCATAACGGAAACGGGACAGATCCGTTATGCAGGCCATAGACAATGTAGACTTCTATTATGAAGGAATGAATAACGGAATGCCTTTAGTGGCACGGATACATTCCGTCATAGAATTGCGTTATGGTCTGTGGTAACGGAATCCATAATTCAATTCTGCTTTTACCACCAAGCGAAGCGCAAACGAATTTCATAACATGAAATTTACTCATCCCTAATCGCCACTCATCACTGGCTCCTCATTGACTATAATCGGTTCCGATACATTTCCGGCATAAATGCTGGCTTTCTGCAGAAAGCCATCAGATACCTGCTAAATCCCATAATGCTCCCCAAAGATATAGAAGGGTGCAGAAGGGCAGGGCTGGAAAGTATATTGCCGCCCACCTGCAGTCCAAGCTCAGAGCTACCTGAAGCCACTGCTTTAAATTGCTTCATTAAGGATGCGCCTTTAATTGCATCACATTATTAGATGGAAGTACCCTTTCAAAGGGGTTGTCCCTACTGGAAACCACATACGGTATTCCTCTACAGTGGAACAACCCGTTTAGAACAGATCACCAGGCATTACTAGTCAACCTTCTTCAAGTTGAAGAAAATTTGACAAGATAATGCAACCCCATTCTATAGCGCAGTGTGAGTGCGCTGTGTCCATGTGTGGGTCACCAGTTTTGCACTGGGTATGTGCGGCGGGGCAACCAATCAGGACACAGCATTCCACACGCACCCACACCGCCAACAGCATTGTGCCGACCAATGAGGACATGGCGCTGAAACGCTGCTTCAAATAACTGTTTAACCCCTTCGTTAGGGACTGCTGTCTGGAAGGGGCCAACCATTGGACCGCTGCTCTGCCCTAGCAGCGGCCCAATGCTTGAAGGGTTAATGCCCCCCACCCGCACACAACACCCCTGCCCCCCCTTTCAGGAAGGCAGAGCGGCAGCGGGGTAGAGTGTTAGCTGCTTGGAGGGACCGCTGTATGGAGGGGCTAACAATCGGGCCGCTGCTCTGCTGTGGCAGCGGCCGATGCTTGAAGGATAAACTAAGGGAGGAGCTCCCTCCCCCATCGGGCGGCTAGCGTCCCGATGGTTACCATGGCAACCAAACGCATTCACAGGCATCCGGCTTGCCGTGGTATATCTAAGCCTGATCAGGCTCCTTCTAAAGGCAGGAGCCAGATCAGGCTTACGGCTTGTTCACACGACCGTTGTTCCTCCGTGCCCATGCTGTGCACTGCACGGGCACTGTCAGTGGGGCTGCCACATGCAGATCGCGACCCCATTCACTTGAATTTAAGTGAATGGGTCCGCATCCGTGATCCTTGTATTGTAGACCCGCCGTATGCGTTCCGTGTGAGTTCAATACCCACTGGATCTTCAAGAAGCAAGTGTGTCTGGGTCCAATTTTAATTTTTTTTTGTGAAAAAAGTAAAAAAATAAAATTAATTAAAAAACCTTCCTATATCCACACATAATTGGTTAAAAATGTAAAAAATAAAAAACACGAAACATTTTTGGTATCGCCGCGTCTGTAAGGACCTGATCTATAAAAGGACTATGCTACTTTTACCGCATGGTGAACACCATAAAAAAAAAATGAAAAACTATGATGGAATTGCAATTTTGCCCACCGCACTTCCCAAAAGATGGTATAAAAAGTAATCAAAAATGTAATATGTATCCAAAATTAGCACCAATCAAACTGTAACCCCACCCCACAAAAAATGACCCCCTACATAAGCCAATCGTCCAAAAAATAAAAATATATGGCTTTCACAAAATGGAGACACAAAAACATGATTTTTCTTTCAAACATTATTTTATTGAATAAAATAAAGTTAAAAAAAATGCACATATTAGGTGTCGTCATGTCCGTAGCGACCTGCCCTATAAAAATAGCATGTGATACAACCCATCTGGTGAACACCATAAAAAATATAAAAAATACAAAATGTGCCAAAAATCTATTTTTTATCACCTTACATCACAAAAAGTGTAATTCCGAGCAATCAAAAAGTCATATGTGCCCCCTAATGGTACCAATCAAACCATCATCTCATCCCACAAAAAATGAGACCCTACTAAAGAAAAACGCCCAAAAAATAAAGAAAATATGGCTTTCAGAAAATGGAAAAAATCTTTATTGTGTAAATCCAAAATAAAATAAAATAAATTGACTTATTAGGTATCACCGCATCGTTATGACCTGCTCTATAAAAATATCACATTATCTACTCTGTCAAGTGAACATTGTAAAAAAACAAATAATAGAAACTGTGCCAGAACAGCCATTTTTTGGTTACCTTGCCTCATAAAAAATAAATAAAAATAATATACATATATATACACTAGGGATCGACTGATTATCGATTTTACCAATATTATCGGCCGATTTTAAGGATTTTGAACGTTATCGGTATTAGCATCTATTTTGCCGATATATCGATAGCGTATGGGGAACAAGGATCGCGCTGCTGACAGCGCTCTCCATGTTCCTTCAGCAGCACAGGGGAGAAGGAAGCAGTGTCTCCCTCCCTCCTGTGCTGCTGCTGCCGCTGCCACCAATGAGAGGGGGGAGGACATGAGGAGGGGAGGGGCTGTGGCCACTGCGCCACCAATGAAGATAACACTCTCATTAATTCATATACAGGAGGCAGGAGCTGGCTGCAGAATCACATAGCCAGCTCCCGACCTCTTTGAGCGGTAGCTGCGATCCGCGGTAGTTAACCCCTCAGGTGCCACGGATCGCTAGGCCAGAGTCAGCTAGACTTCTGGGCCACAATCCCCCAAAGGTACTGAACTACTTTGTTACAGCCTGGAAGTGCTGGAGTATTGGCTAAGAAAGCTGTAGTGTCCCACTAGGTATGGGTGGGCACTACACAAGGGTCAATTGGTGTGCGCGTTACTCCTACTCACAAGGAACAGAAATGTCATATTTTATTCTGCATTTAATGTATGTTTTAATGTATTGTTATATGCAATGTACCCCTGTCTAATGCAGCAGCAGGCCGAGTTGGGTGTAGTTAGACATCCCAGACACTAGAGGGAGATAGGGAGCCCCTAGTATAAATGTCCAGGCCCAGACAGGGAGAGTTAGTGCAGAGTCAGGAGTCTGAGAAGACACAGGTTAAGAAGCCTGCTCCTGACATGCAGCTGGATAGCCCTGGCTGCTAGTGATGTCCAGGAGGCTGTTGAGAAGCTCCAGCCTGCCTGAAGAACAAGAGAGCCTAAGTTAGCTCTGAAGAGACACCCCAGTTGAAGGATTCAACCTCCTGGGAGAAACCAACAGTTACCCACCTGATAGGAGGAGGCGACCCAGGGTAAGCAAAGTGACCCTGATAGGCAGAAGAACTTAGGAACCATTGCAAGCAGTATAATACCTGAGGAAGGAGGTAACCAAGGATATAAGCCACCCTTTTAGGCATCCGGGCCTTGGGAATTATCAAGCCAGAGTAGGAGTTCTATAAAGGACAACCTGCTGCTGAGTGCTTGTGGAATTTACCCTCAGTGTAACTTGCATGTCTATTGCCTGCCATACTTGTGAATAAGCCCCTTTTTGTGGAACTGTAATCTGAAGACTATACTACTCCCTGCTGTACAAAGTTGGATTGTCCAGTAAAGTTTATGTTTGGTTCACTGCATACTTGTGTACCTTCATCTTTCCAACCACCGACCGGCGTGCCACCGGCCAAAGGCACTGGCGTCACGAATACCACAGGGACCTTGCCCCAGGCACACAAAATACCTGTAACATCCAGGGCACCTCAACTACCATCAGGCCTGGTCCCTAACTACAGAGCGTGCCCCAGAGGAACTGTGTCTACCTCTCCTTCACTGCCACGCGCCTACCCAGGGTTCTTCAAATATAGTGAGTACCCTCGATTGCCCATAACTGTGACCTCACTTCGGCATACCCTGCAGGTCTGGCGTGTTGCATAAATTGGCGTCACGAACAGGATACGAATATTCCTGCGCCATAGCGGATTTAAAAACTGTGTGCTGAAAATTGTCTTAAAGTGACATGCCCCAATTGTTCTATTAAAAATTGCTGGGCCAAAGTGAACTGTAATAATTGCGGTGTGAAGATTGCATTGTATGGACTGTTTTCTACTTATTTAAGCCACCGCTTGCTGTCAGTGAATAGACAGCTATTTCGCTCAAAGATGGCCGCTGAGCTTGCTTGAAATTGTTTGCTGCGTCATCTTCATCTTAAATTGGCGGTAAAAATTGGCGCCTTCTGCTAAAAGTGCGGGAAGGCTGTATGCTGGCGCCACCGCCCTGTCTGGACATTTGCATGTCTGCTGTGATGGACTCCGCCTCCCCAATACTGGAGTACCTGGGGGGCGGCCTCCCAGTGCAATGGGAGGATCTGTCTGAACTTATTGGCGCCACCCTGTCGCTCTCCAGAGAAAGATCGAGCATGTTGAGGAGTGAGGACTTTCCTGATGATATGTCCGCGCCTGACTTATTAAACATGAAAGTGACTGGTGTTGAGCGAGAGGACGCTCCACCGGCCTACTCTCCGGGACCGGAGAGACCCGCCTGCCCGCCACAGAGGACGCAACAGGAGACCTATTATGGCTCCTGGAGAGACTTCTTCCAGCCCTCGTTCAAGTGGTCTGCATTGATGGCAGAGATCCGGGAGGCCGCCATAAAGAAGACAACCAAAACCAAGATTTACTACGAAGAACTGGCAAAGACCGTTCACGAGTGCCACACTGACACACAACCCCGCCTGGAAAGGAGAATGGGGTTGGTTGTGGCCTTTGACAAGGACCGAGGCTTCGGTTTCATAAAAGACTACCTGACTGGACGAGACTTATATGTCAACAGGAGGTCCGTCAAGCGGAGTTACCTCCCAGAACGTCTGCACAACCTCCGCGAGGGAGAGGAGGTTGAATTTACCCCTGCTGAGGGCCTGCGAGGCCCCTACGCCACTGCCGTGTCCCGTCCTAAGAAGAAGACAGAGGACTGGGACTTTGATGAGGACTACTCTGGCTGCGAGCGTGAGTCTGTGCGCTCTCCGGAGGACAACCCTGGCTGCGAGCGCGAATCTGAATGCTCTCCAGGACCGGCCCATCACGCCTTCCAAGAACGGGGCTCTTTCATTGGCCCAAATGTGTTCTGGCAGCCGACAGTGGTAGAGAAGAGGGTTAGCCCATGGCCCTCACCTGAGTTGCCTCGCAGGGAGAAAACTATCCGTGAGCTTCAGGATGCAGAAAGATTCAGAGCTACCCTGGAGAATATCCACAGAGGGAGGAAAGCGGACGCCTCACCTGAGCCTGCAGCGGCTGCGCAGGACGAACCACCCACCGCCCAAGTGCCGACAACGACAGCGGAGACCAGCGATCCCGACTCCGAAAGCCTGGACGACCAGATCGTGCGGCTGGAGCTGAAACTGCAGGGAGCTACGCCTGATTGCCACCGCCAGGATCCGGACTCCACCTGGCCTACAACGTAAGGACCCGGACGTCTCTGGGTCAAAGGTGAGAGTACCTGTCCCTGCCAGTCGTCCCTCCTTAGTACCGGCACCTGCGGTGGGATCCTCATATGCTGTGCACCGACGCACAGAGCCAGTCGTCTCAGAACCCACCGGACCGCTTGCAGCAGCGGTACCCAGGCCAGTGCAGCAGCCTACGATTGTCATGCCTGCCCCGGTGAGGTCAGCGACTGTGATAACCCCTAGGCCTATGGGGCCTATACCTATTAGGGGTCCATTTGTGTTACAGTTGCCCCCCAATACGGTGTTGTGGGCACATCCATCTGTTGAATCGCAGTACAGGCCCAATATACAAATGGAGCCAGGGAGCACCACTGAAATGCAAAGTGGATATGACATGCCCCTGTGAATTGGCCTGCTAGGCCCTTGATGTTTGCTTGTTTTGCCAAGGGATCCTAAAGAAGAGTTAACCCTTTCAGGACAGGAGTCCTTCGTTGTTTTGGCCCTCTGTTGCTGCTGCCAGTTACCCACGGCTCAGTGGAGGCGGCAAGCCACTGAAGTACCACATGCAGCAAGGCCATCTTGTTTACAGGACCTCCTGCCTGCTTTCTCAGAGTGAAAACCCAGTTGTGCCTGTTTTCATGTTGCACCTTTTAACCCTTTAACCCCCTTTTCAGGTTGATTAAGGGTATTACAGCACTACTTTGATGTGTATGCCATTTAAATAATGTGGACTATTTTATGTGCTGCTATTTTATTATGCAACTGGAATTTAAAAGAATTGGGCCCAGGGATAGACTCAAAAGCACATGAGCCTCTGAGATTTTGCTACTGTTTTAAAGTATTGTGCCCAGAGATGGACTCCACCTCGTGCGAGCCTCTGTGATTCTTGCTACACTGTATGGTCGCCTCTGCCTATATCTCTACTTAGCTGTGGAATGAACGAAAAGAAAAGAACCTGGGTACGGACTCGTTTTAAATGCTTTGAGCCTCCAAAGAACTGTTATTTAATGTTTACATTTTCCATGGACAATTTGCACTTAAAAAGTATTATATGGACTATCCTGGTATTTAATGGTACGCTGTGCCAGGTCAGCGCCCCTGTTCCCATTGTTTTATCCTGAGAGAAGAGAACGACGCCCCTTTTCACCATTACTTGCTCCTATTCCAGTGGAACTGCCTACTATGTGTATACATATAATGTATATTTTGCAAATGTAGATGTGTTTTCCTGCTTTGCTTTATTGTCCTCATTACAGGTGCAGTATCCAGCTGTGCAGGTACCCTCCATGTTGCGCCGAGGACGGGCAACGTTATAGCGTGGGGGTATGTAGTGTCCCACTAGGTATGGGTGGGCACTACACAAGGGTCAATTGGTGTGCGCGTTACTCCTACTCACAAGGAACAGAAATGTCATATTTTATTCTGCATTTAATGTATGTTTTAATGTATTGTTATATGCAATGTACCCCTGTCTAATGCAGCAGCAGGCCGAGTTGGGTGTAGTTAGACATCCCAGACACTAGAGGGAGATAGGGAGCCCCTAGTATAAATGTCCAGGCCCAGACAGGGAGAGTTAGTGCAGAGTCAGGAGTCTGAGAAGACACAGGTTAAGAAGCCTGCTCCTGACATGCAGCTGGATAGCCCTGGCTGCTAGTGATGTCCAGGAGGCTGTTGAGAAGCTCCAGCCTGCCTGAAGAACAAGAGAGCCTAAGTTAGCTCTGAAGAGACACCCCAGTTGAAGGATTCAACCTCCTGGGAGAAACCAACAGTTACCCACCTGATAGGAGGAGGCGACCCAGGGTAAGCAAAGTGACCCTGATAGGCAGAAGAACTTAGGAACCATTGCAAGCAGTATAATACCTGAGGAAGGAGGTAACCAAGGATATAAGCCACCCTTTTAGGCATCCGGGCCTTGGGAATTATCAAGCCAGAGTAGGAGTTCTATAAAGGACAACCTGCTGCTGAGTGCTTGTGGAATTTACCCTCAGTGTAACTTGCATGTCTATTGCCTGCCATACTTGTGAATAAGCCCCTTTTTGTGGAACTGTAATCTGAAGACTATACTACTCCCTGCTGTACAAAGTTGGATTGTCCAGTAAAGTTTATGTTTGGTTCACTGCATACTTGTGTACCTTCATCTTTCCAACCACCGACCGGCGTGCCACCGGCCAAAGGCACTGGCGTCACGAATACCACAGGGACCTTGCCCCAGGCACACAAAATACCTGTAACATCCAGGGCACCTCAACTACCATCAGGCCTGGTCCCTAACTACAGAGCGTGCCCCAGAGGAACTGTGTCTACCTCTCCTTCACTGCCACGCGCCTACCCAGGGTTCTTCAAATATAGTGAGTACCCTCGATTGCCCATAACTGTGACCTCACTTCGGCATACCCTGCAGGTCTGGCGTGTTGCAAAGCCACATGTTGGTACCGTGTGTGAACGGTGCTCTAAGTGAGGTAGGAATATGTTATGTTTAGGTAGAGCCCAGACGGGCAGTCTTATATTTTGCACTGTTTTGTTGTTGCTATAAAATAAGTCTCACGTTTGGACCTGCAATCCGACTGTGGCGAAGCTAATTGTGAAAATGACCCCTGAAATAGAGCTAATCCCCCACTATATATATATATATATATATATATATATATATATATACATACAGTATATAGGGGTCAAAAAAGATGGGCTGCGCTCCAAGAAGTAAAAAAATACAAAAAAATCTTTATTTACCCAAGCAGGACATGCGACGTTTCGGCTCTATGCTGGAGCCTTTCTCAAGCAGTGTATACAGACAAAGTGCCAAGTATATATAGCAATGTGCTGATTCATAGCAATTTACACAACATGTGTGTTCAATTCATAACAATTAACAAAAAACATATAAAAATACAGTGCAACCACATAATAATAAAATAAAACTAGGACTATCGATATCCTATGATCATATTGTATATATCAAGAAAAGAAGTGCAATCACAATTCCACCCTATATATGGAAAATCATACGTATATACATAATTGATATTAGTGTCATCATCAGTGCCCTGTGTGATTAATAATGTAAAGTGCCAAGAGCTTACTGGAGGGTATTGCAAACGGAGGGTGAAGGAGGAGTAAAGAGGCGAATGGCTGCCATCCGTGGTATCGCGTGCAGTCCGGCGTGCCTGGGGCGCAACTGCGCATGTCTGAATGACGTATGTTTCATACTTCCGGATTCCACCGCCCTCGTCACTATGCAGCTGCGCATTGCGGCTCTGATGTCGAGTCAACCATTTTGGGTGCGGGAATAACACATAGACTGACGGGCGCATGCGAATTAATACCGGTCCCATCTGATACACACAGGATCAAGGTAGCGTTTACACTTATTCGTGCCATACAAAGCAGACAGTGGCTATGTGGGATCAGATGAAGACTACCACAACATAATAGAGGTGGAGCCTCCATCCGTGACCACCGATCAGTTGCGACCCCACACGTTAGTGCAGGGTCACTCTGTATCCATGATCCTGGCCCACTTATCACCACCATTTCAAAGGGTTCTCCTGAAGACCACCTGCCATGTGAATACCAGACTTTGACCAAAAAAATAATAAATGCTGAAAGACAAACATCCTCTGCAGATTATAACTCATGACTGCACGCCAAACCCCAGTGCGGCCTCGAACTTCCTCTCTCCATACTCCGTGGCATACCATCTGTGATAAAGAATGAATGAATCCACTGTAGTTCCCTTTTTTTTTTAAAGACTGGTTCTATTGCCACCTCTCCTAGGCATTGGTACAGAATCAATGATGCAGCACTTCATATCTCTCTGTGTGCTTGAACTCAACAAAGTGCTTTGGAACTGGTAAGTCGAGTCGTTTTTTCCTTATGGTGTATCTATGGTTGTTGAGACGTGACTTGAAGTTAGTAGTCGTCTCACCAACATACACCAGATTGCACGGACATACAAGCACATAAATGACATAGCTGGAATCGCAAGTCAGATAATGTCGTATCTGATATGCAATGCCAGTCTGGGGTGTACAAAAGTTTCACCTTTAAGGATATATTTGCAGTTAACACATGTCAGGCAAGGGAAACATCCAACACTGATTGTTGTCTGTCTAGCTGTTTTCAATGTCCCCACATCGGCCTTAACCAATTGGTCCTTTATGCTCCTGGACCTACGGTAGGACATCAAAGGAGGAGAATGAAATTCCTCAATTGTGTTATGGCAACCTCCTTATATGTTCCAATGACGTCGGATAATGTTCCCTATATCTACGCTCTGCTCAGAGTGTGTCGAGATAAAGGGAATCCTTACCGCTTTAGAATGTTGTGTTTTCCATATGAGGGTGTCCTTCCTATTTAATCTCATGGCCATTTCCTTTTTTTCATGTAGTAATTTAGTTGGATAACCCCGCCTCTGGAATTTATTCATCAGTGTATCTAAAGTTCTATCAAAAACCTCAGAATCTGAGACTATACGTCTGGCCCTTTAAAACTGCGAATACGGTAAAGATCTAACCATTGGTCTGGGGTGATTACTACTGTATGTCAATAACGTGTTCCTGTCAGTGGGCTTGGTAAATAGTTCTGTCTGCAACCTGCCCTCTCTCAGCAGCACGCGGGTGTCCAAAAATTGCATTTCAGTGTGGGAATGCACCAATGTAAATTGGAGAGCATTGTCAATCCCATTGAGGAACCTGTGGAAGCTTCCAGATGAGGAAGATGTCATCTATGTACCGCCACCACGCCCTAACGTAGTGGAAGTGGTGGCTTCCATAGTCGACATCCTCCTCAAATCGACGCATAAAAATATTGGCATAGGTTGGGGCCACATTGGACCCTATCGCCACGCCCTGTTCTTGCATAAAATAGGAATCCTGAAACAGGAAATAGTTAAACCTCAAAACAATCTCCAAGTGGTTGAGCTGGTGTGTTGTTCCTTTGGATCTCCTGCTCCTCCATTCTGCTTTAAGCTATGCATTTTGTCTTGCATTTCGTTGTTTGCTTGTGTGTGTTGTTGTCTATCCCTCAGAGAGATGCTGGTTCCTTCATCTGGGAAGGAACCAATAGTCTTATTCCCTGCCACCATTCTAGGGCTTTCCAGGGTCTTCAGGGCTTAGGTTATGGTGTATGAGTATTTCCACCTTCAGGGTCTACTCATACTGGCAGGAGTCAGGAAGAGGTCTAGGGATTCCTAGGTGGTCACCATCCCTCTCCCTTAGCTTTGAGGCCTAGACTCCGGTCTATTCCTTCTGTGTGTCATTTGGTGTTATCTCCTCCCCATTACTCGTGACAGGAACGGAAGTGTGACTTCACATCGGTAGTCACGTGCACCACTGCCGCCATTTACTGGCCTAAGTGGTGAGGTGTCCTCAAGGGGCATGTGACCACTGAGCTTCTGCAGTCACTTGCTGCTTGGGGACAGGTAACTATTGAGGCCAGAGAATGGCTACAGTGGTGCATGTGACCATAGACAGAATGTCACACTTCTGGTCCAGAGGAGAATGGAAACAGCTAGGACTGAACAACATGACATCATGGTCATAATGTTAAAATAAATTAAAACTCCAGATGAGATTAAAACTCCAGATGAGAATAATATCTCCCGTCATATGACAGGAGGAAGTACAGAGGTCCTATCAGTGCTCCAACATTCTATACTAGGAACCGCAGTCACGTGCCCCTGACCGCCTCCCTGCTGGCCCTGAATTAAAATAAGTTGAAAGCAGCATGAAAGCAGAAATGACTGGCATACAAATGGACATCAAAGTGGGCATAAAAGAGTATGATTTAAAGGGTTAACTGACTTTGAGCCACTGATCTCACACTGCCAACATGCAAAGGGTGCATCATATTCATTGTACTTCAGTGTGGCTGAACAGGTTCTTAGCATAAGACCTGGCATCAAAGTAGGCAAATGGCCCCTTTTAAAATATTTTAGTAGCTGGGCCACCAATTTCATACTGCCTACATACAGAGGGTTGTGTCCCTCATCATATTCAGTTGAGTAGAGCAACAGGTTTTGGGCACAAGAACTGGCATCAACGTGGGTAGATTATGACAAACAAACTGTGCCCGCCAGGTGCCGTTCTGCTCCTCTCCCACTCCTGTGCTCTGGTGCCTTGGATACTTTGGCCTCCTCTCCCTCTTCTCAGCAGAGCAGAGCAGCCTGGCTCTTCCTCCTCGCAGGTCGCGGTCTGCCCCCTGATGACACTGCCTCTTATTGCCTGTAGGGCGTGCATGTGTGCGTTCTGCGGCTGTTAAAGGGCCACTCTATGTCCACCCACATTTTCCCCAGCCAGGGCTACTTAAGGGTCCTTCCCTTGTGATAGGATGGCTGAACAATGGGTTCTAGTCCAATACTGTAGTGTCCTGTAATGATGTGCCGTTCTACGTTCATCTGTCTGTGTACTGACTTCTGCCTACTTTCCAGATTTTAGCCTTCACTGCCTGATCTATGTTCTGACCCTGAGCTGCCTGCCCTGAACTCGGATTTCTTATTGGATTGCCCGTACTATGCCTGCCCTGACTTCAGCCTGTCCCTTTTTTATTTTGTTCAGTGCAACCCTTTGCTGACAAATACCACTGCATGGCATCTGAGACATTCTTTGAATGTATATGTCATATCTATACATTAAAGGGGTTATCCTGGAAATAATATTTATGACCTGTCTCCAGGATAGATCATGAATATCAGATCGGCAGGGGTCCAACTCCCGGGACGCCCCGGATCAGTTAGGAGATGCTCTTCCTAGGCCATGTGATGTCACCGTACATCGGTCATATGGCCTAGTTGCAGTTCAGACCCATTGAAGTGAATGGGGCTGAGCTGCAATACCAAGCACAGCCACTATACAATGTATGGCTCTGTGCTTAGAAAGCTGCCGGGAGAATGCTGTGCTCACCAGGCGGAGGGTGCTGGGACTCTGAACCCCGCCAATGTGATAATAATGACCTATCCAGAAGATAGGTCATCATTATCAATTCCTGGATAAACTCCTTAACCACTTCAGCCCCCCTAGCTTAAACACCCTTAATGACCAGACCACTTTTTACACTTCTGCACTACACTACTTTCACGGTTTATTGCTCGGTCATGCAACTTACCACCCAAATGAATTTTACCTCCTTTTCTTCTCACTAATAGAGCTTTCATTTGGTGGTATTTCATTGCTGCTGACATTTTGACATTTTTTTGTTATTAATCAAAATTTAACTAATTTTTTGCAAAAAAATGACATTTTTCAAGAAGAAACGACATCCATATAAAAAAAAAAAATAATCGCTAAATGTATTGTTCTACATGTCTTTGATAAAAAAAAATGTTTGGGTGAAAAAAAATGGTTTGGGTAAAAGTTATAGCGTTTACAAACTATAGTACAAAAATGTGAATTTCCGCTTTTTGAAGCAGCTCTGACTTTCTGAGCACCTGTCATGTTTCCTGAGGTTCTACAATGCCCAGACAGTAGAAAAACCCCACAAATGACCCCATTTCGGAAAGTAGACACCCTAAGGTATTCGCTGATGGGCATAGTGAGTTCATCGAACTTTTTATTTTTTGTCACAAGTTAGCGGAAAATGATGATTTATTTTTTTTTCCTTACAAAGTCTCATATTCGACTAACTTGTGACAAAAAATAAAAACTTCCATGAAATCACTATGCCCATCATGAAATACCTTGGGGTGTCTTCTTTCCAAAATGGGGTCACTTGTGGGGTAGTTATACTGCCCTGGCATTTTAGGGGCCTAAATGCGTGCAAAGTAGTTTGAAATCAAAATGTGTAAAAAATGGCCTGTGAAATCCAAAAGGTGGTCTTTGGAATGTGGGCCCCTTTGCCCACCTAGGCTGCAAAAAAGTGTCACACATGTGGTATCGCCGTACTCAGGAGAAGTTGGTGAATGTGTTTTGGGGTGTCATTTTACATATACCCATGCTGGGTGAGATAAATATCTCGGCAAAAGACAACTTTTCCAATTTTTTTATACAAAGTTGGCATTTGACCAAGATATTTCTCTCACCCAGCATGGGTATATGTAAAATGACACCCCAAAACACATTCCCCAACTTCTCCTGAGTACGGCGATACCACATGTGTGACACTTTCTCGCAGCCTAGGTGGGCAAAGGGGCCCACATTCCAAAGAGCACCTTTTGGATTTCACAGGCCATTTTTTACACATTTTGATTTCAAACTACTTCGCACACATTTGGGCCCCTAAAATGCCAGGGCAGTATAACTACCCCACAAGTGACCCCATTTTGGAAAGAAGACACCCCAAGGTATTTCGTGATGGGCATAGTGAGTTCATGGAAGTTTTTATTTTTTGTCACAAGTTAGTAGAATATGAGACTTTGTAAGAAAAAAAAAAGAACAAATCATCATTTTCCGCTAACTTGTGACAAAAAATAAAAAAATCTAGGAACTCTCCATGCCCCTCACGGAATACCTTGGGGTGTCTTCTTTCCAAAATGGGGTCACTTGTGGGGTAGTTATACTGCCCTGGCATTTTAGGGGCCCAAATGTGTGCAAAGTAGTTTGAAATCAAAATGTGTAAAAAATCCCCTGTGAAATCCGAAAGGTGCTCTTTGGAATGTGGGCCCATTTGCCCACCTAGGCTGCAAAAAAGTGTCACACATCTGGTATCGCTGTACTCAGATGAAGTAGGGAAATGTGTTTTGGGGTGTCTTTTTACATATACCCATGCTGGGTGAGAGAAATATCTTGGCAAAAGACAACTTTTCCAATTTTTTATACAAAGTTGGCATTTGACCAAGATATTTATTTCACCCAGCATGGGTATATGTAAAATGACACCCCAAAACACATTGCCCAACTTCTCCTGAGTACGGTGATACCACACGTGTGACACTTTTTTGCAGCCTAGATGCGCAAAGGGGCCCACATTCTTTTTAGGAGGGCATTTTTAGACATTTGGATCCTAGACTTCTTCACACGCTTTAGGGCCCCTAAAATGCCAGGGCAGTATAAATACCCCACATGTGACCCCATTTTGGAAAGAAGACACCCCAAGGTATTCAATAAGGGCGAGTTCATAGAATTTATTTTTTTTGGGCACAAGTTAGCGGAAATCGATATATATATTTTTTTTCTCACAAAGTCTCCCTTTCCGCTAACTTGGGACAAAAATTTCAATCTTTCATAGACTCAATATGCCCTCAGTGAATACCTCGGGGTGTTTTCTTTCCAAAATGGGGTCATTTGTGGGGTGTTTGTACTGCCCTGGCATTTGAGGGTCTCCGCAATCATTACATGTATGCCCAGCATTTGGAGTTTCTGCTATTCTCCTTATATTGAGCATACGGGTAATGAGATTTTTTTTTTCGTTCAGCCTCTGGGCAGAAAGAAAAAATAAACGGCACAATGTGGATGAAAAAATCTCTACCCAAAAAAAAAGGAGGGGGAAAGGCGTCTGCCAGGACATAGGAGCTCCGCCCAACATCCATACCCACTTAGCTCGTATGCCCTGGCAAACCCGATTGCTCCATTCACATCAATCGATGTGGATGAATAAATCATTGCCGGGATTTTTTTTTTTTTTTTTTTATATATATATACAAAGTGTTTGCCAAAGCATATGAACACGCCGCCTCCTCAGCTCATATGCCTCGGCAAACGTATCTTTTACTGCAGAGGAGAAATCTCGTCTTGCAGCGCCGCATACACCGACTTTTGTGTAATCTGACAGCAGCGCAATGCTTCTGTCAGAATGCACATTAGTGCTGCAGCTAGTCGATCGATTGGTCCACCTGGAAGGTAAAAATAACAAAACAAAAAAGAAAAAGCCAGGCCGCAACGCAATAAATTTATTAACTTTATAATAACATTTGAACGGAACATATAAACTTTATTTAACTTTTTGAACTGAACGTTAACTTTTTTGCTTACCGGTGATTTTTGTTTTGTTTCTTTTTTTTTACCTTTATAGGACAAACCTCTCCTTCCCCATGGGACAATGTGCAAAGCGCAAATCGCCCAAAGATGTGGCAAAGTACATTATACACTTTGTCCCAGGTGAAAGGAGAGGTTTGCAGCAGCTGTGTGTGAATGGGCCCTAATAGCCCTGTGTGCCTGTCCTGTGAGATGCAATCCCTATGCTAAGTGTACCTGTGTGTGGTACTTCCGGAAACACTCCTCTAAGCATAGGGCAGGGTGGTCAGGGAAGTCAGGACAGAAATAGCGGGTGTCACGCCTTATTCCACTCCTGCTACAGACACAACATTTTTTTCGGGGTGGCGGTCGGTTTGAGGTACCAGCAACGACACTGGGGAAATGGCCCTCGTGTAGACGGCTCACTACACTGGTGGATGGAGCCACGGAACCTCCTGGATACAGGAGGTTCTCGATGATCTCTTCCTGAAATTTGAGGAAGGATCCTGTTCTCCCAGCCTTACTGTAGAGAACAAAACTATTATACAGAGCCAATTGAATTAAATATACAGACACCTTCTTATACCAGCGTCTGGGTCTGCGGGAAAGTAGATAAGGAGCCAACATCTGGTCATTGAAGTCCACCCCTCCCATGAGCGAATTATAGTCGTGGACACAGAGGGGATTTTCAATGACACTGGTTGCTCGTTCAATTTGGATTGTCGTGTCTGCGTGAATGGAGGAGAGCATGTAAACGTCACGCTTGTCTCTCCATTTCACCGCGAGCAGTTCTTGGTTACACAAGGCAGCCCTCTCCCCCCTTGCAAGACGGGTGGTAACGAGCCGTTGGAGGAAGCCCAGGCGACTTGGTCACGCAGTGCCACAGCAGCCAATCTGTTCTAGGAACAAATGCCTGAAGAGGGGCACACTTGTGTAGAAATTGTCCACATAAAGATGGTACCCCTTGCCAAATAAGGGTGACACCAAGTCCCAGACTGTCTTCCCACTGCTCCCCAGGTAGTCAGGGCAACCGACTGGCTCCAGGGTCTGATCTTTACCCTCATAGATCCGAAATTTGTGGGTATAGCCTGTGGCCCTTTCACAGAGCTTATACAATTTGACCCCATACCGGGCACGCTTGCTTGGGATGTATTGTTTAAAGCCAAGGCGCCCGGTAAACTGTATAAGGGACTCGTCTATGCAGATGTTTTGCTCAGGGGTATACAAATCTGCAAATTTGTTGTTGAAGTGGTCTATGAGGGGCCGAATTTTGTGGAGCCAGTCAAAAGCTGGGTGGCCCCTGGGACGGGAGGTGCTGTTATCACTAAAGTGCAGGAAACCAGGATGGTCTCAAATCGTGTCCTGGACATGGCAGCAGAGAACATGGGCATGTGATGAATTGGGTTTGTGGACCAATATAAACGCAATTCATACTTTTTGGTTAAGCCCATGTTGAGGAGAAGGCCCAGAAAAATTTTAAATTCGGAAACTTGGACGGGTTTCCACCGGAAAGACTAGGCATAATAACTTCCTGGGTTGGCGGCTATAAATTCAGTGGCATATCGGTTTGTTTCTGCCACAACTAAGTCCAAGAGCTCCGCAGTCAAGAACAGCTCAAAAAATCCCAGGGCCGAACCGATCTGAGCTGTCTCAACCCGAACTCCAGACTGGGCGGTGAAAGGTGGAACTAATGGTGCGGCTGAAGTTGGGGACTGCCAATCAGGGTTTGCCAGCACCTCAGGGACTCTAGGGGGTCTACGGGCCTGTCTGTGCGGTGGCTGCGACGGGGTAACTATTGCACGTTCCACCGTACCAGCTTCAACTGTCCTTCTGGTGCTCGCCACTTCACCATGTTGTACGGCAGTGCTGGTACTAGGTCCGGGATGGGCTGCGCTGCTGGTGTATGCCTCACCACGTAATCCGACAGCGCCAGCCCCACTCTGCTGCCCTTGAAGCGAATCCTGCGCAACCTGTGGTCTAGCAACACGGGGCCGGGTACGCCTGGTGCTATCAGGGACCTCAACCTCCTCGTCCGAACTTTGGGTCAGACTGCCACTGCTTTCTACAGGTTCATATTCTGACCCGCTAGATTCGTCAGATGAGGGTTCCCATTCCTCATCCAAGTGGGTCAGAAGCCTGTAGGCCTCTTCAGAAGAATACCCCTTGTTTGCCATTTGGACTACTAAATTTAGGGGGTATTCCCTGAGACTACCCAAGTAAAAAAGCAAGCCTGTCTTACAAATGGGAGGCTAGCAAAGTACCGGAGGCCACTGCGATTGATAAAAAATATCAAAACTGATTTTTTTTATCGCCGCAGCGCTTGTAAAGTGATTGTGCAGTGACAAAAATATTTTTTTGTCACTGCGGCGGGGCGGGCGTGGATGAACGCACGTGTGGGCGACCGATCAGGCCTGATCGGGCAAACACTGCGTTTTGGGTGGAGGGCGAGCTAAGGTGACACTAATACTATTATAGATCTGACTGTGATCAGTTCTGATCACCTACAGATACTATAAAAGTACAAATGCTGATTAGCGATACGCTAATCAGCGAATCAGTGGCTGTGGTGCGGTGGGCTGGGCGCTAAACGATCGCTAACTACCCAACCAAGGGGCCTAAACTATCCTAAAACCTATCAGTCAATACCAGTGAAAAAAAAAAGTGACAGTTTACACTGATCACTTTTTTCCCTTTCACTAGGTGATTGACAGGGGTGATCAAGGGGTTAATTGGGGTGCTGGGGGGTGATCTGGGGCTAAGTGTAGTGTTTGGTGGCTACTCACTGTGATGCCTGCTCCTCTGCTGAGACCAACCGACGAACAGGACCAGCAGAGGAGCAGGGAAGCCATTTAACACCTTATATTTGTAAAAAATAAAGTGTCAACTGGCTTCTGATTCGATTTTTTAAAAATCATCAGCCTGCCAGCCACGATCATTGGCTGGCAGGCTGATGACGAAATACTCCTCTAACTTTTGCCGGCCCGCGATGCGCATGCGCGGGCCGGCTTTGCCTGCAATCTCGCGTCTCGCGATATGACGCACCGGCGCGTCCAGCCGGAATAACAGGGCCGCCGCCAGGACACAATCCTGCGTACGGCGGTCCTGTAGTGGTTAAGGCCTCTTTCACGCGATCGTATGGCTTTTTCAGTGTTTTGTTACAAAAAGTAACAAATAAAGATCCGACTGACTTGATCCCAAACTAAGGAACAAATGGGTGAGCCCTATAAAATCCCTAGAGCTCTCCCTGACTGCTCAGCCCATGCAAAGATCTTTATGATAGAAAGTTGCATGTCCACGTACCTAGACTGAGTGACACCTGCAAACCCTATAATAGTAAGGGGACACGACCACCGGCTCCCTGCACTTAATACAGAGGGAGTCGGGGTCACCTAGAATCAAGCCAACAGGAAAACAGAAATAGAATTAACTGAGGAACCAGCAGTAGTAGCATCTAGCAGTGAACACAATCCAGGAAGTAGTATAAACCGCAAGGTGAGGCAGTATGAGAGGGGATATAAAGGGAGGCAATCACTGCTAATAGATGACAGCTGGAAGAGGGAGAAGAAATGTCAAAGCGAAACCAAAACAAAAGAACATCATGCAGGAGGTACTGAAGAACGTCTGTCAGAACTTCTCAGAGATCTGGCGGTGACAATCTTTCAACGCAATGGAAATACGGAAATGGAATGCATATGGAGTGTTGCGGAGCTACAGTACCTAAATCCCCTTGTAGCCGAAGAAGCAGGTCAATGTCCAAGAGACAATTTCCCCAGTAACTGGACGACACACAGTTTTGGGAGTCAACTGACTTTACTAGGCATGGCACACATGGTTTCAAACCCCCAACAGACTCTTTTACATACAATAGAGTACATAGTTTACTATAATACAAGGAAAGTTGGGGTCAGACAATAGCAAAGGCTGATGGGAGGTTCAGGGGGGACACAGCAGCTAGTTTAAACAGGTCTGGCAGTGTCCCTGGGACACCGCCCTGCTTTTGGGAAACAATGGGACAGGAAAAAGGGGAAGGGGGGGTTGTGCGGACAGCCGAACATAAAATAATATAAAATGATCCATCTGTTACACTGCTCCCCCTTAACCACAAGCCAGCATACACAGTCTGATCCCCCAACTGATCGGCTTGGGGATGTCTGGGAGGTACTCACGAATCACTTTTCCAGTTCAGTTTGTCGTGATAACCCGTCAGCATTGCCATTCTGTTTTCCTGGGCGGTATTGAATTGTAAAATCGTATGGTTGTAACGCCAAGCTCCAGCGCAACAACCGGGCATTATCCCCTGTCACACGATTTAGCTATACTAACGGGTTATGATCCGTGAGTAATGTGAACTGCTGTCCATACAAGTAGGGTTGAAGCTTCTTTAGGGCCCACACCACAGCCAGGGATTCTTTCTCTATGGCAGCGTAGCTCACTTGGGTAGAAGCTTCCGACTCAAGTAAGCTATGGGATGTTCACCGCCATGTTCTCCAATTTGGCTCAGTACCGCTTGCAATCCAAACATTGAAGCATCTGTGTGAACGAGGAATCTTTTAGATGGATTGGGAGCAGCGAGTACAGGACTATTAACAAGGGCCTGCTTGAGCTGTTGGAATGCCTGCTCACACTCTGGGGCCTAGACTACTTGGCGGGGACAGTTCTTTTTAGTGAGGTCAGTGAGGGGTTTGGCCAGGGTACTATAGTTTTGGACAAATTTCCAATAATAGCCCGCGGTTCCTTAGGAAGGCTAACACCTGCGTTTTGGTACGGGGGGTTGGCCACTGGGCTACTGCCTCTACTTTAGTTGGCTCAGGCTTTTGTTTCCCACAACCCACCCGGTGTCCTAGATATGGTACCTCTAACTCTCCGTCCGAACAGTAGTTAGAACGGCGAAAACCCTGTTGATTCCTGCGGCACCTCCCTGTAAGCAAAAGGTGGGGTAGGGGTTTTTCCCAGTCCCGACAGGTGTCAGTAAAGGGTGTCAGTAAAGGTGCTAAGCATCTGTTTTAAGGTACCATTAAATCTTTCACACAAACCATTCGTCTGTGGGTGGTAAGGTGAACTAACGATGGATTTGATGCCGCACAGTTTCCACAGCTATTGGGCGACTTCTGCATAAAAAAGAGTGCCCTGATCCTAGACTATCTTTCTGGGAAAACCCATCCGAGAGAAGACTCGCATCAATGCCTCCGCCAACGTCTCTGCCTGAATATTAGTTAGAGCCACAGCTTCTGGATACCGTGTTGCATAATCCACTTTAGTTAAAATATACCTTTTGCCTGACGGGCTGGGTTTGGCCAATGGTCCTATAATATCTACCGCTACCCGTCCGAAAGGTTCTTCGATGATGGGTAGGTGTTGCAACTTAGCTTTGCGGCGATCCCCTCTTTTACCTACTCGTTGGCATGTGTCGCATGTTTGACAGTACTGCCTAACATCTTTAGAGATGCTAGGCCAAAAAAAAATGTGGGTAAGCCTGTACCTGGTGCGGCTGACCCCTAAGTATCCTGCCAGGGGGATATCATGCACGATCTGTAATAGCTCCCTCCTGTACTTCTGTGGGACTACTAGCTGTCGGGTGGAGATAGGTGGGGACCATGCTGTGACCCTTTCAGAGTCCTGTTAAAATAACCCCTGCTGCCAAAAATATCTCTCTCCTTCTATTCCAGTCTGTGACTGGTTAACTTTATCCCTATAAACCTGCAACGTAGGGTCACTAAGGGTTTCCTGCCCAAATGTTGCGGGGATATCCCAGGGGATAGGGTGAACGTTTTGAGGAAGGGTTCTTACCTGGACCTCAGAATGTGCTGGGTTGTTCAGGGAGTGGGCCTGTGACCTGGTGGTAACTGGATAGGTCTCGTTGGTACCCTGGGAAGGTACAAAAGCGGAAGTCATCTGGCCAAGATCATTTCCCAGCAAAACATCAGTGGGTAGGTCTTTCATCAACCCAATATTAACCATTCCTGCCCCCAAACCCCAATGTAGATGTACCCTGGCTGTGGGTATTCTGTGGATGGTCTCTCCCGCTACCCGTACAGCTACAGAACCTCCAGTGCGGTCGTTCTCTGGAACCAGATGTCGTCGCACCAAGGTGAGGGTGGCACCGGAATCACGCAGCCCCTGGGTCTCCTTGCCGTTGAGGATAACATCAGGTACAGCTCTATATGCCTCTGCTGCATGGCCAGAGAGCATACCAGCGAGGATCCGTACCCAGTCCTCCTCGGCTTCCACAATTTTTTTAAACGCATCATGCAGTACCTTGACTTTGGGTTCTGGAACCGGAGTACTAGTTAGCAGTCTTTCCAATGCCTGCTGCTCTGCTATCTGGAGTTGGTTCTCTCTCTCTTCCCTTGCAGTGATCAAGCCATCCACCTGGTTCATGGTTGCCTGTACCATCTCTAGGGAGGGATTCACTCCATAAAATGCTAGCCTGCGTTTCACCTCTCTGTCGAACTCTGACTCTCTGGTTTCTGTAGCCATACTTGTGTGCCCGTTCTCCCTCGGTCAGTTCAGCAATTAGCATGTCCTTCGTTTTATTGCTGGCTATCTGCCCTCTCGCTTCCTGCAATTCCTTTAATGTTGTCTGTTTTAATCCAGTATAGTTCGTCTCCATTCACAGTTCCATTCGTATAACCAAACTGAAACGGCCTGTTATCTGCACGAACCGCTGCTGCTTTCTCCTGCTGCAAGGCTTGGATCCCGCTGCTTGCCACCAATTGTTGCAGAGCTCCAAGACATACCATCAATATCTCCACTTTAATCCTCTTGTAGCCGAAGAAGCAGGTTAATGTCCAAGAGACAATTTCCCCAGTAACTGGGGAGTCAACGGACTTTACTAGGAATGGCACACATGGTTTCAAACCCCCAACAGCCTAATTTACATACAATAGAGTACATAGATTACTATAATACAAGGAAAGGTGGGGTCAGACAATAGCAAGGGCTGATGGGAGGTTGAGGGGTAAACAGGTCCAGCAGTGTCCCTGGGACAACGCCCTGCTCTTGGGAAACAGGGGGACAGGAAAATGGTGAAGGGGGGTGGGGAAGTGTACGGACAGCCGAACATAAAATAATATAAAAGGGTCCATCTGTTACACAGAGAACAATCATTATTTTTTGTGGAACCATTGAAATGAAAGGAACGCAAAAAAACGCCCGTAAACGGAAAAAAAAACCCTGTCATATGAAAGAGGCCTAAGGGTCAATTTACACATCTGTAGTGAATTGCGGATCTGCAATACACCCGGCCGGCACCCCCTCAGAAATGCCTATTCTCGTCCGCAAATGCGGACATAGTGTGTTCTCCGCATCCATTCCATCCTCATAGAGAATGAATGGGTCCGCACCCGTTCCGCAATTTGCTTGTTTACACAACCGTATGGTTTTGTGGTCCGTTTTTGATGGATCCGTTGTTCCGTTTTTTTGGGATCCGTTGTTTTTCTGTTCCGTTTTTCGGCAAAAACAGGAACTTTGTAATCATTGCAAACACCAAACACATGTGCAAAATGGGCTGGGCATAGCATTTCTACAGCATGGATCCGCAAAAAACGGATGACATACGGACATGTGTTCTGTATGCATTCCGTTTTTTATACGGACCCATTGACTTGAATGGAGCCACTGAACGTGATTTGCGGACAATAATAGGACCTGACTCAAAATGTTGTGGACCCATTGAATGTTGTTTGTGGACCCATTGAAATGAACGGTTCCGTATACGGAAAGCAAAAAACGGCCTGTATACGGAAAGCAAAAAACGTTCCTGTGAACGAGCCCTAAATGTGGGAAATAAACCGGATGTGAACACAGTCTTAGATCAGTGGACCAAAGTCATGTAGATTGTAAGCTCTCGCAGGCAGGACTCTCTCCCCCCTGTAGCAGTCTGTTAATAGTTTCATCATGCATCCCAACCATGCTTGATCTGTCAGAACAGTCCCAGATTTCAGTGGCTGTCCCGCAGTCCCAGAATAGCTGTGGTATGTCCCACTCTCAGCTGATAGTAATGGTGAAGCAGGGAGCCGTCTGCTCCCTGCCTCACCATTCACCTCAGTTACCGACACTCCCCAGCTGGGAAGGGCCGGGAATCAGCTTAACTACTGTGATGGGGCACATGTCTGGGCATAACTATTGTGAGGGGGCACATATCTGGGCAAACCAATTGTGAGGGGGCACATATCTGGGCATAACTATTGTGAGGGGGCACATATCTTGGCATAACTATTGTGAGGTGGCACATATCTGGGCATAACTATTGTGAGGGGGCACATGTCTGGGCATAACTATTGTGAGGGGGCACATATCTGGGCATAACTATTGTGAGGAAGCACATATCTGGGCATAACTATTGTGAGGGAGCACATATCTGGGCATAGCTATTGTGAGGGGACACATATCTTGGCATAACTATTGTGAGGGGGCACATATCTTGGCATAACTATTGTGAGGGGGCACATGTAGGCACTGCTCTTGTGTGGTGGTGCAAAGGGGAATAATTACTATGTGGGGGCATTAAGGGGACTGAGTGTGTATAGTTATGCTTTGGGTGGAGTTGGGGGAGTGGCCTAGTATAAATTATTGCACATATTATTGTCCCTCTTTGCGATCTTGGCAGGTCTGGTTTCATGTTTATGGTAGTTTTCCTGTTGTGTATGTGTAACCCTCTACCCACTTTAATGCCAGTTCCTGCTTCCAGAACCTGTTGGGACCAGGCTCAGCTCAGCTGAATATGATGTAGGGAGTCACCCTCTGTACGTTGGCAGTGTGAGATAGGTTATTTAACCCTTTAAATCACACCCTTTTATGCCCACTTTGATGCCCATTTGTGTGCCAGTCGTTTCTGCTATCAAATGATGTCACCACAAGACAGCTCACTGCAATTTATTTTATTTTTGAGAAAAGCCGTCCTCATGATTCAGAACCAAAATACAAAACATTTAAGTCACGTGAATTAGAAACTGAAGAATAAGAATCCAGCTCCAGCTTTGTACAAGTTCCCACTGTGTATGTGTTGGTCACGTGACGTGTGTTTACCGTCCCTGCAGGGAGGCGGTGCGGGTCACGTGACCACTGTTCCTATTATACTGACAGGACCTCTGTCCTTCCTCCTGTCATATGACGGGCGATACTGTTCCCACCATGATGTCCTTGCTGCTCCTTCACACATATCAATAAAGATGAGTGAAAGAAACGAAAGAAAAAAACCAACCCCCCCCCCCCCAGGTGATGGGCGTGACCTGAGTAGTGACGCGTCAGTCAGCTGACAGAAGCTCGGAGCAGAGGCTGGAAGGTTGTAGAGCTGCTGCCAGTCTGTACCCGGCTGCTGCAGCTAGAGACGGGCACGTCACACCTTGGCACCAGGTAGAAGAGGATGGCGGCGGAGATCCACCCCACACCCCTCACCCGCAAACCCATACTAATGAACAAGGTGGAAGGATCCCAGGACGTGGTGAATATGGCTGTGATTGTGCCCAAGGAGGACGGGATGATCAGTGTGTCGGAGGACAGGTACCTGCAGCGCGTGGCATGATGCCCCCGGAGCCTGCTTCATTATTTACTGCCTGCAGCTTAGTTACTGAGCAGGGTGCTGGGTTACATGGGGTGCTTAATAATTCACTGCCAGCTCCAGAAGTGAGAGGCACAGGTGAGGTGTATTGGCATTTGTGGGCACAGGTGAGGTGTATTGGCATTTGTGGGCACAGGTGAGGTGTATTGGCATTTGTGGGCACAGGTGAGGTGTATTGGCATTTGTGGGCACAGGTGAGGTGTATTGGCATTTGTGGGCACAGGTGAGGTGTATTGGCATTTGGGCACAGGTGAGGTGTATTGGCATTTGTGGGCACAGGGGGGTGTATTGGCATTTGTGGGCACAGGGGGGGTGTATTGGCATTTGTGGGCACAGGTGAGGTGTATTGGCATTTGTGGGCACAGTGGGGTGTATTGGCAAGGGGAGGTTTGGCAGCAGTAAAGTAAGTTACTCTTCTGCAGGTTATTCATAAGACTAATAATCTGCTCTTACCGGGGGGGGGGGGGGGCTGCGTCGTGATCACTTGGGACTGGCACATATTTAGGGCATCTGGTAGTTATTGCCGCTTATCAGTTGTGCCCGTCTAGCAGTAAACTTGATATTACTGCAGAGTTGTACCGCCCGATGGATCAGGTTCCATTGTTTTCTTCTTGCTCCTTCGTGCTAATTATCCCTCATGTAGCCAAAACATAGGTGTGACATTTACCAGCGTACCTCTGAAAGACAGGGCACAGATTACCATGCGGAAAAGCGCCAGTGTAGTACAGAACCAGCAAAGTGGATGGGATCAGACAGATCTGATCGACACTTTGCTTTATCCTTCAGTGCGGAAATTCCTCTGCTGTGTGGATTTTGAAATCTGCAGCTTCTCAATTGTTTGTGCGGATTTCACCCTTTTAAATTTTAGGGGTGAGATATACGGCAAATCCGCCTTAAATCGGCACCAAAAACCGTGAGTAACACGTGGTATTTAGTGCGGAAACGTACAGCAATCCGCATGGAAATTCTTGTAGTATTTTCTGCAAGACGGCCCGCTCCTATGTGCTGGTAGCTTCAAGGGTTAGGCTCATCTCATACATTTGGGGCTAGTGATGAGCGAAGCGAGCTTTGGATGCTACATCCTAAGTCGCTTTGTTCTTCGCTCATCACTATTTGGGGCATATTGCTAGGACCTATCTCTAGAATGGAGCCCGCAAAGGAGAGCAGGCCACGCATGTGCGGCCGCCCTGCATTCAATCCTATGGGACTGCCGAACGTAAATGGCAAGCGTGGCCACCGCTCCCTTCACTTCTGTGGGGCTAACAGAGATACTTCTCGGCTATTTTCAGCATTACCGTAGAAACAAATGGAGGACGGCCACACGTGTGTGATCCTCTCTCCTTTTTGGCAGACTCCTTACTAGAGAGAGGTGTGGGACCCGCACCTATCAGACGTTGGGGGCATATCCTACTGATATGCCCCCAAAGTATGAGAGGGGCCAACCCTTTTAAGGGTACAGCCACACAAGACTGAAATTACAGAGGAAAAAAACACACAAAAAAAGCTGTCTGTGTCACATGTGACAACTGCCGCGATTCTGGCGGGTACAGCACCTACACTCCAGCCCTACAGTAGTGTTCTGTGATGAAAGCAGGTTCTGCCTTGGTACTAATGATGCAGGGCTGGAGGGCGCCTGCTGCCATCATGCATAGTGCGGACACACACAGGACCAGCACCATTGCCAGTAGCTGCCATGACTTTAGTTGGGGCAGTGCTGCCGTGACGAGTGCTGTCCACTACAATGTTGACTGTGCTGTGTAGCTCTGGCGCTGACTTCCCATTGATGGCGCTACATCGAACAGCTGATCAGTGGATATAGAGGGCGCTAGACTCTATAGGTGGGGTGCAGGGAAACATTGAAAAGGATGCAGCGCTGACAGGAGCACCATAAGCCCTGGTGCTGGGAGTCAGATCCCCGCCAATCTTATATTGATGACCTATCCTGAGGCATTTAGGCATAAAAATGGTTGCAAGAACCATTTTATTACTTTCTTTTTTATGTCCATGCGGCAATATTTAGTCGCACAGACGTTTCGACACTTCTGAGTGTCGAGGGTGTGCAGGGCCCGGAACATTGGCCCCTGCAAATTTACTAACAGGTGTAAATGTTCTTAAAAACCTACTCCAGTCAGGAGCTTAAGTAGTTTTTATGCCTGGCGCAAAGACTGCTGGAGGAGAATCTAACTTATAAGGAAGTGTCCTGTGGCTAGGGGATGACCAACTGACCGGTAAGGGGGGGGGGGGGGCATCTTCTTGGACCCCCACCGATCCCTAGACCAGAGGTCCTATTCATGCAGGAAGAGCATGTGCCATGCTGCTCCATTCATCCTCTATCGATGGAGCTGCCGGATACTGCAGAGCTTAGTACTCTACTACCTCCGGCAGTGCCCTAGAAAATGTATGGAGTTGTAGGGTGCATGCTCGACCTGCCGCTCCATCAGATCAGGGGAATGGGACCCCTGTTCTCAGGTTCACTGGTCAGATCCCCAACAATCACTTATATATAAACTTGGCACAACGCCTTTAATTAAACCATATCACACAATGGAGAACGGTGAAAGGGAACCCCTTAGGGGACAGCGAAGAATGGTCTGGATACTTTTTTGATGGTTGACTGACACATGATTGGATGGATATGTGCAGTTAGCATTTTTTGTTATTCCGCCAATGCTCCTGTGCAGACCTATGTGTCAGTGCTGCAAACCGTGTGCGGCCTGATCCTGCAGTCGTGTTACCGTCTTCCATCCGACCCCTTCTGATCCAACAAAATAGTTCATCTAAAAATACTAATTATTCATCTCTTTGCAAACAGGTCTTTTTTTCAGGTCATCATTCCTTTGATGACATTTATTAGCTTTTTTTCATGTTGGGCATTCGTCTGTGTGCTGCACAGGATACGTCTGTGCTGACGCTGTCCGATGTAGAGGATGAGCGGAGTGCGGCCCATACATGCTGAATGTGCAGCCCGAGTAACCTTTCTAGGGAAGGAAATGACTGGAGACATGTTCCTGTTAACGAGGTATTCAGACAGCAGACTTTTTCAGCTTATTCGTAGGCTAAGAACCTCTGGGAACCCAACCTTTTGATGAGGATCCTTCTAAACCTTATTGTAAGATAGAAGTGTCCAAAGTGCATTACAAGTTATGAAGACTGGATTCTGTCCTGTTGGTGTCGCCTCATCCCTTTTCTTCCCTCCATTGAGAGAAAGCAGGCAGCCGTAAGATGTCCTTTATCAGAATTGTCTATAGCGAGCAGAATTAATACCCTACGGTTCTCCGTTCTGGCTTGTAAATCGGGACCCCCCACTCTGATGTCCATATGCTCTAACAGGGTTTCTACATAGTGGCCATGCCAAAACCCCAGAGTTTACCGGACTTTGTTTCTGTTTCTCGGCAAGTGCATGTGAAGCATATAATGTGCTTCAGGCCTTATTCACACATCTGTGTCCATGGAGACATGGCAAAATGGTCAGTGGTTCATCCATGAAGATGTCTGTAAAGGATCCATGTTTGGTCAGTGTTTTGTTTTTTTGCCCTTCGTGTGGCATCGACATGCACTACTAGGCGGAAAACCCACTTTGTTTTGTCAGTGGTTTTTGCCGACCCATAGACTTAAGTGGCCATATTTGATCCACAAAAGTAGAGAGTGTCTCCGTGATTTTCTTTTGCAACTTCATGGCAGATTTTTCTGCAGCAATTTACACCCCATACGAATGTTCTCTAAGGCCTCTTTCACACGTCACTGAATCGCGTACGTGTGCTTTCCATGATCTCCACCGATCGTTCATGTAACCATTGACTTTAATGTGTGTATTCACACCAGAGCTATGGGTCTGTGGTGAGACCATGGAAGCATGTCCTATTTTGTCCATGATTACGGATCCCTCACGCACCTTATAGTCTATGGGTCTAAAAACCATTCCATGTTTGGTCTGTGGTTTTCATGGACCATTGGTATGAGATGGTCTAATATTTTTCGGTCTAGCAGTGTCTGTGGAAAACAGATGACACAAGGAGGGAAAAAAATGGACACACAGACCAAACACAGATTCTTCATGGACAGCTTTACGGAGGAACCACTGACCATCTTATCACGGGATGTCATCATGGACGTGGGAACGAGGCCTAAAGTGCTTGTTTATCCACAGAAAGCCCCTTTCATCTTGCAGCCACCCATCTCACCAAGGGTAGCTACAGCCAGCCAGAGAAATGTAGTACCTATAAGACGCACTGGCCCATAAGACGCAGGTTTTAGAGGACAATAAGAAAAAAATATTTTTCATTAGACCTCAGATCAGCAATCAGACCTCCAATATTGATCAGACCTCAGCTCACGGCCCCAATCAGACCCCCAATGTTAATAAGACCCTTAATCAGACTTCAGATCAGACTCCAATGTTAATAAGACCCCAATCAGACCTCAGATCAGCACCCAATATAAAGAAGACCCCCCCCCCCCATTCAGACTTCAGATGAGACATGCCTCATATCAGCCCCCTGCTATATTTATTTGCCCCTAGCCATGTTTGATCAGCCCCCAGCCATGTTTGATCAGCCCCCAACTAGGGCTGCAACGAGTACTAGACTAAATCGAGTAATTCGACATAAAAAAATCCTCGATGCAAATTTTTTGCATCAAGGATTCGTTGTGTCACGTGACCATGGAGCGGGAGTCTCCCGCCGCGCTCAGAATACTCTCCTTTCCAGCAGGGGGCCTTCGGACACTCCACAGCACGTCCATGGTCCCGCGCTGACCTCCTGACGTACGCACGCCGTAACCTGACGCGCTGTGTGACGTCAGGCGCAGAGCAGCGTGGAACGATGTAGTGTCGGCGGCGCCCCTGCTGGAAAGGTAAGGTGGTGCGACTAAGGCCGGTGGTGCGACCAATGACGCTGTGCACTCCGGGTGTCAGGAGGAGGGGGGGGGGAGCTGCTGGCACTGGGGTGGGGGAGAGCTGCTGGCACTGGGGTGGGGGAGAGCTGAAGGCACTGGGGTGGGGGAGAGCGGATGGCACTTGGGGGAGAGCTGAAGGCACTGGGGTGGGGGAGAGCGGATGGCACTTGGGGAACGGAGCTGATGGCACAGGGCGGGGCGCTGATGGCACTGGGGGATAGTGGAGCTGATGGCACCGGGGGGAACTGATGCACTTGGGCTGATCGCACAGGGGGGAATGAAGGGTGTTGGGGACTGATGGTAGAGGGTCTGATGAGTTTTTATAAAAGAAAACAGTCTATTAATTCATTTTTTTCTTATTAGATTACTCGATTAATCATAAAAAATAATCGATAGAATACTCAATTTCTAAAATAATCGTTTACTGCAGCCCTACACCAGCCATGTTTGATCAGCCCCCAGTCTCGGATCACAAAATAAATAAACCACTTACCTCTCCTGCTCCTGGACGCGGCCGCTCCTCACTGCCTGCGCTCTGTCTTCCTCCTCCGTCGGCTGTGCTGTAAATCGGCGTGCACAGAGCGCCCCCACGCTGTGCGCAGCCACTGCACAGCCGACAGCCAAGAAGGACCAGGAAGCGGTGAGTACAGAGCCTTCACTGCTTCCTGGTCCTCCAGTACTAATGAGCGCTTCCATAATGGAAGCGCTCATTAGTATTCACCACATTAGATGGAGGGGCCTTTTTCGAGAGCATATTGTGAATAAATTGTAATAGTAGATTTTTTTTTTTCCCGGAATATTGTATTGATGGTTGTTTACTAGAACTCTCAGCTGTTGTCCATGTACATGTGCATTTTTTTTTTATAGTATTTGTACGTTTTATTTACATCCTTTACTTTCTATTTATGAGACGGTTAACTGCACAAACCACTTTGAAATTGGGTCACACTTGCCTGCAAGACATAACCTGCTATTATGTACTGGAGCTCGTGTCTGCTCATCAGTGCTACAGGAAAAAGTTTAAAAAGAAATGAGGAGCATTGTCACTCTTTAATATTTAACCACTTCCAGACCGGGCCATTTACCTCATTCCTGACCAGGCCTAATTTAGCAAATCTGACATGTGTCAATTTATGTGGTAATAACTTTGGAACGCTTTTACTTATCCAGGCCATTCTAAGATTGTTTTTTCGTCACATATTGTACTTCATGACACTGGTAAAATGAAGTAAAAAAAATTCATTTTTATTTATAAAAAAAATACCAAATTTACCATTTTGTTTAAAAAAAAAAAAGCTAATTTCCAAGTTTCAATTTCTCTACTTCTATAATAATAGTAATACCTACAAAGATAGTTATTACTTTACATTCCCCATATGTCTACTTCATGTTTTGGATTCATTTGGGAATGATATTTTATTTTTGGGGGATGTTACAAGGCTTAGAAGTTTAGAAGCACTTTTTAGGGACCAGTGCAGGTCTGAAGTCACTTTGTGAGGCTTACATAATAGAAACCACCCAAAAATGACCCCATTCTAGAAACTACACCCCTCAAGGTATTCAAAACTGATTTTACAAACGTCGTTAACCCTTTAGGTGTTCCACAAGAGTTAATGGCAAATGGTGATAACATTTCTGAATTCAAATTTTTGGGTAACTTTTCCATTTTAATTTTTTTCCAGTATCAAAGCAAGGGTTAACAGTCAATCAAAATACATTATTTATTGCCCTGATTCTGTAGTTTGCAGAAACACCCCATATGTGGCCGTAAACTACTGTACGGGCACACAGTAGGGCATAGAGGGAAAGGTGCGCCGTATGGTTTTTGGAAGGCAGATTTTGCTGGACTAGTTTATTTACACCATGTCCCATTTGAAGCCCCCCTGATGCACCCCTAGAGTAGAAACTCCATAAAAGTGACCCCATCTAAGAAACTACACCCCTCAAGGTATTCAAAACTGATTTTACAAACTCTGTTAACCCTTTAGGTGTTCCACAAGAATTAATGGAAAATAGAGATACAATTTCAAAATTTCCCTTTTCCAGGACGTCCCTCCATGACAGCACCCATGGAGGTTGTCCTATTGGTCTCTGTAGGGACAGGAAGCGAGAGAGATTAAAAGGCCCCCTCCCCTCCCACTCTCCAGTGTTCTTCCTGTCCCTACAGGGATCGGAGCAGAGAGAATCTTTCCCGACTCTGGGAATCTATTTCAGGGCCGAGCCTGGTCGGGGGGGTCTCCCTCTCCTCTTCAGGCTCTGGAGGGCCCTGGGGCTAGCACCTCTCTGGGTAGGGGTCCCCTAGCTTCCCCCGATACCTGTTTTTCCTTTCTGCATCAAGCTGTGGTGGCCGCGGTATCGGGGAGCCGAAGCCGCTTCTTCCGTCGGGAGCTCTGGGATCGGCTGCGGCTCCTGCGCTCGGCGCTCCTCCCGTTGACGTGCAGGCCCATGTGACCGGAAGTGAGGGTCACATGGGCGGAAGCAAGATGGCGGCGCCCAGGGAACGCTGAGCCCGGCGGAATGCACGCAAGGGGGGGTCGACTCTTCGTTTGAATGAGTCCCCCCCCACCTGGATTTAAGGAGGCGGAGCTGCGCGGCAACGGGTGGACCAGGTAGGACATAAATTGTGTGTCAGTTTGATTGTCCAAGCGTGGTATGGAGGTCCAGATGTCAGCTATGGATTCTAGCGCAGACATCCCTAACCCGAGTCATGTAAGTAGTGAGGCTTGTATTCCGGTCCCTCTCTCTCTTCTTGGCACTGGACTAATGGTCTCTCTCTCTTCCATACCAGGGAGAGAAAGACACCACGGTTAAAACGCTGGGAGAACCCAAAAAGAAACCCAGAAGATGTGCTCTGTGCTCAAAGAGACTGGGGGACGCACATGTAAAAGCCCTGTGTAGCGACTGCCTGGCAAAGATCCTCAGAGACGAACAATCCTCCCTTTTGGCTGATCTAAGAGTGATTGTGAAGGAGGAGATCCAAGCGGCCAGCTCTAGTATAGCACAGAGACCCTGTGCCGTCTCCCCTCCCCCCAAGAGACCCCGTGTTCTTAGGGAGTCCGATTCTGAGGAAGAAGGTTTATATCTGTCAGAAGGGGAAACCTCAAAGGGGGATGACGATCAGGGCTCGTCTTATATGGCCGACGACCAGAGAAGATATCTCTTCTCGCAAGAAGATCTAGATCCCCTCCTGTCGGCTGTAAGGCAGACAATGGATATAGAGGAGGAAGAACAGACTCGCTCGATACAGGACGAGATGTTCGGCGGCTTAAAAGCTAAGAAGAAAAAGTTGTTCCCGGTAAACGAGACCTTAAAGGACCTAGTCATAGACGAGTGGGCAGATGCCGATAGAAAATTGTACATTCCACGGGAGTTTAAGAACAGACTATTGTTCAACTCAGAGGACACAAAACTGTGGGATATAGTTCCTAAAGTTGACATTCAAGTGGCAAAGGTGGTAAAGAGAACCACTCTCCCCTTTGAAGACTCAGCCCAGCTAAAGGAACCAATGGATCGGAAGATCGACGGTTTGCTCAAAAGAGCATGGGAAGTGTCGGCCAACAGCATAAATACCAACATTGCTGCTACCTCCGTGGCCAGATCTCTGTGTTTATGGGTGAACCAGCTGGAGGAACATCTCAAGCGGGACACCCCTAAGGAAGAAATTCTGGCATCCCTGCCTCTCTTTAAGATGGCCGCATCCTTTGTAGCAGACGCCTCGGCAGAGTCCATAAGGTTCGCAGCAAAAACAGACTCCCTAACAAATACGGCAAGGAGAGCCCTGTGGCTAAAATCCTGGTCTGGGGATATAGCCTCCAAGAATAAATTATGCGCCTTACCTCTTAAAGGTTCTCACCTCTTTGGTCCGGTACTGGACGAGATCCTGGAGAAAACAGCGGACAGAAAGAAAGGTTTTCCGGAGGAAAAAGGCAAGAAACCCTTGCCCTTTCGTAAGACGACCAGCAGCTTCCAGGGCACTCCCAGAGGTAAAGGGAAGACAGGAAGGTGGAGCTACCCCAAAGGAGGAAAAGGTCGGGGTTTCCTTTTTTTTAATCCCAACTCCAAGCCTGAGAAACAATGACGCCAGACCAGTAGGGGGCAGACTTCAGTTCTTTTGGGAAGAATGGACCCGGATAACCAAGAACCAATACATCCTGGAATCCATCCAGAAAGGGTTCAAGATAGAGTTTCGCCTTCCCCCTCCTCATCTTTTTCAGGCCACAATATTTCAGCTAACACTCCCTTCATTTTGTTCCTTTCCCAAAAATATACAGGAGGAAAGATTCCAGAGGCTGGACGTTAGAAGAACAATCCTAGCCTATCTGGACAGAACCAGTTCCTGGAGGAGATCAAGTAATCTGTTCATCCAGTTCGGTGGGAAAAATAGAGGCTTGAAAGCATCAAAACAGACGCTGGCACGGTGGATTAAGGACACCATCAGAGAAACATACAGACTGCAGGAGATGGCCTGCCCCTTAAATCTGAAGGCACATTCCACGAGAGCGATGGCAACTTCCTGGGCTGAAAGGGCCGACGCTACAGTTGACCAGATTTGCAAGGCTGCAACCTGGTCTAACTTCCTGACTTTTGCCAAGCATTATAGGCTTGATGTATTGGCCGGACAGGACTTGGCCTTTGGGCGAAAAGTCCTTCAGGCAGTAGTCCCCCCCCCCCCTAGGAGATTCAGTTGTTAGTTCTCCATGGGTGCTGTCATGGAGGGACGTCCTGGAAATACTGGTTTAGTTTACCGGTAAATCCTTTTCCAGGAGTCCGACATGACAGCACCCTGTACTACCCTCCCTGTTATGCTGGTTCCAGCCTTGTAAGCAGTGTGAATATAACATTGTATTAATAAAGGTGTTGGATCCTATCCGGTGTAGTAATTTGAAAGAACACTGGAGAGTGGGAGGGGAGGGGGCCTTTTAATCTCTCTCGCTTCCTGTCCCTACAGAGACCAATAGGACAACCTCCATGGGTGCTGTCATGTCGGACTCCTGGAAAAGGATTTACCGGTAAACTAAACCAGTATTTTTGGCAGATTTTCCATTTTAATAATTTTTTTCCAGTTACAAAGCAAAGGTTAACAGCCAAACAAAATGCTATGTTTATCACTCTGATTCTGTAGTTTACAGTAACACTCCATATGTGGTCGTAAACCGCTGTACGGGCACACGGCAGGGCGCAGAAGGAAAGGAATGCCATACGGTTTTTGGAAGGCAGATTTTGCTGGACCGTTTTTTTTACACCATGTCATATTTGAACCCCCCCTCATGCACGCCTAGAGTAGAAACTCAAAAAAAAAATGTGACCCCATTTTAGAAACTACGGGATGGGGTGGCAGTATTGTTGGTACTAGTTGAGGGTACATATGATTTTTGGTTGCTCTATATTACACTTTTTGTTAGGCAAGGTAACAAGAAATAGGTGTTTTGGCACCGTTTTTATTTTGTGTTATTTACAACATTCATGTCATAGGTTAGATCATGTGGTATTTTTTAAAGAGCAGGTTGTCACTGACGCGGCGATACCTAATATGTATGCAATTTTTTTTTTAATGTTAGTTTTACACAATGATTTCATTTTTTAAACAAAAAAAATCATGTTTTAGTGTTTCCATAGTCTGAGAGCCATAGTTCTTTCAGTTTTTAAGCGATTTTATCAGTTAGGGTCTCATGTTTTGCGGGATGAGTTGACGGTTTGATTGATTTTGAGGTGCATATGACTATTTCATTGCTTGCTATTACACTTTTTGTAATGTAAGGTGACAAAAATAGCTTTTTTTTTATACCTTTTTTTTTTTTTTTTTTACGGTATTCACCTGAGTGGTTAGGTCATGTAATATTTTTATAGAGCAGGTTTTTATGGACGCGGCGATACCTAATATGTATACTTTATTTTTTTATTTTTATTTATGTAAGTTTTACACAATTTATTTTTTTATTTTTATTTTTTTTTGCGGTATGAGGTGACTGTTTGGTACTATTTTGGCGTGCATATGACTTTTTTGATTACTTTTATTACCTTTTTTGGGAAGTAAGGTGAGCAAAATTTTTATTTTAACATAGTGGTTTCTTTTGTTTTTTTTTATGGCGTTCACCGTGCGGGTAAAGTAAAGTAATCAGTGGTAAATGTGTTTTTTGATTTTAACTTTTTTAAACTTTTTTTTTTTAACTTTTTTTGACCCAGACCCAATTGGTTCTTGAAGATCCAGTGGGTCTGATGTCTGTATAATACAGTACAGTACACTATATAGTGTACTGTACTGTATTTTCACTTTACAAAGTCTGATTAGACTGCACCATGAACAGCCTCTGATCAGTACCATGGACAGATGGTAACCATCACTCGCTGCCACAGCAGAGCAGTGGTTTATGGGGAGGGAGGGGGGCCCCCTCCCTCTCCCATCGGGGGCTGAAAAGGCACAGCAGCCCCTGATGGGAGACGGAGGGAGTTCCCTCCCTCTTAACCTCTTCCATACAGCGGTGCCTACGGACCGCGGCATGGAAAGGATAAAAACGCCTGACATCTGTGCTAGCACAGATGTCAGGCATTTCAAGCAGAGTGTCAGCAATGTGCTGACACTCTGCAAACCGCTCGGCTATCCTGAGAGTGGGGGCGGGCGGATGATCGCATGCCTGCACGCCCCCCCAAGCACAAATGTGAAACTTTTTTTTTTTTAAACACTTTTTATTTTACACTTTGTGTCCCCCAATAGTTTTTAAACTATTGATTTCTCCTGTAACTGGGGCTGACATAGTAGCCCCTGTTACAGGGGAAATACACCCCCAGAGAAGCTGTACAGCAAAATACACTGCTGTACAGCCTCAGTGCAGGGCTGATTGAGGTCTCTGAAAGACCTCACACAGCTCCTATACTCTCTGACCCGGAGGTCACATGACAGCCGGGACAGGAAGCGCTTAGCGCTTCCTGATCTGGATACACAGCACTCCTTGGGCGCTGTGTATACAGCGCTCTAGAAGGCAGGGACACCGAGGAAAGGTCCCTGCCTTCTCTCTGGGGTGCTCTGCTGTCACCAACAGTGGGCCCCCCTCTCGGCAGCTGCATGATTAGTGTGCAGCTGCCATCTCTAAATGGACATTCCAGAACGTATGGACATTCCAGATAAATTACCAGCCCAAGGACGTTTATAGTCAATGGGCGGTCGTGAAGTGGTTAAAGAGGACCTTTCACAGCTCATGACATGCCTATTTTAATAGCTTCATGCATTCCCCATGTAATAACAATTCTGGAGCATCTGGTTCTTATGGCTCTATGTTGTGCCATTCCTCTATTATTTCTGCTGGAAGTTATGAATGAATTGCTAGCAGTCTGCAGTAAGGGTACAGAGGGGTGGTAACAATTTGGGGGGGTGTACCTGCACAGACTCGCTCAATCCAATCAGTGCTGCCATTTTCAGACTGTGCAAGGACACACCCCAACTGGTTACCTCCCCTCTGTACCCTTACTGCAGACTGCTAGAAATTCATTCATAACTTCTAGTAGAAATAATACAGGAATGGCACAACATAGAGCAATAAGAAGAGATGCTCCAGAATTATTATTACATGGGAAATGCATGAAGCTATTAAAACAGGCATCTCAGGAGCGGTGACAGGTCCTCTTTAAAGGGTATTATAGAACAATAGCTGTTTAGTTGCATATGGACATCAAAGATGGGGTTCTCCTATTTTGACCCCCCCCCCCCCCTTCTATTAACCAGAACAGAGAGCATCTGCAAAGTGGAAGGAAGACTTTTTATATGGACAGCTATGTAATAAGAGTCTCAAAGTTTTTGCTGCCAATTGTGATAAATTCACAAGGCCGTTCCTAACACCTGATGAAAACGTACGTCACATGTGGTTGTCAGTTGCCATACCATGTAAAAAAAAAAATTGAGATTCCTCAGTGGTTGATACCTTTTATTGGCTAACTGAAAACATCATGACACAATTGTAAGCTTTCTAGGCTATTTGGGCCTTTTCATAAGGCATCTTTTAAGATAGTATGTCAAGATTTACATATTTATACACCAAAGTACATAGGAAGTATGGGGTAGATGAGACAAGTGATGAAAAGCAGAGCAATATGAGTGGGGGAGGAAACAAACAGTTGTAGCAGTAAATTTTGTAATAATTATAGATAAGGTGTTAAATAAGGAGTTCTCTAATAGATATCCAGTCCATGAATTTGATGAACTCAAGAGGTCTGGGGGGCACATTTCTTAAGAGATGTAGGAGGACATAAATCCATGAGACACATTTATCCCTGATCTGAGTGTATTAAAGGTCATCATGAACTTGTATTCTCAGATTCTCATGTCCTTCTGTGATTTAAAATTCAATTTGAATATAAAAAAAAAATGGAGATTCCTCACCTTTTAGTGGCTAACTGAAAAGATGATGACACAGTTGAAAGCTTCTGTGGCTACTTGGGCCTCTTTGTCAGG
The DNA here is from genome assembly GCF_014858855.1 of Bufo gargarizans. Lineage (NCBI taxonomy): Eukaryota > Metazoa > Chordata > Amphibia > Anura > Bufonidae > Bufo > Bufo gargarizans. The sequence goes on along the minus strand of NC_058082.1, from coordinate 52,258,279 downwards.
CGTCTTTTAAGACAGTATCTGAAGATTCACATATTTATACACCAAAGCACATAGGAATAATGAGGTAGATGAGACACGTGATGTTAACTAGATCAATAGGAGTGGAAGAGGAAACCGTTGTAGCAGAAAATTGTTGGATCACTTATAGATAAGTTTATATAAAGTTGTATTGTTTTATTTATCTTATTGGGAAGAGGCCCAAGTAGCCTTCAAAACTTGCAAATGTGTTATCATCTTTCCAGTAAGCCATTAGAAGGTATCAACCAATGATGAATCTCAATCTTTTTTATCATCTGTTTGCTGGCTGACTTGGCACTAATATATATATATAACTTTTAATACCGATTTTTTTTATTTTTTTTTCCCCTCCATGTCTATGATATTGTGGTCATGGCTGCACAAGTGTTTCGGTACATGCAGATGATTCCTTTCTTCTTTTATTGTTTGGTGATGAGAGTTCATTCTTGTTCTAAGCTTTTGACCAGTTTTACCCACATAGAGACCCCCAGTAGGACATTTGGTGTGGCTCAGGTGAATGTACCTGGGATCCTGTTGTTCTGATGTGTATTGGGGATCTGTACGTGGTCAGTGGCCATTGTTTATGGACAGGTCTTACATTTGGTCTGTTTGCACAGGAATGTTCTTGTTGTTGGCGAGGACTGTGAACTTCTGGCAGTGATGTTTTTAAGATTAGGGGGTTGTCTGTAGTACAGGATGGGGGGGTCTGGAAATATGTATAATTGCCATGAGCTTAGTGGTAAGAGCATGGCTGTAATACATAGTCCTGCTCTGGAGCAACTGCCGGAAGTATTTTGTATCAGTAGATGTAAGCCAAACGCAGGATTGTAACCTATGTCTTTAGAACCCGCTCCTGGCTCTGGCTTACAAATACTGACCAGAATACTTAGGCGAGAATGAGGCCTATTGCCAAGTCACTGCATAAAGACCTAACCTGTTGCTTCTCCCGATCTCTCTGCTTTAGTAAATGCATTCCTCATGAAATATAATTTCTGGAGCATATTTTCATGTCCATGCACAATGCAGCAGTGCTCTACAAACATTGCATTGTGTTTTTGATTTTGTATTTTCAGCCATGGTGGCACACACCTGCGCGTTAGGATGTGCTGACTAACTTTGGTTTTCATCTTTACATGTTGTGCCGTTCTTTTCTTACTCCTACTAGAAATTTCTGAATAAATTGAGAGCTATGTGCTACCAGATGGAGGTATGTTCCTGGACACTCTCTTGCTTTGTCCAGTCAGTGCTGACATTGTCACACTGCATTGCTACTCATCCTTATGGGGGTGTCAAAATATTGTAAAATTTCCAAGGGAGGAAACAGAGGTACAGCAAAACATAGTTATGAGAAAGGCTACTTCAGAATAATTTAATGGGGAATGCAAGTATTTATAAGGGTACGTTCACAGTTGCGTTTCTAAATCCAGCATGTTCTTCTGGTAGCCTGTTCCGGACAAAAAACGCTGCAAGCAACAGTACAGTCAGGTCCATAAATATTGGGACATCGACACAATTCTAACATTTTTGGCTCTGTACACCACCACAATGGATTTGAAATGAAACACACAAGATGTGCTTTAACTGCAGACTGTCAGCTTTAATTTGAGGGTATTTACATCCAAATCAGGTGAACGGTGTAGGAATTGCAACAGTTTGCAAATGTGCCTCCCACTTGTTAAGGAACCAAAAGTAATGGGACAATTGGCTTATCAGCTGTTCTATGGCCAGGTGTGTGTTATTCCCTCATTATCCCAATTACAATGAGCAGATAAAAGGTCCGGAGTTAATTTCAAGTGTGCTATTTGCATTTGGAATCTGTTGCTGTAAACTCTCAAGATGAGATCCAAAGAGCTGTCACTATCAGTGAAGCAAGCCATCATTAGGCTGAAAAAACTAAATAAACCCATCAGAGAGATAGCAGAAACATTAGGCGTTGTCAAAACAACTGTTTGGAGCATTCTTAAAAAGAAGGAACGCATCGGTGAGCTCAGCAACTCCTAAAGGCCCAGAAGACCACGGAAAACAACTGTGGTGGATGACCGAAGAATTATTTCCCTGGTGAAGAAAACACCCTTCACAACAGTTGGTCAAATCAAGGACACTCTCCAGGAGGTAGGTGTATGTGTGTCAAAGTAAATAATCAAGAGAAGACTTCACCAGAGTGAATGCAGATGGTTCACCACAAGATGTAAACCATTGGTGAGCCTCAAAAACAGGAAGGCCAGATTAGAGTTTGCCAAACAACATCTTAAAAAGCCTTCACAGTTCTGGAACAACATCCTATGGACAGATGAGACCAAGATTAACTTGTACCAGAGCGATGGGAAAAGAAGAGTATGGAGAAGGAAAGGAACTGCTCATGATCCTAAGCATACCACCTCATCAGTGAAGCATGATGGTGGTAGTGTCATGACGTGGGCATGTATGGCTGCCAATGGAACTGGTTCTCTTGTATTTATTGATGATGTGACTGCTGTCAAAAGCAGCAGGATGAATTCTGAAGTGTTTCGGGCATTATTATCTGCTCATATTCAGCCAAATGCTTCAGAACTCATTGGACGGTGCTTCACAGTGCAGATGGATAATGACCCAAAGCATACTGCAAAAGCAACCAAAGAGTTTTTTAAGGGAAAGAAGTGGAATGTTATGCAATGGCCAAGTCAATCACCTGACCTGAATCCGATTGAGCATGCATTTCACTTGCTGAAGACAAAAACTGAAGGGAAAATGCCCCAAGAACAATCAGGAACTGAAGACAGTTGCAGTAGAGGCCTGGCAGAGCATCACCAGGGATGAAACCCAGCGTCTGGTGATGTCTATGCATTCCAGACTTCAGGCTGTAATTGATTGCAAGGGATTTGCAACCAAGTATTAAAAAGTGAAAGTTTGATTTATGATTATTCTTTCCCATTACTTTTGGTTCCTTAACAAGTGGGAGGCACATATGCAAACTGTTGTAATTCCTACACCGTTCACCTGATCTGGATGTAAATACCCTCAAATTAAAGCTGACAGTCTGCAGTTAAAGCACATCTTGTTCATTTCATTTCAAATCTATTGTGGTGGTGTATAGAGCCAAAAATGTTAGAATTGTGTCGACGTTCCAATATTTATGGACCTGACTGTCCTAATCCTGGCATTTATGCCGGAAAGTGGCCATATAACCACCAGATCCCTTTGACTATAATGGGATCCAGTAGAATCCAGCAGTGCCGAATCCAGTAAACTCCTGCAGGTTGTTCCCTAACAGAACATCCTGCTGGATAAGGGGATGTGAACGAGCCCTTAAACTTTGAGGAGACGTGACAGGCTCATGCACACAACCGTATGTATTTTGCGCTCCGCAAAACACAGATCATCAACAAATATGGATGACGTCCGTGTGCATTCCATATTTTGCGGAGCGGAACAGCCGGCCTGTAATAGAACAGTCCTCTCCTTATCCGTAATGTGGACAATAAAAGGACATGTTCTATTTTTTGTTTGCGGAATAGACTGAAACGGAATGCACAGGGAGTCGTTTTTTGCGGCCCCACTGAAGTGAATTGTTCCGCATATGGTCCACAAAAAAAACCAAAAACTGAATGGACACGGAAAGAAAGTACGTTCGTGTGCATGAGCCCTTAAAGCAGTTATCCTGGAAATAATATTGATTCCCTATCCTCTGGATCGGTGGGGGTCCAGGAATCAGCTGTTAGAAAAGGTTGGGCACTCTGAGTGCTGCGGCCTCTTCCTAGGCCATGTGATCTCCCCGTACATTGGTCACCAGGTCTAGTTGCTGCTCAGTCCCATTCAAGTAAACGGAGCTTACCCGCGCCCAGGCCAGTTGATACTAGTTGTGACGTCACTGGGCCAGCAGTAAACAGTGAGAAGGCCGCGGCGCTACTGGTGCGCCTCTGCCTTCTCAAACAGCTGATTGGTGGGGGTCCCGGGTGTCGGACACCCGCCGGTCGGATGCTGATGATCTATCCAGACGATAGATCATCAGTTTAAACAAACTGCAGAACCCCTTTAAATAAAGATATAAAGTATATTTATATTTAGTTTCTGTTAGCAAACCAAAAAAATAACCCTTCATTCAGCCTCTGCAATGAAAAAAATTTCATATGACCTGGAATGCCAAGATGAAAAACATATGTTTCTGGTCCTTGAGACCAAAAATTAGTCCTTAAAGAGTAGAACTGAATAGTACGTCTGACATGTCCCTGAGACCCCAGCTGATTATTGAAGTGAAGAGTCAGAAGCATTCGGCTGAGGACTGGACCTTTTTGGCTATGATGGCCTTTACTTGACAGTCATCAGAGCCATTCTCCTTGCAGTTGTGTCATCTCTTAGGCTTCTTTCACACTAACGTTAATATTTTCCGGTAGTGAGATCCGTCATAGGGCCTCAATACCGGAAAAAAAACGCTTCCGTTTTGTCCCCATTCATTGTCAATGGGGACAAAACGTAACTGAACAGAACGGAGTGCTCCAAAATGCTGCAGTTTTCTTTCCGTCCTGGGATGCGGAGCAAGACTGATCCGTCATGAGCCACAATGCAAGTCAATGGGGACTGATCCGTTTTCTCTGACACAATAGAATACTGATCCGTCCCCTATTGCCTTTCAATGGAGTTTATGATGGATCCGTCTTGGCTATGTTAAAGCTAATACAACCGGAGCCGTTCATAATCGATAGGCAGATGGTTGTATTATCAGTAACAGAAGCGTTTTTGCTGAACCCTGCCGGATCCAGCAAAAACGCTAGTGAAAGTAGCCTTAAAAATGTTCACGTTTTGAGGCATCACTCGCACACAGTTAAAGGGCATCTGTCAGCAGTTTTGTACCTATGACACTGGCTGACCTGTTACATGTGCACTTGGCAGCTGAAGGCATCTGTGTTGGTCCCATGTTCATATGTGCCCGCATTGCTGAGAAAAATTATCTTTTACTATATGCAAACGAGTCTCTAGAAGCAATGAGGGCATTGCCGTTACACCTAGAGGCTCACCTCCCACTGCAACTATCAATCAAAGTGCAGAGGGTGCAGCAGAGAGCAGAGCCTCTGCACCTAGAGGCTCATTTGCATATATTAACATTTTTCTCAGCAATGCGGGCACATACGAACATGGGACCAACACAGATGCCTTCAGCTGCCAAGCGCACATGTAACAGGTCAGCCAGTGTCATAGGTACAAAACTGCTGACAGATTAGGGCTCATGCACACGCAAAACGTGGATCTGCTAAAAATACGGATGACATCCTTGTGCATTCTGCATTTTGCAAAAGGGAACAGCTTGCCCATAATAGAACAGTCCTATCCTTGTCCGTTATGCGGACAATAATAGAACATGTTCTGTTTTTTTTGTGGAATGGACATACAGACATGTAAGATGTAAGCCGTGTACTGGGATAGGCTCCCCAGGATACAGCGAAGTCACGAACCGCGAAAACAACTCCACCACCAGCTTTTGCCAAAACAGAATTTTACTTAAACGTTGTAATGAACACAACAAATGCTGGAAACCTCCAATAGATTTATATACACCTAGCCCGAAGGCTGAGACCCGCACAGCGCGGCGCCCTCCTATGGATGCAGGAGGAAAGCGTGGTAATTTACCTACTGGTGGGCATGACTAAACTGCCACACCTTACCTGTTATTACCCAAAAAAAAAGAATTACTGTATGGGTGCGTGGTGCGGGCTAGCCTGCGGTGCAGCACAACAGCTTACAATTTTACAGTGCTCTACAGTATTCCTCCTTCCATAACTGGTCTTGTAGCATGTGCCTGAGTATTCCTCCCGAGCAAAACGCCAGCCTGGCTTGAGTTTGTGGGAAGTTTATCAGCTCTCCAATGTGAAATGTCACTTTAAGTTATGGAGTCCTTGCAATGAACAGCCAGCAACATTTGTGGCCTGACACAAACAGAAATCCTAACTAACTACAGGTCTGGTCTCAGTCTCTAGGCGTCAATGCTGTAATGAGGTGCGTGCACGATCTTACCGACCTGGGTCTGCTCTGCATCCGCTGGTGACTCTGAACCGAACAAAAGCTTCTCCAACAAGCATGCGGTCCCACAGTGTATGTAGCTTTGCTCCTCAGCTCTCATCAGCGTTCCTGGAAACAATCCTCATTCCTCTGGACAGGATCAGGGTCTTGGACAGGATCAGGTTTACTTAGCTGCCGCTCTGGTCATGTGGGATGCTCTCACACCTGGATGCCGTCGGATCCTCTGCTGACACAGTTCCTCAGTCTCAGCTCCCTCTAAGATGGCTGCTCCCTTTCTCTTTCTCACCAGGCTCTGTGTAACCCCAGCTCTCATGAATATGGAAATATATGCAGTCCGTAGCTGTGTTTAGGAAACAGCGGCATCTTGTGGCCAAACAGCAGAATGTCAGTCCAGATCATTTAATTTAATCTACATTGTGTTCAGACAAGGAGAGACGTTTCCCCATCTTACAAATTCACACGGAGTGATTTCCTTATTTTTTTTGCGGCCCCATTGATGTGAATAGTTTCTGCATGCGGGCTACAAAAAAAACCCACTGAACAGACACGGAAACAAAATATGTTTGTGTGCATGAGCCCTTACACTGACAGCATTATATCAGTGTAAATCAGTAGATTTCAGGACTGTAAGGCCCCTTTCACACGAACGTGACGGATTAGGTCCAGGTGCGTTCAGTGAAACTCGCACCAAGCAAATTCAGTCAGTTTTGTCTGTGATTTTTTTTCAGTTTTTTTTTCTTCGTGGGTGTATTATAAAGCATTATAATGCTGTGCAATCTAGTCAGAGGAGCAGAGGTCAGAATGGGATCGCTGCAGGTTTCTCGCATTGAACTCGCTCCTGTGTGTCTAGCCTTAATGGCCAGCTAGGGATGAGTAAATCGAGCCTCGGATCCAAGATCAACTTAGTCTCTACAGCATTAAAATGTATGGGCTCTGGCGAGGTAAATTCGTGATCACCAAAAAGTCTCGTGGGACTTTGGTGAATAACTTCGGGATTAGATTTTTCAACTTGAAAACCATTTTAAAACTTGAATCTGAAATCGGCTTCGGTACCGAGGTACCATCCAATACTGAAGCCAACTTCGGATTCCTGTTTTAAAATGGTTTTCAATTTTAAAAATCGGATGTCAAAGTTATTCGCAGGACTTCGGTGATAATTCATTTCATCTCGCCAGAGCCCATACATGCCGTCTCACTTACCCTTCACACTGCGCTGTCACACCTGGAGCAGAGAGACCGCTATGTGCGGATGCTGTTCATTGATTACAGCTCGGCCTTTAACACCATCCCTCCCAACAAGTTGGCAACGAAACTGAACAACTTGGGTCTCAGCTCACACCTGTGCAACTGGATACTGGATTTTCTTACAAAAAGACCACAAATCGTACGCGTGGGCAAGCACTTTTCTTCATCCTTCACACTAAACACTGGGGTACCGCAAGGCTGTGTGTTGAGCCCTCTCCTTTACTCCCTCTTCACAAATGACTGTAAACCTATTCACAATACCAATACCATTATAAAATTTGCAGATGACACGACCGTGATAGGCCTAATCTCCAACAATGATGAAACAGCCTATAGGAAAGAGGTTGAGAACCTAGAGAGATGGAGTAAGAACAACAACCTCATAGTCAATACCAAGAAAACAAAGGAGCTAATTCTGGACACCATCCCATTAGCATTAATGGTGGAAACGTGGAGATAGTTCAAAGTTTCAGATTCTTGGGAGTTCATATTAGTCAGGACCTGTCATGGATAAAAAACACAACAGAAATTACCAAAAAAGGCCTTCAGAGGCTTTATTTTCTGAGGAGTCTGAAGAAAGCACAACTCCCAAAACAGCTGGTAGTCAATTTTTACAGGTGCACCATAGAATCTGTTATCACATACTGCATTACAGTGTGGTACTCCGGCTGCTCTTCTGAGGACAAGAAGACCCTCAAGCGCATCATCATCAGAATGGCTGGCAGAATTACTGGTACTCCGTTACCATCACTGGATGACATCTTCACTGCTCGCTGCAGCAACAGGGCAAAAATTATCTGCGGGGATCCAACTCACCCCGGCCACAGCCTTTTCACTCCCCTACCCTCTGGTAGGCGTCTTAGAGCCCTACATGCCCGCACCACTAGGCTGAAGAACAGCTTTTATCCCAAAGCAATCCGTCTCCTAAATGCTCGGAGATTATTGCCCCTTCCTAGGATAGAAACTACCACAGACTGAAAGTTACTGCTGCATTCATGACCCCATGATGATCTCTTGTCTGCAGTGGTGTCTGAATCAGTGTGTATATATACTCACAAGCACTCCCTACTTTGCTCTTGCTATATATATATATATGCTGTGAACTGTGAATAGTAATGCTTTCTAGTGCAATGTTTTGCTTTTTTCTAGTGTAATGCTTTAGTTTAAATGCCAGTTCTTGTTCCCCTGTCCATGGCATCTAGGATTGCTCGAAACATTTCATTGTATTGTACATTGTATTACATTGTATTGTACAGTGACAATAAAGGCATCTTATCTTATTTGTATACTGTTCAGAAACTAATCTCCATACAATATTCAAATGAAGCGTTGACCGAAGCGACTTTGAATCTAGCGTCCGAAGCTCACTTCTCTCATCACTATTGGCCACCATTCTTCATCACTGAAAATTTAAATTATATATATTTTTTTTACATTGAGGGAGATTGCAACCAATCACATTTTTTCTTTAATTTTCCTAATACACAGCCATGGGCAACTACTCCCATTCTTCTTTGCAGTAGTCTTCTACATCTCCCCTACGGATTTCTATAATCCTTAGTATTTTATTTCATTTTCTGCCGCTCCTTCCCGTAATGCAACTCGTTAATGTGACCCTCGCATCAAAAACTACAGTGCTAAATTAATTGTACATTATTCTGGCGTAGCATGATAGGACTTGTAGTGCCACAGCTGCTATAATGCCCTAGGCTTCCTTCCATGATCCAGTAAGGATAATGTTTAGCGCTGTGACTAGCGTGTTCCTCCCACACACATTCATTATTGCGGTTCTTCTGAGATGTTCTGGAAATGGTAATTGTTACATAGGATATGGGTGAATGCTGTAGGTGCTTCTTGCTGGAGAGCGTTTAGATGTCACCTGCAGCTTTTAGACTCCATGTTACAGCTGGAAGGGCACAGCTTTCCTCGACCACCTGCAGTGCACTGTAAAAGGTGAGATCTCTGCTTCAGGAGGCTTCATAGACTGCAGGCACAGATGGAGCGGGAATGTAAGGGTGCCTGTACGCTGTCTGTTATACCTTATCTCGGTGTAGCCTCCACTCCTGGTTTTGGCTCAAAATCCCTGATGAAAATCGCTGATCAAAACACTGATGTGTGAAAACGGCCAAACTTGGCCAAATGTGCAGGATTGGCCATGATCGCCTGAAGGGGTTGTGAAGATGTTCTGAGAAGCAGTGTCGTCTTTTTGTCAACCCTATTAAACTTTTTTTTGCATATTTTTTTTTTGCCATTTATTGTTAATTATGCTGTTTTATTTATAATTTATGATGACAGAGCTAAAGAAAGGAAGGCCTGTAGATTTATGACCTGATAAGCCAGTTAATGACCCTCTTCTGCACTTAAATGCTTTCAGGATTCTGAAGGGGCAAGCAACCACCAACACAATGGGGAGATTTATCAATCTGGTGTAAATTAGAACTGGCTTAGTTGCCCATAGCAACCAATTATATTCCACCTTTCATTTCCAAAGGAGCTGTCAAAAATGAAAGGTAAAATCTGTTTGGTTGCTATAGGCAACTAAGCCAGTTCTACTTTAGTTTGATAAATGACCCCCAATGTCTGTTGTAGAGTTTATCCCATCTCGCCGTTTCCGCGGTAAGGTGTCACTAAGCTCTTTCCACAGTGGTTTCCTCCTTGGTCGTCTTCCATTAAGACTACGTTGGCTAAGACAGTGACGGATGGTGCGATCTGACACTGATGTACCTTCACCTTGGAGTTCATCTCCAATCTCTATGAAAGTTGTTCTGGGCTCTTTGGTTACCGTTTCTATTATCCATCTCTTTAGACATTAAACTTCTGAATAATATGTGCAACTGTAGTAGCAGGAACATCAAGCTGTTTGGAGATGGTCTTATAGCCTCTACCGTTAACATGTTTGTCTATAATTTTCTTTCTAATCTCGTGAGACAACTCTCTCCTTAGCTTTCTTTGGTCCATGTTTAGTGGGGTACCCACCATGACTTTTCACCCTCTAAATAGACAGACTGATGGTTTACAAGTTTGAAGACACCTGTGATCCTAATTGCAGGAGACACCATAGGTTAACATGTCTCTATAGTCAAATTATTTTTAATCTTTTCTAGGTTTACCATCATTTTTGTCCAGACCAGTTTCATTAGTTACTTTTTATTAAATATTCTGTCGAACCACAATTCAAAAGCAATGTCTGATTTTTTTTGTCACTTTCAAGTTTGGTGCCCAGGATGTTATATTAGCACAAAAAATGTGTTGTCCCGACAACCTCCCGCCCCCCGGAATTTTCATAGAAGAAAAACCATTTCCCTGAAGAATAATTTTCCATTTTTTTTTAATATATTTTTTCTGATATGGAAGTGCATTGCTTTTTATCTGTGGCAGATTGTGCTGTTTCCTTGTGTGGTTATAGAGGATGCAGATGTCACACAGAAGGGCCTCCACCCGTCGTAATGGTTGCACCCATAATAAATTGAGTCTGCTTTTATGAATCTTGGTGCCTTGGATTCTTACGGGACATTTACAGCACTTCATGTGTTATCTATTTATATATTTTGGGATGGTTGGTTTTGTTAATATATTATTTACCTGTTTTTAGTTAAATTGCAATGTAATTGTTTAGTTCTTACCTTCAAGGGGTGTCCAAGATTTTAATACGGATGACCTATTCTTATGATAGGCCATGAACATCAGATAGGTGTGGCGCCTGCCTCTCGACACATGGTGACCGTGGTGTGGTGAGCGCTGCGGCTTCATTGTTTACCAGACACAGCACTCTCTCTATTTTATTGTGCGTGGCACTGCAGCTTCTTCCCATTTAGAGGGGTTATGCCAGATTTATTAAAATGATGTGAGGAGCAGTGTATAAAAAAATAACACTTTAATGTGCTGCCTCTCCGGTGCTCGATACTCTGATCTCTTTTGGACCAGCAGCAGTAAAATGTTTATCGCTCACGTTATGCTGCAGGCAATCACCGCCGCCAGCAGTGACACGCTGTTCATGCACACGTGATCGCTGAGAGTTCAATGGATGTGTGTCAGAATACAGGACACCGCCATGGGATAACTGCATAGAAGTAATGGTGGAAACCATTGTGGCTATTACAACAACTACTTCACTGTATTTGTGTTTTACATGGCTGCCTGTTTCTGGGTGATATGTAAAATGGCAGCCTGTCTTTAGGTGATGTTGTCATGCTGTTAATAAAAAAAAAAAAAATTACAAACACAACACATGAAGGGGAGAACAATGTGCTTTTACACAGACCAGATGAGGTGCTGCTGCAGGCAGTAATGCTGTATATACTGTATACATATGAATGCCAGAGATCACATGACATGCTTGAGGGTCACATGACTGACACTATCTTTAGTCCTAATCGGATCTCCTGCGGATGCATTTTACAGGACTCAAATGTGCTGTAACATTCTCTTTCCTTAGAGAGAGGCTATTGTGCAAATATAATAAGTAATACATTTTAAATAAACTTATATTAGACAATGGTATGTTCTCTAAACTAATACATGTAATAATTTAAAACCGGAAAACCTCTTTAAAAAATGTTTTGACTGTGCCTAAGTAACTAAAATATGTGTGAATTTTTTTTACGCCATTGTTTTAGGACTGTCCGTGTGTGGATGAAGAGGGACAGCGGTCAGTTCTGGCCCAGTATTTATCACGCTATGCCAGGTATGGCTGTTATTGATTTGCCATTGATCATATTCACAGATGTCACACAAATACAGTACAGAGTAAAATGGACCGTTTTAATGCTTTTTTTTCCCCACTGTCAAGTGAATGTGCCCTAATCAATAACTGCTCAAATGTCTGCATTGAGGTTGCCCATACACAACTTGGTCCAGCAGCGGTATCTGCATGTGAATCACTACTAATTGTTGGGCCACAGCTGGACTTGATGTTTGTTTCATATGGCATGTACCGCTGCGGCTCGGCAATTAGCTGCCAGACCACATAGTGTACCGGCAGCCTAACAGACCCGACTACGGGAAGAATGAGGTCATGGCCGATTTACTGGTGTCATGACTGTTTTCAGGTTCACTGCTGAACAATATTGAAGTCTGCAGACATAAGCTTTCCAATTTAACATGTTCTGAGAGGTCTACATCCATTGGGGGAGATTTATCAAACTGGTGTAAAGTAGAACTGGCTTAGTTTCCCATAGCAACCAGATTCCACCTTTCATTTTTCCCATACGCCATTCTTTGCACCAGAGTGAGATGTGTCTATTTTATGAAGAGACAGATGCCTCCTAATAAATTAGACACATCTCTGGCCCTCCGTGCACCAGAGCCTCAAATCTATGTAAGGTAGGGGCTGGCGTAGACTTGAGCTTTAACTGCCACCAGTTTTTGGCGTAAGCTTTAGTAAATCCGGGGGCAGTGGGAAGCCCTGCCCCTTCCTTTTAAGCCCTGCTCCTTTTAACGCAAATAACATGAAGCTCAGTAAGTCTCAAATCATGGAGCAAATATGCCGTACACCATAATTTTTTACTTTTTTTTTTTACGCCAGGTTAGGTAAATGTCCCCCACTATTCATAGCAAAGCACTTTTTTGGGGCAGTTTTTCTTTTTCATTTGGGCAGTACTATGCCATTTAACATTTTATACAAAATCTTGTCCTTCTGTAGCAGCCAGCACAGAGAGAGAAAACTCCTATATAGATAGGCAATCCTTTGTCAGTTTACTGCTACTGTGAGAGAATTATGTTATCTTATGGGTAAACCTCATGATAATAGTAGGGGTAGACTTGGGATAACAGTATGACAGCTCTATTGTTTTCTTGATAGGCCTAGATAAAGATACCCACAGAAGTGATGGTCTGACTGAAAACGTCAAGCAAGGCTGTTTACCGTGCTGAAAGGAAGTAGAATACATAGATTGACTTAAAAAATGTACATAGAAATCACATTTAGGAAATTGTGTCCCCTATAAACTCCTTCAGCCGTACATGTCTTTAACACAGCAGATATCTGCCAGCAGAGTCCATGATCAGAGACAACTCAGATTACGGACTTTAACCCCTCAGATGTTGTGGTGATTTGCGACCACTGCATCTAAGCGGTCATTTGAAGGGGTTGTCCAGCCTTTTTACAGTGGTGGCCTATCGTCAGTATCTTATGCATCCGGATGATAAATTTACTACCTGTTCCGCTGCTTGTTGTAGATTATCTACAACGTCTGTGGCACCACGCTGCTCAGCCATCGATGAGAACACATCGCGCATGCGCCAACCACGGCAGCGGATCAGCTAACATAAAGCTGTAAGTGCTGATTACTGACTACTGCTAACTTATATCGGGGACCTGATTCACCTTCAGCAATGTACGGACCAAAACAGGTGTTAAGTATAATCCAGTGATCCTGGCTGGGTAAGATACTTCATATACTTCACTGTTTGGATGCTTACATCTCCGCTGACTGTTGGCTGTGAATCAATATGTGCTTTCCCCAAAAAATTGGTAGCAATCCTATCAGTACATGAATATGATTGATTGCAGGCAGGGCCCAGCAGCATTTTTACATCCCTCATTTTGGACTGCACAGACATCTACAAATACGGAGCGTAAGCCTGCCGTCTACTTGATTGAACCTCTTATTGTCCTGCAGCTGCCAGGTTTTTGCAGCTTGTGCACTTGCTGCTTCTAGTTTTGCAGTGTACAAAAAAAAAAAAAAAAAAAAAAAAAAAAAAAAAAGTATTTTTTTCAGGATGAGCTGCATTTATATACATTCTTTGGTCTCCATAAAAGTATTTATGCCATATGATGAAGAGCATAACGGGAAAACAACTTCAAAATGGCCAAATATTTTTTTTGTTGTTGTTTTTTTTTTTGTAACTCTGCCAACCCAAAAATATTTAATAAAAAGTGATCATAAAGTCAAACATATAAGAAAATTGTATCAACAAAATCTACAGATTTCCCCTCAAAAACAAGCCATTACAGAGCTCCGTAGACTGAAATCCAACAAAGTTATAGGTGTCAGACTATGGCGATGCAAAGCTTCTTTTTTAAAGTATTAAAACAAAAATAAAATTAAAAAAAGCTATATATGTAACAGATCTCCTAGCAGCCCGACTTGGTACCTCCGTTGATGGATGCTCCTAGTGCTTCCCAAGGGCTCCAAGCACTCCGCTCGACACCGTAAGCACTGCCGATCCCACGAACCACCGTAGATTGGTTGGGATCCCATCGTCTTCTACCCACCCCGGACCCTACTACAAGGTTTCCAGGTTCCAGTGGGTGATCCTCTCATTTCAGAGAGCGATGCAGGAACAAGCTCTTACAAGAGCTAGGGATTATACTCTGGAGTGTATAATGATTATAGCAATCCCCAGAGTGTAGTTCTCCAACCCCCCAAACATGAGCCCAGACTTCATGAAGGGTAGAACAGGACTCTTTAATGGGGCTACATGTCAGCCTTTTATACAGGTCTTCCAGCAAGGGACACTCCCCATGGGGACCTTGTGGAAGACTGAGACAGTTTTTTTTTTTTTGTAGACCTTTTGTAGACCCATTGTAACAATGCCTATTCTTGTCTGCAAAACGGACAAGTATTGGACATGTTCTGTCTTTTTTGTGGGACTGCATAACGGACATATGGATGCGGACAGCACACTGTGTGCTATCAGCATTTTTTGCGGCACAATTGAAATTAATCGAATGTGTAGCAAAAATACGGTCATTCGAATGGGGCCTTATGGTTCTGACCCATGGAATAAAGTTTTAATGTAATTGTTACCATACACTGAATGCCGTGAAAATATGAAACCCATAAAACAAAGACAGAATAATTTTTTTCCCTCCAATTCCTTGTTTTTATGGTGAATTAATTGGTGCCATTAGAAGGTACAGCTTGCCCCGCAAGTCCTCATACGACTATGTAAACAGAAAAGTAAAAAGTTATGGCTCTTGAAAGGCAGAGAGTAAAAAAGAATAAAATAAACACAGAAGATGGCCTCCCTTTTTCTCTTCCTGCCTCGCTCTCTCCCTGCCTGTTTGCATCTCTTTTTCTGCTTGCCTCTTTCTTTCTCTAGCTGTCTGTCTCTCTGCCTGTCTGTCTCACTTTAATCATGTGAGTGGATGTTGCTGTGACCAATGGCTCATTAGTAGCTAAAAATGGCTTCTTAACAGTTCAACCAACATGAATTAAGTCTCAGATTCCATTTTCATTATTCAGAGCTCCTTTTGAAAATGAAAGGTGAAATCTGATTGGTTGCTATGGGCAACTAAGCCAGTTTTCCGTTACACCAGTTTTGATAAACCTCCCCCATAGCGTTTTGTGGCAGTATTCAGTCACTGATCGACAGTCTCTGCCTTGTCTGTGGGGCTGCCCCATTTCCGGCTGCTTCCAATCCCCACAGGACAAGGATGTGGCTTGGTCCTGTGACTTCCATGGCTATTCGTATGCCTTAGGCCTCTTTCACACGGGCGTCATTTTTTTTGCCCGGATAAGAGCCGGGTGCGTTGCGGGAAAATGCGCGATTTTTTTCTGCGCAAGTGCAAAACATTGTCATGCGTTGCACTCGCGTGAGAAAAATCGCTCATGTTTGGTACCCAAACCCGAACTTCTTCATGGGGTTATAAGGGAAAATAATAGCATTCTGAATACAGAATGCATAGTAAACCAGCGCTAGAGGGGTTAAAAAAAATAAAAAAATAATTTAACTCACCTTAGTCCACTTGATCGCGAAGCCCGACATCTCCTTGTGTTTCCGCTGCTGATGAACAGGACCTGGGGTGAGCTGCTCCATTAAATACAGGTTAAGGACCTTCGATGACGTCACTCCGGTCATCACATGGTACGTCACATGATCTTTTACCATGGTGATTCACCATGGTAAAAGATCATGTGATGACCGGAGTGACGTCATCGAAGGTCCTTAAGCTCTATTTAATGTTCATCAGCAGCGGAGACACAAGGAGATGCCAGCTTCGCGAGCAAGTGGACTAAGGTGAGTTAAATTTTTTTTTATTTTTTTTTAACCCCTCTAGCGCTGGTTTACTATGCATTCTGTATTCAGAATGCTATTATTTTCCCTTATAACCATGTTATAAGGGAAAATAATAATGATCGGGTCTCCATCCCGATGGTCTCCTAGCAACCATGCGTGCAAATCGCACGGCATCCGTACTTGCTTGCGGATGCCATCCGATTTTCACACACCCCATTCACTTCTATGGGGCCTGCGTCACGTCAAAATCGGAAAATATAGAGCATGCTGCGATTTCAACTGAACGCACAAGTGATGCGTTAAAAACATCGCTCATGTGCACAGCCCCATAGAAATGAATGGGTCAGGATTTAGTGCGGGTGCCATACGTTCGCCGCACGGATCGCACCCGCACGGAAAACTCGCCCGTGTGAAAGGGGCCTTAGTAGTCACATCTGCTTAAACAGAATGCCACATAGATCATAGTTTTAGGTGCTGTAAAACCAAAGATGTGGCCTGGGAGTTGTGTTGGGAGTGAGAGCTGCAGGTTTATGCGGCTCTCACTGGGACCCAGGAGCTAGCTATAGGGGGTGCAGAGGTAGCAGTTGCTACCGGGACCAGGAGCCTGAGGTGGCCCAAAGAGCCTTGTGCCTCATAAGAACACACCAGTATTCCAGTATTATAGAAAGTGCATGCCCGTCAAGTTACACCTCTGGCTGGAGGGAAGGGGTTAGGTCAAAAATATAACATTGGGGGGGGGGGGGGGGGGTGCGTCTGGCAGCACAAAGGCTCAGGCTGAACTCTTGCACCAGGGCCCATGAGCTTTTAGCTACGCCCCTGATGGGACCTGTTTCAAGTGGATAGGTCATCAATGTCAAAAATATGGACTACCCCTTTGAAGGTGTTGATTAGTTAATAATCTTACAGGCCATTCAGAACAGTGCACAACTTGAGTTCAGTCACAAAAGTTGCAGAAGCCTACTTGCCCTGAGGCTTAAAGGGGTTGTCCAGAATTAGAAAAAAAAACATTTCTTCCGGAAACAGCAGCACTTGTGTGTGGTTATGTGTGTTATTGCCGCTTAGTCCCATTTAGTTCAATGGCTCTTAGCTGTGAGGGTACAACCACACGGCGCGGTCTTGTGGCGCTTGTGACAGAGCCTTGCCGCGTTCTATTACCGTGTGGCTGAAAGGGCCACAGTGGGCTCTAATTAAACAAATGAAACCGACTTGCAGTCTCAGTTCTAGTTCATCCCAAAGTTGTTGCAAAGAGTTGAGGTCAGGGCTCTGTTCGGGCAAGTCAAGTTCTTCTACACCAGACTCGCCCAACCATGTCTTCATGGACCTTGCTTAATGCAATGGGTACAGTCATGCTGGAACAGAAAAGAGCTTTTCCCAAACTGTTCCCACAAAGTTGGAAGCATACAATGGTCCAAAATGTCTTGGTATGCTGAAGCATTAAGATTTCCCTTCACTGGAACGAAGGGGCCTAGGCCGACCCCTGAAAAGCAACCCCGTAGCATTATCCATCCTCTACCAAACTTTAGAGTTGGCACAATGCAGTCAGGCATTTAACGTTATCCTGGCATTTGCCCTACCCAGGCTCGTTTATCAGACTGCCAGATAGAGCAATGTGATGCTTGACTCCACAGAACACATTTCCACAGCTCCAGAGTCCAGTAGTGGAATGCTGTATACCTCTTCATCCAACGCTTGGCATTGTGCTTGGCAATGTAAGGCTTCCATGCAGCTGCTCAGCCATTGAAACCCATGCCATGAAGCTTCCGGAGATGTTTGTGCTGATGTTGCCAGAGGAGGTTTGGACTCTGCACTATGCACTTTGCGACACACTATGCTTGTCGGCACTCTGGGACCCTGCTCTGTAACTTTACGTGGTCTCCATTTTGTGGTTGAGTTGCTTTGGCTCCTAAACGCTTCCACTTTGCAGTAATACCACTCACAGTTGATGATGGAATATCTAGGAGCAGTGGCGTCGCTAGGTCAAAACATCCGGGGCTTGAGCCCCGGATGTTTTGTTTAGTGCCCCGAATGTTATGCTGCGAATCCTGCAAACAACCAATTAAACCCCCACCCCCCTCCTGACCAGTACCGCGGCGCGTCCGCACTTACCTGCGGACTACTGTCGCCGGGCGGAGGTTTACTCATTTAGGACTCAGCAGCGCAGCGCACAGCCACTGACTGCATAGGGGAGGGGCGGACCCGGCGTAGGCAGAGCGTGCAGGCTGGTGGCAGAGTTGAAGACTCACATCACGCTGCGCGCCTGCTGGACATGGTAACAAGGTGAGGGCGGCAGCGCGGCATACTTCAAGAGTGTGTCTGCCAGAGCCTGGTCGACTAGTTAGAATACTGTGCCCTCTCCCTCACCCTGGCCCCAGTGCCCTGCTGAGCCTATGTACCTTACCCAGCGGGGGATCTGTGGATGGAACAGTTATGGGGAGGGGGATCTGTGGATGGAAAAGTTATGGGCAGGGGGATCTGTGGATGGCACAGTTATGGGCAGGGGGATCTGTGGATGGCACAGTTATGGGCAGGGGGATCTGTGGATGGCACAGTTATGGGCAGGGGGATCTGTGGATGGCACAGTTATGGGCAGGGAGATCTGTGGATGGCGCTGTTATGGGCAGGGGGATCTGTGGATGGCACAGTTATGGGCAGGGGGGTTTGTGGATGGCGCTGTTATGGGCAGGGGGATCTGTGGATGGCACAGTTATGGGGAGGGGGATCTGTGGATGGCACAGTTATGGGCGAGGGGGATCTGTGGATGGCACTGTTATGGGCAGGGGGGTCTGTGGATGGCACTGTTATGGGCAGGGGGGTCTGTGGATGGCACTGTTATGGGCAGGGGGGTCTGTGGATGGCACTGTTATGGGCAGGGGGGTCTGTGGATGGCACTGTTATGGGCAGGGGGGTCTGTGGATGGCACAGTTATGGGCAGAGGGATCTGTGGATGGCACAGTTATGGGGAGGGGGATCTGTGGATGGCACTGATATGGGGAGGGAGGGATCTGTGGGATTGCCCAGATGGCTAGGCCCTTCACTGAAGTTATTAACCCCATTCAGCAGTCCCCCATTCACTGAAGGGGGGGACTGCTGAAAAGGGGTTAATAACTACTGTGAAGGCCCCCCCCAGTGGCGATGAGGGCGTGGCTTCATGGGATGGGGGCGTGGCTTCACGTGGGCTCGTGCCCCGGATGTCTTCAGACCCTAGCAACGCCCCTGTCTAGGAGGGAAGAGATTTCTCAAACTGACTTGTTGCAGTGGAGGCCTCTTATTATAGGACCTCAATCAAATTCAGTAAGCTCTTTAAAACGACCAATTATTTCACAAATGATCATAAAGGCAGACTGCATGGCTAGGTGCTGGATTGTATACACCTGTGGCAATTGGACTCAATGAAACTAATGAAACTTGACCTTTATCTGAGTTTAAAAAAAATATTTCTTAGTGTATGTCATGACAGAATTGCTTGCATTCCACCATAACAAATTCTCCTGACAACAGCATTGTGTACTGCCAAGGCATCTTTGGCCCCTCGCTTTTACAGCAATCCCAGCCTCTGTAGCAAGCACAACAATTTTAGACCCCAGACCAGACATCTAACTTACTGCAGACCCCAGACTAGAGCCTGGAATAAATACAGATTCCTGACGAGATGCCTCCCCCCAATACTCCAGACTCTTACACCGTGACTCACTCTCTTCTCCTCTTGTGTATCCTTGTTGTTGTGTCCTCTGGCTGCAGGACCAGGTATGGTTATGTGATCATATCTGTGCAGGTTCTGTGCTTTCAAGGATCACTTCACCTTGCAGTTTTGCACCATTCTTGCAGCTACAAAATTGTAATGTACAGACAACCTTTGGCGCTTGGTCGGCTGCCCAGGCCACCACTGATGGCAGAGGCTCAAGCTGTTGCTTCCTCTCTACTTCTGTTCAGATTGACCAACTATATATGCTGTTACAGTACTCAACAGGACCCTAGCTGAAATTCTAAAAATGTATGGCGTCTTCCAGAGGGCTAGCCACTCTCTGCATCAGTCTCCCTCTTGGCGGTTGCACGCGGCTAGTTTACTGAAGGAAGAGGTTTTTTTTTTGGGTTTTTTTTTTTGGTTTTTTTTTTATCACTGTTTGTATTATTGTGCAATTTGGCCCATTTTAGATTTTTTTTTTTTGCTTGAGTCAATGTTACCATAATTTGTGCCAAATTTATCAAACATACCACGTTGTTTGATAAATTTAGCACATCTTTAAAAGGCATCTGTAAGCAGATCTGTACCTATGACGCTGGCTGACCTGTGATCTGTGTTGGTCCCATGTTCATATGTGTCCGCATTGCTGAGAAAAGTTATGATTAATATATGCAAATCAGCCTCTAGGAGCAACGGGGGCTCTGCCCTTTGATTGACGGGGCCAGGCAGAGAAAATATCATGGTCACAAGTAGCCAGAAAGTGGCCAACTCCTTTAAAGTAATCAATTAAGCGTTACAAATTGTTAGACCTTTTTAAATGGGAGGGGGGGGGGGGGGGGAGAGAGAGTATCAAAGGTGGGCATTCACTTTAAACTTGGGCTACTTTCACACTAGTGTTAATATTTTCCAGTATTGAGATCCGTCATAGGGTCTCAATACTGGCAAAAAACACTTCTGTTTTGTCCCCATTCATTGTCAATGGGGACAAAACGTAACTGAACAGAACGGAGCGCTCCAAAATGCATTCTGTTCCGTTCTCATACCGTTCTCATACCGTTCTCATACGCTAGTGTGAAAATAGCCTTAAAGGGTTTCTGGGTTTCTGTCAGTTAGATTTCTGGTGTAACGGGGGCATAGATAAAAGTAGGAATAGGCTAGTTAGGTTTGGCTGACATTAGCACATCGCTAATATCAGCTAGCTTAATAGGGTTAAATCTGGTGACAAAATCCCTTTAAGGCCTCATGCACACGACCGTTGTGTGCATCCGTGGCCGTTGTGCCGTTTTCCGTTTTTTTTTGCGGACCCATTGACTTTCAATGGGTCCGTGGAAAAATCGGAAACTGCACCGTTTGGCAGCCGCATCCGTGATCCGTTTTTCCTGGCCGTGAAAAAAATAGGACCTGTCCTATTTTTTTCACGGCCAACGGTTCACGGACCCATTCAAGTCAATGGGTCCGTGAAAATCACGGATGCACACAAGATTGTCATCCGTGTCCGTGATCCGTGTCCGTTTTTTCCTATCATTTCAATGGCAAACTTGACTTAGATTTTTTTTTTCATTTTTCATGTCCGTGGATCCTCCAAAAAACAAGGAAGACCCACGGACGAAAAAACGGTCACGGATCACGGACCAACGGAACCCCGTTTTGCGGACAGTGAAAAAATACTGTCGTGTGCATGAGGCCTAAAGGAAATGTACGGTGATATATTTTGTACAAATCAAATCCAGATGCCTTTGTGCAGGGGGGAGGGGGAGTAGATAAGCTGTAGCCATCACTTATTCTCAATGGTGGATCACTTTCTAATCAGACGTTATATTTAAATGTGATGTCGCAGGCTGACAACACATTCCTCTATACCATTGTAGGGCTTACCTACATCATAAAGGGGCTCAAGGTGGGTGGGTTTAAATTTCCCAGGCAGGTACTGCTGCAGGTGAAATGTGTGGCTTCCCATAGCCATAACTACTGATTGCCTAAGACCAGGTTGATATCTGCAGTGGAGGATTTTTTTGTCTAGTAAAATGGTGGAAACCCGGCAAACCTTATTATAGTCAGTGGGACACCATTTGTGCCCAGCATATGCTGGATTCTGTAGTTCTTTTTAGGGCTCATGCATACAACCGTATGTATTTTGAGATCCACAAAACATGGATCCGCAAAAAAAGGATGACATCTGTGTAACATCCGTATTACATCATTTTTTTTTTTATGTGGGTCCAATGTAACAATGCCTGTCCTCGTCCGCAAAACAGATACGAATAGGACATGTTCTTTACTTTGGCGGAATGGACATACGGAAACGGAATTTCCAGTTTTTTCTTTTTTTTTGCTGCCCCATTGAAAGGAATGGTTCCGCATAAAAAACGAAACCGAAAAAAATACGTTTGTGTGCATGAGCCCTTACTGTACTGGAACAGAGAATGGAAAATGAGCCACAGATATGAACCTAGTCTACTGGTTAAAGTTTAGTCTGATGCCCAATTCCCTTAGATGAATGTTAGGTGTGTAACTTATTTATATTTTAATGGCTATGGACACCTTTGATGTTTAATTGTATGTTAATAAATAAAACCTAACTACAGTTAGTTTTGATTACAAATTTTGCACCATATCTCCCAGCAGCTTGTATATCTCAGAATACAGTACATGCTGCAGTAGGCCATACTGTGCTAAATTGATGAGGCAAGCTCTTATCCATTTTGATTCAAAAGGGTTTCCCTGGAGTAGACTATTGATGACCTATCCTTAGGTTAGATCTTCAATAGCTGATCGGTGGGGGTCCAACTACCAGCACCCCCGACGATCAGCTGTTTGAAGAGGCCAGGCCACTTCATGTGAACAGGCCTGGGCTGCAGTACTGAGCACAGCTACTATACAATGTACGCCGCTGTGCTTGGTATGCTGTAAGGAGGCCGCAGCACTCAAAGGTGCACCGCGGCCTCTTCAAACAGCTGATCAGTGGTGGTGCTGGGTGCCAGACCCCCATCAATCAGAAATCGATAACCTATCATGAGAATGGATCATCATCATCAATATTCTACTCCCAGAAACCCCTGTAAATTTATTTAATAAAATTCCAAAGATGTCACAATAATATTCACATGCAGGAAAGCATAGATGAGGGCTGCAAAGTGATCCATAAGAGAGCTTGTGACGGATTTGACACAGAAAGGCATTCTGCAGCATGTCTTGTATTTCTTGTATAAAGCTGCAGATGACAAATGGTGCAACATTTTTAATTAAAGCTAATTGTAAATATGTTTAATTATCTGAAATACTTTTAATTAAAAGTGTAATAAAAAGTCTTCCTGTTTGTCCATAGCCTTTATGGTATAACGTGTAGAAGCTCGCAAGTTACCCAATTGGGTATGCGCCGAACTCGAATATATTATCCCAGATAATATCAGTGCTGAAACTAAAAATAATAAATCTTTATTAATATATCAATCTAAAAATAATAATTGGCAGGGAAACCTATTCCAAAAAGATCCCAAAAGAGTGGTTCATTTGTGCTGGTGGAACCGAGATTTCAGGCCACTCTTTTGGGATCTTTTTGGAATAGGTTTCCCTGCCAATTATTATTTTTAGATATATTGATAAAGATTATTTATTTATTTTTTGTTTTGGCACCGACATTATCTGTGATATTTTATGGTCTAACTTTAAAACGAATAAAATGTTGCATTCATGAAGAAATCAGCTACTTAATAAAATTAAAAAAAATGAAAGTAAAGATTTGTTAGTTTGAAAAAAAAAAAAGAAAAAAGAGTAGTAATATAGTGACTGTCCTGGCCTTGTTCTGTGACCCTGACTCTGGAAGCCAGTGACCGTGATTTCAGCCGCCAGTTGTACGATTCTGTCACTTTGGCCAGGTTTCAATAATGCAATGACCTTTTGAGCTGTTGACGCTGCACCGCACCGGCTCTGTATGGAGACTTATTGGCCATGCTCCATGGGAAAGCAATAGGCAAAGCGATATCTCCCAAGAAGAGAGAACCATCTCGCTAGCGCCACTAGCGTCAAATATCCATCTGTTCACCTCATCAGTATGGAGTAGGATTTTGGCTGGCTTAGTGCGAAGGAGAACCAGTAGAGCCACTTCCACAAGGTGGCGCTAGCGAGATGTTTTTTTTTCTCTTTACATAGTGCTATTGGTGCATAATTGCTGCCTTTGTCTGAGGACCCCTTTATTAGAGTATATATGTAAAGACTCCAGATTTGAGCATGCAGTTGTTATCATCCGCTCTCATGCACACGGTCATATGTGCCAGCACTGTGTCTGTGTGCTTCCAATATTGCATGTGGCGTGCTTCATCACATATAACGGAGGAATACGGTTCCTAAGGCAGACTCCATACACTGGCACATGGAGTGGTTGTGGCTCCATGACAGGAATCGGTAGTGTCTCTGTACACTATATGATTTCCGTGGGTGGGGTGGGGGGGACTGTATGTATCATGATAGATGAGCTGGGTATAGGAACATTGCTAACACCATCACATCTTCATCTCTTTCAGCTCCATGTTCATGCATGTCTTTTAACCCGGAAACCCGAAGGCTGTCTGTGGGGCTAGACAATGGTACTATCTCAGTAAGTATATGGTAAATGATGTTTCTCCGCATAAGGTGGACAGGCTGAGGTCGAGGCCTCATGCACCAACCGGTCCGCAAAAATACCTTCTGTCTGCACTCCGTCTTTTTCTCATTCCCATCAATAGAAAGAGCTAGTCACGTCCACAAAACCGAACAGAACAGGACATGTTGTATAATTTGGGGAACAGATAAATGGGTCTGCAAAAAAAATAAAAATAAAATGTGTGCATGGCTCAATAGAAAGGTCAATGTGCTGTCTGCAAATAGCAAACGGATGAAAAATACGGTCGTGTGCATGAGGCCTGGAAGTGTTTTTTCTCCATTTTTATATAACTAAAGCGTCTTTGACAATTGCGGTAGGCTGTTCCAGCATAGAATACCGGGAATCGGCCTCACAAAAAACACTGTGCAATGTTTTTTTTTCCGGCCAAATTCCACCATATTTGCCGGTTAGCAACCGCATCCCATTATAGTTAATGAGGCCGGCGGGCACGTCTGATCTCTTGCCACATATGCGAAACTAGCCAAAGAAGTTTTACAAATGTTATTGTGTAAGGCAGGGATCAGCAACCTTCAGCACTCCAGCTGTTGTGAAACTACAATTCCCAGCATGCTCCATTCATTTCTATGTGAGTTCTTAGAAGAGCAGAGTAAGTATGCATGCTGGGAGTTGTAGTTTCACAACAGCTGGAGTGCCGGAGGTTGCCTACCCCTGGTGTAAGGTATATTAAACCACCAGGATGCAGAGGGTTAAATGCAGGGGCCCAATGTGATGTCTGCAGCAGGGCTCCTAACGATACGTCATTTATAGTACTGGTGCAGGAGGACCTTTGTGTCTTCTCAGTAGGGCTGCAGTTAAAGAATATTTTAGTAATCGAGTATTCTATCGATTTTATTTTTTACAATTTAATTGAGTAATCTAATAAGAAAAACCTTCTTAAAATAACGTATTGCTTTATAAAAACAATATTTTTATTTATTACATCCAATTTTCATCAGATCAAACTACACCCCCCCCCCCAAATCAGACTATCAGAGATCTCAGCCACAGATAAGCCCCCCCAGTCAGCCTTGCCCTCAAATCAGTCCCCCCATGCCGCAACCCCGCAATCAGAGCCCATGCCACCATGATCACACCCTCCCTTGCAGTGCAATCAGAGCCAGACCCCCATGCAATCCATTGCCATGTCCGCCACTCCCCCAGTGCCATCAGATCAGCAGCCCCTCCATGCCATCCAGATTGCCATGATGTCCCCCTTCCCCTGTGCCTCCATGCCATCCACCATATCCCCCACTCCCCCAGATCATCCCCTCCATGCCAAATAACAGGTGCCCCCATTAACCCCTCTCCCAACCAATAGCTTTATACATGCCAAGTCACAGGTGCCCCCATAAACCCCTCTCCAAACCAATAACTTTATACATGCCAAATTACAGGTGCCCCCAATTAACCTTTTGAGGACTACAAGATTACCATCATCAATATAAAAATAATTATATTTTTTTTCCCTTTAAGAATGTATTTGAACAATAAATAAAGCTAGATCCATTTGTTGATAAGATGATAAGAACTAATATTTTGACTCAAAAAAAAAAAAAGAAAAAAAAAAGAATTTTAAATTCTTAATCAGATGATACAGGCAATTAAAAACATGGGACAAATACGTCCCTTGGTCGGTCCTCAAAGGGTTAACACCTCTACATCCCCCCCCCCACCTCCCTCTCATATCTCTTTATACAAGCCAAATCACAGGTGCCCGATTAACCTCTCCCCCCCCCCCCCCCTCCAATAACTTTATACATGCCCATGCCAAATCACAGGTGCCCCCATTAACCCCTCTCCTCCTACCCCGCCAATAGCTTTATACATGCCAAAATCGCAGGTGCCCCCATTAACCCCTCTCATCCCCCCACCACCCTTTCATATCTCTTTATACATGCCAAATCACAGCCTGGTGCCCCAATTAACCAGTCTCTCCCCCTGGTCCCCGTCACCAATAACATGCCATTGCCAATTCACAGGTGCCCCCGTTTCCCCCCTGGCCTGCCGCTACTAACTTTATACTTGCAGCGTGTGCTGGCACACTGAGTTCGCAGGAGATGCATCTTCATCCCAGCATGCACTGGGACCTGACGTCACACACATCGTCAGCCAGCGCGCTGATGATGTGTGTACGCAAGGCCCTGCAGTGCGGTGCTGAGTCGGGACTCGGGAGGCCATGAAGCGGTGAGTGAGAAGCTACATTTTACTCCCACTCCGAGGTGATGTGATTCCACCGATTCATCAATGCAGAGGAACTGCATCGAGGATTTTTTTGCATCGATTTAATCGATGAATCGTTCAGCCTTACTTCTCAGGCTCCAAAGCTTAGATGCAAAAGTGCAGTCATAACCTCTGCCCCCCTAACTGTATTTCCCCTGTATATCTTCAAATATGTGAAATGATAAAGCCTTGCATCCAGTGCCGCCTGGCCTCGGCCATATTTGCTATCAGCGCCGGTTCACAGTTGCATAAAGATAAAGCCTCATCTATTACATTTCACTGCAATTTGTCATCTTCCACTTGACCTAGAAAGAACGATCTCATTACCCAGTGTAACTAGATGCCCTTGTACCACAGATTTCATCTCCACAATGCCGCATTTGTTCCGCACTTGGGTTTGTATTTTTGACATTAAGAACAGCATTTTGAACAGAGTAGTGTTCAGACTCAATAAAGGGACAGGCGCCCCTTTATTTCTGGATGAGCTCTCCTTCATACTTCTACTTCTGTGAATTCTCTGTATGATTTTCTGTATTATACTTACATATAGGTAGCAGATGAGGTTACAGCCTTCATACAGAGCTATACAAAGTACGCTTGCACATAAGAAATGCATAGGAAACTATTCCCTAAATGCTTTGAGTAGCTGAACCATTCTCATTGTTTGGCCTTTAAATGCTATGTACACCTTTAGGGTTCAATGTTTTTTATTTATTATTGCATTGTACTCATTTTGAGATAAAAATTTTTTTTTAACTGGTCTTTATTAAAATTATGGAGCCCTTTTTTCTGTACAGAGCTGGGATGCTCTAGAAGCAGCCTCTGGATTTTCTCTTTTCCATCAGTTGGGGAGCTGACGGACTCCTGATCTGTGCTCTCTGACATTATAAACACTCATATAAGCCACATTCTTATCAGTCAGATAAGAATTGAGCTATAATAAGTGTTTATGACCTCTTAGTAGTTTAGAGATAAGGTTTATTAGATGACGGCACAAAGTGAAAGTACTAGTCACACTTTGTGACAGAATGGCTTGATATTTTTAATAAAGGCCAAAAATGAGTAAAATGCAATCATAAACTAAAATAGCCTCCGAAGGTGTACATAGTCTTTAATGACAAAGTGATTTTTATTAAAATATTTAAAATTTTTTCATCATTGCCTTCCAAGAGCTATGCATTTTTTAAGCCTTATGAGGGCTTGTTTTTTTTGCGGGACAAGTTGTTTTTAATGCCACCATTTTGGGGTATATGAACAGCCAGAGATACAGTGGAATGGTTTAGATCAACGCATACTCATGTGTTATAACATATAGTCCAGACCTAAATCCAATTGAGAATCTGTGGCAAGACTTGAAAATTGCTGTTCACAGACACTCTCCATCCAATGTGACTGAGCTTGAACTATTTTGCAAAGAAGAATGGGCAAATATTTCAGCCTCTAGATTAGGGTTGTTTTGGGTATCGAAAATTCGATACCCAATCTATACTTTTGTCTGGTATCGACCTCGATACCGGGATTTGCCTTTTTTCGATACTAGGCTTTGCTATTGCGCAGTCTAGTATCAGAGAACATGGAGCGCGCTGCTCTCAGCGCGCTCCGTGTTCTCCTCAGCAGCACAGGGGAGAAGGAGTCAATTTCTCCCTCTGCCCTGTGCCACTGCTGCCACCAATGAGGAAAGAGCGGCGGGCTCACTGCACCACCAATGAAGGTAAACGTTTAATACAAATCCAGGAGGTGAGTGATGGGGAGCTGCGATCAGCTGCAGTTAACCCCTCAGGTGCCGCACCCACCCCCTGTATTAAATGTTAATTATCATTGGTGGCGCAATGCGTCCTCCTCCCCAGTATTAAAATAATTGGTGGTGCAGTGTGCCCCCTCCCCACCAACCCCCCCAGTATTAAAATTATTGGTGGCAGTGGCCACAGGGTCCCCTCCTCCTCATTGGTGGTGCAGTGGCAGCTTCTGATCGGAGCCCCAGCAGTGTAATCCTGAGGCTCCGATCGGTTACCACGGCAGCCACATCCAAAAAGTCCAAACTATTAAAATATAAAAAAAATGTCCTATGCGGTGAACGCCGTAATAGAAAAAAATTAAATAAAAAATGCACGATTCGCTATTTTCTTTTAGTCACCTTGTCCCCCAAAAAAATTGGATTGGGCTGTTTTATTATGGGCCGGACATTCCATAAAATGTGGAATGCACGCGGCTTTTTTGGGTGGTTTATTTTTTTTTTGCATGGTATCGAATGCTTTTTTATGGTATCGAAACCGAATCAAAATTTTGGTATCGAAACAACCCTACTCTAGATGTGCAAAGCTGGTAGAGACGTACCCCAAAAGACTTGCAGCTGTAATTGCAGCGAAAGGTGGTCCTACCAAGTATTTGAAAACCATGTATCATTTTCTTTTCACTTCACACATACTTGCTACTTTGCATTGGTATGTCACATAAAATTCCAATAAAATACTTTTAGACAATGAAGTATTGTGGAAAAGTGCAAGGGCTATAAATACTTTTTCAAGGCACTGTAAGTTTCTGTGAGGGGGATATGAAAACATTTTGGGCTTTCATTTTTCAGCATAAATAACATGATAACGTTACTCTCTGGGTCAGTACAATTACAATGAAACCAAATACATATATATTATTTATTTATTTTTTTACATTTCACTGGTTTTGCACAATAAAAACTTTATTTATTTATTTTTGCATCGTCACATCCCAAAACCCATAACTTTTTTTTTTTTCTTTTGGAACTGTCTAAAGACTTGGTTTTTGTGGGACAACTTGTATTTTTTAACGTTTTGATCTATTTTTATTCGATTTTCTTTATTATTTTTTTGGGTGACAAGCAAAGAACATTTTTTTATTTTTTTACAGCATTCACCATATGGGATAAATTACATAATAATTCTGTTGTGAGGGTCCTTATGGATGCGGCGATACAAAATATGTGGAGGGGATTTTATTTTTGCAATTTTTTCCACATTTGCAGTGTGCCAATGGGAGACAGAGGGAGTCCACTCCTTCTGTATTGCACTTTGATGCCTCGGTCGCTATTGGCCACGGCATCCAAGGGGTTCTGCTGGTCCGTGGCCATTAGAGCAGGGGCTCGGCTCTGTTGTTGTAACTAAGGCCCCTGCTCTCCACTGCACAGGAGACCCATGCAGCATGTAGACTGAGCTTCCGTAAAAAGGCAGCCCCCCCCCTAAGGCCCCTTAGTGACCACTGTAAAAAAGCCTATAAGTGGTCACTAAGAGATTAAGGACAATGTAATAGACCAAATAGATAAAATTCTCTGCCAACTGACTCTGTAAGCTTGTATTAAAGGATATGTCTGGTTTCATGATATTGGTGATCTGTCCTCGGGATAGGTCATCAATATCGGATCGGTGGCGTTCTGACTCCCGGCGCCCCTGCCGATCAGCTGTTTGAAGAGGCCTTGGCGCTCATGTAAACTCTCTGTCTTTTTCAATGTTTACCTGCACACAGTCTCCTTTGTAGTGGCGGTGTGGTGTAACTATAACTGCTCATCCCATTCACTTGAGTGGGAGAGAAAACTGTAATTACACTGCACCACCGCTACAGTGTAGATGGTGTGCAGGTAGACATTGAAGTGGATGCCATGCGCGCATGAGCACAGAGTCTTCTTCAAACAGCTGATTGGCAGGGGTTCCGGGAGATGGACCTTCACCGATCTGATATTGATAACCTATATAGGTCATCAATATTTATAGCCCGGAGAACCCCTTTAACTACTTCAGCCCTGCTAGCTAAAACCCCCTTCATGACCAGAGCACTTTTTACACTTCGGCACTACACTACTTTCACCGTTTATCGCTCGGTCATGCAATTTACCACCCAAATGAATTTTACCTCCTTTTCTTCTCACTAATAGAGCTTTCATTTGGTGGTATTTCATTGCTGCTGACATTTTTACTTTTTTTGTTATTAATCGAAATTTAACGATTTTTTTGCAAAAAAATGACATTTTTCACTTTCAGCTGTAAAATTTTGCAAAAAAAACGACATCCATATATACATTTTTCGCTAAATTTATTGTTCTACATGTCTTTGATAAAAAAAAAATGTTTGGGCAAAAAAAAAAAAAATGGTTTGGGTAAAAGTTATAGCGTTTACAAACTATGGTACAAAAATGTGAATTTCCGCTTTTTGAAGCAGCTCTGACTTTCTGAGCACCTGTCATGTTTCCTGAGGTTCTACAATGCCCAGACAGTAGAAACCCCCCACAAATGACCCCATTTTGGAAAGTAGACACCCTAAGGTATTCGCTGATAGGCATAGTGAGTTCATAGAACTTTTTTTTTTTTGTCACAAGTTAGCGGAAAATGATGATTTTTATTTTAATTTTTTTTTCTTACAAAGTCTCATATTCCACTAACTTGCGACAAAAAATAAAAAATTCTAGGAACTCGCCATGCCCCTCACGGAATACCTTGGGGTGTCTTCTTTCCAAAATGGGGTCACTTGTGGCATAGTTATACTGCCCTGGCAATTTAGGGGCCCAAATGTGTGAGAAGAACTTTGCAATCAAAATGTGTAAAAAATGGCCTGCGAAATCCGAAAGGTGCACTTTGGAATATGTGCCCCTTTGCCCACCTTGGCCGCAAAAAAGTGTGACACATCTGGTATCGCCGTACTCAGGAGAAGTTGGGGAATGTGTTTTGGGGTGTCATTTTACATATACCCATGCTGGTGAGAAAAATATCTTGGTCAAATGCCAACTTTGTATAAAAAAATTGGAAAAGTTGTCTTTTGCCAAGATATTTCATTCACCCAGCATGGGTATATGTAAAATGACACCCCAAAACAAATTCCCCAACTTCTCCTGAGTACGGCGATACCAGATGTGTGACACTTTTTTGCAGCCTAGGTGGGCAAAGGGGCACATATTCCAAAGTGCACCTTTCGGATTTCGCAGGCCATTTTTTACACATTTTGATTGCAAAGTTCTTCTCACACATTTGGGCCCCTAAATTGCCAGGGCAGTATAACTACGCCACAAGTGACCCCATTTTGGAAAGAAGACACCCCAAGGTATTCCGTGAGGGGCATGGCGAGTTCCTAGAATTTTTTATTTTTTGTCGCAAGTTAGTGGAATATGAGACTTTGTAAGGAAAAAAGAAAAAAAAAAAAAATCATCATTTTCCTCTAACTTGTGACAAAAAATAAAAAATTCTAGGAACTCGCCATGCCCCTCACGAAATACCTTGGGGTGTCTTATTTCCAAAATGGGGTCACTTGTGGCGTAGTTATACTGCCCTGGCAATTTAGGGGCCCAAATGTGTGAGAAGTACCTTGCAATCAAAATGTGTAAAAAATGACCGGTGAAATCCGAAAGGTGCACTTTGGAATGTGGGCCCCTTTGCCCACCTTGGCTGCAAAAAAGTGTCACACATCTGGTATCGCCGTACTCAGGAGAAGTTGGGGAATGTGTTTTAGGGTGTCATTTTACATATACCCATGCTGGGTGAGAGAAATATCTCGGCAAAATACAACTTTTCCCATTTTTTTATACAAAGTTGGCATTTGACCAAGATATTTCTCTCACCCAGCATGGGTATATGTAAAATGACACCCCAAAACACATTGCCCAACTTCTCCTGAGTATGGCGATACCAGATGTGTGACACTTTTTTGCAGCCTAGATGCGCAAAGGTGCCCAAATTCCTTTTAGGAGGGCATTTTTAGACATTTGGATCCCAGACTTCTTCTCACGCTTTAGGGCCCCTAAAAAGCCAGGGCAGTATAAATACCCCACATGTGACCCCACTTTGGAAAGAAGACACCCCAAGGTATTCAATGAGGGGCCTGGCGAGTTCCTAAAAAATTTTTTTTTTGCATAAGTTAGCGGAAATTGATTTTTGTTTTTGTTTGTTTTTTCTCACAAAGTCTCACTTTCCGCTAACTTAGGACAAAAATTTCAATCTTTCATGGACTCAATATGCCCCTCACGGAATACCTTGGGGTGTCTTCTTTCCGAAATGGGGTCACATGTGGGGTATTTATACTGCCCTGGCTTTTTAGGGACCCTAAAGCGTGAGAAGAAGTCTGGAATATAAATGTCTAAAAATGTTTACGCATTTGGATTCCGTGAGGGGTATGGCGAGTTCATGGGAGATTTTATTTTTTGACACAAGTTAGTGGAATATGAGACTTAGTAAGAAAAAACAAACAAAAAAATATATATATTTCCGCTAACTTGGGCCCAAAAAATGTCTGAATGGAGCCTTACAGGGGGGTGATCAATGACAGGGGGGTGATCAATGACAGGGGGGTGATCACCCATATAGACTCCCTGATCACCCCCCTGTCATTGATCACCCCCCTGGTAAGGCTCCATTCAGACGTCCGCATGATTTTTACGGATCTATGGATACATGGATCGGATCCGCAAAACACATGCGGACGTCTGAATGGAGCCTTACAGGGGGGTGATCAATGACAGGGGGTGATCAGGGAGTGTATATGGGTGATCACCCCTCTGTCATTGATCACCCCCCTGTAAGGCTCCATTCAGACGTCCGTATGATTTTTATGGATCCATGGATCGGATCCGCAAAACACATGCGGACGTCTGAATGGAGCCTTACAGGGGGGTGATCAATGACAGGGGGTGATCAGGGAGTGTATATGGGTGATCACCCCTCTGTCATTGAT
The DNA here is from genome assembly GCF_014858855.1 of Bufo gargarizans. Classification (NCBI taxonomy): domain Eukaryota; kingdom Metazoa; phylum Chordata; class Amphibia; order Anura; family Bufonidae; genus Bufo; species Bufo gargarizans. The sequence continues at coordinate 52,224,836 of NC_058082.1, read as the reverse complement.
CACCCCCTGTAAGGCTCCATTCAGACGTCCGCATGATTCTTACGGATCCATGGATACATGGATCGGATCCGCAAAACACATGCGGATGTCTAAATGGAGCCTTACAGGGGGGTGATCAATGACAGGGGGTGATCAGGGAGTGTATATGGGTGATCACCCCTCTGTCATTGATCACCCCCTGTAAGGCTCCATTCAGACGTCCGCATGATTTTTACGGATCCATGGATACCAAAACACATGCGGACGTCTGAATGGAGCCTTACAGGGGGGTGATCAATGACAGGGGGTGATCAGGGAGTGTGTATGGGTGATCACCCGCCTGTCATTGATCACCCCCCTGTAAGGCTCCATTCAGACGTCCGTATGTGTTTTGCGGATCCGATCCATGTATCCGTGGATCCGTAAAAATCATACGGACGTCTGAACGGAGCCTGACAGGGGGGTGATCAATGACAGGGGGGTGATCAGGGAGTTTATATGGGTGATCAGGGGTTTATAAGGGGTTAATAAGTGACGGGGGGGGGGGGGGGTGTAGTGTAGTGTAGTGGTGTTTTGTGGTACTTTACACAGCTACCTGTGTCCTCTGGTGGTCGATCCAAACAAAAGGGACCACCAGAGGACCAGGTAGCAGGTATATTAGACGCTGTTATCAAAACAGCGTCTAATATACCTGTTAGGGGTTAAAAAAATCACATCTCCAGCCTGCCAGCGAACGATCACCGCTGGCAGGCTGGAGATCCACTCGCTTACCTTCCGTTCCTGTGAGCGCGCGTTCACAGGAAATCTCGGGTATCGCGAGATGACGCGCCGATGCGTCCAGGAGGAATAAATCAACCACCTCCCGGACGCATCGGTGCGTTAGGCGGTCGGGAGGTGGTTAAAGGGAACCTGTCACCTGGATTTTGTGTATAGAGCTGAGGACATTGGTTGCTAGATGGCTGCTAGCACATCCGCAATATCCAGTCCCCATGCTTTTATTGTGTAAAAAAAAATATTTGATACATATGCAAATTAACCTGAGATGAGTCCTGTATGTGAGATAAGTCAGGGACAGGACTCATCTCGGGTTCATTTGCATATGTATCAAATCGTTTTTTTTACACAATAAAAGCACATAGAGCTATGGGGACTGGGTATTGTGGATGTGCTAGCGGCCATCTAGCAACCCAAGTTCTCAGCTCTATGGCAAAATCATGGTGACAGGTTCCCTTTAGGGTCCATTCACACATCCGTGTGTGTTTTGCGGATCCACGGAAAAATGAATTTTTAATATATGCAAATGAGACTCTAGGAGCAACGGGGGCGTTACCATTACACCTAGAGGCTCTGCTCTCTCTGCAACTGCCGTGCCCTCTGCACTTTGGTTGACAGGACCAGGAAATGAAAACATGATCACGTTTACTGATGGAAAAAATTCTGGCTATGCGACAATGAAAAAAAATGTTTGGTTCTTTAGTGTCAGAAATAAGCTGTTCTCTAAGTGGCTAACAGGTGAGCAATGGTTTCTTAAAAGGGTTGTCCACGCTCTGGTTACTTGTGACCAGTGTGTATATAAGATGATTGTGTGACACTTAACTTCAAACACACAGAGCCAAACTCCCAAGAGTACAAGTGCAAATGGCAGGCGCAGTGTATTTAACCCGTTCGCTACCAGTGCCGTACATGTACTACGGCACGCTGATCGGGCAGATGCAGGAGCTGCGTCCGCCCGATCAGCTGCAGGGGTCCGACAGTGACTGATAGCTGGACCCCTGCTGTATCAGTCAGCATCTGTAAAAACACAGATGCCGGCGCATTAATCCTAGATGTGACGTGGTCAGCGCTGACCACGGCACGTGCGATGTATGGAGGGAGCTGCCATTGGGTCCCCACGCTGCTGTGACGGGGACCCGATGGCTTGGACGGCAGCCCTTCCTTAAGCGTCTTGGCTGCCTTCCGTGTGAGCCTGTGAGATCCAGGAAGCTGTAAGTGTATTACAGTGTGTTATAATAATTACAGCCAATGCATTACAATACAGAAGTATCGTAATGCATTGTAAAGGGGATCAGACCCCCAAAAGTTGAATTCCCAGAGTGGGACAAAAAATAAAGTGAAAAAAATAATAAAAAATAAAGTTTTACAAAAAATGTAAAAGTGTCAAGAAACAAATAAATAAAGCGTCCTTTTCCCAAAATAAAGTAAATAAAATAAAAAATAGGGAAAAAATGAAAAGTAGACATATTAGGTATCACCGCGTCCATATTGACCGGCTCTATAAAAGTATCACATGATCCACCCCGTCAGGTGAAGGCCGTAAAAAAAAAACTGCCCAAAAAATAAATTTTCTGGACACCATGCCTCACAAAAGTGTAATACCAAGTGATCAAAAAGTCTTATGTACCCCAGAATGGTACCAATCAAACCATCATTTTATCCTGCAAAAATGAGCCTCTACCTAAGCCCAAAAAAATAAATAAATTAAATTGTCTCTCATAAAATGGCAACACAAAAACAAGATTTTATTCTGTTCAAAAAGGCTTTCACTGTGTAAAACAAAAAAATAAAATAATAGACACATTGGGTATCGCTACATTCCTAACAACCTGCTCTACAATTTTTTTTACATGAGCTGGCCCCTCAGGTGAATGCTGTAAAAAATAAAATAAAAAAAACTATGCCATTTTTGTCACCTTGCCTAACAAAAAGTTTAATATCAAGCGATCAAAAAGTCTCATGTACCCCAAAATGGTACCAATGAAAAGGTCACCTCATCCCGCAAAAAATGAGCCCCCACATAAGACAATCGCTCAAAAAAAACAATGGCACCCATAAACCAATCCACCAAATTCTGCACTGCAAAGCCATATGGCGCTCCTTCTGTTTTGACTCCTGCCATGTGCCCCCACAGCAGTTTACCACCACATATGAGGTGCTGCCATATTCAGGAGAAAATGGGTAACAAATTATGGGGTGCTTTTTCTCCTGTTGCCCCTTGTGAAAATGAGAAATGTGGGGCTAAAGCAACATTTTGTTGGAAGAAATTCAACTTTTTTCATTTTCACAGTCAAGTGTTTCCAAATTTCATAAAATGTTTAGGGGGTCAAAGTGCTCACCCCCCCCCCAATATATTCTTGAAGGGGTGTAGTTTTCAAAATGGGATCACTTTTTGAGGGTTTCCATTGTAGGGGTACATCAGGGTTTCTTTAAATACAAAATGGTGCCTAAAAACCATTCTAGCAAAATCTGTCTCCAAAAACCATATTGTGCTCCTTTTCTTCTGACCACTGGCACATGCCGATAGAGCAGTTTACCGCCACATATGGGGTATTTCTGTAAACTGCAGAATCAGAGTAATGTATATTGAGGTTTATTTTGCTGTTAACCTTTGCTGTGTTGCAAGAAAAAATTGACTAAGGGCTCTTTCACACTTGCGTTGTCCGGATCCGTCGTGTACTCCATTTGCCGGAATTACACCCCGGATTCGGAAAAACGCAAGTGAACTGAAAGCATTTGAAGACGGATCCGTCTTAAAAATGCTTTCAGTGTTACTATGGCAGCCAGGACGCTATTAAAGTCCTGGTTGCCATAGTAGTAGTGGGGAGCGGGAGAGCAGTATACTTACAGTCCGTGCGGCTCCCGGGGCGCTCCAGAATGACGTCAGAGCGCCCCATGCGCATGGATGACGTGTCCATACGATCACGTCTTGCCGCTATGTTCACCGTCTTGCCGCTATTTAGCCGTGCCGCCGCTCCGTCCCCATTGACTATAATGGAGACAGGGGCGGAGCTTCGGCGCAGCACGGCAGTTCGCGGTGAGAGGCTGCCGGACTAAAAAGTCGGACTTGCAGTACTTTTAGTCCGGCGGCCTCTCGCCGTTCACTGCCGCGCTGCGCCGAAGCTCCGCCCCCGTCGCCATTATAGTCAATAGGGAGGGAGCGGCGGCACGGTAAAATAGCGGCAGGATGGATCCGACAGGGTGAACAGCCTGTAGGATCCGTCCTGCCGCTAGTGTGAAAGTAGCCTAAGATGGAGGAGGTCCCAACACAATCATACTCTTTATGCCACTGAGGAAGGAACAATAGTTCCAAAACGCATCTGGCGAGGATAAGAACAGTGATCCTACACATTTGAAAAACCCTCCTTGTATACTGTAAGCGTAAGAACGGAGCGCTGAAAGATCTCTGAAGTCCGACATGGGTAAGGTTGCAAAGCGCATGCGCGAACATATACCAGCCAGTACAGCAAGCGCTCCAAGCGCAGGAAGACATCGGAGTCTGGTAAGAGTGAAATAACGAAGTATATAAGAGTGGACGATGCCAAAACCTGGAATATTGCCATAATTCCTGAAGTGTAAAGTATATAACACGGCAAGGCGTGTTAATTAACATCGACACCATTTGGTCCCGGCGTGAGATTAAAAACCCATTTGGCCGATTCAGTGAACTGCAGAACTATCTCGTATACAATAGAAAGAGCCTTCTAAATATATAGTGGCTTGTAATTAATGTGATTGTGATACTTACGTACATCATAACAAACAATAGGAGTGGACTTCTCATCCAAAGTGTGGACAAAGGATCACTAATTAATTGTCTTAGGCTGGGTTCACACCTGAGCGTATTCGATAATCGCTGTTTACAGGCGTTTTTATCTGGCGTTTTTGAGGTGTATTTTGGGGCGTTTCTGTATTTTGGAAACGCGCGTCGTACGCGCGTTCGTGCTATTGACCACATTGAAAAACAGAGGTGTTATGCGCGACGATACGCCCCAAAGAAGCTCCTGTACTTCTTGGGGCGGAGGGCGTTTTAAAACGCTCAGGTGAAAACCATGCCCATAGGGAAACATTTGGTTTTTGCCTGTTGAGCATTTTACAGTGTGTAGGAACGCGTTGTAAAACGCTCAGGTGTGAACCTAGCCTTATTGTTGAATGCGTGAGCTCCACATGTTAATGCAAAGTAAACAACAACAAAAATGAAGCGGACCGAGACTGCTTATTTATATTTTATGAATTTATATTTTTTAAACTATGTTATTGTATCCTATTAAATGGATATATGTTACTGTGAGCCAGCAATTTTGTATTTGTAGCAATTTTATGTATTGTTCTTGGGTAGAAGGCAGGCAGTGCTCCAGAATTGTAATTGTTTTAGTACCTGGTGAACGCCCCCTAATTAACTATTGTTGGAGTAACCAGAAAGTGGCCGACCCCTTTAAGTTCTTCAACTCTCGTCTCGGGCTACCCTTTTCACTAGCACCACAGCAGATTATACTACTGAAATCGGCCATGATAAGTCACGTTTTGGAGAAATACAGTCCATCTATAGCCTATGTTGCCATTTTATAGCATTAAACCCATAGACACCCACCTGGTAATCGGCAGTTATTGTTGAGAAGCTGCAACTACCCATACATTCCCCTTTCAGTGGTAAATTAATGCCTAGTCTGGTGATGCCAGGGTGGGAACCGCTCTTACCGACTCTCAGATCTAGTTCATAGAGGGGGGGTTCTGAATGGGTTATGATGTCCATATGTCCTCATAGGGTGTATGGAAGGTGTCTGTCATACATCATACAACCCTTATAATCTTCTAAAAAGGTAAAAGCAGATGGATGATAATAACTGAGCTCTTAGAAATGCAGTTGGCAAGCCATAGGCGACGGTTAGAACCATGACATCAGAAGACCATTGATAAACGTGATGTTGGTTTCGGACTGTAGTCCGCCTAGTAACTAGTTGCCTGTTATATTTACAACCTCTCCCTGCTTAGCTCATTACGCAGGTTCTGCAGTCACAGCGTTGGCCTGCAGGTTACCTATGTACTAAACTTTGTGCGGCACAGATGTTACTTATAACCCCCTTCACATTTTGTGTCTCGGTGCTATTCCCAACTGGCTCGGAATATCAGGTCTGTATCCTCAAAATACCTCACTCCTGCCCCAGTTTCATTTATTTAGCCATTTTAGGCGGTCTCCTGTGCTCTCTTGTCCTCATTAGCGTAAGACAATTATAGATAACTTGTACCGAAGGGAGAACTGATCTACATCCTGCAGTACCAGGCACTTCAGTTTAGCCTTGGGATATTAGGACAACATAAAATAGAATAACATGATTTCTGGCGAATATTACAGATTGTAGCCATAAGCACAGTCCACCAGAGTACCAGAAGAGCCTCCAGTGGGCCCAGGGTGTAATATTATAATACAAAGGTCTAGAAGAAAAAAAAAATTGGACCTCAGGGGTGGATTGGCCATAGATCCTACAGGGAAATCTCCCGGTGGGCCGATGCCTAGAAAGGCCACCCCAGCCCCCCTCACGGCTGCCAGCCAGGTTCATAATGATCTGATTCTCTCCTACGCATCTGGCCAGCAGCCGTAGGTGTCCTCCTGAATTCAACTGTATATACAGTACAGACCAAAAGTTTGCACACACCTTCTCATTCAAAGAGTTTTCTTTATTTTCATGACTATGAAAATTGTAGATTTACACTGAAGGCATCAAAACTATGAATTAACACATGTGGAATTATATACATAACAAAAAAGTGTGAAACAACTGAAAATATGTCATATTCTAGGTTCTTCAAAGTAGCCACCTTTTGCTTTGATTACTGCTTTGCACACTCTTGGCATTCTCTTGATGAGCTTCAAGAGGTAGTCACCTGAAATGGTTTTCACTTCACAGGTGTCCCCTGTCAGGTTTAATAAGTGGGATTTCTTGCCTTATAAATGGGGTTGGGACCATCAGTTGCGTTGTGGAGAAGTCAGGTGGATACACAGCTGATAGTCCTACTGAATAGACTGTTAGAATTTGAATTATGGCAAGAAAAAAGCAGCTAAGTAAAGAAAAACGAGTGGCCATCATTACTTTAAGAAATGAAGGTCAGTCAGTCCGAAAAATTGGGAAAACTTTGAAAGTGTCCCCAAGTGCAGTCACAAAAACCATCAAGCGCTACAAAGAAACTGGCTCACATGCGGACCGCCCCAGGAAAGGAAGACCAAGAGTCACCTCTGCTGCGGAGGATAAGTTCATCCGAGTCACCAGCCTTAGAAATTGCAGGTTAACAGCAGCTCAGCTTAGAGACCAGGTCAATGCCACACAGAGTTCTAGCAGCAGACACATCTCTAGAACAACTGTTAAGAGGAGACTGTGTGAATCAGGCCTTCATGGTAGAATATCTGCTAGGAAACCACTGCTAAGGACAGGCAACAAGCAGAAGAGACTTGTTTGGGCTAAAGAACACAAGGCATGGACATTAGACCAGTGGAAAACTGTGCTTTGGTCTGATGAGTCCAAATTTGAGATCTTTGGTTCCAACCACCGTGTCTTTGTGCGACGCAGAAAAGGTGAACGGATGGACTCTACATGCCTAGTTCCCACCGTGAAGCATGGAGGAGGAGGTGTGATGGTGTGGGGGTGCTTTGCTGGTGACACTGTTGGGGATTTATTCAAAATTGAAGGCATACAAAACCAGCATGGCTACCACAGCATCTTGCAGCGGCATGCTATTCCATCCGGTTTGCGTTTAGTTGGACCATCATTTATTTTTCAACAGGACAATGACCCCAAACACACCTCCAGGCTGTGTAAGGGCTATTTGACCATGAAGGAGAGTGATGGGGTGCTGCACCAGATGACCTGGCCTCCACAGTCACCGAACCTGAACCCAATCGAGATGGTTTGGGGTGAGCTGGACCACAGAGTGAAGGCAAAAGGGCCAACAAGTGCTAAGCATCTCTGGGAACTCCTTCAAGACTGTTGGAAGACCATTTCAGGTGACTACCTCTTGAAGCTCATCAAGAGAATGCCAAGAGTGTGCAAAGCCGTAATCAAAGCAAAAGGTGGCTACTTTGAAGAACCTAGAATATGACATATTTTCAGTTGTTTTACACTTTTTTGTTATGTATTAAATTCCACGTGTTAATTCATAGTTTTGATGCCTTCAGTGTGAATCTACAATTTTCATAGTCATCAAAATAAAGAAAACTCTTTGAATGAGAAGGTGTGTCCAAACTTTTGGTCTGTACTGTATGTCCTCAGGACAGCGATACAGTTGAATACTATGGCGCAGGTGGCAGTATTGTGTGCAGCACTGTGGTATTTGGTTCAGATTGGGCAGTCTACTGCTCCGCACTGTGGTATTGCTGGCCCTGCCTACTTCCGTTGGCCCTGCCTAATTATCTTGCCCCGCCTTCTGTCAGTTTCGACCTACAACTTAGGGCCACTTTTATGTTTTTTACAGGGCCACTTTTTTAGTTCCCAATCTGCCCTTGTTTGTCCTGCTGGGGATCTCGTCATTTTCCACTGGGTTCAATTTCTTTGAATGAAAACCTATTCGACTTTATTGATGACTAGCAGAAGGACGAGGCTTTGCACTGGTCTATTTCATTTGTTGTTTTTGTGTGTGGTTAAGGCTTCTTGCACATGGCCATAGCCCATTAAAAAAATAGGACATGCACTATTTCTTTGCAGTGCGAATGCACGGACAGAAAGCCCACAAAAGTGCTCTGTAGTCTTCTGTGGTCTTCCGTTCCATGCCTCCTCTCCGCATCGTATCTGGCGGATTGCTGATCTATTCAAGTGTACATGAGGCCTAAAAGACATCTACTGCGCCCCCATAATGTTGGCATCCACTGTACCCTTATAACAGTGAAGAAAAAGGACAGGGTTGTTTTGTAAACCTGATGTAAAACTGTGTGTATGTCAGTGAGGTGAAGAATGAAGGACTAATATGGGTCATTTGATGGTGGCATATTTGCATGTTTGGGAATATCTCCAGAACAGTCCTAGAGAGCTGAAACCAGATCTAAAATCTTTCTAATTTACCTAATTTACGTATATGACAAATTTGGTGCAGATTGGGCCAGTTGTTTGACCATGAATAAAGGACAGAACACATAAATTTATTTTTATATATATGAACATATAGGGGGTTGGATACCGAGAATACTTTCCTTAGGTGGGCCCAAAGAACCCCCGTCTGACACTGGCTAAAAGGCTGAATTATCTGTGTCGGGAGTAAACATCTGAATCCAAAAACGTGATGGATGCATTGACTTTAATGGGTTAGACAGAGTTGGATTCATCTTTGATCTTCATTTTTGGACTCCATTTAACCTGTTTTTAGTTCCTTTCAAGCATTTTTGCCAAAGAGCATACAATGGCAGACTGTGCTGTTCGGTGAAAAGGCTAGGAAGGACCTGGAAAACTGATCGTATGGCGTCCATTGATGAATCCAACTCTATTTAACCCATCTCTGAGTTGTCAGGTTCCAAAACCAGAATGTCAGAAATGTTCCATTACTAGTAAAGCGTTGTTCACATTACTATTTTGACTACTGATTTCATTATGCTTTCTGCCCATCTAAATTGCAGGACGGATGTGTGAACATAGTCTTGTGATTAAACCAATAGGGTTACACAGCACAAACTTGTGGGGATCATGTAGGGGAATTCACTGATACACCGGGGACAACACCTTGTAGGACTAGCCCAGCTGAATGTAATGATACCGTTCACTTAGTGATCCGTTGCTTCATTCTGGAGAAAAAATAATTGTAATCCATATGCAAATGAGCAGTTAAGTGCACTGAGGGTGGGCCCTGTACTCCTCCGCATTTCTCTGCCACCCATTTGTTCTTCTTGATTGACAGGGTCAGGTTCCTGCATAGACATCTTGCCTGGCCCTGTCAATCAAGGAGAGGGAGGGGCTAGCAGGGGGAGTAGGAGGAGCAAATGTGCACACAGTGTCTTGCGCCCGCCCTCAGTGCACTTATCTGCTAATTTGCATATGTATTAAATATACTTTTTCTCGAGAATGAACCTATTGATCGCTAAGTGACAGGTATCTTTGCATTCAGCCGAGCTATCCCTACCAGAATATCCTGGTGATAGATTGATTTTAACTAAATTATGTCTTTTTTTTTTTTTTTTTCTAGGAATTTATTTTAGCTGAAGATTATAACAAAATGACCCCCACAAGAACGTATTCTGGTAAGGATGTCATGTATTGGTATCTACTGTATGGACTGCCCTGATGTCTGTGCCTGCAGCGGTTTCTGAAGCCTTTTAACCTCATTTCCAGCTGTTACAGTATAGTTATAGAAATGTGGTTAAGGCTTCGTTCACACCAGCGTTCAGCCTTTCCGTTCTCCTGCTCCGTTATAGGAGCAGGAGAACGGAAAGGACGGATTGGGCACATAACTGAGCCGAGCGGAGCCTACGGACCCCATAGACTATAATGAGGTCCGTTAGGTTTACGCTCAGAAGATGATTTTGGAGCGGAGACAAAAGTCCTGCATGCAGTACTTTCGTCTCTGCTCCAAAATCATCTTCTGAGCGTAAACCTAACGGACCCCATTATAGTCTATGGGGTCCTTAGGCTCCGCTCGGCTCAGTTATGTGCCCAATCCGTCCTTTCCGTTCTCCTGCTCCTATAACGGAGCAGGAGAACGGAAAGGCTGAACGCTGGTGTGAACTAAACTGTTCCTATTTAAAACCGCATTTGAATGGTCTTTTTTTTAATTTATTTTTTATTTATTTTTGTGGTGCTGTAAAGGCATACTTTGTGTGGAGAGGTTTTCCAGATACATGTATTAATCCTATTATTAATATCAATAACACAGAAAGCAGGTGATAAAGTTATGGTGGATTGGACAGGAGCACAAAAACCCTTCTCACGTTTCTTCTGCTAGAGATGGGCTTCACTTAAATGGGTTGTCCGCTTTGTTTATATTGATGACCTATTGGCTCTGTAGCGTTCACTTGAATAGAAAGGAGCCATCCCATAGAAGTGAATGTTACGACTTGTAATTGTACCTGCTCACTGCTGCGGTGGTGATGGCGAGCAGGTAAACAATGAAGGGAAGGCAGCGCTTGCACAGAGCGCTGCTTTCTCTTCAAACAGCTGATCTGTGTGTGTGCAAGGAGTTAGACCCCCGCCAATCTGATATTGATGACCTATTCATCAGTATAAATAAAGCTGACAACCCATTTAGCAACCTAGCAGTAAGGCCTCATGCACACGACCGTTGTGTGCATCCGTGGCCGTTGTGCCGTTTTTTTTCGCGGACCCGTTGACTTTCAATGGGTCCGTGGAAAAATTGGAAAATGCACCGTTTTGCAGCCGAGACCGTGATCCGTGTATCCTGTCCGTCAAAAAAATATGACCTGTCCTATTTTTTTGACGGACAACGGTTCACGGACCCATTCAAGTCAATGATCCGTGGCCGTAGGTTACTTTCATACAGACGGATCCGAAGATCTGTCTGCATAAAAGCTTTTTCAGAGCTGAGTTTTCACTTCGTGAAAACTCAGATCCGACAGTATATTCTAACACAGAGGCGTTCCCATGGTGATGGGGGCGCTTCTAGTTAGAATATACAACGAACTGTGTACATGACTGCCCCCTGCTGCCTGGCAGCACCCGATCTCTTACAGGGGGCTGTGATCCGTACAATTAACCCCTCAGGTGCTGCACCTGAAGGGGTTAATTGTGCGTATCATATCCCCCTGTAAGAGATCCGGGGCTGCCAGGCAGCAGGGGGCAGACCCCCCTCCCTCCCCAGTTTAAATTTCATTGGTGGCCAGTGCGTCCCCCCCCCTCCCTCCCTCTATTGTAATAATAACATTGGTGGCAGAGTGTGCGCCCCCCCCTTCCTCTATTGCATTATTAACATTGGTGGCAGTGTGCGGCCTCCCCTCTCCCCACCCCCCCCATCATTGGTGGCAGCTGAGTTCCGATCGGAGTCCCAGTTTAATCGCTGGGGCTCCGATCGGTAACCATGGCAACCCCAGGACGCTACTGCAGTCCTGGTTGCCATAGTTACTTAGCAATAGTAGAAGCATCATACTTACCTGCTAGCTGCTGCGATGTCTGTGTCTGGCCGGGAGCTCCTCCTACTGGTAAGTGACAGCAATGCGCCGCACAGACATGTTACCGATCGGAGCCCCAACGATTAAACTGGGACTCCGATCGGAACTCCGCTGCCACCAAAGATGGGGGGGAGGGGAGGCCGCACACTGCCACCAATGCGGATAATACAATAGAGGGAGGGGGGGCCGGGGGGGCCGCACACTGCCACCAGTGTTATTAATGCAATAGAGGGAGGGAGGGGGGGGGCCGGGGGAGGCCGCACACTGGCCACCAATGATATTCAAACTGGGGAGGGGGGGGGTCTGCCCCCTGCGGCCTGGCAGCCCCTGATCTCTTACAGGGGGCTATGATACGCACAATTAACCCCTTCAGGTGTGGCACTTGAGGGGTTAATTGTGCTGATCACGGCCCCCTGTAAGAGATCGGGTGCTGCCAGGCAGCAGGGGGCAGTCATGTACACAGTTTGTAGTATATTCTAACTAGAAGCGTCCCCATCACCAAAAATCAAGGAAGACCCACGGACGAAAAAACGGTCACGGATCACGGACCTACGGACCCCATTTTTGCGGACCGTGAAAAAAAACTGTCGTGTGCATGAGGCCTAAGGGAGATCCTTAGTAGCCAGCAATTTAGAGCACTTTTAGAGGTGGAAGATAGTGTTTTTGTTAAATAAAGTGATTTACATTTTTGCTATTTTATTACATTGGCAGATAGACATAGGTTGTGTGACGATACAGTGACCATTTAAAGGGGTAGTCTCACTTCAGCAAGTGGCATTTATCATGTAGAGAAAGTTAATACAAGGCACTCACTAATGTATTGTTATTATCCATATTGCCTCCTCTGCTGGCTTGATTCATTTTTCCATCACATTATACACTGCTCGTATCCAAAGGTTATGACTACCCTGCAATCCAGCATCGGTAGTGGCCGTGGTTGTACACTATAGGAAAAGCGTATGATGCGATGAAAAATTGAATCCAGCCAGGAAAGGAAGCAATATGGACAATCACAATACATTTGTAAGTGCCTTGTTTTAACTTTGTCTTAAACCCCTTTAGGTTAATTCACCCCAAAAAAACTCTAACGCCAGCAGCCTTCTAAATGGGGTGCCAAGCAACTCTGGGAATCAGTCTGTCTCCGATTATTCAGGCCTCCAAGTCGAGAAGCAACGGGGCTCAGCTAAGGGAGGCAAAAGGGGGACGTTAAAGACACAGAAAATGTCTGCTTTCACAGAGATTTTCAGAAATAGTCACAGTGATCATAATCGGGATTAGATTCTTCTACTAAAATACAGATTATAAAGATTCTCCCAAAGTTGGATTAGTTTCACATTGAGGTTTCCATAACCATAGTTCTAATGTTTTTGTTTTACTGTTATAATGGGGTGACTAGAATACTGTAACCTACCTGAATCTACAGTAACTATTATAACTAGATGTGTTGTTACCATACAGCACACCAGAGCAGAGTAACCATGGTTCTCTTCATTCTGGAGATGGAGTGGATGCTGAGTACAGGTCAGGATAAGCTCTTTACCTGGCATTGCTCAGAGACTGGGGAACGTCTAGGAAACTACCGCACTACAGCCTGTGCTTCATGTCTGCAGTATCCTTTTACAGTCCTACTCCATAAAAGTGGACTCTTGTCGTGGAGTGTGCAAAACCTTTCATGGTACTTGAATATTAAAGCTCCATCATGATGTAATCTTCTCTGGGACTGTAGATCAGGGTCATATTTCATTGATTTTATGAAAACTTTTATTCTATAGCAACAAGCCCAGTAGGCTGACCACACGTATAAAATAATGCAAAGACCTGGACCTCTCACCACTCCTCAAAGCCCCTGTCTTAGATCTAGTTATTTCTGAAGACAAAAATGTAGGTGGCATGGTCCATATGGTGTACCACCTTTGTCAGATGCTTCCCGCTGACCAGTGGACGGGAACATCATCTCCAAATCCAAGTACAGTGGCAACATGTATTTTAGGGAACTTTGGGGTCACAGTCCTTTAGATTTAGGAACTAGTGTTGAGCGAACTTCTGTTTTAAGTTCGGCGTCTAAAGTTCGGCTTCCGGTTAGCGGAGAATCCCGATATGGATTCCGAATTCCGTTGTGGTCCGTGGTAGCGGAATCAATAATCGGCCATTATTGATTCCGCTACCACGGACCACAACGGTATTCGGAATCCATATCGGGATTCTCCGCTAACCGGAAGCCGAACTTTAGACGCTGAACTTAAAACAGAAGTTCGCTCAACACTATTAGGAACTTTTATGTGGTGTATATTGGGGTCAGAAAGACTCTTTTTAATATATCTGTGAAGGTTCTCATTTATCCAGGTCATGGTATATATCTGTAAAGAATAAATCAAGGCAACTGGACGTACTGTAGATTTCTTGAAAACGTTTCACTCGTTCTTCCAACGAGCTTTCTCAATTCAGAATTGAGAAAGCTCGTTGGAAGAACGAGTGAAACGTTTTCAAGAAATCTACAGTACGTCCAGTTGCCTTGATTTATTCTTTACAGATATATCTTTTTAATATAGAGTGAAAGGTCAGATGGGGACAATTAACTACGTTCTTTGAGCTAATTGTGTGGTATGCTGAGAAGATCCTGTCCCAGAAGGACTTTGATTTGGCACAACCTCAACATTGGTGAAGCATTGTACCTCATTCATTTTCACAGCACGAATGGTTCTCGGGAAGAAATGAGTACAGTAGGCAAAATAATCACGTCCATTTTTTTTGCGTATTTTCTATAAATGGTGTTCCTAATCTTTTGGAGAGGATTTATGCAGAATTCATACTGAAGGCCTTTATATGCTGAGACCTGCATTCTGAGCAGCAGCTGTGGTGGCACGTGTTACCTGAAAGCCTTACCATGGGAACCACTTCACCTCTTCCTACTGCCTCCAGCTCCCAGTCTCCAATTACAGCGGCTATAATTGAGCAGAGCCTTATGTTCTGCCCAGATGATGTGCAGTGCTTTATTAACTATTCAGTACTCTGTAAATCTCTCATATAAAAGACGGCTTTGCAGCTTTCATTTCATCTTTCTGTATACAACACAGTCTTGAAGATCTGGAGGTCTAGTAAGTGTATTACATAAAGGGAACCTGTCAGCAGCTAACACAGCCCCGTTTCCTGACCTATAATGACAAAATCATCTTGAAATTCTGCAACGTACGTGTGCAGTACGTCACCAGGACAGCTCACTTTTCTTTGTAATTCTGCTTGATAATTGACTTTTTTTTCCCAGCCTGACACCCGTGTAATCTTATCTCAAATCTGACATGTCTTTGAATCGAATGCCATGTCTAGCTTAGGCACTGTATAATGCCTTGGACCCCCACGTAGACACACACTTCTCCCTAGCTGTTTGATTCCACTTACAGCGTTTTTAGGAGCTTTGAAAAGTGTTCGGTCAATGAATTGATCCTCCTTTCCACTTCGGCTGGCACATACCAGGGTAAGAATAAAAGCGACATCATGACCTGCACATATCGCACCTGCCCTAGATAAGGCATTCAATGCCCAAGGAAGCCTGGTTACCAAGGAAGCTGACGAAGAAGATGGACTTTTCTCGAGTGAAGAACATTCACTGCACTCATCTCGCTTCCTTAGCATACAGGAACATGTGTTGTGTTTGGAGTGGGTTGGTAAATTGTTGGTGACCAGTTCTCTTTAACAGGAATGTCCACCCTTTACCATTTTTCTTTAAAGATACAAGTTTGTATATGTGGAGAAGTTCAGGTTTTACTGTGCTGTTGGTTAAGGGGTTCTCTGGGAACCTCTCCTAGAATGTGAGCAGGACTTATTGCCACCACTTGCAGAGCGGTCTAGGACGATGAGGGTGTCCTCACTACATAATAGGCTCTGGCACTTGCATATACTAAGCGGTGATGAGCGATCCTGTAGGCTGGTCAGCCATGATGGCATATCATAGGCAGGATAGCATCATTACCATGTATTGTAGAGCACTGTAGTGTCTACCCTCTAGGATGCTCTACATATAGTGGCAACCAGTCCTGCTCACGTTCTAGGACAGGTTGCTTGTGGCCATTTTAAATCATTCCTGGAGAACCCCTTTAATTTGTTTTGACTTTTATTTTCAAGAGCTGCATGAAGGTGCAGGGGCACCTTGACACCAACTGTTCTCCTTTTATAGAAAACTCTTGAAGAACATTTCCACTGTGCATATTTTTTCCTTGACTCTGATGCATCAGATTTGACGTGGAGACAAGACATGTGTTTGTTGGTGACCATTCTGGGCAGGTCACTATTCTAAAACTTGAACAAGACAACTGTAGCCTCATTACTACATTTAAAGGACATACAGGTGAGTTATTATCTGTTTACTCGTATTGCTCACTTTAGGTGGCGGAGTCATTTGCTGACTTCAGAGAAGTTGCTAGAATAAAGAGTTGTTCTCATCTGATCAACTCAGGATATGCCATCACTTTATGATTGGTGGAGGTCCTGCTTCTAGGATTTTCACCGATCCTGAAAAAATGGTCTGGGGACCACTGTGCAAAGATGTCCACAAAAAATGTGAAGGGAAGGTCCACAATGCGGACCCTTCATTTTCAGGATTGGTGTGGGGTCCAAACTCCTACAAATATCCCATGTCATGTGAGATACTCCTTTTGCTATTTGCAATGCTGGCTTCACCTTCACTGGACTTGTGTACATGTTTAATGGGGAGAGAAGAACAAGACCCTTCTGATGGTAGTGGCTAATCCCCCACAGGAATAATGCATATTAAAATGCCCAGTCCTACTTGTCCCCAATATCTGTCAAAAACCGTGGGGACACCTCCATACACTTTATATCTTTGGTTGTTCCCAACAGCATCTTTGGGTTCAGCCGGTTTTGATCTAATATGTATTGTATGGACAACTTTACCCAAGTTCTACTGATCAGCATCACATCAGTTTGCTATATGAGTTGGCCATTTACATATCCAGTTATCCAGAGGTCTCCACGGTAAAATGGTGATTCATAGAAGCATGTCATGTTTAGTCACCACAGGCTGATCCAGAAGCTGTTACTCATGGAGAACCTTATTTCATGCCAGCCGATACCGCCTGATGTTGTAGAAACCCGAACGAGAACGCACTCTGATATCCAGTGATTGATTATTGTGTATTAAATCTGCCTTTTTATCATGGCGTCCTAATGCGGACAGTATTACTATAGTACCTTTCCCATAGAGATAATAGTCTTATGATTATGTATTTTGTTATGTAGCTTTATGCTATTGTGTTGCTGTCATATACAGTTGGCCCATAGGGATGTGCTTAGATTTTCCATTTGGGCAGCATTAGCTCACTGTTTATATTGAGAATTCAAGGCGCGTTCACGTTGCTAGATTTCACTGTTATTCCCATACAGCAGTCATCAGTGGGTTTAGACCGTGCAAATCATCTAGGAATTAACATCACCTTCTAATTACAGCAATTTACTAGTTCAGACTTTCTCTTAATCCCCAGGTCTTTTTAGCTGTCTGCTTTTTCCATGACTAGTGTGACAGAGCTGGCTTATCACTGCCTTGTGCATCATGTTTTCTGGTATTTTTAGTGTGATCTGCTTTACGGTAAAAAAAATTAGCTTGTGATTTTAAAGAGGTATTCCGATTAATGATTACATTTATCTGTTTAGAGAATAGGCAGTTATAAAATTTTCTAATTTACATGTATTTAAAATTTTGCTCGCACACCTTATCTGCACATTAGCCGCTCTCTAAAAAGAAAAAAAAAATGATACGGCCCATGCGAGTCCTGTAAAATACATCCATAGGACATCGGCATAAGGCCTCTTTCACACTACCGTTTTTTTTTTTTTTCGTTTTGCAGGCCGTTTTTTGCGTTCTGTATACGGAACCATTCATTTCAATGGTTCCGCAAAAAAAACAGAATGTACTCCGTATGCATTCCATTTCCATATTTCCGTTTTTCCTTTCCGTTGAAAGATAGAACATGTCCTATTGTTGCCCGCAAATCACATTCCGTGGCTCCATTCAAGTCAATGGGTCCGCAAAAAAAACTGAACACATACGGAAATGCATCCGTATGTCTTCCGTATCCGTTCCATTTTTTTTTCTGAACCATCTATTGAAAATGTTATGCCCAGCCCAATTTTTTCTATGTAATTACTGTATACTGTATATGCCATACGGAAAAACGAAACCGAAACACAACGGAAACAAAAAACGGAACAACGGATCCGTGAAAAACGGACCGCAAAACACTGAAATAGCCATACGGTAGTGTGAAAGAGGCCTAAGACTAAATATGGTTTCAGTTATGTGACTTCAAGCTGGTCATGTGATCTCTGGCATTCAGTTAACTGTCCAGATATCTAACAGGTGAATGGCTGTTTATTGAGATGCAGCACATATGTATACAGTATATACAGAATTAGTGCCTGCAGCTGTCTGTCAGTGTAGAAAAACATCTAACATTGTTCTCCCTGTCTCCCCTCTGTGTCGTGTTTTTTAGTGTTTTTTTTTTTTTTTACCGTTAACTTTATTGACAACATGACATCACCTAGAGACAAGTAGCCATTGTACAAATCACCTGGAAACAGGCAGCCATATAAACACACATACAGTGAAAAAGCTGTTATAGCCACAATGGTTTCCACCATTAGTTCTTTGTAGTTATCCCACGGAAGTGTCCTGTGTGCTGACCCAGCACATATATGTCATGTCACACTATTGCTTACTGAATGTCAGTGGGGTGTCTCTCGTGACTGATGTATTACACAGAATTGACCGATACATGAGCTATACCATTCTGCTGTGCAGATAGGGGTCAACAGCCTGATCTAAGCAGGTATGTAAGCAAAATTTTAAATAAATCTGTAGTTGAAAATTTAAATACATAAATAAAAACCAGAATATCCCTTTAATTCTGTGTTGCCACCAAAGCTGCCTGTATGTAGAATACATGTCCAAAAGGTTCATACACTTGGGTGACCATATCGTAACCTATCGGATATTGTACCACCCATGACAAAATATATATATTGTATGTAGACCTAGAAAGGAACCCCCACACATGCACCCCACTGTTACCGCTGGATAGGTGAAAAGATGCTGATTCGGAGTACCTCCTTTTTGTCTGTACTCTCTGGTATTTTCCAGCAGTCAGCCCTCAAAGGGTCGATGTGCTGTATGCCAAAGTAATACCCTGGACTCCTAAGCTCCGTGTTATAATGGAGAGGACACAATCCAGACTTGGGATCACCCAGGGGCAGACTGGGAACTTAAAGTGGCCCTGGAAAAAATACTAAAAGTGGCCCCGTTTTGTAGTCGGGTCCAAATTGATGTAAGGCGGGGCCAACACAAGTAGGTAGCGCCAGCAATGCCATATTGCGGCACATTATACCACCCTACCACAGAACCAAATACCTCAGTCAATCACAAAATACTGCCAGCAGAACAAAATAAGTCCCCAAAAACTTCCACTGGCTACCCGTGAGGAGTGCTCAGGTGGCCCCTTGGGCATCGGCCCACCTGGAAATTTCCCTGTTAGGTCTATGGCCAAATCCGCCCCTGGCATCACCTCTCCAGCCATTGCAATAGTTTTTGGGGGTAAAGCAGTGACAGATACCCTTTACTGATCAAGACTGGCCTAAGTAATTTTCTGGTAAGTGATTATGATCACTTACTGATTATGATAGCTTAGGCTGGGTTCAGACCTGAGCGTTTTACAGCGCGTTCCTACGCTCTGTAAAACGCTCAACAGGCAAGAACCAATGATTCCCTATGGGAATGGTTCTGCCCTGAGCGTTATACAGCGCGTACGATCGCGCTGTAAAACGCCCGACGCCCCAAGAAGTACATGAGCTTCTTTGGGGCGTCTTGTCGCGCGTTCCCGTACATAGACTTCCGGGAACGCGCGACAATGGGCGTTTGCTTGTTCCGGAGCCGCGATTGTTCCCGAACGCTCAGGTCTGAACCCAGCCTTACAGATGAAAGTCCCATTCAGCCCACAGCTTTACACTCCTGACTTCTGTATGAATATGGACTCGTAGATCTGCCGAACATTCAGGCTTGTGGCCATAGGGTGGGGTGGGATAGCGGATGTCAGACAATTTCATAGACCGCAAATAATTCACCCACATCAGGCCATTTAGGACACCAGGCATGGTGGTGTCAGCATGGCCATTTTTGTCCTTTTCAGGATAAATCCTCGTTCTCTGGAAAAAAAAAACTAATAAAACAGATGCGATCTGCGTCCTTGTTTCCCTGATGACAGATTTCAAGGGATAGTCAGTTTTCCAAGAAGCAATAGTTGTTTTTGACACAGTAAGGCCTCATGCACACGGCCGTTGTATTGGTCCGCATCTGTGCCGCAGTTTTGGCGGCTCGAATGTGGACCCATTCACTTCATAAGGGCCGCAAAAGATGCGGACAGCACTCCGTTTGCTGTCTGCATCCGTTGCTCCGTTTCGTGGCCCCGCAACAAAAATATAACATGTCCTCTTCTTGTCCGTGCTTTGCGGACAAGAATAGGCAGTTATATTAAAATTGCGGAACGCGCACGGACGCCATCCGTGTTTTACGGATCCGCGATTTGCGGACCGCAAACACACAATGGTCGTGTGCATGTAGCCTAAACGGTACAAAACAACTGAAAGCAGGAAAAGGATGAAGATAAATTAAAGCGTAACATTTGCTAATGATACAGCCCTTGTAGTCAAAGGTGGCCGGAGAAACTGTTGAATTGTTAATGACTTGTCAGAGGTGCTAGTGGACTAATGATTCCGGGTGTTTTCTAGCAAGTCCCGCTCATTATAGCCAGCCTTGTTCATGCTTCACTTTGACATGACTAACAATCAATAGACCCTGTACTCCTCTGACGGATCTGCTCTGTGAAGTGTTGGTTATTAGCTGTAAATCAGAACTTGTAGACATAAGAACCGTCCAATGACTCAAGATACGCCCAAGTGACCTGTAAATCCTGCGATGACCCTATTAATCTCTGCTTCATCCCCAGCTGGTGTGACGTCCTTGTGTTGGGACCCGGTACAGAGACTTTTATTTTCCGGCAGTTCTGACCACTCCATTATCATATGGGACATCGGGGGACGAAAAGGAATGGCTCTAGAACTGCAAGGACATCAGTAAGAAACTGTGGGATTCTTCTGGAGGGCTTCACTTCTATATTGGAGGCTCTGTTCACAGCCTCTGTCAGATTTGAAAGCAGGAATAAGTCGGCATTTCACAGTAGTCTTGCTGTGGTGGAATCATGGTGGACCCCGTAATAAGCTAAAGGGGTCCACCAGGCGTCTTTGGGATCTGCCGTACAGCAGAGCCAGCACAGACGCCATGACACAGAAGTGAACAGAGTCTAAAATGTACCTGTCTTTATATAGCTGTTAGTATAAATCACTAGTACATGTCAATGTATGAAATATGTCTTCCTCACCATCCAGCAGTCTGCAGTTTCCACGCTTTTGATTGCATTTTTGTGTCCATTCAGTAGCTGAAAAAAATCTGTCTAGATTAATACAGTTAAGAAAAATGAGGGAAAAGAAGATGTCTGTGCGACTATGAAAGGCTGAGAAGGGGGTGCTTCTGAGCACCCTAATAGCCTCACACCAGGAGGAGACGGCCCGCTCAGCAGGGACGGGTAGAGGAATGTTTTCAAAAAGGATTCAGAGGGATAGAAAAGACCACTAGAGCTGATTAGAGATGTATTCCCTGTGTGCCAGGAGATCCTCCATTTCCCCAATGCCTTCCACACTGTTTATGGCTGTATGACAGCTGGGTGCAGCAGGTGCCTCCACCTCTGCCCTGTCGACAGTAGGGCACACAAGACCCTGGGTTAACCTCTGATAGCACAGTAAAGGCCCTTGTACACTGGCAGATTATGGGTCCTATTATTGGGAACGAATGTTTGTACAAACGCTCGTTCCTGATAATTGGCGGGTGTAAATGTGCAACCGATCACCCACAATGACTCTGTGTAAGGACAAGCAGTCACTCATCCCTGTACTCGTCACTGCAGCTATAACCTCTGCTCAAGATCAGACCATTATCTGGATCGTTTGGTTTGTTCATGAAAATTGCCTGGTTAGTTGGTTATGCAATAATGATTTTTATTTTTATTTTTTTGGCAACCTTTTCCCCCAAAGACTCCGAGGTCCTTCTCTTCCAGGCCTACGATGCTCCTCTGGACTGCCTAGCTGTAAGGCCTAGGTCCAGTTTGACGAACTTGCGTTATGACAAATGGTCACATGACGCAAGGGGATCCGGTCTCCACCGCGGCCAGTGATTGAATGTGGCAATGTCAAACCGGATGTTTACAGCGATGGGGCCCAGCGGAGCAGCCCAGGCCTGGAGGAAAAGGAGCAGGTAAGTAGGCTTTCCTTTACAGGTTCAGCCAAGTAGGGGGTTTTCCAAAAAAACTAACAAAAAAAACCATTCTTTCACAACCCCTTTTAAGAAACTCTTAGCCTGCCTCTATAAATCTGCGCCTGTCCTGTATGTCTTTGTGTATATTTAGGGTCCATTCACACGTCCGTTTTTTATTTCCTGATCTGTTCCGTTTTTTCAGGAACAGATCAGGACCAGATCTGGACCCATTCATTTTCAATGGGTCCTGGAAAAAATCGGACAGCATAATGTGTGCTGTCCGTTTCCGTTGTTCCGTTCCGCATGTCCGTTTAAATATAAAACATGTCCTATTCTTGTCCTGAAAAATTGGATCCTGGTACAATACAAAGTCAATGGATCCACAAAAAACGGATGACATTCGGATGTCATTCCGTATGTCATCCGTTTTTTGCGGATTCCGTTCCTGGAAACACATAACAAATTTTTTTTTTTATTTTTTTTTTTCAATTTTTTTTCAAAGAAATCCAAACAACTTTATTTGATTATTGAAATGTATACATGTTTCCGTTTTTTGCGGATCCGCAAAAAACGGATGACATACGGAAACATTTTCAGGAACAACGGATCCGCAAAAAACGGACCGTTTTTCAGGATGAAAAAAAACAGGACGTGTGAATGGACCCTAAATCTGAAAATTTTTATTTACATTTTTTAACATTTTACAGGAAAAGCAAAAACATCCAATCCAGACACAGGATATATTAATGGGTACATTCATTCCATTGACCATGTGTAGTATGTTTGAGACTGTTGCAGACCACATTCAGCATACGACAATAAAAGTACATGGTACCAAAGCGTACTCCAATATCAGTAATTTTTGTTATTGAATATAAACAGACCACCCAACAATCCACCCACCCCCCCCACCAGCGAAGAGACGGACACGCCACCACCGAGATGCTCAAGATGTACCTGAACAGCGAGACAGATGTCACCAGGGCCGTCTTTAATATTGATTGGACCCTGGGCAAGAATTTACTTGGGCCCCCTGGATCCCGCCTTCCCACACCCTAGCATGCAATCACGCCCTCCACCACAACACACACACAAAAAACAAAATCCACACACTTCGTAGAGTAGTAAATTTTAATCATTATGAGTGGCCACTAGAGGTGTTCCTTGGCAGTAGTGTAAATACTGCCTTTTTTTCTGAAAAGGCAGTGTTTACATTAAAAAGCTTGCAGAGACATGTTATAGACACCAGAACTACTACGTTTAGCTGTTGTGGTTCTGGTGACTATAGTGTCCCTTAAAGGGTTTGTCAGGGTTCAGAGCTGAACCTGGACATACCTACATTTTTACCCAGGCAGCCCCCTGACTTGAGCATCGGAGCAGTTCATGATCCGATGCTCTCCTTTGCCCTGCGCTAAATCGCGCAGGGCAAAGGCCTTCTCAGGAGTTCAGGTGACGTACCAGGCTCTCCATGGGGCTGCCAGGAAGCCCGGCGATGTCACCGGCACTGATAGGCGGGCTTTAGCGCTGCCCTAGCCAGTAAAACTGAAGTCACCGAACACACTGCCGGGCAGAAGCTTCCACCCGGCGGTGTTATTGTAAACAAAAGAGCCCTTGCCCTGCGCAATCTAGCGCAGGGCAAGGGAGCGCATCGGAGTACGAGATATTCTGATGCTAACATCAGAGGGGCTGCCTGGATAAAAATATGGGTATGTCCGGGTTTATCTCTAAACCTGGACAACCCCTTTAATATAGAGAAAAAAATGAATCCGCACAAAAGTATCAAATAAAATGGCTGTATCATTATTCCAAAAAATAAAAAAGCACAACTTCTGACACAAATATATAGTATTTTGCAGGTTACTGTGCAGATAGTATTGTACTACTAACCCCTCCATCCACCCCTACATACAGGGTAATACAGCGCCACATACCTCTTACATCCAGTGACGTCTCTTTGATGTAGATGTTCTCTTTCCTCATCTTCTCCTTTCAGACCTTCAGACCGGACCACCATTTTTTAGCCATTTCTCGTCTCTGCAGTTTGACAAACAGAATCTTAGTTTACTACTTTTCCATCATCCTCCCATCTTCTGGACAAATCATCCTACCACCCCCAATACTGTGCCGCTGTGCTCTCCAATACTATACTGCACAAACAGATAAACCCCCTGATAATAGTAGTACCATGCAGATAGTGCCCTTCAACAATTATTGGCACATAGTGCCCTAAAATAACTGCGCCCAGCAAATAGTGCCCCTGACACTAATAGTGTAAACATAACGTCCCCCAAAAATAATTGTGGTAAGCTGATACTGTGCCAAGGTGCCCCCACAGTAATAATGCTCCCAAAAGTCCCACCAATAAGAATAATTCTCTGCTAGAGCACACATGGTAGTAATAGTGCTCCTACAGTGCCCCCAACATGTACCCACTGTGACCCAGAAGTAATAATGCTCCCATAGTGCCCATACTAGTAATCATGTTCCCCATAGACCCCCAGTAGTAATAAAGCCTATCATAATGCTCCCAGTAGTAATAATTCTCCTTATAATATTACAGTACAAAAAATACCCCCTTTTAATGCCCCCAGTTGAGCTAATGTCCCCATAATGTTCCAGTATAAAATACCACTATATAGTGCCCCCAGTAAATGCCCCCATAGTGCTCCTCTCCCCCCTTCTTCCTAGTGCCCCCATAATGTACCAGTATAAAATGCCCCATATATAGTGCCCCAGTAGATGCCCTCAGTGTCCCCCACAATTTGCAAGCATAAAATACCCCTTCTTAGTGCCCCCCATAGATGAGCCTATAGTACTCCTCTCTCCCCTTCCCCATAGTACCCACCATAATGTGCCCCAGTATAAAATGCCCCTATACAAAGCCCCCATATAAAATACCCCTTCTTTGTGGCCTCAGTAGAAGCCCCCATAGGGTTCCTCTCCCCCCTTCCCCCATATAAAATACCCCTTTTTTGTGGCCTCAGTAAATGCCCCCAATAATGTGCCAGTAAGAAGTGCCCTTATAGATGCCCCCTAGTGCCACTCAATAATGTGCCAGTAAGATGTGCCCCCATAGATGCCCCCTAATTATGTGCCAGTAACAAGTGCCCCTGTAGATGCCGCCCAATAATGTGCCATTAAGATGTGCCTCCATAGATGCCCCACAATCATGTGCCAGTAACAAGTACCCCCATAGATGCCCCCTAGTCATGTGCCAGTAACAAGTGCCTCCATAGATGCCCCCCAATCATGTGCCAGTAACAAGTACCCCCATAGATGCCCCCCAATCATGTGCCAGTAGTAGTACCATATAAAAAAAAGAAACACTTATACTTGCCTCCATCAGGCTGGCAGCGATACGATGCAGGCCTCTTCTGGCCTGTGTCCCGCGCTGTACAGCTCAGGCAGCACGATGACGTCATTGTGCCACCTGCATCGGCCTCTTATAGGCTGCAGGCACTAGGCCTGTAGTCTATCAGAGGAACAGGGAAGGGGAGACGCCTTTGCCTCGCCGCAACACTTCCATCTGTATCGCTGTCCTGAGGACGGCAATACAGATGACTATGGAGATGAGCGCTTCCGCAATTGAAGCGCTCATCTCCCTGTTCCCTGTCGCCGCTCCCCAGGAGCAACTGGGCCCGGGGCAGCTGCCCCTTTTGCCCCACGTTTAAGACTGCCCTAGATGACGCCCATACTCTAGAACAGGGATGCTCAACCTGCGGCCCTCCAGCTGTTGTAAAACTACAACTTCCACCATACCCTTCTGTAGGCTGATAGCTGTAGGCTGTCCGGGAATTATGGGAGTTGTAGTTTTGCTGTAGGGCCGCAGGTGGAGCATGCCTGCTCTAGAATATGTACACTGTGCTTCGCCTGATATCCATCCCGATTTCCCTTCCCATTTTGAATCTCACATGTGTACGATACTACATCACACTGACCTCTAAGACCATTTCTTTCACATCATTCCGGAGAACCACAGGCCCAACCTAAGTCACCTTAGACCTATACTCAATCCATTTGTCCCAAATTTTGGAGAACTTGGCCAAGCAATTTCTTTTAATGTATACACCCTTTTTCCAGGCGTAAGATCTCTGCCATTCTACTCAAGAACTCTGCCCCAGATGGGGATTGGGGTCTAAGCCAATATTTAGCAATTCATTTTCTGGCTTGGAAAAGCAGACACTGCGCTCCCAGTCGGGTATTTTGATTTTTGATATTCAATATTCCAATTACACATGTCCTGGTGCCAAACGGGATCACAATTTGATATGCATCCTTACCAGAGGCAAGTAGTCTTTGTGTATATTACATTAGACATAGGCCGGGGCTGTTACAGCTAGTAGTGAATAACTGATGAGTCCATGGCATCTGTTGCTGCTGGTTTTCTCCTTGTATTCAGCTATGAGATCTGGGTCCGATGATGTGTTAGCACGAGGATCGCTGTGACACCCGGGGACGCCAACCGATGGCTGTTGCCTAGAAACGGGTTGTGCCGAATTCTGACTGCTTGTGGGAATAAATGTCTGCACAGGATTGATTTTCATATCTTTCTGTTTAGACATTTTGATGTGCCGGAACACTACTTAAAGGGGTTGTCTGCTTTTTACTATTAATGACCTATGCTCAGGATAGATCATCAATATCAGATTAGCAGGGGTCTGACACCCTGCACCCCCACTGATCAGCTGTTTGAAGAGAAGGCAGCACTGGTACAAGCGCTGCCTTCTCTGCTCTGTTTACCTGCTGGCTGCAGCAGTTGCAGAGGTGAGCACTGTCATTACAAGTATGGCTTCCGCATTCACTTCTATGGGACTGTCTGTTCATGTGCATACTACAGAGCCGTTCCATAGCTGTGAATGGGGACGCCATACTTGTAATTACACCTGCTCACCACTGCAATAGCTGCGGCGAGTAAGTAAACAGAGCAGAGAAGGCAGCGCTTGTTTGAGCACTGCCTTCTCTTCAAACAGCTGATTGGTGGGCGTGCTGGGAGTCAGACCCCTGCCGATTTGATATTGATGACCTATTCTGGGGACATCAGTAGTAAAAATCGGACAACCCTTTTTAATTTAGTTTGCATGACCATTCACTTTTCTGCTGGAGACCAACTTAGCTGGCCATGCACATTAGATAAAAGTCAGCCGAAACTACCGGATTGGGCAGGACCAGCTGAACATCCAGTGTGTATGGAGTCCTCCCGGCTCTTCCCCTGTCAGCAGATATCAGGGGAGATGAGGATCGGGCAGTTGGATTACTTTTATTCTCAGTTAAGAGTTGTTTGGCAGCAGCCTCCTCCTCCTCCCAGTTCAGGGTGCATGAACGCTCAGCCGAGCATGCATGTGTATGGAGCTGTCTCAGCTTCTGACATCTGTAGGAGTAGTAACTGCATCGGTCAATTTGAACAGTGGTGATAGATTTATTTCTACACATGTAATAATGATCACTAGAAGTGATTTAAAACCTACAGGTGAAACTAAAAAAATTTGAATATTTGTGCAAAGTTCATTTATTTCAGTAATGCAACGTAAAAGGTGAAACTAAGATATGAGATAGACTCATCACAGGCAAAGTGAGATATGTCAAGACTTTGTTATAATTTGGATGATTACGGCTTCCAGCTTATGAAACCCCAAAGTCACAATCTCAGGTCCCCTTTGCTCGGGGGGTACGGATTAATTAGCTGACTAGAGTGCGACACTTTGAGCCTAAAATATTGAACCTTTTCACAATATTCAAATTTTAAATTGCATTACTGAAATAAATGGACTTTTGCACGATATTCAAATTTTTCGAGTTTCACCTATATATGTTTTTTTTTTCTTCATTTTTTTTAAATTGCTTAATATAAAACTGAGAGAAAATCTTCCTAATTTTTTCACACTTGAACCCTACCTGCACCCACAGAAACATGAAAGAAAGGGGGAAAAACGCAAACCTCCCTGCACCCTCTCTTTTCCAAATCCAGGGACCTAATATCGGCCTGAAATTTTGTATACTATCGTTTCTGGCATACATCTGGTACTCCAAATTTATTGACATGCATTTTTTTTTTTTTTTTTTTTAGCGATCCCCCCCTCACGGAATCCAACACGTAATTCAATGCCGACTTGCTGCACAATACAAGTGTATGGCCGGCTCCGAGGGTTCCGTACTGCTGGTCATACACTTGTGTTATGACGGCGTGCAAAACCAATTGCTTCTAAAGGCATTCCGTTTGGCATGCCGGCATTGAATTACGTTATGGATTCCGTGACAACGGAATACATTATGTTGGTCACCTAAAACCCACACTTAAACCTGAACTCGAACCTGCCAAAAGGCAGGTCGTCTCAACTCTAAACCCTACCTAAGGTTCCCAGTCCTTAACGACAGGCCATGTGGCAGATTTATGTTAAGACGCCAGTCTTAGAACAAGTCCGTTGGAGTAAGAGGCGCTAAAGTTATTAAAAGGGATTATCCCATGCCTAATGTAAAAAATGAAATTCCGATATCGTATAGGACACGACAAGCTCTAACAAACCTGGAACCAGCCCTGTACCTCACATGGATCCAGATCTGCCCATATATTGCTGCAATTGCTCTGCTAGATTTATTTCAAGCTGGCCGCTTAGGGAGCATGTCCTTTTTGTTGCAGCTGGTGGCAGTTGAAGGATGGAGCTGAGAACGTATGTCAACCTCAGTGAGCTGGACAGAGAATTTAGAAAAAGGGCAAAGAGCAGGTGGCGCTATATAGAATTCAGTGAAAATTTTTTAATTCCATGCAATTACAAAAGTATTCAGATCCAGTTGCTGGTTTGAAAATTCTATAATATTTTTCGCGGGACAACCCCTTTAACAGGAGCAAACCTCCTAATGCATTTGTCGTATCTTGGATACTCTTGTATGTGCGCGATAAACGGAAATGGCTGGCGTAGTTTTCAGCTTTAATTTGCGTTAATATTGTGGAATAAGCACATCTATCATGTGACAAAATAACAGAATAGTAATTTACTATCGGGGTGTCAGGCCAGCTTCCTCATTCCCCTCCCAGTCTTTGTGACTCACTACCTATAATATACCGGTACTTATGCCTTTCGCTATGGATGTGCCGTACAGTTTGGAACACCCTTTTAATTTGTAACCTGAACCAGAATATTATGACATCATTTAAAAGATGGTTCCACCCTAAAAATTTCATTGAGAGAAATATTGTTCCCCATTTATTATCCACTATCTTCTCTTTTATTAGTTTAAAACCTGCATGATTCTACATAGGCAGTCTATTAGTCAGCAGGTCGCAGGCTTAGGAAATGGTAAAGGATTCCGGCTATTAACACATTATGTTCCAGGACAATCGCTCTTTTCAAATCGTACATGTGGTTGTTCTGCTACAGAGAGTCTCTCCCCTATGGTTCTCTATGTTGGGCCATTGCTCTATTATTCCTACTAGAAGTTTACAAATGAATTGCCAGCAGTCTGCAATAAAGGGGTCCAGCTGGGTGTTACCAGTTTTGGGTGTGTCCCTACACAGTCTGACGCTGGCAGCACTGATTGGATAGTATCAGACTATGCGGTAACACCCAGCTGGACCTTTTTTTTTGCAAACTGCTGTCAATTCATTCATAACCTTTAGCAGAAATAATGGAGGAATGGCACATCATAGAGTCAGAAGAATAGATGCTCCAGAATTATTACATGAGGAATACAAGTAGTTACGACAGAAGACATGTCAGGAGGGGGGACAGGTCGTCCAGAGCAGCCACGTATGTGGTGTGGAAAGGATGGTTCATGCTCTGTACTGTAGATAAATGGTGTTCATTCTATGGCGCCCTAAGCGGAGTCCTATTCTGTAGTGATGTAGTAACTATTAGCACCCTCTGTTTTGCAGTATGTGATATCATTTCACTGAATAGATTTTTGTCTTTGCCTCCAGCGACAAGATCCAGTCCATCGCCTATGCGCACCACTCCAGGCAGCTCATTTCCTGCAGTGCGGATGGTGGGATAGTAGTCTGGAACATGGATGTGGAGAGACAGGAGGTTAGTTTTATATATATATTGAATTTGGTTTATTTTTTCTGATCCTCCCCCAGTAAATGTAATATAATAATTACCCTGTTATCCCTCCTCCAGCTCTGGGTGGTGGTAGCCATCTTGCTTCCTGCGTGGCTTTGGATAAGGCTACATTCACACAAACTTATTTTGTTTCCTTGTCCATTCCGTTTTTTGTTGCGGATAGGATGCAGACCCACTCATTTCGATGGGTCCGCAAAAAATGCGGACAGCACACAGTGTGCTATCCGCATCCGTATGTCCGTTCCATAGCCCAGCAAAAAAAATAGAACATGTCCTATTCTTGTCCATTTTGCGGACAAGGATAGACATTGTTACGATAAATTTGCAAAAAAATAAATAAAAAACAGATGCCATACGGACGTCATTGTTTTTTTTCGCGGACCGCAAAACACATACGTCGTGTGAATCTAGTCTAACACTTGATGGCATGCTTGCACTAAGTGTGGGTGACACAGGCCATTCTCTCCGGTTATTATACAACGGTTGGAATATTTTTGGGCTGCTGCATAGCAAACAGTGGGGTAAAGTCATTACAGGATTCGTTAGAAACTGCTAATTAAACTTCCAAATGAAAGCTTATGTTAGGAAACTCCGGCTTTCTCCGTTTTTGCTGCAGGAATCGCAGCGAGTCTTCTGTCGCTTTCAAGCTTAGCATTGGTTGTGGGGAAAACAGCATAAATTGGCATGCTGCGGAATCAAAACCCTCAGCGCAAGTCAGTTTACGCTGCAGGTATTTTGAAGTCTCATCCACTTTGCCCTATTTTACAGTAAATACGGCAGATTTTCCGTATGCAGTTGAGCAGTGGGGAATTTGCAGCATTTACGCCACGTGTGGTCAGACCTTTACCTAGCACCTGTTCCATAGAATGGGTGACGCTGTATTATCGGTCTACCACTTTAACCACTTCCTTCCACTTTCTGTCAATTTTTCCACCCTAAAGTGAACAGCCGTTAACATTTCAGTTGTTCTGCAAGGACTTTGACTTATTCAGAGTTGGATGGAAAGAAGGTTCTGGTATATTTGGTAATATCCATAGTAAAGTCCTACAGTATGTTTGCCAGGTATCCATTGGGCTCTATTCACCCAGCGGGGGCCAAAGGACTGTCCTGCGTTGGCCTGGTATACATTGCTCAATGCAGAGCTAAATGTGGCCTGCACTGGTGAGGATCATATAGGAGACCATAGATTTCATTGGTGTCCAGGAAAGGGGTTAAAATCAATACATTTAGCAATCCTTGAATGTCCAATTTAAAAGACAGTAAAATTCCAGTAGTCTGTTTTGTTAGCCTTAAAGAGACTCTGTCAGACATGATCGTCCCTGTTAAATGAAGCATATTGCCTGGTAGGGTTGATCATGCTGATTAAATTGATGTGTGTCTTATAGCCAAACTATCAACTGCTGCAGCGATTATATTAGTTTTTATGTTTATGAAGATAACCTAGCTCGGTGTCCTTGTTTTGTAGATCTGTGGTTTGCAGTCCGCAAAACAGACAAGGTCTTCTGAATGGGGCCTTAACAAGAGGATCGGATGTGGAAATTCAAAGCATCGGTCCTTCTCTCCCGTTCTATTTCCTTTTCAAAATGTTCTCACGTTTTTAAACGTAAAGGGGTTATCTGAGACTATAAAAAGCTCCCCCATATGTCGGGCCCCACACTTTGAATATACTTACCCCACTCCCCACGCCGCTTCTGGTCCCCACACCGCCGCTGCTGCTTCTCCTCATGCGCGGATAAAAACATCCAGTGTCGGGGGGTGGGAGCAGCCAATGGCAAGCGGGGACCAGGACGAGCCTCGATAGCATTACGGATGACGCTAGGGAGGCTCGTCCCTGTCCCGGTCTGCCATTGGCTGCTCCTACCCCCGACACCGGATGTGTTTATCCGCCCACAGGGAGAAGCAGCTGCGGTGGTACGGGGAGCGGGGTAATTATATTCAATGTGAGGGTCCTAGCATAAAGGGGAGGCTTTTTATAGTCTCAGATAACCCCTTTAAGATCCAAGCAGGACCCATTCAGTCGCATCCACCAAAATAATGCAGTAGACCCATATAATATTTTTAGCATAACCTGTGTGAGCTGACAGGGTGAAGTTTTCTAATTGGTGCATCCCATTTTCAACTGGATCAGTTCCATGTAAGTAAGGACTGATAATGGGAGATGGATAAAATAGTAATGAACTCCGTCCTGATGGAGAAAAGTGTGGTATGAGCGGTCGTGTTTTCTCGATTGTCATCGTTACAGGTTACGTTACCTTAAATTTATAGGTGCATTAATAATAATAAGACATGGTGGTTGTGATTGCTCTGCCCTTGCTTTAGATACTGTATGTATCCTGGTTGTGATGGTCAGTTCGCCAGCGAACACATGCGGGCTGCCATCTATAGTAAGGTAGACTCAACCGTCCCGTGATGCACAGGTAAGCCCTTACCTGTCCCTGTGCCGCGAGCCGGTCTGAAATCAATTGCAGTCACCGGGAGCAGGCAGTTCCGAGAACATCCTGATGAAGGCCCCCGGTGTCTGTTCTCGGAACTGCCTGCTCCCGGTGACTGCATTTTATTTCAGACCGGCTCGCGGCACAGGGACTGGTAAGGGCTTACCTGTGCATCGCCGGACGGGTGAGTCTACCTTACTAAAGATGGCAGCCCGCATGTGTTCGCTGGCAAACACTGCAAACTGATCATCACTGATGATGGGTATTGATCGTCACCTCGTTCAGTATCATTTTTGACTATAGATGGTAATAAAGCATCTATTATTGTGTGGGTGACCATTTTTAACTTTTTGCATCTCCTGTTATGATTTGTCTGCTTCCTCTCCTTTTGAATATGCTAATAAGGAATAAAAGAGCCCATGGAGCTGTACTTATCCCTAAATTAGCCCAGCTGCACCGTCAGAACGAAGGCCGGCTCCTCCCCCCCCCCCCCCAGCCTAGCCTAGCCTAACCTCCTCGACGTAATCAAGATGCAGCTTCAAATCTTGCGCAGGTTTGTGAAATTCGGTGGGCATCGGCTTTTTCAACTGAACTGTACATACATCAGTAGTAAGCGCAGTATTGTTGACCCGGAACTCGCCATCCTGGCATGCACAGTTCAGTTAAAGAAGCCGATGCCCACTGAAGTTCACAGATGGCGCAGACGCACATCTTATCAGATTTGAAGCAGCATCATGATGGACTACGATGAAGCAGGGAGCTGTCCTAAAGACACAGATAGTTGAAGTCGGGACATGCAGGGGTCCGGACAGCTGACGGCCTTGGCCCGCCAGTTGAGTGCCCCTGGCATACAGCAGTCATCGGCACTGTATATGCCCGAACAATCCTTGTGTGATTTTTTTATTTATTTTTCTGCACATACAGTTGTCGGCAGCACATCCCTGATTGACACGTCTTGCTCTGCAGTCCACATGTATATCACGTGGAACGGAAACGCACATCTATTTGAGACTTTTATTAATGAATGGATTTATGGAATCATTTGTTTTGTCCGTTCTACAGACTCCAGAATGGTTAGACAGTGACTCTTGTCAGAAATGTGACCAGCCCTTCTTCTGGAACTTCAAACAGATGTGGGACAGCAAAAAGATAGGCCTCCGACAGGTGTGTATGACTACTTAGAGGGGGTGCATCATCAGAAAATGACCTGTCATCTAAATTAAGGTTTTATGTTAAACATTTTTTACATTTTCATTGTCACTTTCTCCATTCAAAAAAATCCTAAAATCCTGCAGTATTCGCACCAACCTCTGAGCCTAACAGTAAGTCGAGACTTCGTCGAGACTTCCTATTCTGTTCACTTCTCAGCAGTCATCTCTGGCAGGATTACTATAATAGATAACACCTTTGTATAGATAACACAGGATCCACCATTCACAATAGCAGATCATCGCAGCACATATACTTCCTCCCTGCACAATGACCTCTGCGCAGGTCACAGAGCATGCCTAGAAAACTCTCCCATAGACATCACTGAACATCTCCAGTCTGCCATCGGTATAGTCAATGTGGCTGTTGTAAAGCATATGTCAAAATGCTATTAACAGCTCAGGCAAGATGGTCACCCCCATCATCATGTTCAGGAAATAGAATAAAATCTGCAATCAGAAAATGACAACAAAACCAGGTTTTAATTTCGGCACACAGATTATTTAGATGCAATTTCAGTATTTTCAGTGTGATATCATGCAAAAAATTGTTATCCAGTTACATTGTGGATTAATTTTCGTGACCACTCTTGATAATGATGGCCACCGAATATTTCGGTCCAGACGGACCTTCTTCAGCGATCTTATTATCTATAATAATAACACAGGCCCCATTAGTACTGTAACCAGATAAAAACAATAAATAAAGTGACAAAATAAGTACTGTATATTTCGCCCTATAAGATGCACTGGCTCATAAGACGCACACAGGTTTTAGAGGAGGACAATAAGAAAAAAATATTTTTCATTAGACCTCAGATCAGATCAGCAATCAGACCCCCAATGTTAATAAGACCTCAGATCAGAGCCCAATATAAAGAAGACCCCCCAATCAGACCTCAAATGAGTCCCCTATGCCTCATCAGTCCTCCATGCCTCATATCAGCCCCCCAGCCATATGTGATCAGCCCCCCAGCCATATGTGATCAGCCCCCCAGCCATATGTGATCAGCCCCCCAGTCATATGTGATCAGCCCCCCAGTCATATGTGATCAACCCCCAGCCTCAGATCACAAAATAAATAAACCACTTACCTCTCCTGCTCCTGGACGCCACCACTCCTCACCGCCCGCACTCTTCTTCCTCCTGCTGTCGGCTGTGCTGTGAACCGGTGTGCACAGAGTGAGGTCGCAAAGCGCCCCCATGCTGTGCGCAGCCACTGCACAGCCGAGGACCAGGAAGCGGTGAGTACAAAGCCTTCACTGCTTCCCGGTCCTCCAGTACTAATGAGCGCTTCCATAATGGAAGCGCTCATTAGTATTCACCCCATAAGATGCAGGGAAATTTTCCCCCCACTTTGGGGGGAAAAGTGCATCTTATGGGGCAAAAAAATACGGTATATACAGCATATTAAATATGGCATATTGATAAAACAACAGTAGTCACCAATATTAATCCACAATGTAACTGGATCACGATTTATTGCATGATATCACACCAATAAAATACTGAAATTGCATCCAAATAATCTGTGTGCTGCAATTTTCATATTACTGACTACGACTATACAGTCCTTGCTGGCACCAGTAAACATAGTGTGCGGTGCTCCAATTTCAATATTATCTGGTTTTAATTGGCATAAAAAAATATACACTAGATGACTCAATCTCTTTAGGTAATTTCCCAGTAAGCTTAAAGGGGTTGTCTCGCTTCAGCAAATGGCATTGACAAATGGCAAATGACAATCACATTATACACTGCTCGTATCCAGCGGTTATGACCACCATGCAATCCAGCAGAGGTGGACGTGCTTGTACACTATATAGGAAAGTGATAAAGGGCATGAATGAGACAACCCCCTTAATGACCAGTAAGCATGAGCTCTGGAGGTGTCCTCTCCTGTTATGTCGGTATAAGTTTTCACACATGGAAACTCAAGGACTGAAGAAAAGCTGCTCGGATCTAAAATGCCTCACTGAAACATTTAGCCAGAATTGGTTAGACTGCGTTCAAATTTTTGACAGGTAAAACCAGTAGTCTGTTCAGCAGAGGAGCAGACTACCAGAGTTACCATATCCGGCATAGCCGTCCACCACCAGATCCTCATTGACTATAATGGGATTGGACAGGAATATCCTGTTGACATAAACACGCTGTGTCTAGGCAAATGTAACGTGTACCTTTTAGCCTCAACATATCTTTACAGCATTAGGCCTCATTCAGATGACCGTATGAATGAGTCCGCATCCGTTCCGCAATCTTGCGGAACGGGTGCCGACCCATTCCTTTCAATAGGGCCACAAAAGATGCAGACAGCACACTGTCCGTATCCAAAGTTACGTTCTGCGGCCCCGCAAAAAAGAGAGAGCACGTCCTATTATTGTCCACGATAAGAATAGGCATTTGTATCATAGTGCTGGCCACGTGCAGTCCACAAAATGCAAAACGCACACAGCCGGTATCTATGATTTGCGGATCTGCAATTTGCGGGCCGCAAAACACTACGGCCATCTGAATGAGCCCTTAATAATAGTGATGTAGTTCTGCCATACAGATATGTTGATCATAGTAATAATCATGTTTGACGGTTTCCTATGCTGATAGTATTTAGTAGCTCGTTGTAGTATAATTTGTTTTACAGAGGTCCTTGCTTACCTGCCAGGCCTCATGCACACGAACATATTTTGTTTCTGTGTCCGTTCATTTATTTATTTTGATGATTGGATGAGGACCCTTTTGTTTAAATGGGTCCGTAAGAAATGCAGACAGCACACCGTGTGCTATCCGAATGTCCGTTCCGTAGCCCCGCAAAAAATATACATTATGTCCTATTCTTGTCCGTTTTGCGGACAAGGATAGGCTTTGTTACAATGTCATCCGGGCCACAAAACCCATACGGTGGTGTGAATGTAGCCTTATAACATGTTATTTCTCCACAGTTCTTGTATGATTGCAGTTGCTCTCATGTTGTCGTAGCCCCAGCTCTACGTATAGGGGTTGTTTAGGATTCTGAAATTGATGGTCTATCCTCAGGATAAGCCATCAGTATCTGCTTGTCTAAGTCAGACTCCCTGCACCTGAAAAAAGGCCATCAATATAAAAATCCTAAGAAACCCCTTTAAGAGGGAGCCCAGAGTCCCTATGTGTATTGATGTATGCACAGTTTTTCTGCCTAGTAGGTAAATAGATATTTTTTCCC
Organism: Bufo gargarizans; assembly: GCF_014858855.1. Classification (NCBI taxonomy): domain Eukaryota; kingdom Metazoa; phylum Chordata; class Amphibia; order Anura; family Bufonidae; genus Bufo; species Bufo gargarizans. The sequence continues at coordinate 52,187,726 of NC_058082.1, read as the reverse complement.
CTCACCCACGACAGCACCACGAGAGAGAGGCTCTACCCCCACAGACAGGAAACCTGAAGCATAAAAAGGCGGAGGCTATCCTCCCACCTCTGTATGGTTTCCTGTCTCTGGAGGGAAGCCTGAAGTTCTATAGGTGGCTTCTTCCCCGGGTATCCCTGGTTTACCTGCGATCTTCTATAATATATGGTGGCATATTCTTGCGCCGAGGGACCTGCAGAGGCACGTTGACTGTTACAGAGGGCTTTGAAGTGCTGTGGGATATGGCTGCTTGGTGGTGTAGTGGCGCACCTTAGGCAGCGAGGAGTAAAGCCCAGGGGAGGAGCGGATGCTTCTGGATGCCCGAGTGGCTTAACAGGAAGCGGAAGACGTCGGTGGAAAGCAAAGGCGGCAGAATTGTGGTGCGTGCGGGAATGACGTCATGGGAGGCGCTTAAAGAGCGCGTAACCCGAAGTGTAGTTTCCGGCGAGTTCATGCGAATAGCATGTGTATAGTCTCCTGGCGGGTGTTCTCTTTATAACTCGGATGAGGAGTACTATATCCCGCGGCTAACTACCATGGAAGAAGACAAAAAGGATATTACAGAAGATCCTGCTTCCACACCAGCTCCGGTACCTGAAGGGTGGTGAGTGGCCTCTGGCCATAATTTTATATAATTCTTATGTTAATGGCACATATGTATATTACAGGGAGAACCTAAGAAAGCTGTGTCTAAGAGAAAAAATAAGGAATGTGCCCTATGGCTATGCAGATGCCTTCTGAATACTTGAAAAAATTATGTCAGGTCTGCATTGAGAAAACGGTAGCAGAGGAATCACCTGTCTTTTTATAAAAACCTTCAGTCATTGGTCAGCTCTGCTAGGTCCACTAGGAAATCGGGGAGTCAAAAAGAGCAGAAATCTAGAAGAATTCAGCATCTTAATTTGGTGAGCTCCTCTGACTCGAGAACAGGATTTTCATTCTTTTGAGGATCCATGTTCTGATGTATCATCTGACTCGTCTGGAGAAGAAGGGGAAGATATGGGAAGGCCCTTTTTTCCAGTGGAGGATATTAATCCTTTATTGAAAGCAGTAAGATCCACCATGGGCATTGAAGATTCTAAAGAACCAAAGTCCATGCAAGATTTGATGTTTGGGGGACTTGAAACTACGGTAGACATCAAAAATTTTTCCCTATACATAAAAATGTTTTGTCTTCAATTAAAGGAGAGTGGGATAAGCCTAGTAGAAGAGTTTATATTTCTAAGAATTTTAAGAGAAAATATATATTCTTAGAAGCAGATTGTGCTCCCTGGAACAAGGCACCTAAGATAGATGTTGCGATTTCTAAAGTTACCAAAAGATCTTGTCTCCCCTTTTGAGGATGCGGGTTCTCTTAAAGATCCATTAGATAGGAAAGCAGATGGATTTCTAAAAGGTGTCTGGGAGGCGTCTACGTCCTCGTTTAGACCCCCTATTGCGTCCACTTGTACTGCCCGTTCCTTAATTGTTTGGGTCTCTGAGTTAGAGGATCAGTTAAAGAACAAATGTCCTAGGGAGGAAATTTTGGCAGGTCTTCCCACCATTAAGAAAGCAGCTGATTTTTTAGCTGATTTTTCTGCAGATTCTATTAGGCTTGCGGCTAGATCTTCTGCCCTCGCTAACTCAGCCAGAAGGGCTTTGTGGCTAAAGGGTTGGAGCGGAGACTGGCTTTCCAAGAAAAAATTGTGTGCAGTCCCTTGTGAGGGAAAGTTTTTTTTTGGTGCTGCTTTAGGCTACTTGCACACTAGCGTTCGGGTGTCCGCTTGTGAGCTCCGTTTGAAGGGGCTCACAAGCGGTCCCGAACGCTTCCGTCCAGCACTAATGCATTCTGAGTGGACGCGGATCCGCTCAGAATGCATCAGTCTGGCGGCGTTCAGCCTCCGCTCCGCTCAGCAGGCCGACACTTGAATGCTGCTTGCAGCGTTCGGGTGTCCGCCTGGCCATGCGGAGGCAAACGGATCCGTCCAGACTTACAATGTAAGTCAATGGGGACGGATCCGTTTGAAGATGACACACTATGGCTCAATCTTCAAACGGAGCCGTCCCTATTGACTTTCAATGTAAAAGTCTGGACGGATCCGTTCAGGCTACTTTGACACTTAGACATTTTTTAACAATATAATGCAGACGGATCCGTTCTGAACGGAGCCACCGTCTGCATTATATGAGCGGATCCGTCTGAGACGGATCCGCTCTGAACGCTAGTGTGAAAGTAGCCTAAGATGAACTGTTACATAAGGCAGCTGATAAGAAGAAGAAATTTCCTGTCCAGACCTTTTCCGGTAGGGGTTACAGCTCTAGAGGTAGAATTGACCGTTCTTTTCAGGGTAACAGGGAAGGAGATAGAGGAGACAAGAAGTTTAAGTTTAGATACAGATCACAAAGGAGAAGCGGAAGGGTGTTTTTCTTCGGCAGATCCTTCAGTGATAAGAAAAAATCAGGTGATCAACAATGACGCCAGGTTGCCTGTGGGAGGAAGACTAGCAAAGTTTCTTCCTGCATGGCAGCGAATTTCCAACAGTTCTTGGATTTTAGAAACCATTGGTCTAAGTTTAAAGTTAGAGTTTTATTCTCCTCCTCCAAACAGGTTTGTAGTTGCAAAGACTACTGGGAAGACAAACGGTTCGATAGAGCTAGAGGTCTGTCCATGGCACCAAGAGTGTTCATGAAGATAATCTCAGAGATGGCAGCTAATATCAGGGAAAAGGACATTCTTTTCATCCCATATCTGGACGACTTTTTGATAGTCGGAGAATCGCGGGAGTCCTGCAAGAAGGCAGTACAGAATGTATCTCGGACTCTGGAAAAAATGGGATGGCTCCTGAACAAAGAGAAATCAAGACCGGAACCCTCTCAGCGTAAACTTTTTCTAGGATTGCTACTGGATTCAAGGGTACAGAGGTGTTTCTTAACGGAAGAAAAGATTGCGAAATTAAGAGAAAAAAATACAAGATCTAGCCAGGAACCCAAGAACATCCCTGAGAAAAGTTACCGTATGTCTATTCTGGGAAGTTTGACATCATGTATTCCAGCTGTTCAATGGGCCCAGTTCCACTCAAGAGGCCTACAATGGGTTCTATTGTCAGCTTGGGAAGGGGGCAAGGAACCCTTAGAGTCTTGTCTAGTTATACCTAACCAAACCTTAGAGGAATTAAGGTGGTGGTTGCTAAGAGACAATCTAACCCAAGGGCCTCCCTGGGTAAGGAAGAATCTTTTATACTTTACTACGGATGCAAGTCCTTGGGGTTGGGGAGCTCATATCCTAGGACACTCAATCCAAGGCTTATGGAAAGATGGGCAGAGGTAAGCCTCTTCAAATATGAAGGAACTTATGGCAATAAAATTTGCTATGTTAGACGTTCTTCCATTAATTTCGGACAACAGCACTGTAGTTTACTATTAAAACAAACAAGGGGGTACAAGTGAGATTCTTCATTTGGCAGAAAGTAATTGTAGTTCACATCCGGGGCACAGAGAATATTAAGGTGGATTTTTTGAGTCATCATGTTATTTCCCAAGGCGAGTGGAGTCTAAACCAATAAATTTTTAATAAAATTTCTGACAATTGGGGGGTTCCTTCAGTAGATCTGTTTGCGACCAGTCAGCACAGAAAAGTTAAGGAATTATTTTCTTTATCTCCAGAGGGATCCCCCTGTGGTCTGGATGTCTTCCTTCAGTTAGAATTTCCCCCTGGGGTATGCCTTCCCTCCTTTTCCCTTGATTCCCAGGGTATTACAGAAGATAAGTAAACATCATGCTCGTGTGATTTTAATAGCTCCCTTTTGGCCCAGGAGAACGTGGTTTTCCTGCCTGAGAAAGATGTTGGTGTCAGACCCGTGGGTCCTTCCAGAAATCCACGACCTTCTGTCTCAGGGGCCAATTTTTTATCCGCAGATAAAAGGCCTTCATTTGATGGCATGGAATTTGAAAGGTTCCTGCTAGCCAAGAGGGGTTTTTCGTCCAACTTAGTAAATACTCTCTTGAAATGTAGAAAGAAAGTAACAATTTCCATTTATGCCAGACTCTGGAAGAAATTTCTGACTTTTGCTGATATTGATTTTAGGGAAATCCCTTCCAAAGTCCCGATTTTTCCAAGTATTAGAATTCCTTCAGAAGGGGTTGCAGTTAGGGTTATCTCCTAGCACCTTAAAGGGATTCTGTCACCTCGTTTTTTGTTATACAGCTGCGGACATGCACGGCTAGATCGCCGCTAGCATGTCCGCAATATGCCTGTCCTATAGGGCTGTGTGCTTTTATTGTGCTTAAAAAATGATTTATATATATATATATATATATATATATATATATATATGTAAATGACCCTGGTAAGGTGCCCAAGGGGCTGTACTACCCTTCTTTGTGCCCAGCCACGCCCCCTGTGAAGGAGCCCAGCACCGCCTGCGTCCTCCGAATCTCCTCCTAGCTCACAGTTAGATTGCCGTAATCTCGCGATGCGAGAGCTTGCGCATGCGCAGTGCCGGTATTGTGTTCCTTCCCTGTGCTTGCATCAGCCTCAGGGAAGGAACTGCGCATGCGCAAGCTCCCGGCGATCTAACTGTGAGCAAGGAGGAGATTCGGAGGACGCAGGCGGTGCTGGGCTCCTTCACAGGGGGGCGTGGCTGGGCACCAAGAAGGTTAGTACAGCCCCTTGTCCTCCTTACCAGGGTCATTTGCATATATATATATATATAATAATTTTTTAAACACAATAAAAGCACACAGCTTGATGGGACAGGTATATTGTGGACATGCTAGCGGCGATCTAGCCGTGCATGTCCACAGCTCTATAACCTAAAACCAGGTGACAGAATCCCTTTAAAGGGAACCTGTCAGTGGCAAAAACCACCCTAAACCGCCAGCAGTACCTTCAAGTAGCTGGTAGTGTGTTTCTAATGATGATTTTCTTCCTGCAGTCAGATGCGGTAAAAGCAGGAAAAAAAACATTCTTTTATCCCCTGAGCACGCTATTTTTAGAGTCACTCTTGAAGTCACTGGGGCAGCGGCCTCCTTGCTTCAAGTCAAGGTAACCGTGCCCCCTTCCCTGCCCCTTCTCCTGTGACTGACAGCCGGCTGTTCGGCAAAGCCAGCCGGCTGTTGGGCATAAGCGCTGTCAGTCACAGCGGAGGGGCAGGGAAGGGGGCGTGGTTACCGTGACTTGAAGCAAGGAGGCCGCTGCCCCCGTGACTTCAAGAGTGACTCTCAGGGAATAAAATATTTTTTTTTCCTGCTTTTACCGCATCTGACTGCAGGAAGAAAATCATCATTAGCAACACACTGCCGGCGTCAGATCCTTGGATAGTTAGGTTCTTTAGATCAGTCTCCCGTTATTATCTTCATCTTTTGCCCAGGGCTGCGCCTTAGGATTTGAATTTGGTTCTAAACGCCTTAATAAAGCTTTAAGCCTATGGAGGAGGTTTCCATAAAATATATATCATTCAAACTTGTCCTTTTAGTAGCTCTAACTTCGGCCCGCAGGATTAGTGAACTCCAGAGTATTTCCATCAATCCTCCCTATACTACTATACTGGAAGATAGGGTAGTCATTCAACCTGATCCAGCATTCCTTCCCAAGGTGGCCTCCACGTTTCACAGATCTCGGGTAATTGTGCTCCCAACCTTCTGTCAGTCACCATCTACAGAGGAGGAAAAGGCTTATCATTCTCTTGATGTTAGAAGGTGTTTAATACATTATTTGTCCAAGACTAAAGACTGGAGGAGGTCGTCCTCATTTGTTGTTTTTCAGGGGAAAAGAAAGGGACATGCAGCATCTAAGAATACCTTGGCCAGATGGATTACTTCAGAAATATTATTGGCTTACTCTTCCTCAGGAAAGTCTCCTCCAGAGGGCCTTAGGGCTCACTCTACTAGAGCTATCTCTACTTCTTGGGCTGAGATGGATGCTGTATCTATAGAGGATATCTGTAAGGCGGCTGTTTCGTCTTCTCCGACTACCTTCTTCAGACACTACCGCTTAGGCCTCATGCACACGACCGTTTTGTGCATCCGTGGCCGTTGTGGCGTTTTCCGTTTTTTTTCGCGGACCCATTGACTTTCAATGGGTCCGTGGAAAAATCGGAAAATGCACCGTTTTGCAGCCGAGACCGTGATCCGTGTATCCTGTCCGTCAAAAAAATATGACCTGTCCTATTTTTTTGATGGACAACGGTTCACGGACCCATTCAAGTCAGTGGGTCCGTGAAAGAACACGGATGCACACAAGATTGGCATCCGTGTCCGTGATCCGTGGCCGTAGGTTACTTTCATACAGTATAAATATTTAGAGAGGGCTCACCTGTATAGTCAAGAGTGGAAATGGGTGCACCTGCCAAGAGGATTCACCCAATCCTCTAAGGTAAAAATGGCAGAATCAAAAGAGAAAAAGGTAGGGCACACCAATATTCGGAATTACAAGGATAATTAATATATCAATATTTTATTATTAAGTGACATACACTGTTGAATAACACACGTAAAATTTATAAAACTGTTAAATACAATAAAATAATAAAACAATATGCATACAAATCAATAGTCTTATATGTATAAATATTCGCAGTGCGTTTGATGATATTTGCCCTAAAGTCAATTAAGTAGTGGTCGGTATCTTTCCAAATGGGTTATTTAACCCAGTCAGTGCCCCAATAAATGAGGTGGGAAGTAAATTCGCTGTTTGGATAGAGTCTTTTCTCATTTAGTCACTTGTAACAATTGTTGCGACTCAGTAGTCGTTGCGCTTATGTGAGCGCTACACTGTTGCTGCCTGCTAATAGAGAAAGCCGAAGCTGTTGTACTCACAGTTTGTAGTGAAATGATGTCGGCTTGCTGCGTCACAGGTGGCGTCCCACGTGTGGTCAGCAGTGATGATTCAGGTTGCAGCAAATAAAACTGATGCGGCTTCGGGATCTTCAGTGTTCTTATATGGCCGTACTGTCTCGGAGATCAATCAATGAGCATTTAAGCAGATCTTTTTCAAGGGTGGATTTGACCACAAAGTTGACTCTCCCAATACGCCAATTTCCAGCTTGTCTTTACTTTTTCAAGATAGAGGAAATCACCGATCCCTTGCGTCTTTTACTTTAGCGCTTCCAGTCCTCCGGTATTGTGTTCTGTTCCATGGGATAGTTACCAAACGCGTTTCGGAGTTAACTACGACTAGGAGGTATGGCACTGCTCTGAAGCTCACAGGAACTCGTTCCTGTGAGCTTCAGAGCAGTGCCATACCTCCTAGTCGTAGTTAACTCCGAAACGCGTTTGGTAACTATCCCATGGAACAGAACACAATACCGGAGGACTGGAAGCGCTAAAGTAAAAGACGCAAGGGATCGGTGATTTCCTCTATCTTGAAAAAGTAAAGACAAGCTGGAAATTGGCGTATTGGGAGAGTCAACTTTGTGGTCAAATCCACCCTTGAAAAAGATCTGCTTAAATGCTCATTGATTGATCTCCGAGACAGTACGGCCATATAAGAACACTGAAGATCCCGAAGCCGCATCAGTTTTATTTGCTGCAACCTGAATCATCACTGCTGACCACACGTGGGACGCCACCTGTGACGCAGCAAGCCGACATCATTTCACTACAAACTGTGAGTACAACAGCTTCGGCTTTCTCTATTAGCAGGCAGCAACAGTGTAGCGCTCACATAAGCGCAACGACTACTGAGTCGCAACAATTGTTACAAGTGACTAAATGAGAAAAGACTCTATCCAAACAGCGAATTTACTTCCCACCTCATTTATTGGGGCACTGACTGGGTTAAATAACCCATTTGGAAAGATACCGACCACTACTTAATTGACTTTAGGGCAAATATCATCAAACGCACTGTGAATATTTATACATATAAGACTATTGATTTGTATGCATATTGTTTTATTATTTTATTGTATTTAACAGTTTTATAAATTTTACGTGTGTTATTCAACAGTGTATGTCACTTAATAATAAAATATTGATATATTAATTATCCTTGTAATTCCGAATATTGGTGTGCCCTACCTTTTTCTCTTTTGATTCTACTTTCATACAGACTGATCCGAAGATCCGTCTGCATAAAAGCTTTTTCATAGCTGAGTTTTCACTTCGTGAAAACTCATATCCGACAGTATATTCTAACACAGAGGCGTTCCCATGGTGATGGGGACGCTTCTAGTTAAAATATACAACGAACTGTGTACATGACTGCCCCCTGCTGCCTGGCAGCACCCGATCTCTTACAGGGGGCCGTGATCCGTACAATTAACCCCTTCAGGTGCTGCACCTGAAGGGGTTAATTGTGCTATCATAGCCCCCTGTAAGAGATCGGGTGCTACCAGGCAGCAGGGGGCAGACCCCCCCCCGCCCCAGTTTAAATTTCATTGGTGGCCAGTGCGCCCCCCCCTCCCTCCCTCTATTGTAATGATAACATTGGTGGCACAGTGTGTGCCCCCTCCTCCCTCCCTCTATTGTAATAATAGCATTGGTGGCACAGTGTGCGGCCCCCCTCCCTCCCTCTATTGCATTAACAATGGTAGCAGTGTGCACCCCCCCCCCTCCTCCCTCTATTGTTTTAATACATTGGTGGCAGTGTGCGCCCCCCCCCCCTTCCTCCCTCTATTGTTTTAATACATTGGTGGCAGTGTGCGCCCTCCCCCTTCCTCCCTCTATTCTTTTAATACATTGGTGGCAGTGTGCGGCCTCCCCTCTCCCCCCCCTCCCCCCAGATCATTGGTGGCAGCGGAGTTCCGATCGGAGTCCCAGTTTAATCGCTGGGGCTCCGATCGGTAACCATGGCAACGAGGACGCTACTGCAGTCCTGGTTGCCATGGTTACTTAGCCTTAGCAATAGTAGAAGATTCATACTTACCTGCTGGCTGCTGCGATGTCTGCATCCGGCCGGGAGCTCCTCCTACTGGTAAGTGACAGCAATGCGCCGCACAGCCCTGTCACTTACCAGTAGGAGGAGCTCCCGGCCGGACACAGAGATCGCAGCAGCCAGGTAAGTATGATGCTTCTACTCCGCTGCCACCAATGATCGGGGGGGAAGGGGGGGCGCACACTGCCACCAATGCTATTATTACAATAGAGGGAGGGAGGGGGGGTGCACACTGCCACCAATGCTATTATTACAATAGAGGGAGGGAGGGAGCGCACACTGTGCCACCAATGCTATTATTACAATAGAGGGAGGGAGGGAGGGGGGGCGCACACTGCCACCAATGCTATTATTACAATAGAGGGAGGGAGGGGGGGGGCGCACACTGCCACCAATGCTATTATTACAATAGAGGGAGGGAGGGGGGGGCACACACTGCCACCAATGCTATTATTACAATAGAGGGAGGGAGGGGGGGGGGCGCACACTGCCACCAATGCTATTATTACAATAGAGGGAGGGAGGGGGGGCGCACACTGCCACCAATGCTATTATTACAATAGAGGGAGGGAGGGAGCGCACACTGTGCCACCAATGCTATTATTACAATAGAGGGAGGGAGGGGGGGCGCACACTGCCACCAATGCTATTATTACAATAGAGGGAGGGAGGGGGGGGGGCGCACACTGCCACCAATGCTATTATTACAATAGAGGGAGGGGGGGGGGCGCACACTGCCACCAATGCTATGGGAATGCCTCTGTATTAGAATATACTGTCGGATCTGAGTTTCACGATGTAGCTCATATCCGACAGTATATTCTAACATAGAGGCGTTCAAATGGTGATGGGGACGCTTCAAGTTAAAATATACCATCGGATTGGAGAAAACTCCAATCCGATGGTATAAAAGAACTCCAGACTTTACATTGAAAGTCAATGGGGACGCATCAGTTTGAAATGGCACCATATTGTGTCAACGTCAAACGGATCCGTCCCCATTGACTTGCATTGTAATTCAGGACGGATCCGTTTGGCTCCGCACGGCCAGGCAGACACCAAAACGACTTTTTTTTCATGTCCGTGGATCCTCCAAAAATCAAGGAAGACCCACGGACGAAAAAACGGTCATGGATCACGGACCTACGGACCCCGTTTTTGCGGACCGTGAAAAAATACTGTTGTGTGCATGAGGCCTAAGGTGCTTTTAGCTGTCAACCCACCCTGATTGTCTCCTTGGTTCTCCCTCTCGTGGTGCTGTCGTGGGTGAGGGGAAAAATGAAAATTACTCTTATCGGTAATTTGATTTTCCTTAACCCACGACAGCACCCTTATTTCCCTTCCCTACTAGATTGGTGGTTGGTGCACATATGTGGTGTTGCAAAAAAAATAAAAAATTAAATGATAATAATTACGGGCGGAGTTTCCTCTCATCTTTGGAAAAACATACTGAGGTGGGAGGATAGCCTCCGCCTTTTTATGCTTCAGGTTTCCTGTCTGTGGGGGCGGAGCCTCTCGTGGTGCTGTCGTGGGTTCAGGAAAACCCAATTACCGGTAGGAGTAATCTTCATTATCCCCCATAACTATTTATTCTGATTTACTTCTATATCACAGAGTTCTCGAAAATGTCTCAGAGAGAAAAAAAAATACCTAATTGCTCATGGCATCCAGTCACTGTTAAAGGTGTATTCCAGCCAGAAACATGTATGATCTATCCAAAAGATCGATGATAAATGTTAGATTGTTGGGCTCTGACTGCTGGGACTCCCATGTGGGCTAGAATAGGGGACCGCAGTCCCTTGTCTCCCCAACAGCACTACCCTGGCAGCGGTCGCTCATGCATGCCACCACACCATTCACATACGTCAAGTCTAAATTTCATATTATGGTCCTAGTATAAGACAAATAATTTACCAAAAATATATACAGTATATATTTTTTTACATTTTTCATGAACTAAGTGAATGGGAATGAGCTGCAATACTAGGCACGGCTAATATACAAGTGTGGCGCTGTTTCCCATTTTATACAGTTTTCCAATCTTATACAAGACCTTTAACCATACAGCAAACTGAATATACAATGAAATGATGTAATGTAACTGGTTGTGATGGCTAACAAGACCACTTCTTCTATGCAATCGTTTTGATCCCGGAGGCCCTTACAATTGCTGTTTTGTCATTTTAGCATCACTGCAGAAAGTGTGGAAAAGCAGTTTGTGGAAAGTGCAGCTCTAAGAGGTCCACGATTCCCCTCATGGGCTTTGAGTTTGAAGTACGTGTGTGTGATAGCTGTTACGAGTCCATCACAGATGAACAGTAAGTTAGGGAAAGCTGAATGCATGCAATATATTACTGAATATAGAGTGAAACATTACAGGGGCTGTACTGCCTTGAAATGTTTATTTAATTATTTTTACGGTAATTAGGTGTTTAATCTATATAGTAATGTGCATGTCCGCCTACTGAGGTGGTCGCACATGCTCAGTTTCTTCCTTCAACTGCCACCAGCCATTACTACTGTTTGAAGCTGTGAAGCCTCATTCATACTTCAGTGATTGTGAGCCAAAACAAGGATTGCAGCCTCCACAGAGATAAGGTATAAAGATCTGTTCTGTGTTTAGACCCGCACCTGGTTTGGGCTCAAAATCAGTAATGGAAATCACTGTGTGAATGAGGCATTACAGGGAGAGAGCTGGAGCAGAAAGAACCCACCCACCATGGTTTGCAAAAGGAAGGGCACACCCCCTGAGCTGTCATAGGGAGAGAGCTGCAGCAGAAAAGACACTCCCCCTGAGCTGTCAGCTTGATATAAATGTAGCAGAGCAATGAATGAGGAGATCTCTGGCTCCATGTGAGGCACAGGGCTGGTTCTAGCTTTGTTAGAAACAGATTGTCACGTACTATATGATTTTCATTATTTAGATGTTTTACATTTATTATGGCATAACCCCTTTAAAAAGGTTATTGTTTAGGAGTGTTTGCTTATAATGTATGGTCAAGGGAAAAAAGTCGGTGTAGTGGAGCTTGTAGACTTTTTACTATTGTTGGGGTCCAAGTTGTAAGAAAAGATGGGAGAAAAGCACTCAGAGGAGCGCCACACCCCTTCAGCCGTGATCTTGGAAAGCAGAGCATGCGGTGTATGGACCCATATATTTTTGGACTCTGCATCCCGACCCCATCAATCAAAAGTTGGGACACATCATATACCCAGTGACCTATTGAAGTCAGTGGTGCAATTCACACACTTGGTCAGTGCAGAGTAACGCGGGTATACAGTACCTTGGTCCGTGTCCCACAGAACACTGACCTGGTGACGAGAACATACAGATCGCCCTAAATCCCGCCTAAAAAAAAAACATTAGTCGAGGGTGTGTTTTTCTAAAATCTTGGGGCGGATTAATTGCATTCAACATCATTGCAGATTATAATGGTCGCCATACCTTCAGACTACTACCACTACCCCATAGTGCATAGGGGAAGTAGTAGTCCAGCCGACTGCTGATGCCTAGTGTTAAATGTCCGCACTACAGCACGACAGAGGAGCGAGGGCTTATGGGATAGCGCCATGTTGCTGTTGGCGTGTTAGTGACGGATGCTCTACGGTCAAATTCACTCAGGGCGTTTTTAACCAGAGCCAGGAATGGACCCGAAAGAAGTACGGTATAAAGGGAAGTCGTCTCATTTTGAGGGCCAATCCTAGTTTAGGCCGAAGGGGAGGGGGGAGTTAAAAACTGTGCTGTGTGAACGAGGCCTGCAGGAAGACTCCCATGCACAGTCTACTGTTTGTCAGCTGTGCTTTTATCTTTTCTTCCCCTTTTTTTTCTTTTCAGACGTGCGCCGACTGCGACATTCCACAATAGTAAGCACAATATAGTCCATGTAAACTTCGACCCCACAAGAGTCTGGTTATTGACGTCCGGAACAGACAAGGTCATTAAGGTTAGTAGTGGAGGCGAGTTATGGCAAGTCCTCCCGCATAGCTCTAGCCACACACTCCTGCATGTTGTCACTTTGAAAGTTCATATTATGGGCCCAGTAGAAACAAAGGAATCCGCAAAATAACAGTTTATGAAAAGTTTCATGGAGGTGAGCCGCAGTACCAGACACAGCCAGTGGACAAGAGTGGTGCTGTTCATGATTCTATACATTATTTTATTTTTTATACTACGCTGTTTTTTTTTCCTTTTGCACATAAAAAGCTCAGTACAGCTTTGTTCACACTCTGGAGCCATGGCTACCATGCTGGATCCTGACGGATGCCAATGACTGATAATAGGGAACATTGGGATTCTGGTGTTTCTGAACAGGGAGAATAGCACTGCATGTTAGCCCGATTGAAGTAGTAGTGAGTGTTAATTTGACGCTTGCCGTATCTGTACACAAGCTGATTTTAGGAAGCCCTGGCAGTAATTCCGATGCATTGGTAAGTGGCCATATTGGGAAAGTCCCAGCTGGATAAAGGGGTTCTCTGGGGTTTTCAGACTGATGGCCTATCCTCAGGAAAGGTGGTCAATAGCTTTTAAGTGGGGGTCCAACTCCCAGCACTCTCACCATACAGCTGTAAGAAGAGACTGCGGTGCTCTGTATGAACCTAGGCCATGTGATGTCACATTCCTCAGTCACATGGCCTATATTGCAGCTCGGTCCCATTCATGTGAATGGGCTGCAATACCAAGCACAGCCGCTATCACATGGACGACATTGTGCTTGGTGAGCTGTGAGTAGGCCACAGTAGCTCCGGAGAGGGCCACGGCCTCCTCAAACAGCTGGTTGGTGGGGGTGCTGGGAATCGGAACCCTGACGATTTCATATTGGTCACCTATGGCTTGGCTATCAGTATGACAATCCTAGAGAACCCCTTTAACTCTGCCCACTGGATGCATTAGACCTGGCTTACATTGAACAGTTTCAGAGGAAAAAAACAAACAAAAAATGGGGTTTCCCAATAACTCCACCAGCTGCCGTCATTCTGCATCATCTATGACCATCGTACCCTATATCACCCCATCTGTTCATAAACTACAACTCCCAGAATGCTTCATTCGCTTCTGTGGGAGATGAGAACAGCTGTGCATGTTTGCATGCTGGGAGTTGTAGTTTCACAGCAGCTGGAGTGCAGAAGATTGCTGATCCCTGCCCGATATCATAGCTTTGTTATTGGGACCAGGACTAGCTATCAAATATTAAAACTTGATTGGCCTGCACTACTAAGACCGCAGCCATATGTATAAAATACAGCTCCTTCCATCATTGTGATCACATGACCATATAATCTCTAGGTTCTGATTAAGGGCTCATTCTGACGGCCGTATGCTGTCTGCAAAAATGCGGATCAGTTTTTTTTTTGTGGACAGTTCAGGATGCCCGCAAAAAAACCTATTGCATGCCTCATTTTTGCAGACCTATAGACTTCAATAGGGCCACATCCTGATTTTTACGGACAAGTATAGGACATGTTTTATCTGTTTTGCAGAGCCGTAGAACGGAAGAAAAGGGCCCCATAGAAGTGAATAGGTCTGCAAAAAAAACGGATCCAGGTTTTCTTCGGACAGCATACAGCCATCTGAATGAACCCTTATATGCATATACACAAATCTCCATGGCTGTTGTTGCAGCTGCATTTTTTACATATGGCCGCAGCCTTTCCACTGCAGATTTGCCACACACAGCATTTCTTGGCTTCTGATGACCGTCTTTGCTTCTTTTTATCGTGCAGCTTTGGGATATGACGCCGGTCGTCTCTTGATTTTACGTATGGATCGACCTTGAGATCGGTAATGCAAGAAGTAGAAGATTCAGTGCAGACTCTACGGGAGCGCAGTAGCGGAGTATCTAGACGTTAAGGTTTTTTGAATACGGTCTCTGGAGAGGATATTGCTCTCATTGTAATTGAATGATACAAGGTATTGACTAATCTGAGCCTATGGCAGCTCCACCTCTAGTTTGAACCAGCTTTTTGGGTTTGTTTGGAGTTTACTATGCAGAGGCTTTCCGTGCTCTATGCTGGAGCTTGTATATATAGTCGGTGTCCACCATCGTTTATCTCGGGGACCCTTCTATTTTAAACCTATCATGCTTTCTTTAGAATATACATTTCTTCTGCAGTATTAATGTGACACTCTCTGAAAGAGATACCAAAAATGTTGCAGCAATCTAACGATTTAAATGCAGTTTGTTCTTTCCTCCTCCCTCCGATTGTCTCTATGGGTCCATACAAGAAGAATAACATTTCACACATTAATATATTGGTATTTGGGCTTAATTAAGCAACATTAGCTGCAAAATATTTTATTTTGATTTAAAATGCTAAACCACGTTTTGAATTTATGTAAAAAATAAATGTAAAAAATTGTATCTTAATTGATTCATTAAAGGGGTTCTCCATGAATTAAGAAAATGAAAATACTTAAATATTACTTTATTATAAATATATTCCCAAATACATTTCATTAGTTATAATGGCTCTTTTTGTCTGAGGAGCAATCATTAGGGGAAATAAAATGGCCGCTGTCCTATTAGTACACAAAACTTGTCCTAATCACACAGCAGGACAAGTAACTTCACAACACCGAACTAAAGAGCTGCCTCATCCTCCTCTCTGCTTGTCAAGGATTATAATCCTGAATACAGATGATAAGGTCTTCTGTAGGAATGGAGTTCATGAGGAGACATGAAGTACAAGGAGAACTTGGGGGTGGCTGATGAGCAGCAGCACTTGTATGCAGTCTCCATTACCGCAGTCTGTCGTGTCCGTCCTCTCTATACTTTGTCTCCTCATGGACTCCATTCCTACAGAGATTCAGCTTAAGATCTTTAGCTCAGTGTTGTGAAGTATTTCGTCCTGCTGTGTGATTAGGACAGGTTCTGTGTGTACCAATAGGACGGCAGCCATTTTATTTCCCCTGATGATTGCTCCCTGGACAAAACGAGCCATTCTAACTATTGAAAGGTATTTGGAAATATATTTATAATAAAGTAATATTTTAAGTATTTTTATTTTCTTAAAGAGGACCTTTCACCGATCCTGACAATGTGAACTAAGAATACAGACATGGAGAGTGGCGCCCGGGGATCTCACTGCACTTACCATTATCCCTGGGCGCTGGTCCGTTCTCCCGCTATGCCCTCCGCTATCTTTGGTCACTAAGTTATAGTAGGCGGAGATTTCGGTCACTAAGTTATAGTAGGCGGAGTCTGCCCTTGTTCTGCTGTAGCGCTGGCCAATCGCAGCGCAGAGCTCACAGCCTGGGAGGTTATTTTCTCCCAGGCTGTGAGCTCTGCGATGCGATTGACCAGCGCTACAGAAGAACAAGGGCAGACTCCGCCTACCATAACTTTGTGACCGGAGATACCGGAGGGCATAGCAGGAGAACGGAGCAACGCCCAGGGATAATAGTAAGTGCAGTGAGATCCCCGGGCGCCGCTCTCCGTGTCTGTATACTTAGTTCACAATATCAGGATCGGTGAAAGGTCCTCTTTAATTCCCAGAGAACCGCTTTAAGCTAGGTGCTATATGGATAGAGGCCTGCCAAGGCTTGGGATGGCACTTGCAAAGGAGATCTCTGGGAAGCCTCCATTCATATTCAGTCCTTGCTTTCTCAAGTTGCGGTACACACATCCTTCAAGGGGAATTTGAGTGGGAAATACTGGCTCACTGTTTTAGTGAAGATCTTTTGGGACTTGCCTGTTTACAGCTGGTGGACCTCTTTTCTATTGTGGTAAACAGGGCAGAGTTCAGACAGGACTGTGTGGGGGTGTTCTGTTGTCCTACATATAATACAGCGAACATGACCAATGTTCAGTTTTAGGCAATGGGGAATTACAAATTCCTCTTCATAATGTAGTGACCTGCAAAAAAGTAATGTACTCCTGCACCAAAAGCTTATTTTTGGCTGAATTCACGCACAGCATTCAGGTCAGGTTCTAGTGTTTTTTCCAGCCACTTTTTTTGTAAGTTAAGGTACAGCAGTCAGAATTTTGCCATTAGTCAGCATGAAAACCCTATTATCTTTTTGCATGTGCTGTTTTTTTGGGGCATTTTTGCCCCTAGGTGACCCACACTGTTCGTGTGGACCGTTCTAGAAAGTGTTTAACGCATAGTTCTTAATTTTAACAAATAACAGCACTGCAAACTTTTTTGCCATTAGTACATAATTTTGTGTAGTTTGAGCTGGGAAAGTTATAATTAATTTTTCCATTCATAGGATGTGCAGGCATAACACAGTTTTTTGGCATTTTCATCCCTTGGTGACCCACACAGCACATGGTGTGGGTAGGATGTTTTTAACCCATAGACCTTAATTTTAACAAATAACAGCACCGAAAGCTGCAAGTAACTGCAAACTTTGTTGCAGTTTTTAATACATATTTTGTGTAGTTTATGAGAAGTGAAAGCTATAATGGCTGCAGCCACTTCGCAGTTTCTCTACATGTCATTTCTCCCGTACACCTGCTTCTTCAGAGTGGACCTCCACCAGTCAGCTATGGATGATATAGAGTATCAGTGTGCCACCACTTTCCAAGACTGGAATACCCCTTGGTCTTTGTATGGACCCGGCTATGCTGGTAGTCGTCCTGTCTTCATTTTACTGCATAAAAGTAATTATTGTATTAACAAAGACTGGAATTATGGAGCTGTATCTGTGATTGCACTAATAATTCATATTGTAAATTATGATCGAAATGAAAAATGAGCTGATCATTGCTGTGATACAAGAAGCCTGGAATAACACCCTTCAGTATTGAGGACTGATTTGGAGTAAATACTGGTAAAGTAAAGTGGTCAGAAATTATTGGAAAATTATTGCAGAGCAAGGGGGGGAAATAAACCTAACTCCTAAGTCGAAGTGTAACTAGAAGTCTCAGCATTTCCTGGCAGAGTATCAACTAATATTCTGAGAACTGCCATTAACGCTATTAAAGGGGTTTTCTGGGAGTGAAATATTATGACCTGTTCTTAGGATAAATCATCAATATCTGATGGGGGTCCACCACCCGGACAACAGCTGTCTGAAGAGGCTGTGGTGCTATGGCTTACTCACAACACACCAAGCACAGCGCCGTACATTGTATAGTATGGTACTGAAGCCCAGGCACATTCGCTTGTGCATGACGTCACTGGTGTAGGAAGAAGCCGTGGCGCTCACTGGAGCGACGCAGCCTCTTCACACTGCTGATCAGCGGGGGTGTCAGGAGTCAGACCCCCACAAATCAGATGATGACCTATCCTGAGCATAGGTCAACAATTTTCCACTGCAGGAAGACCCTTTTCAGGACCCCAAAATATTTAAATTAAGGTCATAATAATGGTTAATATTATTCTGACGGTCATATTGCTGCCATGCAGGGA
Organism: Bufo gargarizans; assembly: GCF_014858855.1. NCBI lineage: Eukaryota > Metazoa > Chordata > Amphibia > Anura > Bufonidae > Bufo > Bufo gargarizans. Next base: position 52,169,503 of record NC_058082.1, on the reverse strand, counting down.
GGTAGCAATAGTAGAAGCAGGGGAAGCGGCTGTTATGGAGGAATGAAAGATTTTATTATCAGGGTCCCCGCAACAGTTTTATAGAATGAAATTATACCCAGTGACATACAGAATATACAGTACATTTAGGCTGCTCGGCCTGGTCTGAAAGAGAAATCTTGACTAAATGCAGGAGTGGGGGTTGCGAAGAAGTTGCTAGGGGGGAGGGGGCCCCGTTCAAACATTTGCTGTAGGACCCAGTCAGTTCTAGTTACTGCTATGGATTTGGAGTTTAAATGCTGCAGATTTGACCACAGATTAGCCCCATTCATGTTCCTTCCAAACACTGATTTCAAGTCGTAGCTATATGAATAGGGAAGAGTAAATGCTGATGCTGAAATTTTGGCCTGGGCTAATAGTTGGTGTAAAGTTAGACAAAATTGTCTAACAATGCACCGAAGTTATCTTCCAACCTGAGCCCGTTTAATACATTTGTTATTCATACATAACTATATGGCTTAATTATATTTTTTTCACAGTAAATTGCCCCATGTTCCATCTTGGGTTCAAATGTTCTCCAGCCTCTGGGTAGTGTCCAAGTACACCAGTTTTATATGTGATACACCAGTTTATCTACCCTGTTCCACCATGTGTGAATCATGTTATATTCTCAGTATCCAGAATAAAAAACGTGCTATCTACATATACAGTATGTCCCGATACATGGATCCGATTGAGTTTTTTTTCATGGGTCTTTATAACGTAGACATAGGCCCTTCCAAGGTCTTATGCACACTAGCATATTCTTTTGTCTGCATCCAATCTGCATTTTTTTGCAGGTCTGATGTGGACCCATTCACTTCAGTGGGGCCACAAAAGATGTGGACACCATACCGTGTGCTGTCTGCATCCATATGTCCTTTTCGCAGCTCTGCAAAAAAATTGAAAATGTCCTATTTGTGCATTATACAGACGAGGATAGTACAGCTCTATAGAGGGCAGGACGTTCCGTTCCGCAAAATGCAGAAAACACACAGCCGGTATCCGTGTTTTGCGGATATGCAATTAGCAGACTGCCAAAACGCCAATGGCCGTGTGCAGGATCCCTTAATCTGATGTTATGTCAGTGTTATAATGTTATCCCAATAAAAAGAAAAGACTAAGGCTGTGGCTACATGGTGATTCTCTGTTTGGCATCCGAAAACTGTGTGAGATTTGTCTGCGACTTGCTGTTGCATTGTCGTCGTACATCTATTTCAGGGGGAACTTGGCTGCAGTTTCTGTGCAATTTAGGATTGCAGCAATCATTAGGAAAAAAAAGCAGCATTCTTTTCCATGGCATGTTACTGAAACCACAATGAGGTAGCAGAAAATCATCTTAGGAGGAGAAAAAATTCCTTCCCAATTATGGCTGTGAGAATAAATCCCTGGATTATATCTTTTTTTTTTTATTATTATTGCTTTCAGGAATGGAATCCAGTTAAAATCGTTCATAGTTTAACTGTTCTTACTGTAACATCTGCATAAAAAGAAGCAATATCCAGCATAATAACAAGCTGCAAATAAGCCATATTGACTGGGCTAGTACACAGTGTATTATGCTGAACGTTTACCTCCACTTTTTGCAGTAATTTCTTGTGCTTGGAGTTCCAGCTCCTTGGCAAACTACAAACTATGACTTAGGGCTCATGCACACGACTGTATGAATTTTGCGGTCCGCAAAAAATACAGATGATGTCCGTGTGCATTCCGTATTTTGCAGAACGGAACAGCTGGCCCCTAATAGAACAGTCCTATCCTTGTCCATAATGCGGACAATAATAGGACATGTTCTATTTTTTTCCAGAATGGAAATACGGACAAACTGAAACGAAATGCACACGGAGTAACTTCCGATTATAATTTTTTTTGACCCATTGAAATGAATGGTTCCATATACGGAATGGACAGAATATATGTTTGTGTGCATGAGGCTTTAGGCCTCAACTGCTGAGGCCAGTGGTTGGCAGCAGTGGTCACGGGCCCTCATCACTTTGTCTAGAGAGGAAAGAAAACAGCCAGTGCTATCCCTCTGCACATCGTGCATTTCTGTACTGGGTCACCACAACTATAGCAGAGTTTGGGCTCCCTCTAGTAGATAATCAAGATTCACTAAGTTTCCAGAAAGGTTAAGGGGATGTGGGAGATTGAGCTCCCTGAATGTTTCACCTTTGGCACACTGACTTGCCCTTGGTCGTCTTCTTTTGTCCCCCAGGTGCCTCCTCTTGGCCCAGCTAGTCTCCAAAATCAGACTTTTGGAGGCACAATGGAGACTCAAGCTGACATTTGGGCCCTGCTGAAATGCCTTCAGCTTTACCTAGCTGAAACTCGGAGGTTCCTCTGTATGGAGATAGGTGACACATGGATACAGTCGTCTGTATGGTACAGTCTAAACAGGGGCAGACTAGGAACTTAAAGGGGTATTTTGGTAAAGTAACTTAATGCATATATTATTATTTTTTTAATTAAGGCTGCAAGCTGTGACCAAACCAGATCCCATACATATAACCAGAGCTTCTATTTACCTTGCAATCCATTTGTCTAGCTCCTGTGTGAGCCTGCAACACTGAGTGTCATGGCGCCTGATCTTCCCTCACATAACTACAATCCCCACAATCCCTAGCTTTCCTGCTGTGAGTGTTGCCGTTTACTGATTGGCTGCCTGATATCACAGTCCGGTCACGCCCCCTATACCCAGTAATCTCCAGCACACTGACACGCCCTTTGTTTCAAGGGACATTTAGCTAGAGAATTGATAGCAACACACTGAGCATGCTCGACCTAACAAAGGCTCAGAACTACAGGTCGATACTATGGTAATTTATGGGAAGCAGAGAAAGAAAAACTACTTTTATAACTACTGAACAGTAAATATGTGAAATTTACATCATATTAGGAAATTATTGATGATAAATTAGTCTAAAACATAAGTAATATATTTATGATAACCGTTATACCCCTTTAAAGTGACCCCATTTTGTAGGTCCAAATCAATGGAAGGTGGGGCCAGCAATACCATATTGGAGCACATTATACCACAGTCCTAGCAGCACAAAATACATCCCCAAAAACTTCCACTGAGTAGAGCTCAGGCGGCCCCCTTGGGCATTGGACCACCAGGAAATTTCCCTATAAGGTCTATGGCCCATCTAAATGATACCTTTATGACCATGGTAGATCTCACATGATTGATGGAGATTTGCTGTGGTCATCGACCTCCCTGTGGTGAAGGTGCCCACTTTTTAACAAATACTGCAGGTAATCAAAACAGATTGTTCATTTTATTCAGTAAAGTTTACACAGAAAGATAATGGCCCAAGGAGATGTAAGAAAGTCTTTTGTAATATGATGAACTAGGTTTGTTTTCCAGCTGTGCACCATGGAGACATATGCAGTATGTTAAGTGAATGTCCTTTTTATAGTGTTCTTTTTTGATTAAAGGTGTTCCCAAAAGAGAGAGAAAAAAAACAATGCTCATGTGTTAAAGAGGTTGTCTGATTTTAGGAGGACAGCACCTGTGATCCACCTGCAGGAAAGAATAGATTATTACTTGCCTGACAAATCCCACACCGCCATTCCAGTTCTCCCAGCCAGGATGCATTGGTGATGTCAAACAATACCTGGTCTCTTCGGTGCACCGCTGTGGTCAGTGATTAGCTGCAGCAGTCACATGTTGTCGACCTCACATCACCACTGCAATCGTGTAAACCAGGCATGCTCAACCTGCAGCCCTCCAGCTGTTATAAAACTACAACTCCCACAATGCCCTACTGTAGGCTGTTCAGGCATGCTGGGAGTTGTAGTTTTGCAACAGCTGGAGGGCCGCAGGTTGAGCATGCCTGGTGTAAACAGATCCCGGCATGGAGAACTCACCCCGGGGCATGGGATCTGTCAGATAAGTAATGATCTATTCTTTATTGCAGGTCGATCGCATCTATTTACCAGTGTTTTACTCCTGAAACCATACTAACCCTTTAAATTGACCTGTCAGCAGTGATGACTTACAAAATTAGCCTGTGACTGCTGCAGCCAATCACTCGCCTCAGAGATCATGTGCAGCACTTGGTGGCATCACTGTTGCTTCCAAAGAAGACATTGTGCTGGCTAATAAATAATAAAAAAAGACTGTCTGGAGCCTTAGTTTTGTTTTATTATCTTTAATTTCATAACATTTTCTACCTTCTGTTTTTTTTTTTTTTTTTGGAGCTCCATGTACTCTGCATCCCTTTACGTGGTCAGGCTTCCTGCAGCCACCACTATGGTTTGCTTTTTGCATGTATCTCTAGTGGTGGCTGCAGACAGTCTGCATTTTATGATTTATACTCTATATGGGAAAACAGAAGAAGCTAATAGAAGATTCCTTTAGTAGAAGAAAATCTAAAAGTATAATGTGTGTGACGGTTCTAATTTATCCAGGTCCTGGTATATTGGTAGTAATAAGTCAGAGCAAATTGTATTTTCTCCTGAAGACATTTTGCTAGTGATCTGACTGCCTTTCTCAGTAAGAAATTCTAATTGGAGTGTCGAGGATATAAAGCAAATGCTTTTATATAAAAGAAAAGGATCAAAGAAAATTGATCCTAGAGGTGGACATATAAAACACCTCAAAAAGAGATCGTCGTTAATTTCACTATATTGTACAATCAGTAAAACATGGTACAAGCGTCAATGCAAAAATATAAATGACTAAATATAAATGACTAATACGATAACTTAAAATACAATCAAAAGCTTAGTCAATAGAAAAAAACTCAATATGCAATAAGTTAAATGCAGTGCCCTAAATTCACCACTAGATGGCTTTAACACAAATACCAGCATTCCTTGTTACTTCTCAAACATAAAAATGTAATACAAGCGTCCCAACGACAATTATGAGATATACACAATAAACGTAATATTGATTAAGGTAGATACGAACCCTTGCTCTGCTCAAACTATGACCAATATCGGATAGTATTGCAACACAACTTATAAATTATCAGGCCAGATATTGGCTATGGAATTGAATATTTTAATCAGATATTTTCTCCAATATCAATATTAGATCTTTTATTCAGTAATATGCATCTTTACTGAATAGTGATAATATTGATGTAGCACTTTTACCATGCTACATCTGCACTAAAGCGGGAAGGTACTAAATATCAGGCCAATTAATTTATTCAATATTACACATCATAAACTTATACGTTACCCAAGAATGCAAATAATATGCAGTCTTTGGGAAGTCAGCTGTCAAGTCTGTTCTGATCAATGGGATTTTCCTCCGGGGCTCTCTCCTTTCTTCTTTGTTTCTGTGTGTTTTCTTTCTTTTCTGTGTGTGTGGTTTATGATCACAAACTTATCAGTTAGACACACCTTCCTAACTTGGAGTTTTCTAACGGTTGATTGATTGTTAGTTAAACAAAGTTTACACTTAAAATTCTTCTCATCATGCTTTAGGAGTGTATGCGTTCCTAGTGAGAAATATATAAGATAATAGATGCATTGACGTTCTTCCTAATATTCAACAACATAGTACACTACATATGTCCTATTTAATTATCTTATACTAAAACTTAATGTTCATCAATAGACATTAAACCATAGGGATAATTAGTACCAGATGCTTCTACAGAATATGCTTTTTATGAATAGTCTCCTTTCCATGAACCTCTTTCGGCCTACTTTAAAATACATATACAATGGTGAATATATATATATATATATACACACACACACAGCCAGGTCCATAAATATTGGGACAGCGACACAATTCTAACATTTTTGGCTCTATACACAATTGATTTTACATCCAGATCAGGTGACCAGTGTAGGAATTACAAGTTTGCATATGTGCCTCCCACTTGTTATGGGTCCAAAAGTAATGGGACAGAATAATCATAAATCAAACTTTCACTTTTTAATACTTGGTTGCAGTCAATTATAGCCTGAAATCTGGAACGCATAGACATCACCAGACACTGGGTTTCATCCCTGGTGATGCTCTGCCAGGCCTCTACTGCAACTGTCTTCAGTTCCTGCTTGTTCTGGGGGCATTTTCCATTCAGTTTTGTCTTCAGCAAGTGAAATGCATGCTCAGTCGGATTCAGGTCAGGTGATTGACTTGGCCATTGCATAACATTCCACTTCTGTCCCTTAAAAAACTCTTTGGTTGCTTTTGCAGTATGCTTTGGGTCATTGTCCATCTGCACTGCGAAGCGCCGTCCAATTGCAGCATTTGGCTGAATATGAGCAGATAATATTGCCCGAAACACTTCAGAATTTATCCTATTGCTTTTGTCAGCAGTCACATCATCAATAAATACAAGAGAACCAGTTCCATTGGCAGCCATACATGGCCACGCCATGACACTACCACCACCATGCTGCTTCACAGATGAGGTGGTATGCTTAGGATTATGAGCAGTTCCTTTCCTTCTCCATACTCTTCCCATCACTCTGGTACAAGTTGATCTTGGTCTCATCTATCCATAGGATGTTGTTCCACAACTGTAAAGGCTTTTTTAGATGTCGTTTGGCAAACACTAATCTGGCCTTCCTGTTTTTGAGGCTCACCAATGGTTTACATCTTGTGGCGAACCCTCTGTATTCATTCTGGTGAAGTCTTCTCTTGATTGTTGACTTTGACACACATACACCTACCTCCTGGAGAGTGTCCTTGATCTGGCCAACTGTTGTGAAGGGTGTTTTCTTCACCAGGGAAAGAATTCTTCGGTCAGCCACCGAAGTTGTTTTCCGTGGTCTTCCAGCTCACCAGTGCTTTCCTTCTTTTTAAGAATGTTGCAAACGGTTGTTTTGGTCACGCCTAATGTTTTTTGCCATCTCTCTGATGGGTTTGTTGTGTTTCTTCAGCCTAATGATGGCTTGCTTCCCTGATGGTGACAGCTCTTTGGCTCTCATCTTGAGAGTTGACAGCAACAGATTCCAAATGCAAATAGCAGACTGGAAATGAACTCTGGACCTTTTATCTGCTCATTGTAATTGGGATAATGAGGGAATAACACACACATTGCCATGGAACAGCTGAGAAGCCAATTGTCCCATTACTTTTGGTAAGCAAACTGTTGTAATTCCTACACCAATCACCTGATTTGGATGTAAATACCCTCCAGTTAAAGCACATCTTGTTTGTTTCATTTAAAATCCATTGCAGTGGTGTAAAGAGCCAACAATGTTAGAATTGTGTCGATGTCCTAATATTTATGGACCTGACTGTATAAATATATGATCAAATCCATTATAATATTTAGATGTAAATGTTATACACCTATGAAAAAGCACAACAGGAGAAGGCAGGCGGATGATTAGCGTACTGTCTTTAGTGGGGTGACAGAAGCCCTTTAAACAGTGTTTTTTTTGTTTACTTATAATCCCTATACTGTGATTTATCCATACATAATCTAATTAATCATTTTGGTCCAGTAGATTGTGTTAAAAACAGTGCTTTTAAATTATGCAAATTACCTTGCTACCAGCAAGTAGGGCGGCTACTTGCTGGTAGCAGCTGCATCCTCCGATCCTAAAGACGCCCCCTCCTCATGTTGATTGACAGGGCCAGCAGAGCCGTACCTGTCTTCAATCGGCACAGGCGCACTGAGAGGCGGACGCTTGCTCGGCCGCCTCTCAGTGCGCCTGTACCGACTGAATACCGTTACGGCACAGGCACGAGATCTTGATAGCAGACAGGGCCAGCAGAGGACGATCCCGTTCCCTGTCAATCAACATGCGGAGGGGGCGTCTTTAGGATCAGAGGATGCGGCTGCTACATAATCTAATTAATCATTTTGGTCCAGTAGATTGTGTTAAAAACGTGCTTTTAAAATATGCAAATTACCTTGCTACCAGCAAGTAGGGCAGGCTACTTGCTGGTAGTAAGGTAATTTGCATATTTTAAAAGCACGTTTTTAACACAATCTACTGGACCAAAATGATTAATTAGATTATGTAGGCATAAATCGCAGTATAGGGATTATAAGTAAACAAAAAAAAAAAAAACGGTTTAGTGGGGTGACAGAAGCCCTTAAGAAAAATAAATAATCCAAGACCAGTGTGCTCTGACTTATTACTGCTGATATGTAAATCTAGAATGGTGCGAGAGTTACATTGACTTATCAGCGGGCAGCTGCCACCAAATCATTACATTATTTGCATTTTCTGCACATTGTACGATAAGAAACCTCATCTGTCTGTATCTAAAGTGTAGCACGGATCTTAGAGCATAAAGAAAGTGTGAATTACAGTAATAGGTCACTTGGCAGGTACTAAACTTTCTTGTATAGTAAAAACTGCCCTCAAACTGCTCAGACTCTGGGCGAGAATCTCTATACAGAATGGTAAAAATAAAAAATTGTAATTCCAACACTGTGATATTGTGCTGCGGGACGTCCAGAGTATATTGTATGCTTGAGTCTTGTGAGAGGTTTCATCACCTTTCTAATGTTATTATGAAACTGCTGCTGTTCTATTGTGTTTACAAGGTAATTTGCAACCTATAAAGGGACCATATTAAGTTGCCGACATGTCAAGGCTGTATTACATACAGTGATCATGCAGGCGATTGTCAGGAGAGAGAAGCGTTCCTTCCCAGCAATCGCCTGCTCGTTTGTGGAGGAGACCACAGCTATTACATGCAGCAATCTCCTCCACAGTATGAGGATAATTGATCACTAATGCCCGTGCTCTTCCCCATGCTGACTAGTTGTTTTCTGTCAGCAGGCCATTATTAGACAGTATACGAACTGCCGCCGGCAAATGATGTTTAAACCTGTTGAAAGATTCCAATTGACGAGTGTTCATCAGGTAATCGGCAGCAGTATTACACTGCCAGATCATCGCTAACAAGCTTTCAGATGAACGCTCGTTAGCAATGATCTAGCAGCCAATCTGGTAGTCTAATACACCCTTTACTTTCTGTAACTTAGAATTTTATCGCATCGCGCTCTTAACTACATACAATTAATTTGTATTTTCTGATCTCTGTACATGTTAATTTTAAGATATTTTGTTACTGAAAACTTGGTGTAAATAAAAAGTATTTGCAAATGTTAGAGTGTGAAATTTCTTTTTACCCTTTCTCATTTATTTCTGGCCGCGTATGAAGTACAAAGGATAGGATCAGATCTTTAAGAGGCATATTGTTTTGATCCATCACAATAGCGGATCCATTATGCTTGGCCATAGCCTCCTATTATGACGGATCAAAACGTAATGCCCCTTAAAGGCTTCCGTTTTGCATTCAGTCATAGAGTTCCGTTATTACAGAATTCATAACGGGATTCCTCCACTGCCCGAACGTCGAACCTAAGGAGCCATTGTCTGGTAAAAATTAAGTTGCAAATATTTTATTACAAATATGAACATCTCTGAAGGGGTTACAGGTCAGGTCAATTAGATAATTTATTTGCAAAACATCCATACAACAAGGTGTAAAGCCATATTACATGTAGAGGGTAAAGATGATTGACAAGCAGCTTCTCTGTCCTGGCTGAAGCAGTTACCTGCTGTCTGTTATTAGAACCACAGGTAATCGGAGGTAGTGATCTGTACTGTATGTAAACGTGAGTAAAATCAGTGCATGTTTCGAGAGGAGACTAGTATTACTGTAAATCTGTTTATATATTTTATAGTTTCTATTAGAGAACGTTCATCCGATTATAGTACATGACAATTGTTACCAGCACATGAGCTATAATTTTCAGGAAGCGGTGGCAAACTTTTGAGACATTTCCTGCAAGGCTTGGAGAAGCTTCTCTTCATCTCCAGTGGATGAGTGTGTACTTGCCAAGGGGAGATGCGTAGAAACAGGTTTCCGATCTAGAAGGAAAGTAAAATTATATTAGCAACAATCGTTCAGACACAGGCTTGCTGGTTCGTGTAGTTGTGGCTGTCTATCATAGGTTTAGCAATCATGTCCTGTGACTGAAAAGACGATAAATGCTGCAGATTTGCCATCATGTGGGAAACCCCAGAGTTAAAAGGTGGATGGGATTTTAATAAAAAAATCACATTCGCATGCTGTGTAAAAAAGAAAAATAGTAGCTTGCTTTGAGCTGCTGTGCGGATTTAAAATCTGCAGCATGTCAGTGGCAGATCTTCCCCACCTGCAGATTTCACTCTTTGCAATGTAGAGGGTGAAACCCACAGCCATTTTCATAAAAATAAAAAATTAAAAAGAAACATACTTTTTGCTGCATTTTGTATATTTTTAATGGATTTTATTACCACGGATCATAACGCAATTCTATGACGGAATGCCTTTCGAGGCTTTCCCTCATAATAGAAGTCTATGGGCTGCATAACGGATCCGTCCTGTATCTGTTATGCAGGGAAGGACTCCAGCATAACGGAAAAGGGCCGCATCCGTTATTCATTCCTTTATTAATAGAAGTCTATGGGCTGAATAACTGAATGCCTCTAAAGGCATTCCATTATGCATTCTATCATAGAATTGCGTTATGGTCTGTGGTAACAGAATCCATAACGCAATTCTGCTTTTACCAGCAAACGAATTTCATAAGCGGAAATTCGCTCATCTCTACTGTCAATCACTTATAGGATTGTCTTCTTGACTTCACAGGCATGTCCAAACTGCAGCCCTCCAGCTGTTCCAAAACTACAACTCCCAGCATGCCTGGATATCTTACAGCAGGGATGTCGAACTCGTGGCCCTCCAGCTGTTGCAAAACTACAACTCCCATCATGCCTAGGCATACTACAGCTATCAGGGAATGATGGGAGTTGTAGTTTTGCAACATCTGGAGGGCCATGAGTTTGACATCCATGTCTTACAGCTATTAGAGCATGCTGGGAGTTGTAGTTTTGCAACAGCTGGAGGGCTGCAGTTTGGACATGTCTGGCCTAGAATGAGTAGAAATGAATCTATCAATCTGCTCAGCTTCTCCTGCTCTGTAACATGCTGCCTGCAGGTTGCATTCAGGGCAGTCTTTACCAAAGGGCAAAAGGGGCAGCTGCCCCGGGCCCAGTTGCTCCTGGGGGGCCCAAGGCAGCTGCCTCTTGAGCCCTGCTAGCCACTGCCCCGGGTGTCAGGCTGTCAGCTACCAGGAGTGTTGCAGAAGTTAACTGTGGAGCTTTTTTGTGTGAAGATTACATCAGAAAAAGGTGACAGGGGCAGTTATGTTAATATACTGTAAACTACTGTATAGTGTGGTGCTGTATACTATAGGGTGCTATACTGCACACTGTGGGGTGCACTGTAACACTAGGGTGAGCCGAGCCCTGGTCTGCTTCCTGCAGAGCGGTGCCCACTTCCAGCCTGAGCCCAGCTGCCCAGAGCACTGACCCTGAGCCGCTGGAGTCTTCAGAACTGGAAGTATTTACAGTCATTCACTATACTCTACCACATGTGTGGATTTTTTGTGTGTGAGTTGTGGTGGAGGGCGTGATTGCCTGCTAAGGTGTGGGAAGGCGGGATCCAGGGGGCCCAAGTAAATTTTTGCCCAGGGTCCAAATCAATATTAAAGACGGCCCTGGTTGCATGTCCAGGGTGACAGGTTCCTCTTTGTGCTGCACCACATTGTAAAGTGTAAGCCTAACACTAGGTTAGTAGATACATGACTACTAGCTCTTGCAGATGACCCATAAGAGCAATTTGCCCGGATAGAAACACAAAACATCATATTCAGCAGAAAACGGCTCTTTTCTGCTGAATATAAAATATCTGAACATTTCCATTTGGTTGAGTGCCCACCATACAGCCATAATTCTCCATGCACCTTGGAAGAAGAGGCCACTTGCGTGCCTCGTTGCTGCAGGAGACATGGCCAGCCACACCACGGTGTCTGCTCCTTGTTCTTCTGTGCGTAATCTGTTCTTCATTTTCTCATAAAAGTCTGGCATTGATGACCTCACAGCTAATGAAGAAAGATATTAAGAAACATTCTCGATTACACAGCATCAATACAAGGGATATATTTGGCCCAAATTTACCAATTCTGTCAAATATTTAGACACTACCAATTTCCTCTTTTTTGGGGGCAAAATATAACTTTTATTAAGAATATTAAAAACAGCCGTGCCCTCTGAACTTTGACAGGGCCAGGCTGTGATCACATTTACTAGCAAAAAAGCAAGTGGAGATAATATACCAAAATATCAATTTATTATCAAATATAAAATATGGGGAAAAGACAGGATGGTAGACAGTGTACAGAGAAGCAAAGGGCAGTATACACAACTGAGTTTACATATATATCCACACAGCTATATATCCTTATGTACTATGTTACTATGTTACAGCGATAAGCATAGATGGCCGACAGGTAAAGGTGGCTATAATACAAGGACAACCAATTCTGCATAACAAATAGTAATAATGACCCCCAATTAGGGCTATATACACTATATGGCAGAACCAAATGATAGCAGTATGTCCATGAATAGCACCACATGTCCAGGGAACATAGGCAACCAAAACAGAAAAGTGTAATACAAAATATCTCAAGTAAAGTCTGTCACTAAGTCCCGAAGTATAGCGATGACCCAACAAAATATATCCAGGGCCTAATATGGATGTGATAAAAAAAAACATATATAGATGTAAAGCAGTACTATACATAGGAGGTACCTGAAGACATAGTGAACACAGGAGGATACTGGCCCTGAGCGCAAGACCTCGACACGCGTTTCACCTCAGCGGCTTCGTCAGCTCAAGGTCTTGCGCTCAGGGCCAGTATCCTCCTGTGTTCACTATGTCTTCAGGTACCTCCTATGTATAGTACTGCTTTACATCTATATATGTTTTTTTTTATCACATCCATATTAGGCCCTGGATATATTTTGTTGGGTCATCGCTATACTTCGGGACTTAGTGACAGACTTTACTTGAGATATTTTGTATTACACTTTTCTGTTTTGGTTGCCTATGTTCCCTGGACATGTGGTGCTATTCATGGACATACTGCTATCATTTGGTTCTGCCATATAGTGTATATAGCCCTAATTGGGGGTCATTATTACTATTTGTTATGCAGAATTGGTTGTCCTTGTATTATAGCCACCTTTACCTGTCGGCCATCTATGCTTATCGCTGTAACATAGTAACATAGTACATAAGGATATATAGCTGTGTGGATATATATGTAAACACAGTTGTGTATACTGCCCTTTGCTTCTCTGTACACTGTCTACCATCCTGTCTTTTCCCCATATTTTATATTTGATAATAAATTGATATTTTGGTATATTATCTCCACTTGCTTTTTTGCTAGTAGATTAGATGCCGTACAGGTGGAATGTTTTGCTGTCTAGTTTAGACAGAGGTTTTTGTAGGTTAAACTGTGATCACATTTATACTGCTTGACCCTGTCAATTAAAGTGCAGATCCTCTAAGTGTAACGGCGACACCCCCATTGCCCCTAGAGGCTCATTTGCATATAATTAAAACATTTTTCTCAGCAATGCGGGCACATATGAACATGGGACCAACACAGATGCCTTCAGCCGCCAAGTGCAGATACAACAGGTCATCCAGTTTCATAGGTACAAATCTGCTGACAGATGCCCTTGAAGAAATCTCATGCACATGTGGCATATACAAAAACTGCAGTGTAAGGCTACAAGCACACGAACGTTGTTTGTTTTAGTGTCCGTTCCTTTTTTTGCGGATATGATGAGGACCCATTCATTTCAACGGGTCCGCAAAAAATGTGGACAGCACACAGTGTGCTGTCCGCATGTCCCATTCTTGTCTGTTTTAGGCATTGTTACAATAGATCCGCACATTTTACCTCTTGCAATAGAGAGGGTGAAGTCTGCTGGCTTTTCCGCACCCCAAAAAAAATACACACGAAGTACACGCGGTTTTTGTTGCACAATTTACACTGGACGTACCCTTAGAGTCTACAGGAAATTCTAGATACACAGGGGGGACATTTATTATAAGGCTGGTTTTAATTATCCCCTGCTGGCAGAGATGTGCCACAATTATTATGAGGGGCATCTGTGAAGTTCAGTGCACCGAAACAAAAATCTACACCAGTAAGGGAGCTGGTCAAGCATTCCAGTTCAACCTATGCCAATTTCCTGGCGTAGATTATAATAAACGTGCCGGGCCATCTATTGCTCCAGACAGTTACATTTTGTTTGAGAAATTTTGTTGAGTTTCTCCATAAGGATTGAAACATACTATATGTTACAGATGTAACCAGATATAAACCAAAACTATAGAAATTCATTAATACAACCATTAAAAAAAACTTCGCCCTGCTCTATAAATTAAACATAGGACACAGAACTTTATAAACACACAAGATTCCTCTTTACAATAAATAATTCTGGGCATAAAGATTTGCAAAATGTATACCTGGTGTGTCTGCCCAGCCTGGATGCATGGCAGAAAAGTGGACCTTTGGGTGTTGTGTGGCCCACTGGTCGGTCAGGATGACTTGCTGTCTCTAAAGAAAAATATAAATACGTCATACAAAATATGATTTTGCCATGTGGATTTCCTCACAGGTGAGAACTGATAGTTATGAATCGATTAGAAATGCTGCAAGACATCCTGAAATATCCACACATTTTTTTCCTAAAAATTGAGAGTTGAATTTTACATTTTTTCCAGTCTTGAACATTTTCCGTCTGGCCATACAATACGGAAATGCTGCCGATTCTTTGCAGCAGAATTGGGTGTGGGAAATCCACAGCATTTACAGTACCAGATAATCGGTTGAGATTTCAGAAATGTCATCCACATGCTGAGGGAAGAAGTTGCTGGTTTGTGTGCGATTGCACACAGTAGGGTATTTGTTTGGCGCACAAAAGGACGACCTCAGACAGTAGACTTTGGTGAAGTAGCTGTTTTTATTGTTCAGTAGACAACGCGTTTCGGAGTTTATAACTCCTTTATCAAGTCTTAATCGGGCGTCAGCAGAGAGACAGGCCAGATGGCTGGAGCGTCTGGTTGTGCTGGGAACGCCGCCTATGAGCGCCTCTCCCCTCTCTTTTTTCTCTCTCGCCAAACATGCTGAGGGAAGAAACCTGCAAAGTAAATCGATCTGCATTGCAGGTTTCAGCATGCACCATGTAAATTTATTCTGTGGGTTTCACCCACGCTTTTCATCTTTCAGACTTTTGTGGCGGCGTTTATTATTTTTTGCTGCAGAAATCCACAATGGATTCCCTACATGTGGCAGCACTCTTATGAATCAAGTTGTTAAAGGGGTTGTCCCATGCCTTCTGTTCACGGTTGTGATAGTGTGCAGGTGTAATTACAACTACGTTGTCACATTCACTTCAAGTAAATAGGGCAGGGGGCCCCCCGCACCCCCTTTTTCCCCCCCTCTAAAACTGTCCAGTACTAGTGATACCCGCCTCTAAAACCGCCCAGAACAGCACTATACACCGCCAAGTTGAGCTGGTGACATCACCGGGCTCCCTGCTATGCGGAAGTCTCCGCCTAGGATATTGATGTGAAGCCTGGTACGTCACTGGCTCCAGTGGGCTGTGTATAGTGCTGTTCTGGGCGGTTTTAGGCTGGGTTCACACTTGAGCGTTGCGCAAACGCGCGTTTTACGCGCGTTTTTGACGCGCATTTTTATGCGCGTTTTTGTAATAGTAAACGCGCGTTTGTGTGATTCACTACAGTGTCCTATGGCCACAAACGCCCCAAAAGTCGCTCATGTACTTTTTGGAGCGTCGGGCGTTTTACAGCGCGATCGTACGCGCTGTAAAACGCCCAAGTGTGAACCATTCCCATAGGGAATCATTGGTTTCTCCTTGTTGAGCGTTTTACAGCGCGTAGGAACGCGCTGTAAAACGCTCAGGTGTGAACCCAGCCTTAGAGCCAGGTATCGCTAGTACTAGGCCATTTTAGAGGCGGTTATCACCAGTGCAGACCTTGCCCTGTGTGATACAGCGCAAGGGGAGCACTGGAGCAAGAAAATGCTCCGATGCTCCACTCTTACATTGTAAAGGACTGAAGGGGGGCTTATATCTGGGTTCAGCCCTCAACCCAGACAACCCCTTTAAATAAAATGAGTGCAACTTAAAGTTGACGACTTAGAGCAAAACTGAAGCAAAATTATGGTGCAAAGTAAGCCAACCAATAAGTGGTGTAAAGTTAAACAAAAGTGTCTGACTTCTAGAAAAATACACCATACTTAGAGCATGAACCACTCTGATAAATCTGGGGCATGTTTTGGCCCAGTGTCTTGGTCAGTGATTGTGAGCCCAAACCAGGGGTGAAGGCTACACAGAGATAAGATATAAGGGAAAGATCTGCTCCTCTTCTGTGTTTAGGCTCTCAATTACAGCTGAGCGAATTTACGCTTATGAAATTAGTTTGCGATTACCACGGACCATAACGCAATTCAATGACGGAATGCATATCGGAATGCCTTTAGAGGCATTCAGTTATTCATTCTGTCATAATAGAAGTCTATGGGCTGCAAAACGGATCCGTCCAGTTTCCATTATGCAGGGGAGTCCTCTCCTTCATAACGGAAATGGGACGAATCCGTTTTGTAGCCCATAGACTTCTATTATGACGGGATTAATAACGGAATGCCTCTAAAGGCATTCCGTTATGTATTCAATCATAGAATTGCGTTATGGTCCGTAGTAACTGAATCCATAACGCAATTCTGCTTCTACCAGTAAACGAATTTAAAAATATGAAATTTGCTCATCTCTACTCTCAATTACTGGTGGAAATCACTGACCGAACACTGGGTGACATTTATCAAACTGGTGTAACATTGTAACCACACACTTTAGTCATCACTCCAGGTGATCTACAAAAAAAAAAATTATAATTATTTTTTTAAATCATAAATATTAATACACATGTTTTCCATTGTCACTTCTACACCATGCGCAGCCACGAGCACTGACCTTGTTTTGTGCATAGGCCATTGTTCCATCAAACGTGGCCTTCTCAAACTGCAGATCTGAGACGTCCAGCTTCTGAACCAGCATACCGCCTGATGAGACAGTTACCTGTAACAACGTAGTGACAATCATTGCTCACCAGGCTTCCATGCTCAGGGCCATAATTATGCAGCACTAGTCATGCTGGGCAGCATTCACCGCACACTGGTTTACAATTAAAGTAGGACAGCTCGGTCATGTCACGGTTATGACGTAGCTGAGTACTGAGTCATTGTGTGGGCCGCAGAAGACCACACGGTTTAGTCGGTCTGCAATGTTAATGGCCACGTGGTATTGAAGGTGCTGCATGGCCTTTAGCAATGCAGACCAACTAAACAGCGCAGTCTTCATTAGTTAACGAGCCAGCTGCAGTCCATATGTCTGTGGGATACTCAACCACAACACTATTGTACAGGGTGATCGTAGCCTAAAGGTATGTTTACACACAGGATTTTGTCCGCCATGTGTCCCACGGCAGAAACAGTTTTTGCTGTGGGTTTTCATTTTGTATGGTGCAGTCCTGCTCTTGGTTTAGCTCCATTGAATGGAAGCTCTAGGTGCAGCTTCGCGAGGGGGCTGCGCAGTAACCTCACTAGGAATGGGCCTGTAAACACCACCATTTAACTGAAACAATAATAGTTTGATTGCTGCTGCCAAATATGTGCAGTGAGAAAACAAACGGCAGAACAAATCATCTTATAAGAATAACCAATGCAGTCAGTACTGTAGCTTCCTCTCCACCCCAATTACCCTCTTCCAAAGCATGGGATACAGGCACTATCTCGAAGCTTTAAGTAGGAGGAGATGTAATAAAACAGAGATGTCCAACCTGCCGCAAAACTCCCAGCATGTCCTGATAACCATAGGCTGCCTGGGCATGATGGAAGTCGTAGATGGAGGGCTGCAGGTTGGACTTTCCTGCAATAAAAAAGGTAATGGAAGGAACACTCCAGAAAAAGGGTGGAAGGGGCAGGACATCATTAAGGTTCAAAGAATATCAAAGAAGTCACTGCCCTTCAGGTCTTGCATAATAAATAAATTGCTCAAGCATGCTCCGTCATCTGTCTCCATCGGTCCCACAAGCTTTGCACTCAGGAACCCTCATTCTAGCGATTCTTTAGTTATGTGAAATATTCTTACTGGGACATGCTCTTTATATACAAGCACAGGGACTTACTACTCTGGCATCATCTTCCTTCTCCAGGACAGGAAGCAGAGCTTTTGTTAGAAAATATGTACCTGTAGTGAATGAAGAAAAAAAAAAAAAAAAAAAACTGTATAAAAGTCACACAGAGGTTAACAGCCCTAAAGAGCACCCGTCAGCAGGATCACCCCTATTAAACCAGGTATACTGACGGAGTTGATCCTGTAAAGTGTGAAGATGTAGTTTCTGATCATTTGAGTTCCATCTTGTTGTCTGTTCATTTAAAGGGCTTCTGTCAGCCCACTAAACCCTTTTTTTTTTTCTTCCGTTAATATTAATCCCTACACTGCAAGCTCCCTGTACATATGCTAAATATTAATTTTCGTTCAGTAGATATTGTTAAAAATCAAGTTTTATCATATGTAAATTACCTTGCTACCAGCAAGTAGGGCGGCTACTTGCTGGTAGCAGCCGCATCCTCCTCTCATCATGACGCCCCCTCCGCCGTTTGATTGACAGGGCCAGGGAACGGGTTCGTTCTCTGCTGGCCCTGTTCGAGTTCAAAATATCGCGCCTGCGCCGTACCTTTCTTTAATCGGTGCAGGCGCACTGAGAGGCGGCCTCTCTCCCGGCCGCTCCATCCTCAATGCGCCTGCGCCGGGTGTAGATGTGACGTCATCGGCGCAGGCGCATTGAGGATGGAGCGGCCGCCTCTCAGTGCGCCTGCACCGATTAAAGAAAGGTACGGCGCAGGCGCGATATTTTGAATTCGAACAGGGCCAGCAGAGAACGAACCCGTTCCCTGGCCCTGTCAATCAAACGGCGGAGGGGGCGTCATGATGAGAGGAGGATGCGGCTGCTACCAGCAAGTAGCCGCCCTACTTGCTGGTAGCAAGGTAATTTACATATGATAAAACTTGATTTTTAACAATATCTACTGAACGAAAATTAATATTTAGCATATGTACAGGGAGCTTGCAGTGTAGGGATTAATATTAACGGGGAAAAAAAATGGGTTTAGTGGGCTGACAGAAGCCCTTTAAAGGGAACCTGTCACCTGGATTTTGGGTATAGAGCTGAGGACATGGGTTGATAAATGGCCGCTAGCACATCCGCAATACCCAGTCCCCTATAGCTCTGTGTGCTTTTATTGTGTCAAAAAAGGATTTGATACATATGCACATTAACCTGAGATAGGTCCTGTCCCTGACTCATCTCACATACAGTACTCATCTCAGGGTAATTTGCATATGTATCAAATCGTTTTTTTGACACAATAAAAGCAGAGCTATGGGGACTGGGTATTGCAGATGTGCTAGCGGCCATCTACCAACCCATGTCCTCAGCTCTATACCCAAAATCCCGGTGACAGGTTCCCTTTAAATTTTATGACCTGTGAATGCATGTGCAAGGGAGTAGGGCTGAAACAATTACTCGATGGAATCGAGTAACTCGACACACAAAAATTCCTTTGTGTCATGTGACCACGGAACGTGAGTGAAGCGCTTGCCATTACTCACGGTCCGTGGTCACCCGCCGGCCCACACCGCGCTGCACTGTCGTCCTGACACATCATCATCAGGACATAGTGCAGGTAAGCATGCACTATGACCTGACGCTGTGTGACGGCGCCCCTACAGGAAAGGTAAGTATTTTATTTCACTGGCGCTGGGGACATGGCTAGGAGGGGGAGCCTGATGGCAATGGGGGTGAAGCCTGATGAGTTTTTATAAAGAAAAACATTATTTTATTAGTTTTTGGTTATTAGAGTACTCAATTAATCCTTGGATTAAATCGATAGAATACTAGATTACAAAAATAGTCAATAGCTGCAGCCCTACAAGGGAGTAAAGGCAGGTTTACGCCGCACAATGTTAGTTGATTGTCAGGAAGGAAGCGTTCCTCCCCAAAAGTCAGCTGCTCGTTCACTGAAGGAGATCGTTGCATTTAAATGCAGTTGCTCGTCCTCATACAGCTGCTTGTTTCTGGGCAGCAGATCACTGTTTAGACACCACGATCTGCTGCCCAGAAATGATGATCCAAGGTCTGGGGTGTTAGCAAATGAACAACACGTACACAGTGACAATTATGGAGCGCATGCGCTGGCTAAGTTCCCCTAAGGAATGGAGCTTTTTGTTTAATCTGTATAGAACTGTAACCCTTCAGGAAAGAAGTCAGAAGCTCATCCACGAATGAACGGACTGACTGCTTCCGTTGAAAGGGCTTTCCAGCTGATGTGTCGCTGTCATGACAATACCTCAATCGGTGATGTATGTACCTTCATTCTGGATGTAGTGAGGACTCCATGTGAAGTGCTGATATAACTGTGCATTATGTTATTTATCCTTTGTACATACTGTAGATATGTGCAATAGAAGGACATTATATCGCTAAATGTATACACTACCTATATTTACTACTTCCTTTGAAGTGTAGCTGTAGTTCAGTTAAGAGTCTCTTACTAAAGGGTAACTGTCATATATTACTTATTTTTTTATGTATTTGGATTGGTCTAAGTTTACCTTAGTTCCCTAGTTAATACTTTTGTATAGTTATTGAATTGCCTAATAATTGCAGCATGTTCTTTCCTCCCCCAGGCATTTCAGTGGTGCAGCTAAAACAGCGCTGCTAGGCGTCCTCCGTCTCCTATATACAGAAGACGGAGGACGTAGTAGTGGGCAGTACCGAGCAATGCATATTCGCAATAAGAATTTGCGATCAACTACTCAGGAGGAAGCCGATTGGTTGGGGTGAGGCTGCGCGTTCCCGAGATGAGCCGAATGAATTCTGGGTAGTTAGGGAGGGAGGTCTTAGCCTCAGGGTAAGGGCATCGGCGGCCATCTTGAGAAGATAGTCAGAAAGAAGTCTTGTGAGGAGCGGTTGCTATGGACAGAATCTTATTAAACAAAGTATGTGAATACAATAATTCACGATTACGGATTTTCACCACAGCAGCAACAACATATATGAAAATTTAATTTTGAGTGAAAATATGACAGTTATCCTTTAAAGAGTATTTGAGCCTGAAGTCTCTCTATATCAGCGTTTCCCAACCAGTGTGCCTCCAGCTGTTGCAAAACTACAACTCCCAGCATTCCTGGACAGCCTTTGGCTGTGCTAGCATGCTGGGAGTTGTAGTTTTGCAACAGCTGGAGGCACACTGGTTGGGAAACATTGCTCTGTATATAAGCAAAACATCCTGCTGCTTATAATACCTGTCTTGTGAAAATCACTTTGCACGTTCCTGAGGAAAACTGTTATGCTTTACACAAATGAGGGCTTCAGTGTAACAAGGAGTGGGGCAAGAAAAACTAAGAAATGCAAACTTTTGCTCACTAGTGTATATACAGTACACTCTGAAATTTATGATTTAGGTTTACTTTGCCTTTTTAAACCACAAATGCATTCTTTAGAGAGAAAAAAAAAATGTATTCCATAATTAAATATGTAACAAGTAGAACTAACTGGATTTTAAGATAAACCACCAAATGAAGAGACTCCACAGACGAGAAGCCCCAAGAGAGCGGCCGGGTGCATTATTCAATTAACAAACTCTGCCTTCCTGTTCACTAAATTGCTCAAAATGTTGCTGTGTGGCACGAAGCCAGTAATGGACTAAACCACAGCATTATATTACTCGTCTTGTGACTGAGTAACCCCTCACAGAGCGATATTACTTCTTGTGGTCAAAGTGCATGTGTATAATGGAGCCCTGGTCATGGTGGAGCCAGGACGAATCCTGCACAAAGATTTCCTTTCAGCGACTGTACATGACCAAAGGCAGAGTATAATCAGAGGGAAAGAGAGAAGTACAATACTGTACGGTAGGTGATAAATATATGATCGCTGGGATCCCTGACTTTTGGGACAACCATGAAAATGGAGGGTCTCCAAGATCCCCGTGTGAATGGATCAATGGTGCGCATACATAACCACTGCTCCATTCACTTCTGAGGGACCCCCAGAGATGGCAAAGTGCTTTACTCTGCAGTCTCATTGATTCACACAAATTGGGGACCCGGACTCCTAATGGGGAAGCAGTTTTACGGTGCACCCCTTATTTGAAGCAGGACTGAGTGAAAAAGCCTTGACCTCAATTTGGGAATTAGGCAGCAGTGTGTACAGGAGTATAATAGCCGTTTAGAACAGTGGTGGGCAACTGGCGGCCCACTGGTGCTCACCGTTCACCCCCATGGCTCATTCATTTCTGCAAGGCATACAGGCACTGCTCTATGCAAGTCGTACACTACTCTGTAGGACAGCCAGCAATACTCGCGTAGGGAGGTGGAGCGTGTATACAGATGTGTAACATTGGAGATTTCTTCCCACTGTGGTAGAATGGATGTTATATCTCCTGCCTTCACATCGATGACCAAGTTAATAGTATGACTGCTGCACGGACAGCCTCTATATAAGGCCTCATGCACACAACTGATTTTGCGGACCCATTAATTTTAATCGGGCTGCAAAAAAGGCAGACAGCACAAAAAAGATAAAACATGTACTATTCTTGTCTTTTTTGCAGACAAAATTAGGCAATATGACAATGGGGCCCGCTGAAAATTGCAGGATGCACGCAGTCAGCATAAGCATTTTGCAGATCCACAGTTTGCAGACCACAAAACACATATAGTTGTGTGCATGAGGCCTAAGGCCGCTTTCAAACAAGCGATTTCAACACATTGAACTTGCAGCGTGTGTCTGCGGCAGCTCCTGTCCTGACCTCCCAGCACTGCCAGGGTCGCATACCATTATATTGATTTAGGATGTATGTAACCGTTAGAGGTCTGGAATGTATTGGATAACACTGACAAAATACTGTCAGTGTAATACAATATGTTCTAGAACATTAAGGCTTACATAGCATCATAATTCAATATAATGTTATGCGACCCCCCCCGTCAGCGCTGGGAGGTCAGGACAGGAGCTGCCGCAGACACACGCTGCGAGTTCAATGCATTGAAATCGCTCGTGTGAAAGAGACCTAAGGGTCAGAAAGAGAAAATTTACTGTATACAAGGAGCCAGCAGCTGCTTTCTTTACACATCTGCTCTGAAACCAGTTTCTCCCGATGACAGGCTACAATTTAGCTGTAGTACTGTAGGGGATACAAATGTAAAAGGATCTTAAACTATGGGAAAAAATATATATATTTTATTTTACCCAAGACATTAGTGGCAAAGTTCTTCTCTATTCCATCTCCTGTTAGTTCCCGACTGTTCACCATACAGCCAGCATTATTTACCTAGAAATACAGGACAATATAACATTTGGGCCCCACTTACAACCCCATATGTAGGAGTCATGTTCTAGTTGTAGGTAGAATGAGAAAAAATAAGGAAATAAAAGTCTAGACTATGGAGTAAATTACCAATACGTGCAGTCGGTTTTCGGTCTTAAACTTCTCGACAAACTCCCAGATTTCCTTTGGGTTAGACATGTCCAGCAGGTGCACCGATATGTTCTGTAACAATAGGGGGAAAAGCAGAAAGCGTACAGCTGCGATTTACACGAGACCTAAATGCACCAAATATAAGAGAGCAAAGCAAAATCCGAGGCTCCAGCTCTGCCGACGGCTGTGCGTGTGGATCCCTCTCCCTGCAAAGGGATTTCCACCATGGAAAGACTGTATGAAATGTTTGCGAAGAGTTGTGCTGTGCCGCCACTGATGAACTATCTTGAGGATAGACTATCAATATCTAAGTCATGGAAAACCCCTTTAAAAGAGGATCTGTCACCTCTGTGCATTCCCCATGTAATGACAATTCTGGATCATCTTCCCTTAAATTTGTAGGGTGTCCCATTCCTCTATTATTCATGCTAAAAGTTTACGAATACAGGTCAGTTGGAGGGGAGTCCAACCAGTACAGACAGTGGCAGATTGTGCAGAGACACCTCCCCAACTGGCAACGTCTAGCAGGAACAATAGAGGAATGGCAGAGCTTCCAGACATAAGAATATATCATCCACAGTTACTACTTGGGGAATGTATGCATTTAATAAAGCAGACCTGTCAGGAGAGGGGACAGGCTCTCTTTAAAAGAACTGTCACTACAATTTTCATCCAAACACAGCAGTGTTGTAAATACCCATTGTACTACATCTGTGACACGGTACAGTGCATATTATGTATACAGTGTGTGACACATGACATCCTTACCTGATTCCCACTACTTGCAATAATCTCTTTTTGTGCTTCTTCTGCTCTCTCTTTATTTCTGCATACCAGATGAATAGTGCCGCCTACAAAAATGCAGACATAAGAACGTATGGTGTTATATGAAAAAGCAGCATAGCGCCGCATCCGCTAAAGAGGCACAATATGACATGTTCAGGGTTCCAGCAGTCTGCCAGACACTGTCCCCGCTAAGGACTGTGTTCACACCAGCTCTTATTTCCACTGCGCTGCTCCATTAAAATGGTTTTCTGGGATTTTGATACTGATGACCTATCCTGTAGATACCAAGCACAGCGCCAGAGGTCACACTACATTTTTTCCCAGAAGAGTAAAAAATACTCCTCCTACCATTTTTGAGGAGTATTTTTACTGGAGGAGGAGTACCAAATTTGCAGTAATTCAGATACATGATACGTAGGCCTACACTTGCTCACATCTGCGTTTGGAGCCTCTGTTGCAGATTCTGTCAAAAAGGCAGAACAAAAAAAAGTCTTATAAGCAGGACTTTATCTGGAGGCTGTTCGGCTTCTTCCCCTGTCAGCTAGGCTGGGTTCACATCACGTTTTTTTCATACATTTAATGTACACACAAAAAAAACGTATATATGTTACCAGACGCCTCAGACAGACGCCATATTGTGGCATGTGTCACCATAGTTCCATTGTAAAAAATTTTTTTAAATAAATAAAAATAATATATAAATATATTCTGCAAAGAAAGTGTACTTTTTTTTGCGTGTGTTTTTACAATGGATCTCCATGGTGCTGGATGCCACAGTATGGCGTCTGTTGTGTATTGAACGTATGACAAAAACCCACTTCCCCTATTTTCATTGTTCTGCTCAATTAGATGAGCAGAACAACAGAGATGAATAGTGCTGGAGTGAGGTGGCTATGCAGGGGAACCATTACTGGTCTAACATCAGGCAATTATAGCGTGATAAAGTCCTGTCCAATATAGTGGATTTTCCCTGCACTTTATCATTTGGCTATAATATTCTACTGTGCATTCACTGCACACTGCGCCACATACATGCGTGTGATGTATACGTGTGTGTGATGCATGTGGCGCAGTGTGTGATGTATGTGGTTCAGTATGGGATGATCACACACTGCACTACATACATTACACCCTGCGCTGTCACCTTTTTCTGCAGGTCCATCTTGATGTCTGGGCTGTAGGCTTCAGCTCCTCCGCCGCCATGCTTCTCGGGGTCCTTACGCAGCGCGCCCAGCACTCCTTGCCTCAGCCACCTCTGGAGCGGCTCCTCCTCCCTCCAGCTTCCCCTGCTGCAGGGCGCTGCATCGCTCTGGCACCCGTCCAAACTAACCAATAGCAAAGCTCTTTGCTGTTTGGAGCTTTGCTAATGGTTATTGCAGGCACAGGCAGCATCGCTGCGCTGCCTGTGCCCAAACAAGCGTCTATGACTCTTGTACAGGCGTTATTGCGACCTCTGTATGGCGCTGTGCTCGGTAAGCACAGAGAAGGACCGTGGTGCGCACAGGAACACTGCCTTCTCACACAGCTGATCGACAGGGGTCCCAGGTGTCGGGCCCCCACCAATCAGATACCTATGACTTATCCAGAGAATAGGTCATCAGTATTCAAATCCTGGAAAGCCCCTTTAAAGCTGCACAACAATGAAAATGACGGAAATGTATGGCAGCTGACAGACCCCCATTGACTATAATGGGATCCGCCAAGTTTCCGTTAGAAAACAGGACATTTTACCAGCCAATATAGCACAGCGCGCTTTGCTGTATCGTCCTGTAATTTTTACGTAATCTGCAGCGTAGGCTTTGTTAGGTGAATGAAGCCTAACTTCCTTCATTACCATTTGGCGGATTTTTAAAATATGAAGCACCGGTTAGCAGTAGGTGCACCTTTGCTGCCATTTCTTTTCTTCAAATGTATCTAAAATAAAAAAAGAAGCAACTGCAAAAATACTTCCTTCTCGTTCACATTTCCGTTTTTCACGGACAGCACATGTACCCACTGATTTTAATGTGTCAGTGAAAAATAAGTCATGCACTACTTTGGCCCATTTTTCACTGATCCCTAATGGGATATTCTCTGGAAATTACAGCGTTCATGGAGTACGGATGACACACGGAGGGGAAAACAAAAACAAAACACAGCCGCTTCGCACACATCTTCATGGATGAAACACGGACTGATTTTTTCACGTACCTGAACCAGACACAGAAATGTAAAGAAGGCCCCAATGCATCTCCACGGCCACAGACTATGAACAAGCCATGTCTGGTCTGCATCCGCCCCCTGCTTCTTCCTTACATGCAGATGGTGGGTTACGTAACATATCTTAGCGACTGTATTCTTACCCTTTTTCGCAATTGCCAGAGCAGCTGCTTTGCCGATCCCACTATTGGCTCCTGTGATCATGTAAGACCTTCCAGTAACATCAACTTGCAAATCTTCTGCAGCAAAGTGCTTGGCGGCAGCTTCGTATCCACCTCTACAAGACACAAGATAACCCCCATCATTGCCACCTGCTCAATTACATCCTTATCATCCTACGGGTTCATGAACACGAACGTATTTTTTTTTCTGCATCCGTTCTGGGTTTTTTGTGGCCCGTATGCGGAAGCATTCACTTCAATGGGGTTGCAAAAAAATAAATAAATAAAAAATTACTATTCAGCACAAAAAATAAAATAGAACAGGTCCAGACCTAGACTGTTCTATTAGGGGCCAGACAGTCCATTCCATAAAATACAGAATGCACACGGCCGGTATCCGTGTTTTGCATGAGCACTACTTATGTTATTTTTTATTTTTATTTTTTTACACAAATCATTTTTTTGTGTGTGAAAAGTAGTAAAATACATACATTTCTTTAACGTGGCTCATGCACATGAACATGTGCGGCCCGAGCCTATATTGCGGCCCACAAACAGCGGGTCCACAATAAACGGGCACCGGCCGTGTGCACTCCGTACCACATATGCGGACCCACTCACTTGAATGGGTCCTCAATCTGTAAGATGTGGAGTGGAGGCACAGATCGGAACTACTACGGAGTGCTTCCATGGGATTTTGGTCCGTCCATCCGCACAGCAAAAAAATAGATGTTCTATTTTTTTTTTTTTTTTGCAGAACGGACTGATTCTTACAGATTGCGGACCCATTCAAGTGAACGGGTCCACATCCGCAAACAGCCGGTGCCCATGCTGCACACGTTCTTGTGCATGAGCCCTTTGTTAGAGGTTTTCCGGATCTTTAAAATTAAAGGGGGTTGTGCAAAGTTATAGCTGAAGTGTCAGCCAGCCCCTAGCTGACACAGACATGGCACGGAAGAGATGCACCGAATTTATTAAGGGGCATATGCTCTTAATTATTAGGGGCATGTCACTGCAGCACTCAGGAGATCAAGACTGGCATATGGGAGCAGCAGTCTCGATAAATGCCCCTCGCTCTATATTATGTATGTAGGGATGTGCCGCCAAGATGTCTAGAGAAGGAAGGGTCGGCCACGCTGGAGTTCAACATGCCCAATCCGTTGTTCAGGCAGAAGACACTGACAGTGGCTTATTCTCCTCGCTCCATTAAGGACACATGCATGCCTAGCCGAGCGTGCACCTTACCAATAGGCCAGTCCTGAAGAACCTCTTTAAAGGGGGAATTACTATACTTCTTGCCACCTTTTTGGGCTCAGTCGACACTTGGATTCTTTCATCAATATATCCGGACAGATCTGTATGTAGATTACATGGCTGATGAGGGCACGCCTGGCTGAGGGTCTGTCCTACCAGCTGGCAGCGGTGCCCAGTCTTTCTAGTAACATTTCCTGGCTAGCGTCCACCGCCTGATGGCATTACCCTGCAGAACACCGTGCTGGTAATAGCGGTTACACAAACCAGTCCTGAGGAATGTGCAGTCCCTCCACCACAGCAAGGGTTTCCATCATAATCGCAGCAAGAATTACAGGAAATATGACGGAGTTTGTAATGGAGCCGCCAGCGCAGCACATACACTATAGCGGGGTATGCACGTTGAAACCATGGTGCTGTTTTTTTGCCACTGTTTTCACAAATCACACCAAAAATATGGCTGTTTTGCGGAAAACCACAGCAGCAACTTGTGTTGTGAAGAGTACAGAGCAGACAGCAGCCATGGTATCGCCCATGTAATATACAGCTGCAGAGTGTGGAGCAGACAGCAGCCATGGTATCGCCCATGTAATATACAGCTGCAGAGTACAGAGCAGACATTTTCACCCATGTAATATACAGCTGCAGAGTGTGGAGCAGACAGCAGCCATGGTATCACCCATGTAATACAGGTCCTTCTAAAAAAATTAGCATATTGTGATAAAGTTCATTATTTTCTGTAATGTACTGATAAACATTAGACTTTCATATATTTTAGATTCATTACACACAACTGAAGTAGTTCAAGCCTTTTATCGTTTTAATATTGATGATTTTGGCATACAGCTCATGAAAACCCAAAATTACCTATCTAAAAAAATTAGCATATTTCATCCGACCAATAAAAGAAAAGTGTTTTTAATACAAAAAAAGTCAACCTTCAAAAATTTATGTTCAGTTATGCACTCAATACTTGGTAGGGAATCCTTTTGCAGAAATGACCTGCTTCAATGCGGCGTGGCATGGAGGCAATCAGCCTGTGGCACTGCTGAGGTGTTATGGAGGCCCAGGATGCTTCGATAGCGGCCTTAAGCTCATCCAGAGTGTTGGGTCTTGCGTCTCTCAACTTTCTCTTCCCAATATCCCACAGATTCTCTATGGGGTTCAGGTCAGGAGAGTTGACAGGCCAATTGAGCACAGTAATACCATGGTCAGTAAACCATTTACCAGTGGTTTTGGCACTGTGAGCAGGTGCCAGGTCGTGCTGAAAAATGAAATCTTCATCTCCATAAAGCTTTTCAGCAGATGGAAGCATGAAGTGCTCCAAAATCTCCTGATAGCTAGCTGCATTGACCCTGCCCTTGATAAAACACAGTGGACCAACACCAGCAGCTGACATGGCACCCCAGACCATCACTGACTGTGGGTACTTGACACTGGACTTCAGGCATTTTGGCATTTCCCTCTCCCCAGTCTTCCTCCAGACTCTGGCACCTTGATTTCCGAATGACATGCAACAGTCCAGTGCTGCTTCTCTGTAGCCCAGGTCAGGCGCTTCTGCCGCTGTTTCTGGTTCAAAAGTGGCTTGACCTGGGGAATGCGGCACCTGTAGCCCATTTCCTGCACACGCCTGTACACGGTGGCTCTGGATGTTTCTACTCCAGACTCAGTCCACTGCTTCCGCAGGTCCCCCAAGGTCTGGAATCGGTCCTTCTCCACAATCTTCCTCAGGGTCCGGTCACCTCTTCTCGTTGTGCAGCGTTTTCTGCCACACTTTTTCCTTCCCAGACTTCCCACTGAGGGGCCTTGATACAGCACTCTGGGAACAGCCTATTCCTTCAGAAATTTCTTTCTGTGTCTTACCCTCTTGCTTGAGGGTGTCAATGATGGCCTTCTGGACAGCAGTCAGGTCGGCAGTCTTACCCATGATTGCGGTTTTGAGTAATGAACCAGGCTGGGAGTTTTTAAAAGCCTCAGGAATCTTTTGCAGGTGTTTAGAGTTAATTAGTTGATTCAGATGATTAGGTTAATAGCTCGTTTAGAGAACCTTTTCATGATATGCTAATTTTTTTTAGATAGGAATTTGGGGTTTTCATGAGCTGTATGCCAAAATCATCAATATTAAAACAATAAAAGGCTTGAACTACTTCAGTTGTGTGTAATGAATCTAAAATATATGAAAGTCTAATGTTTATCAGTACATTACAGAAAACAATGAACTTTATCACAATATGCTAATTTTTTTTTAGAAGGACCTGTATACAGCTGCAGAGTACGGAGCAGACAGCAGCCATGGAATCACCCATGTAATATACAGCTGCAGAGTGTGGAGCAGACAACAGCCATGGTATCACCCATGTAATATACAGCTGCAGAGTGTGGAGCAGACAGCAGCCATGGTATCATTCATGTAATATACAGCTGCAGAGTACAGAGCAGACAGCAGCCATGCATCACCCATGTAATATACAGCTGCAGAGTACAGAGCAGACAGCAGCCATGCATCACCCATGTAATATACAGCTGCAGAGTGTGGAGCAGACAGCAGCCATGCATCACCCATGTAATATACAGCTGCAGAGTGTGGAGCAGACAGCAGCCATGGTATCATTCATGTAATATACAGCTGCAGAGTACAGAGCAGACAGCAGCCATGGTATCACCCATGTAATATACAGCTGCAGAGTACAGAGCAGACAGCAGCCATGCATCACCCATGTAATATACAGCTGCAGAGTACAGAGCAGACAGCAGCCATGGTATCACCCATGTAATATACAGCTGCAGAGTACAGAGCAGACAGCAGCCATGGTATCACCCATGTAATATACAGCTGCAGAGTACAGAGCAGACAGCAGCCATGGTATCATTCATGTAATATACAGCTGCAGAGTACAGAGCAGACAGCAGCCATGGTATCATTCATGTAATATACAGCTGCAGAGTACAGAGCAGACAGCAGCCATGGTATCATTCATGTAATATACAGCTGCAGAGTACAGAGCAGACAGCAGCCATGGTATCATTCATGTAATATACAGCTGCAGAGTACAGAGCAGACAGCAGCCATGGTATCATTCATGTAATATACAGCTGCAGAGTACAGAGCAGACAGCAGCCATGGTATCATTCATGTAATATACAGCTGCAGAGTACAGAGCAGACAGCAGCCATGGTATCATTCATGTAATATACAGCTGCAGAGTACAGAGCAGACAGCAGCCATGGTATCACCCATGTAATATACAGCTGCAGAGTACAGAGCAGACAGCAGCCATGCATCACCCATGTAATATACAGCTGCAGAGTACAGAGCAGACAGCAGCCATGGTATCATTCATGTAATATACAGCTGCAGAGTACAGAGCAGACAGCAGCCATGCATCACCCATGTAATATACAGCTGCAGAGTACAGAGCAGACAGCAGCCATGGTATCATTCATGTAATATACAGCTGCAGAGTACAGAGCAGACAGCAGCCATGGTATCATTCATGTAATATACAGCTGCAGAGTACAGAGCAGACAGCAGCCATGGTATCATTCATGTAATATACAGCTGCAGAGTACAGAGCAGACAGCAGCCATGCATCACCCATGTAATATACAGCTGCAGAGTACAGAGCAGACAGCAGCCATGGTATCATTCATGTAATATACAGCTGCAGAGTACAGAGCAGACAGCAGCCATGGTATCATTCATGTAATATACAGCTGCAGAGTGTGGAGCAGACAGCAGCCATGGTATCATTCATGTAATATACAGCTGCAGAGTACAGAGCAGACAGCAGCCATGGTATCACCCATGTAATATACAGCTGCAGAGTACAGAGCAGACAGCAGCCATGCATCACCCATGTAATATACAGCTGCAGAGTACAGAGCAGACAGCAGCCATGGTATCATTCATGTAATATACAGCTGCAGAGTACAGAGCAGACAGCAGCCATGGTATCATTCATGTAATATACAGCTGCAGAGTACAGAGCAGACAGCAGCCATGGTATCATTCATGTAATATACAGCTGCAGAGTACAGAGCAGACAGCAGCCATGCATCACCCATGTAATATACAGCTGCAGAGTACAGAGCAGACAGCAGCCATGCATCACCCATGTAATATACAGCTGCAGAGTGTGGAGCAGACAGCAGCCATGGTATCATTCATGTAATATACAGCTGCAGAGTACAGAGCAGACAGCAGCCATGGTATCATTCATGTAATATACAGCTGCAGAGTGTGGAGCAGACAGCAGCCATGGTATCATTCATGTAATATACAGCTGCAGAGTACAGAGCAGACAGCAGCCATGGTATCACCCATGTAATATACAGCTGCAGTGTAGATAAGCCATACGTCCCCGGGTGGCCGCACTTACTTGGTGTATTCCCGCAGCCCCTTCAGGAACCACACGGTGTTTCTGTAGAGAGACATGTCTGCGGCTCTGCCCTCTCCTCACACGCTTCTCATTACGGCGGCCCCGCCTTCAGTCAGGGCGTCAGCGGCGCGTGTAACCAGAGGCCGCCCATGGTGTCTTGTGTAACGGGCTGACATTACGTATCTGCTCGGCCTTCCCGCCCTCCTCACTGTTGTATAAGTACTCAGGCAGCGTTATGTAAAGCACACAGAAAGATGCTGGGGGTTGTAGTTCAGCAGCGCTATGGGTATAAACTAGCAGATTGTTAGTGTCAGGTGAATTTGAGACGCAGAAACCAGTTTTGTGGAGATTACAGGGACAGAGGCCACGATGGTGGTACTGGTGTCACTAGCCATGATGGGAGGCTGTGGCTACAGTGAGACGCAGCAGGTATGGCTCATGGTGACATTTCAGATCATGTGTTTCAGTCTGACTTGGATAGATTATTTTGCGATTGTCACATTGCATTTTTGAAATCCATTATATGAAATGTCGCACATCCCACGTCTCCGTGTAGCCGTGCCCTAATCTGATGGTGTATGTTGGGTGTGACACGTGTGACCACAGATGGCCGTGTAGCATTGCAGCCATTGAAAGGGGGCGCAGCAGGACTTGCAAGTTGCTCTGACCCCTAAAGCGCCCAAAAATCCAGCAGTGTTAGATTTTTTAATTCTGGGGTAGCGTCCCGCTGCGACCCCTTTCAGTTCATTGGTGGCAGTGCTCCATGTGCAGTCCACATCCATTGGTCCGTTTCCGTGGTCCGCCCAAAAAAATAACCTGTCCTATTCTTGTCCGTTTTGCGGACAAGAATAGACAGTTATATCAATGGCTGTCTGTGCCGTTCTGCAAATTGCAGAACGTACACGGACGCCATCTGTGTTTTGCGGACCGCAAAACACACAACGGTCATGTGCATGAGGCCTTACTCTTTCTCTCTGGAGTACTTTTGATAGTATAATAGCCTGCTTGAGTAGTTGTAGTCTCAGAGATGATGGTTCTCTGAAACTTGGGCCTAGCTATGAGGAGCTCACACCACATAGGTCCTCTCTGTAAACACAGCTAGACTGGAACTCCCTCTAACTAGGGGTGGACCCAGATCCATCTCCTGGCAACCAAAAAGGGGCTCAGTCAAGATGTTTAAGCCTGACCTGTCCATACAGTGCTATTAGGTACACATACTGTAGATTAAAGGGATTATCCAAAGCTGTAAACACCCTCCCACACAATGCCCATGCCCGACGCTTGTGCCCTTCCGGATTTCTCCAATGCCCTCGCTGCATCTCCCCATCATGCAAATCATAACATCCGGCAGTGTTGTGCAGCCAATAGCAGACTGCGACGGTGACCTGACTCCTTGCGTCACGGGTGACATCACATGTGACGCAAGGGGGACAGGTCATCATCGCGGCCTGCTATTTCCTGCACGCTGCATTGCCGGATGTTGTGATCTGCACGACAGGGCGATGCAACAACAGGCGTGGAGGGATCCGGAAGGACACAGGCGTTGGGGACCAGGTTAATCCCTTTAAATCAAAACATTTCACTTTAGTAATATAACACTGTAAAAATAAACCTTTAGCAGTATCCCTATTCTGGGGTGTTGCACATGTGACAGAACCTAAAGGGATTTTCCCATTAAAGGGATTCTGTCACCAGTTTTTGACCCCCACATTCAAAAATATGGTTATGTGCATGGAGCCCTTGTGATTCCTAATGTGGTCTTATAAGCTAAATCTGTAGGCTCATTTAGTGTAAAAAACGTTTTATCTAACCTGTCATTCATCTCACTAAGGTGCCCAGGGGGATGCTCATGTCTTCCAGATGCCACCTGCACCCGCCGCCGTTCGTGCCCAGCTCCTCCTTTGCCGTCATCAGCGCCGCCTCAGAATCCTTTGCTACTCCTCCGGCTCTCCCTCACTCCCCCTTCCTTCTTCTCTAACATCCCGCGCGTGCGTACAGGCCTGTGCCTGATACGCCCGTGCGGACTTCTCCGTTCGGCTTCATTGAGCGAAGTGCGCATGCGCCGGCACTTCGCTCAACCTCCCGATGACCTGAAGGCTCATTAGGAATAAAAGAGGAAAGAATATTTAAAAGAAGAAAAACTGCTACAAGAGGACATAGTTTTAAATTAGAGGGGCAAAGGTTTAAAAGTAATATCAGGAAGTATTACTTTACTGAGAGAGTAGTGGATGCATGGAATAGCCTTCCTGCAGAAGTGGTAGCTGCAAATACAGTGAAGGAGTTTAAGCATGCATGGGATAGGCATAAGGCTATCCTTCATATAAGATAGGGCCAGGCGCTATCCATAGTATTCAGTATATTGGGCAGACTAGATGGGCCAAATGGTTCTTATCTGCCGACACATTCTATGTTTCTAATGAAGCCGAACGGAGAAGTCCGCACGGGCGTATCAGGCACAGGCCTGTACGCACGCGCGGGATGTTAGAGAAGAAGGAAGGGGGAGTGAGGGAGAGCCGGAGGAGTAGCAAAGGATTCTGAGGCGGCGCTGATGACGGCAAAGGAGGAGCTGGGCACGAACGGCGGCGGGTGCAGGTGGCACCTGGAAGACATGAGCATCCCCCTGGGCACCTTAGTGAGATGAATGACAGGTTAGATAAAACGTTTTTTACACTAAATGAGCCTACAGATTTAGCTTATAAGACCACATTAGGAATCACAAGGGCTCCATGCACATAACCATATTTTTGAATGTGGGGGTCAAAAACTGGTGACAGAATCCCTTTAAGCAAAGTCGTTCCAATTAGTTTTACATGCGGTATGTTAAATATTATACTAAGGCCTCATGCACTCCGCCATATCTTTCATCCTGTCTGCAATTTTTGGACCCATTCATTTCTATGGGGTCATGCACACATCTGTTATTTTTGCGGATCTGTGTGGCCGTTCCGCAAATTACACTGTAGAACATGTACTGCTCTGGTCCGTATTGCAGACCATTCTATTGAAGAGAGTGAGAAAAATGCTAAATGCACACAGATGATATCCAGATTTTGCGGATCTGTTGTTTGCAGGGCCGGATAGGTTACAGGTGCGTCGCGGGAAAATGCGCAATATTTTCGCGCGAGTGCAAAGCGTTTTAATGCGTTTTGCACGCGTGAGAAAAATCACCATGTTTGGTACCCAGTAAAAATAATATAACAAAGACAGGTGCACTCTGCGGTCTTACTAACCCTCATACTGGTGTAAAATTGAGAGATTAGCCAACATGTCCTGCTTGGAGGACCATGTGATGGACCATGTGATGAGCGCAGTGACGTCACTAAAGGTCCTTTTCTCCCAGGTCCTCAAAGAAGAAGAAATAAGACAAGCCGGGCTGCGCGAACAAGTGGATGAGGTGAGTTTAATTTTTATTTTGTTTTTAAACCCCTCCATCCCTAGTTTACTATATATTCTGTATTAAGAATGCTATTATTTTCCCTTATAACCGTGTTATAAGGGAAATAATAAGATCGGGTCACCTAGCAACCATATAAACCTAAAAGTGTTGCTAGAAAAACAACCATGGAATGCCCAATAGAAATATAAATACTTTATTAAATCATCAATTGATCAAAAAATTCATAAAACATGTTACACAGAATTACTATGGAGAATAATCAGCAAAACAACCTGAATGCAGTAGTCCCCCCCGTCGGTGCCTCAAAAACCCGCCAAACAGATGGAATACATGTCTGCAATATGCAGTGAGGTGATTCACAAGTAGAAAGTATCAAGTAAATATCCGCTACAAGTGACTGTGATGTTCAACTCACTGCACAGCCCAGTGGAGGGTTAATGTGTAATGATACAGCCCAAAATAGTAATACTATAGAGCACATAATCACATAACAACCACTTAATAAATCCAGATGAGATATGCCCATATACAACAGATCATAAATAGCAGGCTGCAAAATAACAAACTCCTACACAAAAGTACCCACTGGGAACGTGAACATACCCACCGACATGATGAAGGGCTAGGACACCGAACACAAGGCAGGCAAGAACCCCGACGCACGTTTCGCCTCAGCTTCGTCAGGAGGTTAATGTGAATGTGGCCATGGCTCCCCTTTTATACCCCTCATGTAGCTACACATATAGTTGATATAATTCAGCTGATACCTATTAATCGAGCGCTTGTGCCCGATGATGCACGCCGAGGACATCATGGAGGCGCCGCATTCATCAGGAGGAGGGGTGGAACGCAAACGTGCGTTCCAGCCCGCCTCCCAAGGAAACACAGCGGCGTCCCCACATGACCCGGCGCACAGCGCATCCTGGCCAAGCGCTGTATCAACTCATCCGGAAAACCTGCCAAGCGGCTCTGAAAATGTCAGAGCCCATTCAAGTATATGGGGAATGATTTTAACCCTTAATGGAATGTACATGGGGTATATAAGGTCCGGAAATGCCACAGGACCGCTGAGTACACATAGCTCATAATAAGGATAATAAAAAAGAACAAAAATGGGGGAGAAATGAAGGGAAAGAAAGAAAAGGAGAGATCAGCAAGAAGTAAACAGAAAATCCGCACCATATGTTTAAATTATGGGTATACGTATTAGGGATCGACCGATATTGATTTTTTAGGGCCGATACCGATACCGATAATTTGTGAACTTTCGGGCCGATAGCCGATAATTTATACCGATATTCTGGGAATTTTCATTTTTGAAAAAAAAAAAAAAAATTCCCACAAATCTGCTGAAAATTAATGTTTATTGTTAATGTGTATTTTTAATTTTTTTTGTAAATCTTTCTTTTTCATTTATATTGAATATTTTGATGTTTTTATTTTTATTACTTTTTTTTTTTTAAACTAACTTTTAGCCCCCTTAGGGACTAGAACCCTTGTCCTATTCACCCTGATAGAGATCTATCAGGGTGAATAGGAGCTCACACTGTCCCTGCTGCTGTGTGCTTTGTGCACACAGCAGCATGGAGCTTATCATGACAGCCAGGGCTTCAATAGCGTCCTGGCTGCCATGGTAACCGATCGGAGGAGCAGGGGAGAGGGAATCCTGTGGGGGGCGCACTGCGACTGGGGTGGGGGGGAGGGGGGCGCACCACTGCTTAATACTGGGGGGGAGGGGGGGCGCACTGCGCCACCAATGCTTAATACTGGGGGGGCTTGGGGGGGAGGCGCACTGCGCCACCAATGCCTAATATTGGGGGGGGAGGGGGGCGCACTGCGCCACCAATGTCTGATACTGGGGGGCTTGGGGGGGCGCACTGCGCCACCAATGAAGCTTAATCTCACATTTATTCGTATACAGTAGGCGGGAGCTGGCTGCAGGATCACATAGCCGGCTCCCGACCTCTATGAGCTGTAGCTGCGATCCGCGGCACCTGAGGAGTTAACTACCGCAGATCGCAGCTACAGCTCATAGAGGTCGGGAGCCGGCTATGTGATACTGCGCAGCCAGCTCCCGCCTCCTGTATATGAATTAATGTGAGATTAAGCTTCATTGGTGGCGCAGTGGCCATAGCTCCTCCCCTCCTCTTGTCCCCTGTCCTCCCATTGGCTGGAGCGGCAGCAGCAGCACAGGGGGAGGAGACACTGCTTCTTCTCTCCTGTGCTGCTGCTGAGGGAACACGGAGAGCGCTGTCAGCAGCGCGATCTGTGTTCCCAGGACGTTATCGGAATATCGGCAAAATAAATGCCGATACCGTTCAAAATCCTGAATATCGGCCGATAATATCGGTAAATCCGATAATCGGTCGATCCCTAATACGTATCCACGATCACATAATCATGCAAAAAAAATCCTATTAATGCATCGGTATTATCATGATTCTATGGGAGATTTAAATAGTAAAACTATAATTCCACAGTTTCATGATTTCATACAAATTTACTAGAATTTGACATAATAAATTTATACATAAAGGGTAGCATGATTTTATATGAATTGAAACCCATGATTTTTTTAACAGGTTTACAAGAATTTAGCATGATGAATTTATACATAGGAAATAACATGATTTTATATAAATTGGATCCCATAGTTTTTAACAATAAATTTACATATCCATGACCCCATGATTCCATACAAAATTACAACAATTTATCATCAACAAACATTATGTGCATGATTATGTGATATAATATATAATATATATTTCCTCTGAGACATGATGTGTGTACATCAATTATGTATATGTATAGAGGAGAACAATATTTTTTCCAAAAACGGAGGTAATATTATTCTCATACCAATATTATCAAAGACAAATTTAAGTGACCCATTCAACAATTCATTCTATAAAAGTGTAGACCCTATGCAATAGAAGTCGCGTCCTATCCAGCCCATTCAAA
Source organism: Bufo gargarizans (assembly GCF_014858855.1). Taxonomy (NCBI): domain Eukaryota; kingdom Metazoa; phylum Chordata; class Amphibia; order Anura; family Bufonidae; genus Bufo; species Bufo gargarizans. The sequence continues at coordinate 52,130,922 of NC_058082.1, read as the reverse complement.
AGAAATCTGCATAGACCATATGAAGTTATACTCCCACATAAATATTTTCAGAGCAGATTGCAGTGACCCATTCAATTTATCACATAACATAAAAAGATCCCACAACCATTCAGAGAGAAAATTCATAATTAATGTGGAGCATTGCAGGGGATGATCGATGGACCCGAGTGCAAATGGGCCCACCTAAACATAGTGGGTCCAGTGCAGTCAGGCCCATCGTCACACCCCAACAATACTAGACATATACACAATCAGTTATCCCAAAACCATAATTGTGAAAAAAACACCATCTATACTCGTACAAAAAGACCATACTAGTCGACACCATCTTCTAATACGGACTATATTGCACCCTACGGTGACATGTCCTGTGCAAAAGTAGTATCGGAGTAAAAACTCCAAAAATCCATAATAATAAATATGCATAAAACTAATAATTCATACTAAGGGGTGATAGGTGTGCCCAAATCCAGCTGGGTACCATCAATGGTGGTTATACCAGCCCAGTCAGGCACATCATCACCCAAAAATGTGCAAAAAAACTTAAAAGGTATCATGTTTCAATTACAACCTATGTGAATCCATTACCTTATAGTCAATTCCTCAGAGAAAAAAATAAAAATAGAAAGATTCCACAATAATCTAGCCCATATGTCATAGCAGATTCCTTGTCAAATAATCATGACTCCAACCACACAAATGAAAAAATACCCAAAGTGTGCGTATTTAGAGTCCCATATATCACTCCTTTCAAGTGCATTTGTCATGATTTTTCTTTATGTTGATATCTTCTTTTTGATTTGCATCACCGAATATCCGGCCCATGTGGAAACTGCTCCTCTACTCGCACACCTCCACTCCTCATACCATGACCACACGAAAACTAAATAGAATAAAAAGCAGTTAAAATCACTGAAAAATTCAGTAACAACGCTACCCTAAATAAAGGATTTGAAACTCAAAGCCTCATTTAATCCATGAGGAGTCACCGTATTGAGCAGAACCATCCACTTAGTCTCTTTTTGGAGGAGGCAGCGTTTTATGTTGCCCCCTCTAATCCCCAGACGTACCCGGTCTATCCCTTTAAAGAGAATGCCCCTAGGGTTGCAGCCACTGCCACTGGTTTTAACTTTCTAAGCTTATCACACTCCGTAATCTCGGCAGCCGCCTTAATATCACGAATGTGTTCCAGGACTCTCGTCCTGAGTGCCCTCGTGGTCATACCTATATAGATCAGCCCACAGGGGCACTCAGCACGATAGATCACCGCCTCCGTTTTACAGGAGATGTGATGCACAATTTTGTACTCCTTCTCCCTGTTGGTGTTAGTAAATTTGTCTGATCGAATCATGTATTTACATGCAGTACAATCACCACAGGGGAAGAAACCCCACTGTGGGCCCTTATCTCCAAATATCCCTCCCTTTGTAGGGGCCACATAGTGGCTCCTGGTCACTATATCTCTCAAGTTTTTAGCTCTCTTCCAAGTAACCAGCGGCCTATCCGAAATAACCTTTTTCAGGTCTCTATCTGTACGAAGGACCTGCCAGTGTCTATGGAGGATATCCTGCATTTGTCTCCATTGGGCATTAAAGTTGGTAATAAACCTGGGAAAGCCAAAATCTTTTTCTTTTTCTTTTTTGCGTGAGGATTGTTTAAGCAAACTATCCCGCGAGGAGTTTTTGGCCCTATCATAGCCCTTTTTGATTACTTTGTGGCTATAACCTCTCTCTCGGAGTCTCCTAGAAAGATCCGCTGCCTCCCGCTCGAAACTTACTTCACTGGAACAAATTCTCCTTGCTCGGCAAAATTGTCCAATGGGTATAGCGCGAGCGACCTGTGGATGATGCGAGGAGGAGGAGAACAGTAATGAATGTGTAGCCGTGGGCTTCCGATGTATATCAAAGCCTAGGAGGCCATCATTCTCCACAGTAATCGCAAGATCCAAAAAGTCGACACGTTCGCCACTATAAAGCCACGTCAGCTTTATGTTCTGATCATTAGAGTTAAGATCACACATAAACTTCTCCAGGTGCGACGTCGAGCCCTGCCAGATGAACAACACATCATCAATATACCTCGACCACGAGACTACGGCGTCATGACCTTCCAGATTCAAGACAATCTCCCTCTCCCACAGCCCCAGGAAAAGATTTTCGTATGAGGGCGCACAAGTCGCCCCCATCGCCGTTCCCCGGAGCTGTAGGAAATAGCGATCCTTAAACGTAAAAGCATTGTGTTTCAATGCAAACTCCAACAGCGTTATGATTAAATCAACCAGGTCGCTGTCTAGTTTAGTTGTATTTAGAAAAAATCGTGACGCTCGCAGCCCGTGGTCGTGGCAGATGGAGGTGTACAGGGACTCGATGTCGCACGTGACCAGAACCATGTTTTTGTCCAAATGTACACCACTGAGTCTATGAAGGACGTCAGTGGTGTCACGTACGAAAGAAGGCAGGGTCTCTACACATTTTTGTAAATAAAAGTCCACAAAGCGGCAGACAGTCTCACACAAGGTCCCAATCCCAGACACTATTGGTCTGCCCGGAGGTGTTTTGGGATTCTTATGTACTTTCGGCAATAGATAAAATGTAGGAAGTACCGGAAAGTCGGTGGTCAGACCCTCCCACATTTTCGCACTAATAATGCCCTTGTCATATGCATACCTCAGGATGCCATCCAGCTCACTCTTGTATTGTGTCATAGGGTTAGATTCCAATTTCTGATAACAGGATATATCCCCCAATTGTCGAAAGGCCTCTTTCTCGTACATCCGCACCGGCCAGACCACAACATTGCCCCCCTTGTCCGCAGGTTTTATGATAATATTTTTCATATTTTTGAGTTCCTTTAGAGCAGGGGTGCACAACCTTTTTTGGTCTGGGGGCCGTATTGTCACATCGCTCTATTTCAAGGGGCCGCAAATAAATAAATGTTGATCGGCACTCATCTGCCTATTACACAAGCCAGTGCAAAGTGACTGGGGAGGAGTGATCACTGCCACAGTCGTGGTGCAGATAATCGTACATCTTTCATCCTGATAAAAATATGCAAATCAGACGACAAATGAGCAATTCCTTGTTTATCGACTGATCAGCTGCACGATTATACCGGCCAGATATAAGATATGAGCGCTCTATGAACACTTGTTCCAAGTAATTGTCCCAAATATCGTGCTGCAGCATAGCCCCTGGAACCGAAGAGTTACAGTGGCGGAAATAATTATTTGACCCCTCACTGATTTTGTAAGTTTGTCCAATGACAAAGAAATGAAAAGTCTCAGAACAGTATCATTTCAATGGTAGGTTTATTGTAACAGTGGCAGATAGCACATCAAAAGGAAAATCGAAAAAATAACTTTAAATAAAAGATAGCAACTGATTTGCATTTCATTGAGTGAAATAAGTATTTGAACCCCTACCAACCATTAAGAGTTCTGGCTCCCACAGAGTGGTTAGACACTTCTACTCAATTAGTCACCCTCATTAAGGACACCTGTCTTAACTAGTCACCTGTATAAAAGACACCTGTCCACAGAATCAATCAATCAAGCAGACTCCAAACTCTCCAACATGGGAAAGACCAAAGAGCTGTCCAAGGATGTCAGAGACAAAATTGTAGACCTGCACAAGGCTGGAATGGGCTACAAAACCATTAGCAAGAAGCTGGGAGAGAAGGTGACAACTGTTGGTGCGATTGTTCGAAAATGGAAGGAGCACAAAATGACCATCAATCGACCTCGCTCTGGGGCTCCACGCAAGATCTCACCTCGTGGGGTGTCAATGGTTCTGAGAAAGGTGAAAAAGCATCCTAGAACTACACGGGAGGAGTTAGTTAATGACCTCAAATTAGCAGGGACCACAGTCACCAAGAAAACCATTGGAAACACATTACACCGCAATGGATTAAAATCCTGCAGGGCTCGCAAGGTCCCCCTGCTCAGGAAGGCACATGTGCAGGCCCGTCTGAAGTTTGCCAATGAACACCTGAATGATTCAGAGAGTGACTGGGAGAAGGTGCTGTGGTCTGATGAGACCAAAATAGAGCTCTTTGGCATTAACTCAACTCGCTGTGTTTGGAGGAAGAAAAATGCTGCCTATGACCCCCAAAACACCGTCCCCACCGTCAAGCATGGGGGTGGAAACATTTTGCTTTGGGGGTGTTTTTCTGCTAAGGGCACAGGACAACTTATTCGCATAAACGGGAAAATGGACGGAGCCATGTATCGTGAAATCCTGAGCGACAACCTCCTTCCCTCTGCCAGGAAACTGAAAATGGGTCGTGGATGGGTGTTCCAGCACGACAATGACCCAAAACATACAGCAAAGGCAACAAAGGAGTGGCTCAAGAAGAAGCACATTAAGGTCATGGAGTGGCCTAGTCAGTCTCCGGACCTTAATCCAATCGAAAACCTATGGAGGGAGCTCAAGCTCAGAGTTGCACAGAGACAGCCTCGAAACCTTAGGGATTTAGAGATGATCTGCAAAGAGGAGTGGACCAACATTCCTCCTAATATGTGCGCAAACTTGGTCATCAATTACAAGAAACGTTTGACCTCTGTGCTTGCAAACAAGGGTTTTTCCACCAAGTATTAAGTCTTTTTTTGTTAGAGGGTTCAAATACTTATTTCACTCAATGAAATGCAAATCAGTTGCTATCTTTTATTTAAAGTTATTTTTTCGATTTTCCTTTTGATGTGCTATCTGCCACTGTTACAATAAACCTACCATTGAAATGATACTGTTCTGAGACTTTTCATTTCTTTGTCATTGGACAAACTTACAAAATCAGTGAGGGGTCAAATAATTATTTCCTCCACTGTATACTTACCTGCTCCCCACCGCTCTGGTCCTTCGAACTGCCCCAGCTGTTTACACCTGGCAGTGCATGGACATGGTCATACACCACTCCAGCCAATGACTGGCTTAGGCGGTGATGTGGCCACAAGCAGCATGTCACTGCTGAAGCCAGTCATTGACTGGAGCTGTGAAAGTGACCATGGTTATGCACTGTCAGGTGTAAACAGAGCAGGAATCGGAAGATGGAGGCAGCGCAGAGGACCAGAGCGGAGTGGAGCAGGTAATTATGAATTTTCAGTTTCAGAGGCTATGCTGCAGGAACTTGTTAAAAATCATTTTTACCAGAAAAGTGGTGACATTTCGTTCCATCCTGCCTCCTATTTATAAATCAGCATTTTCCTTCACTGCAGAGGACGGAGCTCACTGGTTATTACCATCTCCTGCCAATCCAGTTATAGGCGCCCTGCAGTAACCAGTAAGCACATTACCTTGCTAGTGGGGAAGGCGCCTATTGGTTAACGCTTGAATAACCAGGCCCGAAAAGGCCTTAATGACCAGACACTTTTTTGTGATTTAGCGCGCGTGGTAGTTCAAATGTTTGTAACTATCTTATTTGTTAGACTACCAAGATCATTTTTGCAACAATTTTTATTTGGGGGAAACTGTATATATTTTTTTTCAAACTATAGCTCCTTATTCTTTAAATATGCAAACGGACACCAAAATAAATTATTATAATTAGTTCTCTATTTTGTGTATTTTGCTATATAATATGATTGGTGTGGGTGTTTTTTCTTTTATGTATAATTTTTTTTATAAGTTAATATATTTCTGCTACATAATATGTCCCCCAAGAGGTCATAAAAAAACCTTGGGGGACATTGTCACTTTTTTAAATTTTGCACTTTTTCATAAAAAGACTGTGGTGGGACAGTGAACACTCTTTTATTAAGCACTTTTTCCTTTTTATTTTTAAATTTTATTTAGTTTTCACATTTTTTAAATCATTTTGTAACTTTTTTTTAAATATATTTTTACCACATAATGTCTCCCCAAGAGGTCACTGAAAGACCTTTGGGAAATAATAAGTGACTTTTTTTTTTGTACTATTTCCACTGTAACTTGAGCATCCAAAGGAGCCCCAGTTACAGGGAAACCAGCCTGCTGCGGAGGGTTTGTACCAGGGCAGCGCTCCTCTGTTCCTGAGACACCCAGCGATCACGTGATCGCTGGGTCTACACTGCAGAGCGCTCATAGAGGAGAAGACAGAAGCGCTAATAAAGCGCTTCTTTCTTCTCCTCGGCTTCCCCGTTCTCACTTATAGCCAGGGACCTGCTACTGTGCAGGAGCAAAACCTGTGATCCATCTGCTGTGCGGCGCTCTGTGCAGAAACACAGCTTATTGCAGGATCAGCTGTGTTTCTGCCCAGCAGGGTGGGGGCCGCAAACCATGGCTCTGGGGGCCGCATGCGGCCCGCGGGCCGCAGGTTGTGCACCCCTGCTTTAGAGCCAGCTGTAACTCTCTATTGAGATTATCATACGATCTATTATCGCATAATTTTTCAAGATCTTGTTTAACTAATTTTACAAATATATCAACTGCTGGGCATGAGGCTGTAGGGGGCCAATGTTGTGATCGGCGGTGCAGGTGCACGGGAAACTTGGACACATCAGATTCCTGTTCATCCAATAGTGATTGTAAATCATTTAAAGTTTGTATTTCAATAGGGGAGAGATCAGAATGATCCCTACCCCTATTAAAATATTTTTTAAAACACAACTTTCTTGCGAAGAGTTCCAAGTCCTTCACCGACAGGAAAAAATCAAATTTTCCCGTCGGTGAAAAAGTCAGACCCCTCCGCAAGACGGATAGCTGGGGCTGTGTGAGGACGATATCTGACAAATGTATTACCTTTAATATCTCTTTGCTCGTTTCCCCAGGGCATAATTCTGCCTTGTCTTTCGCTTTGTAGATGGGGTTCTTAAGCGGGAGGTCCAGTTTTCCTCGTCGCCTCCCTCGCCGGATCCCCGGCGCTCCTCTAAAAAATGCTCTCCACATCCTTGACTGTTTGTGGAAGTTGTGGATAAAGAGAGTGATGAATTTCGTGTACGGCTTCTTGTCATATGCCACCGATACACCTTTTTACTCTGAAAATCAACCAGATCTCTCTGGAATTTTTTCACCTTAAGGCCTCATGCACACTGACCGTTGTGTGCATCCGTGGCCGTTGTGCCGTTTTCCGTTTTTTTTCGCGGACCCATTGACTTTCAATGGGTCAGTGGAAAAATCGGAAAATGCACCGTTTTGCAGCCGAGGCCATGATCCGTGTATCCTGTCCGTCAAAAAAATATGACCTGTCCTATTTTTTTGACGGACAACGGTTCACGGACCCATTCAAGTCAATGGGTCCGTGAAAGAACACGGATGCACACAAGATTGGCATCCGTGTCCATGATCCGTGGCCGTAGGTTGCTTTCATACAGACGGATCCAAAGATCCGTCTGCATAAAAGCTTTTTCAAATCTAAGTTTTCACTTCGTGAAAACTCATATCCGACAGTATATTCTAACACAGAGGTGATGGGGACGCTTCTAGTTAGAATACACTACAAACTGTGTACAAGACTGCCCCCTGCTGCCTGGCAGCACCCGATCTCTTACAGGGGGCCGTGATCAGCACAATTAACTCCTTCAGGTGCGGCACCTGAAGGGGTTAATTGTACTATCATATCCCCCTGTAAGAGATCAGGGCTGCCAGGTAGCAGGGGGCAGACCCCCCCCCTCCCCAGTTTGAATATCATTGGTGGCCAGTGCGGCCCCCCCCTCCCTCCCTCTATTGTAATAATAGCTTGGTGGCCAGTGTGCGGCCCCCCGCCCCCCCCCCCCCTTCCTCCCTCTATTGTAATAAATCGTTGGTGGCACAGTGTGCGCCCCCCATCGGGCCCCCCCCTTCCTCCCTCTATTGTAATAAATCGTTGGTGGCACAGTGTGCGCCCCCCATCGGCCCCCCCTCCCTATATAGCATTAACAACATTGGTGGCCAGTGTGCGGCCTCGCATCTCCCCCCCCCCCCCCCGATCATTGGTGGCAGCGGAGTTCCGATCGGAGTCCCAGTTTAATCGCTGGGGCTCCGATCGGTAACCATGGCAACCAGGACGCTACTGCAGTCCTGGTTGCCATGGTTACTTAGCAATAGTACAATAGTAGAAGATTCATAGTTACCTGCTGGCTGCTGCGATGTTCGTGTCCGGCCGGGAGCTCCACCTACTGGTAAGTGACAGGTCTGTGCGGCGCATTGCTAAATGAACTGTCACTTACCAGTAGGAGGAGCTCCCGGCCGGTCTCACACATCGCAGCAGCAAGCAGGTAAGTATGAATCTTCTACTATTGTACTATTGCTAAGTAACCATGGCAACCAGGGCTGCAGTAGCTTCCTGGTTTCCATGGTTACCGATCGGAGCCCCAGCGATTAAACTGGGACTCCGATCGGAACTACGCTGCCACCAATGATTGGGGGGGGGGGGGAGATGGGAGGCCGCACACTGGCCACCAATGTTGTTACTGCTATAGAGGGAGGGGGGGGGGGCCGATGGGGGGCGCACACTGTGCCACCAACGATTTATTACAATAGAGGGAGGGAGGGGAGGGGGCCGCACTGGCCACCAATGATATTCAAACTGGGGGGGGGGGGGGGTCTGCCCCCTGCTGCCTGGCAGCCCTGATCTCTTACAGGGGGATATGATAGTACAATTAACCCCTTCAGGTGCGGCACCTGAGGAGTTAATTGTGCTGATCACGGCCCCCTGTAAGAGATCGGGTGCTGCCAGGCAGCAGGGGGCAGTCATGTACACAGTTTGTAGTATATTCTAACTAGACGCGTCCCCATCACCATGGGAACGCCTCTGTGTTAGAATATACTGTCGGAAATGAGTTTTCCCGATGTAACTCATATCCGACAGTATATTCTAACATAGAGGCGTTCCCATGGTGATGGGGAAGCTTCAAGTTAAAATATACCATCGGATTGGAGAAAACTCCAATCCGATGGTATAAAAGAACTCCAGACTTTACATTGAAAGTCAATGGGGACGGATCCGTTTGAAATGGCACCATATTGTGTCAACGTCAAACGGATCCGTCCCCATTGACTTGCATTGTAATTCAGGACGGATCCGTTTGGCTCCGCACGGCCAGGCGGACACCAAAACGACTTTTTTTTCATGTCCCACGGATGTCCCACAAGACCCACGGATGAAAAAACGGTCACGGATCACGGACCCCGTTTTTGCGGACCGTGAAAAAATACTGTCGTGTGCATGAGGCCTAAGGCCTTGGATTTCTTTTTCCCATCTCGCCAGATCCTCCTCCAATTCACCATCAAATGCTGCACAGGCTTCAGCTGGTACCACCCGTTGTATCTGTTCCCGTATACTATCAATTTCTTTTTCCACCACTTCCAATGCTTTTCTATCTGCCCCAATCAGGAGCTCAATCAAGGTGCGGGAACACCGAGTTAAGGTGTCTTCCCACTTCCCTACAAAAGATGGATCCTCCACCTCAAAGGCAGGAAATAGCTGCAATCTTAAACCCCGTGGGATAATTTCTCTTTGGAGGTACTGCTCAAGTGAGGCCTTATTCCACCAAACTTTAATCCGTTTTTTCAACAGATCTTTAATTTTGAGTTTCATATCCTTTATATTACTGGACTCTGCCCCAGCCGCCGCTGATTCTCCAAAGATGGACCAGAGTTGTGTTGCCCAGGTCTTATCTAATCCGCACTTGCTTGCAATTTTCAGGCAGCCCCATTCACTTCTATGGGGCCTGCGTTGCGTGAAAAACGCACAATATAGAGCAGGCATGCTCAACCTGCGGCCCTCCAGCTGTTGCAAAACTACAACTCCCATGATTCCCGGACAGCCCACAGCTATCAGCCTACAGAAGGGCATGGTGGGAGTTGTGGTTTTACAACAGCTGGAGGGCCGCAGGTTGAGCATCCCTGATATAGAGCATGCTGCGATTTTCAGGCAAGCACAAGTGATGCGTGAAAATCACTGCTCATGTGCACAGCCCCATAGAAATGAATGGGTCCGGATTCAGTGCAGGTGCAATGCGTTCACCTCATGCATTGCACCCGCGCGGAAAACTCGCCCCCCGTGTGAAAGAGGCCTAAATGTGCTACTAATTTGCCTGTACAGGGACAGTATTAACCCTCCTTGGGCATGTGCAGATGCAGACATGGGACCTCCAGTCCTGAGGACACAGATTCAGTTGCATTATATGGTGGAGCAGAGAGAGGCACTGGCGCCCAGCATGTCAGTGGGTCTGCAAAAAATGTGGACGCAACACAGACTGCATCTGTATTTTGCGGATCCGCAATTTGTGGGCCGCAAAACGGATATTGTCGTGTGCATGGTCCCTTACTCTGTGGGGCCCTAAGGGGGAGGCATTAGGCCTCTTTCACACGGGCGTTGCGGGAAAAGGTGCGGGTGCATTGCAGGAACATGCACGATTTTTCCGCGCGAGTGCAAAACATTGTAATGCGTTTTGCACTCGCGTGAGAAAAATCGGCATGTTTGGTACCTAAACCCGAACTTCTTCACAGAAGTTCGGGCTTCGGATCGGTGTTCTGTAGATTGTATTATTTTTCCTTATAACATGGTTATAAGGGAAAATAATAGCATTCTGAATATAGAATGCATACTAGAATAGCGCTGGAGGGGTTAAAAAAATAAGAATTTTTTTTAACTTACCTTAATCCACTTGATCGCGCAGCCAGCATCTCTTCTGTCTGTCTTCTGGGCTGTGTGCAGGAACAGGACCTGTGGTGACGTCACTCCGGTCATCACATGATCCATCATCGTGGTAAAAGATCATGTGATGACCGGAGTGACGTCACCACAGGTCCTGTTCCTCCACACAGCCCAGAAGACAGACAGAAGATGCCGGCTGCGCGATCAAGTGGATTAAGGTTACGGTAGTTAAATTTATTTTTATTTATTTTTTAACCCCTCCAGCGCTATTCTACTATTCAGAATGCTATTATTTTCTCTTATAATCATGTTATAAGGGAAAATAATAATGATCGGGTCTCCATCCCGATCGTCTCCTAGCAACTGTGCGTAAAAATCGCACCGCATCCGCACTTGCTTGCGGATGCTTGCGATTTTCACGCAACCCCAATCATTTCTATGGGGCCTGCGTTACGTAAAAAACGCACAAAAAAGCAACGCACAAGTGATGAGTGAAAATCACCGCTCATCTGAACAGCCCCATAGAAATGAATGGGTCAGGATTCAGTGCGGGTGCAATGCGTTCACTTCACGCACCGCATCCGTGTGAAAGGGGCCTTAGTGTTCAAAGGTATATAGAGGCTCATTTTTACTGCTTGGGGGCTAAAATGGACAATATTCCTGTGTGGAGCACAAAAAGGGGTGCTGTTGATGTTTTAGGCAGAAAAGGGGGGCATTATTGCCATCCCGTCAGGCTCGGACTGGCCCACAGGGGTACAGGTGAAGCCCCGGTGGGCCCCTAGTCTCCCACCCCTGGCACTACATACATGTATTCCATGTACAGCACCTCCACCGGCCTATGTTCATATAAAACACCTGATAGATTATTAGAGAAACGCCCCAGTGTATTATTATAGACCCGATCAGAGCTGAGATGACTTCTAGGTATAGAGGAAAGCTGCCAGTGTCCTCTTCTCCCCAGGACCTGCCTTCTCAAAGTCACTGCAGGGACCCCATATTCAATCATCTGGTAGCATATTGCTGCTGTGTGAGCGGGTCATATTTGAATGTATCCGTACAGCGGGCCCCCAGCAACCCAGTCCGACACTGCATCCCGTGCACTATAGATGCCAAGTTTATGTAGTGGTGGGGGAAGTGCTGAAAAAGTGAGGATGCAAACATCTCGAAATATTCTTCAGAGAGGAGTTCTGGCTGGAAGAAGTCTCAATGTATTCCCTTTTTTTTGGAGGGGGGAGGGTTGCAAAACATATATAATAATATAGACCCCAGCATGGCCACTTGCTGGAGCAGCAAACTGGAGGAAGCCCAGGTCAGAATTAGCTCTGGAGCCCATAGCACTTTAGTTGCACCCCAGCGGAAAGGGGTTGTCTAGGACTTAAATACTGATGATGACGACCGATCCTCAGATCAGTCAGGGCCTGACTCCTGCCCATACATCGTATAGCGGGTGTGCTTGGCATTGCATCTCATTCAAGTAAATGGGAATGAGCAGTGGAAAACCCATCTGACTGATAAACGTGACATCACTAGCTATTCCAACAGTGGATCTGCGGGGTGTCGGGAGTTGTACCTCCAGCAATATTAACTGATGACCTGCCCTGAGGATAGGTCATGAATATTTTAAGGGGTTGTCCTTGTTAGGCAAATCTTCTGCGCTGTCCACACAGAGGTCCTGTCCATAAGATGACCGGACAACGCTCAGTCTCCTCCCCATGCCACCTAAAGCTTTAAAAAAATAAAATTATTGTATACTCACCTCTTTCCGCTCCACCGGTCTCCATGCCATTAGTTTGTATACCAGGCTGGAGTAGTGACTTAAAGGTATACAGCATGTGACTTCTGCAGCCAATCAGTGTCCTAAGCTGTCTTGTGTCATATACCACTGAGGACAGTAAGTGGCTGCAGCAGTCGTGCCATATACCTGCACGTCACTGTTGTATACAAACAGTGGGAGAAGGACCAAACTGGCAGCACTGAGAATGGTGGGGGAGAAAGAAATTAATATGTATTTATTTTATTTTTTTAAGTTATTATAAAGAATTAGTTGGCATGGGGCAAATTTGTAATTAATGTGGACAGACCTTTTAAAGGGGTTTTTCAGGATTTTTCTGATATTGATGGTGGGGGTCTGACATCCCACACACCTGCCAATTAGCTATGTAGTTGCAGCGCTAAAAGTCACCCTTGGCACTACAGCTTCATCCATTGTGTAGTGGATGGAGCTGTCAACTGCAGCACTGTGCCCATTCACTTCAATGGCAGCAGCACTGCAGTTACCAGCTCTGCCCACTACACAATGGACGGAGCTGTTTAGTTCTGGCACTGAGGCTACAAGGTAACAGCTGATTGGCGGGGTGTTGGACCCCCCCCCCGCTGATGCGATATTGATTCATTGCCATCAAATAAAGTGTACCAACCTCGCAATAAAATACGCACAATGGCAGTAACCTGTATACTTTTATTCATTTTGCTCTTTCTACTGTATTTCAGTGTATTAGTGTTTGTTTGTTATTCCCCAGACATTACAGATTACAGATAATTGCTGAATGTGATAAATACAGAGCGTCATAATAGTCCCTTCATACAGACAGTGGTCCTTCATCTCTGCTACATGTACTGATCTTCATCAGCCTCATCAATGAGAAGAGACCACTTGTCTTGTCGGTCGCCGGCTAATGAATTCTGACGAGAGTGCCTGCTGGATGAGGCTTGGCTGATGAAACTGATCTGGTCCCAGGTACCGGACATTGGGATATCCCTTCTTTCATCCATTCCAACGTGAACACTTATCTGCGATGGGTTAAGTGGCTTCATTTTCCCCTGGGCCCTAGCTTCATATATGTCCGAATCTGGTTTCCTGTAGCTGTAAGAGAGAGAGACAAGTGCAAACCAACGACTGCTCAATAATAACATTATCACAATAAGATTCGCGTTTTGCTCGTTCATCGGGTAATCGGCGGTGCATTTACACCGCAAGATCATCGTTAGCGAGCGTTACTAGTAACGATAGTTAGTGATTATCTGTTCAATTGTCGGCCCATGTAAAGGTCCCTTAAATGGTCAAGTCAGCTGTAAAAGATCAGTCTGAGAGGTTGTATCAGCTAGCTGATCTGTGCCAGTGGCGGACATAAAGAAGTAAGGGCCCCAATAGCAAGGATCAAACCAGGTCCCCACACAGGACAGAAGGGTTTCTGCCTAAACCCCTTTCAATCACCCTTGGGCCATTTTTCCACTGCTTCATTTGCAAAAAGTTGTTCCTTTAGAGCAGGGGTGCACAACCTTTTCTGGTTGGGGGCCACATTGTCAACCTGAACCAATTCCAAGTGCCGACAATAAACTTTAAAGGGGTATTACCAAGTGAAATACTATATTTATGTCATATTGAACTTACAGTATATATCATAAATGTCTAGTTGCACTTCTAGTACTACCATCTAATGGGACAATACATGAAAGATTCATGTGAGCAGCCACAAGACATAGACATACATGTCTGCTACCAGATGTTTGGGGGCCGCATAGAATGGTATTGAGGGCCGCATGTGGCCCCCGGGCCGCAGGTTATGCACCCCTGCTTTAGAGGGTAGAGTCCTGACCAAGTTCTCACCTCCAGTAGAAGAGGAGATGATCCCAACTAAGACTGGGCCCCATAACAGTTGCCTGGTCTCCCGCTATGGTAGTTGCGCCCCTGATCTGTGGCTATGGCCAGCAGTCCAGCTTCACAGAAAGCGTTAAACCTACATCAGTCGGGGCCGCCGCGCAGCTACAATCACTTATTTATATTCATACGGATGTTCAGAGGCTCATTGTATTATCATGGTAATCATCTAACGCAAGCAGATGAGAAGCTTCTCCACATCTCATATCGTCGATGGAAATTGTATCCCAGTATTTCTCTAATGTCAGGAAACCAGGATGAAAAGAAGCTGCAACAGTCCTGGGCTTATATCCCCCTCCTCTCCCTGCTGCGGTCTCTCTGCCCTAATAGTCCCCATGTTCACGGTGAGGATGCTGAGGGTAATCATGGGTCACTCCTACCAAAATGTTGAATGGGTTCCAACTTGGTCACAGTCATGGACTGAGCTGGCAGACAGTAAGGCTACAGTTATTTAGTGTAGTTGAACATAGCCATAAAGGTGAGATGGCGTCTCTTGCATCTTTTCCTCCTTCTCCTATTCTCTCTGCATACATTTTTACTTCTTCTCCTGCCATACCACCTCTGGTTAAAGAGGTTTTCAAGGCTTCTGACATTGATTGATTGATCCATGAGGGTCCAACACCCCGGGCCCCCGCTATTCAGCTGCTCCATGCAGCCTCTGGCGCTGGAACTAGCATTGAGAATGGAACTGGAAGGACAGCAATGTTCAAAATGTGGTGGTCGTTCCAGGTTATGGGAGTCCAGCCCCCATTAACTTTAATGAGCTGCAGTAACCCAGCACGGCCTCTACACTTTGCATGGAGCTGTCTGCTTCCTTCTCCATTCAAAGTTCTAGCACCAGCCTGGAGGCTGCAGGAAGCAGCTGATCGGTGGGGGGTGCGGGGTGTCAGACCCTCAACAATCAGACATACCACTTGGGGATAGGTCATCAACAGGGGCGGACTGTGAACTTAAAGTAGCCCTGGAAAAAATACTAAAAGTGGTCCTGTTTTATAGTTGGCTCCAAATTGATGGAAGTCAGGGCCATCAATACCATATTGTGGCACATTATACCTCCTAACAGAGCCAAATACCACAGTCCTTGCAAACAGTCCTAAAGACCCAAAAGTGCCCTATTTCTTTCATATGCCAATTATTAAGACATAACCTTTAATACATGCTTCTTTAACAGTTTCCAAAAACAAATGAAAAATAATTAAAACTATCAGGTGTGTTACATGATTTTTGTGTATTTTTTATATTTGCTCATATACCTCCAGCCATTGAGCAGGGGGCTGGTACCTGTGCGCTCACTACCTGCTCCCTACTGACTAGTCCTACTCTATAATGTTTTTAGATGAGTCTCATTAAAGGGTTTCTACCACCAGAAATATTGTTATGTAGTTGTTAGCGATGCGCTAATGTCAGCACTACATAACAGTGTGTTTTTTACCTTTCTCCCTGCAGCCGTTTTGGTGAAATAAGCACTTTTATAATATGCTAATGAGCCTCTAGGTCAGGGGTGGCCAACCTTACAGACACAAAGAGCCCAAAAAAAAATCTTATGACTGCCAGGAGCCACAAGCTATCCGTTTACACAAATATGCGTGCACATGACAGTATTACTGCAATTGAGTTATCAAACATTTAAAAGTGCATTTAAACCACCTTTCCTACCTGTAGTGTAGACAGCTTTAGTGAGACTTCTGGCAATCTTTGTTTTTCACAATGTGTTTCAAGATTTCTCAGATGACACCCTCATGCTCAGATGACCGCCCATGCTCAGATGACCGCCTTATGCTCAGATGACCGCCCATGCTCAGATGACCGCCTTATTATCAGATGACGCCCCATGCTCAGATGACTGCCTTATTATCAGATGACCGCCACATGCTCAGATGACCGCCCATGCTCAGATGACCGCCTTATTTCAGATGACGCCCCATGCTCAGATGACACCCCATGCTCAGATGACGCCCCATGCTCAGATGACCGCCCCATGCTCAGATGACCGCCTTATGCTCAGATGACCGCCCATGCTCAGATGACCGCCTTATTATCAGATGACGCCCCATGCTCAGATGACTGCCTTATTATCAGATGACCGCCACATGCTCAGATGACCGCCCATGCTCAGATGACCGCCTTATTTCAGATGACGCCCCATGCTCAGATGACACCCCATGCTCAGATGACGCCCCATGCTCAGATGACCGCCCCATGCTCAGATGACCGCCCCATGCTCAGATGACCCCCCATGCTCAGATGACCACCTTATTATCAGATGACGCCCCATGCTCAGATGACACCCCATGCTCAGATGACACCCCATGCTCAGATGGCCGCCCCATGCTCAGATGCTCAGGGGTGATTTGACATAGGGGAGATGTGAGCATGGGGTGTCTGATATTTAGTGTCTTATGTGAGCACTGGAGAGGCTTATTTTGTGGGTCTGATGAGGATTTGGGGGTCCTATCTGAGCTCATACTACCCCCAGATCAGTACTTTAATAAAATAAAACTGTGGAGGCTTATCCTACTTCTGCTGCTGCTGCTCTGAAGACTGTGGCGACCTCTCCATAGTGACCTGACGTGCAGGTCAGAGCGCGGGCCTGCATGGTATTAAGGGGGGGGGGCACTACACCACCAATGACAACCTTTAATACAGATACAGGGGGCGGGTGCCGGCAGAATCTCATAGCCGACACCTGGCCTCTATGCTGCGTTCCCCAGTGGAAACAGCCCCTCCCCTCCTCTTCCCCTCTTAATTCTCATTGGTGGCAGCAGCACAGGGAGGAGGAGGGGACTGCTTTCTTCTTCCTTCTCCCGTGCTGCTAATATTTTTAAAACCTGCGACATCCCTGGCCCGCTCCCCTGCGAGCCGCATATGTAGAGGAGACCGCGCTCCTCTGAGAGCCGCAAGTGAAGGTCCGAGGAGCCGCATGCGGCTCGCGAGCCGCGGGTTGGCCACCCCTGGTCTAGGTGCTATGTGGACATAAAATCAGCACCTAGAAGCTCCGTCCACTCACCCTTTATCCCGCCCAGGTCCTCTGTTCTGCCCGCCCCGCTCCTCTTGATTGATGTGACGGTTCGCAGCATCGTTGACGAAATCCCGAGCCTGCACTGTTCACTTCTGTACTTGGCGCAGTGAGTGAATGATGCGCTCCTGGTGCCAGATTCCTCACTGTGACGTAGTCGGCGCAGGCGCAGTGAGGAATCCGGCACCAGGATCGCATCATTCACTCACTGTCAGTCAGCTACATAACAGTATTTCTGGTGGTAGAAACCCTTTAAGTATCTCTATACACATACATGTGCATGCTGTGTTTAAAAACGACTTAAACACTGCCCCCCCCCCCCCCAACATGTTTCACCAGTTAAACTGGTGTCATCAGGGGATTCAGGCACTTTGCCAATAGGGAGCAGGTAGTGAGCGCGCAGGTACCAGCCCCCTGCTCAATGGCTGGAAGTATGTGAGCAGTGATGGCCAGTTCGCATTGTTCGCCCGCTGCCTTGTGGGCTTCCATCTTTTTTCACAAGTCCGGCAAGGCACAGGTAAGCCTGTGCCTGTGAGCGATTCGGTCTGAAAACAAGTGCGGTCAGCGGGAGCAGGCAGTTCCAAGAACAGCCACCGAGGGCCTTCATCGGGCTGTACTCGGAACTGCCTGCTCCCGCTGACCGCATTTGTTTTCAGACCGGCTCGCGGCACAGGCAGAGGTAAGGGCTTACCTGGGCCTCTCCGGACTTGTGAAAAAAGATGGCGGCCCGCATATGTTCACGGACGAACAATGCGAACTGGCCATCACTGTATGTAAGCAAATACAGACAAAAAAATATACAAAAATCATGTGACACAGCTGATAGTTTTAATAATCTTTATTTTTCACTTGTTTTGGGAAACTCTTAAAGAAGCATTTATTAAAAGGTTATGTCTTAATAATTGGCATATGAAAGAAAAGGGGACTTTTGGGTCTTTAGGACCGTTTGTAAAGAAATTTGGTATAAAAAGCCTGTACATATGCCAAGGGTCTACAAGAGGATTGATATAAAATACCACAGTCCATCACAAAATACATCCCTAAAAACTTCCACTGGCCGTCCATGAGGAGGGCCCAGACTGTCCCCAGGGCATCGGCCCACCGGGAAATTTCCCTGTAAGGTCTATGGCAATTCCGTTCCTGGTCATTAATGTCAAGAAGAGCCTGGAAAACCCCTTTAAAGGGGTATTCTGGTTGGTAAAAGTTATCCCCTATGCACAGGATAGGAGAAAAACTGTTAGATCACAAGAACGGGGGCCCCCATACCCCACGCAGCTCCCCTAAAATGACCAAAGCAGCTGGTCGCCCGTGCCGGTCGCCTTAATTTCTAAGGGAGTTCCGGGGATAACCTAGTACTATCTCCGGAATTCCCATAGAAATTAATGGAGCAGCTGCACTCATGTGTGACTGGCTGCTTTGGTTATTTTAGGGGAGCTGTGGGGGGTACAGGGCCCCTGTTCTAGTGGTCGGTGAGGGTCCAATAGTTTTCCTGTGGATAGGGGATATCTTTTACCAATAGGAATACCCCTTTAAATTTGATGCTTCTTTAACAAAGTAAGTGGCCTCCTTCAGATGCTGGGCTCCATAAAAGTTGCTATGTCTGCTACGTAAGTATGTAATGTAGAGCTGCAGCACATGGCCCCAGATATAACATCTGTATGAAACAGGTCAATCCGATATATACGTGGCGTAAATTCATTCCAAATGACCTCTGAACACATGAGGACTTACCACTTCAGTTGTAGAGAGGACAGAACCACGGAGACAGAGGATGCTGCCATAGCTGCTGACCCCATCCATGGTTGTAACACCAACCCCACCGGTAGGAACACACCTGGTTAAAAAAGGTAAGTGCAATCCTATGAATACTTGTTATCTGAGAAATGCAAACCATAAAGACCACATATCAATACCATAGAGATCCGGTGATAAAATACCAATTTACCGGAAACACTTTTCACAGATATTAGATATAATGAACACAACCCTCCCGATTGCAATGTCTCAAGTACATCTTGTACACTCGTATGTGCATTTAAACTGATATTCAGTAACTGATTAGTTGCCCTCATAATATTGGACAGATGATGGCTTGTACATATTATTTATATACAGTTCTTTCTAGATGAAAAAATGACAGTATATCACAGAGTGCAAGGACTGGTGATGGTCGTAATAGCTACTTTATCTGTAAAATCATCGTAACATATAACCAGGTACCTGCTGCAATGGGAATGCCTAGAAGATTATAGATGAGTGCAAACATGAAGTTAATTCTTATTCTTCTCACTGTCCTCTTTGAGAGATGAATACTGGCAACAACATCAAGCAAATCATTCTGAAACATAAATTAGAGACAAGGTTCTGTATGTAGTAGAGTTGTTGCGATACCAATTTTTTGATTCGGTTTCGATACCATGAAAAAGTATTGCGATACTCGATACCATTCGATACCACGCGAAAAAAATAAACAAAAAAAGCCACGTGCATTCCTCATTTTTAAAAATGGCGAATCGCGCAGTTTTTATTTTATTTTTTCTGTTCCGGCATTCACCACCTAGATTTTTTTTTATATATTTTAATAGTTTGGACTTTTCTGACGTGGCGATGTAATATGTTTATTATTTAAATATTTTATATGTGAAATTGGGAAAAGGGGGTGATTTATACTTCATATTTTAGTGTTTTTTGTTTGTTTTTTTTACACTTTTTATTTAATGACTATTTTCCCCTTAGGGGCTAGAACCTGGGATCTTTCATCCCTTTTCCTATTCAGCCTGATAGATCTCTATTAGGGTGAATAGGACTCCACACTGTCCCTGCTGCTCTGTGCACACAGCATCAGGGATGTTACCATGGCAACCAGGGCTTCTGTAGCGTCCTGGCTGCCATGGTAACCGATCGGAGCCCCAGGCTTACACAGCTGGGGCTCCGATCAGAAGCTGCCACTGCACCACCAATGAGGGGGGGGGGGGGGGGGAAGAGGTCCCTGTGGCCACTGCCACCAATGATTTTAATACTGGGGGGTTGAGAGGGGCCGGCACACTGTGCCACCAATGATTTTAATGGGATGGGTGGGTTGAGGGGGGGGGGGGGGGGGGCAATGATAACTACCTCTTTATACAGGAGGCGGGTACTGGCAGATCAGCGAGCTCCCTGTCAGGGGCAGGGTGCCGGCAATGCGATTCTGCTGCCGGCACCCGCCTCCTGTATGTGTTAAAGACTGACTACTGTATATGAGTCCAGACTTTCACTATCAGGCCACACAGAGCGGCGCCCAGCAATGTCCCAGCACTCACCATTAGTCCTGGGTGCCGCTCCGTTCGCCTGCAGTGCCCCATTACTGTCTCCTGTCCTGCTCTACATGCTGCTGATTACTATCGGAGCGATGGGAGGAGACATCAGATTCACTAGTGGGCGTTCCTTCTCCCTGGCTGTAGCGCTGTCCAATCGCAGCGCAGGGAGAAGGAACGCCTACTAGTGAAGCTGATGTCTCCTCCCATCGCTCCGATAGTAATCAGCAGCATGTGGAGCAGGAGAGGAGACAGTAATGGGGCACTGCAGGCGAACGGAGCGGCGCCCAGGACTAATGGTGAGTGCTGGGGCATCGCTGGGCGCAGCTCTGTGTTGAAATAATCCTATCATTGGTGGCGCAGTGCGCCCGCCCCTCCTCCGCCCCTCTCTTCTCATTGCCGGCGCCGCCCCTCCTCCGCCCCTCGCTTCTCATTGCCGGCGCTGCCCCTCCTCCGCCCCTCTCTTCTCATTGCCGGCGCCGCCCCTCCTCCGCCCCTCGCTTCTCATTGCCGGCGCCGCCCCTCCTCCGCCCCTCGCTTCTCATTGCCGGCGCTGCCCCTCCTCCGCCCCTCGCTTCTCATTGCCGGCGCTGCCCCTCCTCCGCCCCTCTCTTCTCATTGCCGGCGCCGCCCCTCCTCCGCCCCTCGCTTCTCATTGCCGGCGCTGCCCCTCCTCCGCCCCTCGCTTCTCATTGCCGGCGCTGCCCCTCCTCCGCCCCTCGCTTCTCATTGCCGCCCCTCCTCCGCCCCTCGCTTCTCATTGGTGGCAGCGGCAGCAGCAGCACAGGGGGAGGGAGGACAGCTTCCTTCTCCCCGTGCTGCTGAGAGAGAACATGAGCGCGCCGATAGCAGCGCGCTCATGTTCAGAGATACTAGACTGCGCAGAAGCGCAGCCCAGTATCGAAAAAAACGGAAATCCCGGTATCGTATCGATACCGGGACAAAAGTATCGATTGGGTATCGAAATTTCGATACCCGCAACAACCCTAGTATGTAGTACTAGAAAATATGATGGTATTACTAGAGAATATGATGGTATTACTATGATGGTTTTGTTGATTTTTGTTTGCTGCTGGGATTGTGTAGAAGGAGATTACAATAAACTTGGAAAATTCACAAAAATATCCCTGCACTTCATTTCTTCATCTGCTCCTTTCCTTCGATCCTATTATCTCTCATATTACAATTAAAATTGAAAAATATATAAAGAAATCTTCACTATGTGTTCCAGGTGATGAGCCATCTCCACCTCCTCACCTTACTCTTTCTGGCTGTAAGATGACAGGCTGCAGCAACAGCCTCCCCCTCTGCCATGTCTGCAGTAAGACGAGAAGATTGTTCAGACTTGCTCCTTTGCTAAACCCCATCCCCTCAGATGGCCACCAGTCAATAGCCCATGTGTTCTCTGCAGAATTTCCACAAGGCCACTGATAGGAACATGCAGACTGACAAACAGTTAGGGCACGGTTTAATTTTACCATTAATTTCTAGGTTTATTGTTCCTTTATGCAAAGTAAATAGGGCTGAGTTGGGCCTCCTAACTCAGCAGTTGGCAATGAGGGGGCAGCAGCTAATAGCAGGCCGCGACGGGTACTAGCTTAAGGCGCTAGAGAGACTCGTCACCATCGCGGAATGCTTTCGGCTGAAACCCGAGGGTTGGATAACCCCTTTAAAGCATACCTGTGGTTTCCGATGACTCTTCTTAATAGGCCATTGTTTGTGTGCATAAGAACTATATTTGACCATTATGACATGTATCTGACATTTATCACTACTTTTTTCCTTCTGTAGGCTACATCTTTAATTGTAAGTTGTCCCTGAATTCGGCTGTAGAGTGGGTGAAGACTAACTCCTAGGATGTTCTCCATACACAGCACACAGAAATGCCCAGAAGCATCAGCAGTACTGAGCAGTGTAGTTGTGGATCCAGCTCTGTGGAGAGACAGTAAAACAGCATCTTTGTTTGTCTCTCTCCTACTGCACCTCATCCTGCTTCTTCTCGCCCCTGCTTAGACTTCTATGGGCAGCAGCAGCTGTAACCTGATTTCTAAGTGAAACTAAAAATCGGTCTTGTCTCTGCCTCTCTTTACAGATTATTTGAGGGTGAATGATCAGTGCAAGGGGGTAGGAGAAGTGGTTGCCAAGTGGAGAAAAAGACATGTTTCTCTAATAATGTATATTAAAAAGTTTCTTATTGTCACTTGTACTATTGATTGATGTAAAGTTAAAGAGTAGCTCTTGTTTTATTTTTCCATACATGAATGGTACAAGCAAATATAAGAAACTTTGGGGCACATTTATTAAGACCAGCGTTTTAGACGCCAGTCTTAATAAAGCCCTAAGCAGGCGGATGATCCGCCGAAGATACGAGGAGGCACCTTACGGCCTCTCCATAACTTCGGCACCGGCTGGCCTCTCCATAACTTCGGCGCCAGCTGGCCTCTCCGTAACTTCGGCGCCGGCTGGCCTCTCCATAACTTCGGCGCATCCATCGCCAGTTCTAAATGTAAGACAGCTTCCAAGCTGTCTTACATCTAGAAAATTTTCTACGCCTAAAACAGGCTTCCCGCTCTGCCCCACTCCACGCCCACAAGTTTAAACCTGGCTTAAGCGGTGAAGTCGCAGATAGCAGCGCAACTAACTGTTGCACCGCCATCTGCGCCTGAAATACTATTTCAGATTAGTAAATGACCCCCTTTGTATTTTATCTCATCAGAGAAAGATGTTTCGTTCTCCTCTTATCAGGGTCCTCTTCTGCCACCCCTTTCTCCTCACTGACTCTCAATTCACTGCTCAGATCCATCTTCAGTGAAAATGTGCAGCCTGCTCACTGAAGGATCAGATTACACACAAGTCTATGGAGAGGGGAGGGAGAAGGAGGAGAAGGGAGGGGCTGCTGCAGACAGGCAGAGAGACTGACAGAGAGGCTGCTGTTGATTTGTAAGTGATTTACTGTCTACTTAACTGCTGGATTTACATAAAAAAACTTCTCAATTCTGCTGTGTAATGTCCTCCATTACTGCAGCTGCTTCTGAGGTTGTGCTGCAGGGAGTTAGGGAACAGATTATCCTGTTTCTACATGCTCAGTGTATGGGCAGACATGATGAGCAGCTAGTCTCCACTCCTACCAACTCTAAAAAATAGAATTATAGATTACAGAGAGAAAAAACGCCAAAATATGCCAGATGCAAGTCATATAATGACCAGAAATAGGGTTATTCCTCATGTACACACACATGGGAGCTTATTCTAAAAAGTTACCTGAAATGAGTTAAAACAAAAGTGACCATTTAAATCAATCAACCAATCATCAGAAGACTATGATTCAAATAATGCTTCTTTATTGGTGGTTCTGTTGATTAATAAGGTTGTCCACTATATCCCTGAGGAAGGAAACCAGATTTTCCAAAACGCGTTGGAAGTGTTGTGGATACCATAGGTACCTGTACGGAAACCAGTGACATCAGTGTGGACTGCTGAGGATTGGAAGAAGCAATAAGGGCAAGCTAATGGCCAGAACAGGTCTGTGAGCACCGCTACAAGCATTCAGTACCAGATTCTCCTTCTTTCTTCTATTTAGCTCTGGCACTGCAATTCTAGCATTGGAAGTAACTGAAGGATATCCACTCCGACCAGATCAGGGCTCAAGCAGGATCCAGACTGATCACAGTAAGAACCATAATTGAATGAGAATTACACAAGTGTTTCTTTTCTATCAAACAGTGGATCGTGGCTGTTTTTGTCTTGTATGTGGAGTAAGGAGTGTGACGAAACCAACCTCGCCACGATGTTTTGGAGGGGGCTGGTTGCCAGCCTCTTGCCTCAGGATTATGGCCCATACTAACTTTAAAGAAGACAGGCCGGCCGCACAGCTTAAATCTGTCTTTGGAATTGTATTTTGTTATGTAAGGGTACCCAGATGGCTAGTTTAATTGTATTCGTGTGGTCTGAGTGTCATTCGCCTAACGATATGCACTCAGACTTGAGCTATCTGGGAATATGTTAAATGTCTGTGGTTGCTGGGAGGGTGTGACATTGTGTGTTTAACTGGTGATTTCTGTCCTGTTGTCCCCGCATGTGTATTGGCGATCTCCCCTTTGTCCTGAGAGATAATTGGATTATCCCCCGGTTGTCTCTGGGGCAGAGAGGAGGAAACCATGATGCATTGTGGGGATATGTTGTATCTGTTCGGTGTGTCGCAGTCTCCATTCTGGTCCCCTGTGGGCGTGTCCACCAGATATGGACCTGCATAAATACGGGCGAGTAGCCCTCAATAAAGTGTTCCTGTTTTATCCTTCATCATGTTGAGACTGGTGTTTGGATAACTGATCAAACTGGGGGATTGCTATACGCTGAAGATTTGCTATACTCCCCTGGCATAACTACTAGCTCTTGTAAGAGCTGTTCCTGCTCTCTGGCTGTAGGAGAGGTTAACCCACTGGAGCCTGGAGCCTTGTCGTAGGTCCAGCGTGGGTGGAGGACGGTGAGACCCCAACCAAGCTGTGGCGGTTCGTGGGGTCTGCAGGGCGTACGGTGTCAAGTGGAGTGCTTGGAGTCCTCGGAAAGCACTAGGAGCATCTAGCGACGGAGGTACCCGGTCGGGGTGCTAGGAGTTCCGTTACATTGGTGGCAAGCAGTGGGATGGCGTCCTAGTGTGAGGAGAAGCAGCTCGGAGACACCGTTCGTGGAGTATATTGAGGGCAACGCTAGTATCCGTACAGCGCCCCAGGCTACAGCAGGATGGAATCGGCTAGTCTTCGAACAGCGTTCCACTACGAGGAGGATGATGACCCGGACTGGAGGGATGCAGTCCGGAAAGGCGTCTGGCACGAGGCCCTGGAAGATGTACAGCGTCGGCGGGGCGAGTGTCTCCCCAGTGAGGAGCAGCAGTTGCGGATGCGAGTGGCCCTGCGAATGCCCCTTCTGGGAGAGGAGCCCCTGAATGAGTGGGTGACAGAACTGGAGAGCCTGGTATGGAAGGAGCTTTGGCTAGATGACGCCTACCAGGCACTCTGGTGGTATGTGATTCGGCACTCTCCCTGGATGGCTGAGCACGACAGACCCGAGGGTGAGGATTATGATGGCCCTGGCCTGTTGTTTGAGGCCTTCGCAGAACCGGAGTTCGGAGATGCTGGAGGGTCCCGGTTCTGGGATATCTATGACTACAGAGAGGCTATGCATGATTGGGCTACAGCGAGAGAGGTGAGACAAGACCTGGCATCTCTAGTGACAAAGGAGTGGGAGCTGGAGCAGGACTACCAATACTTCTTCAGCTCAATTCGGTCCCAATATACACTGCCAGAGAGCTGGGTGGCAGACCCAGATCTACAACCCTACAGCTGGGAAGACCCGACTGAAGTATCCCCTGCTTCAGTACCAGCTACAGAGGTAGGGGTCCTCATAGACTGGTCCTGTGAGGAACCACAACAGGCAGGTGGAGACGGGACCGAGGGCTCTCTGCTGGGATGCTGGCCCAGACCCTCAGCAGCAGCCGGAGTTGCCAGGTGTGGACGCAGGTGATCCTGACTCGCAAATGTTGAGGGACCTCACAGACTGGTCCTGGGAGGACCCACAGATGGCAGGTGGAGATGGGACCGAGGTCTCTCTACTGGCCCTACAGGGATGCTGGGCCGCCTGCCCAGATCTCCAGCGGCAGTGCATATCACAGGGAGAGGAGACAACCGGTCTCTCTCCCCAGCGGCAACCTGAGTTCCAGGGGGAGGAGATGCTGCCTTACAGCAACCAGAGTCCTGGGGAGGAGAGGCAACCGGCCTCACCTTCCACCAGCAGCCGGAGATACCAGGAAAAGGGGAACACAAGCCCCTCTGCATGGGCGCAGATGAGACCGCGGGCTCGGTGCCAGTCCTACAGGGATGCTGGACAGTCGGTCCAGATCCCCATCCATCTCCGCAGGGATACCAGGAGGAGGAGGTAAGCGAGCCCTCCCCTTCCCAGCTACTTCCCAACAGAGTTCTGGGGGCAGGGGATGAGCCTGCGCTACCCACTGATTTCTTCCCAGCAGAAGAGCTGGCATCAGGGCAGAGCGCAGTCGGCCTCTGCCCTCCTCTATCCTCTTCTCCAGAGCCGGACATCCCACAGGCTACCCCAGCGGAAGTGCTGGCATCTGGGCAGAGTGCAGTCGGCCTCTGCCCTCCCCTATCCTCTTCTCCAGAGCCGGACTCCCCACCGGCTACCCCAGCGGAAGAGCTGGCATCTGGGCAGAGCGCAGTCGGCCTCTGCCCTCCCCTACCCTCTTCTTCAGAGCCGGACTTTCCACAGGCTACCCCCGCGGAAGAGCTGGCATCTGGGCAGAGCGCAGTCGGCCTCTGCCCACCAAGTACCTACAGCTCCAAGCTGGAGAACCACAAGGCAGCAAGGAGTCGCAGATGCCCACTCAACAGCTGGGGACATACGGAACAGAGCCAGGCCCCAAAATTCAACAGGTCCAGTATGGGGTTGTGGTTGGACTGCCAGACTAACTCAGGTACTGACCGTGAGGTCAGGTATCTGGTTAGTCTTCCCTGGAAGGGGGAGATGTGTGACGAAACCAACCTCGCCACGATGTTTTGGAGGGGGCTGGTTGCCAGCCTCTTGCCTCAGGATTATGGCCCATACTAACTTTAAAGAAGACAGGCCGGCCGCACAGCTTAAATCTGTCTTTGGAATTGTATTTTGTTATGTAAGGGTACCCAGATGGCTAGTTTAATTGTATTCGTGTGGTCTGAGTGTCATTCGCCTAACGATATGCACTCAGACTTGAGCGATCTGGGAATATGTTAAATGTCTGTGGTTGCTGGGAGGGTGTGACATTGTGTGTTTAACTGGTGATTTCTGTCCTGTTGTCCCCGCATGTGTATTGGCGATCTCCCCTTTGTCCTGAGAGATAATTGGATTATCCCCCGGTTGTCTCTGGGGCAGAGAGGAGGAAACCATGATGCATTGTGGGGATATGTTGTATCTGTTCGGTGTGTCGCAGTCTCCATTCTGGTCCCCTGTGGGCGTGTCCACCAGATATGGACCTGCATAAATACGGGCGAGTAGCCCTCAATAAAGTGTTCCTGTTTTATCCTTCATCATGTTGAGACTGGTGTTTGGATAACTGATCAAACTGAGGGATTGCTATACGCTGAAGATTTGCTATACTCCCCTGGCATAACTACTAGCTCTTGTAAGAGCTGTTCCTGCTCTCTGGCTGTAGGAGAGGTTCACCCACTGGAGCCTGGAGCCTTGTCGTAGGTCCAGCGTGGGTGGAGGACGGTGAGACCCCAACCAAGCTGTGGCGGTTCGTGGGGTCTGCAGGGCGTACGGTGTCAAGTGGAGTGCTTGGAGTCCTCGGAAAGCACTAGGAGCATCTAGCGACGGAGGTACCCGGTCGGGGTGCTAGGAGTTCCGTTACAAGGAGTGACTATATATCCTGTTGGTTAGTGGTCCTGTAGGTTAAGGGGGGTTATTTTTATGGTTGTGAGCGCAGTGGTGCAGTAATAGTTTGGTCGTCCATCTTAGTACAAGCCCAACTTAAAAGATGAACATTCTTCAGCAGTAGAACTAGACTGCTGAGCAGTCAGTGAAGTTAAAGGGAATATGACTTCTTTCCTTTTTTTGTCAAAATGCTACTTGTGTGAATTGTTTTATACAGTAACATACCCTGATAAGAACAATATCTGCAGCTTCAATGGCAACATCAGTTCCGGTCCCAATGGCAATCCCAATGTCAGCTCTGGCTAATGCCGGGGAATCATTGATGCCATCTCCAACCATGGCGACTCTCTTCCCCTCTCTTTGCAAAGCCTGGACTTTGGCCACCTTGTGAGAAGGAAGAACTTCTGCAAATACCTTCTTGATCCCAACCTGCAAGAATGAAAACTTTATAAGTGATTCCTTTTTACTGGCACACACTGAGAATAGAGATAATAATAAAATAAAAAAAAGTGATATCACCGTGTACGAAATGAACAGTAATTCTACATTCCAAAAAAAGTGATACAAAATATCAGGGGCGGACTGGGAACTTAAAGTGGCCCTGGAAAAAAAAAACTAAAAGTATCTCTATGTTGTAGGTAGGTCCAAAGTGACAAAATGCAGGGAAAGCACATGTAGGCAGTGACAACAGAAGTAGGCGGGGCCAGCAATACCATAGCGCAGAACTAAATAGCGGACTAGCCAGGGGTGTAGCTATAGGGGGTGCAGAGGTAGCAGTCGCTACTGGGCCCAGGAGCCTGAGGGGCCCAAAGACCCTTGTGCCACATAAGACACTGGTAATATAGAAAGTGTATGCAAGTTACACCTCTGGCTGGACAGAAGGAGTTAGGTTGAAAATTTGGTATGGAGGAGGAGGGGAGTGCAGTTTAAATTTTTGCCTCATGCAGCACGAAGGTTTGAGGGAAGGGGGGCCCAAGCTGAACTCTTGCACCAGGGCCCATAAGCCTTTAGCTACGCCCCTGGGCCTAGCAAAACCAGATACCACAGTGCAGCACAAAATACTGCCCCAGCAGAACCAGATACCACAGTGCAGCACAAAATACTGCCACCCGTGCCACAGTATGAAACTATCATTGTCCTGAGGATAGTAATATAGAAATCAGGAGGGGACCTGGGTCCTGGCCGGGTGCATGAGTACCTGATGCTTCTACATTAAGTAATGCTGAGAGCATTAGATCTTTATGTACCTGGCTGTTGACCATGAGGTGGTCTTTTTCCATGTAGAGTCTATGGCCAGTCCGCCCCTGCAAGACATTGAGATACCACTAGCTGAGAGTAACACGAAGGGGTCCAGTACAAAGATGTCTGGACCACTTCATATAACAATCAACTACCTTTTGTGTCACCCCCACTTCCTCATAGATTGTAAGCTCTTGCGAGCAGGGTCCTCACTCCTAGTGTTTCAGTTATATATTAGCCGGTTACGTTGTGATGTCTTGTTTTGTACATGAACCCCCTGATTGTAAAGCGCTGCGGAATATGGTGGCGCTATATAAAAAAAGATGATTATTATTTCCCATAAGCCGGTTAGGTGACCACTGCTGAGAGGTCTAAGTACCTGAGTGGCGATTGCTTTGGCAGTCTTCCTGTTGTCTCCTGTGATCAGTACTACATCCACCCCCATAGCTTCTAATGTATAGACAGCGAGAGCTGCCTCCTGCTTCACCTGTGTCTGCGATGGCGATCATTCCACACAGTGCACCTTTTGAGGAAAACATTGTCACAATATATAATGGCATTACAGAAGCATTCAGCACACGCTCCTAGACAGGTGCCAGGTTATCAAAATGTTGCCAAGGCTTTAGAAAGATAAGGTAAATCAGGACTGATGCCTTGGGTAAAGATAAAACAGATAAAGACAGATTTGTATGTACCACATGATGCATTGGTGAGGGACCTATTATAGTGCCTGATATTCGGACAGGACGATCGCGGTGGATGATAAGCACGTCCACTGGCGCTTGTTGGCACCGGCCTACTGCAAAGTGGATGGTGAAAGAATGATTGCTATGGCAGTCGTTCCTCCGTCATTCAGTTCTAGTGATTATCGGCAGCACATCCCCGATTACACAAAGAGATGTCCTGGCGATGAAAGATGCCAATCAGCTGACAAATGAGCGACTGCGCAATGATACAGGCCAGTTGTCAGAAATGACCTTTCCTATGAATGCTGGTTCCAGATAATTGGCCCGAATACTGTTCAGTCTGATAGGGCCTTAAGACATTACCATCGATAGCTACTAGCACTGCAGTCTGTCCTTTCATTTCATGAGCTGTCATGGCCTCGTCTATATCACTGGAAATGTGCAATCCATTGCGTCTCATCCATTCCCTGTTCCCGATCAGCACAGAATGAGGTTGCGGAGCTGCGGCACCTGCAGAAAGACCTTCATTAGTGAATGCTACAAGAAAATAAGGAACTTTCTGTTCTTTCCTGGACATTTTTTCTTAGGGACTTTCATCAGACTTCATATTCATTGATATAGAATGAGAGCATCTATTAGAAACTGGACAATGGCCCCAATTGATCACACCTTCACTCCAGAATTCTGGCTCCAAAAACTCGCAGCTTTTGGGGCTTTTTGGGCTCACTTGCGGAATTTTTTTGCAGTTCTACACCACTCACTGCAGTTCTGAAATAGGGGTGGAAAAGTGGGTATGGTTAGCTATGTTAATGAGTGTCACTACAGATTTATCACTGAGACTTTTTATTTTTTTAAGTCTCAATCTCACTCCAGTAGGAAAACTGGAGGAGCTTTTCTAGACACAAGTGTTAGGTTTAAGGGTTTCAGCAAATGGCAAAAGGCACTTACTAATGTATTGTGATTGTCCATATTGCTTCATTTGCTGGCTAGATACATTTTTCCATCACATTATACACAGCTCATTTCCATGGTCATGACTAGGGATGAGCGAATCGACTACAGATTTGCATAAAACTTCATTCCAATACTGCAGGAGCTCCGTACAGTATTAGAATGTATTGGCTCTGATGAGCCGAAGTTATTGCTTGGCGAAGTCTCGCTAGACTTCAGGTAATGACTTCATAAATTAATTTATACTGTAAAAAAACATTTCCCGAACTCAGGTTCGGTTCCAAGTGGTACCTTGGGACCGAACCCGAGTTCGGGAAATGTTTTTTTACAGTACAAATTAATTTATGAAGTCATTACCTGAAGTCTAGCGAGACTTCGCCAAGCAATAACTTCGGCTCATCAGAGGAAATAAATTCTAATAAACAGTATTGGAACAAAGTTTTATGCAAATCGACTTCGAATGTTTTATCCGAAGTCCATTCGCTCATCCCTAGACATGACCCCCCTGCATTCCATCCGCGGTGGCCATGCTTGCACAGAATAGTAAAAAGCACTGCCCTGTCCTGCATATTGCCGCAGGAGAGCATTCTCAGAGGGTTTAGCTCAGCAGAATTCTACCTTGTAGTTCAGGAGCAATGATTAGGGAGCTGTCTTCTTGTGGACGGATGAGGCCGCTCTTGTAGACATTCTGCTCATTCAAGCCCTCTTCACTTTGCACCAGGACTCTTTCCACATTATTCACTTGACAGCGGATCCCACATCCTGGGACTGCCTGGAAATCCGTACAATATCCCAGGGATTCTGTACCAAGCTCCTACATGAAATGTCAAAGTATAAGTAGTTATAATACTCATAACTGAGAGCCCCAAAGCTGCGGTAGCAGTGATCTTCAATAGGTTGTCTGGTACAGAAAACCCATGTTCAAATTAATAGAGAGGTCGTCCATTCAGGACCCTTACCTAGTGGCTATACAGAGCATCTGTCTGTAGAGGAGCCGGCATATCCATGTATATGGATGGCCGATATCTAGCAGATATGATGTGGGTGGATGATTCACTTCTTGTGAGTGTAGAGTGTGGACTCTATACTCAGATTGTACACTTTAAGGATAGACAGTCACATCATACTACTGTACCTATTCTTTACCTCCTTGCAATACTTTGCCACTGCCATTCCCAAGGGATGTTCACTGCTGGCTTCTGCTGTACCAACCACGGCAAGCATTCTTTTTAGGGGCATACTGACCACATCACCCAGCAGCAGGACTCTCATGACTTTAGGGACTCCATGAGTTATTGTTCCAGTCTTGTCAAACATCACTGTATTTATCTGTTAAAAGGCAACAATTCACTTTTGTAAATTCGTATCATTTATATTATTTTGATATTGATGACCTATCCAGACTGGTGGGGACCCGGCATCTCCACTGTTCCCATTCACTTGAATGGGAGCTGAGCTGCAGTACACCGGCTCTGTCTAATGTTTAGAATCTGGGATCCTGCCATAGTGTCCGGCATCGGACCCCCACCGATCTGAAAGGATAGGTCATCAATGTCAAAAAACTGATATACTCCGTAATTCCATAAGGATGAAACATAGCTTGGTACTTTAGGGTCTAGTAATTTTTGGAGTAAAAGTATTTGCCAAAGCAAACACATAAGGAGTTCCTATGTTGCATGGTGTGCATCACAGGCTCCAGTATACTTCCATATCAAGGCCAGCATGACTCAAATAGTTCAAACTGTATTTCCAACACATACCAACCTTATGTGCCATCTCCAGGGGCTCTCCACCTTTGATGAGGATGCCATTTTGTGCAGCCACTCCAGTACCCACCATCACGGCAGTGGGAGTAGCCAGGCCTAAAGCACAGGGACACGCAATGGACAGCACAGTGATGGCAGTCTGGAAGCCAACCCGTATGATTATCTCAGTCTTCGAGATGGTCTTACTGTAATCCTGAAAGTAGATAAAGAATAAAATTAATAGCAAAAATAAACTGAATACACACTAAGAAATAGTAAATGGATCATGGTAGCTTAGAATATACATAAATTAGGGATAATACAGTATAAGAGTTAAAAATAGTGTATATGACCAGTGTACCAGAAGGACAGTACACTAGTCTGGGAAGCAGGGTATGGAACGTTGGCAATTGAGCATACAGCAGCGTCGACAGAAAAAGGGTATCAATGGTGACGTAGACGGCGTGGTGACATCATCGCACCACCTGCGATGTTCCACAGGAGAGGCCGGGTCTACTTGGCTTCATTATGGGAGCGCTCGGGGACAAGTGAGTAGAGACAGCCATCCCCTTTTTTCTGCATGTGCCCTATCCCTAATATTTTGGTTAGGGTTTCACTAGGAGGTGTCCATCTTCCTTCCCTAGTTCTGAGGCCTGATTCCCTGTTTCCCCCTTCCCTCCTATGCTCGGTGTGGTGTTCAAGTTGAACATGATGCCCGTGCATTGGGGAGCGCAAATTGCGGTCCCCAATGCATTCATTTTCCTTTCCGTCCTAATAGAAGTCTATGGGCAGAGGAACGGATCCGTCGTCCTTCCGTCTTATGGATTCCGTTATAACCATGTTATAATGGAAAGCCATAACGGAATCCCTATCACTAGTGTGAACCCACCCTACGTGGCATTCTTAGTAACGGTACTGACCCAGAGAGTAACCTCATCATGTTGTTTGTGATTGATGAAAAATTTAGGATGTAAAAACTTAGTATTGTTGTTTTTTTCCTATCTCCCATGCAGAAAGGGTTAATGAAAGTTATGTGTACCTCAAAATGGTGCCATTAAAAACTGCAACTTGTCCTACAAAAGCCAAACCCTCATAAGGCTACATAGACAGAAAAATAAAAAAAATATAGCTCTTTTAAAAAAATCCCTTGGTCAATAGGGCCCTAAACAGGCTGGTCATGGAGGGATTAATTATGTAAAATACCCTCACAACACCTCAGTTCAGGGGGTCGGGGTCTTGTGAGCCGTAGGGCTGCAGTAAACGAATATTTTTGTAATCGAGTATTCTATCGATTATATTTCTCGATTCATCGAGTAATCTAATAAGAAAAAGCTACTTAAAATAACGTACGTAATTAGGTATGTATAAAGTTATTGGTTTAGAGAGGGGTTAATGAAGGCACCTCCAAGGTGCTTCCATTAACCCCTCCAAACCAATAACTTTATACATGCCCATTGGGTTTGGAGGGGTTAATGGAAGCACCTTGGCATTAGGCATGTATAAAGTTATTGGTTTGAAGAGGTTAATGAAAGCACCTTGGAGGTGCCTTCATTAACCCCTCTCTAAACCAATAACTTTATACATACCAAGGTGGTGCCTGCAGCCTCCATTAACCACTCTCTCTCCATCTCCCTGCCCCCAGCCTCTGATCTGCCTCCCTGCCCCCAGCCTCTGATCTGCCTCCTTGCCCCCAGCCTCTGATCTGCCTCCCTGCCCCCAGCCTCTGATCTGCCTCCCTGCCCCCAGACTCTGATCTGCCTCCCTGCCCCAGCCTCTGATCTGCCTCCCCCCTCCAGCCTCTGATCTGCCTCCCCCCCAGCCTCTGATCTGCCTCCCCCCTCCCCCCAGCCTCTGATCTGCCCCCCCCTCCCCCCAGCCTCTGATCTGCCTCTCCCCCTCCCCCCAGCCTCTGATCTGCCTCCCCCCAGCCTCTGATCTGCCTCCCCCCCTCCCCCCAGCCTCTGATCTGCCCCCCCTCCCCCTAGCCTCTGATCTGCCTCCCCCCCTCCCCCCAGCCTCTGATCTGCCTCCCCCCTCCCCCCCAGCCTCTGATCTGCCTCCCCCCTCCCCCCAGCCTCTGATCTGCCTCCCCCCAGCCTCTGATCTGCCTCCCCCCCTCCCCCCAGCCTCTGATCTGCCTCCCCCCCCATCATTGGTGGCAGTTTGCAGTTCCGATCGGAGCCCCAGCAGTGTAATGCTGGGGCTCCGATTGGTTACCATGGCAGCCAGGAGTCACGCTACTGAAGCCCTGGCTGCCATGGTATGTTAGTGAGCAGAGAGCAGCGCATTATACTCACGTGCGCTGTGGCCGCCGGTCGCTCCTTCTCATAGGTCTGTGCGGCGCATTGCTAATGCTGTAAGCATTAGCAATCCGCCGCACAGACAGAAGAAGGAGCGACCGGCGGCCACAGCGCACGTGAGTATAATGCCCTGCTCTCTGCTCACTAACATACCATGACAGCCAGGACTTCAGTAGCATCCTGGCTGCCATGGTAACCGAACGGAGCCCCAGCATTACACTGCTGGGGCTGTGATCGGAACTGCAAACTGCCACCAATGATGGGGGGGGGGGGAGGAGGAGGACCCTGTGGGATATGGCCGGCAGATTCATTGGTAGTGCAGTGGCCACAGTCCCTCCCCTCCTCCTCCTACTCTGTCCTCATTGGTGTTCAGCGGCAGCCGCGCACAGTGGGGAGGGAGGGACTCCCTCCTCCTCCCTCCTCTGTGCCGGCCGGCTCAGTCCTGCCTCTCTGACCTCCGGAGGACACGGAAGCGGTGAGTGAGACGCTTAATTTCACTCCCGCTCCGTGATCACGTGGTGTAAACGATTCCTCGATGCAGGGAAACTGCATCGATGAATTTTTTGACTCGATTTAATCGAGTTATTCGAATAATCGTTTCAGCCCTAGTGAGCCGGCATGTGGTTACTATATGTTGCCCCCATTGGAAGCCAGTGTAATAAGATCAGATATGTTAGTGATGGGCCTTGGTTTGCCTCATCCGCACAGACTTTGTACATTCCCCTTCCTTTCAAGATGGAGTTCATGACATCACAATCCACTGCTGACCTCTGTCCACTGAATATGCAAATCCCATGACATCACAATCAAGTGCCCTCTTTCATCCACTGAATATGCAAATCAGATGACATCACAAACCAGGACTTGGCAACCTCCTGTAGAATATGACATCACAATCACCAATGACATCATAGAGTTCCTTTTTACAGTTCCGAGACTCCTGAAGCTCAGTCTTTCCAGACACTTCAAACTGGCGCGACACTTCTGTGTTATTTGCGAGTTTGGATGTAAATTGACTTTATTTTTTAACGTCTTTTGGAATCGTTGACAATGAGCTCCAGGAAAAGACGTAGAGGGAGAAAGAAAGAGGAGGCTGCGGCCGAAAATGAGGAGGAGAAATATTCAAAGCGAGTTCCACATAAGAGACCCAGGATTGGGACCGAAAAAGAAGCACCAGATGGAAAAACGCCGTCCAGTCCATCACCGCCAAAGAGGAAAAGATCAAGCGAGCAACTTGACGGTAGCAAAACCAGAGAACCCAGACAGGGTAAGATAAAAATCAAAAATGAGGAACCTGTGCTAGCTCTCAGCGGGTCCTGCTCCGGCCTCCAGAGAGTTTGCGCCTCTTTAAGTGCGGATAAGTTTTGCTACCATCACATACTCGGAGAGGGTGGGTTCGGCAAAGTCATCTCGGCGACGGATGTCGTCCGTAGAGAGCAGATGGCAATTAAGATACAGTCAAAATCCAAGTCATTAAAGTCCCACCTTACCGAGAGATACATCCTAAGGCTTTCCAACGAGTGTCCCTTCCTAGTCCACGGGTATGGCGTCTTCCACACAGCAGACATTTTTTTGATCTATCAACTGGGCGGACCTGGAGGCTGGAAGAAGCGAGTCCCCAGTAACATTGCCGGCTGATGATCTAAGTGACTTTCTCAACCAAGCAATTCCTGTGCCTTATAGCAAAGTCTACAAAAACGACATTGAAGAAATAAACCAGAATCTCTTTAAGAACATCTGTTTTGTGGGTCCTGAATGGGCTGAAGATGACACAAATACCGCCGTCCATTCAGATGTGTTACCACCGGATACAGCACAGGATCACAGATCTGATTCAATTACCTAATCATACCCGAGGAACACCATCGTTCAGAGGACCATCATCCTGCTAGATATCCATGATGCAGAGGACCACCATCCTGCCAGATTTCCATGATGCAGAGGACCACCATCCTGCCAGATATTCATGATGCAGAGGACCACCATCCTGCCAGATATCCATGATGCAGAGGACCACCATCCTGCCAGATATCCATGATGCAGAGGACCACCATCCTGCCAGATATCCATGATGCAGAGGACCACCATCCTGCCAGATATCTATGATGCAGAGGACCACCATCCTGCCAGATATCTATGATGCAGAGGACCACCATCATGCGAGATATCTATGATGCAGAGGACCACCATCCTGCTAGATATCTATGATGCAGAGGACCACCATCCTGCTAGATATCTATGATGCAGAGGACCACCATCCTGCTAGATATCTATGATGCAGAGGACCACCATCCTGCCAGATATCCATGATGCAGAGGACCACCATCCTGCTAGATATTTATGATGCAGAGGACCACCATCCTGCCAGATATCTATGATGCAGAGGACCACCATCCTGCCAGATATCTATGATGCAGAGGAACACTATCCTGCCAGATATCCATGATGCAGAGGACCACCATCCTGCCAGATATCTATGATGCAGAGGACCACCATCCTGCCAGATATCTATGATGTAGAGGACCACCATCCTGCCAGATATCCATGACGCAGAGGACCACCATCCTGCCAAGATATCTATGATGCAGAGGATCACCTTCCTGCCTGATATCTATGATGCAGAGGATCACCATCCTGCTAGATATCTATGATGCAGAGGACCACCATCCTGCTAGATATCTATGATGCAGAGGACCACCATCCTGCTAGATATCTATGATGCAGAGGACCACCATTCTGCTAGATATCTATGATGCAGAGGACCACCATCCTGCCAGATATCCATGATGCAGAGGACCACCATCCTGCCAGATATCTATGATGCAGAGGACCACCATCCTGCCAGATATCTTTGATGCATAAGACCACCATCCTGCTAGATATCTATGATGCATAGGACCACCGTCCTGCTAGATATCTATGATGCAGAGGACCACCGTCCTGCTAGATATCTATGATGCAGAGGACCACCGTCCTGCTAGATATCTATGATGCAGAGGACCACCATCCTGCTAGATATCTATGATGCAGAGGACCGCCATCCTGCCAGATATCCATGATGCAGAGGACCGCCATCCTGCTAGATATCTATGATGCAGAGGACCACCATCCTGTTAGATATCTATGATGCATAGGACCACCATCCTGCTAGATATCTATGATGCAGAGGACCACCATCCTGCCAGATATCCATGATGCAGAGGACCACCATCCTGCTAGATATCTATGATGCAGAGGACCACCATCCTGCTAGATATCTATGATGCAGAGGACCACCATCCTGCTAGATATCTATGATGCAGAGGACCACCATCCTGCTAGATATTTATGATGCAGAGGACCACCATCCTGCCAGATATCTATGATGCAGAGGACCGCCATCCTGCCAGATATCCATGATGCAGGGGACCGCCATCCTGCCAGATATCCATGATGCAGAGGACCGCCATCCTGCCAGATATCTATGATGCAGAGGACCGCCATCCCGTCAGATATACATGATGCAGAGGACCGCCATCCCGTCAGATATACATGATGCAGAGGACCACCATCCCGCCAGATATCCATGATGCAGAGGACCACCATCCTGCCAGATATCCATGATGCAGAGGACCACCATCCTGCCAGAAATCCATGATGCAGAGGACCACCATCCCGCCAGATATCCATGATGCAAAGCTCCACTAACATCTCCAGAATTTCTATATTTTTAATGAACTTAGTTAATAAAATCTTTCTGGGTTTTCTAAGTTCTTTGGTTCCTTTTTATTTATGCAGTTCAGGTCTATGCACATGGTACAAGGAGACCCCAACCAGGAGTAACAGCCACACCCCAAAAACAGCCATAGTGCCTCTATTAAGAGCACTGTTAGTGTGACCCCCATCATTAGTGTCAGCACAGTGTCCCTATAAACAGTATGACCTTGCCTTCCGACCATTCCAGATCCAGCAGGACTGTCCCTAATTTCGCTCTCTGTCTTCCGGTCCCTGAGAGCTGCTGCATATTCCGACTTCATCTGTATGTGGATCCTCAGGACACAGCGGTGAAGAAGGAACCATCAGCTTCCTCCTGCTCCACCATTTAGCTGCTGCCAGTGGTTCAGCGCAGGCGGGCCCGATACAGTGACATCACCGAACCTGCTGTGCTGGGCCACACATGACGTAGACGGGAGAAGAGCAGTCCTGCTCTGCACCGCTCCTTGTGGGAACATGGGATGGGTTTATTTCAAAGTTAGGAATGCATGGGGCACTTAGGGGGCCTCATAATGGGTGGAGTGCACTTTTGGGGGTGTTATACTGTATAGGGGGCACTTAAGGGGCCTCACACTGTGTGGAGTGCACTTATGGGGGTGTTATACTGTATAGGGGGCACTTATGGAGGCCTCATACTTTTTGAGGAGTACTAAGGGTACATTATACTATAAAGAGGCATAAATGAGGCATTCTTACAGTGCTGCCACTGGGTGGAGTAATAGGCTTGGCTTAGTGTATAAATATATATTGCCATGGTGGGCTACACGTGACACAGATTTTTTTTCTCCCCTTGGGCTTTCCACAAGGGGGGGTCTGAATATTGCTCCCTATTTATAATCATTAAATTCAGCTGAAAACGTCCGGCTGCCTGCAGCCACCACCAGGGGGAGCTCAGTACATACCTCCCTATAGGTAGATAAGAC
The DNA here is from genome assembly GCF_014858855.1 of Bufo gargarizans. NCBI lineage: Eukaryota > Metazoa > Chordata > Amphibia > Anura > Bufonidae > Bufo > Bufo gargarizans. The sequence continues at coordinate 52,091,391 of NC_058082.1, read as the reverse complement.
TGTGGCGCACCCCATACTGCTGACTGAACCCCTGCCGCGGGAGCGAGACCGTATTGATTTCCTGCCACGTCCTCTGCTCCTGCATGTGTCTGCGCTATTTATACCCGCAACTCGCCTGCGCCTCTTTACACGCTGCCTGTGAGGAGTAGTAGTCATTCACTAGGCTGACACATGTAGTCACATATGTTTTGGGCACATCCACACAGAATGGATCCACTTGGGATGCATATCTTATTTAAAGGGTTAATACTGCCACCGACCCCCTGTATTTACACCGGCTGGGTTAAGTGTAACGTTATAAGCCAATGAAAGACTATTATTACCGCTGTCCTGAGGATCGGCCATCAGTATTAGGTCGGTGGCGGTCTGACTCTCGGCATCCAGCAGGAGCGGTAGATGTTTAGGGCCGCCGTTTTCTGACTGCGGACCCTGCACTCAATTGTATCTGCTTCCACTGGACCGAGATACAATCAGTGGCGGATTATAATTGGGGCGTTTGGGTCTGTAGCCCCGGGCCCGACATCGCTGGGGGGCCCAACGCCGACCCAAATGCCCAGCATGGGTACATGGGTGCACCCTTTAGGATGAGTGGTGCTATAGTCACATTTAATATAAACACTGTCCAGGAGCTGTACTATTATTGGCCTAAGTGTTTGCATTAAATGTGACTATAACCCCCCTCATTCATAGGAAAACACCTATGTGCAGCAGTGCCTTAGTGAATTTCTATGTATGAAGGGGCTTATAGTCACATTTAATATTAACACTGTCCAGGAATTGTACCATAATGACCTGTGTATATTAAATGTGACCATAAGTCCCCTCATCTATAAGGGGGGGGGGGGGTTATAACACAGGTGAATTACAGTACACTTAACAGTGTTTATATTATATGACTATAACCCCCTTCATCCATAGGTATGAACCCATGTACTGCACATGTTTTAGCCCACCTTTAGGTTGAAAATATTTTTTTATTATTCTCCTCCTTTAAACCTGGGGTGTGTCTTACATCCAGGTGCATATTATAAAGCAAAAAATACGGTATGTATTTTAAATTTGGCAACAAAAAAATTAATTTTGCTCCTAAATTTTTCAGTTTAGGAGCCAATGGCTCCTGGGTATTTTTGCAGTCCTATGTAACACTACAGATAGCATAAGGTAAAAGGTTTCTCTGGGATTGATATATTGATGGCCTATCCTCAGGATAGGTCATCAATATGAGACTGGTGGGGGACCGACTCCTGGCACCCTGGCCAATAAGCTGTTTGAGGAGACCGCGATAGTCCAGTAAGCTCCGCAGCCTCTTTGTTCAGCAATGTCATTTGATAGCACTGTGCTTGGTATTGCAGCTCAGCCCCAACCACTCAGATGGAACTGAGCTGCACCTAGGCCATGTAACAATGAATGTGATGTCATATGGCCTAGGAAGAGACTGTGGCGCTCACGAAGCACCACAGCCTCTTCACATAGAAAAAACAACTAAACTAAAATAGAGGGAGGGGCCCAAGTTGGGTAGAGAGCCCCGGGCCCATCATGCACTTAATCCGCCCCTGGTTGGCAAGTCACACTTGGAATTGTTTACCGAGACTTTATGCCCCTTTTTGCTGAGTAAGAAGTCATTTGTGTCTGTACAACTGCTGAGTGACCATCACACAGTGCATACAGTGTCTACTCCGCCATAATTGAATTGATGCATAAACCCTAATGAAAAAAACCAGGGAGCAATCACTTATTTCCAATCCACGTTAGCACCCTGATAGTGAACAGGCAACCATACAGCCTCCATAAAAAGCTGAGCAGAGCTGACGGAAATCCAAGTGTCATGGCACATTCCTAGCACCACTCCACCTTAGTTCTAGAGATCAGCAGGGGTCACAGTGGTTGGACCTCCACTAATCATTCATGGCTTATCCTAACATGAGACAGAACGAACTAAGGCCTCATGCACACGAACGTGGTTTGGTTCCCCATCCGAGCCCCATTTTTTGTGGCTCAGATGCGGATCCATTCACGTCAATGGGGTCGCAAGACATATGGACAGCACTCCGTGTGCTGTCCACATCCGTTACTCCGTTCCGTGGCCCCGCAAAAAATAAAACATGTCCTATTCTTGTCCCTTTACGGACAAGAATAGGCATTTCTATTATGGGTGGCCCGTTCCGTAATTTGCACACGGGAAGCATCCGTGTTTTGCGGACCGCAAAAGTCCAAGGACTGTCCGTTCGTGTACATGAGCCCTAAGTCTGTCATCACTGTGAAAGATGAGATACATATTTAAAGGATTTCTCCGATTCAGAAAACCCATTATCATATACGGTACTCTTTTAGGAAGTCATGAGTTAAAATAAGGGGGGTCCCTGTTTCAGGTTCCTAACCTCCTGACCAGAGTGGATTGTGGCTACAAAAGACTGACTCTCATTTTGGAGGACTTGTCCTTTCCTGCATTGTAGACAATCCATTGATTTGAATTTGCACTGGGTTATGCATAATTTCCCCTGTGTCGGCGCTGATGAGAAAATGAACACTTATTACCATATTTCCACAAATTACAGCTGATTGCTGGGACATTTTGTGATTGGCTTATTGTCAAGGGGCCCTTCTTACAAAGAGAAATTGTGGAGAACTCCATGAATCCATTCCCAACATTGGTCGTACATGATGCCTGATGTTGAATCTTTAAAGATACATCATTCATTTTAGTCCAGTTGGCACAAGAAGAGGTATCAAACAGATAGGTTCCCATCCAAAAAAAGTCACCCTGCTGTTGCGGATGGGCACAAATGTTTTTAATCAAAATATATTTGCTAAGTATCTCACATGTATTTATATAGTGAGTATAGTATTAATTCATATACTATGGGGCACATTTATTAAGACTGGTGTTAAAGTCCTAAGCTGGCGGTGGATCCGCCACAGTTTTGAAGAGGCGCAGGCCTCTCAATAACTTCAGCGGATCCTCCGCCAGTTCTAAATGTAAGACAGCTTTCGAGCTGTCTTACGTTTAGACCTTTTTCTACGCCTAAATCAGGTGTAGAAAATGGTAAATAAGACAGGACTACCAGCCCGTCCCCTTCCCCGTCCACAATTTTAGACCTAGTATGAGCGGGGAGAAGTCGCAGATTGCGGCGCAAATACCTGCTGCGCCGCAATCTGCACATGAAAGACGTTTAATTTAGGTGTATTTTAGATTGATATGTGTTTGCATTCTGGATGTGCTGACTAACTTTGTATGTGTTTCTGCAGGAGCAGTGCAGGTCTCATAGCCGCCAGGTGCCTGCAGACACCCAGTGGCAGAGTTTATGTGACCACGGCATCTAAGTGATCTTTTCCTGTGAGCGCTGCGTTCCTGGGAACCAAACGGCTCTCTTGTGCTGAGATTGCGGAAGCAGCTCAGTTGCTATGGCAGCCTCAGGCCTTCTGAAGGCTCCAAGGACTGTCACAGCTAAGTTCATAACATAGTGAATTTCCTTCAGACTTCAATGTTAAATCATTGAAGTCTATAGGAGAAGCAATCAGACAATCACATGTTAAAGTTCCCTAGTTGAACTAGAAATAAGTGTTAAAAAAGTGAACAAAGTTTTTATAAAAATATAAAAAATAAAGACATAAAAACATAAAATTTCAAAACAACCCCCTTTCCCCATTTTAAAAATAAACAATAAAAAAATTAAGATCATTAGTATTATTAAAATATAAATGTATTTATCCAGTACAGCAAATGCTGTAATGTAGAAAAAAATCTAAACGGCCAATTTACAGTTTTTTGGTCGCTTCACCTCCCCCAAAAATGTAATAAAAAGTGATCAAAAAGTCATAAACACCCGGAAATGCCATCAATAAAAACTACAGATCTCCCTTCAAAAAAATTTGCCCTCATTCAGCTCCATAGACGTAACTATAAAAAAATAAAAACTTTTAGGGGGTTAGAATATGGCAATGCAAAGAAAACATTATTTCACTGTAATTGTACCGACCACAGAATGTCAGTTTTAGGAAATGCTGTAAAACCGAAACCCATAAAAACTACGGTGCAATTGCGTTTTTTTCCAATTCCTCCCCATTTGAAAATTTTCTAATTTTCCAGCTTCCCACTACATTGTATACAATATTAAATAGTACCACTAGAATGTGGTCTCACGTGACTGTAAATGTGAATAGAAAAAGAAAAAGTTAAGGGAGAACAAAACAAAAACAAAAAAACTGAAGATCGCTGCATCAGGAAGGGGTTAATTCAATGAGGATCGAATTCAAGAGATGAGATTAGAGAAAGTCAATAGACATTTCATGAAAAGATAATGTAGCCGGACACTTACTGGGAAATATTTCAATATGACATCAAAATTCACAAAGCCAACAGTGGTCCATCCAATCAGTGTCACAATGGAAATGCTAATTATAAAAGGGACAAAATACCCACTGATTTTATCTGCCAGCTGCTGGATCGGTGCCTACAAAATGAAAAGCAGTGAGAGCACTGGGTCAGTGACGTTTAATACACACCTCTGTATAAGGCGTTCATACCCTCAGCATTAATACACAGCTAGGGTGTCTCACAGCACATTTTGGTTTTACCTTGGACATTTGAGCCTCTTCTACTAACTTAACAATTTGGGCCAGGGTGGTATCAGAGCCCACATGGGTGGCTTCCACAAGGACTGATCCATGAGCATTAATGGACCCAGCAATGACTATGCTTCCTGGCTTCTTCCTGACAGGCATAGGCTCACCTAGAAGAGACAGGGAAATACAGAAAATTGTTACACATATCGTCCCAATGTGGCTGGCCAAAATATCTGCTGGAGCTGCACCAACAGCCCAAATGTCCCCTTCTGTCCATCTGAATAAATACATATATATAATGTATATGCACTACATACCCCTAAGGTACCCATAGCACATGGACCCATACAAGTCTTTGGGGCTATTGACACATAATAGGTGCCCATGCTCTATTCTCTTCAGTTTTTGTGGACCACACTCTCCCACCAATGTCTATGGGAGCATGAAAAAAACTGCACACGGACATCATCTAGTTTTTTATGCATCCGTTGATATGTAGTGGTGACAAAAAGGTAGAAGAATGAGGAAGCCATATTTTATTTGAACCACAAAGAATGATGACAAATTGACTTTAAAAAAAAGGACACATAGAACCCACATGGATGAAACTGTGACATTAATATGCATGCAAAAAGGTCAGTTTTTGGTGGACGCCAATACTTTACTGTGAATAAAGTCTACTTGTGAACTGTACTTTAGCAGTTCCACCACTAGAGGTCACTATATGACTATACATTGGATCTCATGTGTAGGGGATGTGAAATTCCAATGACAGCCCACAGAAAACTGCACCAAAACTGCATGGATATACAGTATAGAGGTCTTCTCTGTACAAGAGAGCAAATAATCGAGCACTCACAGAGCACTGAGAGGTATATGCTTAGTTGAGCCTCTGTGCAGTACTTAGAAAGCCACATATACACCGCAATGAATTGTAGCGGAAAGTGAAGAAGTCTACAACGCCAGAAACGGGCAGCACAGTGACCATGGTGTCTGAGGGACGCTACTTATCATACGACAGGCACAGACTGTCAACAATCCCCCCTCCGCACAGTTGGAGGATTAGTGGGTTTACTGATTCACTTCTATTTATTATGGCATTGTATCACATCTCTAAAAGGAAAAAAACAAATAAACAAACAAAAAGCAAATATAAATGTAGTAACCTGTGATGAGTGACTCATCTGCCATAGATGTTCCTTCCATAACTTTCCCGTCCACAGGAAACTTGCCCCCAGGTACAACTTTCACAATATCTCCTCTCTGGACCAGCTCCACGGCCACCTGTTCTTCCCTGTAATGAGCCGAAAATGTGTGAACGCAAACAGCCTTCTGTTCAGGGGCAGTGATGAAACTTAGGAGAGATCATCATTATCAGAACCCCCCACAGCATCAGCCACCGACACCGGAACTAAATCAGAGAATGGATCCAGAATCAGACAGCGCCCTCCACTGTGTAGTGGCCACACGGGGTTCTGCAGCTCAGCTCCCATTCACTTGATGAACAGCTATGGGTAATTTACATCACCGTTTAGCTTTCCGTTCTTCTGATCCGTCAGAAGAAGAGCGAGAGAAAAGAAAAACAGGATCCTGTAAAAAAAACGTATCCACTTGCATCAGTTGTCATCTGTTTGAGCCAATTCTGTCTGAGATCCGTTTTTTAGAAAGAAAAAAAAGTTCTGCATGCAGCATTTTTTTCCGTCTAAAAAAAGGGATCGCAGACGGAAATGCCTCAAACGGATGACAACTGCTACAGGATCATGTAAAAAAAAATGCATTCTATGCAATCCTATGCATAACTGATGCAACAGGATCCTTTTTTTTTTTTTTTTTTACAGGATACTTTTTTTTCTCTTCTTTTGACGGATCAGAAGAATGGAAAGCTAAGGACGGCCTGTCGACAGGACTTTCTGTTCAACCCTGCATAACGGTAACCAGACGGAACCGTTATGTTTCCCATAGACTTCTATTATGACGGATCAAAACGGAATGCCTCTTAAAGGCTTCCGTTTTTATTTCCGTCTTATGGATTCTGTTATTTTCCGTTCTAACCATGTTATAACGGAAAACAATAACGGAATGCATAACGGTGATGTGAACCCGGCCTTAGCATTATGTGATATAAAATAGAAATAAGGCTACTTTCACATCTGCATTTTTGCTGGATCAGTCATGGATCAGTAAAAACGCTTCCGTCATGATAACACAACCGTTACGGATCCGGTTGTACTATCTCTAAAAAAGCCATGACGGATCCAGCACTAATACCATTTGTAAGTCAATGGGGGGGGGCGCTATTGAGATGCTATGACGGATGTCTAAAGCGGAAAGGGAAAGCGCAGATGTGAAAGTAGCCTAATCCTGGGCGTAACACAATGGGGCCGGTTTACCAAACCGTGTACGAGAAATATAGTCTAGCAAGCAATCACAGTGCAGATGGCATTTTCAAGAGCAGAATATGAAATAAATGTCGTGCTGTGATTGGTTCTAACGGGCAGACAAAAGCAGTGCCTCATGCACACCACAAGTACACGGATACACTCGTGTGCAGGAGGCCTAAATCTTCCCCTTTTTATCCGTTTTTCCCATAGTGTTCTGGGGACTCCTTTCACTGGACAGCAGTGCATTGTGGGGGCTTAGATGACCAGTACATGGTCTGACATTGGAAGTAAACTGCTGTCTGTTACCAAGGGCAACCAGCAGAACTTTAAAATCACCGGTGTCTTTAAATAGAGGAAATGACATGAAATAATTTAATTTTAATTTAATTTCACAGTTATTCAACTTCTTCTGTAAACTGCCAGATGTTGGGAATGACTGAATTATTCTTTATTCTGTCCATATAATCCATGAAGGAGTGGGATGCGTTACCTCACCACTGAGTGATTAGGTCCAAGCGTCACAACAGTCGCCTCTGTAGCCTGCAGGGATATAAGCTTGGCAAGAGCTTCCGAGGTTTTACTCTGCGGTAGAGAGGGAATCACAAAAATGCTTTATAGTGAAGGAGATTGCCCTTTTCACCCCTAACTCCAAATACTGTTTGTTATGCACAGAAATTATAGGCTATGTACAGTACACCTTTGGGGCAATTTTTTACAAAAATTATTGCACTATACTTATTTTGAGCTAAAAATCTTTTTTTTTCAATTGGTCTTTATTAACAATATGGAATCCTTTTTTTCTGTACAGAGCTGAGATGCTCGACTAGCTGCCTGTGGTTTTTTAGTCTTTTCTGTCATCTGAGGATTTTTAGCCAAAAATAAGTTAAATGCAATAATAATAAAAAAAATGGACTCCAAAGGTGTACATTCTAAAACTTTTTTCCTCCCAAGACATGTTCTTTAAATATCAAATGTTTAATATTTATATTTAACGGGTTTTCCAGGAGTACAATATTGATGACTTATTCTCAGGACAGGTCATCGATATCAGATTGGTAAGGGTCAGAAACCCAGGACCCCCACTGATCAGCTGTTTGAAAAGGACAAGTGCTACAGCCTCCTAACAGCAAACCAAGCACAGCGCCCTACACTGTATAGTGGCTGTGTTTGGTATTGCAACCCAGGCCCATTCACTTGAATGGGACTGAGCTACACCTAGGCCATGTGACCAATGAACGTGATGTCACATGGCCTAGGAAGAGGCCACGGAGCTCATCAGAGTGCTGTGGCCTCTTCTAACAGCTGATCAGAGCTGGTGCCGAAAGTTGGACCCCCACCAATCTGTTATTGATAAGATGGCATACCCTAAAGATAGGTGATTAATATGGTACTCCCAGAAAACCCCTTTAAGGCCTCATGCACACGACCGTGCCGTGTTTTGCAGTCCGCAAATTGCTGATCCACAAAACACGGATACCACCCGTGTGCGTTCTGCAATTTGCGGTACAGAACTGCCCCCCATAATAGAAATGCCTATACTTGTCCGCAAATCGGACAAGAATAGGACATATTCAATTTATTTTTGTGAAAAAAAACAATGCAGACAGCACACGGTGTGCTGTCCGCATCTTCTGCGGCCCAATTGAGAAGAATGGGTCTGCACCTGTTCCACAAAATTGCAGATCGGAACCATCCATACGGTCATGTGACTGAGCCCTAACAGTGTGGATGAAAGCGTGAAGCCATCATCACAGTTATCCAGGATCTATATGCAAACACACATTGACCAAACATGGCACATCCATTGAACTTCTAATGAGGTCCGCCAGGGTTCAGGAATGCTGGACAGCACGAACAGCACAAATAGCACTGTAGACTGCGCTGTTTTTGCAGACAAAAATACCAGGAACCCTGGTGGGCTAGAGAAAATGTCCAGAGCCAAGTCCTACTCAAATATGAGGCAAATGGCAAGTGACTCTGCTGAGGTCTCACCTCGCTGCTGAGTTCTGAATCGTGATGGCCCATAGACTTCTATGGAGCCCTTCTCATGCAGCGAAGAGAGCAGAATATGCGCATGCTTCCTTCCCTCATTCCTGGGATCCGTGGGGGTCTCAGCACTCAGACCCCATAGATCAAAACTTTTGATATGTCTCTATGACATATCAAAAGTTTGGTGAAAAGTTATAACTAGTGTTGAGCGAACTTGTGTTTTAAGTTCGGCGTCTAAAGTTGGGTTCGGGTTATCGAAGAATCGCGTTATGTATTCTAAATTCCGTTATGGTCCATGGTAGCGGAATCCATAACGCAATTCTTCGATAACCCGAACTTTAGACGCCGAACTTAAAACACAAGTTCGCTCAACACTAGTTATGACGCTTTAAGCATGGGGCTACACAGCGACATGCGTCACACAACATGAAAGTCGCACTACACTGGATCTAATGATTGTCAATGGCGATTGTCAATGGCAATATAGGACATGACGCGATAGTTGCAAAAAATCCAGATCTGATTGATTTTGTGCCACAGGTCGCAAGTCGCACGCTAATATAACTCCATTAATGTAATTTGCGCCACGGCATGTGACTCGCCTGTGACTTTTCTGTGACTTTTCTGTTGTTTCTACAGCCAAACCACATCTATAAAATAGACGCATGCGATTTTTTGCAGTGTAGTCCCTGCCTAAAAAAAACAGGTCACGTTACAAGTAAGATTTAATCTGCAACTAATGAGTAAATCAATACCCATGAGCTTAGGGGTCCAGGGGGACATGACTATCTTGCCAGCTCCCATGTGCACAGCTATGAATCTGTGCTAACACGAGCAGTAGCAAGGGTTAAACAGGATCTAAGAGGTTTCCTGGAGATCCCCACAGGGACCAATCTAGTACAGTTACCTTTGCTATGTGTTCCAGCCATCTCCCCAGGGCAATGAACATGAACAGCATGGGGGGTGTATCAAAAAACGTCTCCAGGGCTCTGCTCAGACTTCTCCGCCATGGCCACAATCAGGATAACCACCGAGTAAATATAGGCGATGGTGGTAGCCAGGACAATTAGTACATCCATATTGGTGGATTTGTGTTTCAGAGACTTGTACGCCTGGACATAGAAGTACCACCCTCCAAAGGACTGTGAATAAAAGACAGAAAGCAGCACCGTAATATGCGGTGTGAATTATGTGGTCATCAGAAGTCATCGAGAAGTGATAGGAGCACAATGCAGAGGAGGACAGACAGTAGAGGGCTCCTGTGCCGGATCAATATCGGGCCCCCTGGTTTTCAATGAGAGTGAGAATGTATGCACATGGCTGCCTGGACTCCGTATACTGTCCTACAGGATCCATCAGGTGCAATATGTATGGAGTCTGATCCCTTACAATCAATGCTTCTAGGTTGAGAATTGCTCTCTACTTACGGAGTCTGATGGAGCATGCTATGGTTTTTTCTCTGTCTGATTCCATACAAATATAGATGAAATCAGGAGCATACAGAGATACAGTAGAGATCTTATGCACTTCCTCGAGTCCTATATGGATCCGTAATATGGCCATGGAAGATAGAACTATCCACATTTAATCTCCGACCTCCTTTGCTTCTCACAGAATGGTCTTCATGATAACCTTGCTGCCACTGCACTACCATAGTGTACCTTTGCTGCAATACCATTCACAGCCACTATCCTGTGTACGGCGCTGCAGCCCATTTAAAGGGACTTTGTCACCAGTTTTATGGTGTCCTACCTAAGAGCAACATAACCCAGTTAGAAATCCCCTTAAAAGTGTCTCATCTTGGACACCTATTCTTAGAATGGAGCCCGCAAAGTGATGGCATGCGCAGCCGCCCTTCATTTATTTCTTTAGGTGTGCCGAAAATAGCCACGCGGTGCGCTCGGGTATTTTCGGAAGTCCCATTGAAATGAATGGAAAGCGCGCTGCTCCATTCACTTCTATGGGGCTAATGGAAATCACCGAGCCAGCGCTCAGCTATTTTCATCTCTCCCATATAAATGAATGGAGGGTGGCCGCGCATGCATGGTGCACCCTCCGTCACTTTGCAGGCTCCGTTCTAAGAATAGTTCCAGAAGTGGGACCCGCACCTTTTCTAGTAATATGCCCCCAATGTCCAATATGAGACAACCCCTTTAATAAAATCTTGGGTCACTTTCTTTAATTGAGCTAACCATTTTGCTAAAATCTTTTACTGAACAGCTCCAGCGCATGCTGATGAGTCCTAATATTCCTGAGCTCCTGGCACTCCCCACCCCACTGTCAATCAGCGGCAGGAGGGCGGGCAGAGCCCTCAGCTCATGAATATTAGGACTCATTGGCATGTTAGAACCCACCAGCATAAAAAAACTGCTGATCGCTGGGGGGTTCCAGGAGTTTGACCCCCACCTTATTCTAAAGACAGGTCATCAATACTACAATCTTGGAGAACCCCTTTAAAGCCTTTTTGAATGTGCAGTATGACCCCTGTGGGGGCCGCACAGGCTGTCTGACCCAGGTCCAGGATTTTTCTACAGGTCACAGATATTCCCAGGTCACTTCAAATACCAGTAAAAATACCTCACGTTGCAAGAAAAATAAAGGAACAATGGACACGGAAATCTTCTGCTGACCAGACTATGCCTTTGTATTCTTATTACATTTCCCAGCATGAACTGTGCATTCACATTTACAAAACATAAAGTTACCATACAATAATCATGACATACAGAAATATATATCAACTAAATCCTAAAGATCCTGCACTTATAAGACATGTACTGTATGTAGTAATATACTACATGTAATGGCAGTAGGACCCCTGCCTAGGATTTCCTGCGAAACCTTGAAAGAATGGAGGTAAAGAGCAATTAGAACAGGAAGAGGATATTTGAACGTTATGTTATAAATGCTACACAATGGTATAGGTCATCACACTGCGGTATGCCAACGTCATACGATGGCTTGGGAAGTTAGCCGTCAGTTCTCTGGGTCATACTCAAATGGGCAAAACCAAATAGTAAAATTCCAATCATATCCATACCCTATAATAAATCAGACGTACGGCAAAAGATGTCTTCCAGCTGTACGGAAAAATAATTCACATCCCAGTAGAAGACATATGCCGTACATACATTTTCAACACCGAGGGTAAATGGCAGACATATGCAAGTGGATGGCAGACAGATGCATACATTCGGGTTTCATGTCTGGAGTAGACATCGCTAAATATTTCTGCCCGCTGTATGAGAAAGCCTATTTGGCTATGCTTTCCAATACTAGGGCATCTAGCAAAAAAAAATTAAAAAAAAATTATTTTTTTAAATAATGGCAGACATCTGCAAAAAGTATGACACATTGGCACATACTTACGGGCTATACATTAATATATATAAATTGTGATATTGTCTCACCCGCTGGAGTATAGACACTGAATGCAGAGTGAACACAGCCTAAGAAATCTCTTGGCTTTCATATCAAAGCTAATGGAAGTATGCACAAGCATTAGCTTTAGGCTTCATTCACACAGTCAGTGTTTGGTCAGTGATTTCCATCAGTGATTGTGAGCCAAAACCAGGAGTGGATCCTACACAGACATAAGGTAGAAGGGAAAGATCTGCACCGGTTCTGTGTTTTGGACCCGCACTTGGTTTTGGCTCAAAATCACTGATGGAAATCACTGACCAAACACTGACTGTGCGAATAAGGCCTTAGACTGTAACCAGTTTCTTTAAAGAGTTTCTCCATGGAATGATGTAAAATGGCCGCCAGCAACCTGTCCTAGAAGGTGAGTAGGACTGGTTGCCCCCACTTGCAGAGCTGCCTAGGGGGCTGACGGTGCGGGGCCACACTATACCCTACATTGCTCTACAATAGATGGTAATGATGCGATCCTGCCTATGATATGCCATCATGGCTGAGCAGCCTGACAGGAACAATAACCAATGTGTAGCATATGCAAGCACCAAAGTGTAATATGTAGTGCTCATAAGCAGCTCTTCAAGTCGTGGCAACCCGTCCAGCTCATGTTCTAGGACAGGTTGCTGACGGCCATTTTAAATAATTCCCGAAAAACCCCTTTAAGGGCTTTTTTTTTCTCTTAATTTACCTTGTGAAATAATTTTTTTCTAATCACATGCAAGAGTTTTAGTAAACCCTGACTATAAATGCTAAAGTGCATGTCAGATTTTGTGTTAGGAAATCCTGGTTTTCAGCAATGTATAAAATTGACGATCCGCCTCCCATTTATAATAATTTATAAGACAGGTTACAAGTGAAATGTCTTCTGCACATACCTGGACTAAGGTGCAAAGTATGAAGAAAAGGAGGTTCATTATAGATAAACCAGGGAAGATGTTTCTGTCCAGCACTGACTGTCCGTGGTGTTTATTGTGGGCAATTAACATGTAGACCATGATGCAGATGACAGGGATGCCAAATATGAGGTTGAACAGGAAGGACTTTCTCCACCTGTGATTCAAATGCATTTTAAATTACTATTCAAGAAGAATGAAGTGTTAGTCAGTGACTCCGCTTTCAGCTTAGTAACAGTAATCAGAGCGCTTCATGTCACTACTCAGCCAAAACTGAATCTGCCTATGAAGGGTTAAGAAAATCTTTAGCCCCCTTGAAATTAATACAATTTTGGAAAATGAAAGACCTCTTTTTCACTATTAGGAATATCCATTGTAGACACACCATTAGTACCTAAGTTAACAACTTTGCGATACCAAACCATCGTCTTCATCAAGGATACCTGATGAATGTGCCAGTTTGGTGCTGCAACGTGTAGTAACCAGTATAGGATTCAACCTTACTACTTTGGTCCATGTATCTATATCCATCAATGCCAGAGATGACCCGAAAAGTTTGATCTCCTGTCATTAAACAGATGTCCTTCATGTCCAGTCGTTCCACCACTGCATTTTGAACATACAGGTAGAGGCGTGGACTGTCATTTTTTTGTATATTTTTTTTTATTCAATCCAGCAATATGCAGGGTTTATTCATATATTTCATACGTACTGTCTTATTTCTTCTTTGTGGTCCAGGTTGTTAGCTGATGGATCTCTTTTAGGTAAAGAAGCTTGAAAACCAATCCCCTGTTAATAGAATATGAGATGTTATCACATGAAACAAGACAAGTGGCCAACAGTCCGTCCTCCAGCTGCCATTAGTCTTTCCTATGATCATATTCAATTTGAGCTCCCATTAGCCACTTTAGAAGCTTAAATCATTGGCCACTATGTAGATGATGCAATTAAGAATAAGTAAGAAATTAGTAAGGATCACAGATTTCCAGTTATATATGTGTAAATCACACGAAGAAACTCACAATTCCCCCAACCAAGAGAAGAAACATTGAGTAGTGGTGTACCCATAGTAGTTCATCTTTTATGTTTTTGAGGGCACAGTAATATGGATGCTGATCTGGGACTATTTGTCTCTCAATGATTCTATTTACTTTACCTCAATGATTTGCATGATGTCTCGAGGACCAACTATTTCAGTATCAAACTTGACTTGAGCTTTGCAGGTGGCAAGAGCCACAGAGGCGTGTAGAATACCTGGCGTTCTCATGAGCCGTGATTCAATATTGTGAACGCATGAGGCACATGTCATCCCTGTAATCTATAGACAGTCAAGACATAAAGATGGAAATGCAAAGAATACTGTTCCTCAAACTATGAAACATTTGGGATGAAAATCTCCTTACTGCAAAATAAGTAGTACTGTCTGAAACTGGGTGCTGGCCATGCCTACCAACTCAAATAGAGGTTAGGTGACCCCCTTGTTCATCTCCTTGTCGACATACGGTTGAAACCAGAAGTTTACATACACTATATAAAAAGACACATATGCATGCTTTTCTCAATATCTGACATGAAATCAGAATAAACCTTTCCTGTTTTTAGTCAATTAGGATTACCATATTATTATTTGCCAAATGCCAGAATAATGAGAGAGAGAGAATGTTTCAAGGCATTTTTATTACTTTCTGCAAAGTCAAAAGTTTACATATATTTCATTAGTATTTGGTACCATTGCCCTTAAACTGTATGACGTTTTGGATATCCTTCCACAAGCTTCTCACAATAGTTGGTTGGAATTTGGGCCCATTCCTCCTGACAAAACTGGTGTAACTGAGCCATGTTTGTTGGTCGCCTTGCTCGCACCTGCCTTTTCAGCTTTGCCCATAAATTTTCAATAGAATTGAGATCAGGGCTTTGTGATGGCCACGCCAAAACATTGACTTTGTTATCCTTAAGCCACTTTGTAACCAGTTTAGCAGTATGCTCCTGGGTCGTTGTCCATTTGGAAGACCCATTTTCGCCCAAGCTTTAACTTCCTGGCTGAAATCTTGAGATGTTGCTCCAGTATTTCCACATAATATTCTTTCCTCATGATGCCATCTATTTTGTGAAGTGCACCAGTCCCTCCTGCAGCATAACAACCCCACAATATGATGCTGCCACCCCCGTGTTTCACAGTTGGGATGGTGTTCTTAGGCTTCCAAGCTTCTCCCTTTTTTCCTCCAAACGTAATGATGGTCATTATGGCCAAAAAGTTCAATTTTAGTTTCGTCAGACCACAGGACATGTCTCCAAAAATGTAGGTCTTTGTTCCTGTGTGCATTTGCAAACATTAATCTGTCTTTTTTATGTTTCTTTTGGAGTAATTGGCTTCTTACTGGCAGAGTGGCCTTTCAGCCCATGTTGATACAGTACTCGTTTCACTGTGGATATTGACACAATCTTACCAGCTTCCGCCATCATCTGCACAAGGTCTTTTGCTTTTCTTCTTGGATTGATATGCACGTCTCGGACCAAAGCAGGTTCATCTTTGGGACACAGAACCCGTCTCCTTCCTGAGCGGTATGATGGCTGGACATTCCCATCTTGTTTGTACTTGCGTATAATTGTTTGTACAGATGAACGAGGCGCCTTCAGGTATCCTGAAATTGCACCCAAAGTTGAGCCAGACTTGTGCAAGTCCACAATGCTCTTCATGATATCTTGGCTGATTTCTTTAGACTTTCTCATGATGCTACACAAAGAAGCGGTGTGTTTCAGGTGTGCATTTACATACATCCACGGGCTTGTCTCTAATTAACTCAGATGTTACCAACAAACTAACAGAAGCTTCCAAACACATGACATGATTATATGGGCAGTCCAGAATTGTTTAAAGGCATAGTAATCTTAGTGTATGGAAACTTTTGACATTGCAGAAAGTAATAAGAGTGCCTTAAAACATCCTCTCTCTCTCATTATTCTGGCATTTTGCAAATAATAATAATTATGGTAATCCTAATTGACCAAAAACAGGAAAGGTTTGTTCTGATTTCATGTCAGATATTTAGACAAGCATGCATATGTGTATTTTATATATAGTGTATGTAAACTTCTGGTTTCATCTGTAGCTGTCCATACAATTAATCTGGACATTAATAACTATTATTTCCAATTTCCAATGAAAGCCTGTATAATGGTGAAATTCATCAGAACTCTAATTGGATCATTTCAAAATGGGCTATGTATGGCCAACGTTACCATAGCTTCATCCTCCATGTGACCTATCTATACCATCCCTGACCGCTTTTTGTCCAGCCCCTGTAGTGTAAGAAAAATGAGTGATCAGACAATACTTTACTTATATACTCACAACCAGCTCAATGCTGCCATGGGTAGCCGTACAATCTTCTAAGACAACAGCTCCAAAGCCCAGGTTTTCAATAAGTTGTGCAATTTCCGTTGGTTCAATCTTATCTGCTATGTATTTGACCTCTGCTTTACCAGCCATAAGTGCGACAAGCACTGATATAATACCTGTAGAGGGACACCTAATGAATAAATGCTATCCCCCGACCAGTCACAAAATGATATAAAAAATGTAATTTCAATGACAAATAAAAGGCAAAGAACCTCTAGGATAATGGTCTCCACCATGCAATGCTGTAGCTGCGGCTCCCAGCATACACCAGTTGCCCAACTGCTGGAGAGCCACAGGTTGGAGACCACTGCTCTGGGACTTGGATCTGCAATACATCAATCCATGTTGCAAAAGAGCAACTCATTGGGGTACATTTATTATTTTAAAAGTTTTATAACATTCTCTTTAAAACAAAAGTCGCAAATTTTTACAAAAAAATGAATTTTATACAAAACTTGGCTCTTGCCAGAGCTTAGCAGAAGTGCAAAGCCACCTTGGCCTGACACATTTACAATACTTTATGTAGGAAAACTGCATATATCATATTGTAATCTAGGCCGGCTCGTAGCTGGAGCAGATTTCAGCTTGTGGCGCACAGACAGTACAAGATGCAACAAATGTGCACCTTTTAATAAATTTGCAGCCTCTGACTCTAGCGGACATTTTACCCATGAAATGCCAGCCTTTAGTAATTATCCATACTGTCCATGACGTCGCAGTTGTTCTAGATATGAACGCTGAATTGATGGAACCACAGATTTTTTTAAATAAAGTTGTAGATCTCATTAAGAGATGTGTTGAAGAGATTTGTCACTTCTCCCGATGTGAATGGTTTTAGTAAATACTTGTATTTCCCATCAAATAACAATTCTGGAGGAATATTTTTCTTACAATTCTGCATTGTGCTGTTCCTCTTAGAAATGTAGGAATAAATTGGCAACTGGGTGTTACCAGTTTGGGGTGTGTCCCTGTACACCTTGACAGTGTCCAATCAGTACTGACTGTGACAGCCTGAGAAGGAACACACCCCTTTCACAAGAAGAATGGTAACACCCAGTTCTCAATTTATTGATAAATTTCTAGGAGGAATAACAGAGAAATTGTACAACACTGATTTCGAAGAAATGGTTCACCAGAATTATTATTTTATAGAGAATAAAATTTCCAAAAACCAGACATGAGAGATAGCAGATGCTCTTTAAGATACATACATTGATAAGGTCATGCTTGCTTCAATACATACACGATGGGCAAAATAATTTGAACCAGATAGTAATGTGGATAGTATATGAACAGTGTTGTCCTTTGAGTCTGCTATCCAGCCAGCCACAAGAAGCAATGTATCAAGTAGTTTTTGGAGAGCCAACAGGGGCGTTGCCATTACACCTGGAGGCTCTGCTCTCTCTGCAACTGCCATGTCCTCTACACTTTGATTGACAGGGCCAGGCATGATCACGTTTACACTGCCTGGCCCTGTCAATTGCAGAAGGCGCAGCAGTTGCAGAGAGAACAGAGCCTCTAGGAGTAACGGCAACGCCCCCGTTGCTCCTAGAGGCTCATTTGCATATATTAAAATTTCATTTTTATCAGCAATGTTGGCTCATATTAACATGGTATCAACACAGATGTCTTCAGCTGCCAAGCACACATGTAACAGGTCAACAAGTGTCATAGGTACAAAACTGCTGACAGATGCCCTTTAATTCATGGATGAAACTCAATTTGAGCTTGATTTCGGCACACTTTACCCTGTAGTACAACATCCATGATTCACAATTTAAACAGTAGATTAATAGTACTATTACTAGGGACTTTAGGATATGGCCATTTGGAAGAACTGCGCTTTACATATAAAGGGTGATATGTTGGATGTGTACATGGCTTTTTCAGCCTATAATTTATTTTGGTTATTGTGTGACTGTAAAATATAAAACTAATGAGGAAACGGCGGAGGCCATGATGAGCAAGCTAAAATAATAAATTCCAACACAAAATAGATACCGTCTTTCTTCTTCAAGTTCCTCTCAATGTTGGAGACACATGAGGCACATGTCATCCCAGTGACTTGTAAGATGCATTTCTGGGGTGTAGTATTTTTCATCATAGGGATGTCTGGGTAAGGCTTCTTAGGGAGAACATCTACAATGTAATCTTGATTGAGATTTTGATTCTTGGTTGTCTCTGGTAGCTTCTGCCTAACATCAGGTGATGTAGAACTTAAATGATTGCTACTGACGGTCCGCGGGGAATCTACAAGTACATACATTTATCATTTATATTTGTCACATCCATTCATTACAAAACCATAAATAGGTCTAAAATATTTTAACACTATTCGCACAACCACAGTATAATGGGGTTCATGAATATTCCTGTTTTTATGGTGCCCACATTTTTGGAAGAAGAATAAGATGGTAATCGTGAATGAACATTAGCCACACTCTTTCAACTTGAATAATGCCTATTTGACATATTCAACATCCAAGGGCTGAATGTTATAAGGAATGTTATAAGCAAAACAAGACATCTAGAGAAGTTTGAGGTATTTAGAAGAGAAAGTAGAAATAGGGAGGAAAATAAAAATAATGAGAGCCGGCTAGTCAAGGTCCTGTCTTTATGGTCCTGCTCAGACAAACCAGGACCCTGTAAAAGTACAGTAATAATTGTGATAGTATTGTTTTGTCTTCAGTGGGAAAGACATTTCTTGGCTCTTTTAGTACTCCCCCAGACCAATTGCTGGCTCTTTCTATGGCTTCATTCCATTCTTAAAATCATTCTGAATCGAAGTAATTTATAATAAGTACAATATGCAAAGTTTAAAGGGGTTTCCCATGGAGACAAATTATAGCTTATAGCTAGGACCCACTGAATGTTAAAATAGAGTTGTTATGGCAGTGGGTGAGGAACCGCTAGGTTAACCAACAGATTTTACTTAGAGCTAATCCTAAAGTCCTCATCCTGGCAGTCCCCTAGTATTCACCCTTTATCCCCTATACAGGGAATTTGCTGCAGGGGTGCCACCAGACCACTTCCTCCTGGAGTAGTCTATGTGTGGTTAACAGCTAACCCACAGATGCATGGCACCGAGGTGTCATTCTGAATCATGCTCAGGGCTGGCAGAGTACATGCAATACGAGAATGAATCTGAGGTCAGGGCGGGCAGCATATAGGGTCAGAATATGGTAAACAGGCAGAGGTCAGTACATGGGCAGACAACAGAAAATAACACCTAGGCAGGAAATTTACCAAGCTAAGGAACCTTATTTCTTAGGCACCTTCCGACAAGTGAAAGTGTCTTAAGTATCCTAGGATTGCCAGTCATTGGCGAAGATTGGTAATGGTTAAGGTGTGCGTGCTGGCCCTTTCAGAGCTGGAGGGAGAGACCAAGCGTGACCGACGGGCACAGGAGGAGAGGCCAACCAGCAAGCAGGCCGCAGCCTGCAGGGAGGGACAGAGCAGACTCTGTGTCTGGGCTCACCTAGAAGAGGACAGTGGGAAGCGGGTCTGGACCACCAGGCAGGGTGAGCGGTGACCTCAATGTACATACAATTATCTATAATTTTAGGCGTCACGGTACCAGAGCATTAGTAACAAAAGAATATTTTCAGAATATAAGACTGAGAAGATGCCTTATAAACTGAAGACAGGGGGGGTCTGGTGGAGCCATGGTCCAATGTTTATTATAATCTAAAGAATATAGTATATCCCCATTCCGATGAAGCTGCTAGAAAAGCCAGTCAATTAGAAATAATTAAAAATACAATTATAGTTCACTAATGTGGCGCTAAAATAAGTAATAAAAAGTACATACCAGAAATCATAGTAGCGTCAAATCCCATGTCTGCTATAGCCGCTCGTATTTCCTCAGAGTTTGTTTCTGTCTGAATATAGAGAACTGTTCCCATCCCTTCAGGTAATGACACTGATATGGATTGTACTCCCTTTCTTTGAGAGATCGTGTTTTCAATCGTTGACACGCATGACCCACAAGTCATTCCTCCAATACTGATGAGAGCTGTCTTTGTGGTGGTCCTTTGGCTTTGTTTAGTGGATGAATGAAGGGTTGTTTTTAATCTTGATGCAGGACTTTGTTCATCATCTGCTGGGAGGGTAACCTTAAAATGTCCTGGTGGAAGTGCTTCAATGGCTTCTTTTAATGTCAATAGGCTAGTAATGCCCCCAATAAAAGATATCACAGCATTTTTGTTTTCAAGAGAGACTTTAATATCCTGAACACCAGGGAGTTCAGAAATGGAGCCCTCTATGTTGTGCACACATGATTTACAATGCATTCCTTCTATATGAATAGTTCTTGTCTTTGTGTTTTCTGTACTTCCACCAGTATTCGTAAGCTTGAGGTCTCTAGAGATACTTTTTAAACGTTCTATGTTAATTGTTCCGAGCTTCGATGGATCTGGTTTGCTTTTGACCGAAGCCACAAACCCCATACCATCTATCTGTTTTTGTAGATCTTCTGGCTGGATATACTGTGGACAGTAAACAATCATTGCTTCCTGGTTTGTGAGAGAAACCTTTATTTTTTCAACTCCTTGAATTTTTCCAATTTTTCCCTCAATTGTGTTGACGCATGACTGAAACGTCATACCCTCGATCTTGATTTTTACCACATCCTCTTTATAATGAATGTCTTTTAGAGATGTTGAAAGTTCGTTGCATTCTTGTAAGTGGGCAACAAAGCCCATATCTTCAATTTCCTCACAAATCTTCTGAGGGGTTATTTCAGAAGGTATGTAACATACTGTAGCATTGCCTTGATCAAGGTAAACCTTTATTCTGACTACACCTGGTATCTTTGAGATCCTTCCGTCAATGGATTGGACACAAGACTGGCAGGTCATACCTATAATTCCCACCACAACAGAACTAACATCAGGGTTTGAGTAGGTGAGGTCCTTTAGGCTACCTTCATAGCCTCTGTTGTCAAAAGCAAATCTTGACTTTCTTGGTGGTGGTGTATGGCTTGTCCTAGGAATGCCATAGCTTTGAGAAGCCTAGAAAGACATTGCAATAGATATTATTATCATCGTATAACCATACCAATGGCTTTGACAAAAGAAAGTGACAAGTCTTTGAGCACAAAAATCAACTAGTACATTAACAGAGAAGATGTAGATGCTCTACAGCTATTTGAGTTATCCTGATAATTTACCACTCAACCACCATGATGAAGTAATGGAACAAGCAATTACTTATAAAATTAGGATCTTCCTTAAAGCATAAATCTACATACATAGTTGACAAACTTTGCAAATACATGTTTGCTGATCCTGATTTAGATAATCAATACTTAAATCTAGGAGAAACAATTTAATTATATCCTGGATGAAGTGAGTGTGTTTGTCCTTAGACAAGGAGGCAGTTCTTAGTTTGGTGACTATAGAAACATGGCTAACCAGTGTGTGTTGAGTAGAGGGGAAGTTGTTAATGTTGACTGTAGGACGAGGACAAGTAAAGAGTTGTATATGGTACTCATAAATCTTAGATGAAAGGAAAACATTTGTTCACAGAGGTTTAGTGATTTATCTACAGTTCCACTATAGCTCAAGAACAGTGCCTTCATCTGAATCAAATCTCCCACACTGGGAGGACGTGTTGGGGAAAACTTTATCTAATTAGTGTTCCATTTGTATAACTTTTTGGCGCAATCTGATTAGGTGATTTAAATAGGTTATCCGATTTCAGAAACAACCCCCCCCCCCCATGTGCCGGGCCCCTTACGGGTAATATACTTACCCCGCTCCCCGCTGCGCTCCTGGTCCCCACACCGCCACTGCTGCTTCTCCCTGCACACCAATGAAAACATTGCGGGTGATGCTAGGGAGGGTCGTCCCCGTCCGCCATTGCCTGCTCCCCTCCGACACCGGATGTTTTCATTGGTGTGCAGGGAGAAGCAGCAGCGGCGGTGCGGGGACCAGGAGCGCCGCCAGGAGCAGGGTAAGTATATTACCTGTGAGGGGCCTGGCACATAGGGGGGGAGGGGATGTTTCTGAAATCGGATAACCCCTTTAATACACCTAGATAATTTGGAAGCTGCAATGAAAAATGGTTCCCCTAGGTCATGTTCCCAGTGTGTTTTTATGTAAAGAAAAGGATCAACAGAAGAATCATGCAATAAGTTACTGTATTTTTTGCTTTATAAGACGCACCTGATAAGACACACCTAGATTTTTGAGGAGAAAAATAAATATTTTAAACAAAAAAGGTGTGCTTTTGGTGGGTTTTAAACTAATGGTGGTCTGTGGATGACACTGTTATGGGGGATGTGTGGATGACACTGTTATGGGGTATCTGTGGATGACACTGTTATGGGGGGGTCTGTAGATTATACACAGTTATGGGGAGATCTGTGAGAACACTGCTATGGGGGATGTGTGGATGACACTGTTATGGGGGATGTGTGGATGATACACTGCTATGGGGGGGATGTGTGGATGACACACATATAGCATCTTATGTAATGGGGGTCACTATTCATACAGGGACAATATACTGTGACACATATGACACTATGACCAGCATAAGATGATCTTATGCTGGTCACAGTATCATATGTGTCACAGTATATTGTCCCTGTGTGAATAGTGACCCCCATTACACAACCAAGCCCACTCACAGCAGTCTTTATATGTAAAATCTTTTTATGTAATGCTCCAGCAATGGCTCTGCTTTCTTCTGTAATAGTACTCACTATCAAAGCAGAGGTCCGGCTGGTGCATGACGTCACTCAGTCAGTCACGCTCCTGCCAGCTGCGTGAATGAGTGAGTGATGTTACGCTGCCTGCCTGCCGCTTGGATAGTGAGTACTACTACAGAGGATTGCGCTAGTTTAAAGCAGAGCCACTGCTTGAAAATTACATGAATGGACTTTACATATGAAAACTGCTGTGAGCGGGGCACGGTGTAATGGAGTACAGTGACTGCACCAGGCCCCCCCATGAGTGAAACAGCAGTTGCCGGCCTCCTGCCCCTCCTTCCTCCCCGCTGATACATCGCAGGCTGCGCTGTGCAGCATAGCGGACGGTGATGTATCAGTGTCAGACATTTAAAAAGCGCACCATTCGCTTTATAAGACGCACTGCCATTTATTAAAGTGCGGCAAATAAAACGAAAAATACGGGTATATAGCATAATGAGATACCTTTAGCGTAAATAAAGTTGGCATTCATTTTTCCAAAGGAGTTGAATTATGGTCAAGTATGTTAGAGAGAAATATCAAATCTATTGCGTGCATTACATAAATCAGTTTGTATAGTGCCATCAGGGCTGGTGCTATAATAAGGCAGCGGCTGCCTTAGGGCGCAGAGATGGGGGGGCAGAAAAATTAAACTATTTTTTTATTTTAAATACCCTGCATTTTTCACCCCTGGGCCTTATGGGGCGAATACTAATGAAGCGCCGGAGGACCGGGAAGCAGTGAAGGATCTGTACTCACCGCTTCCTGGTCCTCCGCTTGGTTGTCTACTGTAAAGGGCTGCGCACCATGTGACCTCACTGTGCGCAGCCTTCACAGCTGACAGCCAAGAACCAGGAAGAAGAGAGAGAGCGCTGGTGGTGAGGAGCAGCGGTGTCCAGGAGCAGGAGAGGTAAGTTATTTTTTTTTTCATTTTATATGCGCTGATGGCTGACATGGGGGGCTTATGGCTGACATAAGGGGCTGGTCTGAGGCACTGGGGGTCTGATCTGAGGTCTGATTAACACTGGGGGTCTGATTGCTAGTCTAACCTGAGGTGCAATGTAAAATATTTTTTTCGCATTATCCTTAGTGTCACGACCATGGTCATGGTCGTGACTTCTGTATCCGCACATGCTGTTGCCTGCGGTCTGGTTTGGTTGTTCAACCACAGGTGAGGGCCGCTAGTATGTTGCCTCACTTGTGGTTGCCGCGGGCAACATGTAGTTATTTCGCAGTTTAGCAGCCTGAGCTAGTGCTAGGCAGCTTGCTGCAATGTGCATGCGGTTGCACCTGGCAACCTATCTTTGTTAGGTGTGTCTTTTGTATGTCTGGTGTGCACAGGGTTTTAGTTATGTGTGTACTTTCTCCTTTAAGTGGCTGTCTTTCCTTCCCTGGTGTGAGAAGGGTTAATTCCCTTCTGTGTGTGTGAACACTGGGTGTGTCTGTGTGGGTGTGGCTACTTGGGCCTATATAGCCTCTGCTGAGAGCAGTAGTCAGAGGGGTGGTTAAAAAAAATCGCATCTACAGCCTGCCAGCGAACGATCGCCGCTGGCAGGCTGTAGATCCACTCGTTTACCTTCCGATCCTGTGAACGCGCGCGCCTGTGTGCGCGCGTTCACAGGAAGTCTTGCGAGATGATGCATAGATGCGTCACTCTGCCTGAGACAGCCGCCTCTGGACCGCGATCCTGCGTTAGGCGGTCCGGAGGCGGTTAATGCAGCTATGGATCTGGGTTCCTTTGTATGTGTGTTGGCTGTGTCCATTTAAGTATGGTGTGGACATCCGCGTGTCAGCACAGGGATCCAGTCAGCAAGGCTGTGGCAGGTAGGTGGAACTAGTGTAATTCACCTGCCATATCCATAGGTCTGTTTTTGTACCCCTTTTCCTTGCAGCTTGGCCAGTGAGACTCCTGTTCCTCCGTGCCTAGAAGGAACAGGTCGTCTTACCCTGCTCCTAGTTCAGGGCCACCCTGAGGGCTAGCAGGGACTATTAGGTTCCGATGTATGAGCCCTCCCACCATCAGGGTTGGCTCTTATGGTTAGGAGTCAGGGTCAGGTTAGGGACGCGATAGGAGGTGGCCTGCTCCCTAATTCTGTCGTCCTGGCCGAGCAGCCAATAACATCTTCTGGCATCGCACGGCTGAGGGTTTTCCCCATCCTCAGCCGTGACAGTATGACCACAATGGCTCCTCACCTGGTACCACCTTCGGAAGAGGGTGCAGCATGCATCGCCATACGTTTGTGGGGTGCATGCGCGTTCTCCGGAGGGAGAGCGTTTTGGGGGTTTCGACGCTGGCCGCGCGGTGAGTGGCTTTTCCCCGCCATTACTTCCCCGTTGCCTGTTTTGGTGTCCCCTTACCTTTTTATTCGTTCACCGTGGTTTGTTTGGTATGCGGTTGCACACCTTCGAAAGAGGGTGCAGCATGCATCGCCATCTTCTTTTGCGGTGCATGCGCGTTCTCCGGAGGGAGAGCGTTTTGGGGATCACCGTTTACGGCGCGGTTGGTGGCTTATTCCCCGCCACCTTACCTTCCGTGTCTGTGTTGGTGATCCCTCGTCCCTCTCCATGTTCCTATCTCTGGTCGTCTGCTGGCAGCATTCCGTTAGTGTTCCGGCTGCGTGCTGGTTAGGAGTGTCTGCTGGCAGCGACTGGAGTGGGGACGTGAGTGGAGAGTGGACGCAGCGTCAGTGCGGTCTCCCCGGGCTGTTTCTTTGCTGGTCTCCGGTTCCTGTGTGTTGCTCCGGAGCCTGGCAGTCGGCTCCTGGTTACCTGTGTGTTGCTCCAGGGGCCGGCAGCAGTCCTGGGGAGACGCGACATGTTATGACGCTGATTCCCCTTCTCCTATCCTCTTGATGGATCTCCCACTAGTTTTCCCCCTTTTTTTTTTTTTGGTGGGGGGGCTTTGAGGGGTGGGAGCATCACGACCATGGTCGTGACTCCTGTATCCGCATGCTGTTGCCTGCGGTCTGGTTTGGTTGCTCAACCACAGGTGAGGGCCGCTAGTATGTCGCCTCACTTGTGGTTGCCGCTGGCAACATGTAGTTATTTCGCAGTTTAGCAGCCTGAGCTGGTGCTAGGCAGCTTGCTGCAATGTGCATGCGGTTGCACCTGGCAACCTATCTTTGTTAGGTGTGTCTTTTGTATGTCTGGTGTGCACAGGGTTTTAGTTATGTGTGCACTTTCTCCTTTAAGTGGCTGTCTTTCCTTCCCTGGTGTGAGAAGGGTTAATTCCCTTCTGTGTGTGTGAACACTGGGTGTGTCTGTGTGGGTGTGGCTACTTGGGCCTATATAGCCTCTGCTGAGAGCAGTAGTCAGAGGGGTACTTCAGCCATTGTCTGCTGGAGTCGTCCTCATACTTTATACAATCTGCCAGTGAGGGCCACCCTTGTGGTCATAGATGTTTATATGTTCAGTTGATGTATTCCTTTTGTTATTTAATGCAGCTATGGATCTGGGTTTCTGTGTGTGTATGTGTGTTGGCTGTGTCTATTTAAGTATGGTGTGGACATCAGCGTGTCAGCACAGGGATCCAGTCAGCAAGGCTGTGGCAGGTAGGTGGAACTAGTGCAGTTCACCTGCCATATCCATAGGTCTGTTTTTGTACCCCTTTTCCTTGCAGCTTGGCCAGTGAGACTCCTGTTCCTCCGTGTCCAGAAGGAACAGTTCTTCTTACCCTGCTCCTAGTTCAGGGCCACCCTGAGGGCTAGCAGGGACTATTAGGTTACGGTGTATGAGCCCTCCCACCATCAGGGTTGGCTCATATGGTTAGGAGTCAGGGTCAGGTTAGGGACGCGATAGGAGGTGGCCTGCTCCCTAATTCTGTCGTCCTGGCCGAGCAGCCAATAACATGTTCTAGCATCGCACGGCTGAGGGTTTTCCCCATCCTCAGCCGTGACACTTAGTTATCCTTAGTTAGTTCGAATTTTGGTGCCCCCCCTCGCAGATCACCTGGCCCTGGTCCCGCCTGCAGCAGCTGGCTTCTCCTCTGTGTCATCCTGGTATCTTCTCTCTGCTTCAGACAATCGCTGGTTTGATGCACCGGCCCATAAGACTTATGGGCCGGTGCATCAAACCAGCGATTGTCTAAAGCAGAGAGAAGATACCAGGATGACACAGAGGAGAAGCCAGCTGCTGCAGGTGGGACCAGGGCCAGGTGATCTGTGAGGGGGGGCACCAAAATGTAGCTTTGTTTGTGTTGGCAAAAATCCTTGCACCGGCCCTGAGTGCCATACTGAGAATTTTTAGGTTATGTTCACATTTATGTTGAGGCTTCTGGTCTTGGCTCTTTGCAGGTATGAACTGGGCCTTATCAATGTGTCTGTAAACAAGCTATCGACTGTTTCCAGTAGCAACCAGCAGAGTTCTGACTACAGCTGCAGATGTTACTATGAAAATTATTCCAATTTTTTTTTTCATTATGTAAAAATGTTACTTTAAATCAAGGTTCACTATTAAAACACTTTTTTGTTTAAAATTTCCCTGTCTCCCAATACCTGGTTGTGTCTGTCGTGTTCCTGTCCCTGTTTAGGAGTGCCTTCCCTTGTACTAAGTACTAAGTAGATGTGTGACTACAGGAGAGGAAGAAGTGACCACAAAGAAATGACGTACCTCTATACTTTAACGCAGTATGTGACAAAAGGCAGTTGCCTACAGCCTCCAAAATGGCTGCCTATGGTAGCCATCAATAGGAGAAACAAATTAACATAACTAGAACATACATTAGCACATTACCAGTATTTCATTTTATTTTCCTTTCTTTTGTGGAAATTTGTATCTAATAATAACTGTATGAAGCAAAAGTCATTGTATGCCCTAATACACTGGTTGGGACAGTCTTGGGGGGTAAAAGTTTAGTACTGACAAGGTATTGATGGAGTAACAGGATATCGGGATAGCCATAGTAACACCCAGCTAGAGTATTTACATGTGTCAGGTCAATGTCTGAGAAAATATGTATGATGAGTATGAAATTACACTAATCTCCATTTGGTATTTCATGTATTGCTTCAGTGGAATAAGTATATAATAGCCAAGGATTGAAATTCAGATGGTATTTACACATACACAGAACCCAGGTGCCAGCCCTGCCGCCCAAGCAAATCATTTACCCACAGCTTTGCATTTGTTCTATTGTGTATACAGCATGCTATTTATTTAGTAACCTGCATGGATTTATCATTTCAAGCAGAATTAACTAAATTGACTTTTATGGAGGATATCTTATTAAGACAACCCTTGCTCATATGCCCTTTAGGGTATAAGGACACCATTTAGGGGAGTCCTATGGTCAGGACCCCTTTCTATTACTCTCTATTAGCCACTAGCAAAGTCTGTCTCTGTCTTTGGCAGACTCAGATTTTACATGGTACCCATTTATTGAAATCCAACTAGGTATGCAAATTCACTCCCTTTCCAGAAAAGAAAGCTGTGCCTCTGGAGCCACCAGTTGGAAGTTTTTCTTCTATAAATCAAAGTCTGACCTTTAAAATAGGCCTTGAGACATAATTTACGATTATAGCCAAGCCAGTATATCATCTGCGGGGAGATTGCCCCTTACCAGGGTAGACAGAACTGGCTTAGGCTACTTTCACACTGGTGTTTTGGCTTTCCGTTTCTGAGATCCGTCATGGGCTCTCACAAGCGGTCCGAAACGGATCAGTTTTGCCCTAATGCATTCTGAATGTAAAAGGATCCGCTCAGAATGCATCAGTTTGCCTCCAATCAGCCTCCATTCCTCTCCGGAGGTGAACACCAAAACGCTGCTTGCAGAGAACTGCCAGAGATTTTGGTTTTCTTGTGGCTACCCTTCATCTACCAAGAAATCACTCACAATGCCACATCTGGCCTGTGTATCACCAAACCAAGTCTACATTAACAGTTTTGGAGCAAAATTTGACACATTTTTGTACCAACTAATAATTTATTGGGGTTATGCCATGACTGATGTAGAAAATTAGGATCCGACATCATATACTATGTGACAATCTCTTTCTAACAAAGCTAGAACCAGCCCTGTACCTCACCTACATCCAGAGATCTCCTCATTCATCTCCCAAGTTGCTCTGCTAGAGTTATTTCAGGCTGGCAGCTCAGGGAGAACGTCCTTTTTCAGGAGGTGTGACCTTCTCTTCCTGTAACTGCCACAGTTTCTAACAGTAGAACAGTAGTTGAAGGATGGAACTGAGCATGTCCGTCCACCTACACTAGGTGGACAGAGAAATAAGAAAAACAACAAACAGGTGGGGCTATACAGATACATTTTATTGGATACCTTAGTGACTTATTTTTTCCTTACATGCAATTACAAAAGTATTCAGATCCAGATGTTGGCTTGAAAAATGTAGAATGTGTTTTGTGGAACAACCTCTTTAATGCAAATATAGGCAACATACACCGTCCCCAAGTGCATAATGTTATTAGTAGAAACAATCCATTTCCAAGTGGAGGACCTTCCATTCCCGGACACTGCCCTGCAGAATACAAGCGCTGTTTGTAGCAGCCTGTATGTGGTCAATAGACTGCGGACTGGATGTTGTAAGTCCTGTAATTAATTCTTACTAAGGAACTGCGGTTAATGCAGGTGTGTACTAATCATAAGGTAGAACGTCACCTTAATAAGAAGATGGGGAAAACAAGGATACTTCTTAGATTTCGGAAGTGATTAAAGATGTGTTAATTGGCTCCTCGGAGAATGTATTGACAGTGGAGAATTGAAATTCCCAATGAAATAATTACAATAGCTGACGTCAAACCGGGATCTATCCATCTACTGTCGGGTATAAAGTACAGCAATGATTTCACCTTCCTCTGGGATGGCACTCACATAAGATCAAGACTGGCTGTGATAAGTAATCACACAATGGTGCACTCTGTCTTTTGGAAACATGCTTGAAAGTGGGCTAGGGGTGCTTTTAATACATTACATTCAATAGTTCTAATTTGTGCAGCTTCATTAGCACTATCTTTATCCCTAGCCATTGTTTATATACCTACTGTTATATATTATATATGTTATATTTTATATATAATTAAGGGGGTTGCTCATTCATATATTATTCATGGCCTAGTGGATGGTGCTTGTAACTGCAGCACTGCTCCCATTCACATCAATGGGGGCAGTGCTGCAGCAGCCAAATCTGTCCACTACGCAATGAGTGAAGCTGTGTAGTTTTAGCGCTGGAGCTAACATGAAATAGTTGATCTGCGAGTGTAATAAATGTCAGACCCCCGCCGATCAGATATTGATGGGATAAGCTGAGGATAGGCAATTAGTAGGAAAATCCTGGACAACCCCTTTAATAAAATTATTGTTTCACATATAATATAGTTTCTGAAAACTTTAATAATACCATAAAATGTCTAACAAGTATATACACATCCAGTATCCAGAGTCAGACTGACCCACCAAAGTACCAGAGGATCCTCTGTTGGTCCCAAAATCTGACCCCTTTAGGACCAACAATTTTAGCAACACGCTTTTTGATTTTTCATCCTCACCTTCCAAGGGCCATAACTTTGTTTATTGTTCCATTGGCATAGACATATGAAGGCTTTTTTTTTTGGGGGGGGGGGGGGTGAGGAGAACAAGCTGAACAGGAGAACAAGCTGAACTTTTTTATGGAACCATTTGTGGTTCCATGAAGTATACTGCGAAACTAAAAAAATTGGGGTTGAAATAGACAACATGGAATTTTGACATTGTTTTTTGGGTTTTGTGTTTACAGTGTTCGCCCTGCGATAAGAACTAATGCCAAATGCATAGTTTTAATTATGTTTTATTACTTTTATATAAAAAAATAAATACACTTGGCATTGTTTTGCCATATTCTCACACATTCTTACAGCAGTCACCATACTGGACATAAAACATGATATTTTAATAGGTTGGACATTTTTCAAATGCAGTGATACCATGATGTTTATTTTTTATCTAATATGATAAATGACTCTGACTGCCGAGAGTGATGGCTGTATGAGAGCACAGCTCCCGCACCTCAGCGACTGTTTCCCAGCAAACCCTCCACCACAGCCTCCAAAAACAGGTCAGAGTACTCCTGTACTGTCCCCCAACACCATGGGCCGATCTAAAAGGATGCTCCCCAGGATAAACAGAGAAAACTTGGAGAGGTATTTTGAGAAGGGAAGATCCAAGATGGAGCTCGGAGCCCTGACTGCGCTGCTTCCTCCTCTCCAGTACGCGCTCCAACACTGGCGCATAACCCAGGACCCAACTCTCCTTCATCTCAGCCCAATATATTTATCGACTCCCGTCCTACCTTCCCGTCACTTCCACTCACTCCTGAGGAGGTTAGAGACGCAAGCTCCGGCGGTGGACACATCCAAGATGGCGCCGCGGATATTCCCTCTCCATCAGGCAGCCCGCGGAGTCGGCGGCAACGTACAGAGCACCATCCGAATACTCAGGTCGGTTCTATTTTAACACCCTCTGCCCCTGGGCCATCTGATGGGGATACCTTCATAGCCCTCCCTGCCTCTGAGTGACCTGCATCGTAGGGTACTCTGAAGCAGATGTTACTGGCACTAAAATCATCCATTCATCATGATTTGACAGCCCTAATCGCCCCTTTATCTGCTAAAGTCCAAGCAGTAGACGATAGGGTATCACATTTGGAGTAAAAAATAAGAGACTTTGCTACCTCTCAGAATGCGGTCATAGATGCACATAACGATATAGCAGATGAGGTGAAAGTCATCAAAATGAAAATGGCCAACCTAGAAGATCGCTCACGTAGAAACAACGTTAAATTCTGTGGGATCCCTGAGGAAGTTTCCAGCTCTGAACTTACTTCATACTTGCAGAAGTTGCTCATCACCCTTATGCCTCAGCTATCATCTCAAGAATTAACTATTGACAGGGCCCACAGGGCCACAAACCGAAGCACATGGGTCCTGAAATCCCAAGAGACACCGTAGCTCGCATTCATTTTTTCTCCACAAAAGAAGCAGTGATGCTGGCGGCTAGGAAAATGGGAAAACTTCCAGCTCCTTACCACACTGTTCACCTCTACATGGATTTATCTGCAGCTACCCTGCGGCAACGCCGCGCATTGCTCCCTATTACACTGTCTCTACGCAAGAACAACTTAATGTACAAGTGGGGATACCCCTTAAAATTACTTATTCCCAAGGATGGCTGTACTTATGTAATCCGCACCTTTGAAGAAGGCAAAGCATTACTGAAAGACTGGCAAATTCCCATCTGTGAACCAGAGCCGAGGCAACCTTATTTTGGAGTCCAGCCAAGGCAGAATAAGAGATAACCTTCCCTTCAACAAACAAAAGTTGGATCTCTTTCTAGGCGTCATGGGTGCATCTGTCGATCCCTCGAGGTCAAGTAGCGAAAAACAGCCTGGACCTGCTACGCGGGAGTTCTCCGGGACTTGGGCCTTACCCTAGTAATGCCCCGCCATGCTCTAGACGCTGTCAGGTTATGCCCTTGAGCACCCCATCGGGGTGTCCTGTTTCTCCTCCCTCCTTTCCCCCTTTTTAAGAGGGGTGGGCATGGAGAAAGTTTTCAATTAGCTGGTTATAGCACCGTCTGCAGCTTTTTAATTTTTTATATTTTTTCATGGGTGCAAACCCCCCTTCTGTGTACCTCCTTAAACAATTCAAAGAGCTACCGTAGCTTTCGGCTTCATATTGGAACTGTCAATAGAGGCTTTACTCTATATTGGGAGATTTTTTTTTTCCTTTTTGTTTTTTAGTTTATCTTTAGTTGCAATTCTCTATTCTGATGTTTTCACTGTTCACTATGACTATGGTAGGGGTTCTCTCGAGCAGGTCAGCAGCCAAATTCAGTGATATCATCCAAAACCATGGGATTGAAAGTTCTTTCCCTTAACGCCAAGGGGCTCAACTGCCCACAAAACGATCATATTTGTGGCGAGAGGCGGTTTCTTCTGGCGCAGACATACCCTGTATACAGGAGTCCCACCTCCTGCAGACTGATGCCTGCCGCATTAAGCACCGTCTGTTACCTAATATTATCCATTTGCATAATGTGAAAAAATCTAAAGGTGTTTTTATTGCTGTTAAAAATTCTGTCTCTTTTTCTCCTATCTCTAAGATTACCGATCAGAGGGGCAGATACATAGTTTTGGTATGCATGGTGAACAACGTCATTTACACGTTAGTGAACATTTACGCTCCCAATGAACGTCAGTTATTTTTCCTCCACAAGGTAAAACAGGGTAAATTGATATTATGTGGAGATTTCAACACAATCTCGGACCCTTCTCCTGACTCTACTAACCCTTCCAGACCTTCTTCCTTGGGCCTAGCAGCATTTATTCACTCTGAAGGCCTGGTTGACCTCTGGCGAGCTAAGCACAGCCAAGAGAGGGACTATACTTTCTTTTCCACTATACACTCTTCCTATTCTCGAATTGACATGTTCTTAGTGGATCACACAGTCTTGTTTCACACACTGGAATCTTCTATCGGTCTGATTCAATGGTCTGACCACGCTCCCATAATGCTCCATCTAGCTGAACAATACCAATCCATACCCCCTCCCATTTGGCGTAATAACACCTACATACTCTCCCACTCCAAATACAAAGTAGAAATAACACAAGCTTTTCAGGAATTCTTTAAGATAAATGCCAGATCGGTTACTGACCCGCTTATAGTCTGACAGGCCCATAAGGCTTTTGTCAGAGGCCTCCTTATCAAACTGAATCATACAGAAAAGAAACAAAAGGAAACGGAAATCGCATTGACATTAGGAAAGATCTCCAAACTAGAATCACTGAACAAACAACAACCAACAGCAGATATGACAGCTGAATTACGCAGTGAAAGAGATAAGCTGAGAAATATTCTCAATAGATATGTCAATAAGTCTCTTCTTTACTTAAAAGCTAGATATTACGTCCAAGGGAACACAGCGGGCAAGCTGCTTGCCAATAAACTCAAACAGCAACAAACAAAATCCAGAATCGCCTTTTTAATTCATCCAACATCCAAGGCTAAACTCCTGGATCCTAGGGACATTACGGAACAGTTCTGTCTATACTATAGAGACCTGTACAATCCTAAAGATAACGTGACACTACCAGAAAATTATGAGACTTTGGTTAGCGATTTCTCAATCAAGGCCCAATTACCACGGTTATCACCATCACAGTTAGCCTCATTAAACGCACCAATTTCAGAACTGGAGTTGAAGAAATGAATACCATCTCTCCCTATGGGTAAATCCTCTGGCCCTGATGGACTGTCGAATGAATATTATAAACAATACCATACTCCCCTGGCTCCTTTCCTGTTGGACATGTTCCATAACACAATGTCAAGTACACCTTTCCCTCCGGATATGCTGATAGCATTGATTGTCACCTTGCCCAAACCAGGCAAACCCTCAGACTCCCCCCAGAACTTTAGGCCCATATCCCTGCTCAACTCCGACATCAAGATTTTTGCCAAACTAATTGCCTCCAGACTGTCTACAATTCTCCCACATTTGGTTAAAGACGACCAATCTGGATTTGTCAAAGGCAGACAAGCCTACGACAACACAAGGAGACTATTTGACCTTTTTAATGTAGCGGCACTTAAGAAAATTCCCCTGGTGGCTGTCACCCTGGACGCTGAGAAGGCATTTGACCACCTTCATTGGTCTTATGCCTTCTCTGTCCTAGAGGAGATGGGATTCACAGGTCCTGTAATTCATGTAGTTCAAGGCTTATATTCTGACCCAGTCGCCAAAGTATTTGTTAACGGGGTACTATCTGATAGCTTTTACATCACTAATGGTTCCCGTCAGGGATGCCCCTTATCCCCTCTAATATTCATACTTGCCCTTGAACCCTTTGCGCAACAAATCCGCCTCACCAGCAACATAGAAGGATTAATGATAAATGATATGTCACATGTCATTTCTCTATATGCGGATGACATCATCCTCACAGTCACGAATCCCAGGTAGTTGCTGAGTCAGGCATTCTCCATTATCTCCCACTTTGGGACCCTCTAATATTATAAAATTAACAACTTAAAGTCCCAGGCTCAACCAATTAACATCCCTCTGGATAAATTAAGATTCTAGAAAAGCATGTTCCCACTGGATTGGCAATCCTCATCTCTCTCGTATTTGGGAATCAAGCTGACATGCCCTTGTTCACTTGCATACCAGAGCAACTATACACCCCTCCACTCCACCATGACAAAAGATTTGTCAAGCTTTAATATGAAGGAGGTATCCGGGGTTAGCAGGGTAGCGGCATTCTAGATAATGACGTTACCTAAACGGATATATGTATTCCGAGCTTTACTAATTCCCGTGCCAGATTCCTTCTTTAAAGCAGCACAGAAACGTCTTAATGCCTATGGTTCAGAGTTTACTTTTGTATTTTACTACCACTACCCTCACGGGCTAGCCAACTACAGGGCTGGGCCCGGTGGTACTGACGGGTTTTGGTTATTGATCCCACGGTCCTGTCATGGGAGTTTTTGCGGGGACCTGTTGGTACGGCCGGTGTCCGTTCTTTGGTTCCAATTGTTTAGACGGGGTAGGGATAGGGTGGGTTCCAAGGCTCGCGGTTAGAAAAAATTGGGTTCTTAAGAGTTACGCTCTACTTAGTCACTTGCTGATGTTTGATGACTATGGCTAGCTCCGTAAATCTTCTGAGCTGGAATGTGAGAGGGATTAAGGATGCCAACAAAAGAAAAGTAGTTTTAGACAATGTACGACAGCACCAGCCTCTAATATGCTGTTTGCAGGAAACACAGTTGCTCTCCTCTGACACTCATTTGCTCACCCCTTTCTGGGCTAGACATAGCTTCCACGCCACATACTCGTCATACGCCAGGGGAGTGAGCATTCTGGTTCATAAAAATATTCCGTTTACCTGCATCACCAAAAGAATTGATGAGGAAGGGAGAAATATATACTTGCACTGCACTTTATTTAATGCCGAATGCGTTCTTATAGGGATCTATATCCCTCCACCCTATTCACCATTGTTGATAAGGAAAGTGATCTCTTTTATCGCGGACTTGCCACAGGTTCCCACTCTACTTTTCGGTGACTTTAATACTGTTCCCTGTCAAAAATTAGACAAGCTCAGTCAGGCCTCTAGTGTGATCAGTGAGGGTATTACTCCCTTTACGCGTTTAATACAGGAGGTGTCGCTTTTTGACTTCTGGAGAGTGAGAAATGCGGATGTACAACAGTATTCTCGTCACTCTGGTTCGTATGGCTCATTATCTAGAATTGATTTGGTGATAGGAAATGAAGCTATGGGCCGTTTTGTACAAGATATTGCTTACCTCCCTAGGAGGTTGTCTGATCATTCTCCGTTACTGACAATCATTGCCTTGCAACCGCGCTTGCAGCAGGGAGACAGGTGTTGGAAATTTAACCCGAATTGGCTGCATATACTAGTGGATGTAGCAGATGTTAAGCAACAATTGGCAGAATTTATCACTTTTAATTTACCTACTGCCTCGCGGATGATTGGGACGCGCTGAAAGCCTTTCTATGAGGTATTCTGATAGCGAGGGTTAATGGGAGCAACAAGGAGACTAGAGAAAAGGTTAGGAGACTGACGCAAGAAGTAGCAGACACAGAAGCTGAGTTTATATTAAATCCATCTGTACAGTCGTGGCCAAAAGTTTTAAGAATTACATAAATATTGGAAAAGTTGCTGCTTAAGTTTTTATAATAGCAATTTGCATATACTCCAGAATGTTATGAAGAGTGATCAGATAAATTGCATAGTCCTTCTTTGCCATGAAAATTAACTTAATCCCCCCAAAAAACTTTCCACTGCATTTCATTTGCTGTCATTAAAGGACCTGCTGAGATCATTTCAGTAATCGTCTTGAGAATGTTGACGAGCACAAGGCTGGAGATCATTATGTCAGGCTGATTGGGTTAAAATGGCAGACTTGACCTGTTAAAAGGAGGGTGATGCTTGAAATCATTGTTCTTCCATTGTTAACCATGGTTACCTGCAAAGAAACGTGTGCAGCCATCATTGCGTTACATAAAAATGGCTTCACAGGCAAGGATATTGTGGCTACTAAGATTGCACCTCAATCAACAATTTATAGGATCATTAAGAACTTCAAGGAAAGAGGTTCAATTCTTGTTAAGAAGGCTTCAGGGCGTCCAAGAAAGTCCAGCAAGCGCCAGGATCGTCTCCTAAAGAGGATTCAGCTGCGGGATCGGAGTGCCACCAGTGCAGAGCTTGCTCAGGAATGGCAGCAGGCAGGTGTGAGCGCATCTGCACGCACAGTGAGGCGAAGACTTTTGGAAGATGGCCTGGTGTCAAGAAGGGCAGCAAAGAAGCCACTTCTCTCCCAAAAAACATCAGGGACAGATTGATCTTCTGCAGAAAATATGGTGAATGGACTTCTGAGGACTGAGGCAAAGTCATATTCTCCTATGAAGCCTCTTTCCGATTGTTTGGGGCATCAGGAAAAAGGCTTGTCCGGAGAAGAAAAGGTGAGCGCTACCATCAGTCCTGTGTCATGCCAACAGTAAAGCATCCTGAGAGCATTCATGTGTGGGGTTGCTTCTCAGCCAAGGGAGTGGGCTCACTCACAATTTTGTCCAAAAACACAGCCAAGAATAAAGAATGGTACCAAAATTCCCTCCCAACTTCTTCCAACAATCCAACAACAGTTTGGTGAAGAACAATGCATTTTCCAGCACGCTGGAGCACCGTGCCATAAGGCAAAAGTGATAACTAAGTGGCTCGGGGACCAAAAGCTTGACATTTTGGGTCCATGGCCTAGAAACTCCCCAGATCTTAATCCCATTGAGAACTTGTGGTCAATCCTCAAGAGGCGGGTGGACAAACAAAAACCCACTAATTCTGACACACTCCAAGAAGTGATTATGAAAGAATGGGTTGCTATCAGTCAGGAATTGGCCCAGAAGTTGATTGAGAGCATGCCCAGTCGAATTGCAGAGGTCCTGAAAAAGAAGGGCCAACACTGCAAATACTGACTCTTTGCATAAATGTCATGTAATTGTCGATAAAAGCCTTTGAAACGTATGAAGTGCGTGTAATTATATTTCACTACATCATAGAAACAACTGAAACAAAGATCTAAAAGCAGTTTAGCAGCAAACTTTGTGAAAACAAATATTTGTGTCATTCTTAAAACTTTTGGCCATGACTGTAGATTCTGAGAATAAGTGGAAAGAGGCCCAAAAGTCACTGAATGATCGACTATTGGTGAATGCGCAGAATCAGAGATTTTTTCAAAAACAGCGGTACTATGAGGAGGGAGAAAAGACAGGGAGATTGTTAGCTCTCTTAACTAAGGCCCAACATCAGTCCAGCTTTATACCAGCTCTGCGTAATTCAGAAGGGTCGATATGTACCTCCCCGGAGCAGGTGGTAGAGGTCATGTATTCCTTTTACTCCAATTTATTCTCCTCAAAAATTACTGCATCAGAAGCTCAGATGGAAGACTTTCTTGTCCCACTTAATCTCCCTGCTCTTACACAAGATCAGCAATCCCAAACTCAAACTAGTAAAGGCTCAAACTAGTAAAGCCCTTCCAGCTTCTATGAATGAGGCCATTATTGTGGTTATCCCAAAACCGGGGAAAGACGTCCTAGAGGCAGAATGTTACCGACCCATTTCCTTATTGCAGGTGGACATCAAACTGTTGGCGAAGGTATTAGCTAACCGTTTGAACCTTGTGATTAAGTCTGTGATCCACTCTGATCAAGCAGGATTCCTTCCCAACATGTCGACGGCAGTGAATATTAGACGACTGTACCTGAATATATTGAGGTGGGCCAAATCCATGCGTCGGATGCAGCGGTCGCGTCTCTGGACTCGGCCAAAGCATTCGACAGTGTGGAGTGGCGATACCTCATTACTGTACTAAAGGCCATGGGATTCTGGTCAGGGATTACTATATGCACGACCTACTGCTAGACTACAGGTGAATGGCAATCTCTCTGACTCCTTTGAACTGCACAGGGGGACTAGACAGGGGTGTCCTCTTTCACCACTATTGTTCGCAATCGCGGTGTAACCTTTGGCAGAGGCTCTCCGAAAGGCAGAGGCGGTGAAGGGTATCACTTGTGGGTCAGTAACGGAAAAGGTTGCTCTCTATGCGGACGACCTTTTGTTATTTCTTGATGACTGGACTTCCTCCCTACCGGCAGCTATGCAAATTATTAATGATTTTGGGTGTCTCTCTGGCTTGACTATTAATTGGGCAAAGTCAATGCTAATGCCTTTGAGAAGTGCTGCACAGACAGATCATAGTTTTACTGCGGGTTTACAGATTGTACCCTCCTTTAAGTATCTGGGTATCCAGGTATCAGCGGATCCTAGGGATTGTATCCGTTTGAATTTACTACCGCTATTGGATAAATTCAGACGGAAGATCCAAGTGTGGATTAGACTCCCCTTGCCACTCATCGGTCGCACCAACTTATTAAAAATGATCCTTATGCCACAGCCCTTGTACATTTTACATAACTCCCCGTCCTGGATCCCCTTACGAATATTTCATTCTATTAATGCAATATTCCGAGACCTCATCTGGAAGAAAAAAACACCCCGAATTAAACTTGCGGTGCTGTGTAGATCCAAAACCCAGGGGGGCTAAGTGTCCCTGACCCACGGATGTATTATATAGCGGCCCAATTACAACACCTTCGGGGATGGGGAGAGGTAGATTTGGAGGGCAGAGTTTTTTATGACAAGGGTAGGCAATATGGTATCCTACGCACCATACACACAGTATGGTGGAAAGCTAAAGAGATTGTAGGAATCCAAGGGTATACACAACTTACCCCGATCTGGCCTAACTACCTGTACAAGGAGCTAAACACGGTAACTAATGTGAAATTATGGGACATCTATGGTCTAAATCGAATGTGTCAGCTATATGAGGATAACTGTCTTAAATCCTTTAATATGTTACAGCAAGAGTTTGGACTGCCTAAGACGTTATTTTATGTCTTCCTTCAGGTACGCATGCTGTATAAATACAAGACCGTAAGGAGAAAATAGTCTCTGCTGATACGCATCCGATTATTGGGGGATACAAGAGGGGTGATCTCCTCGTTATATCTGAGCTTAATGGAGGCGTTACACAAGGCCCATCCGCTGCAGCTATATTCCAAATGGCAACAAGATGTCACTGACTTTACAATGGGAGGAGGTCTTAGAGGATTTCCCGGTGGTAGCGGTGAGTGAGACCCACAGAGTCTCACATCTACTATTACTACATAGAGTGTACAGAACTCCAGTCTTATTACATAAAATGGGGTATAGGTCGGACGATACGTGCCCTAGATGTGGCGCTCATAATGCTGATTTAATTCACTTAATGTGGAATTGCCCAAGGCTGCGACGATATTGGTCTGATGTGGTTAGCTTAGTCAGTACTGTGTTTGATATAACTATTGATCTAACTCCTACAATCTGTATTCTGGGATATACCAAAAAGATAACTGTTACCCCATAGCTTAGAATAGCGGTGATAAGAATCCTTTACCAGGCAAGGAAGTTAATTGGGTTTCACTGGATTGCCTCTGCTCCCCTGGCTATCCAGAACTTAGTGGATAAGATTCATATGCTAGTAAGACTAGAGAGTTACGTATACCAAAAGCGAGGGAGTATGAGAAATTCCCCAAAATATGGTCCCTTTGGATATCACATTATAATGTTGTGGTTTAATGTAATAGACTTGTTGCTCTGAATGGTGATGGGAATGTATTGCATGATGATCCGTGAGTAAGGATGGGAGATGAATGGCGTGGCTGCAGGATTTGCCTGTGGACATTGGAGAACCAAGGGGAAATCGAGCAATGGCTTATCCTGAAGATTTTCTTGGACTATGGTTCTTGGAGTAATACGAAACCATCATTGATACCTCTCCCATGGACTTTCTGACAACCGCAAACCCGGGACTCAGGGGGAGGGGAGGAGGGGAGAGGGAGGGTTTGTGTTTTCACCCTTTTTGGGTTGTTTGCATAAAATCTTATTGAAAATCAATAAAAAAGATTTGATTTAAAGAGTCTCAATTCATACCGAGAGGTACTTTAAGAGACCATCTTTACCTAGCAGCATGGAAACTTAAAGCTCTTAAACACTCCCTTATGACAATTGCGCATGCCAGATCTTTGTGGTCACAATTCCACCGCTCTCAAGGGAAATCCATCCCCCCGAACCTCTCCCACATTTCTATGTATGTCTTGGAAGGGCTTATTGAGGATATCAATCTTTCATCCTGGAGGACAATGGGTATCACCTCAGCCTTTCAACTTTTTGAAAACTCAGGGATGGTCTCTTTCGAACATCTCCATAAGGTCAAAAAATTACCTAATTCTGAATTCTTGTCATATTTGAGAGTTCGCCACTGCCTTAATTCCCTCCTCCATTCCCCTCCAAACTCTCAGCTGGAAATTATAAAATTATTCCAGACCCAATCCGAAGCAAAACACCATGCGTCATATCTATGATCTACTAGGAGACAAATCTAAATTTGCTAAATCTCTTCCAATGACCAATGGGAAAACAGGATTTGAAAACAACTTTCTCAGAGGAGGAGTGGGTCGAGGGAGTGAGCTTCATTGGGTCTGCCTTCAGATGCACCTCTCATTATGAAGCAGTTTTGAAAACCCTACTTAGATGGTACTTTACCCCTCAAAGGTTGAGCCTTATATACCCTGGCACCTCAGCATGTTGCTGGAGAAACTGTGGGAAAACTGGGTCCCTGTATCATACCCTTTGGTCGTGTCCAAAACTCAAGGCTTATTGGCAACAGGTTTTTAACCTGATCTTTCAAGTTTCGGGAATACGCACTGATCCTTCCCCTGCGCTAGCACTCCTCCTATTCATCGGAATTAATAATTTTCCTCATGACTATAGACGCATCACTGGTCATATCTTGTTGTGTACAAAACTAGTTATTACTAGGCTTGGAAAACAGTAGAACTCCCTGTTCCTGCTGAGATCATCTCTACCTTGAATGCTTCCAGTAGATATGCGAGGTGGCTCCCTGCTACAATAATCAACACAACTGTCAGAGACAAAATGTGGGCCCCTTGGATATCACACACCAACTTTACTCCATGAGTAACCAGAATAAGCAATATGTGTGCTGCTGTCATGCTTGAGAGACCGATTGTTGAACCCCCTTATCTATTATGTTAGTGTCTTTGTGCTATTTTAAATGTTAGAGAAAATATCTACTTAGTGAATGTCGTGGAGAAGAGAGAAACTCGCACTCCAAAGCCTATTAGAGAAGGGCGAACGGGACTATCTCTCTCTGCTCGACATATGTTCTAATTTTGCACTTGTGTATGCGTTTGATGCTCTTTGATCTACTGTTGCAGATAACAATGGATATACATCTATGCATCCCTTTTTGTATTCCATTGTGGAAAATTAATAAAAACGATTACTTCTAATATGATAAACGACTAAAGTTTTTTTTAACATTTGTTTTACATATGCTTATATGATCACTGTATTGCAGTACTTCTTTATTGCAGTGTATGGTGATTTTACCGGCATCCTATTAACCCTGCATGCAATAAGAGTCCAAATATGGCCCTTGGCTGCCATGACAACCACTTGCCACTCTATGACTGCATTGCGAGGGGCTCCATCGAGTAACAGGGGAAGCCCCCTTTCGCTGTCTAACTGCTCTGATGTCATTGGCCGTTATTGACCATGGCATCTAAGGGGTTAACCTGCTAGGATAGGAGTTATTTCTGTCTGTCAGTTGTGTAACAGCTGTGTTTGGAGTAAGCTCTGCTCTTGCGTCTGATCCATAGACTCCTCACAAACCTGTAATGTACATGTACACCAAGGTGCGGAGCACAGCAGTAAACGGCCCCGTTTGGAGACAATCACTTGGCGCTAGGGTCTATTTCTTAGGTGGTGATGTACAAATAACCTGTAAGATCTTGTTGATGATGTGTCCTGTGTGTAAAGCGGTAGCAACAAATATTACAATGCAGTTTACATGACGCTTACGCGTTCCCTATACTGTAGATGGAGCATTGGCCCCCATTTCAAAAAAAAGTTCAGCTCCACTACTATCCCAATGTGGCTAAACAGCTGGCTGCGTTTTTGCAGTTCTTCAGTTTTATCAGTCTACTACTTTATTAACCGAGGTCAATGGCAAATGGATTGTACATTTGATGCAAAGTTCCATCAGTTTAAATCAGTGCAAAGCAGAAAAACACACTACAGCGCAACTGTGGGCACTAATACTGTTTGAGGGCACTATTACTGGGAGGCGTGACCAAAAAAAATGTACTTTTACAGCGTGGCACACAAAGGGAGGGCATTATTATCACCGTCTAGGGCACTATTACTGCCTGCGACACTATGGATGGAAAGTTTGTGTAGAGCGAAAAGGTAAGTGTAGAGAAAGTGTGGAGGGTGCAGAGGAGCTAAAGAGGTCTGCAGTTGCAGAAAATCATCATGAAAGACATTGACTCAAATCAGAGAAGACTCAATCTTCAGGGTGCAAAGCTAGTATCTGCCACTATATAGTTACTGTATGGTGGGAATATTGGTCTTAGTATAGTAGTATAGTATATTTAGTTTCTTTGTGGTCATTATATAGCAGTATTATTTTATTATTACCGGCATATATATAATATATTTATTATAATGTTATATTATTTGTAATATTGGCTTTGGCATACTGATATTTTTTCTGTGTGGTAATCATATTAGTTACTTGTGGGTCACTGTACGGGATGTTATCATACATAAAAAGTCTATCTATATATATCTGTAGACAAGAGTGTTAGCACTGGGGTCCTAGGTTCGAATCTGATCTTGGACAACATCTGCATGGAGTTTGTATGTTCTCTCCGTGTTTGTGTGGGTTTTCTCTGGTTTCCTACCACACTCCAAAGTCATACTGATAGGGACCTTAGATT
Source organism: Bufo gargarizans (assembly GCF_014858855.1). Lineage (NCBI taxonomy): Eukaryota > Metazoa > Chordata > Amphibia > Anura > Bufonidae > Bufo > Bufo gargarizans. Next base: position 52,047,143 of record NC_058082.1, on the reverse strand, counting down.
GTGAGCCCCATTGGGGACAGTTGGATGCTAATGTCTGTAAAGAGCTGCGGAATATGTCTGCAATATATAGGTGAGTAAAATAAAATATATATATATATTTGTTTGTAGACCCTAGCAATGACCCTGATCAACAAGCTGGTGATTGGGGAAGGTCCAAGATTTGCCATGTTGGGCACATAGGGCTAGTTAGGCCACTATGGGACGCTCCTCACAAGTCACTGACCATTCCTTCTATGAATCTGTAAATTCACAATTGGATAAAATCATGGTTCCGAGGCGACTGACCTGTTCCTTGGGGTCTCCGGTCATTATTCCTGATGGTTCCTTACTCCTGCCAGTGTCTGGACTGTCCTCGGAGTTGGGGCTCACATGCTGAGTGATATTATGAGACTTCTCAGGTCGGTCAGAACTACATTGTTATCCTTACATTTAAACTTTCCCCTTTCTTCCTCTTCATTTAAGTTAAAATCATCATTGTCCAAAATCATATTAACTGAATTTTACTAAGTAGATGGCAATTAATACAAACTCTAAGGACTGGCAGATGAGACGTCCTGTGCGTACTCCTGCAGATGTGCGGCACTGAACCTGATCCAGGCTTTTATAGGCTGCAGCAGTCTGCACTCAGCTCTGTGCACTTCATAACAATCACATCCCTTCTTCTGAGTAATGAGTGTGTCTGCACACAGCCGTGCGGCTGAACACAGAAGGGCCGCCCCTCGTGCATATGACACAGCAGACGGACTGAGCGGGCACAATGACTTGGCTGCATTTCGCTCTCCACCCGTGTGCAAAATCCCGGCTCTCATCACTTCACATAGGGCTCTGATAATGAATCTGGTGTAATTACTAAAGGAACATAATATATATTGGTTACTGGAAATTATAAGAATATTACAATGGTAATATTTTTTATCATTTAGGCTACTTTCACACTAGCCTTTTAATATTTTCCAGTATTGAGATCGTCATAGGGTCTCAATACAGGAAAAAAACGCTTCCGTTTTGTCCCCATTCATTGTCAATGGGGACAAAACGTAACTGAACAGAACAGAGTGCTTCTAAATGCATTCCGTTTCATTCTCATACCAGAAAGCAAACCGCAGCATGCTGTGCTTTGCTTTCCGTCCTGGGATGCGGAGCAAGACGAATCCGTCATGACCCGCAATGCAAGTCAATGGGGACAGATCAGTTTTCTCTGACACAATCGAAAATGGATCCGTCCCCTATTGACTTTCAATGGAGTTCATGACTGATCCGTCTTGGCTATGTTAAAGATAATACAACCGGATCCGTTCATAATGGATAGGCAGATGGTTGTATTATCAGTAACGGAAGCGTTTTTGCTGAACCCTGCCGGATCCAGCAATAACGCTAGTGAAAGTAGCCTTAATAGCCGGTGCATTGTTCCTTATAATACACACCTCAGCTGCTGCAGAACTCATTTGAAAAAAAAAATAAGTGTGACATTTCAAACTAAATTAATCCTTTCTAAAATGAAAGTCTCCAGCATCTGTGACGTGTAATACGATGTTCTGCAGAAGCACAGACATGTCAAATGAGAGCATGGACGGACTGAGAACGGAGTGGAAAAAACACCTAAAAGTGGCCCCATGTTGTCCATATTGACAGAAGGAGGGCCAACACAGGTCGATGGAACCTGCAATACAGCAGTGAGCACAAAATACCTCCCAGTAGATCTAAATACAGCGCAGCACAAAATACTGCCACCTTCACCGCGGTATTCAACTGTATTATCGTCCTGAGGACAGTGATACCATTGGGTTCAGGAGGGCACTTGTGGCCCTTGGCCAGGTGCCTAAGTACTTAAAGCTCCTAGCATTAATTGCGCCTTAGAGCATCAAACTGTTATGTACACGGCTGGTGGCTGTGTGAAGAGCTTGGGCATCGGCCCACCAGGACATTTTCCTGTAGTGTCTATGGCCAGTCCACCCCTGAATAAGAAGGGGGACAACCTAATAGTCACCAGTGGACACAGGAGAAGGTAGGTCCTGCCAGATAGACTGTGACCTCTTCTACACTAAAACACTATAGGGGGGAATTCATCAGTGCTGTATGCTAGGACATTCAAATATTAGCACATTTTTGGCGCAAGATTTTGTGATTTTTTGATGCTCATATTGATTTTCAAAAAGTGGGCAAGGCTTAGTAGAAGGGGCGGGGACTCACAAACATCATAATTTACAGGAAAATGCACGATACTGAGCAAAATGCTTAGAAACTCTGATAAGGGTGCATTCACATCACCGTTCAGCTTTCCGTTCTTCTGGTCCATCAGAAGAAGAGAGAGAGAAAAAAAAAAAACTGGATCCTGTAAAAAAAAAAATTATCCAATTGATAAAGTTGTCATCTGTTTGAGCCATTTACATCCGAGATCCGTTTTTTTGGCGCTTATTTACCATCCTTTGTCAAAATGTCAGGTGTTAGCAGTAAGTCTATGTGTATTATGAAACGCAGTACAAACAGATGCTTTTTTAAACGTGCGGTACCTTTTTTGGGACCATAGCATTCATTATTAGAATAGCCTCAAGTTCTGGCTCAGGAGCTATTTGGCTCATTTTCTGCCTTTTTATGCTAAAGACACCCATTGTTATTTTGTGTTCCTGCTTAAAAAAGCATGTGCCAACATGTGCTGCATTTGTCATGGTGTTGAAAAAATTTTTTTTTCACATTGGCTTTTTTATTTTTATAGAGATCTATAGTGGAAGTGACATCCGAGGAAGTACACACTTTCCGTTTGCAAAAGGCCTGGTTTGCAGAAAAAAAAAACGCCTCAAAATACAAAATTACCATGCATGTAAAGGAAAAAAAAAAAAATGCTGCTGTTTTTTCAGGACTTTTTTTGGACTACAAAAAAGGACAAACGAGAACAATGTGTCAAGGATAAAGCATTAAATAATGGAATATGATGCTACTTTTTGAGTTAAAACTTACTTGCCATAGATTGTCATGTCTCACAGTATAAGAGAGGTTGGCTTCTCAACTATAATCTTTCATGAAAGTAGTTAGCCAAGAAAGGTATCGCTTTGGTAATCCTTTTCTTACCCTAGTATTATATACTTTTTATCAGCTGGCACAGTTTTGTTTGTTTTTGCTGTATACAATACAGTTCTGCTGCCCTCCTCTGTTTCCTTGCGGTACAACCACCTGCAATACAGGTTTCATATATTTTAGTCATTAAGGCCTCTTGCACAAAAAAAGCAAGGATACCGGCCGTTTGCGTCCTGCACTTTCCCGTCCCGCCCTATTGTAAAATGCCTATTCCTTTCCGCAAGAATAAGAGATGTTTTCTTTTTTTTTGTAGTATGGACATAGGGCCAGACAGATGCTGACAGCACACGGATGAGATCCAACCCCAACTGCGTGCGGTCCTCAAAAAATGCAGATCATACATGGACCGAAAGATTGCCTCTAGTTAAAGGGGTTGTCCCATCAAGGACAGTGGCTGGCTGTCAATGGCAGGACACGTAATGGGTGTCATGACACCAAATTTCCTTCTGCTAAGTGCCTGGAAATGGTCCGGGCAGGGACAGGGTACAGGGGTGTGTAATGAAGGAGCCCCCTGTGTCTGTATGGTGGGAGTTGCTCATGCTTGCCGGCAGATCAAACAATCCTCTCTACTGGTGGTCTGTCTGGGCCGTCCAGAGCCTGTTCACCATGTGTGCATACCCTCACATAACCACTGCTCCCACCACCGTCCTAACAGCTATATCAGAACAGCCTAGATGGCTGGCAATTCATTGAATGGCCATCCTGCTTCTCTCACTCCAATGATGTGCCCCCTCTCAAAGTCTGTCAGCTGGGAAAAATGTCTTCATAGAGGATGGATTCATAGAGGCAAGTCTAGCAGTTGACCATATCTCACCAAGAGGTACACTACCCAAAAGTAGCCCCTGAGAGTCTTTTTATAGAGCAGTGGGGAATGCAATTTTACACCCTCTTGTGGCAAGTCCTAGTGTCTGACCAGACCACACCTGTAATCATTAACATATCTGCCTGAGACATAACATGACGACCGAGTTTAGTAACAATCCCTGTTCTATCTGGATGTGTTATTCTTTTTGTCAGTGAGTGTATATTGCAAACCTTCTCCTACAGGCATGCTAAGGGTAATACAGGCGGGTTTCTGGGACCTGCTTGGCAAGAGTCTGTGTAAATATCACAAATTGTGCTCATGACATAACATATCCTGTGGAACTAACAAAGCATGTCAGAAAAGTTTCCATACGCCACCTCATGGCTGGTACTCAGTGGTACAGAGTATTTTTCATCTCCTCTATACGCCTTTGTGTTTACAGAACCCTTTCAAAACTGTGGAGATGGCCTGTCTAAATTACACAATACATTTGTTATTTGACATTTTGTGGTGCAATTTGCTGCAGAATTCTGGTAAATTTTACTTTGTAAGGCTACTTTCACACTAGCGGCAAGGAACTCCGGCAGGCTGTTCCGACGGGTGAACAGCCTGTCGGATCCGTGCTGCCGCTAGTGCGCGCGTGCCCCCGGACTACCGCTCCGGCCCCATTGACTATAATGGGGGAGGGCTGGAGTTCCGGCGGCAGCACGGCAAACATGCCGAGAGGCGGCCGGAATAAAACTACGACATGACTATAATGGGGAGGGCTGGAGTACCGGCGGCAGCACGGCAAACATGCCGAGAGGCGGCCGGAATAAAACTACGACATGACTATAATGGGGAGGGCTGGAGATCCGGCGGCAGCACGGCAAACATGCCGAGAGGCGGCCGAAATAAAACTACGACATGTCGTAGTTTTATTCCGGCTGCCTCTGGGCGTGTTTGCCGTGCGGTAGTCCAGGGGCACGCGTGCACTAGCCGGAACAGCCTGCCGGAGTTCCTTGCCACTAGTGTAAAAGGTAAGGAGTCTTTTATACCAACTCCTTTTGCTAATGCCTAGATGACATACTCGCCCCAGTCCCATCTATATATGATAATGCCAAAATGTCAGTTTCTTGACATTACTTGGAAAGCTCTCCCAAAAGACTGGAGACTGGCTCTGGATTATGCACGGATTCCTGATCATATACCATCAGTATTGTCATCAGGATTCATATGCGGATTCTTTTCTTCCTGCATTTATGGATGCACTCCTATACATTATAATGGAGTATTTAAAAACATGCTGTGGATTTCAAATACTGGCGTGAATTATACACCCATCTATTCATTAACATTAGCCGGGGATTCCGGTACATAAATACATCTGGGGCATATACGGATTGCAAATACACTCGGGTAGAAAGAGGCCTTAGGCCCACTGAATGACGTTAAACCGCGAGCAGACTTCTGCCGCGGTTTCCTGTGGTGTCCACATGCCACCCGTGCCAAAAATGGACTTTTCATTCCTGGAATGGAATCTGTGGATGCAGCATGTTTTCTGGCGCAGAATCCTCAGTGAAATCCATGGCAAAAATTTGTGTTGTACATCTGTACAGCATTCAAATGTATGGGTTCCGGTGAGGCGAAGTGAGTTCTATATAATAACTTCGGGGTTTGATTTTTAAACTTTAAAACCCTTTTAGAACATGGATCCGAAGCTTGATTCACTCAACACCAGCACAAAACCACCATGTGAATATCACCGCCCCTCTCTCTCTTACCTTGCTTGTGCCGCGGGGAGATATACAGGGTTTCTCGCTATGTTCTTCTTCTGTTGCACTGAGTAACCTCACTTCTTCTTCCTCCTCCTTCAGAAATATCTTTCTAGACATCCTCTTTTGCTGTAAGGACAGAGACTATAATATAATGATGTGCTATGAGCAGGCATTTTTCTAATATTTTTAGTGAAGCGACTGTCCAGTTTAGACAATCTCTTTTTAGTTAGAAGGGTCCCCCCCCCCCAAAAAAAAAAAGCTTACTTCAGGTATAAACTGCAGGGGAACCCACTGAAACCAATGTGTTCTCCGTGCCAGTCACATACAGGTTGGGTCCTGGAGAAGGGCAGATGCTTCCTGTGACCACTCTCTGCTCCGGCTATTCGATGGCTGTGAACGAGGGACTCTCTCTAATTAAATGAAAAAAAAAAAAATAATTCCCGTTCCCTGCTGGTCTCCCGGTCCCTGGTCCCTCTTGACACAGAAAAGTGACTGCCCATTTAATCACTGGTTTTGGTGGGTTACATACATGTGATTGGCTGGGCAGTCACATGAATATAATGCCCATAGACAAGGAAAAGATCTAGATCCTCATCATCCTCCTCACGTTTCTCCAACACCTTTATCCTCCTTTATATGGGTCAAATACATACAATCAATATAATCGCACATTTCTTCTACACTCCTTCTCATACACTGCTTGTAAGGCCTCTTGCCCACGACGGTATGCCCTCCGAGACATACGGTTTGTGAGCGGGCCTTATGTCCCGGAGCGGCATACATCGTGCGCATGGGAGCGCACAGCATTACAGATTACAATGATGCTGTGGACGTCGGGCCGCCCGCAGTGCTATTGTCCCGCACTTATATGATCTTCTGAGTGTGGGACATTAGTCCCACGGGCGCCCCGACGTGCACAGCATCATTGTAATCTAAGATGTGTGTGCTCCCGTGCGCACGATCAAAGCCGCTCCGGGACATTCGGACCGTATATCTCAGAGGGCATATGGTCGTGGGCAAGAGGCCTAACAGAGGATGTCCTCTTCCCACCCTAGTTCTACATGTCTCACTCTAAACCTTGGACTTCTCATTTTAGGCCTGAGTTTTTCTATCTTATGTTTCCACTTTATTTTTAAACTATAGAAGAACTACGGCTTTTACTTCTGATACTTCTGAAGTGTTGAGGGACTAAAGGCTCTGCTCGACACCCAAAGGACCTCAATGAGGTATGTCAGTTTCCATCATGGTGTCCAATCTCATGAAATGTGTAACAGAATCTCCAACATGAACGTGAACAGAACCGTAATTAGGACTTTTCACCTCTCCTGACATGCCTGTTTACATTACCCATGTAATAACAATTCTGGGTCATCTATTCTTATGGCTCTATGTTGTGCCATTCCTTTATTATTTCTACTAGAAGTTATGAGTGAATTGCTAGCAGTCTGCTATGAAGGTTCTGATAAGTGTTACCTGTAGGGGTCTGACATTACCCAATCGGTTCTGCCAGTATAATACTGTGCAGGGACACCCCCCCCCCTCTCCATCTGGTAACACCCATCTGGACCTTCATTGCAAATTGCCTGTAACGCATTCATAACTTCTACAAGGAATAATAGAGTCATCTAGAATTGTTATTACATGGGGGATGTTGGATAATATTCAGTTTAATATGTGTCTGTTGTATATGACAAGGAAGCATTGGCCTTCCAACACACTTGATGTCTACAGGGATGTCCGCCAAGGAAAGATGGGCTGTCTATGACACTGCTAATGGATTGTGCTGAGGGTAACTCATGCAATGATTATTTGTCCACACTGCAGCACTATACCGGCCTGCATGGCAGTAGAGGGAGGTTCTGAATCCTAAAGGGGGTTTTAGAAAATAAATTGTTTTTGTACAAAAAATGGTATGTGATCTTCTAATACACTCCATGTTGCAGTCTTTCCTCGTCATTCAGTAGGAACTTTTCTCCTTTACTTCCTGCTCATGTGATGGACACAGGAGCGTGTAATCTGCTGGCGCGTGATCACCCGTCATAGATCCTGGGAGTATTACATCATCAGCTGCAGATAATTTATTATATTGGTAAAGCACACTTCATATATATACTAGATGAGGGAGAGCAGACTAAGATTAGCAGCTTACAATCCCCCGTCATTCATTGAGTACAGCGATCCCTCAAGATAAAACAACCTCAGGATACCACATTTTCAACACACAATGGTCTTTCCAGATATAAATTAGGCGCATTCTCCTACAGCGCAGGGTAAATCAAGACCGGCGCAGAAAGCAGCAGACTTCATAACTCCCCCCTGTGTGTCTCTCATTCAGCAGCCTCCGCCAACCCCCTCTTCTCCCTTCATAGATGTCAATGTGAAAAGCAGGAAAGAAGAAAGCAGCCAGATAAAAGTGGATAGAAGCAATTTTCTTTAAAAAGATACTATATATTACAAAGTTTCTTATAGTCACCTGTGCTATTCATATGGAAAGCTGTTTTATAACAAGGTACGCATTAATATTTCCATCATAAATTCCCATAGCCTGAAGTCCCTTTTAAGCCTACAGCGCTTGTCTCGGATGTCAAACTATCTATGAGCTTTGTAGGATATTGAGCAGCTGAGGGCAATGAACCAAAGGGTAACCAGCAGAATGAAGTAATAATCTCCAGTTCTACACACTGCTGAAGGGGAGGACTACAGAGGAGCACACAGCACAAGGGTGGAGGTGTCTCTAGGCAGTGGCGTAGCTAGAAATGACTGGGCCCCACAGCAAGTTTTTGAATGGGGCCCCCATCCCCCAATAATGTTTTCGCAACCCCTTCCTTTCATGCCGCCCCCATTCCTGTGGCTAGTAAAGATCGCTCTCTCAGACCAGGCCGAACAGCTGTTGCATCCGTTTCCTACACTGTCTATACTGTCACTCTAATGTCATTGTGTAATACTGTTGAGGGGGCCCTGACCAAATCTTTTAGTCCTCCTCCTCCTGGATGGGCCCCTTCTGGGTCAGGGCCCCAAAGCAGCCACTTCCCCTGCTTCCCCTATAGCTATGCCCCTGTCTCTAGGACATGTCACTATTGATTGCAGAAATTTTAGATTATCATGATCTAAACTGTGGATAAAATTGAGGGATTATAATCCAGCACTCAACATACACTGAATATGATAATACATTTGTATGATCTTAAAGGGATTGTCCCACCATAACAGTTTATCACCTATTGTTAGGACACCCACCGATCACAAGAACAGGGGACAGTTGCGCAGAGATACCAAAGTGATGTCCTCAGCAGTCAAGCCCTTACTACCTCTACTGTGGATAGCTGATAAATTGTTATGGTGGGACAACATTTTTAAGAAGATGTATCACCTCTCTTGACATGTCTGTTTTAGCAACTACTTGCATCCCCCATGTAATAATAATTTGGCATATATTCTTTTGACTCTGTGTTGTGCCGTTCCTTTTTTGTTCCTGCTTGAAGTAATGAATGAATTGCCAGCAGTTTGCAATGAAGATCCAGCTGGGTGTTACCAGTTGGGGGTGTGCCCCAGTGCAGTCTGAAACTACCCAATCAGTGCTTCCAGCGTCAGACTGCGCAGGGACACGACCCCAACTGGTAACACCCAGCTGCACCTTCATTGCAAACTGCCAGCAATTCATTCATTACTTCTAGCAGGAATAATAAAGGAATGACACATCATGTAGTCACAAGAATAGATGCCCTAGAATTCTTATTACATGTGGAATGCAATTAGTTACTAAAGGAGACATGTCAGGAGGGGGGACACGTCCTCTTTAAACTGTGCTGACTCATAGCCCCTTTACTCCAGCACAGCAGGTGGAATAATAGTCTCAAATTTCTGATAAGTGGAGCAGGCATAAGTGATCTGTAGTGATACCATGGGCCGCCTCCTGCACATGACCATATCCGTTTTTGTGGTCCGCAAATCACGGATCTGCAAAACACGGATACCGGCCGAGAGCCTGCCACTATTATTTTTTTTTACTCCTTTAATAACGGACAAGAATAGGACATGTTTTATTTTTTTGCGGGTGCCGCGAATCGGACAGCGCATCTTTTGCGGCCTCATTGAGATTTATGGATCCACAACCAACCGAAACCATGTGGACCAAAACTATGGCCGTGTGAATGAGCCCTTATTGTGCTTTCATGAGGCACCATATTCTCCCCAGAGCTTCTAGGGGAAAATAGCGACTCCTTTTATAATTATGTGTTCCTAGGTCCATATTCTGCACTGATTCATCTCTGAATATGTCCTTTGTTTTTGAATTTTGACAAAAAAAAATCATATTTAAAATGAACAGTTCATACTTATTTAACTGTTCCCTCCGCCCAACCCACCCGAGCGTACTTCCTCCTGGAGAATAAAAATTCATTTAAATCAGTTTTTCCCGTATTCTGTGCTAATGATACAGTGGGGTTGGGATCTACTCTGCCTCAACACTGCCATTGTCAGATCTCCAATTTTTCCAGATCTTCATATCTTTATAGCGTGTATAGCAGGGATGCCCTCCAGTTCTGCAAAACTACAAATCCCAGCATGCCCTAATAGGTGTAGGCTGTCCCAGCATGCTGAGAGTTGTAGTTTTGAAACAGCTGGAGGGCCGTGGATTGGGCATCCCTGGTTTAGAGACTGTTTTCCTGACACACAGCTCCAACATGTGGCATATACAGTGCCTTGCAAAAGTATTTACCCCCCTTGACTTTTTTGTATTTTGTTACATTACAGCCTTAAGTTCAATATTTTGTTAATCAGAATTTTATGTGATGGATCAGAACACAATAGTCTAAGTTGGTGAAGTGAGATGAAATGAGAAAAATATATAAATAAAACTATTGTTTAGAAATAGAAAACAGAAAATTGGCCTGTACGTATGTATTCATCCCCTTCGTTAGGAAACCCATAAAAAGCTCTGGTGAAACTAATTACATTCAGAAGTCACATAATTAGTGAAATGATGTCACCTGTGTCACATGATCTGTCATTACATATACACACCCCAGAGGCTGCAACACCTAAGCAAGAGACATCACTAACCAAACACTGCCATGAAGACCAAGGAACTCTCCAAACAAGTAAGGGACAATGTTGTTGAGAAGTACAACTCAGGGTTAGGTTATAAAAGAAAATATCCAAATCTTTGATGATCCCCAAGAGAACCATCAAATCTATTATAACCAGATGGAAAGAACATGGCACAACAGCAAACCTACCAAGAGACGGCCGCCCACCAAAACTCACAGACCGGGTAAGGAGGGCATTAATCAGAGAGGCAGCACAGAGACCTAAGGTAACCCTGGAGGAGCTGCAGAGCTCCACAGCAGAGACTGGAGTATCTGTACATAGGACGACAATAAGCCGTACGCTCCATAGAGTTGGGCTTTATGGCAGAATGGCCAGAAGAAAGCCATTACTTTCAGCTAAAAACAAAAAGGCACGTTATGAGTTTGTGAAAAGGCATATGGGAGACTCCTAAAATGTATGGAGGAAGGTGCTCTGGTCTGATGAGACTAAAATTGAACTTTTCAGCCATCAAAGAAAACGCTATGTCTGGTGCAAACCCAACACATCACATCACCCAAAGAACACCATCCCCACAGTGAGACCTGGTGGTGGCAGCACCGTGCTGTGGGGATGGGACTGGGAAACTGGTCAGAGTTGAGGCAAAGATGGACGGTGCTAAATACAGGGATATTCTTCAGCAAAACCTGTACCCCTCTGTGCGTGATTTGAGGCTAGGACGGAGGTTCACCTTCCAGCAGGACAATGACCCCAAACACACTGTTAAAGCTACACTTGAGTGGTTTAAGGGGAGACATGTAAATGTGTTGGAATGGCCGAGTCAAAGCCCAGATCTCAATCCAATAGAAAATCTGTGGTCAGACTTAAAGATTGCTGTTCACAAGTGCAAACCATCCAACCTGAAGGAGCTGGAGCAGTTTTGCAAGGAGGAATGGGCAAAAATCTCAGTGGTAAGATGTGGCAACTGCTCATAGAGACTTATCCAAAGCGACTTGGAGCTGTGACTGCCGCAAAATGTGGCTCTACAAAGTATTGACTTTAGGGGGTGAATAGTTATGCACATTGACTTTTTCTGTTATTTTGTCCTATTTGTTTTTTGCTTCACAATAAAAAAAAACATCTTCTAAGTTGGGGGCATGTTCTGTAAATTACATGATGCAAATCCTCAAACAATCTATGGTAATTCCAGGTTGTGAGGCACCAAAACACGAAAAAAGTCAAGGGGGTGAATACTTTTGCAAGGCACTGTATACTGAGGACGGGTCATTGGTAGTGGAGAGTAAGGGTTCACTTGGCAGGACGTGTTAAACTATTGTGTCATTTATCTTGACGCCCACATAGAACTTGCATTCCTGGAGGTCTAAAGTCAATCTTATGACCAGGCTCTATGTGCAGATCTGCCAGGCACGGAAGGAAGGCGGCTGGGAATGTAACTGCATGTTTAAACCCTGAGAAATACAGTGATGTGAACACGGACATGAACCCGATCAACAAGTGATGTCTGACCCCGAGCGGTTCTAGGTGGAGCTGCGCCCATGATGGGGCTCACGTATCAATACGGTTGATTGCACAAGATTTGACATTACAAGCAAGTGGATATATTTCTATTTCACAGCACGTTTTGCAAGTGTGCGTTTACATCACTGACCTCCATTCAAAAAAAGCCATTACCTGACACACTTGGCACTTTTTTGGGCCATAGAAAACAAAGGATACTTTAAAGGGCTTGTCCAGAATTTTACTACTAATGGCCAATAGGGCCAACAATATCTGATCAGCGGGGATCTCGGAAGTCGGCAGCAAAACTACATTGTGCGCTGGACGGAGCTGGTCACTGCAGCGCTGCTCCCATTCACTTCAACAGGAGCAGTACACCAGTACCCCCCCCCCCCCCCCCCCCACCAGACACTGGACAGAGCTGTGTAGTTCTGGCGGAGACTTTCGGCACTGGAGCTACTGCAGAACAGCTGATTGACAGGGGGGCCACCGATCAGATACTGGTATCCAGCAGAATCCTGGACAACCTCTTTAAAGGGGTTATCCAATCCTATAAAAAGCCCCCACCCATACGCCGGGCCCCTCCCTGCACCGCTCCTGGTCCCCGCACCACCGCTGATGCTTCTCCCCGTGCACGGATGAAAACATCCTGTGTCAGGGGGAAAGCAGCCGATGGCGGGCGGGGACGAGCCTCCCTAGCATCGCGGGTGAAGCTAGGGAGGCTCGTCCCTGTCCCCACCTGCCATTGGCTGCTCCCCCCCAACATTTTCATCCGCGCATAGGGAGAACCAGCAGCGGCGGTGCAGGGACCAGGAGTGGGGACCCAGGTAAGTATATTCCCTGTGAGGGGCCCGGCATATGGGGAGGCTTTTTATAGGATTGGATAATCCCTTTACATACATGTTCTGCGAAGAAACTTATGGCGGGTGAAGAGGAGGCGGCTTCAATTACTTTAAAACCAGCCGTTTCTTATAAAAACAAACTTTTATAATATGTAAATTAGGTCTCTACCAGCAAGTAGGGCGTCTACTTGCTGGTAGCCGCCGCAAAAAAACCGCCCCCTCGTCGTGTTGCTTGACAGGGCCAGCCGCGATCTCCTCCTCCGGCCGGCCCTGTCAGCATTTCAAAAATCGCGCACCTGTGTTCATTCGGCGCAGGCGCTCTGAGAGGAGGAGGCTCGCATCCTCAGAACTCCCTCAGTGCGCCTGCGCCAATGACATCACCGAAAAAGACGTCATCGGCGCAGGCGCACTGAGGGAGTGCTGAGGAAGCGAGCCTCCTCGTCTCAGAGCGCCTGCGCCGAATGAACACAGGCGCGCGATTTTTGAATCGGCCGGAGGAGGAGATCGCGGCTGGCCCTGTCAATCAACACGACGAGGGGGCGGTTTTTTGCGGCGGCTACCAGCAAGTAGACGCCCTACTTGCTGGTAGAGACCTAATTTACATATTATAAAAGTTTGTTTTTTATAAGAAACGGCTGAAGGAAAGTAAGTAACACCATTATATTTTCATATATCACACTATAAGGAATTTAACTAGCCCCCAAAGAAATATGACTTTAGTGGGGTGACAGAAGCCCTTTAAAGGCTATGAACATGGAAAAAAAGTAGTGAGCAAGTTGAATGCAGCCTCCATTCCTTCTCAGACCCCTCTCTCCTCAATATACAGCTGGTATCGCCATAAGTGTTTTTTTTTTTTTTTTTTTTTTTTTAGGAGGAGAGTTTTTATTGGTATTACTTTGGGCTCCATTTTGGGCAGCACGGTGGCTCAGGGGTTAGCACTGGTGTCTTGCAGCGCTGGGGTCCTGGGTTTCTCCAGGTTCTCTGGTTTCCTCCACAGACATACTGATAGGGAACTTACGTTGTGAGCCCTATTGGGGACAGCGGGTGATAACGTCTGTAAAGCGCTGCGGAAAATGTCAGCGCTATATATAAGAGAGTATAATAAATAACACTAGCACTTCCAGGGTCCGCATTTCCGTTCCCGAAAAAAAATAGAACATGTCCTATTCAAAATGCGGAACGCACATTGCCGTGTCCGTGTTTTGTGAATCTGCAAAACACGTTACGGACGTGTGAATGGATCCACTGAATTCTATGGCCGCTTTCAGACGAGCGTATTAGCAATGCGTATCTGGTCCGGATTTAATGTACCAGAATCCGATGCTAATGTTAATGAATGGAGCTATTCACATGGGTGTATAATTTCCGTCAGTATTTGAAATCCGCGGCATGTCCGAATTTTGTGTGTATTTGTTTCCAAATACTCCATTATAATGTATAGGAGTGCATCCAAAAAATGCATGGAGGAAAGAGTGCGCATGGAAATCCAGATGAAATACTGAAGCAACACTGATGGTATATGATCAGGATCCTGAGCCAGAATACTGACGGATTTCAATACGCTCGTCTGAAAGCGGCCTATGGGTAACAGCACACGATGCGGATTCTGGGAGAAAAACAGCAGCCTAATAAAGTATCAGCCAATGAACAAAATTTGCCAAATCTCCTGTACACATGGCACACCGCTGTGCGAACTTTAAAATCCGTAGAATGTCAATTGTATATGCGACTCTACACCTTATATATAGTGGGTTTTTCCCCCCCCCTAGACTTCCATGGGGTTGCTAAAATAAAATCCACACCAAAAACTGCAAAAAAAAAACCGCAAAAAACCTCCATGATAAATAGAGCAGTTTTATGTGCGGGTTCTCTTGCGGTTTTCATGTGGATTTTCCGCACACCAATCCGCAACATGTGCAGGCAGCCTATACTGTATGTATATTCAGACGCCCATGCGGGCAGGGGGCGCGCTCTCTATTCAGCGGGTCCGCGGACAGCGCAGCCTTCCAGGTGCACTCCAGTTTTTCATTGATCCATTGCTTAGAAAACTACAAAACAGATATGAGAAAAAAGGCGAAAAGAAAAGCGAAAAGACTGCGGATGCAGAACTGGGATGTAAACTGGTTTGACTATTTCTGCAAACTGGACACGTACATGTGTATAAGGCCGCTCAACCGTATTTTTGGTCCGCGTCTGATCCGAATTTGTTTGCGGATCGCACACAGACCCATTTTAAAAAAAAAAATTGTGGCTGTTTCACAAATCAGTCCTATTTTTGTCCATTCCTATAGAGAAACTGCGACGCGCACACGGACATATCGTGGTTTGCGGACCGTGAAACTGATATGGTCGTATACGCATGAGGCCTCAAGCCTAAATATGTACAAGAGATATGACATTGGCACACATGACAGTCACTACAGGTGTGTATATGTATATCTGCATGTTCTATGTATATAAAGCGTGTTTTACCCAGCCAGCTCCTGCTCTGCTCCGGCACACTGTCAGCGATCCTGCCCCTGACTACCGTACTGTGTGCACAGAGACAGTGGACTCTGGACTCATAAACCCCGGGATTGTGTGATGCATTCATCTCCCTGCCCGCACTGATACAACAGGTTGCTGCTGCTGTCAGGCGCGGGACACGCCCTTCATATGTCAATCATCTGCAGTCCACGCCCATCCAGGTATTCTCCGCCTAGCCACGCCCCGAGCATTCCCTTGCGCGTGTCGTCATCACGCAGTGACGTCATTAGGATGCGTCCGGTAGTTCTGTTTTGATTGCCGAGTGACGCGTACTGTGTCCTGTCATGCAGTCATGGCTGGAGGGCTGTGCTTGTGCGGCGTGTTACGGTGAGTGGCTCGGTAATGACAGGGCACTGCCGCCTCCTGCTGGTGGTCGCCAGGCCACAATGAGTTGCTGTTATGGCTATACATGAATCTCATGTGACTTTTCTTCTTCTATGTTTCCCCCTCCAGCGTGCTGACGTCACTCTTCGTCCCTGCGCTCGTCGCCAGCATCACTGTCACCCTCCTGATATTCCTTGTTCTCCTCGGTGTCCGCTTGTGGATTGGGAAGAAGAAAAAAGCATCCGCGCAGCTCGGCAAAGATGGCAGAGAGCAGAAAGTAGTGGCGTTCTTTCACCCCTACTGCAATGCAGGAGGCGGCGGTGAAAGGGTGCTGTGGTGCGCGCTGCGCGCTTTACAAAAAAGGTATATTATTAAGTGTGAGGGTGCTGATAGTCAGACTTGTAAAGACAATGGGGGTATATCACTAGGATATGCCCCCATTGTCTGATATGTGCAGGTCCCACCTCTGGGACCCGCAACTACAAGGAGAACGGAGTGGAGAAAGTCGAGGAGTGTGCACTGCGCATGCGCAGTCGTCCTCCGTTTATTTCTATGGAGCCGCCGAAAATAGCTGAGCGTTGGCTCAGCTATTTCCGTCGGCCCCATAGAAATGAAAGGGAGCGGTGGCCTCTCATGTTCGGTGCGCTCCCATTCACTTCGATGGGGGAGGCGGGCAGCTGCGCCTGGTGGTGGACTGACCCTAGGAAACCCAGGGTCCTCCAGCCACAACTCTCCCCGGCTCCGTTCTCCGTGCAGGTCCGGCACCTAACAGATAATGGGGGCATGTCCTAGCGATATACCCCCGTTGTCTAAGATGGCATAACCCCTTTAAGTACTTACACTTAAAGGGTCACTGAGTTTTCCTATAACGTTCTATATGTTATAGAAACATGTCAAAAGCCTTTTTTTTTTTTTGGTGGGGGTCTGAGTGACCACCGCCTATCGCTAGCACAAGGCGAGAGAAGGGTCCACATATCAGCCATTCTCTCATCTTGTTATAGGGATTGGTGGGGGGTCTCGGGACTCAGGTTTTCTAAAAACTTGGGGACCCTTTAATTGATACCATTAGTGGACATTGTTGATTTAAAGGGATATTATGAGGCTGTCATTTAATTATCATTATGTAAGAACATTCAAATGGTTTTCCCACTAATGGGGTCCCTCATACTAGTGGAGAGGCATAGCTGGCTGACAGCACTAGTAAATACGTGCCCTCCCCAAGAAGTAACACGTTTGGACAACTCATTGCACCAATCCTCTGTTATTGTATAATTCGACAACTGGGTGTTACCATTTCCCTGTCAATAGAATGTGTCACAGTCTGACACTCGGATTGGATAGTGTCAGATTGTGCAGAGACGTGCCCAGTTGTCGAGTTACTCATACATTTCTAGGAGGAATAAAAAAGGAATGGCACAATGCAGAGCTTTTGTTTTATGAGGAATAAGAGTAGATACAAGAGAGGTGCCAGGTTTTCTTTATTTTTAGTGTAATGAATCTAATATGGACACGGCAGTATTACAGTAATCCATATGGGAAAGATACAAAATATCCAACTGCTGTCAAGAGATGCAGTAGATTACCAAGTTGTTGAGTTGTGAGTATTTAAAGGGGTATTCCGGTAAAGTGACTTAATTTTTGAAAAACTTCATTAAGGCTGCAAACTGTGACCCAACCAGAACCCATACATATAACCAGAGCTTCCATTTACCTTGCAGTCCATTTGGCTAGCTCCTGTGTGAGCCTGCAACACACTGAGTGTCATGGCGCCTGATCTTCCCTCACATAACCAGGGCCGTCTTTACCAAGGGGCAAAAGGGGCAGCTGCCCTGGGCCCAGTTGCTCCTGGGGGGTCCAAGGCAGCTGCCTCTTGAGCCCTGCTAGCTACTGCCCCGGGTGTCAGGCTGTCGGCTACACAGGCATAATGATCTAGGTTCTAGGACCTTAATGAGTTGTGATCTAGGACCTTAATTACATCATTACCATGTGACCAGTAACCTAGCAATTACTGGTCACATGGCTATGAGGTCATCACAGGTCCTACTGAGTGTTGCAGAAGTTAACTGTGGAGCTTTTTTGTGTAAAGATTACATCAGAAAAAGGTGACAGGGGCTGTTATGTTAATATACTGTAAACTACTGTATAGTGGGGTGCTGTATATTGTGTGGTGGGCTGTATATTGTGTGGTGGGCTGTATACTGTGCGGGGCCTGTATAGTGGGGGGGGGGGGGCTATACTGCTGTACTGTATAGTGTGGAGTGCTATACTGCTGTACTGTATAGTGTGGGGGGCTGTATCGTGTATAGTTTGGGGTGCTGTATACAGTGAGGTGTTGTATACCGTGAGGTGCTGTATACTGTGGGCTGCTATACTGCTCTACTATATACTGTGGGGTACTGTATAGTGTGGGGTGCTAAACTGCATACTGTGTGGTGCTGTATACTATAGGGTGCTATACTGCATACTGTGTGGTGCTGTATACTATAGGGTGCTATACTGCATACTGTGGGGTGCTGGTGTGCACTGTAACACTAGGGTGAGCCGAGCCCTGGTCTCCTTCCTGCAGAGCGGTGCCCACTTCCAGCCTGAGCCCAGCTGCCCCGAGCACTGGTCCTGAGCCGCTGGAGTCTTCAGAACTGGAAGTATTTACAGTCATTCACTGTACTCTACCAGATGTGTGGATTTTTTGTGTGTGTGTTGTGGTGGAGGGCGTGATTGCATGCTAAGGTGTGGGAAGGCGAGATCCAGGGGGCCCAAGTAAATTTTTGCCCAGGGTCCAATCAATATTAAAGACGGCCCTGCACATAACTACAATCCCCACAATCCCTAGCTTTCCTGCTGTGAGTGTTGCTGTTTACTGATTGGCTGCCTGATATCACAGTCCGGTCACGCCCCCTCTACCCAGTAATCTCCAGCACACTGACACGCCCTTTGTTTCACAAGATATTTAGCAAGAGAATTGATAGCAACACACTGAGCATGCTCGACCTAACAAAGGATCAGAACTACAGGTCGATTCCATTGTTTTTATGAGGAAACACAGTGGGAAGCAGAGGAAGAAGCAACTTTTTTAACTACTGAACAGTAAATATGTGAAATTTACATTATTTTAGGAAATTACTAGAGATGAGCGAATTTCAGGTTATGAAATTCGTTCGCTTCATTTACTGGTAAAAGGTGAAGTGCGTTACGGATTCCGTTACCATGGACCATAACGCAATTCTGTGACGGAATGCATAACGAAATGCCTTTTAGAGGCATTCCGTTATTCATTCCGTCATAATAGAAGTCTATGGGCTGCAAAACGGATCCATCCCATTTCCGTTATGCAGGGGGAGTCCTCTTTTGCATAATGGAAACGGGACGGATCCGTTTTGCAGCCTATAGACTTCTATTATGACGGAATACCTCTAAAGGCATTCCGTCATAGAATTGCGTTATGGTCCGTGGTAACGGAATTCATAACGCACTTCACCTTTTACTTGTAAACGAAGCGTGAACGAATTTCATAACCTGAAATTCGCTCATCTCTAGTAATTACTGAACATTAGTCTAAAACAGTTATATTTATGGTAACCGGAATACCCCTTTAAAGGGAACCTGTCGGGTGTCTTCTGCCCTATCTGAGAGCAAGTTTTTACAGTGGGAGAGAAGCTGAGCTCTTTAGTTTATAGGTTTATGTGATCTGGTAAATCCTTACAGGACTCCTAAAGCCTCATGGAACACGGTCCGTGAGATACCGGACAGCGTCATTGGTTGCTATGATGCCGTGCGCTCCTGCAATGCCAGTTCGGTATCTCACGGACCGTGTTCCACGGACGTCTCCATGAGGCTTAAGAGAGAAAGAGTGTCCTGTTTACCCACACATAGTGATTGATGGCCTTCTATTTACACACTGATGCAGGGAGAGCTGTCTGTCATCATGTTTTGGGGGAAGGGGGAAGGGAATCAGGACTCTTCCTGTCTTTCCAAGCAGTCCTGTCAGGATTTACTCTGCTTTTTATTCAGTAATCCTGCTCCAAATCACCCTCTATATTGCAGAGCTCAGCTTCTCTCCCTCTATCAGGTTCTGCTCTCAGATAGGTCAGCAGAAATCACTTGACAGGTTCCCTTTAGGGTACATGCACACGTTCAGGATTCATGTGCCGAGAATCCGCACTGAAATCCGGATTTGCATGCAGGATTTTCTGCACGCAATCCTGATCGTGTGCATTTAGCGCTAAGGATTTACCGCTACTTCATTTTAATATATGAAGGCAATTATTGATTTTATCAGTTATACCGTGAAGAAGGCTTGAGCTCCATTTCTGCTCTGTTCCCACAATAGCTATATGTTCAGCGTATACACTCACCTAAAGAATTATTAGGAACACCTGTTCTATTTCTCATTAATGCGATTATCTAGTCAACCAATCACATGGCAGTTGCTTCAATGCATGTAGGGTTGTGGTCCTGGTCAAGACAATCTCCTGAACTCCAAACTGAATGTCAGAATGGGAAAGAAAGGTGGGCTACAACAGCAGAAGACCCCACCGGGTACCACTCATCTCCACTACCAATAGGAAAAAGAGGCTACAATTTGCACGAGCTCACCAAAATTGGACTGTTGAAGACTGGAAAAATGTTGCCTGGTCTGATGAGTCTCGATTTCTGTTGAGACATTCAAATGGTAGAGTCCGAATTTGGCGTAAACAGAATGAGAACATGTATCCATCATGCCTTGTTACCACTGTGCGGGCTGGTGGTGGTGGTGTAATGGTGTGGGGGATGTTTTCTGGGCACACTTTAGGCCCCTTAGTGCCAATTGGCCATCGTTTAAATGCCATGGGCTACCTGAGCATTGTTTCTGACCATGTCCATCCCTCATAACCACCATGTACCCATCCTCTGATGGCTACTTCCAGCAGGATAATGCACCGTGTCACAAAGCTCGAATCATTTCAAATTGGTTTCTTGAACATGACAATGAGTTCACTGTACTAAAATGGCCCCCACAGTCACCAGATCTCAACCCAATAGAGCATCTTTGGGATGTGGTGGAACGGGAGCTTCGTGCCCTGGATGTGCATTCCTCAAATCTCCATCAACTGCAAGATGCTATCCTATCAATATGGGCCAACATTTCTAAAGAATACTATCAGCACCTTGCTGAATCAATGCCTTGCTGAATTAAGGCAGTTCTGAAGGCAAAAGGGGGTCGAACATCGTATTAGTATGGTGTTCCGAATAATTCTTTAGGTGAGTGTGTGTATATATAGATATAGAGTCAGGAGGAGCTATGTACATCAACACCACGCATCCCTGCTAATCAGCTGTTTCGAGGTACTCTGGCACTAGAAGTAGTTGCCAGAATGTCACAGCTCCTTCCACTGTGTAGTGTAAGGCCCAATTCACATGACCACATCCGTTTTGCAGCACGCAAATTGCAGATCCGCGCAACACAGATACCAGCTGTGTGTGTGTGTCCTGCACATTCTGCCCTATGTTACAAATGCCTATTCTCGTCCACAAAATGGACAAGAATAGGACATGTTCTGTCTTTTTTGCAGGGCCCCGGAACGGATGTACTGATGCGGACAGCATACAGTGTGATGTCCGCATTTTTTGTGGCCCCGTTGAAATGAATGGGTCCAACAAAGATACGGTCGTGTAAATGGGGCCTAGCATTGCTGATTACTGTAGCGCTGCTCCTATTGTAGTGAATGGAGCAATACTGCAGTAACCTGTGAACCGCACAATGGACAGAGCCGTGTAGTCCCTGCACCAGCGCTACACGGGAACAGCTGATTAGTGGTGGTTCAAGGTCCCCCCCCGCTGATCAGATATTGATGGCGTATCATGAGGATTGCCCATCAATATAAATAACCCTGAAATACCCTTTAAATAATGCCATAGATTTTGGTTTGAATGTTTTTTATTTATTTCATTTTGCAGGTATAAAGATGCCATATATGTTGTTTACACCGGCGACAAAGACGTCTCGGGAGAAGAGATCCTCGCTGGGGCAGGCGGCAGGTTTAATATAAAGTTATCCTACCCTGTTAAGTTTGTCTTCTTGGATAAACGTTACCTGGTAGAAGACAGACTGTACCCACATTTCACCCTGCTGGGACAGAGCTTGGGCTCCATTCTGTTAGGCTGGGAGGCTCTGGTGAAATGCGTGCCTGATGTTTATATTGATTCCATGGGCTATGCATTTACATTGCCTTTATTCAAATACCTGGGGGGCTGTCGTGTGGGCTGCTACGTGCACTACCCAACCATCAGCACAGACATGCTGTCTATTGTCCGGGACCACACCGCTCGGTTCAACAACGCTGCGTTCATCTCCAACAACCCTGTCCTGAGCAGGCTGAAGCTGATTTACTACGTCTTGTTTGCACTTATTTACGGCTGGGTTGGATCCTGCAGCGATATGATAATGGTTAACTCCACGTGGACCTTCAACCATGTCTTGGATTTGTGGAAATGCAGCGATCGCATCAGCATCGTTTATCCACCTTGTGATGTGCAGACGTTTTTAGATATTGAACTGAGTCAGAAGCACGAGTTAAAAAAACACTCTGTGGTGTCTATCGGCCAGTTCAGGCCGGAGAAAGACCACAAACTGCAGATCCGGGCATTTAGTACTTTGCTGGCAAAGAAGACTCCAGAGGAAAGAGCAAATCTGAAGCTCATTCTTATCGGGGGGTGTCGCAACGAACAAGATGAGCTCCGAGTGTCCGGGCTGAAGAAGCTCGCTGCGGACTTGGGAGTTCCTGTAGAGTTTAAAGTTAACATTCCCTTTGACGACCTGAAGACGCATCTGGGTGAAGCCACCATTGGTCTCCATACAATGTGGAATGAGCACTTTGGAATTGGTAAGAACCTCTTGGGGTGTTTTAGTTTTTAATGTGGTTTGGGCCTAGAATTACATGAATAACATGTGAAAGGGGTTGTGCCACTGTCTATGTAAAAACCATAGACATGAATAGAGTGGTGGCATTTTTGGTAGATTTTATTATTTTCCCTTATAACATGGTTATAAGGGAAAATAATAGCATTCTTAATACAGAATGCTTAGTAAAATGTCCATTGAGGGGTTAAAAATAATAAACAAATTTAACTCGCCCCATCCACTTGATCGCATAGCGCAGGGCTGGCCAACATGCGGCCCTCCAGCTGTTGTAAAACTACAATTCCCACCATACCCTGCTGTAGGCTGTCTGGGCATGCTGGGAGTTGTAGTTTTGCAACAGCTGGTTGGCCATCCCTGGCGTAGCGGATCTCCTCTTCTTTCTACTTTCTTCAGGACCTGGCTAAAGGACCTTTGACGTCACTGCACTCATCACATGCTCCATCACCATGGTGATGGATCATGTGATGAGCACAGTGACGTCACCACAGATCCTTTTCATCAAAAAATAAAGACATGCCAGGCTGAGCGTTCAAGTGGATTAAGGTGAGTTTATTAATAGTTTTTTTATTTTTTACCCCTCTATCACTATTTTACTAAGCATTCTGTATTAAGAATGCTATTATTTTCCCTTATAACCATGTTATAAGGAAAAATAATAAAGATCGGGTCCCCATCCTGATCGTCTCCTAGCAACCATGTGTGAAAATCGCACCGCATCCGCACTTGCTTGCGATTTTCACGCAGCCCTATTCACTTCTATGGGACCTGCATTGAGTGAAAATCACACAATATAGAGCATGCTGCCATTTTCATACAACGCACCAGTGATGCGTGAAAATCACCGCTCATGTGCACAGCCCCATAGAAATGAATGGAGCCGGATTCAGTGCGTTCGCCTCGCGGACTGCACCCGCACAGAATTCTCGCCCGTGTGAAAGGGGCCTAAGAGTCACAAGTTATTGTGCTTGCCACTAATTTATAAGAAGAGTTAATTATTTCTGTACCTTAAATAATCCCTTGTTAGCAGGGTCCCTTAAAGGGTTATTTCCATTTCTAAAATGCTGGTATATTAGTAGGATGTGTTATCACTTTATGGTCAGTGAGGGTCTGACCACTAGGATCCCTGGCCATCTGGGGAATTAAGGGGTAGATAGCATTCTGGCCCCTTAGTTTTTACCTGGCGACCCAGCTGGGCAAGGACCCTGTGCTCGTCCCCATTCACAAGTGGACATTCATTGTTAGGATGATCTGTGACGGTGCTAGAGGTCAGAACCCCATATCCTGGCCCATCTTTGATGAGCCGATCACAGGTTGTCCACATGCTGAACGCTCCAGGACTCGGGATTCTCTAGTTGGGTATTTGATAATAAGAATGCTAGTTCTACACCAGACTATTACTTTAATGAATAACTCCATCTATATAACAACTAACCTTTCATGTGATACTTACCTTTACAGGAGTGGTTGAGTGCATGGCAGCGGGAACAATCATTTTAGCTCATAACTCTGGAGGACCCAAACTGGACATTGTGATCCCGTATGAAGGACATGACACCGGCTTTCTGGCAGACAGTGAGGAGAGCTATGCTTCTGCTATGGACCGCATCCTGGCGATGTCTGAAGACAGCCGACTACAGATCCGGCAGAATGCTAGACGCTCGGTTTCTAGATTCTCTGACCAGGAGTTTGAAGTCAATTTTATCTCTGCTACAGAGCTTCTATTTAAATAGGGCAGGCCTCTTGGTGAAGGTTATGTGTATATAGTGTGGTCAACCGGAAGGAAGGGTGTAAAATATTTTTGTATTGAACCGATAATGTATATTAAATGTGATTAACTCCTCAGCTACTATATGTATTCTTCATAGTTGTTTCTTATGTTTTTTTTTTATAGCTGAAAATGGAAGGTGGACACTATACTGTTTAAAAGGGATAGTTCAGTTTCAGTAGGTTCACATGCTTCGGATTGATAGTGCTCAAATTTGTCTCCTGGTAGCAATTAGTAATATAATAATAGAATACAGTTTAAAAGGGAACCTGTCACCGAACTGAGGGCAGCATGATATAGTGACATACTTTGTTATTTTAGAGGTCTGTCACTTTTCAGCTCGCAGTCATTACTTTTATAGTACTGACATGACGAACCTGGCAATGCACACCAGCTCTGCGAGGGAGAGGAGTCCGATGAGACTCGCTGGCACTGCCCTCCATATAACTGGCAGGTTTCTTTTCCCCTCCCCCACGACAGCACCACTGAGAGATGGCTCCTCCTCCATGGACAGGAAACCTGTAGCATAAAAAGGTGGAGCCACTCTCCCACCTCCAGTGAGGTTTCCTGTCCCTGGAGCAGGAGACTTGTAGTGTTTTCTTTTCAGGGACCCATGGCTTGGAAATCCTAGGAGAGCCTAGAGAGCCATGGGTCACGCCAGCCCTTACCAGTGGTTCACTGAGGGACGGGAGTTGGTCCGGGCCGGCTGCTGATCCTGGGGCTGAGGGCACCGGTCCCTCAAAGGAGAGGCCCGAGTGCTGCCGCAAGACAGGCGGCGAGAGGGAACAAGCCAAAGGGCTGTTTTCCCTGGATGCGCACCCAGCGGGGACTGCGGGCGAAGGCCGGGCAGTGGAGCATGTCGGAGCGCCAAACCGGAAGTCGCAGGAGTGACGTCAGCTTTGACGTGCGTTCCACTGACGACTTCCGGTTCCAGGCCGGATATGTAAGTACCCATGCATTCCAGCAGATCGGAACACAGCAGGACGGAGGAGGAGTGGAGTGGATAGCTGTGCTCTCACCTGATTACCAGAGCTTTGCCAGTTGTTTTTTGCCTGCAGCAGACTGAGAGGTTGGCGGCATCTTAAAGGCGCTCCCAGGGAACATGCGGAACTCTCGGAGGAGAGGTGCTGTTCCCTGCAGCATATTGATTTCAGTATTCTCTATACCTCCAGGATAAGTATGGAGGAGGAAAAGAGACCTGAGGAGACGGAACCAGAGAAGCAGCCGGTATAAGACGGACTCTGGATGGGGTAAGACAATGAGTTTTGTTAAATCACTGATTTGTGTCCCCTTGTTGGTTATAGATGGCAGCTAAAAAAGCTGCATCTAAGAGAAAAAACAAAGAGTGCGCTCTGTGTAGATGCCCTTTGTCAACGTCCTATAATAAGAAGTTATGTCAGGACTGTATTGAAAGAACCTTGGCGGAGGAATCCCCCAATCTGATGCGGGACATTAAGAATCTCATTAAAACAGAGGTTAAGGAATCCCTTAAGACAGCGAAAAAGTCAAAGCCGGTAGATAAAACAGACTCAGAGCCAGAGTCGGTTAGCGAAAATGAGGGGGATGACAGATCGGAAGATTCATCATTCGCGGAGGAGGAGCAGGAGAAGAAATTCCTGTTCCCAGTATCTGATACTGAAAAATTGTTAAAAACAATTAGAGCGACATTAGAGCTGGAAGACGCCAAAGAAGATAGGTCGGTTGCAGATGTAGTCTTTGAAGGATTACGGGAAAAAAAGAGAAGATGTTTCCCCTTGCATAAGAGCGTATCCGCACTGATAGAAAAAGAGTGGAAAAAACCTGATAAGAAGGCCTTTATTAGTAAAAATTTTAAAAGAAAATACCCGTTCGAGGAAGAAGCTTCTACTTCGTGGGATAAAGCGCCAAAGTTGGACGTAGCCATTTCAAAAGTATCCAGAAGATCTTCATTGCCGTTTGACGACATGGGTTTTTTGAAGGATCCGCTGGATAAGAAGATAGATTCTTGCCTGAGGAATACCTGGGAAGCATCCACTGCCTCCTTTAGGCCCAGCATTGCAGCAACCGTTACTGCTAGGTCCCTAGCATTATGGCTGGAGAGGTTAGAAGGTCAGTTAAGGGATAAATGCCCTAGAGACCAGATATTGAATTCACTTCCGACCCTACAGAAGGCTGTGGACTTCCTATAAGACGCCTCGGTAGAGGCAGTTCGTCTAGCAGCCAGGTCAGCTTCCACCTCTAATTCCGCCCGTAGGGCCCTCTGGCTTAAGAACTGGAGAGAGGGCGATATAGCCTCTAAACAACGCTTATGTAGCCTTCCCTGTCAGGGACAGTTTTTATTCGGTCCTGAGTTAGATGCTCTTCTAGAGAAGGCGGCTGATAGGAAGAAGAGAATGCCTCAGGAGTCTTCCTTTTCGCAGTTCAGGCCTTATAGACGTCCCTTTCAGAACGCCCCTAGATCTCAGGGAAGAAGACAGCCGGGAGATAGAGATCAGTTTCCCAGGCCAAAGGGCTCAGGAGGTAGAGGCTTTATGTTTGGAGGTTCCTCTTCCTCTCAGAAAGATAAATCTTCTAAAAAGTGACGCCAGGTTACAGGTAGGGGGAAGACTAAGGTTCTTTCCCTCTGCCTGGAGAGAAGTCGCAGGAAGGTGGGTGTACGACATTGTTACAGAGGGCTTAAAGTTGCAGTTTCAGGGTCATTGTCCACAGAGGTTTGTGGTAACAAAAGAGTCCAGACAGTTATCAAAAGAGGTAGATCTACTAATAGAGAAAAGGGTGTTAGCCCCGGTACCAAGAGCAGAGCAGGGAGTGGGTTTCTACTCCACGCTGTTCTTGGTCAAAAAACCAGACGGTTCCTTCCGAACAATTATAAATTTGAAACATTTGAACAGATACCTAAAGATAAAAAAGTTCAAGATGGAGACCATAAAATCAGCGATTCATTTAGTTTTCCGGGGTTGTTTTATGGCGGTAGTAGATCTAAAGGATGCATATCTTCATATCCCGATGCATCCCTTTTTTCAGAAGTTCCTGAGAGTGGCGGTTACGGAGGGTACCAGTATCAGACACCTTCAGTTCCAGGCCATGCCCTTTGGCCTATGTACGGCCCCGAGAACCTTTACCAAGGTGATGGCGGAAGTAGCGTCCTTCATTCGAAAGGAGGATGTTTTATTCCTCCCTTACCTGGACAACCTCTTGATCATTGCAGAATCATGGGAGACATGTCAGAAGTCAATACGGACAGTGATTCGGATCCTGGAACAGCTGGGATGGATGATCAATTCCAAAAAATCCAGGTTGGAACCCAGCACAAGTCAGATATTTCTGGGACTTCGGTTGGATTCTCTGCAGCAAAGGACTTTTCTTCCAGCAGAGAAGATAGAGAAGATCCAGAACGAAGCCGGGAGGGCTCGGCAGAACCCAGAAATTTCAGTCCGGAAAGCAATGTCTTTGTTAGGATTAATGACGGCCTGTATTCCAGCAGTCCGTTGGGCCCAGTTTCATTCAAGGATATTGCAATGGGAAATATTGAATTGGACGAAAGGAGATAACGTTAGACTCCCAGATATGTCTCAGCCAGAGGACTCTGATCTCCCTCAATTGGTGGCTGGAGTTACGAAATTTAGACCAGGGTATTCCATGGAGTTACCCCAATCCAGTGGTGATCACTACGGATGCCAGCCCTTGGGGATGGGGGGCTCATTTCCAGGGTCAAGTGAGGCAGGGAATCTGGTCCCCGTTACAGAGACAGTTCTCGTCCAACAGGAAGTAATTAAGGGCGGTGTTGTTGGCTTTACGAGCAGCTCGGCCAGGACTCCAGCACCAACATGCCAGAGTAATGTCAGACAACAGAACAGTAGTTTCGTATCTGAACCGCCAGGGAGGTACCAGATCCCTATCTTTGATGAGGGAGACAGGGATGATATTCTCAGAATTTCAGGAGGAACTAACCCATATATCTGCCCTACATATAAGGGGGGTAGAGAATGTCCAGGCCGACTTCCTGAGCCGTCATCGTTTAAAGCAGGGGGCGTGGTCCCTGAATCAGGCCATATTTGCAAAGATTGTGGATCTATGGGGAGTACCAGATATAGATCTATTTGCTACCAGGGAGAACAGACAGGTAGAAAGGTTTTGCTCCCTCAGTCCCTACGAATCCCCTTATGGGATAGATGCCTTTCTCCTGGATTGGAGATTCCGTCTGGGATATGCTTTCCCCCCCCTTCAGCTCCTACCCAGAGTTCTCAGGAAGATAAGGGAAGAGAGGTCGAACCTAATAGTCATCGCCCCCTTTTGGCCAAGGAGAGCCTGGTTCTCTCTACTCAGATCCATGTCAATAGCGGAGCCATGGGTTCTTCCCGACATTCCGGATCTCCTGAGGCAGGGCCCAGTGATACATCCAGAGGTAAGGTCCCTGCACCTTACGGCATGGAGATTGAGAGGGTGCACCTGATTAAGAAAGGCTTCTCTGAGGCCTTGACCTCCACCATTGTTAGTATTAGGAAGAGGGTAACAAATACCATTTATGCAAGGATATGGAAAAGATTTCTTTCCTTTTCAGGTCGGGACACTGATGTTTGGCCTGAGAAGGTTTCCACAAAACAGGTCTTAGAATTTCTACAAAGAGGTCTGTCATTAGGTTTGGCCAAGAGCACTTTGAGGGTACAGGTTTCGGCCCTCTCGGGCCTATGTGGTAGAAGTCTGGCTATGGATCCCTGGATAGTCAGGTTCTTTAAGGCAGTTGATAGGGTTGCGCCTGTTAGGGGTCCTAGGTTTCCCCCCTGGGATTTGAACTTAGTCTTAAAAGCCTTGACCAGTCCCCCCTTTGAGCCTATGATGGAAAGTTCTATTAAAAATCTTACTTTAAAGTTAGTCATGCTAATAGCATTAACGTCAGCCCGTAGAGTTAGCGAGCTTCAGGCACTGTCCATCAACTCCCCATTTATGTCCATACGTGAGGATAGAGTGGTTCTTAGGCCAGATCCAAAGTTCATTCCCAAGGTACCTTCCAAGACTAACAGGTTGCAGGAGATTGTCTTGCCAGTCTTTTTTCCAGACCCTAAAAATGAGGAAGAAGATAGATGGCACTTACTGGATGTGAAAAGATGCCTGATCCATTATCTGGAGAAATCAAAAGATTGGAGGAAGACCTCTTCCTTGTTTGTATTATACGCTGGGGCTCGAAAAGGTAATACGGCCTCCAAGAGTACTATTGCTAGGTGGATACGAGAACTTATTTCCCTAGCCTACTCGTGTTCTGGTCTTTCCCCTCCACTGTCACTGAAGGCTCACTCTACCAGGGCAATGTCTACTTCCTGGGCAGAAAGATCTAATGTCTCTATTGACCAGATCTGTAGGGCAGCCACATGGGCTTCTCCTTCTACTTTCTATAGGCACTATAGACTTCAACTTGACTCTGTCTCTGACCTCCTCTTTGGTACTAAGGTGTTAGAAGTGGTCACCCTCCCTTGAATTCTATGTAATCTCTCTCAGTGGTGCTGTCGTGGGGGAGGGGGAAAATGATGATTACACTTACCGGTAATCGGATTTTCCTGACCCCACGACAGCACCCGTCTAATTCCCTCCCTAAGGTGGTGGTGGGTGAAAAAATTCACGTGGTGATGCAAAAAAAAAAAAAAAAGGTGTATATATGTATGGTATTAATCAAAAGGGGAGTCCCTCTCATGCTCTGTAAACCCACTGAGGTGGGAGAGTGGCTCCACCTTTTTATGCTACAGGTTTCCTGTCCATGGAGGAGGAGCCATCTCTCAGTGGTGCTGTCGTGGGGTCAGGAAAATCCGATTACCGGTAAGTGTAATCATCATTTTCCTGTTATGCATAGGGAAAAAATTGCCAATCATGGTTAGCAGGCGGCACCAGGAGTCTCATCGGACTCCTCTCCCTCGCAGAGCTACTGTGCATTGTGAGGTTAGTCACTTCAGTACTATAAAAGTACTAACTGCCAGCTCAAAAGTGACAGACCTCTGAAATCGGCAGCACGTCTGTAACTATACTATGCTGCCCTCAGCTCAGGTGACAGGCTCCTTTTAATATCTGTTGTGTTATGGAATGAATACAGATAAAAATACATATTTTTCTTACAAATGGAGCAATAAGTCACAGCAGATATAAAGCGGGTGGTTATTAATGGTACACACTCAGATTGGGTCACTGTCACTAGTGGAGTACCTCAGGGGTCAGTATTGGGCCCTATTCTCTTCAATATACTTATTCATGATCTTGTAGAAGGCTTGCATAGTAAAATATAAATTTTTACAGATGACACTAAACTGTGTAAAGTAAACAACACTGAAGAGGACATTATACGGCTACAGAGGGATCTGGATAGATTGGAGTCTTGGGCAGAGAAGTGGCAGATGAGGTTTAACATTGCCAAATGTAAAGTTATGCACATAGGAAGGAATAATGCAAGTCACTAAAATGGTAAAACACTGACACGCATAACACTGACACGGAAAAGGACTTAGGAATTTTAGTGAACAGAGAACTAAGCTGTAGAAACCAGTGTCAGGCAGCTGCTGCCAAGGCCAGTAAGATAATGGGTTGCATCAAAAGGGGCACAGATGCCCGTGATGAGAACATAGTCCTGCCACTTTGCAAATCACTGGTCAGACCACACATGGAGAACTGTGTACAGTTCTGGGCTCCTGTGAACAAGGCAGTCATAGCAGAGCTGGAGAGGGTCCAGAGGAGGGCAACTAAAGTAATAATTGGAATGGGAGGACTACAGTACCCTGAAAGATTATCAACATTAGGGTTATTCACTTTAGAAAAAAGACAACTGAGGGGAGATCTAATTAATATGTATAACTATATCAGGGGTCAGTACAGAGATCTCATCCATCATCTATTTATCCCCAGGACTGTTACTGTGACGAGGGGACATCCTCTGCGTCTGGAGGAAAGAAGGTTTGTACACAAACATAAAAGAGGATTCTTTACGGTAAGAGCAGTGAGACTATGGAGCTCTCTGCCTGAGGAGGTGGTGATGGTGAGTTCACTAAAAGAGTTCAAGAGGGGCCTGGATGTATTTCTGGAGGGTAAAAATATATTACACGTTATAGTTATTAGATTTCTGGAGAAGGGTCAGTGATCCAGGGAGTTATTCTGATTGCCTGATTGGAGTCGACTAAGAATTTTTCCACTAAAATGGGGAAGATGGCTTCTACCTCACAAGGCTTTTTTTTTTTTTTTTTTTTTTTTGCCTTCCTCTGGATCAACTTGGATAACAGGCCGAACTGGATGGACAGATGTCTTTTTTTCAGCCTTACAAACTGTTACTATGTTGTTTTTGGCAAACATTTTTCCTTTTCTGTTGGCATACGATCCAGTTTTTGGGTGTTTATATTCAGGAAATATTAACATATCTAAATACTCTGCTCTACAATAGATACAGTGGAGGAAATAATTATTTGACCCCTCACTGATTTTGTAAGTTTGTCCAATGACAAAGAAATGAAAAGTCTCAGAACAGTATCATTTCAATGGTAGGTTTATTGTAACAGTGGCAGATAGCACATCAAAAGGAAAATCGAAAAAATAACTTTAAATAAAAGATAGCAACTGATTTGCATTTCATTGAGTGAAATAAGTATTTGAACCCTCTAACTAAAAAAGACTTAATACTTGGTGGAAAAACCCTTGTTTGCAAGCACAGAGGTCAAACGTTTCTTGTAATTGATGACCAAGTTTGCGCACATTTTAGGAGGAATGTTGGTCCACTCCTCTTTGCAGATCATCTCTAAATCCCTAAGGTTTCGAGGCTGTCTCTGTGCAACTCTGAGCTTGAGCTCCCTCCATAGGTTTTCGATTGGATTAAGGTCCGGAGACTGACTAGGCCACTCCATGACCTTAATGTGCTTCTTCTTGAGCCACTCCTTTGTTGCCTTTGCTGTATGTTTTGGGTCATTGTCGTGCTGGAACACCCATCCACGACCCATTTTCAGTTTCCTGGCAGAGGGAAGGAGGTTGTCGCTCAGGATTTCACGATACATGGCTCCGTCCATTTTCCCGTTTATGCGAATAAGTTGTCCTGTGCCCTTAGCAGAAAAACACCCCCAAAGCAAAATGTTTCCACCCCCATGCTTGACGGTGGGGACGGTGTTTTGGGGGTCATAGGCAGCATTTTTCTTCCTCCAAACACAGCGAGTTGAGTTAATGCCAAAGAGCTCTATTTTGGTCTCATCAGACCACAGCACCTTCTCCCAGTCACTCTCTGAATCATTCAGGTGTTCATTGGCAAACTTCAGACGGGCCTGCACATGTGCCTTCCTGAGCAGGGGGACCTTGCGAGCCCTGCAGGATTTTAATCCATTGCGGTGTAATGTGTTTCCAATGGTTTTCTTGGTGACTGTGGTCCCTGCTAATTTGAGGTCATTAACTAACTCCTCCCGTGTAGTTCTAGGATGCTTTTTCACCTTTCTCAGAACCAT
Source organism: Bufo gargarizans (assembly GCF_014858855.1). NCBI lineage: Eukaryota > Metazoa > Chordata > Amphibia > Anura > Bufonidae > Bufo > Bufo gargarizans. The sequence continues at coordinate 52,014,179 of NC_058082.1, read as the reverse complement.
TGACACCCCACGAGGTGAGATCTTGCGTGGAGCCCCAGAGCGAGGTCGATTGATGGTCATTTTGTGCTCCTTCCATTTTTGAACAATCGCACCAACAGTTGTCACCTTCTCTCCCAGCTTCTTGCTAATGGTTTTGTAGCCCATTCCAGCCTTGTGCAGGTCTACAATTTTGTCTCTGACATCCTTGGACAGCTCTTTGGTCTTTCCCATGTTGGAGAGTTTGGAGTCTGCTTGATTGATTGATTCTGTGGACAGGTGTCTTTTATACAGGTGACTAGTTAAGACAGGTGTCCTTAATGAGGGTGACTAATTGAGTAGAAGTGTCTAACCACTCTGTGGGAGCCAGAACTCTTAATGGTTGGTAGGGGTTCAAATACTTATTTCACTCAATGAAATGCAAATCAGTTGCTATCTTTTATTTAAAGTTATTTTTTCGATTTTCCTTTTGATGTGCTATCTGCCACTGTTACAATAAACCTACCATTGAAATGATACTGTTCTGAGACTTTTCATTTCTTTGTCATTGGACAAACTTACAAAATCAGTGAGGGGTCAAATAATTATTTCCGCCACTGTATTTGTATAGGTTAATCTTGTCCGTCCCCCCCTTAGATGTCTCTTCTCAAGACTAAATACATTCAATTATTTTAATCTTTCTTTATAACTAAGACCCTCCATGCCCCTTATCAGTTCAGTCGCTCTCCTCTGTACTTTTTCCAGCTGCAGTGCATCCTTTCTATGGACTGGTGCCCAGAACTGAACTGCATATTCCAGACGAGGCCGCACCAGCGCTTTGTAAAGTGGTAGTATTACATCCCTGCCCCGTGAGTCCATGCCTCATTTAATGCATGACAATATCCTGGTGGCCTTAGAAGCAGCTGATTGACATTGTATGCTGTAATTTAATCTACTATACACAAGGACACCCAAATCCTTCTCTATAAGTGACACCCCCAGTGCTACATCATCTAGGACATATGAAGCACAGAGATTATTACTACCAAGATACATAACTTTATATTTATCCACATTGAACCTCATTTGCCAAGTTGATGCCCAATCACTCAGGGTGTCCAAGTCAGCTTGTAATATATGGACATCTTCCATAGACTGTACAGTTCTACATAGCTTAGTGTCATCTGCAAAAATAGATATGGTGCTATTAATCTCGTCCTCAATATCATTAATAAATTAAATAATAAATGGCCCAGCACTGAACCCTGGGGTACACCACTTATAACCCGGGACCATTCTGAATAGGAATCATTGACCTACAACTCTCTGGACATGGTCCTTCAGCCAGTTTTCAATCCAATTACAAACTATACTTTCCAGGCCTATAGGTCTATAATTACCTGTGAAGGACCTTGATCATTTTTTGAATATGGGCACCACATTTGCCTTGCACCAATCACTTGGCACTGTACCAGTATCTAGAGAATCTTTAAAAATCATAAACAGGGGCACAGCAATGACTGAACTGAGCTCTTTAAGCACTCTTGGGTGTGATCCATCTGGACCCGGAGCATTGTTCACATTTACCTCATTTAACTTATCCTGGACCATATCTACAGTTAGCCAATTGAGTATATTACTGGATGTACTAACAGCCCCGGCGCCACAGAGATCAGCTCCTTTCTCTTCTTTTGTATGTACAGAGCTAAAAAAAAACATCTAGTAACTCTGCCTTTTCCTTATCTTCAGGGACTACCCCCGCCCTCCCCCCCTTTACCATTATTTAGTGGACCAACCTGCTCAGACCCAGGTTTTTTAGCATTTATATATTAAAATAATTTTTGGGGATTTGTTTTGCTCTTTTTCTACCTGCTGTTAGTTTTCTATTTTTGCAAATTTTATCCCTTTTTTACAGATTTTATTAAGCCCTTTAAAATCTTCAAAGACTACAGCTGACCCCTCAGATTTGTGTTTTTTAAATGCTCTCTTTTTGTCTTTTTTTTTTACTTGTTACCTAAAGGGATGCATTTTTTTTGTGCAATTACTTAATGTAGATTTAAAGCTCTCCCATTTATCCTCTGTATTATTATGTGACAGTAGCTGCTCCCAGTCTATGCCCTAAAATGCTGCCATCAACCCAGGGAAATTAGCCTTTTTTAAATTCAGTGTCTTTGCTCTGCCTGACAGAGTTTGCTTCTTATAGTTTAGGGGGAATATAATTATATTGTGGTCACTATTACCTAGTGTTTCTCAAACAGTAACATTACCAACAAGCTCTGCATCATTAGAGATTACCAGATCCAACAGAGCATTGCCCCTAGTATGAGCTTCTATAAACTGGCCCATAAAGTGGTCCTGCAGCAAGTTGAGGAATTTTCGCCCCTTTGCTGTTGAGGCAGAATCATGACCCCAGTCAATGTCTGGGAAGTTAAAATCTCCCATTATGACCACTGTACCAGCCTGTGCAGCCGCTTTGTTTGGTTCTACAGTTGTGTTTCTATCTCCTTAGTGATGTAAGGGGGTCCATAGATTAAACCAATATTATTTTTTCAGTGTTTATATCCCTTTGAACGTCCACCCATGACGTTACTACAGCCTCACCCACAATTCCCTCTTTCCCACTTGTCTTCAGATCACTCCTCACATACATGCACACACCACCACCTTTTCTATTGACCCAGTCTTTCCTAAATAGTGTAAAACCCTCAATATTTACAGCCCAGTCATGCGAAGAGTCCAACCATGTCTCAGCCACACCAACAACATCTATAGCCTCCTGCTCCCCAAATTTTCTAGCTAGACTTCTGGCATTTGTGAAAATACATTTTAAATTATTACATGTAAAGTGAATATCAAGGATTTTTTGGTTACCTTGCTTGATTTTTGTATGTAACAGGTTCTTGTTACCAGCAGTTCTATTTTTCATAAATGTATAGTTATGCCCAGTCTTCTCCCTATTTACCCCAGCCCCTCTTCTATAACCCACAACCCAATCTGCACTATCTATCCCCTTATCAGTATGATCCCCCTCCCCCCCCTCCCCCATTCTATTTTAAAAGCTCCCCCAGCCGTGTAACCATTTTTTCCCCCAGGGCAGTTGCACCCTCCCCATTGAGGTGCAGCCCATTCCTACTGTAGAGCCTGTAACCGACAGAAGTCGGCCCAGTTCTCCATGAACCCAAACCCTTCCCTCCTGCACCAGCTTCTGAGACACTTATTTAAAGAGGACCTTTCACTAGAATAAAACTTCTAAACTAACTATACAGACATGTAGAGCGGCGCCCAGGGACCCCCCTGCACTTACTATTATCCCTGGGCGCCGCTCCGTTCTCCCGGTCTAGCCTCCGGTATCTTCATAGTTAGGCTCCACCCAGGGGAACCTGCCGGCATCTCATTCTCCCATGCTGTAGCGCTGGCCAATCGCAGCGCTCAGCTCATAGCCTGAGAGGCTTTTTTTTCCTCTCAGGCTATGAGCTGAGCGCTGCGATTGGCCAGCGCTACAGCATGGGAGAATGAGACGCCGGCAGGTTCCCCTGGGTGGAGCCTAACTATTAAGATACCGGAGGCTATACCGGGAGAACGGAGCGGCGCCCAGGTATAACAGTAAGCGCAGGGGGGTCCCTGGGCGCCGCTCTACATGTCTGTATAGTTAGTTTAGAAGTTTTATTCTAGTGAAAGGTCCTCTTTAACTCCCTAAGCACTTGTCGTCTCTCTGGTAGTATTCCTTAAAACACTACCTTGGAGGTCTTGGACTTGAGCTTCTCTCCTAGTTCCCTAAAATGGTTTTTAAGGACCATCCATCTCCCACTGACCTTGTCAGCTTCTCTTCCTGCTCTAATGTTCCAACAAATAGAATCAGAATGTAAGGCAGCATTTACCATTAGTAGAAAACAATTCCTTTATTAGTCTACAGCAGACAATACATAAATGGCAGGGGCGGACAATCTTTCCTGCAGCTCAGAGTAGCGATACCCATTTGGCGCTAATTGCGCTTCTTCTGGCCACTGACGTGATTACATCAAAGTGCTCATTTATATTTCCTGGCATAATTGCCATGGAGATATAACATACAGATTTTTTACGTCATGTTTCGTTATAACAACTCATTTATATAAAAACTGTTAAAAACAAGCAATGTATCAATATGCGCAATTATCAAAGGAATACGCCCAGGTCATTTTTATAATTCAGACCCAGTGGACCTAAAGCCCTGGTGCGGATTATCCACCTTGCTTCTTTTTGCAGAAGTAGGAGGTGTCTATCACCTCCTTGCAGGGGGTTGGGTACAAACTCTATACCAGAAAACTTCAGACAATCTGGATCCCCTCATGCATTTCTTGTACATGATTAATTAGCCTGGGGCAATATTTCCCTGTTTTAATGGACTTTTCCCTTTCTTTTTTTTACTTATGTTATCATGAGCAGTGGGATATTCTCTCGCTGCTCTAAAGATGTTTTGTACACAAGCCTGGGGAGCAGGTCTGTGTCTGTGCACCAGACTTCACTGTGCTGGCCTTGCCCCCTGCACTGGCTGAGCTGCTGCTCTCTCCCACTGTGTCTCCCTCCCACTGGATTCTTCAGGAAAGTTTAACCCCTTCTACCATCAGTAGCACAGACTCAGGGCTTGAGACTTTGCTGAGCAGCTGCAGGCAGTGAAGAGACAAATGCTGGGTACGGGATCTTCCCTTCTCGTCCTGCAGGCACAAAGCTGACAGACTGGAGGAGTTCTGCAGAGAATTGCACAAGAACAAGTAGTAGGGTGAAGATCCTGTGTGTATCAGCAGTGTCATTGTACAGCTGGGACTTGCAGTCTGACACATACAACATGCTGCTAAGGATCCCAGCAGCCAGACATGTCACTCAGGGCAGCACTTGTATTCACTCCCTTTGCAGAGCAGGGGGAGGGGCAGAGATTGTTGTTATTGCTGGTAAACAAAGGGCAAGAAGAAAATGAGGAAATACATTTTTTTTGCCCAAAACTTGCTTAGCTTATTTATATATTGCTTACTATCAGATTTACAGTGCAATATATATATATTTTTTTTTATATAACTGTGACAACCCCTTTAAGCTGCCATCTAGGTAATCCTCCCAATATGAGCAGCTTTAGCACAAGAGTACACACGTTTGTATGATCGGTAACATTTAAATGATACAAAATACTAATAGCACATCACTGCAACATATTGCATGAACCTACAGTGTTCACAGGTCAGGTATTGTAAAGACACATTAACATTACATTATTTTGAACATTGAGATTATATTAGCACAGAATAGCACATATAAGATAAAAACCAGGAGTTTCCATCTCTACACAGACCTGAGACGAGAGATCTCATAGTCCAATCCACATCAGTCAGCCACTTGATTGACAGTGGGCCAACCATGCCTAATACTATGCCAATGTCTCTGCTGAGACAACTCCTTTAATGATCAGTGATAACAGTGCATGTGTGCACCCCCCAGGAACCTTTAAGGAATTCTGCAGGTGAAGTTACATGTAGTAAATATGTGCTTTTTTTTACACCAATAACCTTCTTTTGTGAACCGCTAATGGTATTAGCGTGATTATATAATAGAAAGAGGTTTACAGTTTTCCCATAGACACTATACATTATACAATGAAGGCAGCGGTATGTTCACTGACCCCATCTACATAAAATACAGAAGCCTCAGATGACCAGGCAGCCAAGGCCTGAGGTTTGACCATGTAGCTTCCAAACCAAAAAGGCATCCATCATTATATTTTTGTTTTCCTCAAGTCCATTGCTGATGTGCAAACAAAAAATAGGTGGCATGGCAATAGATGGTTGAGAGTAATATAGCAAATATCACATATGCGGAAGTTATACTGTACCTTAGCATTTGTCCACTGTTGAACACCATTTTATAGTTTACATATAAAAAAGGTAAGTAACTTTGCATCTTGTACTGATCCTGAGTTATGGCCTGTGTTATATACTGCAGAGCTGAATTCGCAATTCTGCTGGTTGATACTAGAGACAGACACCTGTTGAAATCCAACATGGACGATCCTTTCCAGTTCATCTGACTTTGGGGAATGGTCCTGCTACATGGACCTGATGCATCCAAATATAAGTACAAATGGCCAGTCAGATACAGATGGTATCTGCTGAACAATGGATTTGGCAGAGCTTTGTGAATCTACAATGGTAGTGTGAACAGAGCCTGAGTTCAGCAGAACCACCGGGGGTCCGGGTGTTGTTGCTGCCGCACGGATGTCTGAAATTAGCCTATAGGCCCCCATACACAATAGTGCATTATGAGCTGAACTCGGCGAGAAAGGCAGTTTAATATGTACGGGGATCTCCCGATTCTCCCCCAGTAGATGATGATGATGATGATGGAGAGAAAGATCAGGTGAAGTGAATATGTGTCCTGATGTTCTCCCAGGAGATGCGCCGCTGTCAGAAGCATTTGGCAGTGGCTTTTTCATCTCTCCCTACTGAATACACATACACATTTGGCTGAACCGAACATGCATGTGTATTGGGGTAGCTGGTAGAGATAACTGTTGGCCAACTATATTAAGATACGTCATCTAAAACTCATCCATGCTCCAGCCTCTAAAAACAGAGAATGTTTGAATACATCCACTCACAGATGTGTCCATATACTAGGTCATTTTCTCATGGACCCGTTCACTTGAATGGACAGGTCTTCAGAGAAAATCGGACCAAAGCAAAGTCTGCTGCAATCTCCTCTGTACGGACTGACGGTCCATGAGGAAAATTGGACACGTGAATTGGCCCATTGCTCTAATGTGTATGGTCATCTTTTAAGGGCTCATATACCCAGTTGTATTATGGCTGTATTATTTGTGGAGTCTAAAAAAGGCTGGCAAAGGGGTGCATGGAGCCCTCTATTGTACTCCTATAGTCCCTGAACTCAAGTTACTCAATTATTTCTGATTCTATATATAATTTGTAAAAGAATGTTCAGAGGTGAATTTTCTCCTCCTTATCGGCTATGTTTCTTATCCGCGGATGATGTTTGACTCTAGAGGCACAGGAAAGCCCATTTCCGTATCTATTCTACAGAACCAATAGGAGACTGTCCAGCCCCCTTAGGCCTCTTGCACACGAACGTTGTGTGCCCGTGGCCGTATTTCACTAGAATGGGCCCGCAATCACGGAGATGCGGAACGGAAGCATGGATCGGAACCCCACGCACTATGGAGTGCTTCCATGGTGTTTCTCTCTTGTTCTATTTTTTTCCGGTGGGGACGGATCACGGTCTCTATTCGTCCCGGCCACCGCGCGGACGTTGCCCGTGCATTGGGGACCGCGAATTGCGGTCCCCAATGCACGGAACGAATGCATAACGTTTGTGTGCAAAAGAGGCCTTTCAGACAGGATTTGATGTATCGGGAATCTTATGAGTAGAGTTCAGATTGGACCCTGACTGGACCCTGACTGGACCCTGATTATTCTCCATGGTCAGAGAGGAGTCCTGAGGTTTCTCATTAACTTCTGCTTTTTCCATTGTTGACTGGACACCATGGCTGTCTCTTTTGTTATCTCGTCTTTATACATTTTGACTGGTCCTTTCCACAGAAGTTTTGTCGCTACAGGTCTCCTTTCTAACTTCATCCACTCCAACGTCATCTTTATCATCTCTGGCTGTTAGAACCTTTTCCATCATCTCTATGACTTCTAGGTCATCTTCAGAGTCCTCAAAGGTGCTGTGTAGAAAAGAGCACAAGCTGTAGGAGATCATTGCAGCAAACTAAAGTTCTTCTCCCACATAAGGCTGTACGTTACATAGAGAGTGAACATTTGGCTACTATTGTGATCTCTTGGCTGGAGCAAAGGGCTCAGGTTGGGAATTTGGCATGGGGGGGGGGGGGGAGGTGCCGTTTCAATTTTTGCCTCAGGCTGCACGAAGGCTTCCCTGCCCCTGGCCACAAAGCGCTGAGGAAAGGGGGGGCCCAAGCTGAACTCTTGAACCAGGGCCCACGAGCCTTTGGCTATGTCCCCGAGCGTAGATTCACAATTTTCTGCAATAGACTTGGCCACAAAAAATCCAACAGAAAATCTGCATGTGTTACGGATTTCATACTTCGCAAAGGGTGAGAGTCACATCAAGTCTGCATAAAATGTAGATCAAAGTTTCAGTGCAGATTTTGCAGTGGATTTGTTGCAGCCAAATTAATAGCAGGGACATGTGCCACCTGTAAATCCACTGTTATTGGTCTCTTTTTCCTTGCAACTAGGTGGCAATAACCTGTCAGGACTTCTCTGTTCAAAAGGACGGTGGGGATAATGAAGTAGATGAGACAAACTGTTGTAGCAGTAAATTATTGGAGCAATTATAGATAAGATTTGTGGACATTTTATCATCCTCTAATAGATATCCAGAAAGATATGTAATAGTAGATATATCTAATAGATATCCAGTCCATGAATGCGAGATATCTATTAGTGGACAATAAAACTTTCACACTCCTTATGTATGCAGCAATTTTCTGCTACAACTGTTTGTTTCCTCCTCCACTCATATTGCTCTGCTTTACATCACTTGTCTCATCTACCTCATACTTCCTATGTATTTTGGTGTATAAATATGTAAATCTTCAAATACGGTCTTAAAAGATGGCTGACGAAGAGGCCGGAGTGGTCTTGAAACCTTGCAATTGTGTCACCTTGGAATAAACACAAGAATTCCTACAGTTGTTCAAGGGGCACATTTAGGTTGAATGTTGATTGTGCCATGACCAGAAGTCACTGTAAAGCCCTGGACTAACACTGAAACTAAAGACAAGATATATCTATGAGCATACAGTTACCTGCATGTTCCCATTTATGACTAAATAACATGGCTAGTATAAATAATATATATAATGCAATACTCTCATATATAGGTATAGAGGGGGAGATTTATATTAAAAAAAAGCAACCAATCGGGTTCCACCTTTCATTATTCAGAGCTCCTTTTGAAAAAGATAGGTGGAATCTGATTGGTTGCTATGGGCCAGTTTTCCTTTACACCAGTTTTGATAAATCTCCCCCAGAGTGTTTTATTTCATTGCCTTCTGAAAGTTTTACCCCTTCCTGCTCAGGGCTGTACCGGTGTGAGCTCTAGAGTTGAGATTTGTTGTATGCCATCAGTTGCTCCCTAGCAACAGACTACAAACCATCATTTTCTTGTCACTAAGAAAATAACAGATTGCAGAGAGTAGCTCTCAGTGAAACTAGACTAAGGCTGGGTTCACATCACGTTTTTCCCATCCTTTTGACGTGTACAAAAAATGTATATGGTAAACAGATGCCTCAGACTGATGCCACACAGTGGCATCCATTCACCATAGAGTTCCATTGTAAAAAAATTAAAAAAAGTATACCTTTTTACCATTGTAAAAAAAATGCGTACTTTTTGTTTTTTTACCGGACTGTGCAGGACACAAGAAGATGGGGTGCTACATTTTTGTATCCTTTTTTTCTAACATATATACCAGTATGTCAAGCTGAGGCATAAAATGTAATGTGAACCCACCCTTACACTTTTTCACAATATTTGTTAGAATTTATCCTTACTTATTCGGTTAGGTTCGAAGTTCAGTTTTACTTTAGTGTTGATGCGTTCTTTTTGTCATTGGTGTTGTACACGGTCGAGTCACATTATTATGACCACTTCCTACTTTCAACGTTGGCAGCACGTAGCTGATGAAGGCAGTTACGTATGCTGAGCTGGCTCGGTGGGTATATAAGATGTGTTATAGGCTGTCTGCACACATATCCCTCGTTGCCGCCATGGGGAGAAGAGGTGATTTATCAGAGTCGCAAAAAGGGCTGATTATTGACTTTCAGGCCATGGGTGGCAGTGTTTCTGAAACTGCGCAGTTTGTGAACTGTTCTCGTGATGCTGTGGTGAAAGTGCATCGTGAATGGACAAATGGCACCACTGTGAATAAGTTGTGTGGACACTAAGGAGCACCACACACCATTGATGTGAGAGGGTGAACGTAATTTATGAAAGTGCATGAGGGTGGACTGAAACACTACAGTGGACGCGACAATGAACCAGGGGGCTACTAGACGTGTATTTAAAATAACAGTTCAGCAAACCTTACTTTGTATGGGGCTCTGAAGCAGACGGATGGTCACTGTGTAACACCCCAAAGTGGTGTTACCACTTCTGCACCTTGCTGCTGTCTTTAACAGTCTAACCTCATGTCATCTTATGTATTTATTCCAGGTCCTCCACAATGTGCATTCCTAATCTGTTTGCAACTGTTATGTTCATGTAATGTGCTGGGTTCACCAGCAGGTGGCAGCAAACATGGCAGAGCTGTACTTAGATAGAATGGAACTTACCATTCCATTCTAATCCCCCTCTGGAGAGAAGTGGGCGAGTCCTACTTCCTCCATGAAGGGTGGGACAGAAGTTCCAGTAAGTTTAGCTTATTCCCTGCTAGGGAAAGGGGTGTACAGGGCACGTCTCTGCTGGACGTGCCCCTGCCAGCCAGAGCACCTTAAGGTCTGCTGGCCATGTAGGCCAAAGAGTGAAGCCTCAGGAGCCAGGAGGAAAGTTCCCTGGCATCACCTAGAGCCAGACTACAGAGAGAAAGTGCAACATCAAGAAGAAAGCAAAGATTCTATTTAAGCCTGCCAGTACCGCAGAGTCAGAGAGAAACAGATATAGTAGAGTGGAGTTTGCTTGCCAGGTTCATGCTATAATCTGCTGGGACCAAGACATAGCCTGTAAACCGCTTTGGAGAAACGTTTATGCGAACTAAAGCTGCTGTTCAACTACATACAAGGTCTGGACTCTTTCTTTCAAATCCCTCAATTATTCCCCCTATTTATTGCTTCGGAGCCAAAGCCTGGGGTCCAGCCGTATCCAGATAGGAGCACCGTGACACATAAAGAGACATTTTAGGCCACACTATACCATTCGGGATTTCCTAAACTCGGAGAAGCGCGTCATATAGAGGGCCCCAGGGGGAGGCGCCGGTTGCAACTGCACCTCTGTTAACAAAGTTGCATCGGCAGAAAAGGCTTCAATTTTCTCTGCAATATCAGAATTTGACCTCTGCTGATTGCCAAAGAGTCAGTTGCCTTCTCCAATGAGTCAAGTTTTCCACTTCATCGAATGGATGGATATTGGAGTGTCAGATGAGAAACATCAGAGAACAAACACCCTGCAACCATTGCTGGAAGAACACAAGCTGTGGTGGCAGCATTATGGTCTGGGGAATGTTTTCTCGGTGCACTAATCCACGTGGAAAGCAGTGTCAGCCAAATAGGGTATGAATCCATCTTTGCAGATTACATACACCCATATATGCTGATTGTCTTCCCTGGGGAGGATGGGATTTTCCAGCAAGACAATGCAATGTGTCACTTGGCTAGAAAAATCTGACATTGTTTCAAAGAGGATGACCAAGACTTCCAAGTACTACCTTGGCCCCCTAATTTACCAGACTTGAACTCAGTTGACCATCTGTGAGACCACCTCAATCCCTCCAGCAGCTGTGGGATGCACTGCAGTCAGCATGACTCCAGATACCAGAGACAATCTACCAGGATCTTATTGAGTTACTCCCAGCCCATCTAGCTGCTGTCCATGCTTCACATGGTAGGTACTCTGTATATTAGCTGGTGGTCATAATAATGTGACTGGATTGTGTATATGGCCAAATTTGGTGCTGTGTTCCTATTACACCTACGTGTCTTCATCATCAGATCGTGGCTCAAAACGGTCTTCATCCAAATCATCAGATGCCATGTCTTCCTTAGTGGCTGGAGGCCATTGATTCAGCGTTCCACCTAAACACACAATATTTGAGATTATGTTTAATAATTTTTTAGTAAGTTCATATGCTCACAAAAAAATCTGTGTGAATATTTGTTCGCACTGTGAAGTAACCATCCACAAGAATAATTTATTGAATGACTGATCTCATGGAGATCAGTAGAACATCCACTGTCAGCCCTGGATCCCCTTGTAAAATACACACCAGATTTGCTGTAGCCAAATTCTCAGAGTGTGAATTTAGCCTTAAAGGGTAACTAAACCCAGATTCCACAGACAGAAAAATAAATAAAAACCAACGAAATGTAACAATCTCCTTATGTATCTTGGTTATTAGCTTTTGTTTTGTTAGATATCACAATTGCAGACCATGAAAAATATTATAGAAAAGCAGTGGATTGTTCTCTCAGGCTGCAGCCATGACTTTTCCCCTTCTCTCTCTGCCCTCTGATGCTAGTGCACATGAGTCGGAAAGAATAGGAGGAGGGGCTAGGTTTAGTCTTTGACTGTGGCCATTTTGTTGGAAGAAATCCTGTTAGTAATAGTACAAATACCCCCTCAGAACAATGTGTTCCTAGATCCCATGGCAGAAATGGCCATCATAGCACATGAGCATCATGTTGCCACATACAAAGCGTAGGGATTTAACCAACTCATTGATATGAGGAAGGGACTTAAGAAATAAGGTTTTAGTAGTGGGCTGAAGGAGAGCGATGTGAACCTGCAGGGTATGGTGTAATTTGAGAAGAATGAAGTACTTCGCTCATAACTCTGCTGGAAGTAATCAAAGGTGAGGAGTACTATACACTGTGGGAAAATATGCCATATGTATTTAATATTGTATCTAGTCCAAAACCTTCTCCCCAGGTGACCAAAGAGATTTGGAAGATTGGGTTTATCCCAGAGTGTGGTTTAGGGGGGAAATTAGGGAAAGGGAGGTAGCAGATAACCAAGCCTAGAGGATGGTGCCCAGTGGAAATGCTGTGGAGTCATAGGAAATTACTTGGTCAGGGAGATCTGTACATAACACTAAGACTACATTATTATCAGGAGACGGCCACCAAGCTAAGGAAACCGGGTGATTAAAGTAGATATACAGTATGAGGGTCAAACCAAACATGTTCAGGGGCTAGTAGTCATTAACCACTTCTAGACCAAACCCTGACTGGGGCTACACAAACAACCATGCAGACACATGAACTGAACCACTTGTGTCTTCTTAAAGCCCCAAAATACCCCCATTATGAAGTGGTCTAAGGTTAATTGCAGACTGTTTTCAACATCTTTCTAGTATTTTCAGGGTTAAACACTCACACATACATTAACCACTGATGTTTACCTTGGAATTCTTTAGCCACAATGGAGTCTTCCATATCTGCTCCTTCCAAAGCTCTCATCAAGGTTTGAGGTGTCTCATGTCTCCAAAGTCTCCTGTTTCCTGATGGATCATCATCTTCTTTATTGAAATAAACAGGTAATAGGGTTAAAAAATGTCCATTTATACAGAAAGGAGCAATGACTATATACTGGACATGTTCATGAAAAGACAACTAGCGCCATAACTAGAAATACATCTTGATTACATCAATAGAATGCATAATGAGTCTAAAAAATATTGTCTAGAGGTTAGTAGGATTGAAAAATGATCCTGTGATAAGCTAAAAAGTATAAAAGTACAATCAAGACTCTTTCTATGTCTGGGACTTCTGCAAGACTGCTCTGCCCTATAAGCCAACATTGAAAATAAAAACCATTTAACATTGTTTATTTTATAGGGAAGGAGATGGTAAGGCTACATTCACACGCCATCACATGGCCGTTTTTAGAACACATTGGGGCTATTTACATGATCGTTTTTTTTTTTTTAACGGCCAGTGAATAGCAGCCGTCATAAAATAGAACATGTTCTATTTTCGGCCGTTTTCACAGCCAGACTGACGCCATTGAAAACAATGGGACCATTTTTAATGGCCGTTAGACAGGAGTCTAATGGTTGTTAAAAATGGGTACACTAGTGCAAAATGGCCTTTTATGGGTAAAGAAAATTACCTCATCCACCTGCACCCGCAGAGGCAGTCGCAAGTGGATGAGGTGAGTAGTTTATTTTTTCTCAGCTTAAAAAAAGGACCACTATGAGAGACATTATTACTGCTGGGGGCCACTATGAGGGACATTATTGCTGGGGGCCACTATGAGGGACATTATTACTGCTGGGGCCACTATGTATAATGTATGGGTTGTATTTTATTTTTAATAAAGCCAATTAAATTCATACATTTTTAATGGCTGTTTTTAACGGCCATTAAAAATGGATGCAAAACTGGTTGAAAAATGACCATGAAATACTGTCAGTGTGTTCATATATCAATACCATTTTTCTGTTGTGTGAACGTAGCCTAAGATGTCAGTATTTTCCATCACTAGCTGTTTTAGAGAAACCTTTGGTTGTCGGTGGCTACCTTGTTTCTGAGTAGGTGGCACTCGCAAACTCGATATTTCATAATCACCTGGGTGTAATTGCACTAATCAAAAGTGTAACCTAGGACACGAAAAGTTAGATAATTTACAAAAAATAAGTTCAATAAGTGACCCGTTACCTGCCAAGGCCGGGGGACAGACTTCCCCATCCCACACGGTGTCACCCATGGTATCATACCCTGGTGTGCTGCCAAGAGCTCTTAGATTCTCAAAAAGTGTGTGAGGCTCTTTGGAGGTCCAGTGTTTCCGGTAATTCACTGACATATGGTCTAGATTTCTGTGATCTGTAATAGATATAAACTGTTATATCAGCTATAGGATAACATGTTTCTAGCAGTACAGGAATGTATACCTCCTTAGACACCTGGGCTCAGGTGTGACTGCTGTATCTGCACCCAGGGGTGCACCTAGCCTTTCTGCTGCATGGGGCGAAAACTGAAAAGGCTCTTTGCCACAATGAAAGCACTCATTCCACATGGCCCTTCCGCTGCCCCCCTCTTGCACCTACCTGATGCTGCCTGAGGCGATCGCCTCTCCTGGCCTCATTGGTGGTGCACCCCTGTCTGAACCCCCTAAGGCTTCGGGGCTAATTGGACACCAATCCCCACAACTATTATAATGCAGCTGAAAGCCTTCCCAGAAATATGTCATTAAAAGCAGATTTTAGATCAGACAATAACTATACATTTTGCTGCACCCATACAAAGCACAGCATAAGGAGAGTATACAAGTACCCACTAGAAACATGGTGCCTTCTTCCTAGGGTACATGTACCAAATGTGAAAAACTTGAGGAGGCTTTAGACCATGCAGTGTATTTTCATGAAAAACGGTTGTATTTTTTGACCTGACCTTGATCCAGATAGATCTTGTGCCAGTTGGCGCCCTCTAATTCTCCATGATCAAAGGTTAACGTGTCGTTGAGAGGATCATTTTCCTGTTAAAAAAACATTACCTTTACCATTAATGACTTATAGTTACTGAGGCAAATATAATGTTCAAAATGCTATTATAATACGATGAGCATATTGTATCTTGATGGTTGTATAAATAACCATTTTAGATTTTATTTTTAACAAAAAGGTAAAAAAAAAATTCAAGTCTACCTGTCAGATAGGTCAGCTTTAGATTTGGACATCTATAGGACGCTAGGTGGATGCCTGACCCAGAAATGGACACAAGCTGTCGGTATTTTAAAGGGATCGTCTGGGCTCCAGATATTAATGACCCTTTCTCAGGATACGTCACGGATATCAGATTAGTGGGTGTCTGACACTTGGCAGCCCCACCAATGAGATGTTTTGGGCAGCTCTGGTGCTAGAAACTATACCCTGTACGGAGCAGAGCTCCAAACATGGTATAGTGGCCATACCAGCGTACTGCAACCCAGCAGTACGCCGGCACTGGAGACTACACAGTGTAAGAAGTCTTCTGCTCCCCCTCCATACACTGCAGTGGAATAACAAGGGGAGGATCCTGGGGTTAGTTGCCAAATTGCCAGGGGGCACTCAGCCGCCTGGCATGAATTCACATTAGTAACATGGTTTATAAGGCCAAAAAAGACATCTGTCCATCCAGTTTGGCCTGTTATCCTGCAAGTTGATCCAGAGGAAGGTAAAAAAAATAAAAATAAAATAATAATAAAAAAAAATGAGTTAGAAGCCAATTTTCCCCACTTAAGGAGAAAAAAAATATCTTCCAGACTCCAATCAGAATATCTCTAGTAACTATAACTTCTAATATTATTACACTTCAGAAATACATCCAGGCCCCTCTTGAACTCCTTTATTGTACTCACCATCACCACCTCCTCAGGCAGAGAGTTCCATAGTCTCACTGCTCTTACCGTAAAGAATCCTCTTCTATGTTTGTGTACAAACCTTCTTTCCTCCAGACGCAGAGGATGTCCCCTTGTCACAGTCACGGGGATAAATATATGATGGGATAGATCTCTGTACTGACCCCCTAATATAGTTATACATAGTTATTAGATCTCCCCTCAGTCGTCTTTCTTCTAAAGTGAATAACCCTAATGTTGATAATCTTTCAGTGTACTGTAGTCCACCCATTCCAGTTATTACTTTAGTTGCCCTCCTCTGAACCCTCTCCAGCTCTGCTATGTCTGCCTTGTTCACATGAGCCAAGAACTGTACACAGTACTCCATGTGTGGTCTGACTAGTGATTTGTAAAGTGGTAGGACTGTGTTCTCATCGCGGGCATCTATGCCCCTTTTGATGCAACCCATTATTTTATTGGCCTTGGCAGCAGCTGCCTGACACTGGTTTCTACAGCTTAGAAAGTTTCCATGTCAGTGTTACACCACTGTTTTACCATTTGGTATGTACGGGTGACTTGCATTATTCCTTCCCATGTGCATAACTTTACATTTGTCACTGTTAAACCTCATCTGCCACTTCTCTGCCAAGCCTCTAATCTATCCAGATCCCTCTGTACCAGCATACTGTCTTCTTCCGTGGTAATTACTTTACACAGTTTAGTGTCATCTGTAAAATTTGGGATTTTACTGTGCAAGCCTTCTACAAGATCATGAATAAATATATTGAAGAGAATAGGGCCCAATACTGACCCCTGAGGTACCCCACTAGTGACAGTGACCCAATCTGAGTGTGTTCCATTAATAACCACCCTCTGTTTTCACCGCCAGTTACTTACCCACATACAGATGTTTTCTCCCAGTCCGAGCATTCTCATTTTATATACTAACCTTTTATGTGGTACAGCGTCAAATGCTTTGGAGAAGTCCAGATATACAACATCCATTGATTCACCGCTGTCAAGTCTAGAACTTACCTCCTCATAGAAACTGATTAAATTAGTTTGACATGATCCCTCATGAAGCCATGCTGATATGGCGTTATTTGCTTATTTTCATTGAGGTACTCCAAGATAGCATCTCTTAGAAACCCTTACCCTTCAAACTGTTTACCCACGACAGATGTTAAACTTACCGGCCTATAGTTTCCAGGCTCTGTTTTTGGAACCTTTTTGAATATTGGCACCACATTTGCTATGCGCCAATCCTGTGGAACACTCCCTGACAGTATAGAGTCCTTAAATATCAGAAATAAGGGTCTGGCTATGACATTACTTAATTCTCTTAACGGGGGTGTATGCCATCTGGTCCTGGCGATTTGTCTATTTTAATCTTTTTTAAGACACCGCTGTACTTCTTCCTGGGTCAGACAGGGCACGTTTACTGGAGAATTTATTTTTACATTCTGCATTTCATCTGACAGTTTATTTTTCTCAGTGAATACAGTGGAGAAAAAATATTTAATAGCTTTGCTTTCTCCTCATCGCTCTCTGCAACTCCCCCCTCATTACTCTAGATTTATACTTTTTACCATTTATATAATTGAAGAACATTTTAGGGTTAGTTTTGCTCTCTTTGGCAATTAATCTCTTAGTCTCTAGTTTGGCTGCATTTATATGTTTTTTACATAATTCTATGTTTTCCCACCCTCCTGTTTTAGTGATTTAAATGCTTTCTTTTTTGTCATTTATTGCTTTCTTTACAGTTCTATTTATCCACATTGTTTTTTTTTCTTGTTCCTTAACCTTTTATTCCCATAAGGTATGTACCTCTCACAATTAGATTTTAGGATGCTATAAAAATATACAATTTTGTGGCTGTATTTTTATTTTTGAGGACTTTGTCCCAGTTAGTTAGGCCTATGGCCTCTCTTAGTTGGCTAAATTGTGATTTTTTTTTAAGTTTGGTATTTTTGTTCCTCCCTGAAGGAACTTTTGAATGACAATTGGAAGGTTATTACTTTATGGTCACTATTTCCCAGGTGTCCCACAACCTGCACATCTGTTGTTCTGTCAGGTCTATTGGTTAATACTAAGTCCAGTATGGGCGTACCTCTAGTCGGGTCCTGAACCAGTTGGGAAAGGTAATTGTCTTTGGTTATTGCCAAGAACCTGTTTCCTTTATGAGATATACGGGTTTCAGTTTCCCAGTCTATATCTGGGTAGTTGAAGTCCCCCATAATAACGACCTCATTATGATCTGCCGCCTTGTCTATCTTGTTTAGTAGCATATTTTCTGTGGACTCTGGTATATTAGGTGGTTTATAATAAATTCCTATTAGTATTTAATTACAGTTTTTCTCCTCCATGTATTTCTATCCACAGTGACTCCACACAGGGGAGTACATAGAAGTCACTGGGCCCCATAGCAAGAATCTTAATTGGGCCCCCTAACTCAGCCCACTACCCACCCCTGGCCCATCCCACCACCTGCCCTGGCTCCTCCCCTGCCCCCTCCCTTTTATGCCCCCCAAAATGACCGTGCACCGCATACAGGTACTTACCCCGCTCCCCGGCACCCGCGTTGCTTCTAATGCCCCCACGGCTGCCGCTGCATTCCTGTTGTGCGGATCAGGCGATGGGGGGGAGGAGGCGGTTGGGGTGTTGTGCAGCCAATAGAAGGCCGTGATGGGAATAAGCCTCCCTAGCGTTACCATCGCTGCCTGCTATTTGACGGGGAGATGCAGCGGCAGCAGTGCTGGGGAGCGGGGTAAGTATTACCTGTATGCGGTGCCTAGGCATTTTGGGTGCTTAGTATGCATAAACACCCCCAATAACACATACACACCTTAAGGTGACTGAGTGGGGAAGGGCTGCTGGGCACACACTGTCCTCTATATTAGAAATTCATCAGCAAGCAGAGTTCATGGAGAGGGGGTTTCTCTATGAGCTTTATATACACAACAGTGTCCCCTCTACCGTGTAGGAACTCTGCTTGCTGCTGCTCTGCTCTCCCCCCCCCCATCAAGAATCTCCTCATTAACTTTTTTTTTAACTTACTGCTCGAACTGTGGGCGGCTGTTGCTGGGCTGGCAGCGGTAATGCTGGGACTGCATTCAGTGACCATTCCCTGGTCACTGAATACAGTGGGGGAGGGGGGCCCTGAGCATAGAGGAAGCAGGGCCCGGACAGAAGACAAGTGGGTGGGCCGCCTCAATGCTTGCCGATAACTAGTAGTAGGCTAGTAGTAGATGAGTCTGGAGACATAGAGGGAGGGGCCTTCAATGCGCTCTGGGCCTCCCCGTGCACCAGGCCCCATAGCAGCTGCATGGTCTGCCTATATTGGCGGTACGCCCCTGACTCCACATGTTCATGTCCCTCACTTATATCTTCTCGTACTGTGGGCTTTAGACTGGACTTTACATAAAGGCAGACCCCTCCTCCTCTATACGTAATATAACAGATGCAGTGGGTATAGGTATGTCAGTACACTTCTGTATATACTATATATCTGTACACACTGCATGTAATATACAATATAGTATATAATAATAATATTGAATTCAATATAGGGAAATATTTGGCAGTCTGATATCTGGTTTATGTTTGACGCCATTATAAGTTTGCCCACCAGGTGTCCCCACAGTCATTCTGATTCCATTTGTTGTAGTGTGGATGAATTTTAGGCTATACCGTATGTATTTTTATACCATTTATCAAATAATGATTACTTTTTAAGTGGTAGACATGTTTTCCTTTTAGGAGGATTTGGTATTTTACCCCAGGTTCTCCAGATCTGGTTGTTAAAATTACAGCTGGATCGGAGAACTGCGTTACTGGCTGAATCTTGATCCGGTGCTCTGGCAGTGGCAGCTGGAGATGAACGCTTTCATTCCATAGTTTAGCTCCTTAGGTTTTTTTTAAAGTTCAGAGGTATGTGTGTGTAGTGTGTATATATGGTGTAGTTATGTGTGTATACCATGTATATGGTGTATTTATGTATGTGTACCATGTATATGGTGTATTTATGTGTGTTGCATATATATGATGTATGTATATGTAAACACGTGTCGTTGCGCCGCCTGTCCGCCGTTGAGTAGAGAACCTGTTAAAAATTTGAATCCCTCCCCTTCTCATATAGTCTGGAGCCAAGTGACCATCGTCGATATGTGAACACTCCATCCCAGTTTCCAGCACCATGGCAGCCCACAGCAGCTGATTAGTGTGGGTAGCGGTAGTCGGACCCCTACTGATCCAATATTGATGACTTATCCAGAAAATAGTTCATTAATATCTGTAGCTTAAATAATCCCGTTCATTAATTGCTTTCAAATTATGTCTACTGTTCTCAAACACAGGGCATATGGATTTAGGTTGTCTTAGTAGATATGGCAGCACCTGTGCTCAACCACATGCCATGTCTTATCTTACATAAGAAGCTATAAAGCAATGGTCCACAGTCACATTAACTATGAGGAAAAGAGTGGCTCTGACCTCTTCATTTTGTCTGTTTTGGTGGTCTGTGGTGGGACCGTCTATCTGAATCTCTTCAGTGATGTCATTAATTTCAAATCTTATTCCACCCTGAAAAATAGAAAATGATATATAATAAGGGCTAAGGAAAAATATCCACTGATACAGATTAACTGGCTCTTCACTTAAAAGTGTTGTTGTTACGGTCCCGCCCATGACAGAGGTGAGAAGATCTGAGAGACTGGCGGCACGTGAGGGTATCTGACAGTCTCTCTCTTTTCATCTTGCAGTGTTGTTGTTTGGTAATGACCACACCTCTTGCAGCTTGTGGTCATTACTGAGGCTCTATTTAGTTCTGACTCGCACTGCTTACCATGCAGTTGATATTTCCTGCTGGAGTTGGTTGAGTTGGTGTGTTGTTCCTTTGGACCTCCTGCTCCTCCATTCGTTTTTAAACAATGTGCATTTTGTTTAGCATTTTGTTGCTGTTTAGGCCTCAGGGAGACGCTGGTTCCTTCATCTGGGGAGGAACCAGTCATCTCATTCCCTGCCACCACTCCTAGGAACTTCCAGGGTCTCCAGGGCTAAGGTTCCGGTGTATGAGTATTTCCACCTTCAGGGTCTACTCATACGGGCAGGAGTCAGGGAGAGGTCTATGGATTCCTAGGAGGTCACCATCCCTCTCCCTTAGCTTTGAGGTCTAGACTCTGGTCTATTCCTTCTGTGTGTTATCTGGTGTTATCCCCTCCCCATTACCCGTGACATTATTAACCGCCAAAAAAACTAAATTTTGTTTGTGTCAGTGCAGCGATGGAAACTGTTTCTGCACTGGTCGATCGTATGCAGGGACTGTCTTTGGAGGTGGCTGACCTCCACATGGCTGTCTCGCAGTTTCAGAGACCACAGGTGGCGGCCTCCAGCAGCAGGAACCAGGCCTGCCCTGAACCTAAGGTCGCTCTCCCGGATAGGTTTTCCAGGGAAAGTGACAACTTTATTCGGTTCAGGGAGTCGTGCAAACTATATTGTAGACTACGTCCTAACTCTTCTGGGGACGAGAGACAAAGAGTGGGGATTATTATTTCGTTACTGAAAGGTGACGCTCAGTCTTGGGCTTTTTCTTTGCCGACCGGATCACAATTCCTCCGGTTGGTAGATTAAGTTTTCAGAGCTCTTGGGCTGATCTACAATGACCCAGATCGGGTCGGGACCAAGTTGCGTGACTTATGGCAGGGAGAGCGTTCTGCGGAGTCCTATTGCTCTAAATTTAGGGGATGGGCAACTGATACTGAGTGGACTGACCCAGCCCTCTGTAGTCAATTCTGTCAAGGGTTATCCGAGAACCTGAAGGACGCCTTGGCATTTCACGAATATCCAGAGTCATTGGAGGCAGCCATGTCTCTGGCTGTACGTATTGATACACGCCTGAGGGAGAGATCTAAGGTTCCTCTCGCTCGGGACGCACTATTATATTGGGAAGCGGCCTCTTCCGACACTTAGGTACTTGGGTAGGGAAGCACTTGAGCTCATGTCTGACGATGAGCCTATGCAGTTGAGGGAAGTCATTCCTGGACCTGGTGATAAAAATGTGTTTAGTCCTCTCCTCACTCTTGGTAGTGTAGGTGGGGAATCTGAGAATGTACTTTTTTCATTTACTGTTAGTACCCAATTTCTCCTGCCTGCCAAGGTGGCGCTAGACTTCAAAGCTGTGGGAATTGAAGTATTTATTGACAGTGGAGCAGGGGTTAACCTAGTGGATGGCTAGTTCATCCGTATACATGGTTTGACAACAAACGCATTCGACAAAAATATTTTTGTGCAGGACATTCACCTAAATGGTGAGAGATTCTCATCAAGAATCCATTTCGTGTTTTGTGCTGGAGGGTCTGCCTGCTCCTCTGGTGCTAGGTTTACCGTGGTTGACCAAACATAACCCTACCATCGATTGGCAAGCGAGACAGATTCTTGATTGGAGTGATTTTTGCATAGACAACTGTCTTAGCACGTCGCTTTCTGTTGTAACCACTAAAATAGTACCTTCCTTTATTTCAGATTTTTATGATGTATTTTCTGAAAGTGGAGACCAGGAGTTACCTCCACATCAGGAGTATGATTGCCCTGTCAACCTTATTCACGGAGTTAGGTTGCCCAAGTCTCGGTTGTATAATCTTTCTGAACCCGAAAGAGTAGCCATGTGAGAATATATCACCAAGTTTGGCTAAAGGTCATATTAGACCATCCAAATCACCAGTGGCTGCAGGGTTCTTCTTTGTTAAAAAAAAAAGGACGGAACACTTAGGCAATGTTTGGACTTCCGTGATCTTAATCGCATTACTGTCTGTGATCCCTATCCCCTTCCATTGATCCCAGATTTGTTCAATCAGATTGTCAGTGCCAAGGTGTTCTCTAAGTTGGATTTGATGGGGGCATATATTCTGGTAAGCATCAAGGAGGGGGATGAATGGAAGACGGCCTTTAATACCCCTGAAGGTCATTTTAAGAATTTGGTCATGCCTTTTGGGTTGACCAATGCTCCTGCTGTTTTTCAACATTTCATCAATGACATCTTTCATCATCTGGTGGGCAGGTTTGTGGTGGTGTATCTGGATGATAATTTTAATTTATTCCCGTGACATGGAGACGCATCAGGATCACGTGAGACCGGTCTGACAGATCCTAACGGAAAATAAATTGTATGCTAAGTTGGAGAAGTGTGTATTTGCGGTTCCGGAAGTGCAATTTCTGGGTTACCTACTCTCCTCTTTGGGTTTTCGTATGGATCCGGACAATGTCAGTGCTGTGTTGGACTGCGATCGACCCGAAAATCTGAAAGCGCTCATGCGATTTTTGGGGTTCACCAACTACTACCATAAATTTATCTTGAATTACTTGACTGTTGTTAAACCATTAGCAGATATGACTAAGAAAGGTGCGGATTTCTCAGTCTGGTCTGATGAGGCATTACATGCCTTTTCAGTGGTAAAGGAATCTTTTGCTTCTGCTCCTATACTGGTGCAACCGGATGTGTCACAGCTATTCATTGTGGAAGTTGACGCATCCGAGGTAGGAGTTGGAGCAGTCATGTCGCAGGGTCCTTCTCCTAGCAAATGCCGCCCATGTGCTCTTTTAAAAAAAAAAAACTCTCTACGGCTGAAAGAAATGATGATGTAGGTAATAGAGAGTTGCTGGCCATTAAGTTGGATTTTGAGGAATGGCGTCATTCTGGTTGGAAGGAGCTGATCACAAAAATCTGGCTTATCTGGAGTCGGGTAAACAGGCCAGATGGTCGTTTTTTTTTTACCAGATTTAATTTCTTTGCCACCTATCGCCCTGGGGTTAAGAACGTCAAAGCGGATGCTTTGTCATGTAGCTTTCCTGAGGGGAGAGTGATTTGGAGGATCCTGGCCCGATATTAGCTGATGGGGTGGTTGTATCCCCCCTTTATCCTGAATTTGAGGCAAAGGTGTTGTAGGCCCAGGGAGAGTCACCTGATTCTTGTCCTCCAGGGAAGTTGTTTGTTCCTTCAGAACTACGGCACAAGGTGTTTGAAGAACATCACATTCACGGTTGATATACTTTCCCAGAGATTCTGGTGGTCAGGGTTGTGTAAATGTATTGAGTGCTATGTGTCAGCTTGTGAGACTTGTGTGCGTGCCAAGGTGACACATACTCGGCCTTCAGGATCTCTACTTCCCTAGTCTATCCTGTCCCGACCGTGGACTCATTTGTCCATGGACTTTATCACAGATTTGCCTAATTTCTCAGGGAAAACTGAGATTCTGGTGGTTGTTGGTCGCTTCAGCAAGATGTCGCACTTTATAGCATTATCAGGTTTACCTAATGCTAAAACTCTCGCACAAGCGTTTGTTGATAACATCGTGAAACTACACGGTATCCCCTCTGATGTAGTGTCTGATAGGGGGACTCAGTTTGTTTCCAGATTCTGGAAGGCGTTCTGTACTCGCCTGGGGGTCCATTGTACTTCTCTTTGGCTTTTCATCCTCAGTCAAATGGAAAGACTGAGCGCACTAACCAGAATCTGGAGACTTATTTGAGATCTTTTGTCTCGGAGAATCAGGAGGAGTGGTCTTCATTTTTGTCGTTGGCCAAGTTTGCTATAAATAACCGTAGACAGGAGTCCACTGATAAGTCACCGTTTTTTGGAGCATATGGGTTCCATCTGCAGTTTGGCACATTTTATGGTACTGAGACTTCTAGTATACCGGAAGAGGAAAGATTTTCTTCTTCGTTGTCATCTATTTGGCGGAAAATTCTAAACAATTTAAAAAAATGGGCAAAAAGTATAAACGTATGGCTGACAGGAGACGTATGAGTGCTCCGGACCTGAGAGTGGGCGATTCTGTAAGGCACAAGAAACATTGTTAAAGGTACCTTCTTGGAAGTTGAAGCCAAGGTTTATTGGACCATATAAAATCTCTGCCATTATTAATCCGGTTGCTCTTCTTGAACTTCTGCAGGCTTTAAAAATTAATAATGTTTTTCACAAATTATTGCTGAAGAGATATGTCGAACCTGCTGAACCGTCCTCCTTACCTCCTGCTCCTGTTCTGGTGGATGGTAATCTTGAATTTCAGATTGCCAGGATAGTGTACTCACGAATTCTCCGTAGATCTCTCCAGTATATTGTGCACTGGAAAGGTTACAGTCCAGAGGAAAGAATGTGGGTTCCTGGGACCGACGTTAATGCCAGTCACCTTGTGAAGGCCTTTCACAGGGCGCATCCTGATAAAGTTGGCCCTGGGTGTCCGGGGGACACCCGTAGAGGCGGGGTACTGTCACAGTTCCTCCCATGACAGAGGTGAGAAGATCTGAGAGACTGGCGGCACGTGAGGGTATCTGACAGTCTCTCTGTTTTTATCGTGCAGTGTTGTTGTTTGGTAATGACCAAGCCTCTTGTCATGTGCAGCTTGTGGTCATTACTGAGGCCCTATTTAGTTCTGACTCACACTGCTTACCATGATATGTCCTGCTGGAGTTGGTTGAGCTGGTGTGTTGTTCCTTTGATCTCCTCCTCCTCCATTCTTCTTTAAGCGATGTTCATTTTGTTTTGCATTTTGTTGTTCGCTTGTGTGTGTTGTTGTTTAGGCCTCAGGGAGACGCTGGTTCCTTCATCTGGGGAAGAACCAGTCATCTCATTCCCTGCAACCACTCCTAGTGCCTTCCAGGGTCTCCAGGGCTAAGGTTCCAGTGTATGAGTATTTCCACCTTCAGGGTCTACTCATACATGGCAGGAGTCAGGGAGAGGTATAGGGATTCCTAGGAGGTCACCATCCCTCTCCCTTAGCTTTGAGGCCTAGACTCCGGTCTATTCCTTCTGTGTGTTATCTGATGTTATCCCCTCCCCATTATCCATGACAGCTGTGCAGCGATCAACTATGAAATTTATTCTTTGATAAATTACCCCCATTATTATAAGTAAGTGACTGGATTTATGGAAATATAATAATTTGATATAGTTTTATATCACCGCACAACCCCTTTAAAGAGAACCTGTCCATTTTAGTAAATACCAATACTTTCCAATGAAATAACAATTTTGTTATTGTTCCTCTGTTATTCCCCAGTTTGAATAAACTGACAGTGCGTGTCACCTTCCTGTCAATGGGGCGTGTCCCTACACACTCTACAGCAGGGTTGCCAACCAGAATTTTTTATTTTTTTTTTCTAGATAATTTAGGTCCCTTTCACATGAGCGACTTTTCTGCACGGATGCAATGTGACGTGAACACATAGCGCCCGCACTGAATCCTGACTCTGTGTACATGAGCGGGTTTTTTTCATGCATCAGTTCTGCATTGCGTGAAAAACGTAGCATGTTCTATATTCTGCGTTTTTCATGCAGCCCTGGCCTCATTGAAGCGAATGGGGCTTCAGTGAAAAACGCATTGCATCAGGAAGCAAGTGCGAATGCAATGCGTTTTTCACTGATGGTTGCTAAGAGATGTTTATAATCCTTCAGCTTTTTATCACGCGCGTGAAAAACGCATCAAAACACATTACATCCGCGCTGAAAAAACTGAACAACTGAACGCAATCGCAGACAAAACTGACTGAACTTGCTTGCAAAATGGTGCGAGTTTCACAGAACGCATCCTGAACGCATCCGGACCTAATACATCACGCGTGTGTGAAAGAGGCCTTATCCGAAATTCACAGACCGCCAACATTATTTACGGACAAATTGGATTATAAGTAATCCATGTTTATAGCTCAATATACTGATAAGAACTACTTTACCAGCATTTATTGTGAACTGTAAAATGATGATAATTATCACTAAATTAATATACTCAAGTACCACCAGCCTCAATAAAATCACGGACCCATCTATTTTTTTTTCACAGACACAGGAAAAAAAAATGCCTATTTATACGGACTGTCCAGAAATTTTGGGATAGTTGGCAACCCTGATCCAATCACTGCTGACGAACTGTATAGAGACACACCCTATTGACAAGTAGAATGGTAACACCCAATTGTCAATTTATTCATGTGTTTACAGAAAGAACAACAGAAGAACGGCACAATGCTAACCTTAAAAACTAGAGAAATAAAAGTCTATAACATATGTACTGTCAAACTTGTGCTGCAGCATAAGGCTACTTTCACATCAGCGTTTTTGCTGGATCCGTCATAATACAACAGAGATCCTCAAACTGCGGCCCTCCAGCTGTTGCAAAACTACAACTCAGCCAACAGCAGGGCATTGTGGAAATTGTAGTTTTACAACAGCTGGAGGGCCGCAGTTTGAGAATGCCTGTAATACAACGTATGCATCCGTTTTGAGCGGATCTAGTTGTATTATCTCTAAAATGACCAAGAAGGATCCGGCACTAAAACCATTGTAAGTCAATGGGTGTCGGATCCATTTTCTTTCATGTCCGAGAAAACAGATCCGGCACCATTGACTTGCATTCTGTTTCATGCAGGATCCATCTTGATCAGTATCCCATGACGCACACAAAAACGCTGCTTGTGTGCGGCATGGGAATGCAACGAAACTGAACGGAATGCATTCTGGTGACCCTGGTCTATTCAGGTCAATTTTGTCCCAATTGACAATGAATGGGGACAAAACAGACATTTTCCTCCAGTTTTGAGATCATATGATGGATTTTAATACCGTAAAGGAAAGTGCAGATATGAAAGTAGCCTTACATCTACCATAGTGACAATAGGTGACGTCTGGTGGCTGTAATCCGTTGCGATGTTCTCCCCAGTAGGGTTTCATCTACCGTTTCATCTAAGATTGTACATTACTATGTTCTAATGTAAAACTTAAAAGTTAGGGACCTTGAGCCCTATTCCTTGGGGCACATATATTTCATGGCCCACACCTGCATTTCCTTCTCTAACCTTACAAGACCTAAGGAGATATGTGACATCATTATAAAATAAGATTGCACATTGGTACAAATCAGGACATTAAAGGGGTTTCCAGGACTAGAATATTGGTGTCTTACCCTCAGGATAGGTCATCAATATCTAATCAGTGGGGGCCTGATTTTCTGTATTTCTGACGAGTAGTTGTTTGAAGAGACCGCAGAACTCCAGTAAGCGCTACGTCTTTTTCCTAGGCCAGGGATGTCACCATACATTGGTCTTATGGCCTAGGCGCAGCTCAGTCCCATTCAAGTGAATGAATCTGAGCTGCGATACCAAGCACAGCCGCTATACAATGTACCATGTTGTGCTTAGTAAGCTGGGAGGAGGCCACAGCACTCACCAAAGTGGAGCCACATCTTCAAACATCGGATCGACGGGGGTGCCAGGTGTCAGACCCCCATCGAGGATAGATCATCAATATTAAACTCCCAGAAAACCCTTTAAACAGATATTATACCTTTACTTTATACTTTTCTTCCAATGCTTTTCTCTCTTTCCGGTTTTGCATGATGATATCACTGAAATTTAGTTGGATCTCCTAATATATATATATAAAACCAAGATCTTTATCAGCACCATATGTCAGCATTGAAACTAGTCAGTGTGTATAAGGGCTTTATTACATTGCCTGATCTACCTGCAGGACAGGAGCAGACTGATGATATATCAATCGGCGCTGGTTTCACTGGCTGGTTCATAGTGTACGGAGGAGGAATGATCGCTACTGCAGTCATTCCTCCCTGATTGAGCTGTAATAATTATCTGCAGTATATTCCTCATTACACAGGGGGATGTGCTTTGCATAATTGGCCATTTTTCCTTCTGAAAGATGCAAACCAGCCGCAAAGCAATAATTTACTTGTTTGTCGGCTCATAGATGCCTATTCTTGCAAATATATGCTGGTAGGGTGAGTATTGAGTAGACACCCCCAGTCGAAACTAACTTGTAACTTCCCCCTAACTTACCAATGTGGCCCACCTGATGGGTAAATCTGGCATATCAGTGCTTTCCTTACTGAACAGCGACTTGGTATATTGTGTATGTCATCAGTGAGATGTATTCCAAGTCAGGCTTTGCATAATGGCTGTGCTTTGTTTTCATAACTGAAGGAGCAGGTCTTTTTTTAAATTCCCTAATGTCTTCCTCAGCCATATTATTCCCTGTTTCACTTGCACAGCTAGATGCATTTCTCTCAGAAGCAGTGGGTGTCTCCAGCCTGCGGATCTGCTAGTACTGTATGAAGTGAGCTCACTTCCCACTAGGTTTGTTTTCTTCTAGGGATCTCAGAGAGCTGATAAGAAGGGGAGATGGGGGGGGGGGAGTGTTAGGGGACACATATACTCATGACCTTCTGGAATGCCAGTTAGGTGGAAGTGAGACTCCTAGTGGCCATAACTTTACAGCTTTTTTTCAGGTGGATGTGGGTGGATTTTTTTTTTTTATGAAAATTTTTGAAAGTACAGTGACTCTTTGAGGATTTGACTGGAGCCATTGGGGACCACAGTGACTCCTATAGCTTTGCCGCTGCTCCCAATTATCGAATGCCAAGTATGACAGGATAGGCTCATCTGTAGCCTTTTTTGCCCCCTTAGGCATGAAAGGTGCCATGCCCACCTCCACAACTCTTATTGCTATGCCACTGACTATACATTCACCTCAGTTGACTTTTCGCCATCTGGCCGGTCTGTAGGAGATGGTCTTCCCTTGTTTCCTGGTTTTACAAGATATGTCCCATCTGTTACTTTAGGAGATTCCTGTGAAGAGTCACAGACATTTTAATGGTTGATCTATAGAATAATACACACCATACATTTAATAATCTTGCTAGAAGTTAAAGTTAAATTTTGGCTACATTTTTATAATTTGTAAAATTGATTAACTAGTGGTCTTGTAATAAGAGGGTTATTTAAAGGGGTTTTCCGGGCTACAGAGATTGATGACCCATCTTCCAGATGAGTCATCAATATCAGATTAGTAGGTACCTGACACCCGGGCACCCCCCCCCAAATCAGTTGTTTTGGGTAAACGCAGGGATGGGCAAACTGCAGCTCTCCAGCTGTTGTAAAACTACAACTCCCAGTATGCCCAGTCTGCCTACAGCTATCAGCCTACAGCAGGGCATGGTGGGATTTGGAGTTTTACAACAGCTGGAGAGCCGCAGTTTGCCCATCACTGGGTTAACGCATTGTTGGAGACTATATAGTGTACAGAGCAGGAAGCAGGGAGCGCCATACACTGCGTAGTGGTCATGTGAGGTACTGCAGCACAACTCCCATTCAAGCTGCAGAACCTACACAGTGTTTGTACCTTGCTAGCTTCTGGACCTGAGGGAGCCCAAAACAGCAGAGAACCCCTTTAATTCTTTCATTCTGGCACCTCAATAATATCTATATTATCGATGCACACACTTTACCTGGTGTGCACCGGCTTTCAATTTTATTTCTCTAACTTCATTGTGATATTGCTGGCGGATGACTTCAAGTTGTCTGAGATGTTCCTGTAAAGTAGATTTTACATATAATTACTATTATATGTAAAATATTTCTTTCTTGAAGATGAGCAAAAAAAACATCAGAGAATCATACATTATTATAAATCGTAGGTAAACTGTAAGGGCTCCTTTAGATGTCCTATCTACAGGTGTGTAACTATAATTTATAGGGGCCCCTAGCAAAATAAGATGGATCCCTCACCATGTAATGTAAGAAAATTAACACAGTAGCATTAATAGCAAAAATTGAAGGCATGTAGCAAATACTATGGCTGTTATGGCTATAGTTATGCTCATGCTTCTGGCTGGGAATAACTCTGTGGTTACAGCATCTGGTAAAACACACCGCACCATTGTATTTACAGAAAACGGATCCGTCCCCCATTGACTTTCAATAGCCAGTCATGGCTATAGAAGACATAATACAACCGGATCCGTTCATGACGGATGCATGCAGTTGTATTATTGTAACGGAAGCATTTTTGCAGATTCATGACGGATCCGCAAGAAAACGCTAATGTGAAAGTAGCCTAACTTCTGCAAAAACGTATACATTAAAATGATTAAACAGATGCCTCAGACTGATGCCATACAGTAGCATCCGTTCACCATTGAGTTTCATTGTAAAAAACAAACAAAAAAAAGGATACTTTTTTTTACCATTGTAAAAAGATACAAGACCGTGGTGTGCTGCGTATTAATATCTTTTTTTTCCCTAACATATATATCAAATGGAGGCATAAAATGTGATGTGAACCCACCCTAACATAGTGGTGCTCGTGACCTACAGGTTGTTTTCTTGGATAAAGAGAAACTGATCAGTTAGCATTATCTTAATAATAAGGCCTCATTCACACAACCGTATTTTTGGTTCACATCTGATCCACATTGTTTTGCGGATCAGATACAGACCGATTCATCAGATGCTATCCGCATCCATATGTCCTTTCAGCAGCCCAGCATAAAAAATTGAAAATGTCCTATTATTGTCCATTTTGTGGACAAGAATAGGCATTTATTATAAAGGGTGGCACGTGTTGATCCACAAAATGCGGAACGCGCAAGGCCGGTATCCGTGTTTTGCGGATCCACAATTTGCGGTCATGTGAATGGGGCATAACAGTGATGTGCCTATAATTAAAACAGGGCTAGATTTTCCAGGGGCAAACACTGACAGCAATGGGCCCCAGTTCAGGAAATGTGTGTGTGCTCCCTATAGTGGCATATCTACCATGGAGACCGCACAATTGCTATGGGGACTAGGGAAGGAGGGGCCTGGCACTGACCTCCTTCTGTTCCTGACATAATTCCTGGGCATTTTCCAGCAGCCGTCACTAGAGGGAGCACACTGCAAAGAGATTTTTACAGGTGCCAATGAGTTCAATAGCAACTGTATAAATATATGTGTACTGAGCTCCCCCTAGTGGTGGATGCAGGAAGCCAGTTTTATCATGTGATGTATATGAAAGGAAGCAGGGATTTGTAGCTATATGGGGGAGAGTAATCCATGTATTTATGCCAGTGGTACGATGTAAATACATTGAGAAATATGGTTTTCAGATCCAGTGCTATATTTATGAAGCAAATATTTAGGTAGCGAAACGACAAAATCCATAGGCAAGGGCTTTTTCTTCATATTCAGTGAAGTACTGGGCTTCTTCTAGGCAGAGGCTTTTGCCTAGCAGTGATTCCGGTGACATCACCAGCAGTAATGGTCAGTCTTTAGCATTGCCCTAGCCTGTAAAACAGCCTAGGGCAGTGCTAAAGATCACCCATTAGTGCTGATGACGTCACCGAGATCACCGCTAGGCAGGAGCCTCCGCCATAGCAGTGTAAAAATCTAAACAAACAGCCCTTGCCCTGCGCAATGTAGTACAGGGCAAGGGGAGCACCAGAGCATTCCAACTCGGAAGGGCCGGAGGGGTGAAGAACAGGTTAACCCAGACAACCCCTTTAATGATTCAGGGGCAAAAAACACAAGGCATCTGTCACTCTCTGCACACAAAAAATCATCTATAATTGACTCGAGCATCGCGATGCTCGGCACATAGCGGTGTTTGGCCGAACCCCGCGTGTGCTCCAGCGCGATGCTCGAGTCTCCTCCCCGCACGTTTGTTGGCTGCTAAGCAGCCAATAAACGTATGGGGAAGTACTGGCATTCACTGTAATGCCGTAGCCATGTTGGTTACTGGCATTATGGTAATTAGCTGGCTGGAACGCAACATCGGGTGCTATATAGCACCCGATGACACGTGATTCAGCTCAGTCTTAGTCAGGGAGAGCTACAGCAGAAGGGACAGATAGTGTACGGACAGGAATGTTTTTTTTTTTTAGGCAGCGTTTACTGTTGAAAGGTGTTAGAGACCCAAAATTCCTTTTAAGGACTATTGTTTCATCTGGCTGCCATATATATTATTAGTGCAACCTGCGTGCAATTGTTTGGCTGCTGCTGACAGTGACACAGCCTCTGCTACATCTATTGTGTTACATTTACGTATCTGTGTACTTTATTTGCACATACACTAACAAAACCTGCGCTACTGTACGTGTGACATACTTGCAAGCATATATACCATTTAATATGCTCAAGGCGAGCAGCAAGGGACAGGGAAGTGGCCGTGCTGCTGATGGTGCATGCAGAGGCCGTGGGCCTGGGCACGGTTAAAATGTGCCTGCTGCCAGAGCACAAGAGACAAACACTCATCCATGATACCTAGCTTCATGTCCCAGTTTGCAGGGCGGCGCAGGACACCAGTGCGACCAGGTGGTTGGTTGGATTGCAGCAGATAATGCTTCCAGTCGGTTAAGCAAAACCCTGTCTTCCACAAAGTCCAGTCTCAGTAGCTAAGAGTCTGGTCAACAGAATCCTCACCCTGATACTCCTTCCTCCCACCATGGAGAGTCTTGGCAAACAAGTGATCACACACTCGGATATTCCGAGAAGCTCTTTTCATCGCCATTCCTTGATTTGGTCCTCTTGCCAAGGCCGCTTGAAGATGAACATGAGGAGATATTGTGCTCCGATTCCCAAACTCTTGAGCATCCACAGTCAGAAGAAGATGACGGTGGGGAACGGCAATTAGTGTTTCACGAGGTGGGTGATAATGATGAGACACAGTTGCCAATAAGTCAACGGCAATTAGTGTCTCAAGAGGTTGATGATGAGGATGAGACACAGTTGTCAATAAGTGAGGTTCTTGTTAGGTCAACAAGTCAGGAGGATGACCAGAGTGAGGAAGAGGAGGAGGTGGACGATGAAGTCACTGACCCAACCTGGGAAGGTGGCAAGCCGAGCGAGAATAGCAGTACAGAGAGGGAGGGATCCGCAGCACCGCAAGAGGCTTGCAACTGTTCCCCGGAGAACCCCCTTGCGGAAATCTCTCTTGCCAAGGGGTAGGTGTTCCGCAGTCTGGTGCTTTTTTGAGGACGATAAAAGAACTGTCATTTGCAACCTGTGGCGTACCAAAATGAGCAGGAGCGTGAACACTAGCAACCTCACCACCACCAGCATGATCCGCCACATGGCATCAAAGCACCCTAATAGGTGGGCTGAACGCCTGGGTCCATAACCAGAGCCTGCGGGTCACACCACTGCCTCCTCTTCCCCTCGGTTACGTGCTGGCGATCCCCTTTTCCAAGACGCAGGCCCTGCACCTGGACCTTCGCAAGCACCATAAGTTAACACATCCACTTCTGTGTCCCAGCGCAGCGTACAGATGTCCATACTCAGGCCTTTGAACGAAAGCGCAAATACCCAGCCACCCACAGGCCACAGCACTAAATGCGCACCTTTCCAAATTGCTGGCCCTGGAAATGTTGCCATTTAGGCTTGTGGACACTGAGGCTTTCTGCAGCCTTATGGCAGTGGCCATCCTCTCTTACTCAGTCCCCAGCCACCCCAATATTCCCGGTGTGCCATCCCCACCTTACACCAGCATGTGTCCTGTAACATCACCCGTGCCCTGACCAACACAGTTATTGCTTAGGTGACAAACAACACGTCTTCTTAGCGCGAATTGGAGGAGGAGCAGGAGACAGTTGCCTCCGCTACAGAGGGTAGTACCCATAGCAGGCTTATTCCATCTGTTCAGCGTGGATGGGCCGAAGAGGAGGAAGAGGATGAGGAGATTGCTGTCCTCATCAGGAAGATGACTCTCAAAGTCTTGTCTGTTGGGACTCTGGCACACATGGCTGACTTTATGTTATGCTGCCTTTCCCATGACCCTCGCGTTATACGCATTTTGGCCAACGGTTACTGGTTGTTCACCCTTCTCGACGCCGCTACAAAGAGAACTTCTCATCTCTTATTCCTGTGGTGGAGAGGACTAGCAAAATGGTGCAATACCAGAAGGTTCTTGGGGAAAAATTGTCCAAATATTTCCAGCTAACAATGCTGGCGGCAGAGTACGTAGTTCCTTGGGCAACCAAGGAGGGGAGATGAGGGGAACACACAGCAGTTCCGTTATATGTCAGCACACACCTAGTAAACCTGCCATCCATTTACGTTCTGGCTGGTATAATGAACTTGCAATGAAATTGCATATTTGTCTCTTTTTCCCCCCGTGATTTTTGAAAAAATCTCAGTAAAAACATTGCAATTTAGGATTCTAGTGAAAGTTGCTAAATCCACATAATTTTTCTACCATTTTATATTGTGCTAAAACATTAACAATACAAATTAGACTTGTCCAGCTCTGAATGCTGTTTTTCTGCATTTTTATCTTTTACCCTTACAGTTACATTTGTGTGCATCTCCTGGACTGTGTGCATCTCCTGTAACTTTCCAGAACATCTATAGTTAGATAGTTCTCTTCACACACTACACACAGGACAATATATCCACATCACACAGCGCAGAAGGACACATGGAGGACATCCCAGAACATATTGTATTATATTCACCTCAAGCACAATGTGAAGACTTAGAATTCATCTTTATACCTATCACGTTCCCTCTTTTGGAGGACAGTCCCTAATCCCACCCTAATTCCCCTGCTTCTCTTCCCTCTTTTTGAACCAATAAATTTATATCAATAAATTTTCAAAATTTTTCAACCTGGATTTTAATAGCAAATTATACCCCAAAATGCCTTTTTTATTCTCCTTCCTCATTATTATTATTATTATTATTATGATGATGTGTTGCAGTCGGGGCATAATGTGTAAATGAAACCTATTCAAGCATATAGACATGCAGAAAAATGGATCTTTCACACAAGGAACCACTTTGACCATTAAAAACATTAGGGGCTATGCATTTCATATATCCCCCAAATCGATAGTGTGCAGAGTAATACTGTGTACAGTAAGCAGTCACGGGGGGAATGTTTCATAAAGCTATGTAATTACAACCATCCAATCTGCCCGTTATTTACAGTGAGGATATTGGGGTCACAGATGTCCTTCACATGATGCTTTGTATAGACGCAGGCACAGAATGAAGAGCTTTAGAGAAATGTGTCCATAAATAAGAGTAAGTTCAGCATCTAATAATTCAGATTAAGAAGTGATGCTCCCACTTATGTGGTGCTGGCTAGAAATGGAGCAGTAACATTTTGGGTTACAATGTTACTTTTTTCCTAAGTTGATGTACTTCTCCATCTTCTGCTTTACTTATCACCTTATCTTCAGACTTAGGCCTCATGCACACAACCGCTGTTTCATTCCGTGTCCGTTGTTCAGTTTTTCGTGATTTTCTGCGGACCCATTGACTTTCAATGGGTCCGTTGAAAACTCGGCTAATGCACCGTTTGTCATCCGCGTCCGTGATCCGTAGTTCCAGTCCGTCCAAAAAATATAACCTGTCCTATTTTTTTCACGGAAAACGGTTTGCGGACCCACTCAAGTCAATGGGACCGTGAAAAAACGCGGAGGCACACAAGATTGTAATCCGCGTCCGTTTTCATTTGCATGGCAAACTTGACTTAGACTTTTTTTTACTTTCCTTCATGTCTGGTGATCCTCCAAAAATAAAGGAAGACACATGGAAACGGATCACAGAACAACGGAACCCCATTTTGCGGAACGGAACACAACAACGGTCGTGTGCATGAGGCCTAATGGAGTGGATTTTGTCCTACACATACACTGCATTATTACATTATTTTGTTTTCAGGAAAAGCCATCCATATCAGAACAATAGAGGTCCAACACCCTGCACCGTTATCAGCTGTTCTACCGTAGCTCCGATGCCAAAACTACACAGGTTCGTCCATCCATCATGCAGTGGACTGAGCTGGTAACTGCAGTGCTGCTGTCACTAAAGTGAACAGCTAGGTTAGAACGGCCGAGAGGGCTGGTAAAAAAAAGACGACCATCCTGCTTCTCTCAGTCCAATAAAGCGCCCCTTTCAAAGTCTGAAAACTTGGCAAAATGTATTTGAGTGCATCCTAGAGGCATGTCTAGCAGTCAACTAATCAGACCACACCTGAAATCATTAACATAACTGCATGCTGAGTATCTATAGATATAGTACATCAGCCCTGCTCCCAAATATTGTATCCTGTCATAAGCACTAATGCATATATAACTGCATATCTCTGAATCATACAACCACTAACTAAATAATACCACAAATAATTTTGCCACACCATGATCACATATATCTATCACAGTGATCAATATAACCAATAGTATCACAATACAGTGCCCATATAGTAACTGCAGTACTGCACAGATGCAGTAAAGAGTATAATCACCCAGTAGACCTTATATAAGTGAATACATACAGTTAAATCCATTGACTTACAGGTGATGTCTTCTCACTTTTCTTTTTCTTCTCTATCGGGCCCAGACCGCTATGATGACTTCCTGGCCACTATTTGACTCTACAGGGTTCACTGTTCAACTTAGTGGAAACCCCACAGCAAGTTTCCTCCCTAGTGACTCACACAGTAATAGTATAATAGTACACCACACATTAACCACTTAGCCACCAAAAACACACTCACATATTAGAAACATGCTGCACACGTCCCCCACACAAGACATATGTCAAACACACATCACTCACTCATTACATGTCACTAATACATAGATACATGTCATACACTGCCGGGGATCACTGCCGGGGATACACTGCCGTGTGAACGGTTACTGCTCATTGGAAGGAATACGCCCCCACCTCTCTGGGCCCCTGTGTGTGAACCTGTCACACAAGCGTCATGTCCGCCCATGAGATTTTCCATTAGACACAACTGGCCTTGGCTTATGAGCAGCCCTTCAAGAATGGATGCCTGCTCTTCAGAGTCAAGTATACAATGTATGTGTAGGCTAAATTCTGGAATACTTCTAGAATGCACATGGCCATCTCTAGAACTAACTACTGCAGTGGCTGATCATAGTCAGAGTGAAATTAATATTGTAAACTTTTATCATCCTCAAATATGCAAGTCTAAACTACAACGATGAAAGTACCTCCTGGTCTCTAGCATGTCTGACTGGATAGTCAACCCGCACGTCCACTCTTGAAACTGGAATATGTTTACCATAATGATCGGCAGAGGAAGGACGGAGCCCCTAGACACAAACACCAATAGTTAACAACAACGACAACATATACAATGTCTATCAATAAATGAAGCAAAAAAAAAAAGAGAAAAAAGAAGCATAGAAGACTATGCTGTTTTGGCCCTTAAAAAGTAATGAAAACCTGATGGAGGGACCGCCAACGCTGATGTGAACAGAGTCTTATATAACTCCATTCCCTTTGTTCCTTTGTTCCTTTATTATTCAGTTTCTGACTTTGTCTGCAGCTTCCTGGAAATTGTCTACAAGCAGTTTGCACCCTGTCCGCAGCAGGACACCATTATGTCCTCTAAGCTCTAAGAGTGACGCATCATAACAGATCTGTCAGCAGCTGATGGTCTCCATTTATAACTTATCTACAGTAAATATTTCAGATTTAATCTTTTATTAGTGTCTAAAGCGGTTTCCGAATCCTCACCCTCAGCAGGTAAAGTTCAGCATGCTGACAGCCATAGGGAAAATCATTGTCAGGGACCTATCTAGCCACAATCCCGTGGTGCCTTCCTCTCTGCCCAGCAGCTGTCCCTCCGGGCAGTGGGGCTGGGGGAGACCAAGAGCAGTGCGTTCGCCAGTTGCACAGCCATTTCCAGAAAGCTGCCACGCTGATCAGCCAAGTCCTGGCTGAAGGATCTGCTGGAGAGAGGGGATGCCAATCAGAGCTCTGGCTCAGCATCCCATCAGAAGGCTGATCAGCTACTGACTCTGAGTCACTGTGATTTAGAACAAGTCCTGCCTCCTGTGCATTGTGCTACTCTCAACTCCTGCAGGAAAACTACTGGTGAACTGATTTTAGCTTGTTTCTGGATAAACCCTTAGTCTGCTGGCGGCTTTTATTGATACTCCCGCTGAAGTGACTTTGGCTTGTCTCTGGATTAACCTCTTGGGCAATAATGTAAGTCAGCACCCCGGTATCCTCCTGGAACATGCGTCTTAGGAGAGGCTCTCCGTAATAACTTAAAGAAGAAAAAGACCGGCACTCACTTGCTAGTAGTATGTCTGAGGAAGGCTGTTATAGCCGAAACGCGTCACATGAGGTTATAATGTGGCATTAAACACCCTATCAAACTACTAGCAAGTGAGAGCCGGTCTTTTTCTTCTATATGGATAAGCCTCTTGTCTGCCGATTTTGTCTGTATCTGTCTCTCCTGG
The DNA here is from genome assembly GCF_014858855.1 of Bufo gargarizans. Lineage (NCBI taxonomy): Eukaryota > Metazoa > Chordata > Amphibia > Anura > Bufonidae > Bufo > Bufo gargarizans. The sequence goes on along the minus strand of NC_058082.1, from coordinate 51,975,147 downwards.
TTTTGATCTGCTTACTGACTACTCTTTAATCCTCCCTGGTCATTCTGGATGGTCTGCTACTGTTGAGCTTGCACCTGTTTTCTGTTACCTTACTCAGCAGAAATAACCTAGCTCCCTAGTTCTCCAGCCTTGCAAACTTGTAGAAGTTTTTGAGTTTGCTGCCTGTGGTTCCGGATGATGACCTTAGTATTACCTTACAATCATTCATTTAATTCTCTTATGTTTTCCACTAGTCCTTTGCATTATTATTTATAAGACTCTGTTCAGAACTGCATTGTGGCTTACATTTGCTTGCCAGACACCAGCGGCACATGACAAACCCCAATGTCTCTGCAACTGTAATGCAGGCTCAGATGTAAATGTTAACAGAAGCCTAATACATATTCACAATTTACAGTGAAAGTCTATTCCTCTGTGTCAAGCGCCAATAGCATTACCCACTACTCCTATTCCAGGACCTGTTATAACAAAAGCTGTAAAGAGCTCTTCACCTCCTGGACTACAGGCTGATTTGGAACAATAAGGGTCCATTCACACGTCCACAATTTCGTTCCGCAGAATAGCGGACCCATTCATTTCTATAGGGCAGCACGATGTGCTGGCCGGACACGGAATTGTGGACCCGCACTTACGGGTCTGCAATTCCGTTCCCGAATAAAATAGAACATGTCCTATTCTTGTCCGCAATTGCGGAAAAGAATAGGCATATTCTATAATGCCGGCAATGTGCAGTCCGCAAAATGCGGAACGCACATTGCCGCTGTCAGTGTTTTGCGGATCTGCGGACATGTGAATGGAGGTTGCGGAAGCGTGAATGGACCCTTATGTGTGTACCCAGTTTCATTCAAAGCTAAAGGGGGTCTCTCACCACTATATGACCATAAACAGCGCTTACATGGCTCTGTAGCATGCCTATACATGAATGTAATGGTACCTTTGTTATTTTCTTTACACTTGCAGAAGCTGGAAAATTTATTAATATGCAAATTAGCACTTGGGGGCCCAGGGGCGGCGTTCAGTGTGTAGGAGCCCAGGCTGCTCTGCCTTCTTTCAGCGTTACTGCTCCCCAGCCTCTTCCTTTGCCCGCCCTTCTATTCCCTTGCATCATCCCTAGGTCCAGTGTTCTGCCAGATTCCTATAGATCCACTGCATTCGTACAAATAATTGCACTGCTGTGGGAGAAGCACCTACTTCATTTGCATGCGCAAAACCGTACACCGCACGTGCGTACTCAGGGGTAGGTAGATTTTTCAGTGCAAAACGTTCCATCAGATCTACCTACCCCTGAGTGCGCACACGCGGACACCATCTGGAGCAGTTCAGCCTCACCACATAGCAGAGCTGAGTGCAGGATATTGGGGTGGTGGGGTCACCACACAGCAGAGCTGAGTGCGGTCCCTGAGTGTGCATGCGCGGTGTATGGTTTCGCGCATGCAAATGAAGTAGGTGCTTCTCCCGTGTGCAATTATTTTTACGAATCCAGTGGATATGCGCAAGCCAGATCCACACGCACCCTCCTCCAGCTGATTCCGCTGCGGATGTGTCACTTCCGGTGCGTCTGCGTCACTTCCGGGTATAGCATTCTGCCAAGGTATAGGAATCTGGCAGAACACCGGCCGAGATGCCGCACCTGCGCACTGCATCACCAGGCCAACGCATGCGCAGTAGTTAAATCGATGCCGTGCCCACAATGGGCATCGCAGTGTGCATGCCCCGACCCGGCGAAGCATATTGTATTTTCGGACATATTAAGTTGGGTATTGCTGTGTGTAGTGATTTTTAAACCTTTTAAAGCTTATGTGTCACGTAGTGAATCTTCACATTAACCCAAACTTGTAAAATATATACTTTATTTACCATTTGTTTTTCAACCTTTATCTTAATCCGTTCTGCCTCCTGTTTCCTCTGTAGATAGTCATTCCTTGGAAATAAGATTTATTGGTTACTTAGTTTGCATATTTACATTTATAGTAAAAGTCAGGTCAGTGGGCATCTGCATGTAGAGCGAGGACGATGATAGATAGATAGCAGCAGCACAATCCGTACAGAAATAATTGGGAGCAATCCCTCCAAGACTGACGAGTGAGAAGGTCTTCATTGTGTTGGGGAGAATAAAGCGGGTTCATCACTAGAGTTGGGCGAACCTGCAGGTTCGAGTTCGGGTTTTAAGTGAATTACTTAATGGGTTTCGTTCTCACGTTCGTAATTCAATGCCGGCATGCCAACCTGAGTGCATTTAGAGGCATTTGGTTTTGTACACTCTCATAATACAAGTGTATGGCCAGCAGAACGGAATCCTCGGAGCCGGCCATACACTTGTATTGTGCGGCAAGCCAGCATTGGATTACGTGCTGGATTCTGTGTGAACGAAATCCATTACGTAATTCACTTAAAACCCCGAAGCTGAACTCGAACCTGCCAAAAGGCAGGTTCGCTCAACTCTATTCATCACCCTGTTCTGGAGTGCTGCTTCGTTTTTCAGATAGATAGACAGACAGATATAGACAGACAGAGTGATAAATATAACATAGATATGAGATAGATACAACATATAATGAGATTTGTTGGATTTCTGTTAAAAAATGCAGCATTTTACAGGACTAAATAGTGCAGTATATAGTATATGTGATGGAATCGCCGTACTTTATATGGTACTGACACATGGGCTCTAAAATACTGTTTTGGGCTCTGTAATATTTGTGCAGTGTACACAACAATACACTTCAGTATATCAGTTCTGCCTGGGCCTGAAGTAACAATTGTTCTTCTCTGGAACACTATTTTAATCATGGGACCCAAATACTATAGAATTTTTCCTAATAGAAATAGCTCTAATACATTATATTTTTCTTAACCAGCCTTCTCCATAAAAGAGAGGACTCGTTCAAAGCACCACAAATTCAATGTAAGTTCTGGCAAAAGATTTCTTGTAATTGCGTTTGAGTTTTTTTTCCCTTTTGTCCTGGAAGTGTCCCCAAGAATACCCAGTCCAGCCAATCCAACTTCTATATCATCATAAATGATTTTAATAGGCAACAATGTCCGACCCGTCTCACTTCTACTTAGAACGCCTCCAGATGAGGTGGACTGGAGTACCCTCATTGATTTTACACTTTATACATAATGGATCTTCACTCCATTTCGTTGTACAAACTTTACATGGAATGTGATGAAGCCTATGACTAAGGGCTCATTCACACAACTGTATGAATGCGTCCGCATCCGATTTTGCGGAACAGGTGCGGACCCATTAATTTCAATGGGGCCACAAAAGATGCAGACAGCACACGGTGTGCCATGGTGTTCTATTCTTGTCCGCAAAAACACTACGGTCGTGTAAATGAGCCCTAACAAAAATCTGTACGACACGCTGTGCTAAAATTGCATAATAATATATAGATACATGAATAATATTATCCCACTACTGAGTGGAGAAAGTCTCAGAATCCATCAACCATCTTTCTCTATTTTACTCCCAACCTTGGAGGACCATGTACTTAAAGAGAACCCGTCCCCCCTCCTGACATGTCTATTTTAGTAACTACTTGCATCCCCCATGTAACAACAATTCTGGAGCATAGATTCCTATGACTCTGTGATGTGCCATTTCTTTATTATTACTGCTAGAAATTCTGAATGATTTGCTAGAAGTTTTCAATGAAGGTTCAGATGGGTGCTACCAGTTGGAGGTGTGTCCCTGCACAGTGGCAGCATTCATTAGATAGCGTCAGACTGTGCAGGTGCACACCCCCAACTGGTAACACCCATCTGGACATTATTTGCATACTGCTGACAATGTATTCATAACTTCTGTCAGGAATAATATAGGAACGGCACATTATATAGTCATAAGAAAAGATGCTCCGGAATTTTTCATTCACAAACGTAACCTTGAGATACAACCTGAGAAATTCTACTAATTCCTGGATGACACGGTTACTTCTACACACTGCACGGCAGCATCAGTATTACTAAGGGACTCTATGGTTGTCTTGTTGTGCACTGCATTATAGAAGGGTTTAGGGCAGTGTTGGCGAACCTATGGCACGGGTGCCAGAAGCAGCACCCGGAGCCCTCTCTGTGGGCACCCTGAAAAAAGTCTATGGTGTACCAATATGCCTCAGACTTTTCCTGCCATTCATGAGCACAGGGAGCACACTGAATGTAGACAGGCTATTGATAAAGTACATAGAAGATATACTCTATTGACTTTCAATGGTGTTCATAACGGATCCGTCATGGCTATTGAAGACAGAATACAACCGGATCCGTTCATGACGGATGCATGCGGTTGTATTATTGTAATGGAAGCGTTTTTTTCAGATCCATGACGGATCCGCAAAAAACGCTAATGTGAAAGTAGCCTATTTTCCTGGATTACAGAATCGTTATGACCAGGGACGTAGCTATAGAGGGTTCAGAGCTATCAGCGGCACCCAATCTCTGGTAGGTAAAACACCATTATTCACTCAAGAATATAAAGTTACACCTTTGAATGTAACTGTGAGAGCTGGGCGCCATGGGGAACTGTACTAGCTCAAAAGTTTAAAAGTTGTCCCCCCTTTGATTGAGTGGCCACTTACCACTGTTGCGGGGAATCGGCTCTTTGGTTTCCATGTGGTCCATAGTTGCCTTGATACTCATAGGGTCTTTGCTGTATGTTGTTAAGTCTGGCATAATAATGTTCATAATGTCCATGTATCCTTCCAGGTGATTGCTTCTCTTCCACCCAGTGATCCCAGTTCTGAGTAGGAGACAATCAAAATTATCAATACAAAAAAGCTATTTATTTTCTGGATGTTTCTAGTTTCAATAACATAATCCTTTCCGCAGCTTTAAGGGGTTCTCCGGGACCAACATATTGATGACCTATGCACTGAATAGGTTATCAGTATGAGATTGTGGGGTTCTCCCACCTGGCACCCTCACCGATCAGCCATGTAAAGAGGCCGTACACCACAGCGCCATCACTGTGTAGTGGCCATTCTGGGGTACAGCAGCTGGTGCTTCTATTCATGTCAAAGAGAAATCGGCATTGCTTCAGCATGCTGCATTAAAAAATCCCAGATACACAAAAAATGCTACCAAACTGAAAAGATGCCAGTTGCAAAAAACCCCCCAAAAAACACATAGGTGTCCTGCATTTCATATCTGCTATAGACTTTCTGGCTCTTACCTGGCTCCCCACTCCCTGCACCGCCCCTGCGGGGAAGCAGCCAATGGCAGGCGTTAATGGGGACGAGCCTCCCTAGCGTCATCCACGATGCTCAGGAGCGGCACAGGAAGCGGGGGCCAGGTAAGTAGATTCGGTGTGAGGGGCCTGGGCATATGGGGGACATTTTTTAGTCTCGGATAACCCCTCTAAACCAAGCACTATATCTGGTAGGGCTAGTGATCCATTGTGTCATTATAATTTTAATCTATATGCAAATGAGCAGTTAAGTGCACCAAGGGCAGGGCCAAGTCCTTCCGTGCACCATTGCTCCTCCTGCTTCCTCAGCCAACCCCGCCCTCTTCTTGATTGACAGTACCAGGTTCCTGCATAGTCATCTCACCTGGTCATCAATAAAGAGGGAGGGGCTAGCAGAGGAAGCAGGAGAAGCAATGGTGCACAGAGGGACTTGGCCCTACCCTTGGTGCACTTAACTGCTCATTTGCATATGGATTAAAATTAGAATGATGCAATGGATCACTATGTGAAAGGTATCATTACATTCAGCTGAACTAGTCCTACAAGGCATTGTGCCTGGTTCAACAGACTCCCTTTAACTGTTAGAGCACAACTGTAACGTTGCTTGTCAGGCCACCTAAAGTAAATCTATGAAATGCCAGGAATTGTTATAATTAGTAGTGATTTTTTTTTTGTCTATTTTAGGGGAACACACTCTCTCATCGAAAAAGTATTCTTTCTAATCACATTGATCACCTTGCCATGATTTTGGTGTTGAAGATGTGGAGGGGGCTTCCATTCATTTCTGCGAGGATATTCTGCACGCCACGGTGGATTCACTACTTTATTTCTTGGAGGATGAAATTCCTGAATTCTGTTCTTTTCATGTCTTGCAGCTTAGGAGACACACAAAGAAAGAAAAAAAAAAATATTGAAAAATCTTAACTCAGGCCTAGTCCACACAGTCAGTGTTTGGTCAGTGATTGTGAGCCCAAACCAGGTGCGGCTCTAAACACAGAACAGGTGCAGATCTCTCCATTATTCCTTATCATTTTGATTTTTCTTCCATTACAACGTTCACGGGGCAGGAGGATAAATACGTTTATATTTTAATAGTATGGGTGTTTTTGGACCCATATATATATGTTTAAAAATATATTTAACTTTTTTTTTTTGTACAAATCGACCATAGGACCAACGAACTTGATGTCATTGTCCTAAGCAGAGGCCACATCTCTCACCGGAGCACTGCGGCCTCTTCAAACATCTGATCGGCGGGGGTGCCTAGAGTTGGACCCCCACCAATCAGCTATTGATGAGGATATCAATTTTCTAGCCCTGGAAACCCCCATTAAAAGCCTGTATAATGTTACCTGGTGGTTGTTTAGGTGTTACTGGCCCCTGCACATGTTTAGTTGGTGAAGGCTTCTTCCGGTGTAGCACAGTATGGCTGAACTCATCTTCCATCAACTAGAAATCCAACAAATAATAGGAAGGAGCATTTTCATTGGCAGTCAGGGGGGAGTTGGCAATCCCCATTTGGCCAGACCAGTAAAGAACTGAAATACTTATCTTACTTACCTTTGGACTCAAGAAATGGGGTATGCGCCTTTCTAGAAAAGGCTTCTTTAATATGGAGGTGATAGATGGCCTGTCTCGTGGAGATATTTTAAAGAGTTGAGAGATTAATGCCCTCAGATCATATGAATATTTTGGAGAGAGCGGCTCATAACGACCCCGGCAGATTCTCAACACCAGTTGCTTTAGGTTGTTCTCTTCAAACTACAAAGAATGTACAAAATTGGATGAATTCGGATATACAGTGTGTGTATATATATATATATATAGAGAGAGAGAGAGATAGATAGATAGATAGTTAGTGAGAAAGAGACTCCAAAACAAAATACAGCATAGCCTTGTACTAGGAGCCAGTCACACAAGATGACCCATATATATTACATATCATCTCAAACAAACCATTAAAACTTCCTATTGTTCTAATACCAATGGCACACTTAGAAAATAGGCCCCCATAGCAAAGATTTTACTGGGTTCCCCTTATGTACAAGGTCCTGTCGCCCCAAAACAGAAGGGCATGGTGTTTAAAACCCCCTCCCACTTTTTCTAGACCTATGGGCTGTTGCCCAGTCCTGCAAATGTTCTCACTTAATCTCAAAGGAGATTGAACAAGTCAGTACTGACCCTCTTCCTTACCAAAGCGTCCATAGCGGTGGTCTAAATCTACTGGATGTATACCCATTGTCGAACTAGGGTTCCATGGGTCCACCAGAGAAAATTATTCTTGGGGCCCAACTCTTATATCATCGGTAAAGTCTAATAGGTTTTAATTTTAAAAAAATAGACCCTAGTGGCAAGCTCAAAATGTTTTATTTCTCCTGGACCACTGGGGCCCACTATGGTATGAGAGCCTGAGCCCACCAGAGAATGTTCATGTACTCTGGTGGGCCAGTCCCTATGCTATGAACGCCTTGTTTATCCCTGTCATTCTCATAATTCCCATCTCCAGGACTTCTCCAATGTTACAGTACTACTCTGCCCCTAACCATCAGGCTATCTTCTAAAATTGATTGCTTCAATAAAGGAACATTCCAGTCCAGTGAAAGATCAGCCATCACATAGTCTACACATTTCAGTGTTCTTTAAGGGTTTGTGCTCCCTTTTATCTTCCAGGATGATGGTGGGTAGGGGGATGTTGGTGCTAATTGGGAATGTTTGCCAGGCCACCAACAAGTCACCTGGACTGAATCTTTGCCTTCAGATAAGCAAAGCCTAACTAAGACTCTACTTTTGTATAGCATCTGGTAACTGTTATCTCCAGGACATCATTTTTCCAGGCAAGTCACACCTTCACTTGTGAAGACCACGAGGAAACTTTCTGCAGCGCAAAGCCACAACAAATCTCAGTAGGTTTTATAGTGGCCCATACGTTTACAGTTTTGTCCCTTTTTTCTCATATTTTGAAAGAATGAGGTGTAATGTAACTTAACAGGTTACTTTGGAAAAAAAAAAGAACAATGATCATGTGGTATGTTAAAAAGCATCTATCGCCATGGTCAACCCTATTAAACCAGGCACGGTTAGATGATAATGGTGACTGAAATTAGCCCTTTCTCTCTGCAATCAGTATTAGGGTCCATTCACACGTCCGTTTTTTCTTTCCTGATCTGTTCCGTTTTTTCAGGAACAGATCAGGACCAGATCTGGACCCATTCATTTTCAATGGGTCCTGGAAAAAATCGGACAGCACAATGTGTGCTGTCCGTTTCCGTTGTTCCGTTCCGCATGTCCGTTTAAATATAAAACATGTCCTATTCTTGTCCTGAAAAATCGGATCCTGGTACAATACAAAGTCAATGGATCCGCAAAAAACGGATGACATTCGGATGTCATTCCGTATGTCATCCGTTTTTTGCGGATTCCGTTCCTGGAAACACATAACAAATTTATTTATTTTTTTCAATTTTTTTTCAAAGAAATCCAATCAACTTTATTTGATTATTGAAATGTATCCGCAAAAAACGGATGACATACGGAAACATTTTCAGGAACAACGGATCCGCAAAAAACGGATCGTTTTTCAGGATGAAAAAAAACAGGACGTGTGAATGGACCCTTACCGTTACAGAAAAATTCTCACTTTTAGCTATATGTAATTGAAGTGCTCAGAGCACTGAGGTTCTGGCCTACCCAGTAGGAGCACAGCTTTACCTCCGCCCCTCCTCATTGCCACTGCCTCTTCCAGTGACAATGACAGGGCCAGGCGCCATCACTGCTCAGTTAACTGGCACTAAAATTTTGCGCAGGCATCGGCAAAAACAATATTATCTGCAGTGAAGATCTCAGGCTGGAAACAACTGCATGAGATCTATATGCGCATGCGTGAGATATCAGGGCCAAACAAGAGCAGTAAAGATGCCTGGCCCTGTCAGTTTCACTGGGAGGAGAGGTGGCGACAGAGAGAGAGAGAGGCAGAGGTGAAGCGTACTTCCAGGGGCTAGGCCAGCCCCTCAGTGCTCCAAGAACCTCATTTACATATAGCTAAAATTAAGAATATTGGCAATATCGATTGCCAAGAAAGAAGGCTCATTTTATGATGAACTCTACCCAGCAGTATACCTGGTTTAATAGGGTTGACCATGGGGACAGATGCTCTTTAAAGTGAAACAAATGATTGAAAATAAAGTTTTTTTGCATGATAAGATTTATATCCTCCCTTTTATGTATTTTTTATTTTGCATGTGCTCAGTGCGATGTTTGCACAGTAAAAACGTATTACTCACTGGATGTTTGAGGGTACAAAGTTCATACAGCACACATCCGAGAGACCAGATATCCCTAAAACAAAGAACAGAAGAGAGCAGTGTTTCATTTAGATGCTACTTGGGACATATGTTTATGGCGCATCCAATTTACAGTCCCTTTAGCTGCATCCCTTTCTTGACACTTTTCAACACCAGGGGGCATAGTTATCAAAACTGTACTGTCTTTGTTGCCCATAGCAACCAATCAGAGCTCAACTTTTATTTCTAAAACTCCTCTGGTGAAATGAAAGCTGATCTGTGATTGGTTGTCTTGGTAAGCCAAGACCATCTTTCTTTTAGACAGTTTTGATAAATCTGCTCAAAAGTGTCACAAATACTTCATAAATTTGGCACCAGGCATTGGGGAAGATTTATCACAACTAGTGCCAAGGAAAACTGACTTAGTGGTCCCTAGCAACCAATCGGATTAATCCTTTCATTTTCCAAAGCAGCTCTGAAAAATAAAAGGTGGAATCTGATTGGCTGCTAAATCAGTTACCCTTAGCTCCAGTTTTGATAAATCTCCCCTGGTCTCCATTTTTTGCTTAAAAGGGGTTATATCCCCATTTTCACCTCGGCAGCCCCTGTGATATGAGCATCGGATCATTTCATGCTCCGGTCCCCTTCTTTTCCCTGCACTGAATCACGCAGGGCAAAGGCATTTTAAGGAGATCTGGCGACGTCCCGGGCTCTCCATGGGGACTGCTAGGTGGAGGCTTCTGCCCAGCAGTGAGCCCTGTGAAGTAACTGGCATTGATGGGCGGGCTTTAACGCTGTCCTAGCCTGTAAAACGGCTGGGGCAGCGCTAAAGCCCGCCCATGAGAGGCGGTGATGTCACTGGATACACTGCTGGGCGGAAGCCTCCACCTAGCAGTGTGCTGAGGTAAACAAACAAGCCATGAAATGCTCCGATGCTCTGAACCCAGACAACCCCTAAGTTTGTGAGTTCAGGGAATCCCCCCCTCCCCCCAGTCTTCTAAAGGGTAACTCACGTTTTGTTGTTATAGGGGCGGTTTTCGCAGATTTCTGGAGAGAGATAGTATGGAGTCCCTACACATGTCCGTGCCAGCTCCATTGTGCTTGTGTTGGAAACAGCAGAAAAAAAATAGGATCAATTCCACAAAGCAATGGCCTCAATTTTGGGACAATAAATAGTACTGTAGGGTCATTTTATCTCTTAATCCGCTAAATATACAGCAATCCTTGGTATCAAAAGAAAGAACGCTCAAGTCGGGCACTGATGGTATCCGGCATTCTGGGTTACCTCCTACTGAGAACATAAACTACTGATATGAAGATCTATAACTTTCCCATGAATGCAAATTAACTGAAGAAACATCTCCAATACTACCAGCCATGAGCTGGTAAAATAATGAAAAGTTTTCAGGCCTAGAGATTAATGGGGTTTTTCAGGCTCCTGACCTATCCCTTGTAAATGGGAGCTGAGCTGCACTAACCTGGCACTACACTTTGTATATCAGGGCCCTGGACATTTTTTTCAAACCAGCATCTGGATCTACTTTTGCAATTGCATGTAATTTAAAATTCAGCATAGCCAGTGAGTTCTTCATTAAAATGTATCTGTATAGCGCCACCTGCTGTTTGTTTTTTTCCTTATTTCTTGTCCAGCTCACTGAGGTGGTCGCACATGCTCAGTTTAAATCTTCAACTGTCACCAGCCATATCTTCTGTTAGAAGATGTGACATTTACAGAACACACCCCCTGAGAAAGGACACACCCTCTGAGCTGCCAGCCTGAAATAAGTCTCAACAATTGGAGCAATGAATGAGGAGATCTCTGGATCCATGTGAGATACAGGCCTGGTTCTAACTTTGTAAGAAAGAGATTGTCATGTGCTATACGATGTCTGATTTTCAGATTTATAGTTGTGGGATAACCACTATAAGCACTTAGTGGCTGTATAATAGCTTAGTTTTCTATTAAAGGAGTTCTCTCACTTCAGCAAATAGCATTTATCATGTAGAGGAAGTTAATACAAGGCACTTACTAATGTATTGTGATTGACCATATTGCTTCCATTTATTTTTTCATCACATTATGCACTGCTCGTTTCCATAGTTATGACCACACTGCAAACCATCGGGAGTGCACATAGACAAGTGCTTTTTCCTATAGTGTTCAAGTACGACCACCAATGCTGGATTGCAGGGAAACAAGCAGTGTATAATGTGATGGAAAAATTAATCCAGCCAGCAAAGGAGGCAATATGGACAATCACAATACATTAGTAAGTGCCTTGTATTAACTTCCTCTACATAATAAATGCTATTTGCTGAAGAGAGACAATCCCTTTAAGTGATATGAACGTGAAATACATTGTTGGGAACCAAATAAAATATCTATATAAAAGCATTAAAAAATCATAAAGGCAAGGGCTACACAGCGACACCTGTCGCGGCCAGGATCGCTGAGTAGCTGTGATCCAATATAAATGAATGGGATCATCGCAGCAGTCGCTAGAAATCCAGCCGTGTTGGTTTTGTTGCGATTGCCACGGCGATCCCATTCATTTCTATGGGATCACCCCTACTCAGCGATCCTGACCACAACAGGTGTCGCCGTGCAGCCCTTGCCTTAGGCTACAACTGAGTGGTTCTCAAGCATTAGGGGGCAGACCGAAGGACATGTCTACCCAGGGTTTTATATTACTCTGTAACCATGGAGGTCAAATAGGAAAGTCTGCAGCAAAATACCGTAAGGGTCCAACGACAGCACACACGTATGCACAGCAATGTAAAGTGCCAGTTCACTAGACTGATATAATACTTTAGGAAAGGATCGCTGCATCCAGATGTTATGAATAATCTCCCATGTTTCTTCACATGAAACAATGGCATGGCAAAGTTATAACCTTGTTCTGGGTCTTTCTCAGGCCTCAAAGGGGTTGTCCCACAAAATATATTTTATATTTTTTAAGCCAGCACCTTGATTTGAATACTTTTGTAATTGCATGTAATTAAGAAAATTATTATATTTTAGTTATTCACTGAAATCTATCTTTATGGCGCCGCCGCCATCTGCTGTTTGCCTTTTTTCTAAATTCTCTTTCTCATCCATATCATTGGGGGACACAGGCTTGACCATGGATATAGCTGTTGCTGCTAGGAGGCAGACACTAAGCGCACAAAGTGTAAGCTCCTTCCTCTCCAGCTTTACACTTCCTACAGGGACTAAGCTAAATCCGTTTTAGCTTAGTGTCTGTAGGAGGCAGACCTCCCTGCGTCGCAGGTCTGCTGGTTTTTTGTTTTCCCTTTTTTTCTAGTGGGAGTTTCAGGCAGTCCTTAAAACTGCCTGCACTCCCACCCAGGAGGCGGGAAACCAGGGGGTCCCCCAAACCCCCTGCTCCTTCCCGTTCTCCAGAACCAAAGGAGGACCAGAGGTCCCGGTAAAACCTCTGTTTCCCGCCAGCGTTCAGGTCACCACAGCCGTCCACCGCAAGTCCCCTCTGTTCCGGTGTAGCGTCCCTCCCCAAGGGGCTGCACACCGAAGGTGGTGACCCGGCTGAAGCCCGGGGGGCAGAAGACACCTTTGATTCCACTGACGCATCTCTGGGGCGTAGAGTTTTGCAGACGGCGGTTCTCTGATTGACGGGAGGGTTGCTTGTTATGCCCACCCTTGGGTACTGCTCTGTAACGTCCCATGGTCAAGTCTGTGTACCCCAATGATATGGATGAGAAAACTAGATTTTTGTACTTACCGTAAAATCTGTTTCTCTTCCGTTCATTGGGGGACACAGCTCCCACCCATTTCTTTGTTTAGGGGCCTTTTCGGACCTGTGTGGTTCTGGGTTTGTACATAGTATGATTTTCTTTTTGTCTTGCTTCTCCTACTGCTTTTGCACTAACTGATTTAGCTTAGTCCCTGTAGGAAGGTATAGATGAGGGGGAGGAGCTTACACACTGTGCGCTTAGTGTCCGCCTCCTAGCGGCAACAGCTATACTATGGTCAGGTCTATGTCCCCCAATGAACGGAAGAGAAACAGATTTTACGGTAAGTACAAAAATCTAGTTGTCCAGCTCACTGAGGTTGACATACATGTTCAGTTCCATCCTTCAACTGACACCAGCTGCAACAGAAAGGGCACGCCTCCTAAGAAAGTGCATGTCCGGGCCTCAGAGCTGCCAGCTGGAAATACATCTAGCAGAGCCATTGCAGCAATGAATGAGGAGATCTCTGGATCCATGTGAGGTGCAGGGCTGGTTCTACATTTGTTAGAAAACGAATAAGGGGGAACTAACTCTCCTTAGGAAGAGAGCACCTTAATCAGTGTGAGGAGACTTTTAGGCCATACATGCTCCTCTGGAATTCTGGGAGGGAAGAAATGCAAATGAGCTCTTAACAAGCTCTGCCTCTAATGCCACCAGATGTAAGGCAGCTGTCCTATAAGTCAACGTTCAGCTCTTAAAATAAGCCTTGAGACATGACTTGGATATTAAATAAGCCAGCACCTCATCTGCAGACAGCTGTTTCGGGGCGATTGTCCCTCATCACTGCAGAGCAGAGTATTGGCTTAACTGGGTAGGAGGCCTGTAGAAAACGAATGTCATGTACTACCGTATATGTTGTATGATTTTCATTTTTTACATTACTCAAGGGACAACCCTTTTAAAGGTTGTCTCACTTCAGTAAGTGGCATTTATCATATAGAGAAAGTTAATACAAGCCACTTACTGATGTATTGTGATTATCCATATGGTCTCCTTTTCTGGCTGGATTTATTTTTCCATCACATTATAGACAGCTCGTTTCCATCAGTGGTGGTCGTGCTTGTACACTATAGGAAAAAGTACCTGCCTATGTGCGCTCCCATGGTCCCAATCACCAGAGAAGCCTGCACTTTTTCCTGTAGTGTGCAAGCACGACCACCGCTGATGGATTGTAGGGTGGTCTGTAACCATGAAAACGATCAGTCCATAATCTGATAGAAAAATTAATCCAGCCAGCAAAGGAGACAATATGGATAATAACAATACATTAGTAAGTGGCTTGTATTAACTTTCTCCACATGATAAATGCAACTTACTGAAGGGAGACAAGTTACCCCTTTAAGAAACACCCAGAACAGGGTTGTAACATTGCCATGGGAGATTATTTATAACATCTGGAGTGCTGTGATGCTTTCCTAGACTAACTATGAAGGTCAGCATGGGAGCTGTATACACAAAACGGTGGGAACGTTCTTTAGATTTAAGTTTTTTGTTTTTTTCCGATGTCTTCAGGCAAAAATACAGTTGGTTTCACAGGTGGACATACTGCCTAAAGAGGACCTGTCAGTTCTCTTGATGTGTCTGTTTTAGTAAATAACTGTATCCCCCATAATTTAACAATTCTGGAGCATTTTGCCATAATTCTGGACTGTGCTGGAGTACTTTTTTATTCTCCTGAAATATTATAAATTAATTCATTAAATTATTATTATTCTTTTTTTTATGGGCGTTACCATTGTCTTTGTCAAAGGGGAGTGTCCCTACACAATCTGGCACTGTCAGCACAGATTTCACACTGACAGACTGTGTAGGGACACGCCCCCAACTGGTAACATCCAGCTGTCAATTTAATCATATATTTCTAGGAGGATTAACAGAGGAACTGATGCTCCACAATTGTTATTTGATCAGGAATATGAATATATACTAGAGAACTGATGGGTTCTCATTTAGGATACTGATAAACTGTACAATGAGCCTACATGATCCACTTACTTGTTCAGCATCCTTGCTATACCAAAGTCTCCCAGCTTGGGCAATGTTCCATTATTAGCCAGAAAGATGTTCTGCAAGGTAGAGTGAAACGAGCATGACATGGCTGCATCAGGAAGATTAGCGCTCACACTTACCGCTACTGTATAATCATATGGCTTATACCTGTGCTTTAATGTCACGATGGAGGACTTTGCGGTCATGGATGTGTTTCAGACCCAGAGAAATCTGCACAAACCAGTTAAGGATCTGTAATGACAGAAGTTAAGTATATACATTTATACACAGTTATCTTATACAGGTTACCTTTTGATTGCATTTCACTCATTTTGCAATTGGTCTTCATTAAGAATTTTCAGCCATTTTTGGGATACAGGAGTTTAAAATCAGTCTGCAGAATATCACTTCTCAGTCCCGTCAGCTGACGGCTCATGTGAAGCTTTATCTCTGGTCTCCTGACCTTATAAACACTTGTTTAAGCCATATTGTTATCAGTGTGCTAAGAGTTTAGCTATAATGAGTATTTAGGAGTCCAGGTTAGTAAAGGCTTAAATAAACAGATTGCATTGCATTATATTTACTTAAGCTGCAGTATTAACAGTTGTGCAGTCATGGACTATCAATATGAAAATCTGCTGTGTGTGCGTCACGCCGAGCTGGCGGCGGCGGCTGGGCACAGTGAGATGAGCGCTCCCATTGTGGAAGCGCTCATCTCCAGTCATCTGTATCGCCGTCCTCAGGACAGCGATACAGATGCCTGCCTGTGCTGCGGTAGGGGAGGGAGAGGCGTGTCCTTTTCCCTTCCTCTGATAGGCTGCCGGCCTAGTGCCTGCAGCCTATCAGAGGCCGGCGCAGGCGGCGCGATGACGTCATCGCGCCGCCTGAGCCATACAGCGTGGGACACAGGCCAGAAGAGGCCTGCATCACATCACTGACATGGAGGTAAGTATGTGTTTTTTTTATTATTTTTATTATGTACAATACTGTTACTGGCCGCATCAGTTCTGCGTTGCGAGAGAATCGCAGCATGTTCTATATTCTGCATTTTTCACGCAGCCCTGGCCCCATAGAAGTGAATGCGGCTTCAGTGAAAAACGCATTGCATCCGGATGTAATCTAGGTGCAGTCCGGATGCGATACGTTTTTTACGTTTTGCTAGATCATGTTGTTTGTAAACCTTCAGTCTTTTATCACGCGCGTGAAAACTGCATCAAAACGCATTGCACCCGTGCAGAAAAAACTGAACGTAATCGCTGACAAAACTGACTGAACTTGCTTGCAAAATGGTCTGAGTTTCACTGAACGCATCCGGACCTAATGGTGTAGGGCAATAATTAGCAGTAAACCAGGCGGTGCCTCTGGCTCAACCACAAACGAGCAGTCGTACCTTACCAAATACCATCTACAATGGGGGTCATTATCTGGAACACACTGGGGGTCATCTATTAAATGACAGTCTTTTATTCACCCTGCACCAAATTTATAGTGAGGTGCAACCTCCACTGGTCCGTGCACCCGGAGTGAAATCTACTCCAGCCGCCAACTGGAGTAGATTTCCGACATCATTTATGAGTAACAGGCATAAATGTTAGTGAATTTGCCGGGGATGGTATAAAAATGCCCGGACAACAAAATATTGTTACACAGGCAGTGTCGTTAGTAAATGACCCCCAATGAATGTGTGCTGATTGTCTACCTGGTCTTCATTAAACAGAACACCCCTCTGCTGGTCAATCCTCTTCATCAGGTCTCCTCCATCACAGTACTCCATCACAATGTACAGATTATTATTCTCTGAAATTAAAATTACATGTGGGGTTATGCAACAGAGAATTACAGCACAGATAATGAACCAGTCCATATATGTTAATCCGTCTAGGACCAGGCCAGTCTTGATCCACATTTTCCTTTATTTATTTATTTTAGCACTTGACTTATTTATACAGGATATGGGCTTTCTTAACATGGGCTCTTCTTTAACTTTTTTTGTTTATATGTATTATATTTATTATATTCTATTAATAGCACAAAGCACAAGTACAAAACTTTTTAAAATTATGTCCCCTTTCCATTCCGTATGGTCATTTTGATATAGAGGGTATATTCTGTAGTTTATGGTTGCCAGGATGGGGCTAGAAGCTGCAGTGTAGAGCAATGGTGGCAGGCATTTAGTATTTATTTATTTATTTTCCTTGTTGGCTGCAACTAGGGATGAGCGAATCAACTTCGAATGAAACATCCGACATCGATTCGCATAAAACTTCGTTCCAATACTGTACGGAACAGGAGCCAAAGTTATTGCTTCGCGAAGTCTCACGAGACTTCGGTTAATAACTTCATAAAATAATTTGTACTGTAAAAAAACATTTCCCGAACTCGGGTTCGGTTCCAAGTGGTACCTTGAAACCAAACCAGAGTTCGGGAAATGTTTTTTATGTTTTATCCGAAGTCGATTCGCTCATCGCTAGCTGCAACCATCCCCCCCACCCCCTTCCTTCCCCATAAGATCATAAAAGACATTTTGGAGGTATAATAACTTTTTTATTGCTAATTACTCCTGTGACTGGGGCTAACATAGTAGTCCCAGTTATAGAGGGAATAGCCCCCAGAGGTTTCAGTCCCCAGTCTGATTTGCTAGAACCGGGGAAAGAAATAGCGTCACTACTTTCTGACCTGACAGGTCCTCTTTAAAGGGGTTGCGCACCTTTGGGAAGGAGGGTGGACAGGAGCCTCCATCAACAGCCATTTTTGGACTGGTTTTAAAGGGGTTTGCAAGATTTGATTCTTGATGGCATTTCTTCAGAATAGGTCATCAATATCTGATCCTGGGGGTCTGACTCCTGGCACCGCATTGATTAGCTGATTGAAGAGGCCACAGAGCTCACTGAGCTCCATGGCCTCCTCCGAGGCCAGTGACTTCATGTACATTGGTCACATGGCCTAAGTGCAGCTTTATTCCAATTCAATTAATAAGCCTGTGCTGCAATACCAAGTACAGCAGCTATACTATGTGTGGCGCTGTGCTTGGCAAGCTGTGAAGAGGCCACAAAGCTCATGAGAGTACTGTAGCCTCTTTAAACAGCTTATCAGCATGGGTCCTCTGAGACACAGCCCCACCAGTCAGATACTGATCACCTCTCCTGAGGATAGGCCATTTATCTAATATATAAAGCTGAGTGTATGTGTGTGTGTATATATGTCCGCTAAATGAATCCACACCGTCGCATTTACAATAACGAAATTTGGCACACAGGTACATCAGGTGTCCGGGAAGGTTTTAGACCGAGTCTCCGCTCTCTAGGATGTACCGTTCCTGAGATATTCCCATGACCTACAATAGCCAATAGAAGCCTGCAGGTCTTTCTCTTCATATCCCAACTGCCATACACACGGTTACATGTCCCTTATCAGCCAATAGAAGCTCGTAGGCTATTAGTCTCCAAATACACACAGTTTTTATCCAGGTTTTCATAACAACCCAGCCATTTTTCTTCAATGCTGCAGGTCCCACTAAGCCACGCCCCCCCCCACTCCGCAGCCGACAGGGATTGAGGGTAAAAATCAACTTGTGTCAGCTGCAGGGGTGGGAGGGAGGCTGACTTTTTCTCCCTGCAGCTCAGACAGCACAGTGCTGCTGTCTGAGAGTGAGCTGTTCAAAAGGACATTCCTGCGTGAGATAGTCCCCAAAAAATGCATTAGCCAATAGAAGCCTGGTCACATGAGCTTTATCAGTCAATAGAATCTTGCAGGCCCTTAGTCTCCACATACACACAGTTTTACTCTAGGTTTTCATAACAAACCAGCCATTTTTCTTCAATGCTGCAGGTCAGCAGGTTGCACTAAGCCATGCCCCCTCCCACTCCGCAACCGACAGGGGTTGAAAAAATTTGGGTTAAAATCTACTTCTGTCATCTGCAGGGGTGGGAGGGATGGGGACTTTCTCTTTACAGCTCATTCTCAGACAGCACAGTGCTGCTGTCTAAGAGTGAGCTGTTTAAAAGGACATCCCTGCGTGAGATAGTCCCCAAAAATGCATTAGCCAATAGAAACCTGGTCACATGACCTTTATCAGCCAATAGAATCTTGCAGGCCCTTAGTCTCCACATACACACAGTTTTACACCAGGTTTCCATTACAACCCAGCCATTTTTCTTCACTACTGTAGGTCAGCTTTAAAGGGGCAGGGAGCTGTGAATGACACTGTTAAAGGAGCGGAGTGCTGAGGAGGCCACAGTTCAGGGGCAGGTAGGGTGGCCATTCAGGCCACCATCAAAAGATGAACTTAAAAACCCTGCCCCCAGGTCCCTGTCAGCCTTAAGGGTGTGAGGGAGGGTGACTTTATCCCTGCAGCTCATGCTCAGACAGCACGGTGCTGCTGTCTGAGAGTGAGCTGTTCTAAAGAACATTCCTGTGTCTGTCCAGGCCATGCGCCGGACGGAAGACAGGGAGTCTGAAAGCTGGAATGTCCCACCTAAAACCAGACCTCTGGCCACCAGGCTGCTGTGGAGGGCACAGTTAAGGGGACGGTGCGGTATGGAGGTCAGTGTTAAGGGGCAGATTGCTGTAGAAGCCACTGTTTAGGGGACGGGGTGTTGTGGAAATTACTGTTAAGGAGATATGGTATTGTGGAGGTCACTAAAAAAGGAGCGGCTGCTGTGGAGGAGGTCACTGTTAAAGGGGCAGGTTGCTGTGAAGGTCACTGTTAAGGGGGCGGAATGCTGTTGAGGTCACTGTTAAAGGGGCATGCTGCTCTAGAGGTCACTGATAAGGGGGCGGGTGCTGTGGAGGTCAGTTGTAAGGGGCGGGGTGCTGTAGAGGTCACTGTTAAGGGGGCGGGGTGTTGTGGAGGTCACATTTTAAGGGAACAGAGCTCTCTAGAGGACATTGCTAAGGGGGCGGGTTATTGTGGAAATCGATGTTAATGAGACGGGGTACTTTGGAAGTCGCTAATAAAGGGTCGACCGCTGTGGAGGTCACTGTTAAAGGGGAGGGCTCTGTGGATGTTACTGTTAAGGGGGAAGGCCGCTGTGGAGGTCACTGTTAAAGGGGAGGGGGCTGTGGATGTTACTGTTAAGGGGGAAGGCCGCTGTGGAGGTCACTGTTAAAGGGTCGAGGTACTGTAGATGTCACTGTTATAGTGGGTACTGTCAATATCTTTTAATGACACACAGAAACATTAAATTAAATAGAAGCCAGGTCCTTCTGATAATATCAAAATATATGACAACCCCTTTGTTAGCCTATTAGTAGCTGCATGTATGTGCCCTTCCCAGCACATGTGCAGCTAGGAATAGATAGTGGCCGAGCCCTTTAATGGCAGCCCGTGAGCACAGTGTAACCTGTAATAGAGGGTACACATGTAGCAGATGAACACAGAACAGAATTAGTTCACCTGATACCAGTAGCCAGCGCCATCTGCTTTCTCTTATGCAAGTCGGATAGCTAAGACATCATGTCCTGTCCCTATAAACCATTTAGAGAAACATCACAAATAGGTCACCCAGGATGGCTGCTGACCGTGCTACAGACAGGACACACTGAACCGGGCATACATAACTTAGGCAGCATGAATAACACATATTGTGCAATACCCGTAAGATAGAAAGTCGTAGGTGTTGTGTACTGATCTCCAAGCCTGATCAAGAAGCAATGAGGACATGAAGCCCAATGTTTATGTGCATTTACACATGAACACTTTTTATTTTATTTTCTTGTATCAGGCAGTGACTATTCTGATACTTTTTATAAAACAAATCCTGTTACATTGTTTGAAAAGGGATCACAGCACTCCCTCCATGGCACAGGCAGACCCTGGAGCAGCTCTACAACATGAGAATCCCACAAACAGATCCTTATATCATAGCTTCCAGGAACCTATGTGAGTAAAGTGGTGGGAATAACTGCAGTCACACCTGAATTTCAGGTTTTCCCAAAATCTCAACATGTCTGATCTCTCTTCTAGTTACAGTTAATTGCATAATAGAACTGGGTTCCTCTAGAAGGAACCTGTCACACTGAACCCTGTGTCTGAGCTGCAGACATCATGCTATAGAGCAGATTGATATATACATTTGTGGGAGAAGATTCAGTATAACTTGTATTTTATACATTCCTGCTCATTCTGAGCTTTCAAGTCCAGGAGACGGTCCTATCAGTGATTGACAGCTATCTGTGTATACAGTCATAGAGGGAAAGCTGTCAATCACTCATAGGACCGTCCCTGGACTCCAGAGATGGCTGTCATTCACTGATAGGACCGTCCCTGGACTCCAGAGATGGCTGTCATTCACTGATAGGACCGTCCCTGGACTCCAGAGATAGCTGTCATTCACTGATAGGACCGTCCCTGGACTCTAGAGATGGCTGTCATTCACTGATAGGACCGTCCCTGGACTCCAGAGATGGCCGTCATTCACTGATAGGACTGTCCCTGGACTCCAGAGATGGCTGCCATTCACTGATAGGACCGTCCCTGGACTCCAGAGATAGCTGATCACTGAAAGGACCGTCCCTGGACTCCAGAGATGGCTTTCATTCACTGATAGGACCGTCCCTGGACTCCAGAGATGGCTACCATTCACTGATAGGACCGTCTCTGGACTCCAGAGATGGCTGCCATTCACTGATAGGACCGTCCCTGGACTCCAGAGATGGCTGTCATTCACTGATAGGACCGTCCCTGGACTCCAGAGATGGCCGTCATTCACTGATAGGACTGTCCCTGGACTCCAGAGATGGCTGCCATTCACTGATAGGACCGTCCCTGGACTCCAGAGATAGCTGATCACTGAAAGGACCGTCCCTGGACTCCAGAGATAGCTGATCACTGAAAGGACCGTCCCTGGACTCCAGAGATGGCCGTCATTCACTGATAGGACCGTCCCTGGACTCCAGAGATGGCTGTCATTCACTGATAGGACCGTCTCTGGACTCCAGAGATGACTGTCATTCACTGATAGGACCGTCCCTGGACTCCAGAGATGGCCGTCATTCACTGAAAGGACCGTCCCTGGACTCCAGAGATAGCTGATCACTGAAAGGACCGTCCCTGGACTCCAGAGATAGCTGATCACTGAAAGGACAGTCTTCTTGACTTCAAAGCCCAGAATGAGCAGGAATTTCAACAGATACATTACAAGTTATGCTGAATCTTTTGCCATAAAACCATGTATCAGTCTGCTCAGCTCCTCCTGCTCTATAACATGCTGCCTGTAGCTTAGGTTGTAATTCACGGTGGCAGGTTCCCTTTAAATAATATATATATGTACTAACACTAATGCTTTAAAATAGTTCTCCAACTCTCATTTGAATTCCCTTTGATATGGTCAATGGAGCATAACAAAGTAGAGAGGGGTTCCCCAACAAGGACAGTCCTAATTTAGCCAGAGAGCAGATAAAAATAAAAGGCATATATTACACACAATCATTGTTTTTAATGGGCACAGTTAAAGGCTATGGGTAGCTTTAGGGGACATTTTGTTTATTACTGCATTCTACTTATCTTGGGCTAAAAACCATTTTTCCAGTTGGTATTTATTTTAAAAATTCAACTGTTTGTCTTCTACAGCTTTCATTGCCACTGCATCTACAGTCTGTCACTTCTCCTTTGTGAAACCCTTCAGAGAGCTGCTCTGCCTGGGGCCGACCGAGCCCTCCTCACAGCCACCGTCCCGAGCCCTCCTCACAGCCACCGTCCGGGTACATAAAGATTTGATGCTCTCAGCATTAATTAGGTTACTTTCACAATAGCATTAAAGTTTTCCGGTATTGAGTTCTGTCATAGGGGCTCAATACCGGAAAAAAAACGCTTCCATTGTGTCCACATTCATTGTCAACGGGGACAAAACTGAACAGAACGGAGTGCTCCAAAATGCATTCCGTTCCGTTTAGTTGTGTTCCCAGACCAGAGAGCAAACCGCAACATGTTGTATTTTGCTTTCCGTCCTGGGAAAAACGGTCAACGGGGACGGATCCGTTTAACTCTGACACAATAGAAAACAGATCCGTCCCCCATTGACTTTCATTGGAGTTCATGACGGATCTGTCTTGGCTATGTTACAGATAATACCACCGGATCCGTTCATAACGGATGAAGACGGTTGTATTGTCAGTAACGAAAGCGTTTTTGGTGGACCCTGCCAGATCCAGCAAACACGCTGGTGTGAAAGTAAGTAGCCTAAATGCTAGAAGCATCGGGTACTCATGCACCTGGCCAGCGGCTGTAAGTGCCCTCCTCTATTCAACTGTATCATGATCCTTAGGACGATGATACAGTTGAATACTGTGGCAGGGGTGGCAGTATATTGTTCTGCACTGTACTAGTGGTAGTTTGTGCTGCACTATGGTGTTGCTGCCTACATACAATATGGGACCACTTTTAGATTTTTTTTTCCAGGGCCACTTTAAGTTCCCAGTCCGCCCCTGTCCCTTATTTTTAGTTCCCTGACAGCTCGTAAACACTCATGTAAGAAGCTAAAGTCTTATCAGTTTGATCATAACTTGGCTTAAATGAGTGTTGATGAGCTGTTAGGAAAGTAAAGACCAAGCCGTCAGAGCAGCTTTATTCCTCCTAAATGTAAAGTGCTTTTGGAGGATAGCCAGTTCTGGTTATATCTGTGTAGAGTTCTTGGCTCGTTGACCCCTTGCAAATGATTAACAAACCTTCTACTGATGCGAAAAATTTTACAATATTTGGGTGATTCATCTTAGCCAGGAGGGTAACCTCCTTGTGGGACGCCTCTTTCTCCTTCCTGGCCATCTGCAGAAGACAAGAGAACAGATGTCAGTCATTTTCACATAATCTGTTCTGAAATTGTTCTGTACTTTTCACATCTGCGTTTTTCTTTTCCGGTATTGAGATCCGTCATAGGATCTCAATACCGGAGAAAAACACTTCCATGTTGTCCCCTTTCATTGTCAATGGAGACAAAACTGAACAGAATGCACCAGAATGCATTCCGTTCCATTTGGTTGCGTTCCCATAATGGACAGAAAAACGCAGCAAGCAGCGTTTTTCTGTCCGGCATGGAATGCGGACCAAAACGGATGACACACAATGCAAGTCAATGGTGCCGGATCTGTTTTCTCGGACACAATAGAAAACTGATCCAGCTCCCATTGACTTACAATGGGTTTAGTGCCGGATCCGTCTTGGCTATTCTAAAGATAATACAACCGGATTCGTTCATAACGGATGCAACCGGTTGTATTATCAGTAACGGAAGCGTTTTTGCTGGTCCCTGCCAGATCAGGCAAAAACGCATATGTGAAAGTAACCTAAGCAAAATGTAAAATGAAACTTTTCACTTCTGAAAATAACCCTTAGACTGAACAGTAACGTAGTAAACGTGATAAAATGACCGCACCACTGGTTCCTCCATACACCAGCTAGAAATCTTCTAACAGAATATAGGCTGCTATAAATGGAACCCTAAATTCTGGTGGTGGAACTGCTACCAATAACAACTTCAAATTTCCTTCTGATCTCTCAGGGCTCTGAAGCTGGAGCTTCCTTGGGGTTATCCCATGCTGTCACATGTGACGAGCTGCTGCCCACCCACAGAAAGGGAAGGGAAAAGTCCTGCAGATAATGTGAGTAAGGGCTCATTCAGATGGCAGTACGTGTTTTGCGGTCCGCAAATTGTGGATCCACAAAACACAGATACCGGCTCGTGTGCGTTGTGCATTTTGCGGACCGCACATGGCCAGTACTATGATAGAAATGCAATTACCGACAATCCTTTTTGCGGGGCCGCGTGCAGCCTCGTTGAAATGAATGGGTCCACACCTGTTCCACAAAATTGCGGAACAATGTGGACTCGTACAAACGGTCGTGTGAATGATCCCTAAGAAAGAGAGAAAAAACCTGAAAAGGTGGAGAGCACCATTTATTGCACTAATATAGCTAAAATAACGATGTGTATTATGCAGTTTTTTTATTTGTGGAATAAACCTCTTTAGGGATATGTTCACTTGTGGCCGGTTTACAGTAGAAATTTATGCAACGGAAAACTGGCTCTTTTCTTTTGAATGGCAGAAAACACATGAATTTCAGATGAATGGGCCAGTTGCAGAAACTGCTACAACAAATCTATCAAGTGTGAATTTACCCCAAAAGGCCTCACCGTATACATTAGACATTTGCAAAATGACCAGTTCCATAAGGTGCATTTTCTGTGCCCAAAGTCACCGCATTTTAAAGTGAAAACCCCATCACAAAACCATGCCTATTTGCGGTGAAATGTGTATGGTTTTGCCATGTGTGTTTTGACCACGTGCCACACTACCAGCCCATGTGAATACACCCCCAACTAGCGTAGGGATCAGCAACCTCCGGCACTACATCTACTGTCAAACTACAACTCCCAGAATCCTCCTTTCACTACAACTCCCAGAACAGCCAAGTAAGTGTGCATGCTGGGAGTTGTAGTTTTACAGCAGCTCGAAAGCCAAAGGTTGCCGATCCCTTTTCTAGGGCTTTTTAAATCTGCAGCATGTCAAGAATCCATTCTTATACCTGGTACTGCATACTTGCCCCGATTTTACCAACTTTTGGTTGGTAAAATCGGGGCATCCAAAACCCCGCCCAAAAATGCCAACTTACAGGTGGTGTTAGAGTTAGCCTTGCTCATTTTGTCCTGGGACAGCTCAAATTTGCCCTGCAAATTCGGGACAGTTGGCAATTTTTTGTACTGTACTTTGCAGTGGAATTCCAGTGCAGATTTCAAAACCAATACGTGCTGTGTGAACCCGGCCTAAAGCCTCATGCACACGACCGTTTTCCGTTTTTTTTCGCGGACCCATTGACTTTCAATGGGTCCGTGGAAAAATCGGAAAATGCACCGTTTTGCAGCCGAGGCCGTGATCCGTGTATCCTGTCCATCAAAAAAATAAGACCTGTCCTATTTTTTTGACGGACAACGGTTCACGGACCCATTCAAGTCAATGGGTCCGTGAAAGAACACGGATGCAAACAAGATTGGCATCCGTGTCCGTGATCCGTGGCCGTAGGTTGCTTTCATACAGACGGATCCGAAGATCCGTCTGCATAAAAGCTTTTACTGATCTAAGTTTTCACTTCGTGAAAACTCATATCCGACAGTATATTCTAACACAGAAGCGTTCCCATGGTGATGGGGACGCTTCTAGTTAGAATACACTACAAACTTTGTACAAGACTGCCCCCTGCTGCCTGGCAGCACCCGATCTCTTACAGGGGGATATGATAGCACAATTAACCCCTTCAGGTGCGGCACCTAAAGGGGTTAATTGTACTATCATATTCCCCTGTAAGAGATCAGGGCTGCCAGGCAGCAGGGGGCAGACCCCCCCCCCCCCTCCCCAGTTTGAATATCGTTGGTGGCACAGTGTGCGCCCCCCATCGGGCCCCCCCTTCCTCCCTCTAATGTTAGAAATCGTTGGTGGCACAGTGTGTGCCCACCATCGGGCCCCCCCCTTCCTCCCTCTAATGTTAGAAATCGTAGGTGGCACAGAGTGCGCCCCCCATCGCCCCCCCTCCCTCCCTCTATTGTAATAAATCGTTGGTGGCACAGTGTGCGCCCACCATCGGCCCCCCCTCCCTCTATAGCAGTAACAACATTGGTGGCAGTGTGCGGCCTCCCATTCCCCCCCCCCCATCATTGGTGGCAGCGGAGTTCCGATCGGAGTCCCAGTTTAATCGCTGGGGCTCCGATCGGTAACCATGGCAACCAGGAAGCTACTGCAGCCCTGGTTGCCATGGTTACTTAGCAATAGTACAACAGTAGAAGATTCATACTTACCTGCTTGCTGCTGCGATGTCTGTGAACGGCCGGGAGCTCCTCCTACTGGTAAGTGACAGTTCTTTAGCAATGCGCCGCACAGACCTTTCACTTACCAGTAGGTGGAGCTCCCGGCCGGACACAGACATCGCAGCAGCAAGCAGGTAACTATGAGTCTTCTACTATTGTACTATTGCTAAGTAACTGGGACTCCGATCGGAACTCCGCTGCCACCAATGATGGGGGGGGAATGGGAGGCCGCACACTGCCACCAATGTTGTTACTGCTATAGAGGGAGGGGGGGCCGATGGTGGGCGCACACTGTGCCACCAACGATTTATTACAATAGAGGGAGGGAGGGGGGGGCGATGGTGGGCGCACACTGTGCCACCAACGATTTCTAACATTAGAGGGAGGAAGGGGGGGCCGATGGGGGGCGCACACTGTGCCACCAACAATATTCAAACTGGGGAGGGGGGGGGTCTGCCCCCTGCTGCCTGGCAGCCCTGATCTCTTACAGGGGAATATGATAGTACAATTAACCCCTTTAGGTGCCGCACCTGAAGGGGTTAATTGTGCTATCATATCCCCCTGTAAGAGATCGGGTGCTGCCAGGCAGCAGGGGGCAGTCTTGTACAAAGTTTGTAGTGTATTCTAACTAGAAGCGTCCCCATTACCATGGGAACGCCTCTGTGTTAGAATATACTGTCGGATCTGAGTTTCACGAAGTAGCTCATATCCGACAGTATATTCCAACATAGAGGCGTTCCCATGGTGATGGGGAGTTTTCTCCAATCCGATGGTATATTTTAACTTGAAGCGTCCCCATCACAATGGGAACGCCTCTATGTTAGAATATACTGTCGGATATGAGCTACTGCTTGCACCTCAGATCCTACAGTATATTCTAACACAGAGGCGTTCCCATGGTGATGGGGACGCTTCAGGTTAGAATACACTACAAACTTTGTACAAGACTGCCCCCTGCTGCCTGG
This sequence comes from Bufo gargarizans, assembly GCF_014858855.1. Taxonomy (NCBI): domain Eukaryota; kingdom Metazoa; phylum Chordata; class Amphibia; order Anura; family Bufonidae; genus Bufo; species Bufo gargarizans. Next base: position 51,947,180 of record NC_058082.1, on the reverse strand, counting down.
CAGCACTCGATCTCTTACAGGGGGATATGATAGCACAATTAACCCCTTCAGGTGCGGCACCTAAAGGGGTTAATTGTACTATCATATTCCCATGTAAGAGATCAGGGCTGCCAGGCAGCAGGGGGCAGCCCCCCCCCCTCCCCAGTTTGAATATCGTTGGTGGCACAGTGTGCGCCCACCATCGCCCCCCCCCTCCCTCCCTCTATTGTAATAAATCGTTGGTGGCACAGTGTGCGCCCACCATCGCCCCCCCCTCCCTCCCTCTATTGTATTAAATCGTTGGTGGCACAGTGTGCGCCCACCATCGCCCCCCCTCCCTCCCTCTATTGTATTAAATCATTGGTGGCACAGTGTGCCAACCACCATCGCCCCCCCTACCTCTATAGCAGTAACATTGGTGGCAGTGTGCGGTCTCCCATACCCCCCCTCATCATTGGTGGCAGCGGAGTTCCGATCGGAGTCCCAGTTTAATCGCTGGGGCTCCGATCGGTAACCATGGCAACCAGGACGCTACTGCAGCCCTGGTTGCCATGGTTACTTAGCAATAGTACAATTGTAGAAGATTCATAATTACCTGCTTGCTGCTGCGATGTCTGTGAACGGCCGGGAGCTCCTCCTACTGGTAAGTGAAAGGTCTGTGCGGCGCATTGCTAAAGAACTGTCACTTACCAGTAGGAGGAGCTCCCGGCCGTTCACAGACATCGCAGCAGCAAGCAGGTAAGTATGAATCTTCTACTGTTGTACTATTGCTAAGTAACCATGGCAACCAGGGCTGCAGTAGCTTCCTGGTTGCCATGGTTACCGATCGGAGCCCCAGCGATTAAACTGGGACTCCGATCGGAACTCCGCTGCCACCAATGATGGGGGGGGGGGAATGGGAGACCGCACACTGCCACCAATGTTACTGCTATAGAGGGAGGGGGGGGGGCGATGGTGGTTGGCACACTGTGCCACCAACGATTTAATACAATAGAGGGAGGGAGGGGGGGGCCATGGTGGGGGCACACTGTGCCACCAACGATTTATTACAATAGAGGGAGGGAGGGGGGGGCGATGGTGGGCGCACACTGTGCCACCAACGATATTCAAACTGGGGAGGGGGGGGGGTCTGCCCCCTGCTGCCTGGCAGCCCTGATCTCTTACAGGGGAATATGATAGTACAATTAACCCCTTTAGGTGCCGCACCTGAAGGGGTTAATTGTGCTATCATATCCCCCTGTAAGAGATCGGGTGGTGCCAGGCAGCAGGGGGCAGTCTTGTACAAAGTTTGCAGTGTATTCTAACTAGAAGCGTCCCCATCACCATGGGAACGCTTCTGTGTTAGACTATACTGTCGGAAATGAGTTTTCACGAAGTGAAAACAGATCAGAAAAAGCTTTTATGCAGACGGATCTTCGGATCCGTCTGTATGAAAGCAACCTACGGCCACGGATCACGGACACGGATGCCAATCTTGTGTGCATCCGTGTTCTTTCACGGACCCATTGACTTGAATGGGTCCGTGAACCGTTGTCCGTCAAAAAAATAGGACAGGTCATATTTTTTTGACGGACAGGATACACGGATCACGGCCTCGGCTGCAAAACGGTGCATTTTCCGATTTTTCCACGGACCCATTGAAAGGCCTATTGCACTCGACCGTATGGCTTTTTCAGTGTTTTGCGGTCTGTTTTTCATGGATCCGCTGTTCCGTTTTTTGTTTCCGTTGTGTTTCCGTTTCTCCGTATGGCATATACAGTATACAGTTATTACATAGATAAAATTGGGTTGGCCATAACATTTTCAATAGATGGTTCAGGAAAAAACGGAAGACATACGGATGCATTTCCGTATGTGTTCAGTTTTTTTTGCAGATCCATTGACTTGAATGGAGCCACGGACTGTGATTTGCGGGCAATAATAGGACATGTTCTATGTTAAAACGGAACGGAAAAACGGAAATACGGAAACGGAATGCATACAGAGTACATTCCGTTTTTTTTTGCGGAACCATTGAAATGAATGGTTCCGTATACGGACTGTATACGGAACGCAAAAAACGGCCAGTAAACGGGAAAAAAAAACGGCCGTGTGCAATAGGCCAAAGTCAATGGGTCCGCGAAAAAAAACGGAAAACGGCACAACGGCCACGGATGCACACAACGGACGTGTGCATGAGGCCTAATGCAGTAGAAAATGAGGACATTGCCACAAGACAATTTACTTTTGCATTTATCACGTGGCCTGGGACCTCCTACATATACAATACAATATGCCGCTCACCTTGGAGAGATTCACTTCTTTGATCACACATGGGATGTTGTCATTTTTTCCTTTAGCCAGAAAAGCCTTTCCAAATGCTCCTTCCCCGATCATCCGAATTATTTCAAAGTTATTCATGTTTTACTGTCACACTGGACCTTTATTAAGGGAAAATGAATACTTTATAGAAATATTTCATATTAAAAAGCATTGTTAGGTTACACAGCGCTGTACGTTCCTTAGTCCATTAAGGACCGGGCCGTTTTTCACCTTAAGGACCAGACTGATTTGTGAAAATCTGATATATGTCACTTTATGTGGTGATAACTTTAAAACATTTTTACTTATCCAAGCCATTCTGAGATTGTTTTCTTGTCACATATTGTACTTCATGACAGTGGTAAATTTGAATCAAAATATTTCATTTTTATTTAGAAAAAAATACCAAATTTACCAAAAAGTTGGAAAAATTCGCAACTTTCCAAATTTCAATTTCTCTGCTTTTAAAACAGATAGTGATACCTCCTAAAATAGTTATTACTTTACATTCCTCATATGTCTACTTCATCTTTGGATCATTTTGTGAATGCAATTTTTATTTTTTGGGGACGTTACAAGGCTTAGAAGTTTAGAAGCAAATCTTGACATTTTTCAGAAAATTTCCAAAACCCACTTTTTAAGGACCAGTTCAGGTCTGAAGTCACTTTGTGAGGCTTACATAATAGAAACCACCCAAAAATGACCCCATTTTACAAACTACACCCCTCAAGGTATTTAAAACTGATTTTATAAACTTTGTTTACCCTTTAGGTGTTCCACAAGAATTAATGGAAAATGGAGATGACATTTCAGAATTTCACTTTTTTGGCAGATTTTCCATTTTAATATTTTTTTTCCCCTAACAAAGCAAAGGTTAGCAGCCAAACAAAACTCAATATTTATTGCCCTGATTCTGTAGTTTATAGAAACACCCCATATGTGGTCAAAAACTGCTGTACGGGCACACGGCAGGGCGCAGAAGGAAAGGAACGCCATATGGTTTTTAGAAGGCAGATTTTGATGTACTGGTTTTATGACACCATGTCACATTTGAAGCACCCCTGATGCACGTCTAAAGTAGAAACTCCCAAAAAGTGACCCCATTTTTGAAACTACACCCTCAAGGTATTTAAAACTGATTTTACAAACTTTGTTAACCCTTTAGATGTTCCACAAAAATTAATTGAAAATGGATATGACATTTCAGAATTTCACTGTTTTTGCAGATTTTCCATTTTAATCATTTTTTTCCGCTAAGGCTACTTTCACACCTGCGTTCGATCGGATCCGTTCTGAACGGATCCGCTCATATTAATGCAGACGGTGGCTCCGTTCAGAACGGATCCGCTCATATTAATGCAGACGGTGGCTCCGTTCAGAACGGATCCGTCTGCATTAGAACTTAGAAAAATTTTCTAAGTCTGAAAGTAGCCTGAGCGGATCCATTCCGACTTTACATTGAAAGTCAATGGGGGACGGATCCGCTTGAACATTGAGCCATATGTTGTCATCTTCAAGCGGATCCGTCCCCATTGACTTACATTGTAAGTCGGAACGGATCCGCTCGCCTCCGCACGGCCAGGCGGACACCCGAACGCTGCTTGCAGGCGGATGCATTCTCAGTGGATCCGCCTCCACTGAGAATGCATTAGGGCCAGACGGCTGCGTTCAGGGCCGCTCGTGAGCCCCTTCAAACGGAGCTCACGAGCGGACACCTGAACGCAGGTGTGAAAGGAGCCTAACAAAGCCAGGATTAACAGCCAAACTAAACTCAATATTTATTGCCCTGATTCTGTAGTTTACAGAAACACCCCATATGTGGTCGTAAACTGCTGTATGGCCACACGGCAGGGCGCAGAAGGAACGCCATATGGTGTTTGGAGGGCAGATTTCACTGGGATAATTTTAACTCGTCATGTCAAATTTGAAGACCCTCCTGATGCACCCCTAGAGCAGAAACTACAAAAAAAGTGACCCCATTTTGGAAACTACGGGATAAGGTGGCAGTTTTGTTGGTACTATTTTAGGGTACAGATGATTTTTGGTTGCTCTATATTACACTTTTTGTGAGGCAAGGTAACAAAAAAATAGCTGTTTTGCCACAGTTTTTTTTTTTTGTTATTTACAACGTTCACCTGACAGGTTAGATCATGAGCTATTTTTATAGAGCAGGTTGTTACGGACGTCACAATACCAAATATGACATAGTCAAAAAGGATTTTTTAATGTCTCCATATTCTGAAAGCCATAGCTTTCTTTTATTTTTTGAGAGAATGTCTTATGTAGGGGCTCATTGTTTCAGTATGACGGTTTGATTGGGGTGCATATGACTTTTTGATCGCTTGCTATTACACTTTTTGTGATGTAAGGTGACGAAAATGGCTTTTTGACACAGTTTTATTTTTTTACGGTGTTCACCTGAGGGGTTAAATCATGTGATATTTTTATAGAGAAGGTTGTTACTGACGCGGCGATACCTAATATGTATACGTTTTATAATTTATTTTAGTTTTATACACTAATATTTTTGAAACAAAAATAAATAAATCATGTTTTAGTGTCACCAAAGTCTGAGAGCCATAGCTTTTTTCCTTTTTTGGGAGATTCTCTTAGGTAGGGTATCATTTTTGCGGGATGAGGTGACGGTTTGATTGGTACAATTTTGGGGTGTGTATGACTTTTTGATCGCTTGCTATTACACTTTTTGTGATATAAGGTGACAAAAAAAATGTTTGTTTTTTTTACACCTTTTTTTTAGGTTTTTACAGACGCGGCGAAACCTAATATGTATACTTTTCTATTTTTTTACATTTAACACAATAAAAGCATTTTTGAAACAAAAAAAAAATCATGTTTTAGTGTCTCCATAGTCTGAGAGCCATAGGTTTTTGATTTTTTGGGCGATTGTCCTATGTAGGGGCTCGTTTAATTTTTTTTATTCAAAACACTTATTTTTTTTAAACTTTATTTCTGTCCCACTCTGGGACTTCAACTTTTTTTGGGGTCTGATCCCCTCTGCAATGCATTACAATACATCTGTATTGTAATCCATTGCCTGTTCGTGTACTACACTGAGTCATACACTATCAGGTTTCCTAGGAGACCGGGCCTGAGGCTGGATCTCCTCGGCACCCGTAGAAGGCAGTTCCCGACGCAGTGCAAGGCATTGGGCAGCCTCTGCACGGCATCGGGCTGCCTTGTCACGCATCGGGTCCCCGCCACAGCAGCGCGGGGACTCGATGTGCTGCTTCACCAGTCGCAAACCACTTCTATGTCGCTGTCAGCGCGGACCGCGGCATAGAAGGGGTTAATCCACCGGCATCGCTGTAAACAGCGATGCCGGCGGATACAACAGGGGCCCGGCTATCAGGGACTGCCAGACCCCTGCAGTGATCGGGCGCGCACCACTCTGGTGCCGCCCGATCATCCCGCCGTGCATGTACGGCGTTCTGCGTTAAGGGGTTAAAGGGGTTGTGTCACCTCATAACATGGCATTTATTATGTAGAGAAGGCTAAAACAAGGCACTTACTAATGTATTGTGATTGTCAATATTGCCTTCTTTGCTGTCTGGATTTATTTTTCCGTCACATAATACTCTGCTTGTACCCAAGGTTACGACCACCCTGTAATCCAGCAGCAGTGGACGGGACCGTGGGAGTGCAGCACCTCCCGTCATGTGCAGCACCTCCCGTCCTAGCCACTTCGTATCTGCGCTGCAGCGGTGGCCGCAACCTTTGACAATTAGCAGTGTATCCAGCCAACAGAGGAGGCAATATGGACTATCGCAATACATTAGTAAGTGCCTTGTATTAACCTTCTCTACATGATAAATGCTTTTTGATGAAGTGAGACAACCCCTTTAAGAGGTCAATGTAAATGTTCCCTGCATTATAATTAGAGATGAGCGAATCAAATCCACCGAAGTGGAATTCGATCCGAATTTCAGGATAAATTCGATTCACCGTGAAGCCGAATTTCCTCGTGCTTCATGGTAGCAAAGCTATTACCTGAAATAGTGTAAAAAAAAAATAAAAATACAAAAAAATCTAACTTACCTCCTCCATCTGCTCACGACGGGCCGGCCACCGCCATCTTGATTATAGATCTTGCCAAAATCTTGTGCGTGCCGTCGCGAGCAAATGGAGGCGGTAAAGTATGATTTCATTTTTTTTATGTTAATTTTACACTCAGATGCCGCTATCGCAGCTCCCTGTCATTGCAGCCGCTACTTACAAAAAAAAATGCGCTTCGTGACAAAGTAGTTAATCACGAAGCCAAAGCCATGAGTCAAATTTTCTAAAACTTCCCTCATCTCTATTTATAACGGCCATGGTGAGACTTCATTGAATATTTAATAGGATTGTCTTCTTAATGTTTAATTACAAGAGGAGGATTCAGTGATCGGGATAGGCAGCTTGCAGTTTATGAATATTGAGGACTTCACTATGTGCGCACAGCATGGAGAGGACTTTTAGGCCACATTCACATGGTCAGTATTTGGAATCGGTATTTGTAGAGCCAGGAAGGGGTCCAAAACACAGAAGAGATATTTCTTATATACGTTTCTGTAGGTTCTGCTCCAGGCTTTGGCTTACAAATACTGATGAAAAATAGTGACCAAGTACTGCAAGGAAAAAAATTATAAGTGACCCACAGCGGAAATCAGGGACACAATCACCACTTTACCCTGTTGTAGGTATAATTCGGGAGGCTCCCCTGACACATCCCTCCAACAGAAGGCTGTGACATATCCCACTGTATAAGCATAGGGTAAAATATGTCGCAAATGGGATCCTATTGAGAAAAAACAAGCATGTTGTGCAGTACACTGCTTTTTTACTGTATAGCTTTGTATGGTTATAAATGTGTGATCACTGGGGACCCACAGCTGAGAACCCTACTGATCACTGGAACGGTCCCAAGTCCCCTATTTCGGAGGCGTTTTAGCATTGGTCAAACATGCATACTACCTCTCCATTCAAGATCTAGACATAGCCCAGTACAGTGCTCAGATATCTCCGTCAGTCCCATATATATTGAATGGAGCGGCAGTGCATATGCGTGACCATTTAAACTGCTCCTAAACTGGGGTTTGGGACCCCAATTCTTGAGTGTAGAACAGAGACGGCTACTAAGTTATTCCATACCACAGGTATATGACTGAGGCCAGGTGTGTCCTTTCTTCTGCAGCTCTCTTCCTATCACAGCTCAGGAGGCAGTTGAAGGATGAAACTGAGCACGTGCGGCCATCTCAGTGAGCAGGACAAAGAAATAAGAATAAACAGACAGCAGGTGGCGCTATACAGATACATTATTGAATAACTCAGTGGCTATACTAAATTTTTTATTACATGCAATTATAAAAGTAATCAGATCCAGGTGCTGGTTTGAAGACTGTAGAATATTTTTTGTGGCACAACCCCTTTTAGCGGACAACATTTTAATTAAAAAAGTCACCCTTGGCCTCACCCACTTTTTCTGATTTCTTGGTGCTTCATAAATATTGCGCTCATTCTGAACACCATATTTCTCAAAGTAATAATGCCAGACAACTGGCATAAATGCCTTGATAAATCTCCCGCTTCCCATCTATTAAAAAGCTGGCTGCCTGCAGTCACCACTAGGGGGAGCTCAATGCGTAGGAATCTATGCGGTTACGATTGTATGAAATGGAATCTGTAATCATCTGTTTGCACTGATCTCATCCTAGTGGTAGTCGCAAGAAAGTGCAGTGCTTTCACATGGGAGAGAGAAGTTGCTCGGCGCCCCAACCTAAACCCCCCTCTACCTTCCCAGGCCCCAAAGCAGTCATGTGGTCTGCCTCTATTGAAGGTATCAATAAACATGCATGGGTCCTTACTGTACCTCCATACACCCCCAATTACATTAGGAGACACGCAGACTTATTTTTCTATTGAACACCATGCAAATTCATCAGGAAAAATATTGTGGCGTTGCTTACAGGGAAGAAAATCTCCAGTTTTCAGCATAGCATGAAGCACTATAAGGCGGCACATTGATACCCATGTCTGCTGTACACATTACTGTACATATGTAGTTGGAATGTATTGCGCCTTTTAATACCTGATGGTTATGTAAGTGAGACCGGCATGTTATAGCAAAGCTTTGCAGGAAATTACTGCTTTGCATGAACTCTGTGCCAGAATGAATTATTTTATTACGGGAATCGCAACGCCCAATAAAATGCAGATTAAGGTGCGGCCACGATTTATTATGAAAATATAGTCTACCGATAACAGTAATTATGCATATTACCTCTCCATTAAAGATCTAGACATTGCCTAGTTTAGTGCTCAGATATCTCCGTCAGTCCCATATATATTGAATGGAGCGGCAGTGCACATTCGTGACCAATTAAACTCCTCCTAAACTGGGGTTTGGGACCCCCATTCTTGAGTGTAGAACAGAGACGGCTACTAAGTTATTCCATACCACAGGTATACTAATGTATATGGGCATGACTGAGGCCAGGCGTGTCCTTTCTGCTGCAGCTCTCTTCCTATCACAGCTCAGGAGGCAGTTAAAGGATGAAACTGAGCATGTGCGGCCATCTCAGTGAGCCGGACATAGAAATAAGAAAAAACAAACAGCAGGTGGCGCTATACAGATACATTTTATTGACTAACTCAATGGCTATACTACATTTTTAATTACATGCAATTACAAAAGTATTGAGATCCAGGTGCTGGTTTGAAAACTGTAGAATATTTTTTGTGGCACACAGTGGCGGATTATAATTGGGGCGTTTGGGTCGGTAGCCCCGGGCCCGGCATCGCTGGGGGGCCCAACGACCCAAACGCCCACAAACTACGGCGGGGCACGGGAGCGCATAGTTCCCTGCCCCGCCGCCGATCACCGCCATAGGCTTCAGGCCTAGCAGGCCTGAAGCCTATGCGGTAGTAAAATCCCGGTGCAGGCGGGCGTGATGACGTCATCACGCAGTGCCTGTGCCCTGACGTGTGTGCGCACGCCTGCACCATCTACGAGTGAGCGCCGGCTGGGACACAGGTAAGTATTAGCTTTTATTTTTTTATTTTTTTGTGTGCCAACTGCCGACTTTGGGGGACATTACTGAAGGAACAGGGGGGGGGCAAACTACTACGTGGGGGCAAATTACTAGTATGGGGGAAATTAATACTGTGGGGGTAGTGTGGGAGACAATTAATACTGTAGGGGCAAATTACTACCATGGGGGAATTAATACTGTGAGGGCAGTGTGGAGAAATTAATACTGTGGGGGCAGTGTGGGGGGCTATTTACTTAATGGATGGCAGTGTGGGGGCAAATTATCTAATGGGGGGCAGTGTGGGGGGTTATTACTTGATGGGGCAGTGTGGGGGGCAAATTACTTAATGATGGGGCAGTGTGGGGGCAAATCACTTAATGGATGGCAGTGTCGGGGCAAATCACTTAATGGATGGCAGTGTGGGAGCAAATAACTTAATGGATTGCAGTGTGGGGGGCAAATTACTTAATGGATGGCAGTGTCAGGTAAAATGATCTAATGGGGGGCAGTGTGTGGTGTTATTACTTGATGGGGGCAGTGTGGGCAGCAAATTACTTTGTGGGTGAAATTACTACATGGGAGGCAGTGTGGGGGAAATTACTGTATGGAGCAGTGTGGGGGAAATTACTGTATGGAGCAGTGTGGGGGAAATGACTATATGGGGCAGTGTGTGGTGTTATTACTTGATGGGGGCAGTGTGGGCAGCAAATTACTTTGTGGGTGAAATTACTACATGGGAGGCAGTGTGGGGGAAATTACTGTATGGAGCAGTGTGGGGGAACGTACTATATGGGGGAAATGACTATATGGGGCAGTGTGGGGGAAATGACTATATGGGGCAGTGTGGGGGAAATGACTATATGGGGCAGTGTGGGGGAAATGACTATATGGGGCAGTGTGGGGGAAATTACTGTATGGGGCAGTGTGGGGGAAATGACTATATGGGGGAAATGACTATATGGGGCAGTGTGGGGGAAATGACTATATGGGGCAGTGTGGGGGAAATGACTATATGGGGCAGTGTGGGGGAAATTACTATATGGGGCAGTGTGGGGGAAATTACTGTATGGAGCAGTGTGGGGGAAATTACTATTTGAGGGCAGTGTGGTGGAAATTACTATTTGGGGGCAGTGGGGGGGAAATTACTTTATGGGGGCAGTGGGGGGGAAATTACTTTATGGGGGCGGTGTGGGGGAAATTACTTTATGGGGGTGGTGTGGGGGAAATTACTTTATGGGGCAGTGTGGAAGAAACTACTATATGGGGGCAGTGTGGGGGAAATTACTATATGGGGCAGTGTGGGGGAAATTACTATATGGGGCAGTGTGGAAGAAATTACTATTTGGGGGCAGTGTGGGGGAAATTACTATATGGGGCAGTGTGGGGGAAATTACTATATGGGGCAGTGTGGGGGAAATTACTATATGGGGCAGTGTGGGGGAAATTACTATATGGGGCAGTGTGGGGGAATTACTATATGGGGCAGTGTGGGGGAATTACTATATGGGGCAGTGTGGGGGAATTACTGTGTGAGGGCAGCGTGGGGGAAATTACTATATGGATCAGTGTGGGGAAACTACTATAGCAGTGTGGGGGCCTTTCTATTAGGGGACATTATTTCTGGGGACACTATACAGGTATTATTACCTGGAACACAATATAGGGTGTTATTATTACTGGGGGCACTCTAGGGGACATTAAAATTGCTGTAGACACTATAGGGACCTTTGGGGTAATTCATCAAACTGGTGTAAAGTATAACTGGGTTAGTTACCCATAGCAGCCAATCAGATTCCAGCTTTCATTTTTCACAGCTCCTTTGGAAAATTAAAGGTGGAATCTGATTGGTTGCTGTGGGCACCTAAGCCAGTTGTAATTTACACCAGTTTGATAAATGACCCCAATTATGAGAACTCTAACGTGTCTGTGTAACAAACTCTGTAGAGACGAGATGCGGCTGAAAGAATTTGTCATGGCGGTCTTGGTCAAACGGAGGAGAAGATGAAAGAGAGGATCTACATGACAGGAGATGTCACTGGATATAACAGGTATGTGGTGCAGTATTCTCCTATATGTACGGCTGGCTCACCACTGTGACCTGCGTCTCATCCTCTCCTCCAAGTGTTTTTTTATCATAATCGTATGTGTTTTAAATTTGGCAACTAAAATTTGTATTTGTCACCTGCAGTCCTATGTAACAGCCTAGATAACAGTGATTACTTTCTGTGTACAGATAATGTAGTAGATGTTCCATGCAGTCCTATGTAACACCCCACATAACACAATAGTTCACTGTGTTATGTGGGTTGTTACATAGGACTGCAGGTAACATCTATGACATCTGTACACAGAGAGTTATGAGATGGTGGGGGTCTGACTCCTGGCACCCCCACCAATCAGCTGTTTGAGGAGACCGCGATGTCCCAGTGAGCGTCGCAGCCTCTTTACCAAGCACAGCGTTGTCCATTTGATAGCCCTGCGCTCGGTATTACAGCTCAGCCGCAATCACTCTGATGGGACAGAGCTGCACCTAGACCATGTGAACGATGTCATATTGCCTAGGAAGAGACGTTGGCGCTTACGAAGCACCGCAGCCTCTTCATATAGAAAAAAAAACTAAAACTAAAATGGAGGGGGGGGGGGGGGCGGCCCCGAATTGGGTAGACAGCCCCGGGCCTCTCATGCACTTAATCCGCCCCTGGTGGCACAATATGTAGTTGGAATGTATTGCACCTTTTTATACCTGGTGGTTATGGTAAGCGAGACTGGTATGTTATAACAAAATTTTGCAGGGATTTACTGTTTTGCATGAACTCTGTGCCAGAATGAATTAGGGTTTCATTACGGGAATCGCAACGTCCAATAAAATGCAGATTAAGGTGCGGCCACAATTTATTATGAAAATATAGTCTACCGCTAACAGTAATTATGCATATTACCTCTCCATTCAAGATCTAGACATAGCCTAACAGTAATTACATCACATTGTATACTTCACTTCCTCTAGTTGATCCATAATAAAGGAGTTTTCCCATGAAAAATATTACTATGCAATGAATAAGGCATTCCAAATAAAGTATTATTGGAATATACATGCAGTAAAAATGTGGTTATTTTTTTTTTTTTAATCTACATTATATTTTCCTCTCTGGTAGCACCCCCTACTGTTTATCCTTCTGGTCCACCTTCTCCTGCATTGAGAGGCGGACAAACATGCTCAGTAGCTTCTCTCCCCTCAGTACCGGCAGGGGCGGATTGGGAACTTGAAATGGCCCTGGAAAAAAAACCTAAAAGTGTCCCCATGTTGTAGGTGGGACAAAATGGATAGCAGATGGGGCAGCAGAAGTAGAGAGGACCTGCAATACCTCAGTGCAGCAAAAAATACTGCTGCCCTCTCCACAGTATTCAACTGTATCACAGTCATGAAGATGGTAATACCGTTAAGGAGGGCAAATGTGGCCACTAAGCATCAGATTATTTTGTACCTGGCCTGCGCCATCAGGAGAGCTTGGGCAGCCCCCTGGGCATCGGCCCACCGCAAAATTCCCTGTAGGGTATATGGCCACTCCGCCTCTGAGTATCGGCATAGTGAAGCAGGGCAGACATCCTTCATTCATCACGGCTATATCTCTCTCTAGACTGGAGAAGGAGACAGTGGGGGCGCTACATGCAATATGTATCTCTGGGGCTATAGGTAAGGAACTAACTGAAATCCTCAGACACATTCACCGGAGTCAAGGCGGGCATCAACGTTCTTCTCATTTCAGTGTAAAGTCAGGTTCCAGCCAGGAGAACAAACATTCAGATTCTGACAGCAAACAACCATCTTGGAAACGGTGAGGAAGCTTCATATACAATTAATAAAGGGCTATTCCAGTTGTGTAAACTTATGGATGGGGATAACCATTAGATTGGTAGGGGTACTTCCACCGATCATGAACACGGGGACCCTATACTCTTTGGAGCCCCCCAAAATGAACAGAACAGCCATTCGCACATGCGCGTAGATACTCAGGTAATGTCTATGGGAATTATGGAGATAGCCGAGCGCTGTACTCCCCTGCTATCTCCAGAACTCCTATAAAAATGAATGGAGTGGACACACGCATGCACGACGAGTTGATTTTGGGAGGCTCCATGAGGTACAGCGTCCCTGTTCTTGTGATCTGTGGTGGTCCCAGTGGCAGGACTCCCACCAATCTAATAGTTAACCCCTATCCTGTGCATGACCTGAATACCCCTTTTAGCTTTAGTTACATGCATTACGTGGATTTTTCCAACACAAATTACATCCAGCATGAACATACCTTTAACCTGGAACAGACCATTCATATCTGATCTGTGAGGGTCTGACACCCTAATTAGCTTTTGATAAATGTATTAATGCTGGGGGCCCCGCAGCTGCGAGCCTCACTGATTACTAGAACTGAAGTCCTGAACCCCTGTGGAGTTTGGATGGAGCGGTGGTCACACATGTGCACTTCCAGTCCATGCAAAGTCTATGGGACTGATGGAGATAGCCATGTACAACGCTTGACCATCTCTGCAGTTCCCTACAGATTGGATGAATGGCAGCGTGCATGCATGATTATGGCTCCATTCAACCTCTTCCACAACAGGAGCCTGGGCCCCCGTTCTAGTGATTGTTGGGGGTCCTAGCTGTGTGGCCCCCACAATCATCCTGTGAATAGATGATAAATACTTTTTATGGGATAATCCCCAGAGCTTTCCATTTAACAATATCTCCAGTTAGGGATGGTCCTTGTCATATTTAAAAAAAGGGGTTGTCCACCTTTTAGATATTAATGACCGGTCATCAATATCAGATCGGGGGTTGTCCAAAGTGCCATCGATGCTGTTTGCAGCACATAACAGTGAATGGAGCCGGAAGCAGAAGGCTCCTCCACCTTTACATTCACTTGAATGAGAGCTGAGCTGCTCTACGTCTTCTGCTTCCAGCTCCATCCAAACAGCTGATCATGGGGGTGCCGAGTGTCAGACCCCCCACCGAATTTATATTGATGACCTATCCAGAGGATATATCATCAATATCTAAAAGGTGGACAACCCCTTTAAGTTGCTAACATCTCTATTCAATTATTCTATCATTCTGTTCTTGGTTTTATCGGTTTTTGAGGCTCTCATAGGGATTAAAACCCATCTTTTCCTAATTTCTCTATGTCACATTTTTATCGTAGTCAAGCATCTAGGAAAGCTGAGGGACTACTTTTGTAGAGGCTGTAACTGTAGCTGAATGGGTAGTCACCCAGCTGTCCCAGAAACAGATACATTTAAGAAATGAGTAACCGGATCTGGGAATTGTGTGTGGAGGACTTCTAGCTTCTGGAGATCTTTGTTTTCCCTGTGCCCTTTATCTACAGCTGGATGCCTCCTGCTCCTGGCATTAGCTCCTGACTGCTCCTCCTTCGGTTTCTAGGGATACAGGACACAACATATAGAAAGCACCTCCAGAAGTGCCTGACCCCGCCATCTAACCCTAATGCTGCCAGTACATCAATCACTCATCCTCTGTATAACACCAGGCACATCACACCCCAGACACCCCAGTCACCTACTCACCGGGACGCAGGGTGATCACAATACAGCACAAGCTTCTCTACAGGTGCCTGAGCAGCCAGCCCTCTCCAGATGCATCATGGGGGGTGTAGTCCTGCATTCACCTGCAGCTTCCTCCCCCAGGGTGTCACTTTACACAGATAAACAGGAAAACCAAGAACAGAGACACCGGTTCTACCAGGACTGGTTACAAAGCTTCCTCAGGTTCATCATGCCAAAAGTCCAATTTTTATATTGTAAATGGACAGTGTCGGACTGGGGTACCTAGGGCCCATCAGTAAAATGTATTTTGGGGGCCCACCGTACGGATACATTCAAATATAATAAATAATCTAACAAGTTTTTTTTACATGAACATAAGCTGGTTAAGGTGCTATACATTGAATATATGTATATAGTGCAGTAAATCTAATGTATTATGTGCCACTTGTGCAGGGGGTGGGAGCCTAGGGGCCCACCTTGCTCAGGGGCCCACCGGGGGATTCTGCTGTACCCCTGTGGGCCAGTCCGAGCCCGTATATGGAATACACAAAACCTCTGAGTATAATTATATAGCCACGCTCCAGCTGTTGCCATACTACTACTCCCAGCATACCCTGACATAGGGAGAGTTCACATCTGTTTAATTTTCAGTTCTTCTGATCCATCAGAAGAACAGGAGAAAACAGGATCCTTTAAAAAAAAAAAAAAAAAAAAGACTTTTTTTCCCCCCCATCAAAAGAAACATATCTCTAATGGAAATGGATGCACAGGATCCTGTTTTTTTTTTTTTTTTCTGTTCTTCTGACAGATCAGAAGAACGGAAAATGAAAAGGAGATGTGAACTCTCCTATATACTGTTACAGCATGCTGGGAGTAGTAGTTTTGTAACAGCTGGAGAGCTATATATATATAATACTGGGGCTAACATACAGTTAGGACACATTGTGCAGCTATAAATGTGAGAAGTGCATGTTTGAGGATCAATAGGGTTGTATGAGATAAGAAAAAGAAGAAAAAGGTCTGCTCTTTTACTGGAAACTAAATCTTGGCATTGCAGATCTGCTCTATTCAAGGTAATGGAACTGAGCTGCAGTACCAGACCCAACCCATGGTGAAGGGTGGCGCTGCTGCTGGAAACAAAAAGCAGACCTTTTATTCTCATGAACACCTATGAGGACCTGACACCTCTTCATAAGAGGTAATAGTGGTACAGCTCTCATCTGTTTGAGAAACGCATGTCTGTTTTAGTAAATAATTGTATTTCAAATAAAATGACAATTCATTTTTACTTATGACTATGTCGCGGCATTCTTATTCCTGCTAGAAAATGACAACAACAAAAAAAAAGATTTTGCAACAAAAATATTTTCTGTGGCAAAATTCAAGAACAACTACACATATGCAGTATCGCCAGATACTAAACTGGAGAATGAAGAGCACAAGTCAGTTTTACTACACACTGAGGCTACTTTCACACTAGCGCTTGATCGGATCCGTTCTGAACGGATCCGATCATATTAATGCAGACGGAGGCTCCGTTCAGTACGGATCCGTCTGCATTAATAACTTAGAAAAATTTCTAAGTGCGCAAGATGCCTGAGCGGATCCGTTCAGACCTTCAATGTAAAGTCAATGGGGAACGGATCCGCTTGAAGATTGAGCCATATGGTGTTATCTTCAAGCGGATCCGTTCCCATTGACTTACATTGAAGGTCTGAACGGATCCGCTCAGGCATCTTGCGCACTTAGAAATTTTTCTAAGTTATTAATGCAGACGGATCCGTACTGAACGGAGCCTCCGTCTGCATTAATATGATCGGATCCGTTCAGAACGGATCCGATCAAGCGCTAGTGTGAAAGTAGCCTCAGTGTGTAGTAAAACTGACTTGTGCTCTACGTAAGTCGTAAGTCTGAACGGATCCGCTCGCCTCCGCACGGCCAGGCGGACAGCTGAACGCTGCAAGCAGCGTTCAGCTGTCCGCCTGGCCGTGCGGAGGCTGAACGCCGCCACACTGATGCAGTCTGAGCGGATCCGCTCCATTCAGACTGCATCAGGGCTGGACGGAGGCGTTCGGGTCCGCTCGTGAGCTCCTTCAAACGGAGCTCACGAGCGGACCGACGAACGCTAGTGTGAAAGTAGCCTGAAAGCCATAAGAAAAAAACAAAAACAAACATAAAACTGTGGGCAGAAAGTACAACTTGTCTTGCAAAAAAACAAGCCCTCATACGGCTATGTGGACGGAAAAATAAAAAAGTTATGGCTCTGGGAAGCAGGGAGCGAAGAACAAAAACACTGAAAAACGCCTCGTCAGGAAAGGGTTAAACAAATATGCTCAAACATGCTCAAACCATCTACACTAAAAAGTGGTCTCCTCATTTACCGATATTCATATCACAGCCCTACAGACGTACATATGTAAATAAATGCATTAAAAGATAAAACACTGCTGTGTTACAGCATGTGGACCGTACATGACTAAGGTGGAGCGCCCCCCTATGCAATGCACCAAACCTGGTCACTTACTGCGTCAGATGCATCTGGACTCCCCTATGCTCCTTACTGTATATCCTGGAATTGAAGTGATTCCCTCCTCACATGGCAGTACATGACATGAAGGTAAATTTAGCACAAGTTGTGCAAGTCACCCACTATAATGTCTCACAGCAGACTTTCTGTTTTAAAGGGCACAGAGTGTCCAGGGTCATGGCTTGTAAAGCTCATTGCTTCTGACACAGACTTTCAGGCAACCGGCCAAGTTAGGCTACTTTCACACTAGCGGTTTTCTTTTCCGGCACCGAGTTCCATCAAAAGGGCTCAATGCCGAAAAAGAACTGATCAGGTACTGTATATCCCCATGCATTCTGAATGGAGAGTAAGGCTACTTTCACACTTGCGGCAGAGTGATCCGGCAAGCAGTTCCGTTGTTGTAACTGCCTGCCGGACCCGGAAAAATGTATGCCAACTGATGGCATTAGTAAGACTGATCAGGATCCTGATCAGTCTTACTAATGCCATCAGGTGGCATACGTTTTGCCGGATCCGGCAGGCAGTTCCGGTGACGTTTTGCCGGATCACTCTGCCGCAAGTGTGAAAGTAGCCTAAGATTTCACTTTTGTCTGGCCACTATGAACCCTACCAAATATTAGGCCTCCTCATAAAATGACAAAAAACATACCTTCCTGTTCTCTATAGACCACAGTATTAACATTTACAGAAAAGGTATTTTTTTACAAAGAAAAAGCAGCATGATAAGTTGTGAACAATCATTTATGATAGAGACATAACTATGCACGCGGCCGTTGCCAGTTGCCTCATGCACGCGGCCGTTGCCAGTTGCCTCATGCACGCGGCCGTTGCCAGGATTGCGGCCCGCAAACAGCAAGTCTGCATTATACAGGCACCGGCCGTGTGCACCCCGCATCATGGATGCGTTCCCATTCACTTGAAGAGGTGTGGACAGATCAACTTTGATCAACTTCAATGGGTCTTGATCTGTCTGTGGCAGCCGCACGGATATTACACGTGCATTGGGGACCGCAAATTGCGGTTCCCAATGCACGTAACGGCCGAGCAACGGCTGTGTGCATGAGGCCTTAGGTTACCTGCACATGGTGCAGCTTTAAATGCAGAAAATCCGCATGAAAAATGTGATAAAATTACACATAAATCTGCACCATTTATTGTAATTCTTTTGTGGCTTTTGTCAGTTTTTTTTGTGGATTTTGTGTGTACAGTATTTTAACCACTCCATTAAAGTCTATGAGGAAAAACACAATACATCAGCCACAGATCTGCACAAACAGTTGACATGCTGCAGATTTTAAACGTCGCACCACACAAGATCACAAAGCACAAAAATCTGTGTGTAATATGCGCTGTGTGTACATTGCTTTAGGGTGCAGAGGCTGCAGACACCAGGGCCATAGTGCCTGAAGGGGCCCAAAGGACCACAAAAAGAGACGCTAGCGGATGTTTGAAGGGAATCTGTCACTTCCTTCATCGCTATCTAAGTAAGGGAGTCTCATAGTAGCACATTGTATCTTATTCAAAAATGTGACGTCATGGCGGAGGTGGCGTACATAATGGAGCAGGGGACGTCATTCTAAAGTCAAGAAGAGGTGGCCTCGAGCACTGACAAGAGCCGGGCCTGGGCTCCTTCAGACAAGATTCACAGCCCGCTGGGCACTCTGCAGGATTATTTGCATTTCAAACACGTATTTTTTTTTTTGAAGGTAGGAAGCAACGCCGGCAATACCAAAGGTACATTTGTGAATAAGGTACAATGTGCCACTACGCAAGTCCCTTACTTAGATAGCGATGACTGAAGTGACAGATTCCCTTTAAGTATATACAATATAATGTCACATTTTCAATCATTGATTGTCACGACTTTGCTATTGTAGTACCTGGTACTCACGATCAAGTCCCACCAATTCAGCTGCCACCCACCCACCCATTCCATAGCACAGACCCCACCGGCATGCTCATCATTTGTCTTATCTCAACAAAAAACACCACCATCACTTGGTTTAGACTAAATTGACCAGAGCAGCCATTTTATTAGGAAATAGTAACTTAGAGAAAAATAAATTAACTGTATTAAATGGTGTAACTAAAGCATCCCAACCCTGCCCAGAGGGAGTCCTCGGAGCTACAAGTCTGTCATTCTATATATCACCATCATTCCTCCAGCCGTCACCCTTGGTTCAGTGGCACCAATAAACACCTTCCACCAGCTCCCAGGACCACTTCCCTGCTGGAGCCCGCTCTTCCCCAGACCAGCCAAACTGTTCTCCAAGATTTTGTGGAAGGAACATACCCATGATGCAATCCGACTACCACCAACTGCAAGGACCCGCAGCTGCCTAAGCAGCAATGACATAGTAGATCGGCCACTCCTTGCACACCAGACATACCCCCAAGCTTAAGAAAAACACAGACATCAATTAAAATATGAAGGAAGGAAGGAAGGAAAATGGGGGTTTGGGGTTAGGAAAAACTTAAAAACACCCACAGCCTGCTCCCAAGTAACGTGAACTGCATGTACCGATGACCTTGAGTTGACTGAATTCCCGGTAATGGTCCCTTTTCCCCACCCTGTCCCAAACTACTCCTACCACCCAACTCCTTCACTATGCCTCACCCTCCACTACAGACTGCACCACGTGTGCCCTCCCAACATGGCCTTCATCCTGGGCTCTCCTCCTCCTTGTTATACAGCACAGTTTGCTCAACAACTCTTTTCAGTTGAGGATCGAGGGACCTCTACTCTCATAATGTCTGGGAGTCCCAACCATCGGACCCCCAGTGATCAGATGTTCATCACTGATGACAATTATGGAAAACCGTCACCCCGATTTTGGACTATTATCTGCATTAATACATGAGTTGTATTACAGATATGGAACCCAGATCACTATTTTTTATTTTAATACTGTCCCCGGTTCCCTCGCTGTCAGCGTTCAAAGGCAAAGCTGCACTGAAATACACAGTCCGGACTGCTGTGCTGTGCTAACATAATAGAGAGGACTCGTGTGCGCATGCACAGCAGTCCTGACTATGTATTTTAATACAGTTTTGGGTGCTGGCAGTAGTGGAATGGACGGCAGTAGGAAAATAAAAAATAGTGATCTGGACTCCATATCTGTAGTAGATAATGGTCAAAAATTGGGGTGACAGATTCCCTTTAAGACCCCTAGAAAACCACACTGGATGTGTCAGAGGGATAGAACTGTACAGCAAAAACAATGTTCCAAAGACATACATTTTCCAAATGTAATACCTTCAGGCAAAATGACATACATGTAGGCGATCACACAGGCACAACTTGCCAATCCTCAGCATAGCTGTTTTCCTGCGCCGTCTGCCAGGATCAGAGTTCTTTGGTTAACCCTTTAAGCACTACAAAGTGTCTAGCTAATGTCTGCTCATGACTGTATTTTTCATCTGTGTATCATCCACACACAGACCTATTCATTTCTAGACAGTCATTCACACGTGTTTTTTTTTTTGCAGGTTTGTTTTTTTATTCCGCAAATTATAGAACATGTCCTATTTTTGTCCTTATTGATGGGAGTAAGAACAATCCGGACTGTACATAAAAGGTATCCATATTTTGCAGACCGAAATATGGACATGACTGTGTGCGTAATGCCTTAAATATAAATTTCTAAACGGTAAAAAACAGAAACAGTAGGTGTTCAGTGTCCTCATGCATGTACCCCTACAATAAAGGTAACGGGGGTCATTTATCAAAGACCGGCATTTTACACCAGTCTTTGATTCCTCCTGCAGAGGCCTCGTCAGAAACTAGGCATATCCCCCGCTAGACCGTGCGCCTGGCGTGAAATCTACTCCAGTCCCTGACTGGTATACTGTAGATTTCCAACATCATTTACACCTAGAAACAGGGGTAAAGGTTAGTGAACTTGCCGGGGCCAATAGCGCAGCCCCCGCCATGAAAATGCCTATGTGACAAAATATTGTTGTATGAGCATTTAAAAAGTTGTAAAAATTGGTATATGACTCCCTATTATATCCATTAAAGTCATTTGTGAATGGTCTAAAATAAAGTTATGGCGGCTTTGCTTTTTTTTATGCAGTCAGTCGTTTTTCAAATATAAATTAAAACATCAACTTCTTTGTACCCAAAATGATGCGTAGGATATTTAGAAACCCCAGCATCCGTTGCTCCATTCCGTGGCCCCGCAAAAATTATGAGTCATGTCCTATTCTTGTCCATTTTGCGGACAAGAATAGGCAATTCTATAATGGGCCTCCTGTTTCGTTCCGCAAATTGCGGAAGTCACACGGGCAGCACCCGTGTTTTGCGGGATAATGTATGCAGTGATGTCACAGGACGGGGATAATGTGCACATTATGCCTGTGCCATCACATTGTGTCATAGCTCTGCGCATTAGGGAGATCAATCATTAACTTTTCTGAAAATGCTGCTGAAAGTGGTCATGAGTTTTTGCTGTGGGGACCCATGGAAACTTATTATGCCCCAAAGCTGATGGGTGGGGGTGTCGGACCCCCACCAATGAGATATTGGTGAGCTATCCTGAGGATAGGCCATCAGTATCATTCTCTCAGAACACCTCTTTAAAGGCAGCCTTGTGTATGCCCCTTTAATGACCCAAAAGTGAATACTATCATGAGGTGGTTGGATTGGGACCCATGTTTGACCGTACATTTTATTCACCAGTGTCATAAATTTAGCTTGACAAGATAAGTCTACAGATGACGGGGTCTCTGCAGATTATACAGAAGTAGCGCGGGCATAGCTATAGGGGAAGCAGGGGAAGTGGCTGCTTTGGGGCCTGAAACTCACAAGGGGCTCCGTCAGGAGGACGACTAAAAGATTTTATTGTCAGGGCCCCCTCACCAGTATTATACAATGACATTATATACAATGACACAGTAGAAAACGGACGGAGCGGCTGCCGGGCCTATTCTGAGAGCTCACTCCATCTTGACTAGCCATGGGAGTGAGGGTTGCACATGACTTGGGGGTTGCAAAGAAGTTGCTGGGAAGGGGCGTTTAAAAATTTGCTGTGGGGCCTAATCTGTTCTAGTTATGCCACTGGGAAGTATTATTAGATACTGGAGAACAATATAAACTTGTCTCACACCAGAGACAAAGAAATTCTTGAGGCTCGTAGGGGACACGTCATAAACTGGCATAAGACGAAGATTATTACGTCTAGGAATGATATTATATATAGGAGGAGATCACTGGGACCTGAGTGCAACAAAAACACAAAAGCATGGTAGATAATGGAAACAAGTAATCCCGACGTACCTGCTTCTCCCAGTCTTTGCTCTCCGTCTTCTTTCTGTTCAGCTCCTGAAGAAATGGAGAACAAGTCCAGACAGAATAACGTCAGCCTGACCTAAGGGGAGCTACACCCAGGAAGCCGTGTTCTCCCCGATGGGGTTTACCAGTCTTGTGAAAGCCTTAATGTCTATATAGCGACACCTGCTGCAGCTGTCTAAGAGACTTACACTCCAGCTCATCCTCTCGGTTTACTGTCAGTGAGTGAGAACACTGTTGTTGATAGTCAGAGACTGGAAACCTCACACATGACTAGTACATACACATTAGATGTCTGTTGATCTCAAAACCGGAATTTAATGGATCCGTGCCATTTAATACATGGTTGTATTAAATCAAAACTGAACAAGCTGGATCCGGTATGAAAATCGTGGCAAGTCAATGGGGGCCAGATCAGATATTTTTTACTCTAAAAAAAAACCCGGATCTGGCACCATTGTTTTTCATGCTGATCGGCGGGGGTGCCAGGTGTTGGACCCACAACGATCAGATATTGATGACCTGTGCTGAGGAGTGGTCATCAATATCTAGGGGTTGCAGCCCAGACAATATAGTGGTGTAACATGATGCTCCGGCTTTATGCATTTTTGCAACATTAGTAAGGCTACTTTCACACGGATCTGGCACTGAAAACAATGTAAGTCAATGGTGACGGATCAGTTTTTTTCTGTTTTGATTTCACACAACCACAGCCTAACAGAACGGATGCATCCTGATGTGCAAAATCAAAACGGATCCGTTTAATTAACAACTCAAGTGTGAAAGTAGCCTAAAAGATGCTTAGCTACAAAAATCATGTGCAAGAAATGTATTTGCTTTATGTTTTATTCAAGATAAATGTAACATTTTTATATTATCAGACACATTAGGGAGAATTCACACAACGTTTGCAGTGTAAGGCTACTTTCACACTGGCGTTTCTGGGTCCGCCTGTGAGATCTGTTCAGGGCTCTGACAAGCGGCCCAAAACGGATCAGTGCAGCCCCAATGCATTCTGAATGGATAAGGATCCGTTCAGAATGCATCAGTTTGCCTCCGTTCAGCCTCCATTCCGCTATGGAGGCGGACACCCAAACACTGCTTGCAGCGTTTTGATGTCCGTCTGACGAAACTGAGCCAAACGGATCCGTCCTGACTTACAATGTAAGTCAATGGGGACAAATCCGTTTTTACTGACACAATATGGTGCAATTGAAAACGGATCCGCCTCCCATTGACTTTCAATGTAAGTCAAAACGGATCCGTTTGCATTATCATGGTAATGCAGACGGATCCGTTCTGAACGGATACAAGCGTTTGCATTATAGGTGCGGATCCGTCTGTGCAGATACCAGACGGATCTGCACATAACGCAGGTGTGAAAGTAGCCTAAGTTTAACAGAAATTCATGGTGCATACACTAAGTGGACCATTATACTGATGGACACCAAAAGAGTGTTGTTTTAGCATGTGTCCCACACTCTGCTATTCCATACAGAGCCATCCGGTATAGAATATATGAAGTATACGTTTTTTTAGACACCTATGACAGAGAGATGCTTCTCAGTGGCAATTGGGCTTTTAAGAGAAACCTAGAGCGAACAATGCAGATGCAGATGTGAAGAGAGCCTAATATTTCTGGCATATGTCTGTAAATGAAAACACCAGAGATCACAATGTCAGGCTTCATACAGGGAGCCCCCTCTCACTCTGTTGACATTGCATAACCACTGATCCAGCAGTCAAGGAGTTAAATGGCTGGGACTTGAAATGTCTCCTCCTGGTTGTCAATCACAGTTGCTGTGCCAATGCAATCATACTGACGTGTACATTGTTCTGTATGACGGATGTTAAGGGCGTCTGCCGGTACTTAGATATTCTCAGTATAGGTCATCAATATCATAATCAGTGGTGATCCAACTCCCCGCGACCCCACTGGTCAGCTGTTTCGACCACTAGAAACTGTATAATAGGTGAAGCCAGAAGCACATGTCCCCTGTGTAGTGGCCCTGCTGGGGTACTGCAGAAATTCCTGTTCCATGAATGGAAGTCGAGAAGCAGTGCGCCTGCGCTGGAAACTTTACAGTGGTCTGAGCCTTCCATCCACTGTATAGTTTCTGCTGCCTGCCTGAGAAAGCTCATTGGTGGGGGTGCTAGGTAGGATATCGATGATGGGAAAACCTCTTTAAGAACCATTAGTTGCCAAGAACGCAGTACAGCATATAGAAGTGGTTGACGGTGCTGCGTATAGAAGGGGTTGTCAGTGCTGCATATAAAAGGGGTTGTCAGTGCTGCGTATAGAAGGGGTTGTCAGTGCTGCGTATAGAAAAGGTTGTCAGTGCTGCGTATAGAAGGGGTTGTCAGTGCTGCGTATAGAAAAGGTTGTCAGTGCTGCATATAAAAGGGGTTGTCAGTGCTGCGTATAGAAGGGGTTGTCAGTGCTGCGTATAGAAAAGGTTGTCAGTGCTGCGTATAGAAGGGGTTGTCAGTGCTGCGTATAGAAGGGGTTGTCAGTGCTGCGTATAGAAGGGGTTGTCAGTGCTGCGTATAGAAGGGGTTGTCAGTGCTGCGTATAGAAGGGGTTGTCAGTGCTGCGTATAGAAGGGGTTGTCAGTGCTGCGTATAGAAGGGGTTGTCAGTGCTGCGTATAGAGGGGGTTGTCAGTGCTGCGTATAAAAGGGGTTGTCAGTGCTGCTTATAAAAGGGGTTGTCAGTGCTGCGTATAAAAGGGGTTGTCAGTGCTGCGTATAAAAGGGGTTGTCAGTGCTGCGTATAAAAGGGGTTGTCAGTGCTGCATATAAAAGGGGTTGTCAGTGCTGCATATAGAAGTGGTTGTCAGTGCTGCGTATAGAAGGGGTTGTCAGTGCTGCGTATAAAAGGGGTTGTCAGTGCTGCGTATAAAAGGGGTTGTCAGTGCTGCGTATAGAAGGGGTTGTCAGTGCTGCGTATAGAAGGGGTTGTCAGTGCTGCGTATAAAAGGGGTTGTCAGTGCTGCGTATAAAAGGGGTTGTCAGTGCTGCGTATAAAAGGGGTTGTCAGTGCTGCGTATAGAAGGGGTTGTCAGTGCTGCGTATAGAAGGGGTTGTCAGTGCTGCATATAAAAGGGGTTGTCAGTGCTGCATATAAAAGGGGTTGTCAGTGCTGCATATAAAAGGGGTTGTCAGTGCTGCATATAAAAGGGGTTGTCAGTGCTGCATATAAAAGGGGTTGTCAGTGCTGCATATACACTCACCTAAAGAATTATTAGGAACACCTGTTCTATTTCTCATTAATGCGATTATCTAGTCAACCAATCACATGGCAGTTGCTTCAATGCATGTAGGGTTGTGGTCCTGGTCAAGACAATCTCCTGAACTCCAAACTGAATGTCAGAATGGGAAAGAAAGGTGGGCTACAACAGCAGAAGACCCCACCGGGTACCACTCATCTCCACTACAAATAGGAAAAAGAGGCTACAATTTGCACGAGCTCACCAAAATTGGACTGTTGAAGACTGGAAAAATGTTGCCTGGTCTGATGAGTCTCGATTTCTGTTGAGACATTCAAATGGTAGAGTCCAAATTTGGCGTAAACAGAATGAGAACATGTATCCATCATGCCTTGTTACCACTGTGCAGGCTGGTGGTGGTGGTGTAATGGTGTGGGGGATGTTTTCTGGGCACACTTTAGGCCCCTTAGTGCCAATTGGCCATCGTTTAAATGCCACGGGCTACCTGAGCATTGTTTCTGACCATGTCCATCCCTTCATGACCACCATGTACCCATCCTCTGATGGCTACTTCCAGCAGGATAATGCACCATGTCACAAAGCTTGAATCATTTCAAATTGGTTTCTTGAACATGACGATGAGTTCACAGTACTAAAATGGCCCCCACAGTCACCAGATCTCAACCCAATAGA
Source organism: Bufo gargarizans (assembly GCF_014858855.1). Classification (NCBI taxonomy): domain Eukaryota; kingdom Metazoa; phylum Chordata; class Amphibia; order Anura; family Bufonidae; genus Bufo; species Bufo gargarizans. Next base: position 51,920,595 of record NC_058082.1, on the reverse strand, counting down.
GCATCTTTGGGATGTGGTGGAACGGGAGCTTCGTGCCCTGGATGTGCATCCCTCAAATCTCCAACTGCAAGATGCTATCCTATCAATATGGGCCAACATTTCTAAAGAATGCTATCAGCACCTTGTTGAATCAATGCCACGTAGAATTAAGGCCGTTCTGAAGGCAAAAGGGGGTCCAACACCGTATTAGTATGGTGTTCCTAATAATTCTTTAGGTGAGTGTAGAAGGGGTTGTCAGTGCTGCATATAGAAGGGGTTGTCAGTGCTGCATATAGAAGTGGTTGTCAGTGCTGCATATAGAAGGGGTTGTCAGTGCTGCATATAGAAGGGGTTGTCAGTGCTGCATATAGAAGGGGTTGTCAGTGCTGCATATAGAAGGGGTTGTCAGTACAGCATATAGAAGGAGTTGTCAGTGCTGCATATAGAAGGGGTTGTCAGTGCTGCATATAGAAGGGGTTGTCAGTGCTGCATATAGAAGGGGTTGTCAGTGCTGCATATAGAAGGGGTTGTCAGTGCTGCATATAGAAGGGGTTGTCAGTGCTGCATATAGAAGGGGTTGTCAGTGCTGCATATAGAAGGGGTTGTCAGTGCTGCATATAGAAGGGGTTGTCAGTGCTGCATATAGAAGGGGTTGTCAGTGCAGCATATAGAAGGGGTTGTCAGTGCTGCATATAGAAGGGGTTGTCAGTGCTGCATATAGAAGGGGTTGTCAGTGCTGCATATAGAAGGGGTTGTCAGTGCTGCATATAGAAGGGGTTGTCAGTGCAGCATATAGAAGGGGTTGTCAGTGCTGCATATAGAAGGGGTTGTCAGTGCTGCATATAGAAGGGGTTGTCAGTGCTGCATATAGAAGGGGTTGTCAGTACAGCATATAGAAGTGGTTGTCAGTGCTGCATATAGAAGGGGTTGTCAGTACAGCATATAGAAGGAGTTGTCAGTGCTGCATATAGAAGGGGTTGTCAGTACAGCATATAGAAGGGGTTGTCAGTACAGCATATAGAAGGAGTTGTCAGTACAGCATATAGAAGTGGTTGTCAGTGCGGCATATAAAAGGGGTTGTCAGTGCTGCATATAGAAGGGGTTGTCAGTGCTGCATATAGAAGGGGTTGTCAGTGCTGCATATAGAAGGGGTTGTCAGTACAGCATATAGAAGGGGTTGTCAGTGCTGCATATAGAAGGGGTTGTCAGTGCTGCATATAGAAGGGGTTGTCAGTGCTGCATATAGAAGGGGTTGTCAGTGCTGCATATAGAAGGGGTTGTCAGTGCTGCATATAGAAGGGGTTGTCAGTGCAGCATATAGAAGGGGTTGTCAGTGCTGCATATAGAAGGGGTTGTCAGTGCTGCATATAGAAGGGGTTGTCAGTGCTGCATATAGAAGGGGTTGTCAGTGCTGCATATAGAAGGGGTTGTCAGTGCTGCATATAGAAGTGGTTGTCAGTACAGCATATAGAAGGGGTTGTCAGTACAGCATATAGAAGGGGTTGTCAGTGCTGCATATAGAAGTGGTTGTCAGTACAGCATATAGAAGTGGTTGTCAGTGCTGCATATAGAAGGGGTTGTCAGTACAGCATATAGAAGGGGTTGTCAGTGCTGCATATTTTTCAGCTAAATGAAAGGGAAAATCAATGCAACACAACTGCGACCCATTGAGGAACCATGGACAGACATCTGGACTCTGTGGGTTTTTTCACTACATTTAAAAGTCACAGGAAAAAAAGGTGATAACAGCAGATGTTGTGAATGTTCCTCATTCCTCTGGGAGGTTCTCTAATCTTACAAGTAAGTTTTCAACCTTATTCTATCAGGTTCAGTTAAAGCCACAATAAAATAATAATTCCCGTTCTTGAATTGAATCCAAGTGATCCGGTCCATTCTCCTGTAGTGTTACTTTCAGAAGTTTGTCATAAAGAATGAGGTTACTCTGGTTTGATCCATAAAACAAGTCTTCACCCAGTTTTCGTCATATGCAGTGCATGTCCCAGTATGGTCTTCAGCTTTACTGAGAATCGGTCACTTTCTGCAGTTCTGAGACCCAGTCTGGATCCACCTCATCTTCCTCAAAATCCCTGCAGATTGGAGAATAACAGAGCACAGGGTAACTTACAGCCATTACATTGCATTTGCAGGCACCAGAAATGTGGAATAACATGAATTCACAAAGTAACACAAGTGATATGCACCATACCTCTTAAAGAAATGCGCTGAGACATGTATGACGGCTTTATATGGAGGTAGTAATGCAACATGCAGTGGTCAATACAAATACAGTCAGGACCATGGCTTTGAGGCTACATTCACATCTACGGTAGCCTGATCCGGCAGGCTGTTCCAGTAGAGAACAGTCTATCGGCGCACACCTGATCTGGCACCGCATCTCCTAAAGAGGACTCAGCTACGGGATTGGGTCACCACCAGAGCAGAGCTTGCTCAGGAAAGGCAGCAGGCAGGTGTTAGTGCATCTGCACAGACAGTGAGGGAATGGCTTTTAAGGATTGCCGGTGTCAAGAAAGGCAGCAAAGAAAAACATCAAGGGGAGACTGACATTCTGCAGGAAGTACAGGGACTGGGGTAATATAATAAATATAATTATAAGCTGGTTAGAAAATGTTTTGCGAATATAAAACTCACGTGTCTTCATCATCAGATCTCGACTCCAGCCTCTCAGGATCCATCTCAATTTCTTCTTCCCTGCCGTCTGTGGCATCTGGAGCTTGAATATTGTTAAAGAGTGGACCTTTCAGACAATCTTTTGGGTCTTCTTCTGCACAAACAATCAAGAAAAGATGGTTAAAACAGAAGTCCTCAACCTTTCATAGGATGTGAGTCAATTTCAAATATACTTCAAGGGCATTACAAGTAAAAGGCGGATTACAGATATGACTAACGGTGGCCACATCCATTAGATGACACTGGCCTCAGGGTTATGTGGTCTATGTGGTTCACAGGATGTATCAGCTGTGCTATGGGTGGCCTGACACCCGAGGTGTGCAACCACCTTATTAACAGCACTCTGCAAATACTGAATATATATATATATATATATATATATATATATATATATAGTAAATTTTACTACTGCTGCATTCACTTACCAAATATATTTGAATCATGTGCCTATCTACCACAGCAAGGTGACCTCTTGTAGATTGGACCCTCCTCTATAATGATTTCTCTCCTTGTGCCAATAGGCCTCAAATGAATTTAGAGTAGACTCTAGCTATATACTGGACTGATTATAAACAGCCCGTGGGAAAGATGGGTGTTTAGGAGTGCACATGGAAAATGTAGGCAACCACACCTCCAAATTATCAATCAGCGAATTGATTCTAAGCGCTGTTGCATTGTGTTTGACATCACTTTTGTATTCTCAGCCATGGCGATGTGCACTTGCGCATTCATTAATTTTACATGATGTGCTATGTCACTTTGGGGGTCATTTATTATTGTTTTTATGCAACTTTTTTTTAGCATATTTTTGTCGCAGATTTTGCTGCAAAGGGGTTTTGCGGCAAAATCTGCAACTTTTTCCTGCTCACGCCACTTTTCCAAGGTGGCCGAAAAATAGGTCATGGCATGGGCAGAGAAGAGGACGGACCGCCGGCTTATCTCATTCATCATTTTCGACACCAGTTTATGGCATGGAAAATGGTCTTACACTACACCAGCAAGGGAGCTGGCATAGTTTAAAGCATGTCATGGGGGGACCTAGCCGGGAATGTGAGCGGATGCTGTACCTCGCTCTCCCGAACTCCGATCCTCTTAATTCTCCTGCATCCGCCTGTATTCTGGGTGACAAGATTCCCTGGGGAGAGCCCCTGAGTTCCGGAGCCTTGGCAGCCTAAAAAATGTAAAGTATGATGCACCAGTCTAAGAAAGACAAGGAGGGGAAGGAGAGCGGCCTGCAGTGCGGGCGAAGCAAGATGGCGCCGGTGCGCTGGTGGAGCAATTTTCTAAAGTAGCTCCTACAAGTGCCCCATCTGATCCTGATGCGCTGCAGAAAGGAGGTACTGTGTCCTGGCTGAACGCCAACAGCAGGGAGAGTATGGAGGATCTGGGGACTGCTGGGGATGTCTCCCCTAACATGGCTACAGCTAATAGTAAATGTAGCACAGCAGAGTCAAAGGCACAAAATGAGCCTACCATTAAAGATGTCTACACTGCAGTTACTAACTGCATCAAAGCGCTTATTTCCCTAAACACACAAATGGGGAGCCTGGAAGAGAACATGTCTTATTAGAACAGATCTGAGGAAGGTCTCTGAGAGAATTAACGAGGTAGAAGACCGGGTCGGCTGCTTGGAAGATCAGGTGCCTCATATCAGAAAAGATCTGGGAAAAGTGGTGCACGATGTTTCTTATTTGCTGAGCAAGGCGGATGACCTGGAAAACAGGCTCCGTAGAAATAATATACATCTTGTGGGCATACCTGAAAAAGCAGAGGAAGCAAATGCCGTGGTCTTTTTTGAGCAGTGGCTCACTGCGAAATTTGGAAAGGACACTCTCTCTAATCTATTTGCTATTGAAAGAGCTCACAGGGTGCCCTGCTGCTCTCCACCACCAGGGGCCCCTCCAAGGCCAGTTCTGATCAAGCTGCTGCCCTTCAAGGATAGAGACACTATATTGCATAGAGCCAGAGACCACACAGATTTGTTAATTGATGGCAGGAAAATATTAATCTTCCTGGATTTTTCAGCGGAAGTACAGAAGAAAAGAGTGAAATTTGTGGAGGTGAAGCGACGCCTGAGAGAACGCCAGTTGTTATATTCCATGATATACCCATCGAAGCTGCGAGTAGTAGCGAACGGCGAAATTCAAATTCATCTACGCAACTACCGCGGCTGTGCAATGGCTGGAATCTACAGCTCCATCAGTAGAACCTGCAGCCTCAAATGGATGACAGCTTGGAGGTTAAGAAGCTATGTGGGCCAGCTTGTGGGGACAACTATGCCGGTGCCCTTGGTGATATTTTTGGGACTGTGCATAGAGATTGGCGTGCGGTTAGATGTTCCGGGACTTTGGGACTGCATAATGGGTTTCTAGCGTTCATACTCATTGATCTGCATTACATTGTACTATGTTCTATTATATTGCACTACTTTTTGACTTTGAAAGGATGCTTACTGAAAATGTATGTAAGGCAAGTTCGGGAGAGGAGTGGAATGGATGTGGTATAGCCTGAGATATTTGCTGATTTTAAAGATCAGTGATGTATTCCATCACTCATCCCTACGTCGGATCACCCGGGGCGTTTTAAAGGCACTATACGGGCTACAACTTCTGCTTATGTTTGCCAAACTTTGGGGGAGGAGCTGCAGAGTCAATTATCCACCTGGGAAGCGGCATATACTGCTGACCCATCGGGGGCCACACTGGTGGCGTGGAAGGCAGCACAGAAAACTCACATATCTTGGAACAGGCTTCTAATAAATGTTTTTTTTTTTCAGAAACAACAATATTATGAGGAGGGTGAGAAGGCTGGACACCTATTAGGAACGATAACAAGAGCCCAACAGGGATCCTCCTATGTACCATATATACGAACCACAGAGGGAATTATGGTGGATAGCACGCCTGACATATTAGAGGAGTTCAAGAGAGTTTATAAAGCGCTGTATAGCAGTAGGGCCTCCTATACAGAGAAGGATCTGGGGGAATATCTGGAAAGGGTGAGACTGCCGACACTACCTGCGGAGGAGAGAGATTGTCTGGAAGCCCCCATTACACTAGAAGAATTACAGCAGGCAGTGAGCGCGATGAGAAATGAGAAAGCGCCTGGCCCAGATGGGATCCCTATAGAAATATAGTTATTTAGGGAAACTATGTTACCTAAACTATTAGAAGTGTACAAACAGGCTTTTGAAATGGGCAGTCTACCCCAATCTATGTATGAAGCTACGGTAGTGGTATTACCTAAACCAGAAAAGGATCACACATTGCCTGAGTCTTATCGGCCGATCTCTCTCCTCTTGTCACTTATTAAAATCCGAGCTAAAGTGTTAGCAACTCGGTTGTCGCGGGTTGTCACATCAGTAGTGAATCCTGACCAGTCCGGATTTATGCCACTGCTATTAATCTAAGGTGGTTGTTCCTGAATCTCCAGGCGGCTCCGGGCGACTTGGCTGATAAAGCGGTCTTATCACTGGATGTAGCCAAGGTGTTCGACAGTGTAGAATGGGGGTACTTATGGGCCGTTCTTAATAAGATGGGATTTGGACCCTCCTTCATGGCTTGGGTGCGTGACGCGTCTGCTATATGTTGCTCCCAAGGCCAGGATCAAAGTGAACAATAAGATGTTGAACAGCTTTGGTTTGGGGAGGGGAACTAGGCAAGGGTGCCCTCTCTCGCTGCTGCTTTTTGCAGTGGCAATTGAGCCATTGGCTGCTATTCTACGGGATCCTCAGGAGATTCAAGGGTTCTTGTATGAGCAGGTAGAGTGGCGTGTAGCCTTATATGCTGATGACCTCCTTTTATTTGTGAACAGAGTAACAGAATCCCTAATAATGAGAACTATAGACCGTTTCAGGGTTTTCTCAGGGCTGTCTATAAACTGGTCAAAGTCTGCGTTGCTGCCTTTGACCCCTAGAGAGAAACCATCTAGTCTGGAGAATATTCCCATACTTTGGGTAGCCAAGTTTAAATATCTAGGAATTTGGATTACAAGCAGGGCCGGCTCTATCATAAGGCAGCCCAAGCGGCTGCTTGAGGGCGCAGAGAAGGGGGGCGGTGTCGGGGCGGAAAACAATTAACTTGCTAACTTATATTTACCTCGCTGAGCCTGTGTGCCGAGCAGCCCGGCCCTCACTCACTCACTAACTATCTCAGTCACAGAGCGGCACCCAGCTGACAGGCTGAGGCAGCAGCACTCTGAGCTACGAGATATAAGACTTCTACTGTAGATAACTTTGATACCTAGTGTACATACACATGACAGCTGCCCCAGCACACTGTGTATGGATGTAGCAGAGTTGGGTGTGTTGGGGCAACTGTCATGTGTATGGTTGTACCCTAGGTATCAAAGTTATCTACAGTAGAAATCTTATATTTATATTTTTTTTAAGTAACTAGCTATACAGCTTTCACAGCTGTGTGGGTAAGTGCTTTGCCTTTGATACAGAAGGTGATGGGTTTGAATCCCATCACAAACTTTTCTGAAAGACAGGCTAATAAGAACATGAGCACCAAATCTTCAACACTAGAGGCTGGTGGGAACACAGGAAGAGGAAGAGGCTGACGTGGAGGCAAGTATAAAAGTTTTTATTTTTTTTATTTAAATACCGGACTGTTACTTTACTGCCATGGCGTAGGGGGGGAGGGGGGGGGGGCTATTGGCGCCATGATACTGGCACATGGAGGAGGGAGGAGAGAGGCACTTGATACTGGCACATTAGGGGGCAGGGGGAGAGGATGGCACTATGATATTGGCACATAGGGGGGGGGGCAAGAAATGGATATTACTCATGAGGGGCAGAAATGTGAAATGATGGGGGGGCAAGAAATGGACATGAATCATGAGGGGCAGAAATGTGAAATGATGGGGGGGGGGGCAAGAAATGGATATGAATCATGAGGGGCAGAAATGTGAAATTATGGGGGGGGGCAAGAAATGGATATGAATCATGAGGGGCAGAAATGTGAAATGATGGGGGGGAGGCAAGAAATGCATATGAATCATGAGGGGCAGAAATGTGAAATGATGGGGCAGGGGGGGCGCCAAAATGTAGATTTGCTTGTGTTGACAAAAATCCTTGCACTGGCCCTGATTACAAGAGAGGTCAATCAATACATTGAGCTCAACCGGATACCACTGTTATATATGATGTATGGAAAAAACTAACGCTGTCCATGATAGTGAATTTGGTTAAAATTATACTAATGCCACAGCTCTTATATACTGTATCCTGCACAACGCACCTTTTTGGGTCCCCTGGCATTTCTTCAGAAGGATAGATGGGCTATTTAGAGACCTGGTATGGAAGAAAGGAGTGCCCAGGATTAAACTGTCAAAACTACAGCTTGCTAAAGATAGCGGTGGAGTGGCATTGCCATGGACTTACTTCCTAGCTGCGCAACTTCAACATATTTAGGGTCAGAACATGACATCCGCCCGGGACTTTAGGAGATCTATTATTTGCTTTCTTATAAGGAATCATTTCCTTCTTGGAGCGATGCAGGTCCATGCATTTAAGCTACAGTCCCCTAGTTTGCCCACTTTCAACTCATACACAAGGTCTGTATTGACTGCCTATTAGATGCAACGAAATGGCAATGGGTGCAATATGGAAGGATCGTAGAAGATATACTATTGTAGAGATAGTGGACACTGCGCGGAGGTGGGTGGGAAAGAGGTGGGGGGTTGGGGGGATTTCGCAGTTGTTTCTGTATTTTACGTAAACTGTCGTCATTGTTGTTAAATTAAAAGACAATAAAAATGGACCGATTAAAAAAAAAACAGCCGGCGCAGGGGGATTAAGACCAGTGTCTAAATCGCCAGTCTTAATAAATAACCCCCTTTCCGTTTTGCAGTATGTATTAGGAGTAGGGATGGGTGAATCGATTCGGCTGTGAGGGGTTGTCCCCATAGGTGAAGAAGGGTCCACCTGCCTGTTGCTTTACAGGACCAGACATCTAGCCCGGCCCTGACAATCTGGGCCCTGTGCCGTTACTCTGAGTAACGATGCAGGCACCAAAGCTCAATTTCAGCTTTGTGAGTAGCAACTACGCATTCGCTGCTAGATTTACCAGTAGTGGCGCAAGTGCTGTCACGATGTCTGAAGTCAAATTTGAGCTTCAACTCCTGGGTCGCCACTTGGGGCCGCGGGGCAGAGCCCAGATTGTCATGGCCAGGCTAGACACATCTTGACTTGCCAATCAACAGGCAGGTGGACCCTTATTCAGGGACAGCCCCTTACAGGTGAATAACTCTCGCTAGAGAGACAAATCGATTTGCTCATCCCTACTCCTAATACGTACTGCAAAAGCAAAACACAAAGTTAGTCAGCACTTCCAATAAAATGAATAAATGCGCAAGTGCATGGCCCCATGGCTGAAAATACAAAAGTAATGTCAAACACAATGCAACTGCACTCTGCAAAAGTTGAATATATGAACTAATGTTATATTCACTGTATAAAATGATTGTGAGATACTTCACAAATGTATTCGAATACCTACTTTACAATGACTTCTCTCCTTCTACCAACAATCCTCAAATGTTTTGTTTTTTGCAGTATGTAGATGGAGATGTGGCGGGCCTCCATTTTGGCCATGCACTCCTAATCATCTATCTTTCCCATTCACGGTTTTTAATTAGTGCAGTATATAGCTGGAGCCTGCTCTCCATTAATTCATTTGAGACGTATTGGCACAAGGAGGGGAGTCATTATAGAGTAGGGTCCCACCTTACCGTGGTGGATGGGCACAAATAATTTTGATCAAAGTATAATTGCTAAGGTATCTCATATTCATTTACATAGTAAATATAGCATTAGTAAAATAATAAAGATTAGGAGATATATAGATTTCCACTTATGGCTGGAGAGTGCACTAACAATACACCTACTAGATCTATAGATGGTGTAAGTCTTAAATGCCGAACAGAGATCCAGGTTATGCAAGATATTAATAAGAGTTTCTGGTGCCTCCTTATTCCATTCCTTCCTCTTTTCCTTCAGATCATACTTTATAACGTGGCCTCCTGTGCAGAAAGAAAATGGCGAGATAAGTATAAGTGTATGGTGCAACCCCAGCTTTATGCAGAAAACAGTTCCACGTCAGTCATTACTCTTTCATTTGGACCAACATGGCTCAACCCTAAAGATGTAGGTGTAAGAACAGATTGGATTGCTCAGATAAGAAGTGCTTACTTGCTGGCAGGGTCACCTAAATTACCAGAGGATCCTCTGGTGGGCCCAGTCTATGAAACGATAGTGGGCACCAAAGTGTCAGGAGAAAAAAAATCCCATTTGGAGGTATTCACTTGGCATTAGGGTCTATATCTTCAATTTAAAAGATATTTAGACTTTATTTATAATAAAGGCGTTGGTCCCCGAGAATAAATTCCCCTGGTGGGCCCAAGGAACCCCAGTCAGACACTGCATGCTGGGTATAGCTTCAACTAAAGACAACTCATGTTCAAAGTAGAGATACTTTATGGTCTGCATTGAGTGTCTTATTTGATTTGACTACCAAAACATGCACCAAGTTTATTAAAAGGCATGCGGGATCACTGCCACTTAGGGATCCAGTAGAATCTGTGGAGCAGAGGCTGCAGCCAGGGTGGGAAGAGCCACCATTTTCGGAGGTAATGTAACTCTAAGTTAAAGGGAACCTGTCACCAGGATTTTGTGTATAGAGCTGAGGACATAGGTTGCTAGATGACCGCTAGCACATCCGCAATACCCAGTCCCCATAGCTCTGTGTGCTTTTATTGTGTAAAAAACCCGATTTGATACATTATGCAAATTAATCTGAGATGAGTCCTGTAAGTGAGATGAGTCACGTACAGGACTCATCTCAAGTTAATTTGCATATGTATCAAATCGTTTTTTTTTACACAATAAAAGCACACAGAGCTATGGGGACTGGGTATTGCGGATGTGCTAGTGGCCATCTAGCAACCCATGTCCTCAGCTCTATACATCAAATCCCGGTGACAGGTTCCCTTTAAGACATTAAAATACATAAATTTAAAAACTTGATCCGCTCACCTTCACTTCTGTTTGCTTCAATGCTTGATGTGAGGATAGGGGCCTTTTCTAGAACATTCAAAACGGTGTTTGTTGCTCCTTTCTCCCATTGTTTCCTATCTGCTACTGGTGAAGCGGACTGTTGTGCTACACAACGAAGAGAAACTTTAAATCATTGATCAAAATAAGAACCAGTTATGGAGATTACATATATACTTGGATGTCATGGTACATTTATCTGAGGGATTAGGTCCTAATGGTAAAAAAAAATTCTACAAGTACATATATAGATGAATGATCCCCATTCATACCGTCTGAAGAAGCTCCCTGCTGTTCCTTCATAGACTGGATCATTGAGGTAGATTCATCATTTGGGAGGCCTGAGGTGTCATCAATCTATTAAAAAGAGGTATCACATTTACAGGACAAGTCATGCCTTCATTAAACATGGTCTGGTGAGAAGCAGTGGTTACCTGGGAAGATACACACAAATTCACCATTTTTAGTAGTCCTCTTCTCTTGAGAATAGTGTTGACTGAAGGCCGCTGCCGGGGATCTTTACGAAATATCTGTTTAATTAGACTCCGCAATTCATATGAGTATTGGGAAGGCAGTGGACTGTAGGTCCCATGGCAGATCTTCATAATTAGATTTTTCCAACTGCCAGCTTGAAACTTGACATAGAAAGAATGAATATTTTACATATTATTGTCTGAAGAGAGGCATTTGTAATTCTGCTAGCGTATCCCTGGTTAAAGGGTTATCCCACAAATCCCAATCACTTATCGGGAGAACTTTCTTCCCTTTCTGTGGGTGGGCAGCAGCTCATGAATCACCTGCCTTTCCCAGGATGCATTGCAATTAGCTCTTGTTAAACCATTCCATAGAAAATAGTCGTTCACATATAGCCCCGGAGATACATATGGTATGGAATGCCTCCACACTTTCCTTTTTCACTGTCTAGAGAGAGATATAGCCATATATTACTATGAATTTAGAAGTAGGGACGAATGAATGAAGGAGGAAACGGGGGAACACTTGTTAGTCCACCTCCGAATGCAGGAAAAGTTGGACCAGAGGGATAAACAGCTGGGGGCGCTACCAGAGAGGAAAATGTAACGGACATAAACGCCTAACAAATTTTTATTTTAGGAATACCTCTTGTTTGAAACTTCATTAATTATGCAGCAGTTTATATTTTAACAGTCATTGATCAATAAAAAAAATTCTATAGTAAAATAAAAACTATTGTAAAGGTTATAGCCGCCCCTTTTTGCTTTCTTTCATAATGTTTAGGCAATAGATCTATTCCCTCTTCCTTTAAATAAAAGCTTGGCCAGGCAGGAATGATGATGGTACTTCTCTATTTAAAGAGGTTGACCACATTCGGGGGGCCTTTTGGCCAGACCCCCTCCACATGGCTGGATCTGCGAAGGAAAGCATGCTTACCTGCTTCTTGCCGCCAGGTTCTGGCTGATTTGGACCCCGCTGCAGTGCTCTGATACCGCTGTCAACACCCAGTTTGACACAGGTCTCGTGGCCACAGCGGTGAAGTGTTCCCCATGCGTCACGTCAATGCATCACATGACCACTGCAGCCAGTCTTTGGCTGCAGCTGAACATGTGACCACATCAACCTGGATGTTGACAAATAGGACCACAGAGTGGCAGAGGGGGACCAAAGGGAGAAGGTAAGTATGCTTCCCTCCGCAGGTCCGGCCACATGAGGGGTCTGGACAAAAGAACCCTCGAAGGTGGACAACCCCCTTTAATGCCTACAAACCCCAGTTAACAGAAAAATGTGGCATGCAGTATTTCTCTGCAGGTAAAAACAGACGACAGTCTAAAACACTTTTTGGGAACTTTTGGTATAAAATTATTGGGATGGGATCCATTTTGATGAACAATGGGATCCATTCTGATGACTTTTAAACAAAACAAAAAAAAAATATGAAGGGAACTTGAACAGGAGTGAATGGAAAACCAGACTGTTCCCAAACACAATCCCAAATTGAGACAAAAAATATTTTTTAGCCAAGCAGACAAACCCTGGTGGGGAGGACCGGAATGTCTGCACTGGACGGCAGGGAATTTACCAGGTAAGTAATGGGCCGTTTATTATTCTAAGGCATTTTCCTCTTATATCTAGATTTTCTACAATCTCTACAACCCCTTTAAGAAACGAACATACTTACTGGGTGTTTCAAGGTGCAGATTTCATATAGCACACATCCCAATGACCAGATATCACTGAAACAGAAGCAATAATGATACTTAATTTGTACATTGTATGTTTGATACTGGGATGAATATTAGGGTATCTGGGGCGGATTACAAAGGATAAAATCCACTGCAAGAAACCACAGGAAATCAACACCATGCCCTCACGTCTGCAGCAGGAAAATAGGCTCATACGCGTCGTACAGGATTTATAGTTCGATATTTGGTGTCAAATTTTGTGCCAAAAAAGTTGCAACAAATCCATCTTGTTTGAATGTGGACTGACACATGTCAATATTACGTCCTAAAAGCAGTTAGGTAGAGGCTATATACAAATATTTCCACCGTTTTTTTAATTTATTTTTTAGGATTTTAGTTGCATTCCTATGAGAGTCAATATGCTAACCGCCGCTTCTCTCTGTGCGCGGATGAAAACATCCGGCGTTGGGGGGAGCAGCTAATCACTGTATGCAGAATGTATCAGTCCAGGGAAGGTTTTTTGGACTGGATATAATGGTTTTCACCTCTCAGCTGTGAGCAATATTACAGCAGTATGGGATTTCAGCCTTTACATGTAAACATGGATGTTTCTATTCACTGACAGCAAGCCGAAACTTTGAAAATAGTTAAGAATTGAAAAAGAAATTCAAGGCCTATTAGTTCACAAGGTGGCGGGAGACCAGGTAATTGCACCTTTTCCAATCACTAATTGGAGACATACAGATCTGCTTCAAACTATATTCATAAAAAATGGCTACCTTTTAAAGGGTTTGTCCTATAAAAAAAAAAAAAAAAAGTTGTGGTAGGGAGTGTGTAAAAAAATAAAATAAATGAGTCACTACCATTTCAGCAGCGTAGCTCCTGCCCCAACCGAACCAGAAGTGATGTGCCGTTCCCATTCACATCACCGCTGCAGCCAATCAATGGCCTTCAAGGTCACGCGTGCAAGAATTCTACATCACTGCAGAGGCTCAGCTGCCACGTCCTGTTCTTGGACACGAGACCACTTGGGCCAGTGATTGGCTGCAGCAGTCACGTAAATGGGACCAGCAGATTATCACTTTTAGACTGGATGGGACTGGACATGGTGGGAACAGGCAACCACGGCGCCGGAAAAGCAGGACTATCAAAAGGAGACTGACTTTTTTTTTAAATGTATTTTTATTGGACTTTTATCATAGTACAAAACATATAATTCAAGCATCAGAATACAAAGCCTTAGACTATTATTCTCTTACATAGGTATATCATTTTATGTAAATAGAAAGAGTTCCAGTAAATCGAGTAACCCAGACCGATAGGAACATGATATCTGTCTACCGGTGGGTTACGACCATGCTACATGATATAAACAAAAAATAAATAAAAATCGATCATCATAACTAAACAGTACAGTTTAACATCTGGACACATTGATGCCAAGTTTGATAGCTGGGGAAAGTGACATGTGAGGCAACTTAAAAGGGCAACCCAAAAGGCACTTTTGGAAGTCAAGTAGAGTTGAGCGAACACCTGGATGTTCGGGTTCGAGAAGTTCGGCCGAACATCCCGGAAATGTTCGGGTTCGGGATCCGAACCCGATCCGAACTTCGTCCCGAACCCGAACCCCATTGAAGTCAATGGGGACCCGAACTTTTCGGCACTAAAACGGCTGTAAAACAGCCCAGGAAAGGGCTAGAGGGCTGCAAAAGGCAGCAACATGTAGGTAAATCCCCTGCAAACAAATGTGGATAGGGAAATTAATTAAAATAAAAATTAAATAAATAAAAATTAACCAAAATCAATTGGAGAGAGGTTCCATAGCAGAGAATCTGGCTTCCCGTCACCCACCACTGGAACAGTCCATTCTCAGATATTTAGGCCCCGGCACCCAGGCAGAGGAGAGAGGTCCCGTAACAGACAATCTGGCTTCATGTCAGCAGAGAATCAGTCTTCATGTCATAGCAGAGAATCAGGCTTCACGTCACCCACCACTGTAATAGTCCATTTTCATAAATTTAGGCCCAGCACCCAGGCAGAGGAGAGAGGTCCCGTAACAGACAATCTGGCTTCATGTCAGCAGAGAATCAGTCTTCATATCATAGCAGAGAATCTGGCTTCCCGTTACCCACCACTGGAACAGTCCATTCTCAGATATTTAGGCCCCGGCACCCAGGCAGAGGAGAGAGGTCCCGTAACAGACAATCTGGCTTCATGTCAGCAGAGAATCAGTCTTCATATCATAGCAGAGAATCAGGCTTCACGTCAGCCACCACTGCAACAGTCCATTGTCATAAATTCAGGCCCAGCACCCAGGCAGAGGAGAGAGGTCCCGTAACAGACAATCTGGCTTCATGTCAGCAGAGAATCAGTCTGCATGTCATAGCAGAGAATGAGGCTTCACGTCACCCACCACTGCAACAGTCCATTTTCATAAATTTAGGCCCAGCACCCAGGCAGAGGAGAGAGGTCCCGTAACAGAGGATCTGGCTTCATGTCACCAGAGAATCAGTCTGCATGTCATAGCAGAGAATCAGGCTTCACGTCACCCACCACTGCAACAGTCCATTTTCATAAATTTAGGCCCAGCACCCAGGCAGAGGAGAGAGGTCCCGTAACAGAGGATCTGGCTTCATGTCACCAGAGAATCAGTCTGCATGTCATAGCAGAGAATCAGGCTTCACGTCAGCCACCACTGCAACAATCCATTGGCATATATTTAGGCCTAGCACACAGGCAGAGGAGAGAGGTCCCGTAACAGACAATCTGGCTTCATGTCAGCAGAGAATCAGTCTTCATATCATAGCAGAGAATCAGGCTTCACGTCAGCCACCAATGCAACAGTCCATTGTCAGATATTTAGGCCCAGCACCCAGGCAGAGGAGAGAGGTCCCGTAACAGAGGATCTGGCTTCATGTCACCAGAGAATCAGTCTGCATGTCATAGCAGAGAATCAGGCTTCACGTCAGCCACCACTGCAACAATCCATTGGCATATATTTAGGCCTAGCACACAGGCAGAGGAGAGAGGTCCCGTAACAGACAATCTGGCTTCATGTCAGCAGAGAATCAGTCTGCATGTCATAGCAGAGAATGAGGCTTCACGTCACCCACCACTGCAACAGTCCATTTTCATAAATTTAGGCCCAGCACCCAGGCAGAGGAGAGAGGTCCCGTAACAGAGGATCTGGCTTCATGTCACCAGAGAATCAGTCTGCATGTCATAGCAGAGAATCAGGCTTCACGTCAGCCACCACTGCAACAATCCATTGGCATATATTTAGGCCTAGCACACAGGCAGAGGAGAGAGGTCCCGTAACAGACAATCTGGCTTCATGTCAGCAGAGAATCAGTCTTCATATCATAGCAGAGAATCAGGCTTCACGTCAGCCACCAATGCAACAGTCCATTGTCAGATATTTAGGCCCAGCACCCAGGCAGAGGAGAGAGGTCCCGTAACAGAGGATCTGGCTTCATGTCAGCAGAGAATCAGTCTTCATGTCATAGCAGAGAATCAGGCTTCACGTCACCCACCACTGCAACAGTCCATTTTCATAAATTTAGGCCCAGCACCCAGGCAGAGGAGAGAGGTCCCGTAACAGAGGATCTGGCTTCATGTCACCAGAGAATCAGTCTGCATGTCATAGCAGAGAATCAGGCTTCACGTCAGCCACCACTGCAACAATCCATTGGCATATATTTAGGCCTAGCACACAGGCAGAGGAGAGAGGTCCCGTAACAGACAATCTGGCTTCATGTCAGCAGAGAATCAGTCTTCATATCATAGCAGAGAATCAGGCTTCACGTCAGCCACCAATGCAACAGTCCATTGTCAGATATTTAGGCCCAGCACCCAGGCAGAGGAGAGAGGTCCCGTAACAGAGGATCTGGCTTCATGTCAGCAGAGAATCAGTCTTCATGTCATAGCAGAGAATGAGGCTTCACGTCACCCACCACTGCAACAGTCCATTTTCATAAATTTAGGCCCAGCACCCAGGCAGAGGAGAGAGGTCCCGTAACAGAGGATCTGGCTTCATGTCACCAGAGAATCAGTCTGCATGTCATAGCAGAGAATCAGGCTTCACGTCACCCACCACTGCAACAGTCCATTGTCATAAATTCAGGCCCAGCACCCAGGCAGAGGAGAGAGGTCCCGTAACAGACATTCTGGCTTCATGTCACCAGAGAATCAGTCTGCATGTCATAGCAGAGAATGAGGCTTCACGTCAGCCACCACTGCAACAATCCATTGGCATATATTTAGGCCTAGCACACAGGCAGAGGAGAGGTTCATTCAACTTTGGGTAGCCTTGCAATATAATGGTAAAATGAAAATAAAAATAGGATTGAATGAGGAAGTGCCCTGGAGTCCAATAATATATGGTTATGGGGAGGTAGTTAATGTCTAATCTGGACAAGGGACGGACAGGTCCTGTGGGATCCATGCCTGGTTCATTTTTATGAACGTCAGCTTGTCCACATTGGCTGTAGACAGGCGGCTGCGTTTGTCTGTAATGACGCCCCCTGCCGTGCTGAATACACGTTCAGACAAAACGCTGGCTGCCGGGCAGGCCAGCACCTCCAAGGCATAAAAGGCTAGCTCTGGCCACGTGGACAATTTAGAGACCCAGAAGTTGAATGGGGCCGAACCATCAGTCAGTACGTGGAGGGGTGTGCACACGTACTGTTCCACCATGTTAGTGAAATGTTGCCTCCTGCTAACACGTTGCGTATCAGGTGGTGGTGCAGTTAGCTGTGGCGTGTTGACAAAAGTTTTCCACATCTCTGCCATGCTAACCCTGCCCTCAGAGGAGCTGGCCGTGACACAGCTGCCTTGGCGACCTCTTGCTCCTCCTCTGCCTTGGCCTTGGGCTTCCACTTGTTCCCCTGTGACATTTGGGAATGCTCTCAGTAGCGCGTCTACCAACGTGCGCTTGTACTCGCGCATCTTCCTATCACGCTCCAGTGCAGGAAGTAAGGTGGGCACATTGTCTTTGTAGCGTGGATCCAGCAGGGTGGCAACCCAGTAGTCCGCACAGGTTAAAATGTGGGCAACTCTGCTGTCGTTGCGCAGGCACTGCAGCATGTAGTCGCTCATGTGTGCCAGGCTGCCCAGGGATAAGGACAAGCTGTCCTCTGTGGGAGGCGTATCGTCATCGTCCTGCCTTTCCCCCCAGCCACGCACCAGTGATGGACCCGAGCTGCGTTGGGTGCCACCCCGCTGTGACCATGCTTCATCCTCATCCTCCTCCACCTCCTCCTCATCCTCGTCCTCCTCGTCCTCCAGTAGTGGGCCCTGGCTGGCCACATTTGTACCTGGCCTCTGCTGTTGCCAAAAACCTCCCTCTGAGTCACTTCGAAGAGACTGGCCTGAAAGTGCTAAAAATGACCCCTCTTCCTCCTCCTCCTCCTCCTCCTCCTGGGCCACCTCCTCTTCCATCATCGCCCTAAGTGTTTTCTCAAGGAGACATAGAAGTGGTATTGTAACGCTGATAACGGTGTCATCGCCACTGGCCATGTTGGTGGAGTACTCGAAACAGCGCAACAGGGCACACAGGTCTCGCATGGAGGCCCAGTCATTGGTGGTGAAGTGGTGCTGTTCTGTAGTGCGACTGACCCGTGCGTGCTGCAGCTGAAACTCCACTATGGCCTGCTGCTGCTCGCACAGTCTGTCCAGCATGTGCAAGGTGGAGTTCCACCTGGTGGGCACGTCGCATATGAGGCGGTGAGCGGGAAGGCCGAAGTTACGCTGTAGCGCAGACAGGCGAGCAGCAGCAGGATGTGAACGCCGGAAGCGCGAACAGACGGCCCGCACTTTATGCAGCAGCTCTGACATGTCGGGGTAGTTGTGAATGAACTTCTGCACCACCAAATTCAGCACATGCGCCAAGCAAGGGATGTGCGTCAAATTGGCTAGTCCCAGAGCTGCAACGAGATTTCGCCCATTATCACACACCACCAGGCCGGGCTTGAGGCTCACCGGCAGCAACCACTCGTCGGTCTGTTGTTCTATACCCCGCCACAACTCCTGTGCGGTGTGGGGCCTGTCCCCCAAACATATGAGTTTCAGAATGGCCTGCTGACGTTTACCCCGGGCTGTGCTGAAGTTGGTGGTGAAGGTGTGTGGCTGACTGGATGAGCAGGTGGAAGAAGAGGAGGAGGAAGCCGAGAAGGAGGAGGTGGCAACAGGAGGCAAAGAATGTTGCCCTGCGATCCTTGGCGGCGGAAGGACGTGCGCCAAACAGCTCTCCGCCTGGGGCCCAGCTGCCACTACATTTACCCAGTGTGCAGTTAGGGAGATATAGCGTCCCTGGCCGTGCTTACTGGTCCACGTATCTGTGGTTAGGTGGACCTTGCCACAGATGGCGTTGCGCAGTGCACACTTGATTTTATCGGATACTTGGTTGTGCAGGGAAGGCACGGCTCTCTTGGAGAAGTAGTGCCGGCTGGGAACAACATACTGTGGGACAGCAAGCGACATGAGCTGTTTGAAGCTGTCTGTGTCCACCAGCCTAAATGACAGCATTTCATAGGCCAGTAGTTTAGAAATGCTGGCATTCAGGGCCAGGGATCGAGGGTGGCTAGGTGGGAATTTACGCTTTCTATCAAATGATTGTGAGATGGAGAGCTGAACGCTGGCGTGTGACATGGTTGAGACGCTTGGTGACGGAGGTGGTGGTGGTGGTGTTGGTGGTACATCCCCTGTTTGCTGGGCGGCAGGTGCCAACGTTCCTCCAGAGGCGGAGGAAGAGGCCGAGGCGGCAGCAGCAGAATAGGCCGAGGCGGCAGCAGCAGAAGAGGTAGCAGGGGGAGCCTGAGTGACTTCCTTGGTTTTAAGGTGTTTACTCCACTGCAGTTCATGCTTTGCATGCAGGTGCCTGGTCATGCAGGTTGTGCTCAGGTTCAGAACGTTAATGCCTCGCTTCAGGCTCTGATGGCACAGCGTGCAAACCACTCGGGTCTTGTCGTCAGCACATTGTTTGAAGAAGTGCCATGCCAGGGAACTCCTTGAAGCTGCCTTTGGGGTGCTCGGTCCCAGATGGCGGCGGTCAGTAGCAGGCGGAGTCTCTTGGCGGCGGGTGTTCTGCTTTTGCCCACTGCTCCCTCTTTTGCTACGCTGTTGGCTCGGTCTCACCACTGCCTCTTCCTCCGAACTGTGAAAGTCAGTGGCACGACCTTCATTCCATGTGGGGTCTAGGACCTCATCGTCCCCTGCATCGTCTTCCACCCAGTCTTGATCCCTGACCTCCTGTTCAGTCTGCACACTGCAGAAAGACGCAGCAGTTGGCACCTGTGTTTCGTCATCATCAGAGACATGCTGAGGTGGTATTCCCATGTCCTCATCATCAGGAAACATAAGTGGTTGTGCGTCAGTGCATTCTATGTCTTTCACCGCTGGGGAAGGGCTAGGTGGATGCCCTTGGGAAACCCTGCCAGCGGAGTCTTCAAACAGCATAAGAGACTGCTGCATAACTTGAGGCTGAGACAGTTTCCCTGGTATGCATGGGGGTGATGTGACAGACTGATGGGGTTGGTTTTCAGGCGCCATCTGTGCGCTTTCTGCAGAAGACTGGGTGGGAGATAATGTGAACGTGCTGGATCCACTGTCGGCCACCCAATTGACTAATGCCTGTACCTGCTCAGGCCTTACCATCCTTAGAACGGCATTGGGCCCCACCATATATCGCTGTAAATTCTGGCGGCTACTGGGACCTGAGGTAGTTGGTACACTAGGACGTGTGGATGTGGCAGAACGGCCACGTCCTCTCCCAGCACCAGAGGGTCCACTAACACCACCACGACCATGTCCACGTCCGCGTCCCTTACTAGATGTTTTTCTCATTGTTATGGTTCACCACAACAACAAATATATTATTTGGCCCAATGTATTGTATTCAAATTCAGCGGGATATAAATTTGAGGCCTAGTATTTAGGCGCTGGGTGACCGGTATGGATTTAGTGACAGAATTAGACTTGGAAATGCACAGAAGCGTGTGTGTGAAGTTATTCTGAATGACCCTATGTGCACCTTCAATATGATCTACCCTTTTAGGGATAGATTTCAAATAGCTCTGATATAGCAGAAACGACTAAATTATGAAATTGCTAAATTGGGAATTGTATTTCAACCCAGAACAAAAAATGTGCTTTGACGGACACTAAATAACTTTCCCAGCCACAACAGGACAGCGGTAACGAGAGATTTAGCGGGATATAAATTTGAGGCCTAGTATTTAGGCGCTGGGTGACAGGTATGGGTTTAGTGACAGAATTAGATTTGGAAATGCACAGTAGCGGGTGTGTGAAGTTATTCTGAATGACCCTATGTGCACCTTGAATATTATATACCCTTTTAGGGATAGATTTCAAATAGCTCTGATATAGCAGAAACCACTAAATTATGAAATTGCTAAATTGGGAATTGTATTTCAACCCAGAACAAGAAATGTGCTTGAACGGACACTAAATAACTCGCCCAGCTACAGCACTAGGGACAGATTTAGCGGGATATAAATTTGAGGCCTAGTATTTAGGCGCTGGGTGACAGGTATGGGTTTAGTGACAGAATTAGACTTGGAAATACACAGTAGCGGGTGTGTGTGAAGTTATTCTGAATGACCCAATGTGCACCTTGAATATTATATACCCTTTTAGGGATAGATTTCAAATAGCTCTGATATAGCAGAAACCACTAAATTATGAAATTGCTAAATTGGGAATTGTATTTCAACCCAGAACAAAAAATGTGCTTTGACGGACACTAAATATCTTGCCCAGCAACAACAGTACAGCGGTAACGAGAGATTTAGCAGGATATAAATTTGAGGCCTAGTATTTAGGCGCTGGGTGACAGGTATGGGTTTAGTGACAGAATTAGACTTGGAAATACACAGTAGCGGGTGTGTGTGAAGTTATTCTGAATGACCCTATGTGCACCTTCAATATGATCTACCCTTTTAGGGATAGATTTCAAATAGCTCTGATATAGCAGAAACCACTAAATTATGAAATTGCTAAATTGGGAATTGTATTTCAACCCAGAACAAAAAATGTGCTTTGACGGACACTAAATAACTTTCCCAGCTACAACAGGACAGCGGTAACGAGAGATTTAGCAGGATATAAATTTGAGGCCTAGTATTTAGGCGCTGGGTGACAGGTATGGGTTTAGTGACAGAATTAGACTTGAAAATACACAGTAGCGGGTGTGTGTGAAGTTATTCTGAATGACCCAATGTGCACCTTGAATATTATATACCCTTTTAGGGATAGATTTCAAATAGCTCTGATATAGCAGAAACCACTAAATTATGAAATTGCTAAATTGGGAATTGTACTTCAACCCAGAACAAAAAATGTGCTTTGACGGACACTAAATATCTTTCCAAGCAACAACAGTACAGCGGTAACGAGAGATTTAGCAGGATATAAATTTGAGGCCTAGTATTTAGGCGCTGGGTGACAGGTATGGGTTTAGTGACAGAATTAGACTTGGAAATACACAGTAGCGGGTGTGTGTGAAGTTATTCTGAATGACCCAATGTGCACCTTGAATATTATATACCCTTTTAGGGATAGATTTCAAATAGCTCTGATATAGCAGAAACCACTAAATTATGAAATTGCTAAATTGGGAATTGTACTTCAACCCAGAACAAAAAATGTGCTTTGACGGACACTAAATAACTTTCCCAGCTACAACAGGACAGCGGTAACGAGAGATTTAGCAGGATATAAATTTGAGGCCTAGTATTTAGGCGCTGGGTGACAGGTATGGGTTTAGTGACAGAATTAGACTTGAAAATACACAGTAGCGGGTGTGTGTGAAGTTATTCTGAATGACCAGGGGCGTACATAGAAATCACTGGGCCCCATAGCAAAAATCTGAATTGGGCCCCTTAACCCCGCCCACTATCCACCATGGCCCCTCCCACTTCCTGTACTGGCTCCTCCCATGCCACACCCCCATTAAATACATTTATACATGACCTACAGAAACTGTTAGAGTGCCTGGACAGAAGATGCAAGGGAAGGAGCGGAGCCAGGGGAGACCCCCAAACATAGAGGGGTCCAGTGCCTGGACAAAGGATGCAAGGGAAGGAGCGGAACCAGAGGAGACCCCCAAACATAGAGGGGCCAATTTGGGGGTCTCCTCTGGCTCCGCTCCTTTTCTTGCATCCTCTGTCCAGGCACTGGGCCCCTCTATGTTTGGGGGTCTCCTCTGGTTCCGCTCCTTCCCTTGCATCCTATGTCCAGGCACTGGACCCCTCTATGTTTGGGGGTCTCCTCTGGCTCCGCTCCTTTTCTTGCATCCTCTGTCCAGGCACTGGGCCCCTCTATGTTTGGGGGTCTCCTCTGGTTCCGCTCCTTCCCTTGGGGGCCCCAAACATAGAGGGGCCCAGTGCCTGGACAGAGGATGCAAGGGAAGGAGCGGAACCAGAGGAGACCCCCAAACATAGAGGGGCCCAGTGCCTGGACAGAGGATGCAAGGGAAGGAGTAGAGCCAAAAAAGACCCCCATACATAGAGGGGCCCAGTGCCTGGACATAGGACAGGAGGGAAGGAGCGGAGCCAGAGGAGACCCCCAAACATAGAGGGGCCCAGACTGTGACTTACTTGTCTTCAGGCCAGCCAGCCAGGGACACAGGCAGCCGGTGCACTGCTCACGAATCTTCCTCCCTCTCTTGAGGACAGTCCTGACTCGTCTCTCTCTCCTCAGCTCAGGGCAGGCACTGACTCTGCTGGTGGAAGCCGACGGCGTTCGAGCCGATTCTCCCGCCCGCCCCCTTGCGCCACTGGCCAATCAGCAGCTGCCTCAAGCCCTCAACAGAGTTGCCTTGACGTTCTGATTGGCCAGCGGCTCGAGCGCCCCATGCAGGCCAGGCTGGCTTGGTTTCATCCTGATTCCGGCAGAGTGGCAGACGGTCCGGGTCAGGAGGAGGTCAGGTCAGGGCATCAACCTCAGGTCGGGGGGGGGGGAGTGCGCGACGACTGATTGCGGAAGTCTGAAGAGGAGATGCTGGGCGCTGGGGAGAAAACCAGCCGCATAGCCGGTCATGAGTGGGCGGGGCCACTTAGTGTGGGCGGGGCCTTCTCTGCGCTACGGGCCCCCCAGTGCCGTGGGCCCCATAGCAGTGGCGTGGTCTGCCTCTATGGGCGGTACGCCACTGTGAATGACCCAATGTGCACCTTGAATATTATATACCCTTTTAGGGATAGATTTCAAATAGCTCTGATATAGCAGAAACCACTAAATTATGAAATTGCTAAATTGGGAATTGTACTTCAACCCAGAACAAAAAATGTGCTTTGACGGACACTAAATATCTTTCCAAGCAACAACAGTACAGCGGTAACGAGAGATTTAGCAGGATATAAATTTGAGGCCTAGTATTTAGGCGCTGGGTGACAGGTATGGGTTTAGTGACAGAATTAGACTTGGAAATACACAGTAGCGGGTGTGTGTGAAGTTATTCTGAATGACCCAATGTGCACCTTGAATATTATATACCCTTTTAGGGATAGATTTCAAATAGCTCTGATATAGCAGAAACCACTAAATTATGAAATTGCTAAATTGGGAATTGTACTTCAACCCAGAACAAAAAATGTGCTTTGACGGACACTAAATAACTTTCCCAGCGACAACAGGACAGCGGTAACGAGAGATTTAGCGGGATATAAATTTGAGGCCTAGTATTTAGGCGCTGGGTGACAGGTATGGGTTTAGTGACAGAATTAGACTTGGAAATACACAGTAGCGGGTGTGTGTGAAGTTATTCTGAATGACCCTATGTGCACCTTCAATATGATCTACCCTTTTAGGGATAGATTTCAAATAGCTCTGATATAGCAGAAACCACTAAATTATGAAATTGCTAAATTGGGAATTGTATTTCAACCCAGAACAAAAAATGTGCTTTGACGGACACTAAATAACTTTCCCAGCTACAACAGGACAGCGGTAACGAGAGATTTAGCAGGATATAAATTTGAGGCCTAGTATTTAGGCGCTGGGTGACAGGTATGGGTTTAGTGACAGAATTAGACTTGAAAATACACAGTAGCGGGTGTGTGTGAAGTTATTCTGAATGACCCAATGTGCACCTTGAATATTATATACCCTTTTAGGGATAGATTTCAAATAGCTCTGATATAGCAGAAACCACTAAATTATGAAATTGCTAAATTGGGAATTGTACTTCAACCCAGAACAAAAAATGTGCTTTGACGGACACTAAATAACTTTCCCAGCTACAACAGGACAGCGGTAACGAGAGATTTAGCAGGATATAAATTTGAGGCCTAGTATTTAGGCGCTGGGTGACAGGTATGGGTTTAGTGACAGAATTAGACTTGAAAATACACAGTAGCGGGTGTGTGTGAAGTTATTCTGAATGACCCAATGTGCACCTTGAATATTATATACCCTTTTAGGGATAGATTTCAAATAGCTCTGATATAGCAGAAACCACTAAATTATGAAATTGCTAAATTGGGAATTGTACTTCAACCCAGAACAAAAAATGTGCTTTGACGGACACTAAATAACTTTCCCAGCTACAACAGGACAGCGGTAACGAGAGATTTAGCGGGATATAAATTTGAGGCCTAGTATTTAGGCGCTGGGTGACCGGTATGGATTTAGTGACAGAATTAGACTGGGATATGGCCAAAAAATAACCACACTATTGCTGGTTAAATGCACTTGGTGACGGGCGCAGCTTGCCCCTGATGTAGTATATGGCCAAAAAATGAACAGACTATTGCTGGTTAAATGCACTTGGTGTCACAGCTTGACCAACCACACTACTGAGGGTTAAATGCACTTGGTGACGGGCGCAGCTTGCCCCTGATGTAGTATATGGCCAAAAAATAAACAGACTATTGCTGGTTAAATGCACTTGGTGTGACAGCTTCACCCTGATGTAGGCTTTAGCCAGAAAACAACCACACCATTGAGGGTTAAATGCACTTGGTGACAGGCGCAGCTTGCCCCTGATTTTGTATATGGCCAAAAAATGAACAGACTATTGCTGGTTAAATGCACTTGGTGTGACAGCTTCACCCTGATGTAGGCTTTAGCCAAAAAACAACCACACCATTGAGGGTTAAATGCACTTGGTGACAGGCGCAGCTTGCCCCTGATTTTGTATATGGCCAAAAAATGAACAGACTATTGCTGGTTAAATGCACTTGGTGTGACAGCTTCACCCTGATGTAGGCTTTAGCCAAAAAACAACCACACCATTGAGGGTTAAATGCACTTGGTGACAGGCGCAGCTTGCCCCTGATTTTGTATATGGCCAAAAAATGAACAGACTATTGCTGGTTAAATGCACTTGGTGTGACAGCTTCACCCTGATGTAGGCTTTAGCCAAAAAACAACCACACCATTGAGGGTTAAATGCACTTGGTGACAGGCGCAGCTTGCCCCTGATTTTGTATATGGCCAAAAAATGAACAGACTATTGCTGGTTAAATGCACTTGGTGTGACAGCTTCACCCTGATGTAGGCTTTAGCCAAAAAACAACCACACCATTGAGGGTTAAATGCACTTGGTCGCAGCTTGTGCTGGCGCACCACAAGACACAAAATGGCCGCCGATCACCCCAGAAAAATGTGACTGACAAACGGTCTGGGCAGCCTAAAAACAGTGAGCAATTGAGGATCAGCAGCTCAATGATCCACAGCTGCAGATCGATCAGTTAATCAAGTCCTTTGGAGGAGTTAATCTGCCTAATCTCGCCCTACTGTCGCAGCCGCAACCTCTCCCTACGCTAATCAGAGCAGAGTGACGGGCGGCGCTATGTGACTCCAGCTTAAATAGAGGCTGGGTCACATGGTGCTCTGGCCAATCACAGCCATGCCAATAGTAGGCATGGCTGTGATGGCCTCTTGGGGCAAGTAGTATGACGCTTGTTGATTGGCTGCTTTGCAGCCTTTCAAAAAGCGCCAAGAAAGCGTCACAAAAGCGCCAAGAAAGCGACGAACACCGAACCCGAACTTTTACGAAAATGTCCGGGTTCGGGTCCGTGTCACGGACACCCCAAAATTCGGTACGAACCCGAACTATACAGTTCGAGTTCGCTCATCCCTAAAGTCAAGGTCTCTAGGAGATGAGACTGACTCCTATTTACGCCTCTACTTATTTTGACATTTTGGTCAGACAAACCCTTTAGTCTTCTAGTTCATGAACAGGTCTTGTGCACACCTCACATCATTCACAGTGGTTTCAGCATCCATACACCACCAAATCACCTACCTTTTATTATTGTAAGGTAAGTTTTCCCAGATCTCAGGAGGAACGTAATATGGTGTCCCGACATATGTACAGGCATAGGCCATTGGACTGTGAATAGAAAGCACTTTTTATTGTATGGACAGTGTTACAATTAGTGATGAGCAAATTTCCGCTTATGAAATTCATTCACACTTCGTTTGTTGGTTAAAGGTGAATTGCGTTATGGATTCCGTTACCACGGACCATAACGCAATTCTATGACGGAATGCCTTTAGAAGTATTCTATTATTCATAATAAAAGTCTATGGGCTGCAAAACAGATAAATAACGGAATGCCTCTAAAGACATTCCATTATAGAATTGCGTTATGGTCCGTGGTAACGGAATCCATAACGCAATTCACCTTTAACCAACAAACAAAGCGTGAACGAATTTCAAAATATGAAATTGGCTCATCTGTAGTTACAATGAATAGGTGCTTGGGACATTTTGTAAAGGTGCCTGATGAGCATGGTGTCAGATTGGGGAAAAATGGCCTACTTTTTCCCGAGAAATAGCATTACTCTTGAACTCGGGCTGTGTCTGGTTTTGTAGCTAATCCCTATTTAAGTGAATATACTGTATCTACAGTACCATAGACAGCGATAAGGAAAATACCCATACTGTATATAGATAATAATCAACTGCAGTATTATATTATATATATATATATATATATATATATATATATATATATAAAGGTTTTCAGATAGTTTTGTTGTACTAGAAGGGAATTTGTGGTGTGACATTCACTGCTTGCTGACAGACAGAAATGATGTTTAGACAAAATTATCCTCATTATTAATGAGGTCTTAAAGGGGTTCTCTCTGGGCCTGTACCTAAAATTCCTTTTTCAGCTAACCCATGGAGAGAAGACATTTTGAACAGTAATTACCCTTCTGTTGCTCCCCCCAATTCCGCAATCCTGGCTGGGGTCATGTCCCTACCCGACTGTGTGTGGGCCCTTCCTCTGACATCCCTACCTGATGTACTCCTCTTTCTTCCTGTTCAGATGCATAATTTACATGAGGAGCACATCTGGTGGGGATGTCAGAAGAAGAGCCCGCAGGCTGTCAGGTGGTTGCATGACCCCAGCCGGGATTGCGGAATCTTGGAGCGACAAAAGGGTAAGTACTGTTCAAAGTGTCTTCTCTCCACAGGTTAGTTGAAAGCCATTTTACATACAAACCTGGAGGACCCCTTTAACTCTTAATGTTGGCCTGTGAATTGTAAGGAGAACATCCTCAAAGACAGTTAGCCAGAAAAATGGCTTTTAAGCCTTATGTTTTAGGACACAAGCCAGATCTCCTGGTCCTCTGTATGCCGGGGATCCTCTGTGCACATGTTCTTATGTTTTATTTGCTTCTCTTATAAACTTGCTTTTTTATTGTAACCCTTCTATTCTAAATTAACATTTTTATTTTTTTTAAACATACAAATTAACAGTTTTTTTTAACAACTACTTCCACCATGAGAACTATTGAAGAGTGCCAAGCGTCATTATTAGTAGACGACATGCTAAATACCTGCAGTCGCCACTACAGGGTTCATGTGAGCTCATTGTGTAGAATAGATGGTTATCATATAAAAGTATGCAGCCTGCTCCACAGCATCCCCTACTGGCGGCTAAAGATAAGTTTCAAATCTATCTCTATGCAGGGGAGCTCTGTATCAGTAAACTGGAGTTTCAACTGCTATAAAATTAAATTAAAATATTGATCAGAATTATTTTTTTATCTCTATGGAGTATCCTAGTCTGAAACTGACCATATTTTAATAAATGGTTCGATTAACTTCACTTTAATTTTTCTGCATGAACACATGTGTAGAGTCGAATGCTGCAAAAATAAAAACGCTGTATGCATCATCAATGGAGATGCAGAATAATCACATCCATTATATAGTGAAAAAATACAGAATATAAGAATATTTACAGACATAATAAAATGGATCTAATACAGACATAAGGCTGTAATAGATATACTTATGGAACTCCATATGGATGAAAATACGGCCATTTACAGCTATTTTCTTGATGCAGTATGGCTGCTTTTTTCTTGCAGTAATGTGAATTAGCACTTGGGTTTGTTTTTATACTAACAATTATTGGTGCAACATATTACACTAATGGCCACAAATAAAACAGAGCACACTTAAGAATAAGATTTCGTTAAAGTCCTTCCATGGTATCTGATTACTGCAGTAAAGACGGCTAGAACAGTGTGTGGGCATAGGACGGGTGTATTGTGCAGCAGTATGAAAGGCCAGTAGGTGCATGTGAGGAAAAACTGCAATAATTACCTGGAGAGAACACGCGCTGATCCAAAGTCCCCCAACTTTATGGTTCTTCTTTGTGTAAGGAAAATATTCTGCGTTGAAGAAATTAATATAGCGTTATACCTATATAATGTCTAAATGTCATCTAACAAGGTTCTCCTTTCTCATTTTATACATCTATAAAACCTACATTCAAGACAACAGAAGTTTAAACTCCCTTTGATTACAATTGATCACAGCATTTGAGGGCTTATACGTCCATGATCGGAGTTATGTTCGATCACAGACATTGCCTATGTGTGTCCTATGTATAACACAGCAGTCACCCTCCTGACTTCTGCTTTACATGTACAGTGGTTACTGGGAAGAGGTTAAACTGGCAGATCAGAAAAACAATTCCAAACCTGTCCACAGGTTGTGTGTGGTATTTCAGGTCATTGGTATTCACTTAAAAGGGGTTCTCCGGGAATTAAGAAAATGAAAATACTTAAATATTACTTTATTATAAGTATATTCTCAAATACCTTTGAATATTTATAATGGCTCATTTTGTCTGGGGAGCAATCATTAGGAGAAACAAAATGGCTGCCGTCCTATTAGTGCACACAAAACCTGTCCTAATCACACAGGAGGACAAGTTACTTCACAACACTGAGCTAAAGAGCTGCCTCATCCTCCTCTCTGCTCTGCTTGTCAGGGATTATGATCCCGAATACAGATGATAAGAACTTTAGCTGAATCTCTGGGGAATTTAGTTCATGAGGAGACATGAAGTACAGAGAGGACGGACAGGACAGACTGTGGTAATGTGGTGCTGTGGTAATGGAGACTGCATACAAGTGCTGCTGCTCATTAGCCACATCTCACCCTCCTCATCATCTGCATTCCCAGAGATTCACCTGTATTCAGGATCACGATTCCTGACAAGCAGAGCAGAGAGGAGGACGAGGAGGCTCTTTACCCTAAATGTTGTGAAGTAACTTGTCTTCCTGTGTTATTAGGACAGGTTTTGTGTTTACTGATAGGACGGCGGCCATTTTTTTTCTCTTAATGACTGCTCCCCAGACAAAACAAGCCATTCTAAGTAATGAAAGGCATTTTTGAATATATTTATTATAAAATAATATTTAAGTATTTAAATTTTTTTAATTCCTGGAGAACCTCTTCAAAGGGGCAAAGCTACAATGCTTGACACAACCCATAGACAGGTGCAGATCAGTTTCTGGAAGAAAGCAGCTATATTTTTAAGGCCCCATGCACAGGTTCATATCCGTTTTGTGGTCCACAAATCGCAGATCCACAAAACACAGATACTGACAATTTGCGTCTCGCATTTTCCCATTCGGCATGTCCTGCCCTATGTTAAAAATGCTTATTCTTGTCTGCAAAACAAACCAGAGTAGGACATGTTTTATCTTTCTTGTGGAACGGCAGAACTGACATATGGATGCGGACATCACACAGTGTGCTGTCCACATCTTTGCAACCCCATTAAAATGAATGGGTTGGATGCGGACCAATAACACGGTCATGTGCATGGGGCCTAACCCAGATGTCCAGTTGTCTGCTGGATATCTGGGTCCTCATGTGGTTAGGACTTGTAGTTGGGAACCTCTGGCAGTGGTTGGTTCAAGATTTGACGGGGCTGTTGTAGATCAGGAACCTCCATGGGGCACTAGATGTTAACCTTCTCACCTTTGACTTAATGTCTCTGTGCAGCACTCGTTTCTCATGAACATGCTGTATGGCCAGACATATCTGAACAAACCAGTGGAGGACCTGGTAGAGATACAGATGAAAAACACAGATCAAAAAGGGTCCTGAAACTATACATACATAACATGGGATGTACAGGCAGGACTGGCATATTTCTACATAATACACAACTAAATAAAATATCTACCGTATTTATCGCCCTATAAGACGGTTTTTGAGGAGGAAAAGAAGAAAAAAAATATTTTGAACCAAAAGGTGTGCTTTTTTTTTAGTGGGCTTTGAACTAATGGTAGACTGTGAATGACACTATTATGGGAGATCTGTGGATGGCACTGCTATGGGGGTCTGTGGATGGCACTGCTATGGCAGCATCAGTGGATGGCACTACTATGGCAGCATCTGTGGATGGCACTGTTACGGCGGCATCTGTGGATGGCACTGTTATGGGGGCATCTGTGGATGGCATGACACTGCTATGGGGGGATCTGTGGATGACAGATTAATAGCATCTTATGTTATGTGTCAACCACAGATCCCCCGTAACAGTGTCCCTGTGTATTGTGAATGACCCCCAATACAGGGGATGGGGGCCGGCATCTACAGTAGTTTTGTAATGGCAGCGGGGGCCCAGTGCAGTCATTGTATTCTATTGCACCGGGCCCCGCTCACTGTACTAATCGTATCTTACTGCAGGCAATGTTTAACTATAGAAAATCTTCAATCCAGCAGCCTGCACTTACGACCATAGCAGGCAGGAGGCTGGGCGGGGGCGGGCAGGCGGGCACTGGCAGCGTAACTCACTACGTCACGTGCCCGCGCCGCCTGCTTTATTCATATTTTCTTTAATGCAATATTTCTTCTTTTAAAGTTGAGATGAACATATGACTTATGTTTAACTTTTTATTGAATAATTTCAAATAAATGACAAACACAACATTACAGAAATATGAATATAATGCAGAATCCTCAACGTCAGATCATAAAGCATAATAAAGACCATTTATACAATGAAAAAAGATACAAAAATAACTTCTTTACAACCATTGCCTCCCAAATTGTTCCTATGTCATAGAAGGAATGGCACCAGAAGAATAGATGCCTAGGACGAATTATTAGCCCTGATGGTAGTATTACTGGTAGACACAACGGGACAGATTTATCATTACGTTAGGACAGAAAACTGGCGTGAAAAAGTCGTACACTGAGTGTTCATTTTTGAATGCCACTTGCGCAAAAATTATTTTGCAAGTGGTGTTTCTCCGCCATCCTTACCACTTTCCCGGGTGGTGAAAGGCAGGGCCTTTGGCCAAGCCACATTTATAATCTTCTGCCCTAGATTTCAGTTGCGGCTCATGGACTGCCGGATGCTGCGCCTAATTTATTAGGAGTCGTGCGCAGCACCCGGTAGTGTACCTGGTTATTGTAACCCAGCATACGCCGCCGGGCTATGATAAATCCCCCCAGATGCATGAAAGATGGACAGTACGAACAAGAATGTGAGGGAAGTGAAGAGGATTTTGGAGGTTGGCGAGTTAAAAAAGGAACTAGGTGAATAGCGTCTCAAATTCGGGGGGATTTCTGGCAACACCCTGTTAGGGGTACATCACGTAAACACAACTTTAAATGGGAATATGTACAAGATGCCAGTAAAGTGTTAAATCTGAGGGCACAAAATGGAGCTGTGATATAGCGCCTAGAATAAGGATTTAGGGGCACCACAACTTTAACCTACCAGGAGAATTTGTACACTGGTTGGATCAATATAAGGGAAGCCTTGCGGCTCTTACTATAGCACCTACATATCCGCCAAAAGATGTGCCTTTTTGCTGTTTTACACCACCCATGTAGATTTGAAAAGTGGTTTAAAAGTGGTCATGGTTAAATTATGTACCGTAATTAGTTTCATGCCAGATTTATCTTTGTGACTTTTTTTTAAGTTGCAAAAAGAGAAATTGCAATATCACTCCAGTAGGGGGTGGTGTTGGAAAAGCAGAGTAGAATTTGTAGACAAAAGTGTTCTTTTTAAAGATGCACCAAATTGAACAAAGAACGTGCAACTTTTTATAACCATGACAAACTTTTTGCCAACTCAAAGCAGAACTCACCTTTAAAAAGTCCCATCATAATAGACCCCCCATTGTCTTTTATCATCATGTTTTTATTCAGGTACTGACCAAGTTCTGACACACCTGTTGGGATAAATATGCGCTCCAATATCTTCCACTTTGGCCCATCGCTCTATAAAAGCCTTTTAAGCCAACATTCTGAATATGGAGTTCAGTTTTGGGATCCACATTGTAAAATGCATAGAGGAGGGATCACCCCTAAATTCTACTATGACAATACCTACCACCATAAAAGTAAGGCATACAACCTAGAGGCTCTGCTCTCTCTGCAACTGCAGCGTCCTCTCCACTTTGATTGACGGAGCCAGGCTGCGTGATCATCATCACTCCTGGCTCTGTCAATCAAAGTGCAGAGGACGCAGGAGTTGCAGAGAGAGCAGAGCCTCTAGGTGTAATGGCAACGCCCCCGTTGCTCTTAGAGGCTCATTTGCAAATATTAAAACATAATTTTTCTCAGCAATGCGGGCACATATATGAACATGGGACCAACACAGATGCCTTCACCTGCCAAGAGCACATGTAACAGGTCGGCCAGTGTCATAGGGACAAAACTGCTGACAGATGCCCTTTAAGAAGCCCTATAATTTCTGTGTATGAAGAAAATAAGGGACACTTACTGTGTGTTCTGGAAACAGTTTTCCTCTCTGAAGTTTAATGGTCTCCAGCAGATCGCCCCGATCACAGTATTCCATCACTATATACAGGTGGTCATCCGCTGTCATTACACAGCCATAGGCAGAAAAAAATGGATCAGTAATATAAAAGGAATTTAGGTTTAAACCAAAGACATACTGATAGGGAATTTAGATGGTGAGCCCCACTGGGGACAGCAAGTGATGATAATGTCTGTATGTAATGGAGATAAACCATTAATATTGAATTTTAGGAAACCCCTTGGTACCCAACTTCATGTATACAAGAAATAGCTAGATTAATAGATCACAGAGGATCTCTATGCCTTCCCCGCACTGAGACTTAAAGGGGTTTTCAGAGTTAATGAACTGTACGGATGACTAAGGTATTAAAATAATAGAAGCAACTTACTTACCACTCTGTACCTCCCCTTGTTCTAGTGTATTCTCTCCGATCCTCCCCGCCAGACTACAGCGGTGAGGTTCCCCTAAACTGCTCATGACTGCTGCAGCCAATCACTGTGCCGTATACCACTCCGCGTTGGAGCGGAGAGAGTTTAGATTGGGGAGTATAATTTTTTAAATTATATTAATACCTTTTTTCAATTCGTTTTTTAAACACCCTTTTCACGGCCCATTTACTGTATATGGGGCAATAATCAACCAAAGGATCATTCACAAGCAATGCCCACTGTAAGCATGTCCAGCATTCCTCCCATTACCTCGCTGTCAGCGTTCACAGCTGCACTGAATTACACAGTCCGGACTGCTGTGCTGTCCTAACATAATGGAGAGGACTCCTGTGTACATGCACAGCAGTCCTGACAATGTATTTCAATGCAGCTCTGAGCACTTACAGCTGGGGATTGGACGGCAATAGGAAAACGACTATACTCATGTATACCTATAGATGTAGTCCAAAATTGGGGTGACAGATTCTCTATGATAGCTGCACTTTGTATAAGAGGTCCTATCTCCATTTAAACTTGGTCTGCTGTTCTGTATCTCCCTCATGCTTTACACTGCAGCACTGCCTGTTCAATTTTGCTTCTTTGTGTAAGTGGAAGGTCAGTACGTGGAGAGATAATTAGGTTACAGTAAGGACAGAAGATTATAAAACTACAGGGACCCAAGCCCTCAGATGGAGGTAGGGGCATTAATAAGGGGAGGAGCTTTCATCAGCCATTGATTAGTAAACTTCTGACTCCTCCTCCTGAACGGTGCAGGACTCGCTGCGGGAGGAGAGGTTTTGGGGAAGTTGCTTGGGGTGTTTCCAAATGTTGTGCCTAGTTACACCCTTGGGTACAGTAAGGCCCCATAGACTACTTTGGGGTCTGTATTACGGCTGCATACCACTTGCATATTACACTGGTGTCAATGGGTGGCCGAAATTAAATGAACTCTACAATTTTGGCAACCCCTCTGTAATCACCAGTGTGGGCACAACACAAAAATACACATCTCATATACTGCAGACCTTCTTATGAGAAGGACGAGGCCTTATTCAAGCAATCAACGGTGGACAGGAATCTCTTCCTTACTTTTCAGAAAAGAGGTTCTGCAGCATCTGCATCTCAAATTCTGTAATTTTATTTAACCCCTTGGCTACCAGAGGTTTTTTCGTTTTCATTTTTCTACCCTATTTTCTGTGAGCCATAACTTTTTTATATTTCCGGTCACATAGCTGTATGAGGGCTTATTTTTTGCAGGATAAGTTGGACTTTCTAATGCCACCATTAATTATGGCATAAAATGTAGTTGGAAGCGGGGAACAAATATTCCAAATGGGTGGAATTGGAAAAAAAAAAACACAATCCCTCCACCATTTTATGGGTTTTGTTCCCACGGTGTTTTGTTTACGGCAAAACTGACCCATAGCCTTCATTCTCTGGGTCAGTACGATTACAACAAAACCCCATATGTATAGGTTTTTCATGTCTATATAGTGTAAAAATAAATTTTAACTGATAAAAAAAAAAATATTTTTTTTTTTACATCACCATATTCTGAGCCCCATAACTTTTTTTATACTTATGTCTACTGAGCTGTTTAGGGGCTCATTTTTTGCAGAACAATCTGTACTTTTTACTGATACAATTTTGGCGTGTGCTTGACTTTTTGATCACATTTTAATAATTTTTTTGGGTAAGAGTAGCTATTTTGACCCTTTTTTGCCATTACGCCATTCGCCGTATTCAAATTTTTTTTTCTATTTTAATAATATGGGAGTTTTCGGTCGCGGTGATACCCATGATGTTGATATTTATTGTTATTTAGGTATTTTTTTATTATATTTTTTTATTTTTTATATATTTTTGTAGACATTTTTGTGATCATTTTGTGGCTTATATATGAGCTTGTTAATTATGTTTTTTAATTTTGTTCTTTCAGGGATTTTATACAGGTGAAACTTGAAAAATTTGAATATCGTGCAAAGTTCATTTATTTCAGTAACGCAACTTAAAAGGTGAAACGAACATATGAGAGACTCATTACAGGCAAAGCGAGATATTTCAAGCCTTTATCTGTTATAATTTGGATGATTATGGCTTACAACTTATGAAACCCCAAAGTCTCAATTTTGAGGTACCCTTTGCTCAGGGGGTATGGATTAATTAGCTGACTAGAGTGTGACACTTAGCGCCTAGAATATTGGACCTTTTCACAAAATTCTAATTTTAAGCTGCATTAATGCAATTCCTTTTAATTTGCATTAGTGAAATAAATTGACTTTTCCATGCTATTCAAATTTTTAGAGTTTCACCTGTATTTGCCATTGAAAGTCAATTTTGCTCATTTCTTATCCTGGCCCACCAAAATATGGCCTGGTGGCCAAAATAAGAATTGCAGCCTGAACACTTTCAGCCTCATCAGCGAGACTGAAGTTGTTGAGCGCAAGTACCGACGCCTCATTTGGCCACACGGGGCATCGGTAGAAAGCTCACGCCTCCGTGTTTTTGCGCATTGGTGAGGTCACGGCATCTAAAGCATTTAATTATTAAGTATTATTGCCGGTCACCAGCAGCTGCTGGTAAACTCTTGCAACATGCCGGTCCGCAGGGGAGAACACATGAGGTTCACGGTGAGCTGAAGGGTACAATAGTTCAGCAGGTACTCACGGTTAGCAGATGCCTCCCTGGGCCAGCAGTGCAGTGAAGGGGAAAACAGCATTCTCCGGGGCACACTCTGATATGAGGGACACAGGCCAGATGGTGGCTGAGGTGCCCTCAGTGGTAACTTGGCTTTATGTGCTTATGGCTAGGTCCCTTTAGTCGTAACACCAGTACCGTTGTGGTATAACAATAATGAGAGTAGTAGTTGAATTAAGGAGTAAGACAGCAGTTAAATCCAACTCAATACTTTTACTGTTTTTCTGGTTCTCAGTAGCAATAATTCACAGCCAAGACAATATCCCGTCAGAGGGAAAATATTTGCGGGCGGTGTGTATATATTATTTACCGTAGTCACAGAGTACCCTCTGTTATAAAACGTAGCCTTTAATAATATGCATATAAAATAACAAAATCCCACAAAAAGCACAAAAGAAAAGAAAAATGACAAAGCATAAGTGGATAACCATTGGGTATACTGCAGAGAGGATGTTCCTGGTTCTCTCCAAGTGGCTGGAGGAAACCGTTTTCGGGGCAGGGTGGTCGCATTTGATTTGGGCCTGTCCCTGATGCTGACCCTTTTCTTAGTGGTCCCTGCCATGGATTCCCACTGGGATAGAAAACTTCTCAACCTTCCCCCAAGCTTGGCGTCATTGTTTATCGGATTGTTTATTTTGGGGATTGAGGAGGAAACCCCTGCCTTTCCCCCCTTTTTGATAGCTCCACCTCCCCGATTTTCCTTTGCCCCTGTCCCTGACTTGATCGCGCTGTCCGGCTTTTCTTCTGTCTTCTTATTTGCTGTGTGCAGGAAAAGGACCTGTGGTGACGTCACTCCGGTCATCACATGGGCCATCACATGATCTGTCGCCATTGTAAAAGATCATGTGACGGATCATGTGATGACCGGAGTGACGTCACCACAGGTCCTTTTCCTGCACACAGCAAATAAGAAGACAGAAGAGAAGCCGGGCTGCGCGATCAAGTAGATTAAGGCGAGTTAAATATATATATATATATTTTTTTTATTTTTTTTTTCACCCCTCCAGCGCTATTGTACTATGCATTCTGTATTCAGAATGCTATTATTTTCCCTTATAACCATGTTATAAGGGAAAATAATAAAGATCGGGTCTCCATCCCGATCGTCTCCTAGCAACCGTGCGTGAAAATCCCACCGCATCCGCACTTGCTTGTGGATGCTTGCGATTTTCACACAGCCCCATTCACTTCTATGGGGCCTGCGTTGCGTGAAAAACGCACAAAATACAGCTTGCTGCAATTTTCACGCAACGCACAAGTGATGCGTGAAAATCACCGCTCATGTGAACAGCCCCATAGACATGAATAGGTCCTGATTCAGTGCGGGTGCAATGCGTTCAACTCACGCATTGCACCCGTGCGGAAAACTCGCCCGTGTGAAAGGGGCCTTTGAGTTTCTGGCAGATGACTGTGAACCCACAGCGATCTTCCAGCACAATGTGATTAGAGACCATCTAATATCCTGCCTGCAAAATGGCAGGATCACAGGTTTTCCCAAAAAGGTCAATTAGCGACTCCATGTCTTTCATGACATGTCGAGTCTATGATGGGCCAAGAGATCGCCCTGACCAGAAGCCTGATATTACCGAAACAGCCCTTGATCCTCTACGTCACCAAAGCTTCAGTCTCTACCCAACCCCAGATTACAACCGATGACCCATGGTACAGATCTAGAACCCACAGACTTGCTGGTAAGTAACCAGTGACTTTTCTAAGTTTAATCATCTTCATGTATTAATTGTAATAATGTCTTCTCATGTGATAATCTAAGTATGTGTAGTAAGTACTTAGAAAACCACCCAAGGTTCGGGATAATCACACCCCACAAACATTGGCCTTTTAGCCTATGGGCCCCATAACTTTCCTGCGTCTATAATTATACCTATTTATGAGGGGGTATCCTCATTTGTTATTTTAACTCTGTCTTAGAGACCTGATTTATCAGACAGTTGTGCCCTGGGAACATGTGTCAGACTATCAGGTGATAGGGACAGCATCCACGAGAAGACCTTGTATCTTGATTGGGTAGATTGATGATTTGTGATTGGTCTTAAGAACCAAAAAGATACCTAAAAAAGGTAAGATCCTTGCTACAGGAGTCACAAAATGTAATGCGATTTATAACAGGAACTCATAATAGTAACAGACACGAAGCCAAGTTCTGGAGACACCAGAGTGATGACACAGAATAATTTAGGGTTTAGATTCTCCACGAAAATGAGCAGAGCAGTGGCCATTATTGCAAAATCATCCAAATCGCCTAATACATGGCATATAAGTATGATAAAATTCTAACTGCCTGCAGTCACCACTAGGGGGGCGCTCCCTTGATATGTAGATCCCCTTGAACAATGGCTCCCAGAATTATAAACATGGATAGAAGGGGTTTTGGCAAACCCTATAAAAAATATATGAAAATAAATCAGCCCACAATTATAAGGTGTATTCTGTTTATATTGGATACAGCAGTGGGTCCCAGAACAAGAATAACAGTCAATGACATTGATAAGCATTGTTACTGCTGTTAGAAACATGGGCCAAAGTTTAATACAGTTAAAGGGATTACAATGACCCACAGTGACTGGGAATAAATTGTGTGTCACTTACATGTAATTTTCCACTGCTCCATGTTCACTCATAATTAGTAACTTTTTGAATCTGAAGATCACTGTACCAGAGCAGGGGTCTCACTGTGTCCCTGCAATAAATATGGGATACAACTGGAGATGATGACTCTAGCACAAGTGGCCACCGTGACAGGATTAGATGACCTGCTCTTCAGCAAGAGGCAGATTTCGGGCTCGGTCTCTGCACCCACAGGACTTGTCTGACTGCAGCATATTCGCTAAAGAAGTGAGTTTCCTGCTGCATTAAAAGCAGATTCCAAGCTTGGTCTCTGCAATAAACAATGGACTTGTCATTCACCTGACTTTCCAAAGTCAAATGTATTCACCAAAGAAGTGACTTTCCTGCTGCATCAATAGGCAGATTCCAGGCTTGGTCTCTGCAGAAGTCAACACACTTGACATTCACCATTGATTCAAGGAAAACCTACTGTCCTTTTTACGTGCCATCGTTTTCCTCAACCGACCAAAGGGAAGGGCAGTCCTTCAGCCATGGTTCCCTAGAGGTTTGCTCCACTGTTTTTTTTTTTCCTTTCCTGAAAGCTGAAGGCCTGACTTTTCATGAGTCAAATGCCCATCATCAACAGGGCCATCAACAGGGTTTCTGCAGAAACGATGACTTTAGGTGAGAAGTGCTGTCAGTACCATGTGTTTTGGGTGTGAAGTGAACCCCTCTTTTCCAGTGCTCAAGCCCCAGTTCTGCTCTGCAGATGACCCTGAATCTTCACCCTCTCAGTCACCGACACAGTGTAATGCCGCCATGCCCTGCTCTGTGCACTCGGGTACACTAAGTGTCTAGTTTAAACAATTCTTTTATCATATAGTAGAAGCCTGTGTGTGAATATCACATGTTGTTTTTTTTTTTTCAATCAAAAGAAAAAATGGATGGATGATTTTCGGGATTCCATTTTTTAGGAATACCTCTTTCTGACAGAAATGTCACAGCCACCTACTTTCATATACCGTACTTCCTCTTGGGAATATGATGACAAAGCGACGAAGCAAGGGCAGAGCTGCAGTGTAAAGTATAGGGAAGGGACCGAGCAGTAAATCTGGGGCTTTACAGGTGGTGAACCTAAGGAGAAGCTGTATAAATAGTAGGTACAGGTTTACCAAGGTGAATGTTAAAGATGTGTGAATTTTATTCTATATTTTGTATATCTAGGATTGTAATGAGTTAATTTTTTCTACTTCCAAGTGCCCACCCACACCCCTCTTTATTTCAAGACTGGAGAGGAGAGAGAGGGGGGGGGGGGAAAGAGCTGTGCTGTGGGAAGTGTCTGATTTCTCATCTTTCTACAGGTGTCCCATAGAGCGTGGTGGAATGCGTAAGCCAATCATATGGCTTGATGATATGTATATATTATTCACTGCCTATAGAGAAGCACCTCTTTGAAGTGTCACATATGACGTAGGCAGTATTCTTGTTAGAATAAACTCGATTACAAAATGGCGATGGTAACCAGATGTTTACATTAGTTCACATTCCAAAGTAGGACCCAGTGCGCAGAAGCCAGGGTGCTATCTCCTCTCTCTTATCTCTTCTTCCTTTTTGTCCAATGAAACAATGTTTTAAGCCTCAGTGAGGACTGCCCTCTTCTGAAGATGTATATACGCTTACCCCATGTAATAAAAGTTAGAGATTACTTTGACCAACTTCTGTGTCAGTGTCCAGTCTCTCAGCCACTCGTGGATATTAACCCCCTGGGGGTACATTGATTTGGAACACCAGAGTGTATCTTAAATGCCCTAATTTAGGGCGGTTTCATCATGAACATCAGCTTTAGGGTCCATTTACACGTCCGTAGAATGGGTCCTCATTCGTTCCGCAAATTGCGGAACGGGTGCGGATCCATTAATTCTCTATGGGGCAGGAATGCATGCGGACAGCACACAGTTTGCTGTCCGCATCCGCATTTCCGGAGCGTGCCCCCGATCTTCTGGTCCGCGGCTCCGGAAAAAAATAGAACATGTCCTATTCTTGTCCACAATTGCAGACAAGAATAGGCAGTTCTATGGGGGTGTCAGCCGGGTGTATTGCGGATCAATACACTACGGACATGTAAGTGGACCCTTAGAGAGGCTCTGTATATTGAGAAAACTTGATATGTTCTAGCAACATATTAAAAATTGATTGGTGGGGGTCCGAGCGCTCAGACCACTGCCAATTGCTAAAACAATTAGAGGGAAATGCTCACATACATTAATCTACCTCCTCGCTGCATGAGACAGCCTTCATAGAAAGTCCATGGATTTACTAAAACTCGTATAAAGTAGCACTGGCTTAGTTGGCAATAGCAACCAATCAGATTCCACCTTTTAGTTTCCAAAGGAGTTCTGAATAATGAAAGGTGGAATCAGATTGGTTGCTATTGACAACTAAGCCAGTTTTACGTTACACCAGTTTTGA
The DNA here is from genome assembly GCF_014858855.1 of Bufo gargarizans. NCBI lineage: Eukaryota > Metazoa > Chordata > Amphibia > Anura > Bufonidae > Bufo > Bufo gargarizans. The sequence goes on along the minus strand of NC_058082.1, from coordinate 51,878,495 downwards.
TACATCCATGAATCCGTTTCGATTCCTCCTACTGCATCGAGGAGAGATGCACTATGTGAGCGCTTCTATCTCCTCGTTCTAGCGATCAGTGGGGGTCTCAGATCTTGGAGCCCCACCGAACTTTTAATACGGCTATATCATATAAAAAGTTTTCCCAAAGTACAGGGACATTTTCATATCTGTACCATCATATGACACACCTTCGAACGCCTCCCGGAATTTCACTATATTGGGATGTTTCATCTTCGCCAGGAGAATCGCTTCTTTTCTAGACTCTTTAATTGCAGCTGAAGACTAGAAAATTTGAGAAAACAGAATTATTATACTGTTATAAGACTGTGGTGCAAAGTGACATCTAACAGAGAGAAGGGATCATCACCCCGGGGTTTTATGACAGAGACTCTATCGGTAATGCATTGAGAAGTTTGTGGATGCTCTATGGCAGTGTTCCTAAACTCCGGTCCTCAGGGCCCACCTGCCGGTTATGGTTTCAGGATTTCCTTAATATTGAGCAGGTGATATAATTATTGTCAATGCATCAGAACTTACCCCAGGTATTCATTCTGTGGGATATTTTCAAATCATGACCGGTAGGTGGGCCCTGAGGACTGGAGTTGAGGAACACTACTCTACAGCTTTAGGGTCCATTCACACATCCGCAAAATGGGTCCGCATCCGTTCCACAATTTTGCGGAGATGAGATTGTAGTTTGTCTGTTGAGTAGGAAATAACATTTGCTAAATACCAATGGAGGCTGGATAATGCGACTAGCTCCTATGTACTAAAATCTTATTTGAACGCTAAGGGGGAGTCACTATAAAGAGTGTCTCTTCCTTTTGAGGACCCAGTGAACCAGCTATCAGTACACATGTAGATATCAGAAGCTGTTCTTGGTAACACCTCTGGTCACCGAGCGGTGGGGTCTGTGGAGCATCTTCAGCATGGGTGGTTCTTCTGATGGGACAAACTTATTATGAGACATTGCACCGAACACACTGGCTACCAGAAGGGCATCATGGGTCCCAAGAAGCTGCAGACCTCACATGGTGCCTAGTGGTTCACTCTTGCTTCTACATTGATGGCTACAATGGTCCACATACACTATACTGATGTGAGAGCAGGGGCGTAGCTATAGGGGGTGGTGAGGTAGCAGTCGCTACCGGACCCCAGAACCTGAGGGGGCCCAAAGACCCTTGTGCCTCATAAGAAATCACCAGATTTAAGGAGGGCTCTGTCATAGATTTTGCACTGGGCCCTAGAATCTTCAAGTTACAACACTGTGTGATAGCCAGTGGCGTAACTACCGGGGAAGCAGGGGAAGCAGGGGAAGCAGCTGCTTCGGGGCCCGGGCTGCCAAGGGGGCCCGGCGCCCCAAGCAGCGTGTGTGACAGTTTATTTTCAAGTTAGATAAATATCGTGTTCAGGGCCCCTTCACAGCCGCTAGAGTGATCTAATTTTACTGTCTGCTAAAAGTCTCCTGGTCTGGGATTCGAACCCACAACCTCCAATCTATAAGTGAATCAGTGGCAAAGCATTTACCCTCACAGCCATAAAGGCTGCATTACAACTGACTGTAAAAAAAAAAAAATACATCTATACACATGACAGCTGCCCAAACACACCTAGCACTGCTATATCTGTATATGACAGCTGTCCCTGCACATTCAGCTCTGCTACATCTCTATATATGAACAGCTGCCATGTGTATAGATGTACACTTAGCCAGCTATAACAGTAGAAGTCTCATATTTTTTCACTCAGCCTCAAGGCAGCTCTTATGGTCTAGTGGATAGCTGCTCTGCCTCTGAAGCAGAAGGTCCTGGGTTCGAATCCCAGCAGACTCTTTTCTGAAATACAAGCACTGACTCCATATAAGGGCATACAGGGCGGGACAGAATACAAGGCGGGACACAGGAAGAGGCTGCATCGCATCGCTGACATGGAGGTAAGTAGAAGTGTTTATTATTTTTTTTTTAATACCCGACTGTTACTGCCATGGGGGAGCGGAAGGCACCTGATACTGGCACATGGGGGGAGGGGGGTTGGCACCTGATACTGGCACCTGGGGGGGGGGGGGGGGGGTTGGCACCTGATACTGGCACATGGGAGTGGGGTTGGCACCTGATACTGGCATGGGGGGGGGAGGGAGAGAGGCACCTGATACTGGCAATGGGGGGGGGGGGAGGGAGAGAGGCACTTGATACTGGCACTTTTTTTGTGGTGGTGGTGGGGGGGGGAGATGGCACTATGATACTGGGACATAGGGGGGGGGGGGGGAGGCACCTGATACTGGCACCTGGAGGGGAGAGGGGGGGTTGGCACTTGATACTGGCACATGGGGGGGGCACCTGATACTGGCACATAGGGAGGGGGGAGGGAGAGAGGCACTTGATATTGGCACTTTTTAGTGGGGGGGGGGGGGAGATGGCACTATGATACTGGGACATGGGTAGGAGAGAGGCACTTGATACTGGCACATGGGGGGTGGGAAGGAGAGAGGCACTTGATACTGGCACATGGGGGGAGATGGCACTATGATACTGGGACATGTGGGGGGGGGAGAGGCACTTGATACTGGCACATGATAGGGGCACTTACTGGCACATTATTGGGGGGCATTATGGGGGACACTAGGCCGGCAGCCTATCAGAGGCCGGACACTGAGCGGCATCTACTGGGGCACTATATATGGGGCATTTTATACTGGTACATTTTGGGGGGGCACTAGCAGGAAGGGGGGAGAGGAGCACTATGGGGGAAGTTACTGGGGGCACTATATAGGGGTATTTTATACTGGCACATTTTTTGGGGCACTATGGGGACATTAGCTCAACTGGGGGCATTACAAGGGGGTATTTTTTGCACTGTCACATTATAAGGAGAATTATTACTACTGGGGGGGGGGGGGGCATTATGGTGGGTTTTATTACTGCCCCATGGTATGACCCCCTAGTAGCGGCACCAGCCTCTCCCTGCTCTGCTATCCCTCTGCCCCTTCTCCAAATCCTTATTATAAAATCTTTCTCATTAGGATAAAACACAACATCAGCTCCGCCGAGCCCCCGGCCAAAGTGTGGAAGTGGTGTCCGAGATCCCCAAGGACCAAGCCATGTAACTGTAAGTGTTCATGTGGAGTATGTTTATGTTATACACATATAGCCTACACTGTGCCACACAATATACAGTATACCGCTACACTGTGCCACACAATATACAGTATACCTCTATACTGTGCCTCACAATGTACAGTATACCGCTACACTGTGCCCCACAATATACAGTATACCGCTACACTGTGCCACACAATATACAGTATACCTCTACACTGTGCCTCACAATATACCGCTACACTGTGCCACACAATATACAGTATACCGCTACACTGTGCCTCACAATATACCTCAACACTGTGCCACACAATATACAGTATACCGCTACACTGTGCCTCACAATATACCTCTACACTGTGCCACACAATATACAGTATACCGCTACACTGTGCCACACAATATACAGTATACCTCTATACTGTGCCACACAATATACAGTATACCGCTACACTGTGCCACACAATATACAGTATACCTCTATACTGTGCCACACAATATACAGTATACCGCTACACTGTGCCACACAATATACAGTATACCGCTACACTGTGCCACACAATATATAGTATACCTCTACGCTGTGCCACACAATATACAGTATACCGCTACACTGTGCCAAAGGAGTGGGGTTTACACAGGAGGAGGGAGGTGCGAAGCGCGCTGAGGGGGCCCTTACAAATATTTGCTGTGGGGCCCAGTCACTTCTAGTTACGCCCCTGGTGATAGCCCCTAGAATCTGGTGTAGATTGTGACAAAATTTGGCACAAGATGGAATTAGATTTAGAGGAATTATCTGTGCCTTGCCCTGTCCTAATGGGAAAGGACTTTGCTTCATTGAAAAGGGATGCGCCCCAATAGAATGGCGTTCCCATACATCAATCTTGATCTCCTGTGTGCTGGAGTAAGATTAGCCTAATTTATTAAGAGTCAGAGGCCTCTTAATAAATTAGGTGCATCTCTGGCTGCCTGTGCACCAGAAACTCAAATCTACGTAGGTCAGGGGCTGGCGTAGACTTGAGCTATAACTTATGCCAGTTTCTTGCTTCATTTATAGTAAATTTGGCGGACTGTGATAGGCCCCGCCCCTACCACTAAACCCTCCCCTTTTCTTTGTACTTTATTAAAGTGACAAGATGCTCAAAAAGTTGCAAATTATGGTACAACTTTTTATCACCACAATAGTGGTGCAAACATATTAATAAATTCCCCTCATTCAGCATCAAAATTGCTCCACATTTCTGGAGTGGAATTCTGTAAGCCAACCAATAGTCGGTAAAGAGACAGAGAACAGTGTCTGCATGCACCACATTCATCCTCCAGCCTGAGCCGTGGGATAAATCTGGTGCAGGTCTGGACAGCCGGTCCAAGCTTCTGCCATCTATCGGATTAGTAAATCTGCCCCAATGTCTTAGTGATTATGCGGTTAAAGGGGTTCTCCGGACCATTTATAATAACAGTTCTTTCTAATACCTTGTGGAAGAAAGATTATTAATCGGTATGCAGCTGAACAGGAGAAGAAGCGCACACATCTGGTCGGGAACCAGGCGGAAGAGCCCGCAGCCTGTGTGAGTGCTGGGCAGACGATGGCATAGGAGGAGTAAGTATTAGGCTACATGCACACGACCGTATGTGTTTTGCGGTCCGCAAATTGCGGATCCGCAAAACACGGATGGCGTCCGTGTGTGTTCCGCAATTTGCGGAACGGCTCGGACAGCCATTGATATAACTGCCTATTATTGTCCGTTTTGCAGACAAGAATAGGACAGGTTATATTTTTTATGCGGACCACGGAACAGAGCAACGGATGCGGACAGCACACGGAGTGCTGTCCGCATCTTTTGCGGCCCCATTCAAGTGAATGGGTCCGCATCCAAGCCGCAAAAACTGCGGCTCGGATGCGGACCAAAACAATGGTCGTGTGCATGAGGCCTTAACCTAACAAGCTTTCTTGCACACGACATTAGAAAGAACTGTTTTGATAAATAGCTCGGAGAACCCCTTTAATGTTCTCAGGTACTAGTGTTTGGCTTCCATAGGCCAGACACACACGAGCGAGTTCAGTGCGTGAAACTCACAGCAGTGGGAGTTCCCGTTCTGACCTCCGCTCCTCTGGCAGGATCGCACAGCATTATAATGATTTGTGAGTCCTGGAATCTACTGAATTACACTGACATAATGCTGTCATACCGAGTCACACAGCAGTATAACTCATCATCAGAGGAGGAGCAGAGGCCAGAACGGGGCCTCTCACTGACACACGCTGCGAGTTTCACGCACTGAACTCGCTCGGGTGTCTCCGGCCTTAGGCTATGTTCAGACTTCACACTGACACTTGTAATGTTCTTTTTGGTAATGACATAGCTGGAAAATGTGACAATAATAATCCTACACTGTCTTACCTTTGGAAGTCTGATTTCTTTCATTACATACTTATCAGCGGCGTTTAGGTGGCTCACGAGAAGAGCTCTGCCGAACGAGCCCTCTCCTATAACCCTCAGCACCTGGTAATTCTCCATTGTAACTGAGAAGAAATGGAGGATGTTACGGTATTAGAAATCTGTGTAATGTGAATAGTAGGTCTGCTGGGTTGTGCGGGGATGCCGCAGTACTGCGCGTTAGTAATACGGTATCCCCGTCTATGCATTGTCACCATGTGGTGTTCTGCATACTCATCTTTAATGACACATTCATGACCTGAGCTGTATTCTAGTTTTTACTTGGTTGCTGTGATTGGATAGATAGCTTGTGGTAAAATCGTGTGACTATGGCTGCTGCTGGGCAAGGCTTGGCTGCAGCAGTGGGCCGTACCCTAAGGCCATACCACACAGTGATTTCCATCAGTGATTGTGAGGCAAAGCCAGGAGAGGAACCTACTCAGAGATCAGGTAGAATGTTCAGGCCCCCCAGAGCGTTTCGCTTGGGGGACACATGGGGGCAATGACACCATTAATATGCATATTTTAGTATGGTTTTGCTCATTTTTCTCTCCTTTCCCCTTTTTCTTGCTTTCCCGCTCTTTTTATTTCAGGTTTTCATGAAAGGGTTAAGTCCTGTCAGAATAAGCTGGTTTTAGCAGGGATCCTCTCTGATTGGTGCAGCTGGTTGCTGGGGAGATTTCTGGACAGTTGATTGGTGTGGATGCCAGCGGCGGGAAAGTTTGGTCCTTAAAAAAGAGGGTTTCGGCGACGCGTCTGGGCCAATTTTCTATCAAGACGGGATCGTCGCCCCGCCCGCCCTCCCTATTCTTATGCTTTATGTCGCTTTGCTTTATTAGAGGGGCTGTATTAGTCAGCTATTGCTGAGTGGATTTTGGTTATTTACTTAATGAATTTGAAGTTTTAATTATTTATTAATTTATTTACCCTTAATAAAAGCATTGCGGCCATTTTCATTCCAACACAAAGTGTCATGTCATTATTTTAGGAAAAAACATAAAATAAAAGACAGGCACACACCAGCTGGTACGTCTATAGTAAATACTTTATGTTCATTAATATTATTTGGTTAAAATAGCATATAAAATATAATAAAACTTAAAATATTAATAGTTATTGAGGTATCCGCTGGTATGGACAACTTGGTAACAGAGGTTACGTTCTTGTAAGAAAACAAATAAATACCAATCTATACGCAAAATAATAAGTGTCTTATGATATCATATAAATCAATTAAAGTTCTCCTCTCCAAAGGTGCTCCTGCAGAAAGTCTTTGATAAAGACCAGTGAATAAAGTTTATAATGAAAGATTATAAAAAATGCAAATAATGCAAAAAGTGAAAAAGTGAAAAAAATGTGGAAAAAATGTGCACATATACAAAAACTTGCAACACTTAGTTGTTTTCCGGCACCAGTAGTTGGTTTTGTATATCCAGTGACGTTACTATGCTCATACAAATGTTTCCAGATACCCAGTCCACACTCGCAATGTTCCAAGGTATAGATTAATAGCTGAAAATCGGGTTAGGTGAACGGGGCGTCCCCCTCTACCTCCACCCTCTTACCTTGTCTTCAGAGTGTGCTTGGACTTGTAACGTTACTTTATAACGCTTGTTGGATTTCCTTGTATAGTTTGTCCCGATACTTTGTGTCTGCTGGCTCTCAGCGTTCCACGTGGTGCAACGGCTTCTCAATTTCCAGGAAGCACTTGGCTGAGGTCGCGTAATCTCGCGATGGTTTCGGCTAGTTTCTGTTTCACTAACATTCAAAACCAGCAATCTCTGAATTTTCGGCACAGGTTCGGGTGGGTAGTATGTCGCTCTTAAGACCAGCCAGACGCGTTTCGAGGGGTCTCCCTCTTCCTCAGTGGCTATACCATGTTATAGCCACTGAGGAAGAGGGAGACCCCTCGAAACGCGTCTGGCTGGTCTTAAGAGCGACATACTACCCACCCGAACCTGTGCCGAAAATTCAGAGATTGCTGGTTTTGAATGTTAGTGAAACAGAAACTAGCCGAAACCATCGCGAGATTACGCGACCTCAGCCAAGTGCTTCCTGGAAATTGAGAAGCCGTTGCACCACGTGGAACGCTGAGAGCCAGCAGACACAAAGTATCGGGACAAACTATACAAGGAAATCCAACAAGCGTTATAAAGTAACGTTACAAGTCCAAGCACACTCTGAAGACAAGGTAAGAGGGTGGAGGTAGAGGGGGACGCCCCGTTCACCTAACCCGATTTTCAGCTATTAATCTATACCTTGGAACATTGCGAGTGTGGACTGGGTATCTGGAAACATTTGTATGAGCATAGTAACGTCACTGGATATACAAAACCAACTACTGGTGCCGGAAAACAACTAAGTGTTGCAAGTTTTTGTATATGTGCACATTTTTTCCACATTTTTTTCACTTTTTCACTTTTTGCATTATTTGCATTTTTTATAATCTTTCATTATAAACTTTATTCACTGGTCTTTATCAAAGACTTTCTGCAGGAGCACCTTTGGAGAGGAGAACTTTAATTGATTTATATGATATCATAAGACACTTATTATTTTGCGTATAGATTGGTATTTATTTGTTTTCTTACAAGAACGTAACCTCTGTTACCAAGTTGTCCATACCAGCGGATACCTCAATAACTATTAATATTTTAAGTTTTATTATATTTTATATGCTATTTTAACCAAATAATATTAATGAACATAAAGTATTTACTATAGACGTACCAGCTGGTGTGTGCCTGTCTTTTATTTTATGTTTTTTCCTACTCTTTATACTGGATGATTAGGTGACTCATCCAAAAGACAGTGCACCTTTACCATATTGGAAGATAAGGGTGAGCCACGATATAAATTGTACCAAATGTCATTATTTTAGTTATCAATATGGTTTAGTTATTAAGTCTGAACGGGGTCATTTGCCTCCATGGAGAGCTTTGCGCCTGTTCTGTGTTTTTGACCAGCACCTGGTTTGTTCTCACAATCCCTGATGGAAATCACTGCTGGGTCACGTGCTGCTTGGGGACATGTCACAGCTGCAGCCGGTCATTGGCTTCAGTGGTGCACATGGCCCCTTCCATGCAGAATCCAAAGCACAGTGAAGACAGTGGTGGAGCCCTCGGAGCCGGGACCGAGCACTGGGAAGCAGGTAAGTATGCTTCTCTCCACAGGCCCCACTGGGTAGGGGGATTTAAAAAGCTATATAAAGTTGGACAATCCCTTAAGGACCATTTGAAAGAGACAATAAAGGGGTATTCCGGTTATATTAAGATAGGATCACGAGAACGGAGGCCCCAACCCCCAAAATAAATGGAGCGAATGGTCAAGCTTGCACCATGCGGATCCATTCACTCTCCACGGGGCTGCTGCAGATAGCCGAGTACTCCATCCATTCATATAACCAGAATACCTCTTTAACATAAGTATTTATATTTCTAAGTATTATAGCTTCATATGACACAAAAGCCCCATCAAGCCTGTATGATGATGGGAAAACATCAAATCTCTGCCGTCTATTAAGCAGCACTGTGTGTGTGCGGCCCTGTCATGATTCATTACTATTTCAGAAATGGAAACTATGGGGGTCATTTATCAAAAAGATGTAAACTAGAACTGGCTTAGTTACCCATGGTAACCAATCAGATTCCACCTTTCATTTTGGACAGCTCCTTTGGAAAATAAAAGGAGGAATCTGATTGGTTTCTATGGGCAACTAAGCCAGTTCTACTTTACACCAGTTTGATAAATGACCCCCTATATACTTAAAGGGGTATTACCATCACAGACAATGGGGGTATATCGCTAGGATATGTCCCCATTGTCTGATAAGTGTGGGTCCTACCTCTGGGACCTGCACCTAGGTCGAGAACAGAGCGGGGAAAGGTGGTGGAGGGAGCACCGTGCATGTGTAGCCACCCTCTATTCATTTCTATGGGGCTGCTGAAAATAGCTGAGCTACTTCCGTCGGCCCCATAGAAATGAATGGGAGCGGTGGCAGCGTATGCAGGGGTCCTACAGTCACCATTCTCCCTGCTCTGTTCTCGGCGCAGGTGCGGGTTTAATTGGGTGCAGCTACAAGCCACATGTTATTGTGGGCATCAATAAATAATAATGCATGGCTATTAATGATATAGCTTTTTGTGCTCAATTTGAAACTCTCACTTAGGGCTCGTCCACACGAACGTTCTTTGCGTTCCGTATACGGAACCATTGATTTCAATGGTTCCTCAAAAAAAAAAAATGGAATGTACTCCGTATGCATTCAGTTTCCGTATATCTGGTTTTCCATTCTGTTTAAAGATAGAACATGTCCTATTATTGCCCACAAATCACGTTACGTGGCTCCATTCAAGTCAATGGGTCCGCAAAAAACGGAACACATACGGAATGTACTCCGTCTGTCTTCCGTATCCGTTCCGTTTTTGCGGAACCATCTATTGAAAATGTTATGTTCAGCCCAATTTTTTCTATGTAATTACTGTATATGCCATACGGAAAAACGGAACGGAACCGGAAACACGACAGAAAAACCAACAACTGAAAAACGGATCTGAAAAAAATGGCCCGCAAAACACTGAAAAAGACACACAAACGTTTTTTTTTCTGTTTACTTTCCGTTTTTTGAGTTCCGTATACGGACTGTATACAGAACCATTCATTTTAATGGATCCGTGAAAAAAACAGAAGGTACTCCGTATGCCTTCCGTTTCCGTATTTACTTTCCATTCAAAGATAGAACATGTCCTATTATTGTCCACATAACGGACATGGATAGTACTGTTCTATTAGGGTCAATATGTTCCGTTCTGCAAAAAACAGAATGCACACGGACGTCATCCGTATTTTTTGCGGATCCGTTTTTTTTTGGGACCGCAAAATACAAAAAAATACATACGGTCGGGTGCAAGAGGCCTTAGGGCGAGTTCACATCACCGCTATTTTTCGGTTCTTCTGATCCATCAGAAGAACAGAAAAATAAAGAAAAAACGGATCCTGTGCATCAGGGCTCTTGCACACGACAGTATTGCTTTTTCAGTGTTTTGCGGTCCGTTTTTTACGGATCCGTTGTTCCGTTTTTTGTTTCCGTTTTTCTGTTCCGTTTTTCCGTATGCCATATACAGTATACAGTAATTACATAGAAAAAATTGGGCTGGGCATAACATTTTCAATAGATGGTTCAGCAAAAACGTAACGGGTACTGAAGACATACGGACATGTTCTATCTTTTCACGGCAATGAAATACTGAAACGGAATGCACACGGAGACACCAGTGTTTTTTGCTGAACCATTGAAATGAATGGTTCAGTATATGTTCCGCATACTGAACTAAAAAAACGTCCAGTATACTGAACGCAAAATACTGTCGTGTGCATGAGCCCTTATGCACATTTGGCATCCTTTTGAGCACATTTGGCATCAGAAATCCGTTATTTTAGATGGAAAAAAAAAGTCCTGCATGCAGTTTTATTTCTATGGAACACTAAAAAAGACATTGGAATATTATAAGGTATTCAGATGACAAACTCAGCTCTGCTGTACCTCCCAGCTTCCAAGCCATTTCTTTTGCATTATGATTCCCATTTCACAACGGTTCCAAAAGCCACAGATTGGACACAGCAGATTATGCAATGGCCTGATTCTACTGACTGCAAACATCTCTTACCAGAAGTGTCCAGCGGGGCTCATACTGGGCACTGGGCTGTGTTGCTAGTGATCCCTGTACACAGAGGGCTGAGCTACATGGTCATTGTGGTGTGCTTCCTGGGTGTGATCAGCCGCCTCTCACCCTCCTTCCTGTCACTGCTTCTCCTCCCACCGTTCATGTACAGACAAAGCAGGAGAGGATTCAGCATTCACTTCATTGCTACCAGAAAACTTTCTATCAACAAGACGACAAACCCAGCTCTGCTGCATATATTCTCACATGTATATACCAGGTGCTACGTCACTGTTTTGCTTGACAAATCTGGTGGTCGCGCTGGCCTTGCGAGCGAAACAAATCTCAGTCCTGTGACGAGAGGTTGCCTAGAAGCTAGGGCTGCGTTCACGATGGATCCCATAATGGGGTTCGTCTGGTTTTCAGCACTCTGCTGGACTACGTCAATACCACTGCATGCAGCGACATTTTTTGAAGAATATGCACCAAAGCTCCTGCTGAAACCTTCGCTGTAGATGGGAACTTAGCCTAAATAAGGGCTCGTTCGCACGAATGCGTGAAGCCCGTGCTGTGGACCTCAAATTGCGGTCCGCAATGCACAGGCACCGTCCGTGTGGCAGACGCATGGGGATCACCCCTCATTCACTTGAATGGGTCAGCGATCCTTCCATTCCGCAAAAAGATAGAGCAAGTTTTATCTTTTTGCGGTGTGGAAGCACGGAACAAAACCCCAGAAAGCACTCTGTCGTGTGTTCCGTTCTTCCATTCCGCACCTCCCGATTTGCGGACCCTTTGAAATGAATGATGCGGAATGGCCACGAAACGGTGCCCGTGTATTTGCGGATCCGCAATACGGCAACGGGCAGCACGCGTTGGTGTGAACGAGCCCTAACAGTGAGCAGTCTAAGGGCTCACGCACACTGCCGTAGCTCAGCCGTGCAAACATCACTTGAATCATGGAGCTGCAATCCCGATGATACGGTGGAGTGCGGAATGGAGCACAGATCAGAAGCACTACAGAGTGTTTCCGTGGGTCTTCTGTCCGTGCGGACCGTCGGATACGGATCGCGGACCCCATTCAAGTGAATAGGTCCACGTCCACAGACAGTGGGCATGCGGTCACAATTTGCAGTCCACAGCACGGGCCCCGCCAGCACACGTTCATGTGCATGAGCCCTAAAGGCCTGGATGTTTAGCTCACAGAGGATTGCCAAGACTTGATACTAAGGCCTCGTGCACACGACCGTATGGCTTTTTCAGTATTTTGCGGTCCGCAAATAAAGGATCCGCAAAAAATATGGATGACATCCGTGTGCTTTCCGTTTTTTGCACAACGGAACAGCTGGGCCCTGATAGAACAGCACTATCCTTGTCCGTTATGCGGACAATAATAGGACATGTTCTTATCTTTGAACAAAAATACGGAAAACAGAAGGTATACGGAGTACCTTCCGTTTTTTTTTTGCGGATCCATTGAAATTAATGGTTCCGTAAACAGAACGTAAATGGAAGCCCTCTTGCACGCGAATGTATTTTCTTTCCGTGTCCCTTACCTTTTTTTGTGGACCGTATGCGGAACCATTCACTTCAATGGGTCCACACAGAAGGTACTCCGTGTGCATTCCATTTCTGTATGTCCGTATTTCTGTTCTGCAAAAAAATAGAACATGTCCTATTATTGTCCGCATTAAGTACAAGGATAGTACTGTTCTGTCAGGGGCCAGCTGTTCTGTTCCACAAAATACGGAATGCACGGATGTCATCTGTATTTTTTGCGGACCGCAAAATACATACGGTCCTGTGCAAGAGGCCTAAGGAGACACTTCAGTCAAATATATACAAGGATGCTACTATAGCGTGTGGGATAGGAATCAATGGGGAAATTAAACAACTTATTCCCTATTCACAAGATAGGGGACGAGTCTGATCAGCGGGGGTCTGACTGCTGGGGTCCTTGCTGATCACTAGTCAGTTGAATGGAGCGGCTGTCATGCATGCACGTCCGGCATTTCATTCAAATAGGGGAACACGACCCTCATTCTAGTGATCGCCAGGGGCCCCAGACAATTATCCCCTATGTCAACGATCAGCAACCTTTGACCCTGGAGCAGTTGTGAAACTACAACTCCCAGCAAGAACACATACTTGGCTGTTAACCCCCATAGAAGTGAAAGGAGGATTCTGGGAGTCGCAGTTTCAGAACAGCTGGAGTGCCGGAGGTTGCGGATCCCTGCCCTATCCTGTGGGTAGGGGGTAAGTTGTTGTCATGGGACGACCCGTTTCAGGGCGCATTCACATCACTGTTTGGTTTTTGCCATTCTTCTGATCCATTATTTTGAGCGTCAGTTGTGCTCAGTTAGCATAAGTTTGCACTAAAATAACTGACAACCGTCTTTTTGAGCACCAGTTATTCTCAGCTTGCATCCGTTCTGTCAGACATCAGTTATTTTAGAAGAGAGAAAAAGTCAGATCTCTGACAGAATTTACAAAAACGGATGCTCAAAATAATGGATCCATTTAAAAAAGTTTATGTTTCTCTGATGGATCAGAAGAGTGGAAAACAAAACGGTGATGTGAATGCGCCCTCAGTTCGTTTTCACACAATGCGGGCCGGACGCCTCATCTCTACAGATGGAAGTTCATATGCTAGGGCTGTGATCGCTAACCGCCGGCACTCCAGCTGTGGTAAAACTACAACTCCCAGAATCCTCCTTATACTTCTATGGAAGTTACAATAACAACTGTTTAAGTGTGCATGCTGGGAGTTGTAGTTTCACGGCAGCTGGAGTCCTGGAGGGTGCTGATGCTGGTAGCAAATACAATATAAATGTCATCCACATGGTGCGGAAAAAATCTGGTGTGGAAATCGACTTGCGGTGCAGATTTTAAATCTATAGCATGTCATCTTATGCTGCGGATTTCCCCATCTGTAATGTATAAGGTAAACTCTGACAAACCCACCCCTGTGAAGCTATACTTTTCGGATCCCCTGTTCTAAATTCCCCAATTGTTAAACCCAGAGGTATCCAAGATAGACTGCACAAGCCTTCAATACAGGTCCCCTCCCCCACAATAATAATAAAATAAAAAAACGGAGACAGCATATCTACAGTATAATGCCTCATTCACACATCAGTGATCACCGCCATGAGCCAAAACCAGGAGCAGGTCTCTCCCTTATGCTGGGTTCACACCTGAGCGTTTTACAGCGCGTTCAAACGCGCTGTAAAACGCTGAACACATGAAAACCAATGCTTCCCTATGGCCCTGGTTCACACTTGAGCGTTTTACAGCGTGTTTGAACGCGCTGAAAAACGCCCTACGCTCAAAAAAGTTCTTGAGCTTCTTTGGGGCGTTTTGTCGCGCGTTCCCGTACATAGACTTTCAGGAACGTGCAACAATGGGCGTTCGCTTGTCTCTCTATGCGCGATTGTAAACGCCCGTACAATCGCGCATACAGAGCGCTCCTTTCAGAACGCTCAGGTGTGAACCCAGGGTTATACCTTATGTCTGTGGAGGCTCCAATCCTGGGTTTGGCTCACTGATGGAAAGACTATTTTGCCGCAATCTGCGACTTATCCGCACTCACGCCAAGCCTAAAAAAATAAGTAAAATAAAAACGTGACGTGGGCGAGGAAGGGGGCCAGGCCAGTGTCATTCATCATTTTCTACGTCTGTTTTAGGTGTAGAAAATGTTCTAAATCTACAAGGCAAGGAAGCTGGCGCAGATTTAGACGCGCCAACACGGGGTTATTAAGACGGAGGTCTAAAAAGGCAGTCTTAATAAATGACCCCCTATGTCTTTATTGGTTGGACTCTTTTACTTTCCCTTTCAATCACCCAGACCACCATCATGACTGCTCCTGATCACAACTTATCTTGAATACAATCGCCCCATCCTGCTGCTACCCCTCAGACAGTTCCACCCCCAAAGTATTATTACCTCAGACAGTCTGTTAAGACAGATCATTGGGTCCACAGACGAACTTTGATTTGGTCATAAATTGGCTTATTGACTTATTCCACAAATTAAAATAAAATGTGTTCATTATTAAGGTGCATTCACATGACCGTATGAATGAAATACGGATGACTTCCTTGCTGCATCTGTTTTTCCTTTGCTGATCCATTGTAATAATGCCTATCCTTCAAATTTTTAACAACGTGTTCCCTACTCAACAGCGGGCACGCAGCGTCACAACACGTTTATGTATACAGTGGGATGCGAAAGTTTGGGCAACCTTGTTAATCGTCATGATTTTCCTGTATAAATCGTTGGTTGTTACGATAAAAAATGTCAGTTAAATATATCATATAGGAGACACACACAGTGATATTTGAGAAGTGAAATGAAGTTTATTGGATTTACAGAAAGTGTGCTATAATTGTTTAAACAAAATTAGGCAGGTGCATAAATGTGGGCACTGTTGTCATTTTATTAATTATTAGAACTCAAATTAGCTTGGTAAGCTCAGTGAGCCCTGACCTACATACACAGGTGAATCCAATTATGAGAAAGAGTATTTAAGAGGATCAATTGTAAGTTTCCCTCCTCTTTTAATTTTCTCTGAAGAGTAGCAACATGGGGGTCTCAAAACAACTCCCAAATGACGTAAAGACAAAGATTGTTCACCACCATGGTTTAGGGGAAGGATACAGAAAGCTGTCTCGGAGATTTCAGCTGTCTGTTTCCACAGTTAGGAACATATCGAGGAAATGGAAGACCACAGGTTCAGTTCAAGTTAAGGCTTGAAGTGGCAGACCAAGAAAAATCTCGGATAGACAGAAGCGACGAATGGTGAGAACAGTCAGAGTCAACCCACAGACCAGCACCAAAGACCTACAACATCATCTTGCTGCAGATGGAGTCACTGTGCATCGTTCAACCATTCGGCGCACTTTACACAAGGAGATGCTGTATGCGAGAGTGATGCAGAGGAAGCCTTTTCTCTGCCCACAGCACAAAAAGTGCCGCTTGAGGTGGGCTAAAGCACATTTGGACAAGCCAGCTTCATTTTGGAATAAGGTGCTGTGGACTTATGAAACTAAAATTGAGTTATTTGGCCATAACAAGGGGCGTTATGTATGAAGGAAAAAGAACACAGCATTCCAAGAAAAACACCTGCTACCTACAGTAAAATATGGTGGTGGTTCCATCATGCTGTGGGGCCAGTGCAGGGACTGGGAATCTTGTCAAAGTTGAGGGACGGATGGATTCCACTCAGTATCAGCAGATTCTGGAGACCAATGTCCAGGAATCAGTGACAAAGCTGAAGCTGCACCGGGCTGGATCTTTCAACAAGACAACGACCCTAAACACTGCTCAAAATCCACTAAGGCATTTATGCAGAGGAACAAGTACAACGTTCTAGAATGGGCATCTCAGTCCCCAGACCTGAATATAATTGAAAATCTGTGGTGTGACTTAAAGAGAGCTGTCCATGCTCGGAAGCCAATTTATACACTGCTGTTATTAACCTTCTAATCCAAGGATGTTCCGCTAACTTAAACTCAAATAAGGCACTTAATGCTGAAATCTGGATTTTTAAAGTGCTGTGTCTAAGTTTTTGGTTCCATCCTTCCTGTAGGAAATCTAATACTAGCGGGATGTCAGGAGCTTCTAGCACATCCACAGGTTCTTGGCAAATCTGAAAAAGGTCTTCCAAACCCTAAGGTAGATCTTCGAAGTGACCTCCTTCCGACTGGCCAAGAGAGTGTTAACTACATCCTCGGAGAGACCTCTTTTCTTTAAAATCTCCCTCTCAATAACCAGGCAGTCAGGTGCAGATTCTTCACTTCTGGGGGAAAAACTGGACCCTGGGACAGAAGCTCCTGAGACTCTGGAAACACCCATGGTGTTGCTATCGACATCTTGCGGAGCCAGGAAAACCACACCCAAAAGGGAGCTATAACTATTACCGTGGCCTCCTCCTCTTGGATTTTCTTGAGGACTCTTGGTAGCATTTTTAGTGGGGAAAGGCATACAGAAGGCCCTGCCTCCAAGATTGAGCCAGTGCATCCACAGCTCTCGGATGCTTCACCGGAGAAAGGGAAAAGAAGACTTCTACTGTCCTGTTTGCCTTGGTGGCAAAGAGATCTATCTGGAGTAGCCCATAATGCTGCCACCTGATTGAAAACCTCCTGATCTAAGGACCACTCTCCCTGGAATAGTTGATGACGATTGAGGAAGTCCTCTTTCACATTGTCTGAACCCCTTAGATGTAATGCATAAAGAGATAATAGAGAAGCTTCTGCTAGGCTGAAAATCTGATGGGAGAGAGACATTAGGCTACAAGCTCTTGTACCTCCCTGCCAGTTAATATAGGCCATTGCTGTTGTGTTGTCTGAATAGACTCTTACATTCCTGCCTCTGATGGTGGGGAGACTCTGTATTAAGGCTATCCTGATTGCATCCTATTCCCTGAAATTGTGTGAATGGGACAGAGATTTGCTGTCTCAAATCCCCTGTAATAGCAGGGACCCCACAAGGGCTCCCCAACCGGATGGGCTCGCATCTGTCGTTAAGGGGAGAGCCGCCTCCCTGGTCCAAGGAACTCCTCTTTCTAGATTTTTCAGATCTATCCACCACCAAGGACTTATGGGAACTGGAGTCTAAAATCATTCCTAGAAAACTGCATCTCTGGCCTGGGCATAAGCTGGATTTTTCTAGGTTTATCTCCCATCCCAGCTTCTCTAGAACTTCTCTCATCCGTATTTCATTCATACGGTCATGTGAATGCACCTTAATAATGAACACATCCTCAACCAGGCTATCTGACCTTGAAACCTTGAAGAATTTGGCTTAACCGGGCCACCAGCAGAAAATAGTCTAGGTAAGGTATAATGATGATCTCCTTCTCTCTGACGTGAGCTATAATTTCTGAAACGATCTTTGTGAAAACCCTCAGAGCTTGAGCGAGTCCGAAGGGTAATGCTTGGAATTGAAGATGTAGAATCTCCCTTTTTAACCGAACTTCTACCCTCAGGAACCTCTGGGGCTGGGATAAATGGGGACATGATAGTACGCATCCATCAGGTCTACTGTGGCCATAAAGCAAAACGGGAAGAGATTGTTTACTGCTGACTTGATGGACTCCATACAAGATCTCTCGTACTGCAGAAATTAGTTCAAACACGTCAAGTTTATTATAGTCCGAAATGAGCCATTTGGTTTTTTGACCAGAAAAAGAGTTGAATAAAACCCCTCTGTCAATTCCTGCTCTGGGACTCTTACTAACACCCTTTTTCAGGGAAAAAACTTCTGCGACGATAGCAGATTGTTTTGCGGGATCTGAACGGTAATCTGTAATTACAACTCTCCCTACTGAAAAGCTCTCAAATTTTAATTTTAGGCCCTCCCCTATCACAGAATGTATCCAAGGGCTGTTGGAGATCTTCTGCCACTGAGGTGCAAAAAGAGACAGACTACCTCCGACAGGTGCTCTGGCGTCACTGGGACTGCTTTTTTGTGGTGTCTGACTCGGAAAAAAAAATCCCTTACTTTTTTTTATTTGGACCTGCAAATTGTTTTGCTCTTCCTTTGCCCCTAAAGCTCCCCTTATTAAATCTGGGATGGAAAGACTTCCTGGGTGCCTGACTAACAGAGAGAAAGTCCTTCTGTTTGAGGCCTTTTCTAGTAAGTCGTCCAGGACAGGCCCAAACAAAAACTCTCCTTGACAAGGGATAGCACAAAGTTTTTCCTTGGAACTAGCATCCCCATTCCAGCTTTTCAATCAAATAGCCCGCCAGGCAGAGTTAGATAAGGCGTAAGCCCTAGCAGAAAATCTTAAGGTATCCACAGAAGATTCAGCTAAGAAATCCAAGGCATTACTTATAACAGGAAAGGAAGACAATAACTGCCCCCTGGGGTACCCCCTTTAATGTGAGCCTCTAACTCCCCCATCCACACTTTTGGTGATCTGGCAACAGACGTAGCGGCAATAGCAGGTTTAAAAGCCGCCGCACAGGCTTCACAATTTTTCTTTAAATAAACCTCTGCTCTCCTATTTTTGCTACTGGGGCATCAAGCTTTGGGGCCCTATCCCAGGGGGCAGACAACTTCCGCTTCATCAAAGAAGGGACGAAAAACGTACCATCCGGCCTTTTGGATTCTCTGGCAATCACATCTTGAATGTTCTTAAGCCCAAACATCTTCCTCTTCTTGGGAGCTAACCCTTCAAACAGAGTCCTGGACTGAATGCTGTGGCCTCTGATCGTCCAACCCCATAGTCGCCCGAACCGCCTTTACTAGGGAATTAGTATTTTCCACATGAAAAAGTGGTCTCCCAGCAGCCTCGTCCTCAGAAGACTAATCTGTTGAACCACTCTCTCCTTCTTCCAGACCAGAAAGTATCTCACAATCGCTGGAGGGGGATTCTTTTGCAGCAGCTGTGGAAGTACTGGGGCGGTGCTTTTTCAGACCGCTAACAGACTCCCTGACCTCTTCACGTATCATCTGTTTTATGCTACCCATAAAAGATGGAGCTTCCTTTTCCATTAATTTGCTGATACACCCCTGACATAGGGGTTTTGCCCAGGCAGAAAGAAGCTACTTCTTACACACACCACATCCCTTCTCCTTTACTCTGGAAGTCTTCCTAGAAGACTCCTTTAAAACCTAGGCAACAGAAAATGACCCCGTAAGCATCAAGATAAATAATATATGCTGGGGTATAACCCCTCTTTCCCCACGTGGTACCGATGTATCATTGATGGTCTCAGTGGGATCAACACGTTAAGCCTGCTCCATGTTTCATACAGCAAACAGCCTGAATAGAAGAATTGCCACGCGTCTTCACCCAGCATGACAGTGAGCCAGCTGGGCTTTTCTCCTCGGTGTGTGCTAGCCGGATACCTCCCCTTCCAGTCCACAGCGTTAGCTTCCTCCCACCGCCGCAACACGGAAGTACCTGCAAATCATCGCGCAGGCCATCGGCCGAACATGCGAACGCGGCCGCAGAGGTTCGCAGGAGCCCAGGAAGACCAAGACCCTCCCAGGAACTGGGAAGGAGGACAGAAGGGGTAAGGACAGAGAAGGGAGCCCAGACTTCTGCAGCTGCTCCTAAAGGAGACTTACGCCGCACAGGGTAACCCTCCACACACTATTTTTACAGCTGGGGCCCCTCAGCTCTTTCCTTGATATCTAGCGGATCTGATTCGCTCCTGCCCCTTAGGACAGGAAACAGAACTGGAGATAGAGGGGATGATCCCTCCTTTAAAAGGCGGTTCTGTTTCCTGTCCTGAGGAGGAGAAGGTGGGCTCTCTAGGGGTGCTGTCATAGGCGATAAAGAAAAAGTATTAGCTCCTCCTCTCAGCTATATCCTTCCTGCAGACACTGAGCTAATCAGTTTGTACAAAAGCAGTAGGAGCAGCCAGGAGAAGCCAACAGAAAACAACAAAAAGGAAGAAAACCGGAGATAGGTCATCATCAAGAACCAGAAGGACCCATCTAGGAGAACCAGCAATGTACATACAGGGTGGGAGCTGTGTCCCCCAATGAACTCAGTGAGAAAAGTATTTTACAGGTAAGCACAAAAAATCTTATATTCTCTCTCATAATGAGGGACACAGAAGACCATGGGACGTTAAAGAGCAGTACCATTGGGGGGGAACAAGAACAGAACAAATCCAAGGCTAGTCATAAGGCCCCGCACAGAAATGCGGGGGAAAGACACACCAGGAACCCTGAAAAAGGACAGGAAGACCCATTCCCCGGAAGGCCAGCCAGAGAGAGGCTGAATACGCAGAGGCTCTGACTGGGCAAAAGAAAGAAGGGAATATAAGTCACGGCTTAGGAGACTTCAGAAGAAGTGGAGAGCACACAGAATATCCACAAGATGGACAAGAAGGAAGATAAGTCAGTCACAAGAAGCAACAGAGCAATTGCGGAAGATACAGGAGAGAAATACGTAGCCTGGATCCAGAACACTGCTAAGGAGTGATGCCCATGGATCAAAACCCCAGAAGAAAAAAAACTCTGTGGAATACGGATTCGAAGAAGACGAACTGAAAATGGCGTCAGGATATCAAGGGACAAAGAACTGCAGATGTGACAAAACTTGCCCCCCATGGGGAAGAAGTAGGGATGCCCGAAGGCAAGGGCCCCACACACCATATTGGACGAACAAGTCAGGACTAGAGAACCTGGAAGTCAGGCATGAGAATGGCCCACAAGAAAAAAATCTTGAGGGAGTGAAGAAACCCAAAGGGAACCAACCCAAAACTGACAAAAAAAAAATTGGGGAGTAACCTAACAGGGAAAGAGTATCCGCTGGGGACATAAATTTCCCCTTCAGACCTATGGCCAAGGGGGTTTCTTCATAAGAATGTTCCCCTTAGGAAAACGCCAATGTGGTAAGCAGAGGCATGTAGAGGAGGACCTTAAATTCCAGAACAAGAGAGAGGAGAGAAGCCGTCTGATACTCCATGGAAGGCTGCCTGAACTAGCAGACCTAATCGTAAGCTGCAGACAGGAACCAGAGATAGGAAAAATACTGCGCCAGGAAGGGTGTGTGGACCCCGAACGCCACAAAGCCCCAGAAAAAAATGGTAACAGAACCAACAGCACCCACCAAGCACCCCACAGCAGAAAGGGGGCATACAAGAACCCAATGGCTATGAACACTGGCCGAGCAGGCCGCAACAGTATGTGGGGGAACCGGAGTAGCCAGAATATCTATGGGCAGCACAAAGACTGCCTCACAGGGGGGGGGGGACGATAGCAACAACTATAGCCTCTATCGTCAGAGGAGAGACTCCACCTGAAAATGAGGACAACAGCAATAGCTACCAAGAATTGGCGCTAGTGCAACACTCCACCTAAGAAGCAAGAAAACTGGCAATCAGAGCAGATGTTCCATCTACGGAAGGAGTGTGGACGCCAGGCATGCCAATGACAATTAACCAAATGAGATTTCCCCTCACAAGGACTCAAGGCAGGAGGAAAGGTATGAGGTATGCCAACGGCCTGTTAGAGCTACAGGCCGACCTGGAAGACCAAGGCTGCCACATAGGCGCTAGACACCAATCCAAACTTGACTAGCCTGAGTACCTGAGGAAGGGGGTAGTGTGAAGCAGTCACAGTATCCAGCAGTAGTGCCAAAATACCACCTATGATGGGGGATAAGGCGATTGTAGGTACAGTGTCTAGCCAATAGGCCACCCAAGGAACCGGATAGCATGTGACAAGGAACAAATGAGAGAAGTCGCGGTAGATAATGTTGAAGCAATTACTGCACCCAAGAAAGACCGATTATGTAATAGGAGGAACAGTTTTCAGTGGTAGAGGAATTACTCTGCTAAAGGAAAGAAGGGAATCGAAAAGATGTACAGGGTCTACAGTATGTTACTGTGGTACAACTAAACCACCTATATAAGGTGGAAAACCAACAGGACAGATGATATCCAGCATTAGTGCAATCACTCCACCTGCTTAGGGAGCAATGCAACAGGACGTATAGTATCCGGTCTAAGGAAGAAGGGTAAGGCGATAGTCTGTACAGGATCCAGAGGCAGTGCAATTACTCTATAGAAGTAGGGTAATGCTACAGAATGTACAGTATCCAGAGCAAGTGCAAATACTCCCACTACGGAAGAAGGGTAACGCTACCGGATGCACGGTATCTAATGGTGGTGCAAATATTCCGCCGATGGAAAGAGGGCAATGCTACCAGACGTATAGGAACCAATGGGATGTAAACAGGCCACGGCAGAAGATTACTCTGTCCATGGAAAGAGGACAATGCTACAGGCTGTACAGTACCCAGTGGAAGTGCAATTACTCCGTCTAAGGAAGAAGGGCAATGCTACAAGCCGTACAGAACCCAGTGGGGGTGCAATTACTCCTCCTACGGAAGGAGGGTAATGGCACAGGCTGTACAGTATCCAGTGGTAGTGCTATTACGCTGCCTATGGATAGAGCAGAATGCAATGGGCTGTACAGTATCCAGTGGTAGAGCAAGTACACCGCCTAGGAAGGAGGGTGGTGCTACAGGCTGTATGGTATTCAGTGCAAGGGCAATTACTTTGTCTATGCTACAGGCTGTATAGCCTTTTAAAGGCTTCCGTTTTGCATTCCAACATAATGCAAGTCTATAGGCAGCAAAACGGATCCGTCCTTCTGTCTTATGGATTCCGTTATTTTCAGTTATAACCATGTTATAACAGAAAGCCATAACGGACTCCATAACGCTAGTGTGAACCCACCCTAAAATTGTTAATTTTGGGTGCAGTGGCCGGAGACAGTTTGTCAGACGACCCCCAAACACTGAATTCAAGCCACAGTACACAGTGAAGACGGTGAAGCATTGTGGCGCAAGCATCATGATATGGGGATGTTTCTCATACTAAGGTGTTCGGCCTATTTATCGCATACCAGGGATCATGGGTCAGTTTGAATACATCAGAATACTTGAAGAGGTCATGCTGCCTTATGCTGAAGAGGAAATGCCCTTGGTTCCAACAAGACGACGACCCCAAACACACCAGTAAACGTGCAACATCTTGGTTCCAGACCAATAAGATTGACGTTATGGAGCGGCCAGCCCAATCCCCGGATGTTAATCCAATAGAAAACTTGTGGAGTGACATCAAAAATGCAGTTTTTGGGGCAAAACCAAGAAATAGAGAAGAACTGTGGAATGTAGTCCAATCATCCTGGGCTGGAATACCTGTTCACAGGGGCCAGAAGTTGGTGACTCCATACAACACAGATGTACAGCAGTTCTCTGAAACAGCGGTTATACAACTAAATATTAGTTAAGGGATTCAAAAGAAAGCAAAATCTTCAAACATTTTTCAGTTTAAATAGTGAATGTTTGATTTTGTAAAGAAGAATACAAAACACTGCTATTTTTTTTGAACACCACAAATTTGATATATCTTTCTTCATGTTTTGATTTGGAATAGAATGTGTCGTGTTCCCAATGCATCTGTGTGCATGGAAATAAAAGCTATTAGAAGGATTTTGAGCTTTATTCACTTTTTCAAACACACTGCTATTATTTTGAACACAATTGTATGTATCCAGCGGTAGGGTAAAGAAATTCTGCCAACAGAATGGTGTGGGAACTAGGTCCAGATAGTTCCAAGGGTTAATAATATAAATATATAGTTTTGTTTTTACACATACAGCTCAATTATAACTAAACAGAGCTAGGGGAACTGAACCCACATCCGCCTGTACTAATGACCAGCACTGTAAGCCTCAGCAGAGCCCAGGAAGCACTTTCCTCAGCCCTGTAGCTGTAGTACTGAGGCAAGGAAGAGGTTAAGTAGCAGGCAGGGGCGGAGCTTAATGGGCAGCTGGTGGGGTGAAGGCGTAGGCGCAAAATTTTAGAGATCTGAAAATACAGATCCCTCCCCCCGAAACACGCTGGGAGATGCGGCCTAGTAGACCGCAGAGCCAGGGCGGCGATGTAGGGAGCGAGCGGAGTGCACTGGGAAACAAGGAGGCTGGGAGCGGGTGTACCGATGCCCAGAGTAGAAAAGCGGCAGCTGTCCATGGAGACATGACCGCCACGACTAGCTCACAGGGCATGGATGGGGCCAGGGACCGGAGGTGGGACCGAGGTGTTGAGTCACCAGATACAGGGGCCAAGGTCTAGGAGAAACATATATTCCTGTGTTCACTTAGAAAACATAAGAGAAGGGGGCTCGGGAACAGTGGGGGCCAGCAGGGGAGGTAGGTAATATACCTACCCAGACGATTTCTGACCACCCCAATTCCAGCAAATTGGTATTTGCTGATCTCCGGTGCGAGCACCCTCATCCGAAAAAGCTTTGCCTATCATGTCTTTTGCATATAGTGAGGAAAGAGCGAGAGAGATCGTGTCAGAAGTTACCACCAGTACGGAGTTCCTGAAGACACCACCTGCTGAATTACGCAGTAAGGATTGGGAGAAGGAATCGAGAAAGCTGGTGGCGTGGGAACTACATGCAGCAACATTAGCTGAGTATTGTAGACACCAGAGAATACCACGCGGCTTGAGGGTTAATTTGAGACCCACTTTTTTCTGCGACGACTTGCAGTATTGCACTCAATTTGCAAATATACTCAACAAGTGTTCCCATGATTTAATGATACTTACCATAGAAAATTTGAACACATCTATTGCTGATACTAAGATCCATATTCTATCTATTGAACAGCAATTGCAGGATTCTCTCACTGCTGAAGATTTGAGATCTTTGAAACAGAAGATCGATAAAAAAATTGCAGTGATCTGAAAAAGGACATTGAAGCTACCAAGCGAAAGAAATATATGCGTGATTTGGAGGACTACCAGAGTAAAAAGGTATATAAATGGCAAGACTCGCTGGGTACTGCTAGTCCAATGACAAGACGCTTTGCACGCCGAACAGGCTCTCAATCATCAGGATCTGGCAGAGATTATTCCACCGGTGTACGCCCCCCGGCGCCTTTTTTAGGACAGAGACGCCGAAAAGGAAAAATACAAGGAGAGCTGGACGGCACTACAGGAGAAACGCAAGTGTCAATGACCACGAGGTCCCAGGTATAAACGAGACTTTGGTATATAACATATCATCTAAAAATCGGACTCCTATTCAGGTGCAATTGTTGGAGAAAGGTTTATCCTTTAGTCCAATTGAATCATTTGACACTTTTCAGTTTGATATGGACTGTCGCCGATTTTTTAGAAGTGTGAGATTGAAAGCCCATTTTGCAGCGGGGGATGTGTCAGCCTCTGTGATCAATGCACCTGTATGCGATGGTTTAACATTAAGCCAATTTGGCCTGAGATTGAAAAGTCATTTTCAACCTCCTAAAACACAACATCCTGCAGAGGCTTACATATCTTTAGTGCAAAGGGACTTTAATGTTATTTTGGCAGATATACAACATGATGGTTTAACTGTAGCACCTAATTTATCAAAGGAAGAGAGACAGGCATTACGCACTATATTGGATGACAAATCTGTAATTTTTAAGCCAGCAGATAAAGGTGGCTCTCTAGTTATGCTGGATAGAGAGTATTACATCTCAGAAATTTTGACAACTTTCTGACATAGACACTTATCAACCCTTAAATAGAGACCCTGTTTATGATATTAAACATAAGTTAGGGCTCTTTCACACCTGCGTTCTTTTCTTCCGGCATAGAGTTCCGTCGTCGGGGCTCTATGCCGGAAGAATCCTGATCAGTTTTATCCTAATGCATTGTGAATGGAGAGAAATCCGTTCAGGATGCATCAGGATGTCTTCAGTTCCGGACCGGAACGTTTTTGGGCCGGAAAAAATACTGCAGCATGCTGCGCTTTTTGCTCCGGCCAAAAATCCTGAAGACTTGCCGCAAGGCCGGATCCGGAATTAATGCCCATTGAAAGGCATTGATCCGGATCCGGCCTTAAGCTAAACGTCGTTTCGGCGCATTGCTGGATCCGAGGTTTAGCTTTTTCTGAATGGTTACCATGGCTGTCGGGACGCTAAAGTCCTGGCAGCCATGGTAAAGTGTAGTGGGGAGCGGGGGAGCAGTATACTTACCGTCCGTGCGGCTCCCGGGGCGCTCCAGAGTGACGTCAGGGCGCCCCACGCGCATGGATGACGTGATCGCATGGCACATCATCCATGCGCACGTGGGGCGCTCTGACGTCATTCTGGAGCGCCCCGGGAGCCGCACGGACTGTAAGTATACCGCTCCCCTGCTCCTACTATGGCAACCAGGACTTTAATAGCGTCCTGGCTGCCATAGTAACACTGAAAGCATTTTGAAGACGGCTCAGTCTTCAAATGCTTTCAGTACACTTGCGTTTTTCCGGATCCGGCGTGTAATTCCGGCAAGTGGAGTACGCGCCGGATCCGGACAACGCAAGTGTGAAAGGGCCCTAAACCACTATTGTTCATACACATAAAGAATCGGGTCTGCTTGATGAAAAATTGTGTCAATTTCTGATAAATCAACATCCGGTCACACCAGTCCTGTATACGTTGCCTAAAATTCACAAATGTATGACAGCCCCCCCGGGACGGCCCATTGTTGCGTCAAATGACTCCATTTTGTCTGCACCAGCCATGTTGATTTAAAAAGTACTCACCCCATTAACAAAAAAAATGCCATCATTTGTATTAGACACCAACCAATTCTTGTCAGATATCAGAGATTTACGTCTTGAGGTAATACATGATTGTATGTATAATGGATTTTTGCATATAAAATTCTCCTCAAGCCACGACATATAACTATTTGCGTATGGCGGTGCGGCATGCGGTAGAAGATTTGTTGGTAACATCTATTGAGCACACAAAAGGTCTTACTGCTGTAGAATGGATCCCGGAATCGTCAGAATACTCTGTTCAAGAGAAACATTTTTTTCTACAATTATTGGAATTGATTTTACAAGAAAATTATTTTTTGTTCCAGGATACATTCTTTCAGCAGAAGCGGGGTACCGCGATGGGCTCGCATGCCGCACCGCCATACGCAAATAGTTATATGTCGTGGCTTGAGGAGAATTTTATATACAAAAATCCATTATACATACAATCATGTATTGTTTGGCGTTGTTTTATAGACGACATTTTTTGCGTATGGGGAGGCGGCTTCGAGTCCCTTGAACAATTCACCCAGTATATAAACAATATATGGCCCGAGTTATGCTTTACAGTGCAGCATGACCATGACAAGATTCATTTTTTAGACACTTTAGTGATAAGGGGTCATGACAATTGTGTGCAGACTGATTTATACATAAAAAAACCCAGACAAGAACAGTTTGTTACATTACTCCAGTAACCATTCACCTTCTGTGAAGAGGTCTTTACCCTCCTCACAGTTTAAGCGTATCAAGAGGATTGTGTCAGATCCATCAGTGAGGGAGGTCAGATTCAATGAGATGGCCAAAAAATTCTCTTTAAGGGGATATCCTAAACCCCTATTAGATTCTGAGATAAAAAAAAATGTAAGATGGAGACATTCAAGCCCCAAACTGATAATAAACGGTTACCGTTTATTGTCAAATATCATCCCTGGATTAATACGTTTCGCCATGTGGTCAATAAACATTGGGGGATTATGCGCACAGCTTATCCGGATGTTGCCGAATTCCACGATATCCCTATGATTTGCTACAAGAGAACTAGGAATATTAGAGATACTATAGTGAAAGCGGACATAGGTGGTACTACTAGCATGTCCCGTCAACTCTTTCTTTCCACACCTAGAAGAGGCACTTTCCCCTGTTTGCAGTGTGGTCACTGTTTTGCGGTAATTAAGGGTGAATCCTTTTTCCATCCACATACTGGTAAGAAATTTCCAGTAAAAGGTTTTTTCACCTGCGATAGCAACTTTGTTGTGTACCTGTCAAAATGCCCTTGTGGCTTGTTGTACATTGGCGAGACATCTGTCAGAATGAAGGATAGGTTTAGTAACCATAAATCGACCATACGCAAGAAAAATCTGCTACTGCCTATTCCCCTTCATTTTGACAGATGTGCTCACAAGGTTTCACAATTAAGATTTCAAATAATTGAGCAGGTGCTCCCACCGCGCAGAGGGGGCAATAGGTTGCTATTACTGAAAAAAACGTGAAAGTTTTCGGATTCATACCCTGCAGACCATTGAACCAAAAGGGTTAAATCGAGAATATGATTTGAGTGCATTCCTGTAAGATCAACATTTTTTTTTTACTCCAATCGACAATTATTGTCATTGTATTTTAATGTACAATATGTATTTTGTATTTATTCAGTCACAGAAAAAAACTGAAGCAAATGAAAAAAGCAGCAAGATTCAATATCTTTATATAGCCTGTGGGTTATTTATTTCTCAGGGTGATTATTATTTTTTGTTATATTCTTATTGTATTCATTATTTTTTTTGTATCCCATGCAAGCCGTTAATTTCTCTTTTCTGTGAAATCCTTGAAGATGCAATTGTATCATATGCTGCATAGTACTTTGTTGCACTTCATGATTTGTGTATCTCTGTTTCTATGGTGATGTGACTTCATCACGTTTTGACGCCAACGTGGGCGGGCTATTTAAATGTGTTTCATGCAATGATTTACTATGCTTGACAAAGGCTCATACCGGAGCCGAAACACGTGTCGCATCTGCGTGGTTTCCTCCATGCTAAAATAAAAAGTGAAGATTCTACCAGTGAAGTGCCGGTCTTCTGTTCTACATTGTAAGTGGGCTTTTCATACCCTGGAAGCGAGCACCACGATTCTGCAAGAGGAGTGCCGACTGTTTTTCCTTTTTGCTAATTCCAGCAGTGTCACCTTCCGCAGTGTGCTGCCCCTTGGGGTGGGGACTTCCAGAAGTAGTAGCCAAGGTGACACTAGCTGGCGGGTAACAGCGGATTCGAGATACACTGTTCCTCCTTGTCATCCAGATGTGGGGAATGAGCAGCAGGCTTGAGGACCCGCTGGTCTCCCCCCTCCAGTGTGGGGAAAAACAGGTGGTGGGAGCCCACCTGCAGCCTGAACAATAAAAAGTAAGACATTAGCAGACCTGCAGAAAATAAAATACAAAAAAGTCTGCCTCCTATGGACACCAAGCTAAAACTGATTAGCTCAGTGTCTGCAGGAGGAGCTAACACTTTTTTTTTGCTTAGTGTCACCTCCTAGTAGCAGCAGCTATACCCATGGTCTTCTGTGTCCCCCGATGATACGAGCGAGAAAACTATGTAGAGTTCCAGCTTCAGGCCCCAGCAAGCTGTCCTCAGTAGTTTAATAGACCTTGGCAATCTGAGAAGATTTTAGCAAAATATATGACTTGGGAAGGGGAGGTCCAAGCAGCAGAAACCAGTGCTCAGCAGGATGCCATGGGAGAAATGTCCAAATGGATAAACGATACCTATGAAGCAGTCAAAAAGGATCAGGTCTCCAATAAATGTAAGACACACAGGACAGAATAGTATAAGAAATGTCTTTTTATATAAACAGCTTCGTTATGATACAAGAGATAAAACAGCAGAGAACTTTATTAGACAAGTATTTGCGATGCAAGGCCTATCAATAGGGTTATAAGCAATTTCAAGGGAGTCCTTTTGTGGACCAGTTTCATGTCACTAAAATGTGTGTGTCCTGAAAACCACTTAATTGGCTGTAATCACTCAGGTGGCAATGTCACATTTCTCAAAAGCCCCCCCCCCCAACTAAACCAAAAAATTGGATTCAACAATTGCTCATTATATCCACAATGAGAACGACGCCGCCTTAGGGAGGTGTCTCACACTGCTTTTTGTGGCAGTGTGAGCCAAAGCCAGATGTGGACCCAGCAGGAAGGAGAAGACCTTCCTTTACATCTCATTCCCTTCCAACAGCTGTGTGTGATACCACCCTCAGAGCACGAGTATAAAAGACAGCTCCCGTCCTGACCTCCCAGCACTGCCGGGGTCGCATAGCATTATATTGATTTATGATGCTATGTAGCCCTTGCAGTTCTGGGATGTATTAGATGACACTGACATAATGCTGTCAGTGTTATCTAATACATTCCAGAACTGTAAGGGTTGCATAGCATCCTAAATCAATATAATGCTATGCGACCCCGGCAGTGCTGGGAGGTCAGGACGGGAGCTGTCTTATACTCACGCTGCGAGTCCGGAGTGTACTACCCGCTCGTCTGAAAGCAGCCTTAGCTACCTGCACACAATGTGGATTGCATGTATTTTTTCCCACGTGGACAAACTGCTGCACAATACAGTACCATCAAGTCTCATGTATAAATCCACAGCATGACCAATTGAGCAGAGGGTAAAATCTGTGGAAAACAGATACATATTGTGGTTTTTGGAGTGGAAATGCACAGATTCATGCAGATCTTCTCCACGTTTACCTGCACCCGGATGCTGGTACCCTTAGGCTGCTTTTAGACAGCTACAACACTTACAAATATACTGAACCAGACTTATGGCAATTACAAAGTTTGTGCAGGAGAGCCATGGAAGGCATTGCAGCTGTAAGATGCCAAAATACAACTCAAACCGTTCCATCACCTGAAACTTGCAGCGTTATTGGATGCTGTACCCAAAATTTAGGCTGGTCTCAGAAATATTCCACACACTTATTAGCCATCACTGCACACTCTCCTACTACAGGCTCAAAGTGTTACTCGTTTCGTTGTAATCTTTCATCAATTTTCAAGGCATCAGGCCAGTTTCAGAGATGTCCGTGTGATGGCCACATTTCCAGGACCAACCATTGTTTGGCTGTCCAGAACTCACTGCATCATTTGCGAAAGGGACAGCAGATCCATGGTTGGGCCCTATAGGAGTCACAGCATGAAAACACTTCAAACTGTGATTTCAGGTCAGATAAGCCATAGTTTTTCCAGGACCAGGCATGGTCATTTGAAACCGGCTTTCAAATGTGCACAGGCCCCAGGAGATAATTTTAAAATAAAAAATCCTGTAAAACCTAAGATTTAATAAATTAAAAGTTTAAAACAAAGCTGCTGCCTAGCTGTACTTTACGAGCATGTTCTTAAAAGGTACACAATCATGCCCCAGTTCTCCTATGGGTACAGCAAGGCCTGAGGAGCAGAACATCATTCAGGGATTCAGTTAGGGCCATAACACCCCATCAGTGATGCTTTTAGCGGTGCTTGGTCTACCTTTTAAGTGATGACTTATCAGGATAGGCCATCACTAGCTGAGCTGCAGGTGTTCGATACCCAGCACCGCTGCTCCGGCACCAGAAGCAGTCAGCTCCGTCAACTTTTCAAAGTCAATGGGGGGCAGCACTGCAGTGAAGAGCTCAGTCCACTACAAAGCTGACATAGGTGATTACTAGCTGATTTGCAGGGGTCTGGCACCCAGCACCCCTGCCAATCAGCTGTTGGGCAATATCTCCGGCACGAGAAGCAGTCAGCTATGTCATGGACTGAGCTCTTCACTGCAGTGCTGCCCCCCATTGACTTTCCACTTAAATGTGGAGAACCCCTTAAAAAGTATAAATAATTCAAATGCATTTCATCCTAATGTTCAATCTGTTAATTACTAAAGGTCTAGTGATACCCCTGGGTAGAAAGCAAAGAAAATGCTGAAGATGGCTGCCACCTCTGTAAGCATCCAGAATATATGCAATCATTCTAAGGGTCCATTCACACGTCCGTAGAATGGGTCCAGATCCATTCATTCTCTATAGGGCCGGAAGAGATGCGGACAGCACACAGTGTGCTGTCCGCATCCTTTTTTCTGGAGCGCGGCTCCCGATAAAATAGAACATGTTCTATTCTTGTCCGCAATTGTGGACAAGAATAGGCAGTTTTACGGGGGTGCTGGCTGGGTGTATTGCGGATCCGCAATACACTACAGACGTGCGAATAGACCCTAACAATCTGTACTATGTGAGGAATTTTACATTTAGGAATGCCTGGCAAAATATGCCATGTCACTGGGACACCATACCATTTCTGACCCACTGATCACAAGCGTTTCTCCACTGTTATTAGAAAATTGATACACCGGTACATAAATATCACCACATGACAACTTAGTGCAGATTATGTAAAAAAAAAAAAAAAAAGTTTAGTGTGTAAGTGCGGACTATGATCTCTGCTAAAGAGGCAGATGGGTTATAAAGGAGTTAGTCTTTTTTTGTTGCACTTTTTGCAGTAACTTCATCAAGTGCACGGTTTTTTCTGATGATGTAGGGATTGGAAAAGGTCTCTGTCTCTTCCAGTTCTCCCAGCTGAACAATACCAGAAACGCAGGGATCATGGTCCTTCAACATGTCTGGTAATCTGTGCGATTTACGTTCCAGGCGGCTTGAGCGTCTGACAGGGGTGAGAAATGTATAATTCTTGACGCTGGAGTCTCCTTCATTCATCTGTAAATTCATCATTCTGAAAAAAAAAACAAGGTAGTCGGGTATTAGATTGCTAATGCTGCCCCCACACTGATGACTAATGTTTGGGGTCCTCCCATTTGTCCCAACAGCAGATATCTATGGAAATGGTATCCAAAAGGCTGGATCCCCAACAAGCCCAACCATTTTGAGAAACAGTTTTGTTGCCTAAACTAAATAAAGCATTTAAAAAAAATAAAAAAAATATAGAACCATATAGTGAAACATGTTTTCCCCAATATGTTTATAGATTTTATTTATTTTTTATTGTATTTTCTGTACACATGTATGGGGGCATCCATCTTGGAGGAGCAGCCTCACTGACATCTAGACAAGCTTTGAGCCCTGTGCAAAGGTCATTGTGCAGGGAAGGGGAGTAGGCATTACCTTTCATTGTAACCCTGCCTGTGAAGATAATGAGATGACAACAAAAAAGTGATCTGTACAGAACAGGAATTATCAGCTTATTAGAAGGTTCAGCAGCCAGTGTGAAAACTGCTGGAATATTATAATTTTTTTAAAATATATATATATTTTAACAGAAATTAGAGACATCAACATGTTTAAAAATGGTTTCTCAGCCCATGTCACAGCAGACAAGTAGATGAGGTATAGTGATTTCACTTCCACCCAAGCCTCCATGTTCTGTCCTAGGGATCATGCACACGACCATTGCCCGCCCATGGCTGTATTGCAGCCCGCAATACACAGGAACCGGCCATGTGCACCCCGCATCACGGATGAAGACCCATTCACTTGAATGGGTCCACAATCGGGGAGATGCGGTGTGGAACGGAGGCACAGATCAGAAGCCCACAGACGCACTCCATGCACTACTTTTTTGCGGTGTGGCCCGCCGGATGCGGATTGCGGACCCCATTCAAGTGAATGGATCAACCATTCGCATGCAGCAGCCCCACGGTCGGTACAGGCCAGGACACAGTCGTGTGCATGATCCCTTACTGTGACAGGCTGACCCAGTCTTCCCTGTCCATTACAGCTATTCCTACAGACATCAGTTATATGTACCCACCTGAAAGAAGCAATCCAAGTCAGATCTGATTACATAAGAGCACAAGTTTAGGATTCAGTTACTTCTGGGACCCACATCCAGACAGACACTTATGGGATATCCTATGACTATGCCATTAAAGGAGCCCTCCTTAGAAACTTAAAGGGGAAGTTGTTTAAATCAACTTTTTATGTGAAACATTTTTTAAGACCGTTGCTGCTTGTAGCAGTACTTACATTGTTGTGCCTTTTCATAGGTAAATGCATTGATATCCAATTCATTCTAGTCAAGATGAATTTTCATTACCTTTAACCACCTCCGGACCGCCTAACGCAGATGTGCGGTCCGGAGGTGGCAGCCCTGTGCAGAGTCACGCATATATGCGTCATCTCGCGAGGGCCGGGATTTCCTGTGAACGCGCGCACTCACAGGAACGGAAGGTAAGCGAGTGGCTCTCCAGCCTGCCAGCGGCGATCGCTCGCTGGCAGGCTGGAGATCCGAATTTTTTAACCCCTAACAGGTATATTAGACGCTGTTTTGATAACAGCGTCTAATATACCTCTTACCTGGTCCTCTGGTGGTCCCTTTTGTTAGGATCGACCACCAGAGGACACAGGTAGGTCAGTAAAGTCGCACCAAACACTACACTACACTACATCCCCCCCCCGTCACTTATTAACCCTTTATGAACACCTGATCACCCATGATCACCCCATATAAACTCATTGATCAGCCCCCTGTCATTGATCAGCCCCCTGTCATTGATCAGCCCCCTGTCATTGATCAGCCCCCTGTCATTGATCAGCCCCCTGTCATTGATCAGCCCCCTGTCATTGATCAGCCCCCTGTCATTGATCAGCCCCCTGTCATTGATCAGCCCCCTGTCATTGATCAGCCCCCTGTCATTGATCAGCCCCCTGTCATTGATCAGCCCCCTGTCATTGATCAGCCCCCTGTCATTGATCAGCCCCCTGTCATTGATCAGCCCCCTGTCAGGCTCCGTTCAGACGTCCGTATGATTTTTACGGATCCACGGATAGGATCCGCAAAACACATGCGGACGTCTGAATGGAGCCTTACAGGGGGGTGATCAATGACAGGCGGGTGATCACCCATATACACTCCCTGATCACCCCCTGTCATTGATCACCCCCCCTGTAAGGCTCCATTCAGACGTCCACATGTGTTTTGTGGATCCGATCCATGTATCCATGGATCCGTAAAAATCATACGGACGTCTGAATGGAGCCTTACAGGGGGGGCTGATCAGTGACAGGGGGGTGATCAGGGAGTCTATATGGGTGATCACCCCCCTGTAAGGCTCCATTCAGACATTTTTTTGGCACAAGTTAGCGGAAATTTTTTGTTTGTTTTTGTTTTTTCTTACTAAGTCTCATATTCCACTAACTTGTGTCAAAAAATAAAATCTCACATGAACTCACCATACCCCTCACGGAATCCAAATGCGTAAACATTTTTAGACATTTATATTCCAGACTTCTTCTCACGCTTTAGGGCCCCCATTTCGGAAAGAAGACACCCCAAGGTATTCCGTGAGGGGCATATCGAGTCCATGAAAGATTGAAATTTTTGTCCTAAGTTAGCGGAAAGTGAGACTTTGTGAGAAAAAATAAATAAAAAAAATAAATAAAAAAAAAATCAATATCCGCTAACTTATGCAAAAAAAAAAAAAATTCCAGGAACTCGCCAGGCCCCTCATTGAATACCTTGGGGTGTCTTCTTTCCAAAGTGGGGTATTTATATTTTTAGGGGCCCGAAAGTGTGAGAAGAAGTCTGGGATCCAAATGTCTAAAAATGCCCTCCTAAAAGGAATTTGGGCCCCTTTGCGCATCTAGGCTGCAAAAAAGTGTCACACATCTGGTATCGCCGTACTCAGGAGAAGTCGGGGAATGTGTTTTGGGGTGTCATTTTACATATACCCATGCTGGGTGAGAAAAATATCTTGGTCAAATGCCAACTTTGTATAAAAAAAAAAAATTGGAAAAGTTGTCTTTTGCCAAGATATTTTTCTCACCCGGCATGGGTATATGTAAAATGACACCCCAAAACACATTCCCCAACTTCTCCCGAGTACGGCGATACCAGATGTGTGACACTTTTTTGCAGCCAAGGTGGGCAAAGGGGCACATATTCCAAAGTGCACCTTTCGGATTTCACCGGTCATTTTTTACACATTTTGATTGCAAAGTTCTTCTCACACATTTGGGCCCCTAAATTGCCAGGGCAGTATAACTACCCCACAAGTGACCCCATTTTGGAAAGAAGACACCCCAAGGTATTCCGTGAGGGGCATGGCGAGTTCCTAGAATTTTTTATTTTTTGTCGCAAGTTAGTGGAATATGAGACTTTGTAAGAAAAAAATAAAAATAAAAAATCATCATCATTTTCCGCTAACTTGTGACAAAAAATAAAAAGTTCTATGAACTCACTATGCCCATCAGCGAATACCTTAGGGTGTCTACTTTCCGAAATGGGGTCATTTGTGGGGTTTTTCTACTGTTTGGGCATTGTAGAACCTCAGGAAACATGACAGGTGCTCAGAAAGTCAGAGCTGCTTCAAAAGGCGGAAATTCTCATTTTTGTACCATAGTTTGTAAACGCTATAACTTTTACCCAAACCATTTTTTTTTTTGCCCAAATATTTTTTTTTTAATTAAAGACACGTAGAACTATAAATTTAGCGAAAAATGTATATATGGATGTCCTTTTTTTTTGCAAAATTTTACAGCTGAAAGTGAAAAATGTCATTTTTTTTGCAAAAAAATCGTTACATTTCGATTAATAACAAAAAAAGTTAAAATGTCAGCAGCAATAAAATACCACCAAATGAAAGCTCTATTAGTGAGAAGAAAAGGAGGTAAAATTCATTTGGGTGGTAAGTTGCATGACCGAGCGATAAACGGTGAAAGTAGTGTAGTGCCGAAGTGTAAAAAGTGCTCTGGTCATGAAGGGGGTTTCAGCTAGCGGGGCTGAAGTGGTTAAGAGCCATGCTCGACTATAATTACAATTCTGTATGTCTTGAGTAGGTCACACAAAAGGTTTCTACTCTTCAGTGTTATTCTTTTCATGAATGTACCAGTCTGAGAAGAATACTCTTTGTCTACTTTTAAATTTATGACAAGAGATAAAGATAAGCTCTATGCAGCTGGTGATAATTACCTATACAATTAGGCATTTATTAATGAAGCAAAATATATAATATGTATGTATTCATTTAATGAGCCTTAGTCCTTAGCATAAGACAATCAGTAGAACATATAATATATATTATACTGTTATATGTAATGAAGACAACATGTATCCAGTATATTAGATATATTTCTCATTAGGAGAATCTTTGTCTCTAAAAGAGTGTCTGTGAAGATGGGTGTTTTGTAACCATGAATCACATCTTTTGGTGTGACAAGAGGAGGTACTGATATCTCTGAAAAAACAAAGCCATTGAAGTTATTTATGATCCCTAAATAAACAAACAGTGTGAGGAACATTCAAAGAGACGCCTAGAGGTCTGTCTCTAATTGCTACAATGGTCAGAATTAATCCCTATAGCTTTGAATTAAAGCTTTTACCCTGGGTTCACACCTAAGCGTTCCTCAAACGCGCGTTTTAGTCGCGCGTTTTTTGTAATAGTAAACGCGCGTTTGTGTCATTGACTGCAGTGTCCTATGGCCACAAACGCGCGTCAAAACGCCCCAAAGAAGCTCAAGTACTTGTTTGAGCGTCGGGCGTTTTACAGCGCGTTCGTACGCGCTGTAAAACGCCCAGGTGTGAACCCTTCCCATAGGGAAGCATTGGTTTTCATGTCTTAAGCGTTTTACAGCGCGTAAAACGCTCAGGTGTGAACCCAGGGTTAAGGTAAAAATGTATAGAATACATTTTATTCAGACTTCCAGAAGTTAACCCTTTGTACTATGATGTAAATAGCTTACACAGCAGTGCCACCTAGGTATCAGTAGGTGACATTACAACAGTAGCAAAAGTGCATTCTGGGTAAGGTTACAATGTCACATTTTTTAGCAATGATCACACCCATCCGATTATGATTGGAAACTTCCAAACTAGGAAGGTGTGTCTAACTGATAAGTTTGTGATCATAAACCACACACAAAAAAGAGCAGACACACAAGAAAGAGGGGAGGAGAAAGAAGGCGACAAGTTGAGCTCTCTAGAGGTGCCTATCAGGATGAAAGCCATGGTTACATGAGCTATGATGGACCACCCAGCTTTCCTAGGAGCAGAAGTGAGATTTCTACTAGGACTTGGTAAGACACAGAAAATGATATTTCATTTTATTAAGACTAATTTGATAGTGTGGGTGAAAATATACCATCTAGATTGACGAATAACCAAATTACGTACCGGTAATTCCCTTTTCATGAATCCTCCATGACGGCATACCATGAGAGATGACCCGCCTCCAACCAGGTAGGGACAGGAAGTATAAGTTTGACTCTCCTCCGGCTCCTCCTCAGTGTCTTTCTGGATCGACAGCCTAGAGAGTGTTCTTTCGAATCTTTTTTTTTTGCACACCATCACACACACCATCACCTATGTGTAGGCCTATCATAATCTTATGAACGTCTAGATTTACATATATCCCTTTTTTTTTTTTTTTTTTTCGGGTGGGAAACCCCTATGCCGTCATGGAGGATTCATGAAAAGGGAATTACCGGTACGTAATTTGGTTTTTCCCTTTCATCCTCCATGACGGCATACCATGAGATATAACATATTAACAATTTTTAGGGGGGGATTATAGCTTGAAGGACTTTCCTCCCAAAGGCTAGATCCTGACCTGCCTTAACATTGATTCTATAATGTTTAATAAAAGTATTAGGGCTAGACCAGGTGGCTGCCCTACAAATTTGCTCTAAAGAAGCGTTTGCCCTCTCTGCCCAAGAGGCCGAAACCGATCTCGTAGAATGAGCTGTAAAGGCTTCAGGAGGTGATTTCCCTAGCGCTTTATACGAATCTGAGATCGCCGTCTTAATCCATCTTGAAATGGTATTTTTTGTCGCTCTCTGCCCTTTGTTTAAGCCAAGAAACTGAACAAACAAGGAATCCGTCTTTCTGAAAACCTTCGTGGCCTCTAAATATATAAGCACTGCTCTCCGCACGTCCAATTTATGAAACCTCTCCTCCCCTTCTGTTTTCGGGTCGTCGCAAAACGAGGGAACCAATATCTCTTCTTGCCTGTGAAAATTAGACACAACTTTGGGAAGGAAGGAGTTGTCTAACTTAAACTTAATTCTATCTGCAGAGATAACACAGAAAGGTTCATTAATTTTCAGGGCCTGGATTTCACTAACCCTGCGGGCTGATGTAATTGCTACTAAGAACAGGGTTTTAAGTGTTATATATTTTATAGAGACAGATGATAAAGGTTCAAAGGGGCTTTCTGTTAAACCTGATAGAACTAAATTAAGATCCCATGGTGGAGTCATAGCTTTCAATGAAGGTCTCAGTCTATCTGCCCCTTTAAGGAATCTGACAACCCAAGAATGATTTGCAATTTTTTCATCAAAAACTGCACTAAGGGCTGATACGTGAACCCTCAAAGTATTGGGACGAAGACCTTTCTCCAGCCCAGACTGTAAGAAACCTAGAATTGAAAGGACCGAAAAATTTTCAGGGGATACTTTTTCTTTTACACACCATGTATTAAAGGTTCTCCAAACCTTATTATAGATCTTAGAGGTTGTCTCCTTTCTACTGGCCGACATAGTATTGATGACGGGATCTGTCAAGCCTTTAGCTTTTAAGATCAACCTTTCAGGTTCCAAGCTGCCAAATGTAGCTTTTCCACCTCGGGATGGAGAAGGGGACCCTGCGACAACAAATCCTGATCCCAAGGAAGGATCCATGGACTTTGGATTGACATGACCTTCAAAAGAGGAAACCATGATTTT
The DNA here is from genome assembly GCF_014858855.1 of Bufo gargarizans. Lineage (NCBI taxonomy): Eukaryota > Metazoa > Chordata > Amphibia > Anura > Bufonidae > Bufo > Bufo gargarizans. The sequence goes on along the minus strand of NC_058082.1, from coordinate 51,838,538 downwards.
TTGGGCCATAAGGGAGCTATCAAAATAACATGGGCTTTGTCTTGCCTTATCTTCTTTATCACCCGAGACATTAGTTGTAGGGGGGGGGGAAGGCATAAGCTAGATGGAACCTCCATTTTATTGAAAAGGCATCTATGCCTTCGCTTTTGTCTCTTGGATTGAGGGAGAAGAAACGGTCTACTTTTGCATTTGTGGCTGAAGCAAAGAGGTCTATTTGGGGAACTCCCCACTTTTGGGTTATTTGGAGAAAAACTTCTTCCTTCAGACTCCACTCTGTTTGATATATCTTGACCCTGCTTAGGAAGTCTGCTTTCACATTTAAGCTTCCTTTTAAATGGACCGCTGAAAGGGATCTTATATTTCCTTCTGCCCAGGAAAAAATCTTTTCTGTTATTTGACTCAGACATAGGCTTCTTGTTCCGCCTTGATGGTTTAAATACGCTACCACTGTGGTGTTGTCTGATCTTATTTGGACATCCTTTCCCTCTATGTCTTGACTCGCCACTTTTATGGCCTCCCAAACTGCCATCAATTCTTTTTGGTTTGAGGACCAAGTTTTCTGGTGGTTTACCCAGGCCCCCTGGAAATAGTGATGAGAGTAATGCGCTCCCCACCCCCAAGGACTTGCATCTGTAGTGATGAAAACCTGCTCCTCCGTATTCCACGGAATTCCCTGGCGTAGGTGGCTTACTTGCTTCCACCACTGAAGACTCTGATTCACCGAAACAGGAACCAGAACTGTCTGTTCCAGAGAGCTCTGGCTTCTGTCCCAGCAGGCCAGCGTCCACTGCTGTAGAATTCGAGAGTGGAACTGAGCCCACTTTACTGCAGGGATGCAAGAAGTCAGGGTCCCTTGTAGTCTCATGGCTTCTCGTATCGAACAGGATGGATGACTCTGAAACCGTGAGACCTTTTCTACCACTCCAGAGACTTTTTGTTCTGTAAGAGACGTTTTTTGACGAGTGGTGTCCAGGGAGAGACCCAGGAAAACTATTTCCTGGGACGGGATTGGCTTTGATTTTTCCCAATTTATTAGCCATCCCGCCAGATACAGCGTCTGGCAGGTCACAAAGAGATTGTTCTCTAGTGACTGTTTTGACTCGCCTACTATCAGTAGGTCGTCTAAATACGGAATAATCAAGATATTCCTCCTTCTCAGGTGGGCCACTAGTTCCAGCATCACCTTTGTGAAGACCCTGGGGGCCGATGTTATCCCAAAAGGTAATACCTGGAATTGAAAATGGAACAGAACTTTCCCCAAATAAACCGCTATCCGCAGGAACTTTTGGGACTGTTTGCATACCGGAATGTGGTAGTATGCGTCTCTTAAGTCTAGGGAGGCTAAAAAGTCCCCCTTTTTCAGCAGATTCACGGTTGATCTTATTGTCTCCATTTTGAATTTGTTGTACTGTATGAATCTGTTTAAGTTTTTTAGGTTTATTATTAACCGAAATTTCCCGTCTGGTTTTTTTACTAGAAAAACGGTTGAATAATATCCCTGACCTTTTTGGGAATAGGGAACCGGAATTATGGCCCTTTGAGCCAGAAGCTTCCGAATCCCTTCCTCCAGATTTGTTTGGAGAACAGTTGTCTTTTGAATAGGAGTTACCCTGAAAATATTTGAGGGAGGAGGAAGACGGAAAACTATTTTGTAGCCTTCCGAGATCGTATTTAAGACCCAAGGGTTTGTTGTAATTTTTTCCCAGTAGTCTAAAAAACAACTTAGTCTCCCTCCTACCTGAGCACTGGCGTCATTGCTTTGACGGTTCCGTATTCTTTGAAGAAAACAGGTATCCTCTACTCTTCTGGTTTCTTCCCCTTGACCAGCCTGAGTCCCTGTTAGTTTTCTTTGCTTGAAAGGGGGTCCCTTTTTTAACTCTCCGAAAGGGAAATTTCCTCTTCCCGGAATCTCTGGGAAAAGTCTTCTTAGAATCGGAAGCCTTTTCTAGGATGGACTCTAAATCCTCCCCAAACAATAGATTACCATGAAAAGGTAAGGTACATAATTTTAACTTTGAACTGACCTCACCTGACCAGGATTTTAACCAGAGGGACCTTCTTGCCACGACCGCTAACCCAGATGCCTTAGCAGCTATCCTGACAGATTCCGCAGTGGCATCAGATAGGAAATCCACCGCTTTGATTAGGAGCGGAAAGGAATCTTTAAGATCACCGTATGTACTACCGCCTTTCAATAGGGATTCTAACTGTGTGAGCCATTTTTTTAATGATCTGGATACTGAGGTTGCCGCTAGGTTTGGTTTGAACAGGGCAGCACAAGCTTCCCATGTTTTTTTAAGAGTCTGATCTGTCTTTTTATCCATGGGGTCCCTTAATGACCCCATGTCTTCAAATGGTAAGGCGTTAGGACCCTTCACTAATTTAGACAGAGAAACATCTATCTTAGGGCAGGTGGTTAACAAGGCTTCGTCTTCGCTAGAAAAGGGGAGACGTCGCCTTATTGTCCTAGGAATGAATAGTTTCCTATCCGGGGACCTCCATTCTCTTTTAATCAGATCGTGCATGTTTTTATGCACCGGAAAACCTCGGTTAGATCTCTGTTCAAAACCACTGAACATCTCGTCATGGACTGATCTACAGATTTTTTCATCAGAAAGATCCATAGTGGCTCTAACTGCCTTAATTAATTCTCTGGTATCTTCCGATGAAAAAAGATAGTTTTTAAATTCGGAATCTGAACCAGAATCTTCAGACCCGAGTTCACCTGACTCTGAATCCTCCTCAAATTCTGAATCAGACGCTTTTGTCGCTGGTCCCTGCGCTTGTTTGGAGCAGGAAGGAATTAATGAGGTATCTGACATAGCAGCCCTGATTTCTTCCCTAATTGTGTTTTTAAGTTCTTCTTTTAGGGACGGAACTAAATCCTTAGAAATGTTGTCAGTGCATTTTTTACACACTTTCCTATCAGAAAGTTTAATAGAACAGAGACTGCATTTTTTTGCCCTCTGACTAGATTTTGCTTTCTGAGCACTCTCTTTCTCGCTCTGCACACATACAGAAAGAAAGAAAATACATAAGGGTTAATCTAACAGAATATACTGCCTTTTACCCTTGTCCTGGTAAATTACTCACTGGTACGGATCCCTGAGTGTTCTCCATAATTTCACCTGGGTCCAAGCATCTTTTTTAGGGAATCAAAAGTCACTGTTCCCCCTCTTTAAAAAGTTTTTACCTCCAGACCTCAGATCAGAGGACGACTTCCGCCATAATCCTGTGCGTTTTTTGAATTTTCCCGCCGCCGCCGGCATGCGCTCCACCGCCCGGAAGTGCTCTCAGGCCCCAATCCGGAAGTGAGCTGTGGAACGCTTCGTGGAACGCATGACGCGCGTCCACTTCCGGTGACGACACTGTGAGCGCCGGCCATGCCGGATCGCAGTGTGGAGTATCACACCGACCGGAGGGACTCCCTGAGTGTCCGGCCCCACATGGACCTGTCTGCCCGCACCAGCAGCAGGTAAGAGACAGGTCTTCCAGAGCCCGGCTTCCCCAATGGGGACCGGACCCTGCTGCCTCCTCACATGGCATCTTCTTCTACTTCTTTCTTCATGGTCGGCGACCATAAGAGAAAACCCATCTCCTACCTGGAGGGACAGGAAGACACTGAGGAGGAGCCGGAGGAGAGTCAAACTTATACTTCCTGTCCCTACCTGGTTGGAGGCGGGTCATCTCTCATGGTATGCCGTCATGGAGGATGAAAGGGAAAAAATACATTAATTTATCATCTCCATATTTGAGATGTAGTCTTAGGATATTGTGAGACTTCATTCTACCTGCAGAAGAATCAAGACTCTATATTATATTGATAGAACATTCTTCGCCAAGCTAAGTGATGGATTCCCACAGGAAAGACTTGTTTCAAGTCCTTCCCATTTAAGATATGATCTAGCAATGATCCTAGATCCCTGTTATTTGTCTTAATAGTCTTACCAAAGTCATATGTGTGAAAATAGTCCAGGATAGGGCGGAAGGATACAGTTATCTCTTCTAAGCTATATCCTTGATTGGATTTGCCCATGCCTGAAGTCATGTGATGTGTAGTTGGTTAGAGGGGGGGGGGGGGGGGGGGAGAGAATGTATTTAGCATTCTATATTGATGTCTAGGATTAGACATGCCCGTCCTGATACCATGAGGTTTTCTCTGAACAGAAGTAATATATAAATTATGTTCCTATTTGATATCCTAACCTAATAATAGCTTGGTTATAATGTGACAAGTTATTTCCACTCACATGTATTGTTAAGCTTGTAATGCTTTATATTAACGCTATATATATTCATTTGCATGTATCATAGTGTTTAATATATATATATATATATATATATATATATATATATATATATATATATATATATATATATATATATATCCTTGTAACCAATAAATCTGCATATTTTTATAATACCTGTGTATTATTGTATAATGCAGAACTACATGTTTTATCATTAACGTCATCTCACGTCAAAGAACTTATTTATCTGAGGAAATAGTCTGACTCAGATGTGAATTGTATCAATTAGGTTGTCTACAATTCACCAGGTCATGATTTTAAGAATTTTACAAATTTTTAAATTTTATTTTTTATGGTTAATTATTTTTATGACCATAATTAATAATTCTTAATTGAATTATTACCACCCGACAACATCCACTATTACACCGAATTTAATACTCTATCTATATGTATATATAAAATGTTTCCTCAAAAAGTAAACTGAATATGTACACACAGACATCTTAAAGGGCGGCTTTATCATTGTTTCTGCACATCTCCTGCTACCCAGCTCCCGAGAACCTGGTTATCAGCTAATTCAGGGGAGGTGGAGGCCGGTTGATATTTAAAAACACAGAACTTACTTTCCCAAACGTGGCGTTGAGCAAACGTTGAATCTTATGACCGATGATTCCACAGCGCCATTTCCTGGTGTGGACTCTGACTTGGACGGCTTGTCAGGGGTGGATGGGCTCTTTGGCTCATTTTTCACAGCTCTGCCCCTAGCTCTCCTTCTCTTCTCCTTTACAGCGGTTTCTACAGGCTCTTTTACTTCAGTCTTAAGATCTTCACTTTTTAGATCTTCCTCATTTTCTTTTCTTACACTTTCCTCTGTAACCACAGAAAAAATTGAATGCATTTAACAATTTTTGATTGTAAATAACTAAATGTGCATGCTGGGAATTGTAGTTTCACAGCAGCTGGAGTGCCAAAGGTAGCTGATCCCTGACCAATCATTTTGTTACAGTAAAGGAGCGAGTGCAGAAGTGACTTCTGGTTTCCTGGGGACACAGCTATAGCAAAGTGTTTTCAGTCACACGTGACAATCTTTTGGAGATGCTGCACATCTGACATATACAGAAAACGGTGTTCTGGGACTCCTACAATAATGAACTACTAGGTTACCAACGTCTGATCAGTGGGCACTCCACACTCCTGCCAATCAGCTGTTTGAACAATCTGCGGCCTCCTCACAGTGCCATGCATTGTACAGCGGCTGGGCTTGGTACAGCTTCTCAGACCCACTCAAATGGGACTGAACTACAACTAAGCTTCATGATGTCCCTGGCCTAGGAAGAGGCCGACCTCGCCGATCAGTAAGTGATGACCTATCCTTAAAAGGTCATCAATATTTGAACCCTGGAAAACCCCTTTAAATGGGGGTTATCTGGTAATAATTTTCTCATGTCATCCTGCCCACAGTGGCAAGTATTACAGGTGTAGGCTTATTGGGTGAGTGCTGCACTCACCGTGTAAATCTGTAGCGGGCACATCCAGGATTTCGCACCACACATTGGGCACACGATTCTAGCCCTGGTTCAACATAGTGTTCGTGGGTTGCGCATGCGAATTCAGAAAGTCAGACATAGCACCCAAGGCTGAGTGAGCACGAGCCAACGTCACTTGCTTTATTTTGATTGATGAATGCCCGAATACACCCCCCCCCCCACTGTGTCAGTGTAAATCTGGGCAACAAACGATACTCTAAGAAGACAAACAAACCTTGGTCTGTCTTCAGCTGCTCCGAAGCATCAGCAAGAATGGCTTGAATTTCTTCAAGGGGCTGAAAACGGGAACAAGTTACAAGACAAAGAAAACAGGGTTAATGGATAATCCAATATAGGACAAAAACCATTAGAGATCAGCCTGTTTTGGGCCTGACTGACTTCGCCGTGTTCCGAGAGCTGTAACTCCCCCCTGTCTATATAGCTTTTGTAGGGGTGCACTGAAATGAAAATTCTGGTCCGAAACCGAAAATTCAGGATACCCCTTGACCGAAACCGAAACTGCCTTTTTGCCCAAATACTTTTTTTTTAAATGATTTTATTAATAATTCTTTTTCATGAATTTAATAAATCCTATTACCCACCCACCCCATAACAGTGCCATCCACAGACCCCCACCCACCCCATAACAGTGCCATCCACAGACCCCCACCCACCCCATAACAGTGCCATCCACAGAACCCCCCCCCCCCATTGCCGCTCCAGTACAGACTAGTTATTATAAAATGTGTACAATTAATAGAAAATAGCGGGGAGGGACTGGGAGGAGGAGCTGGGGGCCGGTGCGTTCACTGTTCTCTGGCCCCCAGCTCCAGTAGTTATAAAATGTTGCACAATTAATAAGCATTCTATTCATGAGGCCCCCTCTGCAGTATTACATTCAATACAGCCACATCCTACTCACAGGGCTGTTATCTTAATGCTGGCCGGCCGGGCAGAGGAGCGGCAGCGTCACAACTGACGTCATGTGCCCGGCCTACTTTCTGAATGAAGGAGGCGGCGCAGGCATGTGACGTCAGTCGTGACGCTGCCGCTCGTCTGCCCGGCCGGCCAGCATTAAGATAACAGCCCTGTGAGTAGGATGTGGCTATATTGAATGTTCTACTGCAGAGGGGGCCTCATGAATAGAATGCTTATTAATTGTACAACATTTTATAACTACTGGAGCTGGGGGCCGGAGCACAGTGAACGCACCGGCCCCCAGCTCCTCCCCGCTATTTTCGGCCGATATGTACAAATATCGGCAGAAATGGATTAGGTGCATTTTCGGCCGATATTTTCGGTGGCCGAAATTTCGGTGCACCCCTATTTATAAGGGCTTATTTTTTTGCGGGACAAGTTGTAGTTTTTAATGGCGCCATTTTTGGTTACACACAACTTTCTGATTAACTTTTCTTAACTCTTTCTGGGAGAGAGAGAGATGGGAAAAACAGCAATACTGCGTTTTTACGTTCTTTGTGGGTTTTTCCTTGCATCCCGAACAATTTTTTCTGGCAGTTGTGGCTGAAAGTTTAGTTGGTCTACCTGACTGTGGTTTGGTTTCAACAGAACCCCTACTTTTCCACTTCTAAATTAGAGTTTGAACACTGCTGATTGGCATTCTCAAGTCCTTTGATATTTTCGTATATCCCTTTCCTGTTTTATAGAGCTCAACTACCTTTTCCCACAGATCCTATGACAATTCTTTAGCTTTTTTTCCCCATGACTTAGAATCCAAACAACATCAGTGCAGCAGTGGATGAAAAAGGCAAGGGTCTGTCAGGAGGCAAGAAAGTCACTGACCTTTTATACACACCAACTAATTACAAGCAAACAGATCACAGGTGTCACTTTGTGGCGGTAACTTTAAAACCCTTTTAGGCTACTTTCACACTGGCGTTTTGGTTTTCGTTTGTGAAATCCGTTCAGGGCTCTCACAAGCGTCCCAAAGACAGTTTTGCCCTAATGCATTCTGAATGGAAAAGGATCCGCTCAGAATGCATCAGTTTGCCTCCAGAGCGAAATGGAGGCGGACACCACACGGATCCGTCCCGACACACAATGTAAGTCAATGGGGGCGGATCCGTTTTCATGGACAATTTGGCACAATAGAAAACGGATCTGTCTGCTATTGTCTTTCAATAGTGTTCAAGACAGATCTGTTTTGGCAATGTTAAAAGATAATACAAACGGATCCATTCTGAACGGATGCATGCGGTTGTATTATCGGTGCGGATCTGTCTGTGCAGATCTGCACCAAATGAGAGTGTAAAAGTAGCCTAACTTATCCAAGCCATTCTGAGTCTGTTTTCTCGTCACATATTGTACTTCAGGACAGTGGTAAATTTGAGTAAATAAATAAATATATATATATATATATATATATATATATATAGTGTTAGGCAGCACTCCTTTGGTTATACAGCTATAGCTATGTGGTGCCCGCGGTGGTCCGTCAATTCAGGACTTTAAGCAGCAAAGAAAATCCGCAGCACTCCTTGAAGTATAAAAAATGTGTAGTTTTATTCACACATGTCAAAAAAAGGACAACGTTTCGGTTCTCTCACAGAACCTCTCAAGTCAGGTCAGGCCTACACCCCTCAAGGTATTCAAAATTGATTTTACAAACTTAGTTAACCCTTTAGGTGTTCCACAAGAATTAAAGGAAAATGGAGATGAAATTTCCGAATTTCACTTTTTTTTAGCAGATTTTCAATTTTAATAAAAAAATTTCAGTAAAAAGCAAGGCTTAACAGCCAAAACAAAACGCAATATTTATTGTTTACAGAAACACCCCATATGTGGTCAAACTGCAGCACGAGCACACGGCAGGGAGCAGAAGGAAAGGAGCACCGTATGGGTTTTGGAAAGCAGATTTAACTGGGATAATTTTAAGCTGCCATGTCACATTTGAAGACTCTCTGATGCACCCCTAGAGTAGAAACTCCCCCCTAAAAAAGTGACTACATTTTGGAAACTACGGGATAAGGTGGCAGTTTTGTTGGTACTATTCTGAAACACATTGAGGTGGCACTCAAATTAAAGGGGTATTCCGGTTACCATAATTATATAATTAGGTTTCAGACTAATTCATCATCAATAATTTCCTAATATAATGTAAATTTCACATATTTACCGATCAATAGTTATAAAAGTAGTTTTCTTCCTCCGCTTCCCATAAATTACCATGGCATCGACCTGTAGTTCTGATCCTTTGTTAGGTCGAGCATGCTCAGTGTGTTACTATCAATTATCTTTCTAAAGGTCTTGTGAAACAAAGGGCGTGTCAGTGTGCTGGAGATGACTGGGTAGAGGGGGCGTAACCGGACTGTGATATCAGGCGGCCAATCAGTAAACAGCAACACTCACAGCAGGAAAGCTAGGGATTGTGGGGATTGTAGTTTTGTGAGGGAAGATCAGGCGCCATGACACTGTGTTGCAGGATCACTCAGGAGCTAGACAAATGGATTGCAAGGTAAATTGAAATTCTGGGTCACAGCTTGCAGCCTTAAAGGGCTTCTGTCGCCCCCCCCCCCCTTCCCCCCCCAAAAGTCATTTTTGGGCTAATTAAAATCCTTTTATAGTGCGATTGTTCAATATATAGTGCTCGGCCGTTCCTTCCTCAGTGCGCCTGCGCCAATGACGTCACATCTACACCTGGCGCAGGCGCACTGAGGAAGGAGCGGCTGAGCGAGCGCCCTCCTCAGTGCGCCTGCGCCGACTGAAGGCCGGTACGGGGCAGGCGCGAGATTTGGAACGCAGACAGGGCCAGCCGAAGGAGGAGAGCGCTCGCTGGCCCTGTCAAGCAACAGGAGGAGGGGACTTTTTTTTTTTTAAAGGAGGATGCGGCGGCTACCAGCAAGCAACCGCCCTACTTGCTGGTAGCCAGGTAATTAACATATTATAAAAGTGCCGTTTTTAAAGAAACTAAGCCACAGAAAAATGTAAGCGCACTATAGGCTACTTTCACACTAGCGCTTGATCGGATCCGTTCTGAACGGATCCGATCATATTAATGCAGACGGAGGCTCCGTTCAGTACGGATCCGTCTGCATTAATAACTTAGAAAATTTTCTAAGTGCGCAAGATGCCTGAGCGGATCCGTTCAGACTTTCAATGTAAAGTCAATGGGGGACGGATCCGCTTGAAGATTGAGCCATATGGTGACCTCTTCAAGCGGATCCGTTCCCATTGACTTACATTGTAAGTCTGAACGGATCCGCTCGCCTCCGCACGGCCAGGTGGACAGCTGAACGCTGCAAGCAGCGTTCAGCTGTCCGCCTGTCCGTGCGGAGGCGAGCGGAGCGGAGGCGAGCGGAGCGGAGGCTGAACGCCGCCAGACTGATGCAGTCTGAGCGGATCCGCTCCATTCAGACTGTATCAGGGCTGGACGGAGGCGTTCGGGTCCGCTCGTGAGCTCCTTCAAACGGAGCTCACGAGCAGACCGACGAACGCTAGTGTGAAACTAGCCATATATTGAATAATTGCACAGGATTTTAATTAGCCTAAAAATGAAAAATTACTTTTGGGGGTGACAGATGCCCTTTAATGCAGTTTTTAAAAAATTAAGTTACTTTACCGGAATACCCCTTTAACAGTTAGCCCTATCTGTGCTGGAAAGGTTTGTTGCCGCCTCTGGAAGTCCACTCTGTTTTGGCTTCCAAACACAAGGTAGTTCTGGACATAGGTTGCAGCTAGAAGCTGCCCCAAAAGAAGAGTATAATGGGTTATCCAATTCTAAAAATGCCACCCACAAAGCCCAGGCCCCTCCTATAGATCATACTTTCCCCACTCACCAGCACTCGCATCACTCTGGATCCCTACACAGCTGCCGCTGCATCTCCCCGTCGCATGGATCAAAACAGGGGATGCAGCAAATAGCAGGGAGCAGCGGTGACCAGCCCCCTTGCATCACGGGTGACGTCACCCTTTAAATACTAATGGCACTTTTAATTGTGCACACTTTCCTTTTTTTTTAGTGTAGGATTCTTGTAGGAAAAAATAAATAAATAAAAAAAAAAAAAAACAAACACAGAAATAAGATAATTATGCACTTAGTAAAGTAGATGCAAGCATTATATATGGACCAAGCCCTCACTCTGATAAAATCTGAGACACTTAGCCAATATATTTTGATCAAAACACATCTGAGCCTGCCTACCAAGCGCCAAGGTGGTCTCAGGTCAAGCAGGTTCTACGCTAAACCTGCCTAAGCCATTGGGCTTCTATGTTCAGGAGCGCAGACCTTCCCATCGCCTAGACCGGCTTGATTAGGTGCTACATCTGGTGTACTTGCTCCTCCTCCCATTGGTTGCTTGATGCACATGGAGGTGACTAGGAGCAGCACACCATATGTGCAGAGTCTGCGCTCCTGAACATAGAAGCCCAATGGCTTAGGTAGGTTTAGCGTAGGACCCGCCTGACCTGAGACCACCTTGGCGCTTGGTAGGCGGGCACAGATGTGTTTTGATCAAAATATATTGGCTAAGTGTCTCAGATTTTATTACATCAGAGTGATGGTTTGGTCCATATATAATGCTTGCATCTACTTTATTAAAGGGAACCTGTCACCGGGATTTTGGGTATGGAGCTAAGGACATGGGTTACTAGATGGCCACTAGCACATCTGCAATACCCAGTCCCCATAGATCTGTAAAAAACTATTTGATACATATGCAAATTAACCTGAGATGTGTCAGAGCTTGAAAATATGACATGTTAATTTGCATATGTATCAAATCGTTTTTTTTTTTACACAATAAAAGCACACAGAGCTATGGGGACTGGGTATTGTGGATGTGCTAGTGGCCATCTAGCAACCCATGTCCTCAGCTCTATACACAAAATACCGGTGACAGGTTCCCTTTAAGTGCATTATCATCTGATTTCTGTGATTTTCTTCAATAACATGGCCAGCCGCACATTTATATATCATACTGTGCAGGATGTTTTTAATCTTAGTTTTTTATGTGATTTTTTTTGTTTATGTAGGATTCTTGTAGCCAAATACACTCTGCGCGATTCTGAATGCAAATGCTGTGAACTATCACCGATTCTTACAAGGCGATCAAGGATTGGGAGTGAGTGTTGGATTGTGGGTAATTCAGGTACCCCTTACACTCACAGGTCAGCAGTGTTAAAAGTGCTAGAAAGATGGGGCATAATCCACTGCAAGAACCAATAGAGAGTAAGTTAATGAAGTCAGAACTAACACTGGCTTCCTATTCTTTTTCCCCATTTATGTGCTTCTTGTAAGTAGAGAGGAATTTTTCTGATAGATTGCAACTTTGCTGATTTTTCCTTGCGCTACCGATTTGTCCAAACCTGTTTACCAGAGGTAAACACTTTATGGGGGTTACCACATGAACACAATTTCCATACATATGCCTATGGTGGACTTGAGCTGTCTGTGCGTTAGATAAATGAACAATCATCTGTATGGCCACAACATAACTCCACATATTTCCTTTAGTGCCCGTCAGCCCAAACACTGTTTCCCCCAGTAAAATTAGCTGTTTGCTTGGGGTACCATAAGCCGAATAGGGTATGCCATCAATATCAGATTGGAGAGCAGGAATTCGGGTTGCAGAAGTCCCAATTCTTTTTAGATCTGCAACTCAAGCATGCTCTACGTGCTCAAGGTCAGGTAGCTGCAGTGCGTCCTGCGCAGAAGCATTCAATAATAGACTTGGTGAAGTCTAGTGGAGGTACAGCGGGAATGTTATCTTTAAATTATACATGTCTTATGGAAGCAGTTTAAAAAGCAGGAGTTCCCGCTATATGATAAATGGAAGAAGGATGCCCCTGATTTAACGGAGGAGCAATGGGACACTGTTCTAGAGGAGTTCACCCAGGTAGCGGTGAGTGAAGCTCAAAAGGGTGTCTCAACTCCTGTTGTTACACTGAGTATACAAAACACCGGTCCTATTGAAAAAAAATAGGGTACAGAACTGATGACTGTTGTCCGAGGTGTGATGTGGCGAATGCAGATCTCATACACTTAATGTGGAATTGTCCCAGACTGAGAAGGTATTGGATGGGAGTAGTAGGGATAGTGAGAACTGTCTTTGATGTTGAGCTCAGTGTGGAGATTGTGACGTGTATATTGGGATGTGTGGATATTCCAGAATTGATGCCTGAGAAACGATGGGCTGTCATTAGGGTACTATACCAAGCTAGAAAGGTAATAGCATTTCACTGGTTGGATAGACAACCGCCATCAGTGGGTGAACTAGAGAAAAAGGTGCATATGCTGATCAGCCTTGAAAACTATGTCTACCAAAAAAAACTTAATTTTTTTTTTAAAGATATGGTCACTCTGGATTCAACATTATAATCTGCAGGTGTAAGGGAGTGAATGAGCGAGTGTATGGGGGATGTAAAGGAGGGGGTGGAAGGGTGAGCAAAGAAATATAAGGGGATTGTTTACTTAAATTGGTTGCCTTAAAGGACTTCTGGAATGAGATTACTTAATATTCTGTATACTTGACTGTTTACTCTTGAAAGATGTACTACATTGTTCAAATGTGTACTATTATGACTTACTGCATCGTGATTTATATGATTAATGTGATGAAATGTCAGACCTTACGATGAGACATCATTCAACTGCTCTTGTCCCAAGGGGTTCTGTTGGGGGGAGGGGGATTGGGGGACAGTTTTCAGTCTGTGGTTAAACTTGAAAATCTTTAATAAAAATTATCCGATTTAAAAAAAAAATATATAATATCAGATTGGAGGGTGTCTTACTCCCTCCACCCCTGCCCCTCCCAGCTGTTTAAAGAGGCGGCTGCGCTCAATGGAGCTCTGGTTAAAGCTGCAGTCTCTGCACACCACTGTATATTGTATTGTGGCTGTGCTTGGTACTGCAGCTCAGCCCCATTCACTTGAATGGGACTGAGCTGTGCCTAGGCCATGTGACCGATGTACCGTGAGGTCACTGGCCTAGGAAGAGGCCCAAACGCTTACAGAGCACCCATCCTCTAACAGCTGATAGACGGGGGTCCTAGGAGTCAGACCAAGTATCTTACTCGGTAGGTCTGATATTAATGACCTACCATTCATTGGGGTTGTGGTTTCACTTACCTGTGCACCAGAAGACACAGCCTCCTGACAGATTGCAATGACTTTAGAGAGCTGCCCATCCCGTTTCTCAAGACGTGCAAGACATTCCCAGTATCCTGAAAGCTTCTTGGCTTCTGGAATATTTTCAAACTTTTTGTCAAGTATTGACAGGACTTTTTCCCTTGGACAACCCTAAGGTTAAGCATAAATATGTCAGGCATATGTTGTATTTGTGCAAAAATGTATGCACAGTTATAGAAGTATTTTAGCAAAGTAAACCGAGCAATGGAAATATATATCTCCATCTGTGTGACAGCACCATCATTTTACTGCTTTCAGTCTTTGGTGGAGAGGACTTTCATCAATTACAGTTACCTCATCTATGAGCTTGTGGCAGTCTCCAAACATCTGCTGAACTTTGACAGTAAACCGCTCCCGCTCATCCTCTTCCATCAAGGTGTCCCAGTAAAGCTGTTGAGTTTCCTCCTTTGGTTCCTCCAATTCGGTTTTAATTTCTGGCTCCTTTTTGTGCATGCTGCATTTAGAAGGCATGACAATGGCCATAGAGGGTCTTTTTATCATTTTCCCTTTGGACTGTCTCCATTCTGCCAGACGTGCCCTAAAGCAACAAACAATGAAGGATTACAAGTCTGGCAGACATCTCATTTTTAATGCAGTAAGCATGTCGACTGTATATCTACATATGAACTATAAATATATCAAAATATAAAAAGTCTACACACCCCTGTTAAAGGGTCAGGTTTCTGTGATGTAAAAACATAAGATAGATAAATCATTTCAGAACTTTTTCCCCCTTTAATGTGACCTATAAACTGTACAACTCAATTGAAAAACAAACTGAAATCTTTTAGGTGGAGGGAAGAAAAAAAATATGCAACCATATTAAGATAAAATAATAAGTGTGCACACCCTTACACTAATACTTTGTTGAGGCACCTTTTGATTTTATTACAGCACTCAGTCTTTTTGGGTATGAGTCTATCAGCATGGCACATTTTGACTTGGCAAGATTGGGCCACTCTTCTTTGCAAAAACACTCCAAATCTGTCAGATTGCGAGGGCATCTCCTGTGCACAGCCCTCTTCAGATCACCCAACAGCGATTCAGGTCTGGGATCTGTCTGGGCCATTCCAAAACTTTAATCTTCTTCGGGTGAAGCCTTTCCTTTGTTGATTTGGATGTATGCTCTGGGTCGTTGTCCTGCTGAAAGATGAAGTTCCTCTTCATGTTCAGCTTTCTAGCAGAATCCTGAAGGTTTTGTGCCAATATTGACTGGTATTTGGAACTGTTCATAATTCCCTCTAGCTTAACTAAGGCCCCAGTTCCAGCTGAAGAAAAACAGCCCCTTGGCATGATGCTGCCACCACCATGCTTCACTGTGGGTATGGTGTTCTTTTGGTGATGCGCAGTGTTGTTTTTGCGCCAAACATATCTTTTGGAATTATGGCCAAAAAGTTTAACCTTGGTTTCATCAGACCATAACACCTTTTCCCACATGCTTTTGGGAGACTTCAGATGTGTTTTTGCTAAATGTAGCCTGGCTTGGATGTTTTTCTTCGTAAGAAAAGGCTTTTGTCTTGCCACTCTACCCCATAGTCCAGACATATGAAGAATACAGGAGATTGTTGTCACATGTGCCACACAGCCAGTACTTGCCAGATATTCCTGCAGCTCCTTTAATGTTGCTGTAGGCCTCTTGGTCGCCTCCCAGACCAGTTTTCTTCTCGTCTTTTCATCAATTTTGGAGGGACATCCAGTTCTTGGTAATGTCACTGTTGTGCCATATTTTCTCCACTTGATGATGACTGTCTTCACTGTGTTCCATGGTATATCTAATGCCTTGGAAATTCTTTTGTACCCTTCTGACTGATGCCTTTTAACAATGAGATACGTCTGATGCTTTGGAAGCTCTCTGTGGACCATAAATTTTTCAGGAAAGACCAACTAGAGCAGCTGAACTTTATGTGGGGTTAATCAGAGGCACTTTAAATAATGGCCGGTGTATGCTGACTCCTATTTAACATGATTTTGAATGTGATTGCTTATTTTTGAACACCGCTACATCCCCAGCTATAAGAGAGGGTGTGCACACTTATGCAACCATATTGCACAGTTTATAGGTCACATTAAAAAGGTGGAAAAAGTTCTGAAAGGATTTATCTTGTCCAATTCTTTTTTACAGCACAGAAACCTGACATTTTAACAGGGGTGTGTATCTATATCTAATATACACTCTGCGGTTTTCAATATCAAATTGTGAATGAGACTTAAAAAAATGTGATTTTTTTTGTACTCCCTGTAAAATCAGTTTCTCGTTCAATTCATTGGGGGACACAGCACCATGGGTATATGCTCAGCTACCACTAGGAGGAGACACTAGATATCAAAAAGGTTGGCCCCGCCCAGGTGGGCTATACCCTCTCCACAGACACTAATCAGTTTGTACCAATAGCAGTAGGAGAGAGCGAAACAAAAGCAAAGAACCAGCATGTCCTGGACCGGGGGAAGGGGAAAGAAGAGCAGCAGCCCGGTGACAGAAAGAGAATGAAAACAAAGGGTGGGATGTGTGTCCCCAAATGAATTAAACGAGAAACGGATTAAATGGCGAGTACAAAAATCAAATTTTCTCGTTAATATCATTGGGGGACACAGCACCATGGGACGTCCCAAAGAAGTCCCCGAGGGTGGGAAGGAAATGTAAATTGCAAACCGGAGCAACAACTCTGAAATACCAGGACTTAAACCTGGGGAGACAGGAAGAGAGATTAGAATCTCAAAAGGGAAACAAGCCTATGGTGAACCAAGAAGGGAAAAGAACCAAACCGGCCTAAAGAAGCAGCTGTCATACAGAGCATGTGCGTCAGAGATGCCATGAGTAGCTCAAGTAGGGTCCACAGAACTGGAACACATGAGGACGATAATAGCCAGATTTAAATAAAAAAAAAAAAAAAAAATTCGAAAGAAAAATGAAATGTAGCAACCATAAGAAGGAGGGGGGAGAGAAACACACAATCAGCCATGGTAACCAACCATCCCAAGTGTAGTGACTAGGATACTGTATAACACTGCCCCGGAAGGGGCGACCCAGGAGGCGGTCTGGGAATGGGGGACTTCTCAGCACTGCCAGCCGGAAAAAAAGAAAACAGTCAGCCGGAGGCTGTCCTTCCGGACCTCAGGTGCTGTGTCCCCCCAAGGGGTGCTGCAGCAGCCGCAAAAGCGCGCAGGAAGGCTGTATGCGATGATCCTTAATGCTGGCAAGATGGAGGCCCTGAAGCCGGAGTTAGGTGAAAACTCTGCCCACGGGGCTAAAGCCCGCGCTTGAAGGGAGGAGACCCATTCCAAATGCAGAGAGGAGGGGCCAGGAAAAAAGGCCTGGAAGCCAGAAGGGGGCAGGAGAGGATGCGGCCTAGTCAAGGTAAAGGCCGGGGCCTCGATTAATGAAGCGGCCGGAGAAAGTGAGCCGTCAGCGGGACGGAACCACGGAGGCAGAGGGCCCTCCGGAAAGAAGACCACCACAGGTGTGGGGGGCTCCCGAGGAGGAGCGATGCTCAGGGAGGGGAAAAAACAGGGCAAAATGCACACCCGAGACCTGAGGACAGGTCAGAGAAGATGCGGCCTAGTCCCGGCAGAAGCCGGGGACTAAGGTAGAAAGGGAAGGCTGGGGGAGGGGCATGGGTGGCCAGGAGAAGGGTTTCCCAGGCCCCCCGAATAAAGTGAAACCCACTCCTGGCCAAAGTAGGGGAACTAACCCGAGACCTCACAGGACAGGGACGCAGGGGGTAATACTTACCGTCCGGCGTCTTCAGGTGCCGCAGGGTCACCCCTTTGGCAAACTCACACTTACGTGGGATTACCGGCATGCCACTGCGGATGCAGTAATGGGGGACTGGGTGACCGGCGAGGTACTCAAAGTACACCCCTGCAGGGGGTGCAACCAAAGTGGATATCCACGATGGAGCCCCATCCTGCAGAAGAAAAGAAAAAGGAATAAAGCAGCAAGACCTGCAAAAACAAAAAACTAAACAGCAAGTCATGTCTGCCTCCTACGGACACTAGACTAAAACTGATTGGCCTAGTGTCTGTGGAGAGGTTATAGCCCACCTGGTCGGAGCCAACTTTTTTGATATCTAGTGTCGCCTCCTAATGGTAGCTGGGTGTATACCCATGGTGCTGTGTCCCAATGATATTAACGAGAAAATCCAGTTCACAGCTATTCTAAATATTACATTGGAGGATTTTTGTTTTGTTTTTATGAATAACCACATTGGAAAAAAGCCTCCAAAACCATGCATGTCTGAACCCCTCCTTACAGTGTTCGGTTGTGTAGCCCGCCTGCCATGTCCTCATTCCCACCCACACTGCACACATACATATCAGTTACGTACTTCCGTTCTTCAGCTGACTCTTTGGGTCTGGAGAATTTGCTAGCTGTTGGCAGCTGAAGGGCTGGCTTGTTTTTCTGCGGTTCTAGCAGGGTTTTCGCAGGTCCAGATGAACTTTTTTTACTTTGAGTCATTGGGTTTTTCTTCACAGCCTCATTTTTCAATGTAGGTTTAACAGTCTGCACCTTCTGTTGTACTGGCTTCTGTTGGACCAGAACTTGTGTGGTTCTCCGTACAGTCACCAGCTCTGCCTTGCTCTTGGTCAGAGTTGTGGACGGTCTTATCTGCGAGGAGACTGGTGGGATGACAGGCCGCTTTGATTTAATGCTATTGGCAGCTGGTCTCACCATGGCCTTAGCAGGGGCAGATGCAGAGGGTTGTGGTCTCTTTTCTTGACTTTCAGCCACAGTCTTCTTCGGCTCAGGAATATTATTTTCATGGTTTTTACGGAAAGAATTAATTTTAGATTGGACGATTTTCCCCCGATAAGTACCAAGAACAGGTTTAGTTGGCAGTTTTGCTTCGTCTTTTGTAGACTCAGGTTTTACCTTCTCATTAATTTGCTTTTCTTTAATATTTTTTGTTTTTAGGAAGGACTGGGTAAAAGTCACACTTTTACCATCTTTGTTCACAGCTGGCCTAATGTTCTCTTTATTTACCGGTTCAGCCTTGAAGAGAGGAAATCATATACCCAATAAATAGTAATTAACGTAACTGTACTAATTTATCATAATCTCTTGTCATTCTAGGTTATACAATGAAAACTGCTGAGTAAGGCCTCCTGCACACGAATGTGTGAGCCCCGTGGCTGTGCTGTGGCCCGCAATGCACGAACACCGATCGTGGGGAAGAAGATTGCGGACCCATTCACTTTAATGGGTCTGCGATCCACAAAAAGATGTCCTATCTTTTTGCAGAATGGAAGTAAAAGGACAAAACCCCCAAGGAAGCACTCCGTAGTGCTCCCGTTCCACACCATTCCGCATCTCCGGATTTGCGGACCAATTAAGTGAATGGGTCCACATCAGTGATGCGGTATGCCAACGGAACGGCGCCCGTGTATTGTGGATCCGCAAATGCGGTCCGCAATACAGCAAAGGGCAGCACATATTCGTGTGCAGGCCGAAACCTCAACCCGTTTTATGCAAATAAAGTTATGCTTGAATAAAATAAAATATTCCAATACTTTCTGTGTCAATCCCTCAGTTTTTTTTTTTCATTATACAATTCTTTTTTTTTATGACAGCAAAAACGTCTGTTTTCCACCACTAAATTGAGATCCACTTCTGAAGTGGCATGTTACTTCTTAGAAGCGGATTATATTAAAGTCAAGGGAGCAGAAAAAAAAAAATTAAATAAAGTTAACAGTTTTAAGTGTTTTTAGCAGCATTTCCACCAAAAACGCTTCTGAATTCTCCCGCCCAAGGGCAGCATGTGAAAAACACTGCCAAAGATTCTTCTAAATTCTCAACCAAAAACTCTTCTAAAATGCTTGTAAATTCTCCCCTAAAATCGCCACCAATTTAGAAAATGTGCCACTAAAAACAACGTGTTTTCAGCTGCTGATCTGCTACTGATTTTGCCGTGTGAACTTAGCCTTAGGCCCCATGCACACGGCCGTTGTTCACGGCCGTGTGCGGGCCGTGGAACCGCGGCCTGGATCCCTTCCTGTGAGCTGGAGCGCACGGCGTCACTGGTTGCTATGACGCCGTGCGCCCCCTGCTGCCGGCACAGTACAGTAACACACTGGTATAGATCATACCAGTGTAGTACTGTATTGCGGCGGCAGCAGGGAGCGCACGGCGTCATAGCAACCAGTGACGCCGTGCGCTCCAGCTCACAGGAAGGGATCCAGGCCGCGGTTCCACGGCCCGCACACGGCCGTGAACAACGGCCGTGTGCATGGGGCCTTACAATGCTATACACACATAATGTAATAGAAACGTAGCATGTACTCTGGTTAATCTTTCAACACTGTAATTATTATGCTTTTGGTTGCAAAATAGTTCTATACAGACATCTTACCATTTTCTTCTTTAAGGGCTTGACCTGCTCAGACTTCTTTTGAAGATCCCTGTTGGACCTTTCCATTAATGGGGACCTGCGAGAGTTAGCAACAAATAAAACTCAGGCTGCATATACCGACACACAAACCTACATGTAATCGCCAGGAAGAGGAAAGTGAATGATTTCCCCTGAACAAGACGCAGGTTACGCATGTTTGTTTCTCGCACAGAAAACCTGCAGTGTAATACAGTACCAGCAAAGTGTATGGGATCAGACAAATCTCAAGTTCACTTTGCTTCTTTCCTCCATGTGAAAACAGACCTGACGTGTGGCTTTAGACATCCCCAATATGTCAACTATTGGGGTAATTTTTGGTGTGGATATCACCATTCTTAATGGAAGGGGAAGATCTGTGGCAAAACCGCATCAAATCTTCAAGAAAAAGTGCACAGATTTTCAGTTTTTAAATCTGCACTGGCGTGCAGTGCCCTCACTTGTCAGTTAAAGGGGTTGTCAGTTATTTTGTTGTTCTATGTTCCTAACTAAGCAAATGTAACAGCTTTCCAATTAACTCACTTTATCTGCAGTGCCTGGTTTATCCGATTTCACTGAGGGTCACATGACCTGTGATGTCAGCTTCTCTCCCTGCTCTGATAAAGTTAGTTTACAAGCCTGTAAACGAGACGTCACTGTGCTGGCCACGCCCCCCCTTCACTGCGGGCTGTCTGCTCTCTCCTAGGATTCTTAAAGGGAGTCAGTCATCAAAGTTTTACCTTTTTAACCCTTCCCATAGCCTTCTAGCAGCCTACAGTTAATAAAAACGTTACCTTTATGAGCAATCCTGGACTTCTAAAACCGTCAAAAACCAACTTAGTAGCATATGCAAATGAGGGCTCGCAAGTGCTCAGGGGCAGCGTTACCCTCGTAGGTGCCCAGCTAGCTCAGCCTTATCGTCGCTTCCGCCCGCCCATCTACTTACTTTTTGTGTCGCCAAGATCCCACACCTGCGCACTCAGTCTGTCGGCCGGCGCATCCGCACTGCGATGCCCAGGCGCAGGATCTTGGCGAAACAAGAAGTAGGTAGATAAGCGGGCGGAAGCGACGATAAGGCTGAGCTAGCTGGGCACCTACGAGGGTAATGCCGCCCCTAGGCACTTGCGAGCCCTCATTTGCATAGGCTACTAAGTTGTTTTTTTACGGTTTTAGAAGTCCAGGATTGATCATAAAGGTAACGTTTTTATTAACTGTAAGGCCTTGTTCACACTTCAGTGTTTGGTCAGTGATTTCCATCAGTGATTTGTGAGCCAAAACCAGAAGTGGAGCCTCCACAGACATGAGGTAGAAGGGAAAGATCTGCTCCTGTTCTGTGTTTAGAGCTGCACCTGGTTTTGGCTCACAAATCACTGATGGAAATCACTGACCGAACACTGACGTGTGAACGAGGCCTAAGGCTGCTAGAAAGCTATGGGAAGGGTTAAAAAGGGGAAGCTTTGATGACAGACTCCCTTTAACCCCTTCAGCTGCACAGACTGGCTAGCTGCAGGCAGTGACAATTGTGGGCACAGGAGCTGACAGACTAGAGAGCATTGCACAAGAAGGTAGGGGGAAGATCCTGTGTGTATTAGCAGTGGGATTTGCAGTTCTACACATACAAGTTGCTGTTGATTCTCCCAGCAGTCAGACATGTCACTCAGGGCAGCTCTTGTATCCACTCCTTTAGCAGTGTCATTATACAGCTGGGACTTGTAGTCCTAGACATACAACATGCTGCAGAGTCTCCCAGCAGGCAGACATGTCACTCAGGGCAGCTCTTGTATTCACTCCCTTAGCAATGCCGGGGGGAGGGGCAGAGTGTTTTTATTGCATGTAAACAAAGGGCCAGAAAAGAACCAGGGAAATGAGGAAATATATATTTTTTTGCATAAAACTTGCTTAGCTTAGTTATATATTGCTGCCCATCAGATTTTCAGTGCTATATTTTTTTTTTCATAACTCGGACAACCCCTTTAACTGCAAGGGAGAAATCAATTTGACAGGACTGAGATTTGCTTTTGGCGACTTTTAAGGCTTTGGTCACTTTTCCCCCCCCCCGAAATCTCCCTCCTGTCCAGAACTGCTGAAAAGGAAACATACTTAACTGCTGCCCAGCCTCTGCAGGGTTACCCCCCTTGCATCACCAATTGACTTGGCTGCAGGGGTCACCTGCTCCCTTTGTGTCGAGTCAAAGCGGATGTTGAGAGTGATGATGCAGATGCCAGGGAGCGGGTAAGTATGCTTCCCTTTTTGCAGGTCTAGCCGGCATGGTGGAGGAGGGCACAGTATGTGTTCCGTATGCATTTTTCCCCCAGAACCATAGAAATAAAAATAAAAAATAAATGTGGATCGGACGCAGACCCAAAATAAGGTCTTAAGAAGGAAAAAAAAGGGCTACTTTCAGACTTGCGTTTTGGCTTTCCGTTTGGGAGATCCGTCCAGGGCTCTCACAAGCGGTCCAAAACAGATCAGTTTTGCCCTAATGCATTCTGAATAGAAAAGGATCCGCTCAGAATGCATCAGTTTGTCTCCGATCAGTCTCCATTCCGCTCTGAAGGCAGACACCAAAACGCTGCTTGCAGCGTTTTTTCTGTCCGCCACGTGGTGCGGAGCAAGACGGATCCATTTTCTCAGACAATAGAAAACGTCATGGCTATAGAAGACATAATACAACTGGATCCGTTATTGCAATGGAATCGTTTTTGCAGCTCCATGACGGATCCTCAAAAAACGCTAGTGTGAAAGTAGCCTAAATTTACAGTCTCTTGTCTAATGGCCTACAGGTGTTCCAGGTACAACACATCCATAGAATAAGCTGTATGAATCCACGTGACCAAATTTCAAAGGTGTGCAAGTTCCAAAAATCTAGCACAAGCTAAAGGAGAAATCCACCACACGCGTCTGGCATGTCACTGGCAGGGTCAATGAGCTGAAATCCTAACTTTTTCCCAACGTGAAGTGGCTGCACTGCCAAGAACACCGCGCAAACACCTTCAATCAATATCCGATGTCATTTCTGACTGACATTCATGTGGGCACCACTGATCATGGCTTGCGGGCAGCAGATTGTGCGGCCTAAACAGCTCAGAAACCATGAATCTGTATGAGGACGAGGGATCCCAATAGCGTTCCCTGGTCCTCATACTGTGGAGGTGATCACTACATGTAAATACAGCGGTCTCCTATCCCTGAATGAGCAGCCGGCTGTCAGGAAGAAGCGTGGAAATCCAGCTTCAGACAGGCTGTGTAGACCTGCACCAGGTTTATCTCAGGCTGGATGAGAAGTTTGATGCATGTATATTGGTCGGCTTACTGTCACTTTTATGCCAGAATAGTGGCACATCTCTGGTCCTGTCCCCTTGCCAAGGACATCAGGAAAAAGTATAGAAACCCAAGATGCACCAAATTGTGCAACCGGTCTAGACCGGCTATTGGCGCTGGCACATTAGCAAGTCTAGGCCACTGTGCGCATTGCAGGGAACGGATAAAGGCTAGGTAGAGATGACCAACCTGATTTCCGGCTGCTTGTCTGGCGCACTCCGCTTCTGAGAAGCTGCTCTTCTGGCTACAAAAATCTCCAGTTTCTTTTTTTCTTCTGAAATGAAAACCAAAAGAATAGTTACATTAATGGGACATACTTGCTTTAAAGGGTTTTCCTATACCCAAGTGTATGCTATCAATGTCTAAGAGGTGGGCCCCCGACTTCCTGGACTTCTACCAATCAGGGGAGTTGCCCACATCGCCTGCACCCCCATCCTCACCATGCAATGACTAACGCTGAGCAGGTCATCTACTTGTATTCACCTGTGCACAACATTTTGCCTTTGGAGTAGGGAACCCAGTAAGCACATTGTGGGTCTGGATGAAAATAAGTGAGGGCCCTGGGCCCCTTTCACACGAGCATGACGGATTAGGTCTGGATGCGTTCAGTGAAACTCGCACCATTTTGCAAGCAGGTTCTGTCAACGATCGCGTTCAGTTTTTTTCCACACAGGTGCAATGCGTTTTGACGCGTTTCTCACACGTGTGATAAAAAAAACTGAAGGTTTACAAACAACATCTTCTAGCAACCATCAGTGAAATACGCATCGCACCCGCACTTGTTTACGGATGCAATGCGTTTTTCACTGAAGCCTCATTCACTTCTATGGGGCCAGGGCTGCGTGAAAAATGCCGAATATAGAACATGCTGCGATTCTCAAGCAACGCAGAACTGATGCGTGAAAAACAACGCTCATGTACACAGCCCCATAGAAATGAATGGGTCAGGATTCAGTGTGGAATAGATTAACTTAGGGAGAGACTTTACACGGAATCCAACATCCAAATGTCAGGATACTGGAAAGTTAAGCTTCATTCACATTAGAGGCCTCCATTGCAGATTCCGTGAAAAAAAAATTTTAAGGCTACTTTCACATCTGCATTTTCCTTTCCGGTTGTGAGATCTGGCATAGGGCCCCAAAACTGAAGGAAAACACTTCCGTTTTGT
This sequence comes from Bufo gargarizans, assembly GCF_014858855.1. NCBI lineage: Eukaryota > Metazoa > Chordata > Amphibia > Anura > Bufonidae > Bufo > Bufo gargarizans. The sequence goes on along the minus strand of NC_058082.1, from coordinate 51,813,766 downwards.
CCCCATTCATTTTCAATGGGGACAAAACTGAACAAACCGGAACGGAGAGCACCAGAATGCATTCTGTTTTATTGCATTCCCATGTTGGCATACGTTTTTGTGTGCAGCATGGAATGGGATGGGATCAAGATGGATCCGGTATGAAAAACAATGTAAGTCAATGGTGCCGGTTCTGCTTCCCCGCCCCCGACACAATAACAATGGATCCGGCGCCCATTGACTTACAATGGTCTAAGTGCCGGATCAGTCTTGTTCATTTTGGCGATAATACAACCGGATTCGGTTCTGAATGGAGGCAGATGGTTGTATTATTGACCAGATGCGTTTTTGCGGATTCCCTGCCAGAACCAGCAGAAATCCATATGTGAAAGTGATCTAGTAGAAACCCATCAGATCCCATTATCGTGAATGGAGTCTGTTGGGAGCCATTTGTTTCAGTTATTTTACGGAAATGGTTTCCTCTATTTTCATTGTTCTGCTCCTATAGCGCAGCAGTGCAGAAACTGTGATGTGAACCCTTATACCCTGTGCACTTATCCGGTATATGACCTGTTATGGGGAATATTGATTATTAAAGGGATTCTGTCACCTCCCCTAAGCCCAAAAACGATTTTAAAGCAGCCATGAAGCACAGCTTACCTGGATTAGGCTGTGCTCTTTTATCTTGAAATCCGTCCAGCAGTTACTGCAAAAAACGACTTTGATTGATATGTAAATGTGTCCTGAAGGTGCCCAGAGGGGCGTTTTGTTCCTCTTAGAGAGCCCAGTACCGCCCCTCTTTCAGTGCCCAGCCCGCCTTCCTTGTACTGTCTAACCGCTGCCCCCAGCCTCTCCTCCCTCTCCTCCCCCTCCCACCGAACGAACTCTCGCACAGGCGCAGTACCCACTGAGGGCTGCGCCTGTGCGATCAGCAGGAGACTGAGGGCAGCAGCTTCATCCTCGTCACTGGGCATGCGCTGAGCCCAGTGACGTCCGATGCTCGCTCTTCCCTGCTGACTGAGGGAAGAGCGAGCATCGGACGTCACTGGGCTCGGCGCATGCCCAGTGACGAAGATGAAGCTGCTGCCCTCAGTCTCCTGCTGATCGCACAGGCGCAGCCCTCAGTGGGTACTGCGCCTGTGCGAGAGTTCGTTCGGCGTGAGGGAGGGGGAGGAGAGGGAGGAGAGGCTGTGGCAGGCTGGGGGCGGCGGTTAGACAGTACAAGGAAGGCGGGCTGGGCACTGAAAGAGGGGCGGTACTGGGCTCTCTAAGATGAGCAAAACGCCCCTCTGGGCACCTTCAGGACACATTTACATATCAATCAAAGTCGTTTTTTGCAGTAACTGCTGGACGGATTTCAAGCTAAAAGAGCACAGCCTAATCCAGGTAAGCTGTGCTGCATGGCTGCTTTAAAATCGTTTTTTGGCTTAGGGGAGGTGACAGATTCCCTTTAAAGGGGTTGGATTACCTCAGACATTGGGGGCACATCGCTAGGATAGGTCTGATAAGTGCGGGTCCCAGAGGTGGGACCCACACCTATCCTTAGGACGGAGCCCGCAAAGTAAAGGAGGGTGCATCATGCCCTCCATTCATTCCTATGGCAGTGCCAAAAATAGCCGAGAAGCACGCTCTGCTATTTTCAGCAGTCCCATGGAATCAAATGTAGGGCAGCTGCACATGGACCCTTCTTTACTTTGTGGGCTCCGTTCTAAAGAGTGGTGTGGGTCCCGTACCAACAGTGTCTGAGATGATACAACCCCTTTAAAAGAGCAGCACGTCCACCACTGATGAATTGCAGGGTGGTCGTAACCATGGAAACAAGAAGTATATAATGTGATGAAAAAATATGAATCAAATCAGCAAAGGAGACAATATGGACAATCACAATACATTAGTAAGAGCCTTGTATTAACCTTGTCTACATGATAAACGCCAATTGCCTAAAAGGTTTCCGTCACCAGAATAACCCTCTTAAGCTGGCTGACTTTAGCAATGTACATTGTCAGCAGAATCCAACTCTGCTATTTTTATGTTTGTTGATGACCCCCCCTAATGCACAATTCTTACTTTTGTAATATGCAAATTAGCCTCTAGGAGCGGGGGGGGGGGGGGGGGCATTGCTCCTTGACGCTCCGTTCTCCCACCTCAGCCCTGCCGTCCTTGATTGACAGGCCAGCGTTCATCTTCTCCTGCCGGCCCCATGTGCTGGGTAAATCTTGCGCCTGCGCCGTTCACCCAGCACACAGGGCCGGTGTTCTGTCAGAAAACCTTACCTCGTCAGATTTCCTTACCCCACATGACTTCCGGGGGTGTTCACCTGCACCAGGGCATGGGTGAGGTAAAATTACAGTGAGCGTTGGCTCATGGACGCGCGCACGGACACCGCACGTGCGCTCTCAGGGGTAAGGAGATCTGAAGGTCTTTTGTCTTGTTAAATCTCCTTACCTGTGTAGTGATGGTAAGGAGATTTTACAATCCGCTCGTGCGCAGTGTGAGGGTACGAAGATTTAACAAGACAAAAGACCTTCAGATCTCCTTACCCCTGAGAGAGCACGTGCGGCGTCCATGAGCCAACGCTCACTGTAATTTTACCTCACCCATGCCCTGGTACTGCGCTTGCGCAGAGGCGCACACCTCCGGAAGTCACGTGGGGTTAGGCAATCTGACGAGGTAAGGTTTTCTGACTGAACGCCGGCCTGTCAATCAAGGACGGCAGGGTGTTCTGTCATTCTGGTGGACCTTATCGAGATGTGAGGAAATCCACCAATCAGCAGCCTCACACACCCCTGCAAATCCTCCAATCCGTATCCTGCGGGTGCAGATGTAGATGGGTCCTGGCGGAGGAGGACTGCATGCTTCTCAAACCGTCCTTTAAAGGAATTGCCTGGAACTCCCTCATGGCCATAGATATCGCCATGTCCAAGAGGCTCGGCGCCTGTGCCCACAGCACCTCGTCTTGGGGCAGCGCCCGCTCCATGGTCAAGCTCATCGGCATAACCAGCTTCCCCTGGATCCTGGGCACAGTGATCTGCCTGTGGAAGAGCAGAGGAGATGCCCAGGACCCGCTACATTTGCACCCACAGGATTGTGATTGGAGGATTTGCAGGGACTCACATCTTGATAAGGGCCAGCAGAATGACAGAACACAGGGCGTGGAATGAGGCGGGAGAGCGGAGCCTCTGGGAGCAACGCCCCGCCCACTCCTAGAGGCTGATTTGCATATTATAAAAATAGCAGAGTTGGATTCTGCTGACATCGTACATTGCTAAAGTCAGCCAGTTTAAGAGGGTTAATTCTGGCAACAGAAACCCTTTCCAAGGCAGGCTCGGACTGGCCCACAGGGGAATCCCCCGATGGGCCCCTGGGCAAAGTGTGCCCCTAATCTCTCACCCCCCCCTGCGCAAGTGGTACATAACACATTAGACCTACTGCACTACATACATATATTCAATTTAACCACCTCCCGACCGCTGTATGCACCGATGCGTCCGGGAGGTGGTTGATTAGTTCCTCCTGGACGCATCGGCGCGTCTTCTCGCGAGACGCGAGATTACGTCACAGCCGGCCCGCGCATGCGCATCGCGGGCCGGCATTTCACTGCAGAGTATTTCGTCAGCAGCCTGCCGGCCACGATCATTGGCTGGCAGGCTGCTGATTTTCAAAAAAACCAATCAGCAGCCATTTAACCCCACATATTAGTAAATATGATGGGGTTATATGGCTGCTGTGCTCCTCTGCTCCTTCTTTTGGTCGGTTGGTTCCAGCAGAGGAGCAGAGGAGCACACATCATTACTGTGAGTACCCACTACACCACACTTAGCCCCCAGATCACCCCAATTAACCCTTTGATCACCCCTTTTATCCCCCCTGTCAATCACTAGTGAAAGGAAAAAAGTGATCAGTGCAAACTGTCACTTTTTTTTTTCACTGTTATTGACCGTTAGGTTTCAGTATAGTTTAGGCCCCTTGGTTAGGTAGTTTAGGGATCGGTTAGCGCCCAGCCCACCGCACCGCAGTCCGTTATTCGCTGATTAGCGTATCGCTAATCAGCATTTGTACTTTTATAGTATCTGGAAGTGATCAAAACTGATCACGGTCAGATCTATAATTGTACTAGTGTCACTTTAGTTCGCCCTCCACCCAAAACGCAGTGTTTGCCCGATCAGGCCTGATCGGTCGCCCACACGTGCGTACACCCACGCCCGCCCCACCGCAGTGACAAAAAAAAAATTTTTTTTTTTTGATCGCTGCACATTCACTTTACACGCACTGCGGGGATAAAAAAAAATCAGTTTTGATATTTTTTATCAACCGCAGCAGCCTCCGGTACTTCGCTAGCCTCCCATTTGTAAGACAGGCTTGCTTTTTTTTTCTTGGGTAGTCTCAGGGAATACCCTGAAATTTAGTTGCCCACATGTCTAACATGGGGTATTCTTCTGAAGAGGCCTACAGGCTTCTGACCCAGTCGGATGAGGAGTGGGAACCCTCATCTGATGAATCCAGCGGGTCAGAATACGAACCTGTAGAAAGCAGTGGCTCTCTGACCCAAAGTTCGGACGAGGAGGCTGAGGTCCCTGATAGCACCAGGCGTACCCGGCCCCGTGTCGCTAGACCGCAGGTTGCGCAGGATCCGCTTCAAGAGCAGCAGAGTGGGGCTGGTGCTGTCGGATTACGTGGTGAGGCATACACCAGCAGCCCAGCCCTTCCTGGACCTAGTACCAGCACTGCCGTACAACCTGGTGAAGTAGCGAGCACCAGAAGGGCAGTTGAAGCTGGTACGGTGGCACGTGCAGTAGTGACCCCGTCGCAGCCACCGCAAAGACGTGCCCGTAGAGCCCCTAGAATCCCAGAGGTGCTGGCAAACCCTGATTGGCAGTCCCCAACTTCAGCCGCACCCGTAGTTTTCCCTTTCACCGCCCAGTCTGGAGTTCGGGTTGAGACAGCTCAGATCGATTCGGCCCTGGGATATTTTGAGCTGTTCTTTACTGCGGAGCTTTTAGACTTAGCCGTGGCAGAGACAAACAGGTATGCCACACAATTTATCACCGCTAACCCGGAAAGCTTTTATGCCCAGCCTTTCCGGTGGAAACCAGTCCAAGTTTCCGAATTTAAAACTTTTCTGGGCCTCCTCCTCAACATGGGCCTGACAAAAAAGCATGAATTGCGGTCATATTGGTCCACGAACCCGATTCATCACATGCCCATGTTCTCTGCTTCTATGTCCAGGACACGATTTGAGGTCATCCTGCGGTTCCTGCACTTTAGCGACAACACCACCTCCCGTCCCAGAGGCCACCCTGCTTTTGACCGGCTCCACAAAATTCGGCCCCTCATAGACCATTTCAACCAGAAATTTGCAGATTTGTATACCCCTGAGCAAAACATCTGCATAGACGAGTCCCTGATACATTTTACCGGGCGCCTTGGCTTCAAACAATACATCCCAAGCAAGCACGCCCAGTATGGGGTCAAATTGTATAAGCTCTGTGAAAGGGCCACAGGCTATACCCACAAATTTCGGGTCTATGAGGGAAAAGATCAGACCCTGGAGCCGGTCGGTTGCCCTGACTACCTGGGGAGCAGTGGGAAGACAGTTTGGGACTTGGTGTCACCCTTATTCGGCAAGGGGTACCATCTTTATGTGGACAATTTCTACACAAGTGTGGCCCTCTTTAGGCATTTGTTTCTAGAACGGATTGGCGCCTGTGGTACCGCGCAAACTAGTCGCGCGGGCTTCCCCCAACAGCTCGTTAGCACCCGTCTTGCAAGGGGGCAGAGGGCCGCACTGTGTAACGAAGAACTGCTCGCGGTGAAATGGAGAGACAAGCGTGACGTTTACATGCTCTCCTCCATTCACGCAGACACAACAATCCAAATTGAGTGAGCAACCCGTGTCATTGAAAAGCCCCTCTCAGTCCACGACTATAACCTCCACATGGGAGGGGTCGACTTCAATGACCAGATGTTGGCTCCGTATTTAGTTTCCCGACGCACCAGACGCTGGTATAAGAAGGTGTCTGTATATTTAATTCAATTGGCTCTGTACAATAGTTTTGTTCTCTACAGTAAGGCTGGGAGAACTGGATCCTTCCTCAAATTTCAGGAAGAGATCATCGAGAACCTCCTGTATCCAGGAGGTTCCGTGGCCCCATCCACCAGTGTAGTTAGCCGTCTACACGAGCGACACTTCCCCAGTGTCGTTGCTGGTACCTCAACCCAACAGTCACCCCGAAAAAGATGTCGTGTCTGTAGCAGGAGTGGAATAAGGCGTGACACCCGCTATTTCTGTCCTGACTGTCCCGATCACCCTGCCCTATGCTTAGGGGAGTGTTTCCGAAAGTACCACACACAGGTACACCTAGCATAGGGATCACATCTCACCAGGATAGGCACACAGGGCTATTAGGGCCCATTCACTCACAGCTGCTGCAAACGTCTCCTTTCACATGGGACAAAGTGCATAACGCACTTCGCCACATCTTTGGGCGATTTGCGCTTTGCACATTGACCCATGGGGAAGGAGAGGTTTGTTCTATAAAGGTAAAAAAACAAACAAAAAAAAAAACAGGTAAGCAAACAGGTTAATGTTTAGTTCCAAAAGTTAAAGTTACATGTTCTGTTCCAAAGTTAATAAAATTATTGCGTTGTGGCCTGGTTTTTTCTTTTTTTTTTTGTCTTTTTACCTTCCAGGTGGACCAACCGATCTACTAGCTGCAGCACCGATGTGCATTCTGACAGAAGCATTGCGCTGCTGTCAGATTACACGCAAGTCGGTGTATGCGGCGCTGCAAGACGGGATTTTCTCCTCTGCAGTGACAGATACGTTTGCCAGGGCATACGAGCTAAGTGGGTATGGATGTTGGGCGGAGCTCCTATGTCCTGGCAGACGCCTTTCCCCTCCATTTTTTTTTTTTGGCAGAGATTTTTTCATCCACATTGATCGATGCGAATGAAGAAATCTGTGCCGTTCATTTTTTTCTTTCAGCCCAGAGGCTGAACGGAAAAAAAAAAATCTCATTACCTGTATGCTCAATATAAGGAGAATAGCAGAAACTCCTAATGCTGGCCATACATGTAATGATTGCGGAGACCCTCAAATGCCAGGGCAGTACAAACACCCCACAACTGACCCCATTTTGGAAAGAAGACACCCCAAGGTATTTGCTGAGGGGCATATTGAGTCCATGAAAGATTGAAATTTTTGTCCTAAGTTAGCGGAAAGTGAGACTGTGAGAAAAAAAATAAAATAAAAAATATTTCCGCTAACTTATGCGAAAAAAATAATAATTCTATGAACTTGCCAGGCGCCTCATTGGATACCTTGGGGGGGGGTCTTCTTTCCAAAGTGGGGTCACATGTGGGGTATTTATACTGCCCTGGCTTTTTAGGGGCCCTAAAGCGTGAGAAGAAGTCTGGGATCCAAATGTCTACAAATGCCCTCCTAAAAGGAATTTGGGCACCTTTGCGCATCTAGGCTGCAAAAAAGGGTCACACATCTGGTATCGCCGTACTCAGAAGAAGTTGGGGAATGTGTTTTGGGGTGTCATTTTACATATACCCATACTGGGTGAGATAAATATCTTGGTCAAATGCCAACTTTGTATAAAAAAAATGGGAAAAGTTGTCTTTTGCCAACATATTTCTCTCACCCAGCATGGGTATATGTAAAATGGCACCCCAAAACACATTCCCCAACTTCTCCTGAGTATGGCGATACCAGATGTGTGACACTTTTTTGATGCCAAGGTGGGCAAAGGGGCACATATTCCAAAGTGCACCTTTCGGATTTTGCAGGCCATTTTTTACACATTTTGATTGCAAAGTACTTCTCACACATATGGGCCCCTAAATTGCCAGGGCAGTATAACTACGGCACAAGTGACCCCATTTTGGAAAGAAGACACCCCAAGGTGTTCTGTGAGGGGCATGGTGAGTTCCTAGAATTTTTTTTTTTTTATCGCAAGTTAGTGGAATATGAGACTTTGTAAGAAAAAAAAAAAATAATAAAAAATACATCATCATTTTCCGCTAACTTGTGACAAAAAAAAAAAAATTCTAGGAACTCGCAGTGCCCCTCACGGAATACCTTAGGGTGTCTTCTTTCCAAAATGGGGTCACTTGTGGCGTAGTTATACTGCCCTGGCAATTTAGGGGCCCATATGTGCGAGAAGAACTTTGCAATCAAAATGTGTAAAAAATGGCCTGCAAAATCCGAAAGGTGCACTTTGGAATATGTGCCCCTTTGCCCACCTTGGCTGCAAAAAAGTGTCACACATCTGGTATCGCCGTACTCAGGAGAAGTTGGGGAATGTGTTTTGGGGTGTCATTTTACATATACCCATGCTGGGTGAGAAAAATATCTTGGTCAAATGCCAACTTTGGATAAAAAAAATGGGAAAAGTTGTCGTTTGCCAAGATATTTCTCTCACCCAGCATGGGTATATGTAAAATGACACCCCAAAACACATTCCCCAACTTCTCCTGAGTACGGCGATACCAGATGTGTGACACTTTTTTGATGCCAAGGTGGGCAAAGGGGCGCATATTCCAAAGTGCACCTTTCGGATTTCACCGGTCATTTTTTACAGATTTTGATTGCAAACTACTTCTCACACATTTGGGCCCCTAAATTGCCAGGGCAGTATAACTACGCCACAAGTGACCCCATTTTGGAAAGAAGACACCCCAAGGTATTCCGTGAGGGGCATGGCGAGTTCCTAGAATTTTTTATTTTTTGTCGCAAGTTAGTGCAATATGAGACTTTGTAAGGAAAAAAAAATAATAAAAAATCATCATCATTTTCCGCTAACTTGTGACAAAAAATAAAAAGTTCTATGAACTCACTATGCCCATCAGCGAATACCTTAGGGTGTCTACTTTCCGAAATGGGGTCATTTGTGGGGTTTTTCTACTGTTTGGGCATTGTAGAACCTCAGGAAACATGACAGGTGCTCAGAAAATCAGAGCCGTTTCAAAAAGCGGAAATTCACATTTTTGTACCATAGTTTGTAAATGCTATAACTTTTACCCAAACCATTTTTTTTTTTGCCCAAACATTTTTTTTTTTTATCAAAGACATGTAGAACTATAAATTTAGCGAAAAATTTATATATGGATGTCGTTTTTTTTGCAAAAATTCACAGCTGAAAGTGAAAAATGTCATTTTTTTGCAAAAAAATCGTTACATTTTGATTAATAACAAAAAAAGCAAAAATGTCAGCAGCAATAAAATACCACCAAATGAAAGCTCCATTAGTGAGAAGAAAAGGAGGTAAAATTCATTTGGGTGGTAAGTTGCATGACCGAGCGATAAACGGTGAAAGGAGTGTAGTGCCGAAGTGTAAAAAGTGGCCTGGTCATTAAGGGGGTTTCACCTAGCGGGGCTGAGGTGGTTAAAGCCCCTGTTCTGCCAGATTTCTATAGTTTGCCGAAAGTCTATAGCGGAAGTGACGTGGTGCGCTGCGCAAGCGCACAAGCGTACTCCAGCGAAGCATTCCTGCTGCCTCCACTGGAGTAGTTCGCACACCGCGCGTGCACAGACTTAAGGGCATAGCTTTCTTAAAGTGACAGTCATCTCCATTAATCTACATGAATTTGTACCCTCGCGGGCTCGCTTCGCTCGCTATCAATGGCGGTATAGAGTTAGTTTTACAAAATGCCGAGCGCAACGAGGCCGTGCCCGATGCGTGGCGAGCGAAGCGAGCCCGCGAGGGTACAAATTCATGTAGATTAATGGAGATGACTGTCACTTTAAGGCGATGATTCGGATGATTTGTGGAAGTGCGCTTGTGCGCTTGCGCAGCGCACACGTCACTTCCGCTATAGACTTTCGGCAATCTATAGAAATCTGGCAGAACACCCCTCCACCAGTCTATGTTCATATAAAAAAAAACAAAAAAAAACCGATAGATTACATTTGAATGTATATGTACGGTGGGGCCCTAAAATGAATTTTTACTGGAGGGCCCTAGGTACCCCAGTCCGCCACTGGTCCAAGGTATTTTTATTGATGACCCATCCTAAGGGTCGGACCCCCAGCGGTGAGCAGCTGTAATTACTCCCATTCATTTCAATGGGACGGCGCTTCCTATATACTTCTATAAGATCCCCCCCCCCCCCCGATCTGATATTGATGACCTAGCCCCGTTATAGCCTATGGGGGCGTCAAGCAATACGTTTTACTGTATGCAAACTTATACTGTAGACATAAAGCAGAGCAGACGTGCGCCCGGCCTACAGTACATTCATGAGGAGTACAGACGTAGCTCTACTGGGCTGTATTCAGACGTGGCGTCTGTGACAGCAGCCCCTGTGAATACATAGGATACAATACAAAACCCGGCTGCACGCGCTCCCCCTCACCTCGGCGGCCGGTCCGCTGCACGGCTCCGGTAGTCACACTCATGTCTGCCTTCATCCGCCTTCTCTTTTGAATTGAAATTTAGCGCACCACAGAACAGCCTCAGCGACCGCCTACCGGATTGGTCAGCGTCTTCCGCACTGACCAATCACAGCACACCCCTGAGAACACCGGACACGCTGATAGGCTGCTGCAAGCCTCTCAGCCTGTGTTGTCGTTGACAGTCAGCAAATCAGTTTAAAGTTGACATCACGTGACAGTATAACGTCTGAGCAACAGCAACAGCTGCGCGATGGTGGGCGTGGATTATTGGAGCCAAGATGGTCATGCGCAGTAATTAAGTCCGGCTCCTGTCACACACGTGACTGATCACATGATCCCGACGTCATCATCTAAGGTCCTGTAGTTTCCTGGGCTTTTTGACACCTAGCTGTTCCTGGTTGCGGTGTAACGTTACAGCGGGGACATGGACCGCTTCTCCTGGTGCTCCGGCCTGCTGGAGATAGACGAGACCCTGGTGATCCAGCAGCGCGGAGTGCGCCTGTCAGATGGGGAGGACAAGGTGGGGGAAGTCACCGCAGACTGAGCGGCAGGGAGCAGCCTCCGTGCTGGGGAGTCGTGTCTTTACTGCTGCTAGAAACTCCAGAGGCATGTGATATAGGTTCTGTATCTGGAAGATCTCTGCTTGTAGTCAGTGAATGGAAACCACGGTCTACTACAGAAGATGAAGCTGCATTCACTCAGTGTGTCACTGTATAGCCAGACCCCATAGCATCTGTCCCCTATAGAGGAACGTATAGCGCACACATAGGGCTTTACTGGGCGCCTGGTATGGACCAGTGCGGTACACTGTGTTATTTCATGTAGCGGAAAACGTATACTGACATATACCAGCCTAGCGGAGGGCTCCATTGGGTGAAATGTTGTTACAAGTGGCATTTCCACTTTCCAAAAAAGGTGGTGGTGACGGGCGCCCGACACATTTATCTTCATCTCGTCAAAAGTTAGTCTCGTCCTCTGTCCGCGCAGGAGATCTCAGAGGCCGGAGTAAACCGCTGCTCTCTGATAAAGCTTCCCCGAGCTGTGTATTCTTGGTGGGTTTTCTACAAGATGGCAGACAACACTAGGGAGGGAGCTCAACTAAAGATCCGTCAGCCCCGCTATGTGTCTCCCCACCACCGGCTTTGTGTACCCTGGTGAATGACACTGCTATCCCTCGTGCAGCCAATCGCTGACCTCAGAGGGGCACTGTTAATGCCAGTGATTGGCAGCAGCAGTCTCATGTTATTGCTGCAGCCGAATAAACCAGGCCCGGCATGGAGAACCGGAGCGACACCGGCTATCTCTAAAGGCTATGTACACCTCCAGAGGCAATGTTTGTTCAGGATCGCATTTTACTCATTTTTGGCTGAAAATAATATTTTCAATTGTTCTTTTTTTTTTTTTAAATATTGAGCTGTTCTGTCACAAAGGGTTAACAGTTTATCTAAGGCTACTTTCAAATCTGCGTTTTTGTTGGATCCGTCATGGATCAGCAAAAGCCCATCCGGTTAATAATACAACCGGCTGCATCCATTCAGAACAGATCCGGTTGTATTATCTCTAAAATGAACAAGATGGATCCGGCACTTAGACCATTGGAAGTTAATGGGTGCTGGACTGTTTTGTTTTTTTGTCAGAAAAAATGGATCCCACACCATTGACTTACATTGTCTTGATCAGTTTCCCATGACGCACTCAATAACACTGCTTGCAGTAGTTTTCTGTCCGGCATGGGAATGCAACAAAACGGAGCGGAACACGTTCTGGGGTACTTTGTTCCCTTTAGTTCTGTTTTGTCCCCATTGACAATGAATGGGGCAAAAAACTGAAGCTTTTTCCTCCGGTTTTGAGATCCTATGACTGATCTCAAACCTGGAAAGGAAAAAGCAGTTGTGAAAGTAGGTACTGTGTGACTGGTACTTCCACTTTCTGCTGTCATCTAATAAACCTTATCTCTAAGTTACTAAGAGATCATAAACCGTTCTATAAGCCACATTATTATCAGTAAGATAAGAACTGAGGTATAGTGAGTGTTTATAATGTCAGAGAGCTGAGATCAGGAGCCTGTCAGCTCATGGTCTGACGGAAAAGTCCAGAGGCTGCTTCTAGAACATCTCAGCTCTGTACAGATAAAAGGGCTCCATATTATTATTTTTTTTAATAAAGACCAATTGAAAACATTATTTTTAGCTCAAAATGAGTACAATGCAATAATAAAAAAAAATTGCCCCCAAAGGTGTACATAGCCTTAGGCCTCATGCACACAACCCCGCAAAAAAAATATAACCTGTCCTATTCTTGTCTGTTTTGCGGACAAGAATAGGCATTTCTACAATGGGCCACCTGTTCCATTACGCTAATTGTGGAAGGCACACGGGTGGCTTCCGTGTTTTGCGGATCCGCAATTTGTGGACCACAAAAAAATGGAGCGGTGGTGTGCATTCGGCCTTATTCACACAGTGAGTGATCGGTCAGTGATTTTAAGCCAAAACCAGGTGCGGCTCCAAACACAGAACAGGTGCAGATCTTTCCCTTTTACCATATTCGTCGGCAAGGGCCCTAAGGGTTACATGGCATCATAAAACAATAAAATGCTGTGCGACCCCCGGCAGTGCTGGAGTCCGGAGCGTGACACTCACTCGTGTGAAACCAGCTTAAGACCTGGAGTCCGTGACTGATGTGTGCCACAGTGGCATAGGTTGGAGGATTCCGCTAAGGATGACTCCCGATGTATACTTCTAGAGGAGCCCAAGAAGTTTTCTGTCTAGATATAATTTACGTCCCTGTTGATTTGTTTTCACTTTCTTTTCCATCAGAGTAAGTTTGACAGCGGCACACTTCTCTTGACCACTCACAGGCTAATTTGGAGAGACCAGAAAAATCATGTAAGTTCCACCATTTATCTTTTTTGGTACATTTTGGTTTAAAGACGACAAAATCTTGTGACGCGTTTTTTTTTTTAGGAACTTCTTGTATCCCCCATGTAGTAACAATTCTGGAGCATCTATACTTGTGACTCTATGTTGTGCCGTTCCTTTATTATTTCTGCAGGTTTCCAGCTGGGGGGTGTCCCTTCAGTCTGACACTGACAGCACTGATTGGATAGAGTCACAACCCCCCCCTGATGACACCCAGGTGGACCTTTATTCATAAACTTCTAGCAGGAATAATAGAGTGGTAATGTCAGGTTATGAGAATAGTTGCTCTAGAAATGCTTTTTCATGTGGAATACAATTATTTACTAAAACAGGTGACAGGTGCCCTTTTAAGGATTTTTGCAGAAAAAAAAAAAAGTACTAAAAAGAGGGAACATGGTAAAAAAAAAACTACTCATTGGTAAATGCCGTGCTGTGCCAGGGCCATGGCTTCTGTGGTCCCCTCATTATTAGCCATGCTGTACGTTCACCCATGACTGCTGTGGTCATTCACTTGCCTCAGTGGTGATGCCTGCATGTACGGCACAAGACTGCTGCTGGGGTCACGTGGCTGTACATCATCACCGCAGAAACCAGGAGACCCCCCAGAGCTTCGATGCTGGAGCGGCAGCGCACTTACCTAGGGGAGTAAAGTTGCAGATTTTTAAGACTATAAAAACAATTTTTAGCAAAAAAATAAAATAAAATCTTTCTTCAAAGATTCCGGTATCTCATAGTCCCTAGTCAGTGGGGAAGCAAACGAGCGTAGCGACTAAATAAAAAAGCAGCACGTTGTCTCCACCTCGTGTAGGACCCCCTGGTCACTTCTCCCTCGGTGGACCAGCTGCTGCTTTGTCTGTAAGCTGTGGCCCGACTATTGCCCAGAGCAGAGCCCAGCACTGGTCCAGTTTGCAGTCTCCCTCCACCTTGCCTGTGACCTCTTCATGCTTACCCCTAACCTGGGACTTCAGACAAGTCGCCCAGTCCTCTCCCTGGATAGTAAACATGGTGGACACCCGAAGCATCTACCTGTCTGGGTCTTCCTTCCTACCCCTATAGAAGCCAGTGCTTGGGTGTGTGAGTGAGCCCTTTAAGCCCCCCCACTTTGAAATATGAAATGAATGAAATATTGGGCGTGTCATATAATGTGCATTTTTTTTTTTTTTTTTTTTTTTTTTTTTTAAATCCTGGACAATCCCTATAAAAGGGGTCCCTTCAGCACAGTCCCTCTTCTTAAGTAACGCCATGTGAAAGGGAGTGAAGCGAGTGGCGTTGTATAACCTGAAGTTACAATACTGTCAAATCTGTCACATACTATGAATAGGTGTATGGGAGGTGAAATGCATTAAATATCAGGGTATGAATATAAAAAACAAAAAAATAAATAAAATAAAAAAACATTTTGGGTGAAAACTTTTCCTCCTACCCCTTCTGACTGACTGACTTACAGCTCATGTATGGTTTCTCTTACCCTCCATGTTTTTTTACCTTTAGCTGAGCCCCTAAAGGTAGTAAGTTGTCGGTCAAGTGCCCAGGCTCCTCAGGGGACCCTCGTACTGGTCTTGGAGGTGGCACCCCCCATCTATATCCTGTGACAAAATATACAACTGAGCTAATATCTTTTAATAATAATAGCTCTATGCTATGTATACCCGTTCGTTAAACGGTGGCTGGATTCATTTTTCCATCACATTATACACTGCTCGTTTCCATGGTTACGACCACCCTGCAGTCCATCAGTGGTGGTCGTGCTGGCACACTGTAGGAAAAAGCTCTACACTATATACGGGTCCCGACCACCAGAGATGCTGGTGCTTTTTCCTATAGTGTGCAAGCACGACCACCACTGATGGATTGCAGGGTGGTCATAGCCATGGAAACGAGCAGTGTATAAAGCAGTGAAAAAATGAATCCAGCCAGCAAAGGAGACAATATGGACAATCACAATACATTAGTAAGTGTCTTGTATTAACTTTCTCTACATGCCATTTGCTGAAGTGAGACAAGCCCTTTAATATGAGGAGGCATTTCACTTATTTTCTTACCGTTTTTCTGCAGGATTTCTGCGTTGCTGTTCCACTTTCTCAGATTGTGTTCTCAGAAGAACAAGCGGGAGGGATTGGAAAAAGGCGAGTATTGTGTAGTGATCCAAAAAGATGCTCGAAAGTGGCAACGAACAATACCCTTAGGGCATGTTCACACATGGAGGATAGGCTGGGGATTTTCATGTGGCAAATTCGCATTGCTGTGCTGTACCAGTGAAGTGGAGGAAACATAAGGAAAACGCATCCAAACCCTGCAAAAAAAACTAAACGCAGAATAAATTCACCTGCTGTGCGCATTTGCAGATGTCATTATATGTTGGGATTCTCCACCGCTTCTCCCTTTGTGATGCAGATGTGAAATCCGCAGCAAAACCCGCAAGTGATTCATGTGGATTTTGCTGTGGCTCCGCGTCCGAATCTGAGCCGTATTCTCTGCTGTGTATTACTTGAATGTACCCTAACAAAGTACTTTCCCTTTGCTGGTATAGCAGTGATGTATTCCACAGCACGGTACCGAGATTGTAGATCAATCACATCGCCCCTGCCCTGGTAAAGCTTGGAAGTGTCCCCGTGTCACTCACACGCTAGGGTACGTTTCATAAGGAACCAAATATAATATTAGTAACTTTTTGATTCGCAAAAGAACAGAGCTCCCAAGGGAAGCCGACGCTAAAATCAGACTCGGGACTTCAGAGTCCAAATTCTTACTCGCCTTGGTTCCTTTTCTTCGTTTTTTTTTGTCTTGTGCTCCAAAGCCTCTGCTGCTGTCAGATGTGCCGGTTATTAAAAGGCGCACCCTCTTAATAATTGGGGCGCATCTGTGCAGGTGTGTGCGCCAAAACTGATATCTACACTAGCAAGGGGTTTATGCTATAATCTATGCCAGTCTCCAAGCTATAGGCGCCCATTTCCTGCCCCTCTACGCCAGTGTCTTGGAAACTGAGGCTCAAAACCTCAAACAAGTTACCAAATTTTGTCCAACCTGGGCGAACTGCAAATTTCGCAACTTTTTGGCGCCAGTTTCCTGGCACACAGGACATGATAAATGCCCACCCAATGTGTATATCTTAGACTGAAAAGCAGGCTGGACCAAGCATCTTCACCGCATGACAGTAGGAATGGTTTCAGCGCCACAACAAAATTTAAGTCCTGCTTTATTCCAAATTGCATTAAAAACATGATGGTTTTAAACCACAGATCCAAGACCTACCCGCTTGTGCGTTTTAAGCTCCTTTCGGGCTGTTAATTTCACTAGGGCCTTCCCCCTCCTCCTGTGAAATCACCTGTCCTCTACACCTGCAGACTGGAAATCTGCCTGCAAATATGGCCTCTTGCACACGAACATTTTATATATATTTTTTTTTTCCGTTCCGTTTTTTGGATTCCGTATACGGAACCATTCATTTCAATGGATCCGCAAAAAAAAAGGAAGGTACTCCGTATGCCTTCCATTTCTGTTTTTCCATTCCGTTCAAAGATAGAACATGTCCTATTATTGTCCGCATAACGGACAAGGATAGTTCTGTTCTATTAGGGGCCAGTTGTTCCGTTCCGCAAAAAACGGAATGCACACGGACGTCATCCGTATTTTATGCGGATCAGTTTTTTGCGGAAATTGCAAAATACTGAAAAAGCCATACGGTCGTGTGCAAGAGGCCTAAGGCTCCAAGTGCCCAGCAGGGCGTTATCAATCTTTGCAAGGGCCCAATCTGCCTCCTCTGTCACCTGCAAAATGGTATCAGTGTAAAGGGACCTTTAGGCTCGTTTCACACTACTGGTACACGTGGGTACAGCTTTCCGAAAAGCTGTTTGTCAGCATGTTTGCCAGGTTGCTGCTGGATTCGGGCAGCATTCGGCTATGCCGGATCTGGCAGGCTGTTTCCGGACAGAGCTGTGAATGCTGGTGTGAAACTAGCCTAAGGGAACAGCGCATTAGCATTGGTTACAGAGGGTGTCAATAGGTGACGGGCTCCCTTTAACCCTGTGCGGAAATGCAGTCGCAGGGTTTATGGGGACAGTACTGGAACTCTGAAGATGTCCTTCTCATTTCTGTTGGGTTATCTCATCACAGACTGCTGATGTCAACCAGATCATCCTGTTCATATTAAATATTAGCAATCGTTTCTGAATGTGAGGACAGTGATGTGGATGGACATGGTAATGGAGATGGCACAGAGTAAAATAGAACTGTATAAAACAATGGCTCCTGTACACCTAGAGGCACATTTATGAAGACCGGCATTTTAGGCACCGGTGTTAATAAAGCCCTAAACTGGCAGAAGATCCACCGAAGTTATAAAGAAGTGCCGGCCTCGCCATGACTTTGAGGCCTCCAGCGCCAGTTCTGAATGTAAGACCGCTTCCTTGCTGTCATACATTTAGACCATTTTCTACTCCTAAAACAGGAGTAGAAAATTATGAATGAGATGGGGCCCGTCCCCTTCCCCACCCATGCCATGCCCACAATTTTAGACCTGGCGTGAGCGGGGAGAAGTGGCAGGTAGGAGCACAACTAACCGTTGCGCCGCCATCTGTGCCTTCAATACTCCTAATTTATGCGTATTTCAGAATAGTAAATGACCCCCTTACTGCAGTATTAATATAGTGTAACCATTGTTTTCGCACAGTGCCAAAATTGTAGTGCATCTCCACCCTCCATCTCCAAACAAAGAACCTGGACCATACCAAACCAGCCGCTACTCCTATGTCAAGTTATCCTTCAGAGAGCATGGTCAGATTGAGGTAAGTGGGCATCAGGCTGTTTATAGGGGTAATAATTGACAGATAGGTACCACTGTTACTTTGTGATCACTTAAGTATTTTGTCCAGGACTGCTCGGCGGCATTAAAGGGGTTGTCTCCCTTCAGTAAGTGGCATTTATCATGTAGAGAAAGTTAATACAAGCCACTTAACTAATGTATTATTATCCATATTGCTTCCTTTGCTGCCTGGATTTATTTTTCCATCGCATTATACACTGCTCGTTTCCATGGTAACAGACCACCCTGCAATCCATCAGTGGTGGTCGTGCTTGCACAATATAGGAAAAAGCACTAGCCTATGTAAGCCCCCATGGTCCCGGCCACCAGAGAGGCTGCCACTTTTTCCTATAGTGTGCATCGGTGGGGGTCCCAGCGGTTGTATCCCCACAACCCATTATCCCCTATCCTGTGGATAGATTCTAACTTTTTTTTTTTTTAAGTCTGGTACAACCCTTTTTATGGTAGATTTTATTTTCCCCTGTGGGTGGAATAAACAGTGTTGTAGGGTATTCCCATCTTAGACTTTTATGGCATACCCACACAAGATGCCGTTCCCCCATTCCATCAGTTCCCCGCAATGCCATCAGATCTCTGTGCCATCAGCCCCCCCATGCTATCAGTCCTCTGTGCCATTAGCCTCCCATCCCTCCCATGACATCGGTACTCTGTTACATCCGCTCCCAATGCCATCAGTCCTCCGTGCCCTCAGCTACCCCAGTGCCACAATCTCCGCTCCTAGCATTCAGTCCCAGTGAAATCCTTACCTTTCCTGTAGGGGCACTGCAGACACTTCACAGATCTTCCTTTATTTTCTTCGCGCTGCGCTGTCCTCCTGACGTCACACAGCGTCTGGTCATAGTGCAGGTAAGTGCGCACTATGTCCTGATGATTTCTCAGGATCCAGTGCAGCGCGGTGTGGGCTTCACTCGCACTCCATGGTCACATGACAGAAAAATACTTGATGCAAATTTCTGTGTCGAGTTACTCGATTTACTCGAGTACTCGTTGCAGCCCTAGTTGGGGTGTTTTTACATATATGGTTAAGTATAATGAGAACTCCACCCACAATGTTTCTGTATCGCATACCATGGCCATTGACACCACCACTCATAGATTACCTTTGGTTAGAAATGTCTTATGAATTAGTACTTACTTGCAGACACTTAACTTGTCCTTGTGCTTGGGTGCAGTTCAATCGCCGACTATCAGAGGAGCTGACGCAGAAGAGGTGGCAGAGGGCATCGCCCTCTATTCAGATGAGCAGAGGTCCTCAGGTAAAGCATTATTACACTTAAATCAAAGCATTATAACCATAATATATTCTATAAAAAATGAATAGAAAAATCACATCAGCATATGTCCTTGGGTTGTCCATGTTAAAGAGGAGCAGTCCCCTCTCCTGACATGTCTGTTTTAATACCTACTTGCACCCCCCTTGTAATAATTCTGGAGTATCTATTCTTATGACTCTGTGTCGTTCCTCTATTATTCCTGCTAGATGTTATGAATGAATTGCTAGCAGTTTGCAATTAAAGTCCATCTGGTGTTACCATTTGGGGAGCGGGGGTCAGTGTCAGGCTATGCAGGGACACATCCCCAACTGGCAACAACCATCTGGACCTTAATTGCAAACTGTAGTAATTCATTCATAACTTCTAAAAGGATTACTAAAGGAATGGTACATGATAGCCATAAGAATAAAAACCCTCTTCTCCACCATTGCAGAAGAAAAACTCTCCACTCTGGTCTCCAGATCACATCTCACCACCTGTGCACTTGACCCAATCCCATGCCACCTCATCCCTAACCTCATCACAGTGTTTATCCCAGCCCTAACTCATCTCTTCTACCTATCACTAACCTCTGGTCTCTTCCCCTCTGGTTTTAAACATGCTACCATTACACCCATCCTCAAAAAGCCTTCACTTGACCCATCTTCTTTGTCCAGTTATCGCTCCATATCACTTCTTCCGTATGACTCAAAGCTACTTGAGCAACATGTCCATTCTGAACTGTCCTCTCATTTCTCCTCCTGCTCCCTCTTTGACCGGCTACAATCTGGCTTCCAACCCCACCACTCGACTGAGACTGCCCTCAGCAAAGTCAACAATGACCTACTAACAGCCAAAACCAAAAAACATTACTCTGTCCTACTCCTTGACCTGTCCTCTGCCTTTGGCACGGTCGACCACTCCCTTCTGTTACAAACTCTCTAATCTCTTGGCATCACTGACCTGGCCCTCTCCTGAATCACATACCTCAGAGCGGACATTTAGCGCCTCCCACTCTCGCACCACCTCCTCGTTTCATTCCCTCTCTGGTGGTGTCCCGCAAGGCTCTGTCCTAGGACCCCTGCTTTTCTCTATCTACACTTTCGGCCTGGGACGTCTCATAGAGTCCCATGGCTTTCAGTATCACTTTTATGCTGACGACACACGAATCTACCTCTCTGGTCCAGACATCACCACCTTACTATCCAGAATCCCATAATGCCTATCTTCCATATCATCCTCCTTCTCTTCTCGCTTTCTAAAACTTAACATGGATAAAACAGAATTCATCATATTTTCCCCATCTTGCTTAATCCCCCCCCCCCCCCCAACAGACCTATCTATCACGATCAATGGCTGCACACTCTCCCAGATCATCAAAGTCTGCTGCCTTGGAGTGACCTTGGATTCTGCCCTCTCCTTTGCGACCGCACATCCAAGCCCTTTCCACCACCTGCCGCCTCCAACTCAAAAACATCTCCCGCATCCGTGCTTTCCTCAACTTTGAGTCTGCGAAAATGCTTGTACATGCCCTTGTCATCTCCCGCCTAGACTACTGCAACATTCTCCTCTGTGGCCTTCCATCTAGCACTCTTGCACCCCTACAATCTATTCTAAACTCTGCTGCCCGACTAATCCACCTCTCACCCTGTTACTTCTCTGCCTCTCCCCTCTGCCAATTCCTTCACTAGCTCCCCTTTGCCCAGCGAGTTTGGTTCAAAATACAAAAAAATACATACAAGGCTGTCCACAACCTGTCCCTATATAGAATCATACTAAAACTTAATGTTCATTATACATATACATTACAGATTTTCTGCTTCATAAATAGACATTAAACCGTAGGCATAATTACTGAACGGGATGGCGCAGACGGGGCCGGCAGTAGGAGACCAACGCTGCCTGGCCCTGTTAATCTAGTGTAGCAGGGCTTGGCCAGAGGTGGGAGAACGGAGCCTCTAGGAGCAGGAACAACGCCCCCCTGCTCCTAAAGGCTAATTGGCATACTATAAAAGTTATATTTCTGGAGTAACTGGGGCATAGATAAAAGTAGGAATAGGCTAGTTAGGTTTAGCTGACATTAGCGATTAGGTCTCCTACTGCCGGCCCCGCCTGCGCCATCCCGTTCAGTAATTATGCCTACGGTTTAATGTCTACTTATGAAGCTAGTTTAATAGGGTTAATTCTGGTCACAAACCCTTTAAAAACTTCTGACATGTCATTGAAACATCTGAGAGAATACTATCAGTGGAGGTCCAGATGCTGATACCCAACTTTCCTTGCTGTGATTAGTTATGCATTGATGCTACATCAGTGTTTAGGCAGATAATAGCGAGCTTCCTTAGCCTGTACAGGCTTCTGCACAGTTCATCTTCTACATGAATAGTCGGTTTGCCTGAAGCTGCATGTAGTTGGCTTGTCTTATTTATCTGATTCATCTTCCTCATTAGACCTCAGGAAATAAGGGAAGCTTAAAGGGAACCTGTCACCGGGATTTTGGGTATAGAGCTGAGGACATGGGTTGCTAGATGGCCACTAGCACATCCGCAATATCCAGTCCCCATAGCTCTGTGTGCTTTTATTATGTAAAAAAGCTGATTTGATAAATGTGCAAATTAACATAAGAGTCATATCTTACTTGTGTGACCAGAGAAGAGTCATATTTTTAAGCTCTGACTCCTCTCAGGTTAATTTGCATATGTATCAAATCCTCCTGGCATCGTTCACGTCTAATCTTCTGCGCTTGCGCCCGGCCGTGGTTACATCGCGCCAGCGTACAGACCCATGTAAAATGGCCGGGCGCAAGTGCAGAAGATTAGACGTGAACGATGCCAGGAGGATTCAATTGCCCATGCGCAGGATCGTGACTGGGGAGAGTTGTAGCCGCCGCCCAGCGAAGTTAATATTGATGAGCTGGGCGGGGCTTCAGAACGGCAGTTGGGAGCGGCTGGCTGGGCGCATTTTGAGATGAAACGCCGCCCCTTGGGCAGATTGGTGACGAGACAGGCAGGTTATAAAACTTTATTTTTCGGTATTTATAAGGTGGACAGGGGGGCTACTTAGATGCTTTTAATAGACTGTATAAGACCTGTAATGAGATATTTTATATATATAAAAAATATTTAGATAGATCTCTAAATATGCTGGTTTTGCCGGTCAGTGTCCCTTTAAACATGTATTCCATATTGCTAGGATATGCCACCAATGTCTGATAGGAGCGTGTCCCACCTCTGCGACCCGCTTCTGTGTGCAGAATGGGACCCTTGAAGTGAATGGAGGGCAGCTGCTTATGTGCGGCCACCCACCACTCATTTCTGTGAGAGCTCCATTTCTGGCAGTCCCATAGAGGTGAACAGAGCCATGGCCCATGGTAGCTCTGGAGCAGTGCCCTGTCTATATCTATGTGACTTGTGAAAATAGCCAAGCCTCGGGGGTGGGTGTCCCTGCACAGTTTGACAATGGCAGCACTGATTGGATTCATAACTTCTAGCAGGAATAATAAAGGAATGACACAACATAGAGCCTTAAGAACAGATGCTCCAGACCTTATTACATGGGGGATGCATGAAGCTATTAGGCCCCTTTCACACGAGTGAGTTTTCCGCGCGGATGCGATGCGTGAGTTGAACGCATTGCACCTGCACTGAATTCTGACCCATTCATTTCTATGAGGCTGTTCACATGAGCGGTGATTTTCACGCATCACTTATGCGTTGCGTGAAAATCGCAGCATGCTCCTCTTTGTGCGTTGCGGTGCGATAATCCACGCAACGCAGGCCCCATAGAAGTGAATGGGGTTGCGTGAAAATCGCAAGCATCCGCAAGCAAGTGCGGATGCGGTGCGATTTTCACGCATGGGTTCTAGGTGACAGTCTATTCACTGTATTATTTTCCCTTATAACATGGTTATAAGGGAAAATAATAGCATTCTGACTACAGAATACATAGTATAATAGTGCTGGAAGGGTTAAAAAAATAAAAAAGTTAACTCACCTTATCCTCTTGTTCGCGTAGTTCGTTCCCGGTCTGCTAGCTGTGTGCTTGGGCTGAATGACCTGTGGTGACGTCAGATCACATGCTCCAATCACCATGGTGATGGACCATGTGATCTGACGTCACCACAGGTCATTCAGCCCAAGCACACAGCTAGCAGACCGGGAACGAACTACGCGAACAAGAGGATAAGGTGAGTTAACTTTTTTATTTTTTTTAACCCTTCCAGCACTATTATACTATGTATTCTGTAGTCAGAATGCTATTTTCCCTTATAACCATGTTATAAGGGAAAATAATACAGTGAATAGACTGTCACCTAGCAACCATGTTATAAGGGAAAATAATACAATCTTCAGAACATCAATCCCAAGCCTGAACTTCTGTGAAGAAGTTCGGGTTTGGGTACCAAACATGCGCGATTTTTCTCACGCGAGTGCAAAACGCATGACAATGTTTTGCACTCGCGCGGGAAAATTGCGCATTTTCCCGCAACGCACCCGGCTCTTATCCGGGCAAAAAACATGACGCCCGTGTGAAAGAGGCCTTAGAACATACATGTCAGGAGCGGTGACGGGTCCTCTTTAAAGTAAAATTGTATTTTGTTAGCCATAATACCCTTTATATTTCCCCTTGCCCCTTTCCTTATCTATCACATAATGCATACATCTGTTGGGAAGGTGATAATTTATGCCTAATTTCTATCATACCCTTTTGTGCCATTGAAAAATACTAAAGATAAAGAATTTCCATAAAATATACAATACAATATTTTTGCTGCCACTAGAGGGCGCTGACTGCAAATGGGTTTATGCAGCTTGCATTGAAACTAATGGGAGCTGCAAAATGTGTGTGCAATAATTCCCTGTAACGGTCAGTAAACAGACACCGCAGACCAGCGGCCTGTCTCTATAGCAAGTCAGCAATTGGAGATCCTGAAAATGGTTGGCAACTGCAGCACAAGCTGCATAACTTCTCATTATGCAATAATTTAAGCTTTATCTATACGAAAACAGAAACCCACTTGAAACAAGCCCCTTACAGTCCCGTGTGAGTTTATGGTATAATTCTGATGGGAGCGGATGTTACGTTTGTACAATGCTCCAGCCTCTGATTAATACACATTTACAGTTTGCATCCTGCAGTCTATGAAGATTTCTTTCATAAAAATCCTGGTGAGAACTACTTTCTGCTTCCTTCCTCTTTCCTTTTTGTTTTTCCTTACAAAGACAGGGAGAATAAAAGCTGTCGGGATTGTGGGCATTGAGCGGAAGCTGGAAGAGAAACGAAAAGAGACCGACAAGAACATATCCGAGGTTGGTGTAAATGTGCGCTGGTCACTCGTACGTTACTGTTCTGACTTACAGCAATCGCCTGCTCGCTAGTGGAGGAGACCGCTGCTATTACAGGCAGCAATCTCCTCCGCAGCATGGGGAGGAGCGATCACTGTGCCATCGCTTGTCCCCGTGCTGGATAGCGGTTTACCGGTGGCAGATCGTAAGTTGGCCGCTGGCAAACGTGCTTAAAAATCACAATTGCCCGATGAACAAACGTTTGCTCGTTCACTGGACAATCGGCGGCAGTATTACACTGCCAGATGGTCGCTAACGATCATCGGCAGGTGTAATACAGCCTTTGGGACAAACTCCAAAGATCTTGATCCTGTACGAGCCTTCTTTTTGTATTTCATACATGGGTCAAAATTCTTCTACATAAATACGAGATGGTCAGTCTCATAGTAAATTCCTGCTGTTGAGCATCATAAAAATATACGCTACTCAGCATTTAAATTGCAGTGCCACGAAGGACCAGCCGTAAGCTTATGCAAATCTAGGAAGTTGCAGGTGTCGCTAAGATCTGCAAATGATCACATTTTCAAGCGCCTAGCTCCAATCCGTGACACGTGGTAGGGGCATAAAACCCATATTGAAATCAAAGTCGTTTTTTTTTAGTTACATTAAACCTGAAAAATCAGATTAAGGTGTGGGACGATTGTGCGATGCCTCCTGTTGGTCAAGGTGCCCGTTATCGTCACTTGTCACAAACTGAGAGGAACCGAATCCTTGAACTGAGAGGCCTTGGTTTATCACTTCAGCAGATCGCTGAATGCCTAGGCCGAGATGTCAGCATTGTCGCAATACCAGTGAGCAATGATAGCCGGAGATTGGTCTGGAGACCACGTGGGCAACGCCATGAAGAGGTCTTCAGAAGGAAATGCCACACCAGTCATACTCCCAGGATAATGTGGGGTGGCATATTGCATGGTATTTCAGGTACAAGAACAGTTTTGCGCTACATTTAATTTGTTGCAGAACCAGTAGTACGTCCCAGGAACAGTTTTTTAACATGACAATGCCAGGTCACATGTTCCTCGTTCTACTGTCAACTTGGCCACGCAATGTCTCCAGATTTGTCATCTGGGACGTCATTAGTCAGCAACTGCAAAGGGAAATGCCAGCAGCAGATCTTGATGATTTGCGTGCCTAAGTGCCCTCAGCGTGGCAGAACATTTCTCAGAAAACAATTAATAACCTCAGTGATGCCGTCCTAAGTAGTGTAAGCGTGTGTATTTCTTCTCGTGGTATTCATACTCTATACTGAGTAAATTATGATGTTTTGAATATTGTGTCCCTTTTTTTATCATTTGCATATTATTAACATATGCTGACATCTTAAAGGGGTTGTCTCCCTTCAGTAAGTCGCATTTATCATGTAGAGAAAGTTAATACAAGCCACTTACTAATGTATTGTTATTATCCATATTACCTCCTTTGCTGGCTTAATTTTTCCGTCACATTTATATACTGCTCGTTTCCATGATTACAGACCACCCTACAATCCATCAGTGGTGGTTGTGCTTGCACACTATAGGAAAAAGCGTCAGCCTCTCTGGTGGCTGGGACCATGGGAGACAATATGGACATCACAATACATTAGTAAGTGTCTTGTATTAACTTTGTCTACATGATAAATGCCACTTATTGAAGTGAGACTACCCCTTTAACAATGAATGCTGCCCAGCCAATCACTGGTTGCAGTGATGCCCCACCACAGCCACTTATTTGCTTAGTGGCAATCCCAGTCATGTACACACTTTGACAAAAAATAATAATTCACCCAGATAGACATGTCGGATTGCTGCAGAACTTTGCCTGCAGATATGTAAATGATTACAGGCGTGGCTGATTAGAGACTGGGTCTTGCCACAAGAGGGAGTAAAAGTTCTTCTCCTGCTGCCCTATAAAGTTTCTCAGAGGCCACTTTTGGGTAGCATACCTCTTAGTAAGATATTTTTGACTGCTAGACATGCCTTGACAACACATTCTAAGACATTTTGGCCAGTGGACAGACTTTGAGAGAGGGAGCATCGTTAGACTGAGAGAAGCAGGATGGTTGTTTCGACAATTTACACACCATCTAGGCTGTTCTGACCTAGCTGTTAGCAGATGTTGGGAGCAGTTGTTAAGCAAGGGCTCGCACACGGAGAACAGGCTCCAGGCGGCCCAGACAGACCACCAGTAGAGAGGATTGTTTGATCCACTGACGAGCACAAGCAGCTCCTACAGTTTCATTGTCCTCACCCCAGACACAGGTGGCACCTTCATTACACAGCCCTATCTATGACTGGACCATTCCCAGGCACTTACCAGAAGGAAATTCGATGTCACAATGCCCATTACATGTCCTGTCATTGACAGCCAACCACTGTCGCCTTCATTTGCAGTGGTCTTGAATGAGAAATCTGGACTACTACAGACTGGAAGAATGTTGTCTTCAGTGACCTAGGTTCAGCTTGAGACCCAGTGGCGGTCGGGTTTAAGTATGGTGGTGTCGTGGCAAACCCTTTAATCCTGCCAGTGCTGTGGAGGGACGCACTGCTGGTGTGGTGATCTGGGACCTATTACTTACGACAGTCAGTCACAGGAGTGTTGGTACCTTCTCAAACAGCTGATCGGCAAGGTCCCCGGTGTCTGACCTCAAACTGCTCAGATACCGATGACCTATTCAGAGGATAGTTCATCAGAATTGGAAAACCCCTTCAACTTTAAAGGTCTTTCTTTTTTGAATATAGTTTCTTAAAACGTCCCCCCTGACCACAACTATTGTTTCCTTAGAGTATATTCACACAGAGAAAATACATCTTGCAAAGGCAAACATGTATTTTCCGTACAATGTGCAGCAGAAATAGTTCATATGCTACAAGTCCACCCAGTGGGGCTAATCTGCGAGCAGCTGCTCCTAGCAGAATGCCCATACTCATGAAATTTTTTTTTTTTTTATTTTTTTTTTTTCTGGAAAAATGTGTACAGAAAAATCCACACCGTATGAATTACAGTTCAGCTTCCCATTATAATCGATGAACATTACGTCTGGCTTTTTTTTTTTATTTTAATTTTTTTTGCTGCAGATTTCCGTGCGTCTACTATGCGGAAAACTAAAACCCACTGCAAAAAAAACAAAACCCTGTGAACATACCTTTAAAAAAAAATGCATATTGAGGAATACATACGTTGTCCTTCTTTGTGTCGCAGGAGCTCAGGCCTTTCCCCCTCCTCACATTCCTGTAGGTGGCTGCAGCAGCATCCTCTCCCCTCCTTGACTAAGGCTGGGTTCACACCTGAGCGTTTTACAGCGCGTTCCTACGCGCTGTAAAACGCTCAACAAGGAGAAACCAATGATTCCCTATGGGAATGGTTCACACTTGGGCGTTTTACAGCGCGTACGATCGCGCTGTAAAACGCCCGACGCTCCAAAAAGTACATGAGCGACTTTTGGGGCGTTTGTGGCCATAGGACACTGTAGTGAATCACACAAACGCGCGTCAAACGCGCGTTTACTATTACAAAACGCGCATAAAATGCGCGTCAAAAACGCGCGTAAAACGCGCGTTTGTGCAACGCTCAAGTGTGAACCCAGCCTTAGCTCCACATATTGTTTGTTTCGGGAACATACAGAACAATGTGGGAAATTTCCTAATATTCTGTGTTACATTTGTCATTCCTAGTGTTCCGTTCCGATAGTGAATGACTGGTGTCGGGCTGTCCTATACTCTGTGCTCCGCTCTGTTATGGCGCTTGCCCCATGAATACAGCGCACTATAAAGAGGAGCGGCCCGTCCCTGCGTGGAGTTTGCCTTGTGTTTCTCCAGCTCTGCTGTGTGGTGAGGTCACTTTCCCAGTGCCTCCTTTACTGGAGATTTGTCATTCCTGGGGATTTTCTTATTTGACGTCTCTTATTCAGGTGTTATTTTTATTAAACCAAGCGCAGACAATAAACGGCGCGAGCAACAATACCTAGATTATGCGTTGTCGGAGCCTGACGTGACTTGCTTGTTGTTTGTGATGTACAAGGTGTGGAATTGCCTAGTTCCATAGTATCTAATGGAGGACCATAGGACAGACTACACTCATGATTGTTAATGGTTAACTTAAAGGGGATGTCGCGTCAGGAGAACCTTGTCCATTTCCCTTTTACATGATGTACAGATCATGGGGGGCTCTCCTTCCCACGACCCCCTCTGCAAGCTAGAGCAGATAGCCGCTAGTACCCAGTGGCTCCTTCACTTGAGGACTAGTCTGAAAGCCGTCATATATTTCAACATTTTGCCTGCAGTGATCGCCACCAGCGCAAATAATCAGCCAGTGGCAATTTACCTCAGTAAAATTAATATCTATTTTTTTTTTTTTTTTTAATCTTCTCTAGTTACATTAAAGGGGTGTTGTGGTCCCCTATACCCACCGATCATGAGAAAAGGTCCCATGTTCCCCACTTGAATGGGGTGACATTTGAGCATGCCCACTACCATTCAGGTCATCTCTATGGGACTACTGAAGATGGCACAGTACATCGCTTTGCTATCTGCAGCTGTCCCATACAGTTTGAATGGAGCGGTGGTGTGGGCATGCTCTGCTGTCACTCCATTCAGAGGGGGTCATGGATCCCTTGTGATCAGTGGAGTCCCAGCGGTGATGCCCCATGATCTGACTTCTAACTTCTTGTTACTGGAGTACACCATTAAAGAAGTATTCTCATCTGAGACAATGGGGGCATATTACTAGGGCCCCCAGTGGGACCTGCACCTATATAAAGAACGGGGCGTACAAAGTGGTGGATGGAGGGCTCCGGTCCGGCCACCACCAAGCGCTCTCCTTATATGAATGGGAACGCACCGCGCATGCAAAGTCACCTCTCCCATTCACTTCTATGGGCCTGAAGGAAATAGCCGAGCCAGGTCTCATCTTTTTTTGGTGGCCCCATAGAAATTAATGCAGGGCGGCTGCGCATGCGCAGTGCGCCCTCCACCACTTTTGGGGCTCTGTTTAAGAGAGAGGTGCTGGTACTAGTGATATGCCCTCATTGTCTCAGATGAGAAAATCCCTTTAAGGGGTTGTCAACCTTTTTCATGTGTGTGTGGGGGGGGGGGGGGGGACAACTCAGACCTTCAAAAGGGAAGGCGTACTTCCCTGCTCTCCACTGCTGGACATCTTGCTCCTTCATTCCCTGGCCTTGGCTGCTTCACTCATCCGCTTTGACACCGCCGCCGCCCATGACTGGCTGCAGCAGTGACCTGACACCCTTGGTCACAACACGCAAGGGGGTCCAGTCACTGCCATTGCTAAGCCTATTCTTTTGCTTGCTGAGGGAAAAAAAAAAGAGGTCTCAAAATCAGCAAGGTTTCGGGAGCAGCCGCCAGGTACTGTTTTGGGTGAAATAATAATTGGTCATCTCTTTTGGGACAAAATGATATTGTTGTCCCTTGTATTGGTGGTATTTGTTGTGCTGTGTCAGGACTGCTGTGACGACAATGGTCCCACGTGCACAGACTGCGTGGTTAGGGGTTTCTCACTTTTCCTTTCAGCTTCTATGTTTTTCCTGTCTGGACGCCCTCAGGACTGAGATCAGAGGTTTTGCAATCTTCATTGTTTTCAGAGTTGCAGATGTCAGTTGACTCCCTTTTCCCAGAACGCTTCCACTGCTACAGATTTTTGTGGGATTGACATAAACTGCTTTAAAAGCTAAGGTGCCGGGTCGTCCCCTAGACGATATGGCTGCCCCAGTGTGAAATATGGCTGTGTATGCATTTCTATAAGATTGTTCATATTCAACATTGAGAGCCCTAAAAGTGCTTCTTCATAAAGGAGAAAGCCCCAGAAGTGCCATCCAGACCCCCTTTATGTTTCTGCCTCTACCCAAAAATGGCAGCAATTTTGATCTCGTGAACAACGGCCATTATACCCCCATAAGTCCCTGTAGTAGCAAGCCTTTTCCTCGCTCCTCTGTTGTGACTTTCTGAAATTGTAAAATATTTGAGTGTCGCCGGAGTTCTCTACCTGCCAAATGGGTAACCTTGGAGGGTCGTCTTGTATAAATTACAACTTAAAGGGGTTTTTCAGACTCCTAAAATTGACGTATCCTCAGAATAGGTCATTAATATACGATCAGCTGTTCCTTACAGCCTCTGGCGCCAGAACTTGCCCTTCAGTGGAGCAGGAAGCACAGGAGTGATGTGAATGGAAACCAAGTTGCAGTAACCCAGCACGGCCACTACAGTTTGAACGGAGCTGTGGTCCATTCACAGTCCTAGCTCCAGCTCCGGAGGCTGCAGGGAGCAGCTGATCGGAGGGGATGTGGGGTGTCGGACACCCATGGATCTGATATTCATGACCTATTCTGAGGATCATGAGCCTTTCTTAGGACTTGGATAGACAAATAGCAATGGAATTTGTTATGTCCCTTTTTTGGCACTAAAATAAACTAAATAAAACTGCTTGTATCTTTGCAATTTTATGAGTTTTATTTATTTTATTTTTTTAATTTTCCAATAGCATTTTTTTTTTCTTGACTTTATTTTATTTTTCAAATTTATTTATTTTTTTTCCCCTGTAGAGGAGGGCATCCAAAAATTCCATTGCTACAACATACTGAGATTTTTATTTTATTTTTAAAACACCATGCAATGGGCACAAAAAAAAAGCACCGCAGTTGGAAAAAAACAAATCTCCATATATATTTAAAAAAAAACGCATTTCATCATTCCTATAGACTTTCAGTTAATATCTTTAAATTTTTCAGGAAAAAAATGCACCAAAATGTGGCGCACACACCATAAAACTCTGGGTAAACCCAGCCTTAAAGCGACTCTCCGGTTCAAAACAAAAAACCGAGGGACAGAGCAGAGCACTTAACTTGATGCCCTCCTTTTCATCTGCCAATCCCTGGGCTTCTCTTCTGCCATCCAAGATGGCCACACCGCTGCCTGGTGCCTGCTGTTCCTTGGTAGTCCAAGACGCATCTTGCTTGTCCGGCTCTGCTCTTGGACAGTTTGAGTGTCTAGCGTTTGGTACGTCCTGTAACCCAAGAAGCAGAGCGGCCATCTTGGATGACTGAAAAGGTGACAAGCTGGCCACCAGGTAAGCGTGCAGTTCCTTCCCCAGTTAATGTGAATTATTTTTGCTGAACCGGAGGGTTGCTCGCTATAAGGTGACTTGTGTCATGGCCTGGCCCTGAATGCATCAATAACATCCACTGTGCGAGCAGATCTGAATTCTGTGTCCGGGCCCGGCGTCCTGGGTTGTTGTTGTTTTCGCTGACCTCGTTCTGATTTCTCGCCCACCGTTTACTTCTAAAGGCACGAATTGAAGTAAAAATGAGAGGCCTGTTTGTTAGGTGGATTAATAGCGGGACGTTATAGGGGGATTACTGGGAGAATGTACAGAGCGGCGGTGCTTCCTGCGGCTGCTGCCGCCCGCTGATAAGGCCGCAGCGACGGTGTGTTTATTTGAGGAAGTTCCTGTTAGGCGTGTGCCCATTCCCCTTTGTCCTCCCTGGGAGCGATGAGTTGGAGCATGTTATTCATTAGGTTTAGGAAGCCCGTGACATGGTGACAAGTTCTGTGAAGCCTAAAGGCTGAAAACTTGATGACAAAAATGAACCAAACTTGTCAAAGGAGGTCCTGTCGCCTCTCCTGGAGAGCCTGTTGTAGTCAGAACCTTTATTCCAGTTCAAATAACATGAAGTATCTTTTTTATTTTTTTTGCCTTGTGCATTTCCTCAGTTAATCCTCCTAGAAATTTCAGAAAAAAAAACAGCTGGTTGTTATTCTTCCCCTTGTGAAACGGCTGATTGCACAGTGTGTCGGACACAGCCACAGCTGGTACCACCCAGTTATCCTTTTATTCATACATTTCTATGAGGAATAACAGAATAACGACAAAATACGGATTTCTATGAATAGTTATATTATGGGGAATACAATTATTTGCTAAACTAGTCCTGTCGGGGGAGATAACAGGTCCTCCTTAACGTATACATGTATGTGATTGGCCTTAAAGGGGTTGTTCAAGAATGTGGTGGATGGTTTGGCAAGCCCCACCACTTTACCGAAATCTGAAAAGCTTGTTTTTTTTTTTTTTAACCTGCTTTCCGGCACTAGCTCCTCGCACCTTCTCCTCCAGGCCTGTGATGCCCCGCTGGGCTCCCTCGATGTCAACATCCAGTTTGATGTGACTGGCTGCAGCGGTGACTGGATCTTCTTTAGGGCTCATGCACATGACCATATGTATTTTGTGGTCTGGAAAACACGGATCCGCAAAAAATACGGATGACGTCCGTGTGCATTCTGTATTTTGTGGAACGGTTGGCCCCTAATAGAACAGCCCTATCCGTTACACGGACAATAATAGGACATGCGGAAACGGAATGCACACGCAGTAACTTCTGTTTTTTTTTTTTTTTTTTTTTGTGGACCCATCGAAATGAATGGTTCAGCATACGGTCCGCAAAAAATAAAATAAAAAAAATAATGGAACGACATGGAAAGAAAATACGTTCATGTGCATGAGCCCTAAGTCGTGACAAATGGTCAGATGACACAAGGGGGCCCGGTCTCTGCCGTGGTCCAGTGATTTGGCTGTGGCGATGTCAAACCGGATGTTGACATTGACAGAATGGAGCATCGCAGGCCTGGAGGGGAAGGTGCGAGTATCCAGCGCTGGGAAGCAGGGTAAGTAAGCTTTCCTTCAGGCCTCTTGCACGTGTGCGCCCCATTGCCGTATTGCGGACCGCATTTGCGGATCGGCAATACACGGGTGCCGTTCAGTGGGCATTCCGCATCACTGATGTGGACTCATTCACTTCAATGGGTCCGCAAATCCGGAGATGCAAAATGGTGTGGAATGGAAGCGCGGAACGGAATCCTACAGAAGCACTACGGAGTGCACTTCTGTGGGGTTTCGTCCCGTACTACCGTTCCGCAAAAAGATAGGACACGTTCTATCTTTTTGCGGAAAGTCCGGATTGCGGACCCATTAAAGTGAATGGGTCTGCGATCTGCTGCGGCTGCCCCACGGACTGTGCTCATGCATTGCGGCCGCATTTTCCGGTCCGCAGCACGACCAGGGGGCGCACACGTTCGTGTGCAAGAGGCCTTACAGCTTCAGTAAAGTGGGGGTTTGTTTGCCAAAACACCCTCCATTCTTGCACAACCCCTTTAAAGGGAACCGGTCACCTGGATTTTGTGTATAGAGCTGAGGACATGGGTTGCTAGATGGCCGCTAGTACATCCGCAATACCCAGTCCCCATAGCTCTGTGTGCTTTTATTGTGTAAAAAACCGATTTGATACATATGCAAATTACCCTGAGATGAGTCCTGTATGTGAGATGAGTCAGGGACAGGACTCATCTCAGGCTAATTTGCATATGTATCAAATCATTTTATTTACACAATAAAAGCACACAGAGCTATGGGGACTGGGTATTGCGGATGTGCTAGCGGCCATCTAGCAACCCATGTCCTCAGCTCTATACACAAAATCCCGGTGACTGGTTCCCTTTAAGGGGGATGTATGGAAGACCCTTTAATGTACAAGCAGTAAACCCATGCACCCCACCTTCAGTCCTCCTCTGGAGGGGTTTGTGTAGCAGCTATATAGGGATGGTCACGGTTCCCTACTCTGACTAATGGACCCGAATTGGCTTCCATAAGTAGTGGCATTGCCTCCAGGATATCCTCAGGAGGGAGACCATTTCTTACCGGAGAATCGCTCCTAGGACGTTCGGTTTTATCCCTGTGACTACAAGCTGCTTTCCCATTCTGTTTTCCAGGCCTTTGAAGACCTCAGCAAGCTGATGGAAAAGGTACGGCGCGATATCTGTATGAGCCCAGGTTCAGCACCACCGTTTCCTGTCAGCGGAGCAATGAAAGACTGCTGTCTCCATTATTTTTACAGGCCAAGGAAATGGTGGAACTGTCCAGATCCATAGCGAACAAAATCAAAGACAAACAAGGGGACATCACAGAAGACGAGGTATGAAAACACGGCCGGGCTGCCAGGGTAAACGGGAACAATCGCACCGCAATATTTGTACGAGCCCTTGCTCCAGGAATAACATGATGAAAAATTGTGTCTGGGATAGAAACCTCTGCCCCGTCCTGTCCATTGTAAATTTCCGCTATCGTGTGTAAATTTCACGATGTTTTCCTACATATTCGGCATGCTGTTGATTTGTTCTGAAACTAATATGGAAAATCCTGTGCAGACAGAGAGCCCTGCCGCCCGTGTTCTGGGTAAAGATGATCCGTAGAACTTTAGTAATGCGGTGAATGGATATTTACTAATATTGAATAACCAAATTAACTTCTAAAAATGTGTTGAATAATCTTAATGGGTCATCCCCTGAATAATGTAATGAAAAATGAAAATCGGACAAAGGCCTCATGCACACGACCGTTGTTTGGGTCCGCATCAGGTGCAGACCCTTTCACTTTAATGGGGCTGCAAAAGATGTGCATCCGTTGCTCCGTTCCGTGGTCCTGCAAAAAAAGTCCTATTGTCCGTTTTGCGGACAAGAATAGGCATTTCTATTATGGGTGGCCCATTCTGTTCTGCAAATTGCAGAAACCACACAGGCGGCATCTATGTTTTGCGGATCTGCAATTTGCTGACTGCAAAACAAATCTAAGACATGACGACC
Organism: Bufo gargarizans; assembly: GCF_014858855.1. Classification (NCBI taxonomy): domain Eukaryota; kingdom Metazoa; phylum Chordata; class Amphibia; order Anura; family Bufonidae; genus Bufo; species Bufo gargarizans. Next base: position 51,778,425 of record NC_058082.1, on the reverse strand, counting down.
TCTTTCTAAGGCCTCATGCACACGACCGTTGGTTTGGTCACTTCAATGGGGCCGCAAAAGATGCGGACAGCACTCCGTGTGCTGTCCACATCCGTCGCTCCGTTCCGTGGTCCGCAAAAAAAACTATAACCTGTCCTATTCTTGTCCGTTTTGCGGACAAGAATAGGCAGTTATATCAATGGCTGTCCGTGCCGTTCTGCAAATTGCGGAACGCACACAGACGCCATCCGTGTTTTGCAGATCCGCAATTTGCAGACCGCAAAACACACAACTGTCGCGTGCATGAGGTCTAGGGGCTCATGCACACAACCGTATGCCGTCCGAGACATACTGTCCGCGAGCTGGCCATATGTCCCGGAGTGGCATACATTGTGCGCATGGGAGCGCACAGCATCATAGGTTACTATGATACTGTGCGCATCGGGCCGCCCGCGGGACTATTGTTCTGCACTCATATGATCTTTTAAGTGCAGGACAATAGCCCCGCGGACGGCCAAATGCGCACAGTATCATTGTAACCTATGATGCTGTGCGCACGATGTATGCCACTCCAGGACATATGGCCCGCTCACAGACCGTATGTCTTGGAGGGCATACGGTCATGTGCATGAGCCCTAACGAGGCTAGCACCAGCCCTGTACCTCACATGGATCTAGAGATCTCTCCATTCACTGCTTCAATTGTTCTGGTAGACTTATTTCAAGCTGTCCACTTAAGGTTTAAAGTCCCTAATTATTCACTGAAGTCCCAGGAGACTTCGGTGATAACTAATTTCACCTCTCCACAGCCCATACATTTGAATGCTGTATGGAGACGGATCTCCATGCAGCAGTCAAACAAAGTTTAGACCAAAGCGACTTCGGATTTTGGATCCGAAGCTCGATTCGCTCAACAATAGTAAGGAGACCTGAAATACCCCTCTTATTGATTCTGTCAGAGGATACAATCAGCCATTAGCTCTGTATACCTTGGTTTTTATTTCAAGTTGAACTATGTTTATGTGGCTTTGACCCTATACGCATAAGGAATATTCGCGGAAACCCCTGGACGGACCTTCCCTCGATACTGGTGTTATCGTCCCAGGCAGAGGTCACCATAACACCTGTACAAGCGTCATAGAGGCATGTACAGGCAGTTTTAGGGCTCATGCACACGACCATATGTATTTTGCGGTCCGAAAAACATTGATCCGCGAAAACATACGGATGACATCCGTGTGCATTCCGTATTTTGCAGAACGGAACAGCTGGCCCCTAATAGAACAGTACTATCCTTGTCCGTATTGCGGACAAAATTAGGACATGTTCTATTTTTTGGGCGGAAGAGACATACGGAAATGGAATGCACACGGAGTAACTTCAGTTTTTATTTATTTTTTATTTATTTATTTTTTTTTTTTTTTGCGGACTCATTGAAATGAACGGTTCCGCATAAGGTTAAAAAAGGAATGGACACGGAAATAAAATAAGTTCATGTGCATGAGACTACGAAAAAAAGTCTCCTGTGTATTTCTAGGCATGAGACTTTCTTTGGTCTGGAGCGCTGTATTCGCGCAGCCTGTGTAGTCTGACGCTGGGCTCCCACTGTAACGACTAGCATTGGAGAGATCTCTGATACCGGCTGCTGAACTCCCTAGATGCCGCGGTTAATAGCAACCATTGCATCTAAGCAGTTAGAGAGACAGGGTTCCCTGTCGCCATAAACTCCCTGCGAATCCAGTTGGAGAGTTGTGATGGGTTGCTGTGGCAGCTGAAGGCCTAACAAAGGCCCACAGGCCTGACATAGCTGTATGTCTATTAGACTGTACCATAGACGCAGCGCAGTAGGCCGCCTGTCCCTATTACAGTGCTAGGCTTTAACACATTGGTATACAAGGTACGCTGCTGCATTCTAAATGCAGTGTCTCCTGGTGGGACTAAAAAAAGTTAATAGATAGTCAAAGTTACTAAAGTTTAAAAAAAAAAATATATATATCACATCGTGTTTTCCAAGACCCATATAGTAAAGATAATATATTAGTTATACCTCCCGATGAACAAGCGCAAAAAATATTTGTCACCCCCAATGTTAAGTTTCATGCACCCCCAAGAATGGTACCAATGAAGACTGCATCTCGCTCCGCAAAAAAACAACCTACAGCTTAAACGGGTTTTCTCATCTCAGACAATGGGGGCATATCGCTAGGATATGCCCCCATTGTCTTATAGGTGCAGGTACCACCGCTGGGAGCTGCACCTGTATCGAGAATGGAGCCCCGAAAAGTGAAGGAGAGTGCACTGCGCACTGAGATAGACTCATTACAGGCAAAGCGAGATATTTCAAGCCTTTATTTGGTACAATTTGGATGATTATGGTTTACAGCTTATGAAACCCCAAAGTCACAATTTTGAGGTCCCCTTTGCTCATGAGGTGTGGATTAATTAGCTGACTAGAGTGCGACACTTTGAGCCTAGAATATTGAACCTTTTCACAATATTCAAATTTTAAGCCGCATTAATGCAATTCTTTTTAATTTGCATTACTGAAATAAATGGACTTTTGCACGATATTCTAATTTTTCGAGTTTTGCCTGTAAATGCCCAGCAGCCCCATTAACTGTAATGAGGTCTGGCGGAGATTCGGCTGCAACGTGGCAACTGTGCCAAGAATCAACCGGACAAATACCGCCGCCGATCCAGAAGCTGTGGCAGACTGACCCTGCCGTATCTCTGTAACACTATTGTGAAACTAGCCTTACGGTAATATGCTAATTATGCCACACGGTAATGTTGTAAAGTGCACAAAGCAATGGCAAAATTTAGTTTTTTTCCCTTACCACCCCAAAAAAGCATCTGAGCATCTTATTTGGTGCTCCTTCTTAGCTGTAAATACTGTTTAAAAATACTAAGAGGAGTATTTTTACACGGAAAAAATGTAGAACGGATTTATTTAATTCAAGATCATGCACTCATTGGCCACATTCAGACACCGCAATGTCTGCCCGTACCTTCAGAAGCTGAAAACCTGTATATACACTCTCTGACAAAGAATACCGCACCCGGATAGAATTGTTGAATTGCTGTAAAACTTGACATGCAGATATGTAAATGACTACAGGTGTCTTGCCAAAAGAGGCTTTTAGAGGCTACTTTTGGGTAGTGTACCTCTTGGTGACTGCTGCATGCCTCCACCACGCACTGAAAGGCTCAGTTGACAGGGGGGCCGAATCAATGGATGCCATGTAGGCAGTGTTCCCTGTAAGCTGCGCGGGCGCGCGGCCGCGCAGCTTCCTTTATGCCTCCGCTCAGCACCTCTGCTGGCCCGCTCACTGCTGCTGCCCGGACTTTATGTAAGGGGCTCGGGGCCTCTCTGTGCAATTTTTATAACGCCTACAGTGCGATTGGCCGGCTGCGCTACCGGCCCAGTGTGCACATTAAGTAACCCATACCCTCTCCGGTGCTGCGCCACCAGCTGTGACAGTGCGAGACTCGGCACTGAGGTCACAGGTCTCGCAGGATCACGCGGGATGACTGAATGGCGCGGCGCCGGAGAGGGTATGACGGGATTGTTCTGACAGATGAGTGGAGCAGAGTAGGTATTTTTATTTATTTATGTATGCACACACACCGGCTTCATAGGGAGGGGGGGCACGCCGCACTTGAATTCAGAAAAGGGAGCCCACGCCGGCCATATGAGGGCAGGCCCACTGGCAGCAAATCCTTCATTATCATGGAATATATACAGAGATGGAGAGAGGGGCAAAATAATGAAATATATACAGAGAGGTGCAGTGTAGGGACACCGTGTAGGGGTTATACTGTTTATTGTACAGCATGGCACAGGGGTTATATTGTCATTTGCTGTACAGTATACTGTACATTATAATCCCTGTACCATGCCGTACAATATACAGTATAGTTCATACACCGTGCCGTACAATATACAGTATAGTTCATACACAGTGCCGTACAATATACAGTATAGTTCATACACAGTGCCGTACAATATACAGTATAGTTCATACACTATGCCGTACAATATACAGTATAGTTCAGATACCATGCCGTACAATATACAGTATACCACCTACACTGGGGTATTATTGTGTATATTGTACGGCATGGTGTATGAATTATAATGTATATTATACGTCATGGTGTATGGATTATATTGTGCAGCACGGTGTATGAACTATACTGTTCATTATCATGATTAAGGACCAGCATGTAAATGTCCGAAATGCATAGATTTGACTGCCCTGCGTATGTGGAAGTTTTAATACCGCTGTGAATAAAGTATTCCCTGCTATCAAGAGCTGGATTTTCTCTCTTTTCTTCATGAACTATACTGTATATTGTACGGCATGGTGTATGGATTATAACGTACATCGTACAGCATGGTGTAGGGATTATAACGTACATCGTACAGCATGGTGTAGGGATTATAACGTACATCGTACAGCATGGTGTAGGGATTATAACGTACATCGTACAGCATGGTGTAGGGATTATAATGTACATCATATTGCATGGTTTTGGGGTTATATTGTACAGCATGGTGCATGAACTATACTGTATATTGTACGGCACTGTATATGAACTATACTATATATTGTACGGCATGGTGCAGCGGTTACACTGTATTGTACGGCATGGTGCAGAGGTTACACTGTATGCTCTTTGATGTGACACTTATCTTAGGTTTTCCTAGCGCCCACCTTTGGCGCTGTGCCCAGCTCTGAGCCGACCCCCGCTCAGCAGCTGCCAAGGCTTAGAGGGAACACTGCATGTAGATCATTCTCGCCTACCTGTTAGGAGGTGTTGGGAACAGTGAGGGCACACACATGCGGTGAACAGGCACTGGACGGATCACCTGTAGAGATGATCATTTGATCTGCTGACAAGCGTGGGCAGTTCCCGCGGTTTTGTTGGCCACATCCAGACACAAGCGTCACCTTCATTACACACGCCTGTCTTTGTCCAGACTATTTATAGGTGCTTAGCAGAAGAAAATGTGGTGTCACAGCAGCGATTACATGTCCTGCTATTGACAGCCAGCCGCAGTCACCTTTTGGAGTGGCGTCATGAACGAGAAACCTGGACTACTATGGATTGGAACAGTATCGTCTTAAGCGACAAATCCAGGTTGTGTTTGGGATCTGACGATGGTTGGGTTTGAGCATGGAGGCCTCGTGGTGAGCGCCTCAATCCTGCCTTTGCTGTGGAGTGACACATTGCCCCAACTGCTGGTGTGATGATCTGCGGAGCCATCACATACGACAGTCGGTCACCCCTAGTAGTGATATGTGCATGATATCCTGCGCCCACATCTGTTCCTCTCATGGCAGGGCTTCCAGCTGGCATAGTTCCGCTGGATAATGCTCGCCCACATACGGTAAGGTTTCCCAGGAATGACTCCACCAGGTTACAACACTTCTTTGGCTGCCCGGTCACCAGATTTATTGCAAATTGACCATTTATGGGACCAGCTGGGACGCCAGCTACAGCAATCTAAGAGTGTGTAGGATCTACAGACCCGGCTGTAACATCTGTGGGCGAATGTGCTGCAGAATACCATACAGAACCTGTATGTCTCCATGCTGTATCTCATCTTGTATCCAGGCTACAGGCGGGCCAACATGGTATTAGAGCAGTTTTCCCCAATAAACGTATCCTTGCTTCTATTCAGTGACAGCAAGCAGACAGTGAAGTACAACTATATAAGAAAGTTTTCATTATACATACATATAAATTTACATAAAGCTTTTAAACTGCAGACTGATCCATTTCCGCATTCTTTTTGCAGACAATAAAGTTTAAATCCTACCTGCTGAGCATGGGCATTGCCAATCCAGTCACAAGAGAAACCCATGGATCTGGCACCCACTACCACATGCAGCTGGCGAAACAGCTCGCCACAATTTTACAGGTCCCATTGGAGGTGAGTGGAAGTGTCTGATTTTTATTCTTGCATATTGGCAATATACGAACCTTTTCATATCCTACTGGTCGTTAAAGGACTTCTCCCAATTAGGAAACCCCCTGCCCAGTACCAAAGCTAGTTGAGCGGCGCCAAACCACTATAAAGGAGGGCACCTCTCAAGTTATGTGGCAAATAGTCACTGTATAAGGGTTCATTCATAAGACCGTATTTTGAGTCAGTTTCCAATGCACATTTTTCTGCACATCGCACGTGGAGCCGCAAAAAATACGGACAGCACACAGATGTCATCCATGTGCTGCCCGCATCTCTGCAGCCATGCCGCAAATTATAGAAGATGTCCTGTTCTTGTCAGTTTTGCGGTCAAGAATAGGCATTTTTATAATAGAGATGCACACTGACCGCATCCGTATTTTGCGGATCCGTGATTAGAGGACCACAGAACTGATACGGTCATGTGAATGTAGCCTAATGCTGCATTTCTCCTGGAAATGGTGCAGGAAAAATATGCAGATACCAGCAGTTTAGGTCAGTGGTGGCGAACCTATGGGACAGGTGCCAGAGGCGGCACTCAGAGCCCTCTCTGTGGGAACCTGCCCCCTGGAAAAAGTCTATGGTGTACCAATATGCCTCAGACTTTTCCTGCCATTCATCAGCGCTATGAACAGCACAGGCAGCGGCGCACTGAATGTAGGCAGCTGTTATAGCTGAGTGATAAAGTACATGGAAGATATACTATACTGGACTGTAGTATTCAGGGTAAATTGCCGTGTTGGCACTTTGCAAGAAATAAGTGGGTTTTGGGTTGCAGTTTGGGCACTCTGTCTCTAAAAGGTTCTCCATCACTGCCCTAGGTGATCGCATCCGATTTATTGGAGGTTCCAATAGCTGTGCCCCCACAACCGGCACGTTATTGGCAGCAGTTCACCCTTTTCATGTAGAAGAATCACTTGACACTGTTACACTGTACATGTCTGACTATATGGTCATGTAACCGGTATAGGACTCCTTCATCTTGGCCTTTTTTTTTTTTTTTTTTTTTTTCCCTAGGAAAGAGGGGGCATAATGTCGCTTACAGAAGTATACTGCCTAGTAAATCGAGCCAGGGGCATGGAGGTAGGTCAGACACAGAGAAATTGGTCTGCATTTTTTTTGTAAATGCAACTTAGCGTCTTAGCCAAATTATTCTTTCTGGTTTAAAACGTCATTTTCTTTTTTATTATTATTATTATTATTATTATTATTATTTTTATTATTATTTTATACATTATATAGTGCCAACCTATTTCGTAGCATTGGTTCCTGTCCCCTTTGATGCTCACGATTAGAGTTGAGCGAATTTTATATTTCAAAATTAGTTTACACTTCGTTTGGTGGTAAAAGGCGAATTGCGTTATGGATCATGATGCAATTCTGTGACGGAATGTATAACTGAATGCCTTTAGAGGCATTCCGTTATTCATTCGGTCATAATAGAAGTCTATGGGCTGCATAACGGATCCATCCCGTTTCTGTTAGGCAGGAGGGGACTCGTTTTGCAGCACATAGCCTCTAAAGGCATTCCGTTATCATTCCGTCACAGAATTGCGTTATGATCCATGGTAACAGAATCCATAACGCAATTCACCTTTTACCACCAAACTAAGTGTAAACGAAATATGAAATTCGCTCATCTCTACTCATGATCTCCATTCCAAATGAGCCCCTCAGTATGTTTTTGGAATTTGTGATAAAACCGGAGTATTGTGAGAGAACCCCACACAAGCATGGGGAGGCAAAGATACTGCAGCATGGGAACTATGCTAATCTTTAAAACAGACATTAAAAGGATTGTTCAGGATTAGTTTTACTATCTTTTTTGGTTTGTTCACATGGGGCAGATACACTGCAGATCTCATCCATACACTGAGGAAAATGTCCTTAAAGGGATTCTGTCAGCTAGTTTTGGCCTATAGAGCTGTGTACATGCGCTGCTAGATCGCCACTGGCACGTCCACAATATACATTTTCGATAGTTCTTTATTCAGTAAATTTTTATATATATATATATATATATATATATATATATATATATATATATATATATATATATATATATAATGAAGAAAATCCGCAGCACTCCTTGAAGTATAGAAAAAATGTGTAATTTTATTCACACATGTCAAATAACTTGACTTGAAAAAGGTTCTGTGAGAGAACCGAAACGTTGTCTTATTTGACATGTGTGAATAAAATTACACATTTTTTCTATACTTCAAGGAGTGCTGCGGATTTTCTTCATTGTTTTACGTCCTGAATCGAGGGACCACCGCTGGCACCACACAGCTACGGCTGAGCAAACGACAGGAGTGCTGCCTGAACTTCTTTTTTATATATATATATATATATATATATATATATATATATATATATATATATATATATATATATATATATATATATATATATATATATATATATATATATATATATATATATATATATAATTAGCTAGTAAGGAGCCCAAGGGGCTGTTACCAACGTTTCAGTAGCCTAGCCACACCCACTGTGAAGGATCCCAGCACCGCCCTCATCCTCCGAATCTTCTCCTTGCTCCCCCAACGTCACACATTTTAGAGCGCTGTAATCTCACCCGTGCCAGCTAGCGCATGCGCAGTTTGTTCCCTGAGGTACAGGGAAGGAATACCATGCTGACACAGACATGTGGCGTACTCCCACATGCGGGAGATTACGGTACTTCAACACTGTGACGTCGGGGGAGCAAGGAGGAAATTTGGAGGATGCAGGGTGGTGCTGGGCTCCTTCACAGTGGGTGTGGCTAGGATCCTAATGCATTCCCCTTGGGCTCCTTACTAGCCTTATTTGTGTGTATAGATAGAGATATATATATATATATATATATATATATATATATATATATATATATATATATATATATATATATATATATATATATAATATAAATAAATTGTTTGTTTACTCCATAAAAGCATTCAGAGCTATGGGAAATGTATATTGTGGACGTGCTAGTGGCCATCTAGCACCGCATGTACACAATTTCCCCATCTCGGGTGCGGGTCCCAGAGGCGACCCCATTGTCTATCTCAAAAACGCAGCCAGCTAAGTGAAGGGCGCACAGCGCTTGCGCGGATGTCCTCCATTCATTTCTGTGGGGCTGTCGAAAATAGCCAAGCTCTGGCTTGGCTATGTCCGTCAGTCCCATAGAAGTGGTGGGCGCGCAAGCACGGTGCACTCCCATTAATTTCTATAGGGATTCCGAAAATAGCCTAGCGCGCCACTGGCCTATTTTTCGGCAGGCCAATTGGAAAGCTTGGTGGTGGCTGGACCCGGCACTGCCGTCTACCACTCTGGCGGCTGCGTTTAAGAGATAGGCGCGGGTCCCATCTCTAGGACCCGCATCTATCAGACAATGGGAGCATATCCTAGCGATATGCCCCCATTGTCCGAGATGGGAATACCCCTTTTAATACTGTCCCCAATAGACAAACAGCTGATTCTGGACAGGTGGTAGATTTGGCGGATCTGACGGAATCGCTCTTTTCACAGTTGCTTTCTCCGGAGGATCTGGTGAACGCCTGCAAAATGTTTGAATCCCTGAAGCTTCCGCTGCGGTAAGATGTCCCCCAGGCATTAATTTACTGCTTTCTTTCAGTTCCTCTTACTCCCAGCGCTTTCCGTCCCCGCTCACAAATGAGCATTTGGCAGACTCCTGTATGAAATGGTGAGCGATGGCTTGGGGTAAACTTCCTGTCTAGCTTCCCATTCAGGACTGTTTGACCTGCACCAAACAATGAGACAATGGTGGCAGCTATTTCTCCGGCATGTAACAATGTTTTCTCTTTGCTTTCCAGGATATAAAACAATGTGCTCTATACAGTACAGCCTTCTTAAAGGGAACCTGTCACCATAAAGATCTGCGACAGAATATTATAGAGCAGGAAGAGCTGAGCAGATTGATATGTCATTTTATGGGAAAAGATTCTGCAAAAGTAGTTACTTATTTGTTAAAATCTCTGCTGTTTTGAGCTCAGTAGCCATGTGGACGGCCCTATAAAAGTGATTGACAGCTATCTCTATATAGCAGTGTATACAGATCCAACAAAACTATATATCAATCTGCTCCGCTCCTCCATCCCTATAACATTCTGACAGGTTCCCTTTAAATGAAAAGGCCTATGTGAATTTCTGTAACCCCTTGTAATAGGTGCAGAGTGATAATTTGGCTCATCGGGGGCTATGCACGGCCGCAGGAACCAGTACACCCTCTGGTCTGATCTTCTCTTTTTTGCAGGCTTCGTATTTTTGATAGTGGGGTCATGGTAATTGAACATCAGTCTCATAACGAAGAGGAAATGGTTGCTGCTGCTTTAGAAACGGTATATTCTACCTGAATTCATTATATGTTATGTTTCTAAGGCTACTTTCACACTAGCGTCTTTTGCGGATCCGTCATGGAGCTGCAAAAAACGCTTCCGTTACAATATTACAACCGCATGCATCCGTCATGAACGGATCCGGTTGTGTTATGTCTTCTATAGCCGTGACGGATCCGTCATGAACACCATGGAAAAACACCTCTTGCAGCATTATTCCGTCTGCGATGGGAGCGCAACCAAACAGAAAGGAATGCATTTTCGTTCAGTTCAGTTTTGTCCCCATTGACAACGAATGGGGACAAAACTGACGCGTTTTCTTCCGCTATTGGGATCCTATGATGGATCTCAATAGCGGAATTGAAAACGCTGGTGTGAAATTAGGCTTAGTTGTGACTCTTATCTGATGAAATGAATCCGTTATCACATCCAATATACAAAGCAAAAAAATAAATTTTAAATGACATCTGAAGTCACTGGGAGCGGAGCCCTCTTTTATATTACTAATTCTCTGGCAGGCAGTGCTTAAATGGCATCTGTCAGCAGATTTGTACCTATGACACTGGCTGAAATCTGGGGGAGCTGCTCAACCCCTAACACTGTAGCGTGTTTTTCATTGGGGGAGCAGCCCCACCGCATGTGGACCGCAGCAAACGACTATCCCCAGCAAAAAATATTTTGCATACGGTGGAGGATGTCGGCGCGGTCCACATGCACCACAAAGGCATCCTACACAAAACGGAGCATTGTGCGGATGAAAATATAATCATAAATCACAGAAAAAATGCACCAAATGGATATGCCACTGACTATACTGGCTAGTCATAAATGCAGATATTAAAAGCTGAGACTTTTGCCAATATATTCCTGTCAGGAAGATATCGGAGCCCACATGCACCACGTCACGGTTCTCAGCATGGCAAGGGGTCCTACCACTACGCTACCTATGGTGTGAACAAGGTCTGAAGGTGATGTAATCCAGCTCACAGCCAAGCTTCCACACAACCGCCTAGCAGGACAACTAGTGCAATGTGAACAAAGCCAGACTGTAAGCCACACCCATATCAGACCATGTGATGGAGGTCTCCAGGTGCAAAGGAGAGTGTTTGAATGCCAGGTAAAGGCACATACACTACATATAAAACAAGACAAAAACACAGAAATATAGTGGCAAATCTGGGGGAGCTGGCTGACCTGTTACATGTGCAATTGGCAGCTGAAGGCATCTGTGTTGGTCCCATGTTTATATGTGTCCGCATTGCTGAGAAACATTGTTTTATTATATGCAAATGAGCCTCTAGGAGCAACGAGGGTGTTGCCGTTACACCTAGAGGCTCTTTTCTCTCTGCAACTGTAGCACCCCCTGCACTTTGACAGGGGCAACAAGGCATGATCACATTTACTCTGCCTGACCCTGTCAATTAAAGTACAGAGTGGGCGTCAGTTGCAGAGAGAGCAGAGCTTCTAGGTGTAATGGCGGCGCCCCGGTTACTCCTAGAGGCTCACTTGCATATAATAAAACATCATTGCGGGGACATATGAACATGGGACCAACACAGATGCCTTCCGCTGCCAAGCGCACATGTAACAGATCAGCCAGTGTCATAGGTACAAAACTGCTGACAGATGCCCTATAATGTATTGTATGCAATTTAAATAACTTGTAGTATGGAATCGTAAAAAGCGTAAACCACATTTAATGGTGTTGTCTAGTTTAGAAAACCTATTTTCAAATACCCTTTAAGGGCATCCTAATTTTTAGTAAAGAGTCTCTCAATCATAATTGGCTGAAGCCAGAGGATGTGCCATTTCTCTGATTACAGTAAGCACTGTGTAATACGTCATTTCCCCTGTGGTGGCGCTGCAGGGGAATTCAACATTTGCTGGCAGAGAGCAGCTGATTGCTGCTACAGAAAACACAGTGATACACCTTTTTGGGGGCCATCGTAAAAAAAAAAAAGGGGATTAGAAAAAGTTGACCACCCGTTTGGGGGTGCTGTGTTCACCCATCTCTACGTTCGTGAAATGTACATTTGTAAGAATTGTATGGGTCTGTGTTCCTTTCCATATTGGAACCAAAAACTGTAAAGGCTGTCTTCAGAGGGAACAAGGAAACGCTCCAGAAGAATGCTGTAGAATTGCTCCTATCCCCTCTACTGGGAATTTATTTAAAAAAATTCCTCACAATCACTAGATCCCATATGATTGGAGCGGCAGATTGCACGTATTCGCCACTGCTCCATTCATTCTCTGTGGAACTGATGGCGTCAGCAGCCCTCCATCCCAGTGATCGGACCCCCACCAATCAGATACGTCTCTAGTGCGGAGCAGCCCCTTTTACGCTTTCCTTCATTACTAATCTTTTAAACATTGATATAACAATCAAAGATCGGTTTGCCTTGTTTGACCAGGTATCTGAAAGGGGCTCACTGACGTCTGAGGAGTTCGCCAAGATTGTCGGCATGTCCGTTTTGTTGGCCAAAGAAAGGTATTTCCCTTTGGTTTAATGTCGCTCCCCTGTCCATGCTGTTGGGGCATACTCTAACTGCATTCTTCTCTTGTGACAGATTGCTTCTTGCCGAAAACATGGGGCACCTCTGCCGGGATGATTCAGTTGAGGGGTTGCGCTTCTATCCAAACCTGTTCTTGACTCAGACTTAGGCATGTGCTGGAATTACATGTACAGCAGTGTCCCACTCAGCAGGGAGCGGTTCCTGCACAGGAGCTGCGGAATTATGATTCAAAGAGGACCGGTATGATGTAGGCCGTAAACAAAGTGGAAAAGTCCTCCCCATCTATCTGTACAGCAGTATACACATACCTCATATGATAAAGCATTAACCAATCAGTAAGAGAGAGTTATTGAAAATAGTGCACGGAAAATGGATTCAATCTCCAACAACCATTTAATTTCGAAAGGGCTTCTTTATCGCTCCCTTGCACTGGTTTTGATAAATGTTGCATAAATCAATAGTACAAGAAACCATACAAAGCTTTGTAATATATCTTATCAGAGAAAATTGCCTTGTTTTTAGAGTTATCAGCTGTTTCTTCCTCTCTCCCCTCTGCTTTCGAACATATCTTTGACTCTGAAAATGATGAAATCCGTCTTGAGTCTGCTGCTCACTGAAAAATCCGATCACATCATCCTGTATAAGTCTATGGAGAGGGGACAGGGGGATTGAGCAGTAACTAGGGAATACAGGAGACCGGCACAACAAGAGAGACTGCACAGCTAAATGGATAACTTATATGGCAGGCCAAGTGCTATGTTCACATCCATACATTTCAGCACTTCTTTGTAACGTCCCCCATGATCCTGATGCTGCGCCTAAGATTTTACTCTACCATGCAGTAGATGGGAGCTAGTCTTCACTTACCAGGTCTGGGAAAATTACAAACTAGAGACACAACATGCAGAGGGGACAACTGCCAGATACAAGTCATATAATGGCCAGAAATATTATTATTCCTCATGTGTACACACACACAAACACACACACACACACACACACACACTGTATTACTGATTAATGCAAAGTTTGTTAAAAGTTTAGGTATGCTTTATAGTGAATGTCCACCTTTTTAAAAGGGTTTTCTGAGACTTCTTTACTGATGGCCTATACTCTGGATAGGTCATCAGTATCACATTAGTGGGGTCTGACACCCAGGACCCGCACTGATCAGCTGTTTGAGAAGGCACCGGCGCTGCCAGCTCACCAAGCACATTGTATAGCGGCTGTACTTGGTATCGAACCTAGCCCTATTCCCTTCAATGGGGCTGAGCTTTAAGGGGACCTGTCAGCACAAAATTTGCTTCAAAACCGCCAAGAACACCTTAACAGTCATGGTTTCCTCAATGGTTGTCTTATATGGTTCTTCTGTCTTCCTAATGCAGCAAAAATCATCTTTATTCACTGCTGCCGCTGTATGCTAATCTGCGGCTTAAAGTCAAGGAGGCTGGCACCTTCTTGTCTAAAATCGAGGTTTCCCGCTCGCAAATCCGGTCCTTTCCCCTTTTAATGATGTTTCTTAGCAGAGGCAGTGTCCTCCTCTGGCCTCTCCTTGCCTATGCTATTGAATGTCAATCAAGGGAGAAGGGGCAGTATTTGGGTGCAGCAACCTTGACTTCAAACCGCTTATTGGCTACAGTGGGAGCAGTGGATAAAGGTGATTTTCTTTGCATTAAGAAGACAGAAAAAAAAAAAAACATGTAAAAACACCAACGTGAGCCAACTGGTAAGGTTCTCTGGGTGGTTTGGAGGCCGATATCATGCGGACCGGTTTCTCTTAATGATAAAATTCAGTTTGCTTGCAGCCACCACTAGAGGGAGCTCACTGCTTACGGTTTTATTATTGTATTCAATGTATAAACAATATGCAGTAGAACTCCCACAATGCACTAATAGAATTCAGTCAGTAACTTTAGACCCGAAGGGGGAGTGAGTAAAATTAGTTGCAGCTTTTATAAGGCAAGTTAGGTTAACCCATGGTGTAAGCACCTGCTTTAATGTACACTTTTTTACTCTCTATTCCTTGAATATCAGCAGTGGAACGCTTTTGCATTTCTTCTTGGGCATCTCAACCAACCAACCAGTACCCTGCTTTGTACTTTGATGGGGCAAGAACCCCAAAACTGTCAACAAATGGGTTTCTCTTCCTTTTGGAGGAGTCTCTGGTTTGGTTGACATGAGCTAATTTGCACACTTTCTCTACATGGGACAAATGAGTCTCCATACACCCGATGGCACTCTTCAATGAGAACCAGTACTCCCACTCCTCTTGAGACCATGAAAGACATATTTGACAGTTTCTCTTCTCGGCCCCTGTGTTGCTAACAAGCCTTAGGCTCGGGTAGTTACTCATTGACTGGCGCTCTCTTTCATTCACATTGTTGTAAGGACTCGACAGACGGGCAGAACAGGTGTCTCTCCAAAACATCCGGTCTTTTTCAGTGCTTTTCCTCTGAACATTGTGCATTTATTTTGGAGGCACTTTATGTAAAATATCAGCCAACTGCACCATAAACGGTAGTTTCCTGATGTATTATCAATAGCAGGTTCTATCCAGAGCTTAGACAATTCCCTTTTCCCCTTAAATCACTGCAGCAGTCTGTACCTGCTGTGTAATATAGGAGTTGTCCAGACTTAGAAAAGTGTTTTTTTGTTTTTTATCCATACAAACAGCGCCTCCTTTGTCCATGGGTTGTGTCTGGTATTGCAGCAGCAGACATTTAGACTATAAAGCTAGGGAGGAATCTACATTTGATCTGTATGTAAGCTGTTTCTTACCCGGGGGAAGAAGATGATGAGCAATAGATCTATATGGGAAGGGAAGCATAGGATGATGATTTGTATTTTCCACATTTTGTATATTGTACATTTTATCACCGCCATCATGGCTCAGTCCGTTACATCCATGTCTGAGAGCTTTTATCTGTTTTATCTTGGTTGCTTTGCTATCCATGTCTGTAAAGCATATTTTCTTAATGCTGTGTAATAAAGCAATATTTAAGAAATCTATATTGGTCTTTTTTATGTTTGGTGCTGTACGTAGTGCGCAGGATTCGGTATTCACGGTGAGGGAGGTTGGTGGCAGCGTTCTAGATGGGAAAAGCTTCAACAAGAATTTGCACAACCGTACAAAAATATTCATATCATGTGGTACCACAGGGAGAACCAGTTCAGGCCTGGAGGACCATTCCCCAGGTGGGAGAACTTGATTTTCAAGATAATTGGTGGACATGTTTCACATGTACTTTAATTCTTATTTTTTTTACCTTAAAGACTCGCACATCTGTGCACATCCACGCCTATGAGGACATCTGTGACAAGTTGTCCATGAAGGATCCCCTCTTTTTGCCCTCTGTGTGTCATCCGTATTCAGTTGGCACTGCTGGGCTTAAAAATGAATTTCTAGGAATATCTCCTACCAATGGTTCGTAAAAACCACAGACCAAAGTGATGTCATCTGTGGTTTTTACAGGCCCATAGACTATAATATATGGGACGGACATGTAATCGTGGACCAAAATAGGACAGTCTCCACGCATTAAAGTCAAAGGATACGTGAGCGGTTTGTGGACAGCAAACGGCACGCGTCCACGATTCATGGCTCAATAGTAAAGGCTCCTTTACACTGCCTGATGATCTGCCGGTGTAAACGTGCTACTGATTACCCAATGAACGAGCGAAACGTTCGTTTATCGGGTAATAGGATCATTGGTGCGGTCACCTAAATCATTTGCCAGCAGATCGTGGTGTCTAAACAGCCTCTGCTGTCGGCAAACAATGACTGTGGAGATGAGCGGTGGCATTAGCGGTGTGGAGGAGATGATGTTCAGGAGGTTGCACTTCCTTTTCTACAATCGTCTGCTCAGTTGTGCAGTGTAAAGGGGCCTTAACCTGTAGCACAATGAGAACATGTCCAGACGTTATGTAGTTAATATAGGTATTGAATCTCATAGGACTCGTGGACACGCAGTATGGACCTATACAGACTCCG
This sequence comes from Bufo gargarizans, assembly GCF_014858855.1. Lineage (NCBI taxonomy): Eukaryota > Metazoa > Chordata > Amphibia > Anura > Bufonidae > Bufo > Bufo gargarizans. The sequence goes on along the minus strand of NC_058082.1, from coordinate 51,761,608 downwards.
AGTTCATGTATAACCTGCTTCGAATGGTGCCATATTGTGCTTTATTAGGATTACTTAGGGTACTTTCACACTTGCGTTTTTCTTTTCCGGCACGGAGTTCCGTCCTAGGGGCTCAATACCGTAAAAGAACTGATCAGTTTTATCCCCATGCATTCTGAATGGAGAGTAATCTGGACGCATCAGGATGTCTTCAGTTCAGTCTTTTTGACTGATCAGGAAAAAGATAATACCGCAGCATGCTACGGTTTTATCTCTGGACAAAAAAACTGAATACTTGCCTGAATGCCGGATCCGGCATTTTTTTCCATAGGAATGTATTAGTGCCGGATCCGGTATTTAAAATGCCGGATCCATCTTTCCGGTCTGTGAAAAAAATAAATGCTGGATCCGTTTTTCCGGATGGCACTGGAAAGACGGATACGGCATTTCAATGCATTTGTAAGACAGTTCAGGATCCTGATAAGTCTTAAAATGCAATCAGTTGGCATACGTTTTGCCAGATCCGGCAGGCAGTACAGGCGCCGGGACTGCCTGCTGGATTCCTCTGCCGCAAGTGTGAAAGTAGCCTTATATTACTTATATACTTATTATTTTTAGGGGTCAACTGCATAAAAAGCAAATCCAATGATGCTCACCTCACCAATGCCCAGCCATTTTCCATCCAACACTTCCAGAGTCCCTGCCGCTCTCTACTTCCTGGTACTTCTTGACACAAAGGAAATGACTGCTCAGCCGGTTGGGATAGGTTCACACACAGCGGATTTGTTGTTGTTTGCGATGCGATATAAAAAAACTGTTCACCTGTAAAAACCACAATTGCAAAAGCATGTTGGTTTTCCATGCTATAATTGACCGCACGACCCGCTACTGCAACGTGAACCCAGCCTGAAGTTCACTTGTCGTCCGTCGTTCCCATCTTTTGCTCAGTGATTGGCGTGATTCAGACGTAAGCGTTCAAAATTGTCTGCGTTTCAGGCACTGCAGTTACCGTGTCAGTCCTCAAGAAGTGATGGCAGTGCTGACCCTAAATTTGGGCTGCTTTATATTTGAAGCATTTACATCCGCTCACTTTTGGCCTTAAAGGGTATTCCACAGGATAAGGCCTCTTTCACACGACCGTATGGCTTTTTCGGTGTTTTGCAGTCCGTTTTTCACGGATCCGTTTAGTTTTTTTGTTTCTGTTGTGTTTCCGTTTCTGTTCCGTTTTTCTGTATGGCGTATACATGGCAATGGTTCCGGCAAAAAACTGAATTGATGCGGAAGACATACGGATGCATTTCCGTATGTGTTCCGTTTTTTTGTGGACCCATTGACTTGAATAGAGCCACGGAACGTGATGCGGGCAATAAAAGGACATGTTCTATCTTTCAATGGAACGGAAATACGGAAACGGAATGCATACGGAGTACATACCGTTTTTTTTGTTTGTTTTTTTTGCGGAACCATTGAAATGAATAGTTCCTGTATATGGAATGCAAAAAAAAAAAAAAAAAAAGTAGTGTGAAAGGCCTAAAAGATAACTATTAGATTCTACAGCTGGGACCCCCACTCCTGACGAGAAGGGGAACCCCGTAACGCCTGAAGCACCCCAAAGTGAATGGAGCGGCCGGTCGGTCAGGCATGCAGTCACTCTATTCATTTCTATGGAAGGTCCAAAGAAATCCGAAATACCCCTTAAACCTTATGCATAGATTGACGATGATCTAACAGGACCTCAAACTACCACGTTCTATATAGAATACTGCAGTCCTCTCATGTGACGCCAGGGCGGGTAGTACGACTGCTGCCTCTGCACCTCTTATTGCCCTATGTGCTGGGAGTCGCCATCCCCATTCTATGGATGCATGTTCACACCCCTAGTTAGCTTTCATTTACTAACGTTTGCTATGTCCATTAGTTTCCTTCCTAGCCTTCCTGGTGGGATTGCGCTGCTCAGATGAGACATGCTCCCAGGAGAACGTTCCTAGACTGAAATCTCTCTCTTTTGGCTTCCCCTTTGACTTAGTTTATGATAGAGGCAGCGAGGGGAGTAGTCCATCCTTTTCCCTCTCCACCCTTCCTTCAGGGAGGAGATTTGTATTAGCTGCGACTTGTCTGGGGAAACTAACGAACAAAATCTATCAACTGGAGCAAAGCTGCAGCTCAGTCGGTGCCAGGGAGATGCCTGTAGCTGTGGGGTGGCCCTGGCATATTGCAGTAGCATGGCGGCAGCGGCATAGTGGTTCCAGCTCCCGGTTAGATGTGACCGCAGTGGGATGCAGCAAGCCTTCCTCATTGGCTGACAGTCTGCACATTGGAGGTAAGACTCCCTTTTTATTTAGTACATGTGAACAAGCAAAGGCTTGCTGGCATGTCGGAGCCAGCGACGGAGATCTCTCCCCATTTTCCTGTGTACCGGATGGTTTCTTGACCATGGAAATACGCTGTAATACAATACTATATTTGCTTTTTGCTCATTTATTTTAGGCGTTGTTGGGTGTTGTGTTTTACTTTTTTCGTCTTTGAACCTATCATTAATATAGTAATAATGTCACTTGTATGCATTGGACTTACTGCGCCAACTTGCATTGTATTCCTCAGAAGGTGGGTTCAAGAATATGGAGAATATAAAATGATTACAAAAGGAATCCTTATGCTAGTGGTTTAATAGCAATCACAGTCACCTAGATTCTGGAGTAAAGTGAACGCTGCCCATAGGAGCTTACGATCTAAAAGTAGTAGTAGTAAGAGCCCTCTGCACAGGAACTTATAATCGATAAGGCACAATGGAAAGATACAAAAGCTGAGGGAAGGAGTTTGCTGTATAGGCGCTGACAATACCTTAAGGTGATAAAACAATCAAGAACTCTGACATGGGAGCTTGAACTCCATGAGGAATAAGAGGCAGATACATGGGATAAGGAAATGAGTAACAGTCCTCCATATACTGTACGTAGATGAAAGGGGATGTTCACACATGCAATATTTTCTATTGGATCCTCCAGCAGAAATGTTAGTCCGGAGTACTGCCTATTAGATTAGCCCCATTGCCATTCAGCGGGGCTGATTCTTGGCTCATCTGTAGCAGGTTACTTATTACTTTATACAGAACAGATTAGCCCCATTGCCATTCAGCGGGGCTGATTCTTGGCTCATCTGTAGCAGGTTACTTATTACTTTATACAGCACAGATAAAAAAATCTGTGCGGGGATATTCCATAGCAGAAACCCCATTCAGATGCACAGGACGTGGATGGTTGCAGAATCTGCAATGAAATCCGGGATGTGTCAATGGGTGAATATAGAAATATAAGGGTTAATAATAAACGTGAAGGGATGCGTCACAGCCTTCTGTCTAGGACCTTACAATCTTTAGTAAGTTAAATCCCTGCCCATAGAGCTAACAATCTATGAGAAATAAATGCACAAGAACATGTGATTAGCACTGGTGCCTTGCAGCGCTGGGGTCCTGGGACAACATCTACATGCAGTTTGTATGTTCTCCCTGTGTTTGTGTGGGTTTTCTCTGGTTTCCTCCCACACTAAAGTCATACTGATAGGGACCTTAAATTGTGAGCCCCGTTGGGGACAGATTGATGCTAATGTCTGTAAAGCGCTGTGGAATATAGTATAGTAGCGCTATATAAATGCGTAAAATAAATAAATACAATGTTTACAGTATCATACAGTATTTATTTTACGCATTTATATACCGCTACTATATTCCACAGCGCTTTACAGACATTAGCGTCAAACTGCCCCCAATGGGGCTCACAATCTAAGGTATCTGTGTATTGCGATATTGCTTCCTTTCGTACATGTCGTATGATTTCAGCAGCGTAGTTACTGGGCATATACGTGACATTGAGGTGTGTGACAACGTGTGCAGGTAGGTTACTATATAATGAGAATATTTGTAATTCAGGGTGTATGTCTATATTCCTACAGAGCAGAGGACGGGGGTGATGTACCATATTCTGTAATAATATATTGAGCGACAGGATCTTTGTTTCTTCTGTTAAGTGGATAAAAACAGTTTTCTGGCGTAAAAGGCTTCCACTTCTGGCGCATTCCATTTTTACTCGAAAATAGGTGACTTTTTTTTTGTGATTTGAAGCCACTTTTGGGTATGTGAAAGTGTTGCGCTTTCATCTGTGGTGAGTAGGTTTATGGCAGATCTAAGAAATGCAACCTGTTTCACAAAATCGCAAGCAGTTTTACTCTATTAGGGGGTTGTCGCAAAAACTGGAGTAACATCTCTAGACAAATGTATCCAGGGACATGCCATTGTTTGATAAATGAAGGCAACTCAGACTCGGGCAAAGCAGATTTAAAAAATCCCCTTCATGATAAATCTCCCCATTTTTAATGTGACCCTCCAGATCAAGAAAAATAATTTGTAATGATGTTAACTGGGAAACAAACAGAACACGTACATGGGGCCCTTCTTTTCATCTTTTCAGTTGCAGATCCTACAATTTCCAGGCTCCTCTACTGCCATGCACGATGGTTGCACCTCTTCTCAGGCTATCTGATGCACACTGTCCATTGGTGTACCGAGACATACGGACGTCCCCGCGACAGTGAGTGGCAGGAGATCTTTGAGACTGGCAACACTTGGTTTGGTTTGACATGTTTACCTTGTGGATCAATAGGTGTCTGGGTTGTTTCTGGTACTGACCACAGCCTTAACCTCCAGGTGTTGCTATTGTGGTCATTTAACTTTCCCTATTTATAGTTCTCTCCCAAAATGCTGTGCTGTTTATAGCTTCAGTTGGACCTGTGGATAGCTGTTTGGATCTCAGCTGAGTTCCTGGTGCTGCCATAGCTTCTTGGAAGTGAATTGTTACCTTTCCCTTTGTATTTTGGCTTTTCTGTCTGTTGCGTTTCTTTGTTGTTTTGTATTAGGCCTTAGGGAGACTCCCGTTCATCCTTCCTTTCCCGCCTATGTTCGGTGTGGGGGTTTTTCCCTCCCACACTAGAGCAGGACACAGCCCTGCCCTTGGATTGGCCAGCACTGGTCATGTGAGCAGTTTTGTCCAATCCAAGGGCAGCAGGGAGTGTATTGTGCTTCTAAGTTCATGGTATATATCTGAGAGGTGGTGTGGTCATCTTTGATGGCAGAAGAGGAGCCAGAGAACTGGCGGATCTGCAGCTGGGCACCAGGTAAGTGTTCTGTTTGTTCTCCAGTTAATGTGATTTTTATTTTTTTCTTGAACAGGAGGATCACTTTAAGTCTATAATTTCCATTAAAATGAATAAACTCACTGAAACCCATATTTTATTGAGGAGACCACCTTTAGAGAAACTAGTGGGGCAGTTTCCAATAATCGCAGTCTAAGGCAGTGATGGCTAACCTCCAGCATTAACCCTGGGTTCACACCTGAGCGTTTTACAGCGCGTTCAAACGCGCTGTAAAACGCTCAACACATGAAAACCAATGCTTCCCTATGGCCCTGGTTCACACTTGAGCGTTTTACAGCGCGTTTGAATGCGCTGAAAAACGCCCTACGCTCAAAAAAGTTCTTGAGCTTCTTTGGGGCGTTTTGTCGCGCGTTCCCGTACATAAACTTTCGGGAACGCGCGACAATGGGCGTTCGCTTGTCTCTGTATGCGCGATTGTAAACGCTGGTACAATCGCGCCTACAGAGCGCTCCTTTCAGAACGCTCAGGTGTGAACCCAGGGTTAAAGCTGTGGTGAAACTACGACTCCCAGCATGCTTCATTCATTTCTATGGAGTTCCAAAAACAGCCAAGCGAGAGTGCATGCTGGGAGTTGTAGTTTTACCACAACTGGAGTGCCGGAGGTTAGCCATCACAGGTCTAAGGGCTCCTGCACACGACCGCGCTGTGTTTTGCGGTCTGCAAATTGCCTGTGCGTGTTCCGCAATTTTCAAAACGGAACGGGCCAACCCAAATGGACAAATTGGACATGTTCTATATATATATATATATATATATATATTTTTTGCAGGGCCACAGAACGGAACAACTGATAAATGGGTCCGCAGCTGAGCCGCAAAAAATGTGTTTATGTTCATGAGCCCTAATACAAAAAGCAGACTCCTGAATCCACATACCAAATAGATAAAGAAATATAAAGGTGATGCACCCTGTGTCCTTGAGTATGGAATGAAGTGCTCACTTGAATACATGCAACACTGAGAGGTATTTGGATTCGGGAGTCTGCTTTTTGTATTACAAAGTCAGGCAGTCACTCTTACCAACCCATAAGATTACTTATTTACTAATCTGTGGCGCAAAAAGGCTGCTATAGGCAACACCTCCGCTTTCTTTGTATTTGGGGTGGACAAACCAGAGCAGAACATATCCAGGACAGAAGAGGTTATGTACTTTGGCTATTGCTCCTCTAGGTCAGAACACCTCCAGGTATTATGTGCCATCTACGCACAAGTACCCTACGGCGAGTAATGATATTCTTAGAGTATTTCAGGTATCTAGTACACAGAATTCCAGACACAATCATAAAACTCAATCCAGTTTCTGCAAAATGTGATCTGTCTGCAATGGTGTCATGTTTAATTCACAATTGCAGTCTAGTGGCTACTCCTGAAGTATGGTATGTGACCCATAAAGTCACGGAAAGCTTATATTGATTTACGCTGTAACTGTGTGGTCACCATATACCCCATGGCCTCTGTCTGAACTGTATGTTAGGTGTACGATTCACATTTGTCTTTTGCAGGTATCTGGTCATGGAGTGAGATACACAGCTGGTGACAGAATGAGACGGAGCAGCTTCTCTTGTCTATCTCTGCTTGTTCTCTGGGGCTGGGGTAAGTTGTGCCATGTGTTGAGATACAGTGTATACAGGGGAGGGCTGGCAGCCTTAGTCCTGGGGGGCAAATCCAGTCAAGTGACCCATTTTTAGCCCCGCCCATTATTAAAAGCCCCTCCTACATATAATAGGCCACTCCCAACAAACACTGTATAGCTGACATTCTATAGTTGCGGCCTGTCTCTACACATCATACGGAGAGGGGAGACCTGTCCTGGCTGCACTGCCTGCTTATACAACAAGCTACAGCCAGGAAGCTCCTCCGCTCTCCTCCCTCCCCAGATCCTGCTCAGGCCTGTGGTTCCCCCCACCATCTGCCACCCGCCCGTGGCCTGCTGCCCCCCTTTCGTCGTCCTCACCCAGCTCTGAATCCTCCTTCTGCAAATGGCAGGGGAAGGAGCCGGAGCATCTCCTCTCCTACATAGCACCACATACCTCTTACATCCAGTGATGTCACCTTTGTTGTAGATGTTCTTTCCTCATCTTCTCCATTCAGACCAGACCGCCATGATGATTTTTCTGCCATCTCCCGTCTCTGCAGAGATTTATCAAACAAGCATTAGTTTTCCACATTTCCATCATCTTCACATCTTCTGAACACCCTTTCCTGCCATCCCCAATACTATACTGCAGAAACAGTCCCCCTGGAAATACTGCTACCACACAGATAGTGCCGCCAATACTGTGCCCCCAATACTATACTGCAGAAACAGTCCCCCTGGGAATACTACTACCACACAGATAGTGCCCCCTTAAACAATTATTGGCACACAGTGCTCTAAAAAATAACTGCGCCCAGACACTAATAGTATAAAGATAATGACCCCAAAAAATAATTGTGCTAAGCTGATACTATGCCAGGGTGGCCCCCAAAGTAACAGTGCTCCCCAAAATCCCACCAATAGAAATAATTCTCTGCCAGAGCACACTTAGTAGTAATAATGCCCCTATAGTTCCCATACTAGTAAGCATGTTCCTCATAGCCCCACAGTAGTAGTAAAGCTCCCCATAATACCCCCTAGTAGTAATAATTCTCCCTATAATATGACAGTACATGAAATACCCCCGCTTAGTGCCCGCAGTTGAGCTAATGTCCCCATAATGTATGCCAGTATAAAATACCCCTATATAGTGCCCCAGTAAATGCCCTCATAGTGCTCCTCTCCCCCTTCCCCATAGTGTCCCCCATAATAAGCCAGTAAAAAAAATGCCCCTTCTTAGTGCCCCCAGCAGATGCCCCTATAGTGCTCCTCTCCCCCATAATGTGCCAGTAAAAAATGCCCCTTCTTAGTGCCAGCAGATGTCCCAATAGTGCTCCACTCCCCCATAGTGCCCCCAAATAATGCCCCTTTAGTGCCAACAAATGCCCCATACTGCCACTCTCCCCTATAGTCCCTCAATTATGTGCCAATAATAAAAAAAAAGCCCCTTTAGAGCCCCCAGATGCCCCCATAGTGCTTCTCTCTTCCATGGTGCCCCCCATAATGTGCCAGTAAGAAATGCCCCCATAGTGTCCCCCCCCCAAAATGGGCAAGAAATAAATGCCCCCAGAATGCCACCCCCAAAAAAATTAGGCTGTAAGAAATGCCAGCTCCCCCTGCAAAGAAAAAACCCCCCACTTATTCTTACCTCCATCAGCAGTGATGCGATGCAGGCTACTTCCAGCCTGTGTCCCTGCTGTGTGCTGCCCGGCTCAGGCGGCTCTATGATAATGACGTCATCGCGCCGCCTGAGTCAGCCTCTGATAGGCTGCAGGCATTAGTGCCTGCGGCCTATTAGAAGAACAGGGAAAGGAGACGTCTCTCCCCTGCTCCTCCGCACCGTTCATCTGTATCGCTGTCCTGAGGACGGCGATACAGATGAATATGGAGATGAGCGCTTCCGCAATTGCAGACAAGAAAAGGCATTTTCTATGAGAGTGCCGGCGATGTGCAGTCCGCAAAATGCGGAACGCACGTTGCTGGTGTCTGTGTTTTGCGGATCCGCAAAACTCATACGGACGTGTGAAGTGGGTCTACATGTAGGTTTTTGCTGCCATTTTTCTGCACTATTGTGGCTTCAGTGGCATTTTTGTTCCCCCTTTTTATTTAATTTTTTTTACAGTAAAACCACCAGCTTCAGGTGTTAGCTGAATGTCTATGGAAAACATGAAATGCAGGACACACAAGCATTTTTTGCTCATGGCGTTTTTGTTCATTAGGCGGTTTGTGTCTTTCTGGCTTCTTTTCAAAAATGCAGCAGGCCATTTTAACATCACCTTCTGTATATGGGAAAACGCCATAAAGAAAACACTACTTATAAGATACACAGGCTGAGATTTATCAAAACTGGTGTAAAGTAGTACTGGCTTAGGGTACTTTCACACTTGCGGCAGAGGATTCCGGCAATCCAGACGCAAACAGATGGCATTTGTCAGATAGATCCAAATGGATTTAAATACCGGATCCGTCTCTCCGGTGTCATCCGGAAAAACAGATTCGGTATCTTTTTCACAGAATTTAAGGTCTGCGCAAGCGTGGACCAGAAGAACGGATCCGTCAATGCGGCAATTTTATTGCCGGATCCGACACTAATACATTTCAATGGAAATTAATGCCGGATCCGGCATTCCGCCAAGTGTTCAGGATTTTTGGCCAGAGAAAAAACTGCAGCATGCAAAAAAACTTAAGAGGGACTGAACTGATGCATCCTGAACAGATTGTTCTCCATTCAGAATGCATTAGGATAAAACTGATCATTTTTTTTCCGGTATTGAGCCCCTCTGACGGGACTCAATACCGGAAAAGAAAAACACTACTGTGAAAGTACTCTTAGATGTCCATATCAACCAATCAGATTCCACCTTTAATTTTTCAGAGCTCCTTTGGAAAATGAAAGGTGGAATCTGATTGGTTGCTATGGGGAACCAGGCCAGTTTTCCTTTTACAACTGTTTTAATAAATCTCCCCATCAGTCTTCGTACTGTCCCATAAGCAAACATCAGTCACGAAGGCAACTCTGGTGGCTACAGCTTTTGTCCCGTCATCGAGAGGATAATTTGTATCCTATAATCCCCACTTCTGTAGGTCACTGCCACAGGATATGTTTTTGTCTTTAGGCTTTTGTTAACCGTTTTTCTCTTCAGTTTTCAGTGAGCCCGGCCATCTCCTCCTGAAACAATCTCACCACATAGCTTTAAGCAAATCTTCCGTCTATGTGGACTTCAGCGTACAAGACAATTACAGCTTGTCAAAAAATGCTTCAGTAAATCTTCTGGAAGTAAAGAGCAACCAAATAATTACCAGGAAAGAGCTCCCAGCCAACCATTCGCAGGGTGAACTGGAATTTGAGTGCATCTATTTCATATCAGCCGGACTCTATCGGTTTCAACTCAGCCTTGAGACAGAAAATGATAGCTCCATTTCCTTTATGAGCAGCCTCCTCAATGTCACCTGGCCAATTTTTCACATTGACCTGAACAGGACAACAAAAGATACGCTGAGATCTTTCCACGTTGGGGTCTTCACCAATGAACGGTTATGTTCTGGATTTCCTGATCGAGAACCCAAACTTCTACTGGAGGTGGAGCACACACATAGCTTTCAGGAGGTGGAGGAACCAAGTGATAGATTTATGCTGTATAAGACGTACAAGGAGGTGCCGCTGTCCTCTTCTCAGTGGGTAGAGTTTGAATGTGCATCTGTGCGACCTGAAGCTTTCATTACAGTGTCCCTTAAACCCACGCTTTCCGAATCGGTCATCGCTCATATGGGGCCTGTTGACCTTGTCAAGACCTTCAAGTATAAGCTAGTCACTGTGATGGAAAAAAAATGTGATACCTCAATGACTATTTCCATTATAGCGCCTCCATGTAACTATGCTGAAGGGAAAATAACTGTGTACAAAGAGTCGCCCAGGAGCCCAGGTGAAGATGTCACTACGCTAGCAGAAATTTCTCTACAGAAAGGGGAGAAGAGCTGTCACTTCAACTGCACGTTATTTGAGATTGGAAAAATAAGTATTGCTTTGAGTTTTTTAAGTCTTCAAGTGGCACTTTGAGCAACTCCTTGCCACGTGCCAAGCAGTGTGTGGAGATTCGGAGAGAAATAGGTGAGTAAATGTATTGTTTCCCCTCCGCAATATAACATGTTTCTGCCATAAAAAATGTATCCCTGATTTTGAGGCACATAGGCAGGGGTGCACCACCAATGAGGCCAGGTGAGGCGATCGCCTCAGGCAGCACCAGGAAGGGGCAAGAGGAGGGCAGCAGAAGGGCAATGAGCACTTTCATTGTGGCAAAGGGGTTAGGTTAGGAAATTGGCATGGGGGGGGGGGGGGGGCGCCGTTTCAGTTTTCGCCTCAGGCAGCAGAAAGGCCCTGCACATAGGGGGAGATTTATCAAACTGGTGTAAAAGTAGAACTTGTTTATTTGCCCATAGCAACCAATCAGATTCCACCTTTCATTTTTGACAGCTCTTTTTTTGGAAAATTAAAGGTGGAATCTGATTTGTTGCTATAGGCAACTAAGCCAGTTCTACTTTACACCAGTTTGATAAATCTTCCCCATAATGTACAATTGTAAGTTTTAAATACATAAAAACGTATTGAAACGTATTTCTTGATATATCCATAGACTGTAACTGGGCAAACATGGTTCAAAAGTGCATAGTTTTTCACTGTTTCTGTCCTAGACAGAATAGAGTGGTATACTAAAAAAAATTGATAAAAATGTACACTTTTTTTTACACTGCAGAGACCAATGGAAATGTAAGTCATTACGTTTTCATCTTTTATACATATCGTTTCAAACTTTATTTCAAAAAGAAAGTTTTCCCAAAAATGTATACTTTTAGAAAAATGGACACAAACTTACTGAAACGTATGCACATCCTTCAAATGTTTACGTAAAAAAAAAAATATCTAAAAAATAGCATACGTTTGTATACGTTCTTTTCATGTAGGTCTTAACCTATACGTTAAACATACCACAAAATGGAAACTGATCCTAAGCCATATTCATTAAAACTTTGTTTTTCCTGACATCTCATCCGAGTACACGTTCCCTCCCTCAGGTCAGTTTGGATCACTACTATATTTCAGGAATGTGAAATGTCGGAAAAATACTAGAGACAATGATTTATTTCAGCTTTTGTTTCTTTTATCATATTCCCAGTGGCCTAGAGGTTTACATACATGTTGTTAGTATTTGGCAGCATTATCCTTAAATGCTATGAACACCTTTGCGGACAATATTTTTAATTATTGAATTGTACTCATTTTGAGCTAAAAATCATTTTTTCAATTGGTCTTTATTAAAAATTATTTTCCTGTACAGAGCTGAGATACTCTAGTAGCAGCCTGTGGATTTTTGTCTTTTCCGTCAGACCAGGAGCAGAGGGACTCCTTATCTCTGCTCTCTGACCTCATTATAGCTCAGTTCTTGTCTTACTGATAAGAATGTGGCTTAAATAAGTGTTTTTGTCCTCTTAGTAGTTTAGAGATAAGGCTTATTAGATGACCGGCACAAAAGTGAAAGTACCAGCCACACAGTTAGAAAAACGGTTAACCCTTTGTGACAGAACCGCTCAATATTTTTAATAAAGGATAATTGAAAATATGATTTTAAGCCAAAAATGATTAAAATGCAATTATAAACAAAAATAGCCTCCGAAGGTGTACATAGCCTTTAAATGTCTAATTTGGGTCACATATTTTGATACTCATCTGGCCTACTGAAAATAATTACTGTTCCGTCTTCCCCTCTCTAAACTCTCCCCCCTTCAGTCTGTCCTAAATACTGCAGCCAGGCTTTATCTATCTGTCCACCCGCTATACTGATGTTTCTATACTGTGCTAGTCATTTCACTGGTTGCCCATCCACCACCGAATACAGTTCAAACTCCTCACCCACAAAGCTCTCCAGAGTGCTGCTCCTCCATACATCTCCTCCCTCATTTCCATCTACCCTCCTACTCGTGCTCTCCATTCTGTAAATGATCTTAAGACTAAGGCTCCATTCACACGTCCGCAATTCCGGACCCATTCATTTCTATGGGGCTGCCCGGATCTGAAAATGCGGACCCGCAATTCCGGGTCCGCAATTCCGATCCCAAAAAAAATAGAACATGTCCTATTCTTATCCGCAGTTGAGGACAAGAATAGGCATTTTCTATTAAGTGGCGGCGATGTGCGGTCCGCAAAATGCGGAACGCACATTGCCGGTGTCCGTGTTTTGTGGATCTGCAAAACACACACGGATGTGTGAATGGACCCTTACATCCATAATTAAAACCTCTCACTCACGTCTCCAAGACTTTTCTCAAGCTGCACCAACTCTCTGACATGCACTGCCCCGGGCAATCAGGTTAATTCCCAAATTCCATAACTTTAAATATGCCTTTAAAACGCATGTTTTTAGGCAGGCTTATCACATTCCATAAACTGACTCATCCCTTTTTAACCCCTCACTCACCCTCATTCTTCAGAACTGAACACCATCATTCAACGGTAACCTTCACACTCAATGCACCAGCTCATGCGAGCCGGGCCCTCACTCCTAGTGTATATTAGTCTGTAATTCTGTGATGTCTGTTTTGGTTTGTACATGAACCCTCGGAATTGTAAACGCTGAGGAATATGGTGGTGCTATATAAAAAAAGAATATTATTATTATAATTATTGTTATAGGGTAGCCTTTTACAAGCTTCTCACAATACATTATTGGAATTTTGGCCCATTCCTCCTAACATAACTGGCAAAATGGAGTCAGGCTCCTTGCACATGATTTTTCTGTTGTGCCCATACATTTTCGATGTGATTGAGGTCAGGGCTCCATTGTCTTCACTTTGTTGTCCTTAAAGGGGTTGTCTCACTTCAGCAAATAGCATTTATCATGTAGAGGAGGTCAATACAAGGCACTTACTAATGTATTGTGATTGTCCATATTACCTCCTTCGCTGGCTTGATTCATTTTTCCATCACATTATACATTGCTCGTTCTTATGGTTACGACCACCCTGCAATCCAGCAGCAGTGGTCGTGCTTGTACATTATAGAAAAAAGCACCAGCCTATGTGCACTCCCACAGTCCTGGCCACCAGAGAGGCTGAAACTTTTTCTTCTAGTGTGCAAGCACGACCACCATGGATGGATTGCAGGGTGGTCTGTAACCATGGAAACGAGCAGTGTATAATGTGATGGAAAAATTAAGGAAGCAATATGGCCAATCACAATACATTAGTAAGTGCCATGTATTAACTTTCTCTACATGATAAATGCCATTTGCTGAAGTGACACAACCCTTTTAAGTCTCACTAACGTGCAAAGACAACGTAGGCTGAATAGGGGGTCATAATATTTCTTCCTTTTAATACCTTCTATTGGTGACGTGTAGTGGTCCCTCCTGCAGCAAAGCACTCCCAAAACATAATGCTGCCACCATGGTGTTCTTTGGCTGGAGAGTCTTTCCTTTTTTGTTCCATACATGACAATGGCCAATTAGTTCCATTTTTCTTTCATCAGACCAGAGGGCATTTCTCCATAAAGTAAGACGTGTCTCCGTGTGCAGTTGTAAGCCGTAACCCTGACTTTGCTTTGGTGGTTTTGGAGCAGTGGCTTCTTCCTTGCCGAGCGGCCTGTCAGGTGATGTCGCTATAGGACATGTTTTACTGTTGATATACCTGTAGATACTTTTGTACCAGTTTCCTCCATCATCTTCACAGGGTTGTTTGCTGTTGTTGAATTAATTTGGATTTTTCGCACCAAAGTATGTTCATCTCTAGGAGACACACATCTCCTTCCTGAACAGTATGATGGCGGTGTGTGTGCTTTCATGGCATTTAAACATGCATATTATCGTTTGAGCAGAACTTGATACCTACAGGCATTTGGAAATTGCTTCCAAGGAGGTACCAGACTAGTGGGGGTCCACAATTCTATTTTCTGATGTCTTGGCAGATTTCTTTAGATTTTTCCCATGATGTCAAGCAAAGAGGCACGTAGGCCTTTAAATACTGCCACAGGTACACCTCCAATTAACGAACAGAAGCTCCTAAAGGCAGGCTCAGACTAGCCCACAGGGGAATCTTCCGGTGGGCCCCTGAGCAAGATGGGCCCCTAGTCTCCCACCCTCTGCACAAGTGGCACATAACACAGTAGACTTACTGCACTACACACATGTATTCAATGTACAGCACCTCCACCGGCCTATGTTCTTATACAAAAACATATTTATTATATTTGAACGTATCTGTACGGTGGGCCCCCAAAATAAATTTTACTGGTGGACCCTAGGTACCCCAGTCTGACACTGCCTAAAGGCATGACATTATTTTCTGGAACTTTCCAAGCTATTTAAAGGCACAGTCAACTTGGTATGTGTAACTTCTGAGTGAATAAAAGCTGAAATAAATCATTGGGGGAGATTCATCAAGACCAGGAAATGTTACGACGATCTTGATATCCCCTGTGATGCCGGAGGAGATGCTTAAAGAGGATATCTGAATTCTAAAAGATGCCCTCCAATGCCCGGGCCTCTCATATACATTATGCTTACCTGCTCCCCGGCACCCATGTCGCTCCGGATCCCTGCACAGCCACCACTGCATCTCCCCATAGCACGGATCAAAACAGCACGGCGCAACGGTGATGAGCACCCTTGTGGCTGGTCACTGTTGCGGCCTGCTATTGGCTGCTCCTCTTATCGACAGATGTTTTGATCAGCGCTACAGGGAGATGCAGCGGCGGCTGAGCAGGAATCCAGAGCGACGCAGGTGCCGGGGTGCAGGTAAGTATAATGTATACAAGGGTCCCAGGCATTTAGTGGAATCTTTTAGAATTTGGATAACCCCTTTAATTTGTGTTGAGGTGCAGTTTCAGTTTTCATTTATGCCAGATAACTGGTGTAAAATAAGATAAATTCTGCCTGGCCAACTGGCCTTCCCCTCTCACCAAACCTCCTTTTCGGAAAATGGCAAGGGCTGCAGTAAAACGCCATATAGCACCTAAATTTAGGCGCAGTGGCATTTAAAAAGTCCCAAAGAGTTAGCAAAACATTTTTCCACCAGAAGACTGGTGTACGAAGATAATAAATATCCCCATTGTCTCTAGTATTATGCCGATATTTCACATTCTTGCACTATAGTAGTGATCTGACCTGAGAGAGTGACTGTGTACTAGGATTAGCTGTCAGGAATTGTTAAAAACTGAGTTTTAATGATTGTGGCAACGATGTATGTTAACTTACAACTTCAACTGCATAATGGAATGGAAAAAAAAAGCTATTCAAAGTCTAGTCTTGTTGGGGGAGTCACTGTTAGTAGCAGGACAGAATTAGTGTACCCTTTTTTTTAGCGGAGTACGTTCAATGCTTATTAGCTTCATAATATATCTTTAAAGTGTACCTGAGTTTGCAAAAACCATTAGGATAACTGCTGTGCTTCTTTTTTCAATCATTACTGTGAAGGAACAGTTAAGTTTGGGCTTCCCTAATGTGTTTTCTTCAGCCATATTATTTCCTGTTTTCCAAACGCGTCCACAGCGGCACAGATTCAAAAGAGGTTCCCCTGTCTCCCCCAGGGACAAGAAACAACGTGGAGCTCTTTAAATGGCCCCCTCCCCTTACCTGCTCCAGTTGTTTCCTGTCCCTCTGGGATGTGTGGAGATTCTCCTGCAAAGGCCACGCACTGGCAGGAGTTCGGTTCTTGGCGCCCAGCTGAAGATCAAAGGAGCACTTCTTAGTGTGCTGGGCAGAGAACAGGGTCGCGGTGCGACCCTTCCTGGTTCTCTGGCATAAGTCCTTCGGTTGAGGCAACCCTGGACAGCATTTGTGCGCATTTTCGCGATAGGATGGGCGGGTCACTTGATCGCAGACGAGATCTCAGGATCGCTGTAGCTGACATACTTCCCCTAGGCAACGAGCATTTTAAAAAAGAGGGAGAAGACGCGTTTTCCAGCGTTTTCCTGGGAGGAAGAAGCATTGGATCATGTCTACTCCAGAGGATTCAGACAGCGTCCGGAGGTCTGCAGACCCGACCAAAGCCCTCAACCCGGTAAACTCTCCTCCCCTGGGGGGTTAAATATGATTATTGTAACAGATATGTTTCACTTGTGGTGACGAGGAAATTTCTGTTTTTCACCTTGGTGAGGGGATACCTATTTGCTTTTATGACCAAAGGCTGCTTCCTTCTGAACATATTCTTTTAATATATTCCCCTAGGTCAGGGATACACAAAAATCGTCTGAATCCTCTCAGCGTATCAAAAAGTGTTCAATTTGCAAAAAGGGACTGCCTTCCGGTCATAAAAACCCCTCTGTGTGAAGTGTTTGGAAAAGATTGTATCAGAAGAATCTCCTTCCCTTCTGGATAGTATCAGAAACATTATCAAAGTGGAAGTGAGCAGCGCTGTGGACTGTAAATTGGCATCTCAAAAACCTTCCACTTCCATGTCAGCAATGTCCGCCCCTTCTAAGGGGAGTTACTTTCCGGGTCTGACTCTAATTCCTCTGAAGACGAGTCCGGTCGTCCCCTTCGTTCCATTGAAGAGACAGATTCTCTCTTGAAAACCATAAGGGTGACTTTAAATCTGAAAGTCTCTAAACAACCAAAATCCGTACAGGACCTTATGTTTAGAGTCTTGGGGGAGGAAAAGGGTTTTTCCACTGCATTCTAATATTATCAAACTTATTAATAAAGAATGGTCAGGACCAGAAAAAAAGCCTGGGGTCTCTAGGATTTTTAAAAGAAAGTATCCGTTTTCCAAGGAGGATACCACCCCTTTGGGATAAATGTCCTAAAGTAGATGCGCCGGTAGCAAAAATAACAAAACAATCTGCTCTCCCTTTTGAGGATGTAGGTCTTTTAAAAGACCCCATGGACAAAAAAAGTAAAGCTCTTTTAAAAAGATCATGGGAAGCTTCTATGGCCATTCTAAGACCAAGTGTAGCGGCCATTTATACTGCCAGGTCCATGACCATTTGGATTAACCAGATGGAAAAGCATTTAGTGGCAGGAACTCCAAGAGAGGACATTATTGCCTACTTACCCATGTTTAAGCAGGCAGCAAATTTATTTTTATTTTTTTATCAGATCATTTTTATTAAAGGTTTTACATACAGCCAATTATTCAGATAAACCATACATTATATGACAATAGGATATCAATACAGTAAAATCAATCATACTTTATCCAAATCAGCACGTCAATAACACTGCATCAAATAAACCATTATTAAATCTCCCACTCCCCCCCCCCCCCCCCCCAACTCCCTTCCCACCTCCAGTTAATTTTCTGGCGGGTGCCTCTGTAGATACGATAAAACTGGGAGCCAGATCTGCAGCCCTTTCTAATGCCACGAGAAAAGCTGTGTGGCTGAGGTCATGGTCAGGGGTATTCAGCCTCAAAAAATAAGTTGTGCGGTATCCCCTGTGAGGGAGACAGAGTATTCGGGGCCGTACTCAATGATGTCCTTGAAAAAGCTACAAATAGGAAAAAAGGTTTTCCAACAGAACCCAAATATTTTCTTCAGAGACTGAATTTTGGCTCCTCCACAAAGGGCAGGCAGGACCAGAAAAAATAGTTTTTTTTTAGGTAGAGGTAGGGGTAGAGGTTTTCTCTTTAACCCGACAAATTCCTCTCAAAAGCCTAGCAGTCAATGACGTCAGAGGCGCAGTGGGAGAAAGGCAAAAAAAAAAAAAAAAATGTCCCTCCTGGGAAAAAATCTCCAGATCCCCCTGGGTATTAGATGTAATTTCGGCAGGTCTAAAGATAGAATTTTCCTCCCCTCCTCAGGATGTTTTTTGCATTACCAAAGAACTAAAAAGAGATCAGTCAGTGCTCATAAATCAACTGATGATTCTACTTCAGAAAAAAGCCATCGTTCCTGTTCCACCTGGAGAAGAAAAGACAGGCTTTTATTCCCCAATTTTCTTAGTAATGGCTCTCACAGAGCAATTATAAATTTAAAGGGCCTAAATTGCCAGGTCCAGCACAAACATTTCAAAATGGAAACAATAAAATCTACAATAAATCTTCTCAGAAAAGACATTTACATGGCAACCTTGGGTCTGGCCGACGCATATTATCGTTTGCGGTTCAGTCGGGGAAAAAAGTTTTCCACTTTAAATTCCAGGTCCTTCCCTTTGGCCTAACGTCAGTCCCCAGAGTCTTCTCAAAGGTAATGTCAGAGGTGGTAGCAAGTCTACATCAGAAAGGGATACTTGTTTTCCCTTATCTGGACGATTTTCTCATTGCCGCAAAGTCAAAAGAAAAATTGGAGAATCACTTAAACATAGTACAGCTGGATCTGAAAGACCTAGGCTGGATGGTAAATCTAGAAAAATCTGATCTTTGTCCCGAAAAAAGGAACATTTTTCTTGGAATGTTGTTGGACTCACATCTTATGAAGACTTTCCTCCCTGTAGAAAAACTATCAAAAATGAATCAGGAAATTTCTCTCTTTTGGAGAAAGAAAAAAGTTACCATTCGGGTATGGATGAAGGTGCTGGGCCTTATGTCATCTTGAATTCCTGCAGTAAGGTGGGCACAAGCACACTCTCGTGTCCTACAGACGTTCATGTTAAAAAATTGGGACAAGACCAGGTTCTCATTAGAAAAGAAAGTGAGAGTCCCTCAGCAGGCAAGACTCTTTAACCACTTCACATCCAGGCCATTTCCGGGCCATTTACCCCCTTCATGCTAATCTACATGTGTCATTTTATGTGTTAATAACTTTGGAGTGCTTTTACTTATCCAAGCCATTCTGAGATTGTTTGTTTTCTCGTGACAAATTGTACTTTATGACAGTGGTAAATTTGAGTTTATATATTTCACCTTTATTTATAAAATAATCCCAAATTTACTGAAAATTTAGAAAAATTGGCATTTTTCAAAATTTCAATTTCTCTGCTTTTAAACAGAAAGTGATACCTCAAAAAATATTTATTACTTAACATTTCCCATATGTCTACTTTATGTTGGCATCATTTTGTAAATGTCATTTTTTTAGGACGTTAGAAGGCTTAGAATTTTAGAAGCAAAACCCACTTTTTAAGGACAAGTTCAGGTTTGAAGTCACTTTGTGGGGCTTACATAGTGGAAACCCCCATAAATGGCCCCATTGTAGAAACTACACCCCACAAGTTACTAAAAGAAATGTCACTTTTTTGGCAGATTTTCCATTTTAATCCATTCTTTAACACATCGAGGGTTAACAGACATTCTTAAACTATTTTGTTCCAATTCTTTAACACATCGAGGGTTAACAGCCAAACAAAACTTAATATTTATTACCCTGATTCTACAGTTTGCATAAACTCCCCACATGTGGTCGTAAACTGATGTAAGGGCACACGGCAGGAAGCAGAAGGAATAGAGCACCGTATGGTTTTTGGAAGGCAGATTTTGCTGAACTGGTTTTCAGATGCCATGTCCCATTTAAAGCCCCCCTGATGCACCCTTACAGTAGAAACTCCAAAAAAGTGACCCTATTTTTGAAACTAGGGCATAAGGGGCCAGTTTTATTGGTACTATTTTGGGGTACATATGATTTTTTTATTGCTCTATGATTTTTTTTGTGAGGCAAGGTAACAAAATAAAAATTGTGGTTTTGGCACTGTTTTTATTTTAAATGATACCCTAACTAAGACAATCGGTCAAAAAATAAAAAAGATACAACATTCATCTGACAGGGTAGATCATATGCTATTTTTGTAGCTCAGGTTGTTATGGATGCAATTATATCAAATATGTCTACTTTCTTTGTTTCCGTTTTACGTAATAAAGCATTTGTGAAAAACAAATTGTTTTTGTCTCC
This sequence comes from Bufo gargarizans, assembly GCF_014858855.1. Classification (NCBI taxonomy): domain Eukaryota; kingdom Metazoa; phylum Chordata; class Amphibia; order Anura; family Bufonidae; genus Bufo; species Bufo gargarizans. Next base: position 51,741,039 of record NC_058082.1, on the reverse strand, counting down.
ATATTCTGAACGCCATATTTTTTTTATTTTTCTGCTGATAGTCTTGTGCAGGGGCTCGTTTTTTGCAGGAAGAGTTGACGTTTTTATTGGTACCATTTTTGGGTACATATGATTTTTTGATAATTTATTATTACACTTGATGGGGCAAGGTAACCAAAAAATTGTTTGTTTTAGCACAGTTTTTATTTTATTTTTACAGCATTCACTTGAGGGGTTAGGTCATGTGAGACTTTTATAGAGCAGATCATTACGGACGTGGCGATCCTTAATATGTATACTTTTTCTTATTTATTTAAGTTTTACACAATAGTCTGAGATCTATAGCTTTTTAATTTTTTGACTCATGGTCTTAGGTTCTTATTTTTTGCAGGATGAGGTGATGGTTTGATTGGTGCTAGTTTGGGGGGCATACGCCTTTTTGATCGCTTGGTGTTGCACTTTGTTAGATTACAAAAAACTGCTTTTTTTTGCAGTTTTTATTTAAAAATTTTTATGGTGTTCACCTGAGGGATTAGGTCATGTGATAGTTTTATAGAGCTGGTTGTTATGGATGTGGCGATACCTAATATGTATACTTTTTTTTTTTTTATTATTTCACTTTAACACAATAGGTTAAGAGAGCAATAGTTTTTTGTTTGTTTTTTGAGCGATTTTCTTATGTAGGGGCTCATTTTTTGCGGAACGAGGTGACTGTTTTATTGGTACCATTTTATGGGATATACGCCTTTTTGATCACTTGGAGTTGCAGTTTTTGCAGTTACATATGAAACCTATATTTTATTTTTATTTTTTTTAAATTATTTTTTTATTTATTTTTTTATTTATTTTTTACACTTTGCGTCCTCCATAAGATCATACAAGACCTCTGGGGGACATTTAACTTCATTTTTATTTGTATTTATTTTTTTCACTCTTGATTTCTACTGTAACTGGGGCTGACATAGTAGCCCCAGTTACAGTGGAAATACAGCCCCCAGAGAGGCTGTACAGCAGAACACAACACTGTACAGCCTCATTGCAGGGCTGATGGTGGTCTGTGAAAGACCTGACAGCTCCTGCACTCTCCCAGTCCCGGTGGTCATATGACGGCTGGGCCGGGACATGAAGCGCATAGCGCTTTCTGATCCGTACACACAGCGCTCCTTGACCGCTGTGTATACATCTATCTAGAAGGCTGGGACACCTGGGAACTATCCCTGCCTTCTCTCTGCGGTGGCCTGCCGTCACTGACATTGGGCCCCCTGCTCAACAGCTGCGCAATTAGCATGCAGCTGCAATCTCTGAATGGACGTTCCAAAACGGTCATTCAGAGATAAACATCCACCCATAGGACGTTTATATACTATGGGCGGATGTGAAGTGGTTAATGTGGCTAGACAGAAGAAACCTATGCAACGGAGTGTCATGGCGACAAATACTCCCTGTAACAATAACAGACGCCAGCAGATCCGGTTGGGGGGCTCATTCAGACATCTCTGTAGTACAGGTAACATGGTGTCAAAATCTAAGCCTATTCTCCTCAAATCTAAGGGAGTTATCAGCAGTGTGGGAAGCCCTAAAAGCTCTTCAGTTAGAAATAAAAGGAAAAGACATCAAAATCCTATCAGACAACATCACTACGGTCACCTACCTGAACAAACAGGGAGGTACAAAAAGTGCGTCCTTGGCAAAGGTATCAAGAAAAATCTTTCAATGGGCAGAAAAGAATATACAGTCAATTACGGCGGTCCATATAAGGGGAAAAGACAACATGATCGCAGATTTTCTAATTAGAGACACTTTGAAAGAATGAGAATGGTGTTTAAATCAACAAATTTTTCTTCAGATAACAAAGAAGTGGTTGATACCACACCTTGAAATGTTTGCGACTCGGCAGAACAGACAGACGGAGAAATTTTGTTCCGTATTCTACAAAGACCGCCCTTTGTTCCTAGATGCACTCTCCCATCCTTGTCCGAACGAGATCCTGTACGCATTTCCCCCGTTTGCTCTAATACCCAGGATTCTGTCAAAAGTATTACAAGAAAGGTTCAAACTAATTCTAGTGGCTCCATACTGGCCAAGAAGATCTTGGTTTCCCCTATTATTGAACATGTCAGCAGGGGATTACTGGATCCTGCCGCCTCTCCCAGACCTTCTTCATCAGGGCCCAGTCTTGCACCCCAGGTCGACATAACTACGTCTGGCAACCTGAACCTGAACAGGAATTATTAGGAAAAAAAGGGCTTTCGGAGGCGGTGGTCTCAAATTTTTACTGTCTGCAAGAAGTTTCGTTGCCATCATTCGGTTCTCCAGCAGGTTGTCCGGAGAAGAGGCGTTTTCATAATCTGGACGTTCGCAGGTGTGTGTTAGCTTACCTGAAAGCAACAGAAACCTTCAGGAAGACCGACAGACTCTTCATTCAGTTTTCTGGACCAAATAGAGGACAAGCGGCAAGCAAGACAACCATTGGAAGATGGATCAGATCGGCAATCCTGTTTTGCTACTAAGGGACTAAAAGCTCAGCCACCTGGTATTCGCTTCTACTTTTTTTCAACATTAGCAATTAGATGTCGTTATCTGCAGTGGTCCCACCCTAGTTATTTATTTCTCTGTTATTCCTTCTGTGAATCCGTGCCGCTGTGAAGGCGTTTGGAAACATTAGAATTACTAACCGGTAATTGGTTTTTCCTCTAGCCTCCACAGCGGCACAGGAAATCCCCCCCCCCCCCCACATTTATGTAATAATCTGATGCCATAATCTGATTTTTTTGGGGTTTGTTACTGAAAAAATAGATAAATATGATAATTATGTTGCATCCATTTCAGAATTTCTCGGTTATTTACTTGAACAGGTAAGGGGAGGGGGCTATTTAAAGATCTCCACGTTATTTCCTGTCCCCACAAAAAACGATCATATGAAGTTAAAATTGGACCCTTCAAACACATATGTGATATAGGAGGGCTTATGTTGGACATGGTGAATATGAGAATGCGGTTGATTTCAGGGTGGGTGCCTTCCACCAAGGGGCAGTCGGATGTACGTAATAAAAATACCATCTGACTGCACATCAGTGGACAGGCCACCACCCAAGAGCCTCTTATATCTATAAAAAAACAAAAATTTCCAGTTTGGCATTTAATCCATGTGGGATAAGGGTATCCTTATACCCTTATCCCACATGGATTAAATGCCGAACTGGAAATTTTTGGTTTTCTCATTCTCATATTCACCATGTCTAACACAAGCCCTCCTACATCACATATGTGTTTGAAGGGTCCAATTTTAACTTCATATGGTGATTATTTATAAGATAAGCATTATTTAAAAATATTAGAAAAGAGGAAATAAGGGTATATCTTAGGAAAGAATTGAGATAACCTAAACCCTTTATCCAAGATGTTAGGAATGACTTTTCAGCAGCATTGGACAAAAAAATGCATTGGGGAAAAAAAACGCATGAGAACCGCATCACTACCGCACCATGCGTTTTTTTCGTTCAAAAGCGATATTTTGACATATCTCACCTGTGTGATACCTATAAACTATGGACAGATGCAACAATTCTGACTAACAATACTAATGACATCACAATTGGCTCTGTATATCAAAATCTGGGCCAGATTTTCTATCTGACCGTCATCTGGGTCCAAGAAAGGATTTTGTTCCTACTGGATCCTAATCAGGAAATGTGATATAAAAAGGTGGTGTAGTGGGTGCCAGGTCACCACTGAGGAAGAAGTCAGAACCCATAAGACTTCAAAACACGTCTGGGAGGAATCTGGACCCTCTAATACCACGATTTCTGCGTATGCTGGAGACAACCTAGACATGTACCTCTTTTCCATCTGCTGGTTGAAAACAGATTTGTCCCGTGCCTGCCAAAGAACTCCCTGGAGCTTTACTGTTCCATTCTACTTTGATCGGAACAACCCAGGATTCGAGCACGAGAGACGCTGAAGCAGCGGAGATCAGAGGAAAAAGCCACACTTCACTTTAGAGGTAAGGGAGTAGTACAGCTCATAGATAGGTGGGACGCCACTAGAGAGCTGAAACCCCGAACAATTCAAGCTGCGATAACTTGTGAATTATTACACAGAGTTTCTATTACGAAATATTGACTTTGTGAGCCGCTCGAATATATGGTGTTGGACCAACACAACACCTGTAACTCACAGCCAATAATCGAACCGAAACTACGTTCTGCTTTCTGTGAAAATTACACAAACGTATTACAACATGTTAATCGGCGATCGCTGATGTCGAATATTCCGTGATTACCTGATCGAAAATCCGGCCTGAACGATCATTACATTTGTTAACCGGAGTATATTGTGGTGGACATACCAATTGCGGTTATCGAATATATGGTGATGATTTGATCAAAAACAATCATAATATTCGACGATCAGATTACATTGTGGTGGACATACCAAGTGCTGTCAGGCATATACGTTCAATCAGTCATCCTATGCCTCAGTGATTTACATAGTGAATCGTCATTTTAGTGATGTTTTAATTATTGATGTTTTAATTAATTTGAGTTTTATTTTCTGTACAATTTACGTATCTTGTATGAATATTTTAGATTTACGAAGTTTTTCTCAATTATGACCTGTGGACCATTATAATATTTGAATTCAATAAAATCAAATGTTTAAGCAGTCCTCCAGATATATGAGTGCCATATCTTCCATAACTCTTCCTTTACAACTACTTTCTGGTGTGTGGAGTTCACACTGAGATATTGAGCACCATCCCTTCCCCGTTTTTGCCCTTAGATATAAAGTGTTCTGTTCATTGTCACAGGAGGATGTTGATCCATTGTGACATTTACAGTGTTTATTCCATTGTCCTTAGAAGGTGCTGGGCCATTGTGACATATACAGTGTTCTGTCCATTGTCTCAGGAGGAGGCTGGCCCATTGTGACATATACAGTGTTCTGTCCATTGTCTCAGGAGGAGGCTGGCCTATTGTGACATATACAGTGTTCTGTCCATTGTCTCAGGAGGAGGCTGGCCCATTGTGACATATACAATGTTCTGTCCATTGTCTCAGGAGGAGTCTGGCCCATTGTGACATATACAGTGTTCTGTCCATTGTCTCAGGAGAATGCTGGACCATTGTGACACGCACAGTATTCAATCCATTATCCCTGGAGGATGCTGGCCCATTGTGACTTGAGCAGTGTTCCATGCATTGTCCCAGTTCCATGCATCGTCTCATTATGACACAGGTGGAGTTCCATCCATTTTTTCAGGAGAATGCTGGCCTGTTATGACATGCGTAGTTTTCGGACCACCATTGTTTCTGTAGGATGCTGGTCCATTGTGACTCTATTGGAGTTTCATCCATTTTCTCTGGAAGATACTGGCCCAATGTGACACATGCAGTTTCAATCCATATTCTCTGGAGGATGATGGCCCATTTTTTATATATACAGTGTTCCATTCATTGTCACAACAGAATGCTCACCCATTGTCCTATGCGCAGAGTTCTGTCGGTTGTCCTTGCAAGATGCTGAACCATTGTGACACATACAGTGTTCCGTTCCATTGTCACAGAAGGATGCTGTCCCATTTCAACACATGCATTGCTCTGTGAGTTGTCTTTGAAAGATGCTGAATTATTGTGACAAGCGCGGTGTTCCGGGCATTGTCCCTAGATGATGCTGGCCTATTGTGACAAACGCAGTGTTCAGTCCATCGTCACAGGAGGATGCTGGTTCATTGTGACACAAGTGGAGTTCTGCCAGTTTCATCCATTGTCCTTGGAGGATGTTGGCGCATTGTGAGATGCTCAGCGTTCTGACCGTTGTTCCTTGGAGGATGTTGGCCTATTGTGGCATATGCAGTGTTCCATCCATTGTCACAGGAGGATGCTGGCCCATTCTGACATGTGCAGTGATTCATCCATTGTCACAGAAGGATGCTGGACCATTGTGATACTCGTGGTGTTTCTACGGCCATTGTCCCTGCAGAATGCTGGCCCATTGTCACATGTGCAGTGTTCCATCCATTATCCCTGTAGCATAGTGGCCCATTGTAACACAGAGCAAAAGGAAAAAGTGTTAATCAAAGAACTGTTTGTATGTAAGTCCAAAAGATCTTAGAGTAACTGCAGGAAGGAGAGATGGTCGCTAAAAGGAGGGAGAGGTAGTAGGAGGCTGCCAGTGGTGACTGTATATGTAGAAAACAATGCTACATAGGTATAAATAGTGAAAGGGAAAAAAAGGTCACAACCACGTGGAGGGCCGCAATCTACTGCTAGTAACTAAAATTCTATGTAAAAGAGCAGATAAAGGCATATGTAAATGTATATATATATTCATATAATAGAAATGTAAAAAATGTATATGAATAAGTGCCTACCTAAAATAATGATAATACTATCCACGATAAAACCAATGGTATAAATGGTAAAAACTGCAATTGTGAATAAATAACTCACTTCACCAGGGAGGTGGGCTGTGGGATAAAGCTCAAACACAACCTCCCTCGTCTGGATCGCTTGTAGGATCTTAGGAAGAACGTCAGTCCCACAGATGGTACTTCTGGTAAATACCTTTATTGGTATCAGAGGTCGGCTGATATATATGTATAGTTTTGTAGCTTGTGTTTGAGGCTACAAAATGCTGTATTTTTTATTTATTCTGTACCAATATTTTTATTATGTTTCCATATTGGTACAGAATTGCTCATTTCTTATGTTGGCCTGAAATCAATTACCAACATCCTCATTGGCCGCAGAGGATGCTGGTAAGAAGCCCGGAAGCGTGAGCTTCTGTGTTTTTCACCCTTTAGATGCCATGATCACACTTTATTATTGCCGGTCGCAGTCATTAGCTGTCATTAGTCGCTGGTCTAACCTGTTTGAAGCCGCGTAGGTACCCGTCGGCCATGGTGCCTGCATGTTTGGCCATCGTTCCAGCGCATTACATGTACGGCGCTGGTAGCGAAGGGGTTAAATAACAACATATAATGTCAAGCAGTTGCTTCTACGGCTAGCAGGATATTGTCATGTATTAAACGAGGCACGGACTCGCGAGGCAGGGTTGTAATATTATCACTTTACCAAGTGTTGGTGCGGTCTCATCTGGAATATGCAGTTCAGTTCTGGGCACCAGTCCATAGAAAGAACGCTCTGCAGCTGGAAAAAGTACAGAGGAGAGCGACTGAACTGATAAGGGGCATGGAGGGTCTTAGTTATAAAGAAAGATTAAAATAGATACATTTATTTAGTCTTGAGAAGAGACTTCTAAGGGGGAGGGGGAGGGGGACATGATTAACCTATACAAATATATAAATGGGCCCTACAAAAAATACGTTGAAAAACTGTTCCATGTAAAATCTCCTCAAAAGACAAGGGGTCACTGCCTCCGACTGGAGGAATGGTCTAACTCATGACACGGTAATGGGAGGAACAGTTGACGGTTAAAAAAAAAAAAGGATAATTTCTTAGAACTGAATAAGGTGAATGCTTATGTTAATGTGTAGAAGTCTAGTTCTCACTCCCCTTTGCTAAAATTCACACCTCCACCCATATCTTGGTTGAATTAGATCGACTTATGCCTTTTTTATCTGCACAAGCTATGTAACTATTGTATTCATTAGGATTAATGTCCTGATTTACTTTGACTTTACACACCTGTGAAAATTAAAATCAATATTCTGTTTTTCTTTTTTTTGTCAGAAACGTGGAGCCTGTGGCAGCCATGGAGCTCCTGCAGCGTCACTTGTGGTGATGGCCACAGAGAACGGTACAGAAGTTGCCTTTCATCATCACCCGTAAATGCTCAATGCAATGGGAACATGAAGGAGACCTCCCTCTGCTCTCTGGAGGACTGCCTGAGTATGTCAGCCACTTTATATTAGAACAAGGATGCACCTAGAATCTTCTGCTTTCTGGTGGTGGCGGGCTTGGTCCCCAGTTACCCCATTGTATTATTGTCTCCATTTCCTGTCAGTTATCTGTCAGGATAAAAAAAAAATAGTAAAGGAGAATATCCCACTGCTGCCATTCCAACACTCAGGGGAATAACAATCGCGGTTGCAGAGAGTGCCACCGTGACTGGGCCCGGCGGGGGAAGGTTGCACTCACATTTAATGGGGCCCGGCACTGTAACTGTACTTCATACCGGGCCCCGATAGAGCTCTCCTCTCGACTGCATCACTTGCGGTCCAGGATCTATCAGACCCCAGCGCTGTTCTACTAGTATTATTCACAAATGTAGTGGGTGGGCGGAGCCTGACTGATGTTAATGATGTTTATTTGTGGAGACAGTGGAAGGACATTTTTGGGGGGCAGTGGAGCGACAATACTGGGGGCAATGGAAGGGCACTACTGGGGGCAATGGAAGGGCACTACTGGGGGCAATGGAAGGGCACTACTGGGGGAACTATAGGGATATTACTGTGGGCACTTATAGGTACATTAGTGGTGGGATATTATTATTACCAGAGACCAGGGGTGTTTTGATTGTGGTCATAGAGGGTGCTACCGGGCCCAGCATGGGCGCCTCCCAATCCAAAGGTCGCCCTGGGGCCCATAGAACTCTAGTTACACCACTGCCAACGCTTACAGGGTCTGCACTTCCTGGTCCAGGTTCAACCCACAGGAAATGGAAAGAAATACCTGCTCAGCCAATCTCTGGCTGAGACGTGTCACCGCTGCGTGATTTTTACTTATGTGACAATGGCACTAAAGTACTGTATAATTTATACTGGTAGAGCTGTATAACATTGTCATTTACTGTGTGCCATACTTAATGCCATTGATAATTGGGCACTGTGGTGTAGTTATTTGTACACGTTCTGACAGTACACATTATGGGAGCGAAAGGGGTATCTGTAGAATATACTGCATAGGGCACCATCTAACATAAGTCTACACTGCATATGATTTTGAATAGTGGCCCACAATGCGGTTGCCTAGCGCTTTACAAGTGATGGCGTATCCTGTGTGTAGGCCATGACTTTTAAAGAGTTGGACAACCTCTTTAAATATGTTTTTCTTGCGCCTTGATTACTGTGCATTGATTAATATAATCCATTTTAGGAAAACTCAATTGAGAAACAAATTACTGTCACTGTTGCCACTTACAGTGTTCCAAATGTTTATATACTATTCCAAATAGGAGGATTTTCCACAATACTGTATTTCACACATGGAGGACATTCTAGAAGGGTCAGGCTTAAGATTTAATTCATTTTGTACCAAATAAGTATAGACTACAGTTAGCCATACACATAATGGTTCTTGGACGGACACATTTTGGCCAATAGCTATTCCTCGACTTCTCTATGAACATAAACACTCTACCACCAACATGAGCCTTCAAGGGAGAGTCAGGAGGCCCCCCATAAACACAGACTGTCAGCGGAGCATACAAATGTCAATAATGTGTATGGGCAGCTTCTATTGTGCACTGACAGTTTGTGTGAGGGAAATCTTCAATTCTTCAAGAAATAATTTTTGGTGCATTTACATCAATTCATATAGGCATACTTTACTTCTACGTGTATGGCTTGTTTGTAAATAAAATGTGCAATGTTGTGACCAAACACATTCTGCAGACTGACGAGTCTTTTTTCTTCTTTTTGGTTCAGCTGTGAAACCTTCAAGTAAATCTACCACAAATACAAAAGACGACTCCAAAACTAGCAATACAGTTACTATCACTGGTATTTCTCTGTGTCTTTTTATCATCTTCATCACCATTGTGATTACCGTCTGGAGGAGGTTCTCTAAGGCGGGCAAGTGCAGTATGGTGACCAGACACAACTCTTCTCATTCAGTCAGCTGTCGTAAAAACTCTGATGAGGAGAACATCTATCAAGTGAGGGAGAGCTTCTCAGATGCAGGAGATGGTCAACAGGAAAGCATGGAAGAAGAAGTTCATATACCTTTAAACTACAGGCAAAGCACACGTGTGACTGAGGAACAAACTACGGCAGAGAATGACTGTGCACAAGCAAATAGTCAGAAGTTAATACCACCCATCTTCAGTTATCGTCTTGCTCAACAACAGCTAAAAGAGATGAAACAAAAAGGCCTCACAGAGACCACTAAAGTGTATCATGTCTCTCAGAACCCATTGGCAGATACTGCAGTAGATATTTCACTGGCCCCTCCTTTGGTGCCAGAAAACTTAGAAGAATCTGCTGCAAATAAGTTTAGGATACAGTCTCCATTCTTAGAAACAAAGAACAGCCATATCCAAAATCCCAATGAGAGGCCTAGTTCAAGGTTTCCACCAACACATGGTCAAACACTACCTAAAATATCCCCTGTTAGGACCAGTGATGCTAAAGGAAGGTATGACAGAGGCTATCAAAAAAGTAACTTTAGAAGAACCTCTAGTTTCCATGAAACTAAACATATTAAACCCTACAGAGAAAGAAGTTTGACCTCAATATCTCCAAGACATACAATGGTTTATAACTCAAGGACCAAGATGTGGGAATATTCCACAGTAGAGAGACCTAAAAATAAACCTATAAGACTAGAGAAAAGCCCAGAAAATCTTACAAGAGGCGTCTCCTTCCCTCTTGATGCCATCAGGCATTCACCAAAAAGTCATTATCTACAGCAAGGGGAGAGTAAACCTGATTTAATAAGTAGCAGGTATATCGCTGGCAAATTGAAATCAGAGAGAACAGAACTAAACCGAATGCGAAAAGGTCCTTCACCATTGGAGAAGTCTTGGAACCAGGCTCAGGAAAGCTCACATTCCCCTAAAGATAACTACCAACGGAAGAGTGCTCACAGTCCATCACATTACCGGAGAGAGAAATGTCAGAGTTTCCCATGGGGTGCTGAATATTCCTTCTATGATAATTCCACCTTTAGACTCACAGATGCTGAGCAACAGATGCTTGACTTACCTGGGTATTTTGCCTCTAATGAAGAGGATGAGACAAGTACTCTAAGTATTGAAAGACTGGTCCTCTGATTATGCAATCATGGCCTAGACAGTTTATATTTCTTTGTATATTTTGCACATTGACAGGCAGGGTTGTTATATGTCACATTGTACTGTAGTGACCACAACAAGAATACGAATACAACACATTCAAACAATGGTGTATGCACTCATTAAAAAAGTATTTCTCTACAAAGGAAAAACAAATGCAGACCACATGCTATACCTCATTGTCTTAAAGGAACCTAGAAGTGAATGGTAAAAGTAAACAGAAGAAATCTTGCCCACGCTGTTTGTCGGTCTATAGGATTTTCTGCAGGCCCCTGGGAAAAAAGTATTGTAGAAATATTTCACATAATTTCCTCCTGTCCCCTTCCATTTTCATGAAATAAATGGTTGGTGCTTAGATAAGGGGACAGCCAGACAGGGCTTAGCATGCACAGTCTACTATAGAAGACAAAGCAATGGGGAAGGGCTCATGCTGCAACCAGTTGTCTGACAGTCAGAAACAGCGGGAGAAAATAAAAACTCCAAGCAAAAGTTTTCCCTGGTTAGATTCAAACCCAGGATCCAGCGCTATAAGTCACCAGGGCTACCACTGAGCCACCATGCTGCCCAATCAAAAACAAATCTGGCTAACAAGTTAGCTAAACAAGCTCTTAAAATGCAAAATAATCTTCGGGCATGTTATAGAGCAGGAGAGGCTGAGCAGATTAATACATATATGTATAAAGTTTTGTGGGAAAATATTCAGTAAAACTTGTATTCTATTCATTTAGGTCTTTGAAGTCAAGGAGGCGGTCCTATCAGTGATTGACAGATATCTCTGTATACACAGTCATAGAGGGAAGGCTATTAATCACTGATAGGACCGCCTCCTTGACTTCAATCAGTGATTGACAGATATCTCTGTATACACAGTCATAGAGGGAAGGCTATTAATCACTGATAGGACCGCCTCCTTGACTTCAAAGCCCAGAATGAGCAGGAATTTAATTGAATAAAATTAAAGTTTTTCTGAATCTTTTCCCACAAAAGACAAAACTATCAATCTGCTCACCACCTCATGCTCATCAACATGCTGCCTTCAGCTCAGACACCATGTTTAATATGACAGGTCCCCTTTAAAGAACTTATCTATTTTGAACAATCCCTATTAGTTAAAAGTGTCCACTGACGATAAACTGATTAGAAGGTGTTCCTCTGCTGAAAACCACAACACTCACATCTATTCATAGGGAAACTGAGCAACAATTGTTTACTTTCCCTTTAGCACCACCACTGGAGAGACGTAGCATTACACAGTTCACACTTTGGGGGAGGGGGGGGGGAGGGTTCTATTTTTACTTGGAGGGCACCTAGTAGGCGCTATGAGTTTTATAGGCCAGGCAATGCTCCTCTGGGAAAAAGGTAAGCAACTTAGTACTCTTTCCAAATGAAAAGAAAGCTGAGCTTCTAATGCCACTGTTTGCTTAATTTCTTTTGGAAATAGAGTTAGTTGTGCAACGGGCGCCTCTTCCTCTATATAATGCGTGTCCCAGGTGTAGGAAATGCCAAGTAGTATAGTGCAGCCTATCTGTTTCTATGTGTGTCACGGTGCTCCTACCTGGATACGGCTGGACCCCAAGCTTTGGCTCCGAAGCAATAAATAGGGGGAATAATTGAGGGATAAAAGAATAACTTGAGTCCAGACCTTGAGATGAATTTCAATGGCAGCTTTACTTGAATAAACGTTTTTCCAAAGCAGATTTCAGGCTATATCTTGGTTTCAGCAGGCTTTAGCATGAAACTGGCAGGCAAACTCAACTTTGCTGTCTTTCTCTCACTCTGCTGTACTGACAAGCTTAAATAGTGTCTTTGCTTTCTTCTTGGTGCTGCACTTTCTCTCTGTACTCTGTCTTATTGTTATACCAGGGAACTTTCCTTCTGGCTTCTGAGGCTTCAAGCTTTGACCTTCATGGCCAGCAGAGCTTAAGGTGTTCTGGCTCATGTGGGCACGTACAGCAGAGACGTGCCCCTACATACCCTTCCCCTAGCAGGAGGTAAGCTAGACTGAAGCTAACTAGTGATGTCCGGATCATGAACGAATCGTTCTTTTGAACCGATTCAGTTCACTGATCCGGAAGAGTCTGTTCCTCTGACTGAGCTGATCCGAATGAAACGGCTCAGTCAGATCAGCATAGAGGCAGCAGCAGGCAGTGAAATAGGAGCCGGCAGTGGACGCTAGCCCCGCCCCTCCCCACCCTCCAACCAATCAGAGGCAGCCAGCACTGCCTACCAGCACAGGGGGAGTCTGCAGGGAATCAGAGAATCGTCTGAGTCTATTAGTTAAAAGAATCGAATGAGTCAGAGACTCATTTGATTCTTTTGAGTTAAAAGAACCATGAGTCACCGAGTCCCTGCCAGGCTCTCTGCTCTGCGGCTTCCTGTAAGTCCGTCCGGGGGGAAGGGGGGGCATTAATCTAGCATGTAGCAGAGCTGTCTGTGTACAGGGTGCATGCAGCAGTGTAGCATCATGCTACACTGCTACATGCACCCTGTACACACACAGCTCTGCTACATGCTGTAGCAGAGCAGGAAGTCTGGTAGGGACTCGGTGACACGATTCTTTTAACTAAAACTCTCAGACAATTATCACAGTCTGCTCCACTGCAGCAGAGCTGTGTTTGCCAGAAGCCAGTCCCTCCTGACCTTCGGTTCACTTGAGAGCCGACTCAGCAAAAGAACCGAAGATTCGATGAGCTGAGCATGCGCATTGATCTTCAGTTCACTTGCCTCTGCCGGCTCATGAAGTGAACCGAAGATCCGATTCATGAACCGATTCATTTGAAAGATCCGAACTTCCCATCACTAAAGCTAACTGGTCCCCACCCTTCCTGCAGGAAGTAGGACTTGCCCACTTCTCTCCAGAGGGGGGTTAGAATGGAATGGAAAGTTCCATTCTATCTAAGTACAGCTCTGCCGTGTTTGCTGTCACCTGCTGGTGAACCAGGTAAATTAAATTTAATAAAGAAGTGGCATAGAAATATTATTGCACCATATAAAGGACCTGAATAGAAATACACAGATGACATTCAGGTTAGCCCGTTAGAGATAGTAGCAGGGTGAAGAAGTGGTAACACCACTCTGGGGTGTTACAGTTGCATACCTTTTTTCTAGAGGTGCATTGCCTGCCCTATAAAACTTCTGTCTTCTAGGTACTCTCCATAAAGAGAAATAGTACCCCCTGAATACTGACAAAGGCCTCTCAAAGCCCTCACTGATGAGGGGCAATCGCCCCAAAACAGCTGCAGTAGCTTTTGCTGGTCATCCTTTATTTTGTACCAAGTGATTTTGTTTAGGGGTCTTGCCAGAATGTGTACTGGGTATCCTATCCCTGAGCCAAGGGGGATTGTTTGGGTATATTGCTCAGGCTTCTCCACCTGCTGCTATTGGGGAGAGGCTTTGTTCCTTTGATATTTGCTCTTGTTTTTGCAGTGATTGGTGTGAGCATTTTAGGCATCAGCGTGCATCAAGCTTCAGCCAGAGATAACTGGGTCTGTTTTGTAATCCAGATCAATGTTGATGCTGGATTGGAGAAGATCATTACCTTGACCTACCTTGTGCACAATAATATCTTTGGAATCCTGAAAGTAGAACAAAGGAACTTCCTTTGCCAGGAAGGCCATTCCTTGCACTCTTGTTTTGACTGATTTCTGCTTGCCATTCTGTGCACTACAATTTGATGGAAAATGTCAATCATTCTGAGCTTTGTGCACTAATCTTCACTTTGCTTTATGATAGGGGTATTAAATAAGGAGAGAAAAGAAGAAATGAATCGCACATCCACTGCTAATGCTATGATCTCATCCCTGCGTTCCTGCAGGAGACAGCACTAAATAGCGCATGTGTACCACCTCCAAGCTACATGCTAAATGAGGCATTTGTGTACATTTTGATCAAAAGGCAATAAGCCCACTCACCACGCCAAGGTTGCCTCTATGAGTGGGTCCTAACCTAAAATCGGCGCGGCGCTACACGGCGACCACCAGCACTGTGGCGCCATCCCGGCCGGCGGCGGGACCCAGTGGCCAAACAGCACCCCTGCTGCTTGACCATGCCATACCTAGCTCTGGGCCCCACCAACCAGCCAGAAAAACAGCACAGTGGCCCCCATGGTATGTTTTCATGGTCCTCTTTATGTACCATCCTCACATACCTTCGTAAGAAAATTTGGCTTTCCCTTTAAAACACTGTTTATATGCAAGATTTGAGAATAAGACTGAACTATGAAAGTCTATGGACTGGAAAATATAAATTTAGTGTAAGGTTTTATCCAGATGTCAATAAACCTGGAAGTTTCCATTATCCTTCTTCAAATTTCCCTATTGGCAAAAATAGAGGATACAATTTTTTTCCTGAAAAGCCCCAATTCTGTAGGAATTGCAGAGTCTTTGGATATACCCAGGATAGTAATATGGTTGGAAAATACCCAAAGTGTAACCAAAATGGGCACAAAGTAAAAGGACTGTAAAAATGAAATTGTACAGGTGAAACGCGAAAAATTTGAATATTGTGCAAAAGTTTATTTATTTCAGTATTGCAAATGAAAAGGAATTGCATTAATGCAGCTTAAAATTTGAATTTTTTGAAAAAGGTTCAATATTCTAGGCTCAAAGTGTCACACTCTAGTCAGCTAATTAATCCATACCCCCTGAGCAAAGGGGACCTGAGATTGAGACTTTGGGGTATCATAAGCTGTAAGCCATAACCATCCAGATTATAACCAATAAAGGCTTGAAATATCTCGCTTTGCCTGTAATGAGTCTCTCATATGTTAGTTTCACCTTTCAAGTTGCATTACTGAAATAAATGAACTTTGCACAATATTCTAATTTTTCGAGTTTCTCCTGTATGCAATTTATGTGAGGGGACAGGGCATGCCTTAAAGTACTGTTCTCTGAGGACAAGGTCCTATGCAGAGTCATTTAGGAGTTCCCTGCTGGATCAGATGTTTCTGTGGAAGCTCCATGCTCTGATGAGGTATATGCAGTGTCGGACTGGGATACCTAGGGCCCACCAGTAAAATTCATTCTGGGGGCCCACTGTACAGCAACATGCAAATAATACCTGCCCACAGAGAGGCAGACAGCAACAAGACGCTAACAGATGATTGATTTTGGTGTTCTCTGCAACAACTTCCAAACGTGGCTTCCAGGAAAGGGGGGACTGGCTGACCCGCATTTATTCCTAGAAGCCATCTAAACCTTTCAATGCATCTATAATAATTAACTGGAGAGTCTACCTAGTTTTTTATATTGATATACAGTAGATTAGTTGAGATGCTGTGCTGGTGGACAGGGGGCCCACATCTCTCAGGGGCCCAACGGAGGATTCCCCTGTTCCCCTTTGGGCCAGTCCAAGCCTGGGTATATGTCAGTGAGAAGGGGCTTAGATTGAAATAACCCCTTTGGAGCAGGAACCTCATAATCCATTAGACAGGATACTTGGAACCCTTGTTCTTTACTGGAATGAAGAGGTAGCGAGCCCAGAAGAGCTTGGGGGGGGGGGGGGGGTTAAGGGGACTTTAAAGTTCTGTTTTTTACAAGTCCATATGTGGAACCATTCACTTCAATTGGCCTTGGAAATAAATGGAAATGACTCTGTGGGTATTCCGTGTCCGCATGTCCATTGCACAGAAAAGATAGATGCCCCATTTTTGTCCATTTTTTTTGTAGATTCGTGTTTTGCGGACCACAAAATACATAACGGTCATGCGCATGAGCCCTTAGTTGGGGGTTTTAATTGTGTAATGTAGGGTGAAAAGATGGATATATCTGGGAAGAAACTGCATAGCTTAAAGGGGTTGTCTCATCATGGACAATGGGTGCATATTGCCAGGATATGCCCCTATTGTCTTATAGGTGCGGGTCCCACCTATAAGAGCACCGCAAGGTGGTGGCTGGAGGACTCCGGTCTGGCCAGCACCAAATCGGCTCCCCATAGAAGTAAATGGGAGCGTACTGCGCATGCGCAGCCCCCTCTCCCATTAATTTCTATGGGGCCGACAGAAATAGCCGAGCGCTGGCTCGGCTATTTTCGCGGGCCCCATAGAAAATGAATGGAGGGCGGCTGCGCATGCGCAGTGCGCCCTTCTTCACTTGCGGTACTGGGACCCGCACCTATAAGACTATGGGAGCATATCCTAGCGATATGACCCCATTGTCCATGATGAGACAACCCCTTTAAAGAGGACCTGTCACCACTCCTGACATGCCTGTTTTAATAGATTCATGCATTCCAGATGTAATATCAGTTCTGGAGCATCTGTTCTTATGAGTCTATGTTGTGCTATTTCTTTATTATTTCTACTAGAAGTTATGAATGAATTGCTAGCAGTCTGCAGTAAGGGTACAGAGGGGTGTTACCAGTTGGGGGGTGTACCTGCACAGACTCAATCTATCCAGTAAGTGCTGCCATTTTCAGAAGGTGCTAGTTTTGCTCTATGTGATGATATTATATTTGAGGCTCAGCTTACGTTTCTTCTGGAAAGAGAGCTACCGTAATTTACATAATCAATTATTTATATGGACATGTTGGGTTTTCCTGGGCGGGGGACACGGTATCCTCACTCCACACTGGTTAATAGATGATCTCAAATAGAGGACCTTTCTCTATTAACTAATTATTAAACCAGACAATGTTTTACAGCTTCTTTTATTTAGTTTTGAATATTTATCCAAGAATATGGTTATTAGGACAGTTGTTTTATTGTATTTTATGTTAATCTTTTTTCCTCCAGTTATTTTGTACAAGTTATAGTAAGTGCCACAGCACATAGCGAGAGCGCTTTTGACTGCAGAGACTGGATTGGTAGTCTGGGGGTTAAGTCACCATGTCTTCCTGCCGAGGCATGGTGGTTTGGCCCGCAGAGGTGTTTTTCTCCTCCAGGCACAGCTCTGCCTGTTTTGTGTCGCTGGTCTCCCCTCCTCACCCCTTCCTTCTGGTGCAGTTAAGGCTACTTTCACAGGACGGATCCGGCAGGCTGGTCTCCCTGACGGATCCGGCCTTCCGCTGTTTCGCCGTATCGCTGGACCGTTGCTCCGTCCCCATTGACTATAATGGGGACGGGGGTGGCGCTCCGGCGCAGTACGGCAGTTCGCGGTCAGAGACCGCCGGACTAAAAAGTCGGACATGCAGGACTTTTAGTCCGGTGGCCTTTCGCTGTGCACTGCCGTACTGTGCCGGAGCGCCGCCCCCGTCCCCATTATAGTCAATGGGGACAGAGCGGCGGTCCGGCGAAACAGCGGAAGGACGGATCCGACAGGGAGACCAGCCTGCCGGATCCGTCCTGCCGCAAGTGTGAAAGTAGCCTTAGATGGTTCCCTCCTGTCCCTCCCCAGAGTTAATAAATAGGAGGGCTTACCCCTTCTTGGTCCCTTTTTCACTGTCACCTTTACCAGGAATGTTTTCCTCTGCAGGTATGGCCGACGAGAAAGCAGTTTTGGCAGCCATCTCTGCCAAGCTCCAAGCTGAGGGACCGGGATTCTTATCCTGCTTGTTGGCTGGCTTGCAGGAGCCCCCTCCTGCTCCGCCAGCATCTTCCTTGGTTGGGGGCAGGCGGACCGCACGGCGCACCCGCCCTCCATGTCGCCTAAGCCCCAGCCACGCTCCGTCTTACTCCTCCCTTAGGTAGTTACCCAGCACTGCCAAGTGGGGGGGTGCTGTTTCCAGTGCGCCTGACTGGACCTCTGTTGTCCTTCCGGCAGCGCCTGCTGTGGCCCAGCCCCCCGGTCCTGCCTCGTTCGCTCCCGCTTCAGCGCACTCGGCAGGAAACAGCTCGCCCATTGTTTACCCGCTGCCCCCCTCTCCCTCAATAACTTTTCCCGTTCGGGTAAGTGGGGGTGTGCAGTATCCAGCGCACTTGCCGGGACCTCTGCTGTCCTTCTGGCAGCGTGTTCTGTGGCCTCACCCCCCTGCTCCTGCCTCGTGTGCTCCCGCTCTAGCGTGCTCTGCAGTCCCCAGCACAGCCTCTCGGTATACCACTGCCCCCTCACAAACTATGGAAAATAATCCCATAGTCTCCTCCTCTCCTGAGGAGCTTGTGGCCAGCTAAGCTGCTGTTGAGCAGGCTGCTGGGGATTACACACTGCCCACCAATGTGTCAGTGACAGCCCCTTCTGCCCCAGTGCAAGCCAATGATGTAACCCTTCTCAGGGTTCCAGTGTCTCAGCAGCCTGACACCCCTGCTGTTCCCATTCTTCCTGTACATCCAGGCCTTTCTGCCACCCCACGCAGACGCTCTCCCTCCACCGCCCCTGGGTGTTGCTCTGACCGCCACGCCAGGCGCAGGTCGGGAAGTCATCATTATAGCTGTTCCCGTCACCGCTCACGATCCTCTCGGCGGAACCGCAGAGATGTCCGCTCCAGGTCCTCGCTTGGTGGTCGCTTTCTTCTTCGGATGTCAGTTCCTGCAGCGCTAGCTCTGGCAGGTCCTATTCACGCCAGAGGCGGGTAACTACGCACTCAGCCAGAAGGTCATCCCGCAGGGCCAGTTGGGTCCGCGCGGTCCAGGAGCCAGATCCTCCGGTTGTTCCTGTGGAGCCTCCGTCAACTTTGTCTGGTGGCGAGTTTAATTTCACTGGGGCCTGGAGTTCGGCTTCTATGGGTCAGCAGTTAGTTTCTGTCTTTAAGGCTTTGCTATCTCAGATGGACCCGGGAGGTTCTCATGTGCCCACTGCCCCAGGTGTCCCGTCGCCTAGGGCCAGCGATCACAAAGAATCCCTATTTTGTTGTCTCTCCCCCCCCCCGGGAGCCCATTTGGACATGGAGACCAAAAATAAAAATTGGAACAACCATTTGGTCCTTGGTTACCGTCGACCAGCACACTGTTGATAAAGAGAGTAGGCCCAACTCCGATAGATTTTATTGATTGCAGGACCAAGGTGGCTCACACCATGGGTAATTGGTTACAAGCATTCTCAGTATTAGGATATGTTATAGGGCAATATAACAAAATAATAGCATAGACAGGTGCACTCTGCGGTCTTACTAAACCCTCAAACTGATTTTAAAATTGAGAGATTAGCCGACATGTCTGAGCCCGAGCACCGCGCCAAGGTTTCTCAAGTAGCTCGGGGACCTAACACTCACCTACCTGTGCCATATGGGCATTACCAGGACCCAGTGGGCAAATTACAAGAGCATGAGGCCAACTCACCAGTTACCTCGAGCATGTAACCATGCTTGCAATGGGAGGAGGGAGGAGTCTGCGAGTCCCACTCAAGACTGGCTGATAAGGCCCAGGGCTCACAGGTGCATCTAAATGTAGCCTGTAGATGGAAAACAGGCACATTTAAATTGGAGTTTATACACCTCCAGGCATCTCTATAAATACAAACTGAAATTTAATACCACGCCATTCTTTTCAGTTTGTATTTATAGAGATGCCTGGAGGCTGCTAGGGCTGGTTTACCGGATTTGGAAGTACAGCGCATTGGTAGGTGGAAATCGGCATGCTTTGCGTCTTATGTTCGTCCTGAGCTATGATAGTTATTTTCCTTTTCAGATTCTCCTCGCCCTACGGTTTGTTTTCTGGGGCATTCTTACATTCAATGGGCCGGGCAAAGAGCGGAGTTCAGGTCGGGTGGCCGAAGCCTTCGTTTTCCTGAATGTGGAGGTCATGTGGTGTGGCATTCGCAGCCTTTTTGGTGGTCACAAGTACTTCCGGAGGCTGTTAATCTCAGCAAGGTGGTGCAATACCTAGTCATCTTAGTTATTCATGCTGGGGAGAATGACCTCTGCATGCTCAAAGTTGCCGAGCTCATCAATCTCATTAGAGCTGATTTGGAGAGAATTCCTACCTTTTTTCCGGAAATTATTTTGGTTTGGTCAGAGATGGTCTCCAGAGTTACTAGGCAGGGCACCAGGGACGCGGGGGCTATTGAGAGAGGCAGACGTACTGTTAATGCTATGACCTCTCATTTTGTTCGTTCCCATGGGGGTGTGGTGGTCCGTCATCACCAGCTTTAAGGGGACAACCAGCGCCTTATGCGACCTGATGGGATGCACCTGAATGAGATTGGCCTAGATATTTTTCTTTCTGGCCTTCAAGACGCTGTAGAACAGGGCATGTTTCTGTTGGGTGGGGGTCGGAGCACCATGTAGAGGTACACGGGCTCCTCCGTGGAGGTCGGTTGAAATAAAATACTAAGAGCGGAGGAGAAGGCGGACTTGCCCACTGTGGTTTCAGTGGGGCATATCGCTTCTCACACTACTGGAAGTGGTTGTTGGCATTTGATAAAGTTTGGTGGTTTTTGTGAAGAACAAGTTAAAGATAAATAAAGCTGTGACCGACCCTCACTCCAGCAAAAAAATAACTTGCCTCTGTCGTTATATTTGGTTAGGCGGGAAAGACAAGTGGTTGGCTGGCTGGGCTATTAGTTCTCTGTAGTCTTGTAGAATTTATACCAGTGGTAAATGATGGGGTGTAATTATAGTCCAGCTCATAGCTGTTATGAATTTAACTTTCTAATGCACAGACTGCCAGAAGATGAGTCAATTTCTTTAAGGTGTAACTGTCATGTTTCAGACAATTTTAGTATATGTTACTGCTGCTGCAACATTATGCATAAAGCAGTCTTTAGTTTCTTCACATAACACTATTTCCCTTGAGTTTTTCCCTTAGTTACAGCTGTTTTAACCTCTACAATTTGAGGATCTTCTCAAGATGGCTCCTCTGCCAGTTCTCTGAGGCCAAAACTGCCTTTCTCGCTTCAGATACACACTTGCTGTAGGCAGCAGCTTCCTGCCAGCCAATCAGATTGGATTGCAGAGAGACACGCCTCCTCACTCTGAAGCCTAATGCACTGCTCCCACGTCTTCTGTTTATACTAAAAGGAAGTCTTTTAAGGGACCAGCGGAAAGGGACAGGGGACATTGATGAAAGCTGTTATTATAAGGTAATTGCAGATCTTTTGACAATCGTTGACAGACTAACTCAGGTATACATGCCTAGCTCTAATAAACTAGCAAATAAAAATAAAAACATGATAGTTACACTTCAAGTGGTCTGCACCTTTTAATAAATTTGCTGCGTCTTACTCCAGCACATGTTTATTAAGACTGGTATACGAAAGGCCTCACTTAATAAATTCTTCCATTTTGAGCTTCTAGTATTCCATAACAGATGACAACTAAAAATATAACCTTAATCAATGACCATGATGTCGATGTAGATCTTGTCCAATGTCTTACTAGACGTGAGTACATGGGTTATGATAGCAGTGGCTCTAGTATATCTGAGACGTCAATGAGCAATATGGAGGCTGCTGGATCATCTAAGAGCATCTCATGATATGAGTGGAAGTAGTTCCTGAGACTGGAAACTAGAAGTCATCTTTCAAAGAGGTTGTATGTGATTAAGACAAAAGGCCTTTTTTTTTTTTTTTTTTTCAGAAACAGCACCACTCTTGTCCACAGGTTGTGCCTGGTATTGCAGCTCAGCCCCACTGCCATACTAGGTAACAACCCATCATACGTGGCACCATTTCTGGGAGAAGCAGTCCTAATCTCATACAACACTTTAAAGCACTATAGACATCTAGCTGCTAGGAAGTTGGCTATATCAGCTAATGCTATTTTTTAAACTTTGATCACTTTGATTTTTTTTAGATTGATTTACATATAAAATATATCATGGAGGCACTTGCAAAGTCTTGCCCAGCTCCTTTTCATACATTCTGTTAAATGTCATGGAGAAATTTACACATTCATTCCGTCCCCGCTCCCAACATTGAGAAATGACGGACGCCTGATCTTCATTGTAGTGAATTTTAGGGAGTACCATAGCCCGTGCCAGGTGGACCATACAATGCCGTTGTCGTATTGTCCTGTATAATTGCCATTTTTATAATACAAGCCATTTAAATTTGCTGCATGACACCTGTAAAGACAAGGAAAAGTAAGAAATTTTATAGTTCATTTTCAACAATGTGATAATATGTTTATAATATCAATCATTGATAAAACAATGGGGGAAATTATCAAGGTAATGGCCTCAGTATTTCAGTGTAAAACAAGATCGCCAGTTTTGATGCATGCCATATTTGCGTGAAACTTTGCAGAATTTCTCTCTTACTAAGTGGGCGGGTTAATCAGGAAGGGAGTTTCTGACAGAATTATCATTTTTAATAAAAGGTGCAAATTCTAATGCAAATTTACTCCAAGCTCACTAAGAGGCATGCCCTCTTAATAAATTTGGCTTATTTCACTCCGACTAAATTCAGTTTAAGACTTCCGTATGACACAACACTCATAATAAATTCCCCGCACGGTAAAAAAAAAAGCATCCTATAACAAGATATAGTATACATGTGACTTTTGCTTTAGGTAGATATCTATTTACTATAGCAATCTTGTCACATCAGTTTTGGAGGCCTGTTTGGCTCTGGCCTAGAGATATGATTGTGTAGTTTGCAGCATATGGACAAATATACAGGATATGAACTCAATACCGCATCTTCTCTGTTTTGCCTAGGCAATGTGATATGACGTTCATCGGGCTCATGGCCTAAGTGCAGCTCAGCCCCATTGAAGTGAATGGGACTGCGAGGAAAAGCAAGCACAGCCACTATACACTGTACGGTGCTGTGCTTGGGGAGCTGAGCACCGCTGCCTTCTCAAACAGGAGATTGTCGGGGGTCCTGCATGTCGGCCCCCCTCCAATCAGACACTGATGACCCATCCAGAGGATAGGTCATCAGTTAAAAAAATCTCAGAAAACCTCTAAGTGCAATGTAAATAGATGTACTTCAAAAATACTATAAAAAAAAAATTAAGCAAGTTGCTAAAGGAAGATTCAGAGTTTCCCATTAAAAATATTCATTAGGGAACCCATTTTGCTTACAATTTTCTTTGTCTGTCTGTTCCTTTTGCTAATTATGGGGCTGTTATCTTTAGTAGTGTTGATCCCGAATATTCGAATTACTAATTTTTATTGCGAATATAGGTACTTCGAAAAATTCGCGAATATTTAGAATATAGTCATATATATTCGTAATTTCGAATATTTGCGATTTTTTTATTGCGAATTTTTGAAATGCGAATTTTTCAATGGCAGAGTAAAAACATGATTCCTCCCTGCTTCTTGCTTGTGGGCCAATGACTTATTGACCCACAAACAAGAAGCAGGGAGGAATCGTGACTTTAAATGGGAAAAATCATGAATATTCTAAAAAACTAATATATAGCACTATATCGAATATATTCATTTTTTTGAATATTCGTAATATTCTAAAACAAGAATATATAGCAATATATGCTATGACTCATTGGCCCACAAGCAAGAAGCAGGGAGGAATCCTGTTTTTGCTTGGCAATTTAAAAATTTGCGATAAAAAATTTGCATATTACACGATCATTACCTTGTCGATTTTTCGAGTAAAAAAATCATGGAATATAACAAAAAATATTTGCAAAATATCGCAAATTCGAATATGACCCCTGCCATTCATCACTAATCTTTAGGTGAGCAATAAATGTTGGGTGGACCTTCATGCCTCTATAAGGCACAGGTGTTACTTGCTGTTGGCTTTTATTTCCAGACCCAGAAACTACCGTAAATCAGGAATATAGTTACTGGTCCCCAGTATTTTTAGGTAACTTTTTGTACCAGTAAGAACCCTCAGGAAAGGCTTTGTCAGACTACTTTTTTCTCAACTTGGAGTAGGTATTCACATTTATGACCTCTTTGGTTTCAATTAGTATGGCTTTACTGTACCAGCAACAGAAAAGTCTGTACAATACTGTTCTTTTGTATAAAAATTCTGACATGGTCCTCAGTATGAAAACTTGATGTCTGGAATGTTGCTGCTCGTCCCATGGATCAGCTATATTCTGTGTGGCAACCTGGCAACAAGTATTCAGTTCCCTTAAAGCGCTACCACAGGGAAAATGTACCAGTCTTATGTTGAAATGAATGGGCTGTTTGAGTCCTCCAGAGAAACTGATGCTGTAGCTATGCATCGGCTGGCGCTCTGGAAAGAGTCCTGAGTAGGGAAACCCCACTTTAAGAAATCTCTCCTAGAGATTTGGGGATTTTCTAAACCACAGAAACCCATTAAAAGAGAGTGATAACTTGGTGGGCTCTAACCACTGGGCATTGTACTGAACACCAGCTGCTAGAACATAACCAGAAGGAGTTGAATGAAGCCTGATCACACATGTTCAGTGTTGTATTCACAGTTGCTGTCCTTAACTGTCTTCATCAATGCTATAGAATTTGAATAAATTGGCAACGTGCATACGTGTGCGAGATTGTGGAAGAGCTCTTCCTGTATAATGCTGGTGCATAGTTAAACTTTGAGATTGTCATTTTGCATTTTGGCCACAGGAGGCCGCTGGTTCTCTGTTACAGCTAAGTGACAAGTGGATTTAGGTATGCAAAGTAGAGGATGACTCATGCTGCTGCTGCTAGAAGAAGAACCAGGAAGTGTGAAAGAGAGAGAGCTGACATGCTGGAAGGATTTTTTGTGTGAGACTGAATCTGGTTCCATCTTGGTTGCTGAGTGTCCTGGAGTGATTAGGGACGCAGTTGAGGGACCGGGACCGTGTCTGTGGGACCGGGGTATAAGATCTTTGGTGCACCTTCACATTGTTGTGTTTATATTACTGTTTTAGTAAAGTTTCTGTTTTTGCACAAAGCTGTGTGTTGTCACTTTCCTCGTCTGTCACTTCGCTGTTTCCTGGGGGTCTCTCCCCCGTTCACGTTCTTACAATTTGGAGTAGTCGGCAGGAAAGGGATTGTGCTGCTGGACCATCCGTCCCGGAAAGTAAGGGACGTGACCCTAGGTGTGAATGTACTGAGGGACCTAGACCATCACGTCTATGCCAAAGAAGGGCCGAAGTATTGCCAACGGGCCACCACACACCGGCCGACCCAGAAGGTTTTACAACAGATGGTGAGGAGCTGTAGTCTGCAAAAGCGTAACATGTCCGGTCGGCCCATTGGAGGCGTGAAGGTGCCATGGAGGACCCCGGTGAAGATCCCACCTCGACAAGAACGAATATTGATGCTGCC
Organism: Bufo gargarizans; assembly: GCF_014858855.1. Lineage (NCBI taxonomy): Eukaryota > Metazoa > Chordata > Amphibia > Anura > Bufonidae > Bufo > Bufo gargarizans. The sequence continues at coordinate 51,715,076 of NC_058082.1, read as the reverse complement.
GGTGGGGGCTGGATCACGACTGAATGGACTGGAGGTCCTGATCGAGCCTTTGATTATGGTTCTGATTGTAGATTGTGATGAAATTACAGCTATACGTGTTGCTATTGGTGCTCCTTTCTTGTTTCTGTGCTGGAAAAAGGCATTCAGATTGGGTTGACAGTAACAGTTGGCAGCTTTTGTTCTAGCACCCGAAATGTTATTCTCAGGATATCCCTTTTGACTAAACCTGGAAGCGAGGATGTCACATTGTTGGGTGAAGTCATTGTCCAGAGTGCAATTTCATCTAATTCGTTTGAATTGACTAAAAGAGATGTTGGATTTACATTTTCTGTAGTGTGTGCTTTTGAAGTCCAAATAACTGTTGCTGTCAACTTTTTTGAATAAGGTACGTGTTTTGATTTTATTGTCCTGAATAAAAATCTCAAGATCTAAAAATTCTATTTTGTTAGTGTTATATGGAACATGTGAAAGAGATCCCCCAATCATTAGTATTAAGATGAGTGGGGATCCAGACAAGAGGCCTTTGAAGCAGTGAAGGAGGCCCTGATCAGTGTCCCGATTCTAGCTTATGCACGGTTCGACACCCCATTCCTGTTGTACACTGACGGAAGTCTACATGGTCTGGGGGCTGTGTTATCCCGAGTCCCAGATGGATGTGAGAGTCATTGCCTATGGCAGCCGGTCTCTGAGGGAATCGGAACGCAACCCTGACAATTACAGCTCCTTTAAATTGGAACTACTGGCGCTGGTGTGGGCCATGACCGAAAGGTTCAGTGAGTACCTGAAAGGTGCAGAGGTGACCGTGATGATGGACAACAACCCGTTAGCACATCTGGAGAATGCCAAACTCGGTGCGCTTGAGCAGAGATGGTTGGCTCGCCTTTTTAAGTACCAATACTGCATCAAGTTTCGGTCAGGTAGGGAGAACAGCAATGCCGACACACTCTCCCGAGTCCCTGTAGGGTTGTCGGCTCAGAGTACCGACGAGGAGCTGGAGGATACTGAAACGCCTGACCTTGGTCGATTACCCGTGTTCTAGGACGTGGCACATTCAAGTGGGGTGGCGTCCAGGATGTCCCTAGTGCTGGGAAAGACATTGGCTGATTGAAACCCAGAATAGCTGCCCAGACTTGTGGAAAGTAAAGGAATGGGTTCAGGCTAAGATCTGGCCACGACCAGAAGAGCGAGCCCGACTGACCCCAGAAGGCCAAAAGTTGTTGAGGCAGTGGCATAATTTGACCATTGCACAGGGCCTCCTGTGGCGTACCATATACTTAGTTGGAGCTGCAGTACCGACAACAGATTGTCATCCTCATGTCATTGGAACCTGAAGCCGCCAGGGAAGCCCATGAAACGGGAGCCCATTTTGAGAGCGACAAACGTTCAAGTGGCTCCAACGCTGGTATACTGTCCAGATCTGGCCGACATGGTGGCCGAGACATATCTTAAGTGTCGACCCTGCAGGCTGAGTAAGAGTACCGAACAGCGGGCTCCTTTCCAGGCCATCCGGACCTCAGCGCCCCTGCAGCTTCTAATGATTAATTATGTGCAGATTGGATACGCTACCCCGGGACACTCGTACTGTCTAGTCATGACAGATAACTTCACAAAGTATGCAGTGGCTGTACCCACCAGAAACCAGACAGCAGAGTCGGCCGGTGAAGCGGTCTGAAAACACTTTATACAGGTGTTCGGGTGTCCACAGAGAATACATTTGGACCAGGGGGCATGTTTTAAGGGTACTCTAATAAATGAATTGTACCAGCTGTATGGGAATGAACGCTCCCGCACCACCTTGTATCACCCCCAAGGAAACGGGGTGTGCGAACGCTTTAACCGCACCTTGCTCCAGATGCTGCGGACTCTGGAGGATAGCCAAAAGGCTCGGTGGCCCTAATACCTACCTGAACTAATGTGGGCCTATAACAACAGGGTACACAGTACCACCGGATACTCTCCACATATGCTCATGTTTGGGAGAGCCAGACGGGAGACTGAAGACATCCATATGCCCGACCCGATGGAGCCACCACCGAGAAGTACCACCGCCTGGGTGCAAGAGCACTGCTGCCGGCTGAGAACTATACACAAGGTTGTGGGGGACGCCTGGGGCAAGTGGTACACCCCAACCCGAGACCAGTGCAGAGGGATCGGTACGCCCCAGGTGATCGGGTGATGGTCAAAGCCAAACGGCCGTCTGGAAAGAAGCAGTCCCATACATGGTGAAAAGGAGGGTAGACCCTGCCATTCCAGTTTGAGGTAGAGCTAGTAGGGACTGGGGGACCCTCACGAAACTTGCACCTTAATATGCTGAGATGTTGTAATTTTGACGAACCAATGTGCGTGGAGACCCAGAGAGAGGGCTGAACAAGTAGTAGCTCCTCCCCTGACAGATATGCCTGATGTCCCCAGTACTTCTGAGCCCCTCACTCTGAGAAGGTCAGCGAGGCCCAATGCTGGTGTGCCTCCCCAGCACTATGCACAGGAGGGGGGGGGGGGGGGGTGGTTGCCGTTCACAACAACCTATAGTGGGGTGACATGTGAGATTGTGGAACAGCTCTTCCTGTATAATGCTGGTGCATAGTTAAACTTTAAGATTGTAATTTTGCATTTTGGCCACAGGAGGCCGCTGGTTCTCTGTTACAGCTAAGTGACTGCTGGATTTAAATATGTAGAGGATGACTCATGCTGCTGCTAGAAGAAGAACCAGGAAGTGTGAAAGAGAGAGAGCTGACATGCTGGAAGGATTTTTTGTGTGAGACTGAATCAGGTTCCATCTTGGTTGCCGAGTGCCCTGGAGTGATTGTCCCTCACCTAGATCCGGCCCTTAGGGATCGTTTCAGGAGGACTGCTACAGTGTTTGAACAGAAGTCTATCTACCGAGCAAGGCCGCGTGTACGATAAGGGACTGGTAGCCATCTCAGTTAAGAGGCATTCTCTGACACAGAACGGACACAGGTCAGTAAATATGTTTATTCATCGCAGTATATTAGTGGTGTCTGAAGCATCAAAGACTAACCCTAGGCCTGCAATTAGTTATTTAGTTAGTTAGGACTTGCATACTTGGCAGGCTTTACAGAATTGTTCTGCGGCACAGTATTGACTTGCAGGCTCTGCTGTGCACGTCATCACAATAGGTCTGTAAAGTTTCTGTTTTTGCACAAAGCTGTGTGTTTGTCGCTTTCCTCGTCTGTGACTTCGCTTTATCCTGGGGGTCCCTCCCAGGTTCACGGTCTTACATGTGAGCGCTGCTCTATCCAATTCCTCCTGACTGTGGCTATGTGGCTGTGACAGAGTACCCTGTTGGTGATCGTTGAAGGGCCTCAGGTGATAACTGATTATTCCTGGAATCCCCATTTAACATAATATTAGAGAAAACAATCCTGATTCATGACTATCTTCTCATTTGCTGAGATCTCTTATAAGCATTTTCTCTTGTTGCTTAAATACCCCCAACATACTCTTCACTGCTTTACAGACATTATAATCACTTGCGGTCTCCAGTGGAGCTCACAGTCTAGGTTCCCTATCAGTATGTCTTTGGAGATCAGAGAAAACCAGAGAACCCGGAGAAAACCCACACAAACATGGGAGAACATACAAACTCCATGCTATGTAATGTCCTTGCAATCCTTTTAGAAATATCAGGCGTATATATGTGTAACGGATCTCCTGGCACCCCGACTGGGTACCTCCGTTGATGGATGCTCCTACTGCTTCCCGAGGGCTCCAAGCACTCCACTTGACACCGTAAGCACTGCCGATCCCACAAACCGCCACAGCTTGGTTGGGATCTCGCCGTCTTCTACCCACCCTGGACCTATGACAAGGCTTCCAGGTTCGAGTGGGTGAACCTCTCTTCCTTTAGAGAGAGATGCAGGAACAAGCTCTTAAAAGAGCTCAGGGATTATAACCAGAGGAGTATACAGAGTATAGCATTACCCAGTGTAGATGCAGCCTTTTCCCCACAGACATGAGATGAGATAAGGCTCTATGTTGAGGGTAAAACAGGAACTCTTTAATGGGGCTATATGTCAGTCTTTTATGCAGGTCTTCCAGCAAGGGACACTCTCCTGGGGACCTTGTGGAAGACTGAGACAGTTTTTACACTTGCTAATCACAATGGGCTCTGTCTGTGATACAATTACCAAACACAATGGGTTAACTTAATCACTCACAAGCAGAAAACACCCCAAAGCCCCACATATCCCCATAAATTATATATCCCTGGATAGCTCTGATCTGGGCGAACAACATATCCAGAAATCACCCAGATCCGAGCAGGGGTTCCCGAATTCCATGGAAGTCACATTTGACCGACCGCAAGCATGGCTTTCCTGCCCAAAACAGTTCCACAGATTTAGGCTGTGCGGCCGGTCTACCTTCTCCTTCAAAGTTTTAGTATATGGGCCTTAATCCTGAGGCAAAAGGCTGGCAAACAGGCCCCTCGAAAACCCAGTGGCGAGGTTATTTCCTCCACAATATGTGTTACAATTACCTGTTAAACCACCAGCCACATTTATTTTCTCTTGCGCAGTTTCCCTTGATGTATCTATCATTGTCATTGTCCGCAGCGCTGAAAGGCATTCCTTTGAGTGACGCGGACCACTGTTCTGCAAAGTTACTTCCTCCATCCAGCGCATCTCCAGCATTGCCAGAGTAATAACCCAACCAGAGCTTGTACTTGTCCTGCAGAAAAGTGCGGAGCATGTATTAAACGTGAAGTAATGTCATTCATGCCAAACACAGTGGCTGCTGTACAACATGGCAGCTTATAATTATGTGGAGATTGCTATTCTATGTAATTCTGTAAAGCAGCTTGACATTCAGGACAGGGCTTAGGCATAGACCTACTGCGTGTAATAATAAGTCTGACTATAAGTCATACTTGTCAACTCTCCCGAAACATCTGGGAGACTTACAGAAGAGTTGAAAAAAGCTTTCAGACCTCCTGGAGATTAGCCCCTAGCTGTGGGGCATCTAATGACAAATACAGAGGATGGGGGTGGTTTCCATGGCATCACAAGGCTTAGCAAAAAGAGCGTGGCTAGAACCCCTCCAAAAAATTTCTGGTTCCGTCACTTCACTGGGTCATGTGACACATGGATGACACGTCACCGACGTGAGTTGTAATTTGCTGTGGCAGCCACGTGACCCACGTCAAACATGATGTTCATGTGGGTAGTTATGAGACCAGTGGCACAGCAGTGGGAGCGATGGAGCTGGAACCGGGAACGGAGTCCAGATAAGTATGCTAGCCATCGCAGGTCTGGCCACTGGGGAAAGGGGGAGTCTAGAAAAAAAAAGCAAGAAATGTGTACATACCCTTTAAGGACATAATTAATTAATTTAGAATAGTATATGCACACTTTTTGTGATTAGCTGAAAATGCAACTTAATAATGATAATTTCAGTTAATAAGGAATAATCAAGTCAATTCTATCCAGTATAATAAGATTAATATTGGGAATGCAGGGCAGCTCCATGACCGGTCACTGATTAGACTGTAGCAATGGAGCTGCCCAGCTGTCCTAACGCCAATGTCTTGTCGCGTCTTACCTCTTCGTTGGTAATTCGGAAGCTGTCATAGATTGCATATCTTGTATTCCCATGCCAATCCATGAGATCGATCTTTAGAGATATTTCTCCTGCACAGTGATAGAAACAGCAGAACAATTAGTCCCAAGATCTTGTATCTGCCCTTAAAGAGGAGTTCAGTTCTAATGAGATAACGAGCTAAAATTTTACAGTAATGTCAAAGGCTGTGGATGATAGGAACGCTTGATTGTAATTATTCTTAGCATAGGTAGTGCAGTTAAGGTGGCCATACACATTAGTCTAAATGGACCCATTTAACCCCCCGATCGTTCTTTGGTTGAAATAGATTAACAAATGATTGTTTTAGCAAACCGATGAGAAAACGTCTGAAATTCAAATGTGTATGGCTGTGTCTGCTTAATAATCTGTCAGCTCTGAAACACTCTCTAAACTAGAGTACGTGGTGTATAGCGTGCTGTGTCCAATTATGTAATTTTTATTTTCATACTCGCTTGCATTTTCACGCTGTACTCCCACAAACCAGCAGTAAAATGCATTGACAGGACTTCTATTTGAGTCCTCTCCATTATGTGTGTGAGCTCAGGAGTCCTCTCAATGCATTTGACTGCTGGTTTGTTGGAGCACAGAGATGGAATGCAAGTGAGTATAAAGCTAAAAATTACATAATCTGATTTCACACCACTTAGGCCCCTTTCACACGGGCGAGTTTTCCGCGCGGGTGCAATGCGTGAGGTAAATGCAGTGCACCCGCACTGAATCTGGACCCATTCACTTCAATGGGGCTGTGCACATGAGCAGTGATTTTCACGCATTACTTGTGCGTTGCGTAAAAATCACAGCATGTTCTATATTCTGTGTTTTCCACGCAACGCAGGCCCCATAGAAATGAATGGGGCTGCATGAAAATCGCAAGCATCCGCAAGCAAGTGCGGATACGGTGCGATTTTCACGCATCGTTGCTAGGAGATGATAGGGATGAGCAACCCCAGACCCCATTAAAGTCTATTCACTGTTTTATTTTCCCTTATAACATTGTTATAAGGAAAAATAATAGCATTCTTAATACAGAATGCTTAGTAAAATGTGCCTTGAGGGGTTAAAAAAAAAATAATAATTAACTCACCTCATCCACTTGATCGCGCAGCCGGAATAGTCTTATTTCTTCTTCTTTCAGGAACTGCAAAAGTACCTTTGATGACGTAATCGCACTCACTCACCACGTGATTTCATCATCAAAGGTCCTTTTGCAGGTCCTGAAAGAAGACGATGCTGGCTGCGCGATCAAGTGGATGAGGTGAGTTATGTTTTTATTATTTTTTAACCTTCAATTGACATTATACTTAGCATTCTGTATTAAAGAATGCTATTATTTTCCATTATAACCATGTTATAATGGAAAATAATAAAATCTACAGAACAGCAAACCCAAACCCGAACTTCAATTAAGAAGTCTGGGTTTGGGTCTGGGTACCACATTCAGTTTTTTCTCATGGGCGTACAAAACGCATTGCACTCGTGTGGAGAAACCTGAACAACGGAACACAATCGCAGTCAAAATTTACTGCAATTGTGTGCCTACTCGCGCAGGTTTCCCGCAATGCACCCTAAAGCATCCGGCCATCACCCGTGACGCCCGCATGAAGGGGGCCTTACACTATACACCACTTACTCTAGTTTGGAGAATGTTTCGGAGCTGACAATAATCACATAAAGAATATGGATGTCATAACGGTCCCTTTGCTATTGTGTAATCTTACATTTGTGCCAAGGTCTAAAAATTAATGATGGCAAGATGCAATAAAAATTACACTTACGACCGTTTAACAGGTGATAAATGTGATCGTTCCCCAACCAGTGTTCATCGTTTCTGTTCTTAAAGAGACCAAAGCCTTCTTTATACTCCTTCCAATTCCTAAGTATCAGTGGGAGGCAAATATGGTATAAACAATGGTTATAAGCGTGCTCCAGACAAAGGCTATCATAGCATATAACATCATCATAGGGGAGTCCTCTCCTGCATAACGGAAACGGGACGGATCCATTATGTAGCCCATAGACTTCTATTCTGACGGAATGAATAACGGAATGCCTCTAAAGGCATTCCGTTATACATTCTGTCATAGAATTGCGTTATGGTCCGTGGTAATGGAATCCATAACGCAATTCTGCTTTTACCAGTAAACGAAACGCAAACGAATTTCAAAATATTACATTCGCTCATCTCTACATATAATACTGGATAACTCTGTAATTATGTTTCACAGAATTACAGAATTGTGAAAGTGTTCTAAGATTAATTAAAGCAGTTTTCCAGGACTAAGGTATGGATGACCTATTGATAGGATAGGTGATTAATATCAGATTATATGGGGTCTAACATCTGGCACTCCCACCAATCAGCTGTTTTCAGCAGAAACTATACAGTGGACAGAGCCATTCATTCAAGCGAATGGAAGTTGAGCTGCAGTACCCTAGAACGGCCACTACACGGTGTACAGAGCTGTGAAAGAAAAACTGCTACAAGAGGACATAGTTTTAAATTAGAGCGGCAAAGGTTTAAAAGTAATATCAGGAAGTATTACTTTACTGAGAGAGTAGTGGATGCATGGAATAGCCTTCCTGCAGAAGTGGCAGCTGCAAATACAGTGAAGGAGTTTAAGCATGCATGGGATAGGCATAAGGCCATCCTTCATATAAGATAGGGCCAGGGGCTATCCATAGTATTTAGTATATTGGGCAGACTAGATGGGCCAAATGGTTCTTATCTGCCGACACATTTTATGTTTCTATGTTTCTCGCCGCCCTCGATCCTCTACCTGTCGGCTGTGCTCTGAACTGGCGCGCACAGCGTGACGTCACAAAGCGCCTCACGCTGTGCGCAGCCCTGCACAGCCGACAGCTGAGGACCAGGAACCGGTAAATACATAGGGCCAGATTTATCATTAGCTCAGGTCAGAATAATGGAGTGAAAAAGTCCCCAAAAAAAGTCCCAAACGCTAAAACTGCGCACAATTTTTTTCTGCTCTGCACTATGCTCACCAGTTTTCTGAAAGTGGGCGTGTTTTCTTATGTAAATGAATCTCTAGACAGATTTACTATTGGGACAATTTAAAAAGTCGCAAAAAAGTCGCAATTTCACTCCAGTGAGGACCATGCTTATCTTATGAGACTTTTTAATAGAACATGCGACTTTTTCATAAAAACGTGCGACTTTTTCATAAAGATGTGCGACTTTTGTAAAGCTGCTTACTGACGGATAAACTGCTACTGTCAAACCACATTTATTACAGTCTTAAAGGGCCGATCATAAATCTGACTTGGCTAAAACTGACTTTAGCCATATGTGAAAGTGAAGTGAGCTGTCAGAATAATGATAAATCTGGAGCATAGTGTTTACCGCTTCCTGGTCCTCAGGTACTAATGAGCGCTTCCAAAATGGAAGTGCTTCATTAGTATTCGCTGGCCAGCAGGCTTGATTAGGGTGTGCCCCAGGCACACCCGGCACACCCCATGCACACGCCTATATCTACAGCTCTAAGCATTTCTATGGTAGCAGACTTCAGACATCTGTATACTCTGATCCTGCAGTCACATTCCCTTCCATCTGTCTAATACCTACTAAAATACATTTAGGAGATTTGGAAAATAAAGGTTATGTGAAAGGGAGTTTAATTATAAGTTTATAAAAGTTATATAGTTATACAAAGGATCAGACTACACAGGGTTTGTTTGCAATCTGTAACCATGGTTACACACGGGTCTGCATACAAGCTGTAGACACAAAACAATAGGGTACTTTTAATTTTGACTGTTTGCAAAGTTGCCTAATCTTTCATTTTAGATCCACTAAAACAATTAAAAGTTTTTTTCAGGAGTTTTACACTGATGACCTATAGGTCATCGGTATCTGATCTGTGGGGGTCCAACACCCAGGACCCCCGTCGATCAGCTGTTTGAGAAGGTACTGGTGCTCTCCATAGTGCTTTGGCCTTCTCTCAGCAAACCAAGCACCGTGCCATACATTGTATAGTGACTGCGCTTGGTATCGCTAGAATGGGACTGAGCTGTGCCAAGGCCATGTGACCAATGAACATGGCCTAGGGAAAGCAGACTACTGCGAGCACCACTGCCATCTCAAACAGTTGATCAGCGGGGGTCCTGGGTGTTGGACCCCCACCGATTGGAGGATAGGTAACCAGTGTAAAACTCCTGGAAAACCTCTTAAAAAAATGGTTGCAGTGGAGGACATTGCCTTAATAAATGCTCCACTATCTGCACCAGAAATACGCCTAATATAGGCGAATTTCTGATCATACATGACCCCCGTAATACATACACATATAAGGATTAAATAAAAGACACAACTGTAATAAGCCAACATATCCATAGAGATTTTACTTTTTACCTGTTAAAACTAACTTTTCCATTGCTGCGACGCTGAATAACAGTCCACCCTCCTCCATCGGACATGTCACAATACACTGTGAATGGCTCCGTCTGAGGGGCCGGCTGTACACGGTAGTAGCCACTTTGCTTCTTCCCCCTTTCAAAAACTGCTGAGCAATCTGTGAGAAATGTTAATCATATGTTCGTTAATAGAGATGAGCGAATCAAAGCTGACGAAGTGGAATTCGATCCTGAATTTCAGGAAAAATTAGATTCGCCCCGAAGCCGAATTTTCTCACGCTTCGTGGTAACGAATCACATTTTTTCCTAAGGCTACTTTCACACTAGCGTTCGGGTTTCCGTTCGTGAGCTCCGTTTGAAGGGGCTCACGAGCGGACCCGAACGCAGCCGTCCAGCCCTGATGCAGTCTGAATGGAGGCGGATCCGCTCAGACTGCATCAGTCTGGCGGCGTTCAGCCTCCGCTCCGCTCGCCTCCGCACGGACAGGCGGACAGCTGAACGCTGCTTGCAGCGTTCGGGTGTCCGCCTGGCCGTTCGGAGGCGTGCGGATCCGTGCGGATCCGTCCAGACTTTCAATGTAAGTCAATGGGGACGGATCCGTTTGAAGATGCCACAATGTGGCTCAATCTTCAAGCGGATCCGTCCCCCATTGACTTTACATTGAAAGTCTGGACGGATCCGTCCCAGGCTATTTTCACACTTAGCTTTTTTTTGCTAATATAATGCAGACGGATCCGTTCTGAACGGAGCCTCCGTCTGCATTATTATGAGTGGATCCGTTCAGAACGGATCCGCCCGAACGCTAGTGTGAAAGTAGCCTAAAATGGCTGCTGCATGTGTGAGAACATGGAGCAAGGAACTCTGGGAACGAGGGATCACCCATAATGCCATGCATGCAGCCAATCAGCAGCCAGCCCTGTGATGTCACAGCCCTATAAATAGCCTCAGCCATCTTGGATTCTGCGATTTTCCAGTGTATTTAGTGCAGGGAGAGACGTTATCAGGCGCTAGGGACAGTGTTAGGAAATACTTTATTATGCAAAAAAAGAAGATTATTCAAGGTGTAGGGAAAGGATAGGGAGAAATCATTCCACAGCTTTTATGTTGAACAGGGTTCAGTCGGGGAGGTTACAGCCTGGGTAATAGGAACAATCCTATTACACCTTGCTGCACTGACTGGGGATCCAATTTGCCATTATACAGCTCTGTAATTCCAGCAAACCGTTCTTATTTAGGTGCAAGTGCTGTCTGATACAGGCATTAACAGGGTTTATTACAAGGAAATATTTGCCCTTGTGCGGTGCAGTTATATGTTCTAAAGCATTTTTTGGCTTGTATTAGTGGGAAAAAGGGGCTTATTAGCCGTTGTGTGGTGAAGTGCGAAAATTACAGCCCTTTTTGCCGTGTATTAGTGGAAAAAGAAAAAATATATTTGCCGTTCAGCTGTGCAGTTATATGATCTAAAGCCTTTTGTGGCGTGTATAAGTGGAAAAAAATAAGGGCCTATTTGCTGTTCAGCGGTGCAGTTATATGTTCTAAAGCCCTTTTTGCCATGTATAAGTGGCAAAAGTAAAATATATTTGCCGTTCAGCGTATTTTTGGCGGTCTTTGTTCTGACGGATCAGAGGAAGGGCAAAATAATCAGTGACGTCAACACAAACCTACTGCTGACACCCTCTCCACTCGGGGGGCTCTACTTGTATAAGCGTTTAATAGAACAGGTTCTGTAGACATCTATGTGGAATCAGCTGACGACGGTGTAAAAGGAGTGCGCTTCTTCTTGGCGCTAACATCAACCTGTAAGGCTGAGTTCATACTAGAGTTATTTGGTCAGTTAGCTTTTAGTGCACATTGATTTAGGCTTAATGTCCCTTTAAAGGGGTTCTCTGGGATTTACCTTAGTGATAATTTATCATCAGGATAAGTCATCAATATGAGATTCGTGGTGGTCCGAGTTACTGCACTGCCCTGATCAGCCGTTTAAGGAGATCGCAGCTTTTCTGTGAGCGATGTGGCCTCCTCACAGCTTACTAAGTACAGCGCCGTACATTGTTAAGTGGTCAGCCCTATTCAAGTGAAAGAGGCTGAGCCTAGGCCATATGACCAATGAACGTGACTTCTTAGGGCCTAGGAAGAGGCCTAAACTCTTACAGATTGCAGCAGTCTCTTCATACAGCTGATGGCTGGGGGGTGCCAGGGTTTGGGCCCCTGCCGATTTTATATTTATGACCTTTCCTGAGGATAGACCATCAATGTGTAAATCCCAGAGAACCCCTATTAATATGATTTTTTACTAATCTGTACATTTTTATTTTTATAAAAGTAAATATTGCTTTACAAACATTTGGAGTTAATTCAGATAGTTGACAAGAAGCATGTAAAGTTATATTCTTCCCCAGGTCTGGGTCATAAATATTGGACAATCGTACAGCTGTTGACAGTACACACCTCCATCATGAACAATGAGGTTCCCACTAGTTGGAGGAATTTGCACATTTTCAATTCTACTTTTAGCCAACTTGCTTTTATAATATTTGCTCTTGACGGAGTGATAGTTGTTTTCTCCAAGGTCTTTCAGCTGCAGTTTCCCCAGCTCCAACTTGTTTTCCAAGACTTGTATCCGGTGGAGAAGTTTTGCATTGTCCATACGGCAGATGTCTATGTCCTTTCCAGAGAAAGAGAACGATCATGTACATGGTACCAACACATGAGCAGAATAGCTAATAACCATTACAATCACCAGAACCAACAGTAGCTCCTCCAGCTTCAAAAAGGTCAGGGACACACTGGAGATAAAGGCCCTCATTTATCAACAAGGGACAAATTGAAGATCATCTTCACATTTGTCTGTTTTTGTAAAGGTAATGGTCTGTGCTACCAAATTACTGAAAGTGGCACACACAACACTTATCAAATTCAGAACAGGCCAAACTTTCACATTCTGACTTATTTTCACCCGCCACAGCTACGGTAGGTCAGGAGTGGAGTGAAGGTGAGTCAATTTTCTGGGACTTTCCCTCTGATAAATGGCGTATCTGTGATTTTTGTTTCTGTTTAAATAGGATCTGAAACCTCCCCTGTCTATTTAGTAACTACTTGCACCCCCCATGTAATAATTAGAGAACAGCTATTTTCATGACTGTATGATGTGCCTTTCCTTTATTATTCCTGCTAGACGTTAGGAATGAATTGCTAGCAGTTTGCAATGAAGGTGCAGCTGGGTGTAAGCAATTCATTCATAACTTCTAGCAGGACTAATAAAGGAATATGCCGTTAGTCATAAGAATAGATGCTCCAGAATTTTTATGACATGGAAAATGCAAGAGATGACAGCTCCTCTTTAAACCCTTTATACTTTGAGGTGTCAACAGTTTTTGCTTTTGCATCGCTGCATACAAGTTGCTATACTTTTTTAACTTTCCATTGACATAGCCATTGGTTTTCCTAGTACATATATTAAATTAAATATGCTTTTATCAATTTTTGGAGGTGTATGGAAAAAACTGAAAACATGAAAAAGTAAAAAACAAAATGACAAAAATTGCAGAATATATCTATTACTACTTTTGTGCAATAGCATAATTTGTCTTTGTGTTGTCATATTCTGAAAGCCATAATTTGGAGGGTTTGCATTTTGTGGTACAAGGTTGGGGTACATATGAGTTTTTGATCACTTTTTTTATTCCTTTTTTTTTTGGAGGAGAAGCCAACAAAATAAAGCTAATCGTTTTTGTTTTTTGGGGTTTTTTTTACATTTATTTTTCTTTACAACGTTCACTGTGCTGGATAAATTATATGACACCATGATACTATTATGGGTAAAGCAATTTTTCTCAATAGTAAAGGACTTGATAAGATAAAAGAAAAATGAGAAGTTTTTTTTTTTTTTTTTTTTTTTTTTTCTAAAGCTTTAATGAGCTTTTCTTCTAGTCCAGGCATGCTCAACCTGCGGCCCTCCAGCTGTTGCAAAACTGCAATTCCCAGCATGCCCGAACAGCCTACAGCTATCAGCCTACAGCAGGGCATTGTGGGAGTTGTAGTTTTACAACAGCTGGAGGGCCGCAGGTTGAGCATGCCTGGACTAGTCCAAGTAGGGAACTTGAACATGTGATCCTCTGACCCCTTATATAATACACTACAATACTTCATTATACACTAGATAACAGTGACAGGCATCCAGAGGCAGGGCCTAATAGACGTACAGACCTGTGGGCCTACATTAGGCATCTGGCTGCCATGACAACCCATTGCCATCCTGTTATTACATCATGGAAGTCAATGGGGTGACAGGGGGAGACCCTTTCTTCTGTCTAACAATTTAGATGCTGCAGTATCTAAGGGGTTAAATGGCCAGGACCACTGTGTCAGCTGTAATATTCCTCCTTCACTGTATATGGTGTGTGGTCAGCTCAAGAACCTGTACAGTGAAGGTATGAAATTTACAATCAAATTTTGAAATGTTAGAAAAACAAATTTTCTGTGGGGTCTATGAATATAAAATATATTTTTTTCATCTAAAACGCAATTAGAGCACTGTCCACTAGATGTCACTTTGCCTCCAGTTTTTTTTTACTCATTGCTGTAGTTGAATTGTTCCATCTTAGAAAGCAAGGCAATAGAAGCACAATGATAAGCCGTGTTCAGAGGTGGTGGGCTTGCTGAAAATTTACAGTACATGTGGATAGAGTTTTGATAACCTCATCTATATGTAATGGAAAAAGTCTGCACAGAAATTAGTGCACGCTGTGGCAATCGCTGTACTCAGGCGCTGACGCTGTAACCACAGTGGCCATTAGCAATTACAGTAATCATGGATCTCAGGTTCTTGTGTCATTATGTTCTTGCTGCCCCCTAGGTTCTTATTTCACAGAGAAAAAACATGTTAGGGCACTTTCACACTAGCGTTTTTCTTTTCCGGTATTGAGTTCCGTCCTAGGGGCTCAATACCAGAAAAAAACTGAGCTTTATCCTAATGCATTCTGAATGGAGAGCATTCCGTTCAGGATGCATCAGTTCAGTCCCTCTTACATTTTTTGGCCGGAGAAAATACCGCAGCATGCTGCAGTTTTCTCTCCGGCCAAAAATCCTGAACACTTGCCGGAATGCCAGATCGGGCATTAATTTGCATTGAAATGCATTAGTGCCGGATCGAGCCCCAAGTGTTCTGGAAAAACGGATCCGGTATTGCAATGCATTTGTGAGACGGATCCGCATCTGGATCACAAATGCATCCTTTTGCGTCTGGATCGCTGGATCCGGCAGGCAGTTCCGGCGACGGAACTGCCTGCCGGAATCCTCTGCCGCAAGTGTGAAAGTAGCATTGGCTGTGAAAGTGAACCTAAGTAGCAAGAGCCAGAGGCTGTTAAAGGAAACGAGTCACCAAATGTTTTTTTTTTTGCCAGTTAAAAGCAGATAGTAACACATCTCCTTTTTTCTAATCTGTTTTGATTTTCCTATTTGCAGATTTATTTATTCTGTTTCCTGAGCATGATTATGGGGGGCGGCCATCTTGCCTAAGCTGTGCTTAACAGCATTTAGAAATCATTGAGAAAATTGCTTTGCGGCAGCCCCATGGGCCATAGACACAATGGTCAGGAGGGAACCTCATTGACTGCTATTGGAGAGTTTTGTAGACATGCTCTGTGACCTGATCAGAGGTCATTCTACAAGGAAAGAATAGATGAGCTCTGACAATCACTTATTGTGAATGCTGGATTCTGTCTTATCTGTCATTCTAATCCTGCCTATAATGGTATCACCTCTTTGTATAGATAAGTAGGTAAATACAGTAAAGGGATCTATATGTTAAACATAAAAATGTGATTTAAACAAGACATCATTTTATGATGACACCTTTCCTTTAATATATTCCATGTAAAACTGTACATTAATGTAACTGAACAGGTATACTGAACATAGTGGGTATAAAAAGTCTACACACCCCTGTTAAAATGTCAGGTTTCTGTGCTGTAAAATCTTTTTCCACCTTTAATGTGACCTATAAACTGTACCACTCAATTGAAAAACAAACTGAAATATTTTAGGTAGAGGAAAGAAAAAATATAAAAATAAAATAACATGGTTGCATAAGTGTGCACACCCTTAAACTAATACTTTGTTGAAGCACCTTTTGATTTTATTACAGCACTCAGTCTTTTTGCGTATGAGTCTATCAGCATGGCACATTTTGACTTGGCAAGATTTGGCCACTCTTCTTGGCAAAAACACTCCAAATCTGTCAGATTGTGAGGGCATCTCCTGTGCACAGCCCTCTTCAGATCACCCCACAGATTTTCAATCGGATTCAGGTCTGGGCTCTGGCTGGGCCATTCCAAAACTTTAATCTTCTTCTGGTGAAGCCTCTCCTTTGTTGATTTGGATGTATGCTTTGGGTCGTTGTCATGCTGAAAGATGAGGTTCCTCTTCATGTTCAGCTTTCTAGAAGAAGAATGAAGGTTTTGTGCCAATATTGACTGGTATTTGGAACTGTTCATAATTCCCTCTAGCTTAACTAGGGCCCCAGTTCCAGATGAAGAAAAACAGCCCCTTTGCTTGATGCTGCCACCACCATGCTTCACTGTGGGTATGGTGGTCTTTTGGTGATGTGCAGTGTTGTTTTTGCGCCAAACAGATCTTTTGGAATTATGGCCAAAAAGTTCAACCTTGGTTTCATCAGACCATAACACCTTTTCCCACATGCTTTTGGGAGACTTCAGATGTGTTTTTGCAAAATGTAGCCTGGCTTGGATGTTTTTCTTCGTAAAAAAGGCTTTCGTCTTGCCACTCTACCCCATAACCCAGACATATGAAGAATACTGGAGATTGTTGTCACATGTACCACACAGCCAGTACTTGCCAGATATTCCTGCAGCTCCTTTAATGTTGTTGTTGTAGGCCTCTTGGTCGCCTCCCAGACCAGTTTTCTTCTCGTCTTTTCATCAATTTTGGAGGGACGTCCAGTTCTTGGTAATGTCGCTGTTATGCCATATTTTCTCCACTTGATGATGACTGTCTTCACTGTGTTCCATGGTATATCTAATGCCTTGGAAATTCTTTTGTACCGTTCTCCTGACTGATACCTTTTAACAATGAGATCCGTCTGATGCTTTGGAAGCTCTCTGTGGACCATGGCTTTTGCTGTGGGATGCGACTAAGAAAATTTCAGGAAAGACCAACTAGAGCAGCTTAACTTTATTTGGGGTTAATCAGAGGCACTTTAAATGATGGCAGGTGTATGCTGACTCCTATTTAACATGATTTTGAATGTGATTGCTTAATTCTGAACACAGCTACATCCTCAGTTATAAGAGGGTGTGCACACTAATGCAACCACATTATTTTAGTTTTTTTTTGTTTTCTTCCCTCCGCCTAAAAGATTTCAGTTTGTTTTTCAATTGAGTGGTACAGTTTATAGGTCACATTAAAGGTGGGAAAAGTTCTGAAATGATTTATCTTTGTCTCATTTTTTTTTACAGCACAGAAACCTGACATTATAACAGGGGTGTGTAGACTTTTTATATCCACTGTATATACTCAATGATTTCAGCATCTCTAGTCCAAAGATGAAGAAAAACGCATTATTAAATATTTCATTACGGCTTCTGTTTGTCACTTCTGATCTGCAAATGTTTGTCCACCGCACGTATTGCTTAAGAATCAAGGTCATTATCTGGATTTTGCTAGATTAATTCCTCTCCTCTTGGCAAACATGGTCATAGGTGAACAAGCCAATAAAATGTAAGAGGCCTCTTGTTGTTTGCCGAGGCATGTCTTATTGTAGTGTGTAATAATGTGACCATTGATTTACACAGTATTAACCTATGTCCATCAGGAAAGGGAGCTTGTGCCATGGTTTACTGAAGGATCAGATTGATAGATTATCGAAAAATGGAACAACAACAACAACCAAGGGTGTGTTTTAGAGGATGAATTGTAGGTGCAGCAAACAATGAAGAATTGTAAATTACACTTACACTGAGCCTTGGTGCAGACAGGCCATAGCGTGGGAGAAGGAAAGCCAAAATCAACCACATTGTCGACATCATTCCTATCAAGAAAAAACAGTAGGTTTTGTGTGGTCACTATTAAAGGACAAGGTTAGAGTAATTTATTATTCAAAATTCACTGAGTAGGACCTGCCTGACTGAGACCACCTTGGCGCTGGTAGGCGGGCACAGATGTGTTTTGATCGAGATATATTGGTTGAGGTTTTGGATTTTGTCATAGTAAAGGCTTGGTCCATATATAGTGTTTGCATCTATTGTATTAGTGCATTATTTTTTGTGGTATTTTTAATGTATTATTCAGTTGAGGAAAACTGCATGTAGAGTTAGGTATATGTTAATGGTTGATCCTGTGACCACCATTCTTGAAAAGCTTCAAGCCTATGTACATCTTTGGGGGCAAATTATTTATTATTGCATTGTACTTATTTTGAGCTAAAAATAAAAAAAATTCAATTAGTCTTTATTAAAAATATGGATTCCTTTTTTCTGTACAGATGCTACTAGCTGCCTGTGGATTTTCAGTCTTTTCCGTCATTTTGGGAGCCGACAGGCTCCTTATCTCAGCTCTCTGACATTATAAACGATCATTATAGCTCAGTTCTTATCTTACTAATAAGAATATGGCTTAAATAAGTGTTTATGACCTCTTAGTAAATTACAGATAAGGGTTTAATAAATAACTGGCACACTGAAAGTGAAAGTACCAGTCATATAGTTAGAAAAACAGTTACACCTTTGTGACAGACCAGCTCAGTATTTTTAATAAAGGCCAATTTAAATATGATTTTTAGCCAAAAATGAGTAAAATGCAATTATAAACAAAAACTGACTCTGAAGATCTACATAGCCTTTAAAGCGTTTTTCTGGAATTACTATAATTATTAACAGATATGCTCATGTAGTTACTTATCTCGTGTATAGTACATCTTATCCATGTTTTTTCTTTTTAAATCTGGACTTTTCTGACCCGTTTTCACCATGCAAACAAATCACTCTGGTTTACATCTTGTATGTAGAACTTCCAGTTGCTAGTTTATTGCTTCTCCCACTCAACTGGTTACATATACACTCCCCTATCACTGACACACCCATGGACATGATATCACAAAAAATAAGAAAGATCTGCATGGACATGGTCATGTGCCCACAGCCCAAAATGTTAGACAGGAGCAATAAAAGGAAAAGAAATAGATAAAAAATTACAGCTGATTATTTTAAAGGAGGTTGATCCAAACTGGAAAAATACCTTTTAAGGGGTTCTTAGCTTTGGACAATCCCTTTTTGTTTGAAGGGTCCTCGATAATAAGGTGTCCCACTGCAGGCAAATCTATGAGATAATCTGACACAAAATTTTGATGCAAAGTAAGCCAGCCAATCAGGGATATAAAGTTAGAGAAAAGTGTCTAGCCATGTTAACTTCTCATCCAGCATCAGCCACTGTGATACATGTGGTGCATCTTTAGATTGCCTAAGAGGGTAATTTCTTAAATCTGTTGAACTGAGAAAAGTGGAGTGGCTGTTTTGTCAGTGGAGTAGGCACTGAGAAAAATTAATGAAGTGTTTGCAAACATTTTTATGTGGACTGCGACCAGCAGTTTGTAGTTATTAACGGGTGGACAGGTTGAGTGGAGCCACAGTTGTATCCGGATTTATCATTTGCAACTTAAAAAAAAAAAATCACAAAAAAGTCAAGTGTACTCCAGTTCCCTTGTGTTGTACAAACCTTTATAATAAATACGATTATACTTTAGACTGTGAAAGTCAAGTAATTCATGCAACAAATTTAACAAATGGCGTGACATTTTGTAAATTTGTCACAAAAATGGCTCATGCACTTAATGCACATAATTTATGATGAGGCCTGCGCCTTGTCAAAAATTAAGCGGATCCTCTGGTGGCGCTGGGGATATCAAAGGCCGGCATAGAACGCTGGTCTTTGATAAATAACCACCATGTTGTGTCCTTTGATAGCAAAATTCAATTTACCATATTGTGTGTTAGAAAATGGCCAATGTTTTTTTTTTTAGTTTTGTGTTAAAAATGATATGATGCCTAGAGATGATCGAATTTTTCAAAAATTAGATTTGCCGGTTCGCCCAATAAGAAAAAAAAAATTTGGTTCGATCCAAAAATATTGCGGCGAATTACGTTAAGAAACTGCTATTTCCTGGCTGCAGAAAGCCTTTATAGTGGTGTAGAACACTGTGCCTTGCAGTAACACGCATAGGGAGTCTGCTTTGGCAGTGAAATAATACTGTGAGTCCGTATGACCTGCAGATGACAGGCGTCGCTCTTAGAATCACTGCACACTTCACTTATTTGGGCAGTCACGGGGCCAAAACTGAAAAAATAACTACTGTGAGTCCATATGACATGCAGATGACAGGCGTCGCTCTTAGAATCACTGCACACTTCACTTATTTGGGCAGTCACGGGGCCAAAACTGAAAAAATAACTACTGTGAGTCCATATGACATGCAGATGACAGGCGTCGCTCTTAGAATCACTGCACACTTCACTTATTTGGGCAGTCACGAGGCCAAAACTGAACAAATAACTGAAGTATGAACTCAGTCTTACAGGTCGATGTTAGCGCCAAGAAGAAGCGCACTCCTTTTACACTGTCGTCAGCTGATTCCACATAGATATCTACAGAACCTGTTCTATTAAATGCTTATACAAGTATAGCCCCCCCGACAGAGTGGAGAGGGTGTCAGCAGTAAGTTTGTGTGGACATTACTGATTATTTTGCCCTTCCTCTGATCAATCAGAACAATAACCCACAAAAAACGGATCCTGTCTGTGGAGCATACACCTTCACTCGGTCAGCATTTGGTCAGTAATCCGTCAGTATTGCTAATGCAAAAAAAAAACAGGAGTGGATCCAAAACAGAGATGATACATGAATGGAATATTTTCATGTCTTCTGTGTTTTGTACCCACTCCTGCTTTTGGCTACCAAATCACAAGCCAATTCTGATGGGACCATACAGGCCTTACAGCTGCTACACAGACAGGATCCGTTGTGCGCCTCATTTTACCTTCCTTCTGACAGATCAGAGGAAGGGTCAAATAAATGATCATGTCAGCCAAGCCAAAAAGGCTAAATAGTGGCCCAGTCAGGATGTGGGGAGGGTGGGAACAGCATGAGAAGTCTACAGAGTGGCCTTATTACATAGTGGTGAGGTGGAAGCAGCATCAGGAGGCCACAGAGTGGCGAGGTGACATAGTTTGCAGGTGGTGACAGCATCAGGAGGGCACAGAGTGGCAAGTTGACATAGTGTGGAGGTGGCGGCCGCGTGAGGAGACCACAGAGTGGCAAGGTGACATAGTGGTGAGGTGAAAGCAGCATGAGGAGACCACAGAGTGGCCTAATCACAGAGTCTTTGGTGGTTTAAGCCTTAGGAGGCCACAGAGTGGCACAATGACATAGTGTGGAGGTGGCAGCAGCATTAGGAGGCCACAGAGTGGCAAGGTGACATAGTGTGGAGGTATCGACAGCATCAGAAGGCCACAGAGTGGCAAGGTGACATAGAGTGGAGGCAGGAGCAACATGAGGAGACCACAGAGTGGCAAGGTGACAGTTTGCAGGTGGTGACAGCATCAGGAGGGCACAGAGTGGCTAGGTGACATAGTGTGAAGGTGGCAGCAGCATGAGGAGACCACAGAGTGGCAGGGTGACATAGTGTGGAGGTGGATGGCAATACCAGTACCCGCTGAAGTTGGTGGGTGAAAGAAGGAGCACTTGGCATCAGATGTGTGGCATCAGGCGGGTGGCAGCATCAGAATAGTAGCTGAGGCAGGTAGCCAGAAGAAACCATTCTCTTTTGTCATAGTGTTGGTGTGGCACCATGGATGATCTAGTCTGATGCATCAGGAATTGGTGGGTGGAAATCCTGGCTGATCCACACCTGATTCATCTTGACAAAGGTCAGTCTCTTCACATTTTGGGTGGACAGGCGAGTTCCTCTTGGAGTAACTATGGCCCCCGCCGCACTAAACACCCGCTCCAATGCCACACTACTGGCCGGGCAGGACAGCTTTTCCAGGGCAAACTCGGCCAGTTGTGGCCAGAAATCCAGTTTGGCTGCCCAGTAGTCCAGCGGATCTTCAAGGTCGGCTGGCAGGGTGCACTCAAAGTATTCTGACTCCCATTGTTGTAATAGCGATTTATCCCTAGTGAGACCTATGCATGGCCTGTATAAGCAGATATAATCACTGCGGACAATCCTTATTAGATAGATAGCTCACCAACACCGAGTTTATCCGTGTAAGTTGCTTTATTCTGTAAGCCAGATAACAGTACAGCAGAACAGATGGATTCCGGTATTGTGCGGTCAAAAGATGATGCTTTAGTAAGCATACATGAAAATACATGTGTACCTGTACATATGGCTGGAGCAGTATGAAGATACAGGAAGTGAAGTACACAGAAGAAGGGGCGGAGAAAGGAAATAAATTACAGATATCAAGAACAAGAAAAACAAGTGCTTTACCAAAAACGGCCACGAGATGGGAGCATATAACCAAATATGGAATATATGAATGGTTCAATGAATTAAACTATATAGATTTTAATTGCGTAGCAGCACACCAAGTATGCCACCACCTGCTGGTTCAGGTTCTGCTCTGTCTAGCCGCTGGTCAGTAGTTTCTTCACTATGCGGTTGAAGAAAGCTGCTCATCAGCGACTGTAGACTCAGGCTGCTGCTGATGAAGCTGGTACTGCTCCTGCCAACCCACCCCTCCCCAGCAGCCATGGCAGTGGAATGTGAGCCCAGAGGGCCCCCCTGGTCAGACCTGCGAAAGAATGAACGAAGGCGCAGCTAGGCAGCAGCCAACTGATTACATAGGATGTCTCTATAGTAGTTCAGTTTGTCCTCCCTCTCATCGGGTGTAAAAAAGGTCCCCATTTTGGACCAGTAGCGAGCCAGAAGTCATCCCTCTGCCGAATGGTGACAATTCGGCTGTTGTAATACCCCAAAGGGGCATTACCACTCTTTTTGCACCCCACCAGGGGTGTAGCTAAAGGCTCATGGACCCTGGTGCAGGAGTTCAGCTTGGTCCCCCACCACCACCTTTCCTCAGTGCTTTATGGCAAGGGGCAGGGGTGCACCTAGCCTTTCTGGTGCCTGAGGCAAAAATTGAAACATCCCCCCCCCATGCCAAATTCTCAACCTGACCCATTCCCTCCAGTCCTACTGTTAAAGGAGTTGTCCTCTTTTTTTACTACTGACGCCCTATCCTAAAGATAGAATATACAGAAATCCGCAGCATTCACCAGTTGAATGAACAGAATCCAGTTACCACACATGCGCCGAACCCCCGTGCGCATAGGAGAGAGATTGTGCAGCAGCCAATAAGAAAAAAGCCAAGATATTGGCTGCCACACGATCTCTCTCCTATGCGCACGGGGGTTCGGCGCATGCAAGGTTGGATATGGAGTATGCCAGGCATTGGCGTGCACTCGGGGTATGAGTGCAGCGCAGGAGTTCACATGGATCTCTACCACCAGTAAGTCTACTCTTATATAATACACAGGGTAAAATATAGGTAATATTTATGGTGCAATATTGTAGTGTCCCACTAGGTAAATGTGGGCACTACACAAGGGTCAATTGTGCCACGTGGTTCTCCTACTCCTGAGGGACAGTGGCAGTGTATTTAACAGTCCATTTTAATGTATTCTTATATGCTTTTATGTGTATTGTCCCTGTGATGTATGTAACAGGCCTATTAGGGTGTAGTTCATCATCCTAGACACTAGAGGGAGCTAGGGAACCCCTAGTATATATATTTAGGCCCAGACAGGGAGGGGTCGGTCTGTGTAGTCAGGAGTCTGTGGAGAGACAGAAGTGAGAGGGCACCTTAGCCAGAGAGAAGCTGAGGGCCTCCTCCTGACATGCAGCTAGACAGCCCAGGCTTCTAGTTGCCACCAGGAGGCCAGTGGATGCAGTCCAGCCTGCCTGAGGATATTGAGCCAGAGTTAGCTCAGAAGATTATCACCAGGGGAAGAGTTTGCCTCCTGAGAGAAACCTGCAGTTCCCATAACCAGAGAGCAGAGCAGAAGAGTAACCAGCCAATCTGAGAGGAGCTGAAGGGCAGAAGGAGTATTTACCTAAAGCAAGGGATATATACCTGAGGAACTTTACTACCAAGGATAAAGCCAGCATTAGGGCATACGGGCCTTGGGATTGAGACAGCCAGGAGTTCTGAGGAATAGTGCACAGGATTTCTGAAGAAAAGGTGCAGCCTGGTCTGTAAGTGTTTTTACCCTCTAAGTATCTTGCAAAGAACATTGTACCTGCCATTGATGTAAAAGCCTGCTATTGATTGCTGCTGCCATGTGGAACTGAACTCAGACTGTATAAAGTTAACTGTTTCAGTAAAGGAAGTTTGGTTCACAACAACAACGTGTTCCTCAATTATTACCACTATCAATCGGTGTGCCACCGTTACAGGCACTGGCGTCACAAATCTTAAAGGGACCTTGCCCTAGGCACATTAAACACCTGCAACATCCAGGGCACCTCATCTACCATCAGGCCTGGTCCCTATACATCGAGTGTGCCCCAGAGGACCCCTGTGCTAGCCTCTCCATCACTGCTGTACGCCTGCCCAGGGTCCCCCTACAAACTGTGAGTAACCTAGAGCAGAGCAACCCTCGTTTGCCTATTAACCGTGACCTCACATCGCAATACCCTGCAGGTCGGCGTACTGCAATATGACCTATGAAAAAAGTACATGGGTTGTACACTATGTATAAGTGAATTATATGTGATGTGATTTTGGTATCCACACCCCCTTTATGGGGGAATACCCGCAAATTCATTATTTAAGGCACATTGTGTTTTGTGATTTCACTGCTTGAGAAAGACCAGAGATGGTTGAAACGTCGCTGTCTGTATGCTGCTGGTACAAATAAAGTAGCCGGATTCTGTTCATTGAACTGGCGAGTGCTGTGGATTTCTATATAGTTGTTCCTAGACGGGACCCCCAGCCAGGATCTCCACCCGCGAGCACCATCATCACGATTCTCATTACTGGTATGTTTTTCCCAAATTGGGGTGTGTAGTGCTGCTTACCCTACATTGATCTATCCTAAAGATAGGTCATTAATATCAGACTGGCAGGGGTGCTGGGACATCAGCTGTTTGAAGAGAGGTCAGTGCTGATATGAGAGCTGCTTTCTCTGCTCTGTTCACCTGCTCACCGCAGCAATTGCAGTGATGAGCAGGTAAACAGAGCAGAGAAGGCAGCGCTCGTAGGAAAAATAAAGTGGACAAGCCCTTTAAAGACATACTTGGAAAACATTACATACAGCGCTACAGAACATACAGGGTAATACAGCCCCACATATGTACCTCTTCTATCCAGTGATGTCTCCTCTGATGTAGATATTCTCTTTCCTCATCTTCTCCTTCCGACCAAACTGCCATGGTGACTTCTTTCAGCTGCGTCCTGTCTCTGCAGACACAGACATCTTACTTTCCTACTTTTTCATCCTCCTCCTCACCTTTTCAACACCCCATTCTACCCCCTTACCTTTCAGATCAGACCCCCATATCAAACCCCACATGAGACCCCCCCTCTCAGACCAGACCCCCTTTAGACCTCTGTCCGACCTCATATCAGACCCCCATTAGACCTCAATGTCAGACCCCGCCCCAATATTAGACCTCAGATAAGACCCCCATTAGACCTCCAGATCCCCATATAAGACCCTCATTAGACCTCCAGACCCCACCTCCAGACCCTCATTTGACCTCCAAACTCTCATATCTGACCCCTATTAGACCTCTAGACCCCCAATCAGAGCCCCATTAGACTTCCAGACACCCGGTCAGACCCCATTAGACCTCCAGACCCCCATTAGACTTCTCTAGACCCCCAGTCAGACCCCAATCAGACCCTTCAGACCCCTAATCAGACCCCAAATCAGCCCCTTTAGACCCCAATCAGTCCCTTCAGACCCCTAATCAGACCCTTTAGGCTCCTAATCTGACCCTTCAGACCCCTAATCAGACTTCACACCCCTAATCAGACCCCCAATCAGACCCTTCAGACACCCAATCAGACCCTTTAGACCCCCAATCAGGCCCTTCAGGCCCCTAATGAGACCCTTCAGACCCCTAATCAGACCCCCAATCAGACTCTTCAGACCCGCAATCAGACCCCCATATCAGACCTCAGATCAGACTATAAAATAAACAAACTTACCTCTCCTGCTGTGCCGCTCCTCTTCCGGTCAGGCTGTCTCCTGGGCTCTCGTCTTTTCTCAGGTCCAGCGCTGCAATTACCTGACCTCCTGCAGCGTCAGGTCAGAGTGCGCTATGTACGTCCTGATGCTGCAGGCAGCCAGGACACAGCAGCACCGGCCCCGGGAAGATCGAGCAGGAGGAGAGGTAAGTACTGTACAGCGCTCACAGTGCTTCTCTCCCCCTTCTCCTGCAGACTAGTGAGAGCTTTCGTTATGGAAGCGCTCACTAGTATTCCCTTTATAAGATGCAGTGCATCTTATATAGGGAAATATACATCACCCCTGGCAAGGGCCCCCTAGACCCCCCTGGCTTAGGGCCCGTTCGCAACTGCGACCGCTGCAACCCCTATAGTTATGTCAGTGACCCCCACTATCTCCTTTATGTGATCTAATATCATCTTTCATATTTATCACCATATCCTGCATAATGTGTATATATATTTCCTTGCAAATAGCTGTTAAAGTGTAATATGCCTGGTCTACCAGCAGATGGGGGCAATCTTGGCAGAACTAGTTTCCCTGGAGTGGAGCCTTCTATTCCAGTCCAGCCCTCTCTAGAGAGTGAGGAGTTTAGTCAGTGAAGGCCAGTCTAATCTACCCTCCTAAGGGAGAGGTCAACTCTAGCCTTCCCCTCCTTGGGGACAGGTTGAGTTTAGAGTAGCCCCTGGGTGGGGAAAGCTGTGTGCCAGCAGAGCACCTTCTGCTCAGCTAGGCCCAAAGAAAGAGGAGCAAAGAGCTTCAGAGCCAGGAGGAAAAATTCCCTGGATAAGCCTAAGATAAAGATAAAGACAAAGTCAGACTACAATAAGAGAAGTTGCAGCAGAAAGCAAGAGAAAAAGTTCCTATTTAATCCAGCCAGCATAACAGAGCTGAAGAGTTCAGATGTACCAGAGCCGAATGTGTTTGCCTGCCAAAACTTATGCCAAAAGCTGCTGGTAACCAAGATAACGTTTGGAAGATTGTTCCTTGATGAAACTTTATGCCAAGTAAATCTTTTTTCAATGTTAATACAAGTCTGGACTCAAGTTATTTTACCCTCATCCTTACCACCTAACCATTTCAGTTGCACCACTGCGGACGACTATGCCTGGGTTTCCGGATATCCAGATAGGAGCACCGTGACAAGTGCAAAAGCTGCACCTAAAGGGACACTATAGGCAACCCTTACACCACTCTGGCATTCCTACACCTGGGTACCACCAGTACCAACTACTTAGGGGGACCTAGTGCCTCGTTGCTGAAATGCAACTGGCGTCACGACAAAAACTCAACCGGCTGACGTCTCACCAGTGGCGCGCTGCACTGTCACTACCCAAGCAAGTGAGCATGCATCGGGCCATTTGCGCAAGTGACTCGGAGGGACTCCCTGCCTCCATCTCCACTGCATACTTCCACGGTGTGTCTGGGTCCTCTGCCTCATCTTCCTCATCGCCCTGTAGCTCCTCTGGCTGCTCCTGCTCCTCCTCTCATTTCTCTAGACATTGCTTGTGCTCCAATGTCCTCCTTCTCCTCCAGTTCAGCCCCCACAAGGCTCATGGGGCCATGAGATCTAGGCGCCATGTCTCCAGTCCCCTGACCAGCCATATTTACCAGCATCTGTTCCAGGACATGAAACAGTGGAATGATATCGTTCATCCCGTACTCCTGGCGACTGACAAATAACGTGGCCTCCTCAAAGGGCCTGAACAAACGGCAGGTGTCACGCATGAGCTGCCACTGGTTGACATCGAAGTTACACAGAAGTACTCCTGTCCGCTTGGATCATCAGGAAATCGTTGATGACCTTTCTCTGTTCGTACAGTTGGTCCAACATATGGAGGGTGGAATTCCAACGGGTGGAAACGTTGCATATAAGCCTATGTTGGGGGATACCGTTCTGCCGCTGCAGCTTAATGAGGGTGTGCTTTGCGGTGTATGAGTGGCTGCAAAGTTTCCTGGCCATTTTTAGGATGTCTTGCAGATGGGTGGAAGACTTCAGGAACCGCTTGACAACCAGATTGAACACGTGTGCCATGCAGGGCGCATGGCTCAGCCCTCATTGATGCAGCGCCGACACAATGTTCTTCCCGTTGTTGGTCATCATGTTTCCGATTTTCAGTTGTCGCAGAGAAAGCCAGGATTCAATTTCTTGCTGAAGGACATGGAGCAGTTCCTCCCCTGTGTGACTGTTCTCTCAGGCACACGAGGTGCAGAACAACATGACACCTCCCTGCACATGTGGTATGCTGGAGGGGCACTGTGCATTGTCCCTGCAGTGGAGGCTTAGGACACGGTGGAGGATGAGGAGGCAGAGGCGGACATTGTCGCAGGACCAGCGGCGTGGTAAAGTGGAGGCGGAAGCAGCGTGACATGGTCAAGTTGCTGGTGTGGCTGTGCAGGAACCACATTCGACCAGTGGGCCGTAAAGGACATGTATTGTCCCTGACTGTAGTTACAGCTCTGCACGTCGGCACTGCTGTGCACTTTGGCAGACACTGACAGGCTCGAGGACTGGCCCACCTTCTGTTCTACATGTGTGTGCAGGGCTGGTACTGCCTTTTTGGCAAAGAAATGACGGCTTGGGACTCTCTACCTCGGCTCGGCACAAGCCATCAGTTCTCTGAAAGGTGCAGAGTCCACCACTTGGAAAGGGAGGGACTGCACTACCATCCACTTGGACAGGAACACATTCAGCTTCTGCGCCATTGGATAAGTGCACGCATACTGTTGTCTCTTGGCAATTGCTTCGGTGATCGATTGCTGACTGAATGCGTGATGAGGAGTAGGAGGAGGAGGAGCAGGAGCATCAGGGCCGGCAGATGATGGGAAGGACAGACAGCTTCCTTCGGCTTAGGTGGTGGAGCCTTGACTGGCAGAAATCGGGTGCATGTCAGTGGGTGATGCAGTGGTTGCTGCGGCAGGCTGTACCACCACATCGGAGCCACGGTTCTCCCAGGCCACTTGATGGCGACACTGCATATGTTAACGCAGAGCTGTAGTGCCAACATTGGCACCCTGGCCACCCTCTGCCCACAGATTCTACATACGGCCATGTTCACCTCCTCCGGCGGCTTAACAAAAAACTGCCACACCGCCGAGTAGGTGATTTTACCCCCAACAGTACGCACTGACTGACTGCTACCGCCGCTGCCTCCTTGAGCCCCTGCACCGCTACTTCCCGGGCAGGTAGGCTCCCGCGAAGCGGGGGGTCTACCCCGGGCGCGTTTGGCTCCCGACCTCCCACTGCCGCCACCCTGCTGACTCCCGGCCACGCTAGCGACTTGCTGGCTCACGGGCAAGCTTCCATCCTCTTCTTCCGATAATGATAAAGCCCCTTTATCACCCGGCTCCGAAGTGCGATCAGCTACATCATCATCATCATCGAGTAGTGTCTGCACGTCACTGATGTCCTCCTCAACCGTCTCTGGGTCAGGAGCCTGACCGCTCTCAACACCAGCTCTCACGCCACTCTCCTCAGCACTACTTGCCCGCCGACCGGAGGAAGCGGCAGATGTCTCCTCCACATCTTGGCTGTTCAGTAGCTGCTGACTGTCCTCTAGCAGTTCTTCCTCGCTGAAAAGTGGAGCTGAGCCTACAGCATATAATACTTCTCTCGGTGAGGGAACAGAAAGGGGCAGAGACAAGTGAGGGCACTGGGCCTGCTCTCGGGCCATGCCAACTAAGGGTTGTGTATGACGAACCCACTGACTCTTGGCTAGGAGTGTCTGAAGTCACTTGTGACGAAGTCGAAGATCGAGTCAACCATTCAAGAACCGCTGGGTTGCTGGTCACGACACAACCGCTAGCTGACACTGGAAGCTCAGGCCTCTAGAAGTGACCCCTGCTGTTCACACGAACGAGTCCATTGCGGGAATCACGCTCTGTGTGTGAGTGTGATCCTCCGCTCTGGACTTGCAGGAGCGCACGGCATTATCATGATTTATAATGCTATGTGTCTCTGCTTGACCTTTTTTCCACAGAATCATAGTGACATAAAGCTGTCAGTATGATTCTGTAGAAATAAGGTCAAGCAGAGGCACATAGCATTATAAATCATGATAATGCCGTGCGCTCCTGCAAGTCCAGAGCAGAGGATGACACTCACACATGGAGCGTGATTCCCGCAATGGACTCGCTCGTGTGAAACAGCCCTTACACTGCTGCGACCTCTGCCTGCGCCAGAAACATTTAGGCCTCTGCCACTCCCCTGTGCAAGGCCTGGCACTTCTCTGCTTGACATACTGTTACATCAAATAACCAAATGTTAGACTAAATATCTTTTATTTCGCCACTAATACACAGCATACAGGGCTTTAGAATATCTCACTGCACCGC
This sequence comes from Bufo gargarizans, assembly GCF_014858855.1. Lineage (NCBI taxonomy): Eukaryota > Metazoa > Chordata > Amphibia > Anura > Bufonidae > Bufo > Bufo gargarizans. Next base: position 51,684,530 of record NC_058082.1, on the reverse strand, counting down.
CAAATGGCAATTAGGCCATAATTGTTTTCAATTTTTACACAAAAGGCTTTTCAACAGATAAGCGAATATAGTTGTATTTCGCCAGTAATACACGGCAAACTGGGCTGTAAAACATCTCGCTGCACCGCTGAGCGGCAAAGATATTTTTCCTTTTTCCACTAATACAAGTAAAAAAGGGCTTTAAAACAGAAAACTGCACCGTTAGGCGGCAAAGATAGTTTTCCTTTTTCCACTAATAAACGCAAAAAAGGGCTTTAAAACAGATAACTGCACCGCTGAGCGGCAAAGATATTTTTCCTTTTTCCACTAATACAAGTAAAAAAGGGCTTTAAAACAGAAAACTGCACCGTTAGGCGGCAAAGATAGTTTTCCTTTTTCCACTAATAAACGCAAAAAAGGGCTTTAAAACAGATAACTGCACCGCTGAGCGGCAAAGATATTTTCCTTTTGCCACTAATACATGACAAAAAGGGCTGTAATTTTCACACACAACGGCAAATAATACCTTTTTTTCCCACTAATGCAAGCAAAAAAATGCTTTAGAACATTTAACTGCACCGCACAAGGGCAAATAAGAAGTAGAAATGTTTCCTTGTAATAAACCCTGTTAATGGCTGTATCAAACAGCACTTGCACCCCAATAACAAGAACGGTTTGCTGGAATTACAGAGCTGTATAATCGCAATTTGGATCCCCAGTCAGTGCAGCAAGGTGTAATAGGATTGTTCCTATTACCCAGGCTGTAACCTCCCCTACTGAACCCTGTTTAACATAAATGCTGTGGATTGATTTCTCCCTATCCTTTCCCTACATCTTGAATAATCTTTCCCTGAACTTATAAATCGTTTTTTTTTTTTTTTTTTTTTTTTTTTAGCACAATGACGTTTTTTCTATCACTGTCCCTAGTGCCTGCAGACACGTCTCTCCCTGCACTAAGTACACTGGTGAATGGCAGAATCTAAGATGGCTGCCGTATTTATAAGGCTGTGACAGCACAGGGCTGGCTGGCTGCTGATTGGCTGCATGCATGGCATTATGGGTGATCCCGCCTTCCCAGACTTCCTTTCTCCATGTCCTCACACGTGCAGCAACCATTTGAGGAAAAATGTGATTCGTTACCACAAAGCGTGAGGAAATTCGCATTCGATGCAAATCAAATTTTTCCTAAACTTCGTAACGAATTCCACTTCGTCAGCTTCGATTCGCTCATCTCTAATGATGACCTTACTCTGTGGGTCAATACAATCATAGCAATACCAAACCTATATAGTTTTTATTGAAAAAGGAAAAGATTTTTTTGCATCATTATATTCTGACACATATAACTTTTTATATTTCCATCTACAGAGTTATCTAAAGGGCTCTTTTTTTTTTTTGCAGGGTGAGCTTTAGTTATTATTAGTACAATTTTGGGGTACATACAACTTTTTCATAGTTTTTTTATTCAGGGGAAGAAGTGACTAACAGTGGTTCTGGCATTTTAATTTTTCTTCTTACGGTGTTCACCATACTGTATAAAAACTTTTATATTTTAATAGTTCCCGTATTTTTGGATGTGTATCCACAAAAATAAACAATTATGTGTATTTTTTAGTTTCTATTTTTATATGTACATTGTAATGTTATATGTATGTTTTTTTTAGTTCTTCTAGGGGACTTCAACTTGCCATGATTTCATTGCTTATATCATAGACTTCAATAGCATACTACTGCACTCTGTGGCATTTTAACCAGCTTCCTATTAAGCCCAGCTGCAGGCAAGGCTTAACAGGCTTTTTCCTCTGGCAGGCCTTCACAAGGCTGTCATAGAAACTGATCTTTTTTGACTGTGGCATCTAAGGGCTTAAATAACTGGGATCAAAATTATTAGGCATGATCGAATTGACTTTGAATGTTAGAATACTGTACAAAGCGAACTGAACCAGCGTTCGCTAAAAGGTTTTTAAAAGTAGAAATGAATTTCTGAAGTTATTACCCAGTCTTGCGAGACTTCGTGAAGTAATAACTTCGGCTCATAGGAGCCAATACATTCTAATACTGTACGGAGCGCTCGCTCCATACAGTATTCTAACAAAGTTTTATGCAAATCAACTTTGGATGTTTCATCCGAAGTCGATTCACTCATCCCTAATAATTATCTCTGATCCCAGTCATTGCTGGATTACCCACCTGGCACCTGCAGTATCTGGAATGGGCTGAGCCTGTGAGCCCACTACACACCCACACAGGTCTTTTTACATGCAATGGGCAGGAAGGGGTTAAAAAGACTTCAAAATACATCAGTTCAAAAAGTCACATCCTGATACATTACCCCATAGGTATACACTGTGTACATTTAGACGGGATTAGTAAATCTGCCGCATTGCATTTACAAAGTTAATCCGCAAATAGTTTTATTGCTATCCTGTATATAGACTGTAATTGGATTCCAAGATGGGGATTCATTGCTCCCAAATTGCCTTCCTTCATTTTCTTAGCAGGAAGATGCTTATATGCTGTTCATTGGGGACAACTGCTGTGCTATTTACTACAAGGGAGAGAGTTTCTGATATTGGGAGATATTGAGCATGACTGATCTCATTATAAGCCTATTGATACCAGCGAACATAAAACTAAAGCAATAAAGTGAATGTTGGCACTACCCCCCTGTGCTCCAATCACTGCAATACCATCAAACTCTATGGAGCTTCTCCAGGGATGGCAAGCAGTGGATAAGTGGTGTTCTGCATCAAATACTGTACTTTACAGTCCAATCTTCAAAAGATGAAACAATGCAGCACTTGAGGTGCAAGATGCCAAACAGCGCAGGAGGCCTGCGGAAGCGCAGTCACCGCGAAACGGCCGTTGCCTCTGTTTGGCATCTTGCACGTTAAAGCCTATGTATTTTTATGGGTTTATGAATAAAGATAGGATTTTTTGGTGAGTGCCACATTGTTGCATCCTTTGAAGATAAAACCAAAACAAGACCAACACGGGGAAAGTACATTGAAATTGGATAAATTCTGACTATAGGATGAAATGTTCGAAACTTTGTAAATTGTGTGAAGACAATCCAGATTCCTGGATTTCCCACAGGGATTTACACTCCCCGTAAAGAGGAGAACTGTGGACTGGTTCATGCATTTTTACAAGTCTTTAAGTAAGAAGCTGTAATAAGAGGATTCACCCAAAACCGCTCAACAAATCAGTATAAAACAAGAGCCCATTAATGCGCTTACCTTGTGTAAGATCCTGGAGCTTCAGCCCATAGGAAATGGCAAAAATTAATAGAAACAGTAACGCTTGCTACATATTTGTGTGGTAATAACAGCCAGATTGCATCAGTATGCATCCACATGTTTTCTATTACAGAGGATCTAGACCCGGAAGAGTAAACCTTCCAGATACAGTCTTCCAAGGAATTTTATACATTGCGTCATGACATTTCCTGATATCATTTATCACATAGTTGTGAATGAGAGGTTTACTGCTGCCATGGCAGGACATTATGCATGATACAAGATAGTGATTGCATTCCGTTGTAGTAAGGATCTTTATGGTCAGGATCAAGGAAGTAACAAGGAATCGGTGCATACCCTGGTATGGGACCCTATCCAACATCAGCAGAACATGGAAATGGAAAAGCCATGATTATTAAAGGGGTTTCCAGGATTTTACTACTGATGACCGATCCTCCGTATATATGCAGCGTCCCACTAGTGTACGTGGGCACTGCAAAAGCTTGTTTTGTCATATGTTGTATCATGCTGTATTTTATTCTTATGTGAAATCCCTGTTACCAGGCTGTCAGGTGCACTACACACATTCCACCACTAGATGGGGATAGCACCACAGTATATATACCACAGTTCAGGCCTAGTTAGTCAGTTGAGAAGATGTAGGAGTTGGAGTTTGGAGGAAGAAGGAGATGGAGTGAGGAGCAAAGGGGAAGGAGAGGACCTCTCTCCTCTCAGCTCTCTCTTGGTCTCCACGGCCCAGAGGAGCCAATTTATATCTCCATGTCAAGCCAGGAAAATAGGCAGAGGTGAAGTCTGTGTTCTACCATCTACTCTTCTGGAGTATCAAGTGGATTTTGATAAGTTTATTGTCAAAAGACAAAGGAAGTACAACGCCATTATTCTAGGCTCTAGGCGCCTTTGTATTAAGGTGAAGGATTTATTAGCTTCCGGCAGCCTCACCGTTATTTTCAGGACAGATAAGATTTCTGTTGCATCACTTGTGTGTAAAAGATAAAGACTTGAACTATCTCTACTGAGACTGAAGCAAGGCAAAGAGCTAAATATCAGTGAGTACATAACTACCTACTATAGCCTGAGACATAACTACATGTACAGCCTGTTACTGGGATTCATCACATCCAACCTGCATGTTCATAAGAGACCGTTTTATAGCTGGATGTAAACTGTTATCAAGAACCTGGTCACAGAAAAGTTCTCAGTTAGATTCAAACCTGCCTCATTCTTCTATCTCCATACTACCACCACTCTCACCATTTTGCACCATCAAGGTGCTGGGGGTCACGACATTACTTAAGTCAGGGGCCCAGTCACACAAGGACTCAGAAACCCGATCACCATCAAGGGCACCTCGATCACCACCTGGCCTGTGTCCCCTGTAATAGAGTGTGCCCCGGAGAATCCAGTGCTGTTCTCCCCTTCACTGCACTACTGGCCCAGGGAGGCGTCTGCTAACCGTGAGTACCGATGAACTGTTGCATCTGTCAGCCCACCGTGAACCTCACGTGTTCTCCCCTGCGGACCCCAATGGGCCATCAATATCCAATCAGTAGGCGTCCAACAGATATTGATGGCCTATCCTAGACAACTCCTTTAAGGATTACATTTTTCTTTTATGTATATATGTGCAGCACGCCAGACCTGCAGGGTATTGCGATAGTGAGGTCACGGTTATGGGCAATCGAGGGTTACTCACTTTTTGGGGGACAACCCTGGGCAGGCATGCGGTAGTGAAGGAGAGGTAGACACAAGTTCCTCTGGGGCACACTCTGGATGTAGCGACCAGACCTGATGGTGTGTGAGATGCCCTGGATGTTGCAGGTATTTTGAGTGAGGCAAGGTCCCTTTAAGGATTGCGACGCCAGTGCCTGTAACGGTGGCACACCAATTTATAGGAGTAGTAATAGAGTACGCAGATGGTATGGTAAACCAAACGTTGCTTTACTTGGAAAACAGTCCAACTTTGTACAGACAGTTGATAATGATGCAGTCCCTTATATCACAGATGCCACAGCAGGTTTACTTCACAATACGGCAGGTATAAATCTTGCAAGATACTTGGAGGGTAAACAGTTAATGCTTCGCAGAACTATGCTGCACTATCCCCTCAGCTATTGGATCCCAAGGCCCGGATGCCTAAATGCTGGATTTAATCCTTGGTAATAAATCTTCCTCCAGTATTGACCCTTGCTTCTATCTTAAAGTACCTCTGCCTCTTAGCTTACTTCTCTGAGCTGGTTGTTGTGTTCCTGTGGTGAGGGAAGCTGCAGGTTTCTCCCAGTAGGTTCATTCCTACTACTGGGGTGACTTCTTCTGTGCTTGTTGGATTACTGGTCTCCAGGCAGGCTGTACTCCTTCTCTAGCCTTCTGGGGCAACTAGAAGCCTGGACTATCCAGCTGCATGTCAGGAGGAGGCCCTCAGCATATCTCTGACTGGTGCCTTCTCACTTCTGTCTCCAGACTCCTGACTATGACCTAATCCCTCCCTGTCTGGGCCTGGACATTTATACTAGGGGCTCCCTATCTCCCTCTAGTGTCTAGGATATCTAACTACACCCAGATAGGCCTGCTGAGCATATAACAGGGGAACCAACATATGTAAAACACACAGGAAATACATTAAATGCATAGATAAATATAATATCACTGTGCCTTGTGAGCAGAAGTAACACGTGATCCAATTAACCCTTGTGTAGTGCCCACTCCTACCTAGTGGGACACTACATATGCTCAGACACTCTTCTCTGCTCCATCATGTACAATAAATGCTAAAGGTGGGTTCACACGTGGTGGAAAAATCTGCCAGAAAATATGTAGGTGCGGATTTTTACAAAGGTATGGATTTTGCTGCTGATTTAACATAGTAACATAGTACATAAGGCCGAAAAAAGACATTTGTCCATCCAGTTCGGCCTGTCATCCTGCAAGTTGATCCAGAGGAAGGCAAAAAAACCCTGTGAGGTAGAAGCCAATTTTCCTCACTTTAGGGGAATAAAAATTCCTTCCCGTCTCCAATCAGGCAATCAGGAATAACTCCCTGGACCAGCGACCCCTCTCTAGTAGCTATATAGCCTGTAATATTATTACCCTCCATAAATACGTCCAGGCCCCTCTTAAATTCCTTTATTGTACTCACCATCACCACCTCCTCAGGCAGAGAGTTCCATAGTCTCACTGCTGTCACCGTAAAGAATCCTTTTCTATGTTTGTGTACAAACCTTCTTTCCTCCAGACGCAGAGGATGTCCCCTCGTCACAGTCACCGTCCTGGGAATAAATAGATGACGGGAGAGATCTCTGTACTGACCCCTGATATATCTATACATATTAATTAGATCTCCTCTCAGTCGTCTTTTTTCTAAAGTGAATAACCCTAATTTTGATAATCTTTCAGGGTACTGTAGTTGCCCCATTCCAGTTATTACTTTAGTTGCCCTCCTCTGGACCCTCTCCAGCTCTGCTATGTCTGCTTTGTTCACTGGAGCCCAGAACTGTACACAGTACTCCATGTGTGGTCTGACTAATGATTTGTAAAGTGGTAGGACTATGTTCTCATCACGGGCATCTATGCCCCTTTTGATGCAAAAAGGTTTATATAAGATTTCTATGCGGATTACATTTGAAGAGCCATTCTGCTTTACAAAGGCCACGACACATCCTTATATACACAGCAGAATGTCATTCCACAGTGGAACACAGGGCAGGGATTGACGCTTTTCAACCCCATAGGATAACATGGGGAAAGTTTTTATGTGGCGGTTTTCCGGGGGATTTTTCAGCTAAGGCCTCATGCACACGACCGTTGTGTGCACCCGTGGCCGTTGTTCCGTTTTCTGTGATTTTCTGCGGATCCATTGACTTTCAATGGGTCCGTTGAAAACTCGGAAAATGCACCGTTTGTCATCCGCCTCCGTGATCCGTGTATCCTGTCCGTACAAAAAATAGGACCTATCCTATTTTTTTGACAGACAACGGTTCACGGACCCATTCAAGTCAATGGGTCAGTGAAAAAACACGGATGCACGCAAGATTGGCATCCGTGTCCGTGATCCGTGGCCGTAGGTTGCTTTCATACAGACGGATCCGAAGATCCGTCTGCATAAAAGCTTTTTCAGAGCTGAGTTTTCACTTCGTGAAAACTCAGATCCGGCAGTATATTCTAACACAGAGGGGTTCCCATAGTGATGGGGACGCTTCTAGTTAGAATATACTACGAAATGTGTACATGACTGCCCCCTGCTGCTGGGGCTCCGATCGGTAACCATGGCAACCAGGATGCTACAGCAGTCCTGGTTGCCATGGTTACTTAGCAATATTAGAAGCATCATACTTACCTGCTGGCTGCTGCGCTGTCTGTGACCGGCTGGGAGCTCCTCCTACTGGTAAGTGACAGCTCATTAAGCAATGCGCCGCACAGACCTGTCACTTACCAGTAGGAGGAGCTCCCGGCCGGTCACAGACAGCGCAGCAGCCAGCAGGTAAGTATGATGCTTCTAATATTGCTAAGTAACCATGGCACCCAGGACTGCAGTAGCGTCCTGGTTGCCATTGTTACCGATCGAAGCCCCAGCGGCACCTGAGGGGTTAATTGTGCGGATCACAGCCCCCTGTAAGAGATCGGGTGCTGCCAGGCAGCAGGGGGCAGTCATGTACACAGTTCGTAGTATATTCTAACTAGAAGCGTCCCCATCACCATGGGAACGCCTCTGTGTTAGAATATATTGTCGGATATGAGTTTTCACGATGTAACTCAAATCCGATGGTATATTCTAACATAGAGGCATTCCCATGGTGATGGGGACGCTTCAAGTTAAAATATACCATCGGATTGGAGAAAACTCCGATCCGATGGTATAAAAGGGACTCCTGACTTTACATTGAAAGTCAATGGGGACGGATCCGTTTGCAATTGCACCATATTGTGTCAACGTCAAACGGATCCGTCCCCATTGACTTGCATTGTAATTCAGGACGGATCCGTTTTTTCATGTCCGTGGATCCTCCAAAAATCAAGGAAGACCCACGGATGAAAAAACGGTCACGGATCACGGACCTACGGACCCCGTTTTTGCGGACCTGAAAAAAAAACGGTTGTGTGCATGAGGCCTTAGTGTGAAGACACCCTAATAAGCCTAGGTTCACATATGTGACATGAACTCAATGCTGTTCCAGCAGAGGAGCAGGCCGGCGCAATTTACTGTATCCGATATAAATGCTGGCTTCTGAACTGCAGTATTTTTGTCTGGCTTTTATACCGGAAAGTGTCCGGATTGCCGATGGATCCCATTATAGTCAATGGGGATATGGTAGTATGCAGTAGTATCTGGCTATGCCGGATACGGTAAACTCCAGTACTCTTTTCCTCTGCTGGAATACCTGAGTTTGTGCCGCATAGGTGAACACAGCAATATCCTTGCTTTAACAAGCTGGTGCACTCTCTTTTGACTATTGCTGTAATAGTCACCATGGATTATGTAGTTCACAAAACATCCAGATAAGGCCTCATGCACGCGGCCGTTGTTTTGGTCCGCATCAGAGCCGCCGTTTTGGCGGCTCGGATGCTGACCCTTTCACCTCGATGGGGCCGCAAAAGATACGGACAGCACTCCGTGTGCTGTCCGCATCCGTTGCTCAGTTCCGTGGCGCCGCTAAAAAATATATAACATGTCCTATTCTTGTCCGCGCTTTGAGACAAGAATAGGCATTTATATTGAAGGCTGTCCGTGCCGTTCCGCAAATTGCGGAACACGCACGGACGCCATCCGCAAATTGCGCATCCGCGATTTGCGGACTGCAAAACACACCACGGTCGTGTGCATGAGGCCTAAGGCAGAGTTCACACTTCAGTTATTTCCATCAGTTATTGTGAGTCAAAGCCCTCAGTGAAGCCTACTCAGAGATCAGGTGTAAGGGAAAGATCTGCTCCTGTTCTGTGTTTTTAACCCGCACTTAGTTTTGGCTCACAATAACTGATGGAAATAACTGAAGTGTGAACTCAGCCTAATGTGTCATTCAGATAAAATGTGCATACAGTGTCCAGAAATGTATGGTAATACTGTAACTGATATACATAGCGCTATACAGCATGCAGATAAATAGTGCATACAATATCCAAGTTGCAGTTCTACATACAGTGCCGAGATAATCCATTGTCCAGATAAATAGCGCATATGTAAGGTGGAAGCGGATGGCCGGCAAACAGAGGGACAGGGTTGTGATTGACACCTCTTTAATGAAGAGAATGCGCTAAACAGATTTAAACAGTGACTAGTAAGATATAACAACATCAATCAGGATAATATAATGCTTGAATGGTCCCTGAAACTAGGCAACCACTCTTGATGGAGCTGATGACAACAATATCCTGCTTGGCCACCGCATGCACAAGTACTTGTACAGTCCTGGGGCCCCTTTAAGCTATGCTTGCTGCCAGCTAGTTCTTTCCCTCTGCTGCTGATACTTTGCAGAGATCACCAGGCCCTAATGTCATCTCGAGGCTCTGTATGCTTTGGTACCCAAGCTGAATGAGCTACATATCTGGTCTCTGCACACACGTGCACACACAGGAGCAGTATTGCCCCTTCCTCACCAGGCTGAAAATCCTTCCCTGGCCATCTTGACCAAGGATCAGGTGCCCTCTGCTGGAGTTAGATGTTACAGGAGCATCTCTGTGTTTTACTCATATAGCAGTCATATCTATAGTGTATACAGCATCCATATAAACAGCGTCATACAGCATCCAAATAAGCTGTGATTGCCCTGATGTTGGTTGAGTAGATTCATAAAGGACAAGAGCATTGCTGGGAATGTATCCTGATATTGTCCAATAGTCTGTAATGACAAATACAAATAATATATATAAATCTTTATTATATTCATTTTGCAATAAATCTCTTCTCAGGTTATGTTGGATATACATATTGGATGTCCATACACCTAGGTGTAGCGTCACCAGTTTTTCAAAGCAGATTTTCAACTTCACAGTTTCAGGTTTAGTATGGTTTTATTGTGTTTCACCTGAAAAAAACACACAGGCAATATCTACACAGAAAACCATGGTGATGGGCAACATTTTTAGGCCATACATCTAGGAGTATGGCCATCCTGAAGAAATTAGATAATCACTCTCCAAAATCACACAGCTCAAAAAAGCCAAAAGAAGGAAGAGAAGGTGCTCAAAGGGTGCTAAACACAGGGATGGTTGTGCTCACCCTCTTGTGTTGTGTTAGGCACAACACTAATAGAAAGCTTTTTGGTATTAATGGTCGGTGCTGCCTTTGGAGTATGGGTCCTCACTAAAAGAGGAACTTTTAAGACAAGTGGTGGATATGATCTTAAGACTCAGTCACCTACATAGGGACATTTCTTGGTGCAAAAACACAACCAGAATGGATAAATGGTAACTTCTTTATTCAAACCTCTAAGCAATAGACGACGCGTTTCAGAGTTCAAGGACTCCTTTCTCAAGTCTGAAAAGATGGATGGAGGTCCTGCACGAAGCAATTTGTGGACAATTTCTTTAAAGTTACCATTTATCCATTCTGGTCATATTTTCACACCAAGGGATGTCCCTGTCTAGGTGGGTCTAAAGACCACATCCATAAATTATCTCCACAAGCGCACAGAGAAGAGATACTAGTAATTTCTGTAGGCACTAGAGCAGCATGGTCGAAATGACACAGAGATTTGTAACAACTGAATGGTACTAAGGGCTTAGTCACACGCATTAGAGATTTGCATTCTTTAAATTCTAAATGTGTATTTTGTTTATGTCCTTTAGTCTGTTTTTGGACAAAAAGCAGCCATTCTATTCAATGGACCTGTGAAAACCACAGGCAGCACATGGATGCCATTCATGTGTGGTTTGTTTTTCACTGATTCATTGCATCGACTGTTTAAGCAGTGTTTGTATCTGATTAGCGGCGGTCGGACATCCCGCTCCCCTGCTGATAAGCTGTTTCAGGGAAGTTGGCTCTATAACTACACTGCTATGTCTGTTTTGCAGTGGAAGTAACTGCTTGCTGCAGTGCTGCTCCCATTCACTTCAATGGGAGCAGCACTGCAGTTACCAGCTCCATCCACTACACCAGTGTTTCCCAACCAGTGTGCCTCCAGCTGTTGCAAAACTACAACTCCCAGCATGCCTGGACAGCCTTTGGCTGTGCGGGCATGCTGGGAGTTGTAGTTTTGCAACAGCTGGAGGCACACGGGTTGGGAAACACTGCACTACACAATGGGCGGATCTGTGCAGTACCGACGAGGCTTCTGGCACTAAAACTACTGCAGAACAGCTCATCGGTGGGAGTGCATGATGTAGGACCTCCACCAATACCATGTTGAGGCCTTTTCATGTATGTGCATATGTATGCAATCCAACATGCATGTATACATGCAATGTATACAGTCTACGATCACTAGTGGTCCAACTGCTTGGACCCCACCAATTATGAGGATCCCTGAGTTCCTTGTGTGAATGTAGAGGTGGGGCGCATGTGTAAAGACCACTCCATTAAATTCCGTATGACTGCCGAGTACAGCACTTGGCTGTCTGTTTCATTGAAGTGAATAAACTGATGGCCACACACGTGCTCTACCACTTCATTAACACAAAGGACTAGAGGACCCGTTCTGGTGATAAGTGGGTCACAGTCCCAGTGGTTGGAGGCCTCTACAATCATACAGTTATCATTCATCCTGTGTTAATAGGAAACCCCTTTGAGTCTTGAGGTTGGGCCTCCCTGGATCTGGATCTGGCATTTTTTCCAGCACATTTTACAGATGCCCAATTGGATTGAGATCTGGAGAATTTGGAGCCAAGTCAAAATCTTAAACTGCTTGTCATATTCTTTAAACCAGGGGTGCACAACCTGCGGCACAGGGGCCACATGCGGCCCTCGCTACCATTCTGTGCGGCCCCAACCATCTGGTAGCAGATATGTATTTCTATGTGTTGTGGCTGCTCACATGTATCTTTCATGTATTCTCCCATTAGATGGGAGTACTAAAAGTGTAACTAGACATTTATGATATCTACTGTATGTTCAATATGCCAAAAATATAGTATTTCAGTTGGTAGTACCTCTTTAAGTTTTATTTTCGGCCCTTGGAATTCGTTTAGGCTGACAATGTGGCCCCCAACCAGAATAGGTTGTGCACCCCTGCTTTAAACCATTCCTGAACAATTTGTGCAATATGGCAGAGGGCTCGTTTGTTGGGTGATTGCATTGTTCATGCGGCACCTAAAATCTTTGTTTGTCCGCAGCACATTGCTCTGTGTAACCAGGAATGTCCTGCCGACAATCAAGTTGTAGTAACAATCTTCATCCCCATACAACCTCAATCACTGCATCCCTTACGAGCGGCCAATGACCGGAAATGAACATTGGTTCGCTTTAGTTTTTGCTTGATCTATCAACTCCCATAAACGAGTCCTTTCTCCTGATTCTCAATGAAATCTTGGGTGGACAGGAATGGTCATAGCCGCTTATATCTTTAAGACAGTTCTTTTTTTTAAGGTAGTAGTGAGCAGCTTCCAGGGCCCCTATGCAGCTGCACAGCTTGCTGTCTAGTTCACTACTAACTTTATTCCAGTATGACATCTTTATATTAGTTCCTTGTTTTTGTTGTTATCGTATGTTCTCATATTTTGGGACCCGATACTTGAAGTGTGTAAAAAGGCAGAGACACTCAATCTGGAACGGGCAATTTCTCTGTTTGGGTTTCAGTAAATTTGCATGTGTCCTAAGGACAGGACAAGTTTCCTTTAGCCATTGTTTCCTCCTTGTAATCCACTGAAAGGAGATTGGCCCTAATGACTGTGATACCAGGGGTGATAGCAGAACCTCAGGAAGTGCTAGGGGATATGTAATCTTTTCAGTATTCAGAGGTCCAGCCCACTTGGTTTAGGAATATCGGTCTCCTATGAATGTCCAACTGAACTGCTGGGCATGCATGTAAGCCCATTTGCACAAACAAGTTAAAGGCCGTGTTCACCTTGAGAACCATTTTACAAATCATATTGCATTTAATCTACTAACACAGTTTGCCATTTATTTCTAGTATGTTGCACTACTTATCGTATACTGAATTATAGCCTATATAAAACCCCAGAGCTGCATTCATAATGCTGCATCCACTAATGGTATCTGATATTTATGGCAATGGATGAAAATCAATATTAAAGGGTTTCTGTCACCTGAAAAATGGGTATTAAGCTGGCTGAGATTAGCGATGTGCTAATGTCAGCTGAAAATAACTATATTAGTGCCGTCTCACTGCCTAAAGCCTAGGAGCGGGGGGGGGGGGGGGGGGCGGCTTTGTTCCTGGCCATGCCCTGCTACACTAGATTGACAGGGGCAGGCATCTTTGGTCTCCCATTTCCGGGCCCTGTCTGCAAATCTCGTGAAGTTCAGTATTCGGCCATGAGGAAGCTGGCAGTCAGCGAGCACCCTTCACTGCTGTAGGTCGGCTTTAAAGGGGCAGGGCGCTGTGGATGACACTGTTAAGGGAGTGGAGTGCTGTGGAGGTCACAGTTAAGAGGGCAGGCTGCTGTTGAAGTCACAGTTAAGTGGACGGTCCACTATGGAGGTCAGTGTTAACGATCAGATTGCTGTAGAGGCCACTGTTAAGTGGGAGGGTTGTTGTGGAAATCACTGTTAAGGAGATGGGTTACAGTGGAGGTCACTACTAAAGGGGAGGCCGCTGTGAAGGTCACTGTTAAGGGGGTGGGATGCAGTGAAGGTCATTGTTAAAGGCAGGGCCGTCTTTAATATTGATTGGACCCTGGGCAAGAATTTACTTGGGCCCCCTGGATCCCGCCTTCACACACCCTAGCATGCAATCACGCCCTCCACCACAACACACAGTGAATGGGTCCGCATCCGAGCCGCCAAACCGTTTGGCGGCTCGGATGCGGACCCAAACAACGGCCGTGTGCATGAGGCCTAAGCACATGCAGTCTCAGGAGTGGTCCACACCCCTGCCTTGCAGCCTCACAGGAGTACAGGACCAGTATCTGCACACTTATGTAAGGCATAATTGGGATGCACATCACACATGACATGACACAGGTCTTCACCAGGCTGCAGGCCAGCAGACACATTATTATTGCCACATGTGTCACATGCCACTACTGACTGTACAGTTATTCAGAGTTCAGACAGTTCACAGTTCCACTTCCTTCAGAAAAGCGAGCCTGCCGTGCACTCCGGCGACTTACAGATAGAGGCTGCTATGGCTGGTGTCACCCTTTGCTCAGGGGGGCCCTCATGGTGTGGAATGGTCATTTTTTAGAAGGAATATAGTTTAACCGTTTATGTGCAAAAGAGAAAAAAAGAAGTCACTAAGTCAGCTCCAATCAGATATCTGCACATAGACCGAGAGTCTTGGTCTATGTGCATATTGGAGCTGACTTCTTTTCTCTCTTTTGCACATAAATGGTTAAACTATATTCCTTTGTGAAAATGTCCAGTCCACACCATGCAACACGCCAGACCTGCAGGGTATGACGAAGTGAGGTCACAGTTATGGGCAATCGAGGGTACTCACTATATTTGAAGAACCCTGGGCAGGCGCGTGGCAGTGAAGGAGAGGTAGACACAGTTCCTCTGGGGCACGCTCTGTAGATAGGGACCAGGCCTGATGGTAGTTGAGGTGCCCTGGATGTTACAGGTATTTTGTGTGCCTGGGGCAAGGTCCCTGTGGTATTCGTGACGCCAGTGCCTTTGGCCGGTGGCACGCCGGTTGGTGGTTGGAATGATGAAGGTACACAAGTATGCAGTGAACCAAACGGAAACTTTACTGGACAATCCAACTTTGTACAGCAGGGAGTAGTATAGTCTCTGTATTACAGTTCCACAAAAAGGGGCTTATTCACAAATATGGCAGGCAATAGTCATGCAAGTTACACTGAGGGTAAATTCCACAAGCACTCAGCAGCAGGTTGTACTTTTCCCAGAATCACTGTACACTGTCCTTTATAGAACTCCTGCTCTGGCTTTATATCTCCCAAGGCCCGGATGCCTAAAAGGGTGGCTTATATCCTTGGTTACTTTCTTCCTCAGGTAATATACTGCTTGCTATGGTTCCTAAGTTCCTCTGCCTATCAGGGTCACTTTGCTTACCCTGGGTCGCCTCCTCCTATCAGGTGGATAACTGTTGGTTTCTCCCAGGAGGTTGAATCCTGCAACTGGGGTATCTCTTCAGAGCTAACTTAGGCTCTCTTGTTCTCAGGCAGGCTGGAGCTTCTCAACAGCCTCCTGGACATCACTAGCAGCCAGGGCTATCCAGCTGCATGTCAGGAGCAGGCTTCTTAACCTGTGTCTTCTCAGACTCCTGGCTCTGCACTAACTCTCCCTGTCTGGGCCTGGACATTTATACTAGGGGCTCCCTATCTCCCTCTAGTGTCTGGGATGTCTAACTACACCCAACTAAGCCTGCTGCTGCATTAGACAGGGGTACATTGCATATAACAACACATTAAAACATACATTGAATACAGAATTAAATATGACATTTCTGTTCCTTGTGAGTAAGAGTAACAAGCACACCAATTGACCCTTGTGTAGTGCCCACCCATACCTAGTGGGACACTACATACCCCCACGCTATAACGTTGCCCGTCCTCGGCGCAACATGGAGGGTCCCTGCACAGCTGGATACTGCACCTGTAATGAGGACAATAAAGCAAAGCAGGAAAACACTTCTACATTTGCAAAATATACATTATATGTATACATATATTAGGCAGTTCCACTGGAATAGGAGCAAGTAATGGTGAAAAGGGGCGTCGTTCTCTTCTCTCAGGATAAAACAATGGGAACAGGGGCGCTGACCTGGCACAGCGTAACAGTAAATACCAGGATAGTCCATATAATACTCTTAAGTGCAAATTGTCCATGATAGAACAGTTGTAGTCCATGGAAAATGTAAAACATTAAATAACAGCTCTTGGAGGCTCAAAGCATTTAAAATGAGTCCGTACCCAGGTTCTTTTCTTTCTTGTTTAATCCACAGTTAAGCAAAGATACAGGCAAAGGAGGCTATAAAGGGCAGTAAGAATCACAGAGGCTCGCACGAGGTGGAGTCCATCTCTGGGCACCATACTTTAAAATAGTAGCAAAATCTCAGAGGCTCATGTGCTTTTGAGTCTATCCCTGGGCCCAATTCCTTTAAATTCCAGTTGCATAATAAAATAGCAGCACATAAAATAGTCCACATTATTCAAATGGCATACACATCAAAGTAGTGCTGTAATACCCTTAATCAACCTGAAAAGGGGGTTAAAGGGTTAAGAGTGCAACTTATGAAAACAGGCACAACTGGGTTTTCACTCTGAGAAAGCAGGCAGGAGGTCCTGTAAACAAGATGGCCTTGCTGCACGTGGTACTTCAGTGGCTTGCCGCTTCCACTGAGCCGTGTGTAACTGGCAGCAGCAACAGAGGGCCAAAACAACGAAGGACTCCTGTCCTGAAAGGGTTAAATCTTCTTTAGGATCCCTTGGTAAATAAAGCAAACATCAAGGGCCTAGCAGGCCAATTCACAGGGGCATGTCATATCCACTTTGCATTTCAGTGGTGCTCCCTGGCTCCATTTGTATATTGGGCCTGTACTGCGATTCAACAGATGGATGTGCCCACAACACCGTATTGGGGGGCAACTGTAACATAAACGGACCCCTAATAGGTATAGGCCCCATAGGCCTAGGGGTAATCAAAGTCGCTGACCTCACCGGAGCAGGCATAACAAACGTGGGCTGCTGCACTGGCCTGGGTACCGCTGCTGCAAGCGGTCCGGTGGGTTCTGGAACGACTGGCTCTGTGCGCCGGTGCACAGCGTAAGAGGGCCTCACCGCAGGTGCCGATACAAAGGAGGGACGGCTGGAAGGTACAGGTACTCTCACCTTAGACCTGGAGACGTCCGAGTCCTTACGTCCTCTTTCTTGTAGGTCAGGTGGAGTCCGGATCCTGGCGGAGGCAGTCTGACGTAGCTCCCGTAGCTTTAACTCCAGCCGCACGATCTGGTCGTCCAGGCTTTCAGAGTCGGGGTCGCTGGTCTCCGCTGTCGCCGTCGGCACTTGGAAGGTGGGTGATTCGTCCTGCGTAGCCGCTGCAGGCTCAGGCGAGGCGTCCGCTTTCCTCCCTCTGCGGATATTCTCCAGGGCAGCTCTGAATCTCTCTGCATCCTGAAGTTCACGTACGGTTTTCTCCCTGCGAGGCAACTCAGGTGAGGGCCATGGGCTAACCCTCTTCTCTACCACTGTCGGCTGCCAGAACACATTTGGGCCAATGAAAGAGCCCCGTTCTTGGAAGGCGTGATGGGCCGGTCCTGGAGAGCATTCAGACTCACGCTCGCAGCCAGGGTTGTCCTCCGGAGAGCGCACAGACTCACGCTCGCAGCCAGAGTAGTCCTCATCAAAGTCCCAGTCCTCCGATTTCTTTTTCGGACGGGACACGGCAGTGGCGTAGGGGCCTCGCAGGCCCTCAGCAGGGGTAAATTCAACCTCCTCTCCCTCGCGGAGGTTGTGTAGACCTTCTGGGAGGTAACTCCGCTTGACGGACCTCCTGTTGACATATAAGTCTCGTCCAGTCAGGTAGTCTTTTATAAAACCGAAGCCTCGGTCCTTGTCAAAGGCCACAACCAACCCCATTCTCCTTTCCAGGCGGGGTTGTGTGTCGGTGTGGCACTCGTGAACGGTCTTTGCCAGTTCTTCGTAGTAAATTTTGGTTTTAGTCGTCTTCTTTATTGCGGCCTCCCGGATCTCTGCCATTAGAGCTGACCACTTGAACGAGGGCTGGAAGAAGTCTCTCCAGGAGCCATAATAGGTCTCCGGTTGCGTCCTCTGTGGCGGGCAGGCGGGTCTCTCCGGTCCCGGAGAGTAGGCCGGTGGAGCGTCCTCTTGCTCAACACCAGTCACATTCATGGTTAATAAATCAGGCGCGGACATATCAGCAGGAAAGTCCTTACTCCTCAACATGCTCGATCCTTCTCTGGAGAGCGACAGGGTGGCGCCAACAAGTTCAGACAGATCCTCCCATTGCACTGGGAGGCCGCCCCCCAGGTACTCCAGTATGGGGGAGGCGGAGTCCATCACAGCAGACATGCAAATGTCCAGACAGGGCGGTGGCGCCAGCATACAGCCTTCCCGCACTTTTTAGCAGAAGGCGCCAATTTTTACCGCCAATTTAAGATGAAGATGACGCAGCAAACAATTTCAAGCAAGCTCAGCGGCCATCTTTGAGCAAAGTAGCTGTCTATTCACTGACAGCAAGCGGTGACTCAAATAAGCAGAAAACAGTCCATACAATGCAATCTTCACACCGCAAATATTACAGTTCACTTTGGCCCAGCAATTTTCAATAAAACAATTGGGGCATGTCACTTTAAGACAATTTTCAGCACACAGTTTTTAAATCCGCTATGGCGCAGGAATATTCGGATCCTGTTCGTGACGCCAATTTATGCAACACGCCAGACCTGCAGGGTATGACGAAGTGAGGTCACAGTTATGGGCAATCGAGGGTACTCACTATATTTGAAGAACTCTGGGCAGGCGCGTGGCAGTGAAGGAGAGGTAGACACAGTTCCTCTGGGGCACGCTCTGTAGATAGGGACCAGGCCTGATGGTAGTTGAGGTGCCCTGGATGTTACAGGTATTTTGTGTGCCTGGGGCAAGGTCCCTGTGGTATTCGTGACGCCAGTGCCTTTGGCCGGTGGCACGCCGGTTGGTGGTTGGAATGATGAAGGTACACAAGTATGCAGTGAACCAAACGGAAACTTTACTGGACAATCCAACTTTGTACAGCAGGGAGTAGTATAGTCTCTGTATTACAGTTCCACAAAAAGGGGCTTATTCACAAGTATGGCAGGCAATAGTCATGCAAGTTACACTGAGGGTAAATTCCACAAGCACTCAGCAGCAGGTTGTACTTTTCCCAGAATCACTGTACACTGTCCTTTATAGAACTCCTGCTCTGGCTTTATATCTCCCAAGGCCCGGATGCCTAAAAGGGTGGCTTATATCCTTGGTTACCTCCTTCCTCAGGTATTATACTGCTTGCTATGGTTCCTAAGTTCCTCTGCCTATCAGGGTCACTTTGCTTACCCTGGGTCGCCTCCTCCTATCAGGTGGATAACTGTTGGTTTCTCCCAGGAGGTTGAATCCTGCAACTGGGGTATCTCTTCAGAGCTAACTTAGGCTCTCTTGTTCTCAGGCAGGCTGGAGCTTCTCAACAGCCTCCTGGACATCACTAGCAGCCAGGGCTATCCAGCTGCATGTCAGGAGCAGGCTTCTTAACCTGTGTCTTCTCAGACTCCTGGCTCTGCACTCCCTCTCCCTGTCTGGGCCTGGACATTTATACTAGGGGCTCCCTATCTCCCTCTAGTGTCTGGGATGTCTAACTACACCCAACTAGGCCTGCTGCTGCATTAGACAGGGGTACATTGCATATAACAACACATTAAAACATACATTGAATACAGAATTAAATATGACATTTCTGTTCCTTGTGAGTAAGAGTAACGTGCACACCAATTGACCCTTGTGTAGTGCCCACCCATACCTAGTGGGACACTACAACCACACCATGAGGGCCCCCCTGAGCAAAGATTAGTAAATGTGGCCGGTGGTGGCCCCAGCCCCCAGGCCACAGTTCAGCAGCAGACAGAGAGAACCCAACCCCTTATGTCTCCTGGGGCCGTCTGTCTCTATAATAATCCCTTATCCCCCACTAATTTATGAATGGTCGGATCTGGGGTTAATTATTAAATCACATTCAGATATCAAATAAAGTCAATATATATATGCGCAGCAGTTGCTTTACCTTACCTCAGTCCTCCCCTCCTGGCGCGGCAGTGGCAGGCCGCAGGTCTGGCTAGCTGACTGTAACTTAAGGTACTACTACTACTATTAGGTCAGGACGGTGACGTGACGTCACGTGAGTGAGTCACTGGTCTGGTCTGGTTCTTGTCTGGTCACGTGAGGCGACTCACCACCGCCACCCAATCCCTTTAGCTCCGGACCGGAGGCGGGGACTTAGTCCCTGCTGCTGGCTACTCAGCCGTGGCGCCACTCACCAGGCTGAGGTGAGTGACACACCCCCTTTTATCACGTGACGGGCGCTGAAGTGCTTCGCTTGTAAGTTCAAGTTGCTCTAGTGAAGAAGACTGCTGCACAGCTGCGCTGCTGCATAGACAGTCAGAGTCAGTGGATGGGAGTCGCGAGGGCCCCCAGGAGCAACTGGGCCCAGGGCAGCTGCCCCTTTTGCCCTACGGCAAAGACGGCCCTGGTTAAAGGGGAGGGTACTGTGGAGGTCTCGGTTAAGGGGGCAGGGAACGGTGGAGGTTACAGTTTAGGGGACGATCCGCTATGGAGGTCAGTGTTTAGGGGAGGGCGCTGTAGAGGTCACTGTTAAGGGGGCAGGGTGTTGTGGAGGTCACATTTTGAGGGAACGGAGCTCTGTTCAGGGGGCGGCTTATTGTGGAAAACACTGTTAACGAGACTGGGTACTGTGGAGGTCACAAATAAAGGGACAGCCGCTGGGGAGGTCACTGTTAAAGAGGTGGGTGCTGTGGAGGTTACTATGAAGGAGGCAGGAGACTGTGGAGGTCACTATTAAAGGAGCGGACACTGTGGAGGTCACTGTTAAGGGAGGAGGGGACTGTGGAGACCACTATTAAAGGGGCAACGGGGTACTGTGAGTTCTCTGTTGAGGCAGCGGGGTACTGTGGCAGTCACTGTTAAAGTCTGTGGAGGTCTCTGTTAAGGGGGTTGGGAATGGTGGAGGTCATAGTTAATGGGGCGTGCCCCTGTGGAGTTCAGTGTCAAGGAGGTGGGGTGCTGTGGAACTCACTGTTAAAGGGGCAGGCTGCTGTGGAGGTCCAATTTTAAGGAGGCGGGGCACTGTGGGGGGTCAGTGTTAAGGGGTGGGGGGATGTAGATGTTACTGTTATAGGGGAAGCTGTCGATATCTTTTAACGACACACACAAACAATAGGTCATCAGTATCTGATTGATAGGCCAATTCTGACTGAGTTGCACATAGGCCATGTAACCTCTGAACGTGATGTCACTGGCCTAGGAAGAGGCCTCCTCAAACAGCTGGCATGGTGCCAGGAATCAGACCCCCATTGATTAGATATCGATTACCTATCCTGAGGATAGGCCATGAGTATTTTGCTCCCGGAAAATCAATTTAACATTTAGCAAATCACATACAGCCTATTCCTAGGTAAAAAAAAATCCATTGGGAAGTGCAGTTCCCAGCTGGTGGGACTGGGTCATAGGTTTGGCGTTTCACTCTATTCTGGGACAATCTTCATAATAATCAGCTGGAGGTTCATGGGTTTGGTGTCTTAATCTGTTCCGGAAACAATCTTCATAATAATCATATGACAAAAATTCCTGAGACTTCCAAGCCCCAACAGCGACAAAAAAAAAGAAAGGGTTAAAGTTCACGTTGTACGTGCTAATAATCTCAGCAGTGCTACATAGTAACAGGCATAATGTCAGGAACATGGACTTTCAGAAAATAACATAAGGCAGAGTCAGCAGAAGTCAACAGAGGAAGTGGAAAGTGCTGGGTCTGCACTCAAAAAAGAGGGATGGGGGGGGGGGGCAGAGGAAGAGGGAGACAGCAGGAAAGCTGAGGAAGACACTACAGCAACTTCCCGAAAGTCCATGTGATGGAAAACAAGGGTGAGTGGAAGTGAAGAGGAGAAAGGATTAAGGAGAAGAGGTAGGCGCGGCAGAGGTGAGCTGAGACTTGTATCAGTGTTTTTGTTTCTTTCGCACCCTCCCTCCCCTTCCCAGTACCTAAGTCCTTCCTCCCTAATCAAGTTCATTCAAGACCTGCGAGGAGGTGACATGGCTCTGGAGACATCTGGGTGCAGCCTTCCTGCAGTGTCACTTTATTGATGAGCTGTGGACAGGCGGTGAGGAGCTGCTGGTTGAGGTAAGACTACAATGCACTCATTATACGTGAAGATACAATTACACTCTACTATTAGCACTCACAGGCAAATGCTGGGAGGAACTTGGCAGAGACTTCTATGTAAGGGGCCATGAGCAGGATGAGATTTTTCTTCAGATCTGAGCCTCCAACATCTTGGAAGAGTTATTACAACAAATAGTGAGACGCGGCAGATGTTATCCGTGATCGTGGCCGAAAGTCCATTGTGGGCCATTCTCATCTGAAAGTACAATGAGATCTGAAGAAATAACCAATTACCTGTACTAGAAAACATGGATACAACATAAGACATGATCTTCTGTCACCTATAGAATCCGTGCACATGTATACACATCCTCAGCATGGCAGCAGTTTACCTATAGAATCCGTGCACATGTATACACATCCTCAGCATGGCAGCAGTTTACCTATAGAATCTGTGCACATATATACACATCCTCAGCATGGCGGCGGTTTACCTATAGAATCTATGCACATATATACACATCCTCAGCATGGCAGCAGTTTACCTATAGAATCCGTGCACATATATACACATCCTCAGCATGGCAGCAGTTTACCTATAGAATCCGTGCACATATATACACATCCTCAGCATGGCAGCAGTTTACTTATAGAATCCGTGCACATATATACACATTCTCTGCATGGCGGCGGTTTACCTATAGAATCCGTGCACATATATACACATCCTCAGCATGGCAGCAGTTTACCTATAGAATCCGTGCACATGTATACACATCTTCATCATGGCAGCAGTTTACCTATAGAATCCGTGCACATGTATACACATCCTCAGCATGGCAGCAGTTTACCTATAGAACCCGTGCACATATATACACATCCTCAGCATGGCAGCAGTTTACCTATAGAATCCGTGCACATATATACACATCTTCATCATGGCAGCAGTTTACCTATAGAATCCGTGCACATATATACACATCCTCAGCATGGCAGCAGTTTACCTATAGAATCTAGTGCACATATATACACATCCTCAGCATGGCAGCAGTTTACCTATAAAATCCGTGCACATATATACACATCCTCAGCATGGCAGCGGTTTACCTATAGAATCCGTGCACATGTATACACATCCTCAGCATGGCAGCGGTTTACCTATAGAATCCGTGCACATATATACACATCCTCAGCATGGCAGCGGTTTACCTATAGAATCTGTGCACATATATACACATCCTCAGCATGGCAGCAGTTTACCTATAGAATCCGTGCACATGTATACACATCCTCAGCATGGCAGCAGTTTACCTATTGAATCTGTGCACATATATACACATCCTCAGCATGGCAACGGTTTACCTATAGAATCCGTGCACATATATACACATCCTCAGCATGGCAGCAGTTTACCTATAGAATCCGTGCACATATGTACACATCCTCAGCATGGCAATGGTTTACCTATAGAACCCGTGCACATATATACACATTCTCTGCATGGCGGCGGTTTACCTATAGAATCCGTGCACATATATACACATTCTCTGCATGGCAGCAGTTTACCTATAGAATCCGTGCACATATATACACATCCTCAGCATGGCAGCAGTTTACCTATAGAATCTAGTGCACATGTATACACATCCTCAGCATGGCAGCAGTTTACCTATAGAATCCGTGCACATGTATACACATCCTCAGCATGGCAGCAGTTTACCTATAGAATCTGTGCACATATATACACATCCTCAGCATGGCAACGGTTTACCTATAGAATCCGTGCACATATATACACATCCTCAGCATGGCAGCAGTTTACCTATAGAATCCGTGCACATATATACACATTCTCTGCATGGCGGCGGTTTACCTATAGAATCCGTGCACATATATACACATCCTCAGCATGGCAGCAGTTTACCTATAGAATCTAGTGCACATATACACATCCTCAGCATGGCAGCAGTTTACCTATAGAATCCGTGCACATATATACACATCCTCAGCATGGCGGCAGTTTACCTATAGAATCCGTGCACATATATACACATCCTCAGCATGGCAGCAGTTTACCTATAGAATCCGTGCACATATATACACATTCTCTGCATGGCGGCGGTTTACCTATAGAATCCGTGCACATATATACACATCCTCAGCATGGCGGCAGTTTACTTATAGAATCCGTGCACATATATACACATTCTCTGCATGGCGGCGGTTTACCTATAGAATCCGTGCACATATATACACATTCTCTGCATGGCGGCGGTTTACCTATAGAATCCGTGCACATATATACACATCCTCAGCATGGCGGCAGTTTACTTATAGAATCCGTGCACATATATACACATTCTCTGCATGGCGGCGGTTTACTTATAGAATCCGTGCACATGTATACATATCCTCAGCATGGCAGCGGTTTACCTATAGAATCCGTGCACATATATACACATCCTCAGCATGGCAGCAGTTTACTTATAGAATCCGTGCACATATATACACATCCTCAGCATGGCAGCAGTTTCATTATAGAATCCGTGCACATATATACACATCCTCAGCATGGCAGCAGTTTACTTATAGAATCCGTGCACATGTATACACATCCTCAGCATGGCAGCAGTTTACTTATAGAATCCGTGCACATGTATACACATCCTCAGCATGGCAGCAGTTTACCTATAGAATCCGTGCACATATATACACATTCTCTGCATGGCAGCATTTTACCTATAGAATCCGTGCACATATATACACATCCTCAGCATGGCAGCAGTTTACCTATAGAATCCGTGCACATATATACACATCCTCAGCATGGCAGCAGTTTACCTATAGAATCCGTGCACATATATACACATCCTCAGCATGGCAGCAGTTTACCTATAGAATCCGTGCACATATATACACATCCTCAGCATGGCAGCAGTTTACCTATAGAATTTAGTGCACCTGTATATGCATTCTCAGTTTGTACACATATTTCACGTATTGAATCCAATGCACGTATATACACATCCTTAGTGTGTACACACATCACATACAGAAGCCAGTATACACACACACATACAGTATATATACTCACTTTGTACACACATCTCATATAGAATCGTATGCGTATATATACACATCTTCAGTATGTAACATGTCACTTATAAAATCCAATAAATATAATTACACCTTCAGTATGTACATACATTGCATAGAATCCAGCACACATATATACTGTATGCATATACATGTCACATATAGAATCCAATGAACACATCTACACAACTATATGATCCAGTGTACATATTTAACATATTCTTAGAATGCACATACTACGCTTATACTGTAGAATTATACAGTATACACACACACACATATCCTCAGTATGTACATACATATAACATTCACATACTGAATATACACATCCTCAGTACATACAATAGTGTCACACTTCACATATCTACAAATTCTCAGTATGTGCACACATTACAGATAGAATCCAACACTCATATCATATAAACACACTTCTAGTATGTACACACTTTCTGTAGAATATGGGGATTCTTGAGGTTTTCCCCCTCTATTGAGTTATTTATTCCTCCTTCAAAATTAGTCATCTGTTCTTGTGAATGGAATTTGCAGAAGCTTTAATGTGACCTTATATACAGGACTCATATATAGGATATGTACGTCACTTGTAATAATGAAGACATAACGCTGGTTTGGTAGAGTTAGTAATCACATCTGCTGTATGGTCGTCGTCATCATCATCAGTGTCTGAATATGTTGATTATCAAGTGAGGGTTACAATATAGACTATGATTTTGCATGTGATTGAGTTAATTGTAATGCATAAGTCAGAATAACCCGAAGTGCTCTATCAGTAGTAATAATTTAGAGAAAATGGACTTGTGTTTATTTATTTTTTTACTTGAAGATGTTTTGTTAGTTATCTGACTTGCTTTCTCAGTTTCTGTTATTGAGAAAGCCAGTCGGATGAGTAGCAAAACACCTTCATCTGACTTATATGGCCTTCTTACACTACCCGCAAATCAGGCAGATTGTATGAATGCTTGTTAGGCCTCATGCACACGACCGTTGTTTCATTCCGTGTCTGTTGTTCCGTTTTTCGTGATTTTCTGAGGACCCATTGACTTTCAATGGGTCAGTTGAAAACTTGGCTAATGCACCATTTGTCGTCCGTGATCCGTGGTTCCAGTCCGTCCAAAAAATATAACCTGTCCTATTTTTTTCACAGAAAACGGTTTGTGGACCCATTCAAGTCAATGGGACCGTGAGAAAATGCGGAGGCACACAAGATTGTCATCCGTGTCCGCGTCCGTTTTTTTCCTATCATTTGCATGGCAAACTTGACTTAGACTTTTTTTTACTTTCCTTCATGTCTGGTGATCTTCCAAAAATAACGGAAGACACACGGAAACAAAAACGGAAACGGATCACGGAACAACGGAACCCCATTTTGCGGAACGGAACACAACGGTCGTGTGCATGAGGCCTTAGCGTTACCAATGATTCTGTATGGGGACGATTGATGGCATTAGTGATCACTCCTCCCCATACGAGATTGCTGCATGTAAATGTAATGATCTCCTTCACTGACGAGCAAGCGATTGTCACAAAGGAACGCTTCCTTCCCGACAATCACCTGCTGCATTGAACAGTGTACCGTGCCCCGCACGGAGGAGAACCTTCACAGACAGATCTGTGCAACTGAAGTACATAATACATATGAGTTGTAAAAGTGGTGTGAACAGATCAATTACAGCCATCATGACGCACAAACATTACATGCACGCTGCTCCGAGACATGTTATCTGTGAACAGCTTAGATTATGTGTATTATTATTTTTTTAGATGCATCATAACAATTTATACATTTGAAGCAACTGAAACTGACACCAGATAAGGCTACTTGCACACTTGCGGTAGCCTTTTCCGGATCCCTGCTACTGCAAGTCCACCGTGCTGGCGGAAGCCATTCACTATAATGGGGGCGGGCTGGATGTCTGGCCACAGCACGGCAAACATGTCAAGAGGCGGCCAGACAAAAACTAAAGCGCGCTGTAGTTTTATTCTGGCCGCCTTTCGTATCGCTGTAATCGTATTGACCCAGAGAATAACATGTCACACATGGTGCGGAAAGGTGGCGATCAAAAGTTTGCTATGAGGCCCAGTCCTTTGTAGTTAAGCCGCTGCCCAAAGTGCTGTATTGGTGGCACCTAATTGAGTTTATTCTTTAAGCGTGTCTTCTCCTCTGAGAATTTGAAAAAATTGTCAGACTACTCCTTTAACTCATTATTGCAATGCATTTTGAGCAGCATATTTGCAGAAGATGCCTAAAGGCCCCTTTACATAGGTCGATGATTGGGGCAATTATCTAAAGAAGCATTCCTTAGAACGCTCCTTCCCGATATTTGCCCTGTCTAAGGCCTCATGCACACGACCGTTGTTTTGGTCCGCATTCGAGCCGCACTTTTTGCAGCTCGGATGCGGACCCATTCACTTCAATGGGGCCACAAAAGATGCGGACAGCACTCCGTGTGCTGTCCGCATCCGTTGCTCCGTTCCGTGGCCCCGCAAAAAAAATATAACATGTCCTATTCTTGTCTGTTTTGCGGACAAGAATAGGCATTTCTAGAATGGGCCGCCCGTTCCGTTCCGCAAATTGCGGAAAGCACACGGACGGCTTTTGTTTTTTGCGGACCGCAAAGAACGGAACGGTCGTGTGCATGAGGCCTAAAGGCGCCACTGATCACCCAATAAACTAGCAAGTGGTTGAAATATATTTACTGGGGCCAAAGCACGTTCACAGCAAAATCAGCCAAGTCAGTGCAAACTGAATGATCGTCCGGTGGAAACACAGCTAGTGCGGATCACTCTAGCTATTGCCTGTCCTCATACAGAAGAGGTGATTGTGGCATGTATGTGCGGCTCTCACCTCCTGTAACGAGCTGCAGTTATTAGGAATAAATGGTTTGTTCCCGATAAATGACTGTTGTGTCAGCCTGTGATAATTGGTACTTTGGCACACTATCTTTTATAATGTGGATACTTTGTATATGGATATTGTACCATTATTTCTACAGTCATGTTTATTATGGTTTATAGGTGCACCTCACTATGGACATAATTACGCTATTGGAGATTGCTGTTTGTGTGTTCACATCTGCATTGGAGACTCTGTTCGGAGCTTCCTTTGCAGATTCTGTCATATTTGACAGAATATGAGTGGCGGTACCCTCTGACAGACATTGGATTGCCAGTATCCAGTCTACCATCCACTGCTTATGGTCAGCACTGAAAGCGGTCGGATCCCTGTCGGATCCCATTGTAGTCTGTCCTCCAGGAGTTCACAATGGAGATGTGAATGTAGCCTAATTTTGACACAAATTTTGACACTGGATCCTTTTCCTGCATCTCACTTATTTTCAGCACAAATAATTCACACGTGATACTGGTAAAATGTGTACGGCAGTGTATGTGGCCATGTGTACAAGTCTATTGTCTGTGTGTATGCCATTGTGCTTGCCTGGGGTTATTAACTCAATTACAGATCATTACATGGCTGGAACAGATACCAGACAATGTAATATCACTGCTATTGATACCAGACATTGAACTAGTGCTCATTATTTACTATTTACTATCAGCCTTTACATTGGATGGGGTCTGGGGTTTCCACCTATTAACCCCTACATACTGGCTGACTTAAAGGAGTTGTCTCACTTCAGCAAATGGCCTTTATCATGTGAAGAAAGATAATACAAGGCACTTACTAATGTATTGTGATTGTCCATATTGCCTCCTTTGCTGGCTGGATTAATTTCTTCATCACATTATACGCTGCTCGTATCTAGGGATTATGACCACCCTGCAATCCAGCAATGGTGGTCATGCTTGCACAATATAGGAAAAAGCGTCAGCCTCTTTGGTGGCCAGGACTGCTGGAGTGCGCCTAGGGGGGCACTTTTTCCTATAGTGTGCAAGCACAACACTCACTGCCGGATTGCAGGGTGGTCGTAACCATGGAAACGATCAGTGTATAATGGGATGGAAAAATAAATAAAACCAGCAAAGGAGACAATATGGACAATCACAATACATTAGTAAGTGCCTTGTAATAACTTTCTCTACATGATAAACGCCATTTGCTGAAGTGAGACAACCCCTTTAATACTGTTAGAGGCACAGAATACTTATCTGGTGGCAATATTGTTTGTAAATTTGGTGCTGCCAAGTCTTCTGTATGGAAGACATGTGCCATGAAGCAGTGAGTGTTGTGCTTGCACACTATGCATTTGTTTTGGTGCTGGAAATACTGTAGGCTCCAGAACGACACAGAACTGTCCACTGTGTAGCTGACGGAGCTGCTTACTGCAGTGCTACTACCACTGCAGTAACCAGCTCCAACCACTATACAATGAGTGGAGCTGTGTAGTCCCAGCGCCAATTTACAGCTCCAGGGGTACTACAGAACAGCTGATTGGCTGGGGTGCAGGGAGTTGGATCCCCGCTGATCTGATAATGATGATTTTTCCTAAGGATAGGCCATTGATAGAAAAATATTGGAGTAGATTTATCAAAACTGGTGTAAAAAAAATTTGCCTTTTTTTCCCCGTAGCAACCAATCAGATTCCACCTTACATCTTCCAAAAGAGCGCTGAAAAATTGAAAGGTGGAATCTGATTGGTTGCTATGGGCATCCAAGCCAGTTTTCCTTTACACACCTTTGATAAATCTCCCCCATTGAGTTTAACTGAATATTACACTCTGAGTTGATGTATTAATGAATACAGTTACTATTATTGTAACGGGACGCCGTGTTCATTGTATGTACACACGAGTACGGGGAAGTCACTTGTGACCTAGAACAGCACAGAGATGATTGTTGCTTTATGAAACACAGATTATAGGATAAGGAAGACTTGAATCAACACGGCAAGATCACTCTACAGCTACACCGTAATCCCAATTTTTACTGGATGACGCCAGAAATAGCAGATATAACAACCTTGGCGAAATACTATCAATTTTACAGCATACCATGCTTTAAATGTGAAGATATGTATGTAAAGGTCCATGTATCTAAACATATAAACATTTACTTAAATCAAGGACAAGTATACATATCGGTTACACCTTTTTATAATAGTTTCTATACACTGCAATGCAGATTCCTAGATATGTCCAGTAGGAATGGTCATATGGCAAAATGTTCTTTAGAATCCAAATTCAGCTATCCCCGTTTACTTCAACATTGACAGAGGGCCGACATAATACTGATACTCATTATCATCAGAACAATTTGATATTACAGCACAGCTACAGGGACTTTCTTGAGTAACTGTACCGCCCAATATCGACTAAACTGTATGTATGGCCGTGTCTGCAAAAAGAATGTTCAACAGATTATTGCTTGTTCAACTGCTGTGCAACCATCAACCAACTTCTATCTAATGTGTATGGCCACCTCTACTACTAGACCCACCAGTAATCATCCTTTAGTTGCCGGTTTTACTTCTAGAACCACGAGTAATCATTTTATGGTCTTGCATCTAGAACCACAATCAATAATCTGTTTACTGACAACATTTCTATCTAATGTGTATGGCCACCTCTACTTCTAGAACCACCAGTAATCATCTTTTGGCATGGTCTTGCTTCTAGAACTACCAGTAATCATTTGTTGATGGCTGGTCTTGCATCTAGAACCACAATCAATAATTTGTTTACTGACAACCTTTCTATCTAATGTGTATGGCCACCTCTACTTCTAGAACCACCAGTAATTATCTTTTTGTTTCCGGTCTTGCTTCTAGAACTACTAGTAATCATTTGTTGATGGTTGGTCTTGCATCTAGAACCACCAGCAATAATCTGTTTACTTACAACCTTGCTATCTAATGTGTATGGCTTCCTCTACTTCTAGAATAGTCAGCAGTCATCTGTTCACAGTCGGTCTTTCTCTAGAACCACCAGCAATTCATCCATTCACTACTATTCTTGCTTCTAAAATGGGATATAGAAAATAACCCGGCCACAAGCAATGCTCACATTTCGTATAGCTGGCCACAGGCATTAGATGTATGTCATCTGAACGACTTTGGCGGGATCCGTCAACCATCTAATGTATATGGGGGCCTCTTGACATCTGCAGTCAAAGGCAGAGTAGGGTCAGGCATGTTGGATTTCAATATGCTGAATCCTTTTGTTCTCGGGAGCAGTGCATGTGACATGGCCTGTAGATGTGCTTGTGAGGTTGACAGTACCTGTAGGAACATTGTTCCTACAGGTCTTCTTTCATGGCTGCATACAGCAGGGACTATATTGCAGGTATTGTGACTATTTAATGGATGCTACATCTCACTGATGACCTATTATCTCGTTCTCACAGGCTATTTACAGTTAGGACAGCTATTTGGGGGGGGTTCAGTGGTAGCAATTGTACCAGAGCCATGATGCTTGAGGTGCCCAAAGACCACATAAGAAGCTCATCATATAGTCATAGGCTTGTTGTTTAATTGAATGTAAATCTGGCAATGGTGATCGAGCATATTAATGTAGGAATGAGGATGGATGACCACTGACCTGTTATCACAAATTAGTAGTAACAGTCTGTGTGACTATCTGTATGATGGGACATGTGACTAAAAATACTATTGCCATGTACATCTGCAAGGGTTAATGTGTTATTTACAGCCTGTGAATACAGACATTGGGGGAAATTATTAAAGGAGTTCAGGGAAAAGGGCTTCACTTGCCCATAGCAACCAATCAGGTTACAGCACTCATTTTTCAGAGGCTCTTTGGAAAATAAAAGAAGCAACCTGATTGGTTGCTATGGAAAATGGCTCCATTTTTTTTCTTGTTTCAAAATTGATAAATCTTCCCCATTATGATTTCTAATTAATGGAGAATAAGAGTTATTAAGTATCAGGGAGTTAGTAACAAAGATGAAAGGTTCACTTTAGGGTTTGTACACATGACACTGGGGCATAATGTTTAATGTGCACATTTGGAGTGTGCTGCCAAATGTATGCCTTCTATGCTATATGCCCATTCATTTTTTGGGACCCATCAGTACTGAAAAGTGTAGTCAACACAAAAAAAAGGTATCCAGCCAGAAACCAGCTAAACCTAGACAGATGTGTGACATACAGCTGGTCATGTAAACTCTTTAGACGTATAACCATGGTGCCATATGAGCAATAAAACAATATAACATATAAAGAAATAACGACAACCAGTTAAATATGGTGCAAAATGGCCGCGGTCCTACATTAAGGGTTACATAAAATATTAATCAGGAAATCATCAATAAATAATAATTTAATAAATAACCAATAAACCATCAGTAATGTCCACAATTGTCCCCTCCAGCAAAGCTAGGTGACTAACCCCCCTCTAATTTCGGACCAAGACTTGTAAATGGGGGAGGGCGGGCAGGGCGACGTCTTCTCTCTTCCAGGTTCGGCGACGGACAAGGCTCCAGACCCGCCGAACACCCCCTAAATACTTGAATTTCCTGCTTCAGGTGGTGGAGCAGCCAATCGAAAAGAGGCAGAAAACAGGTACCCCAGTAACAGGTAGGCAACGATGAACCAATCACAGCTCTTCCTTAAATCACCTCAGATTAGCTGAAAAATAAATGGCAGAAAACAAGCACGAAAAAGGGGGAAAAAAGTGACAGAACTGCTACTCCCAATATGCTCAATGACACCATTTTCTGTGCACCTAGCCTTTCTGTTGCCTGAGGCAAAAACTGAAACGGCGCCCCCCCCCCTCCTTCCCAATGCCAATTTCTTAACCTAACCCCTTCCCTTTAGCCCATGGCCCTTTGGCTGCCCCCCTCTTGCCCCTACCTGGTGCTGCGATCGCCTCACCTGGCCTCATTGGTGGTGCACCCCTGCCTGCATACTTTGAAACTGATTTTGGAGGTGAGAGACTCCCTTTATCCGTACACATTGACCAGACAGTCGTATAGCGGAATCTACATTGTCGTTGCTACTGCTTATGGAACTTTCTACCCAGATGAATACCTATGTTTAGTATAAGATGTACGTTCTAATTCCTATTCATATCATTTATCAGCCTTGGACACATTAATTATATAGTCTGTCCATGTTATGTATTGGAATATGGAATTTTCTGCTTATTGCATGGGGAGTTCCTATGCAATCATTAGGATTGCCAGAAGTTTCAGAGGACACATATCTAGGTTAAATTCTTTATCAGGTTTAATATGTTCTATGGGGGTCTCCCGAATCTCCTTGAAAGATGATGATGGCAGTAAGAAGGGCCAGACATGTCCGATTTTAACATGACAATTTTGTTCTCGGGAAAGTAGCCACTGCCCAAAATGGTTGACAGTGACATACTGCCCCCATTACAAAAATAGATGACCTGGTCTGATGAATCACGTTTTCTTTTACATCATGTGGACAGGTGCATGTGCATTCCTTACCTGGTTTAGAGATGACACTGGGATGCACTAGGGAAGAAAGCAAGCTGGTGTAGGCAACGTTCTGCCGGGAAACCTGGGTCCTGGCACTTATGTGGGTGTTAGTTGACACCTACCAGCTAACCTAAATATTATTGCAGACTTAGTACTTTACTACTGATCAGAAGGAGTCTGACACCCGGGATAGGTCATCAGTAGTAAAGTCTTAGAAACTCCCTTTAAAATATTCAACAGTTTTCAAAAGAGCATCTGGATCTGAATACTTTTGTAATTGTATGTAATAAAAAATGTTGCATAGCCACTGAGTTATTCACATGCTCAATTTCATCCTTCAACTGCCACCTGGGCTGTGATAGCAGGAGAGCTGCAGCAGCCCT
The DNA here is from genome assembly GCF_014858855.1 of Bufo gargarizans. Lineage (NCBI taxonomy): Eukaryota > Metazoa > Chordata > Amphibia > Anura > Bufonidae > Bufo > Bufo gargarizans. Next base: position 51,650,504 of record NC_058082.1, on the reverse strand, counting down.
GAGCTGCAGCAGAAAGGACACACACCCCTGAGCTGCAGCAGAAAGGACAATCCCCTGAGCTGCAGCAGAAAGAGCACGCCCCTGAGCTGCAGCAGAAATGACACACACCCTGAGCTGCAGCAGAAAGGACACACATCCTGAGCTGCAGCAGAAAGAACAATCCCCTGAGCTGCAGCAGAAAGAACACCCCCCGAGCTGCAGCAGAAAGAACAATCCCCTGAGCTGCAGCAGAAAGGACATGCCCCCGAGCTGCAGCAGAATGGACACGCCCCTGAGCTGCAGCAGAAAGAAAACGCCCCCTGAGCTGCAGCAGAAAGGACACTCCCTTTGAACTGTCAGCTTGATATAAATCTAGCAAAGCAAGGAATGGGGAGATCTCTGGATCCATGAGGTATGGGGCTGGGTCTAGCTTTGTTAGGAAGAGACTGTCATGTACTACATGATGTCTGATTCTCATTGTTTACATTAGTCATGGGATAACCCATTTAATGGAATTGGAAATGGTATTCAATAATGGCAGAAGCCTCTTTCAGCAGGATAGTATGCACCGTCATACTAAAAAAAATGTTCCGGAAATATGACCGAGAGTTCAAGGTGTTGACCGGGCCTCCATCTTCCTCAAATCTCCATCCGATCAATGATATGTGGGATGTGCTGTAAAGTCCTAAACACGGAGGCCCCACTTATGTATTAAAGTATTTAACCACTTGGTGTAAGATACCTCAGAGGTCTTGTGAGTCTATGCCTGGTGACATGAGGGGCATGTATGTTCTTTTCTATACCTTATCTTATGAACTTGGTGCCCATGTACCCACATGCGTGTTTTTATTCTCCAGATCACATTTTTTTTTTTAAACCACTACAGATTATGTCAGTTGGTAGAAGTAGGAAATAATAAAGATCCAGAACAAAATTAATTGAATTGAGATTATTGATGATACCTGTGACTTGTGCATTATCTGTGTTTATGGTGTCTTCACTTATGGCTAAGATTGTATATAAGAAACTGCAGCACAGGAACATGATCGGATGCTTTAGTTATTGTTTTCCATTTCCTCTTAGCTCCGGCATTCACTGACAAGATGTCAACGGTAACATTTGCTCCCAGGGCAGAGGTCGTTGAAGTCAATGGGTGAGTGATCAGCTCAGATAATTTTTAAAGAGTTTGTAAGTATTAACATGAATAGAGAGAGTTTCCAAGGTAGAGACATGACTTCATTCTAATTTTTCTTGCTTCTCCATTTATCAGTCTTTTGAGGAACATTTACACAATAAGGTACAAGCTAAAATTTATACGGAGCAAAAACTGCCATCTACTATATCATGATAGGTTTTCATAAGGAGGCAGATAATTCTTGCGACTTTTAGACCATATTCACATGACTGTGTGCATGAAGCCACTGCAGAGCTACATGCAATACATATACTGCTATATGGTGCCTCCCTATGGGGCCATATTGCAGATATGTTCTCCCCTAAAAGCAATGCCCCCTCTGCTCTTTCTATGCTTAGGAGTCACGTGGGTGCTGCCTTTCAGTGATTGACAGCTCACTCTACATGACTAGACACACAGGGAAGGCTGACAGTCACCGATAGAACTGCCTGCAGGACTCCTAAGCATAAAAAGAGCAGAGGTGGAAATTAATGAAATATAAGTTATACTGAATCTTTTCCTATAAAACTATACAGGAATCTGCTCAGCTCCTCCTGCTCTAGAACATGCTGGATACAGATTGGACTGCATTTTCATCATGACATGTTCCCTTTAAGGTGGCTTTGTAGGGAAAATCCCTTTAACAATAGTACAATTTTTAATGTAATCTGTGGGGAAAACCTGAGGGCAAATACCTTGCTATGTTACCGCAGAGAGAATAAAGCATTACAAGGCACCTGATTGTCCATTGACTACATGGATGGGCCTGTAAACTGTGCAGACAGCGTTATCTTAGACAAACAGGAATGACGACCTCACTATAGACTATATATACTGATCCTTGTTGACATTCTTTATTGCTTACTTTGTATTTCACATTTGTCAGAAGTCATGTTTCCGCTGAGCGAGCAAAGTGATTATCAGGGGCAATTAGGAAACGGCAAATAAAAAGCTGGAAAAATATGTTGCAGCTTTGGTCTGGTCTGCTGAAATTATCATATTTCTAACTACAATGAGCAAACATATCCTGTACTCGGGTGTTCCTGATGTAAACGCCCAACAGGCCTATAGAGTTCTATTGGCCAGGTGTATAATAGGTGGTAGTAATAGTGGCAGTTGTAGCCTTGGTGGCAGAGGGAGGGGCAGTGGTAGCGACAGATACCGCTGATACTGTGGGTTCAACGCATGCCAGACCTAGACCAAGCTAGTCTGTCGCTAGTTCTTAGCAAAGATCTCCCTTGGGTTTCATTCTGATGGCCGTATGTGTTTTGCAGTCCGTAAATTGCGGACCGCACATGGCCGTCCTGTCATAGAAAATGCCTATTATTGTCCGCAATTTTTTAACCATATTATTCTCACGGCTGAGGATGGGGAAAATCCTCAGCCGTGCGATGCCTGAAGATGTAATGGCTGCTCGGCCAGGACAACAGTATTAGGGAGCAGGTCACCTCCTAATACATCCCTAATCCGTCCCTAACTCCTAGCTGCATGGGCCGACCTTAAAGGTAGGAGGGCCCATGCTCAGGAACCTCGGAACATCTAAAATCCCATGGATTGCAAGATGAAAAACAGCATGGGTTTACTTCAGGGAGATCATGTCAAACAAATCTTATAGATTTTTTTGACTGGGTGACTAAAATAATAGACTGGTGGAGGTGCAGTAGACATCGCATATCTAGATTTTAGTAAGGCTTTTGACACTGTCCCACATAGAAGACTTATCAATAAACTGCAGTCATTGAGCATGGACTCCCATATTGTTGAGTGGATTAGGCAGTGGCTGAGTGACAGACAACAGAGGGTTGTAGTCAATGGAGAACATTCAAAACAAGGTCATGTTACCAGTGGGATTCCACAGGGATCTGTACTGGGACCAATTTTGTTTAATATCTTCATAAGTGATATTGCAAAAGGCCTCGATGGTAAGGTTTGTCTTTTTGCTGATGACACAAAGATATGTAACAGGGTTGATGTTCCTGGAGGGAAACGCCAAATGGAAAAGGATTTAGGAAAACTAGAAGAATGGTCAGAACTCTGGCAACTGAAATTTAATGTAGATAAGTGCAAGATAATGCACCTGGGGCATAAAAACCCAAGGGCAGAATATAGAATATTTGACACAGTCCTGACCTCAGTATCTGAGGAAAGGGATTTAGGAGTAATTATTTCAGAAGACTTAAAGGTGGGAAGACAATGTAATAAAGCAGCACGAAATGCCAGCAGAATGCTTGGATGTATAGGGAGAGGTATAAGCAGTAGAAAGAGTGAAGTGCTTATGCCGCTGTACAGATCACTGGTGAGACCTCACTTGGAGTATTGTGCGCAGTACTGAAGACCATATCTCCAGAAGGATATAGATACTCTAGAGAGAATTCAGAGAAGAGCTACTAAACTGGTACATGGATTGCAGGATAAAACTTACCAGGAAAGGTTAAAAGACCTTAATATGTATAGCTTGGAAGAAAGAAGAGACCGAGGGGATATGATAGAAACTTTTAAATACATAAAGGGAATCAACTCGGTAAAGGAGGAGAGCATATTTAAAAGAAGAAAAACTACCACAAGAGGACACAGTTTTAAATTAGAGGGGCAAAGGTTTAAAAGTAATATAAGGAAGTATTACTTTACTGAGAGAGTAGTGGATGCATGGAATAGCCTTCCTGCAGAAGTGGTAGCGGCAAATACAGTGAAGGAGTTTAAGCATGCATGGGATAGGCATAAGGCTATCCTTCATATAAGATAGGGCCAGGGACTATTCATAGGATTCAGATATATTGGGCAGACTAGATGGGCCAAATGGTTCTTATCTGCCGACACATTCTATGTTTCTATGTTTCTATGTTTCTATGGATCCCTACTCACCCTCCGACCGGTCCCTGAACTAGGAGTAGGGTAAGACGACCTGTTCCTTCTGGACACGGAGGAACAGGAGTCTCACTGGCCAAGCTGCAAGGAATGGGGGAACAAATACAGGCCTATGGATATGGCAGGTGCTGCACTAGTTCCAGTCACCTGCCACAGCCTTGCTGACTGGATCCGTGTGTAGGCAAGCTGAAGTCCACAACAATACAAATAGAACTCAGCACACACACATCCACACACAGGAACCCAGATCCACAGCTGCACCGAATAATAAGGGAAAACATAAACTGAACATCACACAAACTTAAACTTATGACCACAAGGGTGGCCCCCACTGGCAGATGGAATAACACAGGAGGCTACTCCAGCTAGTCATGGCTGAAGTCCCCCTCAGACTGGAGATAAACACAGAGGCTTTATAGGCCCAAGTAGTCACACCCACACAGACATACCCAGTGTTCACACACACAGAAGGGAATTAACCCTTCCAACACCAGGAAGTGTAGTGAGACCACATAAAGGGAAATACACACAAATACTCACTGCAGCTGTTACCGTTGACAACGACATGTGTGGCAAACGTGTCCTGGGAGCCGGCCAAAGGGCCGAGACACCGCCACCACATGTACATCACCAAACGTTGCCACGGGCAGCCACAGGTGAAGGGAAAATGTCACAGTGCACACCAAACATAACACATACCAAAGACCACCGCACGCATGGACAGCGAGCCGCCCAGCCACCAGCTCCGGCTGCTCTACTGCCCAACAACCACAAGTTGCCAGCGGCAACCACACGTGAGGCAAGATACTGGCCCTCACCTGTGATTGACAAGGAAAAGACCACGGGCAAATGCATGCGGGTCTCAAGGAGTCACGACCATGGCCGTGACAATTATGACCCCCATAACTTTTTTATAGTTATATTTACTGAGCTGAGTGGGGGCTCATTTTTTGCAGAACAATCTGTAGTTTGTATTGATACTGTTTTGGAGTGTGTGTGACTTTTATTTATCACATTTTATAGAATTTTTTGTGTAAGAGAAGCAATGAAAAAATAGCAAATTGGCCATTTTGACCCTTTTTTCCGTTACACCATAAGCTATATTGGAAAAATATTTTTATATTTTAATAGTATGGGTGTTTTCGGTCACGGTGATACCCATGATGTTTATATTTTTTGTTATTTATGTATTTATTTTTTTATTATACGGAAAGGGGGGCGATTCAAACTTTTATATTTTTATTTTTTTTATATATTTTAAAGTTTTTTTTACTTTTTTGTAATGATTTTAAAGCTCGTATTTTAGCATACAAAATCCAATTATTATTATTATTTTTTTAATTCTGAACAATCATGGATTTTTAAAAGCCAGTTATTACTTATGATCGCTCATTTCTTATGTTGGCCTGCCACCTGGTGGCCAAAATAAGAATTGCCGCTTCAATGCCCTCAGCCTCTTCAGCGAGGCTAAGTGTATTGAAATCAATTACCGGCATCCTCACTTGATCACAGCATCTAAAGGCTTTAATTACCGCAATTAGCATTATTGAGAAAGGGTTAAACACAAACATAGGTACCAGCGGGTCTATTGCAGCACATGAAGTGGCATCATCAGATCCTGTGGGAAAATAGAACTGGCTAGCATTCTGAATCAGAACAAGTCTGTCCTACTTCTCCTGATTTTCTTTGTAGCAACCAGGTTGTATCCCCAAGTAGTACAGTTTTCTTGTACTCTGTGCCATTGTGAGACATTCGTATTGGAATGTGTGACCATGAGAAAACTATTCGCAACCATTTTGTGTGCAAGCTGAACTCAGACCTGGCCAAGTGGCTGGTGATGCAGTTGCTGCCATACAACTTAATTGTGGTAAATGTGGCACAGTTCTGCACCTTCACTCAACTTTATTTCTGTTCTATATATTACTACTTTTGTCTGATTTTATAATGCAGTTCTGTGCACATGATGCACCATTACCAGATGTAGTGGGAAAATAAAACTGGCCAGAACAAGTCTGTCCTCCTTCTCCTGGTCTTATTAATGACAGCCAGGCCGCAACACCAAGTAGCAGTGTCCTTGTCATTGTCTTTGTCATTTGTTTTCCTGCTCAGGCTCCTTCTCCTCCACTCTGTCGTCAGTCATCGATAATGGAATGTATTTCCAGAAAACAACTTTACATGCTCAGCAATCCATTTGAGAGCAAGCTGAACTCACCTGGCCAAGTTGCTGCCGGTGAAGTTGCTGCTGTACCACGTGTTAATAGGGTTTTCCAACACCCGGGACCCCTGCCGAACAGCTGTTTGAGAAGGCACAGGGGATAGGTCATCAGTATCAAAATCTCGTAAAACCCCTTTAAGCGTGGCATAGTTCCCTGTCTTCCCCAAAATGTGATTCTTCTATAAGATGTACAGTATTTTTGCTTTATAAGATGTATTTTTTCCACCAAAAACGTGAGAGAAATGGCCGTGTGTCCTAAAAAGCGAATACTAATGAACACTTTCATTATGGAAGTTCTCATTAGTATGCAAGAACCTGGTCTTCTTCCGGGAGCCGTTCTACACTATGTCCTGACTGTGTATAGCATCCGGTCACAGTGCAATGTGGAGCTGGCAGAAGACCAGGGAAAGGTGAGTGCAGGAAGAGCCCACTGGATCTGCAGACTGGCAACGCTGTCTGGAGAAAGAGAGGTAAGTTAATCTGTGCCCTGTCTGATCTGAGGTCTGATTTCTGGAGTCTGATCTGATGGTGTAATAAAGATTGAGAGTCTGATTGGAGGGTCTGATAAAGTTTGGGGGTCTGATACAGATCGGGGATCGGATTGAGGGATCAAATCTGAGGTCTGATAAAGTAGTGGGCTGGTCCCATGATCCCCTGGTTAGTTAGTTGAAGCAAAAGTGGAGAAAGGAAAAAAGGAGGTTATCCAAAAGCTACAAGGGACTGTGCTTTGTCCCTGAAGAAAAGGATAGAGAAGGGGCGCCACCGGGACCGTACGATGAAGGAATTGGAAAAATGAAAATAGTAAGATGGAGAGGCTGCTCTGGTGTAGGACAAAGCTAAACACCACAGAGAAGTCGGAATAGATCAGTAGCGGGTAGGAAACGGGGGGTGGTCACCCACCCCGGGTGTCACACCGGTCACTGTATAAAAGTAGGAAAGTTGAGCGCCAATCTCCCAAACGTCAGAGTATAAGTAAGTGATGGTATTTATTAGTCGCTGAAGTAATCAAATATCACTAGCCACAAGTGCTAGGGACTGGTAAGTAGGGCACAGTGGTGGGTTGGTAAAAAGTACAAAAATATGGTAAAACTTGTAATAATATTAGGTCAATTACCAAATCGTGCAACACTGAAAATAATCAAATATGGATGCATAAAGAAGGAATCAATTCTTCAGAAATGCTAAAAACAAAAAGATAATAATAAAAGTAAAAATCCACTCACTTCACAGGGGGGTCGCCACCAGGATAAACTCAAGACACCTGTGGCAAGTTACCCCCCTAAGCCGGGATCGCGTGTAAGTTGTTAGAGGTGTATGCGCCCTGGGTGTACAGCCTGGTTGGTAAAGCAGCAGACGAGTCCAGAAGTGCGCAATCAATTCTCTTTATTGGTAAAATATATGGCTCAACGCGTTTCAGGGGTCATAATACCCCCTTCATCAGGAGATGAATAGCCTGATGAAGGGGGTATTATGACCCCTGAAACGTGTTGAGCCGTATATTTTAGCAATAAAGAGGATTGATTGCACACTTTTGGACTCGTCTGCTGCTTTACCAACCAGGCTGTACACCCAGGGCGTATACATCGACCTCTAACAACTTACACGCGATCCCGGCTTAGGGGGGGTGACTTGCCACTAGTTAGTTGAAAGCATGCTGCTAAGAAGTATGCCACAACAGAAGCCTTATTCAGGAAAACACCATTTCTGAGAATGCAAAAATGCCAGAAAGCAACTTTACTCACGATAATTCTCTGAGAGAAAGAAGCACTGAATATTTTCAGAAGGGTGAGGACCAAAAAGGACATGCTGGACTGAGACAGTAATATAAATGCACGTTTATGGCAATAGACATTACTGCATATCTGAATTAAGAGTGCATCCCGCAGACTGGGCATTGCAGAGAAATATTGAGAGTGATTGCACACCTTTGGTCAATTTGGGAAGATTTCTAGTATCTATAGAAAGAGACTTAGTGAGGACCATCAGTACAGCTACTTCCGATATTTAGCCTTTGGGAAAAGTCCATCATGTGATATACCTCAGCATTGTGCCTACTGCTTGTATGTGTACTGCAACCACCATCATCTGTTCAGATGGACAAACATTGGCCGGGACGATTCACGTTCGTGCGTTCAATATCAAATGTTCGCGAACCGCGTGTTCACATCGCACTCATTGACTTTTATAGCAGGCGAACCTGGAAAACCTTCAGGTCATATTTGCAGCCACCAAATACAAACTATGAGTGCACAAATAGTCCCACAACATGGACAGTGATATACCAGAGGGGGATCATTGGCAGAAATTCCCACAAAAAAGATGTATTTTAATCAGGGGCCATTTCTATGCATCTTAAAGGGAAACTCTAAAAAATGTGCCCTGCTGGAGCCTAGAAAAACTGTATTTCCTTTCGGTTTGATGTATACAAATGTGCAGCTATCTCCGTAAAAAAATTTTCAAGGTGAAAATCGCATATTTAAATTTCGTATAATGCTTATGTGTAAAAAGGGTGTGGCCTAGTCTAGAAACTGGTTTGAACTACCTGAAGTTTGATGCGATTGGAAAAGATGGTTGGAAGCAAATTTCGTGACAGTGAGGAAGAACTCCTGATCACTGTAAGTAATTTCACATTACACCAGTGTATTTGATTACATTTCACATGCATGTCAGACCAATCGCTTGTTGAAGCTGGTATATCACCCTCAAGCAGTAATTTTGTGGACGCAGGTATATGGAAAACCTCTACCACTATTTAGTGGAAGCTGATATATGGCAGGCCTCAATCAGTTGTTAGTTGAAGCTGGTATATCACCCTCAAGCAGTAATTATGTGGACGCAGGTATATGGAAAACCTCTACCTCTATTTAGTGGAAGCTGATATGTCAGGACTCAATCAGTTGTTAGTTGAAGCTGGTATATCACCCTCAAGCAATAATTTTGTGGACGCAGGTATATGGAAAACCTTTAGCACTACTTTGTGGAAGCTGATAGATCGCAGCCCTCAATCAGTATTTTCTGGAAGCATACAAATGCACTATAATATACTTTCTATGTTAGAAAGTATATTATAAGTATATCACACCCCTCTGTGTATCACACCTATCGATAGCACATTACCAGTCCTTAAAAGGACTTTTGTGGCCCTATTAGCTAGCGTTTTGTGTCTCTAAGTACCTAACAGTCTGTCCCTGCTCCAAAATGCAACCTCTCCCTACACTGGTAAAACACATAATGTAAAATGGCTGCCAGATCAGGTTCCGTTATAGGGTGGGGATATGTCCATGTGCTGAAACGTCTCAATTGGCTGTCCTGTCCCACCTGATGGATGTGTCATGGGTCAAAGTTCGGTGCAATGCAAAAGAATATGGCGGATGCAAATATCGGCATATGTTTGCATGTTCGGCGAATCGCGAATGCGCAAAGTTCACCGCAAAACGACCGCCGGGCGTACCGCAAGGCCATCTCTATCAGTAAAGAAATACTTTATTTCAACCAAACGGGCCAGGTCATTGCTGGTACCATACACTGGGCCTCTCCAGCTGCTCTCCTGCCTTGCACCCTGCTATTTATCAACCCAATATCAAGGGCACCCTAGCCACCAGCAGTCCAGAAAAACGTGTGTAATTATCCTAAAAATGTGAAATCCAATATCCATACAGAAAATGCTGATTTTCCTCTAATGTGAACTTCCAGAAGTTTCTCAACTAGGGAGACGTAAAAGTTTATGAAATAAGTGAAATGAGTCACTACTGCTGACAACACATAGTAAATGACTCACAGGGTGTTTGTGACTGCCAGTAACTCAGTTATCTTCATTATTATTAACTCATGTAATAACAGACCTGCTGCGATGGGCACACTGATTTGCATTTGTTTGGTTTCCTTTAAGTAGAATTGAATACAGGTCAACAGTTTTTCTGGACCAATGTATTTAACCATAGTTACACAACAGTGTACAGATGTAGTAGGGTTTATCATTTAGCAGAAGTTACCCTGATAGGTTACATGACCAATTTAATTCTGTTACATGTTGATATTGTGACCTTTATTGTTCATGTATTAACAGCCATTAAATGCAAGTTGTTCATTACAAGACTCCAGCTTACTTCTTGGTGCAATGGCCTGAAGTCTGAACCAACTTTAGCAAAAATTAGGTCCAACACTTATGAAGTCCACTAAGCATCTTAATACAAATGATTAAAGGGAGTCTGTCACCTACTTTACACAGTATTACCCTGCAGATGATATAAACAGTTACCTTTCTTTCTTGTTTGATAAAAAATACAAAAATTGAAGATATATTCTAATGACTTGCAAGTGCCCAGGGGCATTCCTCACTGATGCAGGTGCCCATGCCCTTTGGAGACTGCAGTTGATCTCTCCTCGAATGTCCACTGTAAGCGAGCCCAGTGTCCTTACGTCACTGACTCTGCTCACTTCACTGCATCAGAACACTGGGTTGGCTTACAGAGAGATATGGGAGAAGAGATCAACTTCAGTCTTTGGAGGGCGTTGGCACTTGCAGGTCATTAGCATATATCTCCAAACTTTGTTTTTTCCCCAACATGAAATACACAGAAAACAGAAAGAAATGTGTGATCTGTTAATTGTTTATATCACCTACAATGATGACAGTTTAATATGTGTAAAGTAGGTGACAGACTCCCTTTAAACAATCTGATTATTCTGTCCTATGCAAGGACCATATTACAAGGTCATAGAGTTTTGAAGAAATGGAGAACCCCACTCTATTTTTTTGTCTGGTGCCAGTCAAGGGCTAAAATTAGCCACCATCTATGTAACGAAAATTGAGGCACACACATACCTTTTGAATGCTATAACTCTGTTATAGACCCTGAAGGTAGATTTGTCTTCCTCCACTGTTCTATATACAATAGGCCACTTTTCCTTGTTGCTTTATATATACCCCTGCCGTATTTATGTCAGGTGATAAAGCAGGTAATGACTAGTGTAGCTAGGGGACCAATAGTACCAGTACTTATGCTAGGAGACTTTAATAAATACTTAGACCCTATGTTAGATAAATTCCAACACAGCCCTCTCTCTGGTGAGATACAGGAGACTTCACTAGCTAAATTGATGAGGGAGCTGGATCTCCATGATCTTTGGAGAGTTAGGCACTAGAATGCTCGGGAATACTCCTGTTTTTCCCCGGCATTTGGCTCCCTTTCCAGGATTGACTTGGTCATTGGATCCTTGGAACTGTTATCTCTTATTTTACACATTCAATACCTACCACGTAGTCGGACCATTCTGTGCTTCGAGTAGAATTGCAATTCACTAGTGGGAATGGAGGTCCTTATATGTGGAAGCTTAATTCGTTTTGGATAGACCTCCTCGATAGAGGGGATCCAATTACAGAAAAGATTAAGGATTTTTTTTCTCATTAATCAGGGCTCGGCATCTGTTGGGACTGTTTGGGACGCCATGAAGGCGTATGTCCGGGGTCTTTACATTAAAAAATTTTAGAGGAAGAAGTCCGCTACTAGATACCCTGCAGAGGGAAGTAAAAGTTTTTGAAGCAGAATATATACGACACCCCTCACCTCAAAGGGAGTTACAGTGGAAGGAGGCACAGGAAAAACGGAAGGATCATTTTACTCAGATTGCAGACCATAAACGCTTCTTTATGTCCCAGAAATATTTCGAAGCGAGGGAGAGTGCAGGTTGTTTATTGGCTAGAATAGTTAGCTCACAATCTGGATCTTCTCAAATAATGACTATCCGAACGACAGGGGGAATCTTGTCGTCGGACGACTCTGTCATTCCTATTATAGGGACTTATATTCATCTAAACTCATGTTGGATAACAATAATATAAGGTCATATCTTGCCAATATTCCGCTGCGGAAATTATCGTCGGAATCTGCACATTATTTAGATGAACCTATAGATTTAGAGGAGCTTAAGATGGCACTTGGGTCTTTCTCCAACGAAAAAGCCCCGGGATTTGACGGATTACCTAGTGAATTCTATAAAAAATACCAGGATGATATCCTGCTAAAACTTCTTGAAGTGTTTAACGATGCTCTCAGAGAGGGAATACTACCGACCTCCATGGTAGAGGCTGTGGTGGTGGTCATACCAAAACCGGGTAAAGATCTGACATTTCCGGAGTCCTATAGGCCCATCTCCCTCCTCCCTGTAGATGTTAAAATCTTAGCAAAAATATTGGCCATCTGCTTAAGCAGAGTTATTAATACTTTAATACATGACTACCAATCAGGATTTATGCCTGATAAAAGTATGGCTATTAGCTTAAGGAGGCTTAAGGATAGTGGGACTATCTGTCTGAAACCATGAAAATTATGGGGTTTGGTCCGGTATTCTTATCCTGGGTGAAACTCTTATATTGATCCCCACTGGCCAGAATTAGAGCTAATGGAAATCTTAGTCCACAATTCTCATTGCATTGCGGGACTAGACAGGGGTGTCTTTTGTCCCCACTCCTATTTGCACTGGCCATTGAACTGCTAGCGTGTACACTGCGTGCATCACCAGACTGGACGGGGTTTCCGTTGGGTTCTCATGAAGAACGAGTCTCCTTATACGCAGATGACCTGCTTCTATATATTGGTAACCTGGAGCGCTCGATCCATCTGGTGATGCAACACATTACTGATTTTGGTCTCCGATCGGGGTTACGTATCAACTGGGATAAATCAGTGATACTTTCACTTGATACGCTCCCACTTCATATGGATTGGTCAAAGGTTCAATTACAAATTGTAGATAAATTTAAATATCTTGGTGTCCTGTTTACATCGAAAGTCACGGATTATGTTAAACTTAATATAGACCCTCTGTTAACTAAATTTCTGGATAAGGTTGCTGCCTGGTCCAAGCTTCCACTTTCAGTAGCAGGGAGATGCAATTTGATTAAGATGATCCTGATGCCCCAACTGCTATATCTCCTACACAATTCACCTGTTTGGGTTCCCCAAAGGTTATTCTATAAAATTCAAGGTATTTTCCGATCACTTATATGGAAGAAAAAACAACCTAGAATAAAGTTGGAAACATTGCAGAGAGGTAAAGAGGAAGGAGGTCTGTCAGTACCAAATCCCTGGGTGTATTATGTAGCTGCTCAATTACAACATTTAAAGGGTTGGGGGCAATGTACGGAGGGAGGGCCCTCAGCACGTATAGTATCCTAGGTGGGAAAACAAGATATACCAATCGGGGTACCTGAAATAGGGAGAATACAAGGTGTAGGGGATTTACCCACGGTATCTCTAATGTGTAAGATCTGGTCTAGATTTAAAGATATTATTGGCCTTACTGGACTCTGTGAAGATGCGCCTTTATGGCGAAACCCGAAATTTTGGAGATAATTAGATTAGAGGGGTTTTCTCCTTGGGAAAAGAAGGGTGTTCTTAGTCTAAACCATATCCAGGAAAATGGTAATATGAAATCCTTTGGACAGCTACAAAGTGAGTTTGCACTCCTGCACTCAGCATTCTATCAATTTTTGCAATTGAGGCACGCATATCAAGCGCAGTTTGCGGGGAGTGCAAATGTTTTAGCTACTCCAACAGCTATTAAGCAAGGGTAATACGAAAGGGCTGATTTCCTTGTTATACAGTCATATTAATGGCACCATTTCTCCTTCAGAGACTCTTCCGGTTAAGGATAAATCAGAGGCTGAAGTAGGTCAAATTACTCAGGAACAATGGAAAGACACGCTCTCCCTAACGCCGTCTGTCACAACTATACTTACTACACAGGGTGTACAAAACCCCTGCTTTTATGTATAGGATAAGTTTGCGGCCTGACTCATGTTGTCCTCGATGTGTAATAGAAAATGCTTCCTTAATACACATGTTTTGGACATGCCCTAAATTGGAAAATTTTTGGAAGGAGATAGTAAAGCTCATTAAGCGAGTAACACAGATAGACATACCATGTAACCCTAAAATGTGTCTCTTAGGCCAATTGGATGTGGATGCCCAAGGTACTGACATATTTATTTGTATACAAAGAATGCTCTTTCAAGCTCATTTATTAATAGCTAGACACTGGATTGCACCAGAACCTCCCATGAGACAGGAATTTGTTAATAGATTAAACGTTATTCTGCGATATGAGAGAGGTATCTACTTGAAGAGGAAACGTCCAAATAAGTTTATAGCTGTGTGGGGGGGTTGGGTGTCCGATTCTGGATTAGTTTCAAGGGTGCTAGCAGAAGAATGTATCCGAGATCAAATGTCTGGATTAGGTAGATTACAGTAATCCTGTTTACACGTTATAGTCCACAATGTATTGTGTTGAATAGCTGAGAGACGGAGATTGACTCCGTGGATGGTCCCATACTAGTATAGTAGTGAAATATAAGATATGCTCTGTTAAATAGGATACAATGCCATGTGATGTTGGGTTGGCCGTCTCACTGCACATTGTAATGTGTTGTAATGATGTACTACACTAAATAATGCACTGCACTTTTTGTTATGGGTTCGGGTTGAGATGGGGGGGTGGGTGGGGGGGAATAAAAATAAAAAATGTTGTCAAGCATGCAATGTAATGAAGACAAAAACAAATGGATATTGTAATATTGATGTACTTTATTGTGTAAACAAATGTTACACTGATTTAAAAAAATAAATTGAGGCACACAGATTGCTAGGTTTTGCATTTCAAAAGACTATATTTATTCACACAGTGGTTTCATGATCCAGTTGCCCAATACTTTACATCCAAAAGCAATACTATAAATCCTTGACCGTACGTTTCGGTCTGAATAGACCTTCTTCAGCGGTCACATATTATCTGTAGTGGTGACTTCCAGCGCCCAGCCACTCGCCGCACATGCTGCTACAGATAATATATGACCGCTGAAGAAGCTCTATTCAGACCGAAACGTACGGTCAAGGATTTATAGTATTGCTTTTGGATGTAAAGTATTGGGCAACTGGATCATGAAACCACTGTGTGAATAAATATAGTCTTTTGAAATGCAAAACCTAGCAATCTGTGTGCCTCAATTTTCGTTACATATTACAATGTCAGGCCTGCCGTCCTCTGCCCTTGTATAGGGCAGAATATTCAAGTGACTAAAAAGAACCTTCATAGCACTGTACAAACTATCAGCACCAACCAACCCTCTTGCCTGTGTATGGCCATGTCTGAAAAAACAAAAACAGCACTCGGTGACCAGCTCTTAATACTATGAATATGACGACGGGTAAGCACTGCTTATTAAAGAGATAATTAAAGGGATATTCCAGCTACAGATATTTATGGCATTTCCTCAGGATAGGATTCTACATACGGACACCTCCAGCTCTCTGCTTCTTTTGTCTGAGGCATATTGGAATATAGCTTTAAGCAAGGTTTAAAAACATTTGGCTAGTGCACCGCCATCTAGGTGTACATGTATGTATGTCCAACTGCCTTTTGTATCTGATGGTGTCTATTCTCGCTTGTATTGAAAAATTTTCAATAAAAATTATTGAAATAAAAAAAAAAATAACATTTGGCTAGAAGAAATATTTCTTGTGACATATCCAAAATAATTTACTCTTGGAGAAACATAATATCAAGTGTTATTATATATTTATTATTATTACTACTACTTTCATCATTATTATTACTATTATTATTAATACTATTTCTGGCCTTTATTTATACCAGGTTTAAAAAAACTGAAGAGAAAGTGCAGATTGATGATGGGAAGAATGAAACAGAGGAGCCAGCAACATGGACCAAGTAGGTGTTGACTGAAAGCTTTGACTACACAGTATACAGTATATATTATATATTCACATGTATTATTATAAGAGGTCCTGTGTAACAGAAGCCTGATAAATGATACGTGTGACAGAGTGGATGAGACACATATCCATTTCAGAGCATCCTAGGTAAAGGTATCAGTACTACCCCGAGTTTATTTATATAGACAGCAGTGTGTGAAGGAGATATGGTGATACATTGGGGGGATGACTGGAGCCGGACGTTGGAGTAACATTCTTCTAACTTATTAAGAGGAGCATGCCTGTTAATAAATTTGGCACATCTACGGGGTGTCCAGAAAGCCAAATCTACACCTTATATGACCCAGCGTGGATGTATAACATAATCGACGCAATTTCTGGCATAACGTATGGTAAATCTTATCAGGCTGTGGAGCCCACGGCCATCCTGATATGCCCCTCTCATTTTTCTTGCCCAAAAAATAATAAGGGAAGCACAATGGGTCAAAAGTCGCAAATGTTTGAACTAAATGTGGACTGCTGAAAAACGTGCATCTTTAGTGTCCAGCAATGGTCCATCAGTTTTTATTAGACCAAGCTGTTTGGTCCAGATGATAGGAAAACAAAATGGACTGGGTCATAGATAGCCATGGGGGAAAAGTGTCTAGCATGATTAATTTCATATTCACAAAATGACAGAAGCCTTGATAAAACGGGAGTGTCCAAAGAATGAATGGTGCAAATATGAAAGAAATTGATTGTATCTCGTAATATGAACCATGTTTGTCTTTTTGCATGGGCTAAGATACCCTCAGGACTGGCTATCAGTACTTGATCAGCAGAGTCCGACATCCCGCTGACCAGCTGTTCTGCAGGAGCTCCAGGATTTGAAGGCAGCGCTGGAACTACACAGCTCCATCTTCCATGATTTGTGCCTTGGATGTGCTGGTTAGTGCAGCACTGCTCTCTTTCACCTCAATGGGAGCAGCGTTGCAGTAACTAGCTTCTTCCACTGCACAATGGGCAGAGCTATGTTGTTCTCGCACTGAAGCTACTGCAAAACAGCTGAGTGGTGGAGGTGCCGCTATCTTTTCTGTCTTTTTCCTACTATTATGGTAAAAAGAAAATTTTTTAAAATATTGGACATTCTGTAAGGCCTTGTTCACATTCACGTCTTCATTTCAGATCAGTGGAAAATCTGTACATGTTTCATTTCTGTCCATGAAGGATCCGCGTTTGGTCCGTGTCTCTGTTGTTTGCTCTCCGTCTGTCATACGTATTCCATGGACGCTGCTAGCCTGTAAATTAATTTCCAGAGCATCTATTAGTATTTGAAAAATGGACCAAACATGGATGCCATCCATTTTTCATGGACCCATAGACTTCAATGAGCGCGTTTGGTCTGAATTATGATGCATGTCTCTGTGATTTCTTTTCACTGACCCACAGTCTGTGAAAAACTACTAGTGTGTGAACACATTAAAACCAATGAGTAAGTGTGTTGTCAGCAGAAAATGCATATGTTCCTGAAAAACAGAAATGTGAACAAGACCTTAGGGTAAAGAAACTGTGATGTCAGAAGTTACTTACATAGAAACATAGAATGTGTCGGCAGATAAGAACCATTTGGCCCATCTAGTCTGCCCAATATATCTGAATCCTATGAATAGCCCCGGCCCTATCTTATATGAAGGATGGCCTTATGCCTATCCCATGCATGCTTAAACTCCTTCACTGTATTTGCAGCTACCACTTCTGCAGGAAGGCTATTCCATGCATCCACTACCCTCTCAGTAAAGTAATACTTCCTTATATTACTTTTAAACCTTTGCCCCTCTAATTTAAAACTGTGTCCTCTTGTGGTAGTTTTTCTTCTTTTAAATATGCTCTCCTCCTTTACCGAGTTGATTCCCTTTATGTATTTAAAAGTTTCTATCATATCCCCTCGGTCTCTTCTTTCTTCCAAGCTATACATATTAAGGTCTTTTAACCTTTCCTGGTAAGTTTTATCCTGCAATCCATGTACTAGTTTAGTAGCTCTTCTCTGAACTCTCTCTAGAGTATCTATATCCTTCTGGAGATATGGCCTCCAGTACTGCGCACAATACTCCAAGTGAGGTCTCACTAGTGATCTGTACAGCGGCATAAGCACTTCACTCTTTCTACTGCTTATACCTCTCCCTATACATCCAAGCATTCTGCTTGCATTTCGTGCTGCTTTATTACATTGTCTTCCCACCTTTAAGTCTTCTGAAATAATTACTCCTAAATCCCTTTCCTCAGATACTGAGGTCAGGACTGTGTCGAATATTCTATATTCTGCCCTTGGGTTTTTACGCCCCAGGTGCATTATCTTGCACTTATCCACATTAAATTTCAGTTGCCAGAGTTCTGACCATTCTTCTAGTTTTCCTAAGTCCTTTTCCATTTGGCGTTTCCCTCCAGGAACATCAACCCTGTTACATATCTTTGTGTCATCAGCAAAAAGACAAACCTTACCATCGAGGCCTTTTGCAATGTCACTTAAGAAGATATTAAACAAAATTGGTCCCAGTACAGATCCCTGTGGAATCCCACTGGTAACATGACCTTGTTTTGAATGTTCTCCATTGACTACAACCCTCTGTTGTCTGTCACTCAGCCACTGCCTAATCCACTCAACAATATGGGAGTCCATGCTCAATGACTGCAGTTTATTGATAAGTCTTCTATGTGGGACAGTGTCAAAAGCCTTACTAAAATCTAGATATGCGATGTCTACTGCACCTCCACCGTCTATTATTTTAGTCACCCAGTCAAAATAATAGTTATATACAAAGTTTTGACTTATATATTTTCTTTGCTGGTCACATAACCCTACATTGATATAATATACTATACATAGAACAGCATTCATCGTAGATGTATATATTTTTTATTTCATTTTACCTTCTCTTGATTTTCAGCAAGCTGAGAAAATTGATTTCTCCCATTGTCATGTCATTTGGATTGAGGTAGGATTTTTTTTTACTTAACTAAAATTTATCTAAAGGGAATAAAAATTATATATACCATTTTTTTACTTCATAAGACGCACCTGATGATAAGACACAACCCAGGTTTTGAGGAGGAAAATAAGAAAAAAATATTTTTCATCAGACCTTCCATCAGATCCTCAGATCAGACCCTCATATCAAATACTCAGATCAGACTCCCAAATCAGGAACTCAGTTCAGACCCCCATCAGACCTGCATGTCAGACCCCCATCAAACCTCCATGCCATACCATCAGACCTTCATGTCAGACCCCCATTAGACCTCAGATCAGACTTCCATGCCAGACCCCCATCAGACCTCAGATCAGACTTCAATGCCAGACCCGTATCAGACTTCCATGTCAGACCCCTATCAGACTTCCATGCCAAACCCCTATCAGACTTCCATGCCAGACCCCTATCAGACTTCCATGCCAGACCCCCATCAGACCTCAGATCAGACTTCAATGCCAGACCCCTATCAGACTTCTAGCCCCTATCAGACTTCTATGCCAGACCCCTATCAGACTTCTATGCCAGACCCCTATCAGACTTCTATGCCAGACCCCTATCAGACTTCTATGCCAGACCCCTATCAGACTTCTATGCCAGACCCCTATCAGACTTCTATGCCAGACCCCTATCAGACTTCTATGTCAGACCCCTATCAGACCTCAGATCAGACTTCCATGCCAGACCTCCATCAGACCTCAGATCAAAGATAAAATAAAGAACTTTATATACCTCTCCTGCTCCGCCACTTTCCGGGTCCGGCGATCGCTCCTCCAGTCACACTCCCTTGTCTTCTCTGAGGGGTCATAGTGCGCGGACAACTTCCTGACGCTGTATGCGGTCAGGACCTGCAGTGCAGCACGGCCTCAGAGAAGAAGACAAGGGAGGATGAGTATCAGCAGAACTTACAGTGATTCACCCGATCCCTGCTCCTAATGCATACTAATGAGCACTTATATAATGGAAGCGCTCACTAGTATTCGCTTTATAAGAAATATGGCCCCACTTTTGGGGCAAAGAAATGCATCTTGTAAAGTGAAAAATATGGTATATATGTATGTAAGAAACCCAACTATAAGTTGATTTGAAGTCCCTCAATGATGCAGGACCCTCACCAAGATCAGCTGGTATCAGGTGTGAAGATGGCGCTTAGCCCCTAAGGAAGTACACAGTGGCGGCAGTTCTTCTTTGTAAGTGTCAAAGGGTATAGGCAAAAAAACAAGAATCCCATGAAGGACCCTAAGGGTATATTCACACATCTCATTAATCTGAAAGGGAGCTTGTAGAAATTCGATCGCTAGCTGCCAAAACAATCCCATTCACCCATTCAAATTAATGGAACTGATGTTCAGTCCATATGTGAATATTCACAAAATCTAGCCATACATATTAGATTAACGTCGACCAAACTATACTATTGTGAGTGTACCGATTATCTAATGTTTAAAGGGGTTGTCTCACTTCAGCAAATGGCTTTTATCATGTACAGAAAGTTAACAGAAATCACTTCCTAATGTATTGTGATTGTCCATATTGTCTCCTTTGCTGGCTGGATTCATTTTCTGTCATATTATACACTGCTCTTTTCTAGGAGTTATAACCTCCCTGCAGTCCATCAGCAGGTGGCCTTGCTTGCACATTATAGGAAAAATGTCCTATTCTGGTCTTCAAAATGTGGTTCACGGACCCATTAAAGTCAATGGATCTGCAACAAAATGCGGATGGCACATGGACATTATCCGTATTTTGCAGATCCACAGTTTGCAGACCCAAAAATAGATACTGTCGTGTACATGAGGCCTAAATTAATATCCTTGAGAAGACCAAAAAATAACATCTTAAAAAATGAAATAATTGTGGGAAAAATAGCAATATGGCATGAAGACATTTTTCTTTTACAGCAAATGTACATTTGATTAATTAAAAGGCACCAAAAATATGCAAAAGAAATTGTGTCTCTATAATCATAATGATCTGTATAATAAATTTATACTATTGGCCAATGGCTTAAAAATGGCTTACGGTAAAAGACGAAAAGTAAGGTGCAAATAGTTTTTTTTATTTCTGCAGTTTCTCCATATTATACAATTCTAAAACAACATATTTGTAACCCAAAATGATGCTGAGAGTGAAACAAGGACTCACGCAGAGTTATGTACATAAAATAAGATGTGTTTGCTGGAGGTGTAATACCCATTTAAGCTGAACTGTAAATGAACATGTTTGGTGATAAGAGGTTTATATGTCAGGGTACGTTTACATGTGATGGACATAAAATCAGTGCGGATTTTGATGCCATTTAAAAAAGATTTCACTCTATGCATCAGTGTGAAAACCATGGTGAAAATCCATAGAAAGAATTCAATTTAAGCGCTGATTTTGTTCCACATCATGTGAGAATCTGATCTGCTTTGCGGCTACTGTAATCTGCTGAGGATTTTCCACCCGCATATCGGGACCGAAAATCCAAAGCATATCTGCTATGGGTGAACATACCCTAAAAGGGTTGTCTTATCTCAGGCATTGGTGGCATATCACTAGGATGTAAGGTGGATGTGGGTCCCATCTTTTAAACCTGCACCTTTTTCTAGAACGGGTCCCCACAAAGTGAACAAGGGCAGGCTGCGCAAACATGGCCATCTTCCATTCTCTTCTATGCAAGTGCTGGCTTGGCTTTTTCTGGAACTCTCATAGTGGTGAATGGAAAAGAGGGCGTGCATACGCAGTGCATTCTCCATTCACTTCTACTGTATTCTTACTATTTTCGGAACACACACATGTGAGTTGCGCACTGACCCGCACCTATCTGACATTGGTGGCATATCATAGCAATACCACCAATGTCTCAGGTGACACAACCCATGTATTGTAACTGCATGAACCGCTAGCAATTTTATTGCACTTTTCCTTCTACTTTTTTTGCTGCTGCCTGATTTTTGCTGAGTTATAAACGCTAAGTTACACATTTAACGTAAATCATATTATGACGTCTGCAAAAGCAGTTCAATGCGGGCAAATACCAAGAAGGAGTCTGTCCTTATTCCATGTTCAGCTGGAACCGCACTAGACAACATTTTGCCAGTGAGGTAAACATTTAAGTTTACAATACAGATGAAATGTAGACTTAGGTGGAGCAGGACTTTCCGTGACAACACTGGAGGACAAGATTTAAAGGGACACTGAACTTGCCAGTATTGATGTTTATAATGTGTTGACTTGTGGTGAATCAGGTTACCCTCGATGACTAATTCAGTTTAGTACCAAATCCTCCAGGTTTGATCTTGCTGATTTGAACAGACCACAGGTTAGTTTAAGCCACTTTGTATGCCAGACCTCTTCTAGCTAGGAAAGCCTTCCATGCCACCAACTTTTGTGAGACTTCTCCTGGCCACATACAGTACATTAGATAATTGTTGACATTCAGATTTAGTATCATGTGCCATGGTACTACGGTCTTTATATGTGCCAGAGAGACCTATGGCTCTCACATCAAAGCTTGAGGGTAACTGCTACCCCTCCACCTCCTGTTGGCATCCATTCTAACAGGATCTACCAGCAATCTAATGCGTATAAGGCCAACATGACTTTCCTTCACATCTACAGTGGAAGCAAATGTGGTTCAGTGGCATGTCTGATCTTTTGTTTCTCAGGAGATAAGTGGCACCAGAGATGTCTTCTTGCCACTTATGACACTATTTGTATGACAGTAAGCACCTACGTTTGAGTGATCCAAGCATTCAAATTTAGGAGACAGGTGGATCAGCTGAACAACAGTTTTACAAGATAATACAGTATCTACAGTGTATAGCCACCATACATTAAAGATGCCTATGTATGAAGAGCATGTGTAAGGAGTCAAGTAGAATAGCTGCCAGCCGTTTTACCAACAGCAATGGAAAATGCATGGGCATAATCATGTGCAATTTCACTTTTTTAATGGGGCATCAGATAGAAGAACAAGGCTGTACCATACACCACTGTGGCTGTTCTCCCCCTGAGTACTCTAGGACAAAATCTATTTTTGAAAGAAAGAATAGCTCCGCAGACTGCACTATTCTCGCCCCCAAAACACCAAAATCAACAAAAGCCTCAACAATACAGGTCATGATAGAACCATTCACAAAAGGTATTGACTGGATTTGAGGACACCACCACCACTTATATGTTATATGGTATGAGCTCTAATGTGTTATTTTTTTTATTTTTTTTCATTTCAGGGTATTAGGGGTTGTCCTTATCATTGTGGATTTTGTGTTTGTAATTGTGGATCTCTCTGTTACAAACAAAAGCAAAGAGACAGCAACTATCATATCTAGCATTTCCTTATCCATTTCACTCTTCTTCCTGTTGGATGTTCTGCTGCACATTTTTGTGGAAGGGTACGTGACAAATGCCTGCAATACCGTTATGTGTTAAACTTGAATGTGTCTATAATAATAAACTGGGTGGTTTTCTTAAATAGTCAACCCAGTTTTTTTTATATGAACATAGGCTGGTTGAGGTGCTGCATGTTGCCAATCTATATGTAGTGCATTAAGTCTACTGTGTTATGCACCACTTGTGAAGGGGGTAGGGGAATAGAGGTCCACCTTGCTCAGGGGCCCACTGGGGGATTTACTTGTACCCCTGTGGGCCAGTGTGAACCTGCTTGTTATAACTTTCTTAGGCTACTTTCACACAGACGGCAGCAGGGTTCGGCAGGCTGTTCTGGCAGGGGAACAGCATGCCGGATCCGTGCTAATGCTAGCCCACCGTGCCGCCGGAAGTCCACTCCGGTCCCATGCTGTAGTTTTTGTCTGGCCACCTCTCGGTATGTTTGCCGTGCTGCGGCCGGACGTCCGGCCCACCCCCATTATAGTGAATGGGGCCTGAGCGGACTTCTGGTGGCACAGTGGGCTAGCATTAGCACGGTCCGGCAGGCTGTTCCCCAACCGGAACAGCCTGCCGGACCCTACTGCCGCCAGTGTGAAAGTAGCCTTACTTGTGATAATAATTATAGCTGCTTATGAACATTCCAGCATTATTGCTCTGCACAGAATTGCACCTGTCATGGCAGTAGTTTGCACCTCGGAGCTCATCTTCCTGTGGATATGAATTTTTATAATTTGCTGTGTGAAAATAATGCAGTGCTCATATTGCTCCAATGTTCTCCTTCCTATGAACCTGAGCATACATCACCTGTATAGCAAAAACAAAAAACACGTTTGGCAGTTTTATTTCATTATTTTGATTTAACATCATATGAACCAGAGAAACCACCAAAGTAACATTTAACTGAAAGTGAGACCTGAGAACTACACCATCCCCAAAAACTTATATATGTCTCAATGAATCATGCAATCTAGTTCTCTTTCTAGAAGAACACAAGGACCAGAATGCTTCAAGAGAAACTTGTCTTACTTTGCTGACTTTCCTTGTGGGGTTCTCTTTGGGGTACTCTTTTTCATTAGGGAGACCAAAAAATATTCATGTATGCAGTATTGCAGGGATGGCCAACCTGAGGCTCTCCAGCTATTGCAAAACTACAACTCCCTTCATGCCCGGACAGTCTACAGCTATAAGCCTACAGCAGGGCATGGTGGGAGTTGTAGTTTTACAATAGCTGGAGAGCCGCAGGTTGGCCATGCCTGCAGTATTGTATTCCTAGCAACACTACTCTTGGTTTCTAGAAAGACTATATTACAAATCATACGTCTTATTTCTTCTGGCATTAGATGGGATATCCCTCTTTTCTTTTTTTCTTTTTGTCAGTCAAGCTAATTTGCATACCTTTGGTTTTCTGGGAAAGATATTCAAATTATGTTTGAATGAATGAATTTCTATACAGACACATGGATGTTAATATGTAGTATTTATCATGACGACCAGGAATTTCTCTTTAAATGGTAAAAAGACAAAATTCAAGGGAAGGCAGTGACACTTTTCCATCAGTGCAGTGTTAAAAGATCTCTGTGAATTATTTAGATGATGACCTGCCGTGACTTTTTCCATTTCCTCGTATTTCCTCATTATGCTCAGCACACTGTGATAATGTATCCGACTGTCACACATTGTCCTCTGCTCCTCACTCTCCAGATCTTAATTGATATGAACATGTCATGTGCTGCTCTGATTTACTTTATTCATCTTTTTGTTGGTCCCAATGTTTTTCTCACAGAATTCAGAAGTACTTTAGGTCTAAGCTGAACATCTTTGATGCTGCCATTGTTGTGGTCACTCTCATAATTACGCTGATATATGCCTTCACGGATTTCAGTGGAGCTACCAATATTCCAAGGTATAAATTCATTTTCCAAGGGATAGTTTAATCTTAAAGGGGGTTTCCAGGCTCCTGATATAAATTACCTATTCTCAGGATAGGCAAAGGATAAGAAATGGGTGGAGACAGCATGTCCTTAATTGAAGATTTATTCCAGATGCAATGTTTCGGCTTAGAGCCTTTTTCAAGCATGCTTGAAAAAGGTTGTTAGCCGAAACGTTGCATCTGGAATAAATCTTCACTTGAGGATGCGCTGTCTCCACTCATTATTTCCTCTCCTTTGTGGATCATCTAATCAATGTGGGCTAGCTTACCACTCCCCTGGAGACGTGCACCCATCATCCACCAAACTAGGCGTGCTGTCCTCCCTTCTCTTTTTAGTATTCTCAGGATAGGTCATTAATATGCGATTGGTAAGGGTCCAACATCCCTCACCGATCTGCTGTTCCCTGCAAGCTCTTGTGATGGAATTAGCACTGTGTATGGTATAGGATGCACAGCTCTAGATAGAAGAGCTATTGTGCCAAAACAAATTTGTTGGCCTCCAGTTCATGAATTGTTAGTTAGGTTCGGCAATCCCTATCCATATGCCGCAGCTTAGGACCCCTACCACCACCATAAGCCATAGTGGACAGCTGATAACAAAAAGCCACTCTTGCTTTCTTCATAGGTAGAAAGAGGCCTAGGGAACAATTCATGAATCATGCAGCTAAAGGTGGGTTTACACCGCATGATGTTACAGCCAACAGCCGAGGACAAGGGAGGGGTATTGCTGTTTAGACAGCGCGATCTGCTGCCCAGAAACTATGACTGATGTGCCTGCATGAACCACAGGATCACCCGATGAACTAGCGTTTTGCTCGTTTATTGGGTGATCGAAGGCACATTTAGATGGACAGATTGTCGGGAACGAGCATTCACAGGAACGGTTCTTTCCGATAATCTGCCCCAAAATCGGGCAGTCTAAATCCACCTTTACTTTGGTGGGCTTACATGTCATGTTATCAAGTATGGTGGGCTTCTTGGCAAAGTAATCAACCCAATGAGCTGTTTGTCTATTTGGTTTCTGTTCTTCCACATGGGGATTAGTGATGAGCGGCAGGGGCAATATTCGAATTTGCAATATTTCACGAATATTCGTAATAAATTAGAGAATTTGCGATTATTTTCTTGATTGCGAAAATTGGCAATGTATTATTTGCATAATGCATGCGCAATACAAGCATGGGTCACTTTTGCTACATTTTCCAAGCTGCTAGAAGTTTCCTGAGACTGGAGAACATGGTTGGCATGGCAGAACATTACAATAGCTTTATATGCAGATAGAGTGCTCCAATATATTCGCGATTGCGTTAATCGGCAATTAATGATGCGCATATTTTGGCGCAATACGTGCAACTTCACATTTTAGCAGGTCTGACTATATATTACGCATTGGTGCAAGTATTGTTGTGAACTTGTGACATCACAGCACTATGTCTGTAACATGTATGTATGGACAGCAGAACCTATCACACTGCACTATACAGCTACACTATATCAGGATATAACCTACACTGACTATCTCCCACTAACTATCTGTAATATATATATATATATATATATATATATATATATATATATATAAAAGCTATCTAACTATCTAATGTAATGACACAGCAAAGCACAGAGCACAGCAATGTCACTGCTGTCTCTCTCATAACTGCATAAACTGGCTGCTGGGGAGGTTCTTATATAGTACGGGGTAGGCAGCTTTCCTATTGGTTGCTAGGGATGTTGCTAATCTCAGACAAAGACATTGCAGCCTTCTCATTGGCCCACAAGCAGGAAGGAAGCTTACTGATGAAAAAAAAAATCTAGAATATTCGAGATTACGAATATATAGCACTATATTGGCGATATTCACGATTAAAATTCGCAATTCGAATATTCGCGATCAACACTAATGGTGATATCTTATGATTGAAGCTTAGGAAAATGTGTCACCAAAAATGTTATCTGCCAGTTAAAACCAGATAGCAACACATATCCTTTTTTCCTAATCTGATTTTTTGATTACAGATTTTTTTTCTGTTTTATGAACATGATTATGGGGGCGGCCATCTTGCCTGAACTGTTCTTAACAGCATTTACACAGCATTAAAAAATCCAAGTCATTGGATGTCTTGATTGTTCTTTCACAGTTAAATTCCACATGAAAAATGTTGATTATGGTTGAAGTAATCAATGTTCCTCAACTTTAATGTTTGGGCAGCTTTGTTTTCTATTATCGAGAAATTAGGCCTTTGTTCTTTCAATGGAGAAAGAAGGATGACTGTTGATTTGCTGCTGCTTAGGGTGGTAATATCTAGAGTTATAGTCATACCATACAATATGCATACAAATATAGATCTTTTAACTATTCGGATATATTTTGTTCTTCCAGAATGGTTAACTTCTTCCGAGCCTTGAGAATAATTATCTTGATCAGAATATTCCGTCTGGCTTCTCAGAAAAAACAGCTTGAGAAGGTCACTCGTAGAATGGTGAGTTTGGGGGTCACTAAAACTTTAACTTGGTATCTGTTACTCACCTGTTCTGGGATCAAATGAATTACTCATATAAAAGTTACACCGACTAATAAAACAGCTAATGAAACCCATCACTTTTGCAGCATTGATAACATCTGCTGTATAAGGAGCCTTCACTTGTTGCTTTGTCTGTGATGCCAGTTGTGCAACTCTATAAGTTGTCAGTTTGGGTGAGGCCAAGAGCATGTCACCATTTATTTTTCCTTTCCTCTGATCCGTCAGAAGAACAGAAAAATGGATCCTGTATTTAAAGCATCTGTTATGCACATTTGGCATCCGTTTTTGCCATTTCAGCCTGAGATCTGTTAGTTTAAATGCAAAAATAGTCCTGCAGGTCTTTTTTTTCTGTCTAAAATAATGGCCACAGCGGATTCACTTTAATGGGTCCGCGATCCGGCCGTTCCGCAAAAAGATAGGACATGTTCTATCTTTTTGTCGGAACGTAAGTACGGGAGAACCCCACGGAAGCACCCTGTAGTGCTCCCATAGGGTTCTGTTCCGCACCATTCCGCATCTCCGGATTTGCGAACCCATTGAAGTAAATGGGTCTGCATCCGTGATGCGGAATGCACACGGAACGGCACACCGCAATACGGCAACGGGGCCCACACGTTCGTGTGCAGGAGGTCTAAAACTGATGACAAATGTGTATAACGGATGCTTTAAATACAGGATCCTTTTTTTCTTGATTTTTCTGTTCTTCTGACGGATCAGAAGAGCAGAAAATTAAACGGTAATATGAACCTGACCTAATTTGTCAACAGGACTTTGTTTTCCGTCCTGCGTAACGGAAACCAGACGGATCCGTTATGCTTGTCCATAGACTTCTATTATGATGGATCAAAATGGAATGCCTCTTAAAGGCTTCCGTTTTACATTCCGTCTACAAATTCCATTGTATTCTGCTATAAACAGAACCTATAGCAGAATACCCTAAGACAAGTGGCAACCAATCCTAACTAGTGCTGGATCGTTTGTGACAAAAATGTAAATGACAAAAATGTAAATGTGATTAACAGAAAATTCAACCTTGATTTTGATTATAGAGTGGTGGCTTGGGGCGTGACTTACCACGGGGTGTTATACGGCACCAATAGATTGACCATATTTTGAGTTCTGTGAACACTTTTTGAGAGGTGAGATCACAAAAAAAGCTGTTTTGGCATACATTTTTTTTTTTTTTTTATGGCGTTCACTTGATGGGATAGATCATATGATATTTTTGTAGAGCCAGTCATTATGGACATGGCGATACTAAATATGTTAATTTTTTTTAATAGTTTTACTCAATAAGAGCATTTTTCGAAAAAAAGTCATGTTTTTGTGTTGCCATTTTCTTAGAGCCATATTTTTTTTTTAACATTTTTCTGGCTATGGTCTTGTGTGAAGGCTTGTTTTTTGCAGGATGAGGTACCATTTTTTTGTACATATGACTTTTTGATCGATTGATATTATGGGGCACATTTATTAAGATTGGCGTTTTAGATGCCAGTCTTAATAAAGGCCCTGCACTAGTGGTGCATCCGCCAAAGTTATGAAGAAGCGCTAGCCACTCCATGACTTTGGCGCATGCAGCACCAGTTCTAAATGACAGCTTCCGAGCGGTCTTACATTGAGACCATTTTCTACACCTAAAACAGGCATAGAAAATGATAAATGAGAAGGGCCTTGTGGCCCACCCCCTTCCATGCCCATGTCATGCCCACAATTTTAGACCTGGCGTTAGCGGGGTAAATTCGCTCTAACCGTTGTTCCGCCATCTGTGCCTGAACTATGCCTTATTTAGACGTATTTCAGATTAATAAATGACCCCCTATGTTTTTTGGGAGGTAAGGTGACTAAACATTTTATAGAGCTGGCTGTTACAGACGCGATGATACCAAATATGTCTATTTTTATAAAATACTGTTATGTTTATTTGTTTATTTTTTATTTTACACTTTGTGCCCCCATAAGGTCATACAAGACCTCTGACAGACACTTAACTTCACTTTCTTTTTTTTTACTAATGATTTCTCCTGTAACTAGGGCTGACAAAGTAGCCCCAGTTACAGGGGGAACACAGCCCCCAGAGAAGCTGTACTAGCCTCAGTGCAGGGCTGATCGAGGTCTCGGCGGGACAGGAATTACAAGCGGTCATTCAGCACTGTGTATACAGCGATCTAGAAGGTAGGGATACAGGGGAACGGTCCCTTCCCTATTTATGGGGTGACCTTCTGTCGCTGACAGCGGACCCCCGCTCAACAGCTGCACGATTAGTGTGCAGCTGCAATCTCTGAATGAACTTTTACAGAACGTCCAATCAGAGATAGACTATATATGTCACAAAACCCAACTGAATAAACTGACATAGGCAAAGTGCCGTCGGTTAATCAGGCTGATTGTTGGTTTCTTTCTTTTTTTTTTTCGTTTATAGGCCCAGCCCTACTATTAATCAAATCAATAATTATTTCCTAATGATGTGCAACTCGTTTTTGCTGGAGGCCTTGCATGCAAATAAACGTTAGCGTTAGATGTTATCTGAAGGACCAAATACTGTATTTCAAATGTTCTGTGTTGGACTACACCTTATTCTTTCTTTATGAGTGGTTGTGGTTTGTCTATGCTGATGGGATATTCAAATCTACCTCTCTGGCCGAGATGTCACTTCGCTGGTATCCAGAAACCAAGCATGTCTGTCAACTACAGTATATCTTTATTCTTGTCCTGCTTGTTAAAACTCAACATGGAGAAAACAGAATTCATCATCTTTCCCCCATGTCACTCAGCCCCCCTACCAGACCTACCCATTACAATTATCAGCACAACGCTTTCTCTAGTCTCACATGTTCGATACACTAGGATAACAATTGATTCTGCCCTGTCCTTCAAATCACACATACAAACCCTTACCGCCTTCTGCTCCCTTCAGCTCAAGAACATCTCTCATATTTGGTCAACTAAAATGCTAGTGCATGCCCTTGTCATCTCCCACATGGACTACTGCAAACATCCTCCTCTGTGGCTTCCCATCTAGCACTCTCATACCCCTCCAATCTAGTCTAAACTCTGCTGCCAGGTTAATCCATCTCTTCCCTCATTTCTCCTCTACCTCTTCCCTCTGTCAGTCTCTTCACTGGCTCCCCATTGTCCAGAGAATTCAGTTCAAAATACTAACGACAACATATAAGGTCGTCCACAATCTATTCCCTCCTTATACCTCTGACCTACTGTCCTGAGACATTCCCACACATAATCTCAGGTCCTCACAACACCTCCTCTGTTTTCCTGTTTCCCTGTTTTCATCTTGTCTATTTCTCACACAGTCATCTACAGGATTTCTCACGTGCCTTTCCCATAATATGGAACTGATTACCCCAACAGATCAGACTCTCCACATCATCCAAACCTTCAAAAGCAACCTGAAAACCTTCTTCTTCAGGAAAGCCTACCACCTACAATGAGCATGCTGCCTCCACACCGCCAGATGAGCAGCCTTTACCCTCACCTACTATGTCTTTCCCTTGTAGATTGTGACCTCGCCAGCAGGGTCCTCACCCCCTCTGAACCAGTTTTTTTTAATACGTTCATGCTCATGGAACCTATGTTGTTTTATATTACGGATATATATGTATATCCCCTCTTAGATGTACAGCACCATGGAATTAATGCCACTTTTGAATAAATAATAATATTCAAGTGATAAAATTTAAATGATAATGTCCTCAAGACCAATGTCATTGGACATCAATAATGATGCTCTGAAAAGTGTGAACTTGTTGGAAAATGAGCCTGAGAGACTCCTGTCAATAGTGGCAGATGCCCAGCTGGAGATGCATCCTGCTGACCTGCACTAATATCATCCAGGTCAGGGATGGGCAGGAGGAGAATTTATGCATTTTACAAGTATCATTTGTTATTTTGAAGGTTTCTGAAAACAAAAGAAGATATCAGAAGGATGGATTTGACCTGGACCTCACTTATGTCACTGGTGGGTATCACAAGATATAGACCAGGCAGTATTATGAATATCTATAATAGGTAT
This sequence comes from Bufo gargarizans, assembly GCF_014858855.1. Taxonomy (NCBI): domain Eukaryota; kingdom Metazoa; phylum Chordata; class Amphibia; order Anura; family Bufonidae; genus Bufo; species Bufo gargarizans. The sequence goes on along the minus strand of NC_058082.1, from coordinate 51,618,679 downwards.
AAAAACACATTAATTCAACCTGCTTATGAATAGCACCATACTCCTTGATAAGTCAGTGTTTGTCCATCTAGAAATAATCATTATGGTAATTGGTCAATAATTATACTTCACAGAAACCCGAAAAATATATTGTCCTCTAAAATCTAGGGCTTAAAAGGAAAGTATCACCTATTATTAATTTTATGACATAAACCAGATACTGATAAACATTGAGGCTGCCATGTTTTAGCAACATTCAAAGATAGGATTTAGAGCAATTACTTGCCGTAGGAACCTCTAGTCTGGAGATGACTCATTGACTTTTATAGAAGAGTGTTGTGAGCATGTTCTGTGACCTGTGCGGAGGTCATTGTGCAGGGAGGAAGTGAACTGTCACCATTACCTAATATTAGTACCACATCCTGTGGTAACTACTTGCAGCTTTATAAGAAACCGATTACCTTTCATTACCTGCTGTGTTGATAATGAGAAGACTTCAAACTATAAAACAGCAAGTGTCAGCCCATTATGAAGCTCATTGGATGATAAGTTAATGATCGGTATATCATAAACAAAATAAACAAAAGTTCTTAAAAGTATGCTTAATATAAAAATTTGATTTCAGTAAAAAATAATTTTCTTATGACATTCCCTTGTGGATTTCAATATCAGATCAGTGGGGGGTCTGACACCCTGCTCCCCCACCAATCAGCTGTTTGAAGACGTCACTGTACTTCTTGACTGCTTAGGCCTCTTTTTAGGCAATATGATGTCATGCTTATTGGTGCAGCTTAGTCCCATTCAATTGAATAGGGCTGTCCTGCGATAACAAGGACAACCTCTGTCAAATGGGCAGCTCTTGGTAAGCTGCAAGGAGGCTGTGGCACAGACTGGAGCTCCGGTGAGCGCCGCAGCTTCCTTAAACAGCTGGTCGGCAGAGGTACCTAAAGTCGGACCTTGACTGATTGTACCTTTTATTATGATAGAAATTAACATCTTATCTGACCACCATCCATTATGAACCAGTGAAACTGGACAAAGATGCTTTGGAAAGAAAATTTCAATATCCAGTACATTAAGGGGAACATTTATGAAGACATGAAATTTAGATGCCAGTCTTCGTCCCTCCAGTGCCAGCCTCAACATAACTTAGGCGGACTTTACACTGGTCTAAATCTATGCCAGCATTTTTGCAGGTGTAGATTCAGACCAGCTTCTACGCCTAAATAAAACAGGTGTAGAAAATGATAAATGAGACAGGCCTGCCGACCTTTCCCCTTCCCCGCCTACTCCAGGCTCCCTTTTTTTAGATCTGGTGTAAGCGGCGGAAAAGGGAAAAAGTTGCAGATTTCTGCGACAGATATAGGCCTAAGAGTGGTGTATATGTGTTCATACATGAGCCCCTAACACTTTATCAAGAGCATAAAGCTAGACAAACCATCTCTGGAAGAAATTATATCATACTTGTCCAATGCTATGTTGTCTTGGGTTTGTTTAAAACTATTGTGTATTTTCTATGATTTTCATAGACCGGATAATTGCGATGTCATTTCCATCATCTGGAAAACAGTCTTTTTATCGGAATCCTATAAAGGTATGTCTTTACTAGGGACTATTTTAATTCACTGTTTCTTAAGTCCTCAAGGAACAAGCATCAGGACAAAACAAACAGAACTTTGATGGTTTCCCAAAACTCAAGTGCCAAATATAGATTTAGTGAAGCTAAGCAAAGCCAAGTTCACATCAGCGTTCAGCCCTTCCATTCTTCTGCTACGTTATAGGAGCAGGAGAATGGAAAGGACGGACTCAGTGAGCACATAACTGAGCCGAATGGAGCCTAAAGGGCCCCATAGACTATATCGTGCATGCAGGACTTTTGTCTCCGCTTCAAAAATCTTCCTCTGGGAGGAAACCTAACGGACCCTGTTATAGTCTATGGGGCCCTTTAGGCTCAGTTCGGCTCAGTTATGTGGCGAATACGTCCTTTCCATTCTCCTGCTCCTATAACGGAGCAGAACGGAAAGGCTAAACGCTGATGTAAACTCAGCCTTAAGCTGATCTGTTATATGCTGCCGCATGTGATGACCGCATTTTATATGGACAGGGTTATTTTACTATTAGCCCAAATAGAACAAAAATCCCTATAGGCCCTTGGTTCCCTAAGGCTAAAATGCCCTAATAAAGAGTTCAATAAACTCATAGATATGGGTCCACTGTATTCATGTGGGGAACCCACCACCTGCCCTCCTCTTCAATGTCTGACAGGGTGGCATATACCTGTTTCTGCAGTCACTACTGCATGCACTACTTTTAGTCCGGGTGCCTCTCGCCGTGCGCTGCCGTGCAACCGCCGGGACTCCGCCCCCGCCCTTATTATAGTCAATGGGGACGGAGCGGCAGTCCGGGGGCACACGTGAACTAGCGGCAGGATGGATCTGACAGGCTGTTCACCCACCGAAACAACCTGCCGAAGTCCCCTGCCGCTAATGTGAAAGTAGCCTAAGTCTGAATTTATTATTTGTTTTTTAAAGGATGTTGCACGATTTTTGGACTCCAAGCATAAAGACCACTACAAGATATACAACTTGTGCAGTAAGTAGTGGTTAATGCGGGTATGTGATTTTTGGGTGCAGATACAATGACATCTTCATTTTTAGGTCAACTACAATGTAGTTAAAGGGCTTCTGTCAGCCCACTAAACCGTTTTTTTTTTTGTTTACTAATAATCCCTATACTGCGAGCTCCCTATACATAAGTTAAATAATCAATTTGGTTCAGTAGAATTTGATAAAAAGCTATTTTTAAAATATGTAAATTACCTTGCTACCAGCAAGTAGGGCGGCTACTTGCTGGTAGCAGCCGCATCCTCCGATCCTAATGACGCCCCCTCCACATTGTGATTGACAGGGCCAGGGAACGGAATCGTTCTCTGCTGGCCCTGCCTGTTTGCAATCAAAATCCAGCGCCTGCGCCGCGGCCGTACCTATCTTCAATGTGCGCAGGCGCACTGAGAGGCGGCCGCTCGCTCGGCCGCTCCATCCTCAATACGCCTGCGCCGGGTGTAGATGTGACATCATCGAGCAGGCATATTGAGGATGGAGCGGCCGCGGCGCAGGCGCCGGATTTTGAATGCAAACAGGCAGGGCCAGCAGAGAACGATTCCGTTCCCTGGCCCTGTCAATCACAATGCGGAGGGGGCGTCATTAGGATCGGAGGATGCGGCTGCTACCAGCAAGTAGCTGCCCTACTTGCTGGTAGCAAGGTAATTTACATATTTTAAAAATAGCTTTTTATCAAATTCTACTGAACCAAAATGATTATTTACCTTATGTATAGGGAGCTCGCAGTATAGGGATTATTAGTAAACAAAAACAAAAAAAAAACGGTTTAGTGGGCTGACAGAAGCCCTTTAATAATTTAGAATATCATTGAAAAGTTCATTTATTTCAGTAATTCAATTCGAAAAGTGAAACTCATATATTATATAGTAACATAGTAACTTATGGGGTAAAGTAGAACTGGTTTAGTTGCCCATAGCAACAAATCAGATTCCATCTTTCATTTTGGACAGCTCCTTTGGAAAATTAAAGTTGGAGTCTGATTGGTTACTATGGGCAACTAAGCCAGTTCTACTTTGCACCAGTATGATAAATGACCCCCTTAGTTTTTAAGGCTGAAAAAAGACCTCCGTTCATCCAGTTCAGCCTGTTATCCTGCAAGTTGATCCAGGTAGAAAAATTTTTCCTCATTTTAGGGGAAAAAAAATTCCTTCCCGACTCCAATCAGGCAATCCATGACCCTTCTCCAGAAATCTAGGAACTAGAACCTTTAATATTATTACACTCCAGAAATACATCCAGGCCCCTCTTGAACTCTTTTAGTGAACTCACCATCACCACCTCCTCAGAGAGTTCCAGAGTCTCACTGCTCTTAAAGTAAAGAATCCTCTTCTATGTTTGTGTACAAACCTTCTTTCCTCCACACGCAGAGGATGTCCCCTCGTCACAGTCCTGGGGATAAATAGATGATGGGAAAGATCTCTGTACTGACCCCTGATATATTTATACATAGTTATTAGATCTCCCCTCAGTCGTATTTCTTCTAAACTGAGTAGTAAAGTTTAATGTAATCTGCAAAAATGTATATTTTACTGTGCAAGCCTTCTACAAGATCATTAATAAATATATTGAAGAGAATAGGGCCCAATACTGACCCCAGTGGTACCCCACTCGTGACAGTGACCCAATCTGAGTGTGTACTATTAATAACCACCTTCTGTTTTCTATCACTGAGCCAGTTAGTTACTCACATACAGACATTTTCTCCCAGTCCAAGCATTCTCATTTTCTATACTAAACTTTTATGTGGTACAGTGTCAAATGCCTTAGAGAAGTCAGGATATATGACATTGATTGACTCACCCTGGTCAAGTCTAAAACTTACCTCCTCATACAAACAGATTAGTTTGACATGACCGATCCCTCATAAAACCATGCTGATACAGCGTTAAATGCTTATTTTCATTGAGGTATTCCAGGATAGCATTGCTTAGAAAACCCTCGAACAGTTTACCCATGACAGATGTTAGACTTATTGACCTAAAGTTTCCGAGCTCTGTTTTTGACCCCTTTTTGAATATTGGCACCACATTTGCAATCCTGTGGAATTCTCAGTGTCAATATAGAGACCTGAAATATCAAATATAAGGGTCTGTCTATGACATTACTTAATTCTCTTAGTGCATGCCCTCTGGACCTGGTGATTTGTCAATTTTAATCTTTTTAAGACACCGCTGCACTTCTTTCTGGGTCATGCAGGCCACTTTTAATGGGGAGTTTACTTTGACCCTCTGCATTTCATCTGACAGTTCACTTTCTCCACATTGCTCACTACAACTCCTCCCTCATCACTCTGTAAAAGGCCAACAATTTCCGGTTTTAACTTTTTCCCATTTATATAATTGAAGAACATTTTAGGGTTACTTTTAATGAGTCTCTCTGTCTCCAGCTTGGCTGATTTTATCTGTCTTTTACATATTCTATTTTTCCTTATATGGTTTTTCAATCCTACCTTTTCAATTACCTTCCTGTTTTAGTGATTTAAATGCTTTATTTTTGTCATTCATTGCTCCCTTTACATTTCTATTTATCCACAATGTTTTTTTCTTGTTCCTCACCCTTTTATTTCCATACAGTATGTACCTTTCACAATTAGTGTTTAGGATGCCTTTAAAAATACAGTATCCCATTCTGTGGCTGCTTTCCTATTCCTGAGAACATTGTCCCAATTAGTGAGGCTAATGGCCTCTCTTCGCTGGTCAAATTGTGCTTTTTGGAAGTTTGGTGTTTTTGTGCCTCCCTGAAGAAACACTCTTTTGAATGATAATTGGAAAGTTATTATTTTATGGTCACTATTTCCAGGGTGTTCCCCAAACTGCACATCTGTTGCTCTGTCCGGTCTATTGGTAAGTACTAAGTCCAGTATGGCCGTCCCTCTAGTCGGATTCTGAACCAGTTGGGAAAGGTATTTGTCTTTGGTTATTGCCAAGAACCTGTTTCCTTTATGAGATCTATAGGTTTTAGTGCCAGCCCTTCTTTGCTGATATTACATTGTTTCAATGATGGATCCATTTTTTACCGTTTTTATGACCGGACACAAAACCGCAGCTTGCAGCGGTTTTGTGTCCAGTCACAAAACAATGCTGATGGAATGGATCACTTTCCACTCAGAATGCATGACGAATCGGAAATGTTTTTTTCCGGTATTGAGATCCTCTGCTGGATCTCAATACTGAAAAACAACAACACAAATGTGAAAGCCTAAGAGGTTTATGTATATTTTTTACCCTGCACCTTGAACTGTTCTAGTCCCTCCTTCTATTTCTCCCCCAGTTTCATTTCCTCTCCCCAGGTCTCTGGTAATTACTGGTGTTGTGTGAATCAACAAAGCAAATTGCCTTGCGCTTCGTGGTAACGAATCAAGTTTTCCTAAAATGGTGGTTGAAAATAAAAAAAATTATACTTGCCTCATCTACTTGATCACGGAAAGGCGGTTTGCTTCCTTCTTGATTAAAGAAAACCCGCCAAAGAACCTACGGAGAGCAAGAAGACGTCATCACACTGGCCACACGGCCAGCGTGATCACGTGGTGACGTTGCGCAGGTTCTTTGGCAGGTTTTCTTCAATCAAGATGGGAGTGTACGGCCTCTCCGCAATCAAGTGGATGAGATAATTTTTTATTTTTTTTATTTAACACCAAATTAACCCCCGAGGAGATGAATTTGACTCTCAGATGCCACGATCAGCATTGAACGCGGCATCTGAGGGGTTAAATGATGGGGGCCGCGCGATCGCCCTTCCTCATCATTGCAGCTGCTCCATACAGTGAAAAGCAATTCGTGAGGAAGTAATTCGTAAGGAATCAAATTTCATGATGAAGTTTGACGAAGCTGTTGAATAAAAATTTTCAAAACTTCGCTCATCTCTAGTAATTATTCTCTCCCTCCCAGTCCCTAGTTTAAGCATTTCTGCAAACTTCCAGCCATCTTCCCCCCAACATAGCTGCACTTTCCCCATTGAGGTGCAGCCCATTCCTCGCCTGTAGCCGACAGAGCAGTTGGCCCAATTGTACAGAAACGTAAATCCTTCCTTCCTACACCAGCTCTTGAGCCTATGTAATCTCCTGATTCATCACACACAGAGTGATCTATTTCAAGCGTTTATTTATTTTAATGTTGATGATTATGGCTTCCTAGCTAATGGTCAGTATTGTAGAAAATGACAATATCATATAAGACCAATAAAAAAATTATTTTTAATACAGAAATGTTGGCCTACTGAAAAGTATGTGCAGTGTATGCACTCAATACTTGGTTGGGGCTCCTTTTGAGTGAATTACAATAGTGTTATAGAAGCCCAGGTTGCTTTGATGGTATCCTTCAGTTCACCTGCATTGTTGGTTCTGGTGTCTCTCATCTTCCTCATAATACCACATAGCTTCTCTATGGGGTTTAGGTCAGGCAAGTTTGCTGGCCAGTCAAGCACAGTGATACCATGGTTATTAAACCAGGTATTGGTACTTTTGGCAGTGTGGGCAGGTGCCATCTCCTGCTGGAAAATGAAATCAGCATCTTTATAAAGCTTGTCAGCAGAGGGAACCATGAAGCACTGCGCTGACTTTGGACTTGATATAACACAGTTGACCAACACCAGCAGATGACATGGCTTCCAAAACATCACTGACTGTAGAAACTTTACACTGGACCTCAAGTAACTTGGATGGTGTGCTTTTTCACTCTTCCTCCAGACGCTGGGACCTTGATTTCCAAATAAAATGCAAAATTTACTGGATACGTCTCTGTGTGGTGGCCTTTGAAGCACTGACTCCAGCCACAGTCCACTCCTTGTGAATCTCCACCAAATTCACTTTTTCCTTCCACTCAACTCTCTATTAATATGCTTGGATACAGCACTTTGAACAGCCATCTTCTATAGCAATGACCTTTGGTAGCTTACCCTCCTTGTGGAGGGTGTCAATGACTGTCTTCTGGACAACTGTCAAGTCAGCAGTCTTCCCCATGATTGTGTAGCCTGCTGAACCAGACTGAGGGACAACTTAAAGGCTTAGTATGTGTTTTGTGTTTGTTAACTGATGAGAGTGTGACACCATGAGTCTACAACATTAATCTTTTTCACAATATTCAAATTTTCTGATATACTAACTTTTGGGGTTTCTTTAGCTGTAAGCCATAATCATCAACGTTAAAAGAAATAAATGCTTGAAATAGATCACTCTGTGTGTAATGAATCTATATAATATATGAGTTTCACTTTTTGAATTGAATAACTGAAACTTTTTTTTTAAGATGACATTCTAATTTATTGAGCTGCACTTGTAAACCACTGTTTATAGCAGTCCTATTTCTCACAGCTATCCTTTTCTTCTCAGGCATGTTGATCATTAATGGGCATACACTACCCATGCTATGTATGAGATACATGAGCCTGATGGAGTCCAAAAGTGTCCTTCTGGTCTCCATAAAGTTCTTATATGTCAGAATATCGAAACAAACTATGGAATACTGTAGTAGAGTATGCCACTCCATACAAGTTCATCCAGTGATAAAACATATACTGTGCAGTGTACTCTATAGGTGTTGGATGCCGCTGTATCATATCTGTTGAATGAATACATCCTGGTGTATGAGTTAAACAGAAGTGATGTGAACAGAGCCTTACCTGTGTGTTCATAATTCTGATTTCTTGTGTAATTTGCAGCTTTTAGCTCACAAGATCTCTCTTACAGGTGAAAAGGGCTATGACCCAGAATTCTTCCATTACAGAGTGGAGCGATACTTTATAGATGACCACAATGTCCCGGTTTTAGCGTAAGTGCATTAAGTCTGTGGTAATAGGCAGGGTTGGACTTTACCACCATACAAACCAACCAAGGCAGTCCCCAAAGATTAGGGGGCCCCCTTTTGGCCACAATCGGTTGGCTGAAAAAAAGGACTAAAGGAGTGGACATACCACCTGTTCAGACGGTCAAGCTGTATAGGGAACCCAGGGGGTCCTTTCCAGCTGTAGAGCAGTAGCAAATGTGCCCAGTATGCACTGCTTAGTGTGGATATTAGCAGACCAATGGAGCTGTATGATGACGGCGGAACTTAGCAACTTTACTTGGGGTCCCAGAAATGCCAAATCCATCCCTGGTAATAAGTCTACTATTGATGGAAAATGGAAGGGATTGTTTAGTTATATGTAAGAAAAAAGTAAATTCACCTTTTTCTGCTTGTTGTCAGTGACTGGAGATATTCTGTGGGTCATTTATTAAGCTGAAATACACCTATATTACGGCTAGTTGCACCACAATCTGTGCCTTCTTCCCGCTCATGGTAGGTCTAAAAAAGTGGGCGTGATGTGGGCGGGGAAGGGCCGGCAGGCCTGTCCCATTTACCATTTTCTATGCCTGTTTCAGGCGTGGAAAAAGGTCTAAATATGAGACAGCAAGGAAGCCAGCGCCTCTTCATAACCTTAGCGGATCTACCACCAGTTTAGTTTTTTTTTTAAGACCAACGTCTAAAATGCCAGTCTTAATTAGTGTTGATCAAGCACCAAAGTGCTGTTGTGCTCGAGTAGAACACTTTGCGATGCTCTGGTGTTCTACTGAGCACCCGAGCACAATGGAAGTTAACGGGGGAACCCCAGGCACCCCCTGCTCTGAAGAGGGGAGGGTCTCGGGACTCTAGTTCGGCTTAGGAGTCCCTGCTCTGACTCAATATATAGCTATATCCATATATGGAGTCAGTGTTTGGGGACACCCCAGTGTATTTAAATCCAATTTCAGAAAATTTTCAGCAAGGATTTGAACTCCCAACATTGTACATTAGAAGCAAGGACCTTATCCACTCAGCTATAAAGCTGAATGCTAAACTGTGTCAGTTTCTGATGTAGTGAGTATTCCTATTCAGCAGAAGACTTTTTTTTTTTTTTTCTGTGCAGGTTAACATGTAGCTGTATAGTGTAGTGGTTAACATCCTTCCCTCTAATGTATAAGGTTGGGAGTTTGAATCCCTGCAGAAACATTTATATATATATATATATATATATATATATATATAGTTTTAAGCCATAATATATTTATATATATTATTATATATTTAGAATATATAATATATTATAATATATGTAAATATATTATGGCTAAAAACATCAGTAGTAGTTTACCACATAATTTGCATTCATATATATCAGAAGTATGATTTTATCTATCTATATATATATATATTCCATCTGCGGAAGCCATCTTGACGCCTGGTAAATGGGCCTGACCTACGTTCCATTTATAGTAGGTATAATATCACTTTAATTTAGAATGATCCCCATTTCTCAGCTCTATTGTTTGTATGTGAAATGTTGTGCAGCCAATTTTTTTATCAACCATGTTTGCTTGATGGATATGCACCTGTGACTATGAATATGAATGTGCTAGTCTAAATCTTCTTGTAGTATTTTTATTTTTTTAAAGTAATTACACATTTATTTTGTGCCATACATTTTTTACAATTACAAAAAGAAAATATTCTATTTCTGAAATGTTTCTGCCAGGATTCGAATTCCCACCATAGTACATTAGAGGCAAGGACCTTATCCACTCAGCTATAAAGCTGAATGCTTTTCAGAAACATTTCAGAAATATATATTTTATATTTTTTGGGGTAATTGTAAAAAATGTATGGCACAAAATAAATGCGTAATTACTAAAAAAATTAATAAAAAATAAAAAAATATATAATCATACTTCTGATAGATATGAATGCATAATATGTGGGAAACTACTACTGATGTTTTTAGCCATAAAATATATACATATATTATAATATATTATATATTCTAAATATATAATAATATATGTAAATCTATTATGGCTAAAAACATATATATATATATGTTTCTGCTGGGGCTTGAACTCCCAACCTTGTACAATAGAGGCAAGGATGTTAACCACTACACTATACAGCTACATGTTAACCTGCACAGAAATATAAAATAAGTCTTCTGCTGAATAGGAATACTCACTACATCAGAAACTTCTATGAGATTTTTCTGACACAGTCTAGCATTCAGCTTTATAGCTGAGTGGAAAAGGTCCTTGCCTCTAATGTACAAGGGGTTGGGAGTTCAAATCTTAGTAGAAACTTTTCAGAAATAGATGCTAAATTACATTTAAATACACGTGCTTGAGCACACACTGTGTTCGGCTGTAAAGGGGAATATTAATCACCAATATTTATACATTTATAAAAATACAATACTTTCGCTATACTTTGCCTTACACTAATCACTACGCTAGCTGCAAGCGCCTTACTAAACTAACTATCGCCAATAACTACACATTACACAGATAGTTACAAGTAACACAGTATTTATTACCAACAATACACTACGCACGCAATACACTAACAATAGAGCACTAAATATACAGTACTAAACTACACTACACGTTCCCACATTCCACCCATAAACTAACTATACAGTTCACACACACATAAGTATTAGCAGCCCACCCACCTGACTAATTCTATCCCTAAGGTACGACAAGGGTTAACGGTGGCACTGCAGGGGTGTATGCAGGCCACCGACACAAATACAGTATTGCAGGGCTACACAGCAATGCAAGGGTTAATACCTTAATTAATTTAGTAACCAGGGGAGTAGGGATTTGGATATGCAGGGGTTTGCAATATCAGGGGTGTAGGGGTTTGGAGGTCAGGGGTTAACCAGGGGAATAGGGGTTTGGTTATGGGAAATCAGAGGGTTAACCAGGGGGGGGAACAGGGTATAATCGTTGGTGGGATAGGGGTGTGGGCTCAGGGGGTGTGGACCCTTCTGTTGAGTGCAGGGGCCGCCGGATATTTATCCCCGGCGGCCCGCACTCCCGCACCACCCACCAGGGGGCGCGCGCGCCTGCCCATCAGGGCCACGTGGGCCGGCGCAGTGATATGACGTCACTGCGCCGGCCCGCGCACGCACATCGGGGACGCGCTATGGGCTAACAGGCGGGAGATGCCTTTGATATCCCGCCTGTGGTACTCTGCATTCCGGCCAGCGAGATGTTCATTTTGCTGCCGAAATGCGCATAATAGAAGAAGGGGAGGCTTCTCCCTTTCTTCTATCATGCATAATATTCTCCAGCAGCGCTGGAGATAATTACAACAAAGGACTCAGATTCTGTTAATTCTGGGTTCTTTGTAGTCTTTAGGATGACCGGACCTTAGTCCGGTCATTCTGATACAATCAACCAGATTGCATCTGTGTGAATGCTTGGGGCACATTCACACTGATGCACCTGGTTTAAGGTATAGGGAGGGGGGGGGAATACACATATACAGTACAGACCAAAAGTTTGGACACACCTTCTCATTCAAAGAGTTTTCTTTATTTTCATGACTATGAAAATTGTAGATTCACACTGAAGGCATCAAAACTATGAATTAACACATGTGGAATTATATACATAACAAAAAAATGTGAAACAACTGAAAATATGTCATATTCTAGGTTCTTCAAAGTAGCCACCTTTTGCTTTGATTACTGCTTGGCACACTCTTGGCATTCTCTTGATGAGCTTCAAGAGGTAGTCACCTGAAATGGTCTTCCAACAGTCTTGAAGCAGTTCCCAGAGATGCTTAGCACTTGTTGGCCCTTTTGCCTTCACTCTGCGGTCCAGCTCACCCCAAACCATCTCGATTGGGTTCAGGTCCGGTGACTGTGGAGGCCAGGTCATCTGGTGCAGCACCAATCACTCTCCTTCATGGTTAAATAGCCCTTACACAGCCTGGAGGTGTGTTTGGGGTCATTGTCCTGTTGAAAAATAAATGATGGTCCAACTAAACGCAAACCAGATGGAATAGCATGCCGCTGCAAGATGCTGTGGTAGCCATGCTGGTTCAGTATACCTTCAATTTTTAATAAATCCCCAACAGTGTCACCAGCAAAGCACCCCCACACCATCACACCTCCTCCTCCATGCTTCACGGTGGGAACCAGGCATGTAGAGTCCATCCGTTCACCTTTTCTGCATCGCACAAAGACACGGTGGTTGGAACCAAAGATCTAAAATTTGGACTCATCAGACCAAAGCACAGATTTCCACTGGTCTAATGTCCCTTCCTTGTGTTCTTTAGCCCAAACAAGTCTCTTCTGCTTGTTGCCTGTCCTTAGCAGTCGTTTCCTAGCAGATATTCTACCATTAAGACCTGATTCACACAGTCTCCTCTTAACAGTTGTTCTAGAGATGTGTCTGCTGCTAGAACTCTGTGTGGCATTGACCTGGTCTCTAATCTGAGCTGCTGTTAACCTGCGATTTCTGAGGCTGGTGACTCGGATGAACTTATCCTCCGCAGCAGAGGTGACTCTTGGTCTTCCTTTCCTGGGGCGGTCCGCATGTGAGCCAGTTTCTTTGTAGCGCTTAATGGTTTTTGTGACTGCACTTGGGGACACTTTCAAAGTTTTCCCAATTTTTTGGACTGACTGTAATAATGGCCACTCGTTTTTCTTTACTTAGCTGCTTTTTTCTTGCCATAATACAAATTCTAACAGTCTATTCAGTAGGACTATCAGCTGTGTATCCATCTGACTTCTCCACAACACAACTGATGGTCCCAACCCCATTTTTAAGGCAAGAAATCCCACTTATTAAACCTGACAGGGCACACCTGTGAAGTGAAAACCATTTCAGGTGACTACCTCTTGAAGCTCATCAAGAGAATGCCAAGAGTGTGCAAAGCAGTAATCAAAGCAAAAGGTGGCTACTTTGAAGAACCTAGAATATGACATATTTTCAGTTGTTTCACACTTTTTTGTTATGTATATAATTCCACATGTGTTAATTCATAGTTTTGATGCCTTCAGTGTGAATATACAATTTTCATAGTCATGAAAATAAAGAAAATTCTTTGAATGAGAAGGTGTGTCCAAACTTTTGTTCTGTATTGTATATGTGTATATATATTATCAGGAGGACATATAAGGGGCATAGTTATATAATGTATTCTAAGGGGGATTATAGATATATATATGTTATAAGGGGCCACAGTCATATATATATATATATATACTAAGGGGGCACATATTTCCCACAGGAGCCACCATGAGCCTCTGTGGGTCACCATGGGCAGACGTGCGCAGATGCTGGGCACATCTGCACACAACCTCCCATAAAGTAACCATTAATGCATGCATATATATCATACATGCATGCACGTGTTTGCATGCATGTATGTACGGTATATATATGCATGCGTCTCAACCCTTCCTCAACATCTCGATCAACACTAGTCTTAATAACTGTTTCCATTGTTCTGCTCCTATAACATAAGTCAGGACAAGTTTCCAGCCTCTAAATGAAAACAAGAATATTTCCATTCATTGGCATCAGGCAGAGATTTTGAAAATGGTGAGCAATCAAAACAAAATAATCTGCAGAACTTTTTATTATACAATTTATGTGCACTAAACTAGTAAATCCTTACAGGGTTTGTTCACACGTGGCAGATTTCTGTATCAAACCATCTGAGTAGGGGTTATAAAAATCCAATGCAGCAATATTCCAGTGATATGTGTGGGATTGATTTCTGAAATTCGCCATGTGAACATGTGCCATTGGGTATTCCACATAAGCTGTCAAGTAACTGCATTGCCCTTTTCTTCCTATTTAGGGACATGTTGAAGTTCACAGCCAGTGTACGTTCTTGGATGGCACAGGACCCAAAGAATGTTATAGCCATTCACTGCAAAGGAGGAAAAGGTAATAATGGAGTTCGATCCGAATTTCAGGGAAAATTTTATTTGCCGTGAAGCCGATATTCCTTAAAATGGCGTAACCCCCCCCCCCCCAAAAAAAAACACATACACACCTCATCTGTTTGAGCGTGAAGAGGCCGCCGCAGCCACCTTGATTGAAGATCCCACGCAAAATCTCGTCCGCGGTGATGTATGATGTCACCACGCTGGCCAGAGATAATAGCGTGCGTGCAAGATGGTAGCAGCGGCAAGAGTCTGTGCTTTTAATACTTTCTCATTTTTATTTGCCTTTTATGTCATTTTTATGCATGTTACATCCAGAGTTTGCACATTTAAAGGGAATCTGTCTCCAGCGACCTCCCTATGAAAATGTTTGCATGCACACATTGATGTGATTCACCTGATTAAAGCGCTGTTTTTCGTTTGTTGTCTTTTGTTACCGCTCCCTGTTATTGCACCCCTACTTACAAATTACTTTGTGACAAAGTGCATTTTTTTTGTAAAATTCGGAGAATCAGCCGAATCAAATTTTTTAATAATTCGCTCATCTCTAGCAATCACATCACTCAGCCCCTTTGGGTTCAGTATGGATCCACAGTGATATAAGCTCTGTTCAGTAGAGCCATGTGATGTCAAGGTACTGCAGATTGAATATGGACCTTAAAGGGTTCTCTGACAATTGAGAAAATGAAAATACTTAAATAATAGTTTAGTATAAATATATTCCCAAATACATTTCATTAGCTATAATGATTCATTTTGTCTGGGGAGCAATCATTAGGAGAAATAAAATAGCCACCATCCTATTAGTACACACAAAACCTGTCCTAATCACACAGCAGGATAAGTTACTTCTCAACGCTGAGCTAAAGAGTTGCCTCATACGCCTCTCTACGCTGCTTGTTAGGAATTACGATCCTGAATACAACTGATAAGATCATCAGCTGAATCTGTATAGGAATGGAGTTCATGAGGAGACATGAAGTACAGAGAGGACAGACAGGACAGTCTGTGGTAATGGAGACTGATTACAAGTGCTGCTGCTCATTATCTACACCCCCACCCTCCTTTCTGTACTTCATGTCTCCTAATGAACTCCATTCCTACAGAGATTAATCTAAAGATCATATTAAACTGTATTCAGGATCATAATCTCTGACAAGTAAGAGAGGGAGATGGTGCAGCTCTTTAACTTGTCCTCTTGTGTAATTAGGACAGGTTTTGTGTGGACTAGTAGGATGGCAGCCATTTTATTTCCCCTGATGATTGCTCCCTGGACAAAACGAAATATTTTAACTAATGAAAGGTATTTGGTAATATATTTATAATGAATTTATTTACAGGATAACGTCGTGGCACCCTGCTTAGTTTTGTCACTACTGGATGTCGGGTTCCCACCCCGTTATATCAATGATAGAGAACTCCAGCAATATGCGGTGCAATAAGAGTAATTTTTAATTGAAGATGCGGCAATTTTACACGTGACGTTTCGGCCATATACATAGGCCTTCATCAGATTAAAGCCGCTTTTTGATAGTGCCTGGGCGATGCTGGTGATCAGGTAATGCGCAGAAAATATCTGCTGCTTTGAAGAATCAGCCGCTGAAGTAATATTTAAGTATTTTCATTTTCTTAATTCCTGGAGAACCCCTTTAAATACCGCCATATCATGGCTTTGGGAAAAAAAAAAACTTTATCTCATAGTAATATAATCATGTCACTGCGTAATATTATATTAGTTGGATGTTTTTGGGGGAAATTTTTGCCTAGGATGAATCTTAACTATAACTATAGTATAACAGATATAGAACTGTGTAGAGTGGCCAGAAAAAGCTAAAATCTATTGCATTATATTGCATTCTATATTATAGGCAGGACTGGCACCATGGTTTGCACGTATCTTGTTGACTCAGACCAGTTTGAGAGTGCAAAGGTAAGTGGAATATCCCTCTCCCACCCTGAAATAGCGTCTACATTGTGAGGGGCGCTAATCACCCCAATGATACCCACCAGCACCTACATGTCCAGCGCTTATTCACTGACTATAGGGCAGACTCTTTATGATCATGTCCAGAGATTGAATTGTGTTGTGAATTCCATGTCTTGGTTTTGCTCAGGAAAGTCTGGATTATTTTGGAGAACGTAGGACGGATATGTCAGTCAGCACTAAATTCCAAGGTGTGGAAACACCGTCCCAGGTAAGCCTCCCGGCACTGATCATTTTATAGGAGGGATTTGTAGGACATTAGTATGGAATGGGGATTACAATGATAAGGTGGAGACTGCACATGTCAAGATTTGCTTGCCAGTTAGTTGTACTATTCTGTATTACACCAACGGATTTCTGACAGATTTTCTGACCAATCATTGGTCAGATGGTCATTTACACACACAGATCTTTTGTCTGATTGGGAATATATTGGTCAGATAATCTGTTGATTTAACAAAGCCCTTAGTTGCAACGTTTTGGATGGCTCCGCGTCCTTCAGGCAAACAGAGTTCATGCAACCATGGATCAATGAGAATGGGCATAAAGCAGGACACCAGCAGTGATGAGTGCTGGACTGCTGCACATTTCCACGTCTAGAACTGGTGTCCTGCTTTATGCTCCTTCTCATTGATCCAAGACTGCATGAACTCCATCAGTACATCTGAAGAAGGCTGCTGTTCTGTCCGAAACGTTGCAACTTTAATGTAATTCAATAGGCAGCCACATTAAAGTCCCCTGGCTAGATAAACTAAGGGGATTAATACACCTGCCCGTAACAGTAAGCACTTCAGTCCATCGCATGGATTTCAGTATTGTGCATAGAGGAAATATTAATTCTTGCTTAGGGGTTGTCTCACTTTAGTAAATAGCATTTATCATGTAGAGAAAGGCTCTTACTAATGTATTGTGATTTTCCATATTGATTCATTTGCTGGCAGGATTTATTTTCCCAGCACATTATACTTTGATTGTATCCAGGGGTTATGACCATCCTGCAATCCAGCAGTGGTCGCCGTGCTTGTACACTATAGGAAAAAGTGCCCGCTTCTCTGGTGGCCAGGACTGCGGGAGTGCACGTAGGCACGCATCCATAAATGCACCCATCCTGACCACCTTGTATCTGCACCGTAGCGGTGGCCGTAACCCCTGCATACAAGCAGTGTATAATATGGTGGAAAAATGCATCAAGCAATTAAAGGAGGCAATATGGACAATCACAATACATTAGTAGGTGCCTTGTATTAACCTTCTCTACATGATAAATGTTATTTGCTGAAGTGAAACATCCCCTTTAAAGAGACTGTACAAGACTAGAAAACAGTCTGCTTATTTTTCCAGGGAGAGTGCCACTCCTGTCCATGGTAGTGTCTGGTACTACAGCTCAGCCCATGTAGGCCATATCTAGTATTGCAGACACAGCCTATGGAATGAAGCTTAGCTGCAGTACCAAACACAGCCTATGGACAGGAGTGGTGCTCTTTCTGTGATAAACAGGCTTCTCCAGTGTTTTTTGAGACTAATTGTGTTTTTTCTGTCTCATCGTTTCCCATTTAACTGGAGTACAGTAGACTTGGTATGGTTGGGTGTACTGATACCATGGTAAGATCATGATTATATATTTAGTTTGCGCATGGATGTTGGCCAGATATTTTATTTCTGTATTTGGTTCAGCCATGTAAGCTGACCATTTACTAAAGTCCTTTTTCTGCGAATTTCATGATCTGAGCGGTCTTTACTCTTTGGATTTTCAGAGTCGATATGTTTGTTACTATGAGGTTTTGAAGAACAAGTACAACTTACAGATGCCACCAGAGAAATCACTCAGGATCCGAAGCATTAGAATCCACTCCATTGAAGGTGACTGTTTTCTGGCTTGATGCTTGGTACTGACCACTTCATAGCTAAAGGGGACTGGTTATTGCCCTAATCACTGGGGGTCTGGTAGCAGGTACACCTAGCAATCAGTTGTTATCACTGGGCAAGCTGTAGTATCATATGGGGGCCACTGAATTCAATACATGGTCATGTAGAGTCCTCCAGGGCATTCGCTATTTTTTGAGGTGGCTCTCTACTGTGGCTAACAGACGAGTGTCCGAGGCAAGGGGAACTCTATCTGTATCATCCATGTGCCCTAACTGGGTATATCGGCAAGGGGGGTCCCATCGGGACTTTAATGTTGCAGCTACATAAGTTCAGTGAGTCTTCAATATGTTCCCATTAGTGCCAGCCATGGACTACTAGAATATTGACCCTCCCCAGAAAAGATTTGCCCCCCTAGAACATTTATTAAACAATGTGTAGACTCAAGATGGTGGCTCACCTCAGGCAGAGTTCTGGATCAGGTGCTGCTAGCCCAGTAAAGAGGAACACCCCTCCTCTAATAGTGGAATATAGCTAAAATCAAAATTAGGGCGAGCACTCACCACTTGGCACCAGTTGGTTATGAATAAAATATTTATTAAATCACAAAGATAACGCGTATATTCAAAATGTATACTAAAAACTTCAAATGGAATAAAATGAAATAAAATAACAATTCACATGTATAAGAAACTGTTACTAAAATACGGAGTCACTGATATATACAATCTGGGCAGTTAATGATAAATTTGCATATCAAATTTCCATATGCGCTTTAGATAGTTCATAAATGTCGCTCCAAAGTTGGTAATGAGCGAATAGGTCAGGTCGTGCAAATGTATCCAATCTGAGTGATTAGTAGCAAACAATGCGCCTCAATTTTCATGCGCAACTCAGAACAGTTCACGGATATCGCTCCAATAATAAGCGGGCGGATCAAACAGTTCCTATGTGGACACGTACTCTGGTGTCTTAGATAACGATGGTTTAATCAAGTACCGTGTCAACTTAGCAGGATACAGTTGTAATGTTCCTACCTTCCACTCCGAACGCTTCTGTGAGCGTGTTGGACAATTCAGCGGCAGAGAGCAGCTCCGGCGTCCGGCTTGTAGCTCTTGTGATGTGCTGTTCTCTGATCTCGCGGGATTTCGCGGAGTCTCGGAGGAGGTATAGGTCCTGAGTGATACGCAAGATTCTGTGCTCGGCGTCTCAATACTTTAAGTTCTTCTGCTTATGTTGCTGTTTGCATGGCCATGCATAAATTGCGGAGATTTCTTTCACAGGTGTGTGCCCAGACGCGTTTCGGGAACTCTATCCCTTCGTCAGTGGTACACCAACACCTGTGTTTCTCCGCTTTTTATATCCAAAGATGGCATCAAATCCTGGATAACTGGAATGGTTCTCAACTCGGAAGAAAACGCATGCATTTCTTTATATGCGTTTTCGGTGCGGTTTTTTTCGCATACATGCGTTTTTCATATTATAGATTCCTTTTGGCAATTTCTATGCTTTGCAAAAAAACGATTTGACGTTACAGGTTACATATGCAAGATAATATCATTTTTCTGAATAAGTGACTTATAGTACTGCACTAGTAATATTTGTACTAAAACTTCAATAATAAAGATAAAATTACTATATATAGGTACTGTTTCTTCATTTTTTTCTCTTAATACATGTATTAATCTAAAACCCATCAATCATTTAAATATCCAATTTTAACAATTCAAAATAATGGATAAATAAAAATAATGGTATATCATATGTGTAGTTAACATAAATAATATTCATGAAATATGAAGTACTCTTTAAAATATAAAAATACATATAAAAGACTTTTGAGCAAGAAAAATATTAAAATAATTTGTATTAGAATAAAAAATGCACATTTCATTCAGACGATACAGATCTTGGATATAGATTGCAACTGACAAGTCATACACCCTCAGTCGTACACCCTATCAGTTGCAATCTATATCCAAGATCTGTATAGTCTGAATGAAATGTGCATTTTTTATTCTAATACAAATTATTTTAATATTTTTCTTGCTCAAAAGTCTTTTATATGTATTTTTATATTTTAAAGAGTACTTCATATTTCATGAATATTATTTATGTTAACTACACATATGATATACCATTATTTTTATTTATCCATTATTTTGAATTGTTAAAATTGGATATTTAAATGATTGATGGGTTTTAGATTAATACATGTATTAAGAGAAAAAAATGAAGAAACAGTACCTATATATAGTAATTTTATCTTTATTATTGAAGTTTTAGTACAAATATTACTAGTGCAGTACTATAAGTCACTTATTCAGAAAAATGATATTATCTTGCATATGTAACCTGTAACGTCAAATCGTTTTTTTGCAAAGCATAGAAATTGCCAAAAGGAATCTATAATATGAAAAACGCATGTATGCGAAAAAAACCGCACCGAAAACGCATATAAAGAAATGCATGCGTTTTCTTCCGAGTTGAGAACCATTCCAGTTATCCAGGATTTGATGCCATCTTTGGATATAAAAAGCGGAGAAACACAGGTGTTGGTGTACCACTGACGAAGGGATAGAGTTCCCGAAACGCGTCTGGGCACACACCTGTGAAAGAAATCTCCGCAATTTATGCATGGCCATGCAAACAGCAACATAAGCAGAAGAACTTAAAGTATTGAGACGCCGAGCACAGAATCTTGCGTATCACTCAGGACCTATACCTCCTCCGAGACTCCGCGAAATCCCGCGAGATCAGAGAACAGCACATCACAAGAGCTACAAGCCGGACGCCGGAGCTGCTCTCTGCCGCTGAATTGTCCAACACGCTCACAGAAGCGTTCGGAGTGGAAGGTAGGAACATTACAACTGTATCCTGCTAAGTTGACACGGTACTTGATTAAACCATCGTTATCTAAGACACCAGAGTACGTGTCCACATAGGAACTGTTTGATCCGCCCGCTTATTATTGGAGCGATATCCGTGAACTGTTCTGAGTTGCGCATGAAAATTGAGGCGCATTGTTTGCTACTAATCACTCAGATTGGATACATTTGCACGACCTGACCTATTCGCTCATTACCAACTTTGGAGCGACATTTATGAACTATCTAAAGCGCATATGGAAATTTGATATGCAAATTTATCATTAACTGCCCAGATTGTATATATCAGTGACTCCGTATTTTAGTAACAGTTTCTTATACATGTGAATTGTTATTTTATTTCATTTTATTCCATTTGAAGTTTTTAGTATACATTTTGAATATACGCGTTATCTTTGTGATTTAATAAATATTTTATTCATAACCAACTGGTGCCAAGTGGTGAGTGCTCGCCCTAATTTTGATTTTATTTATTAAACAATGTTATTGCTATTCACACCATAATATACTGAATGATTTGCAGTCTCTAAGGTATCTTCACATATGACAACTGCATTAGGTTCTCTCGTCTCTGTTACTATGCAAATATAACTAAATTGCAGCTCTGACAGCTCTATCAATGGACAGGGCAGGCAGGAGGATGTGAAAGGATCAGAGGGCCCACCGGAGCATCCTCCGGGGCGATGGTGGACCAGTCCGATGCTGCTCAACATTAGTTGAGCAGATTTTCTGATCAAAATGCACCAGACTTCTGGCTCAATTTTCAACAAAAACGGTGTATATGCTTTGTACCACATTTAATATTTTAGATACTGTTTTGGCTCCCTAAAAAGGGACAATGCTTGCTGGAAAGGGGTGCGACTTAAAATGCGACAATGCAGGAGATTTATCCGTGCGCCATTTTTATGGCTCATCATAAATTAGGCACCTCCTCTGGCAGCACAGGGGTTATCAAAACTAGCATAGATTGTGTCAGTCTTTATAAATCTCCCCCTATGTGTGCCAAATCACTTTGGGAAAGATTTATTAAGACTGGCACAGGCATCGTCATAAATTAAGTGCACCCCTGTGTGCACCTACACTGAAATCTACTGCAGCTCTCAGAAGTTCTCAACTGGTGTAAATGGAAATATATGTGCTGGGCCCCCTTGTCCAGACCCTCCCTGCCTTCCCATGTCCTCTTTTTGGAAACTGGTGAGGGTGGCATACAAAAACCACTTACGGATATATTTTGCCGCAATGGCGATCAAAAAGTTGCAAACACGGGGCTTTTGACTTTTTTCACCAGAAAATTGGCATAGGGAGATAGTAAATGCGACAACAAGTGCCAAAACACTGTGCCACCTAATAAGCCAACCCAACAGGCTACTTTCACACTAGCAGGACGGGCCTCTGGCAGGCTGTTCCGTCGGGTGAACAGCCTGCCGGATCCGTCCTGCCGCTAGTGACCGTGTGCCTCCGGACTGCCGCTCCAACCCCATTGACTATAATGGGGGTGGGGGTGGGGGCGGAGTTCCGGCGAGGCACGGCAAGAGGCTGCCGGAATAAAACTACGACATGTCCGACATTTATTCCGGCAGCTTCTCGCCGTACGCTGCCGTGCCTCGCTGAAACTCCGCCCCCGCCCCATTATAGTCAATGGGGACAGAGCAGCAGTCCGGAGGCACACGGTCACTAGCGGCATGACGGATCCGGTAGGCTGTTCACCCGATGGAACAGCCTGCCAGAGGTCCGTGCTGCTAGTGTGAAAGTAGCCTAATAAGTGGTATAATAGTCTAAAGAAACCCCAAATTTATCATCCAGCATTAGTCACTGTGATAAGTCTGGCACATTTTTAGACTAAATCTTCTATGGTGTTAGTAAACCGGTCTACTTTTCATAGACCTCTTCAAACTACCTGAATATGTACATATAACAGTACCATTCTGAATTTGTTGTGCTTGGTTTTGTTCATGTCTGACATCCTTAAATTATTCATTTATTTTATAGGCGTAGGAAAAAGCAATGGGAGTGATATGAAGGTCCAGATAATAGTTAAGAAAGAATTGGTATTCCAGTGCGTTTGTGAGACTCAAGAAAAGTGCAAGGTATGTATGAAGTGGTGGAAGAATAAACTGGATTGTGAAGAGAGGTGACTGATGATAGGTTAGAGCAGTGAAAGACTATGATGGAGAGCAGTGATAAGGTACAGTGGAGAGCACTGACACAATGGAGAGGAGTGAGAGATTGTAGGTTGAGTGCAGTTATAGACTATAGTGAGGACTGGGAAGCAGTGATAGACGGTAGGGTAGAGAGCAGTGACATATTAGAGTGGTGAGGCATGAGGGACTGTAGGTTACAGTGCAATGAAAGACTATGGTGGAGAGCAGCGACTGATACAAGAGAAGAGGGCACTGGCACTATGGAGAGGAGTAAGGAACTTAGCTTAGAGTGCAGTGAAAGACTATGCTGGAGAGCAATGACTGATG
This sequence comes from Bufo gargarizans, assembly GCF_014858855.1. Lineage (NCBI taxonomy): Eukaryota > Metazoa > Chordata > Amphibia > Anura > Bufonidae > Bufo > Bufo gargarizans. The sequence continues at coordinate 51,595,191 of NC_058082.1, read as the reverse complement.
GTAGAGTAGAGAGCACTGACACAATGGAGAGGAGTGAGGGACTGTAGGTTAGAGTGCAGTTAAAGATTATGGTGGAGAGCAGCGACTGATGGTAGGATAGAGAGAATACTAGAATGAAGAAGAGTGTGTGATTATGTCAGAGGGCTGTGATGATGGCATAATACAAAGTAGTGATAGGGGATTTATTAAAGGGGTTTTCTAGGACTTAGATATAGATGGTCTATTCTAAGGGTAGGTCATCAATATCAAATCGGTGGCTGTCCAACACCTGACACTGCCACTGATCAGCTGTTTAAGGCAGCTTACTGGCATTGGAAACCATACAGTGGATGGAAGTCTCTGTCCACTATTTAGTTTCCACAGCTCAGCTCCCATTCACTTGGAATAGGGCTCTGCTGCAGTACCCTGGCTTGGCCACTACACAGTGTGCTGCAGAAGCGCCCGTCGCTAGGGGTCCCGTTAAGAGGGAAAAAAATTACCTGTCTTGTATAGACACCAGTTGCAGTGAAGCAACAAGGGCACAGGGCCCCTTTTTAGTGATGTAGTAGATGGTGGTAGGAATGCCAGAGTGGTGTAGGGTAGCCTAAATGTCCCTTAATGGTGGTGCACATGTCACGGTGCTCCTACCTGGATACGCTGGAACCCCAGGGGTTGGCTCCAATGCAGAAAAGGAATAATTGACAAAGGGGATGATGAAATAAATTGAGTCCAGACTTTGTATATAGTTGAACAGCAGCTTTACTTGAATAAACGTTTATCAGAAACAGTCTTCAAACTTTGTCTTGGTTTCCAGCAGGCTTTGGCATTAACTGTGGCAGGCAAACTCCTCTCTGCTACATCTGTTGCTCTTCGGCTCTGCTGTGCTAACAGGATAGCTATGGAACCTAGCTTTTTCTTTATGCTGTACTTCACTTTCTCTGGTTTGGTCTGTCATTAACTTTATCCAGGGAAAACTTTACTCCTGGCTTCAGAGGCATCCAGCTTTGGCCTCTGTGTCCAGCTGAGCTGAAGGTGCTCCAACTGGCCTCGGCAAGGCCACGTCCAGCAGCTACAGGCTCCTGCTTCCTTCCCTTAGCAGGGGGTACTCTGAACTAACTCCTCACCAACTAGTCCCTCGCTCTCTTAGAGAGATCTAGAATGGAAAGAAGGGTTCCATTCTAGGTAAAATAGCTCTGCCATTTATGCCACCATCTGCTGGTGAACAAGGCATATTACACTTGAACAGTTACAGAACAAGAAATATGAATACACATTTTGCAGGAACTAGAAATTAATATATAGGATGATGTTAGGTTAACCATAGGAGATAGTAGAGATAGTAGCAGGCTGCAAAGGTGGTAACGGCACTCTGGGGCATTACAAGTGGATGGAGGTTTCTGCTTCTGGCTCCATTCACTGTTTAGCTTCTTGGCCACTGCGAAAACAGCTGATTCGTGGAGGTGTTTAGTGTCGGACCCCCATCAATCTGATATTGATGACCTATCCTCAGGACAGACCATCAATATCTAAACCCTTTAAGATGTTTTTTCTATGATTTTTTTTGTTTTTACCTCAGATGTTCTTTGATGCTGGAAACAATTCAGTGGTAATCAGCTTAGAAGAGTGCCCCTACATCTCCGGAGATGTCAAAGTCAGATTTGAATCTAGTGCTGTAAGTATATTCAGCTATATAGCTTCCATTTTGTACTTTTTTTTACACTGCCATTGATAAGCTGTATGGAAACCCACCTTATCATTACACTAATGTATACATTTATAGAAGGGCACCAAACAATTATATACAGTATAGGATGTATGATTTTATTTGTATCTTTACATATGTACGTCTTTTTATGTAAAGCAGCAGGTGGCAGCAATGTTAATATCTCTGGGCTAATTTTTTATTTTTTTTGTTTAGTACTGAAAACAATTTGTTAAACTATGGTTAGTAAAGAGCACCTATCAGCAGGAATAACTCTATTAAACATATTGCCTGACGGGGTTGATCCTGCTAAAGCCTTATTCAAATGAATGTAAAAATGGCTGTGTGGCAGCATTTTTTTAATTGGCCTTTATACAATGGTTTTTAGAACCATTGCAGTCTATAGGGCTATTCACATGGGGGACATTACATGTATTTACACTGAGGGGCACCATGGAGGCCATTTGATGTCAAGGGGGCACTATGGGGGGCATTATGTATACTGAGGGCACTGCAGAGGTAGGGATATAAAAAAAGGCCAATTAAATCCATCTGTTTTTAATGTCCAGTTTTAACAGTCATTAAAAATGGATAGGCAGCCAGAAAATGGATGCAAAATGGGCTTGATAAACATAACAGGGTATCAATTTTTAACAGCTTTTTTTTTTTCTTGTCATGGGAATGTAGGTTAAAATGACGCTTTTGTTGGGCCATTTTTAGCAAATCTGACGTGTCACTGTATGTGGTAATAACTTTAAAAAGCTTTTACTTATCCAGGCCATTCTGAGATTGTTTTCTTGTCACATATTGTACTTCATGACAGTGGTAAAATTGAGTCAAAATATTTCATTTTAATTTATAAAAAAATACCAAATTTGCCAAAATTTGGAAAAATTTGCTAATTTACAAATTTCAATTTCTCTACTTTTATAATAGATATTATTAACTCCAAAAATAGTTATTACTTTACATTCCCCATATGTCTACTTTATGTTTGGATCATTTTGTGAATGCTATTTTATTTGTTGGGGACGTTAGAAGGCTTAGAAGATTAGAAGCAAATCTTGAAATTTTTCCAAATTTCCAAAACCCACTTTTTAAGGACCAGTTCAGGTCTGAAGTCACTTTGTGAGGCTTACATAATAGAAACCACCCAAAAATGACCCCATTTTAGAAACTACACCCTCAAGGTATTCAAAACTGATTTTACTAACTTTGTTAACCCTTTAGGTGTTCCACAAGAATTAATGGAAAATATAGGTGAAATTTCAGAATTTCACTTTTTTGGCAGATTTTCCATTTTAATCAATTTTTTCCAGTAACAAAGCAAGGGTTAACAGCCAAACAAAACTCAATATTTATTGTCCTGATTCTGTAGTTTACAGAAACACCCCATATGTGGTCGTAAACTGCTGTATGGGCACACACCATTGCGCAGAAGGAAAGGAACGCCATATGGTTTTTGGAAGGCAGATTTCACTGGCTTAATTTTAAGCTGCCATGTCACATTTGAAGACCCCCTGATGCCCCCCTAGAGTAGAAACTCCAAAAAAAGACCCCATTTTGAAAACTACGGGATAAGGTGGCAGTTCTGTTGGTACTATTTTAGGGTACATGTGATTTTTGGTTGCTCTATATTACACTTTTTGTGAGGCAAGGTAACAAAAAATAGCTGTTTTGGCACAATGTTTATTTTTTGTTATATACAATGTTCATCTGACAGGTTAGATCATGTGGTATTTTTATAGAGCAGGTTGTTACGGACGCGACAATACCAAATATTACTTCTTTTGGTTATTTGTTTCAGTTTTACATAATAAAGCATTTTTGAAAAAAAAGTTGTTGTTTTTTGCCATAGTTTATTTTCATTTTTTGGGCGACTGTCTTATGTAGCGGCTTATTTTTTTCGGTATGAGATGATGGTTTGATTAGTACTATTGTTGGGTGTGTATGACTTTTTGATCGCTTGCTATTACACTTTTTGTGGTGTTAGGTGACAAAAAATGGCTTTTTTGACGCACTTTTTAAAAAAAATTATTTTTATTTTTACAGTGTTCACCTGAGGGATTAGTTCATGTGATACAGCAGGTTCTAATGGACACGATACCTAATATGTATACTTTTTTTACATTTATGTTTTTTACAGTAACAGCATTTTTTTATTTAAAAAAATCAAGTTTCAGTCTCCATATTTGGAGAGCCCTATTTTTATTTATTTTTGGGGCGATTGTCTTAGGTAGGGTCTCATTTTTTGCAGGATGAGATGATACTATTTTGGGGTGCGTATGACTTTTTGATTGCTTGGTATTTCACTTTTTGTGAGTATAGCTTTTTTGACACCGTTTTTATTTGATCTTTTTTACAGTGTTCACCTGAGAGGTTAGGTCATGGGGTATTTTTTTAGAGCAGGCTGTAATGGACGCGGCGATACCTAATATGTCAACTTTTTTATTTTCTTTACATTTAACATAATAATTTTGAAACAAAAAAAATCATGTTTTAATGTCTCTATAGTCTGAGAGCCATCGTTTTTTTTGATTTTTTGGGCGATTGTCTAAGGTAGGGACTCACTTTTTTGTGGGATAAGGAGATGGTTAGATTGGTACTATTTTGGGGGGCATTCGCTTTCTTGATTGCTTGGTGTTGCACTTTTAGTGATGTAAGGTAACAAAAAATGTTTGTGACTGTGTTCACCTGAGGGGTTAGGTCATGTGATATTTTTATACAGCTATGCTTTGCTATATAACTTATTTTATGATGTATTTGTTTCTGTAATTTCTAAACTCATGATATCCTTTAAAGATTAAAATGACTGTTCTGCCCTTGAGCCAATTCCCCATCATCAACCTTTTTTCTTCACTGCACTTCTGGTCACCGAATGTAACCTTCCTGCCGAGGCCAGTCACTGGACACGTCACTGCCGAGGCCAGTCACTGGACACGTCACTGCCGACGCCAGTCACTGGACACCTCACTGCCGAGGCCAGTCACTGGACACCTCACTGCCGAGGCCAGTCACTGGACACCTCACTGCCGGGGCCAGTCACTGGACACGTCACTGCCGGGGCCAGTCACTGGACACGTCACTGCGGGGGCCAGTCACTGGACACGTCACTGCCGGGGCCAGTCACTGGACACGTCACTGCCGAGGCCAGTCACTGGACACGTCACTGCCGAGGCCAGTCACTGGACACGTCACTGCCGAGGCCAGTCACTGGACACGTCACTGCCGGGGCCAGTCACTGGACACCTCACTGCCGAGGCCAGTCACTGGACACGTCACTGCCGAGGCCAGTCACTGGACACCTCACTGCCGAGGCCTGTCACTGGACACCTCACTGCCGAGGCCAGTCACTGGACACATCACTGCTCAGGCCAGTGATCTAACTCGTTAGAAAAGTGACAAATAGACAGGACATCTAGAGGGGGAAATCCTGCTTCACTTTGTAGACTGGAAGCTCATTGCGCCGTGTCTAACAAAGTTTAAAGAATTTGCTTATATCAACCAATTGGTTTCCACTTGGTTTTCAATTGGCTTTTATAAGGTATATGTAACATATGATAAATTGGTTATGATTAGTGATGAGCAAGTTTCGGAAAATTATTTCGGCAGCTTTGCCGAATTTTACAAATAAATTTGCTTTGACAAATTACTTTGTCAGGAAGTGCATTTCTTTGTAAGTAGTGGGTGCAGTGACAGGGAGCTGCTATTGCATGTCCCCCCCTCGTCATTTTACCTTTCAGATGCCGTGTTCATAGCTGATCGTGACATCTGACATCAATATAACAGTGTAAAAATTTGTAAAACATTCTGAAATCATACTTACCCTTATCATACTTTGATCGTGAAGAGCCGTCCGCAGCCATCTTGATTGTAGATCTAGCTAGAAATCTTGCATGGCCCTTGATGACGTCATCATGTCGGCTGGCATAGTGATGTCATATGTCACCACGCACGGTATTTCAAGGATGAGGCAAATCAGATTATTATTTTTTTACTGCTATTAAGGGAAAATCGATTCGTTACCACGAAGCACGAGGAAATTCGGCTTCACAGTGAATCTAATTTTTCATGACATTCGGATCGAGTTCCACTTCATCAGGTTTAATTCACTCAACACTAGTTATGATAAGAAAATTAATGAGTATTAATAACTGAGGGTTAAGCTTATCATTTTTGGCATACAGTACACATTTCAATGCTAACCCTTTCATGCAAACAATTGTCATATTACATGCAAATTGCAAGCAGTCAAGCAGCAGTCTAATGTAATGGTTTATTCTGGTAACAGTCATCTTTGGGGGTACAGCTGTGATTCCCACTGTTTTGGCTTGGATTAGAGAAAGCTCTGATACCTGCTGTTTAACCCATTCCTCCTCCCCCTCCCCACTATCATTACTGGTAGCTATTTCCTGCAGTTTTATATATGTATGCTTTTCTTTCTTTAGGGTTTACCAAAGGGCTACGATGATTGTCCATTTTACTTCTGGTTCAATACTTCATTCATAGAAAATAACAGGTAAGAAAACCATGGTGCAAGTATTGGAGCATCTCAGGATCCTGTGGTATACACATATGGTGCACAGACACAATGGTGTACCCACCATGGAGGCAGACCACACAACTTCCATGGGGTAGCCACAAGGGGTAGCTCAGTGCAAACAAATTTTGCACCGCTTACATTGCATGGGTAACTGTATAAATTCCTATGCACTGAGCTCCCCCTAGTGGTGGCTGCAGCCAGTCACTTTTATATCATATAGTGTATAAAGGGATGCAGGGGATTTAGAGCTGTATGGGGAAGACCTATCAATGTATTTCTACCAGTTATCTGTTGTAAATACATTGAAAAATATGGTGTCCAGAATGAGAGCCAAATTTAAAAAGCACCTGCTCCAAGTCAAGTATAGTGTGTGAGGTAGGGAATCTCTTTTTTCTTTATTAAAAAAGTCGTCCACTTAAAAAAATGTGGCAGAAATCTCATGAGGGGCATGCAAAGTTTTGCGATGGGGTCCTATGATATCTGTGTAGGCCCCTACACAGACATCTACAGGAAGGTGTACAGAGAAGAATTGAAGATATTTGTGCTTGGCACTGTGCATGTGCTAGATGCCATCCATACACAGTGTGGAGGCTGCTGATAGATGGATCTAGTCACGTGCCATTGGCAGCCATGTTGGGAGCAGGATCGTTATGTTTACACTGGAGCCTTCTGTCAGCACAAGGCACTGGCAAAAGTTGATTGCAACGCTGTTTCCGCCCCGTTTCTATAAGTTAGAATTCAGTAGCCAGCTCCTTTATTTAAAAATTATATCAACTTTCTCTTTGTATTTATTGCTGTAATTATTTTTTTTTAGGCTTTACCTTTCTAAAAACGAATTGGACAATCCTCACAAAGAGAAATCGGGAAAACTCTACAGTGATAAGTTTGCAGTGGAATTAACCTTTGAATCTTGACAAACCGTTTGACTTCCAGGCACATCTCAAAAATCTGCACCTCACTGTGATATGTATTGAAGGATCTGAAAGGCATCAATGTGCCATACTGTTCTTATTTGTAATATTATAGACTTTTTATACGGCTGTTAATATGTAGATATATGCATGCGTGAATGATGCCTTGTTTTTTTTAAGTAGGCGCTTTGGTTAGATACTAATTCGAGCTTGTGTTGATGATGACCACATTTACCATTCGTTGCAGTTTGGTGCAGTTTTTGACTGCATTTACTGTACACCTCGCCTCTGTTTTTGTTTTCACTTCACACGTATTTTCACTGCATTTGTTGTTGTTTTTTTGCTAGTTTTTTTGCTGTGGTTTTCCATAAAACTTACAGGAAAAGGTTTCTATGATTAAAACACAGCAAAAACAAATGTAAAGAAACAGGATATGGCCTAAACCATCCACCTGATTCAGCTCGAAAGAACGTATTTTTTTCAGTAATTTCGAAAAATCATCCTCGTCATCATTTTTTTTCATGACTGTATTTATATAAAACTTTATGTGAAAATGTCCTTTACAATATTGTATTAAAACACTATAGTTTTGACAAAAAAAAATGGATTTTTCTAGTTTTTCACCGTAAGTATCATGTTCAGGGGTCAAAAAAAACCCTGATGAACATAGAAGTGTACACAAAACAAACAACAAAATCCTGAGAAAGCCAAAACAAATGTTTTATTAAATATAAGTACCAGGCACAAACAATAAGAAATGACCATACCAGGAAGAAACTGCAACTAATAAGGACGCGGGTTTTAAAGCAAAGCAGGCTATACGGATCAGGCAGAAGTATAACAACTGTTCCAAGTAACGAGTTTTAATTTGGGCCAAACCCTAAAGTCATTATTCCGGTGCTCTCCAGGATCACAGACAGAGCCACGTAGCAAGGAACCCACGCAAATCAGGATACACAAAGCATGGCAAACATAAACAGATCAGAAAATAATAATCAAAGAAATACAAGCATGTCTGGAATCAAAGCAAAACCGAAAATATGGCCTTCATGAACAGACATAAAAGCACGCCTGGAACTCATGCGGAACAGGGATCATGGCGTTCAGATACAGACATACAAACATGCCTGGAACCCATGTGAAATAGGGAGCATGGCGTTCACAGACAGACATACCAACATGCCTGGGACCAATGTGGAAAAGGAAGCATAGCGTTCACAGACAGACATACCAACATGCCTGGGACCAATGTGGAAAAGGAAGCATAGCGTTCACAGACAGACATATAAACATGCCTGGAGCCCATGTGAACCAGGGAACATGGCGTTCACCGACAGATCAAGACCAAAAGACAATACCAACATGCCTGGAACCCATGCGTAAAAGGGAGTATGGCATTCACAGACAGACTAGGACAAAACAGAAACATACAAACATGCCTGGAACCCATGCGGTACAGAGAGCATGGCGATCACAGACAGACTAGAACATAAGACATCGATGAATAACCAGGCTGACCACACAAGTCAGGATAGAGTAACAAATATAATGGTCAGGAAAGCAAGCATCCTGTACTCAGCGTTCCTGGAGATAGACTGAACTCCAGGCATATCGTACAAAGGTCTAAATCCCACCTGATATTCAAACAAGCTCAGGTAAGCATTAACCCTAAATAGACACAGGGAACACACAATTCACAGACCACAGTTCACACACTATAGAAGACCGTGGCCAGCACGCACCACCCAAGCAACCAGCATACACAGGAACATGAAAAACGCAGCCAGTACGCAAGAGTGCATGCAGCCAGCCTACACGGCAGCAAGTAGTTGCTATAGAGCTGCAGTATAAAGCCTAACATAAGGGGCCATAGGGAGGAGACAGAAGCAGGGGTTATGAATAGAGATGAGCAAATTGAAGTTGAAAAAGTTGGAAAAATTTGATTTGCACCGAAGCCGAATTCCCTCGCGCATCGTGGTAACGAATTGCATTTTTTCCTAAAATGGCTGCTGAACGTGTTAGGACATGGAGCAAAGAACTCTGAGAACAAGGGATCACCCACAATGCCATGCATGCAGCCAATCAGTAGCCATCTAGCCCCTGTGATGTCACAGCCCTATAAATAGCCTCAGCCATTTCCCAGTGTACTTAGTGTCATAATTGCCGTTCAGCGCTGAAGTTACATTGTACTACAACCATTTAGGGGGTGTAATAATAGAAAAGATACATACATCCTATTAGCCTTTCTGCGGTGAATTGTGATTGTTATATTTCTTTTTGGGGGGGGGGGGGCTTATTAATTGTAAAAAATATGTCTTAATTGCCAATCTGCGGCGAAGTTACATTGTACTACACCCATTTATGGGGTGTATAAAGAAAATAAACATACGTCCTATTAGCTGCTCTGTTGTGAATTGTGCTTCTTATAGCTTTTTTTTTGGGGGGGGGGGGGGGGTATATTAATCAGAAAAAATATGTCTTAATTGCCAATCTGCAGTGAAGTTACATTATACTACACCCATTTATGGGGTGTATAAAGGAAATATACGTACGTCCTATTAGCCATTCTGCTGTGAATTATCATTGTCATATTTTTGGGGGGGTTTATTAATTGGAAAAAATATACTGTATGTCCTAATTGCCATTCTGCACTGAAGTTACAATGTACTACAGCCATTTACTTGGTATATTAAAAGGAAATATACGTACGTCCTATTAGCCTTTCTGCGGTGAATTATGATTGTTATATTTTTTTGGGGGGTGTATTAATAGGAAAAAGAATACATCTTAATTGCTGTTTTGCGGTGAAGTTACAAGGTACTACAGCCATTTACGGTGTGTATTGAAAGGAAATAAACGTATGTGCTTTTAGCCGTTCTGCGGTGAATTGCGACTGTTATATTTCGTTTTTCGGGATGTATTGATAGGAAAAAGAATACATCTTAATTGCCCTTTTGTGGTGAAGTTACAAGGTACTACAGCCATATACGGGGTGTATTGAAATTAAATAAACGTATGTCCTATTAGCCGTTCTGCAGTGAATTGTGACTGTTATATTTCTTTTTTTGGGGGTGTATTAATAGGAAAAATAATACGTCTTAATTGCCATTCTGGAGTGAATTTACATTGTACTACACCCATTTACGTGGTGTATTAAAAGGAAATAAACGTACGTCCTATTAGCTGTTCTGCGGTGAATTGTGATTGTTATATTTTTTTTTGGGGGGGGGCTTATTAATCAGAAAAAATATATGTCTTAATTGCCGATCTCCTCATGCTGCTGCCACCTTTCCACTATGTCACTGTGCCACTCTGTTGTCTCCTCATGCTGCTGCCACCTCACCACTCTGTGGTCTCCTCATACTGCTGCCACATCACAACTCTGTGGTCTCCTCATGTTGTTGCCACATCACCACTCTGTGGTCTCCTCATGCTTCTGCCACCTCACCACTCTGTCACTGGGCCACTCTGTGGTCTCCTCATGCTTCTGCCACCTCACCACTCTGTCACTGGGCCATTCTGTGGTCTCCTCATGCTGCTGCCACCTCACCACTATGTCACTGGGCCACTCTGTGGTCTCATGCTGATGCCACCTAACCACTATGTCACTGGGCCACTCTGTAGTCTCCTCATGCTGCTGTCACATCACTACTCTGTGGTCTACTCATGCTGCTGTCACCTCATCACTATGTCAGTGGGCCACTCTGTGGTCTCCTCATGCTGCTGCCAACTCACCACTCTGTCACTGGGCCACTCTGTGGTATCCTCATGCTGCTGCCAGCTCACCACTATGTCGCTGGGCCACTCTGTGGTCTCATCATGCGGCTGCCACCTCACCACTATGTCACTGTGCCACTCTGTGGTCTCCTCATGCTGCTGCACCCTCCCCCCTCTATGACTAGGCCACTATTTTGCCTTTTTGGCCTGGCTGACATCATCATTTATTTGACCCTTCTTCTGATCTGTTAGACGGAAGGAAAAATGAGACGCACAACGGATCCTGTCTATGTAGCAGCTGTAAGGCCTATATGACATGGTCCCTATTTTGCATGCGAATTGGCTTATGATTTGGTAGCCAAAAACAGGAGTGGGTACAAAACACAGAAGACATGCAAATATTACATTCATCTCTGTTTTGGATCCACTCCTTTTTGGCTTTAGCAATACTGATAGATTACTGAGCAAATGCTGATCGAGTGAAGGCGGATGCTCAACAGACAGGATCCGTTTTTTGGGGGTTATTGTTCTGATAGATAGAGGAAGGGCAAAATAATCAGTGACGTCAACACAAACTTACTGCTGACACAATCTCCACTCTGTCAGGGAGGCTTTACTTGTATAAGCATTTAATAGAACAAGTTCTGTAGAAATCTATGTGGAATCAGCTGACGATGGTGTAGAAGGAGTGCGTTCTTTCACGCTATAGTAAGATCTTGGGTCTCTGCACGGTTCTTTATACCTGACGCTAACATTGACCTGTAAGGCTGAGTTCACACTTGAGTTATTTGGTCAGTTTTGGCCCCGTAACTGCCCAAAGAAGTGAAGTGTGCAGTGATTCTAAGAGCAATGCCTGTCATCTGCATGTCATACTGACTGACAGTATTGTTTCATTACCACAGCAGACTCCCTATGTGTGTTTCTGCAAGGCACAGTGTTCTACACCACTATACAGGCTCTTTGCAGCCAGGAAATAGCTGTTTTTTAACGTGATTCGCCACAAATAATGGAAAATTCGGCGAACCAACAAATCACATTTTTGAGAAATTCGTTCATCTCTAGTTATGAATATCTGTGAAACCTGAGGGACAAAATTGTAGCTTCACAATTACTAAAAATGGTTGTTGGAATTTAACTACTTACTGTATCCAGCTACATGAAGAAGTGGTCAAGAGAATAACTGGCTGAGAAAATATGGCACACTGAGAAGAAAAAAATATAGAAACTTTTCTTGCCCGAGTGGAACAATTCTCCAGGCCCGGCAAAGCTGAGAGTGCTTGACCTGTCCGCTCATGACTATACAACATTCACATACCATCAACTATCAACTAAAGGCATGGATTAGACTTTTTAAGACCGTGTGTCCTATCAAAGGGTCCTTTAACATGAGTAGTTAATTTCTGTTAGAAGCACCAACTGACAATACAGCAAGTCTATTAGCAGTTTTAAAAAGGAGCTCCAAGGGTCCTTTTACAAAGACTGATGTGTCAAGCAATTATTGGGAACGGACAAGACATTCCAGGTTATTGCCTGATCATCAGCGGAGATGAGAGTTGTATTACATGCAGCAATCGCCTTCGTTTTATGGGATCAAGTGATCAATACAGTGCTCATTTGTTCCCATAGGAAATCATTATTCCTGCGCAGCAGGTCGTTGTTAAGACAGCATGATTTGCTGCACAGGAACAATGATTTTTGGTATCGGCTGAAAGACAAGTTCACCCAATGAAGGAGATTGTTCATTGGGTGGTCATTGGCATCTTTTACACAGGCCAATTATTGAGAAGAGCATTTATACAACCGATCAACCCCGATAATCGGCCTGATTATCGGTCTGTGTAGATGGAACTTTACACTTGGTAATTGTCGGAGTTGCGCAGCGGTTTATAATTTATGATCATTCGTGCGACCATTAGTTTCCATTAGGGTCCATTCACACGTCCGCACCAAATGGGTCCGCATCCGTTCCGCAATATTGGTAATGGGTGTGGACCCATTCATTCTCTATGGGGCCGGAAGAGATGCGGAGAGCACACTATGTGCTCTCCGCATCCGCATTTCTGGAGCGTGGCCCGGAACGCGACTCCACAAAAAAAGTAGAACATGTCCTATTCTTGTCCGCAATTGCGAACAAGAATAGGCAGTTCTCTGGGGGGTGCCGGCCGGGTGTATTGCGGATCCGCAATACACCACGGACGTGTGAATGGACCCTTACTGTCAGCAGTACATGCCCTGTTTACACAGTGAGATGTGATGCCAACAGACAGTCAGTTGTGGTTGTTTGGCCAGTAATCAACGCATGTAAAATGCCTTAAGCTGTTTCTGTAAGACGCTCTGTTTATGCCGCAGTCTTCATATATTTTTCACCACTTGTGTAAAACTGAAATAGGTTTAGGTATTTAGGCAAGATTACGTAGTGAAAGTCAAAATAAACGTCCAATATGAAAGCTATTTGAAAACTATGATTTTTGTCAAAACATTCTTACATTACAAGGTCTTGTGAAGATCGTTAGTCATTTTTCAGGTTCAGCAGAGGCTCAGGCTTCCTTAAGGCCATTGTTCTGGTTTATTGTTGAACAGGAAAAAAAAAAACTCTCTGCCATGTGCATAAAAAAGATTTATGTAATGCTGTTAAACTAATGGAGCAGTGAGGTATCAGCAGCAATCTCTTCTGAATTTTCCATGCCAGGCAGCACTGTGTAGGACAATGTATAGCTGCACTAGGTAGAACAGGGAATGGGAACATAACAGGGCTCATTCTAGCCAGTGGCATAGCTAAGGGGGGGGGGGGGGGGGGGTTGTAAAGTTAGCAGTTGTCCCCAAGCCTTCTCCTCTATATGAAGACTCCAGGATCCTAAATAGCACATGGTAGGTGGAGGGTTATGTTACAGATTTTGTATTTGGGCCCTTGAGATTCACAATATGCCTCTAACCTTAGCTGTGTTTAGGAGTAAAACATGTAAATAGGTTATGTTTTATGTATTTTTTATATATATATATATATATATATATTTTATATAATATTTTATTTGATATATATATATATGTAGTGACACAGTGAGGGGTTGTGTCTGGCAAGACAGGTATTTTCCTCCCAGCATGTGCGGCTGGGCTGGTTTCCAGCCAGGTGAGGTCAAATACCGGACCGGAGTTTAAGTGCTGGTCCGGGGTTTTGGCAGCACCTGGCTGTCCTTCAGTACTCAGCAGAGGGGTCTCTGTTTTGGGAATCTGTAGCTTTGTGCCATGCTGGAGGGCTGAGAGCCGCACGCTGGGGAAACAGACCCTCTAAGGCTAGTTTCACACTTGCGGCAGTACGGATCCGACAGGCTGTTCACCATGTCGGATCCGTCCGGCGGCTATTTCGCCGTGCCCGCGGACCGCCGCTCCGTCCCCATTGACTATAATGGGGACGGGGGCAGAGCTCCGGCGCAACACGGTGGTGCACGGAGAAAGCCACAGGACTAAAAAGCCTGACATGCAGTAATTGTAGTCCGGCGGCCTTTCTCCGTGCAGCGCCGTGCTGCGCCGGAGCTCCGCCCCCGTTCCCATTATAGTCAATGGGGACGGAGCGGCGGTCCGGCGGCACGGCAAAATAGCCGCAGGACGGATCCGACATGGTGAACAGCCTGTCGGATCCGTCCTGCCGCAAGTGTAAAAGTACCCTCAAGCCTGCTGTGGACAGAACTGCCAGCAAGGTGACTTGTGTTATATGAACTTTCCATTGTGTGTGAATTAACACCACGACTGCAAAGTTACATGCTGTTTTGTGCAATTGCCTCAAGTATGAATAAACACTGACGTTTTGAGTTAAGAACTTGTATTTTGCCTTTATACTGTTACCCTATCTACCAGAGTGAAACCCCACAATTGGTGGTGGATGCGGGCAAGAGCAGTGAGGCTGGCGTGAACGCCAATATTTTTGGTTTCTGCATTTTTCATTTTTGGTTTCTGTATTACAACCAGTGCCCCACGACAAAATGGAGGCTGTTGTGAATGCCCTCATGGAGGCTAATCTGCAGCAGCAAGAGACAAACCTGCATCAACGTGAGGCTAATAAGCAGCAGCAGGAAAGTAACCAGTTGCTGCTACAACACGTGATGGCTTTGCAGACAGCAGGAGCAACCCTGAGCGTCCTGATTCCTAAGATGACCCTCGCAGACGACATCGAAAACCTACCTGGCGATGTACAAGAAAGTAGCTATCAGGAAAAGCGATCCCATGACCAGTGGGCTGAGCTCCGTTCCTGGCATCCGATTCCCAGGTGGTGTATTTCGACTTGCTGGACAATCAAGCGGCCGACTATCCAAAAGTAAAGGGTGATATTTTGGAAAGACTGGGGGTGAATATGTTGGTCCGGGCCCAGCGGGTACATGAGTGGGGGTTTAAGCTGGCTAAGCCTGCGAGGACCCAGTATTATGACTTACTCCACCTCTTGCAAAAGTGGCTATAGCCTGATGTGCTGAGTCCCACGGCTATGCTGGATAGACTATTGGCTTATATGTTCTGGAGGGCTTTGCCACCCCCTCTCCAGCACTGGATCGGCCAGGTGTCTCCTGGCAACACCCTAGAAACGGTGGACCTGGTGGAGCGCTACGAGGCTACTAATACTCTTACAGGGGGTTCTTTTGGGAGGGAGCAGTCAAACCCCGTAAATCTCCATCCCAGACCAGGCGACTTGTACCAACCAAACCCACCCGGGGTGTACCCTCTAAGGACCTGGCTCCGATAGTCTGCTGGCAGTGTCAGGAGCTGGGCCATGTAAGAGCTGACTGTCCCCGTCAGGTGGAACCCATGGATACTAACTATGGCTACCGTCAGTCACTATATGCCAGGAAGCTGTGTGCAGCAGGTATTCCAAAAACTCGAAACCATCTGTGCCAGGTGGAGGTAGGAGACACTCCAGCGGAAGCTCTGCTGGACTCAGGGAGTCTGGTGTCCCTAGTAAGGGCTCCCCTGGTACGGTCAGCGGAGTATACTGGCCAGAAAGTCAGGGTCATATGCATCCATGGAGACTTAAAAGACTATCCCACCGCCCTGGTGTCTCTAACCACAGGGGCCGGCAGATGGACTCACAAAGTGGCAGTTGCCCCGAATTTACACTACGAACTTATAATAGGGAGAGACTTCCTGGGCTTCTTTGGACTGTGACTTGATATGAGAGTGACTGATACCCATGAGACAGGGGTAACCCTAGCAGAGTGGCCCGACTCAGGGGGGAGACCAGAACTGAAGTCTGCCAGAGAGCATGAACACATCTTAGTCATTCTAGACTACGCCACTCGGTACCCGGAGGCGGTGCCACTGCGACATACCTCGAGCAAACTCATAGCTAAGGAGTTAATGAAGATGTTTTCCCTAGTAGGACTACCTAAAGTGGTTCAGACCGACCAAGGGACCCCTTTTATGTCCAAGGTGATGAGGGAACTCTATAAGTTGCTGAACATAAAACAACTACGAACGTCGGTTTACCATCAGCGGATGGTCTGGTAGAACGGATTAACCAAACATAAAAAAATATGTTGAAAAAGGTAGTGTCTAAGGATGGGAAGGACTGGGACCTCCTTCTGCCCTATCTCATGTTCGCAGTGTGAGAATACCCCAGGCCTCTACTGGGTTGTCGCCCTTCGAACTGCTATATGGCAGACACCCTCGCGGTCTCTTGGATGTGGCCAAAGAGGCGTGGGAACAACAACCCACTCCACATAAAAGTGTCATTGAGTATGTTACCCAGAAGCAAGCTGGGATAGAGACAGTGTTGCCTCTTGTTAGGGAGCATATGGAGGCAGCTCAGTGAGCCCAGAGTCGGGTCTATAATCAGCAGGCTCGGGTCTTTAACCCGGGTGATCGGGTTTTGGTTCTGATGCCGACCGTGGACAGTAAGTTCCTGACTAGGTGGCAGGGGCCCTACGAGGTACTCGAGAAAGTTGGAGAGGTAAACTACAAGGTACACCAGCCAGGGCGGCAAAAGCCGGAGCGGGTTTACCATGTGAATTTACTCAAACCGTGGAAAGATAGGGAAACCTGTACAGAAGACATCCCATAGCAGGGTTTTCTTGTCTGATGCAAGAGGGGAAGCTGCCACAGTAAAAATTGCTGACAGCCTCTCCTCTAAACAGACTCGGAGTTAGTTAGTCGAAACACGGATGTGTTCTCAGACCTCCCTGGACGCACTTCCATAATCCAGCATGACATTGTCACTGAGCCTCAGGCAAAAGTCCGATTAATATAAGGTCTTACCCTTTGGTCTGCATGGCGCCCCCCGCCACTTTTCAGCGAATAATGGACATTGTGCTTCGTCCACATCGTCGGTACGCTTAGTCTTACCTGGACGATATTGTCATCCACAATACTGACTGGGAAAGTCACCTACCCAAAGTGCAGGCTGTAGTGGACTCCCTTCGGAAAGCTGGCCTAACCACTAACCCAAAAAAATATGCGATAGGGTTAGAAGAGACTAAGTACCTGGGGTATGTCATTGGGTGCGGAGTAATCAAACCCCAAGTAAACAAAATAGAGGTGATATGGAATTGGCCCTGACCTGTCACCACTAGGAAAATAAAGTCATTCCTGGGAATGGTGGGCTCATACATGAGGTTTGTTCTCCACTTTTCTACGCTAGCCGTGCCCTTCACAGGGCTCTTGAAGAGATGAAAATCAGTGATGGTTCGCTGGTCTGATCGGGTGGAAGAGGCTTTTGCCGCTTTGAAGTCGGCCCTGTGTGGGTCACCGGTTTTGGTTACACCCGACTTCAAGAGGGAGTTCGTGGTACAAACGGATGCCTCCGAAGTAGGCCTTGGTGCTGTACTGTCTCAGGAAGTCAACGGGAGGAGCATCCCGTTGTCTTCCTAAGCCGCAAGCTCACCCCAGCCGAAACCAGGTACAGTATAGTGGAGAGAGAGTGCCTGGCTATCAAGTGGGCACTCGAGTCTCTCCACTACTATTTTTTGGGGAGAAAGTTCCACCTGGTGACCTACCACTCCCCTCTCAAGTGGATGAGCCAGGCCAAAGACAGGAATGCCCAGGTCACCAGATGTTTTTTGTCTCTGGAGAACTTTAAGTTCTCGGTAGAACACAGAGCAGGGCGGTTGCAGGGAAACGCGGATGCCCTGTCCAGGGCATTTTCATTGTGGCTAGCAGCATTTTGTACCTGTTGAAAAATCCATAGTTACCTGCCCTCTGATGGTCCATTCCAGCTCCCTTCAGCGGTATTCCAGTCCCCATCCTATAAATTTCTGGACAGATAGCATCATGTGCGCTGCTGCAGCCAATGACTGGCCTCAGTGGTGATGTTGACACGGCGGGGAGTGGGGGAAACCCCCCACCGTGTGGTGTCAGAAGGGTAAAAGGGGATCAGCCTGGCCAAAAGGAGTATTAAGGGAGCAGGTCACCTCCTACAGCGTCCCTAATCCTCTCCCTGACTCCTCACCGTATGAGAGGACCCCGATGGTAGGACGACTCATACTCAGGATTCCTAGAGACCCTAAGTTGCCCTGGTAATCTGGTAATCCCTCACCAAGGAGCAGGGAAGAGACGACCTGTTCATCCTGGTAATGGAGGAACAGGAGTCTCTATCTGAGGCCAGGCTGCAAGGAGGGGGGAACACATACAGCAAAAGGAGATGGCAGGTAAGCGAAACCAATAACACACTTACCTGCCACAGACACACTGACAGGAACCCATGCACTAGTGCTGCTGTCCACACCAACATTAAAGGACACAGCACACACCACAAACCACACAGGAACCCAGGACACCATAGCTGCAATAACATGAGACAGGGAAATGTCTAGTAAACATGCTGGACACCAAACACCACCAGACATGTAACACCAAACTAGACATACAAACACCCTGAACATAACCCCCTCCATAAAATAAGGACAGGAAGGAGACACTGGGATAACATTGATGACCACAAGGGTGGCCCTCACTGGACAGATGGAACACCCTGGACTGGAGGAGAGCTCCAGCACCAACAACAACTGAAGTACAACTTACTCCAGCCAGGAAACCACAGAAGATTTAAGCCAAGTGACCACACCCAGTCAGGGAGTTAACCCTTACCGCACCAGACAGAGGGAGGCTACAACCTAAAGAGAAGTGCACACACAAGCATACTAAACCACGTAACCGCCGGCAACAGCATGCGTGGCAACCATGTCACGGCAATATCCCAGAAGGACGAGACACTGCCACCGCATGCTCTCACAGCAACACGTTGCCGCGGGCAACCCCAAGTGTGGCAACAGTGTCACAGCGTACACCATAGGTCGTAACAGATTTATCCCCAAGCTATATGTCACTGCTGGGTCACGTGCTGCTAGGGGACATGTCACCACTGAGGGCAATCACGCGACCTCTTCCATCCCAAAGTTTACAGGATGGGGACTGGATGACAAGAGAGCCAGGTAGCCAGAATGGAACGGTGGGGGGCAGGTGAGTCTGATTTTTTTTTAACAGGTACAACACACTGCTGGCCACAGTCCCAAAGCTGGACAACCCATTTAAGAGTAAAGAGCAGTGTTAGTACCAAAAGGGAGAAAATGTTTTGGCTGAAGAAACGGAATGGTAAATGAAACTGTACCAACTAAGCATAATGTGGCATTTATGATCTAATTTGATGTTACTAGGTATCCTGTAGCTTCCTTTCTCAGTCTACACTGAAGTCTTACTTATGAAGGACCCCACCTCTTTCGTTCTATGACTGTGTAGAGCACCAATGCCTCTAGTTTATGTCTTGTGAGTACCTTTGCCTAAAGCTACCTATACACTTCAAACGCTTGTTTGGCCAACTGGTATTCCTCTTGACTAGTGATGGACGAACATCGGACAGGACGTTTTTGCAAACGCGAATGTGCGTTTGTGATCAAATGTTCGTGAACCACGCGTGTGCGGCGAGTCCCATTCACTTTAATGGCAGGCGAACCTAAAAAAAATTCAGGTCATATTTGCAGCCACCAAATACTTACTAGAAGTGCAGAAATAGTCCCACAACATGGACAGTGACATACCAGAGGGCAATGGCAAAAATTCCTACAAAAATATGTATTTTAATCAGGGGCCATTTTTTGCGTCTTAAAGGGAAATTCTCCAAAATGTGACCTGCTGGAGACTAGAATTTTTTTTGGGGGGCCACAGGAGTACGAACCCCAAAAAGTAGGCATTTACCTGACAGAAAAAAACTTGTGATTATGTGGCTAGAGGTACATTAGGCGGTCTCTGGATAAAAATTTTACTGTAGGCCACTAGAGTAGAGGTCCCAAACATTAAGCATTCACCTGATAGAAAAGAACTTGTGATGATGGGGCTGGAGGTACATTAGGCGGTCACTGGATAAAAATTTTACTGTAGGCCAGTACAGGCCCCAAAAATTAGACATTAACCTGACAGAAAACAATTTGTGAATTGACTATGTGGCTGGAGGTACATTAGGCGGTCACTGGATAAAAATTTTACTGTAGTCCAGTACAGGCCCCAAAAATTTGGCATTCACTTGACAGAAAAAGCCTTTATGCCGCTGTATTCACATAAGACAAAGACCATTCTTTGTTCTGGCTGGTGGCGGATATGTGTGGGCTGGCATGAGGAAATTAAATTACACGTGGTCGTCACAGGTGTTGAATTCCTCCGAGATCCATGCCTCATTAATTTTTAGAAATGTGAGGTAGTCCACACTGTCGTAAGCTAGGCGAGTGCGCTTATCGGCACGATACCCCCTGCTGCACTGAACAAACTTTCGGACAGGACACTCGACGAGGGGCAAGCCAATAGTTCCATGGCAAATTGTACCAGCTCTGGTCACAGTTCAAGCCTGCACACCCAGTAGTCCAGGCGTTCCTCGCTTCTCAGAGCATCCACATCGGCCGTTAACCCAATGTAGATGGACACCTTTTAGTCTAGGTGTTCCCTGAGGCTGGATCCGAAGGGCGGCTGTCGATGGGTTGGCTGCAAGAATGATCTCATATTCTAAGTGACCAACACATCTTCAAACCGCCCTCTTTTTAGGATTGGTACTCACACCTGTTTCTTTGTGGGTGGAAATTCCTCTGCCAGCGCCTGAAACAGCAGACCTCAGCATCTCTTGCAGCAAGGCTTGGAAATGCTGCATTCTGACAGCCCTCTGTGATGCTGGTAACATGTCCGCCATTTTGTGTTTGTACCGGGGGTCTAAATATATTGCCACCCAGTACTGGTCCTTGCCCTTTATGCTTTTTATACGGGGGTCCCTCTTCAAACACTGGAGCATGAAGGCCCCCATTTGCACTAAATTGCTCATCGCCCGGGAGAATGTTGTCCTCGGTCTCCTCCCCAAAGCCATGGACAACACCAGGGTTCCCCGAAAAGTTTAAAGTCCCCCTCAAAGCCTGCTCCTCTTGCTCCTCCTTGTGACAGGCACAGCACTATGAAGTGCCTTTTGTGCTTGGCATTAGAAGAATTTTGATATCTCTGACTTTTAGTTTAACCAGACTACCTATTACTCTGTAATTCCTCTAGCGCCGTTCTATGGAAACAGTAGGTTTAA
Source organism: Bufo gargarizans (assembly GCF_014858855.1). Classification (NCBI taxonomy): domain Eukaryota; kingdom Metazoa; phylum Chordata; class Amphibia; order Anura; family Bufonidae; genus Bufo; species Bufo gargarizans. The sequence goes on along the minus strand of NC_058082.1, from coordinate 51,573,817 downwards.
AGAGTACACCAAATGCTTCAAATAACTTCTTTATTAACTTTATTCATATATAACACTGCCACCTCTGCAGCAGATAGTCCATGTACAAAACGTGTTGAAAAGATATCACAAAACGGCGGTATGCATAAGATGGTGGTTCAACTGTTCAATCTTGTCAATTAGCATAAAATGATGGATATATTTATCTCTTGAGTATCTGTACTCTCACCTTAAGTTATTTAAGCACTTTATGATCTCTCTGAGAGGTATATCTGAGGTCTAACTAATAGTTCACTTGCAGTATGCAGTTAGCAGTGACTATTTGCAGATTAGTTGAGTATGATATGGTATGGTTGTATGCAATTTGGATTGCAATATGGAATCTGAATGCTTGCAATTGTATGCTTACAATTTGAAACTTGCAATTGAATTTGTATGGTTGCAATTGGTGGAACTGTAATTAAACACATATATATCTAGAATATAATATAAAATAATGTCGCACTAGAAAAAGGGGGGGACTGCCAGAGGTGCTCCCACTAACAGACGACACCCAGTCTGAAAAAGTGGAATAAATAATAGATAGAAGTGGGGCACTCTCTCAAGTATAGGGGTCTTTATTACAACAATACATGTAAAATACAGTAAAATTGATATAGCAAGTGAAATGCAATAGAATTAATAATCGATAAAGTAGATAAGCAATAAAATCGGCAGCAAATAAAACAAAATTTGGGTTCTAAAAATGGTATTAAGATTGTATTAAATAGCTAACATACACATCGATCCCAGAATAAATAGTAAATTATTTCATTATTTCTCCACTCTGGTAGAAGTTCATTCATATAATAGTTCTGTTAATGTCTTTTGTTTATTTAAATATCAGAGTTTCCAAACTTGACCAGTCTTTATTTGTGAAGCTTCAGTATTTAACTGAATGGAGAATTCTCCTATTGAGGAATATTAGACTCCACTTCAGTGAGTCTGCAACATTGTATGCGTATGGTAAACAGTTCAAAGCAATGTACAGTCATGTGAAAAAATTAGGACACCCTTTGAAAGCATGTGGTTTTTTGTAACATTTTTAATAAAAGGTTATTTCATCTCCGTTTCAACAATACAGAGAGATTAAAGTAATCCAACTAAACAAAGAAAACTGAAGAAAAGTCTTTTCAAGATCTTCTGTAAATGTCATTCTACAAAAATGCCTATTCTAACTGAGGAAAAAGATAGGACACCCTTGCCCCTAATAGCGAGTGTTACCTCCTTTGGCTGAAATAACTGCAGTGAGACGGTTCTTGTAGCCATCTACCAGTCTTCGACATCGGTCTGAGGAAATTTTACCCCACTCCTCAATGCAGAACTTTTTCAGCTGTGAGATGTTTGAGGGGTTTCTTGCACGTACAGCCCTTTTCAAGTCACCCCACAGCATCTCAATGGGATTCAAATCTGGACTTTGACTTGGCCATTCCAGGACTCTCCATTTCTTCTTTTTCAGCCAATCTTTGGTTGATTTACTAGTATGTTTTGGGTCATTGTCATGTTGCATGGTCCAGTTCCGCTTCAGCTTTAATTTTCTAACTGATGGTCTCACATGTTCTTCAAGCACCTTCTGATACACAGTAGAATTCATCGTGGATTCTATGATGGTGAGCTGACCAGGTCCTGCTGCAGCAAAGCAGCCCCAAACCATGACACTTCCACCTCCATGCTTCACAGTTGGTATGAGGTTCTTTTCTTGGAATGCTGTGTTTGGTTTACGCCAAACATGTCCTCTGCTGTTGTGTCCAAATAATTCAATTTTGGACTCATCTGTCCAAAGAACATTATTCCAGAAGTCCTGGTCTTTGTCAACTTTATCTCTGGCAAATGTCAGTCTGGCCTCGATGTTTCTCTTGGAAAGCAAAGGTTTCCTCCTTGCACACCTCCCATGCAAGTTAAACTTGTACAGTCTCTTTCTGATTGTAGAGGCATGTACTTCTACATCAACAGTAGCCAGAGCCTGCTGTAGTTCTCGAGATGACACTTTAGGGTTTTTGGAGACCTCTTTTAGCATCTTGCGGTCTGCTCTTGGGGTGAACTTGCTGGGGCGACCAGTCCTGGGCATGTTGGCAGTTGTTTTGAAAGCCCTCCACTTGTAGACTATCTTCCGGACAGTGGAATGGCTGATTTCAAAATCTTTTGAGATCTTTTTAAATCCCTTCCCAGACTCATAGGCTGCTACAATCTTTTTTCTGAAGTCCTCTGACAGCTCTTTTGCTCTCACCATGGTGCTCACTCTCACTTCAACAGTCAGGAGCACACCAAACTAAATGTCTGAGGTTTAAATAGGGCAAGCCTCATTCAACATGCAGAGTAACGATCTACTAATTATGTGCACCTGGTGTGATATACCTGTGTGAGATCTGAGCCAATTTAAGAGGGAATACATGTGAGGGTGTCCTATCTTTTTCCTCAGTTAGAATAGGCATTTTTGTAGAATGACATTTACAGAAGATCTTGAAAAGACTTTTCTTCAGTTTTCTTTGTTTAGTTGGATTACTTTAATCTCTCTGTATTGTTGAAACGGAGATGAAATAACCTTTTATTAAAAATGTTACAAAAAACCACATGCTTTCAAAGGGTGTCCTAATTTTTTCACATGACTGTAGCTGTTTCGCTGATTGCAATGATGTTGAAAGAGCTAAGATAACATTGCCTTCATAGCGATCGCTTGCCGAATATACAGCGGGACGCCGCTGTACTTACCAGTAGCTCTTTCAACATCATTGCAATCAGCGAAACAGCTACATTGCTTTGAACTGTTTACCATACGCATACAATGTTGCAGACTCACTGAAGTGGAGTCTAATATTCCTCAATAGGAGAATTCTCCATTCAGTTAAATACTGAAGCTTCACAAATAAAGACTGGTCAAGTTTGGAAACTCTGATATTTAAATAAACAAAAGACATTGACAGAACTATTATATGAATGAACTTCTACCAGAGTGGAGAAATAATGAAATAATTTACTATTTATTCTGGGATCGATGTGTATGTTAGCTATTTAATACAATCTTAATACCATTTTTAGAACCCAAATTTTGTTTTATTTGCTGCCGATTTTATTGCTTATCTACTTTATCGATTATTAATTCTATTGCATTTCACTTGCTATATCAATTTTACTGTATTTTACATGTATTGTTGTAATAAAGATCCCTATACTTGAGAGAGTGCCCCACTTCTATCTATTACATATATATCTAGTTCAGTATACAGTTCTAAACACAATACTAACAATATGAACATTATATAACTTGTTTTAATTACCTATATTGGCCTCTTGTTCCCATAAAACTCAGCTCTCAGTGGAGTGAATGTCTCTTCAGCTCCTGTGTCTGGTGAATAATGATTATAGCAGCAGATGCTGGGGAAATTCACAGACAGGCTGTGTGTGAGGCTGGCTGTGATTGGTGAAAACTCTTGCTCTGTGAGAAGCTGGCTGTAATTGGTCTAGACTTCTGCCCAGTAACAACAGATTAACACTATGCTTTCTGTTGTTTCTGCTGTGTCACTGAGTTTACCTTACATTGCAAAATTAATTTTAAAAGCATATTTTCTTTTTCTGCTTCTGTGAACACAAAATATAACAGTAATATGACATCCAAAACATCCAAACTCTGCTTTTGTTTTTAACACATAAACATTGAAAGTCAATGGGGGACGGATACGTTTTCAATTGCACCATATTGTGTCAGTGAAAACGGATCCGCTCCCATTGACTTACATTGTAAGTCAGGACGGATCTGTTTGGCTCCGCAAGCAGCATTTTTGTGTCCGCATCCAGAGCGGAATGGAGGCGGAACGGAGCCAAACTGATGCATTCTGAATGGATCCTTATCCATTCAGAATGCATTGGGGCTGAACTGATCCGTTTCTCACAAACGGAATTCAAAACACCAGTGTGAAAGTAGCCTTAGATGTATACACATGTAAGCTATACTAGCAACCTAGGACAGGTCTTAGCTGGCCAGCTACACTCCCACCAAAATGACCTATAATTCTATGTTCTTATTGGTAGGACTTGAACATGAATTTGAGGAATTTTCCATCAGGTTCTCAACTTCCAAGTGTCTTTTATCACTCTCAAGTAGAACAACTAACTTCTGTATGGGACGTTCCAACTTGAGTGGAGTAATGAGACACTTTTGAGTCTCCTATTTGTAACAACACGCTTCTTACTAGTTTGTCTTAATCCTTTTGAACTTCTAGAACTTTGGCCAATTTCCTTTGAGTTCTAGGTAAATCTTCTTCTTTTACTAACGCTATGTCAACAACTTGGACATTTCTTCTGGGTGTTTACTTCTTAGCATAAGATTGGCTAAGTACTTCCATCTATTCCAAAACTGTTTCTGATAGATATTGAACTCTTCACCATTTCCTTCTGGCATATAAATCCTCTTTGGTGAACTTGCCAGGCGGTGGCGGTATGTAATCCGACTTAAGGGGAAGTAGATGGTTGGGAGTTAAAGGGTTCTGATTTGTCTTTCCCAAACTCCTCTTGTATGGCTTGCATGTGGAGCATTCATATGAAAATCACACTGTTTCTCTAACAAATACTCAGTTACTTTTTCTTTTTCAATCTCTTTTAGCGCTTTCTTCAATTCATTCTTTGCTCTAACAAAATTAGATCCTTGGTCAGATCTAAGCTCTCTGACGGTACCTCTAATGGCTATGAAACATCTTAAGGGGTTGATGAATGCGTCAGTTGACATATCCTCTAACATTTCCAGGTGAATTGCTCTGGAACTCAGACATGTAAATATTAGTCCATATCTCTTGTACTTCTTGTGGCTTTGCTTGGTGATGAATGGGCCAAAGCAATCAATTTCAAAGAAATGGTGGTGATGGGATTACACGATCTGCCGGTAAATTTGCCATTCTTTGTTCTTCTGTAGGTCTACGTGCCTTTCTGCAGGCTACAAATTTACCTATATACTTTGCTATAACTTTGCTTCCTTTCACAATCCAGTAACCACCTTCTCTCAAACAGCTATGGGTAAAGCTTCTTCCTTGATGCAAGGATATGTTATGGTAGTGATCAATAATCAATCTTGTGAAGGTAGAGTTTTTGGGTAGAATTGCTGGATGCTTCACTCTGCTAGATAACAATGCATTCCAGTCTTCCTCCCACTTTCAGTATACCATCCTGCAGAACAAGATTAAGCTTGTACAATAGGTAGTTGTTTGGAAGCCTTTTTGTTTCTTGACTAAGTCTCTTCAACTCTCCACTGTAGAATCTCTGTTGAATGAGTCTGAAAAATGAAGAAGTTCTATTTTCTTGTACTTTCCTAAATCATGAGGTACAAAACATCTGGGTATTCAAACTTCTCTCAAGTTGTGCAAGTCTCTTATCCTATTCTCACAACTTGGCCTCAAATTTTCAGGTATGGGCTCATCCCATCCCAACTTCTGTCTGCATAATTCTTGCAGTATTTATTATTTTGCTCTGAGGATTACTGGGGCCAAGAATCCTAATGGATCAAATATAGAAGCCACTACGGAAAGAATGGTTCGTCTAGTTGCAACTTTCTCTTCAATAGATACTTCAAAGAAGAACTTGTCGTTCTCTACATTCCATCCCAATCCAAGTACGTTCTGAACTGGAAGAAGATCATAATTGAGATCTACATTCTTCATTGTTGCTGCACGTTCAGAGTCACTGATGGATTCCAGTACCTCTCTGTTGTTTGAGATGAATTTGTGAAGGCGCAGATTTCCTCTTGCACATAACTCTTGACTTTCTTTCACTAGTTTGATTGCAGATTCTGTAGACTCTAGGCTTATGAGAACATCATCTACATAAAAGTTTTTCTTCAGAAAATTTGCGGCTGATGGGCAATCCTTTTTATTCTGATTGGCCAGGTACTTCATACCATAAATGGTGCAACCTGGAGATGATGCTGTTCCAAACAAGTGTACTTTCATTCTGTATTCTGCTGGCTCTGTATCTGTATCTCCGTCCTCCCACCGTAGAAACCTCAGAAAGTCTCTATCTTCATTTTTCACATGAAACTGGTGGAACATCTTTTTAACGTCACACATAACCGCTACGGGATACTTCCTGAATCTACAGAGTACTCCAGGCAGAGCGTTTGTAAGATCTGGTCCTTTTGGTAGATGATCGTTCAATGCAACACCATTGTAATTTGCTGAGCAATCAAATACTACTCTAATCTTATCTGGTTTCTTTGAGTGGTAAACACCTTGATGTGGGATGTACCACACTTCTCCTTCTTTAGGTTGGTTATCAACGTTCTCTTAATGTCCTTCTTCGAGGATGCCTTCCATGAATTTCAAATAATCCTGCTTGAATTTGGGATCTCTACCCATCTTTTTCTTCAAACATTTCAATCTTGTTAGGGCAAGATTTCTGTTATTTGGCAGACAAGGTCGTTCTCTAAAAGCTAAGGGCATTTCAAGATGACCTTGTTGATTCTGCTGAATACTTTCTTCTAGAGTGTGTACGAACTTTATGTCTTCTTGAGATACACTCTTTTCTTTAGAACTTAGGGCCCTTTCACACCTGCGTTATAGTCTTCCGGCATAGAGTTCCGTCGTCGGGGCTCTATGCCGGAAGAATACTGATCAGGATTATCCTAATGCATTCTGAATGGACAGTCCGTCCTTCAGGATGCTTCAGGATGTCTTCCGTTCCGGAACGGAACGTTTTTTGGCCGCAGCAAATAGCGCAGCATGCTGCGCTTTTTGCTCCGGCCAAAAATCCGGAACACTTGCCGCAAGGCCGGATCCGGAATGAATGCCCATTGAAAGGCATTGATCCGGATCCGGCCTTAAGCTAAACGTCGTTTCGGCGCATTGCCGGATGCGACGTTTAGCTTTTTCTCAATGGTTACCATGGCTGCCGGGACGCTAAAGTCCTGGCAGCCATGGTAAACTGTAGTGGGGAGCGGGGAGCAGCATACTTACCATCCGTGCGGCTCCCGGGGCGCTCCAGAGTGACGTCAGGGCGCCCCAGGCGCATGGATGACGTGATCGCATGGATCACATGATCCATGCGCATGGGGCGCTCTGACGTCATTCTGGAGCGCCCCGGGAGCCGCACGGATGGTAAGTATGCTGCTCCCCCGCTCCCCACTACTACTATGGCAACCAGGACTTTAATAGCGTCCTGGGTGCCATAGTAACACTGAAAGCATTTTGAAGACGGATCCGTCTTCAAATGCTTTCAGTACACTTGCGTTTTTCCGGATCCGGCGTGTAATTCCGGCAAGCGGAGTACACGCCGGATCCGGACAACGCAAGTGTGAAAGAGGCCTCATATCTGCAAAGTCGGATACAAGGATCTTGATTACTTTTGCTGGACTTACAGTTGGTAACTCTTTGACAGATATTCTATGACACAATCCTGTCATCTGTCTTGAGTTTGCGATCTGCTGTTTTCCTCCAACAACACCCCATCCTAGATCAATTTGAACAGCATAGGGTTCACCCTATCCTCCTGTGATTACCTTTCGTGGTACCAAGGCTTCAAGACAATCTTAGCCTATCAACAGTCCACTACCAAACTCCTTCAGCGGGGAGATTTCATGAGATACGACAGATAGGTGCTCCCATTCATTGGCTGTTTCACAGGTAGGTATGCGATCTCGATCTAGAGGTATATTGTCTTTTGTATAAGCTGGAGGTAGATCTTATGTGCAGTTTGAATGAAGTCCTCTAACTCTCAGTCCTTTGACCCTTTGACTGTTCACTAATGTGTCTCTCCCAGTCATTGTGGTGAGTTTGAGCTTCACTGGTTCTGTAGCCACAGTAATTTCTTGCAGATTTCTTGATCAATGAAGGTGACATCACTCTGGGCATCCAGTAGCGCATAGGCGTATACCTTCTTGTTCCTCCTTTTAGGATTTAATCTTCACACTGGTACAACCATTGATGTGCCATTGCTTTCTCCTTCCCTCACTCTGCAAGAGAATACCGATATTTTCTTTCCTTCCTAAGTATCTTTAGGCATTGAGGATTTATTTTTCTTTGGACGATCTTGATTTAGTGGTGCTGGATGGCATCCTTTGCAAACACTGCATGTGGCCTTTTTCTTACACTCCTTAGTAATATAGCCTTTTCTTAGGCATCCGAAAAACTGTTGGTTATCCAGCTCAAATTTTTTATTTTCTTCTAGGGACTTCTCCTTCAATTGTAGGCACTTGTGTATGGAGTGATTCTCTCCACAGAACAAACACTTGAACGTAGTCTGAAGATTTGTCGGTTCTGTCTCTCTACTGATCCCAGTAGTGACTTTGAACTTGCTCTCGTAGGTATCTGGACCTTTAGCTGCTGTGTTGGTTGCAAAGCTAGTTGCTCTTGCGAGTCTTATATCTCTTGCAGGTCTTTCTTCTAAGATTTTAAGACATAAGATGCTGTTACTGGATTACATGCTATCCGTGCTTCCTTGTTGATGACCTCAGAGAACCCTTTAAAACCTGGTAAGCCCTTACCTAGATCTAACTGTTCAGTCACATAGCGATTCCATCGAAAAGCCACTTCTGCAGGTAGCTTTTTTAGCATCCTGTGATTTTCTAGATAGTCATTCAGTACTTTCAGTCTTTGAACGTGTGGGATGGCATTGCTGCATGCTTGCAGGAAGTCACCGTATTCTTGGAGTCTGAAGTGTTCTTTAGGACCTATTTTAGACCAGTTATTCAATTTCTCTCTAAAAGCTCTTTGTACTAAGAAAGGATGACCATATCTTGCATTTAATTTTTCCCAAGCTTGCTTGTAGGCTTCTTCGTCTTTTCTATAGAAGTTATCTTCAAGAACTTTCTTTGCTTCACCACCAACATATCTCTGAAGGTAGAATAACTTGTCGATTGGACTGAAGCAATGATGCCCAATGATCATTTCAAAACTTGCCTTCCACTTCCAATTCGGTACGTCTCCTGAAAATACAGTGGGTTCCGACACGGGAAGTCTAGCAAGGACTGTTTTCTGTTGTCCTGTTGGGACAATAGTTGTAACACTCTCCTGAGCATTGCCGTGACATCTAGGAATAGAATCATCTGGTTCTATTTTCTCACTTAGTTCTGAATTAGGTAATTCCTTTTCTTTATCTTTTCTAGTAGAAATAGAGGGTAAATTCACACATCTATTTCCTAACACTGGACTAGGCCTCTCTTTGCTTTTATGAGCAGGGATGAAAGGATAATAACTTATTTCTTCACAACATGCTGGACATTTCCTTCCATTCTCCTGGGCATATGAAGGATAGTAGGAGTCTTTTTCTTCACTTAGTACAGATTTGAACCTATGACTACTCTGACTCATATCCTCCTCATGTACTCTGAGTTTGGCTTCTATGATCTTAACTTCTTTCTGCCTTTCCAGACTTTTCAATTCAGATTCCATTTGATGGAGCTGTGCCTCCATTTCAGCTTCTATTTGATGGCGCTGTGCCTCCATTTCAGCTTCCATCTGATGGCATTGTGCATCCATTTCAGCTTCCATCGGATGGCATTGTGCATCCTTTTCATCTTGCTTTTCAGCCATCAGTTGACGCTGCGCCTCGATGGCAGCTTCCATCTCAATTTCTGCTTTCTTGACAGCAAGTTGTTCAGCTAATTCTTTTCTTTTGGCTGAAGTATTTGAGGACTCTGATATGTGGGTGGCACTTCTGCTAGTGAAGGAAGTCACACTTGAGATTGTGATTCCCCCTAAGGACCTAGTATAGTCTCTCATATAAAGCTTGTTCATTCTACTTCTTGCTTTAACTTAATCATAGTTTGCTGCAGATGATAGTTCTCTCATGAGTTTTACTAAATCTTTAGTGACCGCAGTACATGTGTCCATGTTCCTCACAATATCCTGGGAAGGTGTCGTAAACAACCGCAGGTTGACATATGCTGCCATAAGCTCTGATTCAGATTCTTCTACCGTCTCTACCATATCACTCAAGTTCCCTTTTATACTTTCTTGCTTTAGCTTTTTACGAGTGTCTTTAATATATAATTTCCATTTATCATACATTTTGGCGAACTTTTTTCCTTTCAGTGCTGCTTCTTGCTCCAAATTTTCCAGCATCTTTGGGGTCGGTTTTCTGGCACATGATGAACATCTTAGTTCATCTGTTTGGGCTATATTTGTTTGAGGCAAGACTAATGCTGTATCAGACTCTTCTACCTCAGACAGGTTCCCTTGCTTTTCAACTTCTACTCTATCTATCTTTGTATCCTCTAACAGTGGCATGGTAATACTAGGTTCAGACATTTTACTTTAAATACAATACTGACAATCAATACGAATATTAAGAGTCCTTTCACTTTAAATGCAATACTGACAAATGCAGAAATAAATGACTGTCACTTTAAATACAACAGCGATAAATGCAGGCAAAAAATTACTTTCACGTTAAATGCTTTAGAGTCCGTGTACTACAAACTGTCCTTTGTTTTTATTTAAAGCCTCTTATTTCTGAACACAAAAAATGTCTCTTTATGCCAAAACCTATATGCAATGATAAGTAATAAAGGAAAGCTCTGACCTTATTCTGAAGAGCGGGATACTGCGATCTGAAGGTTGCTGGAACAAATGTCTGTCTTAAAGGAGACTTGCCTTTTTTTGATGTTATGCGACGCTCTGCGCTGACTTGCGATGCTGTGTGCAGACTTTATGATAACTTGCGATGATCTGTGATGACTTGCAATGTGCTGGCTTGGATACGCTGCTGCAGGCTTTGGGCCTAGTGGCGGGAAACTAGCTGATTGCAGTACGTGGTTTCTTCAAGGATAGCGGTGCAGGCACTCTAGCTCTGGACTTTGGCCTCCCATCATGCGTCTCTTTCTCTCTCTAGGAATCGCAGGAGGGTTGGCGCTCTTTCTCTGACTATCTTGCCTTTGCCGTTCTGCCACTTTAAGAGTCGGCTGCAGTTTGACTAATGCACACGTTCTATGGCCTTTATGGTAGCTTCACTGAGGTGTCTTTGCTTGCTCACTCAGGGAACAGTTGTTGCGCAGAGGTATATGCTGGCGATCCGCTGCTCTAATGCGCTCTTTACTGTGCAAGTTGAGGAGCACTATCGCTTTGCCCTCTGAGGGCTATAGTTCCACTGTGGCAGGCGCAGCACTATGAATTGCCTTTTGCGCTGTGGCATTAGAAGCATTTTGATATCTCTGACTTTAAGTCTAACCAGACTGTCTATTACTCTGTAATTCCTCTAGCGCCGTTCTATGGAAACAGTAGGTTTAAATAACTTCTTTATAAACTTCAACTTTTCTTCATATATAACACTGCCACCTCCGCAGCAGATAGTGCATGTACAAAACACGTGTTATAAAGATATCACAAAATGGCGGTATGCATAAGATGGTGGTTCAACTGTTCAATCTTGTCATTCAACATAAAATGGTGGATATATTTTTCTCTTGAGTGTCTGTACTCTCACTTTAAGTTATTTTAGCACTTTATGATCTCTCTGAGAGGTATACCTGAGGTCTAACGAATAGTTCACTCGCAGTATGCAGTTAGCAGTAACTATTTAAAGATTGGTTGAGTATGATCTGGTATGGTTGTATGCAATTTGGATTGCAATATGGAATCTGAATGCTTGCAATTGTAGCTTGCAATTTGAAACTTGCTATTGAATTTGTATGGTTGCAATTGGTGGAACTGTAAGTAAACACACATATATCTAGTTCAGTATACAGTTCTAAACACAATACTAACAATATGAACATTATATAACTTATTTTAAATACCTTTATTGGCCTCTCTATTTCCTTAAAACTCAGCTCTCAGTGGAGTGAATGTCTCTTCAGCTCCTGTGTCTGGTGAATAATTATTCTAGCAGCAGGAGCTGGGGAAATTCCCAGACAGGCTGTGTGTGAGGCTGGCTGTGATTGGTGAAAACTCTTGGTGTGTGAGAAGCTGGCTGGGATTGGTCTAGACTTCTGACCAGTAACAATAGATTAACACTATGCTTTCTATTGTGTCTGCTGTGTCACTGAGTTTATCTTACATTACAAAATTAATCTTAAAGGAATATTATCTTTTTCTGCTTCTGTGAACACAAAATATAACAGTAATATGACATCCAAAACATGATGTCATAGTAAATAACTCTGCTTTTGTCTTTAACACATAAACATAGGAACTGTATTAGGCTATTGACAGGTTTAGCTGTATACACATATAAGCTATACTAGCAGCCTAGGACAGATCTTTGCTGGCCAGCTACACTCCTCCCCCAGCTACCATCCTCCCCTGACTCCTCTTCAAACTCCTGGTGACTTGTCTCAGATGGCGTAGTCCTCCCTGGGAATTTATTCAGCATTGCGACTTCCTGATCTTCCAGCTCCTGCTCCTCGACGGCTTGATCAATGACACAGCGCAATGCACGCTCCAGAAGACGGCGTAAGGTACGATGTCACTGATGGCGCCCTGGCTGCAACTGACCAGTTTGGTGATCTCATCAAAGGGCCGCAGACGTCTGCATGCATCGCGCATGAGCAGCTACTGGCACGGTGAAAATAAAACAAGCTTCCCAGAACCTGTCTTGCTGATAAATTTGTACAGGTAGTTGTTAACGGCACGCTGTTGATGGAGCAGCCTATCAAGCATATACAAGGTGGAGTTCCAGCGCGTCGGACTGTCACAAATCAGACTTCTGACGGGCAGGTGGTGTCGCTGCTGAATGTCAGCAAGGCGAGCCATGGCCATGTAAGATCTTCTAAAGTAGCCAGAGATTTTCCTGGCCTGCCGCAAGACGTCCTGGACCCCGGGGTATTTGGCAACGAATCTCTGCACAACTAAGTTTCAGTTCAGGACGTGTGCCATGCACGGCACGTATGTCATTTTGCCCTGTTTCAGCGTGCTCAGCAGATTGGCACCGTTGTCGCACACCACTTTACCAACTGTCAAATTGAGCGGGGTAAGCCACTGATCGGCCTGTGACCGCAGAGCTGAAAGCAGTGCAGGACTGGTGTCTCTTTTGGCTTCCAAGCACAACATTCTCAGCACAGCATGTCAATGACTCACCTGGCATGTCGAATAGGTTCTGGGGAGCTTGGGGGGTGCATTATAATAGGTGGTAGCAGTGGTAAAGGAGGAGTCAGCCGAGGAGGACAAAGAGGATGTAGTAGGAGGAGGAGAAGAATAGGCAGGCCTGCATGCAATCCGTGGCGGTAACACTCAATCCACACGGGTGCCACGGGTTACATGCTTGACGGCCATCAGAAGGTTCACCCAGTGGGCAGTAAAAGTTATGTACCTTCTCTGCCCGTGTTTGCTAGACCACGTGTCTGTGGTCAGATGTATCTTGGTACCGACACTGTGTGCCAGAGATATATTCACTTGCTGCTGAACGTGGCCATATAGCTCTGAGATGCCCTTCTGGAAAAAATATTTTCTTCCGGGGAACTTCCATTGCGCTGTGCCAATGGCCACAAACTTTCTAAAGGCCTCCAAGTCCACCAGTTTATATAGCAGTAGTTGGTAGGCTAGCAGTTCCGACAAGCCAGCGGTCAGCCGTTGGGCAAGAGGGTTAACCAGCGTCGTTAACTTTTTAGGTTCGAACATTTGGGCCAGGGAAGCCTGCCTTCTGCCAGATGATCATGACAACGGCATGTTGAAAGGTGGAGTGGAGGACAAATGGGAGGAGAAGGAGAAGAGGCAGGACTTGAAGCGCCAGCAGTGTGGCTTTGTGGGTTCTGATGGCGTTGCTCCCACTGGGCTCAGTGATGGGAAGACAGGTGCCTTCTTAAGGCGGTCGTCCCTAGGTGAGTGTTAGGCTTACCATGACTAATGCGTCGAGAGCACAGGCTGCAGATGGCAACACTATTGTCAGCAGCTGACATGTTAAAAAAAGCCCACACTGCGGAGCCATGTGCCGGAGTCCTGGGAGCGCAAGATGTGACCGTGCATGGTGTATGGTTCACTCCAGATACATTTGCAGTGTGCTTTTTGCCTCCTGTGCACTGCGAGTTCTGCCTGATTCTCCTCCTTCTCCTCCCTCTCTGCTGCTCCGTCTCTCCCTCTGAACTCTCCTCCTCTTCCTCTTTTGTGGGCACCCATATGACGTTCATCGCATCATCGTCTTCACCACCACTGACATTAGAGATCAGGTAGCAACAGTGGGGACCATTCTCCTTGGGCTGATCTGGGTACAGTTGTCAGACCGCTGGGTGGCGGCCATTGCTACCTCCTCTTCTTCATCCGATGTCAAGAATAGCTGCACATTGGTAAGGTCTGGGAATGGATGGGAAAATAATTCCTCTGACTCAAGTGGAGGGGCTATGGTGGTGGTGGTGGTGGTGTCTTTGAAGGTGCACACAGCAGAGAGAGAGGACAGTGCAGATACAAAGGATGAGGAGGATGCAGAAGCGGAAGGCTGAGTGACCCACTCAACCAACTCTGGTGCGTCCTTTGACGTAATCGCACACACCTTCTCCAACTTCCCACTTGCTCCAACCTGGTGCACCTGCCTGACCCCTAAAACCCCAGCGGAACAGCCTGCCTCTTCCATTGCCTGTCATTTTCAAAATTACCCTGTGCCAAAGTCCCTAGAGAAGAGCATTATTTGTGGAAGCAGGTATATATCGCAGGCCTCAATCAGTATTTGGTGGAAACAGGTATATCAATCCCCTTAAACAGTATTTTGTGGAAGCAGTTATATCAAACCCCTTAATCAGCATTTTGTGGAAGCTGGTGTATCGCAGGCCTCAATCAATATTACGTGGAAGTAGGTATATCAAACCCCTTAATCAGTATTTTGTGGAAGCAGGTATATAGCACCACTCAATCAGTATTTTGTGGAAGCAGGTATATAGAACCCCTTAATCAGTATTTTGTGGAAGCAGGTATATCGCACCCCTCAATCAGTATTTTGTGGAAGCAGGTATATAGAATTCCTTAAACAATATTTGGTGAAAGCAGGTAAATCGCACCCGTCAATCTGTATTTTGTGGAAGCAGGTATATCAAACCCCTTAATCAGTATTTTGTAGAAGCAGGTATATCACATCCCTTAATCAGTATTTTGTGGAAGCAGGTATATCAAACCCCTTAATCAGTTTTTTGTGGAAGCAGGTATATCGCAGGCCTCAATCAATATTTGGTGGAAGCAGGTTTATCCCTCAATCAGTATTTTGTGGAAGCAGGTATATCAAACCCCTTAATCAGCATTTTGTGGAAGTAGGTATATTGCACCCCTCAATCAGTTTTTTTGTGGGGCAACAGGTATATCACACCCATTGCAAATAGTTATTCCAATAGTGTTTGTCCCTCTATATAGCTGCGGTATTGCAGCAGAACCGCACACAACTGCTGCACAATACAAATGCACTACAATATACTTTCTATGTTAGAAAGTATATTATAAGTATATCACACCCCTCAGTATATCACACCTATCGATAGCACACCTATACCAGTCCTTAAAAGGACTTTTGTGGCCCTATTTGCTAGCGTTTAGTGTCCCTAACAGTCTGTCCCTGCTCCACAAAGCAACCTCTCCCTACCCTGGCAAAACACAGAATGTAAAATGGCTGCCAGATTGGGTTCTGTTATATGGTGGGGGTGTGTTCATGTGCTGAAACGTCTTAATTGGCTGTCCTGTCCCACCTGATGTGCGTATCATGGGTCAAAGTTCAGCGCAATGCAAAAGAATATGGTGCCAGCGGACATCGCCATATGTTCGGCGAATTGCAAACGAGCAAAGTTCGCCATGAAAACGACTGCCGGGCGAACCGCAAGGCCATCTCTACTCTTGATCTTCCCCTATATATGTTCTGTGTGCATGTGTTCTAAGTTAGCACTGAATTATCTCCCCTGAGAAAAAACAAGATCAGGCATGTTGAAATGTAACAGTCTGATCATTCCTCCCTTACATTCGCCTGTGGGGGAAAGTTGGAACACCCCTACACGCATTAGATGATTGGCTGGTCCTAGCATGTTTGGTCAACATTAATCTACTGTGTATGACCACCTGAAGCTGGGCTTACAGATTTAGATTTCTCACCAATCAGACCAGTATTTTGTTGAAGAGGTTATTTGAAATTTTCCCCAACGCCCCTAAATGTGTTAAAATAAGGAAAGTTTCCTTTCAGGGACCCTTTGGACCCGGGATTTTCAAATTATTAAGGTTCAGATAGCCATGCGGCTAATACATTCCCGTTTACAGTCTAATTTAAAATATAACGTTTATTACATGTTCCTTTAAAAAGATATACGGGAAGACAAAAAAAGAAATGTGTCTTAAAATTAAAGTGCTCTTGTGCTTGCAGCAATAATTGTTTTCTTTTTCAGTGGTTACTGCTTTTGTTTGCAGTCTCTATTCATAATATATCTACCACTCTATCTGAGGGATTTGTCCTTATCTATTTCCCTACTCCGGTTTAGTAAGGGTATGACGAGATGACTGCTCTCTGTCAGCCCTACATCAGAGTAGCTGGAGTGTGTATAACTCTAAGCCTTTATTCCCCTTAATGGATTGAGTGTTGCTGTTTGTATCGGCTTGCCGGTGTCTGCAGTGCACCGGGAGCCGAACACTAAGCACAAGCGTCACTATTTAAAACCTAACTAGCAGCTCCCCCGACATGTTTCACCACTGATGTGGCGTCTTCAGGGGCAATGGAGCTACTACCAACACGATCGCCACATCAATTGATGTTTAAATGTGATATGGGTGGATCTTTCCTTTCCAATTTTCCAATACATTTGCGGCGATCGCATGATAGTCACATCGTTAGACCAATAAGTTCCATTTTTAGTCAGAGGACTCACCAATGTTTGTTGAGAGTGGGCGCCTGCGTAACATCTTATACCTTTATCCCGTCTGTCTTTTCCAGCTACGCGCATGTCCCGGATAGATTCTTTGCACGGACACTAAGTCGGGGCGCTTGCGCACTACACTCCATGTCACTTTCTCATGATCTATCCCTACTGCGCTTGCCCACCGACTTAGTTCCTGAGATTCAAGGTTAATCCACAGGCAAGGTGCCTTGCACGTACGTCCGTACTTAATAATTCCTGAGGTCCCGACTTCCACTCATCTCCTTCTCTACACATTCAGAGTAAAGGTGCACGCATATCTGCTCCAATCAGCCTGACAGGTTGTTCCTCCTCTGCGTGTCCACCGACTCTATCTCTGAATCTCCACATCTCTCCCAGATAGATACTCCAATGTCCTCTATATCCTCACTCCTAAATTTTCCAATATATGATTTCAGTGTGTTCTTTACAATATTTTGTTTATCTCCATATTACATCTGGAGGATTCCGGGTAAATAGAACTTATTCTCCCATTTATTCTCATATAGGGGAGCTCCCAATATAGATGGAATTTATCAGGTAATTTCCTGAATAGATGGGGGAGGGAAGGGGGAAGCAGAGATAAAGGGAGTCTTTTGTGGATGTCTTATATTTAATTCTATTTAAAGGAATATTTTTTGCTATTATATCTTGTTATATTTTTATGAACCACTGGAAAATATGAATCCATCCTATTTAGAAAAGGGGGGGTATCGTGCTGTTATATTTAATAACCTATATTCCATGATCTTATTTCTAATCATCTTATATAGATTTTTTTATTTTTTATTATTGTTGTATTTCTATTATATTTAATAATCTATATTCCATGATCTTATTTCTAATCTTCTTATATAAATTTTTATTTTTTATTTTATTATGTTTCTTATCCTAAATATAGGTTATAAGATGCAGACTATACTACTAAAATTCCTCTCAACAATACTGACCTAGATGGTAATTGGCCTTACTTTTTTTTTCTCTTTTTCACTCTTCCTTTTGTTTCTTGTATTTAAATCTCTTGTAATAAATATATGTGTATTTTTATAGACTAGGTTTCTTTTTTCTATACAAATATAATTTCATGCTAAATGAATGCTGCGAATGAAAAGCCTTCATTCAGTCCATAGGGACTCATAGTATTTAGTCTATCAATCCATCTGGCTTCACATTGTAACAATTTTTTATCTAGATTACCACCTCTTGGTCCCATGGATATCTTTTCTATTCCCCAGAATCTAAGTATCGAACTCTGGTTTCCATGTATATATTTAACATGTCTAGCCAGAGGGGTATCTTTATCTGTTTCAATTGTGCTTAGATGCCCTGAGATTCGGCGTCTCAACTCCTGTATAGTCTTACCCATATACAGTTTTGGGCATGGACAGGCAGCTATATATATAACTCCTTGTGTTCTGCATGTTATTAATTCTCTAATTTCATATTCTTTCTTGTCTCCAGGGTTCGTGAATTTCTTGATACGAGGTATGTATTTACAAAAGGAGCAGTTCCCACACGGTGATGATCCTTTGTATCTTTCTCTTTTATCAACAAGTTGGATTTTTTTCTTCTGCCAGGTGACTATGGACCAACTGTTCCTTGAGATTCGGACCTCTTCTGTATGTTATGGATGGATATGGGGTAAGGACCATCCCTAGGTCTCTATCAGATCGTATTATATGCCAGTATTTTTTAATTATACGGCATATCTCCTCATTATATCCATCGTAGGTTCCAATACATCTGATGATATCACTTTTTTTCTGAGTTGGTGTTTTCAGCAGTTCTTCTCTGCTCATATTTTTAGCTCTATTAAATGCCTTCTTAAGGGGTCTGGTCGGATATCCTCTCTTTTTAAACCTTTGGAATAGTTGTTCACTCTCTCTTCCAAAGGATATTTCATCCGAACAGTTCCTACGTGCTCTCAAGTATTGGCCAGTTGGTATTCCCCTTTTCAGGGCAGGTGGATGCCAACTGCTCCAATGTAAATAGCTGTTTGTTGCAGTAACTTTTCTATGTACCTCTGTAGTCAGATGACCCTCTTCTGATTTTTTTATTTTGAGATCAAGAAATACTATCTCCTCATTTTGGGCCTCAAAGGTGTATCTCATCCCTATCTTATTATTGTTAAGCCTCTGAGTGAATTCTTGAAACAGTGTGTGACCGCCATCCCATAATATGAGGATGTCGTCAATATATCTGCCCCAAAATAAAATGTGGCAGACATATGACGACATCTCATCCGTGAAAACAAAATTATTTTCCCACCACCCTAAAAATAAATTTGCGTACGTGGGGGCACATGACGTCCCCATCGCGGTCCCATTAATTTGGTGATAAAAGTGTTCCTGAAACATAAAATAATTGTGCTCCAAAATAAATCTAAGTGCTAATAAAACAAACTCATTATGTTTTTGAAAATTTTGACTTTTTGTATTCAAATAATATTCCACCGCATGTATTCCTAGTGAGTGCTGAATATTGCTATAAAGTGACTCGACATCTAGACTTGCTAGAATTGTATTGGGTGTAACAGTAATATCATAATTTTTTTTAGGTAAATCTTTAGTGTCTCTAATATATGAGGGCAGGGCGGTCACAAAGGGTCTCAATATTTGATCCACATATTCACTCAGAGCTTGCGTCAGGTTTTCATTCCCCGACACTATCGGTCTCCCAGGGATGGGTTTCTTTTTCTTGTGCACCTTTGGTAAGGCATAAAATGTGGAGATAGTAGGGCTTTTATTAAACAGATACTGGTATTCATCTTTGGAGATGATATTTGCCTGACGTGCATCTGTAAGAAGATTTTTTAGTTCTCTCATATATTCTTTTGTGGGATCATGAGATAGAACTTTATAAGTTTTCCTATCTCTGAGAAGTCTAAGAACCATCTCCACATAGTCATTTTTGTCTTGTATGACTATGTTACCCCCCTTATCACTTTGTTTTATTATTATATTTCCATTTTTCTTTAGGGTCTCTAGGGCTTCATGTTCTTGACTACTCAAATTGGAGCTTATATGATCCTTCCTCATTTTTAAGGATTTTATATCCTGGGTCACCAATTGCACAAAAGTCTCTATCTCCTGAAATTGTGTAAAATTTTGAGTAATTCTCGACTTTGGTTTTAAAGTCGAGAATGGTGGATCTGGGATAATCTGCTGCCCTTCACTCTCTCTTAATAGATCTTCTAAAGTCTCTACACATATGCGTGCACCTTTACTCTGAATGTGTAGAGAAGGAGATGAGTGGAAGTCGGGACCTCAGGAATTATTAAGTACGGACGTACGTGCAAGGCACCTTGCCTGTGGATCAACCTTGAATCTCAGGAACTAAGTCGGTGGGCAAGCGCAGTAGGGATAGATCATGAGAAAGTGACATGGAGTGTAGTGCGCAAGCGCCCTGACTTAGTGTCCGTGCAAAGAATCTATCCGGGACATGCGCGTAGCTGGAAAAGACAGACGGGATAAAGGTATAAGATGTTACGCAGGCGCCCACTCTCAACAAACATTGGTGAGTCCTCTGACTAAAAATGGAACTTATTGGTCTAACGATGTGACTATCGTGCGATCGCCGCAAATGTATTGGAAAATTGGAAAGGAAAGATCCACCCATATCACATTTAAACATCAATTGATGTGGCGATCGTGTTGGTAGTAGCTCCATTGCCCCTGAAGACGCCACATCCGTGGTGAAACATGTCGGGGGAGCTGCTAGTTAGGTTTTAAATTGTGACGCTTGTGCTTAGTGTTCGGCTCCCGGTGCACTGCAGACACCGGCAAGCCGATACAAACAGCAACACTCAATCCATTAAGGGGAATAAAGGCTTAGAGTTATACACACTCCAGCTACTCTGATGTAGGGCTGACAGAGAGCAGTCATCTCGTCATACCCTTACTAAACCGGAGTAGGGAAATAGATAAGGACAAATCCCTCAGATAGAGTGGTAGATATATTATGAATAGAGACTGCAAATAAAAGCAGTAATCACTGAAAAAGAAAACAATTATTGCTGCAAGCACAAGAGCACTTTAATTTTAAGACACATTTTCTTTTTTGTCTTCCCGTATATCTTTTTAAAGGAACATGTAATAAACGTTATATTTTAAATTAAAATAAGGAAAGGTTATATATTCAACTCTTAATCCCTTGCTGTTTCCAGTGCCGAATTTCAGTGCACACCTACAGGCTGCAGCAGTGAAGTGTTAAGACCAATTAGGCCAGTGATTGGCTGAAGCGGTCAGGTATCATATATATCTACAACTTTGCTACAGCATAATGACCTTTGGGGAGATTTTTCAAATAAGATGGATAACCCCTTTAACCCCTTAGTGACCAAGCCTGTTTGGGCCTTTATGACCAAGCGTTTTTCTTCTTTTTTTCATGGTCTCGTTCCAAGAGCTATAACTTTTTTATTTTTTCGTCTATATAGCTTTATGAGGGCTTGTTTTTTACGGGACAAGTTGTAGTTTTTAATGGCACCATTTTGGGGTACACATAACTTTCTGATTAACTTTTATTAACTCTTTCTGGGAGGGAGATGGGGGAAAATAGCAATACTGCCACTGCGTTTTTACATTATAAATTTTACGGCGTTCTTTTTTCGGTACAAATAACATAATATCTTTATTCTCTGGGTCAGTATGATTACAGTGATACTAAATACTTATAATTTTTTTTACGTTTTACTACTTTTTTTCCCAATAAAACCCCTTTTATTAACCAAAAAAATGATTTTGCATTGCCACTTCACAAGACCCATAACTTTTTTTTTCTTTTTCTATGGAGTTGTGTGAGGGCTTTATTTTTGAGGGACAACTTGTATTTTTCATTGGTATCATTTTGGAGTAAATGGCGCTTTTTGATCGCTTGTTATTACGTTTTTTTCGGTGGAAACTAAGAATAAATTAGAAATTCAGTTTTTTTTTTTTTTTTTACGGCGTTCACAATAGGGGATCATTTATGTAATATTTATGTAGTCCGGGTCGTTACGGACGCGGCAATACCAAACATATGGGGGATATTTTCTTTTTGCAATTTTTTTCATTGAAAAGCGTATTTTCAATAGAAAAAAAAGCATATTTTTTTATTTTATGGAATTTTTTTATTTAATAAATGTATATTTTTTTAAAAATTTTTTACTACTTAAAAGTCCCACAAGGGGACTATAATATACTGTATTTTGATTGCTTTTAAAATGTATTGCATTATCTCTATAAGGCATTACATTTCAATAGCAATGCTATTCAAACCTTGACCAGCAGGCTGCGCCAGAGAGGCACAGCCTGCTGGAGATAACTACAGACAGGCTCGGGGCCCTGATCGGAAGCAAGGTAAGCTTCCCAACACATCAGCACCCCGCGATCTTATTTTCGGGGTGCTGATGGGAGACAGAGGGAGTCCGCTCCCTCTGTCACCACTTTACATGCAGCGGGCGCCATTGCGCCCGGCATTTAAAGGGTTAAACAGCCCGGATCGGCACTCCTGCCGGTCCGGGCTGTTAGAGCAGGGTCCCGGCTCTCATGTGAGAGCCGGGTCCGCGCTCCCCGCTGCACGGGGGAGCCGTGCAGCGCTTAGACCGGGCCGCCGTAAAAACGCGGCGGCCCAGCCTAAGGCCCCTTAGTGATGGCCGTAAAAACACGTATGGGTGGTCACTAAGGGGTTAAGATATCGTCAATTCTAGTCTTCCTCAACTTTTATAATCTTTCTAAAAATAAAATGTTCTTATTCCCTATAGTGGAGCTATCTTCTAGTCTTCAGCATCACGTCAGATAAATTTTTGAGAGATGAGACAGACTTCAAATGGCGATGCGACCAACCAAGGTTGGGCTCCGTCAGGGGTGTAAAGATCGCGGTTGCAAAGGGTGGGCCTGGTGGAGGGGTCCTGCAGCCCTGCAGCCTCACAAGTGCTTTTAATGGCCAGTCGGGGCCTTTCTGTGAATCTACTTAGTTTGCTTACAGTGCGGTTGGTCGGCTGCGCTACCTGCGCACATCCCCAACAACCCATACCCACCCATATCCTCTCCGGCGCTGGGCCACCAGACTCACAATTCAATTTATTGTGCAACAGTGCAAGACCTGACGCTGAGGTCATGGGTCTCGCAGTATCACCGGACATAATGCGTCATGACAGAATGACGCAGCGCCATCTTCCGGACGGAGCGGAACAGGGTAGGTAAGTATTTTATTTTAATGTATGTGCATGCTTCATACTGGGGGGGGGGGGGCACCTGGCACTAAACTAATCTGTATTCAGAAATGGGGGCATTGGCGGTCTGGCAGCAAATAATTTATTGTATACTGAGGGGGCAAAATTAAATATATACATTGAGAGATGGGGCAATAAATTAAATATATCCATCGAGAGAGGGGGCAAAATGAAATATATATATTGAGAGAGGGGCAAAAATGAAATATATACAATAAGAGAGGGGGCAAAATGGAATATATACAGAGAGGGGCAAAAAATTTAATATGTACATTGAGAGAGGGGGCCGAAAATGAAATATATACACTGAGAAAAGGGGCAAAATGGGATATATACAGTGAGAGAGGGGGCAAAATGGAATATATACGGTGAGGGAGGGGGCAAAATAGAATATATATTTTGAGAGAAGGGGCAAAATGGAATACATACGGTGAGAGAGGGGCAAAATGGAATATGGGCCCAATTCAAAGTTTGCCCTGCGGTCCATAGTACTCTAGTTACGCCACTGGGCTCCATCTCTCCAAGTGCCCCATAACCCTATGGTATCTGTGTCTATCTACAGTATCTTCTAGTAACCAGTGATTGAGTAATGACATTCCCTCTAAATTTTATAGTACACAGATAGGGCAGAACTAAATGTTCTCCTGGAATATGACGTTACTGTAAGTAACTATTAAAAATTAGGATGGAAAAGGCACAGATACAAAGACTAGTGCTGAGCAAACACTGTAAACAGACTTTGGCTGCTGCATCTGAAATGTTCTAGCTGCTTCTTGCTAATAAAATTACAGTGAGCTAAAATCAGGACAGCTTGTTCCGCCAGGCTGAGAAACCTGTATTTATATGTAGGCGGCACATGGGAAGCAGGACCTAGAGAAACAATGAGACTACTGATCCTTAGGGGCAGTCAATAAAGATGATTGATTACTAGTTCTTCTGGCTTGCAGCTTATTGTAGTCCGTGGTAGAGATAGCCTTGCTGTTCGCC
Source organism: Bufo gargarizans (assembly GCF_014858855.1). Classification (NCBI taxonomy): domain Eukaryota; kingdom Metazoa; phylum Chordata; class Amphibia; order Anura; family Bufonidae; genus Bufo; species Bufo gargarizans. The sequence continues at coordinate 51,549,839 of NC_058082.1, read as the reverse complement.
CGGCAGTCGTTTTGCGGCGAACTTTGCGTGTGCATTGCCCGAATTTTGACCCATGACACATCCATCAGGTGGGACAGAACAGCCAATTGAGACGTTTCAGCACATGGACACACCCTCACCCTATCAAAGAACCCGATCTGGCAGCCATTTTACATTCTGTGTTTTGCCAGTGTAGGGAGAGGTTGCTTTGTGGAGCAGGGACAGACTGTTAGGGACACCAAACGCTAGCTAATAGGGCCACAAAAGTCCTTTTAAGGACTGGTATAGGTGTGCTATCGATAGGTGTAATATACAGTACAGACCAAAAGTTTGGACACACCTTCTCATTCAAAGAGTTTTCTTTATTTTCATGACTATGAAAATTGTAGATTCACACTGAAGGCATCAAAACTTTGAATTAACACATGTGGAATTATATACATAACAAAAAAGTGTGAAACAACTGAAAATATGTCATATTCTAGGTTCTGCAAAGTAGCCACCTTTTGCTTTGATTACTGCTTTGCACACTCTTGGCATTCTCTTGTTGAGCTTCAAGAGGTAGTCACCTGAAATGGTTTTCACTTCACAGGTGTGCCCTGTCAGGTTTAATAAGTGGGATTTCTTGCCTTATAAATGGGGTTGGGACCATCAGTTGCGTTGTGGAGAAGTCAGGTGGATACACAGCTGATAGTCCAACTGAATAGACTGTTAGAATTTGTATTATGGCAAGAAAAAAGCAGCTAAGTAAAGAAAAACGAGTGGCCATCATTACTTTAAGAAATGAAGGTCAGTCAGTCCGAAAAATTGGGAAAACTTTGAAAGTGTCCCCAAGTGCAGTCACAAAAACCATTAAGCGCTACAAAGAAACTGGCTCACATGCGGACCGCCCCAGGAAAGGAAGACCAAGAGTCACCTCTGCTGCGGAGGATAAGTTCATCCGAGTCACCAGCCTCAGAAATCGCAGGTTAACAGCAGCTCAGATTAGAGACCAGGTCAATGCCACACAGAGTTCTAGCAGCAGACACATCTCTAGAACAACTGATAAGAGGAGACTGTGTGAATCAGGTCTTCATGGTAGAATATCTGCTAGGAAACCACTGCTAAGGACAGGCAACAAGCAGATGAGACTTGTTTGGGCTAAAAACACAAGGAATGGACATTAGAGCAGTGGAAATCTGTGCTTTGGTCTGATGAGTCCAGATTTGAGTTCTTTGGTTGCAACCACCGTGTCTTTGTGCGACGCAGAAAAGGTGAACGAATGGACTCTACAAGCCTGGTTCCCACCGTGAAGCATGGAGGAGGAGGTGTGATGGTGTGGGGGTCCTTTGCTGGTGACACTGTTGGGGATTTATTCAAAAGTGAAGGCATACTGAACCAGCATGGCTACTACAGCATCTTGCAGCGGCATGCTATTCCATCTGGTTTGCGTTTAGTTGGACCATCATTTATTTTTCAACAGGACAATGACCCCAAACACACCTTCAGGCTGTGTAAGGGCTATTTGACCATGAAGGAGAGTGATGGGGTGCTGCGCCAGATGACCTGGCCTCCACAGTCACCGGACCTGAACCCAATCGAGATAGTTTGGGGTGAGCTGGACCACAGAGTGAAGGCAAAAAGGCCAACAAGTGCTAAGCATCTCTGGGAACTCCTTCAAGACTGTTGGAAGACCATTTCAGGTGACTACCTCTTGAAGCTCATCAAGAGAATGCCAAGAGTGTGCAAAGCAGTAATTAAAGCAAAAGGTGGCTACTTTGAAGAACCTAGAATATGACATATTTTCAGTTGTTTCACACTTTTTTGTTATGTATATAATTCCACATGTGTTAATTCATAGTTTTGATGCCTTCGGTGTGAATCTATAATTTTCATAGTCATGAAAATAAAGAAAACTCTTTGAATGAGAAGGTGTGTCCAAACTTTTGGTCTGTACTGTACTTATAATGTACTTTCTAACATAGGAAGTATATAGTGAATTTGTATTGTGCAGCAGTTGTGTGCGGTTCTGCTGCGATACCAAAGCTATATAGAGGGACAAACGCTATTCGAACCACTAATTGCAATGGGTGTGATATACCTGTTGCCCCCCAAATAACTGATTGAGGGGTGTGATATACCTATAATATACTTTTTAACATAGAAAGTATATAGTGCATTTGTATTGTGCAGCAGTTGTGTGCGGTTCTGCTGTGATACCGCAGCTATATAGAGGGACAAGCGCTATTGGAACAACTATTTGCAACGGGTTTGATATACCTTTTGCCCCCCAAAAAACTGATTGAAGGGTGTGATATACCTTCTTCCACAAAATACTGATTGAGGGCTACGATATACAAACCGGATTCCCAAAAAGTTGGGACACTAAACAAATTGTGAATAAAAACTGAATCAATGATGTGGAGATGGCTAATGTCAATATTTTATTTGTAATAGAACGTAGATGACAGATCAAACGTTTAATCCGAGTAAATGTATCATTTTAAAGGAAAAATACGTTGATTCAAATTTTCACGGTGTCAACATTTCCCCAAAAAGTTCGGACCAGTAGCTGTCACGGCCATGGCTATGACCGTGACTCTTCAACCGCATGCGATTGTCAGCGGTTTGGTTTTGTTGTCAATCACAGGCGAGGGCAGTGGTATTTGCCTCACCTGTGGTTGCCGCTGACAACGCTATGTATGTGGCAGCTTCCTGCTGTGCATGCGGTTGCACCTAGCAACCTCTATGTTAGGTGTGTGTGTATTGTGTTCACTGTGTTGTTTGTCTGTGTGCACTCTGTGTAGTGTGTTGTGTGCACTGACACTTTTCCTGCACTGTGGTTGCCCGTGGCAACGTTTGGCTGTCTGTATATGTGGTGGCAGTGTCCCGGCCTCCGGGCTATCTCCCAGGACACGGTTGCCACCCATGTCGTTGCCAGCGGCAACAACCACAGTGTGTTGGTACTGTTGGACACTTTTCCTTTAAGTGGTGTTTCCCTTCTCTGGTGCTGGAAGGGTTAACTCCCTTCCCAGTGTGTGTGTGAGGCACTGGGTGTGTCTGACCCTTGTATTGTTTGTGGACTCTAGCTTGCCTGCACACTGACCCAGTCAGCAAGGCTGTGGCAGGTGGCTGGAACTAGTGCAGAACCTGCCATATCCATAGGCCTGTTGATGTTCCATTCTTCATGCTGCTTGGCCAGTGAGACTCCTGCTCCTCCGTGTCTAGGAGGAGTGGGTTGTCTTACTCTGTTCTCTAGTTCAGGGCCGACTTGAGGGCTTGTAGGGACTATAAGGTTCCAGCGTATGAGCCCTCCTACCATCAAGGTCAGCTCATACTGACAGGAGACAGGGTCAGCGTTAGGGACGCAATAGGAGGTGACCTGCTCCCTAATTCTGTGGTCCTGGCCAAGTAGCAACCGGACATCCACCGTCATCGCACGGCTGAGGATTTCCCCCATCCTCAGCCGTGACAGTAGCAATAAGAGGCTGGAAAAAGTAAATTTGAGCATAACGAAGAGCTGGAAGACCAATTAACACTAATTAGGTCAATTGGCAACATGAATGGGTATAAAAAGAGCTTCTCAGAGTGGCAGTGTCTCTCAGAAGCCAAGATGGGTAGAGGATCACCAATTCCCACAATGTTGCTGCAGAAAGATAGTGGAGCAATGAAAGGTGTTACCCAGCGAAAAATTGCAAAGACTTTGCATCTATTATCATCAACTGTGCATAACATCATCCGAAGATTCAGAGAATCTGGAACAATCTCTGTGCGTTAGGGTCAAGGCCGTAAAACCATACTGGATGCCCGTGATCTCTGGGCCCTTAAATGACACTGCACCACAAACAGGAATGCTACTGTAAAGGAAATCACAGAATGGGCTCAGGAATACTTTCAGAAACCATTGTCAGTGAACACAATCCACCGTGCCATCCGCCGTTGCCAGCTGAAACTCTACAGTGCAAAGAAGAAGCCATTTCTAAGCAAGATCCACAAGCTCAGGCGTTTTCACTGGGCCAGGGATCATTTAAAATGGAGTGTGGCAAAATGGAAGACTGTTCTGTGGTCAGACGATGTTACGACCAGAGGATGTGGATCCTCTGTGTCAGCTGATAGAGGACTGGAATTAGTCCAATATCGCAGACTGCTGACTCTCAGAGACAGGACCCTGGTGTCTGCACCTGTTACCTTGAATGCAGCTACCTGCAGTAGTGTGAACAGAGTCCAACAAAGGCAGAATAAAGTAACAGATGGTCTTTACTGGCAGACAGTATTCAAAAGTCACTTGACAGGTACAGGCAACACAAAGTTCAGAGCAATATAGCATGCAGATATAAGCAGTCTCAGAGGCAGCGCAGGGTCTGGATCCAGGCAGACTTTACATGGGCAGATGCATAATCAGGCAGTGCAGATATAAGCAGTCTCATAGGCAGCGCAGGGACTGGATCCAGGCAGACTTACTGGAAGAGATGGACTGATGCGTTGTCAGGCAGTGCAGAGGTCTATAATCCAGGAGGTCCAATAAACAGACAGCAGGCAGATGCGTAGTCAAATGAAGCGGAGGTCAGAATCCAGGAAATCCAACAAACAGACACAGTGGAGTGCTTCAGCGGGAGTCCAGAGGTACAACAACCACGCTTGGGCACTTCATGATGAGTGAAGCTGCCTTAAATACAACTAGTCCCGCCTTTGGGTGGGGATGGTAATCAGGAACCAGCTGCCTACTCCTATAAGAATGGGAGAGGTGCGCGCGCTATAGCTCATCAGATGACACCTGGCAAAGAGGACGGATGCGACGGTATGCTGGCGGGCACCTGCGTCTCCTACAAGGTAAGCCAGTACTGGGACCCATAGTGCTGCAATGTGTAGACAGCGATCTGCCACCCTGCAGTGGAGATGCAGATCCCATACTGACAGACGAGTCACGATTCGAAGTTCTTTTTGGAAATCTGGGACGCCATGTCATCCGGACCAAAGAGGACAAGGACAACCCAAGTTGTTATCAACGCTCAGTTCAGAAGCCTGCATCTCTGATGGTATGGGGTTGCATGAGTGCGTGTGGCATGGGCAGCTTGCATGTCTGGAAAGGCACCATCAATGTAGAAAAATATATTGAGGTTCTAGAACAACATATGCTCCCATCCAAACGTCATCTCTTTCAGGGAAGACCCTGCATTTTTCAGCAAGATAATGCCAGACCACATTCTGCATCAATCACAACATCATGGCTGCGTAGGAGAAGGATCCGGGTACTGAAATGGCCAGTCTGCAGTCCAGATCTTTCACCTATAGAGAACATTTGGCACATCATAAAGAGGAAGGTGCAACAAAGAAGGCCCAAGACGATTGAACAGTTAGAGGCCTGTATTAGACAAGAATGGGAGAGCATTCCTATTTCTAAACTTGGGAAACTGGTCTCCTCGGTCCCCAGACGTCTGTTGAGTGTTGTAAGAAGAAGGGGAGATGCCACACAGTGGTGAAAATGGCCTTGTCCCAACTTTTTGGGGGATTTGTTGACACCATGAAATTCTGATTCAACATATTTTTCCCTTAAAATGGTACATTTTCTCAGTTTAAACTTTTGTTCCATGATTTATGTTCTATTCTGAATAAAATATTAGAAGTTGGCACCTCCACATCATTGCATTCAGTTTTTATTCACGATTTGTATAGTGTCCCAACTTTTTTGGAATCCGGTTTGTACCTGTTGCCCCAAATAAACATGGTGGTGTGATATAACTGTTGTGACAAAAAAAAACCTGAGGGGTGTGATATATCTAGTTCCACAAAATACTGATTAAGGGGTTTGATATACCTTCTTCCACCAAATATTGACTGAGGCCTGCGATATACCTGCTTCCACAAAATACTGATTAAGAGGTGCGATATACCTGCTTTTACAAAATACTTGTGGCAGACGCAGCACTATGAATGCGCTGTGGCATTAGAAGAATTTTGATATCTCTGAGTTTTAGTCTAACCAGACTGTCTATTACTCTAGTAATTTCTCTAGCGTCGTTCTATGGAAACAGTAGGTTTTAAGAGCACACCAAATGCTTCAAATAACTTCTTTATTAACTTCAACTTTTCTTCATATATAACACTGCCACCTCCGCAGCAGATAGTCCATGTACTAAACATGTGTTGAAAATATATCACAAAATGGCAGTATGATTAAGATGGTGGATATATGTTCAATCTTGTCATTCAACATAAAATGGTGGATATATTTCTCTCTTGAGTATCTGTACTCTCACTTTATTTAAGCACTTTATGATCTCTCTGAGAGGTATATCTGAGGTCTAACTAATAGTTCACTTGCAGTATGCAGTTAGCAGTGACTATTTGCAGATTGGTTGAGTATGATCTGGTATGGTTGTATGCAACATGGAATCTGAATGCTCGCAATTGTATGCTTGCAATTGTAGCTTGCAATTTGAAACTTGTATGGTTGCAATTGGTGGAACTTTAAGTAAACACATATATATCTAGTTCAGTATACAGTTCTAAACACAATACTAACAATATGAACATTATATAACTTGTTTTACATACCTATATTGGCCTCTTGTTCCCATAAAACTCAGCTCACAGTGGAGTGAATGTCTCTTCATCTCCTGTCTCTGGTGAGTAATGATTCTAGCAGCAGGAGCTGGGGGAATTCCCAGACAGGCTGTGTGCGAGGCTGGCTGTGATTGGTGAAAACTCTTGCTGTATGAGAAGCTGGCTGTGATTGGTCTAGACTTCTGCCCAGCAACAACAGATCAACACTATGCCCTGTTGTTTCTGCTGTGTCACTGAGCTTACCTTACATTACAAAATGAATTTTAAAGGCATATTTTCTTTTTCTGCTTCTGTGAACACAAAATACAACAGTTATATGACATCCAAAACATGATGTCACAGTGAATAACTCTGCATTTGTCTTTAACACATAAATATAGGAACTGTATTAAGGCTATTGGCAAGTTCAGCTGCATACACACATAAGCTACACTAGCAACCCAGGACAGGTCCTAGCTGGCCAGCTACACTCCCACGGAAAATACCTATAATTCTATGTTCTTAGTGATAGGACTTGAACATAAATTTGAGGAATTTTCCATCAGGTTCTCAACTTCCAAGTGTCTTTTATTGCTCTCAATTAGGACAACTAACTTCTGTATAGGACGTTCCAACTTAAGTGGAGTAGTGAGATGTTTTTCTTTTTAGTCAAGTTTTGAGTCTCCTATTTGTAACCACATGCTTCTTACTAGTTTGTCTTCATCCTTTTGAACTTCTAGAACTTTGGCCAATTTCCATTGAATTCTAGGTAAATCTTCTTTTACTAACACTATGTCACCAACTTGGACATTTCTTCTGGGTGTTTGCCATTTACTTCTTAGCATGAGATTGGCTAAGTACTCTTTCCTCCATCTATTCCAAAACTGTTCTGATAGATATTAAACTCTTCGCCATCTCCTTCTGGCATATAAATTCTCTCTGGTGAACTTGCAAGGCGGTGGCTGTATGTAATCTGACTTAAGGTGAAGTAGATGGTTGGGAGTTAAAGGATCCAAACTTGTTGGATCGTTGATGTTATCAACTGTAAGTGGACGACTGTTAACAATAGACATTACTTCATAGAATAGGGTCCTAAGTAAAGCATAATCTATTCTTCCGGCGTTCTTTTTCAACACTGAACTTAACACATTTCTCACAGTTCTGATTTGTCTTTCCCAAACTCCTCCTGTATGGCTTGCATGTGGAGCATTCATATGAAAATCACACTGTTTCTCTAACAAATACTTAGTTACTTTTTCTTTATCGATCTCTTTTAACGCTTTCTTCAATTCATTCTTTGCTCCGACAAAATTAGATCCTTGGTCAGATCTAAGCTCTCTGACAGTACATCTAATGGCTATGAAACATCTCAAGGCGTTTATGAATGCATCAGTTTACATATCCTCTAACATTTCCAGGTGAATTGCTCTGGAGCTTAGACATGTAAATATTAGTCCATATCTCTTGTACTCCTTGTGGTTCTGTTTGGTGATGAATGGGTCAAAACAATCCATTCTGTTATAAAGAAATGGTGGTAATGGGTTTACACGATCTGCCGGTAAATCTGCCATTCTTTATTCTTCTGTAGGTCTATGTGCCTTTCTGCAGACTACACATTTACTTATATACTTTGCTATAACTTTGCTTCCTTTCACAATCCAGTAACCACCTTCTCTCAAACAGCTTAGGGTAAATCTTCTTCCTTGATGCAAGGATATGTTGCATTAGGAGGTTTGGGAGTTCCAGACCTGCATAGTTATCATGATGCCAATCTCTTAGATCAGGCCATGGATGTCACGGAATGTGTACAGGTAACAAGGCAAAACAACATGCATAAATGACTCGCTGGATCCAACAGCTAAGGAACAAAAGGGAGACCCCTGTAGAAGACCTGGCACCCTGGCTGCTTAGCCTATGCATAGATCTGAATGGTGGAGGTATGCATATCCACGTACCTTGACTATATAACCCCTGAACACCCTACAATAGTGAGGGGACACGACCACCGGCTCCCTACACCAGACACGGAGGGAGTCAGGGTCACCTGGGATCCAGCAAACAGAAAATAACAGATAACAGTATAACACTTAACTTTGTAGAGGAGAGGAGAACCAGATGGGCATGCACACATACTCCAGGAAGAAATATAAGCCGCCCAGAAAAGCCTTCTGGGGAAGAATTTAAAGGGAAGCAATTAGTCCAACACATGACAGCTGAGAGAGGCTAAGGAGAGGAGGAGCTGAATACCACAACACAGAAACTCAAAGAGGAGGTTCTGAAAGGCCTCTGTCAGAGCTTCTCAGCTGTCTGGTTGTGACAATGGAATGGTGGAGTCCGAGCACACCCCATAGATGGCTTTCCATAGAAGAATACTTCGCTAAAAGGAAAAATTTGAAGACACTATTCGCGGCTTATGAGTTCACTCATCCCTTAGGGTTGAAAACTATGCAAGCCACCTCTTTTGCTTGGAGACGTTTACATAATCCTAAAGCACTCGCACACCTAGATAAAAACACACTCCCAATCACGGTCTTAGAGTACCACATCCCTATGCTCAACCTCTCTAAATGGCTGGATTGTGGAATAGGAACCCTGGGATGTCTGTATAAAAATGTGTCTCTTGTAGACTTTGAGACATTACATTCTACCTTTGATTTGCCTAACAAACTCTTCTATCAATACCTGCAGATCCGTCATATGCTCCTCGCAGTGCCAACACGACCTACCCTAGACATAGATGACCCATTACACAAACTACTTAAAGAGGGCGCTACCCTTAGATCCAGGAAAATATTCCCTCTAGCCTCCTGGACAGCAGCTTTATAGTGGTCTGTGAAATGTTCCAGGTGTATCAATCACACAGAACAAAACAGGAAAATCCAACTCAGATGGTATTTAACCCCAAATAGGTTGTCCCACATCATCCCTGGCTACTTACCTCTGTGTTGGAGAGGATATGGCAACATTGGCACTCCAACCCACATGTGGTGGAATTGCCCGTCACTGGGAGGTTTTTAGATGGCCATATCTACACTGATACAGGAAGTGACGGATCTGCAATTGGTGTTGGAACCGGAGATGGCTATACTGGGAATTGGATTGATTGAGATCCCATATGAAGCTAGATGGATTGTAGCCCACATCCTCAATTCCGCCAAAAAGGTAAAAGCATGCCAATGGAAAGTGGTGCTATCTCCCTCCATTGCCAAAGTGATCCAACTGGTTAATTTCCACATGCATTGCAAATTGGTCTTTGCCCCAACGATGCACAATAGAATAGCTGTGCATAATAGGCGCAGCTTGCCTCTAAGCTCTCTGACAGTACCTCTAATGGCTATGAAACATCTCAAGGCGTTGATGAATGCGTCAGTTGACATATCCTCTAACATTTCCAGGTGAATTGCTCTGGAGCTTGGACATGTAAATATTAATCCTTATCTCTTGTACTTCTTGCGGTTCTGTTTGGTGATGAATGGGCCAAAACAATCCATTCCGCTATAAAGAACCTGGATAGCCTCGTCAATGGAAGAGTACTTCATAGAGAACTCCTCCGATGGTATTAAGGATTTCAGACTAGAGATAGGTAAGGAATGTGGTGCTGACAAATCATAAAAAAAAAATATTGAAGAATTTCCCTGTTACCACCCCCACAGGGTTTACCCCCCAACAGTCGAAAGGGGGCTGACTAAACGGATCTATCAAATAACCCTTCTCCAATTCGGTCAGCTCCGAGACTGACACTGGGTCTTTGAGGGCCGAGAGCAGGTTCCTAGACTCATATGAGAACTGAGGTAGCGCCACTAGACCCGTATGAAAATCATTAATCAAGCCGTTCACCACATATTTAACCCAGCCGGGCTCCGGATGGTCTCTTAAATAAGAATTAAGCAGTTACGCGTCTACCATGCCTAGTCATGCCGCGTGGTTATTCCTCTGAGGACAAGCCACACGGGGATGAGCCCTAAAACAAATAGAACATAAGTGTAACAGCCTACACTGGCTGTAGTGACACTGTCATGCCCCACTCTGACGATGTGCGCAGCACGAGTTTAGTGTTGTTTTGGTGCCGTGCTGGATCCGCCTCTCATCAGGTGCACCGGGTGGAGTCATTAGTTTAAATAGCTCACCTGCCCAGTGCCCTGAGCGGATTATACTAATAATTGTGGTCTTGGAAGCTAGGAAGGAAGGTTGGCTGGCTGTTCCAGCTCAGGAAGATAAGTGTCATTCCAAGTTTGGTTGTTTTGTGTCATCTATCTCATCCAGGTTCTGTGCGAGCAGGCTGCTCCTATTTCCCTACTTCACCATCTGAGGGAATTCAGGGTTTTGTCAGCCCAGGCAGGAGGACACATCACACCTACCTTCAAGGTCTGCATGTGGGCTGAGCAGTGCAGGGAAAGAGGTCAGGGATTAGCTAGGAGGTGACCCTTCCCCTGTCTCTCGCCCAGAGCCTGGTTGGTGTATTATCTGTTAGACTGAGTGCACGTCCGCCGTGACAGACACGCCGAGAAATTAAAATTGTTACACACTTGTGACCTGCCCAGATACTTAATTGGTCAGCCCAATTTATCCACCCCTGACACAACCTTGCCATTGCTGGTCGATGGACCCGGAATGTTCCTAGTCTGTGAGGTCTCTGTCGGTATACTAAGACTGGAACACCATTCCTTTGTATGTGAGTAGGAACTCCACGTGGCACACGCCGGGGCTCTATGACCCGCGAACTGGCGGCAGAGCAGCTCCGTCTCAACAATCGACCAGTCAATGACATGTTGGCACTGCTCCAGGGCGGCCGCTGCCTTGGCCGAAAATGAACAGTGGTAGTCATAAAAAGCAGTACCACCGTATTTATACCCTAAATCCACCACCTTGTATAAATAAAGATCCAACTCCTCCCTCCTATGTGGGCTAACTGAAGAGATCACATCCCGAAATAAACTAAACTCAAGGACAAATTCTGCCACACTCAGCTTCCTATTGAGTCTGACCTCTTTGGACTTTAGAACAATGGACACTTCCCTACAGGCTATCGTCTTATTATTGGGCACCTTATGCGTTGCTATAAGTAACAACGCTAAATTAACGTCCTTACCTTCGAAGATATCCTGGCGAATGTTGGTTAGGTTGAAATGTGATGGTGCTATAGAGGGAAGATTAACTAAACCAGCAGCAACACTGGTTTGCAATGTTGAGGCCCCTGAAGGTTCCTGCACCGCTAAACTAGCTGCCACCCCCCTACTTTCCACTGTCTCCAGCCTAGCCTGGACGTCTGCAATGAACGTGGCCATAGAATTGATGACTGCATGCACTTGAGTCAGGGAAGTCTGTATCGTGTCCATGGACACTACGTCCTGACCAGGACTTGCTGACTTTGAAGAGAGTAGGCGGTAAAGTTCCGCTTTCCTAGCTGTTGCTGGGAAAGGAATTCCTCTCTTCAGTAATTCCACCATCAGCTTGGGGATAGTCCAAGATCTTATCGAAGTACCGGTGGTCTGTACAGACTGTTGATCCATGCTTCCATGCAATGAAGACGTACCCTCGATGTCCGAGTTATGAGACATCATGCAACTAAAACAAGACAATTGTCAATATAACCAACCGAAACAGCCCCCTAGTATTGACACCTGTAACCGACCCAAGCCACCTAGTGCTTATGACGTGACAAGCTTTCGAACCGTGCCTGTAGATGTGATGTGACTGTTCAATATCATGCCTATATGCTCCACCAATTGCTAGTGGTAGACGTGACCGAACTGTCGTAATCCGGTGCCTGTTAGTCGTGATTAACCTCGTAATATCGTGCCTATGACCGTGCCTGTAGTCGTGACCGACTGCGTAATCTCGTGCCTGTAGTCATAACAGGACTTGATCATCGTGCCTGTAGTCGTGACAGACTTTGTAGTAACGTGCCTGTAGTCATGACAGGACTTAAACATCGTGCCTGTGGTCGTGACAGACTTCGTACTCTTGCGCCTGTAGTCGTGACAGGACTTAAGCATGGTGCCTGTAGTCGTGACCAACTTCGTAATCTCGTGCCTGTATTCGTGACCGACTTCGCAATCTTGTGCCCGTAGTCGTGACCGACTTCATACTCTCGTGCCTGTAGTCGTGACAGGACTTAAACATCATGTCTGTAGTCGTGACAGACTTTGTAGTAACGTGCCTGTAGTCGTGACAGGACTTAAACATCGTGCCTGTAGTCGTGACAGGCTTCGTAATCTTGCGCCAGTAGTCCTGACAGACTCCGTAATACCGTGCCTATGGCCGTGACAGATTTGAGTAATCCTGGCTAATCTAGGTGCTAATTAGTGCCCCCCAATTGACTTGACCCATCCAGACCATACCTACCAGACCAGCCATATGCGAGACACAACACTAGACTGCCCGAGTACGGCACCCATGGACCTAACCAAACTATGGACAAAAAGGGCATTACTTAATGGGCGGAGAAAGAGAGGGAAAAAAAATAATTCAATATTTTAATTTTGAATTATTATATTATTTTTTTTAATTTTTATTATTATTTTTTTTTTTTACACACGTCAAGTGCGTAGGGCCAGCAATACACACGCGCTTTGACGTGACTCTAAGTGCCGCTATCTTGTCCTGGCAGACCGAGTAACTCCTACTCCCAATTCGTCAGGAGCCGAAAAAAATGCGAACCGTCCCCCTGCCTAAGGATCAGCAGTCAGACCAACCGCCGACTTGCCCCGTGAGTTGAGACAATTCATCAGGAATGTGTATAGAGCCGTGGGACACCGCTTATGACATGACAGAAGTGTAATTTACACAGCTTGATATCTGCTAGATTCCCATGCCTCCTTTTTCCGTGCATATGTTTATATTTATTTTATTTTTATTTTTTGCATCATCACCCCCTGCACGCATGCGCTGCGTGATGCCGTGCAGCGCGAAGACTTGGAACCGGTACGGACGAAAATTTTGTGCGCCTGCCCTGAACATCAGCCCCCCAGTGCACATGTGCTGCACAGTCCCCAGCTGCGCGCAGGCTCGGAATCCCCGGTGGGCCCCTGAGCAAAGTGGGCCCCTAGTCTCCCACCCCCTGCACAAGTGGCACATAACACAGCAGACTTACTGCACTATATATATATATTCTAAGTACAGCACCTCAACCAGCCTATGTTCATATAAAAAACTTGTTAGATTATTTATTATATTTGAATGTATCTGTACGGTGGGCCCCCAAAATATATTTTACCGGTGGGCCCTAGGTACCTCAGTCCCACACTGGCTGCGCGTACACTTGAAATCCAACAACCGAACCCGTCACTGAAACCGACTAGTCCCTGCCCGGGTCGTGACCAGTGCGAGTAAGTCCGACCCCCCGCCCTAATTGTTGCTGGGCCCGGATCGCCACGGGAACCCCCCCTCCCTCCGCCCAACCCCGATCCTACCTCACCAGCAGTGGCTCCCGATACGACTACCGCTTCCTCCTCTGCACCCTCCGTAGAAGAAAAACTCCACGAGATGCCGCCTGAACGTGCCCAGCCTCCGACCCAGAAACAGAAAATCGCTGAGCCGACGTCAGCCTGAGGACGCAGGTGAGTATAAATAGGGCCGTCAAGCAGCCTCCCCTCCCACAAATCCAGCAAATGAATTTGCCTATCACTTTCCATTTATCATACATTCTGGCAAACTTTTTTCCTTTCAGTGCTGCTTCTTGCTCCAAATTTTTCTGCATCTTTGGGGTCAGTTTTCTGGCCCGAGATGAACGTCTTAGTTCATCTGTTTGGGCTTTATTTGTTTGACAGCGCACACAAAAATGTATGGTGTGGGGTACACGTTCACTACTAAGTAATCAATTCACAGCCTGACAGAACGTTAGTAACAAAAATAATAAATATTTTATTAGAAAATAAGGGTAGGTATAGATAAAATCAGGCATACAGGAATCAGTAGTGTGGAGAGGGGACTGTAATATACCATCCACAACTCTGATAAATCCTAGATAAACATCCTATATCAAGTCTCGGCGTGCGGCTGGCCACACATGGCCATCACAGTGCCGAGAGACGCACGTTACAGTGCAGTGTTCAGTTTATGACATCCTATATCAAGTGTAGCTCGCTCCTGATGAGACATGCGGTCACCTCAGCATGTTGAAACGCGTAGAGCGTAGCACTGATGTCAGCTGTGTTTAGGGCAGAGGGCATACCAATACAGTGATATTATCATCACGAGTGCCGCTGCTTTAGCACAGTTTGTTTGATACCTCGCTCAGCCTATAGGGGAGCAGTTGCTGGGCAAACCTGGCCCAATGGACTGCAATCACTAATACATGCAATTATCAGCCTGCTAGATTATACCATTAGCAGCTATAATAACATATTGCATATTATATAGCAATCCCAGGCTGGGTGTTGTACCTATTATACCTTATATATTAAGACTGGATATCAATCGGTGTGCCCCAATACTGGATTCCTGCTACATATATATAGGTGATTTATTCAGGCTATCAGAGTTGTGGATGGTATATTACAGTCCCCTCTCCACACTACTGATTCCTGTATGCCTGATTTTATCTATACCTACCCTTATTTTCTAATAAAATATTTATTATTTTTGTTACTAACGTTCTGTCAGGCTGTGAATTGATTACTTAGTAGTGAACGTGTTCCCCACACCATACATTTTTGTGTGTGCTGTTAGTTTAATTCTTTAATATTGGGAAATGGCAGGTTTTCTGTCAAGTGACTTCAGTGCGGAGAGCTGGTTAGGGGACCCTAAGGAGGTCTTTTCTGAAAAGGAACTATCATCCCAGACAGCATATGTGAGCATTACATCCTCCTTCAAAAACTTGACCCGTGTATACAAGGATTACATACGGTGTTGGTGGGAAGTCCAAACCTTGGACACTTATATTAAGAACAATATTGTTCCAAGAGGATTAAGAAATCCTATTCTTCCCACCGCCCGTGTTCCTAACAGTGATTTCCTCGCCAAGTGGGAACAAGAGTCGATTGATGGCTCCTTACGCCTTATGAGGTTACTACTTGACGAGGAAAAACGGCTGCTTAATAAGAGTGATAGTGAGCTAAAAGAAAGCATAGCTCAAACCAAAAAGTTTAGCGATCATATTGATTTTGCTAAAAAGGAGACCTTATTACAGCAGAATATAGAACGGTTCACGTGTTACATAAAAGAAAAGAAACACCTTCTATACAACAGGGACATCAAGGACTTCAAGGAGAGGAAGATCTTTGACTTCGGGCCCAAACGACCTACTACATCGGAGGTTGATACAGAATTATCATCCTCCGAGGCAGATACGGACATTGAAACAGGATCTAATATATTTAGAGGTAGAGGGGGATCCAGAGGATCATCACGAACACGCGGTGGGAGACAACGTGGAAGATCAGGCAGAGGTTCTAGGTTTTTTTTTTTTAGACAATACACCCCCAGTGTCAGACTACCTGCTACGCCACAAAAAGACAACAGAGGGTCCCAAATAGAGGAGCTCCAAGTGGTAAACCTGTCTAAACGCACGCTGTCCCAACCAGAAATGGATGTTTTAAGAAAGGGTCTCTCTTTTGTACCTCTACAAAAATTTAACCTGTTCAACTGGGTCAAAGACCTTCACCTTTATGCACGCAAGCTTAAATGGAATATTTTTTTCCTCACTCATGACACTCGCATGTGTCAGGAGTTGGGTATTAGGATGGAGGAGCTAGAAGATGTACAGCTACTGGCGGGTCTGTATGAGGAAGGCACTAAGGACATTGGTGATGGACCATTCACAGACTTGCGACATCCGTCCAAGATGTTCCCCCCGATAAGTGACAATACCCCCATTGATACCTTTGTCACGGTTGTCACTCAGGACCTTCGCAATCTGAAGGGCCAAACTGCAGGTCGTGACAACCTTAGTCCCCAGGAAAGAACAGCACTGGGAGGCTTAGAGGGTGACACTAACATAGTCATTAAACCCTCAGACAAGGGGGGTAACATTGTTATTATGGATCAGGATGCGTATCGTGAGATGTGCCTCACCATTTTATGAGATGCATCCACGTACAGACATCTTCCATCGGATCCAACTTCCATTTTCAGTGAACAACTGTCTATACTCCTAAAGGCAGCGGCAAGGGAGAGACTTATAAGCAAGACCGAGTTGGAGTTCTTGTCACCTAAGTTCCCAATTCGTGCTGTGTTTTACAGCCTTCCTAAGCTGCATAAGCAGAGTATACCATTGAAAGGCAGACCCATCGTGTCGGGGATTGGGAGCCTCACAGCTAACATTAGCACATATGTTGATGTGATCTTGAGGCCCTTTGTGGCATGTCTTCCATCGTATGCCCACGACACGATGGATGTTCTACAACGCCTTGAGGGTATTGTATGTGAGACAGACACTTGGCTTGCCAGTCTGGATGTGGAGGCCCTATACAGCTCTATTCCACACGATAAGGGCTATCAAGCTGTACGGGCCTTCCTCCAACAGAGAGGTGCACATCTTATCCACCACAATACCTTTGTGATGGATTTATTAGAATTTGTCCTCAATCACAACGTGTTCTTGTTTGACCGTCAAGTTTTCCACCAGCTCAGCGGAGTTGCGATGGGTAGTCCATGTGCCCCGACTTATGCAAACCTCTACCTGGGCTGGTGGGAAAAGGAGGTCGTGTTTGGCGATTCCATGGAACAGTACACGTCGTCGATATTAATCTGGATCAGGTATATCGACGACGTGTTTCTGCTATGGAAAGGGTCTAAGGACTGGTTTACACAATTTGTAGCTGAACTAAATAGTAACCAGTTGGGCCTATTTTTTACGTCCGATATACAGGAGAGGGCAATTACATTTCTGGACTTGACTGTCACTGTGTCACCAGACAGGAGAATTACGACCAACTTGTTTCGGAAGCAGACAGCTACAAACAGTCTGCTGAGGTGGGACAGTGGCCACCCCCTGGCCCTCAGACGCGGCATTCCGAAAGGCCAGTATCTGAGGGCTAGGAGGAACTGCTCCGAACTTCGGGATTTTAAGGTGGCTGCAAATGATCTGCGATCACGGTTCACACGCAGGGGGTATCCCGAGCATACACTCAGAAAGGCCTACCATCACTCGATGAGTGTGAGCCGTGACCAATTATTGACACCTAAACAGAGGCCACCGGACCCACATCTCCCGAGAATCATAGCGACATATGATAAAGCAGAAGTGCGCATACGGGAGATTCTTCAGAAACATTGGACCCTGACATTGGTACACTAGTGTCAGACCGTCCCGCCATCACATACCGCCGTAGCTCCAATATTCGTGATCGCCTGGTCCACAGTATCTATCTACACCCCACATCTGACACCTGGCTCAGGAATACGCTTACTGGCACCTTTCCATGTGGTAAATGTGTCATCTGCAGTAACATCATGAAGGGGCCACATTTCGTGAGCCAGGTAACAAAGGAGAGATTTTGTATCAGATCTTTGATCAGATGTACATCAGTGGGAGTAGTGTACCTCATCACTTGTGTGTGCGGTGTACAATATGTGGGGAAAACCAGGCGCGAGCTACGGAGACGTGTTGGCGAACACCTTTTGGACATTAAGAATAAGCGCGATACATCTGTTGCACGTCACGTCTGTGAGTCTCATGAGGGCAATCCAGACGTGCTTCGTGTCCAGGGTATTGAACATGTCACTACAGCCATTCGCGGAGGTGACATTGATGTGTCATTGCTCCGCAAGGAGACGCAGTGGATTTTTAAACTAGACACTGCTTACCCCAAGGGACTTAATGAGGCATTGTCATTTGCATGCTTTATCTAGAGCTCACCTGCATCATTTAGTAGCGCTTCTATATGTCCTCTAGGTTATCTCTGAACACTATTCTTTACATCATCTAATGAATAGGGATGTACTCTGTCAGACATTCCAACTCTAATATGTTACTTATCCTGCTGTATATTGGGTATGCATGGTTGCTCTTTTCCTCTATCGACCCCCTTGAAACACCCTGATCATCTTATCTTAGCGCTGTCACTTGCCTGATTTTGTGACCGCATTGTAAGTATTCCCCTTAGATACAAAGAGAGCATAGTGATGATCCTCCCTGTGCTGGCACTATGCTGGAGAGGGCGACGGCATCGTCAGAGAGCGCATCAGAGGATGCGTCTCTATCCCTGATTGGATGCTGGAGCCGGCACCCACCGGCATGGGGGCGGGTCTTAGATTATTTAGTCTCGGCGTGCGGCTGGCCACACATGGCCATCACAGTGCCGAGAGACGCACGTTACAGTGCAGTGTTCAGTTTATGACATCCTATATCAAGTGTAGCTCGCTCCTGATGAGACATGTGGTCACCTCAGCATGTTGAAACGCGTAGAGCGTAGCACTGATGTCAGCTGTGTTTAGGGCAGAGGGCATACCAATACAGTGATATTATCATCACGAGTGCCGCTGCTTTAGCACAGTTTGTTTGATACCTCGCTCAGCCTATAGGGGAGCAGTTGCTGGGCAAACCTGGCCCAATGGACTGCAATCACTAATACATGCAATTATCAGCCTGCTAGATTATACCATTAGCAGCTATAATAACATATTGCATATTATATAGCAATCCCAGGCTGGGTGTTGTACCTATTATACCTTATATATTAAGACTGGATATCAATCGGTGTGCCCCAATACTGGATTCCTGCTACATATATATAGGTGATTTATTCAGGCTATCAGAGTTGTGGATGGTATATTACAGTCCCCTCTCCACACTACTGATTACTGTATGCCTGATTTTATCTATACCTACCCTTATTTTCTAATAAAATATTTATTATTTTTGTTACTAATGTTCTGTCAGGCTGTGAATTGATTCTTTATTTGTTTGAGGCAAGACTAATGCTGCATCAGACTTTTCTACCTCAGACAGGTTTCCTTGCTCTTTCTCCTCTACTCTATCTATCTTTGTATCCTTTGACAGTGGCATGGTAATACTAGGCTCAGACATTTTACTTTCAATGCTATCAAAATCAATACGAATAATAAGATGCCTTTCACTTTAAATGCAATATTGACAAATGCAGAAACAAATCACTGTCACTTTAAATACAACAGCGATAAATGCAGGCAATAAATGACTTTCACTTTAAATGCTTTAGAGTCTGTGTACTACAAACTGTCCTTTGTTTTATTTAAAGTCTCCTATTTCTAAACACAAACAAATTTCTCTTCATGCCAAAGTATAGATGCAATGATAAGTAATAAAGGAAAGCTCTGACCTTATTCTGAAGAGAGGGATACTGCGATCTGTAAGTTGCTGGAACAAATGTCCGTCTTAAAGGAGACTTGTCTTTTCTTGATGTGATGCGATGCTCTGCGCTGACTTGCGATGCTCTGTGCAGACTTGCGATGCTCTGTGCTGACTGGCGATGCTCTGTGCAGAATTGCAATGCTTTGTAATGACTTGCGATGCTTGCCCCTCGTCGAGTGTCCTGTCCGAAAGGACGTTTAGCGCAGCAGGGGAAATCGTGACCAATAAGCGCACTTGCCTAGCTCACGACAGTGTGGACTACCTCACATTTCTAAAAATGAGGCAAGGATCTCTGAGGAATTCAACACCTGTGACAACCCTGTGTAATTGAATTTCCTCATGCCAGCCCACACATAATCGCCACCACCCAGAAGAAAGAATGGTCCTTGTCTTATGTACTGTATATACAGTGGCATAAAATACCTTTTCTGTCAGGTTAATGCCTAATTTTTGGGGCCTGTACTGGCCTTTGTATCCAGTGACCGCCTAATGTACCTCCAGCCACATCATCACAAGTTCTTTTCTGTCAGATGAATGCCTAATTTTTGGGGCCTGTACTCCAGTGGCCCACAGTAAAATTTTTATCCAGTGACCGCCTAATGTACATCCAGCCATGGGGCGTGGCCTGCACGCTGATGGCGTCGGGTGCTTGATCCCTTAGCTCCGGACCTACAAATTGTAAAGCGGCTCAAAGTGATTGACCTGGCGGACCAGACATAACCTGGGGTAACCTCTAGTACTCACCAGGCATGGGCAAAGTTAAAAGGCGCCCAGCTCCAGCGAAATTGACCGAGTTCTTCGGCAAAACAGGCTCTGTGGAGCCAGGCCTAGGGAGCGTCACACTGCCAGTGCGCTCTTCATCTCTTCTGCTGCCACGCCAATGTCCCTGCCGAGTCCCTCAATCAGAGCCAAAGTGCTGGGGCATGACGAACGATTGGATACTCACCTCACCGAAGATGTTATGAGGTCATTGCTGGAAAATCTGTGCTCTGAAAGAGGACATGATGGAATTGCTGAGTGAGCTCAAAAGAGATAAACAAAGCATTGGAGACCGCACGGCGCCCCTCGAAACTAAGATGGTGGAGTTCGCCACTTCACACAACTCTCTCATAGATGCCCATGAGGCCCTGGAGGAGGATATCGCCAAGCTGTTAGCCAAACTGAATGACTTGGAGGACCGGCACCGCCGGAATAATATTAGAATACGCAGGATTCCAGAAAATGTGGAGTCAGCCAAGCTGGAGCCATTACTCAAGTAGCTTCTTAAAACAGCATTGCCGACGGTCACTGAGAGAGACCTAATTATAGACCGCAACCACAGAGTGCCAAAACTGCAGGGCTTGGACGGTTCTCTACCTTGTGACGTCATTGTTCGGATTCTTTTCTTCACGATTAAGAAGTAATTCCTGAGAGCTTTGAGACGAGACCCCACGCCATCTGATATCTTCAAGGGCATCTCTATCTACTCAGACTTCTCGGCAGCAACACTGGCCCAAAGAAAATAATTTGCTCCCATCAGCAAAATACTGGGGGAACATCAAGTAAAGTATTGATGGAGTTTTCCGGTGAAGTTGTTGGTCACAACGGGTCCCTACAAGTGCTCAGCTCTCCACAATGGGGCATCCCGTAAGCTAGAGGAATGGGGCCTCACTGCCAAAGAAACACGACTTTTGGGAGATGCCGCCACCCATCCAGACAAGATTTGCCCGGAATGGGACACTGCCTGATCCGTGAGTTGCAGAGGTTTGCTGGGGAAATAAAAAAGGACCAGATCTAAGTGTTGTCTGAGCCGGGGGGGGGGGGGGGGGTTCTTTTTTCTGCCCCACCACCTCATCTTTTACCTGACCATTCGGTCAGAATCCCTTATAGGGATATCTTGCCATGTTGGCTTTTTGTTGCACATCACCTTTGTTGTTTTTATTTTCCATTTTGAGTTCTTCCTTTTCATCTCTTAAATATGTTCCTATGATGGACAATCATGCGCCCCAAGTGACATACATCAGGCTCCACTCTGTCACTACAATCAGGAGGGGTTGTGCTTGTCAAAGGGAATTTATGATTATATGTCATGGGGTTAAAGGTTTATTCGGTTAATGTGAGGGGTTTCAACTCCCCGTACAGGCATACGCAGCTGTGGATAGAGATCCTCAAGTCTAAGGCCTCTTTCACATGACCGCTTTATTTTTTTTCCGTTTACCGGCCGTTTTTTTGCGTTCCGTATACGGTCCGTATACTGAACCATTCATTTCAATGGTTCCGCAAAAAAAAACGGAATGTACTCTGTATGCATTCCGTTTCCGTATTTCCATTTTTTCCATCCCATTGAAAGATAGAAAATGTCCTATTATTGCCCACAAATCACGTTCCGTGACACTATTCAAGTCAATGGGTCCGCAAAAAATGGAACACATACGGAAATGCATCTGTATGTTTTCCGTATCCGTTCCGTTTTTGCGGAACCATCTATTGAAAATGTTATGCCCAGCCCAATTTTTTCTTTGTAATTACTGTATATTATATATGCCATACGGAAAAACGGAAACACAACGGAAATAAAAAAAACTGAACAACGGATCCGTGAAAAACGGACTGCAAAACACTTAAAAAGCCATACGATCGTGTGAAAGAGGCCTAAGGCTACTTTTACACTTGCGGCAGTGTGATCCGGTGGGCAGTTCCGTCGTCGGAACTGCCCGCCGGATCCGCCGATCTGCCGCTGACTGAAAGCATTTGTGAGACGGATCCGGATGCAGATCCGTCTCACAAATGCATTGCAAGGACGGATCTATCTCTCCGCTTGTCATGTGGACAGACGGATCCGTCTTGTATGGGTACTTTCACACTTGCGGCAGAGAGATCCGGCAAGCAGTTCCGTCGCCGGAACTGCCTGCCGGATCAGGCAAAACGTATGCCAACTGATGGCATTAGTAAGACTGATCAGGATCCTGATCAGTCTTAAAAATGCCTGATCAGTAGAAAAAATGCATTGAAATGCCAGATCCGTCTTTCCAGTGTCATCCGGCAAAACGGATCCGGCATTTATTTTTTTCACCTTTTTTTCAGTCTGCGTATGCGCAGACCGGAAAGACAGATCCGGCAATCCGGTATTCTGAACGCATTCCTATGGGAAAAAATGCCAGATCCGGCATTTAGGCAAGTCTTCCGTTTTTTTCGCCGGAGATAAAACCGTAGCATGCTACGGTTTTATCTTTTGCCTGATCAGTCAAAACGACTGAACTGAAGACATCCTGATGCATCCTGAACGGATTACTCTCCATTCAGAATGCATGGGGATATGCCTTATCAGTTCTTTTCCGGTATAGAGCCCCTGTGATGGAACTCTATGCCGGAAAAGAAAAACGCTAGTGTGAAAGTACAGGGGCTCTATACCGGAAAAGAACTGATCAGTTTTATCCCCATGCATTCTGAATGGAGAGTAATCCGTTCAGGATGCATCAGGATGTCTTCAGTTCAGTCGTTCTGACTGATCAGGCAAAAGATAAAACCGTAGCATGCTACGGTTTTATCTCCGGCGAAAAAAACTGAAGACTTGCCGGAATGCAGGATCCGGCATTTTTTCCCATAGGAATGTTCTAGTGCCGGATCCGGCATTCAGAATACCGGAATGCCGGATCTGTCCTTCTGGTCTGCGCATGCACAGACCGGTAAAAATGTGAAAAAAGATACATGACGGATCCTTCTGTCAGCATGACAAGCGGAGAGACGGATCCGTCCTTGCAATGCATTTGTGAGACGGATCCGCATCCGGATGCGTCTCACAAATGCTTTCAGTCACATGCAGATCGGCGGATCACACTGCCGCAAGTGTGAAAGTAGCCTAAAAGTGATGTAGCCTTTATACAAGAATCCCACCTGCTGGAGGCGGATGTGCACAGATGCGTACACCGGCGGTTCCCCAGAATATTCCACTGCCATGCTGTCATCAGAAAGAAAGCG
Organism: Bufo gargarizans; assembly: GCF_014858855.1. Taxonomy (NCBI): domain Eukaryota; kingdom Metazoa; phylum Chordata; class Amphibia; order Anura; family Bufonidae; genus Bufo; species Bufo gargarizans. The sequence goes on along the minus strand of NC_058082.1, from coordinate 51,526,108 downwards.
AGGGTTATGATCTGTATAAAATCCACAGTCGTGTTTTCTTTGATAAGGTGTGTCATGGATTCTATTGGACGATATGTTATCCTAGTTTGCACGATTGATAGTAAACCATATACGTTGGTGTCAGTGTACGCTCCCAATGTCCGTCAGCTGACCTTCTGCAGGAGGCTATTTAAAAAAGTGCAAAAAGAAGCATTTGGGGAAGTGGTAATAGGTGGAGATTTTAACATCCTGGTTAACGCAGACCTTGACTACATCTCACCACACGGTAGTCACCGGGTGGATCTGCAGGCTATTCTCCATGAATCGCCTTATCATGATATTTGGAGATATCAACATGGAGGAGAGCGTGATTATACGTTTATCTCCTCAGCACACATGTCCCAATCACAGATTGATTATATACTAGTCTCTAGAAACCTTCTTCATAGGGTTTTGCGGGCTGGCATTGGGAGCGCTACGTGGTCAGATCACGCGCCTGTGAGCATAATGATTAATGATGACCTTCCTAATCCCCCTTGTACACAGTGGAGAATGAACCCATATTTAATCAAATGTCCGAAGAGCGTTGAAGGATACTCTGCTATATTACAGGAATTCATAAGCCTAAGGCCTCATGCACACGACCGTTGTTTCATTCCGTGTCCGTTGTTCCGTCTTTCGTGATTTTCTGCGGACCCATTGACTTTCAATGGGTCCGTTGAAAACTCGGCTAATGCACCGTTTGTTATCCGCGTCCGTAATCCGTGGTTCCAGTCCGTCAAAAAAATATAACCTGTCCTATTTTTTTCACGGAAAACGGTTTGCGGACCCATTCAAGTCAATGGGTCCGTGAAAAAACGTGGAGGCACACAAGATTGTCATCCGCGTCCGCGCGTCTGCATCTGTTTTTTTCCTATCATTTGCATGGCAAACTTGACTTAGACTTTTTTTTACTTTCCTTCATGTCTGGTGATCCTCCAAAAATAAAGGAAGACACACGGAAACAAAAACGGAAACGGATCACGGAACAACGGAACCCCATTTTGCGGAACGGAACACAACAACGGTTGTGTGCATGAGGCCTAAATGATACTTCAGGAATACATACAGGCACTTTATGGCTCACGCATAAAGCATATATGAGAGGTATCCTATTACAGTCTGCTGCATAAACTACATATATGAGGCATAAACTACATCAAAATGCCTCTTCGTTAGCTGAGATACAGAAATGCAGGCTGCACTTGAAGTCACTGCTCTTATTTCGACAAGAGCTAGGAATTGTAACATCCCAGAGTTATGTTATGAAACTCTTTTACCCCGCTACAACCTGTTAAGGGCATCAACATTGTCATCTTGTGTAATTTCATGTAATTTCCTAACAAATGTGCATTCTTTGTCAAATTTCTTTTTATTGGAAAGTGACAACATTGGGCGGAAGGATCCAACCCCTTACCACATTTGCACATACAGAGTAACAGCAGATCACATAAATGTATACATAGAGCAGATGTAAGCAACATATACATGTGAGTACATGACAGTGTATACTAAGGCTAACATCGAGATGCTTAAAACTTTGGTGCTAGCAAGCAATGTTCACATAGTCAAAGTAGACATTATAAGGTGCTATTGAATACTGTCAAATCAAGGGCAAATTGTGCAAAAGACGCAGGAAGACTTTATTTAGTAGGTATCTGCCAAACACAGGCTGTGCAAATCATTTCCATCCCAATGTCCGCAAACAGGGACGACCTTAGGCATCATTGGTAGGGAGAAGATCAATACCCAAACTAGGGCAGAGAAGGGGGGGAGGGAAGGAAGGGTAAGAAACTGCATTCCTGCAACTTGGATAGAGGTGGGAGGAGGGATGGGGTGAACAGGCCCTAATATGGGGCCCTCCTGTACACGCATGTTCAAGGTGCTTCTCGGTTAAGCATAATAATCTAAGCCTTGTCTTAACAGACGCCGTTAAGTTCAAATGGCATTGTGATGAGACCCTCAGAGGGTTACAGGCTGCTACAGGCTAATTTGCCTCACTAATGCTCGGAGGGTCCAAGCCCCCTCTGTTACGAAATTCCAGCCATGGTCCCCAAACTTTTAGGTATTTCTCGTGCCTTCTGGCCTCCCACCCAGCCAACTCCTCCAATCTGCATATCTGGTCTACTTTCTGCTCCCAATGTGGAAGTGTCGGTGGCTCTTCGCTAAGCCATTTGTGTGGTATGTGTAGCCTCGCTGCTTGAATCAAGTGCGTTGCTAAATTCTTTTTGGATGGTGTGAAGGCTGGTGTGGGAAGCCAGAGAAGCACCAGTTCAGGCGATAGCTGAATGCAAGCATCCGTTACCTCATTTATTATTGCTGAGACCCTGTCCTAATACTGGCGGAGCCTAGGGCAGGACCAGAATATGTGTGTTTGCGTCCCTGACGTCTCCTTACACCTCCAGCACAAGTCAGACTGACTGAAACCTTTTAAGAACAGTTGTTTAGGGGTCTGATACCACTGGGTCAGCACCTTGTATGAGTGCTCTTGCACTTTTACACATCTTGAGAATCCGTGGGAGTGGGCATGTATGCGCAATATGTCAGTTTCCGAAAATTCTAATCCAAGCTCAGACTCCCAGGTTTTTAAGTATTGTGGGACCCCTGTTGGAGACTGGACATTAAGAGCCAAATATAGTTTAGATATTATTTTACTAGGGGGGGATTTTAAGTGCATCAAATTCTCGAACCATGTTGTTTCTGGAGTGGATTGTCTAGAAGTTAATAATGGCTTGCTGATAGAATTATATTCTATGGTCTCCAGAAAGTTGCTAGAGTATAAGGTGTGGTTTAGGGGGTGATGTGCAGGGAGAGCACCTGATGCCCCATCTAAGAACTCTGTGACAGTGTAGCTGCGCAGTTTATTCCACGCAGGAGGTACAGTATCAGTGGTGCTTCTCACAATGAATGGAGCAAGGTCAGCCGGCATCAGTGGTGATAGAGCATGCAACAAGCCTTTGTCCTTGTTCAGTTGTCTGATAACGGCCGCCGTGCCTTTAAGCAGTATATGTGAGTGAAGTGAAGATGAGTTCAGACCCCATAACCCGCTCTCTGTTTTTTATCAAGCTGGGATATCTCAAGCTCCTTACCCAGGATAGTAGACCAGGGGGCGTGGATATGTAGCCACCTCTTCAGGTGAATGGCCTTGTAGTATAACTGAGCGTCAGGTAGAGCCATACCTCCCTGACTCTTCCTTAGAATCAGCGTGCGATGTGCCAGTCTCGCTCCCCTCCCCCCCCCCCCCCCCCAAAGAAAGGTGCTGAAGAGCCTTCTAATTTGAGTAAAGAAGGAGGAGGGAAGAAAGACAGGCAGCATCTGCATGACGTACAGTATTTTGGGCATAATGAATGCTTTTAACAGGTTTTTACGGCCCATCCAGGAAACATACGGGATTCTCAGCGTGTGCAGTTGTTGTTGGGCATCGTTCAGTAGTGCAGCATAGTTCAGCCGGAAAAGCTCATCCAATCTGCAGGGGATCTTAATTCCCAGGTAGGACAGGTGAGACGTTTGCCATAAGAAAGGGGTTTTCGTCTTTAGCAGGTGAATCTGTTTGGCCGGTGCCGATATATTCATGGCTTCTGACTTTGTGTACTTTACTTTAAAATTGGACACTTGTCCATACTGTTCGAACAGGGATAATAGATGCGGGAAGGCCTCGACCGGGTTAGAGACCATGACTAGGAGGTCGTCTGCATAAGCTGCGTTAAGATATTCTATGGGGCTATTCTCCAGCCTGAGTCCCCGGATGCCGGGATGATCTCGAATGGCCTGAAGCAAAGTTTCCATGACTAAAATATACAGGGCAGGGGACAGGGGGCAACCCTGCCTCGTCCCATTCCTGATAGGGAAAGGAGGCGATAAAGTGCCATTAACTCTGATCCGGGCGCTAGGGTCACCATACAGCGACATTATAGCTCTCTGAAATTGCACAGGGAAGCCAAACTTTTGCAAGGTTTGTATCATATAAGCCCAATTCACCCGGTCAAAGGCCTTCTCCGCATCTACACCCAGCAGGACCAGGGGGAGGCGTTTTTTCATTGCTAGCTGTATGGTGGATAGTATTCTGCAGAAGTTGTGACTGCCTTCCCTGCCAGGGACAAAGCCTGCCTGTTCAGGGTTAATGAGTTTCGGAAGAAGGGCACCAATTCTAGTCGCAAGTAGTTTCGCCCAGACTTTGATATCAACGTTTAAAAGCGAAATTGGCCTATAGCTGCCGCACAACTTAGGGTCTTTCCCAGGTTTGGGAAGAATAGTGACCGTGGCCTCAAGGGACTGTTTGTGTAACTGTGAGCCACTCAGGAGCTCATTGCACCAGGCAGCAAGACGGGGGGCTAGTATTTTGGAGAATTTCTTATAGTATCCCACCGGAAAACCGTCGGGGCCCGGGCTCTTCCCCATTGGCATGGAGCCTAAGATTTTCAAGACTTCTTCATCCGTTACTGGGGATAGAAGGGATTGACCCTCCTCTTCATTTAGAGTGGGAAGCTGTAGGCACTGTAAGAAGGTATCAATCAGGGAGGCTCTATCCACGGAGGATCCTGCTACCTCTTCAGGGAGACCGTACAAGTCTTGATAAAATTTTTGGAACTCATTGGCTATATCTGATGTTTTGTGAACAGTGGTACCGTCTCTCTTATTAATCCCTGCTATAAACATTGAGTCCTTCTTCTGTTTTAGGAGAGAGGACATCAATTTCGTGCCCTTGTCCCCATGAGAATAAAAGCGAAATTGCGAGTATTGGTATGTTTTTGCGTAACAAACATTTAGATGATCCGTTAGTTGTTTACGCAGGGTGGCTAGCTGTTCCCTGGCCTCTAGGGCTCTTGAGCGCTTGTGAACAGACTCAATAGCCGCAATTTGCTTAAGTAGGGAATTCAAATGCTCTTGTCTATCTCTTTTAACCCTACTGCCCAGCGCAATGAGCTCGCCTCTCATGACCTGTTTATGTGTTTCCCAGACAGTAGTAAGTGGCATCCCCTCCGTAGAGTTTTCGGTAAAGAACCACAATAGTTTCTGACTAAGGGAATCTAAGTCTGACTTTTTATCTAGGAGTGTCTCATTCAGTCGCCACTGTTTAGTTTGTGTAGGCAACGTAGGGAAATGAAGCGAAGTCGACACCGGGGCATGGTCTGAAACTGTGACCGGCTCAATGGTAGATTGCTCCACCCTGTCTGCGCAGCTGCCCGAGATCAGGATATAATCCAGCCTCTTATGGGTGTTATGTGGTGCCGAGAAGAAAGTATAGTCTCTGTCAGCAGGGTGAAGCAACCGCCAAGAGTCCACTAAGTTAACCTCTGCTAAATAGGCGTTAACCCTGCCCAACGCTACCTGGGTCAGTTGGGAGGAGCCATCGGACGCGTCCAATAAAGGATTCAGCGTCATGTTAAGATCCCCACCTATTAATCTGATTCCTTCGGCGAAGGAGGCGAACGTCTTTAAAGTATTGACAAGCCATTTCGTTTGGCCACGATTGGGGCAGTACAGGCTGGCTAAGGTCACTACCTGCGTGCCTATTGAGCCCTTTACAAATACATAGCGCCCTTCTGGATCATCCTGTATGCATGATAACTGGAAAGGGACTTTCTTTGATATGGCAATGCCAACTCCTCTAGCTGCACTACTGAACACGCTAGTGAACCAGTGCTGGAAGTAGGACTTAGGGAGAGTAGGCACGTGCGCTGACTTGAAGTGTAATTCCTGGAGAAAACAAATGTCTGTGTGCGATGACCTTAACATACGTATAACCCGTGACCTCTTCTGCGGTGTGTTAAATCCTCTGACATTAAATGAGGTGCACTTAATCAATGCCATGGCGTATTCTAAGTGTAGACCATAGTGCTACTAGTTGCTGGGAATCATGCGTGTGACCAGGGAAACAAAGAGAAGTATCTAACCTCAAGAACAACCGGGGAGTGGAGAAAATCTCCAACATAAGGTTCGGGTGACTTGTGCCCAGCGCGCGGCCCAGCAAAACAAGGCCAAGCGCGAATGGCCCAAGCCAGCCAATTGTAAGGCGCTTGCACCAGGGTTGCGCCATTCGGTCCCTGGTGAGTGCCATACCGGTCTAAGGCAAGCAGGGGGAGTAAATACAGGGGGAGTAAACCAGCTTGACCCACGAGCCATAGCAAACAGAGCATTAAAACTTTCAGCTGATTATCCAACCCATAGTGAAATAGTCTGACTGAGCCAGGGGTCAATCAAAGGGACTGACACCCCTTACTGCCATACCATTGCTATAGGACCATCAAGCTCAGGAACAAACTCAATAAAAACATGTATAACAGATATATGTAGTATGATAATGTGTGTTAACCACAGAGTTAACTATGCGACGATACAGCAGCGGTGTCGCGGATCACCCGACCGGGCCGACCCAACCCAGGAATCCACCGCCCGCTGACCATCTGCCCGGGACATCTCAGGACAAGTCCTCGGACCATTAGGCCGCCTCCGGTGACCCGAAACAGGCTACAAACACAAATAGCATGAATGGCTGCACCAAATACTTGCGCTCAGGGACCCGAAGATCGTCTGCAACGTCCAGTCGCCCTGCCGCACCGATTCAGTAAGCTACCGTCCACGAGTGGGGCAAAGGTTTTCAATCAGGTCGGCAGGCCTTATGGCCTATTGTTGAACTTCCTCTTAGTAGAAGCTTTAACCCATCTTTGCTCTTCCGGCAAGTCAGGCAATGGGACTCCTGTGTCGGCCGACGGGAGCCATGATGGAATATCCAGGGGGGTCGTCTGAAGCAGAGTCCACGCCGCTGGTAAGTCTGCTGGTGTGCGGATCGTGCATCTTTTGCCCTCGGATGCGAAAGTCAAACCAAATGGGAACAGCCACTTGTAAGGCATTTTAACAGCTCTCAGATGGTCTGTAAGCGGTCGGAGTATCCTTCTCTTATTCAAAGTGGAGGGTGCCAGGTCCTGAAATAAGAGGATCTTGGCTCCTTCATATAGCGGTTCTTTCTGCTCTCTTGCGGCTTTAAGGATCGCTGCCGTATCAACATACCGTAGAAGGCCGCAGACCACATCTCTCGGTGGTGAAGAAAAATGGGTCAGGAGCAGCACAGCAAACGGCTTGTAAAGGGCGATCTAGTGGTCTTGCAATAGCTGGGCAAGGGGTCACAGATCCAACGTGATCCAAAGGTATATAGAAAAGGTAGGAGGCCACAGCAGCATATCCACGAAATCCTCTTTATTCAAACGAGCGCCTCACGACAAGGCATAAAATTAACAGCGACGTTTCGGCTATGACTAGCCTTTATCAAGCATGTATAACAATTAAAATCACTGCATATAAATACCCATATTAGATACGCCCACTATACTGCTCAACCAGTAAAATCCAGAGACTGCAGGTAACACCCACCCATCGCTAGATGTCATCCAAATTACTCACATAGATCAGCTGACTAGAATCCCATATTCACCTGTGGGGAATTGTGTCGTCCATTTCTCCTTACAGGTGATGGCGTTGCGTCGTCCATAATGCGCATGTTGTTTATCTCCATCGCATCATCAAACCGCGTCAACTGCAGAGCGCCGTTGAGCACGTGATGTGTACGCCAGAGGGCAGCTCTCCGCTCCGCCTGTTCGCATTGATGAGCGTCATCAAACGGCGGCCCGCTCGCGTCATCGGAAGCGGCCAGCTATGCATCATCAATACGGGCGGCTGGAAAGACGTCATCAAGCGGCGCCATGCTTACGGACCAAAGTCGCGTCGCATAGCGATGCGAAAAACAGACATGCGCACAAACGATCAACGAAACAACAGCTGGGCAAAACCCACACGTCAAGGCAAATACTATATGGAGTGACAAACACAGTGACACATAACCCCATACATTCTGACAAATAATACAGTAAATAAGGTCCACATTGTGAATGCAAAGGTCAGGAGTGAGTGGCATGTGGGCCCAATGGTTATGGGGCCCCGATGCCAACCAGGCCGTCCCTTAAAGAAAACAAATAGGTGGGTGTTTTGGGCAATCAATTATATGGTAATGCAGTAAAAAATATACAACATTAAAATACAAGACAATACAACACAAGAGAGATCAATGTATGCCTGCCACATTGAATTCTAAATTCAACCCAAAGGGTTGTAAAGACTTCAATGTGTAGATCCACTTGAGCTCCTTCTTCCTTAATATTGCGTCCTTATCTCCTCCTCTCCGCAAAGGTCCCACACTATCTATAACTCGAAAACGAAGTTGGTTGACCGAATGCCCTGCATCTACAAAGTGCTTTGCGACAGGTTTATCCATGTTTTTGTTACGTATGGTACTCTTATGCTTATTAATACGCTCCCTAACCTCCATGGTAGTCTCACCCACGTAGGTGAGGCTGCAGGGACACTGGATGGCATATATCACATCACGTGACCTACACGTATAATAACCATTGATTTTATATTTCTTGCCACTATATGGAGCATAAGAGTACCATACGTAACAAAAACATGGATAAACCTGTCGCAAAGCACTTTGTAGATGCAGGGCATTCGGTCAACCAACTTCGTTTTCGAGTTATAGATAGTGTGGGACCTTTGCGGAGAGGAGGAGATAAGGACGCAATATTAAGGAAGAAGGAGCTCAAGTGGATCTACACATTGAAGTCTTTACAACCCTTTGGGTTGAATTTAGAATTCAATGTGGCAGGCATACGTTGATCTCTCTTGTGTTGTATTGTCTTGTATTTTAATGTTGTATATTTTTTACTGCATTACCATATAATTGATTGCCCAAAACACCCACCTATTTGTTTTCTTTAAGGGACGGCCTGGTTGGCATCGGGGCCCCATAACCATTGGGCCCACATGCCACTCACTCCTGACCTTTGCATTCACAATGTGGACCTTATTTACTGTATTATTTGTCAGAATGTATGGGGTTATGTGTCACTGTGTTTGTCACTCCATATAGTATTTGCCTTGACGTGTGGGTTTTGCCCAGCTGTTGTTTCGTTGATCGTTTGTGCGCATGTCTGTTTTTCGCATCGCTATGCGACGCGACTTTGGTCCGTAAGCATGGCGCCGCTTGATGACGTCTTTCCAGCCGCCCGTATTGATGATGCATAGCTGGCCGCTTCCGATGACGCGAGCGGGCCGCCGTTTGATGACGCTCATCAATGCGAACAGGCGGAGCGGAGAGCTGCCCTCTGGCGTACACATCACGTGCTCAACGGCGCTCTGCAGTTGACGCGGTTTGATGATGCGATGGAGATAAACAACATGCGCATTATGGACGACGCAACGCCATCACCTGTAAGGAGAAATGGACGACACAATTCCCCACAGGTGAATATGGGATTCTAGTCAGCTGATCTATGTGAGCAATTTGGATGACATCTAGCGATGGGTGGGTGTTACCTGCAGTCTCTGGATTTTACTGGTTGAGCAGTATAGTGGGCGTATCTAATATGGGTATTTATATGCAGTGATTTTAATTGTTATACATGCTTGATAAAGGCTAGTCATAGCCGAAACGTCGCTGTTAATTTTATGCCTTGTCGTGAGGCGCTCGTTTGAATAAAGAGGATTTCGTGGATATGCTGCTGTGGCCTCCTACCTTTTCCACATCTCTCGGTGGGTCGTTGTCCCTCGGTTTCGGCCTAAGTGCTCTGTGGATACGTTCCACGCAGATTTCAGCAGCTCTTTCTGCGCCTAGCAGGCCGGAAAAAATGGCGGTTGCCGCTTCAGGTAGTGCATCATGTAACACCCGCTCTGGGAGACCTCGCAGCCGGATATTCTTCCGTCGGCTGCGGTTCTCCTGGTCTTCTATCAGAGCGTAGGCATTGTCCAAGGAGGCAGCGAACGCGGTACTGTTATTGCCCAGCGTATGGGCAAAGGTCAGGATGGCCGCCTGTGTATGCTCCAACTTCTCAACGCGGTGCCCGATGTGTTTCACGTCGCTCTTGATTTCGGTGAGGTCTTGAATCACCGGAGCTAGTGCTGCTGATAGGGCTTGTTGGATGAATTGGCGCAAAATAGGCGCTGAGGTGGAGGTGCGGGGTCCGGCGTCCAGATCTGATGAGACGCCATCCGCTCCCTCTGCTTCCTGCAACCAGTCCTCGTGCTCAGGCAGCGCCATCTTGGCAGCACTCGCGGCCGAAGGCCTCTTGTTCAGGAATTTATCCATGTCCTGGGGACCTCGGTCCAATCTGGCAGGTTCTGGCTTGTCTTTAGGGATATATCGTCCCACTTTACCCATTCTGGACAGGCTGGAAAGCGAAATAAACCAGTTTGCTGGCTCACATGGAGAGGAGCTCTCTCACATGCGTCTGGCTTGGCCGGAAGTCAAGCTCCGCCCCGTGCATTCTAAGCCTTGTACGTGTATATTGCTGTAATTTCTATGTTCACCAGTAGGTGGCAGCAATGTGTTTAGCAGGGACTTAGTTCAGTTTAGTGTTTCTAGACTGGAATAGTACATTCCACTTTAGCTCCCCCCTCTGTGAGGAGGTGTGGAATGTTCCGACATCCTGCCTCATGGGTGGGGAAGGAAGTTCAGTTAGTGTGCCAGCGACCCCGGCTAGGGGAAGGCTGTGCGTGTAGGAGCTCCCAGACATAGGGATCCAAAGCCAGAATCTTGTCTCGGATGAGACAACTCAATCATCTCCAGCCTGAGCCTTGCAGCCTCAGATGGCAGAAGCAAGCAGCCACCTCCAGTATTCCAGGAAGAAGAATACCCTGTGAGCACAACTGTGAGTACCGTCCAGAGACCAGGAGAAGCCAAATTCCTAGTCAGCTAGTCAGTCCTCAATACAGCAGAAGACAGATAGTGCAGAAGATATTAATTCCTGCCACATTACAAAGCCATAAACAGACGACTTATCCTGCAAAGAGCTCCAGGCACATGATAGAAGCAGAAGATATAGATTCCTGCCACACATTGCCAATACCTGCTGGGACTTCAGACTAATGCTGTATCTCGCATGGATTAAAGCTGCATATAGTAAAGACAAGTTTGAACTATATTCCAAGTCTGGATCTCAATTATTGCTGTAAATCCCTCAATAACTCCTAAAAGCAACACACTCATTTTATTGCAAGTGAGCCAGGATCCAGGAGTCCAGCCGTACCAAGGTAGGAGACACCGTTGACACTATACCAACTCTGGCATTCCTAACCTGGTACGTGAGTTACAACACCTTAAAGGGCCCTGTGACTATAACCTGCGCACGCTGCAATTGGCATCACAAACAAAATCTATAGACTTCTATACCCATATTAGGACCCACTGCATAATTTGGCATCCGCGTAACTTTACACACGGTCTGGCTCATTGCAGAATGAGTGTCACGGACGGTGTACAGGAAACAAGACAAAGCAACATGCATATATGACTAACTGGATCCAAAGCTAAGGAACCAAAAGGGAGACCCCTGCACAAGACCTGACACTTTCCCTGGCTGCTCAGCCTATGCAAAGATCCCAAAGGTGGATGGTTGCATAACCACGTACCTCGACTATATAACCCCTGAACACCCTACAATAGTGAGGGGACACGACCACCGGCTCCCTACACCAGAAAGGGAGGGAGTCAGGGTCACCTGGGATCCAGCAAACAGAAAATAACAGATAAATGTACAGCACTTAACTTTGTAGCAGACTGGGAAACAGGATCAGCATGCACACACACTCCAGGAAGAAGTATAAGCCGCCCAGTAATGCATTATGGGGCGGAATTTAAAGGGATGCAATCAGTCCAACTACATGACAGCTGAGAGAGGCTAACGAGATGAGGAACTGAACACCACAACAAAGAAAACTCAAGGAGGAGGTTCTGAAAGGCTTCTCTCAGAGCTTCTCAGCTGTCTGGTTGTGACAGTACCCCTCCCTCTACGAGTGGACTCCGGACACTCAGAGCCCACCTTCTCAGGATGGGACCTATGGAAAGCCCTGTTGAGACGAGAGGCCTTAATGTCCGTCACTGGGACCCACATCCTCTCCTCAGGACCATAACCCTCCCAATGAACAAGGTACTGGAGAGAACCGCGGACAAGATGAGAATCCACAATCCTAGAGACCTGAAATTCAAGATTCCCATCAACCATAATCGGAGGAGGAGGCAAAGGCGAGGGTACAATGGGTTGAACATAAGGTTTCAATAAGGACTTATGAAAAACATTATGGATCTTCCAAGTCTGAGGAAGATCAAGACGGTAGGCAACAGGATTGATGACAGACAGGATTTTGTAAGGCCCAATAAACCTAGGACCCAACTTCCAGGAGGGAACCTTCAATTTGATATTCTTGGTAGACAACCACACCAGATCACCAACATTCAGGTCCGGACCAAGCACACGTCTCTTATCTGCCACACGCTTATATCTCTCACTCATGCTCTTTAGATTATCCTGAATCTTTTGCCAAATAGATGACAAAGACAAGGAGAATCTGTCCTCATCAGGTAAACCAGAAGACCCCTCTCCCGAGAAAGTCCCAAACTGCGGATGAAACCCATATGCACCAAAAAATGGTGACTTATCAGAGGACTCCTGACGACGGTTATTTAAAGCAAACTCAGCAAGGGACAAAAAAGAACACCAATCTTCCTGATTCTCCGCCACAAAACAGCGCAGATATGTCTCCAGATTCTGATTGACGCGCTCCGTCTGGCCATTCGACTGCGGGTGGAAAGCAGAAGAGAATGACAACCGAACCCCCAAGCAAGAACAGAAAGCCTTCCAGAATCTGGAAACAAACTGCGTGCCCCTATCAGAGACTATGTCTGAAGGAATACCGTGCAATTTGACAATGTGATCAATAAATGCCTGCGCCAGCGTCTTAGCATTGGGCAAACCAGGAAAAGGGATGAAATGCACCATTTTGCTAAAACGGTCCACCACCACCAGAATCACAGTCTTCCCCGAGGAACGAGGCAGGTCCGTTATGAAGTCCATGGACACATGTGTCCAAGGACGGGAAGGAATGGGTAAGGGAAGGAGAGGACCTGATGGCCGTGAATGAGGGACTTTGGCACGAGCGCAAGTCTCGCAGGCTGCCACAAACCCTCAACCGTCTTACGAAGCGCAGGCCACCAGAATCTCCAAGCGATGAGATCCAGTGTGGCTCTTGCCCCCGGGTGCCCAGCAAGGACCGTATCGTGGTGTTCCTTAAAAATCTTGTGTCTTAAAGCGAGAGGCACAAACAACCTCCCAGGAGGACAAAGATCAGGAGCCTCTGACTGGGCTGCCTGCACCTCTGCCTCCAATTCAGAAAAAAGAGCAGAGACCACCACACCTTCGGCCAAAATGGGACGCGGGTCTTCAAAATTCCCGCCTCCCGGAAAACAACGTGACAGGGCATCTGCCTTCACATTCTTAACCCCAGGGCGGAACGTGACAACAAAATTAAATCTTGAAAAGAACAAAGACCATCTGGCCTGTCTCGGGTTCAGACGCTTGGCTGACTCCAAGTAGGCCAGATTTTTATGGTCAGTAAACACGGTAATAGGGTGTCTGGCTCCCTCTAGCCAATGGCGCCATTCCTCAAAAGCCAACTTGATGGCCAACAATTACCTATCTCCCACATCGTAATTTCGAGAGAGTTTTTTCGAGAAAAAGGCACACGGTCGCCATTTTGCAGGAGAGGAACCCTGAGATAAGACCGCACCCACACCCACCTCAGAAGCATCAACCTCAACTATGAAGGGTAAAGAAATATCAGGTTGCACCAAGATGGGAGCGGAAGCAAAACTCTCCTTGATATTAGAATAAGCCTTACGCGCCTCTACCGACCAAGAAGAAAAATCTACCCCCTTTCTAGTCATATCAGTGAGTGGTTTAACAATAGAGGAATAATTCAAAATAAACTTCCTGTAATAATTGGCAAAGCCCAAAAAACGCATCAGCGCCTTCTGATTCTCAGGAAGCTCCCTCTCAAGCACAGCGCGGACCTTCTCGGGGTCCATGCGAAAACCAGAAGCGGAGAGAAGAAACCCCAGAAATGGAATTTCTGGAACCGCAAACACACATTTTTCCAGTTTCGCATATAATTTATTCTCCTGCAGAATGAGCAAGACCTGACGTAAATGTTCCTTGTGAGTTTTGAAATCAGGAGAAAAAATCAAAATGTCATCCAAATACACTAATACAAATTTTCCCATGAAATGATAAAAAATGCTGTTCACGAAATGCTGAAAAACGGCTGGGGCATTCATCAAACCAAAAGGCATAACCAAATTTTCAAAATGGCCCTCAGGGGTATTGAAGGCCGTCTTCCATTCGTCTCCTTCTCTGACCCTGACCAGGTTGTATGCCCCTCTTAGATCTAATTTGGAAAAGACTTTAGCCCCAACAACCTGGTTAAACAGGTCCGGGATCAGAGGAAGCGGATAAGGGTCACGAATAGTGATACTGTACAGCTCCCTGAAATCCAGACAAGGTCTTAAAGAACCATCTTTTTTCTTAACAAAGAAAAAACCAGCGGCAACAGGTGACTTCGAGGGTCGTTTGTGTCCTTTTCTCAGACTCTCAGAGATATAAGCACGCATAGCGATCCTTTCAGGTTGGGAAAGATTGTATAAACGAGATTTAGGCAGCTTGGCGCCTGGGATGAGATTAATAGGGCAATCGTACTCCCTGTGCGGGGGCAAATCCTGAACTCCACTCTCAGAGAAGACATCCGAAAATTCAGAGAGAAAAGATGGTACAGTCTTAGTAGCAACCTCAGAAACAGATGTCGTGAGGCAATTCTCTCTGCAAAAGTCACTCCAACCATTTATTTGCCTCGCTTGCCAATCAATGGTGGGATTATGTTTAGTGAGCCAGGGTAGCCCCAACACTAGAGGAGTAGGCAAACCGCTAAGGACGAAACATGACACATCCTCAACAGGAGCATCACTCACAATTAAACGGATATTGTGAACTATGCCCTTTAATGATTTCTGAGAAAGTGGAGCGGAATCAATAGCAAAAACAGGAATATCCTTTCCCAAAGTGCACACCTGGAAACCATGAGTTATTGCAAATTGATTATCAATGAGATTGACCGCTGCTCCACTATCCACAAAAATCTCACAAAAAATGTTCTTGCTCTCTAGCGCCACCCTAGCAGGCAGGACAAAACGGGAACTACAAGCAAACGGAAAACCTTCAATTTCCGCCTCAACCCTGCCAATAGTAACAGACGGAACATTTTTAAAAGATTTTTTCCTCTTTGTTTCTTTATTACTCCCAGAGAACTGCCTGAATCTCCTAGAGGGACAAACATTTGCCAAATGATTTATACCTCCACAACAAAAACAAACCCTCCCATGCGGGCTGAATCTTCTATTGTCAGAAGCAATCAACCCCAGCTGCATGGGCTCCTGCTCAGAAGGGGCTGACAGCGACTGAGACTCCTGCACACAGAATGGGACCGCTGCACTGTCCTGGGACTGAGTATGACAGGAAGGAGAGATCTCTCCTCTCTCTCCAAGACGCCTGTCAATACGAACGGCCTGAGACATAGCAGAGTCCAAGGAAATAGGCCTTTCATGAAAGGCAAATGTATCTTTCAATCCCTCTGAAAGACCATGGCAAAATTGACTTCGGAGTGCAGCATCATTCCAACCAGTATCAGCCGCCCATCTCCGAAATTCTGAGCAGTATATCTCTGCGGATTGTTTACCCTGGCATAAGAGACGTAGTCTAGACTCAGCCAGAGCCATACGATCTGGATCATCATATATCTGACCCAGGGCTAAAAAGAATTCATCCACTGAACGGAGGGGCCGTGCCCCCTCCGGCAGCGAAAAGGCCCAGGACTGAGCGTTACCCCTGAGCAGCGATATAATGATCCCAACCCTCCGTTCCTCATCACCAGAGGAATGGGGAAGAAGGCGAAAATGGAGTTTGCAAGCCTCTCTAAAACGCACAAAATTCTCACTACCCCCGGAAAACGTATCCGGGAGCGAGATCTTAGGCTCAGAACAAACTCCATGAACGCCAGCTGAACCGGTCACTTGAAGCTGAGAAAAAGTCCTGCGGAGATCAGCTACCTCCAATGAAAGACCCTGAAGGCGTTCAGCCAAAAGTGAAACCGGATCCATGCTTGAGACGGTTTTGGCGGCTTATAATGTCACAGACGGTGTACAGGAAACAAGACAAAGCAACATGCATATATGACTAACTGGATCCAAAGCTAAGGAACCAAAAGGGAGACCCCTGCACAAGACCTGACACTTTCCCTGGCTGCTCAGCCTATGCAAAGATCCCAAAGGTGGATGGTTGCATATCCACGTACCTCGACTATATAACCCCTGAACACCCTACAATAGTGAGGGGACACGACCACCGGCTCCCTACACCAGAAAGGGAGGGAGTCAGGGTCACCTGGGATCCAGCAAACAGAAAATAACAGATAAATGTACAGCACTTAACTTTGTAGTAGACTGGGAAACAGGATCAGCATGCACACACACTCCAGGAAGAAGTATAAGCCGCCCAGTAATGCATTATGGGGCGGAATTTAAAGGGATGCAATCAGTCCAACTACATGACAGCTGAGAGAGGCTAACGAGATGAGGAACTGAACACCACAACAAAGAAAACTCAAGGAGGAGGTTCTGAAAGGCTTCTGTCAGAGCTTCTCAGTTGTCTGGTTGTGACAATGAGACACCTCAAAGCAAATTTTTACCAAACGGGGGACAGGGCAGGTGCACTGATACCTCATAGGTTAAACCGAAAGCAGGCAGAGGCTAGGATTGACAGACGGAATTATGCTAACTCGCTAGTCACTCACCCACAGGAAATAGCCAACGCTTTTGCATCTTACTCCTCCTCCTTATACAATCTAGGGCCGGATCATACCCCCCAGCCTTCCTCAGCTAGCTTATCTTCTTTTTTAGACTCAATATCACTCCCGATGCCTTAAACACCTTAAACCAACCCATAACTAAAGAGGAAATACTGAGAACCTGTCACTACCAGAGCTTTGAGACGTTCTCACAGCTCTGTTTCTCCACCCCTGTGATGATGTCACTACTAGAGCTTGGAGGAGTTCCCTCTGCCATGTTTCTCCGCCCCTGTGATGAGGTCTTTACTTTCGGTTTCCTTTCTCCCAGCTGTCTCTCCTGTGTTTGATTTCGCTGCCTTTAAATCACCCCTCCTCCTTTGTAGAGGTGCGGATTATACTTTTCATTTGAGCTGTATCTCTCGCTTGAGTAGCTTCACCTGTGTGATATCTTTTCACTGGATCTGTGTTCTGCTGAAGCAAGTACTTCGGATATTGTCTGCTGACTTTGGATCTGTTTTCACTGCAGCCGCAGCCCCTTCAGATAAGTGTTCAGACATTGTGTGTTTCTGTTTCTTTGCTGACTGGATCCGAGGCGACCCCGGTTCCATCCATATACTGAGCAGGGCACCGGTGGCCGTGCCCCTTCCACTATTGTAGGGGTTTCAGTGGTCATCAGCCTGAGGTACGCGGGCATGTCTCGATCCACCATATGGATCTGGACATGTGCATAGCAGCTTAGGGAGAGCTTTTAGGGTCTGACAGGGGTCACCCTTTATCCTCCCTAGTTTGGGTCCGGTCAGTTGCTATTTACTGTGTGTTGCTCACTTACAGCCGTGACATTATAATCCGCCAAACCGTCCTTTTTTGACATGGATCCGCTTTCTGACCTGGTTGACCGCATGCAGGGTCTTTCTTTGGAGGTAGCGGATCTCCGTCAATCTATGACTCAGCTTCAAGCATTGGGCTCTGCTCCGGCCCATGGAGTCTGTTGCGAGCCAAAGGTCTCACTTCCGGAAACGTTCTCCGGGGGCAGTGAGAATTTTGTTCGTTTCAGAGAGGCATGCAAACTCCATTTTTGCTTATGTCCCCATTCCTCTGGTAATGAGGAACAGAGGGTGAGGATTGTCATCTCCCTGCTCAGGGGTAATGCTCAGACTTGGGCTTTTTCGTTGCCATCGGGGGATCCCTCCCTTCGATCCGTGGAAAGATTTTTTGTAGCCCTGGGGCAGATATATGATGACCCGGATCGTGTTGCTCTGGCCGAATCTAACTTACGTTTTTTATGCCAGAACAAACTGTCTGCGGAGCTTTATTGTTCTGAATTTCGGAGATGGGCAGCTGATTCAGGTTGGAATGATGCTGCACTCCGGAGTCAGTTCTCTCATGGTCTCTCAGAGAGATTGAAAGATGCGTTTGCTTTCCATGAGAGACCAACGTCATTAGAGTCTGCCATGTCATTGGCGGTACGTCTTGACAGGCGTCTAAGAGAAAGAAACGAGACCTCTCTGTCCAGTCATTTTCAGTCTAGGGGCAGTGGTGCGGACTCATTCAGTGTGCAGGGGCCTCATCCTCTCTCGGTTCCCTCTGTGGAGGAGCCCATGCAGCTAGGTCGACTTGCCCCTGATAAAAGAGGATTTAGTCCTCAGAGAACGGTGTGTTTTTGTTGTGGGGGCATAGGTCCTTTGGCAAATGTTTGTCCGTCTAGGAAATTCTTGAACTGTACTGAGAGTTATAATAAGAGAAAAACCTCAAAAGGTAAATCATCAAACTCTGCTTCATCTGCTACTTTGGGCAAAGTTGATGTAGGAATTGATGCTTTTCCTCTGACCTGCAGTTCCCGTTTTCTCCTTTCTGCCAGGGTAGCGCTAGGGAGCAAAGTAATTTCTTGTGAAATTTTTGTTGATAGTGGAGCGGCCGTCAATCTTATTGATACTCAATTTGTAGCCATGCATGGTTTTCAGGTTTGCACATTAGAAAAGGATATACCTGTTTTTGCTATTGACTCTGCTCCACTCTCACAGAGATCCCTGAAGGGCATTGTTCACAATATCCGGTTAGCGGTAGGTGACACTCATGTGGAGGATATATCTTGTTTTGTCCTTAACGGATTGCCTTCTCCTCTAGTTTTGGGGTTACCCTGGCTCACTAGACATAACCCCACTATTGATTGGCAAGGAAGGCAAATAAATGAGTGGAGTGAGTTTTGTAGAGAGAATTGTCTCACAGCGATTTTTGCAGAGGTGTCTACTAAAACGGTGCCATCATTTCTCTCTGATTTCTCGGACGTGTTTTCCGAGAGCGGTGTTTAGGAGCTACCTCCTCACCGGGAGTTTGACTGTCCCATTAACCTCATTCCCGGCGCGAAGCTGCCAAAAGCACGCCTCTACAACCTTTCACAACCGGAAAGAATCGCAATGTGAACTTATATCTCTGAGAGTCTCGATAAGGGGCATATTCGTCCCTCAAAATCACCTGTTGCCGCTGTTTTTTTTTTGTTAAAAAGAAAGATGGCTCTCTGAGACCTTGCCTAGATTTTAGGGAGCTGAACCGTATCACGATTCGCGATCCCTATCCCCTTCCTCTGATCCCGGACCTCTTCAACCAAATTGTTGGGGCCAAGGTTTTTTCCAAATTGGATTTGAGAGGCTCGTACAACCTGGTCAGGGTCAGAGAGGGGAATGAATGGAAAACGGCCTTTAATACCCCTAACGGGCATTTTGAGAATCTCGTTATGCCTTTCGGCCTGATGAATGCTCCGGACGTCTTTTAGCATTTTGTTAACAGTATTTTCTACCATTTAATGGGGAAATTTGTATTGGTGTATCTTGATGATATTTTGATTTTTTCCCCTGATGTTCAGACCCATCAGGATCATCTTTTTCAGGTTCTGTGGATTCTGTGAGAGAATAAATTGTACGCCAAGCTGGAGAAATGTGTTTTTATGGTATCGGAGATTCAATTTCTGGGTTTTCTCCTCTCTGCTTCTGGTTTTCGCATGGATCCGGAGAAGGTCCGTGCTGTGCTGCAGTGGGAGCTTCCTGAGAATCAGAAGGCATTGATGCGCTTTCTGGGTTTTGCGAACTATTACAGAAAGTTAATTTTGAATTATTCCTCTGTTGTCAAACCCCTCACTGACATGACAAAAAAGGGGGCGGATTTTTCCTCTTGGTCGGAGGAGGCGCTTGCAGCTTTTTCTAAGATTAAAGAGAGTTTTGCGTCTGCTCCCGTCTTGGTGCATCCCGATGTTTCCTTACCTTTTATCGTTGAGGTGGATGCTTCCGAGGTGGGTGTGGGTGCGGTTTTGTCCCAGGGCCCTTCTCCTGCCAAGTGGCGACCCTTTTTCTCTAAAAAACTCTCCCCGGCAAAGAGAAACTATGATGTGGGAGATAGAGAGTTGTTGGCCATCAAGTTGGCTTTCGAGGAATGGCGCCATTGGTTGGAGGGGGCCAGGCACCCTGTCACTGTTTTTACCGACCATAAGAATCTGGTGTACTTGGAGTCGGCCAGGCGTATGAATCCGAGACAGGCCAGATGGTCTCTGTTCTTCTCCAGATTCAATTTTGTAGTTACATTCCGCCCTGGGATCAAAAATGTGAAGGCTGATGCCCTCTCTCGCTGTATTCCGGGAGGAGGAAACTCCGAGGACCCGCGTCCCATTTTGGCGGAGGGGGTGGTTGTTTCTGCTCTGTATTTTGATTTGGAGGCCGAGGTCCAGGCTGCCCAGACTGAGGTACCGGCCCGTTGTCCTCCTGGGAAGTTGTTTGTGCCTCCTGAGTTACGTCACAAACTCTTCAAGGAGCATCATGATACTGTTCTTGCTGGTCACCCTGGGAGTAGAGCCACGGTAGATCTCATTGCTCGGAGATTTTGGTGGCCGGCTCTTCGTAAGTCGTGGAGGGTTTTGTGGCTGCTTGGGAGACGTGCGCTCGCGCTAAGGTCCCTCGTTCACGGCCTTCAGGTCCCCTTCTCCCGTTACCCATACCTTCCCGTCCTTGGACACACCTCTCCATGGACTTTATCACGGATCTTCCTCGTTCCTCAGGGAAGTCGGTGATCCTGGTGGTGGTGGACCGTTTTAGCAAGATGGCTCATTTCGTACCCTTCCCTGATTTACCCAGTGCTAAAACGTTGGCGCAAGCTTTTGTCGACCATATTGTTAAATTGCATGGCATTCCCTCGGATATTGTTTCCGATAGAGGCACGCAGTTTGTGTCCAGATTCTGAAAGGCCTTCTGTTCTCGCCTGGGGGTTCGGCTGTCCTTCTCTTCTGCTTTTCACCCGCAGTCGAATGGTCAGACTGAACGCGTCAACCAGAATCTGGAGACATATTTGCGCTGTTTTGTGGCAGAGAACCAGGAGGATTGGTGTTCATTTCTCCCTCTTGCTGAGATTGCTCTGAACAACCGTTGTCAGGAATCTTCTGATAAGTCACCATTCTTTGGTGCATATGGGTTCCATCCGCAGTTTGGGACATTCTCGGGAGGGGCTCCCTCTGGTTTGCCTGAGGAGGAGAGATTTTCCTCGTCTTTGTCTACCATTTGGCAAAAGATTCAGAGTAATCTTAGAAAGATGAGTGAGAAATATAAGCGTGTGGCTGATAAGAGACGTGTGCCTGGTCCAGACCTGAATGTGGGTGATCTGGTGTGGTTGTCTACAAGAAATATTAAACTGAAGGTTCCCTCCTGGAAATTGGGTCCCAAGTTTATCGGGCCTTATAAAATCTTGTCAGTCATCAATCCTGTTGCCTTCCGTCTTGATCTTCCACGGGTTTGGAAGATACATAATGTATTTCACAGGGCTCTTTTAAAACCATATGTCCAGCCCACGGTACCCTCCTCTTTGCCTCCTCCTCCGATCTTGGTTGATGGCAATCTGGAGTTTGAGGTTTCCAGAATTGTGGACTCTCGCATTGTCCGCGGTTCTCTTCAGTACCTCGTTCATTGGAAGGGTTATGGTCCTGAGGAGAGGATGTGGGTTCCGGTGTCGGACATTAAAGCCACTCGCCTCATCAGGGCATTTCATAGGGCTCATCCTGAGAAGGTGGGTCCTGGGTGTCCGGAGTCCACCAGTAGAGGGGGGGTACTGTCACTACTAGAGCTTGGAGGAGTTCCCTCTGCCCTGTTTCTCCGCCCCTGTGATGAGGTCTTTACTTTCGGTTTCCTTTCTCCCAGCTGTCTCTCCTGTGTTTGATTTCGCTGCCTTTAAATCACCCCTCCTCCTTTGTAGAGGTGCGGATTATACTTTTCATTTGAGCTGTATCTCTCGCTTGAGTAGCTTCACCTGTGTGATATCTTTTCACTGGATCTGTGTTCTGCTGAAGCAAGTACTTCGGATATTGTCTGCTGACTTTGGATCTGTTTTCACTGCAGCCGCAGCCCCTTCAGATAAGTGTTCAGACATTGTGTGTTTCTGTTTCTTTGCTGACTGGATCCGAGGCGACCCCGGTTCCATCCATATACTGAGCAGGGCACCGGTGGCCGTGCCCCTTCCACTATTGTAGGGGTTTCAGTGGTCATCAGCCTGAGGTACGCGGGCATGTCTCGATCCACCATATGGATCTGGACATGTGCATAGCAGCTTAGGGAGAGCTTTTAGGGTCTGACAGGGGTCACCCTTTATCCTCCCTAGTTTGGGTCCGGTCAGTTGCTATTTACTGTGTGTTGCTCACTTACAGCCGTGACAGAACCATTAAAGCCACCCCAGCTAATAAAACACCGGGACCAGATGAGTTCCTAGCAGAATATTAATAAACTTTCCATACTACTCCCATACATGGAGAAATTGTATACTGGCTTTATGACATCTGGTAATATACCCCCTGACATGCTCTCAGCCACAGTGGTCACCTTGCCCAAACCAGGGAAACCCCCTACTGCTCCGGAAAACTTTAGGCTAATTTCTTTAATAAATGCTGACTGATTTTTGCCAAGCTGTTAGCCGCTCGAATCAATAACTTTCTGCCCTCCCTGATCGCCACCAACCAGGTATGCTTTGTGCCCGGCAGACAATGCCGGGATGGTACTAGACGTATGATAAACTTACTTCAGATTGTACATTGGTCCATGGCCCCAACAGCCTTTGTCTCCTTAGATGCTGAAAAAACATTCAACAGGGTTTACTGGGGGTTCCTGGATCAAGTGCTGAAAAAATTTGGATTCCAGGGGCACATATTAAAAGCTATATCTGGTTTATACTCCCCCCCCACTCTCTGCAAGGGTTTTAGCCTCAGGTTTTTTCCAACGTCTTTCCAATTACCAGCGGCACCAGACAAGGGTGCCCACTATCGCCCCTTATCTTTACCATGGTTATGGAGCCGCTGGTAGAAAGACTCTGCACATGCAGGGACATCTCAGGTGTATTGGTAGTCGAACGTTCCCATATATTCGGGCTATATGCCGATGACGTTATTTTGACACTATCAGACCCCCTGAGATCCTTATAGGCAGCTTCCAAGAATATCACTCAGTATTCCTCACTCTCTTACTACAAGCCTAATGTCAACCAAACCAAAGTGCTACCTATCAATGTTCCGGACACCCTGAAAAGCAGAATAAGTAACCACTTTCAATATATCTGGGCTGAAAAATCATTGGTTTATCTGGGAGTGGAGCTGACTCTATCAATGGGTTGGTTACCTCCAATTTCAAAAGTCTAAGGTCAGAACTGCAGAAGGATTATGCTAAGTACTCTAAAGTGCAATTATCCTGAATTGTAAAAATAAAGTTAATTTTTAAATAAATGTTAATTTTACCAAAGATTTTGTATAAATTTTGCTGCATTCCCCTTAAGATATCAAAACAAGTAATTGAGCAACTGCAAGAGGATAAGACACGTTTCATATGAAACGGTTCCCACCACAGTCACCAAGAAGGCATTACATCACCCCCTTCGTTTGGGAGGCTTGGGAGTACCAGACTTGTATAATTACTACATAGCTAATCTGCTGGATCAGGCCATGGAGTGGTGGTCTCCGGCCGCACCCCATCAATGGCTGCATATAGAGCAGGCATGCTCAACCTGCGGCCCTCCAGCTGTTGCAAAACTACAACTCCCAGCATGCCCGAACAGCCTACAGTTATCAGCCTACAGCATGGCATTGTGGGAGTTGTAGTTTTACAACAGCTGGAGGGCCGCAGGTTGAGCATGCCTGATATAGAGGAACACTTTGCTATAAGGAAGCCCCTGAAAGCACTATTAGCGGCATAAAGGTTAAAACCGTATAATTATCCCCTGCGTCTAAATACCATGCAAGCCACTTTCTTCGCTTGGACTAGATTACATAAGTCCACAGCACACACATATCTGGATTTTAGTTCATTTCCTATCACGGTTCTTGAATACCACATTCCTACACTTTCTCACACCAAATGGTTGGAATGTGGCACTGACACCTTGGGCTGCCTCTTCGACAACTCAGTCCTAGTTGATTTTAAAACATTACACTCCAAATATGCATTGCCTAATTCCCTCTTCTATCAGTTTTTGCTAATTCGTCACTTGCTATCTAAAAATCCCCCACAGACAGCGTTGGATAGAGATGACCCACTGTACGGGTTATTTAAAGTTCATGCCACACGCAGCTCCAGCTTATCTGTATGGTATTCAGTCCTACTCTCAACTAACAGTGGGGGAAAACAGCCATTTATTATAAAATGGGAGGCTGAACTGGGGAAGGAATTCCCACTGACCTCATGGACCGCTGATTTATATTCGTCTATGAAATGGTCTAGGTGTATTTACCATACTGAACAGAATAGGAAAATTCAACTCACATGGTACTTAACTCCGAACAGGTTATCCCATATCATCCCAAACTATCCCCCTCTATGTTGGAGGGGCTGTGGACACATAGGTACCCCAATCCATATGTGGAGGCAATGTCCGTCGTTCAATAGCTTCTGGGCAGCTATATCAAATATTCTGGATAAGGTGACAAGTCTGCAAACAACATTAGAGCCGGAATTGGCTATCTTCTGACTGGGTATAGACGAAGTCCCATACGAAGTTAGGTGGATTGTAGCCCACATTCTTAAAACAAGTAATAGCTCGACACTGGAAGATGGCACAAACTCCCTCAACAAAGGAAGTAGTGCAGCTGGTAAATTATCATATGCACTGTGAACTGGTTTTTGCCCAAACTATGCAGTCCAGGATAGTAGGAGGTTTATGTGGTTATCAAGCACTTATGCCACGTCATTGCCAATACGTTTTACCTGAGCATAAGATATTGGGTGCTAAAGCTTAGGGCCAGTAAGAATGAAAATGTAGATGACAACTCAATACTATCTGAGTACACATACAGTCAGGTCCATAAATATTGGGACATCGACACAATTCTGACATTTTTTGGCTCTGTACACCACCACAATGGATTTGAAATTAAACAAACAAGATGTGCTTTAACTGCAGACTGTCAACTTTAATTTGAGGGGATTTACATCCAAATCAGGTGAACGGTGTAGGAATTACAACAGTTTGCATATCTGCCTCCCATTTGTTAACCCCTTAGGGACACAGCATTATTTCACCTTAAGGACCAGGCCATTTTTTGCAAATCTGACCAGTGTCACTTTAAGTGCTGATAACTTTAAAACGCTTTGACTTATCCAGGTCATTCTGAGACTGTGTTTTTTCGTCACATATTGTACTTCATGACACTAGTAAAATGAAGTAAAAAAAATTCATTTTTATTTATAAAACAAAATACCAAATTTACCAATTATTTTACTTTATTTCAAATTTCCAAGTTTCAATTTCTCTACTTCCATAATACATAATAATACCTACAAAAATAGTTATTACTTCACATTCCCCATATGTCTACTTCATGTTTGGATCAATTTGGGAATGATATTTTATTTTTGGGGGATGTTACAAGGCTTAGAAGTTTAGAAGCAAATCTTGAAATTTTTCAGACATTTTCAAAAACCCACTTTTTAGGGACCAGTTCAGGTCTGAAGTCACTTTGTGAGACTTACATAAAAGAAACTACACCCCTCAAGGTATTCAAAACTGATTTTACAAACGTTGTTAACCCTTTAGGTGTTCCACAAGAGTTAATGGCAAATTTCTGAATTTAGATTTTTTGGCAAATTTTCCATTTTAATCCATTTTTTCCAGTAACAAAGCAAGGGTTAACAGCCAAACAAAATGCTATATTTATTGACCCGATTCTGTAGTTTGCAGAAACACCACATATGTGGCTGTAAACTACTGTACAGGCACACAGTAGGATGTAGAGGGAAAGATGCGCCGTATGGTTTTTGGAAGGCAGATTTTGCTGGACTGTTTTTTTGGACACCATGTCCTATTTGAAGCCCCCCTGATGCACCTCTAGAGTAGAAACTCCATAAAAGTGACCCATCTAAGAAACTAAACCCCTCAAGGTATTCAAAACTGATTTTACAAACTTTGTTAACCCTTTAGGTGCTGCACAAGAGTTATTGGCAAATGGAGATGAAATTTGAGAATTTAAATTTTTGGGCAAATTTTCCATTTTAATCTATTTTTCCAGTAACAAAGCAAGGGTTACCAGCCAAATAAAATGCTATATTTATTTCCCCGATTCTGTAGTTTGCAGAAACACCCCATATGTGGCCGTAAACTACTGTACGGGCACACAGTAGGGCGTAGAGGGAAAGGTGCGCCGTATGGTTTTTGGAAGGCAGATTTTGCTGGACTGTTTTTTTTTTACACCATGTCCCATTTGAAGCCCCCCTGATGCACCCCTAGAGTAGAAACTCTATAAAAGTGACCCCATCTAAGAAACTACACCCCTCAAGGTATTCAAAACTGATTTGACAAACTTTGTTAACGCTTTAGGTGTTTCACAAGTATTAATGGAAAATAGAGATACAATTTCAATATTTCACTTTTTTGGCAGATTTTCCATTTTAATAATTTTTTTTCCAGTTACAAAGCAAGGGTTAACAGCCAAACAAAACTCAATATTTATGGCTCTGATTCTGTAGTTTACAGAAACACCCCATATGTGGTCGTAAACCGCTGTATGGGCACACGGCAGGGTGCAGAAGGAAAGGAATGCCATACGGTTTTGGAAGGCAGATTTCGCTGGACCGGTTTTTTGACACCATGTCCCATTTGAAGCCCCCCTGATGCACCCCTAGAGTAGAAACTCCAAAAAAGTGACCCCATTTTAGAAACTACGGGATAGGGTGGCAGTATTGTTGGTACTAGTTTAGGGTACATATGATTTTTGGTTGCTCTATATTACACTTTTTGTGAGGCAAGGTAACAAGAAATAGCTGTTTTGGCACAGTTTTTTTTTTTTGTTATTTTCAACATTCATCTGACAGGTTAGATCATGTAATATTTTTATAGAGCAGGTTGTCATGGACGCGGCGATACCTAATATGTATACTATTTTTTTTATTTATGTAAGTTTTACACAATGATTTCATTTTTGAAACAAAAAAAATCATGTTTTAGTGTCTCCATAGTCTGAAAGCCATAGTTTTTTCAGTTTTTTGGAAGATATCTTGGGTAGGGTATGATTTTTGCGGGATGAGATGACGGTTTGATTGGCACTATTTTGGGGTGCATATGACTTTTTAATCGCTTGCTATTACACTTTTTGTGATTTAAGGTGACAAAAAATAGCTTTTTTTTACACCATTTTATTATTTTTTTACGGTATTCACCTGAGGGGTTAGGTCATGTGATATTTTTATACAGCAGGTTATTACGGACATGGTAATACCTAATATGTATACTTTTTATATTTATGTAAGTTTTATACAATTATTTCATTTTTGAAACAAAAACAAAAAAATCAAGTTTTAGTGTCTCCAATTCTGAGAGCCATAGTTTTTTCAGTTTTTGGGCGATTATCTTAGGTAGGGTCTCACTTTTTGCGGTATGAGGTAACAGTTTGATTGGTACTATTTTGGCGTACATACGACTTTTTTGATCACTTTTATTACCTTTTTTTGGGAAGTAAGGTGGGCAAAATTTATATTTCATAGTTTTTTATTTTTTATGGCGTTCACCGTTCAGGTAAAGTAACATGACCGTTTTATAGATCAGGTAGTTACGGACGCGACGATACCTTATATGGTTAGGGAATTTTATTTTTTTAATTTTTAATCAGTGATAAATGTGTTTTTTGATTTTTACTTTTTTTTTAACTTTTTTTTGACCCAGACCCACTTGGTTCTTGAAGATCCAGTGGGTCTGATGTCTGTATAATACAGTACAGTACACTATATAGTGTATTGTACTGTATTTTACTTACACTTTGTCTGAACAGATCTATGCCTTTAGCACAGATCTGTTCAGCACGATGGACAGCAGTATGCCTGAGAAGGAGTCCTGTTGCCATGGGAACCTTCCCCGTCTGCCACAACTGAGCAGACAGGGAAGGGTAAGGAGGGTCATGTCTGGGGGCTGCAAAGGCACAGCAGCCCCCCTGATGGGAGAGGTAGGGATCTGACACTCTGGTATAACCACTGCACACCAATGAATATTCAAGAGGAGGCGGGCGGGGGATCGCGATCCCACCTGCCGCACCGCCCGCCTCCCGCACCGTCCGCAACACCCCCGCTGCACCCCCCGCTGGCATAATAATCATTCGGGGGTGCAGGGGGGGGGGTGAAAAATCTATATTTAGCGCATTTTAAAGTTTCTGATCCCCGCGGTCAGGGACCGCGGGGATCAGAAACTGCAGAAAGCGCAGCAAACCGCAGGTCTGAATTGACCTGCGGTTTGCTGTGATCGCCGACATGGGGGGCCACAGGACCCCCCGATGCATCTAGCCAAGGTGCCTGCTCAATAATTTGAGCAGGCACCGGGTTCCGATCACCGCCCGCCGGGCGGCAGTGATCGGAACCATACATGACGTACCGGTACGTCATGTGTCCTGAAGAGGTTAAGGGGCCAAAAGTAATGGGACACAATAATAATCATAAATCAAACTTTCACTATTTAATACTTGGTTGCAAATTATTTTGCAGTCAATTATAGCCTGAAGTCTGGAACGCATAGACTTCACAAGACACTGGGTTTCATCCCTGGTGATGCTCTGCCAGGACTCTACTGCAACTGTCTTCAATGCTTGTTCTTGGGGCATTTTCAGTTTTGTCTTCAGCAAGTGAAATGCATGCTCAATCAAAATCAGGTCAGGTGATTGACTTGGCCATTGCATAGCATTCCACTTCTTTCCCTTAAAACACTCTTTGGTTGCCTTTGCAGTATGCTTTGGGTCATTGTCCATCTGCACTATGAAGCGCCGTCCAATGACTTTTGAAGCATTTGGCTGAATATGAGCAGATAATATTGTCCGAAACACTTCAGAATACATCCTGCTGCTTTTGTCAGCAGTCACATCATCAATAAATACAAGAGAACCAGTTCCATTGGCAGCCATACATGCCCACACCATGACACTACCACCACCATGCTTGACTGATGAGCTGGTATGCTTAACATCATGAGCAGTTCCTTTCCTTCTCCATTCTCTTCTCTTCCCATCACTCTGGTCTCATCTGTCCATAGGATGTTGTTCCAGAACTGTGAAGGCTTTTCTAGATATCATTTGGCAAACTCTAATCTGGCCTTCCTGTTTTTGAGGCTCACCAATAGTTTACATCTTTTGGTAAACCCTCTTTATTCACTCTGGTGAAGTCTTTTTTTGATTGTTGACTTTGACACACATACACCTACCTCCTGGAAAGTGTTCTTGATCTGGCCAACTGTTGTGAAGAGTGTTTTCTTCACCAGGGAAAGAATTCTTCGGTTATCCGTGGTCTTCCGGGTCTTTTGGTGTTGCTGAGCTGACCGCAGGGCCGGCTCTATCATAAGGCAGCCCAAGCGGCTGCTTAAGGGCACAGAGAAGGGGGGCGCCGGGGCGGAAAACAATTAACTGAGCCTGTGTGCCGAGCAGCCCAGCCGCCCCCCGCGGCAGTTGGGGAAACTGTCATGTGTATGGATGTACACTAGGTATCAAAGTTATCTACAGTAGAAGTCTTATATATATATATTTTTTTTTTTTTTAAGTAGCTGGCTACACAGCTCTTATAGCTGTGTGGGTAAGTGCTTTGCCTCTGATACAGAAGGTTATGGGGTAGAATCCCATCATAAACTTTTCTGAAAGACAGGCTAAATAAGAAAACGAGCACCAAATCTTCAACACTAGAGGCTGGTGGGAACACAGGAAGAGGAAGAGGCTGCATCGCATCGCTGACATGGAGGTAAGTATAAAAGTTTTATTTTTATTTTTTATACCGGACTGTTACTTTACTGCCACGGGAGAGAGGGGGCTATTGACGCCATAATGGCACATGGAGGGGGGAGGAGAGATGCACTTGATACTGGCACATTAGGGGGAGAGGATGGCACTATGATATTGGCACATGGGGGGGCAAGAAATGGACATGAATCATGAGGGGCATAAATGTGAAATGATGGGAGGGGCAAGAAATGGACATGAATAACGAGGGGCAGAAATGTGAAATGATGGGGGGGGGCTAGAAATGGACATGAATCATGAGGGGCAGAAATGTGAAATGATGGGGGGGGGGCAAGAAATGGACATGAATCATGAGGGGCAGAAATGTGAAATGATGGGGGGGGCAAGAAATGGACATGAATCATGAGGGGCACAAATGTGAAATGATGGGGGGGCAAGAAATGGACATGAATAACGAGGGGCAAAAATGTGAAATGACGGGGGGCAAGAAATGGACATGAATCATGAGGGGCAGAAATGTGAAATGATGGGGGGGCAAGAAATGGACATGAATAACGAGGGGCAGAAATGTGAAATGACGGGGGGGGGGGGGGCAAGAAATGGACATGAATCATGAGGGGCAGAAATGTGAAATGATGGGGGGGGGCGCCAAAATCCTTGCACCGGCCCTGGCTGACGGGTGCATTCCTTCTTTTTAAGAATGTTCCAAACAGTTGTTTTGGCCACGCCTAATGTTTTTGCTATCTCTCTGATGGGTTTGTTGTGTTTTTTCAGCCTAATGATGGCTTGCTTCCCTGATGGTGACAGCTCTTTGGATCTCATCTTGAGAGTTTACAGCAACAGATTCCAAATGCAAATAGCACACTTGAATCTAACTCTGAACCTTTTATCTGCTCATTGAAATTGGGATAATGAGGGAATAACACACACCTGGCCATGGAACAGCTGAGAAGCCAATTGTCCCATTACTTTTGGTCCCTTAACAAGTAGGAGGCACATATGCAAACTGCTGTAATTCCTGCACCGTTCACCTGATTTGGATGTAAATACCCTCAAATTAAAGCTGACAGTCTGCAGTTAAATCACATCTTGCTTCATTTCATTTTAAATCCATTGTGGTGGTGTATAGAGCCAAAAATGTTAGAATTGTGTTGATGTCCCAATATTTATGGACCTGACTGTATGTATACGCATGACATTTTGACTGAATGTGAAATAAGGAACACTCCTTTATTATGTTGTCTTTATAAGTTGTATTATTTTATTTATCTTATTTACCTGTATAACTGTCTGTACATTCACACTTTAGAAAATAAAAACTTATTGAAACGAATGTACCTCCAGCCACCTCATCACGAGTTCTTTTCTGTCAGGTGAATGCCTAATTTTTGGGGCCTGCACTCCCGTGGCCTAAAATAATTTTTTTCTAGGCTCCAGCAAGGCACATTTTTGAGAGTTTACCTTTAAGACGCATAAAAATGGCCCCTGATTAAAATACATATTTTTTGTGGGAATTTTTGCCAATGATCCCCCTCTGGTATATCACTGTCCATGTTGTGGGACTATTTGAGCACTTCTAGTAAGTATTTGGTGGCTGCAATTATGACCTGAAGGTTTTTCAGGTCCGCTTGCCATTAAAGTCAATGAACATTTGATCGCGAGCGTCTCGGCCGATGTTTGTCCATCACTAGTTCCTGGATGCAGTTTTTTTCGGGATGTTTTTCTTTTCAACAAGGTACAAAAAATGGCCACTAAATGCAAATGATATATCTCAACATATATTGATTAACTGCTATAATTACTTATATTACTTAAAGGAAACCTGTCACCATGATTTTGCGCATAGAGCTGGGGACATGGGCTGCTAGATGGCCACTAGCACATCTGCAGTACCCAGGTCCCATAGCTCTCTGTGCTTTTATTGAGTTAAAAAACAGTTTTGATCCATATGCAAATGACCTGATATGAGTCCTGTATCCGGAGATGAGTCAAGCGGAAAGGAGCCCAGCACCGCCCCGCGTCCTCCGAATCTCCTCCTTGCTGGCTGACATCACTGAGCTGGAGCGCCGAAATCTCGCGATGCGCGAGCTAGCACATGCGCAGTTCGTTCCCTGTGCTGATGCCAGCACAGGGAATGAACATGATGCCGACACTGCGCATGCGCTAGCTCGCGCATCGCGAGATTTCGGCGCTCCAGCTGAGTGACGTCAGCCAGCAAGGAGGAGATTCGGAGGACGCGGGGCGGTGCTGGGATCCTTTCCGCTGGACTCATCTCCGGATACAAGACACATATCAGGTAATTTGCAAATCAATCAAAAGCGTTTTTTAACTCAATAAAAGCGCAGAGAGCTATGGGACCTGGGTACTGCAGATGTGCTAGTGGCCATCTAGCAGCCCATGTCCCCAGCTCTATGGCAAAAACATGGTGACAGGTTTCCTTTAATTATATATAAATATGATGTTTATTAATGAAGGTCCAGATGGGTGTTACCATAAGGGGGTGCCCCAGCATAGCCTAACACTATCCAATTAAAGCTGCCAGGGTCAGACTGTGCAGGGACACCCCCCGAACTGGTAACACCGAACTGTATCTTCACTGCAAACTGCTAGTACAGCAAGATGTAGGGGAGGCACAGGGCAGACAGGATAGGAGTAGTAGTAGGGGCTTTGGTGGTGGTAGTAGTACCCTGGCTCTCCCCAGGTCATGCACAGTGAAAGGAGGGCACACCCTTTCTAATCTCAGGCACACCGTGGACTAGGGGATCCTGTCTGGTGGAAGTTGGAGTGCCCTTGATGGTGATCAGTTGGCAGGGTGCAAGGCAGGAGTACAGGAGGAGGGGCTGACAGATGATGGAGTCAACTAATTAAATTAATTAGAATAAAGTCTCTCTTTACTGAGTAGATGATGAGAGTTGTAGTTACTACCGATAGCAGAAATTAGTACAGCCCTGAGGTATATCACAGAGCTTACTTCTCTCCAATGGCTGTGTATGGGCAGCAGCAATGATGGTAGTAGTAATACTTGAGTCTCACTCCAAATACTGTGCAATATTCCGAGGATAACCACAAGCGTGCTATACTCAACTCTTTCTGCAATTCCCGGGGTGAGGGGTGCAGATATTAGGTACGGATGGCCAGTCTGTCTCAAAGTATACCAGTTGTCAGAGGTGATAAACCCTTTCCATAGCAGTAAAGTCTTTTGCCATAAACGAGTGTTACCTTACTGATGTTATTTTGCATGGCCTTAATGGTTCTGGAGTCTGGACCTTCTAAGCTAAGCTGTAGCCTCAGGACATAAAGGTTCTCTGGACTCTGGCCTAGTCTTCAGGAGCTTGTATGTGTAGGTCTTGTCTGTAGCTCTACTTAACCCACACTCACAAACCAGGGGGTGGGCTAAGTTCATCACCATGGTAACCTAACCAAATCTGCCTGTATTAACTATTTATTGTCCATACACTGTCATTAGGAATACACAGTGGATAGAGAAATAAATGCTTTAACAGTAAATCACATTTGACTCTTTCAGCAGTAGTCCTCTGGGCCACTGCACTAGCAATTCATTCATAACTTCTAGCTGTAATAATAAAGGAAGTTCCAAGTTCAACTTATAAAAATGTACCAGCTATTAGCCGACAAACAAGTAACCACTGTCTGGGTGAGCATGAAATGGTTGGCAGCACATCTCTCTGGGTAGCAATGATCAGCTTTTAAAATGACTGCAGATTGATTTGTTTTATTGTTGATTGGTGCCTAGTGAATCCCTAAACTGATCCCTGACTACTATCAGTATGAACAGACCTCGATGGTAGGAATGTTCATACGCAGGAACCTAGAGCCCAATCTGACAGTAAAGGGCCCTGGAAATAGTGTCAGGGCAAAAGACGACTTGTTCCTTCTCAGCTGAAGGAACAGGAGACTCCCTCAGGCCTAATACCAATAAACAGGGGAATATATGGGAGAGACCGTGACAGCTGGTCATGAAGAGCAGAACCAGCAAACTTCACCTGTCCACGCATCACATCGATCACATTTCAGATTTGTATGTTTTTCTTCCAGAGTGCTCTGAAAGTTGTAGCTTCTGAATCTCCTGAATCAATGTGGTCACCCCAGGGATGATCAGAAAGGTAGAAGGTGATGGTGCTGCTTTCCCTCTTTGAGAACAAGTCCCTACATGTTGGAAAGCAGGCTGGTACTTACACTAATTCCTTAAAGGATGCAATGAAAATAACAGTCATAAGGTCTCACTTAGGAAACTATTTCGCAAGTGATGGCAAATAAAAACCATTGTAAACCTTATGTGAAGAGGATCAGGCGTAGCGTCACTGAGATCAAATAGTATTAGTTCGACCAACCACTGGCATACATAATGATTAAATTATTAACATTGTCAACATCTTCACCCCTATACATATGTACACCTGGATCACCGATGTATGCGTGTCCCAGGAACAGGTGCCACTGACAGCCCCTATGTCTCCTGGAAACAAAGGATTGGGTATTTCAGAATCCAGCACCACTAGTCTCAGATGTCAGAGTACACTTAGGATGCCCCAATACACATCAGCCTGTGTTCACATAATGTTTGGTGCATTCACTCTATGCACTGGGAAGGGTCCGCAGGTGCATTACCTGGATATAACCATAGGTAGGCCATGAACCCAATTATGCCAAAAGAGCACAATTTAGGCTTAAAATGTGTTGCCATACCTTTTTTTTAACTGTATAGGAAAGTGTCGTTCACAGATGAATACAGTATACTGAACGGTACACCTTTTACAAAAGGAGTCAATAGGTGATGTAGGCTGCTGTATGCCTAAACAGTGGCAAATGTTAAAGGCTTCTATTGGATGTGCACATCAGGGAATAATCCCCAAATATACCACAGAATAGAGAATAAGTACAGGACCAAGTGCAATGGTCCTGCTGTCACAGTGTGGTTCACGGGTTGCCGTGTGTGCTCGCTTTAGTTGCTCTGGCATACTGGCTGCAGCCTTCCAGCGTAGGCTAGTTGTGCAACGGGCGCCTCCCCCCAGGGCCCTCCTATAACGCGACCCAGGTGTAGGAATGCCAAATGGTATAGTGCAGCCTAAATGTCTCTTTATGTGTCACGGTGCTCCTACCTGGATATGGCTGGACCCCAGGCTTTGGCTCCGAAGCAATAAATAGGGGGGAGAATTGAGGATTTTGAAGAACTAACTTGAGTCCAGAGCTTGAGATGAAGTCCAAACTAGTTTCAGGCTTCGTCTTGGTTCCAGCAGGCTTTAGCATTAAACTGACAGGCAAAAGCCCACAAAACACTCCATCCAGTCTTACAAACACCCCTGTGAGGTCAATATATAGGAGTGCTCCTAGGGTGCTCCATCTCCCTAGCCCCAGTTAACAAGGGGGAGATAGTGAGGCTCCCCTAAATAACAATACCAAGCTGGAACCCACGCACACCAACAGCTTGGTGTCACGGCTGAGGATGGGGGAAACCCTCAGCCGTGCGATGCCAGCAGATGTGAGTCGCCACTTGGCCAGGAGCACAGGATCAGGGAGCAGGTCACCTCCTATAACATCCCTGATCTGACCCTGACTCCTAGCAGTATGAGCCGACCCTGATGGTGGGAGGGCTCATACTCCGGAACCTTTAAGTCCCTACTAGCCCTCAGGGTGGCCCTTACTAGGAGCAGGGTAAGATGACCTGTTCCTCCTGGATACGGAGGAACGGGAGTCTCACTGGCTAAGCTTCAAGGAAGGGGAGACATATAGATATGGCAGGTGAACAACACTAGTTCCAAACTAACCTGCCACAGCCTTGCTGACTGGAACCCATGCACCAGGTATTGCTGTCCACACAAACACTAAGGAGACAGAACACACAAAACACACAGGAAACCATCTATAGCTGTAATAAACATAGAAAGGAACACATCAACTAGAGATCATACATGGGTTTTATGACCACAAGGGTGGCCCTCACTGGCAGATGGAATAGGATACCAGCAGGATGACTCCAGCAACATGCCTGGAGTACCCCTCAGACTTCTGATCTCCACAGAGGCTTTATAGCCCAAAGTGGCCACACCCAGACAGAAACACACAGGAAAGGGTGTTAACCCTTCCAACACACACCAGGGGAGTGAAACCACTTAAAGGGGAATACACACACACGTATCACACTGCAGCTGTTACCGCCAGACATGCGTGGCAGCCATGTACTGGAAACAGCCAGAAGGCCGAGACACTGCCACCACATGTACACAGACACGACGTTGCCGCAGACAACCGCAAGTGAAAGGAACAACACAGTGCACACACACATATAAACCCGTGCACACCAAACGGATAAAAGGCACACCTATAAAGACAGGTTGCCGGGTACAACCGCATGCACCTGGCAGAAAGCTATGGCTGTTATACTGCCAAATGTAACAATGTTG
Organism: Bufo gargarizans; assembly: GCF_014858855.1. Lineage (NCBI taxonomy): Eukaryota > Metazoa > Chordata > Amphibia > Anura > Bufonidae > Bufo > Bufo gargarizans. The sequence continues at coordinate 51,489,742 of NC_058082.1, read as the reverse complement.
CCAGCGGCAACCACACGTGAGGCAACAGACAAGCAGCCGTCACCATGTGGTTGACAACAACACCAAACCGCAGGAAACCGCATGCGGATCAGGAGTCACGACCATAACCATGGTCGTGACACTTGGACCCCCCTCTGTGCAGAAAAACAGCGGACCTAAAAGGTGCCATCTATGTACTCAGCATATACAATCCTGCACATGGTGCCATCTATGTAATCAGCGTATAACTATAAATCATACCTGGAGTTCTACCTTCTAGTTTGATATTTAAAGGGCCAGCGACCCAGGGGCTTATAGGAGGATCATGTTTCTGTGAGCTCCGCACCACCCGCCGGATTAATTCCACTTTAGTGCCGATTTCAACGCTCCACCAGCATTTTATGCCCATACTAGGGTCCCAAAGAATGACCCGCACCAAGGGCAAGACAAACGCTGCCGGTGTTATTCAGACTCACCTCGCAATCCATCATTGCAAACTCGGTGGTGTCCCCTGCCAGCCCTGCCTCGTCCACTGACAGTGGTCCACCAAATATCCATACGACTCAAGATCAAGGCCAGGGGGACCTTTACAAGAATATTAATAATAAACAGAGTATGGTGGCTCTCTGTCGCCTATAACTATGAGTGGGTGCTACTAGGCCTGAGTGACTCACCCAGTCACAAATTAGAAATAAATGTAATATATAGAAAGGCTGAGCACTCTCCCAATGGACCACACAGAAACTATTCAAAGATTGTTTGAGTTTATTACACCAATATATAGATCTAAAAATCAACAAAATTAACTAAATTACAATAAGACTATAATAAAAATAAAATATTCAATAAAAATACACTATGAGTATAATAAAAGGGTTAAACAGATTCAGGGCATAATAAGTAAAATGGTTTACAAAAGCATAATATATCTGGCTTTGATGAAGTATGTCCTGGATATGCAGAAAAAAGATGATGATTTGCAGATATTCGACAGTCAGAGAATATATGATAATATTTTCGGATGTATTTTCGAATATATATTCGTATAAATGTCCAGACTGGAATAAATTATGTGCTTGCGATAATTAGTCAATATCCCCTGTGTGGCAATTTAAAGGAAACACTTACTCTTGCAGACAGCCGTCTGATTATCGCACACGGTGGCGTCCCACGTGGCTAATGGAGTTGAATTTCGGCGGTGTCTGTTACTTGCAGTACAGCAGGAGTAGTGTGAGCGATATAGCCCTCCGTGTAGAGATTCTTTGTGAAAGAAATTAAAGTTGTAGCTCTACTTCATGGGACTGAATGTTCGCTTTATGCCATAAAGTTCCTCAGGGTGAAAGGAATTGATTCAAATTATCGGCATCGGGACGTCCATCAGCTGATGTGCGGGTCTTTTGAAACCAGACGCGTTTCGGGGTCTTTTCCTAGCCCCTTCCTCAGTGGTAGCCCGCAAAGGGAAAAGAACCCCTTTTTGTACCCAAAATCCTTCATGATTAGACAGATTACAAAATCTGGAATGGATTTGGCGATTTGTATCAGCCAGTTGCATATTAAATCCGGTATGGAATAGAAGATAGATGTGTATATTAGATATATGCCAGTTTATCAAATGTAACTATTATGAAGAATCATAAATGGTGTCTCATAGGATTATACATACACATACATATTAATTCATAAACCATCTATGAAATTTTCCGAAAAAACGCAGATGCGATTTCTTCAACCTTTGTGCGTTTTTCATGCGTTTTTTGCGTTTTTTCAAGATTTTGCATCTATAGCCCATAAGTATATGTAAGGTGCCACTTTTCAAAGAAAACATTCTCCCGAAAATGTTTAACAGTGTCTTATATATCAGTATGTGGATATTAGTCACTATCTGTGACCCAGCAATACAATTTTCCAAAAAACGCAACTGCGTTATTTTGATAATCCATGCGGTTTGCGTGCGTTTTTTTGTAAATTTGCTGGATTTCTTCTCCATATTCATTCCACATATAGATATATAATGCATATGATAATTTAAAACGTATAATAGACAATAAATCTTAAAATACTTTCTATATATCAGAGATTGCATAAAATTAATGAAACCATTGAGTATAAGTTCATGCAGTATATTAAAAATGATTTCTACAACAATAATATATCCTAATATCTGTATAACAGTAAAATAGAACCCATTGCGAATATATGATAAATAGTTAAAACCCTGAGTTTAAACAAGGAGTGAGTAGTCTATTTGACGCGGACCCCAAATTGTATTCTAATGTTCTATCTTCATTTCACTGATTGATTGTCAGTAGGTATTTATTCGATAAGTCATCTAAATATTCATCTAATGTTCTAGTTGGAAGATGTTTCTGACTGAGGAGTGAGAGATTGGGAGCCCTCCATCCGAGAAGGACCAGAGTGGGTAAAGCAAACCACCTCTGGGCCTGAGTCAGATGGGTACTTAAAGGAAGCCGTAGATTTCAGATTCGGCATTCAAGCCCATCGGTATGATTGAATCAAAATTAAAAATGAATCTAGATTCAACACGGGACATTTGTTTGATGAGGTCCCCTCCTCTCCAATGTGGTTTAACTCTCTCAATAGCAGCGAAAGACAAAACATTTGTCTTTCGCTGCTATTGAGAGAGTTAAACCACATTGGAGAGGAGGGGACCTCATCAAACAAATGTCCCGTGTTGAATCTAGATTCATTTTTAATTTTGATTCAATCATACCGATGGGCTTGAATGCCGAATCTGAAATCTACGGCTTCCTTTAAGTACCCATCTCGGTTGGGCGCCCCCCATCTGACTCAGGCCCAGAGGTGGTTTGCTTTACCCACTCTGGTCCTTCTCGGATGGAGGGCTCCCAATCTCTCACTCCTCAGTCAGAAACATCTTCCAACTAGAACATTAGATGAATATTTAGATGACTTATCGAATAAATACCTACTGACAATCAATCAGTGAAATGAAGATAGAACATTAGAATACAATTTGGGGTCCGCGTCAAATAGACTACTCACTCCTTGTTTAAACTCAGGGTTTTAACTATTTATCATATATTCGCAATGGGTTCTATTTTACTGTTATACAGATATTAGGATATATTATTGTTGTAGAAATCATTTTTAATATACTGCATGAACTTATACTCAATGGTTTCATTAATTTTATGCAATCTCTGATATATAGAAAGTATTTTAAGATTTATTGTCTATTATACGTTTTAAATTATCATATGCATTATATATCTATATGTGGAATGAATATGGAGAAGAAATCCAGCAAATTTACAAAAAAACGCACGAAAACCGCATGGATTATCAAAAAAACGCAGTTGCGTTTTTTGGAAAATTGTATTGCTGGGTCACAGATAGTGACTAATATCCACATACTGATATATAAGACACTGTTAAACATTTTCGGGAGAATGTTTTCTTTGAAAAGTGGCACCTTACATATACTTATGGGCTATAGATGCAAAATCTTGAAAAAACGCAAAAAACGCATGAAAAACGCACAAAGGTTGAAGAAATCGCATCTGCGTTTTTTCGGAAAATTTCATAGATGGTTTATGAATTAATATGTATGTGTATGTATAATCCTATGAGACACCATTTATGATTCTTCATAATAGTTACATTTGATAAACTGGCATATATCTAATATACACATCCATCTTCTATTCCATACCGGATTTAATATGCAACTGGCTGATACAAATCGCCAAATCCATTCCAGATTTTGTAATCTGTCGAATCATGAAGGATTTTGGGTATAAAAAGGGGTTCTTTTCCCTTTGCGGGCTACCACTGAGGAAGGGGCTAGGAAAAGACCCCGAAACGCGTCTGGTTTCAAAAGACCCGCACATCAGCTGATGGACGTCCCGATGCCGATAATTTGAATCAATTCCTTTCACCCTGAGGAACTTTATGGCATAAAGCGAACATTCAGTCCCATGAAGTAGAGCTACAACTTTAATTTCTTTCACAAAGAATCTCTACACGGAGGGCTATATCGCTCACACTACTCCTGCTGTACTGCAAGTAACAGACACCGCCGAAATTCAACTCCATTAGCCACGTGGGACGCCACCGTGTGCGATAATCAGACGGCTGTCTGCAAGAGTAAGTGTTTCCTTTAAATTGCCACACAGGGGATATTGACTAATTATCGCAAGCACATAATTTATTCCAGTCTGGACATTTATACGAATATATATTCGAAAATACATCCGAAAATATTATCATATATTCTCTGACTGTCGAATATCTGCAAATCATCATCTTTTTTCTGCATATCCAGGACATACTTCATCAAAGCCAGATATATTATGCTTTTGTAAACCATTTTACTTATTATGCCCTGAATCTGTTTAACCCTTTTATTATACTCATAGTGTATTTTTATTGAATATTTTATTTTTACAAGAATATTGCCTCACTGTTTCGCTCTGAACTCTTGTAGGCGGTAGCTGAATTTTACCGCCAGATATAGGAAATTCAAAACAGAGTGTCGGATCTTGAAACCCGAGCTGACGAGATATTGGACGCCCTAGGCGCAGGAACGATATAAACTCCCACGCAGCCCAGTTAGCTGCACTTTAGCTCAAGATCGATATCCTAGAAAAAAGGTCACGGAGGGGAAATTTGAGAATACGGGGCCTGCCAGAATCTTTTTCTGATTTACCAACAATTCTGCTCACTTTATTCAAGGCCTTGTTGCCTCAGGATGCAGCGGATCAGTTGCGAATGAACAGGATCCACAGGGCCCTAGGTAAACCCCGCTCTCCAGACCTGCCAAGGGATGTGGTCCTCAAATTTCATTACCCGGAGGTGAGAGACCAGATCTTAACAGCGACCCGGAATACTCCCAACTTACCGGGACTCCCGTCATCTGTCCACCTATATGCAGACACTCACTCCGTAAACGCAGAGAAATGCGGCCAGTAACACAGGCCCTACAGAAGGCCCAGATCAGCTACAGATGAGGGTTCCCGTTTGCCCTAACATTTCAGCTGAACTCTCGCACCCACACGGTGCACTCGCCTGCGGAGGGTTGTGATGTTCTTCAACGTGCAGGGATCCCGCTTGACCACGCACCACCACCTTCTGCGCTGCCTAGGCCTCAACACCCAGCCAGGGTCTGGACCAAAGTACCAGCTAACGCCTCATCATCTACTCGCTCCCCATCCTCCTGAGAAGTGCCTTCTAAAATTCATAGATTCATAGGTCCACGGAGAAGCAGAGCGGACTGTATCTAAGATGATTGACGCAAGTTTGCCCTTTTTCCTAATTCCTCCTAATTCCTCTTGGGGCCTAGCCCCTCTATGTTTATATATGCCCCTAAACTTTTTTCCCACAGGGATTCGGCGGGTTGGACTATCATGTTGCCCTTGCACTTGAGACCCTATGGAGGAGTGCGTACGGCTATGTTGAGCCATGGCCTCCATCCATTTGGCTCACCTTTTTGTGTCGACTATAAATGGCGCGACAGTTTACCCCGTTGTTTAATGTTTTTGTACTCTATGTTTTCTTTTTACTGTAGGATTGTACTTGTGGGGATCAATCTGCTCTTTCTTTTAAATAATTGCAGGTCATAGGCAGGTTGGGAGGTGTGGGTGAGCTCCTGCCGGTGGAGTAATCGGGCGGCCCATCATACATCAGCTTTCTTACCTTCCATTTTGTTATATATCAACAAAAAGAGAACCGGTACTAAATATTACCCAATAAAATTAAATTTTTATTATGACATAAAAACATATACATAAATGTAGAGACCGTACAGCGTGCCTCAAGGGGCAGTCCACAATAGTTCCACTGTCAGCAGATATTCAATCACTTCATTACCTCAATCTCAGTGTGGGTGTCGTGAGTAAGGGGTCTAGATCAGCATATAAATATCAAAGCTGTACCTAGCCATAAAACCTCAGCTACCTCACCTATAAAGCAAATCTGGCATGGATATATATCGGGTATAAAGATAAGGTCTACAAAACTAATTATCCCCCTCTTTATCGTAAACTTAGAGAGGACCTTAGAGGCTGGCGATCTCTTCCAGTCACTTGGGTGGGCAGAATTCATATAATCAAGATGGTGGTTCTCCAAAGACTGTATAGAACCCTCCCTGTGCCGGTGCCCACTTCAGACTTAAAACAGCTACAAACTGTGTCGACATAAGTCCCAGGGTGGCCTTTCAGTTCCTGACCTTCATAAATATTATAAAGCTGCTAGACTAGCACAAATGTTTCTAACACATCTTATTCCCAGGGAGCAACCATTGTGGATTGCATTGGAGCATACCTTATTTGCTCCATATTCGTGGATGGCCCTGATTTAGTCAACCCGTCTGTTGCCGTCTACTCTTCGGCCCAACTCTCTATTATACCACTACTCGTTGTTGCTCTGGAGATCTGTCAAGTTTAAGTCATCTCTACAGTCCATTATCTCACCCTTGGTACATATTTTAGGAAATCCTGCATTTCTGCCTGGCCTTCAGGACCATGCATTTGTTTGGTGGAAATCCCAAATTTTTTGCACCCTACACAGGTTCCTAGTAAGAGGCAAACTAATTTCCTTGGCTGACTTCAGGGAAAGGTTTAACCTTCCAATGAGAGAACTATACAATGCCAACCAGATCTTCTCATTCCTACATTCTATTAAGATGCCTACTGGCACTTTTGACTATTCTCCCTTTGAACGTTCGATAGCCTACTCTTTATACAAACAAGGTCTATTGTCCAGGATATATGGAATACTTAATGGCGTAGCTAAGGGTTCCAAGTTGCCACCCTCTGGGTTTGGCCCCACCTCAAACCAGTTCACTTGGTCCAGTGGTATTATCTGCCACTATACCTTTATCTGCTGTTCCAGTTTCTTGCTACGTCTGTATCTCTGTTAATAAAGTGTTCATTTTGGTCTTTGCCTTGTTGTCTGATTGCTGCCTAGTTGTATGCCTGAGAGATGTTCTAGGGGTCTGTATGACCCCCAGGAGAACATGATACCAGCACTCTTAGATTAGTAATTCCTAATGCATATGAAGTATAGAAATATGCAGACACTGGGATTAATAATCACTGCATGAGAGACCAACTAAGATTTGGGTGCTCACATGTAAAGGTATTCATGGCTCACTGCTAGGCATTACTCTCTGACCGTCGTTCTGGGCCCTTGTTAATAAGCTGCAGCTAAGGGCATCCACAAAGAGAGTCTCTCAAGTAACATGGTGCATGGAACATACTGGAGCGGGTGTATGTCTCACCTAGAATGCTCAAATGGGTGAGGTGAAAAGAAATCAGGAAAGCCAAGTCGTTTCAGCAAAGGTTAATTTGTTGAGGCCCTTTTCTTTCAAGTGCTTTATGGGCTGGATTTTTATGGAATGGTGCGTAGGTTGGTAGTGGGACCTGCCATTCCCTCCCCACTCCAGGACAACTATTTCCCCTAGCCCCCGTAGCTACTGAGATCATTACTAAGTGAATAAATACAGGGCTGAAAAGCTCATTCAGTGTCAGAGCCTGGAAGCTGCAAGCCATGCTTTCCGTGTAAATCCTGAGCTACTGTTTATGCTGAGTGAATAGGTGAGGTAACCTCTGTTTAGTTAGCACCCACATGGGCAGGTATTTTCTTTCTTTTGTGATTTATGTGCAATACTTGTGAATTGCTCAAAGTGACTGCTCAACTTTGATGCCACCGTGTCATTTGGACCAAAAATAAACTATACCTGGACTTTTTAACTCTTGCACGTGACGTGTCATTGCCGTCCCCACCCACACATACAGATCTCGACAATACATATATATAATTTGTATATTTTAAGAGACACAAAATAAAATGCCTGGGTTCAATTTATTGTTATGGTTCTCGAAGTGCATTGAACATAATACAAAAATACATTTTATACTATTTTGAAAAATACAATTTATGAACATTGCTATTATGGAGTGTTAACAGTGTAAGGCCTTGTTCACAGCACCAGTACTTTTGCTAACGAATAATACAAGTGCCTTTTCCCACTGTAAATATTCATCCAGGAATCTAGCAGACCATTTTTTTTCAGGTATGATGTTAATTGAGCAGTGACTTGTACACGTTCATGCTTAGAAACCATGGCTAAAGCCCTGAAGTGGTAACACTCTTGGGATGGTCCAGCATTATTATCCAAACTGAACTACCCCAATTCTTACACACTATCGGTACTTCTGGATCTGCCTGCAAATGAGAGAAAGATGGATATTTGAGTCTTTTACTTTTGTCTGCTTGTTGGGGAGGAATGAGGTAGAGGTAGGTATCTCCCTATTTGAGTGTTTCATTAATGGTTGCTTTCCCGGTGGCGCAAAACAACCTCTCAAACCAATTAACATCAACAGTTTTGCATGTGTTTCTCAGTCATCCTCTTGACAATAGAAGTGAATACTACATATATATAAGTGCATATACCCTAATAAGACCTATGCCAAGTAGGTCCTGAGAATCCCTTTAAATACTCATTAAAATTTTTATATATATATATATATATATATATATATATATATATAGTGCTTTGGTTCCTGGACCTTCAGTCAGAATGCATCCTGTGTTGTGGTCAAAATTATTCACTTTCAATAGAACATTTTCTAGTTTTCTGCAAATAAGGAAAAACGGTATAACTACAGTATATAAGATGCTACTTTCTTATATACTTCGAGGGAGATTTTAAGGGGGTTTCCAGGTGTATAATATCAGGTTAGATCATCAATATCAGATCAGTGGGGGTCTGACTCCTGCTACCCCTGCTATTCAGTGGAATGAAGGGACTGCAGCACTGAGTGACTGCCGTGGCCTCTTCCTATATCTGTGATGTCATCTTCATCGTTCCACAAGGAGCTGGGCTGCAATACCAAGCACGGCCACTATCCAACGGATGGTGCTGTGCTTGGTGCGAGAAGGTCACAGTGCGCACCGTAGCCCTGCAGCCCTGAGTTGCTCTAATCACCCAACTTTTGTGCTTTTCATATACACTAGGTCGGCATGCACCCACTTACATTTATTTACTGTATAGGACAGTGTTATCTGCTGCACTTTCCCATACAGGTGGATCCACTACAGAAAATATAAAACACGGTATACTTTTTTTTACAATAGGAGACAATGTGCAACATAAGCCACAATGGCATACGTTGAAAGCTTCTACTGGAGGAATACTTCAGGTTATAATCCTATAAGACAGGGGTGGGGAACCTTTTTGCTGCTGAGGGCCATTTGGATGTTTGTAACATCGTACGGGAGCCATACAAAATTCTCGACTTAAAAATTTGCTGTATTTGGTCAAACATATAAGTGACTTAGGGGTAAGTTACAGAAATTGTGCCTCAATAAAAAAAATCTAAAGCGCTGTATTTTTGCAGCACAAAATGGGGCCTGCACTATATATTACAAATAGTACAGGCGCCATTTTGACCACATATAGCAGTCTAATTTTTAAGTTGAGAATGTTATATATTTAGTTATTTATTTGGCATTAATGGCAGGCAAGCTAAACCCAGAGGGGTCCAGAGAGGGGTTCACCCAGCTTTCACTCTCCCTGCCTCTTTCTTCGGAACTGTCCCTGCCTTTGTCCCTTTCTCAGCCTCAGATCTGCCCCCCACCCCCATCATCCTCAAATCAGCCTCCTATAAGACCACCCAGCCTACATCAGCCTCAGATCAGACCCTCCCCAGCCTTAGATCAGACCCACATCAGACTTCCCAATCTCAGATCAGACCCCTATCAGACCCTTCCTACCCTCAGATCAGCCCCCATCAGCCCCCCCGAGCCAAAGATCAAACCCCCAGTCTCAGATCAGACACCCAGCCTCAGATCAGACCCCCAATAAGCCCCCCAGCCTCAGTTCAGACCCCCAGCCTCAGATCAGACCCCCAATAGGCCCCCCAGCCTCAGATCAGCCCCATCAGACCCCCCAGCCTCAGAACAGACCCCCCCATAGGCCCTCCAGACTTAGATAAGACCCCTATCAGACCCCCAGCCTCACATCAGACCCCCGTAGCCTCAGATCAGCCCCCATCAGACCCCCAGCCTCAGATCAGCCCCATTAGACTCCCTCATTCTCAGATCAGACCCCCATCAGACCCTCCCCACCCTCAGATCATCCCCACTCAGACCTCAGATTAGACATTTAAAATAAATAAATAAACTTACCTCTCCAGCTCCGGATGGCGCTGCCACTTGGTAGATTCACTTACCCTCCCTGGTCTTCTTCCCGCCGTGCTATACTGTGACCTGACAGCGCACAGCGTCAGGTCATAGTGCGCGTCTACGTGCACTACGTCCTGAAACGACACAGCGTGGGGCCGGAAGAAGACCAAGGTAGGTGAGCACAGCTAGAAATGTGCTGTTCTCACTTTCCTGTGCCTCCCGCATGCTAATGGCCGCTTCCATAATGGAAGCGGTCATTAGCATTTTCACAATATGTTCTGGCCGGGGGCCACATGAAATGGTCCCGTGGAGGTTCTCCACCCCTGCTATTAGATAACCTCAAAGTGTGAACAGAGCCTTAGATTGTTGGTTGATCCTGCGGCAATGTATTGCCAACTTAAATGGCTCTGCATGCCCGGATGTGCGATTCCTAATGCATATGATGTACAAAGATATGCAGTCAGTGGGATCAATATTCACAAGATGGGAGCCTAGCTAACATCCTCACAGGTAAAGGTATTAACTACACACTGTAAGCACATTCAGAGACTAAAAACGGATACAAACAATCTATAAAGAACAATGGTTGAGCCGATCATCTATGCTCTTTTTTGACTGCACTGATCCATAATACAGTCACACTGGCAGGGCCAATATCCAATATCTGATAGGTCTGTGTTAAAAATGTATAAAGCTGTGAAGGTTGGAGGATCTGACTTCTACTCACGTATACATCATATGACTGGCTCTAATATTTGTCAGATTGTGTTCAATGACTGTACAACTCATCTGGATTGTTAAAGGGGTTGTGCCCAGTTTATAAGTTATACCCTATCCATGCTGGGACCACAACCGAACCCAAGAATGGGGTTGAGTATGCTCATTGCAGCTCCATTCATTTTCTAAGGGAGTACCGGAGATAGCCAAGTACAGTGTTCGTCTATCTCTAGAATGAATGAATTATCAGGTCGTTAGGTTGAATCAGAATAGGGGAACAGAACCCCATTCTCGGTGGTCAGCTACTTAGGGGATAACTTATAAATTTGGCAAAACCCCTTTAAACTCCTCCATGCCTGTGTATGTGCCCATCTCTCTGATTCACAAAATCCAATTAAAAACATTTCATACGTAGATTAATTACAAGGCAGTTGATTATAGCAGTCTGCTATGGAGTGTTTCTGGGTGAAGAACGTTTCTGGACCATTGAAGAATAGCTTAGGATAGACACAGGGATAGTACATACATGCATCACACTCATATAAAGCAGAATGACGTTGCACAGGGATCAGCAACCTTTGGTACTCCAGCTGTGGTGAAACTATGACTCCCAGCATTCACACGTGTTTGGATGTTCTCAGAAGTGAATGGAGGATGCTGAGAGTTGTAGTGTAACAGCTGGAGTGCCAGAGACTGCAGTGTTACGAGACGAAAACCTTGCTCATGGTTAACCATGACACTTGACCCTAATGGATGTGGCATCATTTCAAGTAATGTCTTTGCAATTCCAAGCACAATGACAAGGAGTGCTCTTAAGGATGTTGCTGCACATAGCAGACTCGCTCAATACTCTATTCTCCACCTAGTGGTAGAAAGAATGTTTGCAGAGTTTTACATGTAGCTGTATCAGATATTGATGGCCTATCCTGAGTACAGGTCATCAATATTCTATTCTGGAAAAATAAGTCTAATTTTACAGCTGGGAGACCCAAAGCCCAGTCAGTTTTTATCCTATACCCCATTATTGAATTCAGATAGGGGTGAGCGAATCGACTACGGATGAAACATCTGAAGTTGATTCGCATAAAACTTTGTTTCAATACTGTACGGAGCGAGCGCTTCATACAGTATTAGAATGTATTGGAACCGAACCCGAGTTCGGGGAATGGGTTTTTAACAGTAAAAATCAATCTATGAAGTTATTACGCGAGTCACACGAGACTTTGCGAAGTAATAACTTCGGCTCATCGGACCCAATACATTCTAATACTGTATTAATGTACAAAGTTTTATGCAAATTGACTTTGGATGTTTCATCTGAAATCGATTCGCTCATCCCTAAATTCTGAGATACTAGACGGGTCCCCTGTTAGGGATACTCCCTTCTTGGTCACAGCGCAGAGCAGTTACTAGAGTCTCTCGTTCTGGAGGACCTGTCCCCAATACACATACAGCTCAATGATTTAAACAGGCACAGTGTAATGCTTAATTTTCCCAGGTGGTGTCACTGTAGAGAAACGCAACATTTACTGCTGGGTTCCCCCACAGATAACAGCTGATCACTGCCCCCGGAGCAGTCTCTAATCATCTTATTGTCAAGGATCCCTTCCAACAAACAGGGATTTCCCAAAGTAGAGAACCCCTTTAAGTCTTATCAAGGCTCCTCCATCTTATTTTGCCCTTAGTCCGAAAGGTTGCTAGGAGGATGCTGCCTGGCATAAAAAGACTTGGCTTGCTAGGCGGTATATCTTTAGCAACCAGAAGGTCAGCAGAAAAGGTGAAGAGCAGCAGTATTTTCACATCCAGTATTTTCAGTAATAATCAGATTTAAAAAATACATTTAGATGGAGAATCTCTATAAGAGTTAAATGTAATTCTCTTAAAAAAACAAACAAAAAAAACTCTAAAAGGGGTTATCCAGGAATAAAAAAAAAAAAGTGCATTTAGAAACTGCGCCACACTGGTCTGGTCTAGGTCCAATATTGCAGCTTAGCTTTATTTAAGTGATTGGGAGTGAGCTGCAATACCAAATGCAACCTTTGGATAGGTGGCGCTACTCTTGGAAGAAAGCAGCCATGTTTTTTTTGTTTTTTTTTTAATCCTGGACAATTCCTTCAAGTCCACATCAGCTTGTAGGTCTAAATGGAAAACACTGGAAAAGAAACAGACCGCCTAGTGGATTATCTTCTCAGGTTAGACAGGACAAAGCGGGACTTACAAACCTCATCTTTCTTGGGCAATCGGTCTAGTTTTAGGAAGGTCAGTGGCTTAGATGTTCTCCTTCATAGGTGGTAAGACTTACATAATCCACATGGTTAGGCCTCCTGCACATGACCGTTGGTGTCCCATTGCCATATTGCGGACCGCATATGCGGTACCGTTCCATGTGCATTCGCCATCACGGATGCGGACCCGTTGACTTGAATGGGTCCGCAAATATGGACATGCGGAACGGAAGCACGGAACGGAACCCCACGGAAGCACTACGGAGTGCTTTTGTGGTGTTCAGTTCCATGCTTCCGTCCCACAAGAAGATAAAACTTGTTCTATCTTTTTGCGGAACGGACATATTGCGGACCCCATTCAAGTGAATGGTTCTGCGATCCGCATGCGGCTGCCCCACGGTCGGTGCTCATCCATTGCGGACCGCAATTTGCGGTCCGCAGCACACGTTCGCATGCAGGAGGCCTTATAAAGATCATCCTATTCTTCCCATAACATCATTCTTCTAAAATCATGGCACACAAATGTTGGATTAACCCAGAAATAATGGTCCACTTTTTTTGGGGAAGGTGACAATGGCAGCAGCTGAGGCTTCCAATCAATGATATGTAACCACTTGGGCTCCCAGTATACAGTTTAGCTTCACTGGTCAGTGTCATACCGTGACTATATGACCGGCACAACCAGAAACAGAATATTGTTTGCTAAATAATGACAGCAGATACCAGTGGTTATCCGGCGCCGGCCGCCATGTGTCACATGAGTGACAACTTCAAGAAAGATGTTCATTGTGTACACTTAGCCCTGAGGTGCTGAGAAGCTCTGCTGACAAGGTGATCTGAAGATCAGAGCGAGTCCGCCTGCCGCATCATCAGCTTCCTGCTGTACTCATAGGCCAGGAACAAAGCACCATTGGCCGGGAATGCGCGAATCAGAGTGGGCTTCAGCCCCGAATACAATGCCAATATGCCTGGAAAGAAAAAAGAAAACGGATAAAATCCTCAGACCTAATGAACATATTCACAAATCATTTTATAACATTTATCCGTTTTTATAACACAAAGATATTTTACTATGCTTGGAACACATTGTACCATAAATCTGTCTGTGTAATCTCCTAATCTCGTTTTTTTTGTCTATCTATCTATCTATCTACCAATCTGAAGCAACATGGTCTAAATCTGACCATACACATTACTGTGTATAGGCGAAGGCCTCGTCCACATCATTTCCGTTTTTCACTGACTGACAGCACACATGCCCATTGATTTGAATGGGTCTGTTCACATTTTAGTATTTTTTTACTGACCATGGGTCAGTAAAAGAAGTATCACGGAGACATGCACTACTTTAATCTGTGATGCGGATCAAGCACACCCATAGAAGTCTATGGGTCAGTGAAAATGATGGACATAGCACAGATGGCATCCGTAGCGCGTCCGTTTTTCACTGAAGACTGATAGGAGATTCTTTGGAAATTAACTTTCAGCTGAGCAACGTCAGTGGATTATGGATAACACACAGATGGTAAAAACGGACACACGATCCTTCACAGACATCTTAACGGAAGAAACATGTACGCTTTTTGTCACGGACGTGTCACTGACAGGGAAATGTGGACGAGGCCTAACTCCCTATGGAAGATCAGGGAAAGAAGGGTTGAGTACATTTCAAGATGTCACTCTCTTTGTTTGTGGCGAGATATGCCATCACCAGATTTGTTTGGCAGTGGCTTTCTCCCCTTCCCATTCACAACACATGCATGCTCAGCCATTCATGTGTACGGGGGTGGGGAAAGGAGAGATAGCTATCAGCCAAATGAGCTTTTGGGGACAGTTATGTCATGAGTACTGGGGGCTTCACTTTGCTTCTTGCTGTGACATTTATTCACAAAGAAATCAATACAATGAGACAATGCACGCGAACGTGTGCTGCCTGTGCCCGTGCTGTGGACCGCAAATTGCGCTCCGCAATGCACAAGTACCAACCGTGGGGCAGCCGCATGCGGATCGCAGACCCATTTACTAGAATGTGGTCCGCGATCCGTCCGTTCCGCAAAAAGATAGAGCAAGTTCTATCTTTTTGCGGAACGGAAGCACAGAACGGAACACCACAGAAGCACTCCGTAGTGCTTCCGTTCCGTCCCGCATCTCCGGATTTGCGGACCCATTGAAGTGAAGTATATGCGGGCCGCAATACGGCCACGGGGAATATAAGAAATGTGGAGCTGGCGTGTTCCCATGTCATATACGTGATCCATGATCCAGGCAGGTTATCTGCACTGGTATAACTATACCTTCCTATGCTGTTCTGCGACGGCCGGCACCGTCATTGCTGAAGTCAGGAACACGTGTAAACAACTATTCCTTTAGATTGCACTGAGTGTAATAAGCCTTGTGTAATAAATATGTAATCAACTTCTCATTTTGTTAGACACCTATATATAATTAATCATTTAATATTTAATAATATTTTGATTATCTATTTAATTAGTATTATATGGCTAAAATACAGATACACATTTTCTCTGAACAAATTTTTCCTAAAAGTCATCAGAGGTTGTGCCTTGATCTGGTTTTGTTTATTACTGTAATTCAAGTTCAAGTTCAAAATGTAAGGTGAACAGCGCCATCTACTGGCCAGAAAAGCATATGGGTTCTTGAAGTGACTGCATGTCCAAAAAAACATTTTCATGCACCCTTCTAACCATCCAAAGCGGCGAACCTGTTTAACCCCTTCAGGACCCTGCCATTTTTCACCTTAAAGGGAACCTGTCACCAGTTTTATGTTGCCCTAACTAAGGGCAACATAAATAAGTGACTGATTCTCTTAGCAAAATGCTGGGTCACTTTCTTTAATTGACCCAGTCAATCTGCCAACATCTTGTATTGAAAAGCTCCAGCTGATAATGATGAGTCATGAATATTCATGAGCTCCTGATTCTCCCCGCCCACCTGCTGCTGAATGACAGTTTGTTTCCATAGGAATCAGCAGCAGGTGGGTGGGGGAGTGGCTATAGCTCTGAATTAAATATATACGCTGATCTCGATGACCTCACGCCGGACTCGAATCAGCTCATTAGCATGCGGCATGCGGAATCTTTGTGTGTATATTATGAGGTAACCATCTGTCACACCAGTAAGTGAATACATCTAAGGCACTTTTTAGTAGTTAATGATTGTATATAATTAGTTAGATTATAATCAAATATCCACATGACAGGTTCCCTTTAAGGACCAGGCCACTTTTTGCAAATCTGACATGTGTCACTTCATGTGGTGATAACTTTAAAACGCTTTTACTTATCCAAGCCATTCTATGATTGTTTTCTCGTCACATATTGTACTCATGACAGTGGTACATTTGGGTCAAAATACTTCATTTTTATTTATTAAAAAAAAAACAAATTTGCCAAAAAATTAGAAAAATCCGCAATTTTGAAAACTTCTATTTCTCTGCTTTTAAAACAGATAGTGATACCTCCTAAAATAGTTATTACTTTACATTTCCCATATGTTTACTTCATGTTTGGATCATTTTGTAAATGACATTTTCTTTTTTGGGACGTTAGAAGGCTCAGAAGTTTAGAAGCAGTCACTTTGTGCGGCTTACATAATAGAAACCACCCATGAATGGCCCCATTTTAGAAACTCAATGTATTTATAACTGATTTTACAAACTTTGGTAATCCTTTAGGTGTTCCACAAGAATAAAAGGAAAATGGAGATGAAATTTGAGATATTCACTTT
This sequence comes from Bufo gargarizans, assembly GCF_014858855.1. NCBI lineage: Eukaryota > Metazoa > Chordata > Amphibia > Anura > Bufonidae > Bufo > Bufo gargarizans. The sequence continues at coordinate 51,472,907 of NC_058082.1, read as the reverse complement.
TTTGGCAGATTTTCCATTTTAATCCATATTTTTTCTGCTAACAAGGCAAGGGTTAACAGCCAAACAAAACTTAATATTTATTACCCTGATTCTGTAGTTTACAGAAACACCCCATATGTGGTCGTAAACTGCTGCACGAGCACACGGCAGGGCGCAGAGGGAAAGGAGCGCCATATGGTTTTTGGAAGGCAGATTTCACTGGGATACTTTTAAGTTGCCATGTCACATTTGAAGACCCTCCTGATGCACCCTAGAGTAGAAACTCCCAAAAAGTGACCCCATTTTGGAAACTACGGGATAAGGTGGCAGTTTTGTTGGTACTATTTTAGGGTATATATGATTTTTAGTTGCACTATATTACACTTTTTGTGAGGCAAGGTAACAAAAAATTGTTTTGGCACTGTTTTTATTCTTTACAATGCTCACCTGACAGGTTAGATCATGTGGTATTTTTATAGAGCAGGTTGTTACTGACACGACAATACCAAATATGACTTTTTTTGGTGGTTTGTTTCAGTTTTCATAATAAAGCATTTTTGTCTACATATTCTGAAAGCCATTTATTTTTTATTTTTTTTTGGGTGACTGTCTTATGTAGGGGCTCATTTTTTTGGTATGAGATGACGCTTTGATTGGTACTATTTTAGGGTGCATATGACTTTTTGATTGCTTGGTATTCAATTTTTTGTGATGTAAGGTGACAAAAAATGCCTTCTTTGACACAGTTTTTATTAAAAAAAAAATAATTTTACGGTGTTCACCTGAGGGGTTAGTTCATGTGATATTTTTATGCAACAGGTTGTTACGGACACGTTGATACCTAATATGTATACTTTTTTATTTACCGGTATTTATTTAAGTTTTGCACAATAAACGCATTTTTGAAACCAAAAAAATCATGTTTTAGTGTCTCCATATTCTGAGAGCCATAATTTTTTTTATTTTTTGGACAATTCCACTTCAGTTTTGTCCCCATTCATTGTCGATGGGAACAAAACATAACTGAACAGAACAGAGTGCTCCAAAATGCATTCCGTTCCTTTCTCATACCTGAGAGCAAACCGCAGCAACCGCAGAGCAAAACGGATCCGTTATGACCCACAATGCAAGTCAATGGGGACAGATCCGTTTTCTCTGACACAATAGAAAACGGATCCGTCCCCCATTAACTTTCAATGAAGTTCATGACGGATCCGTCTGGGGTATGTTAAAGATAATACAACTGGATCCGTTCATAACGGATGCAGATGGTTGTATTATCAGTAACAGAAGAGTTTTTGCTGAACCGTGACGGATCCCGCAAAAATGCTAGTGTGAAAGTAGCCTTAGGTAGGGTCTCATTTTTTGCAGGATGAGATGACGGTTTGATTGTTACTATTTTGGGGTGCGTATGACTTTTTGATCGCTTGGTATTCCACTTTTTGTGATGTAAGGTGACAAAAAATGGCTTTTTTGAAAACCGTTTTTATTTTTATTTTTTTACAGTGTTCATCTGAGGGCTTAGGTCATGTGATATTTTAATAGACCTGGTTGTTACGGACACGGCAATACCTAATAAGGTGACAAATAATTATTGTTTTAGCACAGTTTTTATTTCATTTTTTCTACAGCGTTCAGGTGAGGGGATGGATCATTAGTGATATTTTTGCAGAGCCGGTCGTTACGGACATGGCAATACCCAATAAGTTTGGTTTTCTTTTTTTTTTCAATTTTTTTTACAATTTTATGTGTTTTATTTTGGGAAATTTTGTTTATTTTTTTATACTTGAAACTTTATTTTTTTTTATTACGAAAAACGCTTTTCTTTACTTTTTTTTAAAAACTTCAGATTTTTGTCTTACTCTGGGACTTAAATTTCTGGGGTCTGATCCCCTCTGCAATGCATTACAATACAACCTGTATTGTGATGCATTGTATGTCAGCTTTTACACTGACAGCCTGCCTGTGAGACCCAGCCTATGGGGAAGCGGAGGGCACCCGTACACTCTGTGAATCCTCTGTATGCCACGGTCAGCTTTGACAGCGGCATACAAGGGGTTAACACGATGGCATCAGTTTTTTCACCGATGCCTGCATATTCAGCAGGGGCCCGGCTGTCAGTGACTGCCGGGTTCGTGCCGCTGATAGGGCGAGCGCAGCTCCTGCACCCGCCCTGATCAGCCCGCCGTACATGTACGGCTCTGTTCTTGAGTCACATCCACCAGCGCCGTACATGTACGGCGAGGGTCCTTAAGGGGTTAAAATAACCCCAGAGTACATAGATTGCCTATATAAACGGATGATTACAATCAAGCTCCTCCACACCAAACTCGGCTTAATTTGCCCATGGGGGCATTGCCGACCTTGTCCACGAAAAAAAAAAAAATTGATGTGTCCATGATTTTTTTACGCTGGTGGTACTTGAGCAAGTTATTCTGGTGGTAATTATTATTTTTAGTAATAAGTTCATTTTATAAGTTTGGGTTACCTTGCAGCTTGATAATCATAAGGTAACTCGTGTAGGTGTGATATATAGACCACCTAGCCAAGTCAAAGAATTAGATGATCTACTAGTTGAGGAAATAGCTAAAATGACATTGAAGGGGAAAGTTATCATTATGGGAGACTTCAATCTTCCTGATGTAAACTGGAAAACCAAAATAGCTTGTCATGCCAGGAGTACAGATATTCTAAATTCCCTACTGGGATTATCTCTACAGCAAGTAGTGGAGGAGCCAACCCGGAAGGAGGCCATTTTAGATTTAGTATTCACAAATGGGAATTTTGTATATGATATTACTGTAGTGGAAAGCTTGGGATCTAGTGATCACCAGTCAGTGTGGTTTACTATAAGTACAGTGACTGAGTCACACCACACAAAAACAAAAGTTTTAGATTTTAGAAGAAAAAACTTTTCTAAAATTAGATTAGTGGTATACGAGTCCCTTTCAGACTGGAACAGTTTCAATGGAGTCCAGGAGAAATGGGACTACTTAAACGTGGTACTATTGAAGGCAACAGATAATTGCATTAGGCTTGTTAGTAAAAGCAAAAAAAGGAAGAGACCACTGTGGTACTCAGCAGAAGTGGCCAAAATCATTAATATCTTTATCAGTGAAATTGCAGAAGGCCTCGATGGTAAGGTGTGTCTTTTTGCTGATGACACAAAGATTTGTAACAGGGTTGATGTTCCTGGAGGGATACACCAAATGGAAAAGGATTTAGGAAAACTAGAGGAATGGTCAAAAATCTGGCAACTAAAATTTAATGTTGATAAGTGCAAGATAATGCACCTGGGGCGTAAAAACCCAAGAGCAGAATATAAAATCAGTGATACAGTCCTAACCTCAGTATCTAAGGAAGAGGATTTAGGGGTCATTATTTCAGAAGACTTAAAGGTAGGCAGATAATGTCATAGAGCAGCAGGAAATGCTAGCAGAATGCTTGGGTGTATAGGGAGAGGCATTACCAGTAGAAAGAGGGAGGTGCTCATGCCGCTCTACAGAGCACTAGTGAGACCTCATTTGGAGTATTGTGCTCAGTACTGGAGACCATATCTCCAGAAGGATATTGATACTTTGGAGAGAGTTCAGAGAAGAGCAACTAAACTGGTACATGGATTGCAGGATAAAACTTACCAGGAAAGATTAAAGGACCTTAACATGTATAGCTTGGAAGAAAGACGAGACAGAGGGGATATGATAGAAACTTTTAAATACATAAAGGGAATCAACAAGGTAAAAGAGGAGAGAATATTTAAAAGAAGAAAAACTGCTACAAGAGGACATAGTTTTAAATTAGAGGGGCAAAGGTGTAAAAGTAATATCAGGAAGTATTACTTTACTGAGAGAGTAGTGGATGCATGGAATAGCCTTCCTGCAGTAAGTGGTAGCTGCCAATACAGTGGAGGAGTTTAAGCATGCATGGGATAGGCATAAGGCCATCCTTCATATAAGATAGGGCCAGGGGCTATCCATAGTATTCAGTATATTAGGCAGACTAAATGGGCCAAATGGTTCTTATCTGCCGACACATTCTATGTTTCTATTGTTTTGCGGTGCGTCTCCAGAATCCGCACAAATTTTGCCTGTGCATTGAGGACCCCAAATTGCGGTCGCGAATGCACGGAATGGCCGATCAACAGCCGTGTGCATGAGGCCTAAGGGAGATTGATTTTGCTGCTAAAGGTGGTCATAGTGAAGTGGGGTTCCATTCCAAATTTTGCTGTTGGGCAAAATTGGTTATCTGTTACGCCTCTGTCCCTTTTCTCTTACTCTATCCGACTATTGGTTGGCTTACTTTAAGACACATTTTGAAGCCAGAATTGTCCCACACCCTTGCCAAGCATTTCGGGGAAAAATGTAGAAAACCTAGATTCTCCAAATTGCACCACTTTTTTAAAATACATTTTTGGCACAAACACAATAGTAAATTTTAACAAATGCATTTAGGCAGAAATAGAGATATTTAACATCAACTATACCTGGCATCAAAAATTTGAAAAGTTTGGCATACACCCCACTTGCATAAAATTTTGCTAATTTTTATGAATTTTTCACTCCTTTCATCACTTTTCCAAAAGGTGGGCACAGTGTGGAAGGGAGTGAGTGGTACAGGACCTTGGACATTTATTATAATCTTGGCCAGTTTTCTGGCTGGCGTAGATTTCAGTTTTGGCACACAGTCCTGCAGAAAGGCGTCATAAAACACCAGTCTTCATAAACGGTCCCCATAGGATTTTCCTGGCATGCACCAAATGTTGCCAATGGAAGCATGATTTACAACCCTCCAGCCACTGCTTTGCATTACACACTGTAATCTTTAATTTTTTTTTGCGGGTGATCAGCCAAGGAAACCAGACGATGAAGTTCATGTACAGTAAGCCTGCAATACTTCAAGACAGAACTAAAAATGTATAAGCCATCCTACTAAAAAATTTATATGGTAGCGCCAGGTTGAAAGACACAATTTACTGCTCCTTCTCACGGCTGAACCCACAAGGCTGATCTGTCACAGATATGGATAAAATCATTATACCTTCATTTTTCACAATGCTTGAGCATGTTCCCATGAAACCAGCTTGCTTCCCTGTAATCGAAAGAACCTGAATCCTAGATTTGATACAGTCCACTGGGTAGACAGCAAGCCAAAGGGCAATCCCTCCACATCCGCCACTTATCATCAGGGCAACGGGACCTTGGAAGAAAAAGACATAATACTAAATAGTATCAAGAACAATTAACAGTAACTAGCTAGCTAACTGTAACTAACCAGCTAACTGTAACTAACCAGCAAACTGTAACTAACCAGCTAACTGTAACTAACCAGCTAACTGTAACTAACCAGCTAATGACTTAGGCTACTTTCACACTTGCGTTGCTTGATTCCGGCAGGCAGTTCCGTTGCCTGAACTGACTGCCTGATCAGGCAAACTGTATGCAAACGGATGTCATTTTTTCTGACTGATCAGGCATTTTTCTGACTGATCAGGATCCTGATCAGTCAGAAAAATGCCTGATCAGTCAGAAAAATGCCTGATCAGTTATAAAAATGCATTGCAATACCGGATCCGTTTTTCCGGTGTCATCAGGCAAAACGGATCCGTTTTTTTTTTTTTTTTCATTTTTAAAGGTCTGCGCATGCGCAGACCGGAAGGACGGATCCGGCATTCCGGTATTTTGAATGCCGGATCCGGCACTAATACATTCCTATGGAAAAAAATGCCGGATCCGGCGTTCAGGCATGTCTTCAGTTTTTTTCGCCGGAGATAAAACCGTAGCATGCTACGGTTTTCTCTTTTGCCTGATCAGTCAAAACGACTGAAGACATCCTGATGCAAACTGAACGGATTACTCTCCATTCAGAATGCATGGGGATATGCCTGATCAGTTATTTTCCGGTATAGAGCCCCTGTGACGGAACTCTATGCCGGAAAAGAAAAACGCAAGTGTGAAAGTACCCTAAACTAACTGCAACTAGCTAAATGTAACCAACAAGCTCACTAACTGTACCTGGCTAACTGTAACTAACAAGCTAACTAATTGTAACTAGCTAACTGTAACTAAGTGGTTAACTCTTTGAGGACCATAAGATTACCGTCATCAATATAAAAATAATTATATTTTTTTCCATTTAAGAATGTATTTGAACAATAAATAAAACCATTTCCACACTCGTGTCATTTTTGGGGGAGGAGTTATGACACGGGACAAATGTGACTATTTAGGTCACTTTTAATGGAAGGCCAAAAGAAGCTAAATTTTTTTGTTACGGCAACTGAAGTTCGTACAGTTCAGTTGCTGTAACTAAGCCATTTCATGAAATAACTGGCAAAAAGCTAGATCCATTTGTTGATAACTTATATTTTGACTCAAACAAAAAAAAAATAGTATTTTAAGTTCTTAATCAGACGATACAGGCAATTAAAAACATGTGACAAATATGTCCCTTGGTCCTCAAAGGGTTAACTGCAACTAACTAGCTAACTGTAAGCTGGCTATAAACATTGCAGTCAACTAAACCTGACAATTTTGCAGGATCAACTGTCAATGTAATGTGTAAGGATGGTCTCCTGACTGTCCATATATTTATCTATTTTAGGACAGGTCATCAATATTCTACTCCCAGAAAATCCCTTTAATAAATGAAACAATATTGATGTTTGGTGACCACTAATTGACACTTGAGTCACCAAGCCTTTATTCACATCAGATCTACGGCCGGTCATACTGAATATGTCCATGTAACCCTACCCGTGACCAGTACTTACCAAGCTCATCCTTTGACTTTCCACCTGAGGCAAAAAAAGTTCTGCTCAACTCATATCCACCAAAGAACAAGAAATATCCTGGTATTTCTCTGCAGATTGTGCTTGTCAGACCTTGATAGAAGCCCAGAGGACCTTCACGCTGTACAATGCCTTTCACCACGGCCCACACTGTACTGACACAAGGAGACACATTACATGCAAAATGGAAACAAAAAAAAAACCTTAAAGGAGTTATCCAATATCATAAAGAAGCCCCCCAGGTGCCGGGCCCCTCAGAGGGAATATTCTTACCCCGCTCCCTGCGGCACTCCTGGTCCTCGCACCGCCACCCTGGGGACCAGGTTTTGGGGGGAGCAGCCAATTGTAGGCGCTGATGGGGACGAGCCTCTCTAGCGTCACCCGCGACGCTAGTGAGGCTCATCCCCGTCCCCGCCTGCCATTGGCTGCTTCCACCCGACACCAGATGTTTTCATCCGTGTACAGGGAGAAGCAGCAGTAACGGTGCGGGGACCAGAAGCGCCACAGGGAGCGGGGTAAGTATATTGCCTCAGAGGGGCCCAGCACATGGGGGGCTGTTTATGATATTGGATAACCCCTTTAACTAGATACGCACTTTATGGCAACGATAACCAGGCAAAAAAGGGTTGTCCCATTACAACAACTTGCTCCTTATCCACAGGATAAGCTTCTGCTTGGTGGGGGTCTGACCACTGGGGCTCTAAAACTATTATCCCCTATTCTGTGGATAGGGGATAAGCTGTTGTAATGGGGAAACCCCTTTAAAGAGAACCTGATACAAGAATTTTGCCCCCAGCCACCACCAGTACCTGACCATTGGGTTCTTCGAGTGTCTATAGGTGTCCTTTATAGCCCAAGCTGATGCCTCATTTTGCCAAAAGTCAACTTTAAATCACAGCTCACATTGTAGACAAATGAAATAAAGGAGGTGGAGACGCTGAGAAGACAAGTCAAAATCACAGCTCCCAAATTCCGCCTGATTCACCTTGACTGACATCCCCGAACACAGGGAATGCCATCCGCATCCTTGCCAAGATTTCCTGCCTGCGACCTTGTGATCTAATCTGGGCACATGCACAGTGAAGCAGTATATACTTGCCCTGGCTTCATTGATACTCTTGCAAACAGTGCTGGAAGCATGTCACCAGGGGACTGCCACACGTCAGGGCATGCACACCTTGCTTCATGGTGCATGCACTAAGATCGGAACACATCGACACACGCGCAAGACCTTAGCGAGGCTGCTGCTGACGTTCCCTTTTTTAGGGATTTTATTCAAAATGGATTGTGTGGGAGGCGAGCTTGACTTGACTTCTTAGGGTCTCCACCGCCTTGACTTCAAACAGCTCACGTGCATATGGCGGGAGCTGAGATTACAGATTACATCAGGACACTTGCAGAGCAGATCGGTCACATACTCGTTAAGGGTTTGGAGGATCAATATCCTTGTGACAGGTTCAAATGAGACAGAACGGCAAAGTGTGAATTCTGCCAAGCTGCTCTCAATTCCCATTCAATTCCTAGCTTTGGGGTCAGGATAAGCGTTACAATAATTTGTAAGGCTGAAAAAAGACATCTGTCCATCCAGTTCAGCCTGGTATCCTGCAAGTTGATCCAAAGGAGGGGAAAAAACCCTTGTGAGGTAGAAGCCAATTTCCCCATTTTAGGGGAAAAATTCTTCCCCGACTCCAATCAGGCAATCAGAATAACTCCCTAGATCACCGACCCTTCTCCAGAAATCTAATAACTATAACGTGTAATATATTTTTACCCTCCAGAAATACATCCAGGCCCCTCTTGGACTCTTTTAGTGAACTCACCATCACCACCTCCTCAGGCAGAGAGTTCCATAGTCTCACTGCTCTTACCGTAAAGAATCCTCTTATGTTTGTGTACAAAACTTCTTTCCTCCAGACGCAGAGGATGTCCCCTCGTCACAGTCACAGTCCTGGGTATGAATAGACCATGGGAGAGATCTCTGTACTCACCCTTGATATAGTTATGCCTGACAGCCTGGTTGCTAGACATACACTGCTTAACAACCACCGATTTTTTTCAGTGGAGTTTGTGGGGCAACCAGCTGTCTTAGGGCTCATGCACACAACCGCATTTTGCATTAATGGAACAGCTGGCCCTAATAGAACAGTCCTATCCTTGTCCGTAATGCGGCAACACAGACACGGAATGCGGGAACTGCCATGCGGCAACACAGACACGGAATGCACACAGAGTCATTTTTTTTCGTGCGCACTTTTGTGCAGATAAAAAACGCAGCAAAGTGTATGAGATTAGACAGATCTCACGTACACTTTGCTCTTTCTTAGGTGCGTAAATTGACCTGCTGTGCGGATTTAGAAATCTGCAGCATGTCAATTGTTGTTGTGTTTTTCTTATGCGGATTTCATCCTTTTCAATAGAAGGGTGAGATCTGTGGAAAATCCGCACCAAGAACTGCATAAAAACGCACCAAAAATGCGATAAATAATGTGGATTTATGTGCAATTTCGGTGCAGATTTTCTGCCCATAAATCTGCACCGTGTGCAGCCACCCTTAGGCCAGACACAGACAAGGAAGTTCAATGCGAGAAACGCACTGCATGTGTCAGTGTGGGTTCCTGTTCTGATCTCTGCTTCTCTGACAGGATCCCACACTGGGGCACATTTACTAACAGGCGTATCGGCAAATTCTGTCAATCTGCGCCTCATTTATTTCCTCTTGATAAATTTGGCTTGTCTTTTTTTGGTTTAAGTCTGACATCTAGTGGTCATTTTCATATTCACTAAAACTGGTCTAATTAGTATGTGCAGGGGAGGGCTGTCAGCCTTAGTCAATCCAGTCAAGTGGCCCATTTTTAGCCCCGCCTATTATTAAAAGCCCCTCCTACATATAATAGGCCTCTCCCAACAAACACTGTACAGCTGACATTCTATAGTTGCGGCCTGTCACTACACATCATACGGAGAGGGGAGACCTGTCCTGGCTGCACTGCCTGCTTCACATTATACAGGGTGGGCCATTTATATGGATACACCTTAATAAAATGGGAATGGTTGGTGATATTAACTTCCTGTTTGTGGCACATTAGTACAAACCGGATTCTAAAAAAGTTGGGACACTAAACAAATTGTGAATAAAAACTGAATGCAATGATGTGGAGATGGCAAATGTCAATATTTTATTTGTAATAGAACGTCGATGACAGATCAAACGTTTAATCCGAGTATCATTTTAAAGGAAAAATACGTTGATTCAAATTTTCACGGTGTCAACAAATCCCCAAACAGTTGGGACAAGTAGCAATAAGAGGCTGGAAAAAGTAAATTTGAGCATAACAAAGAGCTGGAAGACCAATTAACACTAATTAGGTCAATTGGCAACATGATTGGGTATAAAAAGAGCTTCTCAGAGTGGCAGTGTCTCTCAGAAGCCAAGATGGGTAGAGGATCACCAATTCCTACAATGTTGCGCAGAAAGATAGTGGAGCAATATCAGAAAGGCGTTACCCAGCGAAAAATTGCAAAGACTTTGCATCTATCATCATCAACTGTGCATAACATCATCCGAAGATTCAGAGAATCTGGAACAATCTCTGTGCGTAAGGGTCAAGGCCTTAACACCATACTGGATGCCCGTGATCTCTGGGCCCTTAAACGACACTGCACCACAAACAGGAATGCTACTGTAAAGGAAATCACAGAATGGGCTCAGGAATACTTCCAGAAACCATTGTCAGTGAACACAATCCACCGTGCCATCCGCCGTTGCCAGCTGAAACTCTACAGTGCAAAGAAGAAGCCATTTCTAAGCAAGATCCACAAGCTCAGGCGTTTTCACTGGGCCAGGGATCATTTAAAATTGAGTGTGGCAAAATGGAAGAATGTTCTATGGTCAGACGAGTCACAATTCGAAGTTCTTTTTGGAAATCTGGGACGCCATGTCATCCGGACCAAAGAGGACAAGGACAACCCAAGTTGTTATCAATGCTCAGTTCAGAAGCCTGCATCTCTGATGGTATGGGGTTGCATGAGTGCGTGTGGCATGGGCAGCTTGCATGTCTGGAAAGGCACCATCAATGCAGAAAAATATATTCAGGTTCTAGAACAACATATGCTCCCATCCAGACGTCATCTCTTTCAGGGAAGACCCTGCATTTTTCAACAAGATAATGCCAGACCACATTCTGCATCAATCACAACATCGTGGCTGCGTAGGAGAAGGATCCGGGTAATGAAATGGCCAGTCTGCAGTCCAGATCTTTCACCTATAGAGAACATTTGGCGCATCATAAAGAGGAAGGTGCAACAAAGAAGGCCCAAGACGATTGAACAGTTAGAGGCCTGTATTAGACAAGAATGGGAGAGCATTCCTATTTCTAAACTTGAGAAACTGGTCTCCTCGGTCCCCAGACGTCTGTTGAGTGTTGTAAGAAGAAGGGGAGATGCCACACAGTGGTGAAAATGGACTTGTCCCAAATTTTGGGGGATTTGTTGACACCATGAAATTCTGATTCATAATATTTTTACCTTAAAATGGTACATTTTCTCAGTTTAAACTTTTGTTCCGTGATTTATGTTCTATTCTGAATAAAATATTAGAAGTTGGCACCTCCACATCATTGCATTCAGTTTTTATTCACGATTTGTATAGTGTCCCAACTTTTTTGGAATCCGGTTTGTATATGTGAGGGGGAAAACTTTTCAAGATGGGTGGTGACCATGGCGGCCATTTTGAAGTCGGCCATTTTGAATCCAACTTTAGTTTTTTCAATAGGAAGAGGGTCATGTGACACATCAAACTTATTGGGAATTTCACAAGAAAAACAGCATATGCAGTGAAGATACGAGATGTGCAGCACCTGAAACTACGGATACTGGAAGCCTGTGCTAGCATTTCTCCTGCGGTGTTGCTATCAGTGGGAGAAGAGGGTTGCATTGACAATCCAACACAATGGGCAGCACATTGAACACATTTTATAAGTGGTCAGAAACTTGTAAATAACTCATGAAAGAATAAAGTTACGTTAAAACCAAGCACACCATTGTTTTTCTTGTAAAATTCCCAATAAGTTTGATGTGTCACATGACCCTCTTCCTATTGAAAAAAACAAAAGCTGGATTCAAAATGGCCGACTTCAAAATGGCCGCCATGGTCACCACCCATCTTGAAAAGTTTCCCCCCTCACATATACTAATGTGCCACAAACAGGAAGTTAATATCACCAACCATTCCCATTTTATTAAGGTGTATCCATATAAATGGCCCACCCTGTACAATAAATAGCAGGCTAAGGGCAGGAAGCTCCTCCGCTCTCCTCCCTCCCCAGATCCTGCTCAGGGCCTGTGGTTCCCCCCCATCATCTGTCACCTGCCCGTGGCCTGCTGCCCCCCTTTCGTCGTCCTCACCCAGCTCTGAATCCTCCTTCTGTAAATTGCAGGGGGAGGAGCCGGAGCATCTCCTCTCCTACATAGCGCCCCATACCTCTTACATCCAGTGATGTCACCTTTGTTGTAGACGTTCTCTTTCCTCATCTTCTCCATTCAGACCAGACCGCCATGATGATTTTTCAGCCATCTCCCGTCTCTGCAGAGATTGACAAACAAGCATTAGTTTCCCACATTTCCATCATCTTCACATCTTCTGAACACCCTTTCCTGCCACCCCCAATACTATACTGCAGAAACAGTCCCCCTGGAAATACTACTACCACACAGATAGTGGCACACAATTATTGGCACACAGTGCTCTAAAAATTAACTGTGCCCAGACACTAATAGTATAAAGATAATGTCCCCCCAAAATAATTGTGCTAAGCTGATACTGTGGCAGGGTGCCCCCCAAAATCCCACCAATAGAAATAATTCTCTGCCAGAGCACACTTAGTAGTAATAATGCCCCTATAGTGCCCATACTAGTAATCATGTTCCTCATAGCCCCCCAGTAGTAGTTAAGCTCTGCATAATACCTCCTAGTAGTAATAATTCTCCCTATAATATGACAGTACATGAAATACCCCCGCTTAGTGCCAGCAGTTGAGCTAATGTCCCCATAATGTATGCCAGTATCAAATACCCCTATATAGTGCCCCAGTAAATGCCCTCATAGTGCTCCTCTCCCCCTTCCCCATAGTGCCCCCATAATATGCCAGTAAAAAAATGCCCCTTCCTAGTGCCCCGAGCAGATGTCCCTAAAGTGCTCCTCTCCCCCATAATGTGCCAGTAAAAAATGCCCCTTCTTAGCGCCACCAGATGCCCCAATAGTGCTCCACTCCCCCATAGTGCCCCCAAATAATGCCCCATAGTGCCGCTCTCCCCTATAATGCCTCCCATAATGTGCCAGTAAAAAAATGCCCCCTTAGTGCAACCAGATGCCATAGTGCCCCACATAATGAGCCAATAAAAAAGGCCCCTTTAGAGCCCCCAGATACCCCGATAGTGCTCCTCTCCCTCATGGTGCCCCCCATAATGTGCCAGTAAGAAATGCCCCCATAGTGCCCCCCAAAATGGGCAAGAAATAAACGTCACCCCAAAAAAATTGGGCTGTAAGAAATGCCAGATTTCCCCATAGTGCCAGTTCCCCCCATAGTGCCAGCCCCCCCCATAGTGCCAGCTCCCCCCCCCTAGTGCCAGCCTCCCATAGTGCCAGATCCCCCCATAGTGCCAGCTCCCCCCCATAGTGCCAGCCCCCCCCCATAGTGCCAGTCCCCCCTATAGGGCCAGCTCCCCCCATAGTACCAGCTTCCCCCATAGTGCCAGCTTTCCCCGCAAAGAAAATAAAAATAAAAATCATTAATACTTACCTACCTCTTCCGGCCTGTGTCCCCCGCTGTGTGCTGCCCGGCTCAGGTGGCGCGATGATAATGGCGTCATCGCGCCGCCTGAGCCGGCCTCTGATAGGCTGCAGGCATTAGTGCCTGCGGCCTATCAGAAGAACAGGGGAGGGAAACGCCTCTCCCTCCCCTGCCCCACAGCACAATCATCTGTATCGCTGTCCTGAGGACGGAGATACAGATGAATATGGAGATGAGCGCTTCCACATTGGAAGCGCTCATCTCCTACTGCCCGCTGCCACTGCTGACCGCCGCAATTACATCCAGGGCCGCGCCGCCTGTGGTGAGTGGCGGTGCGGCCCTAAGGAATAAAAAAAATTATAATAAAAAAAAATATTTGTTAAAGACGGCCCAGCGGCGTTTTTTTTTAGGACGGCCTGGGGGGCAATTGCCTCCCTGCCCCCCGTCCGAGCCCGCCCCTGGGCGCAAGTGAGTTGAATTTTGGCGCACGTCTCCATGAAAGTAGGCAAGCTGTGGCGCAACTCACCACTCAAAAAAGAGACAGAAAAGTACCCCAGCCCTGGAGTGCAATAGAAATTTGACTGTTTTTACAGCTAAATCTGGGGCAAAATAAGGCATAAGGCATACCTACTACATACAGAAAAAAGAATGGAAATTAGGTGCAAAAGTTAGAAAACTTCTGAATTTGTCCTAAAACTCAAAATAGCTCAAAATCCCCAAAATGGCCTCCAAATAAACGCAAAATCAGTTGGTAAATGAGACTTAAAAAATAAGAGTCGGAAACAGACTTTTTACTCATGAAAACAGGGAGACACTTTAGTAAAGGTGCCCCATGTACCTGCTAGACCTAAAATCTATTGAACTACACTGACATAGTAATGCTGTCAGTATAATTCAGTAGATTCCAGGTCTCACAGAGTCACACGGTTGTTATGCGGTCTCCAATGCATGGGCAACGTCCGTTCGACAGCCGGGACGGATCCAGACCTATTCAACTTGAATGGGTCCGTGATCCGTCTGCACTGCCCAAAAATAGATAATGTTCTATTTTTTTGCGGTGCGGAGGCACGGCCAGAAACACCACGGAAGCACTCCGTAGTGCGGTGAACAGCCTGTCGGATCCGTCCTGCAACTCACGTGTGCCTCCGGACTGCCGCCCCGTCCCTATTGACTATAATGAGGGCGGGGGCGGAGTTTCGGTGGCAGCACAGCAGTGCACGCCGAGAGGCAGCCGGACTAAAAGTACTGCATGCAGTACTTTTAGGCGTGCGCTGCCATGCTGGCGCCGAAACTCCGCCCCCATTATAGTCCATGGGGACGAAGCGGCAGTTTGGGGACACACGTGAACTAGCGGCAGGACGGATCCGACAGGCTGTTCACCCACCGGAACAGCCTGCCGGAGGTCCGTGCCGCTAGTGTGAAACTAGCCTTACCAACAATCAATTTCAATCAATTTCTAAAAAGGCATTTCCGGAGAAAAGTATTATTTCACAATTGGTTTACACACGTGAATTCTCAGTACGACTGTGGCTGGTCAGCTTCCACAGACCAAATGAGCTAGTGAGTCCTTGTAAGGTCTCGTTCACAAGTCACAGTTTGATCAGTGATTTCGTCAAAACCACGGAGATCAGGTATAATGGAAACATTTGCTCACAATCATTGATGAAAACCACTGATCAAACACTGTCGTGTGAACTAGGCCTGATAGTATATCAGCATCATCAATGTGTTAACTTCAAGCTTACTTTTGTCCATGTGTTATCCTGCCTGACACCTGCAGCTCATGCATGGCCTGGAGACGACATTTCACCAGCTCTGTCGGGCACAGAACTAGAGCAGCAAAAACGCTGGCAAATGACCCTGCTGCTGCATTCTGGAGATCACTGCAGAAGATCATAGAAAGACCAGTTAGATACAGGTTACATGCATGTGTCGTGGGAAACTGCTGCACATAGCAGCCTAAAAATGATAACGAATATGCTGCTTTATACACCCATGTGCTCACAAGGTCCCTGCCTCAATAGTGCCCAGTACACTGCCATGAGTAAGGCCTCATGCACACGGCCGTTGTGCGGCTGTTCCGTGCATTGGGGACTGCAATTGCACGGGCAACATCCGCGCAGCGGCCCGGACCTATTGTCTGTGGTATGTCCGCAATGCAAAAAAATATGACATGTCATCTTTTTTTGTGGTGCGGAACCACGGAAAGAAACACCACGGAAGCACTCCATAGTGCTTCTGATGTTCCGTTCCGTGAATCTGTTCCGCATCTCCAGAATTGCGGGCCCATTCAAGTGAATGGGTCCGCATCCGTGATGCGGGGTGCAATACGGCCATGGCCGCCCAACGGCTATGTGCATGAGGCATAAGGCTTAAGCCGAATGCACACGGCCGTGTTCCGCGGCCGTGAGCGGTCCGTGGTATGCCGGCCTGGATTCCTGCTGACAGCAGGAGCGCACGGCGTCATTGGTTGCTATGCCGCCATGCACTTTATGCCGCCACTGCACTACAGTAATACACTCGTATAGATCATACAAGTGTATTACTGTAGTGCAGCGGCAGCATGAAGCGCACGGCGTCATAGCAACCAATGACGCCGTGCGCTCTTGCTGTCAGCAGGAATCCAGGTTGGCGGAACACGGCCGTGTGCATTCGGCCTTAGTCTACACTTCAGTGATTTGGGCCGTGATTTCCATCAGTGATTGTGAGTCAAAACCAGGATTGGAGCCTCCAGAGACATAAGGTGTAAGGTAAAGATCTGCTCCTGTTCTGTGTTTAGAGCCGCACCTGGTTTTGGCTCAAAATCACTGATGGAAACCACTGACCAAAATACTGAAATGTCAACTGGGCCTAAGGAGATGTAATAATTTGTGTTGAGCGAACTTCTGTTTTCAAGTTCGGGGTACAAGGTTCGGGTTATCTAAGAATTCCGTTATGCATTCCGCTACCACGGACTATAACATATGGTCCGTGGTAGAGGAATCCATAGCGGAATTCTTATATAACCCAAACTATGTACGTCAAACTTGGAAACAGAATTTCGCTCATCCCTAGTAAAAATAATCATAATAATAACCTTTATTTATACAGCGACCAACATATTCCACAGCGGTTTACAGTCAGGGGGTTCGTGTACAGTCATAAATAACATAGCAACAGACATGTCAATAATTAGGACACTAGGAATGAGGGCCCTGCTCGCAAGAGCTTACAATCTATGAGGAGATAGGGGTGACACAAAAGGTAAAAGAGATTGATTTGTGCAATGGTCCAGCCATCTTGGGAAAATAGAGGAGCAGATATACACTCACCTAAAGAATTATTAGGAACACCATACTAATACGGTGTTGGACCCCCTTTTGCCTTCAGAACTGCCTTAATTCAACAACTTCAGAACTGCCTTAATTGATTCAACAAGGTGCTGATAGCATTCTTTAGAAATGTTGGCCCATATTGATAGGATAGCATCTTGCAGTTGGAGATTTGAGGGATGCACATCCAGGGCACGAAGCTCCCGTTCCACCACATCCCAAAGATGCTCTATTGGGTTAAGATCTGGTGACTGTGGGGGCCATTTTAGTACAGTGAACTCATTGTCATGTTCAAGAAACCAATTTGAAATGATTTGAGCTTTGTGACATGGTGCATTATCCTGCTGGAAGTAGCCATCAGAGGATGGGTACATGGTGGTCATGAAGGGATGGACATGGTCAGAAACAATGCTCAGGTAGCCCGTGGCATTTAAACGATGGCCAATTGGCACTAAGGGGCCTAAAGTGTGCCCAGAAAACATCCCCCACACCATTACACCACCACCACCAGCCTGCACAGTGGTAACAAGGCATGATGGATACATGTTCTCATTCTGTTTGCGCCAAATTCAGACTCTACCATTTGAATGTCTCAACAGAAATCGAGACTCATCAGACCAGGCAACATTTTTCCAGTCTTCAACAGCCCAATTTTGGTGAGCTCGTGCAAATTGTAGCCTCTTTTACCTATTTGTAGTGGAGATGAGTGGTACCCGGTGGGGTCTTCTGCTGTTGTAGCCCACCTTTCTTTCCCATTCTGACATTCAGTTTGGAGTTCAGGAGATTGTCTTGACCAGGGCCACAAACCTACATGCATTGAAGCAACTGCCATGTGATTGGTTGACTAGATAATCGCATTAATGAAAAATAGATGAGGTGTTCCTAATAATTCTTTAGGTGAGTGTAAAGCTGCATGAGCCGGTCACCAGCCGATATCTGTAGTGCTTCTGGATGCAGTAGAGAGTTTGGTAGAGGATCAGGTTCAGGAAATTATGATTAGGCTACATTCCCACGACCGTAGCGTTTTGCAGATCTGCAAAACATGGATACCCGCCGTGTGTGTTCCGCAATTTGCAGAATGCACATGCCACCAATATCATAGAAAATGCCCTAAAATGCTCTATTTTTTTTTTACAGGGCCGCAGAACGGAACAACGGATTCAGACAGCACACGGTGTGATGTCCACATCTTTTGCGGTCCCATTGAAATGAATGAGTCCGCACCCGTTCTTCAATGTTGCGGAATGGATGCGGACTCATTCATACGGTCGTGTGAATGTAGACTAAATAGGCTATATATGGAGAGGGGTTAGATCAGGGGATGTGATAGGCCTCCCTAAAAAGATGTGTTTTTAAGGAACGCCTAAAACTGTAATTTAACCTAATTTCTTGGGGTAGTTGTTTGAATCGTGTTGTTTGGATCTTTTTGCAACCACTTGTTATGTATGGATTTTTTTGACTAAAGCCCTGATTTATGGATTCTGAGATGCTCGGCTATTTTCTACTTTAGTTGTCCAGACCACATATATATGTTTTAAACAGGATCAAAGCGCTATAAAAACAATCATACCTCATTGATCCCCCGGCGGTCCTGTTCTGATGGTTCCCAGGCCCCCCAGCATCTTCCTGGTCTCTCTTGATACACAGGGAATGACCTCTCGGCCAATCATTGGCAGGTCAACACTGTTGGTGGTGATTGGCTGAGCGGTCTGGGACCAGGAAGCAGGGACTGGCGAAGGAACCCTGAAGTGTCAAGATGGGAGTGTGAGCGTGGATCTGAGATGTAAGTATGACTTTTATTTTTACTTTTTACAGCATTCAAAACCTGACCAGACAACAATTCTGGAGCATCTTGTCATATGTTTTGTGCCATTCCTCTATTATTCATACACGATGATTATGAATGAATAGGCAGCAGTCTGCTATAAAGATCCAACTGGGTGTTACCAATTAGTGGCATGTCCCTGCACAGTCTGACATTGTCACATCGATGAATAATGCCAGACTGTGCAGGGCACCCCCCCAAGTTGTAACACCCAGCTGGACCTTTATTGCAGAATGCTGGCAATTCATTCAAAAAACATCTTGTAGGAATAATAGAGGAATGGCACAGAATAGAGTGACATAAAAAGATGCTCCAGAATTGTTATTACATCAGGAATTACAGGTGACAGATACTTTTGAAATCCTTCTGTGTTTCGCACGTACAGTGCCCCTTTCTAAAGAAGGAGAATAGATAAGAGAGGATGAGGATTGAAACAGGTCACAGGGTTAGGGCTCATTCAGACGGCCGTATGCTGTCCGCAAAAAAACGGATCTGCATTTTTGCGGACAGCATACGGCCGTCTGAATGAGGCCTTATTGTGAGCTCGGGGCCCTCTATTCATGGGCCCCATCGCTGATACATAGGTTTCCTCTAAGGTATGTATGCCTTTATTCTAGATACACGTGCAGCAAGCCTGCAGGGGGAGAGCCAGCAGGAGAGGAGTGGTAGTTGTGCCACTGATAGGAGTTGTAGTGGTTCATGAAAGCTGTCCTCACTCTGGCACTCACTAGGGCTGTGATTGGAGGGCACACTCTTTTTTCCCTTAAGGCAAACCCTGGACTTTCTGGGGCTTCTGCCTGGTGGTGATTGGGGATAACCATGGAAGGGGCCGACGCACAGATGATGATGGAGTCAATTACTGGGTCATTTGGTTGCAATAAATAGAGTCTCTCTTTACTCAGTTGATGATAGAAGCTGTAATACATATAGCAGCAATAGGCACAATTCTGAGGTATATCACAGAGTAGGCTTTCCCAATGGCTGTGTTTAAGCAGCAACAATGATGGTAGTAGTAGTACTCCCTGTCTCTATCTGACTACACATTCCAGTTTCTCCAAATAACCACAGGTGTGCAATTCCGTTCTCACAAACTCTTTCTGCAATTCCCAGGCTGCAGGGTGCAGATCTTGGATGGCCAGTCCACCTCAGAAGTATGATGGGCGCTGGAGGCAATTAACCCTTTACGCAGCAGTAAAGTCTTTCGCTATAAACGAGCGATACCTTACTGTCTTTATGCAGGCATGAACTCTGAAGTGGTTTTAAACATCCAAAAATGTTGGTTCTCTTTCTCTCTAAGGCCTCATGCACACGACCGTTGTGTGCATCCGTGGCCGTTGTGCCGTTTTCCGTTTTTTTTCGCGGACCCATTGACTTTCAATGGGTCCGTGGAAAAATCGGAAAATGCACCGTTTTGCAGCCGAGACCGTGATCCGTGTATCCTGTCCGTCAAAAAAATAGGACCTGTCCTATTTTTTGGACGGACAGCGGTTCACGGACCCATTCAAGTCAATGGGTCCGTGAAAGAACACGGATGCACACAAGATTGGCATCCGTGTCCGTGATCCGTGGCCGTAGGTTACTTTCATACAGACGGATCCAAAGATCCGTCTGCATAAAAGCTTTTTCAGATCTAAGTTTTCACTTCGTGAAAACTCAGATCCGACAGTATATTCTAACACAGAGGCGTTCCCATGGTGATGGGGACGCTTTTAGTTAGAATACACTACAAACTGTGTACATGACTGCCCCTTGCTGCCTGGCAGCACCCGATCTCTTACAGGGGACCGTGATCCTACAATTAACCCCTTCAGGTGCGGCACCTGAAGGGGTTAATTGTACTATCATATCCCCCTGTAAGAGCTCAGGGCTGCCAGGCAGCAGGGGGCAGACCCCCCCCTCCCCAGTTTGAATATCATTGGTGCCCCCCCTCCCTCTATTGTAATAATAGGTTGGTGGCCAGTGTGTGCCCCCCCGCCCCCCCCCCCTTCCTCCCTCTATTGTAATAAATCATTGGTGGCACAGTGTGCGCCCCCCATCGGCCCCCCTCCCTCTATAGCATTAACAGTTACCTGCTGGCTGCTGCAATGTTCGTGTCCGGCCGGGAGCTCCACCTACTGGTAAGTGACAGGTCTGTGCGGCGCATTGCTAAATGAACTGTCACTTACCAGTAGGTGGAGCTCCCGGCCAGTCACGAACATCGCAGCAGCCAGCAGGCAAGTATGAATCTTCTACTATTGTACTATTGCTAAGTAACCATGGCAACCAGGGCTGCAGTAGCTTCCTGGTTGCCATTGTTACCGATCGGAGCCCCAGCGATTAAACTGGGACTCCGATCGGAACTCCGCTGCCACCAATGATCGGGGGGGGGGGGGGGGGGGGATGGGAGGCCGCACACTGGCCACCAATGTTGTTAATGCTATAGAGGGAGGGGGTCCGATGGGGGGCGCACACTGTGCCACCAACGATTTATTACAATAGAGGGAGGAAGGGGGGGGGGGGCGCGATGGGGGGCGCACACTGTGCCACCAACGATTTATTACAATAGAGGGAGGGAGGGGGGGGCCGCACTGGCCACCAATGATATTCAAACTGGGGAGGGGGGGGGGGTCTGCCCCCTGCTGCCTGGCAGCCCTGATCTCTTACAGGGGGATATGATAGTACAATTAACCCCTTTAGGTGCGGCACCTGAGGAGTTAATTGTGCTGATCACGGCCCCCTGTAAGAGATCGGGTGCTGCCAGGCAGCAGGGGGCAGTCATGTACACAGTTTGTAGTATATTCTAACTAGAAGCGTCCCCATCACCATGGGAACGCCTCGGTGTTAGAATATACTGTCGGAAATGAGTTTTCACGCTCTAACTTATATCCGACAGTATATTCTAACATAGAGGCGTTCCCATGGTGATGGGGACGCTTCAAGTTAAAATATACCATCGGATTGGAGAAAACTCCGATCCGATGGTATAAAAGGGACTCCAGACTTTACATTGAAAGTCAATCGATCCGTTTGAAATGGCACCATATTGTGTCAACGTCAAACGGATCCGTCCCCATTGACTTGCATTGTAATTCAGGACGGATCCGTTTGGCTCCGCACGGCCAGGCGGACACCAAAACGACTTTTTTTTCATGTCCATGGATCCTCCAAAAATCAAGGAAGACCCACGGACGAAAAAACGGTCACGGATCACGGACCTACGGACCCCGTTTTTGCGGACCGTGAAAAAATACTGTCGTGTGCATGAGGCCTTAGGGGTAGTCCTTCAGTACGGATGCTCTCAGGCAGCTTTCAGTCTCAGAAATTGTGTTTTTTCTGGATCAGGCTTCACTTTGGGCCTAGTTAGCAGGAGCTCACACATAGTGGTCTTTCCTCCAGGTCTATTCAACTACAACTCACTCTAGCCAAGAAATGGGTCCAGCCCATCATCCTGGAAACTAGGCTAACACTGCCAGTGCTAACTGTTTGCTGTCCATACACGGCCATTTGGAATACATAGTGCACAAAGAGACAAGTGCTTTTAGCATGACATCACAACACTTACCCCTTTACAAACTAAATACTTCTAGTTTGCTGAACTATTTCACTTACCTTAGTGCTGCATTGTTCTCCAAACCAACAATCCGCCTCACAATTCTCTGACAGAAACCGTAGCTCATAAATAGCACAGAGTTTTCAGCTATATTGGCAAGAAGAGCCGGACTGGTCCCCTTGTAGAAGCCCCTGAACCCCACTTGTCTGTACGTCTTCACTGCACAGTCTGTAAGGCCCCTGTACAGATTAGGGAACGTCTGCATTTTCACCTTGGCGGTGTCAAATGGCTGTCCGGTCAGAACGCATGCTGTCCCACCTTGGAATTAAGGGATATTCTTATAATTAAGATTATTCATATATCAGTACAATTACACCTCACAACATAAACCATACACCTTGTCCCAAAGGCAAATAGTGCGACTAAGAGATTTCCATAGGGGAGATTTATCAAAAGTGGTGTAAAGGAAAACTGGCTTAGTTGCCCATAGCAACCAATCAGATTCCACCTTTCATTTTCCAAAGGCGCTCTGAAAAATAAAAGGTGGAATCTGATTGGTTGCTATGGGCAACTAAGCCAGTTTTCCTTTACACCCCTTTTGATAAATCTCACCCATATATTCATTTTTGGTAGAAATGAACATATGTGCTTAAAAAAAAAAAATCCCAAAGCCCAAAGATGTTGCTGTTATCTGAAGCACGCTCTATAGCGTCAGAACAATCCGGATAACAAACATGACAATCTGGGGGACTTCAAATTCCCCTCTACATTCACTAGCAGGCTACATGCTGATTTTTCGGACAACCCATGGAGTAACATAGGAGTAACAGGCCAAAGGCGCACTATTTAATGCTCAAGCAGTGGCCCTGGTTTGTTAAACTAGTGTAATCGTCTGTAGTAATACTCACTATCAAAGCGGCGGGCAGGCCGGCAGCGCCACGTCACTCACTCGGTCATGCTCCTCCCACTTTATTAATGAAGCTGGCGGAGCAGGAGCGTGACTGACTGAGTGACGTGGCGCTGCCGGCCTGCCCGCCGCTTTTATAGTGAGTATTACTACAGACGATTACGCAAGTTTAACAAAACAGAGTCACTGCTCGAGCACTAAATAAACAGACTTTACATGTAAAACACTGCTGTGAGCGGGGCCTGGAGTAATGGGGTGACTATTCACACAGGGACATGAGGGGGCACATTAATAACGTAATACTGTAACACATAGGGCCATGAGGGGACCGCTATAAGATGCTATATGTGTGTCATCCACAAATCCCCCCCTTAACAGTGTCACCCACAGTTTCCCCATAATAGTGTCATCCACAAATCCCCCCTTAACAGTGTCACCCACAGATCCCCCATAATAGTGTCATCCAAAGAGCCCCCCAATAACAGTGCATCATCCACAGATCTCCCATAATAAGTGTCATCCACAGATCCCCCATAATAGTGTCATCCACAGATCCCCCCAAATAACAGTGCGTCATCCACAAATCCCCCCTTAACAGTGTCATCCACAGATCCCCCATAATAGTGTCATCCTCAGAGCACTTTTAGTTCAAACCCCACCAAAAGCACACCTTTTGGTTAAAAATTTTTTTTTCTTATTTTCCTCCTCAAAAACCTAGGTGCGTCTTATCATCAGGTGCATCTTATAAAGCGAAAAATGCAGTAGTATAATTTATATAGACTTGGAGTCTATGAAAGAAGCAATCTAATAATTGTTTGTTATAGTTCCACATGGGAACTATAAAAAAGTGTAAAGAAATGTTTTAAAAATAAAAAGACAAATAAACAAATATAAAATTCAAATCGCCCCCCTTTCCCTAAAATAAAATTTTTTTAAAAAAATACACATCATGGGCATCGCCGTATGCGAAAACGCCCGTACTATTAAAACATAAAAATATTTATTGCTACAAAATGTTATAGGGGTCAGAAAATGGAATCGAAAAGAAAAAAAATCTTTTTTTTTCAAGTTTATTTTTTTTCAGTATAAGGCTACATTCACACGACTGTATGAATGAGTCTGCATCCGTTCCGCAATTTTGCTGAACAGGTGCGTACCCATTCATTTCTATGGGGCTGTCCGCATCCGTTGCTCTGTGCCGCGGCCCCGCAAAAAAAAATAGAACATGTCCTAATCTATGACAGCCGCGGCATGTGCGGTCTACAAATTGCGGAACGCACATGGGCCGTGTTCGTTTTTTGAGGATCCGCAAAACACCACATTCGTGTGACTGTAGCCTAAAAACGCAAGAAAAACTATACATAAACTATCACAGCTCAGGGGGGTGTCTTTTCACAGGAAGCATGTACAGTACTTTTCTCTGCAGCTCTCTCCATGTCACAGCTCAGTTTGTCCTTTCTGCTGCAGCTCTCTTTCTGTAAGGGCTGTTTCACATGAGTCCATTGCGGGAAACAGGCTTCGTGAGTTTGACCCTACGTTCTGGACATGCAGAAACGCACAGCATTTTTATACTGATTTATAATGCTGTTTACCTCTGCTTCACCTTAGGCTACTTTCACACTGGCGTTTCTGGGTCCGCTTGTGAGATCCGTTTCAGGGCTCTCACAAGCGGCCCAAAACTGATCATTTTAGCCCCACTGCATTCTGGATGGATAAGGATCCGCTCAGAATGCATCAGTTTGCCTCCATTCAGCCTCCATTCCGCTCTGGAGGCGCACACCAAAACGCTGCTTGCAGCGTTTTGATGTCCGTCTGACAAAACTGAGCCAAACGGATTCGTCCTGACTTACAATGTAAGTCAATGGGGACGGATCCGTTTTCACTGACACAATATGGTGCAATTGAAAACGGATCCGCCTCCCATTGACTTTCAGTGTAAGTCAAAACGGATCCGTTTGTATTATCATAAACAAAACAAAAAAAATAAAACTTAAAAAAATTAATTTATGTAAAAAAAAATATATTTTTTTTATTTTCATTTCCATATTCTGACCCCATAACAATTTTATTTTTTGTACACGACGCTATACAAAGGATCATTTTTTGAAAAGCGATCTGTACTTTCCATTTTGGGGTCTATATGACTTTTTATAGAATTTTTTTGGGAAGGAGAAGCAAGGAAACAATGGTGAATAAGCCATTTTAAAAAAAATTCCATTGCGTCATTCGCCGTATGGGATAAATATTTTTATATTTTAATAGTACAAATGTGTTGGAACGCAGCTATGCTGATCATGTGGAAATTTTTATTGCTTACTTTTATTATGGGGAAAGGTAGTGATTTGAATTTTTATATTTTACTTTTTAAAAGTTCTCCTAGGGAACTTGAACATGCGCACTTATCTCATAGACCCCAATGAATTAGCAGGAATTTGTTACGTTCCTATGGAGCCCTGACATAGGCAGGGTCTGCATTGGAACATAGCTATGGCACCCTCGGATCCCTCACAGGTACCAAACCTGCTACAGGGACTAAATGGCATCTGACAGGTTAAATGTCTGCTATAGGCATTATGGCCGATCGCAGACATTAGCCCTAAATGTCTGCTGTGAGAAACAGCAGGGACCTGGCCGCTATGGCGCCCGCTCCACTCTGGAGCAAGCTCCATCTTTAAACAGACAACATCTGCACTACATGTATGGCAGATGTCGTCAAGGGGTTAAAGTCAATGGTTGCCACTGGTGTCCATTACGGTACGTGCACTTCATGGTTTAGGACAGAAATCACAAAGCAGAGGTGCCTAATATACCGTATCCTCAGCGACGATAGTAAATGCTTGTTACCTTCTCTTTAGAAGCGGCTCCACTGGTGTGATAATACTATATTAGCATAAAATGTGACATAAAATTGTGGATTTCTTCATTTTTAGTCAACTAAATGGTAATAAACTCAACCCATTTCAGGACAAAAGGCCTACAAGTAAATCCTATAAAACTGAAGTGACTGTATGGTCCATGACCTTGAATTATGACGACTTACCTGCAGCTCCCGCAGTAAGATCTATGGCAGCTTGGATGACTTGATTGGACACCATGTTATGGTTGACCTAATTTTACCTAAAAACAAAATAAAATAATGTTCAAGGACCTATACTAGTAACATGATGACACCAGAGGCAGGTAATCTTAATCTCTATTTTTACAGATTCTCTAGAGACTGGTACAGTGCCAAGCGACTGGCGCAAGGCAAATGTGGGGCCCATATTCATAAAGCCCTCTAGGTCTTCCCCGAGTAATTATAAACCAGTAAGGCTTGGAAAGTATAGTCTGTAATTGGATTGAAAACTGGTGAAGGACCGTGTCCAGAGAGTTGTGGTCAATGCTTCCTATTCAGAATGGTCCCGGGTTATAAGTGGTGTACCCCAAGGTTCAGTGACGGGTCCTCTATTATTTACCGTATTTATTAATGATATTGAGGATGGGATTAATAGCACTATGGAAGATGTCCATAAACTACAAGCTGACTTGAACACTCTGAGTGATTGGGCATCAACTTGGCAAATGAGGTTCAATATGGATAAATGTAACGTTATGCAGTCTATGACTGTGTAGAGATAGCTGCCAATCACTGATAGGACCGCCTCCTTGACGTCAGAGATAGCTGTCAATCAATGATAGGACCGCCTCCTTGATGTCAGAGATAGCTGTCAATCATTGATAGGACCACCTCCTTGACATCAGAGATAGCTGTCAATCATTGATCGGACCGCCTTCTTGATGTCAGAGATAGCTGTCAATCATTGATCGGACCGCCTTCTTGATGTCAGAGATAGCTGTCAATCATTGATAGGACTGCCTTCTTGACGTCAGAGATAGCTGTCAATCACTGATAGGACCGCCTCCTGGACTTCAAAGCCCAGAATTAGCAGGAATTTAAATAAATGAATGAAATACAAGTTTTACTAAATCTTTTCCCATAAAACTATATATGAATCTGCTCAGCGCCTCCTGCTCTGCCTGCGGATTATTTTGCATTTTCATGGTGACGGGTTCCCTTTAAATGCGTTGTCACATAGGTACAGCCTCAGGATTCTGCAGTTTTGGAAACCAAAATCAGGAGTGGATCATAAAAACTAAGAAAGTATAAAGGACAGATACGACTTCTCTTTTTTGAATTCACTCCTAGTTTTAGCTTCCAAACCTGCATCGGTAAACCTGACCGTACCATTAAAGTGTCTGATCAGAGGCAGTCTGACCCCGGGGGGACCCAGCAGTTCACTAGAATGGGGGCCCTACGGCTTGTCATAAATTAGGCACTCCAGCAGTGTAGGGGCGATCAAAAACTTGCGTAAAAAGGCGATCTTTGATAAATGACCCCAAAATCTGCAGCAAAGTAATACAAACAGTATTGCATTTCATGCAGATTTTCTGCACATTAAGTTAGCCTTAGGCCTCTTTCACATGGGCGTCGAGTGTGAGGGCCGGATAGGATGCGGGTGCGTAACGGGAAAATGCGTGATTTTTCCGCGCATAAGTTTGGGTTAGGTGTTGTGTAGATTTTATTATTTTCCCTTATAACATGGTTATAAGGGAAAATAATAGCATTCTTAATACAGAATGCATAGTAAAATAGGGATGGAGGGGGTTAAAATAAAATATTAAACTCACCTCATCCACTTGTTCCCGCTGCCCGGCTTCTCTTCTTTCTTCTTCTTTGATGACCTGGGAGGAAAAGGACCTTTGGTGACGTCACTGCGCACATCACATGGTCCATCACCATGGTGATGGACCATGTGATTAGCGCAGTGACATCACTAAAGGTCCTTTTCCTCCCAGGTCATCAAAGAAGAAGAAAGAAGACGAGCCGGGCAGCGGGAACAAGTGGATGAGGTGAGTTTAATATTTTATTTTATTTTAACCCCCTCCATCATTATTTTACTAAGCATTCTGTATTAAGAATGCTATTATATAGATCGGGTCCCCATCCCAATCGTCACCTAGTAAGTGCTTGCGGATGCTTGCGATTTTCACGCAGCCCGATTCACTTCTATGGGGCCTGCATTGCGTAAAAAACGCACAATATAGAGCATGCTGCGATTTTCACGCAACGCACAAGTGATGCGTGAAAATCACTGCTCATGTGCACAGCCTAATAGAAATGAATGGGTCCGGATTCAGTGCGGGTGAAATGCGTTCACCTCACGCATTGCACCCGCATGGAAAACTCACCCCCCGTGTGAAAGAGGCCTTAGACTAGGTCTACACAGCGACCAGTGAAAGCTCATTTGTATAGTACTAAAAATGCAGATCTCTCAGCAATGGTTCTACCTAGAGACACAACAGAGGTAGGAAGAAAAGACAGAAGCATCAGCAATACTCCTATTCTGGCCACACAGAGCTTGGTTTTCTCTGGCATTATTGATGTCAAGAGGGATCTTCTGGAAGCTCCCACTGGGACCCGATCTTCTATCCAGGAGAGGAATCCTTCATCCCAGTCTGAAGATGCTCCATCTAACAGCCTGGAGGCAGAACGGTAAGCTTAAAGTTAGGCCTCACCTCTGAATTTGTCAGCACGATTCTGGCCTCCAGAAGACATGCAGCTATTAAAACCTATAATATAGTCTGGAAGATCTTCAAGTCATGGTGTACCAGGCAATCTCAGGATCCTAAAGCTATAGCCACCGTTCTTCAGGTCTTGCAAGGAGGTCTCAATAAAAGCCTCAAACTCAACACTGAAATTACAGTTTACAGCCATGAACGCTCATCTTCAGGGATTATTCTCCAATAAATGCCTGGTAAAATCATTCTTCAGAGCCCTAAAGCTCGCTAATCCAGTGGTTCATCCTCTGCTTCCTTCCTGGGACCTTTTCTTGTTTTGTCAGTGCTCTCCAACTCGCCATTTGAGCCTTTACAGCAAGCATCTCTGCACTTGAGGACCTTAAAGACATTCTTTCTTGTGGTCATAACATCGACCAGAAGAAAAAGTGAGCTCTAAGCTCTGTCTATCCGGGACCCAGTGGGTCACTGTCTGGTTCTTAAAACGATGCCTGGATTCCTCCCTAAGGTGGCTTTCAGCAATAAAATAAATCAAAAAGTCACCTTACCTGTGCTATGTCCAGATCCTGTTGGAGAAGAACAGTTATCACTTCATCTGTTAGATGTAAGGAGGACTGCCTTGTGTTATCTAGAGAGGACGAAACGGTTTAGATCAGTGGAGAATCTGTTCATACATCACGGTCCAAATAAGGGTAACAGCGAAAAAGGCCACTCTGGCCAGGTGGATACGCAGTACGGTAGAAAGATGCTATTCACTGAAGGAAGTTCAGTGTCCCCTTAAAGAGGTTGTCCCGGTTCAGAGCTGAACCCGGACATGCATCCATTTTCACCCCGGCAGCCCCCCTGACATGAGCATCGGAACAGTTCATGCTCCGATGCTCTTCTTTGCCCTGCGCTTAATCGCGCAGGGCAAAGGAATTTTTTGGAGGTACGGTGACGTACCGGCTTTCACCGACACTGATGGGCGGGATTTAGCGCTGCCCTAGCTGTACTGTTTCCGCCCGGCAGTGTGTTAAGAGCCCTTGCCCTGCGCGATTTAGCACAGGGCAAAGGAGCATATCGGAGCATGAGATGCTCCAATGCTAGCCTTAGGGGGGCTGCCTGGGTGAAAATAAGGGTATGTCTGGGTTCAGCTCTGAACCCGGACAACCCCTTTAACGTCAAGACGCAATCAACCAGATCAATGGCAACTTTATGGGCGGAGCTAGCGCAGGCGTCCCTTCACCAGATCTGCTTGGTGGCAACATGGTCCTCCAATTCCACCTTCATAAAACATTATCAGCAGGATATGGTGCAGGCAGAGGGCTCTACTACTGGCAAAAGAATGTAGGCATTTGCATCTTTTATACCCCCTATTACCCCATTAATTTTTGCTTCTCAAATGCCAAATGTAAAAAAAAAATATATATATATATATACAAACTATCAGTCTCCAGGAATCTGAACATTACTATATATACCAGGCTGAATAGTACTGTATATACACCAGGCTGAATACTACTGTATATAGAAGGCTGAATACACTGTTTATACCAGGCTGAATACACTGTATATACCAGGCTGAATACTACTGTATATAGAAGGCTGAATACACTGTATATACCAGGCTGAATACACTGTATATACCAGGCTGAATACTACTGTATATAGAAGGCTGAATACACTGTATATACCAGGCTGAATACTACTGTATATAGAAGGCTGAATACACTGTATATACCAGGCTGAATACACTGTATATACCAGGCTGAATACACTGTATATACCAGGCTGAATACTACTGTATATAGAAGGCTGAATACACTGTATATACCAGGCTGAATACACTGTATATAGAAGGCTGAATACTACTGTATATACACCAGGCTGAATACTACTGTATATAGAAGGCTGAATACACTGTTTATACCAGGCTGAATACACTGTATATACCAGGCTGAATACTACTGTATATAGAAGGCTGAATACACTGTATATACCAGGCTGAATACTACTGTATATAGAAGGCTGAATACACTGTATATACCAGGCTGAATACACTGTATATACCAGGCTGAATACACTGTATATACCAGGCTGAATACTACTGTATATAGAAGGCTGAATACACTGTATATACCAGGCTGAATACACTGTATATACCAGGCTGAATACACTGTATATACCAGGCTGAATACACTGTATATACCAGGCTGAATACTACTGTATATAGAAGGCTGAATACACTGTATATACCAGGCTGAATACTACTGTATATAGAAGGCTGAATACACTGTATATACCAGGCTGAATACACTGTATATACCAGGCTGAATACACTGTATATACCAGGCTGAATACTACTGTATATAGAAGGCTGAATACACTGTATATACCAGGCTGAATACACTGTATATACCAGGCTGAATACACTGTATATACCAGGCTGAATACTACTGTATATACCAGGCTGAATACTACTGTATATAGAAGGCTGAATACACTGTATATACCAGGCTGAATACTACTGTATATAGAAGGCTGAATACACTGTATATACCAGGCTGAATACTACTGTATATAGAAGGCTGAATACACTGCATATACCAGGCTGAATACACTGTATATAACAGGCTAAATACACTGTATATACCAGGCTGAATACTACTGTATATAGAAGGCTGAATACACTGTATATACCAGGCTGAATACACTGTATATACCAGGCTGAAAACTACTGTATATAGAAGGCTGAATACACTGTATATACCAGGCTGAATACTACTGTATATAGAAGGCTGAATACACTGTATATACCAGGCTGAATACACTGTATATACCAGGCTGAATACACTGTATATACCAGGCTGAATACACTGTATATACCAGGCTGAATACACTGTATATACCAGGCTGAATACTACTGTATATAGAAGGCTGAATACACTGTATATACCAGGCTGAATACTACTGTATATACCAGGCTGAATACTACTGTATAGAAGGCTGAATACACTGTATATACCAGGCTGAATACTACTGTATATAGAAGGCTGAATACACTGTATATACCAGGCTGAATACACTGTATATACCAGGCTGAATACTACTGTATATAGAAGGCTGAATACACAGTATATACCAGGCTGAATACTACTGCATATAGAAGGCTGAATACACTGTATATACCAGGCTGAATACACTATATATAGAAGGCTGAATACACTGTATATACCAGGCTGAATACTACTGTATATAGAAGGCTGAATACACTGTATATACCAGGCTGAATACACTGTATATACCAGGCTGAATACACTGTATATACCAGGCTGAATACTACTGTATATACCAGGCTGAATACTACTGTATATAGAAGGCTGAATACACTGTATATACCAGGCTGAATACTACTGTATATAGAAGGCTGAATACACTGTATATACCAGGCTGAATACTACTGTATATACCAGGCTGAATACTACTGTATATAGAAGGCTGAATACACTGTATATACCAGGCTGAATACTACTGCATATAGAAGGCTGAATACACTGTATATACCAGGCTGAATACACTATATATAGAAGGCTGAATACACTGTATATACCAGGCTGAATACTACTGTATATAGAAGGCTGAATACACTGTATATACCAGGCTGAATACTACTGTATATAGAAGGCTGAATACACTGTATATAGAAGGCTGAATACACTGTATATACCAGGCTGAATACTACTGTATATAGAAGGCTGAATACACTGTATATACACCAGGCTGAATACTACTGTATATAGAAGGCTGAATACACTGTATATACCAGACTGAATACACTGTATATACCAGGCTGAATACACTGTATATACACCAGGCTGAATACTACTGTATATAGAAGGCTGAATACTACTGTATATAGAAGGCTGAATACACTGTATATAGAAGGCTGAATACTACTGTATATAGAAGGCTGAATACACTGTATATACCAGGCTGAATACTACTGTATATAGAAGGCTGAATACACTGCATATACCAGGCTGAATACACTGTATATACCAGGCTAAATACTACTGTATATACCAGGCTGAATACTACTGTATATAGAAGGCTGAATACACTGTATATACCAGGCTGAATACTACTGTATATAGAAGGCTGAATACTACTGTATATACACCAGGCTGAATACTACTGTATATAGAAGGCTGAATACACTGTATATACCAGGCTGAATACACTGTATATACACCAGGCTGAATACTACTGTATATAGAAGGCTGAATACTACTGTATATAGAAGGCTGAATACACTGTATATACCAGGCTGAATACACTGTATATACCAGGCTGAATACTACTGTATATAGAAGGCTGAATACACTGTATATACCAGGCTGAATACTACTGTATATAGAAGGCTGAATACTACTGTATATA
The DNA here is from genome assembly GCF_014858855.1 of Bufo gargarizans. NCBI lineage: Eukaryota > Metazoa > Chordata > Amphibia > Anura > Bufonidae > Bufo > Bufo gargarizans. The sequence goes on along the minus strand of NC_058082.1, from coordinate 51,439,806 downwards.
CACCAGGCTGAATACTACTGTATATAGAAGGCTGAATACACTGTATATACCAGGCTGAATACACTGTATATACACCAGGCTGAATACTACTGTATATAGAAGGCTGAATACTACTGTATATAGAAGGCTGAATACACTGTATATACCAGGCTGAATACACTGTATATACCAGGCTGAATACTACTGTATACAGAAGGCTGAATACACTGTATATACCAGGCTGAATACTACTGTATATAGAAGGCTGAATACTACTGTATATACACCAGGCTGAATACTACTGTATATAGAAGGCTGAATACACTGTATATACCAGGCTGAATACACTGTATATACACCAGGCTGAATACTACTGTATATACCAGGCTGAATACTACTGTATATAGAAGGCTGAATACACTGTATATACCAGGCTGAATACTACTGTATATAGAAGGCTGAATACACTGTATATACCAGGCTGAATACACTGTATATACCAGGCTGAATACTACTGTATATAGAAGGCTGAATACACTGTATATACCAGGCTAAATACTACTGTATATACCAGGCTGAATACTACTGTATATAGAAGGCTGAATACTACTGTATATACACCAGGCTGAATACTACTGTATATAGAAGGCTGAATACACTGTATATACCAGGCTGAATACACTGTATATACACCAGGCTGAATACTACTGTATATAGAAGGCTGAATACTACTGTATATAGAAGGCTGAATACACTGTATATACCAGGCTGAATACACTGTATATACCAGGCTGAATACTACTGTATACAGAAGGCTGAATACACTGTATATACCAGGCTGAATACTACTGTATATAGAAGGCTGAATACTACTGTATATACACCAGGCTGAATACTACTGTATATAGAAGGCTGAATACACTGTATATACCAGGCTGAATACACTGTATATACACCAGGCTGAATACTACTGTATATACCAGGCTGAATACTACTGTATATAGAAGGCTGAATACACTGTATATACCAGGCTGAATACTACTGTATATAGAAGGCTGAATACACTGTATATACCAGGCTGAATACACTGTATATACCAGGCTGAATACTACTGTATATAGAAGGCTGAATACACTGTATATACCAGGCTAAATACTACTGTATATACCAGGCTGAATACTACTGTATATAGAAGGCTGAATACACTGTATATACCAGGCTGAATACACTGTATATAGAAGGCTGAATACACTGTATATACCAGGCTGAATACACTGTATATACCAGGCTGAATACTACTGTATATAGAAGGCTGAATACACTGTATATACCAGGCTGAATACACTGTATATACCAGGCTGAATACTACTGTATATAGAAGGCTGAATACACTGTATATACCAGGCTAAATACTACTGTATATACCAGGCTGAATACTACTGTATATAGAAGGCTGAATACACTGTATATACCAGGCTGAATACACTGTATATAGAAGGCTGAATACACTGTATATACCAGGCTGAATACACTGTATATACCAGGCTGAATACTACTGTATATAGAAGGCTGAATACACTGTATATACCAGGCTAAATACTACTGTATATACCAGGCTGAATACTACTGTATATAGAAGGCTGAATACACTGTATATACCAGGCTGAATACACTGTATATAGAAGGCTGAATACACTGTATATACCAGGCTGAATACACTGTATATACCAGGCTGAATACTACTGTACACATCAGGCAGTGTTACAGTATAGGTGTGAGAACAGCAGAGGACACACCATATGGCTGCCAGTCTGGCAGAGGACACACCATATGGCTGCCAGTCTGGCAGAGGGCACACCATATGGCTGCCAGTCTGGCAGAGGACACACCATATGGCTGCCAGTCTGGCAGAGGGCACCCTGGTCTTACAGGTAAGAGCTGGCAGTGACAGAATGGGGACTGGGCTGCGCACATGTGAGCCGGGAGGAGGCCCTGCCAGAGTTACATCAGCCACACGCCTGTGTACAAGGGCGGGCGGGCACTGGAACACGGGAGGGCACCTGTCACCCGTCCAGCCTGGGCATGCAGCTCTGGTTGTGTGCAGAGGACGGTGAGAGGACAGCTGCAGGAGTCCGCGCGCGGAGGAGGCGATGAGGGGTCATCGGCGGCCACACTGCATCCAGCAGAGCCGGAGCCCGAACACAGCAGCGAGCTGCGGCCACTTACCTGCGAGCTGCGGCCACTTACCTGCGAGCTGCGGCCCTGCTGCCGGTGTGAAGTATTACGTTACACCGGGAAGGAGAACTGTCACCCATCCCGTCACCCATCCCCGCCCACACCGGATCACCCTATAGCAGCACATAGAGCGGCGGCTGTGTGTGCACGGGGGCTCAGTGTGACATCAGGGGGCAATGTTATCTGTAATGTCACCGAGAGGCCTGTAGGCACAGCAGATGGGGCCACTGTACACCAGGACCGATACAGCAGCATCTTATACATATATATCCCCAGAGCAGGCAGTATTAGAGGGAAACATCCTGCTGTGTACTATCTGATCAGTCACCACAATACTGTACAGAATACCGTACCCCGTCTTATAATGACTGACAGGTCGCTACAATACTGTACAGAATACCGTACCCCGTCTTATAATGACTGACAGGTCGCTACAATACTGTACAGAATACCGTACCCCGTCTTATAATGACTGACAGGTCGCTACAATACTGTACAGAATACCGTACCCCGTCTTATAATGACTGACAGGTCGCTACAATACTGTACAGAATACCGTACCCCGTCTTATAATGACTGACAGGTCGCTACAATACTGTACAGAATACCGTACCCCGTCTTATAATGACTGATAGGTCTCTACAATACAGTACAGAATACCGTACCCCGTCTTATAATGACTGATAGGTCGCTACAATACTGTACAGAATACCATACCCCGTCTTATAATGACTGATAGGTCGCTACAATACTGTACAGAATACCGTACCCCGTCTTATAATGACTGACAGGTCGCTACAATACTGTACAGAATACCGTACCCCCGTCTTATAATGACTGACAGGTCGCTACAATACTGTACAGAATACCGTACCTATGTCTTATAATGACTGACAGGTCGCTACAACACTGTACAGAATACCGTACCCCGTCTTATAATGACTGACAGGTCGCTACAATACTGTACAGAATACCGTACCCCCGTCTTATAATGACTGACAGGTCGCTACAATACTGTACAGAATACCGTACCCCGTCTTATAATGACTGACAGGTCGCTACAATACTGTACAGAATACCGTACCTGTCTTATAATGACTGACAGGTCGCTACAATACTGTACAGAATACCGTACCCTGTCTTATAATGACTGACAGGTCGCTACAATACTGTACAGAATACCGTACCCCGTCTTATAATGACTGACAGGTCGCTACAATACTGTACAGAATACCGTACCCCGTCTTATAATGACTGACAGGTCGCTACAATACTGTACAGAATACCGTACCCCGTCTTATAATGACTGACAGGTCGCTACAATACTGTACAGAATACCGTACCCCGTCTTATAATGACTGATAGGTCGCTACAATACTGTACAGAATACCATACCCCGTCTTATAATGACTGATAGGTCGCTACAATACTGTACAGAATACCGTACCCCGTCTTATAATGACTGACAGGTCGCTACAATACTGTACAGAATACCGTACCCCCGTCTTATGACTGACAGGTCGCTACAATACTGTACAGAATACCGTACCTATGTCTTATAATGACTGACAGGTCGCTACAACACTGTACAGAATACCGTACCCCGTCTTATAATGACTGACAGGTCGCTACAATACTGTACAGAATACCGTACCCCGTCTTATAATGACTGACAGGTCGCTACAATACTGTACAGAATACCGTACCCCGTCTTATAATGACTGACAGGTCGCTACAATACTGTACAGAATACCGTACCCCTGTCTTATAATGACTGACAGGTCGCTACAATACTGTACAGAATACCGTACCCCGTCTTATAATGACTGACAGGTCGCTACAATACTGTACAGAATACCGTACCCCGTCTTATAATGACTGACAGGTCGCTACAATACTGTACAGAATACCGTACCTATGTCTTATAATGACTGACAGGTCGCTACAATACTGTACAGAATACCGTACCCTGTCTTATAATGACTGACAGGTCGCTACAATACTGTACAGAATACCGTACCCCTGTCTCATAATGACTGATAGGTCTCTACAATACTGTACAGAATACCGTACCTATGTTTTATAATGACTGATAGGTCGCTACAATACTGTAAAGAATACCGTACCCCGTCTTATAATGACTGATAGGTCACTACAATACTGTACAGAATACCGTACCCCCGTCTTATAATGACTGATAGGTCGCTAGAATACTGTACAGAATACCGTACCCCGTCTTATAATGACTGATAGGTCGCTACAATACTGTACAGAATACCGTACCCCATCTTATAATGACTGATAGGTCGCTACAATACTGTACAGAATACCGTACCACCGTCTTATAATGACTGATATGTCGCTACAATACTGTACAGAATACCGTACCCCCGTCTTATAATGACTGATAGGTCGCTACAATACTGTACAGAATACCGTACCCCGTCTTATAATGACTGATAGGTTGCTACAATACTGTACAGAATACCGTACCCCCGTCTTATAATGACTGACAGGTCGCTACAATACTGTACAGAATACCGTAACCCCCGTCTTATAATGACTGACAGGTCGCTACAATACAGTACAGAATACCGTACCCCGTCTTATAATGACTGATAGGTCGCTACAATACTGTACAGAATACCGTACCCCGTCTTATAATGACTGATAGGTCTCTACAATACTGTACAGAATACCGTACCCCCGTCTTATAATGACTGACAGGTCGCTACAATACTGTACAGAATACCATACCCCCGTCTTATAATGACTGATAGGTCGCTACAATACTGTACAGAATACCGTACCCCCGTCTTATAATGACTGATAGGTCGCTACAATACTGTACAGAATACCGTACCCCCGTCTTATAATAACTGACAGGTCGCTACAATACTGTACAGAATACCGTACCCCTGTCTCATAATGACTGATAGGTCTCTACAATACTGTACAGAATACCGTACCTATGTCTTATAATGACTGATAGGTCTCTACAATACTGTACAGAATACCGTACCCCCGTCTTATAATGACTGACAGGTCGCTACAATACTGTACAGAATACCGTACCCCGTCTTATAATGACTGATAGGTCGCTACAATACTGTACAGAATACCGTACCCCGTCTTATAATGACTGATAGGTCGCTACAATACTGTACAGAATACCGTACCCCAGTCTTATAATGACTGACAGGTCGCTACAATACTGTACAGAATACCGTACCCCCGTCTTATAACTTATAATGACTGATAGGTCGCTACAATACTGTACAGAATACCATACCCCCGTCTTATAATGACTGACAGGTCACTACAATACTGTACAGAATACCGTACCACCGTCTTATAATAACTGACAGGTCGCTACAATACTGTACAGAATACCGTACCCCCGTCTTATAATAACTGACAGGTCGCTACAATACTGTACAGAATACCGTACCCCTGTCTCATAATGACTGATAGGTCTCTACAATACTGTACAGAATACCGTACCTATGTCTTATAATGACTGATAGGTCTCTACAATACTGTACAGAATACCGTACCCCCGTCTTATAATGACTGATAGGTCTCTACAATACTGTACAGAATACCGTACCCCCGTCTTATAATGACTGATAGGTTTCTACAATACTGTACAGAATACCGTACCCCGGTCTTATAATAACTGATAGGTCGCTACAATACTGTGCAGAATACCATACCCCCATCTTATAATGACTGATAGGTCTCTACAATACTGTACAGAATACCGTACCCCCGTCTTATAATGACTGATAGGTCTCTACAATACTGTGCAGAATACCGTACCCCCGTCTTATAATGACTGATGGGTCACTACAATACTGTGCAGAATACCATACCCCCGTCTTATAATGACTGATAGGTCTCTATGATACTGTACAGAATACCGTACCCCCATCTTATAATGACTGATAGGTCTCTACAATACTGTGCAGAATACCGTACCCCCGTCTTATAATGGCTGATAGGTATCTACAATACTGTACATGTACAGAATACCGTACCCCCGTCTCATAATGACTGATAGGTCTCTACAATACTGTACAGAATACCGTACCCCCTCTTATAATGACTGCTAGGTGACTGCTAAAGTTCGTACCGAACTTTAGGGTTTTCAGCACCCGAACATTTACGTAAAAGTTCGGGTTCGGTGCACAGCAGCCAATCAACAAGCGTCATACTACTTGCCCCAAGAGGCCATCACAGTCATGCCTACTATTGGCATGGCTGTGATTGGCTAACTGCAGCATGTGACCCAGCCTCTATTTAAGCTGGAGTTACGTAGCGCCGCACGTCACTCTGCTCGGATTAGTGTAGGGAGAGGCTGCAGCTGCTGTGAGGGAGAGATCAGGGAGAAATCTTATCAAGAACTAGTTTATGTACTCAGGATCTACAGAAAAAGTGTTTTGTTGCAGTGCACAATTTTTTTAAGCCTGCCCTGAGCCAACTACTGCTGAAAATGAACTTTTTTTTCTTCAGCTAGTCAATATCAATAACTGATCGACAGTCATTTTATGCAACGATAGTGCACCAGCATAGGCTATCTGCATGTCGGCAAGTCCAGAAATACAGCTTTGGCAAACTGGGGTGAAAAACCCCTCTAATATACTGCACATCTGGGATTAGACATGCATAAGTGACTGTCACATTTAGGCCAGAAATACGGCTTTTTGGTTACTGGGGTGAAAAAACCCTCTAATATACTGCACATCTGGGATAAGACGTGCATAAGTGACTGTCACATTTAGGACAGAAATACCGCTGTCATATAGAGTTAAAAAAAAAATTGAGTGCAATACCCTACATCAGGGTTTTTAGTGGCGGTTAATTATTTTGAACAGACCTAACCACTTTTTACTTTGCTTTGTGAACGCTAACTATGAGGCAAACATCTAATAAGGGGCGCGGTCGTGATGGTGTTGGTGGAGCCTCTGGTGCAGGGAGAGGACGTGGCCGTTCTGCCACAGCCACACGTCCTACTGAACCTACTATCTCAGGTCCGAGTAGCCGCTAGAATCTACAGCGATATTTGGTGGGGCCTAATGCCGTTCTAAGGATGGTAAGGCCTGAGCAGGTACAGGCATTAGTCAATTGGGTGGCCGACAGTGGATCCAGCACGTTCACATTATCTCCCACCCAGTCTTCTGCAGAAGGCGCACAGATGGCGCCTGAAAACCAAGCCCATCAGTCTGTCACATCACCCCCATGCATATCAGGGAAACTGTCTCACGCCTCAAGTTATGCAGCAGTCTCTTATGCTGTTTGAAGACTCCGCTGGCAGAGTTTCCCAAGGGCATCCACCTAGCCCTTCCCCAGCGGTGGAAGACATAGAATGCACTGACGCACAACCACTTATGTTTCCTGATGATGAGGACATGGGAATACCACCTCAGCATGTCTCTGATGATGACGAAACACAGGTGCCAACTTCTGCGTCTTTCTGCAGTGTGCAGACTGAACAGGAGGTCAGGGATCAAGACTGGGTGGAAGACGATGCAGGGGACGATGAGGTCCTAGACCCCACATGGAATGAAGGTCGTGCCACTGACTTTCACAGTTCGGAGGAAGAGGCAGTGGTGAGACCGAGCCAACAGCGTAGCAAAAGAGGGAGCAGTGGGCAAAAGCAGAACACCCGCCGCCAAGAGACTCCACCTGCTACTGACCGCCGCCATCTGGGACCGAGCACCCCAAAGGCAGCTTCAAGGAGTTCCCTGGCATGGCACTTCTTCAAACAATGTGCTGACGACAAGACCCGAGTGGTTTGCACGCTGTGCCATCAGAGCCTGAAGCGAGGCATTAACGTTCTGAACCTGAGCACAACCTGCATGACCAGGCACCTGCATGCAAAGCATGAACTGCAGTGGAGTAAACACCTTAAAACCAAGGAAGTCACTCAGGCTCCCCCTGCTACCTCTTCTGCTGCTGCCGCCTCGCCCTCTTCTGCTGCTGCCGCCTCGGCCTCTTCTGCTGCTGCCGCCTCGGCCTCTTCTGCTGCTGCCGCCTCTGCCTCTTCCTCCGCCTCTGGAGGAACGTTGGCACCTGCCGCCCAGCAAACAGGGGATATACCACCAACACCACCACCTCCGTCACCAAGCATCTCAACCATGTCACACGGCAGCGTTCAGCTCTCCATCTCACAAACCTTTGAGAGAAAGCGTAAATTCCCACCTAGCCACCCTCGATCCCTGGCCCTGAATGCCAGCATTTCTAAACTACTGGCCTATGAAATGCTGTCATTCAGGCTGGTGGACACAGACAGCTTCAAACAGCTCATGTCGCTTGCTGTCCCACAGTATGTTGTTCCCAGCCGGCACTACTTCTCCAAGAGAGCCGTGCCTTCCCTGCACAACCAGGTATCCGATAAAATCAAGTGTGCACTGCGCAACGCCATCTGTAGCAAGGTCCACCTAACCACAGATACGTGGACCAGTAAGCACGGCCAGGGACGCTATATCTCCCTAACTGCACACTGGGTAAATGTAGTGGCAGCTGGGCCCCAGGCGGAGAGCTGTTTGGCGCACGTCCTTCCGCCGCCAAGGATCGCAGGGCAACATTCTTTGCCTCCTGTTGCCACCTCCTCCTTCTCGGCTTCCTCCTCCTCTTCTTCCACCTGCTCATCCAGTCAGCCACACACCTTCACCACCAACTTCAGCACAGCCCGGGGTAAACATCAGCAGGCCATTCTGAAACTCATATGTTTGGGGGACAGGCCCCACACCGCACAGGAGTTGTGGCAGGGTATAGAACAACAGACCGACGAGTGGTTGCTGCCGGTGAGCCTCAAGCCCGGCCTGGTGGTGTGCGATAATGGGCGAAATCTCGTTGCAGCTCTGGGACTAGCCGTTTGACGCACATCCCTTGCTTGGCGCATGTGCTGAATTTGGTGGTGCAGAAGTTCATTCACAACTACCCTGACATGTCAGAGCTGCTGCATAAAATGCGGGCCGTCTGTTCGCGCTTCCGGCGTTCACATCCTGCCGCTGCCTGTCTGCGCTACAGCGTAACTTCGGCCTTCCCGCTCACCGCCTCATATGCGACGTGCCCACCAGGTGGAACTCCACCTTGCACATGCTGGACAGACTGTGCGAGCAGCAGCAGGCCATAGTGGAGTTTCAGCTGCAGCACGCACGGGTCAGTCGCACTGCGGAACAGCACCACTTCACCACCAATGACTGGGCCTCCATGCGAGACCTGTGTGCCCTGTTGCGCTGTTTCGAGTACTCCACCAACATGGCCAGTGGCGATGACGCCGTTATCAGCGTTACAATACCACTTCTATGTCTCCTTTATAAAACACTTAGGGCGATGATGGAAGAGGAGGTGGCCCAGGAGGAGGAGGAAGAGGGGTCATCTCTAACACTTTCAGGCCAGTCTTTTAGAAGTGGCTCAGAAAGAGGATTTTTGCAACAGCAGAGGCCAGGTACAAATTTGGCCAGCCAGGGCCCACTACTGGAGGAGGATGGGGATGAAGCATGTTCACAGCGGGGTGGCATCCAACGCAGCTCGGGCCCATCACTGGTGCGTGGCTGGGGGGATACGGAGGACGCAGACGATACGCCTCCCACAGAGGACAGCTTGTCCTTTCCTCTGGGCAGCCTGGCACACATGAGCGACTACATGCTGCAGTGCCTGCCCAAGGACTGCAGAGTTGCCCACATTTTAACGTGTGCTGACTACTGGGTGGCCACCCTGCTGGATCCCTGTTACAAAGACAATGTGCCGTCCTTAATTCCCTCACTGGAGCGTGATCGGAAGATGCGCGACTACAGAGCATTCCCGACTGACGCCGGGGGACAAGTGGAAGCACAAGGCAAAGGCAGGGGAGGAGGAAGAGGTCGCCAACGCAGCTGTGTCAGCGCCAGCACCTCAGAAGGCAGGGTTAGCATGGCCGACATGTGGAAAGGCTTTGTCACCTCACCCCAACAACCGGCCCCAACTGCTGATATGGAGCGTGTTAGCAGGAGGCAGCATTTGAACAACATGGTGGAACAGTACCCGTGCACACGCCTATACGTACTGACTGATGGTTCTGCCCCATTCAACTTCTGGGTCTCCAAATTGGGCACATGGCCAGAGCTAGCCCTGTATGCCTTGGAGGTGCTGACCTTCAGTGTACTCTCTGAACGTGTATTTAGCACGGCAGGGGGCGTCATTACAGACAGACGCAGCCGCCTGTCCACACAGCCAACGTGGACAAGCTCACGTTCATTAAAATGAACCAGGCTTGGATCCCTCAAGACTTGTTTGTACCTTGTGCAAAATAGACATTTATACCACCATCAAACATACATTCTTGTACTCAAGTCAAGTGCAATGATTCTTTGTTTTCTTTTTTTACTTTATTTGTCCCAATATTTTGGGGGCTACCTACCCCAATAAAAAATAATAAAAAAACATTGTTGGCTACCTGTTCCTCCTCCATTGCTGCCTCCACCTACAATACCACATTCACCGCCTCCTCAACCTCCGACTCCATATCCACCTCCTTCTCTGAGTTGCAGGTTAATAACTTGTTTTTCTGTATTTTATTTTATTTTAAGTTATTTCCCTATCCACATTTGTTTGCAGAGCAGTTGCCATGCTCTTAAGCACATTTTACTGCCTTCAAGAACTATTTTGGAGCAATAAATTGAATAAAAATTCCTATTTTCAATTCTTGGGTGACATTTTACCATTTTTGGTGTATACAAACCCCTGCTGTGCCGGGGTGACAGGGGCCTAAATCTCTCAAAATCCTCTGTTGTATTGCTGGGTGACATGTACCCCCTTTTGCTGTGAATGAGCCCCTGCTCTGCATTGCTGACAGGGAACTAAATTTAGTGAAAACATCTGTCACTGATCGGAAGATGCGCGACTACAAGCGCACGCTGCTAATGGCATTCCCACCTGACAGCGGGGGCACAGTGGAAGCACAAGGCGAAGGCAGAGGAGGAGGAAGAGGTCGCCAACGCAGCTGGGGCACCACCAGCACCTGAGAAGGCAGGGTTAGCATGGCCAAAATGTGGAAAAGCTTTGTCAGCCTTGGAGGTGCTGACCTGCCCTGCAGCCAGTGTATAGTGTGAACATGTGTTTAGCACGGCAACAAGCTTACGTTTATTAAAATGAACCAGGCATGGATCCCACAGGACTTGTCCGTACCTTGTGCAGAATAGACATGTATACCGGCCTCAACCATCCATTCTTGTACTCCAGTGCACTTATTCTTTGTTTTATTTTGTTATATGTCCCAATATTTTGGGGGATACCCCAATAAAAAAATAACACAAATCAGTGTTAGGGCTCTTTCACACCTGCGTTCTTTTCTTCCGGCATAGAGTTCCGTCGTCGGGGCTCTATGCCGAAAGAATACTGATCAGGATTATCCTAATGCATTCTGAATGGACAGTCCGTCCTTCAGGATGCATCAGGATGTCTTCCGTTCCGGAACGGAAAGTTTTTTTGGCCGCAGCAAATAGCGCAGCATGCTGCGCTTTTTGCTCCGGCCAAAAATCCGGAACACTTGCCGCAAGGCCGGATCCGGAATGAATGCCCATTGAAAGGCATTGATCCGGATCCGGCCTTAAGCTAAACGTCGTTTCGGCGCATTGCCGGATCCGACGTTTAGCTTTTTCTCAATGGTTACCATGGCTGCCGGGACGCTAAAGTCCCGGCAGCCATGGTAAAGTGTAGTGGGGAGCGGGGGAGCAGCACACTTACCGTCCGTGCGGCTCCCGGGGCGCTCCAGAGTGACGTCAGGGTGCCCCAAGCGCATGGATGACGGGATCGCATGGATCACATGATCCATGCGCATGGGGCGCTCTGACGTCATTCTGGAGCGCCCCAGGAGCCGCACGGACTGTAAGTATACCGCTCCCCGCTCCTACTATGGCAACCAGGACTTTAATAGCGTCCTGGCTGCCATAGTAACACTGAAAGCATTTTGAAGACTGATCAGTCTTCAAATGCTTTCAGTACACTTGCGTTTTTCCGGATCTGGCGTGTAATTCCGGCAAGTGGAGTACACGCCGGATCCGAACAACGCAAGTGTGAAAGAGGCCTTAGCTACCTATTCCTCCTACACCGCCACATCCACCGCCTCCTCAACCTCCTACTCCTAGGTCCAGATTGTTATTTTTATTTTTTCAGCATTTTCTGTTATTTTAAGTCATTTCCCTATCCACATTTGTTTGCAGAACAGTTGCCATGCTCTTAAGCACATTTTGATGCCTTTTGCAGCCCTCTAGCCCTTTCCAGGACTATTTTAGTGCCCAAAAGTTCGGGTCCCCATTGACTTCAATGGTGTTCGGGTTCGAACCTGCCGAACCCGAACATCCAGGTGTCCGCTCAACTCTAGTCGCTACAATACTGTACAGAATACTGTACCCCAGTCTTATAATAACTAATAGGTCTCTACAATACTGTACAGAATACCGTACCCCCGTCTTATAATGACTGATAGGTCACTACAATACTGTACAGAATACCGTACCCCCGTCTTATAATGACTGATAGGTCACTACAATACTGTACAGAATACCGTACCCCCGTCTTATAATGACTGATAGGTCACTACAATACTGTACAGAATACCGTACCCCTGTCTAATAATGACTGATAGGTCGCTACAATACTGTACAGAATTCCGTACCCCTGTCTTATAATGACTGATAGGCCGCTACAATACTGTACAAAATACCGTACCTATGTCTTATAATGACTGACAGGTCGCTACAGTACTGTACAGAATACCGTACCCCGTCTTATAATAACTAATAGGTCTCTACTGTACAGAATTCTGTACCCCCGTCTAATAATGACTGATAGGTCTCTACAATACTGTACAGAATACCGTACCCCCGTCTTATAATGACTGATGGGTCACTTCAATACTGTACAGAATACCGTACCACCGTCATATAATAACTGATAGGTCTTAACAATACTGTACAGAATACCGTACACCCATCTTATAATGGCTGATAGGTCTCTACAATACTGTACAGAATACCGTACCACCGTCTTATAATAACTAATAGGTCTCTACTGTACAGAATTCCGTAACCCCCGTCTTATAATGACTGATAGGTCGCTACAATACTGTACAGAATTCCGTAACTCCGTCTTATAACGACTGAAAGATCGCTACAATACTGTACAGAATACCGTACCTATGTCTTATTATGACTAATAGGTCGCTACAATACTGTACAGAATTCCGTAACTCCGTCTTATAACGACTGAAAGATCGCTACAATACTGTACAGAATACCGTACCTATGTCTTATTATGACTAATAGGTCTTAACAATACTGTACAGAATACCTTACCCCCCCCCCCCGTCTTATAATGACTGAAAGATCGCTACAATACTGTACAGAATACCGTACCTATGTCTTATAATGACTGATAGGTCACTGCAATACTGTGCAGAAAACCGTACCACCGTCTTATAATAACTGATAGGTCTTAACAATACTGTACAGAATACCGTACCCCCGTCTTATAATGACTGATAGGTCTCTACAATACTATACAGAATACCGTACCCCCGTCTTATAATGACGGGTCTGTACAATATTGAACAGAATACCGTACCCCCGTCTTATAATGACTGATAGGTCGCTACAATACTGTACAGAATACCGTACCCCCTGTCTTATAATGACTGATAGGGGGGTACGGTATCCTGTACAGTATTGTAGCAAACTATTAGTCATTATAAGACAGGGGGGTACGGTATCCTGTACAGTATTGTAGAGACCTGTCTTATAATGACTGATAGGTCGCTACAATACTGTACAAAATACTGTACCCCCGTCTTATAATGACTGAAAGATCGCTACAATACTGTACAGAATACCGTACCTATGTCTTATTATGACTGATAGGTCGCTACAATACTGTACAGAATTCCGTACCCCTGTCTTATAATGACTGATAGGTCTTAACAATACTGTACAGAATACCGTACCTATGTCTTATAATGACTGATAGATCTCTATAATACTGTACAGAATACCTTACCCCCGTCTTATAATGACTGAAAGATCGCTACAATACTGTACAGAATACCTTACCCCCCCCCCCCCCCCCCCCGTCTTATAATAACTGACAGGTCACTACAATACTGTACAGAATACTGTACCCCTGTCTAATAATGACTGATAGGTCACTGCAATAATGTACAGAAAACCGTACCACCGTCTTATAATAACTGATAGGTCTCTACAATACCGTACAGAATACCGTACAGAATACTGTACCCCCGTCTTATAATGACTGATAGGTCGCTACAATACTGTACAGAATACCGTACCCCCGTCTTATAATGACTGACAGGTCGCTACAGTACTGTACAGAATACCGTACCCCCTGTCTTATAATGACTGATTGGTCGCTACAATACTGTACAGAATACCGTACCCCCATCCTATTATGACTGATAGGTCGCTACAAAACTGTACAGAATACCGTACCACCGTCTTATAATGATTGATAGGTCTCTACAAAACTGTACAGAATACCGTACCTATGTCTTATAATGACTGATAGGTCGCTACAATACTGTACAGAATACATTACCCCTGTCTAATAATAACTGACAGGTCGCTACAATACTGTACAGAATTCCGTACCCCCGTCTTATAATGACTGGTAGGTCGCTACAATACTGTACAGAACTCCGTAACCCCCGTCTTATAATGACTGATAGATCTCTGCAATACTTTACAGAAAACCGTACCACCGTCTTATAATAACTGATAGGTCTCTACAATACTGTACAGAATACCGTACCCCCTGTCTTATAATGTCTGATAGGTCGCTACAAAACTGTACAGAATACCGTACCTATGTCTTATAATGACTGATAGGTTGCTACAATACTGTACAGAATACCGTACCTATGTCTTATAATGACTGATAGGTTGCTACAATACTGTACAGAATACCGTACCTATGTCTTATAATGACTGATAGGTTGCTACAATACTGTACAGAATACCGTACCCCCGTCTTATAATGACTGATAGGTCACTACAAAACTGTACAGAATACCGTACCTATGTCTTATAATGACTGATAGGTTGCTACAATACTGTACAGAATACCGTACCCCCGTCTTATAATGACTGATAGGTCGCTACAAAACTGTACAGAATACCGTACCTATGTCTTATAATGACTGATAGGTCACTACAATACTGTACAGAATACCGTACCCCCGTCTTATAATAACTAATAGGTCTCTACAATACTGTACAGAATACCGTACCCCCGTCTTATAATGACTGGTAGGTCGCTACAATACTGTACAGAATTCCGTACCCCTGTCTAATAATGACTGATAGGTCTCTACAATACTGTACAGAACTCCGTAACCCCCGTCTTATAATGACTGACAGGTCGCTACAATACTGTACAGAATTCCGTACCCCTGTCTTATAATGACTGATAGGTCGCTACAATACTGTACAAAATACCGTACCTATGTCTTATAATGACTGACAGGTCGCTACAGTACTGTACAGAATACCGTACCCCCGTCTTATAATGACTGACAGGTCGCTACAGTACTGTACAGAATACCGTACCCCCGTCTTATAATGACTGAAAGATCGCTACAATACTGTACAGAATACCGTACCTATGTCTTATTATGACTAATAGGTCTTAACAATACTGTACAGAATACCTTACCCCCCCCCCCCCCCGTCTTATAATGACTGAAAGATCGCTACAATACTGTACAGAATACCGTACCTATGTCTTATAATGACTGATAGGTCACTGCAATACTGTGCAGAAAACCGTACCACCGTCTTATAATAACTGATAGGTCTTAACAATACTGTACAGAATACCGTACCCCCGTCTTATAATGACTGATAGGTCTCTACAATACTATACAGAATACCGTACCCCCGTCTTATAATGACGGGTCTCTACAATATTGAACAGAATACCGTACCCCCGTCTTATAATGACTGATAGGTCGCTACAATACTGTACAAAATACCGTACCCCCTGTCTTATAATGACTGATAGGGGGGTACGGTATCCTGTACAGTATTGTAGCAAACTATTAGTCATTATAAGACAGGGGGGTACGGTATCCTGTACAGTATTGTAGAGACCTGTCTTATAATGACTGATAGGTCGCTACAATACTGTACAAAATACTGTACCCCCGTCTTATAATGACTGAAAGATCGCTACAATACTGTACAGAATACCGTACCTATGTCTTATTATGACTGATAGATCGCTACAATACTGTACAGAATACCGTACCCCTGTCTTATAATGACTGATAGGTCTTAACAATACTGTACAGAATACCGTACCCCTGTCTTATAATGACTGATAGATCTCTACAATACTGTACAGAATACCGTACCCCTGTCTTATAATGACTGATAGGTCTTAACAATACTGTACAGAATACCGTACCCCCGTCTTATAATGACTGAAAGATCGCTACAATACTGTACAGAATACCTTACCCCCCCCCCCCCCCCGTCTTATAATAACTGACAGGTCACTACAATACTGTACAGAATACTGTACCCCTGTCTAATAATGACTGATAGGTCACTGCAATAATGTACAGAAAACCGTACCACCGTCTTATAATAACTGATAGGTCTCTACAATACCGTACAGAATACCGTACCCCCGTCTTATAATGACTGATTGGTCGCTACAATACTGTACAGAATACCGTACCCCCGTCTTATAATGACTGACAGGTCGCTACAGTACTGTACAGAATACCGTACCCCCTGTCTTATAATGACTGATTGGTCGCTACAATACTGTACAGAATACCGTACCCCCATCCTATTATGACTGATAGGTCGCTACAAAACTGTACAGAATACCGTACCACCGTCTTATAATGATTGATAGGTCTCTACAAAACTGTACAGAATACCGTACCTATGTCTTATAATGACTGATAGGTCGCTACAATACTGTACAGAATACCTTACCCCTGTCTAATAATAACTGACAGGTCGCTACAATACTGTACAGAATTCCGTACCCCCGTCTTATAATGACTGGTAGGTCGCTACAATACTGTACAGAACTCCGTAACCCCCGTCTTATAATGACTGATAGATCTCTGCAATACTTTACAGAAAACCGTACCACCGTCTTATAATAACTGATAGGTCTCTACAATACTGTACAGAATACCGTACCCCCTGTCTTATAATGTCTGATAGGTCGCTACAAAACTGTACAGAATACCTTACCTATGTCTTATAATGACTGATAGGTTGCTACAATACTGTACAGAATACCGTACCTATGTCTTATAATGACTGATAGGTTGCTACAATACTGTACAGAATACCGTACCTATGTCTTATAATGACTGATAGGTTGCTACAATACTGTACAGAATACCGTACCCCCGTCTTATAATGACTGATAGGTCACTACAAAACTGTACAGAATACCGTACCTATGTCTTATAATGACTGATAGGTTGCTACAATACTGTACAGAATACCGTACCCCCGTCTTATAATGACTGATAGGTCGCTACAAAACTGTACAGAATACCGTACCTATGTCTTATAATGACTGATAGGTCACTACAATACTGTACAGAATACCGTACCCCCGTCTTATAATAACTAATAGGTCTCTACAATACTGTACAGAATACCGTACCCCCGTCTTATAATGACTGGTAGGTCGCTACAATACTGTACAGAATTCCGTACCCCTGTCTAATAATGACTGATAGGTCTCTACAATACTGTACAGAACTCCGTAACCCCCGTCTTATAATGACTGACAGGTCGCTACAATACTGTACAGAATTCCGTACCCCTGTCTTATAATGACTGATAGGTCGCTACAATACTGTACAAAATACCGTACCTATGTCTTATAATGACTGACAGGTTGCTACAATACTGTACAGAATACCGTACCACCGTCATATAATAACTGATAGGTCTTAACAATACTGTACAGAATACCGTACACCCATCTTATAATGACTGATAGGTCACTACAATACTGTATAGAATACCGTACCTATGTCTTATAATGGCTGATAGGTCTCTACAATACTGTACAGAATACCGTACCCCCGTCTTATTATAACTGATAGGGGGGTACGGTATCCTGTACAGTATTGTAGCAACCTATTAGTCATTATAAGACAGGAGGGTACGGTATCCTGTACAGTATTGTAGAGACCTGTCTTATAATGACTGATAGGTCGCTACAATACTGTACAAAATACCGTACCCCCGTCTTATAATGACTGAAAGATCGCTACAATACTGTACAGAATACCGTACCTATGTCTTATAATGACTGATAGGTCTTAACAATACTGTACAGAATACCGTACCCCTGTCTTATAATGACTGATAGGTCTTAACAATACTGTACAGAATACCGTACCCCTGTCTTATAATGACTGATAGGTCTTAACAATACTGTACAGAATACTGTACCCCTGTCTTATAATGACTGATAGATCTCTATAATACTGTACAGAATACCTTACCCCTGTCTTATAATGACTGAAAGATCGCTACAATACTGTACAGAATACCTTACCCCCCCCCCCCCCGTCTTATAATGACTGATGGGTCGCTACAATACTGTACAGAATACCGTACCCCTGTCTAATAATGACTGATAGGTCACTGCAATACTGTACAGAAAACCGTACCACCGTCTTATAATAACTGATAGGTCTCTACAATACCGTACAGAATACCGTACAGAATGCTGTACCCCCGTCTTATAATGACTGATAGGTCGCTACAAAACTGTACAGAATACCGTAACTCCATCTTATTACGACTGATAGGTCGCTACAAAACTGTACAGAATACCGTAACTCCATCTTATTACGACTGATAGGTCTCTACAAAACTGTACAGAATACCGTACCTATGTCTTATAATGACTGATAGGTTGCTACAATACTGTACAGAATACCGTACCCCCTCTTATAATGACTGATAGGTCGCTACAGTACTGTAAAGAATACCGTACTTATGTCTTATAATGACTGATAGGTCTCTAAAATACTGTACAGAATACCTTACCCCCCCCCCCCCCCCCCCGTCTTATAATGACTGATAGGTCACTGCAATACTGTACAGAAAACCGTACCACCGTCTTATAATAACTGATAGGTCTTAAAAATACTGTACAGAATACCGTACCCCCGTCTTATAATGACTGACAGGTCGCTACAATACTGTACAGAATACCGTACCTCCGTCTTATAATTACTGACAGGTCGCTACAATACTGTACAGAATACCGTACCCCCGTCTTATAATGACTGATAGGTCACTACAATACTGTACAGAATACCGTACCCCCCGTCTTATAATGACTGATAGGTCGCTACAGTACTGTACAGAATACCGTACCCCTGTCTAATAATGACTGATAGGTCGCTTAAATACTGTACAGAATACCGTACACCCATCTTATAATAACTGATAGGTCACTGCAATACTGTACAAAATACCGTACCACCGTCTTATAATGACTGATAGTCATTATAAGACGGGGTACAGTATTCTGTACAGTATTGCAGTGACCTATCAGTCATTATAAGACGGGGGTACAGTATTCTGTACAGTATTGCAATGACTGATAGGTCACTACAATACTGTACAGAATACCGTACCTATGTCTTATAATGACTGATAGGTCACTGCAATACTGTACAGAATACCGTACCCCCTCTTATAATGACTGATAGGTCGCTACAGTACTGTAAAGAATACCGTACTTATGTCTTATAATGACTGATAGGTCTCTGAAATACTGTACAGAATACCGTACCTATGTCTTATAATGACTGATAGGTCACTGCAATACTGTACAGAATACCGTACCTATGTCTTATAATGACTGATAGGTCACTGCAATACTGTACAGAATACCGTACCCCCAGTCTTATAATGAATGATAGGTCGCTATAATACTGTACTGAATACTGTACCCCTGTCTTATAATGACTGATAGGTCTCTACAATACTGTACAGAATACCGTAACCCCATCTTATAATAACTAATAGGTCGCTACAATACTGTACATAATACTGTACCCCCGTCTTTTAATGACTGATATGTCGCTACAATACTGTACAGAATACCGTACACCCATCTTATAATAACTGATAGGTCACTGCAATACTGTACAGAATACCTTACCCCCCCCCCCCCGTTCCCGTCTTATAATGACTGATAGGTCACTGCAATACTGTACAGAATACCTTACCCCCCCCCCCCCCCCCGTTCCCGTCTTATAATGACTGATAGGTCACTGCAATACTGTACAGAATACCTTACCCCCCCCCCCCCCGTTCCCGTCTTATAATGACTGATAGGTCTCTACAATACTGTACAGAATACCGTACCCCCTCTTATAATGACTGATAGGTCTCTACAATACTGTACAGAATACCGTACCCCCTCTTATAATGACAGGTCACTATGCCAAATGGGCATCGCAAACTAAGTGGCCCCATAATAACTGCTGGCATGTCATGTAACGGGCAGCATGAGTAGATGTGCACTTTGGTGGCAGTGGCATACATAGAGGAGAAGGTGCCCATTATTAAATATCCGAATGCCCCCTAATTATTGTGCCAAGTGATGCCAGATGGTTCTGTCGTGTCTGGTTTTTCCAAAACCACTGGGCTAATTCCCCATAAAATATACATATGAGACGGGTGCCTTCACGGTGGCACTTTGGTTTTCACAGCAGCCATGATCAATATGATGGGTTTTCTAGGCGAGATCCTGGTGTCATTGACTTATAATGGGCGAGGCTGGTATCTGCCATTTTACTGGCCAGAACAGAGCGACCTGCTCCACTACACCGACCAGAGTCCTGACCCAAAACCTGACCACGGCTGTTTATTCAGTGAAAGAAATATTTGCAATTTCCGCTTTTTCGACAGGGTGTGATAAGTGAGGACGCAGCTAAAAAATCACATTGCGAACCTTTGACCATGTCACAAATTCAGACTTTAGACTTTGTGTGACCAAATCTTCTAAAGCAGCATTCTCCCAGATTTATCTCTTGGCAGGCATCAGGAATAGAATACATCCAGAGTGTCCGCTTGAGAAGTGAAAAACACGAAAAAACAAGCGTCATAGGATTTTAGTACTCATGCAAGTGATCTATTGTGCTGTCCACAAACCACCACCAGATCTGCAAAATACGGCTACTGTCCATGTGCATTCCGCAGTTTTCCCACATCTATTAGTAGAAAATGTCTATTCTACAAAAGGACAGGTTATATCATTGGCAGAACAGCCACACGGATGCGGACAGCACACGGATTACATAAAAATGAATGGGCTCTAGGTGCGATCCGAAAAACATGTGTCAAGCTTTGGTCGCGTGCATGAGGCCTTAAAGGGGATCTTCAGCTTTGCAATATTGAATGCCTATCCTCAGGACAGGCCATCTATATTAGATCATGGGGGGTGGCCTCCTTGCCGATCAGCTGTTTCGAGGGGCTGTGACACACATGTGAAAACAGACAAAATACGTGAGGACTTCAGCCTCTTCAGTGTTCACGATATTGCAATTCAATGGGGCAAAGCTGCAATACTCAGAACAGCCACTAGGAAAATATGGAGTTATTCAAGACCTGAAATGCTCCCCCACATGCCCGGGCCCCTCACCCAAAGTAGCCAGGTAAGTACTTTGTGTGAGGGGCCGTGGTGTATGGGGGAGCATTTCAGGTCTCGGATAACCCTTTAACCACTTCAACCCCCCCTAGCTTAATGACCAGGCCACTTTTTACACTTCTGCACTACACTATTTTCACCGTTTATCGCTCGGTCATGCAACTTACCACCCAAATGAATTTTACCTCCTTTTCTTCTCACTAATAGAGCTTTCATTTGGTGGTATTTTATTGCTGCTGACATTTTTACTTTTTTTGTTATTAATCAAAATTTAACAATTTTTTTGCAAAAAAATGACATTTTTCACTTTCAGTTGTAAAATTTTGCAAAAAAAACGACATCCATATATAAACTTTTCGCTAAATTTATTTTTCTACATGTCTTTGATAAAAAAAAAATGTTTGGGTAAAAAAATAAATATGGTTTGGGTAAAAGTTATAGCGTTTACAAACCATGGTACAAAAATTTGAATTTCCGCTTTTTGAAGCAGCTCTGACTTTCTGAGCACCTGTCATGATTCCTGAGGTTCTACAATGCCCAGACAGTACAAACACCCCACAAATGACCCAATTTAGGAAAGTAGACACCCAAAGGTATTCACTGATGGGCATAGTGAGTTCATAGAACTTTTTACTTTTTGTCACAAGTTAGCGGAAAATGATGATTTTTTATTTATTTTTTCTTACAAAGTCTCATATTCCACTAACTTGTGACAAAACTTCCATGAACTCACTATGCCCATCACGAAATACCTTGGGGTGTCTTCTTTCCAAAATGGGGTCACTTGTGGGGTAGTTATACTGCCCTGGCATTTTAGGGGCCCAAATGCGTGCAAAGTAGTTTGAAATGAAAATCTGTAAAAAATGCCCTGTGAAATCCGAAAGGTGCTCTTTGGAATGTGGGTCCCTTTGCCCACATAGGCTGCAAAAAAGTGTCACACATCTGGTATTGCCGTACCTAATTCGCACACATTAGGGCCCCTAAATTGCCAGGGCAGTATAACTACCCCACAAGTGACCCCATTTTGGAAAGAAGACACCCCAAGGTATTCCGTGAGGGGCATGGCGAGTTCCTAGAATTTTTTTGTCACAAGTTAGTGGAATATGAGACTTTGTAAAAAAAAAACATAATTTTCCGCTAACTTGTGACAAAAAAATAAAAAATTCTAGGAACTCGCCATGCCCCTCACGAAATACCTTGGGGTGTCTTCTTTCCAAAATGGGGTCACTTGTGGGGTAGTTATACTGCCCAGGCATTCTAGGGGCCCTAATGTGTGGTAAGTAGTTTGAAATCAAAATGTGTAAAAAATGACCGGTGAAATCCGAAAGGTGCTCTTTGGAATATGTGCCCCTTTGCCCACCTAGGCTGCAAAAAAGTGTCACACATGTGGTATCGCCGTACTCAGGAGAAGTTGGGCAATGTGTTTTGGGGTGTCTTTTTACATATACCCATGCTGGGTGAGAGAAATATCTCGGCAAAAGACAACTTTTCACATTTTTTTTTATACAAAGTTGGCATTTGACCAAGATATTTATCTCACCCAGCATGGGTATATGTAAAATGACACCCCAAAACACATTGCCCAACTTCTCCTGAGTACGGCGATACCAGATGTGTGACACTTTTTTGCAGCCTAGGTGGGCAAAGGGGCCCAAATTCCTTTGGATCCCAGACTTCTTCTCACGCTTTCGGGCCCCTAAAATGCCAGGGTAGTATAAATACCCCACATGTGACCCCATTTTGGAAAGAAGACACCCCAAGGTATTCAATCAGGGGCATGGCGAGTTCATAGAATTTTTTTTGTTGCCACAAGTTAGCGGCAATTTTTTTTTTTTGTATTTTCTCACAAAGTCTCCCTAACCGCTAACTTGCAACAAAAATTTCAATCTTTCATGTGGGGTATTTATACTGCCCTGGCATTTTAGGGGCCCTAAAGCGTGAGAAGAAGTCTGGAATATAAATTCCGTGAGGGGTATGGTGAGTTCATGTGAGATTTTATTTTTTGACAGTGGAATATGAGACTTTGTAAGAAAAAAAATAAAATAAACTATTTCCCGCTAAAAATGTCTGAATGGAGCCTTACAGGGGGGTGATCAATGACAGGGGAGTGATCAATGACAGGGGGGTGATCAGGGAGTCTATATGGGGTGATCACCCCCCGTAAGGCTCCATTCAGAGGTCCGTATGTGTTTTGCGGATCCACGGATCGGATCCGCAAAACACATACGGACGTCTGAATGGAGCCCTACAGGGGGGTGATCAATGACAGGGGGGTGATCACCCCATATAGACTCCCTGATCACCCCCCTGTCATTGATCACCCCCCTGTCATTGATCACCCCCCTGTAAGGCTCCATTCAGACGTCCGTATGATTTTTACGGATTCACGGATACATGGATCGAATCCGCAAAACACATACGGACGTCTGAATGGAGCCTTACAGGGGGGTGATCAATGACAGGGGGATGATCAATTACAAGGGGGTGATCAGGGAGTCTATATGGGTGATCACCCCCCTGTAAGGCTCCATTCAGACGTCTGTATGTGTTTTGCGGATCCGATCCATGTATCCGTGGATCCGTAAAAATCATACGGACGTCTGAATGGAGCCTTACAGGGGGGTGATCAATGACAGGGGGGTCATCAATGACAGGGGGGTCATCAATGACAGGGGGGTGATCAGGGAGTGTATATGGGGTGATCACCCCCCTGTAAGGCTCCATTCAGACGTCCGTATGTGTTTTGCAGATCCGATCCATGTATCCGTGGATCCGTAAAAAACATACGGACGTCTGAATGGAGCCTTACAGGGGGGTGATCAATGACAGGGGGGTGATCGATGACAGGGGGGTGATCAGGGAGTCTATATGGGTGATCACCCCCCTGTCATTGATCAACCCCCTGTAAGGCTCCATTCAGACGTCCGTATGTGTTTTGCGGATCCGATCCATGTTTCCGTGGATCCGTAAAAATCATACGGACGTCTGAATGGAGCCTTACAGGGGGGTGATTAATGACAGGGGGGTGATCAGGGAGTCTATATGGGTGATCAGGGGTTGATAAGGGATTAATAAGTGACAGGGGGGGTGTAGTGTAGTGTAGTGGTGTTTGGTGCTACTTTACACAGCTACCTGTGTCCTCTGGTGGTCGATCCAAGCAAAAGGGACCACCAGAGGACCAGGTAGCAGGTATATTAGATGCTGTTATCAAAACAGCGTCTAATATACCTGTTAGGGGTTAAAAAAATCGCATCTCCAGCCTGCCAGCGAACGATCGCCGCTGGCAGGCTGGAGATCCACTCGCTTACCTTCCGATCCTGTGAACGCGCGCGCCTGTGTGCGTCTCGCGAGATGACGCATATATGCGTGACTGTGCGCAGAGCTGCCGCCTCCGGACCGCGATCCTGCGTTAGGTGGTCCGGAGGCGGTTAAAGGGGTTATCCAGGTTCAGAGCTGAATTTGGACATAAGCTCCCCTTCACTCTTTTACCATGTCTGAGTGAAGCATCGGAGCATTTCTTTCTCTGATGCTCCCCCTTGCCCTGGATAGCGCAGGACAAGGGCTGTTTGTTTACTGCCGGTGACGTACTGGGCTCTCCATAGGGACTGCTAGGCAGAGGCTTTCACCTAGCAGTGATTCTGGTGATGTCACCGGCACAAATGGGCGGTCTTTAGTGCTGCCCTAGCCTGTAAAACAGCCTAGGGCAGCACTAAAGACCACCCACCTGTGCCGGTGACATCACGGGGCTCACTGCTAGGCGGAAGTCTCTGCCTAGGATACCCATGAGAAGCCGGGTACCAGTCACCGGTAGTGCAGAAAAAGCCTTTACCCTGCGCGATGAAGGGCAAGGAGGAGCATCAGAGCTAGAAATGCTCCAATGCGCCACTCAGACAGGCTAAGGCCTTCCGTTTGCATTCCGTATACGGAACCATTCATCTCAATCGATCCGCAAAAAAAAAGGAAGGTATTCCGTATGCCTTCCGTTTCGATATTTCCGTTTTTTCTTTCCGTTGAAAGATAGAACATTCCTATTATTGTCCACATAACGGACAATAATAGTGCTGTTCTATCAGGGGCCAGTTGTTCCGTTCCGCAAAAAACAAAATGCATACGGACATCATCCATATTTTTTGCGGATCCGTTTTTTCGGACTGCAAATTACAGAAAAAGCCATATGGTCGTGTGCAGGAGGCCTAGGTATGAAGATTGCATAAGCACTGCAGCTCCTTCAAACAGCTGATTGCTGGGGGTGCCAAGAGGTGGATCCCCATTGATATGATATTGACGGCATGTCCTGAGAATAGCCCATCAATATCCGAGAGCTTGATAACCCCTTTAACCACTGAGGTATTAGATGATAAGACGATCTGTAGTACAGATGCATCTCAGCATCCATTTGATGGCTGCTACACATGGATATCCCTAGGACACTACTGCAGCAGAATTAAAGGGGGTTTCCCATCACAGACAATGGGGGCATATTGCTAGAATATGCCCCCAATGTCTAATAGGTGCGAGCCCCACCTCTGGGACTCACACCTACACTGAGAATGGAGCTGGGAAGTTGGCAGAGGGCACACTGCGCATGCGCAGCCACCCTCCATTCCAGAAAATCGCTGTGTGCTCCCATTCACTTGTATGGGGAGAGCGCTTGGCGATGGCTGGACCCCTGGAAACCCAGGGTCCTCCAGCCACCACTCAACCCACTCATTCTCTGGGACCCGCACCTATCAGACAATGGGGGCATATCCTAGTGATACACCGCCATTGTCTGTGATGGGAAAACTCCTTTAAATAGTGATCTGAGTTGTGTTCAGTAGAACCGAAGGGTGGTCTGGGAGTTGTGGCCATCAGGTAAGCCATGCTATTTCCTAAATACACTACTCGTCCATAAAAAAAAAGGTCACACCATCTAATATTTCGTTGGGCCGCCTTTAGCTTTGATTACGGCACACATTCGCTGTGGCATTGTTTCGATAAGCTTCTACAATGTCACAAGATTTATTTACATCCAGTGTTGCATTAATTTTTCACCAAGATCTTGCATTGATGATGGTAGAGTCCAAAGATTCTCAATGGGGTTAAGGTCTGGACTCTGTGGTGGCCAATCCATGTGTGATAATGATGTCTCATGCTCCCTGAACCACTCTTTCACAAGTTGAGCCCGATGAATCCTGGCATTGTCATCTTGGAATATGCCTGTGCCATCAGGGAAGAAAAAATCCACTGATGGAATAACCTGGTCATTCAGTATGTTCAGGTAGTCAGCTGACCTCATTCTTGGAGCACATACTATTACTGAACCTAGACCTGAGCTAACTGCAGCAACCCCAGATCATAGCACTGCCCCCACAGGCTTGTACAGTAGGCACTTGGCATGATGGGTGCATCACTTCATCTGCCTCTCTTCTTACCCTGATGTGCCCATCACTCTGGAACAGGATAAATCTGGACTCATCAGACCACATGACCTTCTTCCATTGCTCCAGAGTCCAATCTTTATGCTCCTTAGCAAATTGAAGCCTTTTTTTCTGGTTTGCCTCACTGATTAGTGGTTTTCTTACGGCTACACAGCTGTTCAGTCCCAATCCCTTGAGTTCCCTTCGCATTGTGCGTGTGGAAATGCTCTTACTTTCACTATTAAACATAGCCCTGAGTTCTACTGTTGTTTTCCTTCGATTTGATTTCACCAAACGTTTCAGTGATCGCCAATCACGATCATTCAGGATTTTTTTCCCGCCACATTTCTTCCGCGAATACGATGGGTCCCCACTATCCTTCCAGTTTTAATAATGCGTTGGACAGTTCTTAACCCAATTTTAGTAGTTTCTGCAATCTCCTTAGATGTTTTCTCTGCTTGATGGATGCCAATGATTTGGTCCTTTTCAAACAGACTAACATCTTTTCCACAACCACGAGATGTGTCTTTCGACATGGTTGTTTAAGAAATGAGAAGCAACTCATTGCACCAGTTGGGGTTAAATAACTTATTGCCAGCTTAAAGATAATCGCCCATGCAGTAATTATCCAATAGGAGGCTCATATAACTGTTTGCTTAGTTCAATCCAGGTGGCGACTTTTTTTTTTTTGGACAGGCAGTGTATGTGTGATTTCAGCATGTATAATTACGAAAACTTCTTCTACTTTTTTCCATCATAGGATCCGGTCTTGTTCATAGCAAGCATACGGTTCACATATGGAGCGGTATTATAGCCATGTGCATGGAGCTTTTGCAGATTTTTTTCACAGCAGGATCCGATCCTATTCATAGCATTAAATATAAGGCTGTCACATAGACCTGTATTATGGGAATGTGCATTAAAGGGGTTGTCCCACAAAAATTTTCAGTAGTTTTAAAAACTAGCAACTGTATTTGAATAATTTTGTAATTGCATGTAATAAAAAAAAGTTGTATAGCCACTGAATTGTTCAATAAAATGTATCTCTATAGCGCCACCTGCAGTTTTTTTCAATTTCTTATTTCTCTGTCCACCTTGCTAAGGAGGCCACACATGCTCAGTTCCACCCTTCAGCTGCGTCCTGAGCTGTGACAGGTAGAGAGCTACAGCAGAGAAGCTGCTGCAGCAGAAAGGATACGCCCCCAGGGCTGTCAGCTTGATATAAATCTAGCAGAGCAATGAATGGGGAGATCTCTGGATCCATGTGAGGTACAGGGCCGGTTCTAGCTTTGTTTAGAAAGAGATTGTCATGTACTTTATGATATCTGATTACATGTTTTTACATTAGTCATAGGATAACTCCTTTAACTCTAAGGGCTCGTTCACACAAACGTTTTTTGCGTCCGGTATATGGGCCGTTTTTTTAGTTCCTTATACGGTCCGTATATGGAACCATTTATTTCAATAGTTCCGCAAAAAAAACTGAATGTACTCCGTATGCATTTCGTTTCCGTATATACGTTTTTCCGTTCCGTTGAAACATAGAACATGTCCTATTATTGCCCGCAGATCACGTTCCGTGGCTCTAGTCAAGTCAATGGGTCCACAAAAAAAAAAGGAACACATATGGAATGTACTCCGTATGTCTTCCGTTCCGTTTTTGCGGAACCATCTATTTAAAATTTTATGCCCAGACCAATTTTTTCTATGTACTGCATATGCCATACGGAAAAACGGAACGGAACTGGAAACACTACTGAAACAAAAAAAACGAAAAACTGATAAAACACTTAAAAATCCATACGGTCGTGTTAACGAGCCCTAAGACTGTAGTATTCTTCAGTAGCCACCATCTGCATGTAAGCTCATGTTAAGGGCTCATTCACATGAACGTATTTTCTTTCCGTGTCCGTTCCGTTTGCGGACCGTATACGGAACCATTCATTTCAATGGGTCCACAAAAAAAACGGAAGGTACTCCGTGTGCATTCCGTTTCCTATGTCTGCGAAAAAATAGTACATGTCCTATTATTGTCCGCATTACGGACAAGGATAGAACTGTTCTATTAGAGGTCAGCTGTTCCGTTCCTCAAAATACGGAATGCACATGGACGTCATCTGTATTTTTTGCGTACCGCAAAATACATACGGTTGTGTGCATGAGGCCTAAGGAAAACATCATATAGATGTCAATTATGATTTTAATCAATGAAGTGCACATACTGTATATAACGTAATAGACAACTGGCATTGTAAATGAAATATCAATTAAAATGTTTATTATAAAAGACCATCATACTGCAACCCTAAGGCCTCTTTCACACAGGTGTCCCGGATTTGGTCCGGATGCGTCGCTTGTGCATTGCGGGAAACCCGTGCACACGCATCGTCTTCTTTCTTCTTCTTTCAGGACCTGCAAAAGGACCTTTGATGACGTAATTGCGCTCACCACGTCAGCGCTCACCACATCAGCGCAGGTCCTGCTGAATGATATCTTCATTCCGCAGGACCTGCGCTAACGTCACCACGCTCACCACTAGGTGAGCGCAATTACGTCATCAAAGGTCCTTTTGCAGGTCCTGAAAGAAGAAGAAAGAAGACGATACCGGTTGCGCGATCAAGTGGATGAGGTGAGTTGATTTTTTTTTTTTTTAACCGCTCAATCAACATTTTAGTAAGCATTCTGTATTAAGAATGCTATTATTTTCCTTTATAACCATGTTATAAGTGAAAATAATAAAATCTACAGAACACCTAACCCAAACCCGAACTTCAGTGAAGAAGTCCGGGTTCGCGTCTGGGTACCACATTCAGTTTTTTATCACGCACGTGCAAAACGCATTGCCCCTGTGCGATAAAAACTGAACAACGCAATCGCAGTCAAAACTGACTGAAATTGCGTGCCTACTCACGCGGGTTTCCCGCAATGCACACGTGACGCATCCGGAGGAAATCCGGGACGCCCGTGTGAAAGAGGCCTAACAGAAAGCATCCACTCCTGGGGAGACAGTACAGTGGTATCTAAAGAGTTCACACCATAAGTCGCACTGGCAATAATGATGGAAGAGTACATGGCACTCGAAATGTGGGTGAAAGGAACATCTGGTAGAATTCTTCGTCTCAGCAGCATTACGAGGGTCTCCAAGTAACATTAGAAGAGATGCTAGACTTCAAACTGCTGCATCATATACTTCCTGCTGTACTCATAGGCCACAAAGAGCGCTCCATTGGCCGGGAAAGCTCTGATTAATGTTGGCTTTAGGCCAGAGTACAAAGCCACGACACCTGCAAGGAAAAGATGTGGTCACATTAGTAATGAGATAGCGTGAGTCAAAAATTACCGCACTCTAGCTGTTCACTACACTTTGTCCACCTGTCAACAAGCTTTTGTATTCCTACATTAGAAAATGTTTTCTGCTGAGCTGTGAGCCACGAATGCACCTTCACCGCAGAGCTATGGATGATTTACAAATGATTTGCCACATAATCCACTATCACTCGTCTGTCCAACAGAATCAGTCCACCTGGACGCTCAATGTTGTCATCAGTCATGGACTGACTCCTTCATCATGACTGACTCTTGTGTGACCTTCTGTGTCCTTTCATAGACACTTCCTTGTGACAACACTTTCTCCACACTGTGTACAAAGGGGTTGATTGATCAAACTGGTGTAAAATAGAACTGGCTTAGCTGCCCATAGCAACCAATCAGATTCCACCTTTCATTTTTCATAGCTCCATTGGAAAATGAAAGGTAGAATCTCATTGGTTGCTAGGGGCAACTAAGCCAGTTCTACTTTACACCAGTTTGATAAATCTCCCCCAAAGTCTTTGATAAACCAGACTCACCCTCAGGCCCCAAAAAAAACAAATCACTGCATGTTGCTCTTCTTTCGTGCAAAATAATCACAAGTGGGGCAGCCATTGTTTTTAGCGAGAGATTCAATTTAAAGGGGTATTCCGGTAAAGTAACTTAATTTATTTAAAAACTGCATTAAGGCTGCAAACTGTGACCCAACCAGAACCCATACCTGTACATATAACCAGAGCTTCCATTTACCTTGCAGTTCATTTGTCTAGCTCCTGTGTGAGCCTGCAACACACTGAGTGTCATGGCGCCTGATCTTCCCTCACATAACTACAATCCCCACAATCCCTAGCTTTCCTGCTGTGAGTGTTGCTGTTTACTGATTGGCCGTCTGATATCACAGTCCGGTCACGCCCCCTCTACCCAGTAATCTCCAGCACACTGACACGCCCTTTGTTTCACAAGACATTTAGCTAGAGAATTGATAGCAACACACTGAGCATGCTCGACCTAACAAAGGCTCAGAACTACAGGTCGATACCATGGTAATTTATGCGGAAACACAGTGGGAGCAGAGGAAGAAAACTACTTTTATAACTACTGAACGGTAAATATGTGAAATTTACATTATATTAGGAAATTATTGATGATGAATTAGTTTAAAACATAAGTTATATTTATGGTAACCGGAATACCCTTTAAGTCCTCAGCATATACATGTGAGTGGTTACCCACTTAATGGGGTTGTCCCACGAAAAATATTCTACAGTTTTCAAACCAGCACCTGGATCTCAATACTTTTGTAATTGCATGTAATTAAAAATTTTGTATATCTGCTGAGTTATTCAATAAAATGTATCTGCATAATGCCACTTATTTTCTTATTTCTTTGACCAGCAGTTTCATCTTTCAACTGCCTCCTGAGCTGTGATAGGCAGAGCTGAGACACGCCTCCTGAGCTGTGATAGGCCGAGCTGAGACACGCCTCCTGAGCTGTGATAGGCAGAGCTGAGACACGCCCCCTTAGCTGCAGCAGAAAAGACCCTTCCCCTGAGCTGCCAGCTTGATATAAATGTAGCAGAGCAATGAATGGGGAGATCTCTGGATCCATGTGAGGCACAGGGCCGGTTCTGGCTTTGTTAGAAAGAGGTTGGCATGTACTTTATGATGTCTGATTTTCATTTTTTACATTACTCATGGGATAACCCCTTTAAGCTATTCTGAGGTTGATTGCATCTCCCCGCCTTGAGGCCACCAAATTGGGAGCTGCTCTTACTTTACTTTTTCTAAAAAATAAAGCACCTTTTATATAGTGTTAATTAAAATGATGGTCTTCTATTTTATGTCTGCAGCTTCTGTTGACACCCATGTGTCTCCATGGTGACAGATTTGGTAGGTTATAAGAAGCAGCGGACATCTAGAATGGAGTATGACTGAGTGCAGGATTAGAGTTTGTAGTAGTGACTGATTATAGGGGTCCCTGCAGTGACTTTGACAGGGCAGGTCCCTGGGGAAAGAGGATACTGTCTGGCATACCTCTGTACCTAGAAGTCATCTCAGGCCTCTTGCACACGAATGTTGTGTGCCCGTGGCCGTATTGTGGCCTACATACGGTGGGTCCGCAATACACGGGCACCGACCCGTGTGCACTCCGCATCATGGATGCGGACCCATTCACTTGAATCACGCTATCACGGAGATGTGGAACAGAAGCACGGATCGGAACCCCACTGAAGCACTACGGAGTGCTTCATTGGTGTTTCTGTCCATGCCTCTGCACCGCAAAAAAATAGAACTTGTTCTATTTTTTTGCGGTGCGGACGGATCACAGACCCATACAAGTTGAATGGGCCTCGATGCGTCCCGGGTGCCGCATGGACGTTGCCCGTGCATTGGGGACTGCAAATTGGAAGATATACATTAAGTAAGTACTAGGGCGTTAACTATCTGTTATTTACCATAGTAACCCCAGAAAACCCCTTTAACCAAGGATTTAACCAGAGCAGACTAGCTAGAATTAACAAAATCTAAGGACCAACTTCGATGCCAACCAAAAGTGTTAAAATAGGGGTTCCTGCAGTGTATGGGAATTGGTGCCATCTAGTTGATCCTTTCTGTTCACTCAGGGATGATATCAGCAGCAAGGACTGCCATTCTAATGTGGAGGGATGTGGTTATATGAGTTTATAGGTTGAGAAGCAAAGCTTTACATAAAAAGTATTTACCTTCATTTCTCAAAATTTTCAAAAATGTCCTTATAAATCCTGCTTGTTTTCCCGTCATTGAGAGGACCTGGATTCGAGATTTCACACAATCCACCGGGAACACAACCAGCCACAATGAGATTCCTCCAAATCCTCCACTAATCATCAAAGGCACTATTCCTGGAGAAAAATCCATAATATTTTAGTTCAGTTAGTTTTTTTTTTTATTCATGTCTTTCTTTTAGGTTTCACGCACATGGCCCTGTCTGTATTTCAGTCTAAAAACCCACAAAATACGGATACCGTCTGTTTTGCATTTCACATTTTTTTCACTCCCATCAATAGAAGGGGCTATTCCTTCTACAATGTTAGTAAAAATAGGACATGCACATGGAACGGCAACACAGATCCGCAAAAAAACATGGTTGAGTGCATGGCCCCATAGAAATGAACGGGTCAATGTGCTATCCGAAAAAAATGCAGATTGTACACAGATGAAAAATACAGATGTGCATGAGGCCTTAGGCTACTTTCACACTAGCGGCATGGACCTCTGGCAGGCTGTTCCGTTTGGTGAACAGCCTGCCGTATCCGTCCTGCCGCTAGTGGTGTGCCTCCGGACTGACGCTCCATCCCCATTGACGGAATTCCGCCCCCGCCCCCATTATAGTCAATGGAGACGGACTGTCAGTCCGGAGGCACACGATTACTAGCGGCAGGACGGATCCAGCAGGCTGTTCACCCGACGGAACAGCCTGCCGGAGGTCTGTGCCGCTAGTGTGAAAGTAGCCTTTCATAGTTTTGTTGCTGCTTGAATTAGATCAATTGCAGTAATAGTTATGCCTTATGTAACCAGCAAGTAAAACAAAATCATATTTTATTCATTTTCCATAAAAAGGTTTTCCGAGACTTTTTAATTAATGACCTTTCCTCTGGATAGGTCATCAGTTTCTGATCAGTTCCCGATCAGCTTTTTGAGAAGGCACCGGTGCTCGCAGTAGCGACGTGGCCTTCTCTCAGCTTGCCAAGCACAGAACCATCCACTGTACAGCGGCTGTGCTTACAGCTCAACCCCATTCACTTCAACGGGGATGAGCTGAACCGAGGCCACGTGACCGATGAACATGATGTCACATGCCCAAGGCTAAGCTGTGAGAAGGCTGCGGCACTCACAGGAGCACCGAGGCCGTCTCAAAGAACTGACATGCGGGGTCCAGGGTGTTGGATCCCATCCATCAGATATTGATGACCTATCCAGAGGTTAAGTCATCCGTTAAAAATTCTCGGTAAACCCCTTTAATAAAAGCTTAAAGGGATTGGACACTTTATTTCAATTTTTTACCTATGAATTCTAGGATGGACGGATTTCAATAATCTAGAAAAAAAAAGGCTGCGAAGATGAAATAATAATTTATTAGTAAATACTATATAATCAACATTAACCCTTTCACGCCCAGCGCCGTACATGGTGTTTAAAGATGGCGCCCACTCCTGCCCGCTGCTGGTGCCATAGCCACGGATGGCTGCCTGCTTCTTTTAGCAGACACCCGCGGCTCATGTCCGCAACCGGCAGTAATGCCAATCACGCACATTTAACCCCTCAGATGCCGCGGACCACGGCATCTAAGCCCGCTTTTGGTTGCGCTCCGGCTCCCCCGTGTGGCGATCGGAGGAGCCGGAGCGTGTATGCAGCAGCCCCTGTCTTTGTGAATGACAGGAGGCTGCTGCATAGTATTTCCTATGGAACCCTTGCCTGTAATAGGGCTCCATAGGAAGCTAATAAAATCATCATAGATTCCAATGCAAGTGCTTTGGAATCTATGGTAATAACAATCAGATGATTGATTGTTATAGTTCCCTATGGGAATTATAAAAAAGGGTAAAAAAAAAAAAGACAAGTTTAAAAATACATAAATAAAAAAACATAAAAATTCTAAATTCACCCCCCTTTTCCCAAAATAAAAATTAAAGAAATAAAAAAATACACATCATGGGTGGACCATGTAGACCATGTGATGAGCGCAGGTCCTCAAAGAAGAAGAAAGAAGACGAGCCGGGCTGCGCGAACAAG
This sequence comes from Bufo gargarizans, assembly GCF_014858855.1. Lineage (NCBI taxonomy): Eukaryota > Metazoa > Chordata > Amphibia > Anura > Bufonidae > Bufo > Bufo gargarizans. The sequence continues at coordinate 51,404,392 of NC_058082.1, read as the reverse complement.
TGGATGAGGTGAGTTCAATTTTAATTTTTTAACCCCTCCATTTACTTAGCATTCTGTATTAACCTCCTCCCGTCCGCCCATAGGATATAAACGTCCTATGGGTGGATCTCTATTTCAGAAACTGCAGCTGCACGCTAATCGTGCAGCTGCTGATCGGGTTGCCCGCTGTCAGTGACAGCAGGGCAACCCAGAGAGAAGGCAGGGACAGTGCCCAGGTGTCCCTGCCTTCTGGATCGCTGCATACACAGCGCTCACCGAGCGCTGTGTATGCAGAGCAGGAAGCGCTATGCGCTTCCTGTTCCGGCCCGGCGGTCATGTGACCGCCGGGATCGGAGAGTGCAGGAGCTGTGTGAGGTCTTTCACAGACCTCGATCAGCCCTGCACTGAGGCTGTACAGCGCTGTATTGCGCTGTACAGCCTCTCTGGGGGGTGCATTTCTCCTGTAACTGGGGCTACTATGTCAGCCCCAGTTACAGGAGAAATCAACAGTGAAAAAAAAATGAAAAAGTGAAGTAAATGTCCCCCAGAGGTCTTGTATGACCTTATGGGGACGAAAAGTGTAAAATAAAAAAATAAAGTGTTGAAAAAATAAAATAAAAAAAGGTTTCATATGTAAAAATAAAATTCCCCAAGTAAGGAAAAAAAAAAATGTTAAAAATAGAAAAAATAAAATAAAATAGACATATTTAGTATTGCCGCGTCCGTAAAAACCAGCGTTATAAAAATCTCACATGACCTAACCCCTCGGGTGAACCCGTAAAAAAAAAAAAAAAAAACGGTGTCAAAACAACCAATTTTTGTCACCTTACATCACAAAAAGTGCAACACCAAGTGATCAAAAATGTGTATGTCCCACTTAATGGTACCAATAAAACCTTCACCTCGTCCCGCAAAAAATGAGCCCCATCATAAGAAAATCTCTCAAAAAATAAAAAAACTATAGCTCTTAGAACATGGAGACACTAAAATATCATTTTTATGGTTTTAAAAATGCTATTATTGTGTTAAAGTGAAACAAATAAAATAAAATAGACATATTTGGTATTGCCGCATCTATAAAAAACAGCTCTATAAAAATATCACATGACCTAACCCCTCGGGTGAACACCGTAAAAAAAAAAAAAAAACTGTGTCAAAAAAAGCAATTTTTGTCACTTTACATCACAAAAAGTGCAACACCAAGTGATCAAAAATGCGTATGTCCCACTAAATGGTACCAATAAAACCGTCACCTCATCCCGCAAAAAATGAGCCCCTACATAAGAAAATCTCTCAAAAAATAAAAAAAATATAGCTCTCGGAACATGGACACATTAAAACATAATTTTTTTGTTTCAAAAATGCTATTATTGTGTAAAACTTTAATAAATGAGAAAAAGTATATATATTGGGTATCGCCACGTCCGTAACAATCTGCTCTATAAAAATGTCACTTGACTGAACCCCTCAGGTGAACGCTGTAAAAATAAATAAATAGAAACTGTGCTAAAACAACCCATTTTTTGGTCACCTTGCCCCATAAAGTGTTATAATGAATGATCAAAAGATCATATGTACCCAAAAATAGTAGCAATTAAACTGGCACCTTATCCCCTAGTTTCCAAAATGGGATCACTTCTTGGGAGTTTCTACTGTAAGGGTGCATCAGGGGGCTTCAAATGGGACATGGCATCTAAAAACCACGTGGAGTTCCTTTTCTTCTGCACCCTGCCGTGTGCCCATACAGCAGTTTATGACCACATGTGGGGTGTTTCTGTAAACCGCAGACTCTGGGTAATAAATATTGAGTTTTGTTTGGCTGTTAACCATCGATGTGTTAAAGAAAAAATTGGATTAAAATGGAAAATCTGCCAAAAAAGTGAAATTAAAAAATTTGATCTCCATTTTCCTTTAATTCTTATGGAACGCCTAAAGGGTTAACAAAGTTTGTAAAATCGGTTTTAAGTAACTTGAGGGGTGTAGTTTCTACAATGGGGTAATTTATGGGGGTAACTACTATGTAAGCCCCAGAAAGTGACTTCAGACCTTAAAAAGTGGGTTTTGGCAATTTTCTTAAAAATTTTAAGAATTGCTTCTAAACTTCTAAGCCTTCTAACGTCCTAAAAAAATAAAATTACATTTCCAAAATGATGCCAACATAAAGTAGACATATGGGGTATGTTAAGTAATAAATATTTTATGAGGTATCACTTTCTGTTTTAAAAGCAGAGAAATTGAAATTTAGAAAATTGCAAATTTTTCAACATTTTGGGTAAATTTGGGATTTTTTCATAAATAAAGGTGAAATATATTGACTCAAATTTATGACTATCATGAAGTACAATGTGTCACGAGAAAACAATCTCTGAATGACTTGGATAAGTAAAGGCGTTCCAAAGTTATTACCACATAAAGTGAGATATGTCAGTTTTGCTAAATTAGGCCCGGTAAGGAAGGGGGCAAATGGCCCAGATGGCAAGTGGTTAAGAATGCTATTATTTTCCCTTATAACCATGTTATAAGGGAAAATAATAAAGATCAGGTCCCAATCCTGATCGTCACCTAACAACCATGCGTGAAAATCACACCGCATCCGGACTTGCTTTCGGATGCTTGCGATTTTCACGCAGCCCCATTCACTTCTATGGGGCCTGTGTTGCGTGAAAAACGCACAATATAGAGCTTGCTGCGTTTTTCACGCAACGCACAAGTGATACGTGAAAATCACCGCTCATGTGCACATCCCTATTGAAGTGAATGGGTCTAGATTCAGTGCGGGTGCAATGCATTCACCTCACGCATTGCACCTGCGCGGAATTCTCGCCCGTGTGAAAGGGGCCCAAGGGGTTAAGATTCATAGATATATAGAGGAAATAAAGTGGACAACCCCTTTAAAGTGTTTTTATTATGATTAAACCTTAAAGGGAACCTGTCACCGGGATTTTGGCCATAGAGCTGGGGACATGGGCTGCTAGATGGCCGCTAGCACATCTGCAATACCCAGTCCCCATAGCTCTGTGTGCTTTTATTGTGTTAAAAAACTGTTTTGATCGATATGCAAATGAACCTCATATGTGTCCTGTATCCGGAGATGAGTCAAGCGGAAAGGAGCCCAGCACCGCCCCGCGTCCTCTGAATCTCCTCCTTGCTGGCTGACGTCACAGAGCTGGAGCGCCGAAATCTTGCGATGCGCGAGCTAGTGCATGCGTAGTTCATTCCCTGTGCTGATGCCAGCACAGGGAATGAACATGATGCCGAAACTGCGCATGCGCTAGCTCACACATCGCAAGATTTCGGCGCTCCAGCTCTGTGACGTCAGCCAGCAAGGAGGAGATTCGGAGGACGCGGGGCGGTGCTGGGCTCCTTTCCGCTGGACTCATCTCCGGATACAGGACTCATATCAGGTCATTTGCATATGGATCAAAACGTTTTTTTAACACAATAAAAGCGCAGAGAGCTATGGGACCTGGGTACTGCAGATGTGCTAGTGGCCATCTAGCAGCCCATGTCCCCAGCTCTATGGCAAAAATCCCGTTGACAGGTACCCTTTAAACTTTTGTGTTAGAAAACATAATTGTGGAATAATTGTGTATGTACATATATATATATATATACTGTATATTGTTACAGTCTTGTTATGGTGCCCCCTAGTGTTCCTATGATTTCCTCTCAACGTCCACCTCATGTGTCAGAGTTGGTGGTCACACATGCTCAGTGTAATCCTCCAGATACTATTGTACACGGACAGCGGGATGACAATACAAATCAGTGCACTACAAGGGGCTTCTTCTCATCATCTGTTTGCTCATTAGGTGGACAATTGTTATATTTTGTGTGACCTAACAGAGAAATGTAATATTTCATGGTGGGTCTGCCCCAACAGGGAGGACAACATAAAAGGAATTAGCGTTGTCTATGAGTCTTCCACTGTAAGAAGGGACAATAAGTTGATCACAGGCTGTCCAGTTCTTGGGACCCTTAAGCTGACAGTAAACATTAGATAAGTGTCAGCTGAACCTTGCAATTTCAGAAGGAATGGATGACTAATCTAATGTGTATGGGGCCTCCCGAATCTTACCATTTGGCAGATGTCAGGGGAGGTAAGGATTGGGCAGTTGGACTTGAACATGTGGGATCCTTTTGCTCTTGGGTAGATATGCCTCCTGCCAGGGGTGTCTGACAGCAGCTTTCTTCCCTCTCCCCATTCAGGACACATGCACACTCAGCCGAGCAGGCCTGTGCGTAGGGGTTGAAAGAGATAGCTATTGGCCATACAAATGCTCAGCAGAAAGCTACCTGACGTGGATGACCAGTCTTAGCAGTAAACTGTAATCGGTGGAGAAACCAGCAATCGGTGGGTGGATCAGTAAGTGTTCCATATTCTGGCAGCACCACAACAGGAAAAATGAAGCATTACACAATTTCTACTAAATCAATAGTCTGTCCACGTGAAGCAAAGATGTGCCAGGTTCACCAGTTCAACAGATAATAATTTTTGTGGTATCTTCTCATACTAAAAAAAAACAGGATCCTGAATAAGGGACCATCTGTGTTAACTCAAAATTCCCTAATAGTGTATTTTAAAATGTTTTATGTTTTCTTAACTGGAGAACCCATTTAAAGGGGTTGTCCAATATTTTACTATCAATATCTGACAATCTGCACCCCCACCGCCAATCAGCTGTGTAGTTCTGCTGCTCACTTCCGGCGCCAGAGCGAGTGTTGGACTAGGCATATTCTTCATTTTTCAAACCAGCACCTGGATCTGAATACTTTTGTAATTGCATGTAATTAAACATTTAGTATAGCCAGTTCATTCAATGAAATGTATCTGTACAGCGCCACCTGCTGTTTGTTCTATTCCTTATTTCTTGTCCGTCATAGTGAGCTGGACGAACGTGCTCAGTTTGAACCTTTACCTGCCACAAGCCATATGTTCTGTTAGAAGCTGGTGCAGTAAAAGGGGGAGAGTTGTGGCAGAAAGGACACACTCCCTGAGCTGCCAGGCTGAAAATAATCTAGCAGAGCATTTAGAATAGTGAATTTGGAGATCTCTGGATCCATGTGAGCAACAAGGCTGGTTCTAGCTTTGTTAGAAAGGTGTGTCATGTCCTATATCAGGCATCCTCAAACTGCGGCCCTCCAGCTGTTGCAAAACTACAACTCCCAGCATGCGTGAACAGACTACAGGTATCAGCCTACAGCAGGGCATTGTGGGAGTTGTAGTTTTACAACAGCTGGAGGGCCGCAGTTTGAGGATGCCTGTCCTATATGATGTCTGATTTTCATTTCTTACATCAATCATGGCATAACCCCTTTTAGGTAGTGTGAAAATGCAAAGTGCTATTTGTATAGAACAAAGTGAAGAATCATTTTCATACCTAACTCATCTTTAGATTTTCCAGTTCTTGTGAAAAACGAGCGACCTAATTCATAGCCCCCAAAGAAGAAGAAGTAGCCTGGAACCTCTCTGAGTAGCGTGCTGGAGAGTCCATGATAGAGTCCCATTGGACCATCTGTGCGCAGGATGTTCTTTATCACTAACCACACTGTACTATGAAAAGAGGATCAGCGTTTTGAAGAAAGTGCATTAGGGCTCATTCACACGAACGTGTGCTGCCCGTTGCCGTATTGCGGACCGCATTTGCGGATCCGCAATACACGGGCACCGTTCCGTGTGCATTCCGCATCACGGATGCGGAACCATTCACTTCAATGGGTCCGCAAATCCGGACATGCGGAACGGAAGCACGGAATGGAACACCACGGAAACACTACGGAGTGCTTTCTGGGGTTCCGTTCCGTGCCTACGCACCGCAAAAAGATAGAACTTGCTCTATTATTTTGGGGAACGGACGGATCGCGGACCCATTTAAGTGAATGGGTCTGCGATCCCCATGCGCCTGCCCCACGGACAGTGCCTGTGCATTGCGGACTGCAATTTGCAGTCCACAGCACGGGCTTCGCACGTTGGTGTGAACGAGCCCTTACCAAGAAGACTTTAAAAAAATTCCCATAGATCACAACTCACTTCTGCCCTTCTATAATCTTCCCGGATAGCTGCATTTCATGCATGGCCTGAAGACGACACTTCACCAACTCTGTAGGACAAAGGGCCAAAGAGGCAAATGCTGCTGCAAACGAGCCTGCCGCTGCATTGTGCAGATCACTGAAACATAAACACATAAATGTCACAACTGTGCATGAGACAAATACCAGAAATAAATATATTTCTTGGGTGTTCCTTATTATAATTTTGCTGCCAGACAAAGAAGCTAGATGACTAAGCGGTAACTATTCATAAAACATTTCTCCTGAGACATCTACAATAATTTCCCTTTAATTATTGGCTGACAATTCCAGAAGACTGCAAGGCAAATAATCAACCAGCAAGTAAAGGCTACAGACCTAATTGAAGGGCTTTTCTCCTTTTTTGATTTAGATGTAGTTTGGGATGGAAAAAAAAGTTTTAATTATAGGTTTTCATTAGTTTGACTTCTGCAGCTTCAGTGTTTTACAGTGCATAGCAAGCTGCAGAAGGCTGTTCACAGCATCTCATTCTCCAGGTCCTCTCTGACCCCTTGTTAATGATCTTTAAAGGGTTTGTCCCATTTTTCCATCTTTACAGCATGATAGGACTAAGTGCCAGCCCCAGGTACCCGGGTTTATAAAAACAGGCAAGCAGGCAGGAGCTCTGACGCTTCTGTTACTCCCAGTGTAGTGAAAGGGAGGTATATAAACAGCATAGCAGAGCAGGCTACTCTGTAAATGGGAGTTATTAATACAGCACAGCTCCTAGCTGCTCAGCTATTTCCATAAACCCAGCCACCTGTGGCTAGCGCTTAGTCCCCTCTCGCCATGGAAATGCCGAGATAGGACAACACTTTTAACTTTCGCTTAGAAATAAATCAGCTTTGAAGATAATTCAGCAGAGAGGGGAGAACGAGTCATCAGATGGATGATGGATTTCAATGCACTTGCATTTTTATTAAAGATAAAAACCTATTACAAAAATATTTTTAGCCCAAAATGCATCGAAATCAATAATAAAGCTAAGGCTTCGTTCACATCACCGTTCAGCCTTTCCGTTCTCCTGCTCCGTTTAGGGGCAGGAGAACGGAAAGGACGGAGAAGTCACATAACTGATGCCAAACTGAGTCAAACGGAGCCCTTAGGACCCCATAGAGTCTTAGACTATAATGGGGTCCGATATGTTTCCGCTCAGAAGATGATTTTTAAGCGGAGACAAAAGTTGTGCATGCAGGACTTTTGTCTCCGCTTAAAAATCATCTTCTGAGCGAAAACATAACGGACCCCATTATAGTCTATGGGGTCCTAAGGGCTCCGTTTGACTCAGTTTGGTGTCAGTTATGTGCCTTTTCCTAAACGGAGCAGGAGAACGGAAAGGCTGAACTGTGATGTGAACGAAGCCTAATACTAAAGCTGCTCATAGCTTTTCAGTCTAGACTTTACAGTTATTTACATAGTAAAGAGACAGCTCAAGAAGAATGACCGTGTGGAACATTACTTTACCATGAATAAATATAATGGTATTTTTTTTCCTGTTTGAGATATAATTTGTGCATTATTATACTGTATTTATTATGTCTGTACTGTGACGTCATTATATTTATTATCTCTGTACTGTGACATCACTGTGTTTATTATCTCTGTACTGTCTGTGACATCACTGTGTTTAATATCCTGTACTGTGACATCACTATCTTTATTATCCCTGTACTGTGACATCACTATCTTTATTATCCCTGTTCTGTGACATCACTATCTTTATTATCCCTGTACTGTGACATCACTATCCTTATTATAACTGTTCTGTGACATCACTATCTGTATTATCCCTGTACTGTGACATCACTATCTGTATTATTCCTGTACTGTGACATCACTATCCTTATGATCCCTGTACTGTGACATCACTATCCGTACTATCCCTGTACTGTGACATCACTATCCTTATTATCCCTGTACTGTGACATCACTATCCTTATGATCCCTGTACTGTGACATCACTATCCGTATTATCCCTGTACTGTGACATCACTATCCGTATTATCCCTGTTCTGTGACATCACTATCTTTATTATCCCTGTACTGTGACATCACTATTCTTATTATCCCTGTACTGTGACATCACTATCTTTATTATCCCTGTACTATGAGATAACTATTGTTTATTATCCGTGTACTGTACATCCCAGTAAAGTAGCCTATCAAAACTTAACTTTTAATTTACAAATAAGACAAAAGCTTGCCCAATAACTTGGACGTAAATATACATACTGATAAGCACAAAACAACCAAAATAGCCATTTTTACCTATATTGTATCCCTAACAACAAAAACCTGTCTTTAGGGTAAGCAGAGATATGAAGACGGGGTAAAAAGAAAAAAAGGTGTGGCGTCTGTGCTAAACCATTAAAACTGTGAAGAAAATAGGGATCACCCTCACAAGACTGCCCTATGGGGGTCATTTATTATGACCAGTGTTTTAGAGGACGGTCTTGATAACCCCATGTGCTGGCAACGGATCCGCCAAAGTTATGAAGAGGCGCGGGCGTCTACATAATTTTGCCATATCTACCGCTGGTCTGAATGTAAATAAAAATGATGGTAAATAAAAATGATGGCGTATATCATTTAGTAAATGACCCCCTATGTATCCTAAGCAAGTCATTCCTCCCTCTGTGCTGATCACTCATCTTCCATTGCTGCTTATAAATGTAATTACCTTAACTCAGTTAAAGTTATATGCCCTAAATAAAATTGCCATAAAATATGAAAACTATACAGCATCAGTCAAAAAGTAGAAAACAGAGTAGAATTTCTGGATTACTCTGACTGTCTCCGATTCTCCCCCTAAACCTTACCTGAGAGGTATGTTCTTGTCCAGACCCACAATCCTCCTCACGACCCTCTGACAGAAACCGTAGCTCATGAAAAGCACAGAGTTCTCTGATATGTTTGCTAGAAGAGCCGGACTGGTCCCCTTGTAGAAGCCCCTGAACCCCACTTGTCTGTACGTCTTCACTGCACAGTCTGTAAGGCCCCTGTACAGATTAGGGAACGTCTGCATTTTCACCTTGGCGGTGTCAAATGGCTGTCCGGTCAGAACGCATGCTGTCCCACCTGAAATAGTTTTGCAGTGCATATTTAATAAAATAATTTATTGATCATTAATTCTGCAGATCAAAGAGACATACTTGATGGTGCTCATATTGGCACTCGCGTTTAGTTAATAGGGGCTCCCTCTAGAGGTTCCAAAGTTCAGAAAAATATGTCTGCTTTCTTCTGCAAACAGTGCCACATTTTTCCATGGGTTGTGTCAGGTATTAGAATAGGGCTGAGCCGCAGCGACCCTGCATTGAAGTGCTGTGAGGAGGACTGGAGTGTTTATGAGGATGGGTGCAGTAGTTGTTCACGGTGGCTTTCCCCTCTCTGGCACTCCCTGGGGGTGTGCAGTGGTTGAAGGAGCACAAATCTTCTTTGCTTCGGAACATACCCTGAAATTGGGGCTCCTGACTAATGGTGGCCAGGGTGCCCATAATGTTGGTTGTGTGGGTTACTGGGTGCAAAGCAGGAGGACAGGATGATAGCTAGAGGCTGGTGGCATCAAGGTGCAGCTAACCCCGGAGGAGCCGGTATAGAAGATGGAAATGGTAGTGGCCCTGATGAAGTGTTGTGTCACAGGGGACCGGTGCAGCGGAAGTGTAGTATTGAAGAATAAGGCCAGAATTAAAAGTAACAAAGTCTTTTTATTAAGTGCAGAAGAAGCTTCCAATACATTCAGTAGCAGTAGATTTCAAGTGCAAAACCTCTGACACCCATAAGGATAATGGAGGCAGGCTGGATGATGGCAATATAGCACTTAGGTCGTACTAGCCCAGTAAGGTCCTGAGAGACGGGTGTCTTAGCCATAGTCCCTCACCTCACAGCAGTGTCTGTAAATGATGATGTAGTGGCTCACTCTGTTGTCTTTCTCCTCAAGTGTTCACTTAAGGGCTTCATCAAATTAATTTCACAGGAGAACCTCTGTAAGAGCAGGAGCTCTGTGGTATACTTCCTTCCTCCTCTCTGTCTAGACAGGAACTTCCCCTCCTGGCAGGAAGCAGGACCAGCCCACTCCTCCCAAGAGAGGAGGAACAAGGTGGTTAGCCCTGTTCCTTACCGACCTTTCCCATCCATTTCCTACTGGTAACAATGGCCATATATATATAAAACAATACATAACGTTATAATACAAAATAATACACAAATATGTGAAAAATTGTAGTACCTCCTTATAATGGGAGTAGTCGTACATATAGCAGCAAAGGCACAGACTTAGGGCTTAGGCTACTTTCACACTTGCGTTCGGGGTTCCGCTTGTGAGTTCCGTTTGAAGGCTCTCACAAGCGGCCCTGAACGCATCCGTACGGCCCTAATGCATTCTGAATGGATAAGGATCCGCTCAAAATGCCTCAGTCTGGCCCCGTTTGGCCTCCGCTCCGCTCAGCAGGCGGACACCCGAATGCAGCTTGCAGCGTTCGGGTGTCCGTCTGCCCTTGCGGAGCCAAACGGATCCGTCCAGACTTACAATGTAAGTCAATGGGGACGGATCCGTTTGAAGTTGACACAATATGGTGCAATTTCAAACGGATCCGTCCCCCATTGACTTTCAATGTAAAGTCTGGACGGATCCGTCTGACTAACTTTCAGACTTTTTTTTTCAGATTTTTTCTGAAATATAATGCAGACGGATCCGTTCTGAACGGATCCCATCGTCTGCATTATAGGAGCGGATCCGTCTGTGCAGACACCAGACGGATCCGCTCCGAACGCAAGTGTGAAAGTAGCCTTATTCACACAACTGTAGGATTGGCAAAACACGAATACCGACTGCGTGCGTTCCGTATTTTCCTTATCACAACATCCTTCTCCTGCAATTATCGACAGGAATAGGACATGTTCTTTTTTTTTTTGTGGGGCCACAGAACATTTATTATCAGTCACAGACTATTGGCTCCCTTGTAAAAGAAAAAAATACTACAGGATCAGACATGTTGAAATATGTTCAATCCTTCGCAACACCAACATCTGCCATAGGGGAGAGTCGGGAGACTCCCATACACATTAGACAGTCAGCCTGCCTTACCTGCCTCTTAGTGGAGAGCCCCTAGAAATGACATGTAATAACTGCACTTATCAGATCTGAGATGCAGCATCAGAGAATAAAGGGAAAACCGTAGGATTACCTGCGGCACCAGCTGTCAGATCGATGGCAGCCTGGATGGTATTATTGGTTTTCATGTTTCCTTACTAGACTATCTCCTGTTTTCATGTAGAATACTTTACAATCCTGAAAAAAATAAAAATAAACGCATTATAATAGAATGTTATAACAAAAGTATTTCTGTCCGATTAAGGGGATTCTCTCACCAGGAAATTCACTGATAAACCAGGCACAATCCAGCCAAAGTGCAAAAAATGCAAAAATTCCAGCAATCAGGCCACTGTTAAAATTCCACCGTTTATTGCATCATCTTAAAATCCATTAGCCGACCGGAGAGCAAAGCGGTCTAGGCATTTCGACATAAAGTTTTAATCATGCAACCAGGCACAATGTATTGTAGGGCGAGCTCAGCTAAATGTAATGATACCTTTCACTTAGCAATCCGTTCTGGGGAAAAAGTACTTTTAATCCATATGCAAATAAACAGTTAAGTGCACTGAGGGCGGGTCCAAAGCAGACTTTGCACCCTTGCCCTTCCTGTTTCCTCTGCCAGCCCCCCCCCCTCTCCCTCTTGATTGACAGAGCTAGGCTCCTGCAGTCGTCTCTCCCTGTCCTGTGCTTTCTAGGCCTGTGACGTCACGTCCATTGTCACATGGCCTATGTGCAGCTCAGTCCTATTCAAGAGAATGGGATTGAGCTGCAGTTGCAACAAGCCCAGGAGGAGCCAGCAGAGGATGAGAGTGGTAGTGGCTCTGGTAATGATGGTTGTGCAGACAGAACCCATGGCAATCCTCACACGGATACTCACTAGGGCTGTGCATTGATAGGAGGACACACCCTTACTTTCCTCAGGGCACACCCTGATGTTGACGGTCCTGCCTGGTGGTGGTTGGGGTGCCCATGTTGTTAAGATTTTTTCGGCAGGGTACAAGGCAGCAGTGTGAAATCGGGTGTAATCACTGGCAAATGGTGATGGAGTCAGTGACAAGGCCAGTTGGCGCAAATAAATAGGTCCCTCTGCAGAACCTTTGGCATGTAACTGAAGTATATATGTCTGTACTTCCCAGGCTGAGGGGTACAGGTACAGAATTAAGATACTTTTGGCCAAATCGTCTGAAATGTGGAAGGGTGCGTTAGCAATGTTCCTTCTCACAGGACATACTGGCTCTACTGGCCATAAACAAGCACAATACCTTGCTGAATGACTCCAGTGCACGACCTTTCTGATTCTGAACCTTATAATTTTGTCTTCCTGAAGCCCTTTTGGAGGAAGTAGCTTTAGATGTCTCAGGGATGATGATTCTCTGGGGCTCAGACCTAGCCCTGAGGAGTAAGCACGTCTAGGGGTCGGGCCAGGTCCATGTACCAGCAATCTCAACGGGGCTGAGTCACAGTGTTTAACCCTGACTTATCCATACAATACTATTGAGTACACAAATACAATTAACTATAATGGGGTCTGGTGGTGATCTGGCTGCAATCCAGCAAATATGCCGAGGAACGGATGGACAAATACCCTTTTGTCCGGCATCCTATGCTGAAACGGCCTGCTGGAAGGCTATGATGGTAGTGTGAAAAAGGATTTAGTTATGAGCTAATGAAGGAAGTGAGACAAGCTACTTGTGCTCACTCCTCAGAGAACAAGGCCTTCACCCCACAGAATCACCATCTCTGATAAATGTACAGAGAGAAAACCATCTCTATAGTACTTCAGACAGTGAAAAAGAACTAGAAGGTCCAGAATCTGCATGGCTGAGCACTGGAGTCAGTCAGTAAGGTAAAGGCTAATAGAGACTTTACTGCAGTGAGAGGGACACTGCTGAGATACCTTTCACTATATCTTAATCCTGTACCCCACAGCCGGGGAATTACAGCCACCATTGCAAGAATAACATTGCCAGCCTAAGATTCTGCAGAAGAAGACTCTGAAAAGATAGAGAGAAGGAGTACTACAACCCACATCCTGGCCTATATCCGTACACTGCTATCTGGGAAGATTTGCACTGTGAATTGTTTGGAACTGTTTATTGATACCATTGGATGTACTACAGCTCCCATTCTGCACTTTAGTAAAGAGATACGTTTTTCTTCTACAACTGGCCAGGTTACTGACTCCAGCACCATTCGCTGGCCACAGCACCTACACCTCCTGCCTTGCACCCGTACAACACTCATAACACCAAGGGCACCCCAACAACCATCAGGCAGGAGCTCCAACATCAGGGTATACCCGAGGGAAGAAAGGGTGTGCGCCCTCCTATCACTGCCCTGGCCCTAGGAAACATCGGTGTGAGGATTTCCATTGTGAATAATTATTGCAGACAGAGCCAACTACCACTCCTATTCTCCACTCTGCTCGTCCGGAGCTTGCAGCATCTGCAACATGGAGCAGGAGGTCGTAATAATGTCATCACACAACCTGTGCCATTGATGTATCCTCTAAAAGGCTTCAGTAAGTGGCTTGTGGCCTATGGGAGTGATTTACGGCGGGACAGGGAGCCATTAGAACTCATGCCCCGTAGCAGAACTCAACTGTATTGCCGTCCTGCGGTAGACACAATGTAGGTCATTTACTAACCTAAATACGCCTATATTAGGCGTATTTCAGGTGCAGATTGCGGCGCAGCGGTTTGCCCGTCACATTCATCATTTTCTATGCCTGTTTTAGGTGTAGAAAATTGTCTGGATGCGGCAATGTTATGAAGAGGCCTGCATCTCTATATAACTGCAGCAGATCCAACGCCAGAGCATGGGCCTCTAATGGGCGGTCTTAATACAAGACCCCCAATGTTTAGGGCCCTGGGCAAAACATCTGGGGCTCCTGCCCTGGGGACGCCCCTGCAGAAAGTAATCCAGGTGTAACAGGAATGTTATCTTCCAACTACACCATAATATAAGCCATAAGTGCCCATTTATCAAATATTCTCGATTAATGGACAGCCATTGAAAAGTATATGAAACTGAGCTGTTCCTGCTTCTATTCTTTTGAAATACCAAATTATATTTCAGTTCTTTCCTGAAAACAAGGGCTCAGATTATATCCATATATTACATTTCACATTATGGAATTGCATCATTAGTAGTTCCCTTTCTATTTAGTATTCTTTTTTATTTGAGGGAACTGTTACATCATGATCTTCCTGAACTTTGCTGCTGTTAAGGTGCCTTCCCACGTGGTGGAAAAATCCACCAGAAAATACAGCACATGAGGTTGAAAAACATCAACCCCTGCCCTGTGTTAAGCCTCATTCACACATCAGTGTTTGGTCAGTGATTTCCATCAGTGACTGATTTTCAGCCCAAACCAGGTGCGGCTCTAAACACAGAACAGGAGCAGATCCTCCCCTTAGACCTTATGTCTGTGGAGGCTCCACTCCTGGTTTTGGCTCACAATCACTGATGGAAATCACTGACCGAACACTGACGTGTGAATGAGGCATAACGCAGAATCTCTCCATTCAATTCAATGGGGGATGTGATCCACACAAAAATCTGTATCTAAATCTGCGCATAAAAAAATCCACAACAGGGTCCACACCTTTGTAAAAATCTGCAACTTGTATTTTCTGGCAGATTTTTTCACCATGTGTGAAAGCACCCTTAGGCCACCTGAACACCAGTGCGGCTGAGCGCACATAAGGTCCGTACGAATTTCTGTGCTGATTTGTGTGCGTTTCTGCAGCATATCCGCACCAAAAACCACTATGTCTAAGGCCTCTTTCACACGACCGTTTTTTTTTCTGTTCACGGGTCGTCTTTTGCGTTCCGTATACGGTCCGTATACAGAACCATTCATATCAATTGTTCTGCAAAAAAAAAAACGAATGTATTCCGTTTCCGTATTTCCATTTTTTCCGTTCTGTTGAAAGATAGAATATGTCCTATTATTGCCCGCAAATCATGTTCCGTGGCTTCATTCAAGTCAATGGGTCTGCAAAAAAAAAACGGAACACACACGGAAATGCATCTGTATTTTTTCTGTATCCGTTAGGTTTTTGCGGAAGCATCTATTGAAAATTTTATGTCCAACCCATTTTATTCTATGTAATTACTGTATACTGTATATGCCATACGGAAAACAGAACAGAAAAGGTAACACAACGGGAACAAAAAATGGAACAACGGATCCGTGAAAAACGGACCACAAAATACTGAAAAACAGCGTTTCTTTGTGCGGATTTGATGCTGTTTTGCTGCTGACCTCACTCTTCCATTGAAGACGGTGAAATCCGCAGCTAACACCTCGAAGATAACTGACATGCTGCAAATTTTGAAATCCGAAACAGTTCAATTTCCGCAAGGTGTACATGAGATTTGTGTCATCTCATACACTTTGCTGGTTCTGTACCTCGCTGCAGTTTTTCTGCATGTGAATCTGTGAGGGAAAACCGCATGTATTTCGCAACGTGTGCAGGTGGCCTTAGTGTTCTGAACACATTACTTCTAT
Organism: Bufo gargarizans; assembly: GCF_014858855.1. NCBI lineage: Eukaryota > Metazoa > Chordata > Amphibia > Anura > Bufonidae > Bufo > Bufo gargarizans. Next base: position 51,388,736 of record NC_058082.1, on the reverse strand, counting down.
ATAGTATAGTAAATGTATCAGTATTGTACAACCTTGTATCTCAGGTAATTGTGAAATAGTTTCTGCACTGGCAACATGCGAGTCAGATGTCAAGCCAGGTGACTGCACGGTTATGTGCCCTTTATGGCTCATTATTTACTATGCAACCTATACTTTGTAGGACACTGTTGAATTTTTGGAATTGGATTAGGTCACAGATGCCACACCTTACAAACAACCTATATTTGAGCCCAATAAGCTTTGGTTTCTGTCGCCTCTCCTGACATGTCTTTTTTAGTAATTACTTTACATCCCCCATGTAGTAACAATCCTGGAGCATCTGTTCTTATAACTCTATGTTGTGCCATTCCTCGATTATTCCTGCTAGAAGTTATGAATGAATTACCAGCAGTCTGAAGAAAAGATCCATATGGGTGTTACCAGTTGGAGGTGCGTTCCTCCACAGTCTGACACTGGCAGCACTAATTGGATGGTGTCAGATTGTGCAGGGACACACCCCCAAGAAGTAACACCCAGCTAGACCACTATTGCAGACCGCTGGCAATTCAATCGTAAAACATCTTAGATATGAATGGAGAATGTCATTACATGCGGACATGTCAGGAGAGGTGACCCAGTGGATCACTGCTAAAGAGTTAATTTACTGCTAAAAGCGTTAAAGTATTTTCACTGCAGTGTTATGTGATTATGTTTGCAGTTTTAGCTGCAGGTTTCACCCTGTTCACATGGGTGAGATCTGCGGGAAAACCTGCATCAAATCTGCACAAAGTTTCAGTTTTTGGTGTGTTATGGGTGCAGAAACGCACAGAAATTCGCACTTCTGCATGTTCATCCACACCCGTGTGCAGGTACCCTCATGCCAAAAAATATAAGCACATATAATCTCAGGGTTGACAATTTCATTTTTTTTTCTGGACAATTTATCCAAATTCAAATATTTTACGATTTGATTCAAACGAACTTCACAAAATGGCGGCTACAATTTTACAGGTCAGACGACAGAGAAGAAGGCAATGTTCCTTAAAAAGGGATCATTTTGGACCATGATCTCATTTAAAAATAAAATCCGGCAGTGCAGTGTGTTATTAAGGGCTCATGCACACGATCGTGGTTTTTGTCCGCATCGGATGCGCATTTTTCATGTCAATTCATGTCTGTTCTGCAGCCCCGCAAAAAGAAAAAAAAATCATGTCCTATTCTTGTCCATTTTGCAGACAAGGATAGAACAGTTCTACAGAGGGCAGGACATTCCGTTCTGCAAAATGCGGAAAGTGCGTGCTGCAATCCGTGTTTTACAAACCACAAAAATGGCAATGGCCACGTGCATGAGTCCTAAAGTGAATCTGTAACCTCCCCGAACGCTATTACCTCCAGTACTACATGCATAGTACTGCTACCCCTATATACACCGTAATGTATCATGAGTCCTCGCAATGTATTCCAGTGCCATTCTGCAAGCACATAGCGGAACTGAGATGAGTATGGACATATAACCTAGTGATCCACCAGTATCCATATAGTAAAGCACTTCACAGAGTTCAGGGGAGGTGAAGGATTCCCTTTAAAGAGGCAGGTTGTTACTACCAGCTCCCTTCATTTTACCGTAGCCATAGACGCCACTGTCACTGTAACATTACTATTGCAGTCCAGGCATCAAAGAGCTTAACGGAAATGTGTACCCCAAAAATGTTATCTGCCAGTTAAAACCAGAGAGTAGCACGTCTCCTTTTTTATAGACTGTTTTTATTTCTGATTGTTGATTTTTTTGTTTGTTTCCTGAACATGAGGATGGGGGAGGCCATCTTGCCTGAGCTGTTCTTAAAGGGCTTCTGTCACCCCGCTAAAGTCATATTTTTTGGGGGGCTAGTTAAATTCCTTATACTGCGATATATGAAAATATAATGGTGTTACTTACTTTCCTTCAGCAGTTTCTTATAAAAACGAACTTTTATAATATGTAAATTAGGTCTCTACCAGCAAGTAGGGCGTCTACTTGCTGGTAGCCGCCGCAAAAAAACGTCCCCTCGTCGTGTGGATTCGGCGCAGGCGCTCTGAGATGAGGAGGCTCGCCTCCTCAGCACTCCCTAAGTACGCCTGCGCCGATGACATCACCGAAAGAGAAGACGTCATCGGCGCAGGCACACTGAGGGAGTGCTGAGGAGGCAAGCCTCCTCATCTCAGAGCGCCTGCGCCGAATGAACACAGGCGCGTGATTTTTGAAATGCTGACAGGGCCAGCCGGAGGAGGAGATCGCGGCTGGCCCTGTCAATCAACAAGGGGAGGGGGTGTTTTTTTGCGGCGGCTACCAGCAAGTAGACGCCCTACTTGCTGGTAGAGACCTAATTTACATATTATAAAAGTTCGTTTTTATAAGAAACGGCTGAAGGAAAGTAAGTAACACCATTATATTTTGATATCTCGCAGTATAAGGAATTTAACTAGCCCCCAAAAAAGTAATGACTTTAGTGGGGTGACAGAAGCCCTTTAACAGAATTTACGCAGCATTAAAAAAAAATTGCTTTGCGGCAGCCCCATGGGCCATAGATACAATGGTCAGGAGGGAACCTCATTGACTTCTATGGGAGAGTTTTCTAGGCATGTTCTGTGACCTGTGCAGAGGTCATTGTACAAGGAAAGAATAGATGAGCTCTGACAATCACCTATTGTGAATGGTGGATTATGTCTTATCTGTACACAGAGGTGATATCTTTACAGCCAGGATCAAAATGGCAGATAAGCAGATAAAGTAAAATGATCTCTACAGACCAAGAAGTGGCGCCAATTATTAGACATAGTGGCCAGTGCGAAAACTGCAGAATTTTTTACTTTAGTTTAAATATAAATTAACATCATCAAAAATTATTTAAAAAAGTGTTAAACATATAAAAGGGGATTTAAACAGCATCTGATGACACATTCCCTTTAAAATGGGTTGCATACAGTACTAGGAGACCCCAGATTGTCGTACATGACTTTTCAGGGTAATCTGAGCACTTTCGATTTGGACTGAATTTATTGCTATCTTAATCTAATCTGCAGACTGATTCATTACAATCGGACTAGAAACGAATTTCAAGAAATTCGCTCATCTCTAATTACAACGATCCTTGTCCTTTGTTGTTTGTCGGCAGCATAAATACAAGTTTTACTATTCGTCAGATAATTGGCAGCACATCTTCGTTCTTGATAACTGGCCCTTGTAAAAGGCCCCATTACACCTTATGCCTATGGAGCATATACTGATATGAATACATTAGCAGTATGACCTGCATGCAGCAATAACAATGATCTTTATAAACTTCTCCAGCTTCAAATTCATCATTTATTTTCAATGGAATCTAGAAAAATAAAGGCCCCTATTTTTACGGATTGTCCATGAATGGTTGCCAACCCTGTTTGTACCTTTTGAAAAGAGATAGTTAGGACAGACACAAAAGCAGTAAAGATAGAGAAGTGCCTCACTCACCGCTTTCTGGTTTCCTCTCTGATTCCAGATTTGTGGGACTGGAAAATAGAACGTTATGCACAATCTGTCTATTTACACAGTGTCCTAATCCCTATCACTAAAATGACACCCCCCCCCCCCCCTTGTCTGTTTACATATTCCACTGTGACCCTTTCACAATTCATTCCCCACGTGATGTTCTCCAGTCTCACTTGTGAAATAGCGGACATATGTAACCTGGGCTAAGCTATATATCGTGATAAACTAGTATAACATAAGTGATTAATTGACATCAAACAGTTCATATATCAAAGTTGGAAAAGATATCAGGCAAAACTTACGGTACATTTTGGTTCATTTTTCTGTATAAAGAGGCATTTTTGGAGTATTACAGCTGGATTTCTCTGGGTTCCTACAGCCTGCTCTCTACGACCTTCACAGACTTGATTTGTCTCTAGCTTTGCGTTATGGCTCCTATTACAATCGGCAGGAACGCTTTATGAAGGCAGTCATACTGAATACAGGACACTTGGAGGCAGACTGAACTGCACCGTGTAGATCATCGAGAGAGTTCCTCAAGTTACAACATTCATTGGTTGCGGGATGACCATTGTAAGTTGAAACCAGTGTAATGTGAGTCCATAACTGTATGGAAAACTAGTAGGTGGTTTAAAAGCCCCTAAAGTCATCCCAAGATCAGAGAACGTATTAAAAATAAGGAGGTAACATTATGCAGTACCCCAGGGCAGGGGTTAACAACCCTGGCATAGCCCTCATAGGAGGTTAGGTGTGGGATGGCCCTACCCCTAACCTTAGGTCAGTTAGACTGAAGTTGGTGGAGGATGAAAGCATTGACCTTTGCTCCTTCTTCTTAGGCCCTGAAAGCTACAGAGACTCACCGATCTCTGCATGATCTTCAGAAGGAGAAAAGGAGAAAGACAGAGGAGCATACTGGAGAACCTAAATTCTGCATGGATTAGGATTGGAGTCAGTAAGGAAACCTGCTAGCTAAAGCTGCCAAGACCATGCTGCTGTGAGGGACCCCATGAAGACACCCTTCAAACCTGGACATGACTTGGTCAGTCGTATCACTAAAGCCCTGTATCCCACAGTGGACATTACAACCACAATTATATGAGTACTATTGCATGCCATAGCTTCTGTTGGAGGACATTTTAGCAAGATGCCTAAATCCATACATTTTGGGAGAGAATTGCACTGTGTACAGTTAGAACTGCGTCTGCTATAGCTGAATGTACTACAACTCCTATTTTGTACTTCAGCAATAAGAGTTTATTTTGCTACATCTGTCCGGGCTACTGACTTCTGCACCATAGAGTCATACATCAATTATTTTACTTCTAGCTTGATTCTTCAAACACCTGCAAAATGCTGCTGTTCCTCTCACCTCTCCCAGAGGCCCGGACCTGCCTTCTGCTGCCTTCTCTTCACTGAGTCCAACTGCCAGGTCTGCTTTGGCACTCTACACAAGCTGTAGTGTAGACCACTGCCTCCGGCTCTTAAAGGGCCAGCATGCGCACCCTTATTTTCACTAGCCAATTTCTGGCAACCCTGGGGTAGTTAAGGAATCTTCCCCTATGGGAGGGTACCTGAGCAATTAGGTTCCTTAGCTTACTAAGTTCCTGCTAGGTTTTCTGTTTCTTGCCTCCTTGTGTGCCGGCCTCTGCCCGTTTACTGTACTGTGATTTTCTGCTGCTTGACCTCACTTGTGCCTGACCTCTGTATTGACACTACGCTGCCTACCCTGACCTCATTCCAGTGTTGCACATACACAGCCAGCCCTGACCTTGGCCTGTCCTTGACTACGATTCCGCCTTACCCCTCGGTGCCCTGCACCTGTGTCTCTGACCACAGACTACTCCAGGAAGTAGCAACCTGGTGGTCCTCCTGCAGAACAGTCCAGATCCCTGTATAGGGGTTAAAGGGTGAATACCTGAGGACTGTGAGAACATCACCTTTAGGATTAGCCCTAAGACGAATTTGATGGTTGACAGAGTGGTTGCATATGCACCGCTGTAAGAAGGAGATATGCAACCTCTCAGACCCATCTGACATCTATGTCTTTGTATATACATATTGATTATAAGGCATATGAAATAATCACCCTCTTTAGTATACTACATACTTCTAAAATACATGAAAGATGGATTATCAGCAGTAAATAATTCACCTACCTATGGGATGTGTACGAAGGTAAACGTCATGTGTATAATACATTTATTCACTTTGCCTTTGCTCTGACTTGAGTTTGAGGAGCCGTGGCTGGCTGTACAGGCATGCTCAGCCCCTTTCTGCCACGTACAATAATCTCAAACATGTTTCCATCCAGAGACAGCAGGACATTTAGTCCTACAAGAAAACTCACTGACAGCACAGACTTCTGTTCTCCCTCGGTTTTTTAGTGCCCCGATGACAAGACTTTATTCAGCATATTTCTTCCAGCATTTTTTAACGTGGCACATTTTTAGCTAGATTACTGGATCATGTGAGAGTCAGTTCAAAGCTTAACCTGGTTTAGCATTTCTCATTCTCACTTCAGTTATACACAAAGCAAAACGTGTCCTGTCCAAAGTCATACTCAAGAGACTCATTAAGGGCCCTTTATACGGTCCGAAAATCCATCAGATAATTGATAATGAGCGTTCCTAGGAATGATTATCTGGCGGCGTAAAGGTGCTGCCGATTACTCGATGAACAAGCAAAACAACGACAAACGAGTCTGTATGGGGACAAGCGATGGCATTAACAATCCCTCCTCCCCGTACTGTGGAGGAGATTGCTGCATGTAAATGCAGCGGTCTCCTCTACTGACGAGCAGGTGATTGCCGGGAAGGAACGGTTTCTTCCCGACAATTGCTTTCTGAATTGTCCCATCTTTAGGGACCTTTAACTTAGTTCATCGGGTGATCTCCGGCAACTTTTACAAAGGCCAATTTTTGGGAACGGGCGTTTCTACAAACGTTCATTGGGGAAAACTATTTTGTAGTCCTTTATTTTCTTAGTTAGGAGGAGTAATAGAGTATTGGCCAAGGAAGACACCTTAGGTTAAAATGACATTTCCTGGCAGTCATACTTGTCAGTGTCTGTTCAGAACAGTGTATTGTTCATGTCAGAGAAAATTAGAGTGGCACATATCATGGGAGCAGGTAAGTACTAATGGTACATTGTGTGGCCATCCCCGTATGTCAGCAGAATGGGGCCTTCTGACTTCTCAGTGGAACTCCAGAAGATGAGCTGGAGAGGTGGCCATGCATGCATGCGGTCATCTGCATTGCAGTTCACGAGAGTAATGAAACATTGGGCTAATTCCAGGGGTCGAGTGGAGGGGGAACGCATGGGAACGGCGTTCCTGCACTTTTTTCATGGCAGGAACGCCGTTCCCTTTCAGCCTCAAGCCAGGAGAACACGGCTGAATCAGATTCACAGGGGGAGACGGAGCGCACTGTGCAGGGCAGGTTAAGGGAGGAGGGGCGGCTTCAGTTGAGAGGCTGCCTGCGACTCCTCTCATGGCGCCCCGCCCCCTAATGACATCATCTCCTTCACTATGAGATCATTTAGAATGTCTTTTAGAAAAGTTTGTCCTGGGATTCGAACTCACAACCTCTACACATCAGAGGAAGGCATTTACCCTCACAGCCATGAAAGCCGTCTAGGTAAATGCTTAAAAAAAAAAAAAAAAAAAAAAAAAAAAATATAAGACTTCTAATTATACCTAGTGTACTGATATCTAGTGTACAACCATACACATGACAGCTGCCCACTGTGTATGGATGTAGCAGAGCTGGGTGTGTTGGGGCAGCTGTCATGTGTATGGTTGTACACTAGGTATCAGTACACTAGGTATAAGTAGAAGTCTTATTTTTTTTTTTTTAAACAGCTACCTTGACAGCTTTTATGGCTGTGAGGGTAAATGCCTTGCCTCTGATGTGTAGAGGTCATGAGTTCGAATCCCAGGACAAACTTTTCTAAAAGTGTTTTTTTTTTTTTATAAGACTTCTACTGATACCTAGTTTACTGATACCAAGTGTACAACCATACACATGACAGCTGCCCACTGTGTATGGATGTAGCAGAGCTGGGTGTGTTGGGGCAGCTGTCATGTGTATGGTTGTACACTAGGTATCAGTACACTAGGTATAAGTAGAAGTCTTAGTTGTTTTTTTTTAAGCAACTACCTCAACAGCTTTTATGGCTGTGAGGGTAAATGCCTTGCCTGTAATGTGTAGAGGTCATGAGTTCGAATCCCAGGACAAACTAAAAGTGTTTTTTTTTCTTTTTCTGATACTTCTACTGATACCTTGTGTACTGATACCTAGTGTACAACCATACACATGACAGCTGCCCCAACACACCCAGCTCTGCTACATCCATACACAGTGGGCAAAGTTACCTACAGTAGAAGTCTTATATATATTTTTTTTAAGTAGCAAGCTAGACAGCTTTCATAGCTGTGAGGGCATATGCCTTGCTTCTGCTGTGTAGAGGTCATGAGATCGAATCCCAGGACAAACTTTTCTAAAAGTGCTATTTTTTTAATTTATTTTTTAGTCCGCAGCGACACAAATTACAGCATGCTAGATTTTCTGTGCTTTTTTATTTTTTGGAGGGGGGGGGGGGGGGGGGGTTGCAGTGGATCTTGGGTGAGTTCCCACACTTTTTTTCCCAGGACTTGACCCCTGGCTAATTCCGCAACTCACGTAAACAACAAGGACAAGAGCCACGTGCATGCATGTTCTCTTCCTTTTTGGGGTACACAATATGGCTTGGCTCCTATCAGATATTTATGACAATTCAATATGACAACATGGTCCTGGAACCAGAAAAAGTTATGAATGCCTGCCTTAAAGGACTATGTCCAAGAAAGCAGATAAATTCCCTGTTTTTGATGTGTAAATTTATGTAATTCTGTAGAGTGCAGCCACTGAGCAGAAGCCAGGAATGGGGAGCTTGGTGTCTATTATCTGCCACTAGCCACCAGAGACGGTCTTAAGCTGGATTTAGACGGGCCAACTGAGCGGCCGATTGTTGGGAAGGAAGCGTTTGCTCCTGACAGTCAGCTGCTCGTTCAGTGAAAGAGGCTGCTGCATTGATATGCAGCGATCTCATTCACTGTATGACGAGGGATCGCTACTGTGATCCCTCGTCCTCATACAGATTCATAGTTCCTGAGCAGCAGATCACTGTTTAGACCGCAAGATCTGCTGCCCAGAAGCCATGATCGGTGGTGCCTGCATAAACCACAGGATCAACCGATGAACGAGCGTGTTGCTCGTTCATCAGCTGATCCGTGGCACATTTACATGGCTAGATTGTTGGGAATAACCATTCATGGGAACGGTTGTTCCCGATAATCTGCCCAATTCTCTGGTCATGAAAATGCATATGTGACGTTCGGACTGTGAAGGGGCAGCAGCACGGATAATCAGCATCAGATTGCTGAAGAGCGCAGACTGTCGGGGTACAGGCACATAGATTGGTCATGGTGCGGTCATGATGCAGTTAGGAACCTCAGCATGTTATTTTCCAATAGGAGTCAATGGGAAAATAGGTTTCTTATAGACCTTTCAAAGTTGTGATGACTGCACCTAATTAACCGTACATAACCTGCTGCTTGTGGCTGCTGACTGCATGAGATATACAGTTGAGTAGCCGCTTGCAGAATGTTTTACTAGAATGTGTTATTATTTGAAGTTAATCAGAATGTTGAAGAACCAGGAAAATTCACAGTTCAAACAACGGTGGCAGACAAATAAACGCACCCTAAACGCATGGTTATGTATGCGGTAACCGACTGCATGCATGACCACATCCCGACCTAATCACAACCGCAGAGTGATGGGCAATATCTGGTATTGGTCTCTGACCGTCTGATCCTGTGCTGCTGGCCTGTGCCCCTTCCATGTCTAGACCTTGCTCCTAACAGAAGAGGACACATAATCCTCTGCTGTTTTCATAAGTAGCAGTGTTGGTCCAGTTTGTGCAAAATTGGTCATTTTCCTAATCTTATGATGAAGGAGGTGAGTATCATTAATAGCAATATACAATTTACATATATAATAGAATATTTTAAGAGAAAAAGAAAAATGAATATATCATATTCTGCATAGAAAACAAATATTCAAATGAGGAGCTGAGGTGTCCAATCACGGCTTGACCCTTAGTCTATATAAACTGCTGGGCTGCGTAGCTCCACCTCTTTCAGGCAAATCAGAAAGCACACAAAAAACTTGGAGATAATAAACCAATTGAAGAGAACTTCCGGAACTGGAAACCATGAGATTAGAAGAGACTATTGGTCGATCATAGAAAACAAACAGAAAACTACTTTGAAGTGTAAATCTTTAGTATCCTGTAACGAGAGAAAAAAATAAGTGTAGGGTGGGGTATTTGGGAGGGATGATACTCGCCTCTCGTCCTTATAAAATCAATATTTTCCGTCATAATATTAGGAAAATCACCAATTTTATAGCAGACGGGAGGCTCGTATCATTGCAATTTTAAAGCTACAATAAATGTAAGACAATATAAGACACGCTAAATATTATGATATCACTGACATAGAAATGTGAGGTTGAGGTCTATAATAGAAAGTTTTAAAAGTAGTGTCAGACAACCAGTCTGCTGTCTAAAAGGGGTATTCCCATCAGCGGTTTTCATACTTACCTGCGGCGAGCGCGACATTCACTTCCTGGATTCAGCTGGGCTTGATTGACGTCTTCTCCCAGCCAGGCTGCGCTTGCGCAGAAGACTGAAGATTTTCTCCCGGCCGGGCCGCGCGATGTCCTGAACGCGCACGCCGCCTTGCATGCGCCATGGTGACTTATTCCTGGCCTGTATAGTACAGAGCCGGCGTGCGCGTTCGCGAATCTGTACTATACTGGTCAGGAAGAAGTCATCATGGCATATGCGCGGCGGCGTGCACGTTCAGGACATTGAGTGGCCCGGTCGGGAGAAAATCTTCAGTCTTCTGCGCAAGCGCGGCCACAGGATTCGACAGGCGAGAGGTGGTCGTAACCAGGGGTGACGAAAGACAACAATCAGGTAAGAGGGGACTTATTTTCTCAAAAACGGGGCGAATTTGTTAATAAAATCTATTTACAAAAATGATCAATGTCAAATCATTAACAGATTTAACAGTGCTCATTGTGACGGGAATACCCCTTTAAGTATTTCAGTTAAAGAGCCTCCCGATTGGGCTGCTTTAGTTGTCATTGTGCTCCGAGTAGAGTGGGCACCAAATATAGAAGTGTCAATGCCAGCTAATGCCATGGTTTGTTTAACCCATCTGGCAAGAGTGGACGAGGATACTGGCAAATAAGGGTGGCAAAAGGAAATCAGGAGTTGAGAAGAGAAAGAAGAAGAGTACGGTTCAGTCAATAGTTCGTAGGCCTTCAGACATCTGACTACACACAACTTTGGTTGAAGAGGAAAAGCTGGGTAATATATACAGGTCCTTCTCAAAAAATTAGCATATTGTGATAAAGTTCATTATTTTCTGTACTGTACTGATAAACATTAGACTTTCATATATTTTAGATTCATTACACACCAACTGAAGTAGTTCAAGCCTTTTATTGTTTTAATATTGATGATTTTGGCATACAGCTCATGAAAACCCAAATTTACTATCTCAAAAAATTGGCATATTTCATCCGACCAATAAAAGAAAAGTGTTTTTAATACAAAAAAAAGTCAACCTTCAAATAATTATGTTCAGTTATGCACTCAATACTTGGTCGGGAATCCTTTTGCAGAAATGACTGCTTCAATGCGGCGTGGCATGGAGACAATCAGCCTGTGGCACTGCTGAGGTGTTATGGAGGCCCAGGATGCTTCGATAGCGGCCTTAAGCTCATCCAGAGTGTTGGGTCTTGCGTCTCTCAACTTTCTCTTCCCAATATCCCACAGATTCTCTATGGGGTTCAGGTCAGGAGAGTTGGCAGGCCAATTGAGCACAGTAATACCATGGTCCGTAAACCATTTACCAGTGGTTTTGGCACTGTGAGCAGGTGCCAGGTCGTGCTGAAAAATGAAATCTTCATCTCCATAAAGCTTTTCAGCAGATGGAAGCATGAAGTGCTCCAAAATCTCCTAATAGCTAGCTGCATTGACCCTGCCCTTGATAAAACACAGTGGACCAACACCAGCAGCTGACATGGCACCCCAGACCATCACTGACTGTGGGTATTTGACACTGGACTTCAGGCATTTTGGCATTTCCCTCTCCCCAGTCTTCCTCCAGACTCTGGCACCTTGATTTCCGAATGACATGCAAAATTAGCTTTCATCCGAAAAAAGTACTTTGGACCACTGAGCAACAGTCCAGTGCTGCTTCTCTGTAGCCCAGGTCAGGCGCTTCTGCCGCTGTTTCTGGTTCAAAAGTGGCTTGACCTGGGGAATGCAGCACCTGTAGCCCATTTCCTGCACACGCCTGTACACGGTGGCTCTGGATGTTTCTACTCCAGACTCAGTCCACTGCTTCCGCAGGTCCCCCAAGGTCTGGAATCAGTCCTTCTCCACAATCTTCCTCAGGGTCCGGTCACCTCTTCTCGTTGTGCAGCGTTTTCTGCCGCACTTTTTCCTTCCCACAGACTTCCCACTGAGGTGCCTTGATACAGCACTCTGGGAACAGCCTATTCCTTCAGAAATTTCTTTCTGTGTCTTACCCTCTTGCTTGAGGGTGTCAATGATGGCCTTCTGGACAGCAGTCAGGTCGGCAGTCTTACCCATGATTGCGGTTTGGAGTAATGAACCAGGCTGGGAGTTTTAAAAAGCCTCAGGAATCTTTTGCAGGTGTTTAGAGTTAATTAGTTGATTCAGATGATTAGGTTAATAGCTCGTTTAGAGAACCTTTTCATGATATGCTAGTTTTCTGAGATAGGAATTTTGGGTTTTCATGAGCTGTATGCCAAAATCATCAATATTAAAACAATAAAAAGCTTGAACTACTTCAGTTGGTGTGTAATGAATCTAAAATATATGAAAGTCTAATGTTTATCAGTACATTACAGAAAATAATGAACTTTATCACAATATGCAATTTTTTTTAGAAGGACCTGTAGAGTGAAGACCAGTTTTGGTATGGCGAGATAAGGAAAAAAGAACTCCTTGAGGTGAGTATTGCCTATGTGATATATTTAATGCCCGAATGTCAGACATTCGTTTAAAAGATACAAGACATAGAAGGACAGTCAATTTTAAAGAAATAAATTTTAGAGAAAGATCGTTATTATTATCCCAAGATGAAATAAAATTAAGTAAAATAGACACATCCCATGTAGTCTGATATCTGGGCAAAGGAGGTCTTTTGAAATGAATACCCTTTATGAGACGGCATACTAATGGGTGTTTACCCACAGGGATAGAATCAATGGGTAAATGGGTAGAAGAGATGGCTGAACGATAAACATTTATCGTTCGATAAGCCTTGCCGGATTCAAAAGAATCCGACAAAAAATTTAAGATGTGGTATAAAGAGGCAGATACGGGATCCAAATGCCGTTGTGAGCACCAATAAACCCAAATTTTCCAGGCTGATCTGTCAGCACATCTGGTACCTGGAGCCCAAGCTTCTGTGAGGAGATCTTTAGCGGACTGTGAAAGTTCTGAACTAGATGTTGTTGGCCGGATATCAACCAAACCACTAGAGAAAGAAGACCCGACAGAAGGAGAGGGTGATAATTCCGAGGGGGCTGTAAGACTGGATTGGTGGGATGGATTCCGAGGGGGCTGTAAGACTGGATTGGTGGGATGGAAGAATCCTCTGAATGTCTATCGTCATTCCCAATAATTGAGGAAACCATGATTGAGTGATCCACCATGGGTAATGAGAGCCACTGTAGACTCCTGGTGTAGAACCTGAAGAAGAACTCTCGGTATGAGAGAAAAAGGAGGGAAAGCATACAAAATTCCTTAAGGCCATGATTGACGAAAAGCATCCACTCCCAGAGTGTCCGGATCCGGACGCCAACTGAAGAAATGAGGGATCTGGCAATTGAGTCAAATAGGTCTATTTGGAGAGGACCCCAAAGAGCGTCTATCTCTTTGAAAATCAGTGGATCTAATCTCCAATCGCTGGAGTCGGATAGATAACGGGAATTCCAAACCACCACTGAATTGGAAATTCCTGAAATATATTCCACCCTCAGGACAATGTTCTTCTCCAAACAAAAATGCCAAAAGTCTCTGGCAATATCCGCTAACATTTTGGATTTGGTTGGATTTGGGACATCCTAGACGGTTGATGTATTGAACCGCTTATATGTTGTCCAATCTGAGAACAACACAACAGTTGGAATTGTGTTTTGTGAAACTCTTCAAGGCGAAAGAGCTGGCTAAAAGCTCTAGGCAATTGATATGGAGGAAAGATGCGGCCCATCTCCCTCCTGTGGATAATGGGCCGGAACGAGCGCCCCCAGCCGAGAAGACTCGCATCTGATTCTATCACTAAGTCTGGACTGGAAGCAAAGATTGCTTTCCCGTTCCAGTCCTGAACGTGATGGAGCCACCAAGTCAATTCTTCCTTTGCGTCTGCAGATAGCGGAATCTGATCTGATCTGGACAGCCCTGTAGTGAAGAGGTGCAGGGAAAATTGCTTGGATCGAGGCGAGCGAGCAAGCTTTCTTAAAGATATTAGTTCTCTGGACAGTATAGCACAAATTTCTTTGAGAATCGCATGCAACTTCCGAGCGGGAAGGCTTAATAAATCTGACTGAGTATTTATAAGGAATCCTAAGAATTCCAGTTCTTTTGAAGGAATCAGAACAGATTTTTTGTGGTTTATAAGGAAACCCAAGTCTGTAAGAAGAGTTATTGTTCAATGTAGGTGTCGATGAATGAGTTTGAGAGAAGAAGCCATGATCAATATATCATCCAGATATATGATCAGACGAACCCCTCGACTTCTGAGAAGTGCCACCACGGGCTTCATCAGTTTGGAGAAGCACCATGGGGCCGAAGAAAGGGCGAATGGGAGGCAAGTAAATTGCCATTTTCTGATCTTTCCAGACAAATTGGAGAAAATGGTGGAAACAAGGGTAAATGGGGACAGTCAGATATGCATCTTTTAAGTCTATCTTCACTAACCAATCGTTGTGAAGTAAAAGTTCCTGCAAAAGATGGATACCCTCCATCTTGAAATGGTGAAATGTAAGGAAGTCGTTGAGATTCCATAAGTTTAGCACCGGTCTGTAACCGCCATCTTTTTTCTTGACCAGTAAGTTGTTGCTTATAAAACCTGGTGTCAGGTATGGGACAGGAATTATCGCTTGTTTTTTAAATAATTCCTCTATTTCTGTTTGAACCAGATTTTCGTCTATTTTGGAAAAACGTATCTGGTGAGGTAGATGTATTTGTATTGGACTTGTAATGAAATCCAGTTGATACCCCGATACAGTATTGAGTGCCCATTGGTCGGATGTTATCGTGGTCGAATCCTGCCCCCTAGCGGTATCATAGATAGATGAGAAACATTGAGGCTTACCTGTGGGAGGGCGAGATCTGGGAAATCCTCTATTACCATGTGCTCGACAAGGTCTTTCTCTGGTTGGGAAGAACGGGGGAGGTTAATAGGGTGCTGATTGGTATTGAACCCTCTCTTGAGGTACGTTAGGGCCTTTGTTGTGGGAACGGGGAACTTGGGTCTGGCCGGGAAAGCGGCCCTTTCCTCTCCCGGCCTTTCCAAAAACACGAGGATTAAAAATCCTTTTTAGAGATGTCTGGGCCTTATCAAGGGAATTAAAAAGCCCTACATATTTATTGAGATCTTTTAGAAAATAATCTCCAAATAAAACACCCTCACTTGAAGGGTCTGGGTCATTATGTGCCAGGTGGACGAGCTGTGGGTCTAGGTGCATCAACACAGACTTATGCCTTTCAGAGCAGATTGCTGCATTGGTATTCCCCAGAATACACATAGCTCTCTGTGCCCAACCACGTAACACCTTTGTGTTAACTAGTTTAACAGTAGATGTGGACTGTTCTGACATGTTTATTATTTTGGTCAGTGGACCCAATAAATCTAATAATTTATCTTGGATCGATTTGAAAGATCTATCTATCCCCTTTTTTGGGTGCTTCCCTGTTTTTAATAAATACTTAGAGAGGGCCAGATCAATATCTAGTGTAACAGATGGTTTAGAAGGCAAAGACGGGCGAGGGCATTCCGCACTAAGTTTGTTGCGATCAACCTTATCTAAAGGTTTATTTACTAGGGATGCCACATACTTTGCTACTTGGGGTAGCAAAGCCCAATCACCTGATCTGGGGTGTTTTATTTGGCTTAGTGTAAAGAAGGGTAAACCCTGAGTATCCAATATAATTGAGCCAGAATTATCTGCTATAGGGGATTCCTCATCCAAACATATTCAGCCTCCTCACTATCATAAGTATATTCAGCATCTGAGGAATTAGACGCCTTGGACGACTCTTGGCTAGAGTAATCTACATATGAATCCGACTTATTGCGTCTAGAGGATGTATGTGTTCATTTTAGGATACTTTCACACTAGCGTTTTTCTTTTCCGGCGCTGAGTTCCATCACAGGGGCTCTATACCGGAAAATAACTGATCAGTTTTATTCCCATGCATTCTGAATGGAGAGTAATCTGTTCAGGATGCATCAGGATGTCTTCAGTTCAATCATTTTGACTGATCAGGCAAAAGATAAAACCGCAGCATGCTACGGTTTTATCTCCGGCGGAAAAAAAAACTGAAGACATGCCTGAATGCCGGATCCGGCATTTTTCCCCATAGGAATGTATTAGTGCCGGATCCGGCATTCAAAATACCGGAATGCCGGATCCGTCCTTCCGGCCTGCGCATGCGCAGACCGGTAAAAATGTAAAAAAATATACAACACGGATCCGTCTGTCCGCATGACAAGCGGAGAGACGGATTAATTCTTGCAATGCATTTGTGAGACGCATCCGCATCCGGATTCGTCTCACAAATGCTTTCAGTCACATCAAAATTGGCGGATCTGGCGGGCAGTTCCGACGATGGAACTGCCCACCGGATCACACTGCCGCAAGTGTGAAAGTAGCCTAAGACATTCTTCCTCTGGGGCCGAGGGTCGTGAACGCGAGGAGAAAGATTTTTGGTTGGACCACCGTGGTGAGATGGGATCTTAGAAATATTTACACTTTCTCCTGCCATATATTTAGCAGGAGAGTCATTATGACGCTTCCGGGTGGACTTCCCGGGTCAGTGTGTGGCCGAATCGTCTGCCGACCAAAATTGGTTGGAAGGCGTCGAAGGATGGATATTGGGTTCAGAGACCTGTTGAGCTTTTGACATCACCATGGCCACGGATTTATTAATATTGTCGTTAAGCGATGCTATAGCAGATTCAAGAGCTTGTTGTAGAGACTCATCAACTAAATCTTTAATAGTATTAGCTGACATTCCCTCAAGGAATGCAAGTGTAGGAATTTACTGCTCCATCCTCATTTCCACACCCTCATCAGACATGTTCTGAAGAGATAAGTTATATCTATATTAGAAATAATATAATATTATAAATATTTAATGAATATTATCTAATGAACATTATTAAATATATATATATATATATATATATATATATATATATATATATATAAGAACCTAATCTAATAAGAGTTAAAATAAACCCTTATATTATAACTGACACTAATGGCAGGTTAAGGAGAATGTAGTCATTTTTATTTTTTTTGAGGGCACTAGATGGCAGTCTAGGAAAGGATAGGCTGTAATGAAATACTGTTGTACTGTGGAGCGAGCGGGGTACTTTCTTCCTGTCAGAAAGTCTGGCGTCCGACAGAAGAAAAAGCCTGCGAAGTGCATTATTATTAATGTGTGACGGCTGAAGACTCCGCCTGAGACGCGGAATGTACTGTTAGTATTCTTGGGGAAGCGGAGCAGGGACTTGATAATAATGGTTGTATCCCTCTCTAACTCCTCTAGTGACTGTCTTTTTCCTGAGGTCAGGTTGTCCCTTCCCGCGGGTATATCCTCTAATTGTTGGAGGTCCTGTGTCACAACATTCAGGAAAGTGTCAATCGGGGAGCTATCGCTAACTGGGGGGGGGACATTTTGGATGGATTTCTGAGATCTGTAAAGGGGTTGTCCCCAATCAACCTATCTCCCTCCTCAGACAGACCTGCCAGTAAATGGACATCCTGGAGTTCCTCTAACTCAATACCTAGCTCTTGACATTTTCTCCTCTCGTGTATCTTGAAAAACTTTTTCCATTTGAGCCTGCGTACAAATCTGCAAATCTTTCACCCAAATAAATAAATTAAACTTCTGAAGGGTTACAAAAGAAAGGCCTTTCTTCAGAAGCCTCATTTGCATGGGGGAGAGTACACGTTTGGACAAATTGACCACCTTTAGTTCCTCTACTTGGGGGCCTCGGGGGCTTTCTTTTGGCGTAGTAGGTAGTCGGACACAGGTGGATAGTCTAAAAAAAAACTCGGGATCCTCTACCTGATCTACCTCCCTGTTGAGATCCACGGGCTCTACGGAGTCCTCTCCTATATCCACCTCGTCCTCTTGTAGAGCCACTTCCCTGCTCAGCATCCGTGTCACACTCGCAGGACGACACCTCCGTGTCTATCTCTGGCGTGACTGGGCGTTTGGGCAAACAAAAATCCTACCCTCCTTGAAGTCGCTGAAATATCTCTATTGAATAGAAAGAGCCGATGTCCTTAAGACGTGGTTCTTAAGGCAGGGTGTGAATAAGTACCAATAGTTTACCTCTGAGTTAGGTGTTACTGACAACAAGATAGTGGCAACCTGAGAGGATAGCCTACAAGCACTGACTGGTTAGGGGGTTATGAATGTATCCACATGAAATGAACACACAAGTACGGTGTATGTGTTCTGGATGACTGGTGATATAAATAGACCTTTCCAAACATAGCCGTAAAGATAGTGTGTGTGTGGTCAGCAAACACAAGGACTACTGAGGCACATTCATAGTGTGGATCATTGGTTGAACTACAGACCAGACTCTATTAGCCTAGTACAGTCAGTGTGGCTCATAGAATATAGCTCTCTCAGACAATAGCCAACAATTGCATCCGCAGTTGTTAGAAAGGATCACAGGTTCACTTGTGTCACACCTTAGTCCATAAGCATATTGGACTGTGTCCGTTTTTCTTTGCTTGCAGATTATTAGCAGCACCTTGCTAGCAAGTTAAGAATGATTCCAGATTCAAATAAGTGTACAGGGTTATACCTCATAGGTCCCATCTGCACTCTTTAAATCTGGTTGCCTGATGGTCACGAATTGTGACATATAGGATTAGGCCCTATTTTAAATAGATTACAATAAAGTTTTGTTTTTTAATTTTAATACGTTCATCAGGCTGTGATAATAAAGCCTGCTGGAACCAAGACAAAGTTTGAGGACTGTTTCTGATAAATGTTTATTCAAGTAAAGTGCTGTTCAACTATATACAAGGTCTGGACTCAATTTATTCTTCATCGCACAATTCACCTACCCTCTTTGTCTGCTTCAGAGCCAACGCCTGGAGTTCCACCATAGCCAGGTAGGAGCATCATGACACGTGCACAAAACTATAAGGGACATTATAGGCCCCACTCGGCCATTCCTACACCTGGGTACCAACACCATTCCTTAGAGGTTGCTTCATTGTAACTGGCGTCACAGAACACTTATCTCATCTTGAAGGGAACCCAGTGCGCCCCGCGCCTCTGTTGCACACATATCAAAGTGCAGCACAATATACTGCTCCATAAAGCATAAAATATATCCCCAGAAGTTAACCCTCTGTGGTGGCCAGTGCCAGTTGCCACGTTCTGTCCTCCTCCTCTAAGATCTAAAGTTAGGGTCTAAGGAGGTTTGAAGCAGGCCACAGCAGCAAGACAGCCCTAACTTCAGCATGCTGCCTGGTCATAGAGGAGAATACAGCACCACATATCTTTGGCATCCAGTGATGTCTTCTCTGATGTTCTTTTTCCTGATCTTCTCTATTTGGTTAAGACCACTATGACAACATCTTTCACTCTCATCTCTGCAGTTTTCCACACAGACATTTAGATTCCTCAATTTTTCACCGCCTTCGCAACACAAGCTTCCTATACTGCTGCCACTCCTATACTGTACTCACTGTACTCCCCGAAGCTTCCAAATGCGATAACTCAGAAAAAGAAAATTGTGCCTCGAGTAGTAATAATGCCCTCTATAGTGTCCCCAGTAATAATAATGCTCCTTACAGTGCCCCAGTAATAATGCTGCCTATAGTGTCCCCAGTAATAATAATGCTCCTTACAGTGCCCCAGTAATAATGCTGCCTATAGTGTCCCCAGTAATATTAATGCAAGTGATATAATGTAAATGTAGCTAATTGTGACTTGTACATAAGGGCTCTCTAGTGCCCAGTGAGGTCCAGGTGTTCTGCTGTGTGGACTGTGCTCCCCAAGTCTTGTGTCCTCTGATGAGCAGTTCAGGGCACACTATGTCGTACCAGAACCTGAATTCTGTTCCCTACCCAGAAATAATAATATACCCGTAGATTATGGGTTTCACTTTTACTGACATATTCTCTGGCTCAGTATAATTACAGCGATACTACATCTATATATTTTTCTTGTGTTTTAATTCTTTAAAAAAAACTTCGGAAAAAGTATATTTTTTCTTTGCACCAACATATTCTGACCCCCATAACTTTTTGTTATGTCTACAGAGCTGTGTTGGGGCTCATTTTTTGTGGAGTGATCTGTAGTTTTATTAGTGTTGGTCGAGCACCAAAGTGCTCGAGTAGAACACCTCAGGATGCTCGGGTGCTCTACCAAGGACACGAGTACAATGGAAGTCAATGGGAGAACCCGAGTATTAAACCAGACACTCCCTGCTCTGAAGAGGGGAACAGCATGGGGAGGATGTCTGGATGTTGTCCAAGTAGTATGTGCAATGAGCAGGACCGTGGTACGGTGGCCACTTATGCAGTGGGTCAGGATAGATGTATATAAGTCTATGGTTTGTTCGTGACGCCAATTGCAATGTGCGCAGGGTACTGTTTCAGGGACCTTTAAGATGTTGCAACTCATATACCAGGTGAGGAATGCCAGAAGGGAATAATGTCTCTGTGTAGTAGGTATTATGTCAACGGTGTCTCCTACCTTGGTACGGCTGGACTCCTGGATCCTGGCTCACTTGCAATAAATTGAGTGTTGCTAGTGGGAGTAATTGAGGAATGAATGAGATCCAGACTTGTAATATAATTCAACTTTTCTTTACTGGATGCAGCATAAATCCACATATACAGCTTTAGTCTTGGGTCCCAGCAGGAATTGGCAATATGTGGCAGGGATAACTATCTCTTCTGCTTCTTATCATATGCCTGGAGAATCTGGCAGGAATCTGTCTTCTGCTCTGTCTATCTTCTGCTTGGTGGGGCCTGACTAGCTGAGGAGTAATTTGGCTTCTCCTGGTCTCTGGATAAGTACTCACAGCTATGCTCAAAGGGAATGCTCTTCCTAGAGGACTGGAGGTGGCTGCTTGCTTGTCAACCAGCTGAGACTGATGGCTCAGGCTGGGAATGTTCTCTGGTTTCAACCGAGACAAGGTCCTGGGTTGGGATCCCTAGAACTGGGAGCTCCAACTAACACAACCTTCCCCTAGCTAGGGTGGCTGGCACACTAACTAAACTTCCTTTCCTCCCCATGAGGCAGGATGTGGGAACATTCCACACCTCCTCAAAGAGGGGGGAGCTAAACTGGAATTAACTATTCCAGTCTAGCAATACTAAACTGGCTAAGGTCCTGCTACATATCACTGCCACCTGCTGGTGCACATGGAAATTACAGCATAATATATAAAACAGGCCTAGAAAATACATATAATAACAATAAATTATACGGACTAACAATACACATACACTTAACATGTGGTAGCAGGGAAAAAGAGTTTGGTAACATACTCCGGGCATATTTAGTTGTATATAAAGTGCAAGTGCTGCCAAGAATTACAAGGAAGAGGCACTCCGATACAACCTGTATATCACATAAAGGAGGGCATTCACATTGTGGTACAATTGTCCAGGTAGTGGGACTCCTACACTCATAAAACCTATGCACTAAGTGACAGGGCTGCCAAATATTACAAGGAACCGGCACTCCAATACACCCTTAGGAGGGCATGATACACACCCTTGAAAAATTATGATTGATGGCCTGCTGGTGACCCTCAAAAACTATTGGAGCAAGGGCCTGCTGATCTGACCATCTAAAACATTAGGGGCAAGAGCCTGCTGCTGATCTGACCATGTAAAACATTAGGGGTAAGGGTCTGCTGCTGAGCTGACCGTCTAAAACAGGGGTGAGGGTCTGCTGTTAATCTTACCATCTAAACCATTAGGGGCGAGGGCCTGCTGGTGACTCTCAAAAACATTATGAACAAGGGCCTGCTGGTGACCCTCTAAAATATTATGGGAGAGGGCCTGCTGGCGACCCTCAAAAATATTAGGAGCAAGGGCCTGCTGGTGACCCTCTAAAACATTAAGAACAAGGGCCAGCTGGTGACTCTCTAAAGCATTATGGGTGAGGGCCTGCTGGTGACCCTCAAAAGCATTATGGGCAAGGGCCTGCTGTTGACCCTCTAAAAGGGCCTACTGGTGACCCTTGTGAGGCAGTGACAGGCCTCATAGCTGATAGGGGAGATTTATGGCAGGAGTTTCTCTGTCTTCCTCGTCAGTCATCAGGTCTGAGGCAGCACCAGGTGACACAATCAGTCTGGTATAAGAGCCCAGCCCAGACTGTCAGTCAGAGAGAGAGAGTCTTTGTGAAACAGATTCCTGCTGTAGGCTCTGTATGAGTGGTCTCATCCGGGCTGGCTGAGGGGCCACGGAGCTAGGTGCTAGCCAGGACGTTGGGGGACGCCGTGATGCCTGGGAACAAGGGTCACAAGGCCAGAGTCAGGAGGACTACTGGGCCACAATCCCCCAAAAGGTGTTGAAGGATCATCTGGACTGATTGGCTGGACAAGCCGCATGTGATGACCGTGTGTTAACGGTACTTTAGGCGAGTCAGGGATATGACTGTGTTTAGGTAGAGCCCAGACGGGCAAGGTGTTTATTTATTATTGTTTTGTTGTTCTATTTTTGCTGGGGTGCCACAATAAATGCATTGTTTGGACCTTGAACCTGGTGTCCCGAAGATAACGGTGAGAATGACCCCCGAAACAGGAGCTAATCCTTCACAATTGGTGGAAGATGCAGGCAAGAGGTCACCACCAAGGGCAAGCGTCCGTGCTGAAAAGTAAAAGGCAATGTGGTTACTAGGAGGCAACGACAACTCAACTTTTTTTCTGTGGTGCAAACTGTGCGATTGCAGTGGGCCTGTGAGATAAAGTCTTCAACACTGAGGGGACACTTTGCAAAAGTCCAAGGTGTCGGTGGTGTGCCTGGAGAGGATGTGTGGAGGAACCGTGATGCGGTTGCTAGAAGAAACCACTACCTGGTTAAAGGTGGTCCGGTGTGGCGGAAAACAAGGGCCACAGAGGAAATAATGAAGCAGCTGGTGCAGGAAACTAAATCCTTGTTGAGGAAGCCGAGTGCTGCATGTGGAGAGGCTGCTCTGAACTTGGCTGAGAGTGGAGTTCCAGTGGAAAAGCAAATGTATGCCGTTGCCAAGAGCAACCGTCGGGAAGACAAGAAAATTGAGACCAGTGCGGTTTTCCGGAGTTCCTATATTACCTGCAACTGTGCACAGAGTCCTAAAGGGTGCGGCTAGAGTGACCGTCCAGGAAAAGTTGGCACTCCAGGCCATGCTGTTTCTGGTGGCAACGGTTGCAGTAAGCAGTCTGCCGTTGTTCGGGATACCAGGAGAAGGCTGGTGATCTTGGTAGAGATGTACTGGAAATATTGTCGTCTCCCGAGACTACCGAATCCACAACGTCAGGCGGTAAGACTGTTCCTGTTTATAATTTTGTCACAGTTCCAGTGTCAGTGAGCCAGCCGCAGTGGAAACCGTCTGCGCCGGTGAGTGATAAATCGCCGAGACACTCGGAAGAGCAGGGTCTTGTGAACTTGATGTTACAAATACGCTCATACATGAGGGAATGTTGGGCCGTAATTTCCCGTTATGCTTGGAGGTTTTGAGTAATGGAGACTCTTCTGCAGAGAGTGACAAAACTCCTGCAGAACCTGTACCTGTCCCTTTAAATGATAATGTGAAGGAGCTGCACATTGAAAACAAGGGTGCAGATAAGATGCAAAGCAAAAGTGTCAAGTTACTTGAACGGTATAATGACAATGTGGATTTTTGTAAAGGATGTGAGCATGAGATGCCTTTTCCATTTCAGGTCATGGACAGGGGAGAAGCGCCCCCTGGTGGAAAACATATAAATGATGCACAAGTGCAGATAAATTTGAACACAGAGTGGAGCAATCCTACTCTGGTGAACGTGCAAGAAAGGGTGGCAGTCTTAGAGGGTTTACCACACGTACCAGAGGTGGATATGCAGTCTCCACAGTGTTCTAGGGTCAATAAGCTAATGTCCCAGGTGGAGAATAGCTCATCGGTGTCCCTAGAGGTCAGGGTTAATAATGACCCAAGCGGTATAGGTGATGTGTGTGCTGTGACCGTTAGCAACTCTGAGAGGGAAGCTACCATGTCGAGGTCTTGCTAAATTGAGGTGGTTACTTGTAGCGACCAGACAAGGGTTGTACCTGACATGACGGGAGTTATGTGGGGAGACTTCAGCCTAGTGTCTGAGACCCATACCCAGGCCGTGGTAGATGAGTTGACAAGTCGGTACAGCTGCAATCAGGAAGATGATTCCTCCCTCTCTACACAGTCCCTAGATATGATAAATAAAAGACTATCTGTCTTCACAGAGTCACAGAAGAAGGCTGCAGAGGGGTCAAAGGAGGAGACCCCGAAATAAATGAGTGAGCTCAAGGGTCTACGGCCTGATATCCAGGTGAAGAGCAACGGTTCCAAAGTAATACAGAAAACTGCGGTAGACACTGATAAAGTTCTTAAAGGGACTCTGGGTGGAACCACCACAGGGTCTCCAAAAGAGAATGGTGATACTCCTATATCTGCTGCAGCAGAACCCAGCGAGGAGCAGCTGGACCAGGAGGCCCAAGAGCGGGTGCTTCCAACAAACTGGTGCAAAAAACTAAGAAGAAACAGAAGAAGGTTGACCGGCCCCGGGCTGAAGAGAAATACATATTGGCCCGATATGCCGAAGAACATGACTGAGCAAAGGCGGATGCTTGGGAAAAAGAGACCAAAGCCCTCTCCTTGGCTAGAGCCCTTGAAGAAGCGCAAGAGGAGCGAGATGAGTTTGAGAGGCTGAACAAGCAACTCAGAGCAGAGATGGAGGATCTCAATAGCTCAAAGGATGATGTCGGGAAAAATGTCTATGAGTCGAAGAAGTCTAAGCCAAAGCCTATTAAGAATGGGTCTGGACATGGAGGCGCTGCGGTGCCGACCGAGGCAGAGAAGACATAGGATCTTTCTGCTTATCCTGTTGATGGGGCTGTGTTGGATGCAGAGGCCAAGAGACTCAAGTCAGTGGGTAGCCAGGACCTGGTCCCGAAAGACATACCCTCCGCTTGCAAGGCCGTCCAAGTAGCCAGCAGCCTGCTGGGGAAGGAATACGAGGAGATGGATGACCAGTATGCGGATCCTCTCTACTATTGTGGGCTGGCTCTCCTGAATTCTTCCCGGAAGGAGAACAGTGTCCTAAGTGAGCCTCTGGAGAAAATGATAGAAGTCGACGAGTCTGGTGAAGACCCCGGTGTCCCCGGTACCTCCTACCTCGATGAGAAAGAAGAAAAGGACTTAAGACGGCAGGTATATGATGCCGGGTCCAAGAAAACCAAGGCTGAAGAAGTTAAGGCTGAGGTGTTGGAGGACAGGAAGTCCTCAGGTGCTGCGGTAACTGAAGGAGCGGCTACCGTAGTGGAACAAAAAACACTAAAGACCAGAGGTCTCTGAAACTGCCGCCAAAGCAGGGGAAACCACTGCTGGAAAAAAGGAAGAAGTGAATCGGAGGCACGTAAAAGAAGCTGGAGGGGATAAACCTGCTCTGCTGAAGGAGCCCCGCAAGGCAAAGGAGAAAATGTCGGGACACGACTGGGAACAGTTCGGGCAAGAGTTGCAGCAGTCCAAGAAAGGAAATGAGGAGGATGTGCAGAAGCCAGAAAATCTAAAAAGAGAACCTGCCGGTCGTATAAAAACATCTTCTGAGAGAAGTTCCAGAGACTGAATGCCAAATGTGGAGAGGAACAGAAAAAAGAAAAGAGAAAGACCACGGGTGCGAAAGCGCATCATCCTCGCTTGTGAAAGAGAGTACCTGCTCATGAGATGGGCAAGAAAATCCCGTAGGTCTTATCTGCTTCGGAATTCATGTTTGTGACAAGCCAAGCGCTGTTGTCCTAGGTCTGGCAGAATAAAGGGAAGACTGTAAGCCAGGTCGATGCCCGCTCACGAGCATCTGGATTTGATGCTAGTGTTCACCCCTATGGGCTTGAACAAAGGGGGGGGGGGTAT
The DNA here is from genome assembly GCF_014858855.1 of Bufo gargarizans. Taxonomy (NCBI): domain Eukaryota; kingdom Metazoa; phylum Chordata; class Amphibia; order Anura; family Bufonidae; genus Bufo; species Bufo gargarizans. Next base: position 51,362,761 of record NC_058082.1, on the reverse strand, counting down.
GTGAGGCAGTGACAGGCCTCATAGCTGCTAGGGGAGATTTATGGCAGGAGTTTCCATGTCTTCCCCGTCAGTCATCAGGTCTGAGGCAGCACCAGGTGCCACAATCAGTCTGGGATAAGAGCCCAGCCCAGACTGTCAGTCAGAGAGAGAGAGTCTTTGTGAAACAGATTCCTGCTGTAGGCTCTGTATGAGTGGTCTCATCCGGGCTGGCTGAGGGGCCACGGAGCTAGGTGCTAGCCAGGACGTTGGGGGACGCCGTGACGCCTGGGAACAAGGGTCACAAGGCCAGAGTCGGGAGGACTACTGGGCCACAATCCCCCAAAAAGTGTGGAAGGATCATCTGGACTGATTGGCTGGAAAAGCCGCATGAGATGACCGTGTGTGAACGGTACTTTAGGTGAGTCAAAGATATGACTGTGTTTAGGTAGCGCCCAGATGGGCAAGGTGTTTATTTATTATTGTTTTGTTGTTTTATTTTTGCTGGGGTGCCACAATAAATGCACATTGTTTGAACCTTGAACCTGGTGTCCTGAATATTACTGTGAGAATGACCCCCGAAACAAGAGTTTATCCCTCACACCCTCTAAAACATTATAGACGAGGGCCTGCTGGTGACCCTCTAAAACATTATGGGTGAGGGCCTGCTGCTGAGCTGACCCTCTAAAAAATTAGGAGCGAGGGCAGCCTAATAAGCATGTTGGTATGATAGAGGAGGAGGACGAGAAAAGGAAGATTGAACCATATACGCTTTTTAATGGTGGGAGGGGTGCATGGGAATACAGTGTATTCAATACACCATAAAAGCCACATTTAGAGTGCCTTTATGTTCAGCCAATTTTCTATGGTGGAGTAGAGAAGTCAGGGACAATCCAGGCCTTGTTCATTTTTTTTAAGAGTCAACCGGTCAGAATTTTCAGTTGACAGGCGGATGTGCTTATCAGTTATTATGTCCCCAGCAGCACTGGGCAGGCCAGCACCTCCAAGGCATAGGGGTCCAGTTCGTGCCACGTGTTCAGCTTGGACACCCAATAGTTGTGAGGCACAGAGGGATCACCGAGGACGCTGACACTGTCTGCTACGTACTCCTTCACCATCTTCCAAAATGTTTCCCTCCTTGTGACACTAGGCCGCGCATCAGGTTAAGGGTGCTGGTGGGGTGTCATAAAACTGTCCCAAGCCTTGGAGAGTGTTACCCTGCCTCTGTTGGAACGGCTGTGTGTTCTCCTCCCCTCCCCTCCTCAGTTGGCCAAGGAACTACGTACTCTGCAGCCAGCGTTGTCAGCTAGAAATTTTTAGAGCAATTTTTCCACAAGGACCTTCTGGTATTGCACCATTTTGCTCGTCCTCTCCACCACAGGGATGAGAGATAAGAAGTTCTCTTTGTAGCGGGGGTCGAAAAGGGTGAACAACCAGTAATCGGTGTTGGCCAAAATGCGTACAATGCGAGGGTTATGAGAAAGGCAGCCTAACATAAAGTCAGCCATGTGTGCCAGAGTCCCAACAGACAAGACTTCACTGTCCTCATCAGGAGGATGACTCTCAATCTCCTCATCCTCTTCCGCCCATCCATGCTGAACAGATGGAATAAACCTGCTATGGGTACTACCCTCTGTAGCAGAGACAACTGTCTCCTGCTCCTCCTTCTCGATAGAACTGAGGGTGGTTTGGCTATCACCCTGTGTACTCTCTTCCCCCTTTTCCACCTCTGCCACATGCAAAGCATCCGCCTTTATTGTGAGCAGCGAGCGTTTCAGTAGACAAAGAAGTGGGATGGTTACGCTGATAATAGTGGCATCGACGCTCACCATCTGTATTGATTCCTCAAAGTTGCGTAAAACCTCACAGAGGTCAGACATCCATGCCCACTTGTCACTTGTGAAGAGCGGAAGCTGACTAGAAAGGCGACGGCCATGTGGCAGCTGGTATTCCACTACTGCTCTCTGCTGCTCACAAAGGCTGGCCAACATGTGGAACGTGGAGTTCCAGCGCATGCTCACGTCGCACAACAGTCGTGAGCTGGCAATTGCAAGTGCTGCTGCAGCGTTGCCAGACCGGCGGCAGCTGTAGATGACTTTCGAAAGTGGGCACTCATGCAGCGCACCTTCACCAGTAGCTCAGGCAAATTGGGGTAGGTTTTGAGAAACCGCTGAACCACTAAGTTGAACACGTGTGCTAGGCATGGTATGTGTGTGAGCTTGCCGAGCTCCAAAGCTGCCACCAAGTTACGGCCATTATCAGATACAACCATGCCTGGTTGTAGGTTGAGTGGCGAGAGCCACAGCTCAGTCTGGTCCCTTATACCCTGCCACAGCTCTGCGGCGGTGTGCTGTTTGTCACCTAAGCAGATCAGTTTAAGCCCGGCCTGTTGCCGCTTCCCCACTGCAGTGCTACACTGCTTCCAGCTACTGACTGGTGCTGCAAGAGGATAATTCAGAGGTGAAAGTGGAGGAGGAGAAGGGGGGTTGCAGCCACTAACGTAGGTGTGGCGGAAACTGTGATGGAAGTAGGGCCTGCAATCCTAGGTAGCACCTGTGCCATGATCCATCCCAGGATACGACTCGCTTCCGGCCTCCACAACGTTCACCCAGTGTGCCATCAGGGAAATGTAGCGTCCCTGGCCAAAAGCACTTGTCCATGGTTCAGTTGTTAAGTGGACCTTCCCAATAACTGCGTTGGTCAGGGCACGGGTGATATTACGGGACACATACTGGTGTAAGGCTGGGACTGCCCACCGTAAAAAATATTGGCGGCTGGGGACAGAGTAACGCGAGACGGCCACCGCCATCAGGCTGCGGAAAGCCTCAGTGTTCACAAGCCTAAATGGCAACATTTCTAGGGCCAGCAATTTGGAAAGGTGCACATTTAGTGCTATGGCCTGTGGGTGGGTGGCTGGGTATTTACGCTTTCGTTCAAAGGCCTGGGGTATAGACATCTGTATGCTGCGCTGGGACACAGAAGTGGATGTAGTTGCTGATGGTGCTTGTGAAGGTCCAGGTGCATGGTTGGAGGCACCCGGGCCTGCGTCTTGGACAGGGGATTGGCCAGCACATAAAACAGGGGAAGAGGAGGCAGTGGTGTGACCTGCAGGCACTGATTGTGGACCCAGGCGTTCGGCCCACCTATTAGAGTGCTTTGATGCCATGTGGCGGATAATGCTGGTGGTGGTGAGGTTGCTAGTGTTCATGCCCCTGCTCCTTTTTGGTACGGCACAGGTTGCAAATGACAATTCTTTTATCATCCGCACTTTCCTCAAAATAGCGCCAAATTGTGGAACACCTACTCTTTGGCAAGAGAGATTGCCGCAAGGGGGTGCTCCAGGGAACAGTTGCAGGCCTGTTTGGTGTGGCTTACCTTCTCCCTCTTGCCACCCCACTGCCTCTTCCAGCCTGTTGTGGTGCTGCAGATCCCTCCCCCTCTGTACTGCTATCCTCGCTCGGCTTGCCACCTTCCCAGGTCGGGTCAGTGACTTCATCGTCCACCACCTCCTCTTCCTCACTCTGGTCATCCTCCTGACTTGTTGACCTAACAACAACCTCAGTTATTGACAACTGTGTCTCATCCTCATCGTCAACCTCTTGAGACACTAATTGCGGTTGACTTATTGGCAAAGTCTGTGTCTCATCAACATCATCCACCTCATGAAACATTATTTGCTGTTCCCCACCGTCATCTTTTTGTGACTGTGGATGCTCAAGAGTTTGGGAATGAGTGCACAATATCTCCTCATGTCCCTCTTCAAGCGGGATTGTCGAGAGGACCAAATCAAGGAATAGTGAAGTGATGAAAAGAGCTCCTCTGAATATCCGAGTGTGGGATCACTTGTTTGCCAAGACTCTTCATGGTGGGAGGAAGGAGTATCAGGGTGAGGATTCTGTTGACCAGACTCTTGGCTACTAAGACTGGACTTTGTGGAAGACAGGGTGGTACTTAACCGACTGGAAGCATTATCTGCTGCAATCCAACTGACCACCTGGTCGCACTGGTGTGACTTCGAGGGTGGTGTCCTGCGCCGTTCTGCAAACTGGGACATGAAGCTAGGTATCATGGATGAGTGTGTTTCTTGTGCTCTGGCAGCAGGCACAGTTTCACCGCGCATAGGCCCACGGCCTCTGCGTGCACCATCAGCAGCACGGCCACTTCCCCGTCCCTTACAGCTCGCCTTGCACATATTTAATGGTATATATTCTTGCAAGTATGTCACACGTACAGTAGCGCAGGTTTTGTAAGTGTATGTGCAAAAAAAGTACACAGAATGTCACAGATATTTTTAGGATGCGCACACGTTAAACAGGAGATGTAGCACAGATAATGCCGCTGTCAGCAGCGTCTATAAAAAAGTACACAGAATGTAACAGATAATTTTAGCAATTAGCAAAAAAAAAAAAAAAAAATGACAGTTACAGTTTAATCCTTTCCCAACATGTGATGTAATAGTATGTCACATGGTGGATCTTTAACCCCTTCCTGACCAGCGCCGTACTAGTATGGCACTGGCTGGGTCTCTAAAGATGGAGTCTGCTCCCGAGCGGAGCGGGTGCCATAGCCGCGGGGTGCCTGTTGTTTCATACAGCAGACACCCACGGCTCATATCCGCGACCTGACCGTGGAATCTAAGTGTGTGTATTACTGGAAGCGCGCACTTCCGGTTATACTCCGGCTCCCCTGTGTGTTGATTGGAGGAGCCAGAGCTTGTATGCAGAAGTCTCTGTCATAGTGAATGACAGGAAGCTGCTGCACAGTGTTTCCTATGGAGCCCTTGTCTGTAACAGGGCTCCATAGGAAACTAGTACATTTCTCATAAACTCCAATGCTAATGCATTGAAGTCTATGGGAATAGCAATTTAATGATTGCTTGTTATAGTTCCCACCCCCAAATCACCCCCCCCCCTTTCCCCCAAATAATTTTTTTTAAGAAATACAAATCACGGTTATCGCCAGGTGCGAAAATGGCCATACTATAAAAATATTTTTCCCATACTGAAAACGGCGAAACAAAAAAAACCCCATCAAAATGACTGATTCACCATTTTTGGTGACTTCATTTTCCACATAAAATTAAATAAAAAGTCCTACACACCCCGGAATGGTATCAATAAAAAGTACAGATCGCCATGCAAAACATGAACACTCATACAGCTCCGTACACATAACAAAAAAGTTCTAGGGGTCAGAATATGGCGAAAAAAAAATAAAACCAAGGTTTTAATTATTTTATCAGTATCAAAACGCAAGAAATATAAGGAATCGCTGGATTCGTACTGACCTGTAGAATTAAAGGGTTTCAGTCATCAGAAAAATAGGTATTAACCTGGGTGACATTAGCGATGTGCTAAGGAAGGAAGGAAGGACGTTCGCCGACGGCCGGCTTCCTCACTGCGCCTGCGCTGAATACGTCACAGTGAGGAAGCCTGCTGCCGGCAAACCTCTTTCCCTCACTGCGCCTGCACCAAAAACTGAACGCGGGATGGCGCAGGAGCGAGATTTCCCCTGCAGACAGGAGACTAACGCTGGCCTGGCCCTGCCAAACAACTGTAGAAGGGCGTGGAAAGAGGTAAGCGAACTGAGCCTCTAGGAGCAGGTGCAACCCCCCCCCTCCTAGAGGCTCATTTGCATATTATACAAGTTATTTTTTCTAAATAACGGCGGCACATAGTGACATGGGACTAATATAGTAATGTTCAGCTGACATTAGCAGATCACTAATGTCAGACTGGTTAATACCCATTTTTCTAATGACAGAAACCCTAAAGTAACTGGTCAAACAAAAGTCGTAAACAAAAAACCCGTAAAACTGTGGCGGAATTTTTTTTTTCCAATTCCACCCCATTTGGAATTTTTTTCCTGGTTCCCACTACATGATATGCAACATTATACGCAACAACAACAAAAAAAGCCGTCATACGGCTATGTAAAGCGCTGCACAATATGTTGACGCTATATAAATAAATATTATTATTATTATGTGAACAGAAAAATAAAAAAAGATATGACTCTGGGAAGGCAGGGAGCGCAAAACTCTCCCTCTATTGTAATAAATCGTTGGTGGCACAGTGTGCGCCCACCATCGCCCCCCCCTCTATTGTAATAAATCGTTGGTGGCACAGTGTGCCAACCACCATCGGCCCCCCCTTCCTCTATAGCAGTAACAACATTGGTGGCAGTGTGCGGCCTCCCATCCCCCCCCCCCCCATCATTGGTGGCAGCGGAGTTCCGATCGGAGTCCCAGTTTAATCGCTGGGGCTCCGATCGGTAACCATGGCAACCAGGAAGCTACTGCAGCCCTGGTTGCCATGGTTACTTAGCAATAGTACAACAGTATAAGATTCATACTTACCTGCTTGCTGCTGCGATGTCTGTGAACGGCCGGGAGCTCCTCCTACTGGTAAGTGACAGTTCTTTAGCAATGCGCCGCACAGACCTTTCACTTACCAGTAGGAGGAGCTCCCGGCCGGACACAGACATCGCAGCAGCAAGCAGGTAACTATGAGTCTTCTACTGTTGTACTATTGCTAAGTAACCATGGCAACCAGGACTGCAGTAGCGTCCTGGTTGCCATGGTTACCGATCGGAGCCCCAGCGATTAAACTGGGACTCCGATCGGAACTCCGCTGCCACCAATGATGGGGGGGGGGGGGAATGGGAGGCCGCACACTGCCACCAATGTTGTTACTGCTATAGAGGGAGGGGGGGCCGATGGTGGTTGGCACACTGTGCCACCAACGATTTAATACAATAGAGGGAGGGAGGGGGGGCGGGCGATGGTGGGCGCACACTGTGCCACCAACGATTTATAACATTAGAGGGAGGAAGGGGGGGCCCGATGGGGGGCGCACACTGTGCCACCAACGATATTTAAACTGGGGAGGGGGGGGGGTCTGCCCCCTGCTGCCTGGCAGCCCTGATCTCTTACAGGGGAATATGATAGTACAATTAACCCCTTTAGGTGCCGCACCTGAAGGGGTTAATTGTGCTATCATATCCCCCTGTAAGAGATCGGGTGCTGCCAGGCAGCAGGGGGCAGTCTTGTACAAAGTTTGTAGTGTATTCTAACCTGAAGCGTCCCCATCACCATGGGAACGCCTCTGTGTTAGAATATACTGTCGGATCTGAGGTTCACGAAGTAGCTCATATCCGACAGTATATTCTAACATAGAGGCGTTCCCATGGTTATGGGGACGCTTCAAGTTAAAATATACCATCGGATTGGAGAAAACTCCAATCCGATGGTATAAAAGAACTCCAGACTTTACATTGAAAGTCAATGGGGACGGATCCGTTTGAAATGGCACCATATTGTGTCAACATCAAACGGATCCGTCCCCATTGACTTGCATTGTAATTCAGGACGGATCCGATTGGCTCCGCACGGCCAGGCGGACACCAAAACGACTTTTTTTTCATGTCCGTGGATCCTCCAAAAATCAAGGAAGACCCACGGACGAAAAAACGGTCACGGATCACGGACCCCGTTTTTGCGGACCGTGAAAAAAAACTGTCGTGTGCATGAGGCCTTAGGCCTCATGCACACGACCGTTGTGTGCATCCGGCCGTTGTGCCCTTTTCCGTTTTTTTTTCGCGGACCCATTGACTTTCAATGGGTCCGTGGAAAAATCGGAAAATGCACCGTTTTGCAGCCGAGGCCGTGATCCGTGTATCCTGTCCGTCAAAAAAATATGACCTGTCCTATTTTTTTGACGGACAACGGTTCACGGACCCATTCAAGTCAATGGGTCCGTGAAAGAACACGGATGCACACAAGATTGGCATCCGTGTCCGTGATCCGTGGCCGTAGGTTGCTTTCATACAGACGGATCCGAAGATCCGTCTGCATAAAAGCTTTTTCTGATCTAAGTTTTCACTTCGTGAAAACTCATTTCCGACAGTATATTCTAACACAGAAGCGTTCCCATGGTGATGGGGACGCTTCTAGTTAGAATACACTGCAAACTTTGTACAAGACTGCCCCCTGCTGCCTGGCACCACCCGATCTCTTACAGGGGGATATGATAGCACAATCAACCCCTTCAGGTGCGGCACCTAAAGGGGTTAATTGTACTATCATATTCCCCTGTAAGAGATCAGGGCTGCCAGGCAGCAGGGGGCAGACCCCCCCCTCCCCAGTTTCAATATCGTTGGTGGCACAGTGTGCGCCCACCATCGCCCCCCCCTTCCTCCCTCTATAGTTAAAAATCGTTGGTGGCACAGTGTGCCAACCACCATCGGCCCCCCCTCTCTCTATAGTAGTAACAACCATTGGTGGCAGTGTGCGGCCTCCCATTCCCCCCCCCCCCATCATTGGTGGCAGCGGAGTTCCGATCGGAGTCCCAGTTTAATCGCTGGGGCTCCGATCGGTAACCATGGCAACCAGGAAGCTACTGCAGCCCTGGTTGCCATGGTTACTTAGCAATAGTACAACAGTAGAAGATTCATACTTACCTGCTTGCTGCTGCGATGTCTGTGACCGGCCGGGAGCTCCTCCTACTGGTTGACTTGCATTGTAATTCAGGCCGGATCCGTTTGGCTCCGCACGGCCAGGCGGACACCAAAACGACTTTTTTTTCATGTCCGTGGATCCTCCAAAAATCAAGGAAGACCCACGGACGAAAAAACGGTCACGGATCACGGACCCACGGATCCCGTTTTTGCGGACCGTGAAAAAAAACCGTGTCCGTTTTTTCCTATCATTTCAATGGCAAACTTGACTTAGATTTTTTTTTCAAAAAACAAGGAAGACCCACGGACGAAAAAACGGACACGGATCACGGACACGGATGACAATCTTGTGTGCATCCGTGATTTTCACGGACCCATTGACTTGAATGGGTCCGTGAACCGTTGGCCGTGAAAAAAATAGGACAGGTCATATTTTTTTCACGGCCAGGAAAAACGGATCACGGATGCGGCTGCCAAACGGTGCAGTTTCCGATTTTTCCACGGACCCATTGAAAGTCAATGGGTCCGCAAAAAAAAACGGAAAACGGCACAACGGCCACGGATGCACACAACGGTCGTGTGCATGAGGCCTTACGGAACCCCGTTTTGCGGACAGTGAAAAAATACTGTCGTGTGCATGAGGCCTTAGGCCTCCTGCACACGACAGTATTTTTTAACGTCCCGCAAAACGGTCGTGTGCAGGAGGCCTTATACAAATTGTAATCAAATAATTGCATGTTATAGTCTCCTAGGGTGACTTAAAAAAAGTTAAAAAAAAGTTTATAAAAATAAAAAATAATTAAAAAATATAAAGGTTCAAATCACCCCCTTTTCCCTAAAATAAAAATAAATAAATAAACATAGGCATTACCACATCCAAAAGTCATACACCAAAATGGTGTCACAGAAAAGTATAAATCACCACACAAAAAATTAGCCCCCAAACAGCTCTGTAGACGTAACTGTAAAAATGTTATGGGGTCAGAATATGGCAATCAAAAGAAAAAGTTATTTTTCCCCCAAAGTTTGTATTTTTTTTCTGCTTAAACACAAGAATCACTATTCAAATGTGGTATCGCTGTAATCGTACTGAGCCAGAGAATGAAGGTAACAGGTCAGTTTTACCACAAAGGGAACGCTGTAGAAACAAAACCCATAAAACCGTGGTGAAATTATGTTTTTTTCCAATTCCAACCAATTTGGATTTTTCTTTCCAGCTTCCCACCACGTCCTATGCAATATTAAATGTTGGCATTAGAAAGTTCAACTTGTCCCTCAAAAAAACAAGCTATGTGACTGGAAAAAAAAAGTTATGGCTCCAAAAAGACAGGGAAGAAAATGAAAATGCAAAAATGGAAAATCACCCGGGGTAAGGGTCAGATTTATTAAACTAATCTGAATAAAAAAAACTTTTTTTTTTTTTTGCTGTTGTTGCCCATAGCAACCAATCACAGCCCGGTTTTCAGGAGCAGACTAGACAATAATAGCTGTGTCACCATATGTGATGTCTCCTTAGTTATGGATGAACACTGTACTTATTATTACCCACGGTGTGCGCCTTTTTGTGACTCGTTTTAACATTAGATGCTGATTATCTCTGTACGGGGTTCCCGTGTGACAGAGGGAACGCTTTCACACAGCTCCTGTTTCCAGCCGGCGCAGTGTTCGTGCGGGACACGTGCGCCCTTGCTTTGTGCTCCCCCAGGTCACGGTCACGCCGTGCGGCAGTGAGGGCTGGAGATGTATCGGCGGGCTGTGCTGTCACTGTACGGAGCCGGCATCTCCGGCGGGCGACTGACCGGTCACAGGTAGGTAGCCTCCCATGGGATAGAAGGCGGCAGATTCAGAGGGAGCTCCGCCGTTTGTCTAATTGCAGGGACCCAGTATGAACCCATGGTCACGTGACTTGCCATAGAGGGCTGCTGCACGATTTACAAAGGGTTAACCCTGTTTCCTTGGGTCAGTGGTGGTGACCTCTAGTGCCTGCTGCGGGGAGCTAGAATGTTCGGCGCACAGGAACGGTGGAGTAGCTGCCCATGGCAACCAGTTTCTTGCTTTCATTTTCTAAAGCAATCCTAAAAAATAAGAAGCGGACTAGTGAGGGCGCTGCGGGTGGTCAGCCAGCGGACTAGTGTGGGCGCTGCGGCCGGTCAGCCAGCGGGCTAGTGTGGGTGCTGCGGCCGGTGAGCCAGCGGGCTAGTGTGGGCGCTGCGGCCGGTCAGCCAGCGGACTAGTGTGGGTGCTGCGGCCGGTGAGCCAGCGGGCTAGTGTGGGTGCTGCGGCCGGTGAGCCAGCGGGCTAGTGTGGGCGCTGCGGGTGGTCAGCCAGCGGACTAGTGTGGGCGCTGCGGGCGGTCAGCCAGCGGACTAGTGTGGGCGCTGCGGGCGGTCAGCCAGCGGACTAGTGTGGGCGCTGCGGGCGGTCAGCCAGCGGACTAGTGTGGGCGCTGCGGGCGGTCAGCCAGCGGACTAGTGTGGGCGCTGCGGGCGGTCAGCCAGCGGACTAGTGTGGGCGCTGCGGGCGGTCAGCCAGCGGACTAGTGTGGGCGGTCAGCCAGCGGGCTAGTGTGGTCGCTGCGGCCGGTGAGCCAGCGGGCTAGTGTAGACGCTTTTTTATATATAGTACATTTGATTTTTTTATTTGGCTTTAGGCGCCCCAGTGATTTCTTTCCTCATTATTGTGCTGCTGGTGTTTTTGTGAGTTCATGTAGATCTTGGTGTCTTGTTCCTGTAGATATGCGGATCTGGTCTGTAGACGGCTCTCGGTTGGCAGAGTCGTCTGGACTGAGAAATCCCCGCCTGAAAATAATGGCACAGGGAAGCCATCTGGTGAGGCTGAGGACAAGTCATCGCTGCCACACAAGGCAGAGCCACCCCAGCCACCAAAGCAGGATACCTTGGCTAGCTTGCTGAGCGGCATGAAAGTAGAAGTGAGCTCAAAGAAGAAGTTCCAGGCGATGAAGAAGATAAAGGCCAAACAACATAGTCAAGAGAACACCGACAACATAGAAAGCGCCAGCAGAATGTTCCAGATGGTGGCAGAAGAAAGTTCCCCGGACGAGTAAGATGTTTGTCCTAATGATGATAAAAATTATACATTTTTCTGATTGATCCTGAATTCCACCCTTTTTTAAGTCCAGAGCTGAATTCACAATTCTGCAGCTGGCAACACACAAGTGACTGCTTGCTGAGCTGCTGTAATGTAATTCTCTCTGCTACATTGCATTCTGAGAGCTTTGGGTTGTCTTAAAGGAATATTTCTGGATTTTAATATTGATGGCCTATCCTCAGGATATGACAACAATATCTGGTCAATCTCTCAGGACCCCACCGATTGGCTGTTTATGCATTTTTACCGGTGTGTTTTTTTTTGTTTTGTTTTTTGGAGTAAAGAGGCAAAGCAAATTCATGTGTGTAGGGGCCTAAATGAGGTTACTGAGTAGTGCCTGGTGTAAGAACTACACTGCTGATCGCCAGAGCAAGTTGTGTTCATACATTGACTAAGCAGAGAGTTCATGAATAGAGATGAGCGAACTTCTGTTTTAAGTTCGGCGTCTAAAGTTCGGGGGCGGGTTACCGGAGAATCCCGATCTGGAACCGGATATGGATTCCGACTTCCGTTGTGGTCCGTGGTAGCGGAATCAATAATGGCCGATTATTGATTCCGCTACCACGGACCACAACGGAAGTCGGAATCCATATCCGGTTCCAGATCGGGATTCTCCGCTAACCCGCCCCCGAACTTTAGACGCCGAACTTAAAACAGAAGTTCGCTCATCTCTATTCATGAAGGTATGCAAGTATGTTTGGAGGACACTAATTCATTTTTGTGTTAAAGGGTTAATCCCAGGAAAGCAAATTCAGGTTGGGAGTGAAAGCAGCTGAAACCTGCTATCGCTTTCTGCAGCTTTCCTGCCCACCCATATCTCCTGAAGTAGGATAATTGTCTTGTTTGAAAACTTAGATTGTCAGCTTTCAAACAATACGAGGTCAATATGTCTAGCTGCTGCCTATCCCGAGATTTGAAGGGTTAAAGCATCCCTCACCCTGCTGCCTGAGCTCTGCTCGGGCTCAACTGTTAGGTGCTTTTTCCAAAGCCCGAGCAGAGGTCGAGCAAAACTATAAGGCCGCATTCACATGACCGGGGTGCTGCTGTGCCCGTATTGCGGACCGCAAACCGCTGGTCCGCAAAATACGTGCACCGGCCCTGTGAGCGCCGCATCTTGGTGCAAACCCAATGACATCAGTGGTTCCTATCTTCACCAGCGTGGAGGCACGGACCCGGAAGCCCGTGGAAATGCACGTTCGCCACGTGGAGGATCACGGCCCCATTGAAGTCAATATGTCCGCGCTGCGATGCCGAGTTCACACGGCCCGTGCCCTTTGTCATATAACGAAAAGTAATACAATTTTGTAATACTTTCCGTATTCATGATCTTCTGGATTTCAAGATCTCGGCTTGCTGTCATTCTATAGCTGCTTTCAATGTCTCTCCTGGTCATGTGATGGGCACACAGGTGACAGCTTGATAGCTGTACTGGAACCAGTGCTGCACCTGTGTGCCCATCACATGACCAGGACAAACTTTTATCTTATACCTTTATTGAAACTGTTATATTCCCGTAAGCATTATTCCAGCTGCTTGTTGCCACCAATGTCTGATAGATGGGTGTTCCTCCTCTCAGCACCCTGTCAGGAAATTTGGGTCCCCTGAAGCTATCAAGTCAGAAACCTCCGATGTATAGGACATGCATGTTCTGTGGATATGACATAATTGGGCTGAATTTCCTGATGTGTGTTTATCAGGAAGCGCCCCCCCCCCCCCCCCCCCCATGATCGTAACTTTTTTTTTTTTTTTGTCTTCTTTTTGTAAACACACAGATTTTTTCTTTTTTTCTTTCTAGGCAGCAGCCGGTGAGTAAAGAGCTGGCCGATGCGGCATCTGCTGTGGCATCATCGTATCCATCCCAGCAAAAACAAGTGGAGTCTGAACTACTCCGGCAGTTGCGCTTGCACAAACAAATGGCAGAGGAAATCAGAAGAAAGGGCAGTGATAATATCAGGTTAGGATTATGTACTTCATCATATGTACCTTTTCATGTATTGTCACACGCCCTTCATGTGACAGTCACACACTGGTGAAGCTGTGCATATGCAGACCTGTTTGGTGGGGTGCTAAACCTCAATTGCTGATGACAATGCCAAGCACATCCCCATATGTCAGCGTAATGGACCCCTGTAGGTGTGACATGGTGCCTGGGAGGATTGTACTGTACCCATGCATCTGTTCAGTGAAGTGACGTAAACTCCAGGCCAGCCACTGTAATGCATGACATCCCCAAAGTTGCCTTCCACAGATGTAACACAATTGAAGTAGTGATCTACTGTAACAAAGCAAAAATACTTAGAACCATTCCAGCAAAAAGATCCACATGTACGTTTGCACACCTGGATGTAAGGGCTCTTTCACACGATCGCGTCCCTTGTGGGAATCGCGCTCCGTGTGAGAGCGAGATTGTGCGGTCTAGACTACAGAAGCACACGGCATTATTATGATAGATAATGCTGTGTGGCTCTGCCTGACCTTTCTGAAACTGAATCATACTGACATAAGGCTGTCAGGCCGAGGCACACAGCATTATCAATCATAATAACACTGTGCGCTTCTGTATTCCAGCCCGCACAATCCCTCTCTAACACGGAGCACAATTCCCACAAGGGACACGCTCCTGTAAAAGAGCCCTAAGTCTGAAGTGCGTAAGGATTGAACGGACTGGGCTGACAAGATGAACCGACCCCGTGCACAGTGGGTTCCAACGGTGCTATACAGCTGAAACCTGCCTGCTGTGACCAGAATCCGAGAACTCGAATACCGGCCATTTTAGGGTACTTTCACACTAGTGTTGTTCTTTTCCGGTATTAAAATCCGGTAAAGGGTCTCAATACCAGAAAAAAACGCATCAGTTTTGTCCTAATGCTGTCTGAATGGAAAGCAATCCGTTCCCTTGTATGGTATTTGACTCGACAAAATACCGCAGCATGCTGTGGTATTTTTTCCGGCCAAAATCCCGGAACAATACTGCACTTGCTGAATTTGGCCTTAATTTACATAGAGATGTATTAATGCCGGATCCGGTACCAAGTGTTCCGCAAAATGCCGCATCGCCAGATCCGGTCTTCCTATGCGCCGTGACATAGGAGGAGCTATTTTTGATACTTTTGATCTTTAAATACCGGATCCTTTATTCCGGATGATACCGGATAAGCCATGTACAAATGGAAAGCTTCTTTTTCCGGACCCGTTAGACGCATCCGGTGAAATATCGGTCCGGAAAAAGCTTTCCATTTGTACATGGCTTGCCGTATAAAAAAATGCTAGTGTGAAAGTACCCTAACCCCTCAGATGCTGCGATCAAGTTTAGATAAATAAAGTAAAACAAAGAGATGTGTCCTTATACTATAAAGAGTGATAAGCAGGGTCTTCTAGTGATGATAGATAATCAGTTCTCCCCCTCTCCTGTCCTTATACTATAAACTGTGATCAGCAAAGTGTTGTAGCAGTGATAGATAATCAGTTCTTGCCTCTCCTGTGCTCTCTGCTGTCCTTATACTATAAAGAGTGATAAGCAGGGTCTTCTAGTGATGATAGATAATCAGTTCTCACTTCTCCTGTGTCCTGTCCTTATACTAATAAACAGTGATCAGCAGAGTGGTGTAGTGGTGGTAGATAATCAGTTCTTGCCTCTCCTGTAGTCTCTCCCGTTCTTATGCTGTAAACAGTAATCAGCAGGGTGTTCTAGCAGTGGTAATCATATCTCTTCTCTCCTGTGTTCTCTCCTGTCCTTATACTATACAGAGTGATAAGCAGTGTTCTAGTGGTGATAGAAAATCCAGTTCTCACCTCTCATGTCCTTGTACTATAAACAGTGATCAGCAGGGTGTTCTAGTGATGACAGATTATCAGTTCTCACCTCTCCTGTGTTCTCTCCTGTTTTTATACTAGATATCTTCATGCTGCTCCAAAGCCTTTAGTTACAATGTCTGAAACTGTTCTGCACGTACTTAGTAGTAAGTTCCTCCTCCAAAGAGCACAGGAGGAAATTCACTACTAGGCATGTCTGCAGTCATTTCAGAACTCCTAGACATGACAGGAAGACACAGTAAAGGTGTTGTCATAAGTAATGAGTAACTTTTCACAGGATCCTGCTACATACTCCCCTACTACCTGCCGCTCTGGTCCTGCGTGCCGGCTCCTGCATCTCCATCTTCTGGTCAGCGGCTTGTTTAATTCGTCCCCTCCATGGGCATGATCATCTGCTCTGCTGCAGTGGCCAATAACTAGCTTCAGTGGAGATGTGTCTCTTGTGGACAACAGTCATTGGCTGCAGCGGAGCATATGAAATAAACAACCCGCGGACCTGGAGACACTGCAGCCGGAGCTGCAGATAGCAGGGAAGTGTGGCTGCGGGCTCCTGTGAAATGTCATTTATTCCCAGACAACCTTTTTCATGGCACTAAATATACAGTAACCGCTCCACTTTTTACATGTTTCTTTTATTCCCTTTTAGACTTGTACATTATTATCTGCATTTCCAGGACACACACATATGGGTTCATTCACACGTCCGTTGTTTGTTTCCTGATCTGTTCCGTTTTTTGCTGAACAGATCTGGACCAGTTCTGTACCCATTCATTTCCAATAGGTCCTGAAAAAAAACAGACAGCACAATGTCAGATTTTTTTTTCAGGAAACATTGAAAATGAATTGGTCCAGATCTGGTCCAGATCTGTTCAGCAAAAAACGGAACAGATCAGGAAAGAAAAAACGGACGTGTGAATGGACCCTAAGGCTCCTTTCACACTGGCGTTTTGGCTTTCTGTTTCTGAGATCCGTTCAGAGCTCTCACCATCGGCCCAAAACCGATCAGTTTTGCCCTAATGCATTCTGAATGGAAAAGGATCCGCTCAGGGTGCATCAGTTTGCCTCCGTTCAGTCACCATTCCGCTCTGGAGGCAGACACCAAAACACTGCCTGCCGCGTTTTTCTGTCCGCGATATGGTGCAGAGCAAGACGGATCCGTCCTGGCACAAAACTGACGGATCCGTTTTCTCTGACACAATTGAAAACAGATCCGTCTCCCATTGACTTTCAATGTTGTTCAAGACGGATCAATCCGTCATGGCTATAGAAGACATAATACAACTGGATCCGTTCATGACAGATGCATGCCGTTGTATTATTGTAACGGAAGCGTTTTTGCAGATCCATGACGGATCTGCAAAAAACGCTAATGTAAAAGTAGCCTAAATCTTTTCTAAATTCATAGATTTCTTACAATTATTAAAGTGTAACTGTCATATTTATTTATTTTTGCTAATGTGTAGGGACAGGGATATGGAACATTTTTGTAATATACTTATATTTAGGGAAATCGTATATTTATAGTAGAAATCTTGGGCTGAAATGTTCATTAGCAGTGATCTTTTCCGAGCCACAGCTAAGAGACATGCGTCTTTCTGCACGGACTAGGAAGACGGGCTGTGCTGGGAGCTGCTGGGCGTCTGCCCTCAGTCTGGTGGGGACGCGACAGTCATAACCACAGACGAAATATATATTTATACACTTATCAAACCAAGGAAAACTGTCTTAGTTGCCCCTTTGGAAAATGAAAGGTGAAATCTAATTGGTTGCTATGGGCAACTAAGCCAGTTTTCCTATACACCAGTTTTGATAAATCTCCCCTAAAGTTCGTCAGCGCATCCAAATAAGCAGGTGCATGTCGCTGTGGCTGAGAATACAAATCATAAACCAAACACAGTGTAACAGGACTCTGCAAACATTGACTATCCTAAAGATTACTAATGCTGTATTAACTGCATAAATGAATGTAAAGTGCTGAAAAAATATAATATATCCAGCTGTATACGGCACTGATTTTTGCAGTATGTATTTGGAGGTGCGGTACCCTCCATCTTGGTGGTGCACTCCTAGCAAACAGTGTGAATAGCCCCTCCGAGACCCATATACTGTAATTCAGGGATTGTTGACTAGAAAAATAAAAATTCCTCTTTTCACCACTGGATGTCAGTGTTGTTCCACCTCTCTACATATTCTGTGTGAAATCACTCCTATTACAGCTTAATTTCTGAGCTTCTGGGTGAAGCATCCTGTAGTTCACTATATAGTTCAGCTTTCAGCATTTTTTATGTGTTTTAATTACATTCTTTATGTTCTGTTTTAATTATATTTTACAGTCACCCCATAGCGGAGTCCCCTGGGTGTAAGCGAGGCATGCTTTGCGCACAGGTCATGTATTGGTCACTATAGTGCTTTAGCTACCAAGACAAATTTAGTTTTATTGGGGTTTTGTATAATGTAGGCAAATCTAGGAATCAGGTAGGGGTGAGCCGCCATCTTGCTCATATAACACAATATATTCTATTTATATCCTATAGGCTATACCTGTGATGGCTAACCTTTGGCACTCCAGCTGTAGTAAAACTACAACTCCCAAGATGCACACTTGCTAGGCTGTTGTCAGAGTAGGGTTGGGCGATATACCGGTATCGCGATATACAGCGGTATTAAAAAAACGGCGATATGTCGATATCGCTGTTTCCTAAATACCGCGGTATTTCGTGACGTCATAGAAGCGGTCATGTGCGCTGACCGCTTCTAAATCTGCGTCCACGGCTGCCCGCCCCTAGCATGAACCGATACGGGACATTTGCAGAGTACTTGTACTCGTGCAAATGTCCCTGATACCTGCTGGCCGCTTGCGGCGGTACTCTTAGCAGTTCGGCCGGCGTGGGGGGGGAAGGAATTCTGTGACTCGCATTCCTGGCACACCAAATTCACTAGAAAGAAGTTCAGCAATATATATTATTAGCAGATTACACATCAAAAAGATATTTCCTCCAAAACCTGTCCTAATCACACAGGAGGACAAGTTACTTCGCAACACTGAGATAAAGAGCTGCCTCATCCTTCTCTCCTACTTGTCAGGGATTACGATCCTGAATACAGATGAGAAGATCTGCAACTGATTCTCTGTAGGAATGGATTTCATGAGGAGATGTGAAGTACGGAGAGGAGGGACAGAACAGACTGTGGTAATGGAGACTCTATACAAGTGCTGCTGCTCATGAGCTCTATTCCTACAGAGATTCAGCTGATGACCATATTAAACTGTGTTTATAATCTCTGACAAGCAGAGAGGAGGATGAGGAGGCTCTTTTTTTCAGTGTTGTGAAGTAACTTGTCCTCCTGTGTGATTAGGACAGGTTTTGTGTGCACTAATAGGACTGCTGCAATTTTGTTTCTCCTAATCATTGCTCCCCAGACAAAATAAGCCATTATAACTAATGTAAGGTATTTGGCAATATATTTATAATGAAGTAATATTTAAATATTTACATTTTCTTAATTCCTGGAGAACCCCTTTAAAGGGGTTGTCCCACGAAAAACATTCTATCGTTTTCAAACAAGCCCCTGGATCTGAATCCTTTTGTATTTGCATGTAATAAAAATTTTGTATAGTCACTGTTATCCAAGAAAACAGCCACCTGCTGTTTGTTCTATTTCTAATTTCTTTGTCCAGCTCATTGAGATGGTCGCACATGCTCAGTGTCACCCTTCAACTGGCTCCTGAGCTGTGATTGGGGAGAGCTGAGACACGCCTCCTGGGCTGTGATAGGCAGAGCTGAGACACGCCCCCTTAGCTGCAGCAGAAAAGACACTCCCCTTGAGCTGTCAACTTGATAGAATGAATGTGGAGATCTCTGGATCCATGTGAGGTACGGGGCTGGTTCCAGCTTTGTTAGAAAGAGATTGCCATGTACTATATGATGGCTTATTTTAATTTTTGGGATAATCCTTTTGACAGGGATCTAGAATTTTATTTTTTCCCTGGATGCTGCCTTGGTAATCACATCTTGAGATTATTTTTTCTTCTTAATTGTGATGGGTGATTGCATAGAGATCATCTTGTGTTCTATACACTGTTGTGGCTCATTCTGACTTGCCTATTTATATATATATATATATATATATATATATATATATATATATATATATATATATATATATATATTATTATTTTTTTTTTTTTTCTCTTATAGCAATGTCATTTCTGGAATGAAGGTTACAAAGCAACGGCCCAAAACTGGCAAGCAAATATCAGCCGAAGAACGAGAGTTTATGAGAGACGCCACCAAAAAGTAAGTCACTTTTTACTGTCAATTAAGGCTAATTTCACATCTGCGCTTTGTATTCCAGTTTTGAGATCCGGCAAAGGTTCTCAAAACCCTTTCATTTTGTCCCTGTTCATTGTCAATAGGGACAACAGATCAGGGTGCATTCAGTTCAGTTTTGTGACCGGACACAAAACCGCAGCAAGTTGTGGTTTTGCGTCTGATGTGCGAAACAGAACAAACAGGATCTGGCACTAAAAACAATGTAAGTCAATGGTGCTGGAACTTTTTTTTTTTTTTCCAGAACCTAAAAAAACGGATCTGTCACCATTTGACGTACGTTGATTTTAGTGACTGATCCGGGTTGATCTGTTTCTATTTAATACAACCATATCCGAACGGAACGCATGCATCCTAATATATTAAACACAGAAGTGTTTTGCTCCGGTTTTCAGATCCTGTGCCGGATCTCAATATTGGAATGCAAAGAGCAGATGTGAAAGTAGCCTTCTACTGCAGATTTTATACACGGCGAGTGAATGAAATTTGTTTAGCCGAGCTGAGCCCACTCCATAAACAGCAGGTGGCAGCTGTGTAAAATGGGAGACACCCGCTGGCAATGACCAGGATTGAAGATGCTGCCGCTCTTTGTTGTTTAACCCCTCAGATCCTGCTGTCAGTAGCAACCATGTCATCTGAGCAGTTAGAGGGGACCTCCTATCAGCACCTCCATGTGACATAGAAGGGTGCCGATTGTTTGCTATGGAAGCCTGGGGCCTTGTGAAGGGTCCCAGGTCTGCCATAGTAGACTGACTGTTAAGCCAGCAGAAATGCCATAGACTTTGATGGTATACTAACGCAGTCTAGGGTATAAGGAGTTGAGTGATCGCATGTTCAAGTCCCTTAGGGTGCCTAAAAATGTTTTTTTTTTAAATGTTAAATGTATAAAAAAAAAAAAAAATCGCTTCCTTTCTCCCTTTTTCACATGCAGATAAATGACAAAAAATTAATATAATTTGTATCGCATCTGAAAATGTCAGAACAATTAAAATATAAAAAGTCAAATTTTTAACCCCAAAATGGTACCAATAAAAACCAGCTCGCCCCACAAAAAACACGCCCTCACATAGGTCTTTACAGTTGTGGCCAAAAGTTTTGAGACACACAAATGTTGGTTTTCACAAAGTTTTTGTGTTGCTTTAGTGTTTTTAGATCTTTTTGTTGGATGTTTCTATGACATACTGAAGTATTATAAGCGTTTCATGAGTAGTTTGAAGTTTTTGGAGAAATATAGTTATGACCACCCTGCAATCCAGCAGCAGTGACCTATCTTGCACCCTTATAGGAAAAGGTGGCAGCCTCTCTCTCCACTGGAACTGGCAGAAGTGCGCATAGGCCATCGCCTTTTCCTATAATGTGCGTGCACGACCACTGCTGGATGGGTGGTCATAGTCCCTGGAAACAGCCCCCCCCCCCCCAGTATTAAAAACATTGGTGGTGCAGTGCGCCCTCCCCTGTATTAAAATTATTGGTGGTGGTGGCCACAGAGTCCCACATATCGCCACATCCGAAAAGTCCAAACTATTAAAATATAAAAAAAATCTCCTATGTGGTGAACACCGTAAAAGAAAAAAGAGAAACCGCGTGATTCGACATTTTTTTTTGTCACCTTGTTCCCCCCAAAAATAGGATAGGACTGTTCGATTATACACAGAACTTATGTATGATCATTTTATGATCTGTGTGCTCACGGTTGAAAAATGGTGTCGAGCTGATGAAATTAACATTTAAAGGGGCTGACCAGGATTTTGATATTGATGGACTATCCTCAGGATCAATATCAGATGAGTTTGAGTCCAAAACCCAGCACGGTGCCAGAACTGCACAGCTCCGTCCATTATGTAGTGGACAGGGATGGTAACTGCAGTGCTGCCTTTCAATTTGACACAAATCCCACCTAGAAACTGGCTGCACCGGAGGCTGAGAAACAGTTTATTACTGCAACCGGGCCAAGAAAAGATGTAGGACTGCAAACCGGTCCTCCCATTGAAAACAGTGGGAAGCTGTCTCCACTTGGCCGCCGTGCATTTTGTTGGCATGGAATCTGCATCAAACTCATGCTTAGAGAGTGAGGGTCATTCTTGTATATTTCGCTATTCCCCTTTAACCCCTTTGCTACCTGTGCCGTACATGTACACATGGAGCGATCTGCGAACATGGCGCTTGCTCACACATGCAGCGGGCGCCATGGCCAGCAAGTCTCTGCTGTTTCAAACAGCAATAATGCCGATCGTAGTAATTAAATGCTTTAGCTACCGTGACAAAGTGAAATCATGGCATCTAAATTCGCAAAATGCCATAAGCTCACGCTTCTGTGCTTCCTGCCAATGCTCTGTGTGGCCAATTGGGGCATCAGTAGTTGCGCTGAACATTTTCATCCTCGCTGACGAGGCTGAAAGTGTTCATGCTGCAATTCTTATTTTGGCCACCAGATGGCAGGCCATGATAAGAAATGAGCAAAATTGAGTTTAAATGGCATTTCAAAAATCCATGATAGAACAAAATGAAACATTATAATTGTTACCATAAATGAGCCCCAAAATCATCACAAAGTTTTAAAAAAAATAGATACAAAATAAATAAAAATAAAAGTTTAAATCACCCCGTTTCTGTATAATTACAAAAAAATACCTAAATAACAATAAATATAAACATAATGGGTATCACTGCGACCCAAAAGGCCCATGCTATTAAAATAGAAAAAAAAATTGCAATACGGCGAATAGTGTAATGGAAAAAGAGTCAAAATGGCCGATTTGCAATTTTTTCATTGCTTCTCTTACCCCAAAAAATGTAATAAAATGTGATCAAAAAGTCACGCACACTCGAAAATGGTATCAATAAAAACTAGATTGTTCCACAAAAAAATAGCCCGTAAACAGCTCAGTAGACATAAGTATAAAAAAGTTATGGGGGTCAGAATATGGTGATGTAAAAAAATTTTTTTTTATCAAAGTTTACATTTATTTTTACACTATTTAGAACCTATACATTTGGGGTATCGTTGTAATCATACTGAACCAGAGAATGAAGGGCATGGGTCAGTTTTGTCGTAAACAAAACGCTGTGGGAACAAAACCCATAAAACGGTGGAGGAATTGCGCTTTTTTCCAAGTTCCACCCCATTTGGATTTTTTTTTTACCACTTCCCACTACATTTTATGCCATAATTAATGGTGGCATTAGAAAGTACAACCTGTCCTGCAAAAAATAAGCCCTCATACAGCTATGTGACCGGAAATATAAAAAAGTTATGGCTCAAGGAAAATGGGGAATAAAAACAAAAAAAACCTCCGGTAGCCTAAGGGGTTAATAGGTAGTTATCAATGTAACCAGTGTGTATGGATCTGCAGTGCTGCACACGACCTGTTGGTGGCAGTCACACACCGTCCGCCCCAGAGTCCTCAGACTGCGTGTACTGAAGGTAATTATTTACTCCTGTTAAATGGAGGAGACAGGGTTCTCGGTGGTCGGTATGGGCTAATTTTTGGGTTGTTTCAGTTCTAACCTGTTGCAGCTAATTAGAAGACACAGCCGTCCTTGTCCTTGGGTCTCTCCTGCAGTGTTAGCCGCTAGATAGAGACAAGAGTTTACTGTGCTCACACTAGTTAGAGAGGTAAATCATTGCAAACTTGCCACAATGATACTCAAGGCTGATATTTAAGTCTCTGCAGAACTTTTCTGTCTGGATAAACAAAGAGGTTTTGTTGAGATGATAAGCGTGATCACTTTATAGCTCCAAGATTATGGCAGCAGGCTTAACGACAAAGCGTCGCGGCGGAGGGCGAGGTTTGCTTTTGTGTATTGCACAGCAGGGAGCCAAGTGACATCATTTGCATAAAAATGAAGTTAACCCTTTAATAAGACGAGTGCATAAACCCATTGTTACCATGTACAACGCAACTTGTTGGTTTGTTGCTCAAGGAGAAATCCAGCGATATGTTGGCAAAATCTGTAATCTCGCCACTAATTTATTATCGGGCTTCTATATGTCATCCTTTGTGTTTTGCGGTCCGCAAAAAAAAAAAAAAATACGGTCATGTGCATGTAGCCTTACATGCAGAAATACAAGAGTAGTACTGAACATATGGAGTCCAGATTGCTTTTTATTTTCTTACCGCTCAAACCTCCTTGCCCCCTTCCACCAAAGATTTGACCCAATATTCTAAACACACCGCCATTGATTTGACTGGCACAGAAATATCTGAGTGCTGCCAAAGGGGCTTAATTGCTTTCTATATTTTTTATATTTTTTTCCATTTGGAAATCAGTAGTGATCTGCCAAGTTAGGCCTTAACTCTGTGATCTTCTGCAGTAGCAACGCAGTCTTCTTGCAGTCTAGGCGCAGCTCAGCCCTATTCAAGTGAATGGGACTGGACTGCGATTCCAAGCACAGCCGCTATACAATGTACAGCACTGTGCTTGGTAAGCTGCGAAAAGGACGCAGTGCTACTGCGAGAACGTGTGCCTTCTCGACCAGCTGGTCAGATACTGCTGAAAAAATCTTGGAAAACCCTTTAATCAATGTTTATGGCCTATTTGCAAGAAAAGGCAGCCAGTACTTGTCGTCAGGGTCTTGGACTGTTAGGCTACATGCACACGAACTTTGTTTGTTTCCGTGTCCGTTCCGTTTTTTTTTTTTTTTTTTTTGCGGATTTGATGCCGACCCATTCATTTCAATAGGTCCGCAAAAAATGCAGACTGCACACCTTGTGCTGTCCGCATCCGTATGTCCGTTCCGTAGCCCCGCCCAAAAAAATAGATCATGTCCTATTCTTGTCCGTTTTAGGCATTGTTACAATGGATCCGCAAAAAAAAAAAACGGATGGCATACGGATGTCATCCCTTTTTTTTTTTTTTTTTTTTTTTTTTTTTTTTTTTTTGCGCAGACATACGGTCATGTGCATGTAGCCTTACCTGCAGAAATGCAAGAGTAGTACTGCACATATGGAGTCCAGATTGCTTTTTATTTTCTTACTGGCCCCCCTCGCCTCCATTTCCCCTGCTGTCAGCACCCAGAGCTGCGCTGAAATACATGGTCGGGAATGCGCATGCTCACAAGTTCTCTCTGTTATTGGAACACCGCAGTCTGGACTGTGTGTTTCAGCACAGCTTTGATTGCTGACAGTGGGGGATGGAGGCCAGTGGGACATAAGTGGCTGCACTACACATGTATTACTGCAGATAATAGTCCTGAATCATGGTGACTGATTTCCTTTAACCCCCTGGCGACCTCCAGCATACATGTGCAGCAGAAGTCGCCACTTTAAAGATGGCACCCACTCGCACGCGTAGAGGGCAGTAGATTTATGCGATGAACCCTGCGGCTGATCGCACTTCATCTGGAAGCGGCAGCGCGTCCATAGCAGCATTCGGTAGTTATTAATAGTATATAGCAAAACAGGCCGGGAGGTGGCAGCAGCGTATTGGTATATTTTAACTAAACTGTTCTATGGTGGCTATTTAGCAATCACAGAATACAAGGGGCAATCTAATGATTTCAGTTGGGTCAGTTAAATAGTGTTGAACTAATCTCATATGGCAAACCAAAATCTCCATTTTACGATGTGTATGTATACCTTCTTATATATTGTGTACTTGTACTTTATTATAAGAGTCCAGAACTACACAGAGATCTGTCTGCAATTTGTGTATGATAAACTAACCCCATTTTCACCCCTCTGGCCCCTCTAACATGAGGATCGGAGCGTTTAACATTTTCACACTGCTAGGTGCAGGCTTCCGCCTAGCAGAGTTGCCAGTGACATCATCAGTACTGATGGACAGGCTTTAGCTCTGCCCTAGCAGTTTTACATGCTGGGGCAGGGCTAAAGCCCGCCCATTAGTGCCAGTGAGGTCACCAGGCTCGCTGCTAGGTAGAAGCTTCCACCTAGCTTACCCTATGGAGAGCTCCGATGCTCATATCGGGGGGGGGGGGGGGGGCTGACTGGGTGAAAAATGGGTATATACGTAGAACTCAAGTTTATCAAATTGTTGCCCGCTGCTTTCTGTATCTTTTAAGGCCCCTTTTCACACGGGCGTTGCGGGAAAATGTGCGGGTGCATTGCGGGAACACCCGCGATTTTTCTGCGCGAGTGCAAAACATTGTAATGCGTTTTGCACTCGCGTGAGAAAAATCGCGCATGTTTGGTATCCAAACCCGAACTTCTTCACAGAAGTTCAGGCTTAGGATCGATGTTCTGTAGATTGTATTATTTTCCCTTATAACATGGTTATAAGGGAAAATAATAGCATTCTGAATACAGAATGCATAGTAAAATTGCACTGGAGGGGTTAAAAAAATAAAAATAAAAATTTAACTCGCCTTAATCCACTTGCTCGCGTAGCCCGGCATCTCCTTCTGGCTCCTTTGCTGAACAGGACCTGGGGTGAGCATTAAATACATGAACAGGACCTGTGATGACGTCACTCCGGTCCGTCACATGATCCGTCACTCCGGTCCGTCACATGATCCGTCACTCCGGTCCGTCACATGATCCGTCACTCCGGTCCGTCACATGATCCGTCACTCCGGTCCGTCACATGATCCGTCACTCCGGTCCGTCACATGATCCGTCACTCCGGATCCGTCACATCGATCCGTCACTCCGGATCCGTCACATCGATCCGTCACTCCGATCCGTCACTCCGATCCGTCACTCCGATCCGTCACATCGATCCGTCACATGATCCGTCACATGATCCGTCACATGATCCATCACCATGGTGATGGATCATGTGACGACTGTGACGTCACCAAAGGTCCTAGTTACTGCACAAAGCTCAGATGAAGACAGGAGATGCCGGCTACGCGAGCAAGTGGATTAAGGTGAGTTAAATTTTTATTTTATTTTTTTAACCCCCTCCAGCGCTATTGTACTATGCATTCTGTATTCAGAATGCTATTATTTCCCCTTATAACCATGTTATAAGGGAAAATAATAATGATCGGGTCTCCATCCCGATCGTCTCCTAGCAACCGTGCGTGAAAATCGCACCGCATCCGCACTTGCTTGCGATTTTCACGCAACCCCATTCACTTCTATGGGGCCTGCGTTGCGTGGATTATCGCACCGCAACGCACAAAGAGGAGCATGCTGCGATTTTCACGCAACGCATAAGTGATGTGTGAAAATCACCGCTCATGTGAACAGCCCCATAGAAATGAATGGGTCGGCATTCAGTGCGGGTGCAATGCGTTCAACTCACGCATCGCATCCGCGCGGAATACTCGCCCGTGTGAAAGGGGCCTAACCCTAAGTTCACACCTGAGCGTTTTACAGCGCGTTCAAACGCGCTGTAAAACGCTCAACACGTGAAAACCAATGCTTCCCTATGGCCCTGGTTCACACTTGAGCGTTTTACAGCGCGTTTGAACGCGCTGTAAAAACGCCCGACGCATAAACAAGTTCTCGAGCTTTTTTTGGGAGGCGTTTGTCACGCGTTTTGGCCATAGACTCATTGGACAACACTGCAGTCAATCACACAAACGCGCGTTTACTATTGCAAAAAACGCGCGACAAATACGCGCGTAAAACGCGTCTCAGAAACGCTCAGGTGTGAACCCAGGGTAAACCTGTATCTAGAAATGCTTCTTCCGATTTTCTACGCCACCCCTCTACTGGAGGGGAGGTTGTCATTTTTTTAATAGCGACTTTAAAAAAAAAAAATTATCTCGGTGATAAATCTGGACTGAAACTTACTAACATAGCTAACTATTCCCACTTTCCCACCTACTTTTAAAATTTAGACTTACAAAGTCCCAAAATGTTTGTTTGTATTAAGTGACTTTTTGAGGCAGAATTCTGGGGTACGGGGAGTGGTACGTCCCCCCTGAGTCTTTGAGGTGGGATCCAGTTTCAGTGGCTGGACGTCCGATATTTTGCACATCTCACCGTTCTGCAGGATGGGGTTGTGTTCCATTGCTTTTACAGTCTGTAGGCCAATTTGACTATATACATGACGTAATTGTTGGCCTAAAGATGTTTTGGCAGAAGATTCAGACACTGGGTGTCCTTCCCTGCAGGGCATTCATTGCAGGAAAACCTCCCCAGAGCCAGGTGGAAATGACGGGCTTGTCTACACTGCCAGTGATTTTAGCTGTGCCAGAAGAAGCGCATTGTGAGCCTGAAGATGTCTGACAGCCGAAGGTATGTCGGTGGCACAGGGGCATGTCTGCACTGCACGTGAACTGACTGACATACATCCAAGCGTGAACTCTCAGCTCATCTGCTGTATTGTTGGCATGAGTACAGGGCACAGCTGATGAGATCCCCAGGTGCCAGGCTGAATGCTTTGGCCAATGTACTGGGTGGACACGTCTGATATGGCCGATCCATTATTGCAGTATTATACCATGCACACTTTGCTCGGTCTGTGATACCAGCTCCTAATCTTTCACATATTACAGGTAGCCTAGGAAATCTTCAATACAGAGACAACCCAGGATGAGACCTCCATAGTCTGCTCTGTTACCACCAGACCTGCTTAGGGGATGCAAGTGCAATAGTTAACGTGTCTGTTATTTTTATTTTTTATTTTGAAGATTGACTTTATTTTGAAGATGAGAAAGCAGCCAGTGCTATTGACCTATTACAAAACCAGACACATTGATCAGCATGACTGTGAAGAGAAGCATTAGAAAAAAAAAAAAAAAAAAGCTCCCTCCTAGATGGAATGAAAATTAAAGGGAAACTCTCACCGCCAAGGTGCCCCCTAAACCACCCGCAGTACCTCACTACTGAATAGAATGTCTTGTATGCGCTCCTACACAGCGCTAGACCATGCCCATGGAGGGGGGGAGACTACCATCAAGGGAGAATCACATGCTGAATGTGCAACATGTGATATTTCTGTGGAACCAGAGGAGGAGCTGAGGAGTGATGAGACCATCAGTGTAACTGCCCGATCCAGCCCCAAATAAAAGAAGTGCGTCGAAAGTGGTAGCAGAGAATCCTATGCTCTTTAAAGGGAACCTGTTACCACCAAAGTGCCCCCGGAACCACCTGCAGTGCCTCATTACTGAATAAAATGTCATGCATGCGCTCCTACACACCGCTAGACTATGCCCATGTACTATGACGACATGTACATATGGGGGGGGGGGGACTACTATCAAGGGAGAATCACAGACCACCAAAATGCCCCCTAAACCGCCTCCAGTACCTCACAGTGGAAGTCATCTGGTTTTTAATGATGTCCTTGGCTCACAGGAAGACAACTTTTTATTCCGCCAAGTGCTGTATGCAAATGAGGCGCCTGAAGTCAACTTTGCCACACTCCTTCCTGCCCGTTCGTTCAAGCTCCTTATTTACCTACAGCTCATACCGGAATAAAAGTTATTCTCCTGTAATCCTGCCCATCGGATGAATTCGCCATAGACATCATTAGAATTTGCCTGCCATTCAATAGTGCAGGACATGCTATGAACAGCACAGGCAGCGCATTTAATGTAGGCAGGTTATTATAGCTAAATGATAAAGTACATGGAAGATATATGATATTGGTGTTCAGGTTAAATTGCTGTGTTGGCACTTTGCGATAAATACGTGTGTTTTGGGTTGCAGTTTGGGCACTCGGTCTCTAAGAGGTTCACTATCACTGGGCTAGGGGATAACTAGGTCGTACTGCTGGGACCCCCACCAATCATGAGAACGGGGGACCTGTACCCTGTGACCTTCCCCCAGAACTTGGACACAGTAGCTGGTCTGAAAAGTGCGCCGCCACCCTATTCATTTCTATGGGAGTGCTGGAATTAGCAGAGTACACCACTGGACCATCTCTGGAACGCCCATAGAAATGAATGCTCACATGCCTGACTATCTGCTCTCTTTGTTTTGGGGGATTCCACTAGTCACAAGGTCCCCGTTCTCATTTTCGGTGGGTGTCTCAGTGGTAGGACCCCCACCAGTCTGATTGTTATCCCCCTTCTTGTTACCTTCGCAGTGGCTGTATCTAATGTACTATTCTGGATGTTCTACAATAACTACGAGAAGTCTGAGAAGGACAACCGGCTAAGGGCTCTTTCACACCTGCGTTCTTTTCTTCCGGCATAGAGTTCCGTTGTCGGGGCTCTATGCCGGAAGAATCCTGATCAGTTTTATCCTAATGCATTCTGAATGGAGAGAAATCCGTTCAGGATGTCTTCAGTTCCGGACCGGAACGTTTTTTGGCCGGAGAAAATACCGCACGTCGTTTCGACCAATTGCCGGATCCGACCTTTAGCTTTTTCTGAATGGTTACCATGGCTGCCGGGACGCTAAAGTCCTGGCAGCCATGGTAAAGTGTAGTGGGGAGCGGGGAGCAGTATACTTACCGTCCGTGCGGCTGCCGGGGCGCTCCAGAGTGACGTCAGGGCGCCCCACGCGCTTAGATGACGTGATCGCATGGCACGTCATCCATGCGCATGGGGCGCTCTGATGTCATTCTGGAGCGCCCCGGGAGCCGCACGGACTGTACGTATACCGTTCCCCCGCTCCTACTATGGCAACCAGGACTTTAATAGCGTCCTGGGTGCCATAGTAACACTGAAAGCATTTTGAAGACGGAACCGTCTTCAAATGCTTTCTGTTCACTTGCGTTCCGGCAAGTGGAGTACATGCCGGATCCGGACAACGCAAGTGTGAAAGAGGCCTAAGGCAGCTGGATACACAAGCTTTATAGAGTGTTTTTTTTTTTTTTTTTTTGTCAGAGTTTTTATCCAATCCCACTTCAGTGGAAAAAAAAAAAAAAAGATAAAAAAGCTACATTAACAGACCGTGAGATGTGCTGACGCTTCTGACTAGTAAGCATGCTAATGTTCACGTCGGCCTATGTAACAGGACCCTGGATTACAGTTAACTTTCCCAGTTTGCAAACTAGTTCGAAGCAAGAGTACTGCTACTTTAACTGGCTGCAAAATGATTTCTAAAATATATCTATTTTATGAACCAGCCCTGGACATGGAGCGGTTAAGCCCATGTGTGGGTAGAAGACAGAGTCTTGCCCTGCATGGTTTAATGGGGGCGGTTAATTTCAGCGCTAGGTGTGAGCGCAGGCAGTGACACAGCATTATTTCATCCGTCTCGCTGCTAGTCTTTTACTCTCCCCGCCGTCCTCCACTCCAGCTAAGATGTAAACTGAATTAAAATAGGTCAGAGGTGCTGGCATGCTCGCAGATATGTGAAATGGCAGCTGCAACCTTTATGCCAAGTCAGAATTCAAAACAGCGGGGAAAGCAGCGCCGAGGGCAGGGAGGGGACGTGTTGCCGTGGCAACGCTAGAATGCGTTATAATGAAAAGTTTCAGTGGAAATGTACAATGACCGCGGAGAAGGCAGGACAGGATGCGCGTGTGGCTCAGGATATTTGCTTGGACTTCAAAAGAGAATTTTTTTATTTTATTTTTACTTTATTTTTTTTCGCTCTCTCCCCCCCCCCCAACATCAATGCTGTTCCATTACTGAAGTGTTAATATGGTCATACCAGAAATATCATTTCCAAACGTCGTAATCCTCTTCTCTTCTGTGGACAAAATAATGGATTATGTAACTGTCTGCTGTGTTTTCCTAACAGGAGTTTTTTAAAGGGACCGAATGGCAAAAAAAAATTACATTTTTTTTTTTATATTTTACTGCCAAGTGAGTACAGATTGTGTATTCAGTATATATGTGAATAAACAGCTCTATGTGATATTTGGAGAAAACAATAGAAAAATACTTTGATATACATGTATGTAAAGTGAAATGTCTATCCTTGGTCACCTCTTTTTTTTTTTTTTTTTACTTTTTATGATATAGGCCCTGAGTTTCATGCTTATTCTTTTCTTTATATAATGTGGGAAGCGCCATACATGTACAGCGCATGGTGCTGGGCTTTAATCCGGAGCACCGTACATGTACAGCACATTGTGCTGGGGTCTAATCCCGAGCACCGTACTTGTACAGAGCATGGTGCTGGGCTTTAATCCAGAGCACTGTACATGTACAGCACATTGTGCTGGGGTCTAATCCAGAGCACCGTACTTGTACGGCGCAAGGTGCTGGGCTTTAATCCAGAGCACCGTACATGTACGGCGCGTGGTGCTGGGGTTTAATCCCGAGCACCGTACATGTCCGATGCAAGAATAAAGCTCCTGCATTCTAGCAGGAGCAGGTCTGATCCCTTCCTGTTGATGACAGCTGGGCACCCCGAGGAGGATACAGAACTGATATATTACATCTTCTGCCGTCTCCTTTCCTTCACACATAGCCCTCAATGATCGCTATGCGGTGAATTGAGGAAGCCACTATGCTATAATGTGATCTTGAGGGGCAGAGCTGCTGGGTTTTAGCAGACCCTGATTAGCACTGCCGGTATACAATGCTCCAACAGGGGACAGTTTTCCCCTGTAACTTGGGATCCTTTGGATTCCCCAGTTACAATTGAAAAGTGTAATATAAAAAAAAAAAGTAAAGTGTCATTGTCCCCGAAAGGTCATGACATCTTGGGGGACATATTATAATAGAAAATAAAAACACCCACAGCAACTGAAGCTGTAGCCATAGTTTACGAGAAACCACACTATTATATATTAAAACAACCGACACAAAATGGGGAACACATTTTAATGTCATTTTGCATATTCAAATAATGAGGAGTGTAATAATAATGTGTGAAAAACATGACTTTTAAAACATTTTATTACAGAGCCAAGCAGAGTCACCAAATAAAACTAAAATTAAAAAAGAGAAGCTGTAAAAACCTTGCAGAAATTATTTTGGTTACTAATAAAAAAAAGTTACACCACCACAGGCGCCAAATCACAAAATAAGTGCCTGGTCATTAAAGGGTTAAAGACGCCATGTGCGTTTTTGACAGGTTAGCTGCATACTTTCCCTACGTCTGGTATTATAGCTCTGACCCCCTAGAAAATTGCTGCAGCCTATAAAGTGCTCGGACGCTTTATATCGCAGCAGGGTCCACTTTGGAGGAGACGAGTCTGAATTCTTGGCAGATCAGAAAGCATGTGTGTGTTTGATGGGAAGCGAAACAAAAGTCGTATTCACGGACAGCGGAGAGAGAAAATGAAAACCCTGTTTTGTAATCGGCTTATCCCAAAGTGGAAGAATTCAGGCTCTTAGCAGAGACTGGTTACACGGAGCCCAGCAAGTGCTTCCAGTGGCGTCTTTAAGTGCTTCGCAGTGAGGAACACTTAACCCTTTCTGGCCCTGACACGATGGCTCGGGCAGTGGAGTCCTCCTTACTGGATGTGGCTCAGTAATGCATAGATGGGGGATGGAAGACGATGAAAGGGCCAGTTCAATATTTTACTCCCAGTATGCTGGAACCTTCGGTTAGCTTCTGTAGGAGGTGTCAAGTATGGCCAATCTACAGCTCAGTCCTGGCACTGCCACTACAAAAGGTATGGCGCTGTACCTTGTAGCCATGAATGGGACAGGGCCCCATGGATCAACTGATTGGCGGGGGTGAGCAATTCTAAGAGAGAGGCCTTAAATTTTGTCGCTTCGGAGAACCCCTTTAATTTAGATGTTAAATTTTTAAAGGCATTTGAAATATATACATTTTCTTTCTGCTCTGGCAGACTCCAGCTGTCCTGTTACATGGGCTCCCAGTCATCTTAGAGGGCAGCAGGTTTGTACCTATGACACCGGCTGACCTGTTACATGTGCACTTGGCAGCTGAAGGCAACGGTGTTGGTCCCATGTTCATATGTGTCCGCATTGCTGAGAATAATGAGGTTTTAATATATGCAAATGAGCCTCTAGGTGCAACGGGGGCGTTGCCATTACTCCTAGAGGCTCTGCTCTTTTTGCAACTGCTGCACCTTCTGCACTCTGACAGGACCAGGCAGTGAAAACGTCCTCACACCTGACCCTGTCAATCACTGTGCAGAGGGAGCGGCAGTTGCAGAGAGAGCAGAGCTTCCAGGTGTAACGGCAACGCCCCCATTGCTCCTAGAGGCTCATTTTCATATTTTAAAACCATTTTCTCAGCAATGCGGGCACATAGAAAAAGTGGGACATTCTTAGGCTACTTTCCCACTAGCATTTTTTGCAGATCCGTCATGGATCTGCTAAAACGCTTCCGTTACCATAATACAACTGCATGCATCTGTCATGAACTGATCCGGTTGTATTATGTCTTATTATACAGCGTTATTCTGTCCGCGATTGGGACACAACCAAACGGAACGGAATGCATTTTAGTGCCCTCCGTTTGGTTCAGTTCAGTTTTGTCCCCGTTGACAATGAATGGGGACAAAACTGAAGCGTTTTCATCCGCTATTGAGATCCTATGACGGAACTCAATAGCGGAATTGAAAACGCTGGTGTGGGGCTGCAGTAAACGCTTATTTTAGAAATCGAGTATTCTATCAATTATTTTTTAGTAATCTAATAAGAAAACATGAATTAATAGACTGTTTGTTTTCTTTTATAAAAACTCATCATACCTCCTGCCATCAGTCCCCAACACCCTTTGTCCCCCCCTGTGGGATCAGCTCAAGTGCATCAGTTCCCCTCAGTGCCTTCAGCTCTTCCTCACCTCAGTGCCACCAGCTGCCACCCCAGTGCCACCAGCTTGCCCCCCACTGCCACCAGCTTGCGCCTCAAACTGCCCCCTAGTGCCACCACCTTGCCCCCAGTGCACTATGACCTGACGATGTGTCAGGAAGAAAATGCAGCGCGGTGCGGGCCGGCGGGTGAGTGAATAGCAAGCGCTTCGCTCCCCCTCCGTAGTCACATGACACAAACGAATCCTCAATGCAAAAAATTTGCATCGAGAATTTTTGTGTCGAATTACTCTATATTAAATCGATAAATCGTTTCAGCCCTACGCTGTTGTGAAAGTAGCCTTAGGTGTCGTGGTGGTTCTCCAACAAGAAAACGAATGAAAAGTGCATCTGTAAAAATTTGCTTGTGAACGAAAGAGTATATTTTCAATTCACTGACATGTATACCCCCATATGCACCATTCACTGCATACCCCCATTTATTAAACCTGTCTGTTGTCCCTAGCAACCAATCGCAGCGCAGTTTTCATGTCTTAAACCGCTGTGGGAAAAACAAACGCTGCCGTCTGACTGGTTGCTATGGGCAGCAAAGCCAGTCTTACTCTTAGACAGTGTTAATAATTAGGGCTCATTGTATTTTCATGTTAAATAACCATCCCAAAAAGTGTAATCACCTGGTCTTTATACTGTAAACATATGGGGGGTTAATGGCGTTCTGTGCAGACCTCCTGAGCGGCTGTGTCCAGCGTGTACGCTAGGAATGAAATGAATCTCCTGCATTTAGTGAACTAAACACGAGGCATTTGGAAAGCAGGGAGTGGGCGAGCGTATTACACGCCAAGAAGACTTGCTTTTCACGTGTTCGTCCCCCCCCCTTTATATATGGGCGGTCATATTCCTCTGGCTGGTGCAAGGCTATGGGACAGGACTGGGTTAACTCACATGTGACTCGCCCCCTCTGTTGTACCCAATTAGCAGCTGCCCCATTAACTCCATTTTCTCCTCTGAGTATTTCAATTACAGGCAGTCATATCTAAAGCGATGAGAACTCCTCTGAGCTATTTCATGAGACGTATGCTGGGAATTGGCCCGAATCGCCTAATTGCTGATATTATGCATCAAGGATTCCATTTGAGAACATTTGATACCACTTTGATTTTGCGTCATCAGAACGTCGTGAAGTATGCTCCTCTTCCAGGCGGTCTGCCAGGCCGGCATGGTTAAATGTTCCCATCTGTAGAATTAGACCTATGTAAGCGTGCCAGCCCTACAAACACCGTGTACAGATGGGAATGTATCTTATTAATACCTCCCTGGTAAATGGATGCCAAAATGCCAGCAAAATTCTGCGCTGATTTAAAGGGGGTTTTCTGGGAATTTAACAGCTTCAGGACCAGACTCCATTTAGCCGTTTTTTTGCATGCTTTTATTGGTTGGGCCAGTGACTTTTCCCTGTGGGTTTTCTTTCAGGAATATTTCAGGTTTATTTTTGTATCATTTTTACGCCTATAGGGGGAGAGTTATCAAACTGGTGCAAAGTAGAACTGGCTTAGTTGCCCATAGCAACCAATCAGATCCCACCTTTCATTTTCCCAAGGAGCTATGAAAGGTGGAATCTGGTTGCTATGGGCAACTAAGTCAGTTCTACTTTACACCAGTTTGATAAATCTCCCCCATAATTTGTGTTTTTTTTTGTTTTAGAATTTTTAGGCTTGTAAACTGAAAATTGCTAAAAATAATCAGTTTTTGGCTAACGTCACGGTATTGATTCTCTCTGTGAACTTTTTTGGGATGGGTTAATTTTTGAGTGTTTGTCATTTACGTAATTTTTTAATGGTCTGTCCAATAAAGTCCAGAAAAGACCACAGGGTGAATTTATCATTGTCATTATTTTTAAAGAGATTCTGTCATCAGATTTTACCCCTATAACCTAAACATATGCTCATGTCCAGACTAATAAGAAGAATCCTAAGCTGGCCTTATTAAACCTCACTGTGGCTATGTTTGCCCAAAAAACATCTTTTTATAACCTGTCAATCACTTAATCACTTAAGGTGCCCAAGGGGAGGTCCGTTAATACAGGGTGCCCACCCGCACCCCTTGCCATCCAGTGCCCAGCGCCGCCTTCGCAATCCTCCCAGTCCCTCTGCCAGATCCTGCGCACTAGGCTCAGCCAATCTGCAGGTCATATCGGGGTTGAGCAAAGTGCGCATTAGGCCGGCGCACGCTGCCAGGAGTCCGCACAGACGCATCAGGCTGAGCCTAGTGCGCAGGCGGGATCTGGCAGAGGGACTGGGAGGATTGCAGAGGCGGCGCTGAGCTGTAGAAGGCGGCGCTGAAGACAGGGAAGGCGGCACTGGGCACCAGACGGCGAGGGGTGCGGACGGGCACCCTGTATTAATTGACCTCCCCTTGGGCACCTTAAGTGATTGACAGGTTATAAAAACCTGTTTTTTTTGGGCAAATAGAGCCTCAGTGAGGTTTAATAAGGCCAGCTTAGGATTCTTCTTATTAGTCTGGACATGAGCATATGTTTAGGTTATAGGGGTAAAATCTGATGACAGAATCCCTTTAAGCTACAGTCACTGTGTTGCAGTCCGCAAAACGCACATCCGCCAAATGTGGATACCAGCTATGTGCATCCCGCAAAACGTACCAGAATAGGACAGGTTCTATAATTTGCAGCACGGATACGGACAGCACCTGTGTATATGAGGCTATATTTTTTTTGCTGAACAGCAATCCTAATCATAGGAGAAATCCATCCAGTACAAGTGACTGATTTTTAGAGATGTGTTGGGTCTAATTAGCCATCAAGAAGAAGCCTTCCACCAATCATGTGACCAGTCACATCATCACCAGGATCAATAGAAGCAAGCGGCAGCACTGACCTGAAAACCCCTATTTCATAATATGTCTGGTACCAAGCTCCAAATACCATGCTGCCCTTCACATAGTTTCTCTTCCCTTTCCGTAGAGTTTAATGATAACTTTCTGTCTACCTGTAGCCACCACTAGGTGGAGCTAACATGTACAGACTAAGATACTATTGAACTAAATGCTAACTGTATTTTATAATGGAAAGCAAAAATCATTTGGCGATTGCTCCGTGATAAGAGGCATGGTGATTGGAGCTCCTTATCAGAAAAAAGCCGCAGCTCTGGCTATAAAGATATAAATGCGGTGGCACAGAATTTTACACTTTAAAGTGAATACCACCTTTATGCCACATTTCCTTTGTCTACCAGTTAACGATGTTGATGTTAGGTTTGGTATTCTGGGCTGATCACTGTATTTTTCAGACTATAAAATGCACCCCATTTAGAAACTAGGAGAAACCTATTTCATAGACGGGTGTATCTTGTAGTCCAAAAGAAGGGTAAGGGCCTAGGATTTTCTCAAGATTCCAGGATCAGAACTAGCAGGTAAAGATATGGGAAAAATATGAGGAGTCAGCCGTACCAGGCATTGTAAAAATAAGTCATTGGAGCATGGGACCCTCACCAATCACAAAAATGGGACTCCATATCCCCTGCAGCTCCCTGAAATAAACGGAGCGGGCGGTCAGGCATGCGCATGACCACTCCTTAATTTCCATGGGAGTTCACAAGAATGGGGGGTCCGTACCCCCTGCTGCCGCTACAGTCATTTCCATTGGAATTCTGTAGGTAGCTGCTGCATCGCTCGGCTATCTCCCGAATTCCCATCGAAACTAATGGAGCGGCCGGTCAGGCAGGATTTTATTTCAGGAGGTTGCAAGGGGTACGGAGTCCCCGTTCTTGTGATCGTAGGGGTCCCAGCGGTAGGACCCTCACCGATATAATAGTTAGCCCCTATCTTGTGGATAGGGGGTAACTTAATGTAACCGGAATACCCCTTCAAATGATGCAAAACTGACCACAACACACCCAAACCGCAGAGCGAAAAACCGCCCGGTATGGTGCTGTCCGTTAAAACATCAACTTTACACCCAAAACAACTAGAAATCAGGACAGCAATTGTATAGCACAAAGTAATACATTTTTATTGAACATATAATTTCTAAAACATTGTTGAAATCAGATATTTATTAGCAGCATTAAATCACACAGGAATGATATCCACAGGTCTGTCACTAATAATACATATAAATGACCATTACTCCCCTAAGCTGTGGGTGTACCCCTTGTAAGCAGCTCTTGATTTAGGTGGGAAACCCATCATTTCCAGTTCCTGTATAGGGGAGTGATATCTTCTTACTGTTTTGTGTTCTTGCAGGTCACTACACACTGGAAAGCGTCTCAAGATATTCCCAGTTCCCTCAGAAGCTCCGTCAGAAGAAACAGTTGGTACAGGTCAGTTTATCCAAGAAAAGAGCTGTCTCATAAAGAAACCCTCCTTCCATATGTTCTTACAGGGCACATGCTCGTCATGGAGGACGGACCCCCATGCTATGAGCCAGGGCCGTTTTCAGCCCTTCCATGTATTGCAGTGTTCACCACATTCCCCCTGCACGCCAGGAGGAAACGTATGACCAGCTGCAGCCGTTCCCTGGTGATAATGATGCCTTTTAATAAATAAAGGGCGCTTCTCTGCCCTGCCATGCTCCAGCTACAGGCTGGCATAGACTTCAGCTATAACTTAACGTCACTTTCTGGCAAAAGCTGTAGTAATTCCAGCGGGCAGAGTGAATCCTAGCTTCTCCCCCCGAGCCCCGTCCCTTTTCTCTGCACTTCGGTAAAGTGCTGAGAAGCTTAAAAAGTAGCAAACTATTGCTAAAATATGGCGTGCGCCATAATATGCAACTTTTTTACGCCACAATAGTGGCATAAATACTTTAGTAAATGTCCCCCATTTATTTAACATGTTCCTTGTGTTAAAAAACAAACAAAACAAAAACACAATTGCGGTTAAAACGTATGCTTTTTTTTTTTTTTTTTTTTTTTTTTCTCTCATGATGTGTAATCACTGAGATACCAAAACTGGATAGATAGGCAATCGGATAGACGGGCTTCAATAAAAAAAAATTATATATGTATATATATCTTGCAGCTGTAGATACAGTGCAAGCAAAACCGTTTCTTATACTCTCCGTTCTTTTTCTGTCCCTCTGCTGGTTTCTATAAATGCACAATTCTCTTCCTCCGTGTTGTGTGCTCTAGGCCCATCAGATATGTACCCCATGCTGCTAATCACCCTCTGAGGGCTCATGCACACGACCGTTGCCTGTTTTGCTGTGCGCGAATAGCAGGTCCACAAAACACAGACACCTGCTGTGTGCGTTCTGCATTTTGCGGAACAGAATGTCCGGCCCCTAATAGAACAGTCCTATCATTCTCCGTAATGCGGACAAGAATAGGATATGTTCTATGTTTTTGCAGAATGGCCATGCGAGCATACAAATGCGTGCAGCACAGTCTGTGCTGTCCGCATCTTTTGCAGCCCCATTGAAGTAAATGGGTCCGCATCCGGCCCGCAAAAAAAAATGCGGATCTGATGCAGACGAAAAATACGTGTGTGTTCATGAGCCCTTATACTGTGGCTGTCACTGAGACTCTGGGTGAGATACTGCAGCTGCATTCCCTTCCTCCCCCTCCCTTATTCCTCTAGGTTTAGACTAGATGGATTTTTTGGGGGGTAAGAGAGAAGGTCAGTGTACACTTACAGAGAGCCTGCAGGCAGTGAAAGGGGGGTAAGGTGAGGCATCTCAGTCAGCCAGCCAGAATCCTCCCATGTACTGATGAGGGGCGAGTACCCAGGGCCGGTGCAAGGATTTTTGTCAACACAAGTGAATCCTCATTTTACTTTTCTGCCCCTCATGATTCATGTCCATTTTTTTTCGCCCCCCCCCCCCCCCATGTGCTAATATCATAGTGCCATCCTCTCCCCTTGCCCCCTAATGTGCCAGTATCAAGTGCCTCTCTCCTCCCCCACCCCTCCCCCGTGGCAGTAAAGTAACAGTCCGGTATTTAAAAAACAAACAAACAAAAAAAACACTTTTATACTTGCCTCCATGTAAACGATGCGATGCAGGCATCTTCCGGCCTGTGTTCCCACCAGCCTCTAGTGTTGAAGATTTGGTGCTCGTGTTCTTATTTAGCCTGTATTTCAGAAAAGTTTATGCTGGGATTCAAACCCATGACCTTCTGTATCAGAGGCAAGACACTTACCCACACAGCCATGAGAGCTGAATAGTTAGTTATTTAAAAAAAATTCTATATATATATATATATATATATATATATATATATATATATATATATATATATATATATATATCTCTTCTAGTGTATATCCATACACATGACAGCTGCTCCAGTACACTGTGTATAGATGTAGCAGAGCTGGGTGTGTTGAGGCAGCTGTCATGTGTATGGATGTACACTAGGTATCAAAGTTACCTACAGTAGAAGTCTTATTTGTTTTTTTTAAGTAACTGGCTATACAGCTCTCATAGCTGTGTGGGTAAGTGCCTTGCCTCTGATGTGAAAGGTCGGGAGTTCGAATCCCAGGAGAAACTTTTCTGAAAGACATGCTAAATGAGATTTAAATACACCAGGGTCTCGTAGCTCACAGTGTGTTTTGTGTTGCTGCTGCCTCAGCCTGTCAGCTGCGTGCCGCTCGCTCTGTGACTGAGACAGTGGGGGGCGGCCGGGCTGTGTGGCACACAGGCTCAGCAGGGCAAGTGTAAGTTAGCAAGTTAATTGCGCCGCCCCCCCCCCCCCCCCCCTTCTCTGCGCCTTCAAGCAGCCGCTTGGGCTGCCTTATGATAGAACTGGCCCTGCGAGTACTCCAAAACAGCTGTCTGCAGACTGATATGTAGCTTGGCTTTTTTTTCGATTCCAAAGCTTCTTTAAAAGTTGAACATTGCTTCATAGGAAGCCACTTCCAATAGGTGGCAGTAGCTAGACTTTTATTATTTTTCTCCTTTGATAAATACTTCTTTGCATCTTATTTTCCATGGTGCATCGCCTCCAAGTCTCCATACACAGCTGGTGTCCTTAAAGTATAACTGTAAATTTTTTATTTATTTTTTGAGTATTGGATTGTGGTGATTAATATCTCCTTGGTGGCCCTATTTCAACTTTTCACTGTGTATTCAATTACCCCTTAATTCCACATTTTTGTTCCCTGTACTGCCTACTTTTACCTGTGCTTAAAATCAGGTTGCTAGGCATGGTCCATCTACAGGTCCTTCTAAAAAAATTAGCATATTGTGATAAAGTTCATTCTTTTCTGTAATGTACTGATAAACATTAGACTTTCATATATTTTAGATTCATTACACACCAACTGAAGTAGTTCAAGCCTTTTATTGTTTTAATATTGATGATTTTGGCATACAGCTCATGAAACCCCAAATTTCCTATCTCAAAAAATTAGCATATTTCATCCGACCAATAAAAGAAAAGTGTTTTTAATACAAAAAAAGTCAACCTTCAAATAATTATGTTCAGTTCTGCACTCAATACTTGGTCGGGAATCCTTTTGCAGAAATGACTGCTTCAATGTGGCATGGCATGGAGGCAATCAGCCTGTGGCACTGCTGAGGTGTTATGGAGGCCCAGGATGCTTCGATAGCGGCCTTAAGCTCATCCAGAGTGTTGGGTCTTGCGTCTCTCAACTTTCTCTTCCCAATATCCCACAGATTCTCTATGGGGTTCAGGTCAGGAGAGTTGGCAGGCCAATTGAGCACAGTAATACCATGGTCAGTAAACCATTTACCAGTGGTTTTGGCACTGTGAGCAGGTGCCAGGTCGTGCTGAAAAATGAAATCTTCATCTCCATAAAGCTTTTCAGCAGATGGAAGCATGAAGTGCTCCAAAACCTCCTGATAGCTAGCTGCATTGACCCTGCCCTTGATAAAACACAGTGGACCAACACCAGCAGCTGACATGGCACCCCAGACCATCACTGACTGTGGGGACTTGACACTGGACTTCAGGCATTTTGGCATTTCCCTCTCCCCAGTCTTCCTCCAGACTCTGGCACCTTGATTTCCGAATGACATGCAAAATTTGCTTTCATCCGAAAAAAGTACTTTGGACCACTGAGTAACAGTCCAGTGCTGCTTCTCTGTAGCCCAGGTCAGGCGCTTCTGCCGCTGTTTCTGGTTCAAAAGTGGCTTGACCTGGGGAATGCGGCACCTGTAGCCCATTTCCTGCACACGCCTGTACACGGTGGCTCTGGATGTTTCTACTCCAGACTCAGTCCACTGCTTCCGCAGGTCCCCCAAGGTCTGGAATCGGTCCTTCTCTACAATCTTCCTCAGGGTCCGGTCACCTCTTCTCGTTGTGCAGCGTTTTCTGCCACACTTTTTCCTTCCCACAGACTTCCCACTGAGGTGCCTTGATACAGCACTCTGGGAACAGCCTATTCGTTCAG
Organism: Bufo gargarizans; assembly: GCF_014858855.1. Taxonomy (NCBI): domain Eukaryota; kingdom Metazoa; phylum Chordata; class Amphibia; order Anura; family Bufonidae; genus Bufo; species Bufo gargarizans. The sequence continues at coordinate 51,320,222 of NC_058082.1, read as the reverse complement.
AAATTTCTTTCTGTGTCTTACCCTCTTGCTTGAGGGTGTCAATGATGGCCTTCTGGACAGCAGTCAGGTCGGCAGTCTTACCCATGATTGCGGTTTTGAGTAATGAACCAGGCTGGGAGTTTTTAAAAGCCTCAGGAATCTTTTGCAGGTGTTTAGAGTTAATTAGTTGATTCAGATGATTAGGTTAATAGCTCGTTTAGAGAACCTTTTCATGATATGCTAATTTTTTGAGATAGGAATTCTGGGTTTTCATGAGCTGTATGCCAAAATCATCAATATTAAAACAATAAAAGGCTTGAACTACTTCAGTTGGTGTGTAATGAATCTAAAATATATGAAAGTCTAATGTTTATCAGTACATTACAGAAAATAATGAACTTAATCACAATATGCTAATTTTTTTAGAAGGACCTGTATGTGTTGAAAGACGGAGGAGGACGCAGAAGCACGCAGCGTGCAAGGTCAGATTACTGACAGCCAGGGACTGTAAGTAAATGATTAAAGCCAGGTCCTCCCGAGCAGCTGATAACAGTGCCTGGGCTGTGTGCTCTTCTCCCTGTCCCTGCGCTTAGCAGACGCTCCCTCACTCAGCAGAGCTGGGGAATGCAGAGTCGAAGCAGCGCAGACCAGGGAAGGGAGATCTGCCGTCTGCTCAGTGTATAAATGAAAGCAACATGTGGTAAGAGGACCCCTTTGTGCTGCAGGAGATTAACACTTTAGGGGGAGGGCTCTGGTTACTGACACTTTTGGGGGCTATTGTTACTGGCTAGTGAGGGCAGGCGGGATTAGCCTCAGGGTGAGGGCAGTGGCGGCCATCTTAACTGAATAGTGAGATTGCAGTTTTATGCAGACTGGTTGCTAAGGCTGAATCTTATAAAAATATGGGGTAAGTCAGTCTTAATAGTAACTGATTCTGGAATATCATGTTATCAGTAACTACATATATGAAAATTGAAATTAGGGTCTAAGTGTGAGAGTTATCCTTTAAGGAGAGCCAGTATCTTCCCTAGAAAAATGGTTCTCTTTCTCTAGGAGGTGTCCCATTGCATAGGGTCTCATATAGACACATAGGGGGTCATTTACTAGGCTGAAATATGCCTAAGGCTACTTTCACACTGGCGTTTCTGGGTCCGCTTGTGAGATCCGTTTCAGGGCTCTCACAAGCGGCCCAAAACGGATCAGTTCAGCCCCAATGCATTCTGAATGGATAAGGATCCGTTCAGAATGCATCAGTTTGGCTCCATTCAGCCTCCATTGCGCTCTGACGATGCGGAGCCAAACGGATCCGTCCTGACTTAGGCTACTTTCACACTAGCGTTTGAAGGCTCTCACAAGCGGCCCCGAACGGATCCGTCCAGCCCTAATGCATTCTGAGTGGATGCGGATTCGCTCAGAATGCTTCAGTATGGCTCCGCTTGGCTTCCGCTCAGAAGGCGGACACCGAACGCTGCTTGCAGCATTCGGGTGTCCGCATGGCCGTGCAGAGGCAAACGGATCCGTCCAGAGTTACAATGGAAGTCAATGGGGGCGGATCCGTTTGAAGGTGACACAATATGGTGCAATTTTTAAATGGATCCGTCCCCCATTGACTTTCAATGTAAAGTCTGGACGGATCCGTCTGAATACAAATTACACTTAGACTTTTTTCTGAAATATAATGCAAACGGTTCCGTTCTGAACGGATACCATCGTTTGCATTATAGGAGCGGATCCGTCTGTACAGATACCAGACGGATCCGCTCCAAACGCAAGTGTGAAAGTAGCCTAACAATGTAAGTCAATGGGGACGGATCCGTTTTCACTGACACAATATGGTGCAATTGAAAACGGATCCACCTCCCATTGACTTTCAGGTTTGCATTATCATGAGAAAAAATAAAAAACTTTTATTTATTTATTTTTTGTTCATGGTAATGCAAACGGATACGTTCTGAACGGATACAAGTGTTTGCATTATAGGTGCGGATCCGTCTATGCAGATACCAGACGGATCCACACCTAACGCAGGTGGGAAAGTAGCCTAATTCGCCCTGCTCAGGTCAGGTCTAAAATTGTGGGCGGATAAGGAAACGGGCCGGCAGGTCCATCTCATTTACCATATTCTATGCCTGGTATAGGTGTAGACAATGGTCTGAATGTAAAGACGGCAAGGAAGCTGGCTTACATTTATAAGCGGAGCTGGATGTACCAAAGTTATGGAGAGGCCGGCGCCTCCTCATAAAGCCTCATTCACACGTCAGTGTTTTGATCAGTGATTTCGAGCCAAAACCAGAAGTGGAGCCTCCACAGACATAAGGTATAAAGATCTGCTCCTGTTCTGTGTTTAGAGCCACAATCTCTGATGGAAATCACTGACGTGTGAATGAGGCGTAACTCCGGCGGATCCACCGCCAGCTATGGGCCTTTATTAAGACCGGCGTCTAAACCTTCGATCTTAATAAATGTGCCCCATATACTACATAGATTTTTGCACAAAACGGTAATAACAGCGAGTGCCCTTTAATACAATGCTATTTACTGTCCTTTGATCCGATTTCAAATGAGACACTTTGGAGAGAACAATATACAGTATATAAACATGATCATTTATAGGGACGTGGGCTTTTTAAATAAATTGTTTGCCCCTCGGTAATATCTGGGAGTGCTTAGCATTGGGAGGTAATGTCGGGTTTCCTCTAATCCCTTCATCCGCCAGGATTTGCAGAAGAAAGGTGAGAAAACTCAGGGTGCATTGTCAGTTAGTAAGACGGGATCTAGTTTTTATTGGGCTACATGCCCATCAAGTTAACCAGCGTTTCAGCCCGTAAAACCGAGGCTTCATGTATCAGCCTGTATGACGGCTTTATCCCAATGGACGCTTTGTTATGTGGCTGTGTATCTGATTGGGCAGGCAGCGGCAGACAACAGGCTCAGCTTTGCTAAACTCTTATTTTTCACACATTTGTATTAAACACCTCTCTGCCTTATGAAAAGCGCCTTTCACAATAGTGACACCCAATGCACGTTGCTTCGTGTCAATCATCCTTGTGTTGTCTGCTCTGAGGGATGCGTTACCGATAGCAAGTTACAGCATTTCTACCACTGCAGAGGATGAACCCTTTTATTTTCATTAGTTTTCATTTTTAGGCACTAAGCTCCTGTACATTCATGAGCTCTCTGTGTACTGTTGATGCGCAACGCGAGTGGTCACCAGAACAGAGGTCTGATCGGACCAAAGCAACTGCGTATATATTTTATTCTAATCCATGTTCGTCATGACTTGTGACTGTGATTGGCGGAGGGTGAACGGAGTGCACTGGTGGACCGTAACTTTGCTTAGCAGATTTAAGTGCCATTCATGTTCTGTGGAAAGCTGGGTGACAGCCGCTATTAGCACTGTCGTAGCTCCCTAACCCAGATTGCAGACATCAGCAACTGCAGGCCGGCGCTACGTGTGCCGTGATTTTATTGTCCCGGCATCACATAGGAAGGTTTGATCAGATCACATCTAGCTTGAGCTAAAGCAGCGGTGCAGCATGTTCCCTGGGTGCCACTGGGGTGCCAGGAAGCCTTTTTACCTAGGCCAGGTTATATATGTACAGGGTCAGGGCAGCAAATTGAATCTTTTTCCCAAAGAACGTTTTAAACTGTAAGCAGGATGCTAAAGGCGCACATAGGCACAGGAGAGACTGCGGTCTGCGCCCTGCACAGCAGCATTCCTGTCGCAGGCATTGTGCAGACTCCAGCCCACTGAAAGTTTAATTCAGCGAGAACGGCAGAATACAAAGGACTAAAGAGATTTGAAATTGTCGCCCACTACCTTGTTAGATTGTTTTGAACAGTTTCATGCCTTGATGGAACTGGCTTTCCCCTTCTCGGGACAGTTCTGTTTTTAACTTTTTCAGTTAAGCTTTTTGTTATAGGTGCACTGGGCCAGAGTTGGTAATGAAAATTGAGCTAGAATTGTGGCAAACATTCCATATGTGCCACATACACTAAATGCCTTTGATACTTTGCGCCACTCTTGACAGTGCGGGCTGGCACTACCTTATTTTTTTGGGCCTAAAAAGTCACTACTCCGCCCTCGGCATCTTCCAAAAAGTAGGCTTGGCGAGAGGGCAGAGGAGTTATCTTCATTTACGCCAGAAAACTGCTCTGAGCTGCCATAGACTTCTGATTAGGCACATGAACAGGCCTGCGCCTCTCCATAAATTAGGCGCATCCCCTGGCAGCACAGGGAAGATCTCCCCCTATATGTCAAAATTGCGCCAACATTTTGGTGCAGCAAAGTAAGCCAACTAATAGGTGGTATGAAATTTAGACTAAACAGTCTGGAGATGCACCAGATTTATCATCGAGCATCAGCCACTGTGATAAAGCTGGTGCATCTGGGCTAAGTTTACACTGCCTTAAAGGGGTTGTCCGGGTTCAGAGTTGAACCCAGACATATTCCCATTTTCACCCAGGCAGTCCCTCTGATATAAGCATAGGAGCATCTCATTTACGTGCTAAAGCCCGAGCATTAGTGCCGGTGACATCACCAGGCTCACTGCTAGGTGGAAGCCGCTGCCTAGCTTTCCCCCCTGGAGAGCCCGGTACGTCACCGGATCCCCCAAAAAAGCCTTTGCCTGCGCAGAGCAAAGGAAAGCATGAAATGGTCCGATGCTCATATCAGGGGGGCCAGAGGTGTAAAGATGGGGATACGTCCGGGTTCAGAGGTGAACCCCATTAAGTCTAAAGACCCAATTTCAGATGGCTGATGGGATGAGTTTTTCCTGGACAGAAACGTTCCCCTTCTGAAAGTGCCCTTAGTGCTAGACAGGATTAGTAAATGCCCCACAGTTTTTGTTTTCTTCCTGTGAGACGTGTGGGCAGCTTGTGTAATAGCTACTCATTTTCATGTGATGGGTAGACAGATGACAGATCAATGAGATTTTTGTAAAATATCAACTTCAAACGGAGACCCTCCTTTAAATTGTCTGTTATTGCTGCTCTATAAAAAACTGATATGGAGGTGACCTTTGTAAATCTACTGCGGACAAAGATACGGGGGGGAGAATTATCAAATCTGGTGTAAAGTGTTCCTAAACCTTCCCCATGGCGTTCTGTGCGGGCATCCCTTGGAAGTTGCTGTAGGCAAATTGATGGGATCTGCTGATGGTCTGTCAATGGTGACAGCCCGACCATCTCTTATCAGGGGTCGTGGTGACGAATTGGGTTATATTTCAGCCAATATGATCTGAAAAGGGTATGCTTACCCACACGGGGCTCGGAGAAGGTTATAAACAATTGAATACTTTACTGAGAGAGTAGTGGATGCATGGAATAGCCTTCCTGCAGAAGTGGTAGCGGCAAATACAGTGAAGGAGTTTAAGCATGCATGGGATAGGCATAAGGCTATCCTTCATATAAGATAGGGCCAGGGACTATTCATAGGATTCAGATATATTGGGCAGACTAGATGGGCCAAATGGTTCTTATCTGCCGACACATTCTATGTTTCTATGTCTATGTTTCTATCTGAAGCCAGTATATACAGAACAGATATTTTGGCTGCCTCACCTTAATTACCAAATCTTCCAGTTAAATGTCATGAAATGTGACTCACTAGTAACAGAGATTGGCATCTGGCTTGGTCGCCCTTGCTGGGTGTAAGGAGATGCCCGTACAATATAGTACTTCCTATGGAATGTCTTTGGGTGGCGTCTGTTGCTGTGTTTCTGCGCTGGAAGCAGGATTGCAAAATACATCTTCTCCACTGAGCAGGAAATACCAGGAGATATTTGATCCCTGACGTCTTCTGCTTTGCTGCCTGTCCCAAAATTAAAAATTATCGTGACACTAAAAATCAACTTATTTAACTTGTCCCGTGATTATTTTCCAGGCTGCGGAGAGTGAAAGGTGCAGAGCCCCGGCAGTTTCGGAATAAGGGCACCTGCTCACCAGGGCAGATTTCAAAGCCAAAAACTTTGCGCAGATTTGATGCACATTTTCAGCAGATCTTATCCTTGTATTGAGAAGGGTGAAATCTTAACACAAATCAAACAATCAATTGATGCGCTGTGGATTTCTAAATCCGCGGAGCAGTTTAACTTCCGCACTGAAAAAAAAAAAGTGTAATCTCATACACATTGCTGTGGATAATTCGCAAGCTGTGCGGGTACCCTAAATGTGTGACCGCTCATACAAAAACCATTAGGTGCTACAGTGATGGCAATCAGCTGAACTGAAATACTCTGTGCCACTGATGCTCGTTATAGGTGACCTGCTGGCTGTGCAAATGGGGCTTATGCACATAAATGTGATCTACGATTAGACCTTTTATGCGTATACAATAATGGGCCATATCCGGGGTTGTGCAGGCAGTTTATATTGATGAGCTATTCTCTGGTCGTCAGTATTAAATTCCCAGAGAACCCCTTTGAAGGGACTATCTCACGAAAAGTCAGATTGCCGGGGGTCCAACCACCGCCCAGCGATCCTAAGAATTGGGCGTCCTTGAGTCCTCAGTCTGACTGGAGAAAGGCCCCTTGCAGACGAGTGTGTGCAGATTAGGTCCGGATGCGTTCAGTGAAAAATGCGCGATTTCGCAGGCAAAGTCAGTTTTGCCTGCGATCGCGTTCAGTTTTTATCGCGCGGGTGCAATGCGTTTTGATGTGTTTTGCACGCACATGATAAAAAAAAAAACAATGTATGCAAACAGCATCTCTTAGCAACCATCTGTGAAAAACACATCGCATCCACACTTGCTTGCAGATGCTTGCGATTTTCACGCAGCCCCATTCACTTCTATGGGGCCAGCATTGCGTGAAAAATGCAGAATATAGAACATGCTGCGATTTTCACACAACGCTAGTGATGTGTGAAAACCAAAGCACGTGCACACAGCCCCATTGAAATGAACGGGTCTGGATTCCAATGAGTTTGCATCACGCAATGCATCCGTGCGCAATACTCGCTTGTGTGAAAGGGGCCCAATAGTGCGTATGTCTGACCGTGTTTTACATAGTTACATAGGTTGAAAAAAGAAACAGGTCCATAAAGTTCAACCCCGGTTGGATGGTTCATACGATAAATTACTTTTCAAATGACAGTCGGACTAAATGAATCTTCAAATTTTTTCCAAAGTGTCCCTTTAATCAATTTTCATGATCCATAATTCAAGTCAATAGGAGCAGCGCCACAGTAACCGACTCTGGCCACTGCCCAATGTTCCAGGGCCTGTGTCCGGAGCTGGACCTACTGCAGATCTCTCATATTGATGACCTATTCTAGGATAGGCCATGACTGAGAGCCCCTTTAATAAGGGCCACAGGTCATTTTACCGGTGTATGGGCAGAGCTCACCATTGCATGTCCAGGAGTAGCATGCATCAGTAAAGGGTTTGACTGGTTTCTTGTAATTTCGGGAAAATGTAAGGAAGACAGTAGTTTTCAAAATGGAAATATAATTTGACTAAATTTAAGTGCCGCAGTCTAGACAGGTAATTTCTCAAACTGTTCCCTTCTTGTGGAATCTCATGAATCAAACCCTTCATGTGCCTTTTCTCGCCCAGTTTCCTTGGGGGACACAGAAGACCTTGGGTATAGCTCATCTCCATAGGAGGCGTGACACTAAGTGAAAACTGTTAAGCCCCTCCTCCACAGCTATACCCTCAGCCTGGAGAGAGAGACTGCCAGTTTTTTGCTTAGTGTCCAAGGAGGCAAGACACTCCCTGCTACTGCAGGGCTGTTTTCTCCTTGTTTTAAATTTTGATTTTTACTTTTTTCTTTTCTTTTTGTTCCAGATCATCAGGGACAACAGAGACGCACTAGACCTCTCTGTTTCTCCCGGGGTCGAGCTGCGCCAGTGCCGGTCATCCGCACTGCTGCCTCCCCCACAGAAGGCAAGGTGGATCAGGGCAGCCCAGCTCCCCTACATCCCGCCAGCACAAGGGTCGCCCGCACGCCAAGTCCCTCTTCCAGCGTCCTGCCACTACGGTGCCAGTAGCTGAAGGGGCGACCCTGCTGGAACGGACCGAGGGTGAAGACGGCTATGGTGAGAGATTGGCTTCTCCAGCCCTACGTCCCCCCCCTCACCCCTCACCCCACCCCGGTCTCCTGCGTGCCTGACTCCCATACTGACAGGGCCTCTGGACCCTTTTGTCCCTGCTAGCCCTAGGCTGGCCCCTGGCTGCCACAGGGCGACATTTTGCTCCCATAGGACATGGCACCCTTCTTCCTGCAAGAAGAATGCCTGGGGAGCTGCAGAGGTTCGCACCTAGCTGCCCCTGACGTAGGGGTTAGGCAGGATTCCCACCCTCACAGACCCGGTCTCAGGGTCCCCCTCCCTCTTACCGGCCACTGCTTCAGGGCCACAGGGCCCGCGCCTTGCTGCCCCTGATCCATCACGGGCACCGGTCCGGTCAGCACTAATATTCCGGTGCGGCCGGGCGCCGCAAAAGATTTTAGGTTCCGCGGCTCCCGCGGCGGTCCGCCATTCCAGGCCTCCTTACTTCCGGCAGGCGGGGTGGGCTCCCGCGGCCAGCGAGCCACCATTCCAGTCCTGTCTCTCCGGCCGGCCGGGTGGGCTCCCGCGCCGGCGAACCGCCATTCCGGGCCCCTATCTCTTCTGGCCGGCGGGGTGGGCTCCCGCGGCCGGCATTGGGCTATGCCCAGCAGGTGGCGGTCGGCGGGGCTCCGCTACTTGGTCCCAGACTTCGGCCTGCTGTGCCGCAATCCCGACCGGCCCGCGGGGTGGGCTCCCGCGGCCGGTTTGAAGCGCCGTTCCGCCGCAGGTCCCGGCGGTATGACGGGCCGGGGGCCGCAATTTAGCCCCCGGCTTCGCGGCCTACTAGGCCGCAATCTTCCGGTCTCTGGTGGAGGGGGCGGGAACTTCTCCAGGCGCGAATTTTCCCGCCTGGAGGTTCCTCCGCCCCCAGGGGATCGCACGCCGCCCTCCAGGTCGGATCCCTGTTAACCCTTTGGGTGCAGGCCGGCTCCCAAAAATTGGGTCTGTATAGTTGGCCCCCCTTTTTTTTTTTTCTCAGGGCCCCTATATGGTGGCTCCCCTTTAGCCTCAGTGGCTGAGTTGAAATAATAATAAAAAAAAAAAAAAAAAAAAAAAATAAATGAAATAAAAATAATAGATCATGATTTCTATTGGGCTGCGCTTGACGCTGCAGCCTCATCAGTAATGCTGCATGTCTGCATGACCTCCTTCCACAGGCGGCATGGTGTTGCGCTCCCAGCCTGCGTCGCTGCTAGGGCATTTCCCCTTTTAGGCGGTTTTCTTGCCTCTTCCAGGATACGGCGCTGGCCAAGTGCATTCGGCCCTCTGTAGGCAGCATTCATCGTCTCTCCAGTTATGGTGCCTGCCATGTGCATTCCCCCCCCCCTCCTAGGCGGGCTACTGCACTCTCCCTGGCTGGCCATGTGCATGACCCCCTTCTTAGGCGGAATGCTGCACCTTCACCGGATACGGTGCTGGCCTTCTGCACGACCCCCTTCCATAGGTGGAACGCTGCACTCTCTGGATTTGCTGCCGGCCATGTGCGTGACCCCCTTCCGTGGGCGGAACGCTGCACTCACTGGATTCGCTGCCGGCCATGTGCGTGACCCCCTTCCTGGGCGGAACGCAGCACTCTCACTGGATCTGTTGCCGATCATGTGCATCCCCCCTTTTTTAGGCGGGATACTGCACTTTCACCGGATACGGTACTGGCTGTGTGCACGACCCCCTTCCAGGCGGAATGCTGCACTCTCGCTGATGTGCTATGATGTACTTATGTACTATGTTATTATGCTGCACTCTCGCTGATGTGCTATGATGTACTTATGTACTATGTTATTGTGCTGCACTCTCACTGATTGCGCTGCCGGCCTTTTCTTAGGCGGTATGCTGCACTCTCATTGGATTCCCTGCCGGCCTTAGGTATGCCTCCTTCCCTCAGACAGCATACATACATCCCTCTGTCTTTGGGTGTTTCCTCGCAGGTACGTTGCTGGCCACGTGCATGTACCCCATACATGGCAGGGTGCTTGCACTCTCGCTGGATCCGCTGTCGGCCATGGGCATGACTCCTCTTCCGTAGGCAGTGTACGCACTCTTGCTGGATTCGCTGCCAGCCAGGGGCATGCCTTCCTTCCTCAGGCGACATGCACGCGTTCTTAGTGACTGTGGTTGTCTCTCGCCAGTACGTTGCTGGCCATGTGTATGACTCCCATGCATGGCGGTGTGCTCGCACTCTCCCTGGAGGAGATGCTGGCCATGTGCTTTACCCCCTTTTTCTGGGCGGTGTGCTACACTCACCGGATACATTGCTGGCCATGAGAATGGCCCTCTATCATGGGTGGAACGCTTGCACTTCCATTGGATACGGTGCTGGCCTTGTGCGTGACCACTTCTCACTTCAAGGGCAGAATTTGGCACGCTCCTGGGATTCACGGCTGTCCTTATGTGGCTGGGCTGGACTTGTACATGTCCCCATTCATTGGCAGAGTAGTTACTCTCTCGCTGAGTTCAGTGTTGGGTGTATTATTGCACACTCATTTAATGCTAGGATGCCCTGTGCATGTTCCCCTTTCACTAGATGGACCTCCTGCATTCCTGCTGGTTTATAGGGTATGTCCTGCTTCTCTGAAGTAGGTTCGGCCTTAGGCATCACTCCCTTTTGGGACCGGTCTTTGCACTCTTGCCAACTGTAGTTGGCCAGGTACAATTTCCCCCCTTTCGGGGTGGACTGATTGCGTTCCGTCGCATGCTATACTGGTTTTGTGCATAACTCCCTTTCAGGTTGCACTTTGCGATTCCGTACATGCTGTGGCGCTCTGGGACGAGCCCCCCTTTTTTCTAGGTGGGTTGGCCTTCTCGCTGCTTGCGGGGCTGCTCGTTCGTATGCCTCACCTGCTTCCTGCGGCATACCTTTGTTTCTTGGGAGCCGATGCTTGCCGCCAGCCTTGCACTCGTCCCTAGGGAGTTCCTTCTGTCCTCTTGACCGGACAGGCTCTATTTCTCTCTGCTGCACCGAGCTGGGTGGTGCTCATTCATTTAGTTGGCCTTTCATTCCAGGGAGTGTTCGTGGGTCCTAGATGCATGCCCTTTGCGTCCTTCTGCAGCATTGCTTCCCTGCGCTAGTGGTCCCATGGTCGAGAGTGCTGTTGTCTGCGGGGCCTCTCGAATTCTTCATTGGCGCTGTCAGGACTGCGGTTCCCTTGCCTGCCGCAATTTCCTCCTCTTCGGATGCAGTGTGGTATGAGTCCTTCCTCTTGGCGCCTCTACGCTTCTGTCTGATCTGCTGCCGGGTTCGGGCTGCTCTTCTCGGGACGGTCACCCAACTTCTCTTGGGTGCTGGATTACCCAGGTCCGGAGGACCTCCGCCTTGGGTTCTTCAAGGTATTCGCCTTCTGCGAGGCGGTGGACCGGGCGTCTCACAGTGTAGCGGGTTCTGTTTTTGAGCTGTCTTATGGCTTCCCTGTTGCCCACTCCTCCTCCTTTCGGTTGGAGGGTGTTATGTCGGCCTCTGTCTCGACTGCCTCTTTTCGCCGGCTTTGTTTGGCTCCCGCTCTATACAGATCACTCCGATGTGGCTTCCCGCCAGACTTCGGAGGCTGTGTTTTCACTGTCCTCCCCTCTGGGGTGAGCCTGGTTGTTCCTGTGGATGGTTCCGGTGTTCCTTTTGGCCTCGTACTGTCTCCCTTGTTCGCGCTGGCTGTATTAGCTGTGTGCTTATTTACCGAGTCTACCGCGTTCTGTCCTCCCGCTGGGTGCAGATTGCGTGGCCCGTTCTAAGACGATGGTCCTGATGTAGACTTACCTTCTCGGTAACTTGGGGGGACTACCTTTTCGGTTCAGATTGTCCTTTGATCCCACACAGGGGCTGTACAACGTGGTTACATCAGCATGGTCTTTAGCCTGCCTTCTCCTGGCGTCTGGCGGATCCTTTTGGGTCTTTCCATCTGTCCTTCTGCTCCCCATTCGGGTGGATGCGGGTCAACGTTGTTCGGGGCCGACGGGGCTAGTTTTGTCGACCCTTCTGCCCGTGTTACTGGTCTGCGCCTGTTCTCATTGGGTTTTCGCCTGCTTGCCAGGCGACTCCAGCGGGTTCACTGCTGTCCACTCCTGGCTGTGTCTCGTCCAGGTTCTGTCGTAAGATTTAGGGTTTTTTGTCTGGGGTTCTGTGGAAAGCTGTGCATTCCCCACTCTGAAGTTCCTTCCCCATGGTTCTGTCTTTTGGTTGAGGTGTCAAGTGTCGGCGCTGTTCTTCCTCTTCCAGCGTTCCCGACCCTCTGGGCCTGCCAAGACCTTCTTCCTCGGAGTGGCTCTTTGGTTCCTCTGTGCTGTCCTTCGGTACCGCCCTGGGGACTATATCCAGAGCTCTCGGCGCTCCAATCTTGCCCTTGGAGCCGTTACAGGAGTTCACTCTATCCTTCTGTCCTGTACGGTTGTGTTCCGTATCAGTCGTGTCTCTGACGGGTGCCGGCATGGCCCCCTTTTTTTGTTATGAGTTTTCTGTCTTTTCCAGGACAGGGCTGTTCTGCATCTCGTTTCTTCCTTCCTTCCTTCCTTCTGAAGGTGGTGTTGCCTTCGCTTCAACACCTCACCTATTTGGACGTTGTTTGGGCCTGGCCGTTGTTTACTTGGAGATCTCCGACTCTTGCAGTCGTTCGGCCTCTTGGGTTTCCAGGAGGTCTGTGCATAGGGTTGGCAGACTCCAGGGTGGTTTTCCTCCGCTTGATCAGATTGGCTATTGCTGAGGTTACCGCGCCTAGGGCAGGATTCTGTCTTTGGTGTCACCGTTCCTTTCACCAGAGCGGTCGGTGCCTCCTGGGCCGGAGGCATTGGGCTTCGGCCGTGCATTTGGGCACGGTGGCCACAGGTCTGCCTTGCACGCCTTTCTGAGTTCTACAGGGTGCATACTCTGACTTTGGCAGATGCTGCCTTACCCCGCCTGGGTTTACAGGCGGCGGTTCATTGATGCCTTTCGGGTGCTTCGCCTTGGTGTTGTGGTCCCTCCCCCTTTTGGACTGCTTTTGAACGTCCCAAGGTCTTCTGTGTCCCCCAAGGAAACTGGGCGAGAAAACGAGATTTTTGTATAACTTACCAGTAAAATCTCTTTCTCGCTCTTTCCTTGGGGGACACAGCACCCACCCATTAATTGTTTTTTCTCTGTGCGTTTTCCGAGTTTTTGTTACCCGTTGGGTAGTTGGCTTGTTGGTTCCTTGTTTGGACTTTGCCTTTTCTCACTGCTTGGACACGCAACTGGCAGTCTCTCTCTCCAGGCTGAGGGTATAGCTGTGGAGGAGGGGCTTAACAGTTTTCACTTAGTGTCACGCCTCCTATGGAGATGAGCTATACCCAAGGTCTTCTGTGTCCCCCAAGGAAAGAGCGAGAAAGAGATTTTACTGGTAAGTTATACAAAAATCTCGTTTTTTCCCGGTTTCCCCTCTCATGCTTTGTAATTATAGAACCATGTGCAATTTTATATGATTTTCCCTGAAATTGTGGATTATTCCATCTATTGACACATTAGAGGTACCTGTATAAAAGACTAATCCCAATACTTTTTGCTTTTACATAATGGATAGAAAAACGTCTCACTACTTAATTACTAAGATTCTCTGCATTCAGGCCACGTTACCTGTCTGTGGAATAGTGGATGAAGCTCCTTGTATTGGTTCATTTGACCTGTTTCTTCACATAGTCTAAGGCATGCATCCTCAAACTGCGGCCCTCGAGCTGTTGTAAATGCCCTGCTGTAGGCTGATACCTGTAGGCTGTTCGGGCATGCTGGGAGTTGTGGTTTTGCAACATCTGGAGGGCCGCAGTTTGAGGATGCCTGGTCTAAGGGCTTCTCATCACAGAGATCTTCATAGAAGTGCTGCTGTAAAATCTTAAATGGGCCATGCACCTTAGATATCACGGACGACTATTCCTCCCGACCCTCCCATGTATGTATGTATGTATGTTGGCTCAGCTGAACATGCATGTGTTCTCAATGGGCAGAGGGGAAAGCTGCTCTCAGGTACCTAGGGCAGCAGCTTATCTGCCATGCAGAGGCGGATTGGCCATAGACCCTTCCGGTGGGCCGATGCCTAGGAAGGCCACCCAAGCCCTCTTCACGCCCGCCAGCCAGGTTCATAATGATCTGATTCTCTCTTACACACCAGGCCATCCTGAAATCAACTGTATCAACGTCCTCAGGAGAGTGATACAGTTGAATACTGTGACACAGGTGGCAGTATTTTGTGCTGCAATGTGGTATTTGGTTCAGCTGGGGCAGTATATTGCTCCGCACTATGGTATTGCTGGCCCTGCCTACTTCTGTTGCCCCACCTTCTGTTAGTTTGAAATTGCAAAATGGGTCCACGTTTAATCTCAGGGCCACTTTGAGTTCCAAGTCCGCCCCTCCTGCCATGAGAACAAAAGGATAAGGCATGATTCAATCCAAAATCCTTCTTTCTCCTGATATCGGTTGGTGGGGGGTGAGTTGGGATACCCCCATACACATTAGACGGTCAGCTGGTATCGCAGAAGTCGGCGGTTCAGCCGACATTCATTCAGCCACTGTAATGTCTAAATGTTATTGTTCTTTTTTCTTAGTTTGAATGTTATTGTAGTCCCTGCCTTTCTTCTTGCAGGACTTAGCCCCTTCCAGCACCTGGGCATAACTGTACATCCAAGGTATGGGAGGGATGTATTGAGCGGGATCACAAGCTGAGCCCGCTCCATTTGCAGCAGGCACTAGCTGGGTAATACAGTTCGCACCTGACTGCAATGACCAGGATTGGCGATAACTCCAATCACGGTCATTTACCCCCCCCAGTTGCCATGGTTCAATAGCCGCGTCATCTGTGCAGTTCGACAGGGAGGGGGCTCCTTTTGTCCCCCGATTAGAGCCCCCACAGCGAAATCACGGGGCTCTGATTGGTTGATATGACATCCGGGTCTTTCTGAAGGCGCCAACACCTGTCATAGAAGCTGCCTGTTAAGCCATTGTCTGCAGCAGGGCTTGACAGGCAGCCAGTAAATTCCCATAAACTGCAATAGTATACTATATAGTCGGACCCCCACCAATGAGATATTGTTGACCTATCCTCATGATATTAATATCTGGACAACCCCTTTTAAAGTCTCCTAAAAACTAAAAAAACTATTTAAGAATAAAAAACTAATATAAAAAATTCTGATCGTCTTCCTGGGATGTATATAAGGTTACTACACCCCTGGCTCATGTCTGGTTTGTTCTGAATAATTGCCTGCTCGCCGGACGAGGTGAGACCTGCATTTATTGCTGTACAGTGAGGATCAGTCACTTATCGAGAATCATTGTTTCTAGGCAGCAGATCCCTGGTCACACAGAGCAATCTGTTGCCCAGAAACAATGGTTTTGGTGTCAGGATCCGCAATGCATTCACCCAATGACAGAGCGTCACTTTTACACAGGGCAGTTATCAGGATCTAGCGTTACTAGGAACAGTCCTGATAATTGCCCTGATCATCGGCCTATGCACGGAGCTGCATGTTAGTGGGGATCGTTCATATTATGTCTTAGGCTGGGTTCAGACCTGAGCGTTTTACAGCGCGTTCCTACACGCTGTAAAACGCTCAACAGGCAAGAACCAATGATTCCCTATGGGAATGGTTCTCACCTGAGCGTTTTACAGCGCGTACGACCGCGCTGTAAAACGCCCGACGCCCCAAGAAGTACAGGAGCTTCTTTGGGGCGTCTTGTCGTGCGTTCCCGTACATAGACTTCAGCGGGAACGCGCGACAATGGGCGTTCGCTTGTCTCTGTATGCGCAATTGCAAACGCCCGTACAATCGCGCATACAGAGCGTACGTTCAAGTACGCTCAGGTCTGAACCCAGCGTTAACTGCCAGCTCTTTGGCCGTCCATACTAAATGTTTGTCTTGGTAATCCCCTGGCCCCATACTGCTGAATGGATAAAGATCTGCGCATATTGTTTCTCAGACTCTACCGGAAAGAAATCCTCCTTGAGTAGATTTGTGCTCACGTTGTATGAATGTTTAACTTCCAAATATTTCTTTGTGCTAAAATTTTGTGATTTCTTGAATAGACATCTAAAAATCTATATTTCTTACTATCAGAGATGCCGCCAACGCTCTGGGATCTAGAGCTGGCTAAGCAGATTGCGTCCGTCAGTGAACACCCGCCAAGGAATGGGTTCGAAGAAATGATACAGTGGACGAAAGAAGGAAAACTCTGGACCTTTCCAATTAATAATGAAACCGGTAAGTTAGATCAGTCCGTAAATTGCTGTCATGTTTCCAGGCTAACCCTTCCCCCCCCCACCCCGTACATTTTTACAGTCATTGTGAATGGTTCATTCTGTATTTTAAAATTAAATGAATAATCTCAATCTCTCTATCTATCTATCTATCTATCTATAATATATATTTATGAAAAAGGCAGCGCTCCAAGAAAATAAAATATAAAAAAAACACCTTATTCACCTCAGTGGCAATGGCGACATTCTGGCAGGTTATATCTGCAGAGGAACAGCCTGCCAGAATTCACCATATCCAGCCTAGCTGGATATGAAAGTTCCTCGCCAGAGCCCGTTGACTATAATGGGATCCGGCTGGGTTTTGGCTGGAATTAAATGGTTCAGTAGGATCAGTCAAGGAATGACCGTATCTGGCTAGGTCGGATCCGGGGACTTCTGGCAGGCTGTTCCCCTGCTGGATTCCTTAATTGCATGTATGAAAGTAGCCTTAGTGGCCAGTGCGAAAGTAATTTTAGGATTTTTTATTTTTTTATGTAGATAGTGACATGGAAAATTTTAAAATAACATCCCTAAAGATTCGTAACATAAAAATTTAACCTCTTGGGGACACATGATCAGCAGGCACCCTGGGACAATGCGCAAGGGGGTCCCATGATCTGCAGCGGGGATCGGCGGTGCCATCGGGTCCCCATGCTGCTGTAATGGGGACCCGATGGCATGGAAGGCAGCGCGATGCCTTCATTAGGCATCGGCGCTGCCTTCCGGTGACGAGCCTGTGAGATCTAGCCCCCTGGATCTCACAGGCAGGAAGCTGTATGAGTAATACACACTGTATTACTCATACAGCCAATGCATTACAATACAGTAGTATTGGAATGCATTGTAAAGGGGAACAGACCCCCAAAAGTTGAAGTCCCAAAGTGGGTCAAAAAAGAAAGTGAAAAAAAAAGTTGGGTATCGCCGCATCCGTATCGACCGACTCTCTAAACATATCACATGATCTAACCCCTCAGATGAACACAGTAAAAAATAAAAACTGCTAAATTAAAAAAAAATTGTCACCTTACATCACTAAAAGTACAACAGCAAGCGATCAAAAAGGCATATGCCCACCAAAATAGTACCAATCTAACCGTCACCTCATTCTGCAAAAAATGAGCCCCTGCTTAAGACAATCGCCCAAAAAATTTAAAAAAACTATGGCTCAGAATATGGAGACACTAAAACATAATTTTTTTTTTGTTTTAAAAAAAGCTGTTATTGTGTAAAACTTAAGTAAATAAAAAAAAGTATACATATTAGGTATTGCTGCGTCCGTAATAACCTGCTCTAGAACAATATCACATGACCTAACCCCTCGGGTGAATACCGTAAAAAAAAAAAAGTGTAAAAAAACCCTGTGTTTTGTCACCTTACATCACAAAAAGAGTAATAGCAAGTGATCAAAAAGTCATATGCACCCAACATAGTGCCAATCAAACCGTCATCTCATCCCGCAAAAATCATACCCTACCCAAGATAATCGCCCAAAAACTGAAAAAACTATGGCTCTCAGACTATGGAGACACTAAAACATGATTTTTTTTGTTTCAAAAATGAAATCATTGTGTAAAAGTTACATACATAAAAAAAATGTATACATATTAGGTATCATCGCATCCGTGACAACCTGCTCTATAAAATTACCACATGATCTAACCTGTCAGATGAATGTTGTAAATAACAAAAAATAAAAACGGTGCCAAAACAGCTATTTCTTGTTACCTTGCCTCACAAAAAGTGTAATATAGAGCAACCAAAAATCATATGTACCCTAAAATAGTACCAACAAAACTGCCGACCTATCCCGTAGTTTCTAAAATGGGGTCATCTTTTTTGAGTTTCTACTCTAGGGGTGCATCAGGGGGGCTTCAAATGGGACATTGTGTCAAAAAACCAATCCAGCAAAATCTGCCTTCCAAAAACCGTATGGCATTCCTTTCCTTCTGTGCCCTGCCGTGTGCCCGTACAGCAGTTTACGACCACATATGGGGTGTTTCTGTAAACTACAGAATCAGGGCCATAAATATTGAGTTTTGTTTGGCTGTTAACCCTTGCTTTGTAACTGGAAAAATAAAATTATTAAAATGGAAAATTCTTTCTGATACATTCCCTTTAGGCTACATGCACACGACCGTATGTGTTTTGCGGTCCGCAAAAAAATTTGACATCCGTATGCCATCCTTTTTATTTTTTTGCGGATCCATTATATAATGCCTAAAATGGACAAGAATAGGACATGTTCTATTTTTTTTTTTTTCGGGGCTATGGAACGGACATACTGATGCGGACCCATTTTTTGCAGACCCATTGAAATGAATGGGTCCGCATCCTATCTGCTAAAAAAAACTGAACGGACACGGAAACAAACAACGTTCGTGTGCATGTAGCCTTACAAATAGGAAAAAGTTGTAAAAATATAATGAAAGGTTTACAATTTAACTAAAAATAGTGATGCAAAAAAAATAAAAATACTCAAAAAAATAAACACTTTTGGGGTCATTTATCAAACTGATGTAAAGTAGAACTGGGTTAGTTGCCTATAGCAACCAATCAGATTCCACCTTTCATTTTTGACAGCTCCTTTGGAAAATGAAAGGTGGAAATTGATTGGTTGCTATGGGCAACTACGCCAGTTTGATAAATGACCCCATTTGTGCTTTTCATTAAAGGAGTTATCCAAGACTATAAAAATGTCCCCCCATATGTCGGGCCCCTCACAATGAATATACTTACCTGGCTCCCCGCTCCCTGCACTGATGAAAACATCTTGGGTAACCCCTTTAAGGGTTTTTTCTAAGATCTTTCTATCTCTGGATAGGTCATCAGTATCTGATGGGTGGGGGGCCGTGGTGTTTGTCCACCATACAGCTCACTGTCTATGGCAGTCTGTATTCTGCATGACACAGAAGATACAGGCTGTATATGTAATTCCTCCTGAAATGTGTACCGTATTTATGCCACATTCATAAATAGCATTGAACGCGCTCACATGTAAAATCGAAGGTTGAAGGCTAGTTTTGAAATTTCAGTGTATATTAATGGAATGGACTTGATGGTGAATCTCAGACCTTTTTCAAAGAGGTATTAGAAATCAGCCTTCTTTCTTGCTCACAATTGATGGTGAGTCATAGTCTGCGAGGCGGGCTGTCCCTGAATTCCCAGGCTGCGATCATAGAAGATTGTCCTATGCGCCATTATGCCGCTGTGTAGACTGTTAGCAAAGAAAAGATCAGTAAGGCTACAAAATTATAAAGGACATAACAGTCATCAGGAATGCGTGTGGCTGTTTATTACATCCATTCTTTTGGAGCAGCAGGGATCATTCAGGGCTTAAAGCTGGTTCGTGGTGGTCCACATCCAATTACCAACATGTCAGAAGGCTCATTTGCCGGCTGCACCAATTGGTTCTTGAGGGCCTGAAGAAAGGCAGATCCTGGGGAGCATCTTGGTAGGAGACAGCACGGCAAACAAGAGAGGGTAATATGACGTGAAAGTTCCTGGCAAGTGACAACAATACAATAAATTAAAGGACCAAGAATTATTTGTGGAAGGAAAAGCTTTGGAAGCCAATAAATGCTCGTTTGCTTTCTATGAGAACGGTGAAAGGAAAATGTGTCCACTACTGGAGTCGTTCTGTGCGTCTGTGTATGATTACAACCGTACCAGCCATTTACACGTGTAAACCTGAGACATTTTATATATATTTTTTTACATGGGGAGATATACTGCCCGCTAACAAGGTTCAATCAACGATACAGCGTGGTGATCAGCGATCATTAGGGGCCTTTTACATGCGCCAGTTCTCATTAGTATGGGAAAGAGCGAATGTAAATACAGTCGTTAGCCCCCATACAGTTTTCACTTGTCGACAGCCAGGGTGGATTTGATTTAAATCACTAGTCAGTAAGGCTTGATTTAAATCGTAGTTTTCTACATAAAGACTAATTCTTGCTGGTTTTACTTATAATATGCAAGTAGATGAAGATTTTTAGAATAACAACGTCTCATATTACCGGTAGTTTGATTAGGTTGATTCTGCATTCATAGGTTTGTAGAAGTTAGGATTAAGGTCTTTTTCTCAACTCTGTTCATGTTATAACATTTGCTGTGAAGAAGAGGCATGTGATCTCTGCTGAGTCAAATTCAGTTTTGAGAACTGCAAAAGTAAACCAAGCATCCGTGATAATATCTTGTAGGCAGAGAAACTGCCCAATAATCTTACAAAACCTCTGGAAGAGCATGACATTGTGGATGGATTAATGGAACTTATTTACCAAAAAATTTAACATATACAGCCTTATTCTACATAATTAAAAAATGAATCTTTATTTCATGATGGAATAACCGTTGGATGGTAAAATATTTTCCTCAAAAAGCATTTTATATAAAAAAAAAATCTGATTAAAAAAAAAAAAAAATCTGTTGTTTTGTTTGTTTTTTAAAAATCATAGATTTTTTTCCCACCCTGTCGACAGCACATCTTCCCCCCCCCCCCCCCCATCTACATGGACCATGTGCTACTGACAAGCAGTGATTTTTAATGCCACATAAAACGTGATTTCCAGCAAATGTGTTGACCATTAGTTTCCAGTCATCGGCTTGTGTAAGGCTACTTTCACACTGGCGTTTTGAATTCCGTTTGTGAGATCCGTTTCAGGGATCTCACAAATGGTTCAAAACGGATCAGTTTAGCCCCCAATGCATTCTGAATGGATAGGGATCCGTTCAGAATGCATTTGGCTCCGTTCCGCCTCCATTCCGCTCTGGATGCGGACACCAAAACGCTGCTTGCGATGCGGAGCCAAACGGATCCGTCCTGACTTACAATGTAAGTCAATGGGGACGGATCCGTTTTCACTGACACAATATGGTGCAGTTGAAAACGGATCCGTCCCCTTATTGACTTTCACTGTAAGTCTTTTTTAAAAGAATAATGCAAACGGATCCGTTCTGAACGGATACAAGCGTTTGCATTATAGGTACGGATCCGTCTGTGCAGACACCAGACGAATCCGCACCTAACGCAGGTGTGAAAGTAGCCTTAAAGGCTTTTTAAAGTGAGTTTAAAAAATAAAAAAGTTTGAATAATGGCTGTGCTTCTTTGAACAATGTGAAGGAATAATTATGCTTGGGCTTCTCTAAAGTCTTTCAGCCATATTATTCCCTGTTTCAGCTGCACAGTTAGATGCATTTATCTCACAAGCAGTGTGTTTCTCCCTTCTGCCCGTACTCTATGCATTGACTTCACTTCCCGCTATGTTTTCTTCTAGAAAGCTTAAAAATCTGATAAGGAGGGATAAATCACACTTGTAGAAAGGCTGGAGGCTCCTGTGATGCTAAGAAGCAATATAGAAGAAGTTTTTTTATCAGGCTTAGCTAGCTCTCACACTTCCTATCAACCGTCTTCTGAGTCTCTATTCACACGCCTCTGAGGGCTCAGTGCCTGTATTGTGTCCCGCAAACGGCGGGTCCGCAATATACGATCCACAACAAACGGCAAAAGATAGGATATGTCCTATCTTTTGTGGAGCGGAGGCACAGATTGGAAGCCCACGGAAGCGCTTCTATGGACCTTTGCACCACAAAAGATAGGACATGTCCTGTCTTTTATTTTATTTATTTTATGCACTTATCTAGTGCTGACATATTCCGCAGCGTTTTACAGACATTAGCATTAGGCCTCATGCACACGACCGTTGTGTTCCGTTCTGCAAAATGGGGTTCCGTGATTCGTTTCCGTTTTTGTTTCCGTGTGCCTTCCTTTATTTTTGGAGGATCACCAGACATGAAGGAAAGTTAAAAAAAAGTCTAAGTCAAGTTTGCCATGCAAACGATAGGAAAAAAACGGGCGCAGATGACAATCTTGTGTGCCTCTGCGTTTTTTCATAGACCTGTTGACTTGAATGGGTCCGCGAACTGTGAAAAAAATAGGACAGGTTATATTTTTGGGACGGACTGAAAACACGGATGCGGATGACAAACGGTGCATTAGCCGAGTTTTCAACGGACCCATTGAAAGTCAATAGATCCGCAGAAAATCACGAAAAACTGAACAACAGACACGGAATGAAACAACGGTCGTGTGCATGAGGCCTTAAGCTGTTCCCTATCAGTTTGTCTCTGGACTTTTGCTGTATTTTGCAGATCGTGGACCCATTTAAGTCAATGGGTCTGCACCGCAATACGGGATTCACACAGCTGGTGCCCGTGCATTGTGGACCGCAAATGGCAGTCCACAGCACGGGCACGGAGTCCTTGCATTTGTGTGAATGGACCCTTACCAGGGATGGATCTTGCCCGACAACAGACAGTGGACTGCAAGTTAGGTGGAAGTGAGACCCCTAGTGGCCATGACTTTACAGTTTTTTTTTTTTCTGTAGGCAGATTTCTTAAAGGGGTTGTCTGGGTTTCAGAGCTGAACCTGGACATATCTCCTTCATCCCCCACTTAGACCATCTGACAATTTCATGCTCTGATGTTCTCCTTTGCCCTGCACTGAATTGCACATGGCAAGTGCTTTTTCTGGAGATCTGGTGGCTCTCTATGGCTAAACCTAGGCGGAGGCTTCTGCCTAGCAGTGAGCCCTGTGACGTCACAGGCACTAATGGGCGGGCTTTAGCACCTCCCTAGCCTGTAAAACTGCTAAGGCAGCGCTAAATCCCACCCATTAGTGCCAGTGACGTCGCCTGGAACACTGCTAGGCGGAAGCTTCTGCCTAGCAGTGTAAAAATATAAACAAAAAAGCCCTTACCCTGCGCGATGCAGCGCAGGGCAAGGGAGAGCATTGATGCATGAAATGCTCTGATGCCTCATGTTAGAGGGGCTGAGTGGGGGAAGAAGGGGATATGTATCGGTTCAGCTCTGAACCCAGACAACCCCTTTAAATGAAGTCATTTAAAAATATGCTAGTTACACCATTCTCTAATAAATGAAATAGTATGAAAGTACAGTGACTAAGAATACAGTATGTTATTTTTGGAGGTGAGAGGGTGATGTAAGCAGTCCTAGTTCAATTTTTTTATTTTATTAACTTGGTATACTACACTAAAAACTTGTGACAGTATCTGAAGTCCAAGCAGAGGAAGGGATGAGGGGGATAATGCTGCCTGATCTTGTATAAGAGGAGAATGGGGATGAGCAGGGGGAGGCGTCTGATTGGTCAGTGGGCACTGCACAGATCTGACATCACACCAGGAAGTGCCCACCCGCTGAGCATTAGCAGAATGCTGAGCCGATCTTATACACATGTAACGTTTTCTAGAGAACAATGTGGATTTTTTTTGTGTAATGATAGGTAGAAAATGACTTACTAGTCATGTTACTGACTTCCACTGCCAAGTTCCTCCCTGATGTGTCCCTCTCACTGGCTTGTACAAACTCCTAAGCTACAGCAAGCGATTGACAGAGCCAGCTCCTGATCTGTTCATGTCCAAATGACTGTTCACGAGACAGCCCAGCTTAACCACCTCAGCCCCCCTAGCTTAAACCCCCATAATGACCAGACAACTTTTTACACTTCTGCACTACACTACTTTCACCGTTTATTGCTCGGTCATGCAACTTACCACCCAAATGAATTTTACCTCCTTTTCTTCTCACTAATAGAGCTTTCATTTGGTGGTATTTCATTGTTGCTGACATTTTTACTTTTTTGTTATTAATCGAAATTTACCAAAATTTTTGCAAAAAAATGACATTTTTCACTTTCAGTTGTAAATTTTTTTTTTTTAAAACGACATCTATATATAAATTTTTCTCTAAATTTATTGTTCTACATACAAAAATGTGAATTTCCGCTTTTTGAAGCAGTTCTGACTTTCTGAGCACCTGTCATGTCTCCTGAGGTTCTACAATGCCCAGACAGTATAAAACCCCCACAAATTACCCCATTTCGGAAAGTAGACACCCTAAGGTATTCGCTGATGGGCATAGTGAGTTCATGGAAGTTTTTATTTTTTGTCACAAGTTAGCGGGAAATGATTATTTATTTATTTTTTTTCTTACAAAGACTCATATTCCACTAACTTGTGACAAAAAATAAAAACTTCCATGAACTCACTATGCCCATCACGAAATACCTTGGGGTGTCTTCTTTCCAAAATGGGGTCACTTGTGGGGTAGTTATACTGCCCTGGCATTTTAGGGGCCCTAATGTGTGAGAAGTAGTTTGAAATCAAAATGTGTAAAAAAAAAAATGGCCTGTGAAATCCAAAAGGTGCTCTTTGGAATGTGGGCCCCTTTGCCCACCTAGGCTGCAAAAAAGTGTCACACATCTGGTATCGCCGTACTCAGGAGAAGTTGGGGAATGTGTTTTGGGGTGTCATTTTACATATACCCATGCTGGGTGAGAGAAATATCTCGGCAAAAGACAACTTTTCCCATTTTTTTTAAATACAAAGTTGGCATTTGACCGAGATATTTATCTCACCCAGCATGGGTATATGTAAAATGATATGATTTCATTTTTTGACACAAGTTAGTGGAATATGAGACTTTGTAAGAAAAAACAAAAAAAATCAATTTCCGCTAACTTGTGCCAAAAAAATGTCTAAATGGAGCCTTACAGGGGGGTGATCAATGACGGGGGGGGGGGGGGGGGGGGGGGGTGATCAGGGAGTCTATATGGGGTGATCACCACCCTGTCATTGATCACCCCCCTGTAAGGCTCCATTCAGACGTCCGTATGTGTTTTGTGGATCCGCGGTGTCGGTGTTTTGCGGATCCAAAAAACACATACGGACGTCTGAATGGGGCCTGACAGGGGGGTGATCAATGACAGGGGGGTGATCAGGGAGTCTATATGGGGTGATCACCCCCCTGTCATTGATCACCCCCCTGTAAGGTTCCATTCAGAGGTCCGTATGTGTTTTGCGGATCCGATCCGTGGATCCGTAAAACACATACGGACGTCTGAATGGAGGCTTACAGGGGGGTGATCATCCCATATAGACTCCCTGATCACCCCCCTGTAAGGCTCCATTCAGAGGTCCGTATGTGTTTTGCGGATCCACGGATCCATGGATCGGATCCGCAAAACGCATACGGACGTCTGAATGGAACCTTACAGGGGGGTGATCAGGGAGTGTATATGGGGTGATCACCCCCCTGTAAGGCTCCATTCAGACGTCCGTATGTGTTTTGCGGATCCGATCCGTGGATCCGTAAAACACATACGGACGTCTGAATGGAGCCTTACAGGGGGGTGATCAGGGAGTCTATATGGGGTGATCAGGGGTTAATAAGTGACAGGGGGGGTGTAGTGTAGTGTGGTGATTGGTGCTACTTATTACAGAGCTGCCTGTGTCCTCTGGTGGTCGATCCAAGCAAAAGGGACCACCAGAGGACACGGTAGCAGGTATATCAAAACAGCGTCTAATATACCTGTTAGGGGTTAAAAAAAAATCGCATCTACAGCCTGCCAGCGAATGATCGCTGCTAGCAGGCTGTAGATCCACTCTCTTACCTTCCGATCCTGTGAACGCGCGCGCCTGTGTGCGCGCGTTCACAGGAAGTCTCGCGAGATGACACATAGATGCGTCACTCTGCCTGAGACAGCCGCCTCCGGACCGTGATCCTGCGTTAGGCGGTCCGGAGGCGGTTAAAGGGAACCTGTCACCTAGATTTTGGGTATAGAGCTGAGAACATAGGTTGCTAGATGTCCGCTAGCACATCCGCAATATCCAGTCCCCATAGCTCTGTGTGCTTTTATTGTGTAAAAAAAAAAAAAACTATTTGATACATATGCAAATTAACCTGAGATGAGTCAGGGACAGGACTCATCTTGGGTTAATTTGCATATGTATCAAATCTTTTTTTTTTTTTTTTTACACAATAAAAGCACACAGAGCTATGGGGACTGGATATTGCGGATGTGCTAGCGGCCATCTAGCAACCCATGTCCTCAGCTCCATATACAAAATCCGGGTGACAGGTTCCCTTTAATTCCACTTATATTGGTATTGTATTCATTTTATTTTTATTTATTTTTTTATTACATGAAGTTCTTTAATGTCTTGACTTGCAATAGTATAAACTTAAAGCATCACTAACTTTTCGTAAAACTTTAGATGTGTCATAGAGACATATCAGAAGTTACGATTGGTGGGTGTCTGAGCGCCAAGACCCCTATCCATCCCTAGAATGAGGGGAGAGGAGGTGGCGTTACCTATTTAAGTATTCCACTTGCAAGGTGTAGAATTTGTTGGATTTTCAGAGTAGAATAGGGCCCTTTTCACACTGAATCCTGACCCATTCATTTCAATGGGTCTGTGTACATGAGAATCGCAGCATGTCCTATATTCTGCGTTTTTCACACAGCCCTGACCTGTGAAGTTAAAAACGCATCAAAATGGATTGTACCCGCGCGGAAAAAACTTAACGCAATTGCAGACAAAACTGAACGAACTTGCTTCCGAATTGGTGCGAGTTTCACTGAACGCACCCTGAGCCAATCCGTATTGTTCGTGTGAAAGAGGCCTAAAGGTGCCTTTGAGGATAATACATATCAAGTGATATGACCTTGTACAGTTCCCCAAGGCACCACTCGTAATTGGGATTCAGTGTACAAATGTAATTGAGCTACTTTATCAGTAATGGGATATAGAAGACTTGAGTTGTCAATAGTTGTTACTACACAGCTTGGTTATGATTTATAACCTACATTTAAAGGACATCTGTCAGCAGTTTTGTCCCTATGACACCGGCTGACCTGTTACATGTGCACTTGGCAGCTGAAGACATCTGTGTTGGTCCCATGTTCATATTTGTCCGCATTGCTGAGAAAAAGTTTGTTTTAATATATGCAAATGAGACTCTAGGAGCAACGGGGGCGTTACCGTTACACCTAGAGGCTCTGCTCTGTCTGCAACTGCTACATCCTCTGCACTTTGACAGGGCCAGGCTGTGTAAACGTCATCACACCTGCCCCAGTCAATCAAAGTGCAGAGGACACAGCAGTGGCAGAGAGAGCAGAGCCTCTAGGTTTAACGGCAAAACCTCAGTTGCTACTAGAGGCTCATTTGCATATATTAAAACACAATTTTTCTCAGCAATGCGGACACATATGAACATGGGACTAACACAGATGTCTTCAGCTGCCAAGCGCACATGTAACAGATCAGCCAGTGTCATAAGGACAAAACTGCTGACAGATGCCCTTTAGAGAAGTTATAAGAATGAATGGGTGGGAAGGTTTTGCTGCATTTTCTAGTTGATGTACAGGTTACCTTTTTATTAATTTATTATTTTATAGTTTTCAATCTGGTTGTCAGTTGTGTATTTTGCTTTTATGCCCTAGATCTTAAAGGGACATTGCCACAAAGTTTTTTGTTTTTTTTTGTTTTGCTTTTAATCACATATTAGGAACCGGTAAGTGACTATTCTGTGTAAATTTGTTTTACTTACTTTCTTTCTATAAACAGGATATGGATGGTTTTTCAGGATATAATTTTTGGAAGTTACGCCATGTATTCTACTTCCTGCCCCGGCTGTCTAACTCCCCCTTTTGATTGGACTTTTAAGGGCACATTTATTAAGACCGGTGTTTTAGATGCCGGTCTTAATAAGCCCCTGAGCTGGCGGTGGATCGCCTAAGTTATGAAGAGGTGCCTTTGCTGTCTTACATTTAGACCATTTTCTACGCCTAAACCAGTTGTAGAAAATGGTAAATGAGACGGGACTGCCGGCCTGCCCCCTTCTCAGACCACTTTTTTGGACCTGGCGTTAAGGTGAAAGAACTTGCATATTCTGCTGCACCATGGTGCAAAAGTGGCATATATCTGGTCACAAATGACCCCCTTAGTACTGCAAAGTCTCTCTTAACTCTGTCAGACCATCACTGCGACCAGAGAGAGGCCGTCTGTAGTGAATTAGGAGCATCACACATTACACTAATGAATGGCTCTCCTGTTAACATCTTTATCTAGGCCTATCAAGAGAACAATAGCACTGTCGTTCTGTGATCCCAGTTCTACACCTACCATAATCATTAAGGATTACCTTTCTAATACCTTCTCCACCACAGCAGCAGTAGACTGCCATGGATTACCTATCTAAATAGGAGGGCTTATTGTTTCTGTTGACTACTACAGAAGGACAATATTTTACAACCAATTTTCAGTGGCATAGTGCTGCTGAAATGACAAATAATGAAGTCAAAAATTCTCAAAAAATATAAAATTTACTTTCTATGAATATTGAGTTTAAGAAAATGACCCCTGATGGAAGTGGCCATTTAATCAGTACTGTTACTGACATCTATGTTAAGTGAAATGCATCATCAGCGGCAGGAACAAAGTAGGAGGGAGGCCCTTACAGGAATATAAAATCAAATGGGGTCATTTATCAAACTGGTGTAAAGTAGAACTGGCTTAGTTGCCCATAGCAACCAATCAGAGTCCACCTTTCATTTTCCAAAGGAGCTGCTGTCAAAAATGAAAGTTGGAATCTGATTGGTTGCTATGGGCAACTAAGCCAGTTCTACTTTACACCAGTTTGATAAATGACCCCAAAAGTCCTTTATTTGCTTGTATAGACGAGCAGGGACCTGTGCAGACTTTATTCCTGTTGTTCTGCACCACATTATTGCAGAGCACCATCGGATTGTATGAGTTTCCCCTCTCCGCACCCTCACAAGCAGGAATAAGTGCCGCGCTACTCTGACCCCCAAGACAGTGTCAGCCAAATTTTTGTTTGCAGCTCGTTTCTCAGCTTTTGGCCCCATGCAGACAAATGTATTTTCGGTTTGCATCCGATCTGCTTTTTTTGTGGATCGGATGTGGGCCCGTTCATTATAATGGGGCTGCAAAAGATGCGAACATTACACCGTGTGCTGTACCCGCCAGCCAAAAAATATAGAACATACTCTATTATTGTCCGTTTTGTGCCCTAGGGTAGGACATTTCTACAAAGTTGCATTTTGCCTGTGGAGTGCTGGCTGTTGCTAAAGAAAAAAAAAAGACGATATTCACACTGCCAGGATCCATGTTTTGCGGATCTGCGGCTTGCTTATTGCGAAACGCACACAGTTGTGTGCATGTGGCCAAACCGTGGAGATGGGTCAGCAAAATGTGGGAGCCATTCAAAAAACAGCACCATACCTGTCCATGGGTTGCTTCTGATATTATAGCTCTGCTCCTTTCAAGTGAATAGAACTGAGCTGCAATACACATACCACCTGTTGACAGATGTGGCACTGTTTTAGGACAGTGCTTTATTGACAGC
The DNA here is from genome assembly GCF_014858855.1 of Bufo gargarizans. Classification (NCBI taxonomy): domain Eukaryota; kingdom Metazoa; phylum Chordata; class Amphibia; order Anura; family Bufonidae; genus Bufo; species Bufo gargarizans. The sequence continues at coordinate 51,290,751 of NC_058082.1, read as the reverse complement.
CCTGATGTACTTTTGGAGGCTTAGGTAAGGCAGCTGCTACTAAGCAGACACACACGGCTGCATTGCCTATATGGACAATACAGGAAGAAAGTGTGAATATCCAGTATGGTCGCCTCCTGTATTTAAAGGGAACCTATCACCGGGATTTTGTGTATAGAGCTGAGGACATGGGTTGCTAGATGGCCGCTAGCACATCCACAATACCCAGTCCCCGTAGCTCTGTGTGCTTTTATTGTGTAAAAAAATATATATATATTTGATACATATGCAAATTAACCTGAGATGAGTCCTGTCCCTGACTCATCTCCCGTACAGGACTCATCTCTGGTCAATTTGCATATGTATCAAATTGATTATTTTTTTTACACAATAAAAGCACACAGAGCTATGGGGACTGGGTATTGCGGATGTGCTAGCGGCCATCTAGCAACCCATGTCCTCAGCTCTATACAGAAAATCCTGCTGACAGGTTCCCTTTAAAACTGCTACAACATTTCATAAAACTATGACAAACATTGTCTTCTACAGACTTTCATCTGGTTAATGAGCTAAAGTAAAATACAAGAGACATTTTTGTCAAAGGGTCTGTCCAGGATTCAAACAGGGGTCTTAGTTCAGGAATAGCACCACCTTTGACCATGTCCTGCATCTGGTATTACATCTCATTCCAGTGGACCCTTTTCTCTACTGCTGAACAACCCCTTTAATGACCGTGATGGCAGAGGACAGTGGTGCTTCTGTAAAGTTAAGGGGTATTTCCCAGCCGTAAGCACCCTCTCCTATTTTGAAATGTTCTCCATAGTTTGCTCTTAAGAAAACTTACAGTATGTTGGTATGATTTATATTCCAGGCCTTGATGAGGAGCAGAAGGTAGAGTTCCACGAGCACATATTCCTGGAAAAGTATTTGGAAGACTTTCCAAGGCATGGACCGATCAGACATTTTATGGAGCTGGTCATCTGTGGTCTTTCTAAAAACCCATATCTTACTGTCCAGCAGAAGAAAGATCACATAGATTGGTTCCACGATTACTTCCAGAAAAAAGAGGATCTTCTGAGAGAATGTGATGTCTATGTTAACTGAACAGGAGGCAGAACTGAAGGCGCTTCCAGTCTTTCAGCTCATAATTTTGCAGAACTATGCATACTTGGACCCTGAAAAACTTTCTATCTTCTTTCGAAATATTTGTTTAAGTAATAAAATTATAGAATATTATAGAATTTGATGTGTGTGTATCTTTTGGAAACAAGGATTGTTGGGTTTTACAACTTAGGTGGATGCCATCCTATTCTACATGTTGGTAAGTGGCTCATGCTTGTTATGATTTGGCCATATATTTTTTTCAATGTAGAATTTGCTTCCTTTGATCAACTCGCAGAAGTCATAAGAGAAACCTGCTCATTAGGTTACAATCTATCGAGAATGAAAGCTGGATACAGGGAGGCGGGAAAGGAGTAATCTGCTCCTTGCATGCAGTTGAGGTCATATTATTCTTGAAAACTATAGGGTGCATTTAGAGGGTAAGAGTGGAGGATTCCATAGAAGAGCAAAGACTTGATTAAAGTGGTAGAGAGTAGAAGATGGGCGTAGTGATGCTTATGTGTAGGTGGTTACCCTCAAATCCGTAAAGAAATATTAACAGCAACACCATTGTAAGCGTTTGGCGACGGTCTTTCACCTGTGCCAGCATCTATTAGGTGTATCGAGTCTTGTCCTGTCTGTCCCGTGCCACCCCTCCACCCCCACTGACCATACTTTCCTCCAACTGCAAGCAACTGTTTTTCAGAATGTAAATGGCAATACAAACTGTGAAGCTGCTCTGTCACCAGCATCAACCCTATTAAACCAGACAAACTCCTGGTAGGGTTCATCATGCTGATTAAAACAATACCTTTCTTTTATCTGTATGATAAACAGCTGCAGAGAAATCTGTGTTTTTATTTATATGCAAATGAGAAGTTCGAGCACCAGGAGGTGGGGCTAAATCCTTTGAGCACTGCTTTGTAACACACCCTGTGCTCTGCACACTCCCCCCCCCCTCCCCTATTGATTGACACGGTTAGACATGCTGAGGATAGAGCTGTGTCCTAGCATCTACATATCATATACACTATGTACTGTAGCTTCACCACACTGAGATCTGCTTAGAAAGCTAATATACATATCACTGCTTTATTCACAGGCAGAATATATGTTACAAAGACACCAGTTTTGTTACCTTCTAAGCATAGAAATAAACCCGCATCTCTATGTGGTAATGCTATAGCTTTGTGTTAAATGTATGGTTTTTCATGTAGAGATCCTGGGAGAGACTTTCAGGTTTATTTTTCAGATATTTTTTTCTTCCACATTTAACCCATAATAAAAGTATATTGGGGTCATTTATCAAGACTGGCGTTTTAGACGCTGGTCTTATATAACCCTGCGCTGGCACTTGATGCGCCTAAGTTATGTAGAGGCGCCGGCCTCCACATAACTTAGGCGCTGGCCATGTGACTTGCTTAAATCTACTACTGTAATTTTCTACACCAAAACAGGCTTAGAAAATGATAAATGAGGAAGGCCCACCCCTGGAAAAGTTGCGGATTCGGACGCAAATAATGTTTGCGACCGAATCTGTGACAAAAGTACGCCAAAAAGTAGAGTACTTTGCTTCATAAATGACCCCCTATATCCTTATCATGGTGAGAATGTTTTTAGGCTTAAACCGCTAATAAATATGGCTAGTTTCTTTATAATCCTATATTGTGCCTACGAATAAACCAGTAATAGTTTTCAGGTTTCTAAGTTTAAGAAAATCCCACTATTCTCAATATAGTAAGGCCTTTATTTATTTTATGCACTCATATAGCGCTGTTATATTTCACAGCACTTTTCAGACAATCTAAGTTCCCTATCAGTATGTCTTTTGAGTGTGGGAGGAAACTGGAGTACCCGGAGGAAACCCACGCAAACACAGGGAGAACAACAAACTCCATGAAGATGATGTCCTTGGACAGATTTGAACCCAAGACCCGAGATCTGCAAGGCACCAGTGCTAACCACTGAGCCACCGTACTGCCCATTAGTGTTATCATGGTTATATAATAATTATACAAAGAGATACGGCGGCTCACTCTCCTGATACTGTGGACAAGGTGTTCAATCTTGTCAATCTGACTCACCCAGTCAATCTGATAAATTATTTATATACTTGAGACAAGCACTCTACACAAGAGATTATCAGTTTGATTATCATTTAATATTACACATCATTCCACAATAATAAAATAATTTCTTAAACCTAAATAAAAAAAACTTAATTATACTTTAGTGTACTGTAAATAGTTGAAACATAAAGGAGAAGAGAATCGTGTTTTATATTGAGGGCATTCCAATATATGGGCAATAATTATGCCTTCTATTAATTGATTGTGAATGGGCGGCTATATAAATTTCTCCAATAGAATTCTTCCTTAAAGCAGCAGTGATAGCTAATCAATGGTAGCTGGTTTGTAGATATACTACTGTAATTTTTTTTTATTTATTTTTTTTACTTTCGAAATTTATTTCAAACATTAATATTTCCATACAAAATAACAAATCAAAATTATAATTTTAATTTCCTTAAGCCCTCCCAATTCCCTCCCAAACTCCCACACCTTTGTGATGCGTTTCCCCCCACCCCCCTACCGAAAAGGATGGGACAGGGATAGTGAGAAGGTTGAGACAGGAAAAATTTAACATTCCATTCTCCCCATATCTTAGACTTAAACCATTTATCCTCTTTGTTTCTTTGTTTATATAAGATAATTTCAAATCTTTTAATCTTATTAACGAGGTTTAGCCATGTATTCATACTTGAAGTATTAGATGAGAACCAAGCCCGTGCAATCAGAAGTCTTGCCAAGAACATTATTTTAACTAAAAGAATCCGTTTGTACTTATGGCACCCAACCTTAGTAAGATCGCTCAGAATCCAAGACTCTACTGTAAATGGGATCGCCACTTTCAGCTTTTGGGTAACATAATTATGTATTGCCCCCTAGTGTTCTTTAAGTTGTATACAAGGCCAGAACATATGTAAATGATCGGCCTCAGGAGAATCACACCACGGACACTTAGAAGTGTTTCTAAGATTCCTTTTTTTTAAGCCATAGGAGTGTAACATAAACTCTGCTACATTCAACAATATATTATCCCATTCATCTATTTGAATCATTGTGTATTCCCTTCTCCAGGCCTCTTGCCCAGAAGAGTATACATTAGTAAAATGTACTTTTAAGTAAATATTTATAACATTGAGAAATCTTAACCCTCTGTGTTGGCTTTACTATTAAATCATGCAAAAAAGTAGAAGTATCTATATGAACGTAACTGGAAATATTGAAACCAAGATAAATTAGGTATATTTTTCCTGTGTACTAGCTCCGAAAAAGAAAAATGTGACCATTCACAAAAACCAGTGCCAAAAAGCAAATATTATTTCTCGCCCAGTTTCCTTGGGGGACACAGAAGACCTTGGGTATAGCTCATCTCCATAGGAGGCGTGACACTAAGTGAAAACTGTTAAGCCCCTCCTCCATCAGCTATACCCTCAGCCTGGAGAGAGAGACTGCCAGTTTTTAGCTTAGTGTCCAAGGAGGCAAGACACTCCCTGCTCTGCAGGGCTGTTTTCTCCTTGTTTAAATTTTAGATTTTTACTTTTTTCTTTCTTTTTTGTTCCAGATCATCAGGGACAACAGAGACGCACTAGACCTCTCTGTTTCTCCCGGGGTTGAGCTGCGCCAGTGCCGATCAACGCACTGCTGCCTCCCCCACAGAAGGCAAGGTGGATCAGGGCAGCCTAGCTCCCTTACATCCCGCCAGCGCAAGGGTCGCCCGCACGCCAAGCCCCTCTTCCAGCGTCCTGCCACTACGGTGCCAGTAGCTGAAGGGGCGACCCTGCTGGAATGGACCGAGGGTGAAGACGGCTGTGGTAAGAGAGTGGCTTCTCCAGCCCTACGTCCCCCACCCAATGGTCTCCTGCGTGCCTGACCCCCATACTGGGCCTCTGGACCCTTCCCCTGCTGGACATAGGCTGGCCCCTGGGGTGCCGCTGTGCGGCAATCTGCTCCCCTTTTCTCCTGGCCTCATAGGACATGCTGCTAGTGAGGGGACTATATCCTGATGGGTCCCCCCCTGGCATCTGCGCTTCCCCCCATCTCGCCTAATCACATTGGGCTTACCGGAGGGGCAGGACGCTGCAGTGGAGTAAGGAGGACCCCTTACTCTTCCGGCCGGCGGGGTGGGCTCCCGCGGCCAGCGAGCCGCCATTCCGGCCCTCCTGTCTCTTCTGGCGGCGGGGTGGGCTCCCGCGGCCGGCAAAACCGCATTCCGGCCCCTGTCTCTTCCGGCTGGCCGGGTGGGCTCCGCGGCCGGCAAAACCGCCACTCCGGGCCCCTGTCTCTTTCGGCCGGCGGGGTGGGCTCCCGCGGCCGGCATTGGGCTTGACTATGCCCCAGCAGGTGCCGGTCGGCGGGGCTCCGCTAATTGGTCCCAGGCTTCGCGGCCTGCTGGGCCGCAATCCCGACCGGCCCGCGGGGTGGGCTCCCGCGGCCGGTTTGAACCGCCATTCCGCCTCAGGTCCCGGCGGTATGACGGGCCGGACTCCGCAAATTTAGCCCCCGGCTTCGCGGCCTACTAGGCCGCAATTTTCCGGTCTCTGGTGGAGGGGGCGGGAACTTCTCCAGGCGCGATTTTTTTCCCGCCTGGAGGTTCCTCCGCCCTCAGGGGATCGCACGCCGCCCTCCAGGCCGGATCCATGTTAACCCTTTGGGTGCGGGCCGGCTCCCACAAATGGGTCTGTATAGTTGGCCCCCCTTTGTTTCTCCTGAGGGGCTCCTATATAGTGGCTCCCCTTTAGCCTCAGAAGCTGGGTTTAAATGAAATTAAAAAAAAAAAAAAATAATAATTTATAATGATAAAATTATTAATAATAGATCATGATTTCTATTGGGCTGCGCAGGACGCTGCAGCCTCATCAGTAATGCTGCATGTCTGCATGACCTCTTTCCACAGGCGGCATGGTGTTGCGCTCCCAGCCTGCGTCGCTGCTAGGGCATTTCCCCTTTTAGGCGGTTTTTTCTTGCCTCTTCCAGGATACGGCGCTGGCCAAGTGCATTCGGACCTTCTGTAGGCAGCATTCATCGTCTCTCCAGTTATGGTGCCTGCCATGTGCATTCCCCCCCCCTCCTAGGCGGGCTACTGCACTCTCCCTGGCTGGCCATGTGCATGACCCCCTTCTTAGGCGGAATACTGCACCTTCACCGGATACGGTGCTGGCCATGTGCACGACCCCCTTCCATAAGCGGAACGCTGCACTCTCTGGATTTGCTGCCGGCCATGTGCGGGACCCCCTTCCTGGGCGGAACGCAGCACTCTCACTGGATCTGTTGCCGATCATGTGCATGACCCCCTTTTTTAGGCGGAATACTGCACTCTCACCGGATACGGTACTGGCTATGTGCACGTCCCCCTTCCATTGGCGGAATGCTGCACTCTCGCTGATGTGCTATGATGTACTTATGTACTATGTTATTGTGCTGCACTCTCACTGGTTTCGCTGCCGGCCATTTCTTAGGCGGTATGCTGCACCCTTGTTGGATTCCCTGCCGGCCTTAGGTATGCCTCCTTCCCTCAGGCAGCATACATACATCCCTCTGTCGTTGGTTGTTTCCTCGCAGGTACGTTGCTGGCCACGTGCATGTACCCCATACATGGCAGGGTGCTTGCACTCTCGCTGGATCCGCTGTCGGCCATATGCATGGCCCCTCTTCCGTAGGCGGTGTACGCACTCTTGCTGGATTCTCTGCCAGCCCGGGACATGCCTTCCTTCCTCAGGCGACATGCACACATCCTTAGTGACTGTGTTTGTCTCTTGCCGGTACATTGCTGGCCATGTGTATGACTCCCATGCATGGCGGTGTGCTCGCACTCTCCCTGGATGAGATGCTGGCCATGTGCTTTACCCTCCCTTTTTCTGGGCGTTGTGCTACACTCTCACCGGATACATTGCTGGCCATGAGAATGGCCCTCTAACATGGGTGGAACGCTTGCACTTCCATTGGTTACGGTGCTGGCCTTGTGCGTGACCTCCTCTCACTTCAAGGGCAGAATTTGGCACGCTCATGAGATTCACGGCTGTCCTTATATGGCTGTGCTGGACTTGTACATGTCCCCCTTCGTTGGCAGAGTAGTTGCACTCTCGCTGAGTTCAGTGTTGGGTGTATTGTTGCACACTCATTTAATGCTAGGATATCCCTGTGCATGTTCCCCTTTCGCTAGGTGGACCTCCTGCGTTCCTGCTGGTTTATAGGGTAATGTCCTGCTTCTCTGAAGTAGGTACGGCCTTAGGCATCACTCCCTTTTGGGACGGGTCTTTGCACTCTTGCCGACTGCTGTTGGCCAGGTACAATTTCCCCCCTTTCAGGGTGGACTGATTGCGTTCCTTCGCATGCTATGCTAGGTTTGTGCATAACTCCCTTTCAGGTTGCACTTTGCAATTCCGTACATGCTGTGGCACTCTGGGACGAGCCCCCCCTTTTTTCTAGGTGGGTTGGCCTTCTCGCTGCTTACGGGGCTGCTCGTACGTATGCCTCACCTGCTTCCTGCGGCATATCTTTGTTTCTTGGGAGACGATGCTTGCCGCCAGCCTTGCACTCGTCCCTAGGGAGTTCATTCTGTCCTCCTGACCGGACAGACTCTTTTGCTCTCTGCTGCACCGAGCTGCCAGGGAGTGTTCGTGGGTCCTAGATGCATGCCCATGCGTCCTTCTGCGGCATTACTTCCCTGCGCTAGTGGTCACATGGTCGAGAGTGCTGTTGTCTGCAGCGCCTCTCGAATTCTTCGTTGGCTCTGGCAGGACTGCGGTTCCCTTGCCTGCTGCAATTTCCTCCTCTTCGGATGCAGTGTGGTATGAGTCCGTCCTCTTGGCGCCTCTACGCTTCTGTCTGATCTGCTACCGGGTTCGGGCTGCTCTTCTCGGGAAGGTCACCCGACTTCTCTTGGGTGCTGGATTACCCAGGTCCGGGGACCTCCGCCTTGGGTTCTTCAAGGTATTCGCCTTCTGCGAGACGGTGGACCGGGCGTCTCACAGTGTAGCGGGTTCTGCTTTTGAGTCCTATGGCTTCCCTGTTGCCCACTCCTCCTCCTTTCGGTTGGAGGGTGTTTTGTCGGCCTCTGTCTCGACGGCCTTATCTCGCCGGCTTTGTTCGGCTCCCGCTCTATACGAATCACTCCGATGTGGCTTCTCGCCAGCCTTCGGAGGCTGTATTTTCACTGTCCTCCCCTCTGGGGAGAGCATGATTGTTCATGTGGATGGTTCCGGTGTTCCTTTTGGCCTCGTACCGTCTCCCTTGTTCACGCTGGCTGTATTAGCTGTGTGCCTATTTACCGAGTCTACCGCGTTCTGTCCCCCCACTGAGTGCAGATTGCGTGGCCCGTTCTAAGACGATGGTCCTGATGTAGACTTGCTTTTCTCGATAACTTGGGGGGACTACCTCGGTCCAGATTGTCCTTTGATCTCCCTCACCGGGACTGTACAACGTGGTTGCATCAGCATGGACTTTAGCCTGCCTTCCCCTGGCATCTGGCGGATCCTTTGGGTTCTTTCCCTCTGTCCTCTGCTCCTCCACTCGGGTGGATACGGGACAACGTTGTTCGAGGGCCGACGGGGCTAGTTTTGTCGACCCTTCTGCCCGTGTTACTGGTCTGCGCCTGATCACATTGGGTTTTCGCCTGCTTGCCAGGCGACTGTCCACTCCTGGCTGTGTTTCGTCCAGGATCTGTCGTAAGACTTAGGGTTTTTTGTCTGGGGTTCTGTGGGAAGCTGTGCATTCCCCACTCTGAAGTTCTTTCCCCGAGGTTCTGTCTTTTCCTTGAGGTGTCAAGTGTCGGCGCTGTTCTTCCTCTTCCAGCGTTCCCGGCCCTCTGGCCTGCCAAGACCTTCTTCCTCGGAGTGGCTCTTTGGTTCCTCTGTGCTGTCCTTCGGTACCGCCCTGGGGACTGTATTCTGAGCTCTCGGCGCTCCAATCTTGTCCTTGGAGCCGTTACAGGAGTTCTCTCTATCCCTTCTGTCCTGTACGGTTGTGTTCCGTATCAGTCGTGTCTCTGACGGGTGCCGGAATGGCCCCTTTTTTTGTTACGAGCTTTCTGTCTTTTCCAGGACAGGGCTGTTCTGCATCCCGTTTCTTCCTTCCTTCCTTCCTTCCGAAGGTGGTGTTTGCCTTTCGCTTCAACACCTCACCTATTTGGACGTTGTTTGGGCCTTGCCGTTTTTACTTGGAGATCTCCGACTCTTGCAGACGTTCGGCCTCTTGGGTTTCCAGGAGGTCTGTGCATAGGGTTGACAGACTCCAGGGTGGTTTTCCTCCGCTTGATCAGATTGGCTATTGCTGAGGTTACCGCACCTAGGGCAGGATTCTGTCTTTGGTGTCACCGTTGCCTTTCACCAGAGCGGTCGGTGCCTCCTGGGCCGGAGGCATTGGGCTTCGGCTGGGCATTTGGGCACGGCGGCCACAGGTCTGCCTTGCACGCCTTACTGAGTTTCTACAGGGTGCATACTCTGACTTTGGCGGATGCTGCCTTACCCCGCCTGGGTTTACAGGCGGCGGTTCATTGATGCCTTTCGGGTGCTTCACCTTGGTGCTGTGGTCCCTCCCCCTTTTGGACTGCTTTTGAACGTCCCAAGGTCTTCTGTGTCCCCCAAGGAAACTGGGCGAGAAAACGAGATTTTTGTATAACTTACCAGTAAAATCTCTTTCTCGCTCTTTCCTTGGGGGACACAGCACCCACCCATTCATTGTTTTTTCTCTGTGCGTTTTCCGAGTTTTTGTTACCCGTTGGGTAGTTGGCTTTTTGGTTCCTTGTTGGTCTTTGCCTTTTCTCACTGCTTGGACACGCAACTGGCAGTCTCTCTCTCCAGGCTGAGGGTATAGCTGTGGAGGAGGGGCTTAACAGTTTTCACTTAGTGTCACGCCTCCTATGGAGATGAGCTATACCCAAGGTCTTCTGTGTCCCCCAAGGAAAGAGCGAGAAAGAGATTTTACTGGTAAGTTATACAAAAATCTCGTTTTTGCCAATACGGATCCCTAGCCAATTTGTCTAAGGCCTGTAAATAATAGTTACCGTATGCAAAAGGGCATACAGCAAAGGGATCCCTTTATTCCAAACCAATGTCTAATAATACTCCAGGACTAAGGCCTCTTTCACACTTGCGTTGTCCGGATCCGGCGTGTACTCCACTTGCCGGAATTACACGCCGGATCCGGAAAAACGCAAGTGTACTGAAAGCATTTGAAGACGGATCCGTCTTCAAAATGCTTTCAGTGTTACTATGGCACCCAGGACGCTATTAAAGTCCTGGTTGCCATAGTAGGAGCGGGGGAGCGGTATACTTACAGTCCGTGCGGCTCCCGGGGCGCTCCAGAGTGACGTTAGAGCGCCCCAGGCGCATGGATGACGTGCCATGCGATCACGTCATCCATGCGTCTGGGGCGCCCTGACGTCACTCTGGAGCGCCCCGGGAGCCGCACGGATGGTAAGTATACTGCTCCCCCGCTCCCCGCTACACTTTACCATGGCTGCCAGGACTTTAGCGTCTTGGCAGCCATGGTAACCACTCTAAAAAAGCTAAACGTCGGATCCGGCAATGCGCCGAAACGACGTTTAGCTTAAGGCCGGATCCGGATCAATGCCTTTCAATGGGCATTCATTCCGGATCCGGCCTTGCGGCAAGTCTTCGGTTTTTTTGGCCGGAGCAAAAAGCGCAGCATGCTGCGGTATTTTCTCCGGCCAAAAAACGTTCCGTTCCGGAACTGAAGACATCCTGATGCATCCTGAACGGATTTCACTCCATTCAGAATGCATTAGGATAAAACTGATCAGGATTCTTCCGGCATAGAGCCCCGACGACGGAACTCTATGCTGGAAGACAATAACACAGGTGTGAAAGAGCCCTTAGTGAGTAGCTTCACAGCAACTCTACACTCCTGTTGGGAACTGAATAACTGACCGGATTCCAATAAGGCTCCATTCACACATCTGGATCCGCAATACACCCGGCCGGCACCGCCCATAGAACTGCCTATTCTTGTCCGCAATTGCGGACAAGAATAGGACATGTTCTATTCTTTTGCGGAGCCGCATCCTGGGCCGCGCTCTGGAAATGTGGATGCGGAGAGCACACAGTGTGCTCTCCGCATCGATTCCTGCCCATTGAGAATGAATGGGTCCGCACCCATTCCCGATATTGCGGAACGGATGTAGACCCATTTGTGGAAGTGTGAATGGACCCTAAAGCAAAGACATTATCGTGTAAAGAATTCTTCACCAAAACTCTACAAAGTGGGCTCTTCTCCCATTCATAATATAACCATAGCTGTGATGCTATAAAATAGCCCTTGAACCAGGAAAGATTTAATTCTCCCTGTTCCATCGGCTTATAAAAATACTCCAATTTAAGCCTTACTCGCTTTTTCCCCAAAAGTAAATCATTAATAATTCTCTCAATCAATTTAAAAAATTTGTCTTCAATTCATACTGGGGAGTTCCTGAGGATATGAAGTAATTGAGGCAAGATCACCATCTTCACCAGAGATATTCTATCGGCTCTAGATAGCGGGAGTCAAATCCATGTCTTTATTTAAGATCTCAATCTAGTTATTAATTGGGTCAAAACTGCAAAAAATCTTCAATCTTAGAGGAAATAGTGATCCCCAAATATTCAAGTGTGTCAGAGATCCTCAGATTACTAACCATGTTTATGAACTTGATACTAAATCCCATCTTCTCTAGTACCCTCCAGAGAAATCTCCACTCCACCCTGTCAAAGGCCTTAGAGGCATCAAGAGACAGGATGGAGCGAGAGACCCCACGGGAGGACTGAATATTAGCAAACAGGCGATGCACGTTATAATGATTGCCCTTATTAGGAATAAACCCATTTTGGTCAGGGTGTATAATAGATGAAATTACTTTAGACAACCTAGTAGTAAGAATCCATTAAAAAAAAGTTTAACATCGGTATTTAATAAGGAAATCGGCCTCTTTGAATATCTGTAAGAACTGCAAAGGAAATAGAGTCTAAATATGAATCGATCGCTTCATCTGACATAGTATTTTATGATTTATACAGTTCCAAAAAATATTTCACAAATGCCTCCTTAATACCTTCTTGATCTTAGATAATTGTACCTTCAGAAGAACAAATACTATCTCTTTTTTTGGTTCCTTATTAGAAATCACCCTAGCCAACATTTTCCCTGGGCCACCTGATTCAGAGAAATGTTTTTGTCCCCTAAAAAAAGCCTTTGCTGGGCCTTATCCAGAAGCAAATCCGAAAAAGCCTGGCTTGTCCCCTGCATAATTTCCCTAGTTTGTTCTGTTTTTTTCTACTAGAAAACGTATCCATACCGGCAGCCGCGGATCTCTTTCTTAGCACAACTTTTTCTTAGATTAGAGGTGTTACTAATAAACACCGCCCTCATAAATGCCTTAAATGAGTCCCATACAAAATAGGTCTTTGCAGAGTTATAATTGGTATCCCAAAAAAATTCCATCTCCTGCTTAATCAATTCATGATTATCCATTCTAAAGATCCAATGAGGATTTAGTCTAAATGGAGGTCTAACACTTATCTTCCATAGATAGCAGAAAGAGGTAAATGATCAGATAAAGACCTAGCCTCATATTTAATACCTTTTATATATTTCAAATATTTTTTATTTATCAGGGCTAAATCTATCCTAGACATTGATCTTTGCTTCCCCTACTCTAAATATCCCATATATCCAAGAAACTAGCTTCCTGGCAAAAGCTTGACAGAGGAGACCCTTGACGCGGGGTATAACTGTCTGTCTCCATGGAAACCCTGTCCTTTTCTGGATCAATGACACAATTAAAGTCCCCCGTCACAAGGACAGGGCATTCAGGCCACCGATCCACAAAAGATGATAATTTAATATATAAAGAAAAAAGGAGGAGGGATATAGATGAAAGCCAAAATGCATACTTTCCCATATAGGTTTCCATAAAGAAAAACAAACCTCCCCTGCTTGTTGATGGAGGAGGCCTGGCATACAAAATCTATCCCATTATGAATTAAAACTGTAACTCCTCTTGAGTAGCTAGTGAAAGTGGAGTAATAGGTCTGCAAGGCCCATCCCCCACCGAGTTGAGAAATCTCTCCCTCAGTAAAGTGGGTCTCCACTAAATTGACGATCACTGGAAGATGTCTCCAAATCCGATCACAAACTGCCTGTCTTTTTAATTCATCACCTAGACCCCTAACAGTCCAGGTTACAATTCTAACCGACATCGATCAAGAAAAAAAATAAAAATAAACAAATCCTCCCTCTTCTCCCCCCCCCCCCCCACAATCTGGGAGACTCATCGCAACCCAACCCAAGGAAACCCACCAACCTACCTCTCCACCCCCACCCCACCATGATCCGCCACTTCAAAAAGCAAATCTCTCTCCATGGACCAACGCTCCCCCTGTCCTGATCCTGCCCCCCACTGTAAGGAACCAGAAGACGAGAAAAAAGCCACCACAAATTAAACATTATTCCGATCCAGCCAGTCTGTGGCAGAGGCCGGAGTATCAAAAAAATGAGTTATTCCATTAAAAATTATACAGAATTTAGCTGGATAAAGAAAAGAGTACTTGATGTCTTTGGCCTGTAGACTCTTTTTAACAGCAACAAAACTGTGTCTCCTTTCCTGGATCTCTTTAGAGAAATCCGGAAAAAAAGGACAGTTTGCTACCATTATAAACAATAGGGGGACACTCCCTGACCCTCTTTAGGATCATGTGTCTATCCCGGGACACAAGAATCTTTGCCAGAAGAACCCGGGGTGGCATTCCAGGAGATAGTTTTCCCCCGGGGATTCGGTGGGCCCTCTCTATTAAGAAAAAAAAGGCAGAAAATGTTCTTTTCCAAAATTCTAAAAAATAAAAGACTGCAGGATTTTTTTCCTCTGCTCCCCAGGGAGCCCCAAAATTCTGGCATTAGATTGTTTCAACCTATCTTCTAGGCCTACGACTTTTTTTTGTAGATTATTAGAATCAGTTTTTAAGTTGGCGGTTTCAGATTTTATTACTTTTAACTCATCATCCAGGGAACCAACAGAATTTTCAATAAACGTAACTCTATCTCGTATCTTACTTATGTCGTCTCTTATTAAGGACACGTCCGACTTGACTACCTCCAGCTGGCAGGCGACATCTTTTATCACCTTTCCATAGTTTTTAACAGTGATTAAGATCTTTTCTAATGTAGAGGAACCCGCCAAGGAGATATCAACTTCTTCAACCCTCTCCTCCTCTCCATCTTGAAAATAATCATCGGAGACCTCCTCCGATGAAGGCCCAGGAGTATTCATTTTGGATGTTACATCATACTTTCCTTTTGGTCCAGTTCTGGTATTTACTTTTTCAATCTTTAGGGATTCTGTAGATCTCTAACCAGTTTTAGAAGTGTCAATTGACCCCCTATTCTGCTTAGGGCCCATTTTCTTCCTTTTTTTAAAAAATTTTTTATTATCTCCTTTTCTCTTCTCTCTCCCCCTCAATCTCTTCTCCTTCCTCTCTCGTTATTTTAATTCCAAATAGTTCTTGATATTTTAAGAGGCCAATTTCAGATCCTGTTTTTTTTTTTTTTTCTTTTTTCTTTTTTCTTTTTTTCTTTTTTCTTTTTTTCTTTTTTCTTTTTTCTTTTTTCTGTCCCCCTACTTGGTCCTCCCCCAGTCCCTCTCAGTTCCCTCTCCTCCCTTCCTCCTTCCTTATTTCTCCAAGTCAAAAACAAAACATCAAAAAAGGGGAGAAGGGGGATAAGTGAGGGGAGAAATATAATCAACTATAAGGATAGATCTCACCGACCTAGAGAGCAGAAGGCCCAGGATTTTTCCAGAGCTTATTTTCCAGGATCGCAGATAGAAGGGAGAAAGCGTGTCCAAAAGGGAGTGCACAGCCACCCAAAAGGATCTGGGGTAACAGCACAGGCAAGATGTTCAGAGCAGGCGTGCCGGCTGTCCGCAAGCCTCAGCCGAGCCCCCGGTCAAACCACACACGTGGACAAACTTCAATGGAGGAGGGAGGGTGCCGGGATCAGAGAAGCTCGCGGGGGGAGCTGCACAGAAGAAGAAAGCCGGGGACCAGCCATGGAGACATACAACAGGAGCGTTCTCTCCCTCCCGCATCGCTGCTCTACGGCAGGGTCACAGTACTCGTCCTGGGCGGTACAGTCCAACAGATGGACACATATTTGGACGGCAGGCAGCAGCGAGATCGTGGAAGACAGGTCAGGGAGATGGGGAGGGCTCGACATCACGTACTCAAGCCATCGTGTCCCACCATATACTACTACTACTGTAAGTTTTAATCTCTGTCATGCTCACATTAATTATAATTACAAAATGGACACAATATACAGGAAGAAACTCTTGTTATAATACAATATAAGAAAATATATTTTTTATATACTTTTTTTTATATACTTTTTTCTGCCATCATCAAGAACACAGTGGATATAAGATATAGAAAGGAACATCCATATGCATCATAATCACATTTTATTACACACAAACTAAAGGTAGATAATAAATAGAGGAACGAGCATCATTGTGTGAGTAACTAGAATTAATGTGGGCATGATAGAGATTAAAACTACAGTAGTATATCTACAAACCTGCTACCATTGATAAGCTATCACTGCTGCTTTAAAGGGAATCTGTCACCTGGTTTGAGCATATTAAAGTGTTACTACTGCCATGTACAATAAAATACCTTATTTCTTGCTATAGTGTTCATTTTTTGTTTTATGGTTTCATTAGCGATAAAATACACTTTTTCTGTTATGCAAATGAGTGTCCAAGGTGCCCAGAGGAGCGTTATTATCCTTCTCTGGAGCTCAGTAACTCCCCCCTACAGTGCCCAGCCCGCCTTCCTTTAGAGCCTAAGCACGCCTCTTCCAGCATAAGTAACTGCCCACACCTGAACTCTTTTCCGCCGCCCCCCTCCGCTATGTCATTATTTGGATGTAACTTCGCCCACAGATTCCTTGCGTACGCTCGGTAAAATCTTACGCAGCCGCAGTATCGTGGACTGCCTGCGCGATGTAGAAGCTTCTGAGGGCAACAGCTTCAAATATGTCACTGAGCATGCGCCAAACAGGGTCGTTGCAAGGATTTTTGTCAACACAAGCGAATCTACATTTTGGCGCCATAGTGCCATCCTCTCCCCCTGCCCCCTAATGTGCCAGTATCAAGTGCCTCTCTCCTCCCCCCTCCATGTGCCAGTATCATGGCGCCAAGCGGGCAAGTGTAAGTTAGCAAGTTAATTGTTTTCTGCCCCGGCGCCGCCCCCCCCCCCCCTTCTCTGCGCCCACAAGCAGCCGCTTGGGCTGCCTTATGATAGAGCCGGCCCCTGGCGCCAAGCCTAGTGACATGCAAAACCATACACTTATCACCAATCTGTGGCATTACCACATAGAGAAGGATGTTTTCTATGCTTATAAGCTAACACATAATACTGGTGTCTGTATAATCATGTATTATGCCTGTGAATAAAGCAGCAATATGTATTAGCTTTCTAAGCAGATCTCAGTGTGGTGAAGCTACAGTACATAGAGTATAAAATGGCTGCACACCGTTATATATGCAAAAAATGGGGGTCATTCTAGATAAAAGTGGGACAATACCGACTATAAATGAGTAATGGAAGCTCTTAGCGCACATAGGTGTCGGGCCCATCTACCAGGCGTCAAGGTGGCTTCCGCAGATGGGTCCCTAACACTAAAGATACCGCCTCACTTTGGACTTACTTAAGCCTACAATATTCAGGGCAGTGTAGGAACCAGCTACAAACATACTCTGCTCAGAAGTCCCAGGTAGATGGGCATGTCCAGTCTAAAAGGGGTGCCACCCCCAATGTATGGCAAGAAAATTTAGACTAAAACCTTCAGGATCACAGGTGCATATCCATGAGGCAAACATAATTACAAAAAATGTTTGCCTCATGGATATGTATACTCATTTATAGTCGGTATTGTACCACTTTTATCTAGAATGACCCCCATTTCCTAGCTCTATTTTTTGTATATATAATGGTGTGCAGCCATTTTGTTTTTTGTAATTATGTTTGCCTCATGGATATGCACCTGTGATCCTGAAGGTTTTAGTCTAAATTTTCTTGCAGTACATAGAGTATAGGATATGTAGATGCTAGGACACAGCTCTGCTCTCAGCATGTCTAGCCCTGTCAATCAAGAAGAGGGGGCGTGTGCAGAGCACAGGGGGTGTTACATAGCGGTGCTCAAAGGATTCAGCCCCGCCTCCTGATGTTTGAGCTTCTCATTTTCATATGAACACACACACGGATTTCTCTGCAGCTGTTTATCATACAGACAAAAGAAAGGTATAAGTTTTAATCAGCATGATGCGCCCTACCAGGCAGTATGTCTGGTTTAATAGGGTTGATCCTGGTGAAAAAGCCGCTTTAACCTGCTGTCTGAAAGGCTTTTTGTTGATTAAATCATGTGGATAAATATGCAAGCCAAGGTTTTGTTTGGGCCCCAAGGGATCCTCCACCTGGGCCTAGGCTCTGACACCTTAATGGGCCCCTAGTACAACAAGTTGTGCCAAAGGTTTAGAAGACGTCAACCCCCATTTGGCACTGACTTTGGTGCCAGTCACTTCCCACTATCACATATAACCTTGTTAGAGTTTATTGATCTCGTATACAAATAAGATAACTAATGGTGGTCCCTCAGAATAATATCCAAGGAGCCCCAGTCCCACACTTTACAAGCCTCCTTTTGGGCCTGAAACGCGCACGATTGTAACCTATGTGATAGAGGTGTTTCAGCTGTAACCCATGTCAGCACGGTTTGTTTCCCATTAACACCCTGAAGTTGCCAACACCCCACAGATGCATTTTTTCAGCGTGACTAATCAATATTTTCTTGTTTTAAAAATTGGCCTCGGCATTACACATTTGGTAGAAATTGACTGTTGGTGAAAGGCATTGATGTAAATTGATCCGCCTTTCCAGAATAACTACAGCCATTCGAACACAATAAGAACACGCAGCAGGTATAGGTTCTGTGCAGGAGCACTCCTGTCAGTACTTGCAATTGAAGCCTGTTTATTCTGTACTTGATGTGTACTTGTACATTTGCCATAACTGTGATTGTTGTATACTTTCATTTTTATTCTCATACGAAAAAAAATAAATCAGATCTAATAATAATAAATAAAATCGAAGCCTGATGAATGTAAAGATTTTGGGGCCTTTTTTAAGACATTTGTATACCTAATCTCAGGAATCCTCTTTAATTCTGCTTACTCGTGACTACAGGCTCTTAGCAGTGATATTGGGGGTCTTGCTTTGCATACCTGGCCAGTTTACAAGTGACTCTTTGAAGGGTTCTGCATGCTCAACAGTTCCCCCTTAACTATCTTTTTAACCCCTTAAGGATGCTGCCTAGATTGGCACTCTGGTATTCAGGTTAAATCCATTTCTGTGGGAGTTCCGGAAATAACGAAGCACTTGTACTTGAAAGGCATGGTGTGGCTGCGCGCATGCCCAAATGGTTGCTCCGTTCATTTCAGGGGGCTCCACGGGATACCAGGTCTCCGTTCTCATGATCAGTCCCACCAATCAAAAGCAAAAACTTTTATGTTTTTCGATCAGCATAGTCGTATGAGGGCTTGTTTGTGGGTATTGTGCCGGTCAGTCCGATTACACCGGTACAAGATTTTTGTTTTTGCATGCTAAAAGCTCTTTTTCTTAAAAATGTGTATTTTTTTTTGTGTTGCTGCAATCAAAGACCCAAAACATTTCTGTGTATTTTACTTTTTGATGGCTTTTTATTGCAGTTTCTGGTAGGTGGAATAAACAAAAAACAGCAATTTTCGCATAAAAAAAAAAAATCACGCTGCTCCCAAGAACGGGAGTCTCGTGTTTTCCCATGTGAATAAAGCAGTGTTTGCGCATGTCCGCTGCATTCAACTCTATGTCGGAGCTGAGCCCTGTACTCAGACAGCTAAGAGTTGATTGGGATTGGGCAAACTTGGGACCCCCAGTTCTTGTGATCTACGGGGGTCTCATCGGTTGGACCCCCGTTGGTTAGACACGTATCTGCTTTCATATGGAAACCTCGCTTCTTAACACTGCAGGTATACAGCTGATTCTGATGGGGGAAAGGTGTCCATGTATTACATAGATGGCTTGAGAGTGAGGTGTTCCTACAGAGGGGTCCTGAGCCCGAATTTCTCTGACATCTGTAGCAAAGACATCTGTAGCAAAGACATTGAGACATTCATCGTGAGACATTCCCCTTAAAAAGCATAATTAAAAGGTTGACCTTAAAACAGTACATTGACCCCAAGCCAAATCCCCTTGCATGTAGTGGCTCCTGGACATGTAATTTTTGGAGAGACTTTTTCACTCTTGTGCTCTGATCCCTACAGCTAATTCTCCCTGTTTAATTGCTTTCCTGATGATTAACATTTCTTTTCAGAGAGGAAACCATTTAAATGAGATCGTGAACATCATTATTTTATGTAATTCTGTGCTAATGACTAATGATTGGAGGCTTATCAGCTGTTCTGTGGTTGTTAATTGAGTTGGCTCTGCAGTTCTCTTACATCAGAGACTTATGTGGACTAAATGCACAATTGTGTAATGACCCAACCCCCCAGTGCCGATTGCACTGTGCATAGTCTATGACAACGCACTTGTATTTGAGGTGGGGTGTAATACTTATGAACGCTTTTCTGCAGTCATCTCATTATCGCCACAGACAGGATTACATTGACCGATAAAACCTCTGTTATAAAGTTGGGAGAAACACAGAATCCACAACTGACAATAGGAGACAACTCATCCCCTCCCCATCCCTGCACAATGACCCCTGCACAGGTCACAAACCATGTCTGCATTATACACTTCTGTGTTCTATCTGCTGTAACACATCATAATATACATGTCACGGCCTATGGTGTACGCTGTGACACTGTTGCCACACTTGCGGTTGCCACGCATGCTGTTGTCAGGGGCAATGTTGTGGCTGGTGTGTGCACTTTCCCTTTTAGTTGTAGCCTCCCTCTGTCTGGTGCTGTAAGGGTTAACTCCCTGATTGGGTGTCATCACTTGGCTTATATCTTCTGTTGTTTCCTGGCTGGAGTCAGTTGTACTTCAGCTGTGGTTGGTGCTGGAGCTCTGCTCCAGTCCAGGGCAGGGGCGGACTGACCGGTCGGGCACTTCGGACATGGCCCGAGGGCCCGGCCGGGATGGGGGCCCGCCGCAGAATAACATAATGTGTTATGCCCAGCACCCCGATTCCGAATGTTATGCTGGCCTGGTAATGGCAGCGGGGCCCGGTGCACTCACTGTATTCTATTACACAGGGCCCCGCTCACTGTAATACTAATATTCATATGTGAACAAGAGAAAACCTCTCCGTACTCACAAACTCAGTAGCAGGCAGGCCGGGCGGCAGCGCAACTCACTGACGTCACGCGCCTGCTCCGCCTGCTTCATTCATAGAGTGGGAGGAGCAGGCGCGTGACGTCAGTGAGTTGCGCTGCCGCCCGGCCTGCCTGCTACTGAGATTGTGAGTACAGAGAGGGAGAAGATCGCAGAGAATTTCTCTTGTTTAATGCCTATTGCCTACATTAATGCCTCAATATTACAGTGAGCGGGGACCGGTGTAAAAGAATACGGTGACTGCACCGGGCCCCGCTCCCATTACAGCACCAGATGCCGGCCCCCAGACCCTGTATTGGGGATCATTCACCCACTGTTATGGGGGGATCTGTGGATGACACATATATAGCATAAGGTGCTATACAGGGAGTGCAGAATTATTAGGCAAGTTTTATTTTTGAGGATTAATTTTATTATTGAACAACAACCATGTTCTCAATGAACCCAAAAAAACTCATTAATATCAAAGCTGAATATTTTTGGAAGTAGTTTTTAAATTGTTTTTAGTTTTAGCTATTTTAGGGGGATATCTGTGTGTGCAGGTGACTATTACTGTGCATAATTAGTAGGCAACTTAACAAAAAACAAATATATACCCATTTCAATTATTTATTTTTACCAGTGAAACCAATATAACATCTCAACATTCACAAATATACATTTCTGACATTCAAAAACAAAACAAAAACAAATCAGTGACCAATATAGCCACCTTTCTTTGCAAGGACACTCAAAAGCCTGCCATCCATGGATTCTGTCAGTGTTTTGATCTGTTCACCATCAACATTGCGTGCAGCAGCAACCACAGCCTCCCAGACACTGTTCAGAGAGGTGTACTGTTTTCCCTCCTTGTAAATCTCACATTTGATGATGGACCACAGGTTCTCAATGGGGTTCAGATCAGGTGAACAAGGAGGCCATGTCATTAGATTTTCTTCTTTTATACCCTTTCTTGCCAGCCACGCTGTGGAGTACTTGGATGCGTGTGATGGAGCATTGTCCTGCATGAAAATCATGTTTTTCTTGAAGGATGCAGACTTCTTCCTGTACCACTGCTTGAAGAAGGTGTCTTCCAGAAACTGGCAGTAGGACTGGGAGTTGAGCTTGACTCCATCCTCAACCCGAAAAGGCCCCACAAGCTCATCTTTGATGATACCAGCCCAAACCAGTACTCCACCTCCACCTTGCTGGCGTCTGAGTTGGACTGGAGCGCTCTGCCCTTTACCAATCCAGCCACGGGCCCATCCATCTGGCCCATCAAGACTCACTCTCATTTCATCAGTCCATAAAACCTTAGAAAAATCAGTCTTGAGATTTTTCTTGGCCCAGTCTTGACGTTTCAGCTTGTGGGTCTTGTTCAGTGGTGGTCGTCTTTCAGCCTTTCTTACCTTGGCCATGTCTCTGAGTATTGCACACCTTGTGCTTTTGGGCACTCCAGTGATGTTGCAGCTCTGAAATATGGCCAAACTGGTGGCAAGTGGCATCTTGGCAGCTGCACGCTTGACTTTTCTCAGTTCATGGGCAGTTATTTTGCGCCTTGGTTTTTCCACACGCTTCTTGCGACCCTGTTGACTATTTTGAATGAAACGCTTGATTGTTCGATGATCACGCTTCAGAGGCTTTGCAATTTTAAGAGTGCTGCATCCCTCTGCAAGATATCTCACTATTTTTGACTTTTCTGAGCCTGTCAAGTCCTTCTTTTGACCCATTTTGCCAAAGGAAAGGAAGTTGCCTAATAATTATGCACACCTGATATAGGGTGTTGATGTCATTAGACCACACCCCTTCTCATTACAGAGATGCACATCACCTAATATGCTTAATTGGTAGTAGGCTTTCGAGCCTATACAGCTTGGAGTAAGACAACATGCATAAAGAGGATGATGTGGTCAAAATACTCATTTGCCTAATAATTCTGCACTCCCTGTATATGTGTCACCCACAGATCCCCCCCCCCCCCACAACAGTGTCATTCACAGATCCCCATAACAGTGCCATCCACAGAGCCCCCATAACAGTGCCATCCACAGAGCCCCCATAACAGTGCCATCCACAGAGCGCCCATAACAGTGCCATCCACAGAGCCCCCACAACAGTGCCATCCACAGAGCCCCCACAACAGTGCCATCCACAGATCCTCACAACAGTGTCATCCACAGATCCCCACAACAGTGTCATCCACAGATCCCCACAACAGTGTCATCCACAGATCCCCACAACAGTGTCATCCACAGAGCCCCCACAACAGTGTCATCCACAGAGCCCCCACAACAGTGTCATCCACAGAGCCCCCACAACAGTGTCATCCACAGAGCGCCCACAACAGTGTCATCCACAGAGCCCCCACAACAGTGTCATCCACAGAGCCCCCACAACAGTGCCATCCACATAGCCCCCATAACACCTTTTGGTTCAAAATATTTTTTTATTTGGCTATTCCCAACCCCTCTTGTAATTGTTCCGCTACTTGTGGGCTGCGCGGGAATGAGTTAAGTCACTTCGGTGGGCAATCCCGTCCTGCAGCGTGTGATCCCGCGAGACCCGCCGCTGTAGGTCTCGCGGGATCACGCGCCGCAGGATGGGATTGCGCACTGAAGTGACTGAACTCATGCCCACGTAGCCCGCAAGTAGAGGATCAGTGGAACAAGTACAAGGTGGGTGGGGGGACGATCTGTGGGGTTGCCCAGACGGCTAGGCCCTTCACAGTAGTTATTAACCCCTTTCAGCAGTCCCCCATTCACTGAAGGGGGGACTGCTGAAAGGGATTAATAACTACTGTGAAGGGCCTCCCCCCCCCCCTCCTTTCACAGTAGTTATGCCCAGATATGTGCCCCCTTCACAGTAGTTATGCCCAGATGTGTGTCCTCTCACAATAGTTATTCTCCCTCCAACCTCCAAATAACAATCATCCACTGTCCAACAGGCCCTTCTACTGTTTTTTATGACTACTTACATAGCTTCTACAATCCCTCTCTGGATTACAGGCCAGCCAGTCAGGCCCAAAGCCTGCCAGCCGCAGCCAGCAAGCCCATAGCCTGCCAGCCAGCAACCGTAATTGAGGTAAGAGGAGCCAACTTGGCCTAGGTATCAGAGAGCTATGTTGCGTTGCTATATTGCGAATAGGAACCAGAGTGTTGGAGAGGCCCCCCTCCAGGCCCCATTAGACCCCATTGTAATCTCTAATGGGAGGGGATTCTTTCGAACACACTCTCTAAAGGACACTGAGATAGCCTCTGCTAGAAAGACCCCTCTCCATGGCCCATTAGCCCTCAATTGTAGTCTATACTGGGGCCTGGAGGGGACTGCTTCTAACAGAGGCTCACTAATGGACGCTAAGATTAGATCACCCCATACGAAAGCATTGAATCAATGCTTTCCTATGGGGAAAAATTTGACCCTGGAGGTCATCATGCAGGGTGTGAGGACGTCCAGCGTCAGATACCGGACCAAAGGTCTGTTTTAATCCAGGAAGCCCTCAGGTGGCTGCCAGCCACTAGAGGCTGACTTATTGCTGGAACGTAAACAATGCAGTTTCTCTAGAACATTGCAGCTCGATTTGCAAAAGGGACACTGTACCCAAACCACTTCAATGAGCTGAAGTGGTCTGTGTGCTTTTTGTGTCACTTTAACTTTGAAATCTTAATAAAGATTGTGTAGGGTGTGGCTGGAGGCGGGACAAGGGTGGGGCTTGCAGCAGAACATGGGTGGTGCCTGTAAGGGGGCCCTTGATTTATTTTGCCCGGGGGCCCTGAGGGTTCTCAGTCCGCCCCTGGTCCAGGGTGTTCCATCTGTCCAGTGAGGGCCACCCTTGTGGTCATCAATGGTATCCCGGTGTCTCCTTCCCTTCCTGTCCCTATTTGTATGGAGTGGATTATGTTCAGGGTGTTTGTATGTCTAGTTTGGTGTTACATGTCTGGTGGTGTTTGGTGTCCAGCATGTTTACTAGACATTCCCCTGTCTCATGTTTATTGCAGCTATGGTGTCCTGGGTTCCTGTGTGGTTTGTGGTGTGTGCTGTGTCCTTTTATGTTGGTGTGGACAGCAGCACTTGTGCACGGGTTCCAGTTAGTGTGTCTGTGGCATGTAAGTGTGTTATTGGTTTCGCTTACCTGCCATCTCCTTAAGATCCCCATCGTGACAATACACCTCATCTGCTGCAGACCATATTTATGAAAAAAATCAGGCTGCTACCAATTAAAGGGGTATTCCCATCACAGACAATGGGGGCATATCGCTAGGATATGGAGGACCCCGGGTTTTCACGGGGTACAGCCACCGCCAAGCTCTCCCCCCATACAAGTTAATGGGAGCACACCAGGCTTGCGTGGCCACCGCTCCCATTGATTTCTATGGGGCCGACAGAAATAGCTGAGTCAGCGCTTGGCTATTTTTGGCGGCACCAAAGGAATGAATGGAGGGTGGCTGGGCATGCACATTACCCCATCCACCACTCCCCCCACTCCGTTCTCAACGTAGGTGCAGTTCCTAGCGATATGCCCCAATTGTCTGTGATGGGACAGGTAGCTCCCCTTACTCTTCAGAATGGGGTAGCCAGACATTTTGGCATTACAGGTCAGTTTCCACATGGAAATAATCTACAAAGTATACATGAGCAGTGGCGGATTGGCCATAGACCCTACAAGAAATTTTCCTGGGCCACTCTAGCCCACCTCTGTGCCACTGGCAGGGTACATACTACTAGGGGAACAATAGAGGTCATTATTAGAGGTAGTCCAGGCAGCATGCTGAAGGCACAGTTGGTTTGATGTTGTGGCCCATATCCTACCTCCCATATCCATATTCGAAACATTGGGAGGAGGACAGAATGTGGCCTTGATGACCACCACAGAGGGACAGCTTCTGAAGAGTATTTTTGGTTCTGTGGTATGGTATTCTGAGCACCACCTTCTGTCGCTTTGGACCCACCTACAACGTTGGGACCACTTTTAGTTTTTTTTCCAGGGCCACTTTAGGTTCCCAATCTGCCGTACATGAGATTTGCGGAATCTCATACACTTTGCTGATACTATACTACGCTGCAGTTTTCCTGCACATATTCCTCAACGTGTGCAGGTGGCCTAAGTGTGTTTGTTATACACCAGGGTTTAGCAACCTTTGGCACGCCAGCTGCTGTGAAACTACAACTCCCAGCATGCACACTTACTCAGCTATTCTTGTAACTCCCATAGACGTGAAAGGAGGATTCTGGGAGTTGTAGTTTCAGAACTGCTGGAGTGCAGGAGGTTGCTAATCCCTGTTATACACGGTCTATATACAGTCTAGTGGTTGTAAATGGCATACTTACCGACTGGAGTTAGAACCCTTGAAAACTTCCCCAATCTGTCTCTGAAAATTAGGGTTATAATGTGCGCACTTTTGGAAAAAGGTAGCCATGTTTTTCTAATACAAACCCTTTTTATATATGCCTCTACATATAATATAGTGAAGGTAGCTCTTCAGTTGCTTCATTGCTGATTTTAAAGAGGTACTACCAACAATAATAAAACTAGGCCAATTTCATTAGAATTGTTAAACACGTTCTTAAATTACTTGTCTTCTATATGTTCTTCTTCCTACGAAATTCTCCTTTTCAAAGCTGCATTTTTATTTGCTTTCTTTGGAGCACTCCCTATCAACGAAGTTGCAGCTGCGAATAAAAATGCAGATGCACCTTTATTAATTAATGATCTGCAGATCCATGCTAATCACATCAAATTGTTCATAAAAAGATCAAAAACAGACCAATCAGGAATTGGCAATTGCATAAAATTCAATGAATTATCGGAATCTATTCTTTGTCCAGTTCTAGCTGTGAAAGAATGGTTATGGGTAAGGTCTTACATCCAAGGCCCTCTATTTGCTCATTCTAATAAGTCACCTTTAACGAAATTTCAGTTAAATTTTATTCTAAAGGAATGTAAAAACAAAGCTGGGTTTAAAAATGAGAACATTTCTGCCCATTCTTTCTACTTTGGCAAAAATAATTGGCTTAAAAGATACTTGAGTATTGAAAGTGGCCAACTTTTTTGACAATTAATCAGGCCCATGTATGTACTTGAATAACATGTATTGATCGCTAAGGTACGACTGTGAATCTTGTATCATAATTGCAACCTTTTCTTATGTCATACCAATGCATATATGTTGCTTGATTCTATAAAAATGAAAAATAAAGAATTCATAAAAAAAAAAGAAAATAGGGAGATGGACATCAGATATAAATTGTATAATAGACCATATTTATTAATTTTAATTTTTTTCCAGATTCGCTGAAGATCATCTGGATTACTGAAAATGAACTCATTTCGGCAGCTAAAAAACTATATACATTAAAATTTAATTCAGACAACTTAGGCTTCAATGACAGTTACATTTTTTGGGAAAAGTACAGCTTGAATGCGAATAAAAAACATCTACTCAGAATGTATTTCAGCATAAAAAATATGGCCGTTGCCTAACATGATGATATAATGCTGGTTCTTTTGACATGGGCTAGTTAAAAACCAATGAGTTAATAAAAGTGTTAAAAAATACGCTGGAGGATATACACGTGCAATTCCCAATAGCCAACACCCAGATGGGCCTGGACAGATAAGAATATAATCTTCATGGAAAAGATCAAAATCCGTATTGATAAGAGTATTTAAAAATTCATAGGATCTATTCAAGGTAAAAGTTACAGGCATGTAGGGTTGGAAGGATTTGTCAGTGGATTGTACGATGATTCCGGAAAGATACTATCTGAAATTGGTTTAGATGTACTTAATGTTGGATTCCAAAATGTGATTGAAGGTGGTTGCGGTGCTGGTTAGCCATTTAGCTTCGCTAAATGGCGGTATGGGGTAAAGTCGCCCTCGGGGGCGGACTAATTTTTATTAGGATTGGATTAAGATCCGGGGATTGGGCTGATCCGGGGATTGGGCTGACACGTCAATCTTGTTGGTCTGGTACCAAGATGTTGCATGTTTAGGGTCGTGGTCTTGTTGGAACACCCATTTCAAGGGCATTTCCTCTTCAGCATAAGGCAGCATGACCTCTTCAAGTATTCTGATGTATTCAA
Organism: Bufo gargarizans; assembly: GCF_014858855.1. NCBI lineage: Eukaryota > Metazoa > Chordata > Amphibia > Anura > Bufonidae > Bufo > Bufo gargarizans. Next base: position 51,263,183 of record NC_058082.1, on the reverse strand, counting down.
ACTGACCCATGATCCCTGGTATGCGATAAATAGGCCCAACACCGTAGTATGTGAAACATCCCCATATCATGATGCTTGCGCCACCATGCTTCACTGTCTTCACAGTGTACTGTGGCTTGAATTCAGTGTTTGGGGGTCATCTGACAAACTTTCATCAGTCCACAACATGTCTCTTTAGGCCAGTCAATGTGCTCTTTGGCAAATTGTAACCTCTTCAGCACGTGTCTTTTTTTTCAACAGTGGGACTTTGCGGGGGCTTCTTGCAGATAGCTTGGCTTCACATAGGCATCTTCTAATTGTAACAGTACTCACAGGCAGTGATGGCCAGTTCGCATTGTTCGCCCGCGAACATATGCGGGCTGCCATCTTTTTTCACAGGTCCGGCGAGGCACAGGTAAGCCCTTACCTATGCCTGTGTCGCAAGCCGGTCTGAAAACAAATGCGGTCACTGGGAGCAGGCAGTTTCGAGAACAGCCCGATGAAGGCCCCCGGTAGCTGTTCTCGGAACTGGCTGCTCCCGCTGACCGCACTTGTTTTCAGACCGGCTCGTGCACAGGTAAGGGCTTACCTGTGCCTCGCCGGACTTGTGAAAAAAGATGGCAGCCCGCATATGTTCGCGGGCGAACAATGCGAGCTGGCCATCACTACTCACAGGAAACTTTAGACCTTCTTTGATCTTCCTGGAGCTGATTGTTGGCTGAGTCCTTACCATTTTGGCTATTCTTCTATCCATTAGAATGGTAGTACTTTCTTCCACGTCTTTCAGGTTTTGGTTGCCATTTTAAAGCATTTGCGATCATTTTAGCTGAGCAGCATATCATTTTCTGTACTTCTTTATATGTTTTTCCCTCTCCAATCAACTTTTTAATCAAAGTATGCTGTTCTTCTGAACAATGTCTGGAACGACCCATTTCCCTCAGAATTTCAGAGAGAAATGCTCTGTAACCAGCTCATGTACAACATTTGCTGCCTTCCTTATTTTAAACATGCCCCTTTCAATAAGTGATTGAATTACAGAGAATCAGCAGCATGCATGGCATGACTGTTGGGTTTCTATTACTCTACTACACCTAGCTGACACTGATGTATCGTCGGCCGCTATGCTGCACAGTGTGGCCGGCGATACATCAGTCACAGTGTGGGGAGGCAGGAGGGGCTGGAGGCAACTCACAGCGGGGCCTGGTGCAGTCACTGTGTTACACCGGGCCCCGCGCACAGAAGTCTCTTTGTATGTAAAATCTTTCATTAATCCTTTATCAATCGCTCTCCTTTGGATAAACTAGCCTAATCGCCTGCATCAGTACTGACTATGAATGCAGCGTGCGGTCCCTCCGGTGCATGACTTCATCCTGCTCCTGTTTCATTAATGAAGTGGGAGGAGCGTGATGTCAGTCACACGCCGGCCGGACCACACGCTGCATTCATAGTGAGTACTGATGCAGGCGATTAGGCTAGTTTATCCAAAGGAGAGTGATTGATAAAGGATTAATGAAAGATTTTACATACAAAGAGACTTCTGTGCGCGGGGCCCGGTTAATACAGTGACTGCACCGGACCCCGCTGTGAGTTGCCTCAGGCCCCTCCTCCGTCCCGACACTGTGACTGATGTATCGCCGGCCACACTGTGCAGTATAGCAGCCGGCGATATATCAGTTACAGCCCTGTAAAAGAAAAATCAACCATCATTTTATAAGACGCACTGTCATTTCCCCCCCTCTTTTGGGGGGAAAAAAGTGCGTCTTATAAAGCGAAAACTACGGTATCTACAGTACAGACCAAAAGTTTGGACACACCTTCTCATTTAAAGAGTTTTCTTTATTTTCATGACTATGAAAATTGTAGATTCACACTGAAGGCATCATAACTATGAATTAACACATGTGGAATTATATACATAACAAAAAAGTGTGAAACAACTGAAAATATGTCATATTCTAGGTTCTTCAAAGTAGGCACCTTTTGCTTTGATTACTGCTTTGCACACTCTTGGCATTCTCTTGATGAGCTTCAAGAGGTAGTCACCTGAAATGATTTTCACTTCACAGGTGTGCCCTGTCAGGTTTAATAAGTGGGATTTCTTGCCTTATAAATGGGGTTGGGACCATCAGTTGCGTTGTGAAGAAGTCAGGTGGATACACAGCTGATAGTCCTACTGAATAGACTGTTAGAATTTGTATTATGGCAAGAAAAAAGAAGTTAAGTAAAGATAAACGAGTGGCCATCATTACTTTACGAAAAATTGGGAAAACTTTGAAAGTGTCCCCAAGTGCAGTCACAAAAACCATCAAGCACTACAAAGAAACTGGCTCACATGCGGACCGCCCCAGGAAAGGAAGACCAAGAGTCACCTCTGCTGCGGAGGATAAGTTCATCCGAGTCACCAGCCTCAGAAATCGCAGGTTAACAGCAGCTCAGATTAGAGACCAGGTCAATGCCACACAGAGTTCTAGCAGCAGACACATCTCTAGAACAACTGTTAAGAGGAGACTGTGAATCAGGCCTTCATGGTAGAATATCTGCTAGAAAACCACTGCTAAGGACAGGCAACAAGCAGAAGAGACTTGGGCTAAAGAACACAAGGAATGGACATTAGACCAGTGGAAATCTGTGCTTTGGTCTGATGAGTCCAAATTTGAGATCTTTGGTTCCAACCACCGTGTCTTTGTGCAAAGCAGAAAAGGTGAACGGATGGACTCTACATGCCTGGTTCCCACCGTGAAGCATGGAGGAGGAGGTGTGATGGTGTGGGGGTGCTTTGCTGGTGACACTGTTGGGGATTTATTTAAAATAGAAGGCATACTGAACCAGCATGGCTACCACAGCATCTTGCAGCGGCATGCTATTCCATCCGGTTTGCGTTTAGTTGGACCATTATTTATTTTTCAACAGGACAATGACCCCAAACACACCTCCAGGCTGTGTAAGGGCTATTTGACCATGATAGAGAGTGATGGGGTGCTGCGCCAGATGACCTGGCCTCCACAGTCACCGGACCTGAACCCAATCGAGATGGTTTGGGGTGAGCTGGACCGCAGAGTGAAGGCAAAAGGGCCAACAAGTGCTAAGCATCTCTGGGAACTACTTCAAGACTGTTGGAAGACCATTTCAGGTGACTACCTCTTGAAGCTCATCAAGAGAATGCCAAGAGTGTGCAAAGCAGCAATCAAAGCAAAAGGTGGCTACTTTGAAGAACCTAGAATATGACATATTTTCAGTTGTTTCACACTTTTTTGTTATGTATATAATTCCACATGTGTTAATTCATAGTTTTGATGCCTTCAGTGTGAATCTACAATTTTCATAGTCATGAAAATAAAGAAAACTCTTTGAATGAGAAGGTGTGTCCAAACTTTTGGTCTGTACTGTATATATATATATATATATATATATATATACACTCACTCCAAATAAGCATTACTGAGCTATGAAGCTGTTTATGGAGACATTTTTGGGAGAATTTTGGTCAATGATATACCAGGCTTAAAGAGGACCTTTCACTTGTATAAACTATGTGAACTGAGTATGCTGCCATATAGAGCGGTGCCCGGGGATCTCACTGCACTTACTATTATGCCCGGGCGCCGCTCCGTTCTCCCGTTATAGGCTCCGGTACCTTTGCTCCTTAAGTTATAGTAGGCGGGTCTTCCCTTGTCCTGTGGGCGTCTCCTTCTCCTAGGCTGCAGCGCTGACCAATCGCAGCGCACAGCTCACAGCCTGGGAGGTTTTTTTCTCCCAGGCTGTGAGCTGTGCGCTGCGATTGGCCAGCGCTGCAGCCTAGGAGAAGGAGACGCCCACAGGACAAGGGAAGACCCGCCTACTATAACTTAAGGAGCAAAGGTACCAGAGCCTATAACGGGAGAACGGAGCGGCGCCCGGGGATAATAGTAAGTGCAGTGAGATCCCAGGGCGCTGCTCTATATGGCAGCATACTCAGTTCACATAGTTTATACAAGTGAAAGGTCCTCTTTAAGATTTTATTTTTATGTATAATTGTGACGAACTGCGACCGCCGCGGCCACAATACGTCACGAAACCGTCACAGCGCCCCTAGTGGTCAATCCGCAAACAGGCCCCCCCAGCCACTTCCAGCACACCGACAGTCTAACTTGAGTCCGTACAGTCGATAGGCTGAAAGAGCAGGGAGTGGACCTCCGATTGACCGCAAGTAAGCGTGCGACGAACTGCGACCGGAACTACACACAGGGTAGTTTAACTGCCACCACCTTGCAATTTATGGGAGCAAGGAACCCACTATCTAGATAACACAACCGAGTAGCTTTCCCTTCGGAGAGGCTAGGGTAAGTTTTTGCAGTGTTTGAAAACAGGCATATGGCTAGAGAAATGACTTGGAGGTCATTTATTATATATCTATATACAATACAAATTATCACGATGCACAGTAATTATTAACACAATAATCAAGGAGAGTATAGTCCAATAAACAAAAAGAGAGAAAAGAAAGAAAATACTTAGTTTCCGCAGAAAAGATGTCCGTTGGGGAAATAGTCCGTTGCAGGGGTCAAGTCCAAGAAGCCTTTGTCCAGTGTAATATGCCTACAGCCCACAGGTTCTCTGGCTGAGGCCCTCTTTAGGTGTTGTTAAAAGTGGAGAACTCCTTTAGCAGATTCTAGATGTGTTATAAAGGGTCTCAGAATCAAGGCGGGGAATTGAGAGTCCGCCTGCTGGGGCCGGCTGTATTCCTGAGGTGAATGTCAGTTCTGAAATATGGCATGTGCCATATCGTGGGATGTCTCCGCTGTACACAAGTAACAAGCACATATTCACATTCCCTACAAAATATGGAGTTCAGGGATACCAAATATTACTATTATAACTGGTTCTATGATGGGGTAACACCATAACTTTACCTGGGCACATCTTAGAGTTATGTTTGTCCTATGTAAACGTCCAGTGAATTCTGAGTGACACGATGATGTAATTTTTACGTCCGTAAGATGCATGGTCTCTCTTGAAAAGGTAAAAATCATATCTCAGATTCATGTTGCAGTCTGGGAAACCTTGGTGCCGGCTTGTCTGCAGCAAGCCAGCTTACAGACCCTGATAGCAGCGACACCAATCGGCTCCCCCCAGGTGCCGTCTTCACACCTAGCTGTGATATCTCTTCAGGAAGAGAAGTTCTTTTGTCAACCATAGGAAGCCAGCTGTAATTGCGTTATCTGCTAGGCATCTATTGACTGACTTGAACAAAAGGACTATGTTGTTCTCTGGGTACAACAGAAGAAGACGCTCTGAATAATCAAATTGTAGGTTCTGGGGCCTAGGGAAATAATTACTGTTTAATAAGGCAGAGTAATATTGATAATATTGGGAGGACAGTTCAATATTCTCGCGGCTCATCCGTGACAATAATCACAAAAATAATAATAATTAAAACCTTGGCAGACAAAACTACTCAGTAGTTGAGGTGATGCGGACACCATGCTTGTAGATGATAATATGAAGTGAAATTATAGTGAGAATTCATGGAATAATGTCCAGTGGGACGAGCAGTGTGTAATTCAGTGAAGGAATTCACATCTGCTTGGGACAAACCCAAAAGTATTCTAAGTATGAAAAAATTCAAGAAGAGAACATGGTGTGAATTTCCACAAACGTTTGGAAAGTAGAACTAAGGGAAGTCCCACCCAGGTCCCATCTGGCTTCAATATCAATATGAATTGCATTTCATATGACACAGTGTGGAGAATAACAGATAACATTTCTCACAGCAGAATATAAAGAACAAATATGGTGGTGGGGGGGGGGGGGGGGGGGGGGGGTTGTATGTACCAAAAGATATATTGTATTCATGTACAGTACCTAGGGGGGATATGTGTACTGCATACATGGATAATGTATTTAGTTAAATGTAAAATGGAATTCAGTGGTTGGGGTGTTCTGAGTAAATAGGAACCATATACAGAGGTGCCTGTATACCAAAATGATAATATAATTTACAGGAGTTTTCCAGTGCGATACTTAAAAAAGCATTAGGAACATTTGAAATTCAAATAGAAGCATTACTCACCTCCACCAATCCCTCACTACTGCTGTTAGGATGCTACTTCATTCCCCATTGCTCCCTACTTCCTGCCCCGATTCAACACACTGGAAGGCCTCCTCAGCCAATCACTGCCTCCAGCAGGCAGACTACTGAGTGCCTCCATTATGGAAGCGCTCACTAGAATTCCCTTTAGAAGATGCACTGCATCTTATAAAGGGAAAAGTACTGTACCACTGGCTTAGGGGCCCGGTCGCAGCTGCCACTGCTGTGACCCCTATAGTTACGCCAGTGCGGGTGAGCCATTTAACTATTCTATAAAAAAATCATCTACCTGGAAAACCCCTTTAACAGGGTCTCAGGTATTAATAGAGGAATCTGGCTGCTAAGAAAAGCTGTGCTCCCGCTGGTCACATTGTAGTCGCAGCTGCTATGTCCTCACTTTAACCACATTTAACCATCATTATTATATGAACATCAGCTGCCAGAGATAATTCAGTGTGCCGCAAGAGGGTAAACCAAAATATACATGGGAAAATTGCTATTTGAACCCTGTAAGGTTTATATTTCTGTTGCTATCCTTTGTCTCTGGAATACAAAAGTGAGGAAAAGCTCTGAATACCTTTCTAGCATGATGTTCTGTATATAAGATAATACTAATGACTATTACTGTAAGGAAATACTATGGTCCCGGTCCAGAACCACAACCAGCAAACCCAGAAACTGCTACCAGTCTTCCTTAACCTATTTGGGTGGTAGAAAGTTATGAGTACTACCCTTAGGCTCTGTACCACAGCTTGCTGTAATTCCAGATGGACTTGGCTGCTAGGGACCCAGGTTACGTCTGCGGAGTAAGGTAGCAGAAAACTGGTGCAAGTTTCCCAGAAGCAGACCTACCGGAATGACTAGGGTGAAAAGAGTTGTAGACAAGCCAAGCAGGGTGAGAACAGAAGGAGACAGGGTTAATCCAGAAACTAGCCATGATCAGTATAAGGTACAAAAAAACAGAGGTACTCCGAGTAATTTAAAAAGTGAAAACCTGACATCTTACTGGGCATGGCAGTTTCACAAACTTAGAACCAGCCATATACCTCATATGGATCCAGAGGTCTGCCCATTTGTTAGCTCTTCTAGATTTATTTCAAGCTGGCAGCTCAGGGGCACACCCTTTCTGGCAGCAGGATGGAACTGAGCATGTATGTCTACCTTAGGCCTTATGCACACGACCGTTGTTTGGGTCCGCATCCGAGCTGTTTGGATGCAGACCCATTCATTTCAATGGGGCTGCAAAAGATGCGGACAGCACACGGAGTGGCTCCGTTCGGCGGCCCGCTAAAAAAATATAACATGTCCTATTCTTGTCCGTGCTTTGCGGACAAGAATAGGCATTTATATTGCCGGCGCCCGTTCCATTCCGCAAATTGCGGAAGGCAACACGGGCGGCTTCCGTTTTTTGTGGATCCGCGGTTTGCGGACCGCAAAAAACGGCACGGCCGTGTGCATGAGGCCTGATTGAGCAGGAGAGAGAATTTTAAAAAAAAGTGCAAACAGCAGGTGGAGCTATACAGAAAGAGTTCAGTGAATGTGGCTATACTAACATTTTAATCACAAAAAGTATCCAGATCCAGGTGCTGGTTTAAAAAATGTTGAATATTTTTTATGGGTCAACAACTTTAAAGCTGTCACCGCTCCTGACACGCCTGTTTTAATAGCTTCATGCATACCCCATGTACTAACAATTCTGGAGCATCTAGTCCTATAACTCTATGTTGTGCTATTCCTTTATTATTTGTACTAGAAGTTATGGATGAATTACTAGCAGTCTGCAGTAAGGGTACAGAGGGGAGGTAACCAGTTGGGGGTGTCCCTGCACAGTCTGACTCTATCAGTCAGTGCTGCCATTGTCAGACTGTGCAGAAACACCCCCCCCCCCCCAACTGGTAACACCCCTCTGTACCCTTACTGCAGACTGCTAGCAATTTATCCATAACTTCTAGTAGAAATAATAGAGGAATGGCACAACATAGAGCCATACAAATAGATGCTCCAGAATTGTTATTACATGGGGAATGCATGAAGCTATTAAAACAGGCATCTCAGGAGCGTTGACAGGTCCTCTTTAAAGGGGTTTTGTCACTTCAGCAAATAGCATTTATTATGTAAAGGAAGTTAATACAAGGCACTTACTAATGTATTGTGATTCTCCATATTGCTTCCTTTGCTGGCTAGATTCATTTTTCCATCACATTATACACTGCTTGTTTCTATGGTTGTGACCACCCTGTAATCCATCAGTGGTGGTCGTGCTTGCACACTACAAGAAAAATAGCCGGCCTCTCTGGTGGTTGGGACTGTGGGAACACACATAGACTAGTGCTTTTTCCTATAGTGTGCAAGCACGACCACCGCTGCTGGATTTCAGGGTGGTCATAGCCATGGAAATAAGCATAGGCGTGCACAGCCTATTGCATTAGGGTGTGCACCCTAAAGCACAAACACACACACCGAACGCACATATACATTAGTAAGTGCCTTATAGTAACTTTCTCTACATGATAAATGCCATTTACTGACGTGAGACAATCCCGCTAAATACCCCTCTTAGCTCTGGGATTGGACACTGTGTTAGAAATCCAGCATCACTAATCGATTGACCTGCTGGGGCAGGACAACCCTTCCAGCCTACCCCTGCAAAGAGGTTTGGCTGGGCAAACTCCTGACACTGATCACTGCTTAAAATAAGCCAATTCATTATTCGCATAGGACTGTAAAGCCCCACTTTCATCAACGATTATTCCAGCGCCCTACTGGCAATCTCTCCAAGCTCACCCTTAATGATCACGTCTAAATGCTTATTGATCATTACAGAAATCTTGGTTATTATATAGTCACAGGAAGCAATGAACTCAGGTAAATTGTCTTTTCTTGGGTTGTGATGTATGTAGTGCGATGGTGTTTCTAAAGTGCAGTTCTAGAGTAAAAAAATAGACCAAAACAGCTTTTACAATTTACACAACAGTTTATTGTTATTTTGTAAATGAAGGCTATGCCATTTGCCAGAGAAGAAATTCAGGATTTTATAAGATGTTGTTGGCATCTATCCAGAATATGAAAAGTAGAAAAAAAAGTCACGAAAGGATAAATATATCAGATTCTGCAGTTTTAGGCCTCATGCACACGACCGTTGTTTCATTCCGTGTCCGTTGTTCCGTTTTTCGTGATTTTCTGCGGACCCATTGACTTTCAATGGGTCAGTTGAAAACTCGGCTAATGCACTGTTTGTCATTCGCATCCGTGGTTTCAGTCCGTCCAAAAAATATAACCTGTCCTATTTTTTTTACGGAAAACGGTTTGCGGACCCATTCAAGTTAATGGGTCCGCGAAAAAACGCGGAGGCACACAAGATTGTCATCCGCATCCGCGTCAGTTTTTTTCCTATCATTTGCATCGCAAACTTGACTTCCGGAGGCGGTCGATTCATTCCTCCTTCACGCTTCCGGGCCGCGCATGGGCATTGCGGGCCTGCAAAAGTTAAAGGAGGAGTTTGTCACCAGCCTGCCAGCCAACGATCATCGCTGGCAGGCTCGTGATTTTCAAAAAATCGAATCACAAGCCAGTTAATACATTATATTTATACCCGGCCCCGTGTTGCTAGACCACAGGTTGCGCAGGATCCACTTCAAGGGCAGCAGAGTGGGGCTGGTGCTGTTCTTGACTGCGGAGCTCTTGGACTTAGTCGTGGCAGAAACAAATCGGTATGCTACTCAATTTATAGCCACCAACCCGGGAAGCTTTTATGCCCAGTCTTTCCGGTGGAAACCCGTCCAAGTTTCCGAATTTAAAACTTTTCTGGGCCTTCTCCTCAACATGGGCCTGACAAAAAAGCATGAATTGCGGTCATATTGGTCCACGAACCCAATTCATCACATGCCCATGTTCTCTGCTGCCATGTCCAGTACACGATTTGAGACCATCCTGCGTTTCCTGCACTTTAGTGACAACAGCACCTCTCGTCCCAGAGGCCACCCAGCTTTTGACCGGCTCCACAAAATTTGGCCCCTCAAAGACCACCTTAACACCAAATTTGTAGATTTGTATACCCCTGAGCAAAACATCTGCATAGACGAGTCCCTGATACATTTTACCGGGCGCCTTGGCTTCAAACAATACATCCCAAGCAAGCGCGCTCGGTATGGAGTCAAATTGTATAAGCTTTGTGAAAGGGCCACAGGCTATACGCACAAATTTCGAGTCTATGAGGGAAAAGATCAGACCCTGGAGCCGGTCGGTTGCCCTGACTACCTGGGGAGCAGTGGGAAGACAGTCTGGGACTTGGTGTCATCCTTATTTGGCAAGGGGTACCATCTTTATGTGGACAATTTCTACACAAGTGTGCCTCTCTTCAGGCATTTGTTTATAGAACAGATTGGCTGCTGTGGCACTGCGCGACCTAGTCGCTGGGGCTTCCCCCAGCGGCTCGCTACCACCCGTCTTGCAAGGGGGGAGAGGGCTGCCTTGTGTAATGAAGAACTGCTCGCGGTGAAATGGAGAGACAAGCGTGACGTTTACATGCTCTCCTCCATTCACGCAGACACGACAATCCAAATAGAACGAGCAACCAGTGTCATTGAAAAGCGCCTCTCAGTCGATGACTATAATTTGCTCATGGAAGGGGTGGACTTCAATGACCAGATGTTGGCTCCTTATTTAGTGTCCCGCCGCACCAGACGCTGGTATAAGAAGGTGTCTGTATATTTAATTCAATTGGCTATGTACAATAGTTTTGTTCTCTACAGTAAGGCTGGGAGAACAGGATCCTTCCTCAAATTTCAGGAAGAGATCATCGAGAACCTCCTGTATCCAGGAGGTTCCGTGGCCCCATCCACCAGTGTAGTGAGCCGTCTACACGAGCGACATTTCCCCAATGTCATTGCTGGTACCTCAACCCAAGCGCCACCCCGAAAAAGATGCTGTGTCTGTAGCAGGAGTGGAATAAGGCGTGACACCCGCTATTTCTGTCCTGACTGCCCTGACCACCCTGCCCTATGCTTAGGGGAGTGTTTCTGGATGTACCACACAGGTACACTATTAGTATAGGGATTGCTTGACACAGGACAGGCACACAGGGCTCTTAGGGCCCTTTCACTCACAGCTGCTGCAAACCTCTCCTTTCAACTGGGACAAAGTGCATAATGTACTTCGCCACATCTCTGTGCGATTTGCGCTTTGCACATTGTCCCATGGGGAAGGAGAGGTTTGTCCTATAAAGGTAAATAAAACAAAAAAAATTCACCGTTAAGCAAAAAAGTTAATGTTCTGTTCCAAAAGTTCAATAAAGTTTATAAAAGTTAATGTTCTGTTCAAATGTTATATAAAGTTAATGTTAATAAATTAATTGCGTTGCGGCCAGTTTTTTTTTTTGTTTTACCTTCTAGGTGGACCAACCGATGAACCAGCTGCAGCACTGATGTGCATTCTGACAGAAGCATTGCGCTGCTGTCAGATTACACAAAAGTCGGTGTATGCGGCGCTGCAAGACGAGTTTTCTCCTCTGCAGTAAAAAAGATACGTTTGCCGAGGCTTATGAGCCGTGGGGCGGTGTTCATATGCTTTGGCAAACACTTTGTATATAAAAAATAAATAAAATAAATCCTGGCAATGATTTATTCATCCACATCGATTGATGTGAATGGAGAAATCGGGTTTGCCAGGGCATACGAGCTGAGTGGGTTTGGATGTTGGGCAGACACCTTTCCCCTCCTTTTTTGGCAGAGATTTTTTCATCAACATTGATTGATGCGAATGAAGAAATCTGTGCCATTCATTTTTTCTTTCAGCCCAGAGGCTGAATGGAAAAAAAAAATCTCATTACCCGTATGCTCAATATAAGGAGAATAGCAGAAACTCCTAATGCTGGCCATACATGTAATTATTGTGGAGACCCTCAAATGCCAGGGCAGTACAAACACCCCACAAATGACCCCATTTTGGAAAGAAGACACCCCAAGGTATTTCGTGAGGGGCATGGCGAGTTCATGTAAAATTTTATTTTTTGTCACAAGTTAGTGGAATATGAGACTTTGTAAGAAAATAAATAAAAATTTTCCGCTAACTTGTACCAAAAAAAAAAAAAAATTCGAGGAACTCGCCATGCCCCTCATGGAATACCTTTGGGTGTCTTCTTTCCAAAATGGGTTCACTTGTGGGGTATTTATACTGCCCTGGCATTTTGGGGGCCCTAATGCGTGAGAAGTAGTTTGAAATCCAAATGTGTAAAAAATGCCCTGTAAAATCCTAAAGGTGCTCTTTAGAATTTGGGCCCCTTTGCCCACCTAGGCTGCAAAAAAGTGTCACACATGTGGTATTGCCGTACTCAGGAGAAGTAGGGCAATGTGTTTTGGGGTGTATTTTTACATATACCCATGCTGGGTGAGAGAAATATCTCTGTCAAATGACAACTTTGTATAAAAAAAAAATGGGAAAAGTTGTCTTTTAGAAAGATATTTCTCTCACCCAGCATGGGTATATGTAAAACGACACCCCAAAACACATTGCCCTACTTCTTCTGAGTACGGCGATACCACATGTGTGACACTTTTTTGCAGCCTAGGTGGGCAAAGGGGCCCAAATTCTAAAGAGCACCTTTAGTATTTCACAGGGCATTTTTTACACATTTGGATTTCAAACTATTTCTCACACATTAGGGCCCCTAACGTGCCAGGGCAGTATAAATACCCCACAAGTGACCCCTTTTTGGAAAGAAGACACCCCAAGGTATTTTGTGAGGGGCATAGTGAGTTTATGGAAGTTTTTATTTTTTCTCACAAGTTAGTGGAATATGAGACTTTGTAAGAAAAAAAAATCATAATTTTCCGCTAACTTGTGACAAAAAATAAAAACTTCTATGAACTCACTATGCCCATCAGCGAATACCTTAGGGTGTCTACTTTCTGAAATGGGTCATTTGTGGGGTGTTTCTACTGTCTGGGCATTGTAGAACCTCAGGAATCATGACAGGTGCTCAGAAAGTCAGAGCTGCTTCAAAATGCGGAAATTCACATTTTTGTACCATAGTGTGTAAACGCTATAACATTTGCGCAAACCAATATATATACACTTATTGCATTTTTTTTTATCAAAGACATGTAGAACAAAACATTTAGAGAAAAATGTATATAGAAATGTAGTTTTATTTGAAAACTTTTACAACTGAAAGTGAAAAATTTAATTTTTTTGCAAAAGATTCGGTAAATTTCGGTAAGTCTTATGACCGAGCAATAAACTGTCTAAGTACTGTAGTGCAGAATTGTAAAAAGTGGTCTGGTCATTAAGGGGGTTTAAGCTAGAGGAGCTGAGGTGATTAAAGAGGTTGTCTGGGTTTCACCCAGGCAGCCCCCCTGACTTGAGCATCGGAGCAGTTCATGCTCCGATGCTCTGCTTTACCCTGCGCTAAATTGCGCAGAGAAAAGGCATTTTCTGGAGTTCTAGTGACGAACCGGGCTCTCCATAGGGCTGCCAGGAAGCCCGGTGATGTCCCAGGCACTGATGGACGGGCTTTAGTTATAAAACAGCTAGGGCAGCGCTAAAGCCCGCCCATCAGAGCCGGTGACGTCACGAACACACTGCTGGGCAGAAGCAGTTTGTTATTGTAAATTAAAGAGCCCTTGCCCTACGTGATCCATCTCTGATGCTAACATCAGGGGGGCTGCCTGGGTGAAATTATGGGTATGTCCAGGTTCAGCTCTGAACCCGGACAACCCCTTTAAGGGTAATGAGTTGGCATGTTACGTTAAGGGGTTTGTGCATGCTTGTAAGGCCTCAAGGACATAGCTGTTGCCGGCCGTAGCCCGTATCGTGGCCGCAAACAGCGGGTCTGCAATTTGGGGGCACCAGCCCTGTGCTCAGCGCATCACGGATGCGGACCCTTTCACTTAATTGCAGTCGCCAATGTATGGCCGTGTGCAAGAGGACTAAGAGTCTGCTGAATAGACCAAAACTACGATACCAGGCAAACTCCATGGACACTAGTGGTTTAATGATGCCGCCTGTTTACTAGACCAGGGTTCCTCAACTCCGGTCCCTAGGGCCGACCTACCGGTCATGTTTTGAGGACTTCCTTAGTATTGAGGAGGAGATATAATTAGTGTCAGTGCATCAGGAATTACCCCAGGAATTCATTCTGTGGAATATTCTCAAATCATGACCGGTAGGTGGGCCCTGAGGACTGGAGTTGAGGAACACTGTACAAGGCTGCAGAACTGGGCACATCCTAGCTGTGGCTCATGATACTCAGATCGGGTGATGACTTGGTTCTCCCCCAAAAGCCGGACACTCTATCCATGCCCCTGACTCCCCTAAGTCATGGCCCTCGACTCAGCTAACACACGCTCTCCGAACTGCCGGCGAAGGGGAAAAAAAAAAAGTACGGGAAGAACGTCAGGTGAGCTGCGGGCGGGGGTAATGCCTTTTTTCTCCTCAGTCAGTCACATAGTGAAATGTCGCTCTAGTGACTGACTAGGGGTAAGAGAAGCCCGTCAGTCAGTTTGTGCCAGCAGCTCACGCTCAGACAACACAATGCTACTGAAAAGGAGAACATCCTTGCATCCATCCAGGCCCCGCGCCAGAAGGAGGACAGGGAGCCAGAAAACCGGACTGTCTGGCCTAAAAACAGACATCTGGCCACCCTATACTCAGATATCAGTAGGGCTGAACTGCACAACAGCCGGATGGTGGATGACATGAACCGAATGAGGGTCCCGGAAAGAAGAGATGATCCAGCAATGGAGTGGATGGCAGATAAATGAGAGTCAACAGAGATGGAGAAATACTGAACTGACTGACCCTATCTGAATTCAGACCAGTAATATCCAGAACCATGGAACAACACAGTAACAAATTTCAAGGAAAGCAACATGCTAAACTATGTGGAAATACAGATTCCCCAATACACAGAAAACACACTAGACTCTGTGGAGCTGCAAATACCAGAAAACACAGAATATACACTAAACTAGAAAAAGATCAGTGTCATGTACTTATGTACCCATGGTCCTATGGCGAGTGTGACTTCGCTAAAGCGGCGCATCAGTCAGTGAACAGGTACACCGGGCCAATTAGGCTCAGTGCCAGCATCCTGTGCGTGCTGTTGATCTGGCTGATCAGCCATCAGATAGCTGGGACAATGGGACAATCAGGCTCAGTGCCGGTGTCCCATGCTGCTTCACTGTCGGATATTTAAACAGGTGATGGCTGACCGCAGCCACCTGTGATTGGTATTAGTTACCTAACTAGCATTCTAGACTACTTGTAAACTCCTGGACCTCAGACCTTTGGATTGCCCTGACCTAGCCTATGACTACCAATTCTGGTATTCATGTTATCTCCTTGTTTTGACCCTGTATGGTATTTTGCCTTTGCCTCTGTCACTTGCTTTAGTTCTGACGTTCTCTCTGATTTGGACTCTGGCTTGTAACTCACTCTGCATTTGGTTTCTAATTTGGTCTTTGTTGTTCTTGTCTGGTTTTGACCTGGTGTGTCTGGCTACCCTTTTAGACGCTTAGGTCCTGTGCACTTAGTCAGGGTAGGGTCCGTCGCCCAGTTGGGGGTCACTATTTAGGGTGGATCATCTAAGTAAGTAGGGACAGTAGTTTAGGCACTGTTCCCTACCTGATATGAAGAAAAGCACATGGTAATCATTATACCCGGCAAGCAGACTAAAATGAGGCTTAGATATCAATAGACCCATAGTCAGCACACCACCATAATCAACCAGACCCCTATTGTTCATAACAAGTAGTGTTGTTTCTGCAGAAAAAGAAGACCAGTTTTTCTCATCTTTACCAGGTGCAGTGAAAAAGACATGTAAATTGGCAAGTAGAAAAATAACTGTTAAAGAGGTAAATCTAGTCCTACCTGCGAGCAGCATGTTATAGAGCGGGAATAGCAGAGCAGATTAATATATAATTTTAAAAAGATTTAGCATAACTTTTATTTATTCAAAAGGGTCGTTCATCATTTGGGGGTCTTTCGGAAGACCTCCCGTTGTGGCTGGACCTGCAGGGGCAAGCATACTTACCTGCTCCCTGCCACTAGAACCTGGATCCTTCACTTTCCTGCCTCCACTTCAGAGCTGTGGCCCTAAACTGTCAACATCTGGTTTGATGGTGCTACAGTCAATAACTGCTACAGATGAGATTTGTACCCCTTGTTGTCACTAGACCAACTGACGTGACACAAGGGATCAGGTCACCACTTCGGCCAGTCACTGACTGGGTTGCGTCAAATCAGATGTTGATAGCTGCAACGGCAGCAGGGGAGAAAAGTTGCTGGAACCCAGCGGCAGGGAGCAGGTAAGTATGTTTCCCTCTGCAGGTCCACATGAGGGGAGGTCTGCAGAAAGACCCCCATTACTATGCTTTGGAGTCCAGTGTGCCTTCCTAAGAGTGATTGAAAGCTGTCTGTGTATATATGTTCATACAGGGAAGGCTGTCAACCACTGTATACAACTGCCCACTTGTCTCTGAAGTATAGAAAGAGCAAGGATTTAAGTGGATAAATATATATAATTAATCTTTTCCTGCACATATGGCTATATCTACTCTATAACATGCTACCAAGAGATCAGATACCATGTGCAATGTTCCCTTCCCTTTCCTAAACAAAGAATACAGATTTAGTGTTACGTTAAGTGCATCTTAGTTTTTAGTGTCTAGATCAAAGAGAACAAATGTGAGAAGAGAGCAAATGAAAGGATTCTGGAGGATATCTCGGTGTATTCTGTCAAGTATGGTAGCTGAGTGCTGGTAAGGTGTAAGATTTACTGACTGTATAATGAATAATGAAGCAGAAATGGTTTTACTCTATTCTACACCATGTCATCTCCTGTGGTCACAAGAACAATGCCCTGTAGCTTACTTAAAAAAATGCAAATATGGTGCAGGATCGAAACATCAGATTTTAGCCTTATTGAGCATAGAAGTTATGGGTGCAAATTTAATCTTTAAAAGTTTCCATCTAAAAATGCTGAATGTCTGCAAATGAAGGATGTAGTCATGAATACAAAGTCTGATGAATAGAAAAGTCATGTGAAAATAACTGATTGTGACACTGTTACAGCATGACTACAGTTTCTGATTGATTTTGCAGGGAATGGCCACCAGAACACTTACCCTTCCTTCAGCATTGTGGTGGTGGCCCATGCCTGCCGGGAACTTCTCCTCTCTGTACGCACAGCTGCCAGATATAGTCCTCACCTGGCCTCTCCACCTTCTGCCTGCTATTCTCTGTTCCGCAGGGCATGTGGTCTCCCCAGCTATAGGCCAGTGCACCCATGGCCCAATCTGTCCTCATCCAATGTATTCACCTATGGGAAGGTGCCTGAGCAATAAGGTCCCTAACTAGTCTAGCCTCTGCGAAGGTCTGTTATCTGAACTCCTGTGCATGACCTCTGCTTGTTTAACACATTGAGCCTGTTCTGCTCACCCTGGCCTCTGCCTGTTCAATTTACTGAACCTGTGCCACCTGCCCAGACCTACTGTTTACCGGATTGTATGCCTTCCCTGACCTCTGCATGTCCACTGACCATGATTTCACCTGTCCACTTGGTGCCTCGCAGCAGTGTCTTTTGACCCGCCTGGGTCAGCTGTCTCTGAACGGAGACTACCAAGAGTTAGCAGACTGGTGGTGCCCAGCAGTGAAGACTAGACCACTGTTTAGGGGTGAAAGGGTGAAGAATGGGGAGGCCAGTCAGTCAGTGACACAGTGGGTCCAGACCTGCTGCATTACACATTTGATGGTACCCTAAAACAAAAATGCACAAATTATTTAAAAAAAATTCTTATTGATTCTACAACTTTAATGAAAAACATTTTCCAGAAACCCTACAAAATTGTTTGGTTATGTAAGCGCACATATATAAAATCCTAAAGAAATACCAAAATATGGCAGGAAAAATCATCAGAATGTTTCAGTCTGTCATTTTTTTACCTCATTAGAAATAATAAAAAATTCATGCTGTCATTAAGTAACCATAAAGCACTTATTATGTTGCCAGACGGTGTCTCTAGAGAACAATTTCCTAAGGAAGTAAAATAATTATTAATGGACTGAAAGCCACTTTTGTAGAAAATGTTAGTCCTGCTGGTGCGTTACAGAGCTATGTGGTAACATCTGGGATCCGCACACTCGGTACAGTCACAGTTCTTGGAGCTTCATTAGGATGATAAAGTAATCATATTAAGAAAGAGTTACAAAGCAAATGTGGCAAAATTTTGGCTCCAGTGCACCAAACCTGTATACTTTCCGACTACCAAATTTATGATATGTTTTAGCCACTTTTTACGCTTTACTAGACAGTTTTGAAAAGTTTTTAGAAAACGGGACATGGCTGAGAGGTGTTGTTAAAGGTACCAGATTTATTGTCATGTGCCATTCTTGTTTTGTAAAATATTAGTGTAACGTATGTCAGCCAACAGGTTGCATAAGGAACTATTGTAACTAAATTAGCAGTTTCTGCCTATAAGGTCTAGTTGGCATATTTTAGGACAGTATTACTAAACCTCCCCCATTGGCCTACATTGGGGCCATTTATGGGTGGTTTCTAGGGAAAAGCGAATCGACTTCGGATGTTTCATCCCTAGTGGTTTCTATTATGTAAGTTTCTTAACATCACTTCAGAACTGAATTGATCCTTAAAAAAAGTGTTTTTTGAAAAATTCTTGAAAATTAGAAAAATTGCTTCTAAACATTTAAGCCTTAAAAAAATAAAATAACATTTACACAATGATGCCTAGTAGACATATGGTGAAGATTAATTAATAGCTATTTTATGGAGTATCACTGTCTGTCTTAAAATCAGAGAAATTCAAATTTAGAAAGTAGCACATTTTTCTAAATTTGGGATTTTTAAAAAATAAATAAAGGTAAAACATATGGGGGATTCAGCCCGCACAACCCTATGCAGGTGCAGATTGCTATGGCGAAATACAGATACAAACACAAAAACACAAAATGCAATCGCACTCTGCAACCAGCACTCTGCCCTGCCTTTATGCTGGATGTTGAATAAGGCATTGGTGTACATTTTGGCCAAAGCGTAATAAGCCACTCACCACGTCAAGGTCGCCTTAATGAGTGGTCCCTAACACTAGTTCCTACCTGTTATGGGCCATGACAGCCACACAAAGTCCAGGGAGTGTAGGTACAGCATGCACGCCAAGCACACTCTGCTTTTAACCCTAACCCTGTCTGGTGCCATTACAGCTTTCATCGGATCCAGGGATGCAAGTACCAACATGCATGCTGAGCCCACTTATACTTCTCCTGGAGCAAAATGGCTACTGGTAGGTGCTATATAAGCAGACTCAGTTTTATACTGACTTTAAAACCAGCCTCCAGGGCAGACTGACTGGTCAGGTGTGCATGACTGCATGGAGATCGCCACGCCTCCAATATATACTACAAAGAAAAAATATGGGGGATTCAGCCCGCACAACCCTATGCAGGTGCAGATTGCTACTCATTAATGAGGGACCACTCATTAAGGCGACCTTGACGTGGTGAGTGGCTTATTATGCTTTGGCCAAAATGTACACCAATGCCTTATTCAACATCCAGCATAAAGGCAGGGCAGAGTGCTGGTGCAGTGTGCGATTGCATTTTGTGTTTTTGCGTTTGTATCTGTATTTCGCCATAGCAATCTGCACCTGCATAGGGTTGTGCGGGCTGAATCCCCCATATTTTTTCTTTGTAGTATATATTGGAGGCATGGCGATCTCCAAGCAGTCATGCACACCTGACCAGTCAGTCTGCCCGGGAGGCTGGTTTTAAAGTCAGTATAAAACTGAGTCTGCTTATATAGCACCTACCAGTAGCCATTGGGCTCCAGGAGAAGTATATAGTGGGCTCAGCATGCATGTTGGTACTTGCATCCCTGGATCCGATGAAAGCTGTAATGGCACCGGACGGGGTTAAAAGCAGAGTGTGCTTGGCGTGCATGCTGTACCTGCGCTCCCTGGACTTTGTGTGGCTGTCATGGCCCATAACAGGTAGGAACTAGTGTTAGGGACCACTCATTAAGGCAACCTTGACGTGGTGAGTGGCTTATTACGCTTTGGCCAAAATGTACACCAATGCCTTATTCAACATCCAGCATAGAGGCAGGGCAGAGTGCTGTTTGCAGCGTGCGATTGCATTTTGTGTTTTTGCGTTTGTAAAGGTAAAACATATTGCCTAAAAGTTACCACTAACATGAATTATAATGTGCCACAAGAAAAGGGTTAAACCTTTTTTTTATGTATCAAGTGTTTTCTTAAGGGTGAGTTTACACCGTTGTTGGTTTTAGCATGGAATTGGCACTTAAAATCCAACCAGAAAATGCATGCAATTCACTTCCCATTGGCTTTAATGGGAAAACCACATGGTAATTTCTACTGTCTGTTTTTTTGTAAGTTTCATTTCAGTGGCACTCTCCCTTTAATTTTTACTTGCTAATACAGTGAATAGATACCAAACCTATTGTTTGGTGGCTGCTCCTTATGAGGGTTTCAAGAATCAAAGCTAACTGACTTCCTTATTTCTGTATGTTTGCTTCATTATTTGGCATCTATCATATTTTGTATCTTTCATTGGAGGACAGCATATATATTCTTTTGCTGTTTTCACTGTCTTTGCATAATCTAGTAAAGTTATTTTGTATTCATTGAATTACCGGTCCTTTGAACTCATTGCAGAAAAGACCTCTAAGAGGAATGGTGGAATGGTCTAAGGCCAGAAGAAGTGACACATCCATTTTTGGTACAAAGTCAGCACCGAATCCATGTCCAAAGTTCCCCGTGGAAATGGGTAGGATCAAAAACTACCACGTCAAATAAAAACATGGTACTTTGAATGGATACTATATTTTTTCAGTACAGAAAAAACTGTGTGAATGCTGTCAAATTCTGAAAGTGGAATAACGCTTTGTAGTGAATTACAATTTTAGCTGGTAATGTAGTGAGAAGAGAGAAAACAAGACTGTAATGGCCAAGTAATAGGCACTGGGAAGCCACTTGTCAGCCAACAGTATGTTCTCCTCCGACAAATAGGTTTTTAATTACTTTAACCATCCCCTTTTCTTATTCAAATTCAAGACCCCAGTGTATCAGGGCCTTCCAGCCGCGCAGTCGTAGACCTACCTACTGCTTGTCAATAGGATCTACGCTTCCTCAATAGGCCATGTGAACTTCCAAACTCTTGTGATCTTAATCCTTCAGTTGACAAGAACAATGTGCTCTGCCAGGGAGGGATTAGCTATTGTACTCGGTGGCCTAAACCTGGACTTGGAGTTCAGTTTGAGTTGAAGTCTTGGATGTTGGATGGTTTCAGTATATAGTAGAGCGTTGTATCTGCTGGCAGAGTCCTTCCCCACTCCTGCTCTATTAGAAAAAAAAAAAAAAAAAAAAAAAGGACGTCTATATTCTTAACCTTTCATTATTGGCATTGCTACATATTAATTGCTCTGGTAATAAAGTAGGTAATAAAACACAGCAGGGTGTGTAATTATAGGAAGATAATTGCACAGCTCAATATGTCGCTACTTAGCACCGGCAATTAGTCCTTGACATACCTGAAGTGATTTAGTAAGCCTATTCTATGTCGCAGCGGAAAAAAAGATCTCATTGTTAGTAAAGAAACACAGATAATTGAATTCATTCTGTATTCATACTTCTATTAAAATGTAAATCTACGGATACATGCCAAGGCTTTGTCGCTGCTCGTGATTTCTGTACAGAAGAAGACTATTTGAAATATAACGTTTTCAATTAGATTTATTTCAAAGAAGCAACAGAGTAGTGAATAGAGGAATTACCTCTGGGGGCCAATTCTTAATGATGCGTTTCCGAATTATTCCTAGCTTTTGCATTTAAAGTGTTATAAATCAATAGGGGATGAATACGACTTGCTGATAGGGGACAGACTTTTTTTTAATATTTACTTCTTCTGAAACTGATGACTTTCCATTTTACTGTGGTTGTTCTTGCAGTACGCAGCCCTGCAGGGTGAGGCGAATGGTCACAGGGGTAGTTACTAACCGAGGGTGGTTGTAGTACTCACAGTCTTTTATATACCCTGGGCCGACGTACAGCAGTGATGGAGAGGCTGGCTGTCATGGACGGTGTACAGGAAACAAGACAAAGCAACATGCATATATGACTGAATGTCACGGACGGTGTACAGGAAACAAGACAAAGCAACATGCATATATGTCTGAGTGGATCCAAAGCTAAGGAACCAAAAGGGAGACCCCTGCACAAGACCTAGCACTTTCCCTGGCTGCTCAGCCTATGCAAAGATCCCAAAGGTGGATGGTTGCATATCCACGTACCTCGACTATATAACCCCTGAACACCCTACAATAGTGTGGGGACACGACCACCGGCTCCCTACACCAGACACGGAGGGAGTCAGGGTCACCTGGGATCCAACAAACAGAAAATAACAGATAAATGTTCAGCACTTAACTTTGTAGCAGACTGGAAAACAAGATCAGCATGCACACCCACTCCAGGAAGTAGTATAAGCCGCCCAGTAATGCATTATGGGGCGGAATTTAAAGGGATGCAATCAGTCCAACTCCATGACAGCTGAGAGAGGCTAACGAGATGAGGAACTGAACAGCACAACAAAGAGAACTCAAGGAGGAGGTTCTGAAAGGCCTCTGTCAGAGCTTCTCAGCTGTCTGGTTGTGACAGTACCCCTCCCTCTACGAGTGGACTCCGGACACTCAGAGCCCACCTTCTCAGGATGGGACCTATGGAAAGCCCTGATGAGACGAGAGGCCTTAATGTCCGTCACTGGGACCCACATCCTCTCCTCAGGACCATAACCCTCCCAATGAACAAGGTACTGAAGAGAACCGCGGACAAGACGAGAATCCACAATCCTAGAGACCTGAAAGTCAAGATTCCCATCAACCATAATCGGAGGAGGAGGCAAAGGCGAGGGTACAATGGGTTGAACATAAGGTTTCAATAAGGACTTATGAAAAACATTTGGGATCTTCCAAGTCTGAGGAAGATCAAGACGGTAGGCAAAAGGATTGATGACAGACAGGATTTTGTAAGGCCCAATAAACCTAGGACCCAACTTCCAGGAGGGAACCTTCAATTTGATATTCTTGGTAGACAACCACACCAGATCATCAACATTCAGGTCCGGACCAGGCACACGTCTCTTATCCGCCACACGCTTATATCTCTCACTCATGCTCTTTAGATTATCCTGAATCTTTTGCCAAATAGATGACAAAGACGAGGAGAATCTGTCCTCATCAGGTAAACCAGAAGACCCCTCTCCCGAGAAAGTCCCAAACTGCGGATGAAACCCATATGCACCAAAAAATTGTGACTTATCAGAGGACTCCTGACGGCGGTTATTTAAAGCAAACTCAGCAAGGGACAAAAATGAACACCAATCCTCTTGATTCTCCGCCACAAAACAGCGCAGATATGTCTCCAGATTCTGATTGACGTGCTCTGTCTGGCCATTCGACTGCGGGTGGAAAACAGGAGAGAATGACAACCGAACCCCCAAGCGAGAACAGAAAGCCTTCCAGAATCTGGAAACAAACTGCGTGCCACTATCAGAGACTATGTCTGAAGGAATACCGTGCAATTTGACAATGTGATCAATAAATGCCTGCGCCAGCGTCTTAGCAATTGGCAAACCAGGAAAATGGATGAAATGCACCATTTTGCTAAAACAGTCCACCACCACCAGAACCACAGTCTTCCCCGAGGAACGAGGCAGGTCCGTTATAAAGTCCATGGACAGATGTGTCCAAGGACGGGAAGGAATGGGTAAGGGAAGGAGAGGACCTGATGGCCGTGAATGAGGGACTTTGGCACGAGCGCAAGTCTCGCAGGCTGCCACAAAACCCTCAACCGACTTACGAAGCGCAGGCCACCAGAATCTCCGAGCGATGAGATCCAGTGTGGCTCTTGCCCCCGGGTGCCCAGCAAGGACCGTATCGTGGTGTTCCTTAAAAATCTTGTGTCTTAAAGCGAGAGGCACAAACAACCTCCCAGGAGGACAAAGATCAGGAGCCTCTGACTGGGCTGCTTGCACCTCTGCCTCCAATTCAGAAAAGAGAGCAGAGACCACCACACCTTCAGCCAAAATGGGACCCTGGTCTTCAAAATTCCAGCCTCCCGGAAAACAACATGACAGGGCATCTGCCTTCACATTCTTAACTCCAGGGCGGAACGTGACCACAAAATTAAACCTAGAAAAGAACAAAGACCATCTGGCCTGTCTCGGATTCAGACGCTTGGCTGACTTCAAGTAGGCCAGATTTTTATGGTCAGTAAATACGGTAATAGGGTGTCTGGCTCCCTCTAGCCAATGGCGCCATTCCTCAAAAGCCAACTTGATGGCCAACAATTCCCTATCTCCCACATCGTAATTTCTCTCTGCGGAGGAGTGTTTTTTCGAGAAAAAGGCACATGGTCGCCATTTGGCAGGAGAGGAACCCTGAGACAAGACCGCCCCCACACCCAACTCAGAAGTATCAACCTCAACTATGAAGGGTAAAGAAATATCAGGTTGCACCAAGATGGGAGCGGAAGCAAAACTCTCCTTGATATTAGAAAAAGCCTTACGCGCCTCTACTGACCAAGAAGAAAAATCTACCCCCTTTCTGGTCATATCAGTGAGTGGTTTAACAATAGAGGAATAATTCAAAATAAACTTCCTGTATTAATTGGCAAAGCCCAAAAACCGCATCAGCGCCTTCTGATTCTCAGGAAGCTCCCACTCAAGCACAGCGCGGACCTTCTTGGGGTCCATGTGAAAACCCGAAGCGGAGAGAAGGAACCCCAGAAATTGAATTTCTGGAACCGCAAACACACATTTTTCCAGTTTCGCATATAATTTATTCTCCCGCAGGATGAGCAAGACTTGACGTAAATGTTCCTTATGAGTTTTGAAATCAGGAGAAAAAATCAAAATGTCATCCAAATACACTAATACAAATTTTCCCATCAAATGATAAAAAATGCTGTTCACGAAATGCTGAAAAACGGCTGGGGCATTCATCAAACCAAAAGGCATAACCAAATTCTCAAAATGGCCCTCAGGGGTATTGAAGGCCGTCTTCCATTCGTCTCCTTCTCTGACCATGACCAGGTTGTATGCCCCTCTTAGATCTAATTTGGAAAAGACTTTAGCCCCAACAACCTGGTTAAACAGGTCCGGGATCAGAGGAAGCGGATAAGGGTCACGAATAGTGATACTGTTCAGCTCCCTGAAATCCAGACAAGGTCTTAAAGAACCATCTTTTTTCTTAACAAAGAAAAAACCAGCGGCAACAGGTGACTTCGAGGGTCGTATGTGTCCTTTTCTCGGACTCTCAGAGATATAAGCACGCATAGCGATCCTCTCAGGTTGAGAAAGATTGTATAAACGAGATTGAGGCAGTTTGGCGCCTGGGATGAGATTAATAGGGCAATCGTACTCCCTGTGCGGGGGCAAATCCTGAACTCCACTCTCAGAGAAGACATCCGAAAATTCAGAGAGAAAAAATGGTACAGTCTTAGTAGCAACCTCAGAAACAGATGTCGTGAGGCAATTCTCTCTGCAAAAGTCACTCTAACCATTTATTTGCCTCGCTTGCCAATCAATGGTGGGGTTATGTTTAGTGAGCCAGGGTAGCCCCAACACTAGAGGGGTAGGCAAACCGCTAAGGACGAAACATGACACATCCTCAACATGAGCATCACTCACAATTAAACGGATATTGTGAACTATGCCCTTTAATGATTTCTGAGAAAGTGGGGCGGAATCAATAGCGAAAACAGGAATATCCTTTCCCAAAGTGCGCACCTGGAAACCATGAGTTATCGCAAATTGATTATCAATGAGATTGACCGCTGCTCCACTATCCACAAAAATCTCACAAAAAATGTTCTTGCTCTCTAGCGCCACCCTAGCCGGCAGGACAAAACGGGAACTACAAGCAAACGGAAAACCTTCAATTTCCGGCTCAACCCTGCCAATAGTAACAGACGGAACATTTTTAAAAGATTTTTTCCTGTTTGTTTCTTTATTACTCCCAGAAAACTGCCTGAATCTCCTAGAGGGACAAATATTTGCCAAATGATTTATACCTCCACAACAAAAACAAACCCTCCCATGCGAGCTGAATCTTCTATTGTCAGAAGCAATCAACCCCAGCTGCATGGGCTCCTGCTCAGAAGGGGCTGACAGCGACCGAGACCCCTGCGCACAGAATGAGACCGCCGCATTGTCCTGGGACTGAGTATGACAGGAAGGGGACATCTCTCCTCTCTCTCTAAGACGCCTGTCAATACGAAAAGCCTGAGACATAGCAGAGTCCAAAGAAATAGGCCTCTCATGAAAGGCAAATGCATCTTTCAATCCCTCTGAAAGACCATGGCAAAATTGACTTCGGAGTGCAGCATCATTCCAACCAGTATCAACTGCCCATCTCCGGAATTCTGAGCAGTATATTTCTGCGGATTGTTTACCCTGGTATAATAGACGTAGTCTAGACTCAGACAGAGCAATACGATCCGGATCATCATATATCTGACCCAGGGCTAAAAAGAATTCATCCACTGAACGGAGAGGCCGTGCCCCCTCCGGCAGCGAAAAGGCCCAGGACTGAGCGTTACCCCTGAGCAGCGATATAATGATCCCCACCCTCCGTTCCTCATCACCAGAGGAATGGGGAAGAAGGCGAAAATGGAGTTTGCAAGCCTCTTTAAAACGCACAAAATTCTCACTACCCCCGGAGAACGTATCCGGGAGCGCGATCTTAGGCTCAGAACAAACTCCATGAACGCAAGCTGAACCGGTCACTTGAAGCTGAGAAAAAGTCTTACGGAGATCAGCTACCTCCAATGAAAGACCCTGGAAGCGTTCAGCCAAAAGTGAAACCGGATCCATGCTTGAGACGGTTTTAGGCGGCTTATGATGTCACGGACAGTGTACAGGAAACAAGACAATGCAACTTGCATATATGACTGAATGTCACGGATGGTGTACAGGAAACAAGACAAAGCAACATGCATATATGACTGAGTAGATCCAAAGCTAAGGAACCAAAAGGGAGACCCCTGCACAAGACCTAGCACTTTCCCTGGCTGCTCAGCCTATGCAAAGATCCTAAAGGTGGATGGTTGCATATCCACGTACCTCGACTATATAACCCCTGAACACCCTACAATAGTGAGGGGACACGACCACCGGCTCCCTACACCAGACACGGAGGGAGTCAGGGTCACCTGGGATCCAGCAAACAGAAAATAACAGATAAATGTTCAGCACTTAACTTTGTAGCAGACTGGAAAACAAGATCAGCATGCACATACACTCCAGGAAGTAGTATAAGCCGCCCAGTAATGCATTATGGGGCGGAATTTAAAGGGATGCAATCAGTCCAACTCCATGACAGCTGAGAGAGGCTAACGAGATGAGGAACTGAACAGCACAACAAAGAGAACTCAAGGAGGAGGTTCTGAAAGGCCTCTGTCAGAGCTTCTCAGCTGTCTGGTTGTGACACTGGCACAGGGGAACTCTGGGGCACTCTCTGTGTATAGGGACCAGGCCTGATGGTAGATGAGGTGCTCTGGATGTTGCAGGTGTTTTTAATGTGCCGGTGGCAAGATCCCTTTAAATTCGTGACGCCAGTGCCGGTAACGATGGCACACCGATTTATGGTAGGAATAATTGAGGAGCACACGTTGCAGTGAACAAAAACTTCTGTTTCTATGAAACAGTTAACTATGTACAGTCTTTGGTCAAAGTTAGGGGTTAAAAAGGGTTAAACACTTAGGCCTCTTTCACACGGGCGTCTTATTTTTGGCCCGGATAAGAGGCGGGTGCATTGCGGGAAAATGTGCGATTTTTCCACGCGAGTGCAAAACATTGTAATGCGTTTTGCACTCGCGTGAGAAAAATCGCGCATGTTTGGTACCCAAACCCGAACTTCTTCACAGAAGTTTGGGCTTGGAATTGATGTTCTGAAGATTAAATTATTTTCCCTTATAACATGGTTATAAGGGAAAATAATAGCATTCTGAATACCGAATGCATAGTAAAACAGTCCACTTGATCGCGAAGCCCGGCATCTCCTTGTTTCTCCTTTGTTGAATAGGACCTGTGGTGAGCATTTAATACAGGTAAAGGACCTTTGATGACGTCACTCCGGTCATCACCTGGTCTTTTACCATGGTGAATCACCATGGTAAAAGATCATGTGACGTACCATGTGATGACCGGAGTGACATCATCAAAGGTCCTTTACCTGTATTTAATGCTCACCACAGGTCCTATTCAACAAAGGAGACACAAGGAGATGCCGGGCTTTGCGATCAAGTGGACTAAGGTGAGTTAAATTATTTTTAATTTTTTTTTAACCCCTCCAGTGCTGTTTTACTATGCATTCTGTATTCAGAATGCCATTATTTTCCCTTATAACCATGTTATAAGGGAAAATAATAATGATCGGGTCTCCATCCCGATCGTCTCCTAGCAACCGTGTGTGAAAATCGCACCGCATCCGCACTTGCTTGCGGATGCTATGCGATTTTCACGCTTCCCATTCACTTCTATGGGGCCTTCTATGATTTTCACTCAAAGCACAAGTGATGCGTGAATATCACCGCTCATGTGCACAGCCCCATAGAAATGAATGGGTCAGGATTCAGTGCGGGTGCAATGCGTTCACCGCACGCATCGCACCCGCACGGAAAACTCGCCCGTGTGAAAGGGGCCTTACAGATCAGGCTACACTTTCCTCAGAATCCTTTCTGTCTTTATCCCAAGGCCCGTATGCCCTATAGCTGGCTTTATCCTTGGTTAGGGAAAACTTCCTCAGTTATATGTCTCCTTGCTTTAAATAGATCCTTCTGCCCTTCAGCTCTCTGGTTCGGCTGGAATACCTTTTGCTCTGCACTGTACTTTGTAGAAACGTAGTTTCTCTCAGGAGGCAACTCTAGAAGCCTGGGATATCTAGCTGCATGTCAGAAGCTCCACTTCAGCTGCTGCCTAGCTAAAGTCCACACTGACTTCTGACTCTTGACTGACTCTCCCTGAGCTAAGCCTGACTATAAATACTAGGGGTCCCCTAGCTCCCGCTACTGTCTAGGAGGAGGAACTACCCCTCACAGGCCTGATACACAGAGATTACAGGGAAAATACACATAAAACATTATTTAAAAAAAAACACAGTGACCCTGTCCCCCAGGAGGTGGGACCAACGTGGCCCAATTCACCCTTGTGTAGTGCCCACATTT
Organism: Bufo gargarizans; assembly: GCF_014858855.1. Lineage (NCBI taxonomy): Eukaryota > Metazoa > Chordata > Amphibia > Anura > Bufonidae > Bufo > Bufo gargarizans. The sequence goes on along the minus strand of NC_058082.1, from coordinate 51,233,885 downwards.
ACCTAGTGGGACACTACATTCTACCTTAAAATCAGGTCCGTAACTGTGGAGAAGGAAGCACTGGGTATGGTGTGAATAAGTCTTCTCATGCCCATGGGCACCAAAATGTTACCAGTGGGATGAAGGAACCAGGTGGCTATTTCTCATACATGGAAAAGTAAACCATCACCAGGAGACATATTTCTTCTGTGTGTCCACCCTCACTTAAGGTTGTAATATATCCCTTAGCATATGCTCCACCATGTGAATTGTGCTTCAAAGTGTTCTCCAGGAATGATTCAAAATGGCCACCAGCAACCTACCCTAGAAGGTAAACAGGACTGGTTGCCCCCACTTACAGAGCTATGCTCTGGCACTGATATATACTACATATTGGTAGGTGTTCCTGTCAAGCTTCTCAGCCATGATGGCATATCATAGGCAGGATCACATTATCACCCTCTATTGTAGAGTAGTGTACTGACGTCCAGATGCAAGTGGAGGCAACTGGTCCTGCTCACAGGTTGCTGGAGGCCAATTTAAATAATTCATGGAAAACTCTGATCACGGTGGCTCAGTGGTTAGTACTGGTGCCTTGCAGCACTGGGGTCCTAGGTTCAAATCTGGCCAAGGACAACATCTGCATGGAGTTTGTATGTTCTCCCTGTGTTTGTGTGGGATTCCTCTGGGCACTCTGGTTTCCTCCCACACTCCAAAGTCATACTGATAGGGACCTTAGATTGTGAGCCCCATTGGGGACAGTTGGATGCTAATGTCTGTAAAGTGCTGTGGAATATAGTAGCGCTATATAAGTGTGCAGTGTCCCAGGGGGTCAGTAGTGTGTGCTGGGCTTTGTAGTGCAGATTGACCACTAACCTGGGATCCACTGTCGTCTTCAATTGGGGCAAATACAGGAACAGGCAGATGTTAAAAGTTCGTGACGCCAGTGTCAATTAAACGGTGACACGCCGTGTAAAGTATGGTGGAAGAATGAAGCAAGCACAGGATAGCCAACAAAAACTGGAACTTTTACTGAATATCAGTCAGGATAATACACGGACACTGGTAGTGCACAGTTCCATAAAAGACGGTTGGTTTTCATAAAAATACAGGTGGTTCTTGAGAATACAGAAAGGCCGGTCTTAGCGATGAATTATACAGAGTGTTGATTTCAGGAGATGCAGTACAGGCGGATTGCTCACTATTCCTGACTGGTCCTGCTACATGTGACTTTCTCTCCAAGGTCTAATGCCCTTTATCTGGCGTACCCTTGAAGCTGTCCTTATCTAGTACCTCCTCTGTTATCTTGAGTACCTCTCGCTTTATCTGATCGGCCTCTGTGGTAATCTGTGTCTTGGCTTGTGGCTCGCTTATGCTGCTTCAGCTGAACGGATGGTGACTCAGGAGGGGAACCTTTTCCTTGGATCCGGAACCCGGTTACAGGGCCTTTACTACCCTCTCCTAGCCGGCAGGCTTCAGGCCTGCTCTGCTCTCACAGGCCCATAACCTGGCTTTCCCTCAGACACAGGATCATTTCTGACCTCTGCTCCCACTGTCTGAACACACTGCTGTTACTTCCTGACTGGGCCTTATATAACCTAGGGCTCCCTAGCTCCCTCTAGTGACTCAGAGCTGGAATGACACCCTAGCCGGCCTGCATAAGCACGTTTCACAGTAACAGGAAAATACATAGCATGACATTTATAAGATATTCTATACCAACTTCCCCTTAAATACAGGGGGAACGACAATACCCAAGTGACCCTTCAGTAGTGACGGGCATCTCGCTCCTGTACACTACATACCCCGCTGCTTTAAGCTGAGTACGACCTCGTACTCCATCAGGGCCCGCCCAACTGGAATCATGACCTGCAATAGAGGAAGACACATGCACGCATACAGATATGTCATTTACACTCTTATCAGACCCAATTGGAAATGGCGAAGTGCGGTGACAAGGGGCGTCGTTCTCTTTTTTCACAGGATAGTGAGTGGAACGGGGGCGCTGACCTGGCACAGCGGATGTTGAAAGAACCAGGATAGTCCATGACAATAAATAAGTCCATAATAAATTAACCTCTCAGAGGCTTGCACATAGGAAGTCCATCTCTGGGCACATATACTTGAATAAGAAAACCGGTTATTAAATATAGTCAGCAGCACATATATAAAATGACAATACAGGACTCTGACAATACCAGGGCCATGTTATCCTGGCAAGTCCTGCTTACCCTTTAAAATATTGCTGACATAAAAATTTATTTTCAACCTGAAATGGGGGTAAAAGGGGTAAATTTGTGCAAAACTTCAAGGCACAACCGGGAATTCAGCAGCAAACCGGATGTCCCAAACAAAACAAAGGCAGCTGGAAGCATTGATACACAGTGGCACATCATTCAACTAGGAGGCCACCGGCCGTGGGTAACTGGCAGCGAGCTTCACCAGCTCTGCCAACTGGAGGGACAAACGGCCATTAAGGAGATGAACAAGAGGGCAAAAGTACTCACAGACGAGTATCATGTTCTTCCTCAGATGACGAGTCAACGTAGGGAACCTGCAGCAGTTGTTCTGGCAAGGACGGCCACATTTGAAACCCGTCTCCCCTGACAATTTTTAGAGGGGGAGGTTTATCTTTCACGGCCTCCATTTCGGCCTCCGTTCTCGGGAATGGAAACCACTGCACTCCTCCAGCGCAGCCAAGGTCCGCCACCCAGTACACCCTCTTGCGCAGGGCCTCTAGTTCAGCTTTCGTGCAGGTCGTCAGGGGTACCGGAGGTTCAGTGACAGTGCTTGCTGGGGTTCCGGTGGCAGCTGCTGCTTGACGTCGGGCCTCTGCGCATTCTTCCGCCCGCTGGCAGCTGTCCAGCCGCTCTCTCTCCTCTTCTCTCACTGGGTGCAAGGACGACACTGGCTCCTCCCACACACTGGGCCGGTCAACCTCCATCTGAGGCCCGCCTCCCAGGCGTAACTCTTCGGGGACGTCAGCCGCATCATCACTTCTCCAGGTGGGTGGCGCTCCAGGACAATCTCCTCCTTCTTCTTGGAGGGTTTCGGCGCCAAATATTCGCGCCTCTGCACATCCTGATGGCGCAGTAAAAAGCCTCATGGCGCCGGCGGCCATTTTAAGTATCCTGATGCTGCAATTCACTGACAGCAAGCAGGATGATGAAAAGTCCAGTAAAACACAGTCCACAAATGCGATTTTCTCTCTGGGGGTAGCGCAACACAGTATAGCGTTTTTAATTCCTCCCAGGCACAATTGTAATCCACAAGTTAGAAATAAAGGTTGCAGTCTTTGTAATACGGTGCTGGAGTAGTTAAAGCACACAGTTCACACTTCTCTGCACTGTCGAAGTATGCGTATCCTGTTCGTGACGCCAAAAAGAGCGATGCAGTGTCCCAGGGGGTCAGTAGTGTGTGCTGGGCTTTGTAGTGCAGATTGACCACTAACCTGGGATCCACTGTCGTCTTCAATTGGGGCAAATACAGGAACAGGCAGATGTTAAAAGTTCGTGACGCCAGTGTCAATTAAACGGTGACACGCCGTGTAAAGTATGGTGGAAGAATGAAGCAAGCACAGGATAGCCAACAAAAACTGGAACTTTTACTGAATATCAGTCAGGATAATACACGGACACTGGTAGTGCACAGTTCCATAAAAGACGGTTGGTTTTCATAAAAATACAGGTGGTTCTTGAGAATACAGAAAGGCCGGTCTTAGCGATGAATTATACAGAGTGTTGATTTCAGGAGATGCAGTACAGGCGGATTGCTCACTATTCCTGACTGGTCCTGCTACATGTGACTTTCTCTCCAAGGTCTAATGCCCTTTATCTGGCGTACCCTTGAAGCTGTCCTTATCTAGTACCTCCTCTGTTATCTTGAGTACCTCTCGCTTTATCTGATCGGCCTCTGTGGTAATCTGTGTCTTGGCTTGTGGCTCGCTTATGCTGCTTCAGCTGAACGGATGGTGACTCAGGAGGGGAACCTTTTCCTTGGATCCGGAACCCGGTTACAGGGCCTTTACTACCCTCTCCTAGCCGGCAGGCTTCAGGCCTGCTCTGCTCTCACAGGCCCATAACCTGGCTTTCCCTCAGACACAGGATCATTTCTGACCTCTGCTCCCACTGTCTGAACACACTGCTGTTACTTCCTGACTGGGCCTTATATAACCTAGGGCTCCCTAGCTCCCTCTAGTGACTCAGAGCTGGAATGACACCCTAGCCGGCCTGCATAAGCACGTTTCACAGTAACAGGAAAATACATAGCATGACATTTATAAGATATTCTATACCAACTTCCCCTTAAATACAGGGGGAACGACAATACCCAAGTGACCCTTCAGTAGTGACGGGCATCTCGCTCCTGTACACTACAAGTGCATAAATAAATAAATATATATATACACACAATATGAAATTCTACAACTATCTAATATAATTTTTGTTTTTCAGTTATTTACTATACTTCCAGACTCTTCTATGCACATGTATGCTCAGCTCAACTGATCAGCCACTTATCTTTCCTCAGAAAAAAAGGATCAGTTATGTGGGCAGCATGGTGGCTCAGTGGTTAGCACTGGTGTCTTGCAGCACTGGCGTCCTAGGTTCAAATCTGACCAAGGAAAACATCTGCATGCATCTGCATGTATATTCTCCCTGTGTTTGCGTGGGTTTCCTCTGGGCACTCTGGTTTCCTCCCACACTCCAAAGACCTACTGATAGGGAACTTAGATTGTGAGCCCAATTGGGGATAGCTTGATGCTAATGTCTGTACAGCGCTGCTGTAGAAGTGCTATATAAGTGCATACAATAAAATGCTGTCAGGAGAGTCCCAACAAAATCATTGGGTTAGGAATAGGATTTTTAGTTGCATTAAAATAATCATTTAGAATGGTAGCTTTAATGATGCATCGTATTTCTTTTACACGTATTTCTCCTATCTTCCGTTCCCATCGACCATGTCCATGCAGCTCTTTCTTTTTTGCTTTTATGTGACGTCCATGGGCGTGTCAGTCAGGGCGTAGATAAGGGGGTTCAAATCCCCCCCCCCCCCCCCGAGTGTCTGTCCTCCTAACCTGCCAGAGAACAGCCCGGGCGTGCCACTGCCTGCAATAGCGGTGCGGGCAGTGTGGCACACAGAGAAGTGATGGAGGCTGCAGGGCGGGGCCGGGCAGCGCAGGGGGGGCAGGTACGGCGGCACAAGTAACTCACAGACACACACAGGGCAGCCAGGCAGGGATGACGCTGATGATCACATGGCATGCATGCTACCTTCAGGCTCCGCCTCCGTCTGTCGTACGTCTGGACCCCGGCCAGCTTCCTGCCTGCGCGTGCCTGCTACTCCTGGGTGGCGGCTGACAGAGCACAGAGCCTGGAGATCTCAGAAGATTAGAAGAGAGAGAAGAAAGAAAAAGAAGTAGTTTGAGAGAGAGAGACAGACAGAGACTCTGGAGCACTAGTGTAAGTAAAAGTAATAGTTAAAAAAGAAAATCAAGAAGATTCCACGCATCCAGTGCATCATGGGTTTGGTTGGAAACAGCAACAGAAAGTAAGTATAGGATGGAAACAACCAGAGAGATTAGTTTACATGGTGAAAAGGGGTCAGGAGAGTCCAAATTGCAGAAAAAAAGCATGAGGAAGATGTACATGAGGTAAGCAACTACATGAGCATATCTGTTATTAATCATAGTAATCCTGGAAAACCCCTTTAAGATGTACTGAATGACTGCATTGAGTAACTTAGGGGTAAATATTCTTAGAGCGGGCAATAAATCGGTAGACTACTAATTTCGAGTTAGTTATAACCCTTCTACCATAGCTGAACCGGCTGTGGATAAAATGTTGCAGCTAATAATTGTGGGGTCCTTGTTATGGGGCATTTGAACTATTTTGACACTAATTTGGAACACGCTGTTCATGCTAAAAGCTGTACATTTTTCTCCACAATTCAAGACAATAATTTCTCTTAGTTTATGATCTGACCAGAGGAGATAATTTATATATCCTACAATATCCCACGTATAATGCATCTATTTCATTACCAAACACTGGTTCAAAATATCAAAACCAATGTTACTAAAGATATCAAAGACATGGTGTCACGGAAGAGAGGGAAGAGTGCAGCCCTAAATTCCACCCGCACCTCTATCCCTACCTACTTGCACGACCCGTCCTAACTGGCGGCGTACAACTTGGCGGCAGTCCCTAGCTTATATATGTGCAGGGGCCTAAAGTAGATAAGAGGAAAACTGTGAACAGAGTCAGGAAGCAAAAGGTCAAAGCCAGGAGGTCACAAAGGTACACAGGTAAAAACACGACAACAAGTTTAATCAGTAGCCAAGAGGTCACGTCAAATCCAGGAAGGTCAGAAGGTCGAGGTCAAAAACAGAGCCAAGGTCAAATCACACAGAGTACACAATATGACGAAATGCTGGTGAGGGTAGCAAGACCAATCACAGGCAACCTGTAGCCAGCAGGCTGCCTGTTTAAATAGCCCCTACAGGTGAGTCACGTGACGTGGCCAGCACCACGTAACTCTCATTGCACACCACACAGCTGAGCGTCGATTCATTCCCATCGGCGCTCAGATCCCCTGTTGCTCGTTGTCTAGGGGATGGAGGACGCCGGCTATGCTGAGGAGGCGTGCGTGGCCTCCCCACACCCTGGTCACCAAGGAGACGAGGACGCCAACCACGTCCTCGCTCCGCTATCTGCGCGGGGTGCCTGCAGTGCTGCGAAGCGAGAGTGCACACCGGCTCCCTTCGTGATAGTACCCCCCCTTCCATGAGAAGCCACCAGACCCAAAATCACTGGAGTGGGTTTCTCTGGGTGAGCTAAATGGATATTTTTTTTACCAACCTCTTAGCATGCATCTTGCTAGCTGGAAACCAAGAATACAAAAGAACAGAGACATACCAGTAGACAAATTCACCTGATTGTTAATGGCGAATTCCACCACAGACAAATATTCCACCCACCGTTGTTGGTTGTCAGAGACATAGCACCTCAAATATTGTTCTAGAGATTGATTTAAACATTCAGTTTGACCGTTGGTTTCAGGATTAAAGGCAGAAGAAAAAGACAAAGAGATATTAAACCTTGAGGCATTGAACGCCTCTATCCGAAACCACATTCTCTAGAATCCTGTGTAAGCGTATCACATGATCAACAAACAGGGAGGCCAAGGTCTTAGCATTGGGCAGCTTTGATAGAGGAATAAAATGCACCATCTTACTAAATCTGTCTACAACCACCCATATCACCGATTTAACCTCAGAAACCGGCAGGTCGGTGATAAAATCCATGGAGATATGGAACCAAGGTCTACTAAGGATAGGCAGTGGTCGCAAATCACCCACCGGATGGGACATAGGAGTCTTGGACCTGGCACATACCTTGCATGAGGTCACATATGAGTGGACATCTCTAGACAAAGTGGGCCACCAGTAAAACCTAGAGACGAGTTCCTTGGTGGCATTAATACCCGGATTGCCACTAAACACCAAATTATGGCACTCAACCAACAGTCGGAGACATAAATGACTGGGGACAAATAATTTATCAGCAGGGGATTGTACCGGAGCAATGTGTTGTCCTGCAGTTATTTTGGTCGTCAGATCGGAGGAGACCGAAGCCACAATGACACCTGCTGGTAATATCGGTTCTGGTGGAGTATCAGGAGGTTGAAAAACACAAAAACTCCGGGATAGGGCATCTGTCTTGACATTTTTTACTTCCTGGCATGAAAGTAATGCAAAAGTTAAAACGTGTAAAGAATAATGCCCACCTAGACTGTCTGGGATTCAAACATTTAGCAGATTCCAAAAACAATAGATTCTTATGATCCGTAAGAACCGTAATACGATGTTGGGCCCCCTCCCAAAAATTACGCCATTCTTCAAAGGCCCATTTGATAGCAAGTAACTCTCAGTTTCCAATATCATAATTTCTCTCAGTGGAAGAGAACTTACGAGAAAAGAACGCACAGGACCTCAGATTAGTGAGAGTTGATGACCCCTGAGAGAGTACTACTCCTACCCCATCCTCGAAGGCATCGACCTCCACTACAAAAGGCCTCTCTTGGTCTGGTTGCACCAATATAGGGCCGTTAACAAAACACCTCTTGAGTGTTTTGAAAGCTTTTATGGCTTCTGGTGACCAATTCACTAGATTGGCCCCTTTCCTGGTTAGGTCGGGGAGAGGTTTGGCAGTCACAGAAATAATTAACAAAACCCAAAAAGCGTTGTAAAGCTTTAAGGGAGGAAGGTCTTACCCATTCCAGAATAACCCGTACCTTCTCTGGATCCATCTTAAAGGATTGGGGTGTGAGAATATATCCCAAAAATAAAATTTCCTGTACTCCAAAGATACACTTTTCACCTTTAGCAAATAGTTGGTTTTCATGAAGAACCTCCAGTACCTGTCTAATGTGGCTAATGTGAGAATCCCAATCAGTTGAATAAATCAAAATATCATCCAAATATACAATCATGAATTTCCCAATAAATTGTCTAAAAATATCATTGACAAAATTTTGGAAAACCGTCGGGGCATTACTCAAACCCAATGGCATAACTAAATATTCAAAATGGCCCTTTGGGGTATTAAAGGCCATTTTCCACTCATCCCCCTCCTTAATACGAATGAGATTGTAAGCCCCCCCCCCCCCCCCTAAGATCGAGTTTGGTGAACCATTGAGCTCCAAGAACTTGATTGAACAGATCAGGAATCAACGGCAAAGAGTACTGATTTTTAACAATAATTCTGTTTAACTCTCTGTAATCAATACAAGGCCTCAACTCAGGGCCGGTGCTACCATAAGGCAGACCAAGCGGCTGCCTTAGGGTGCACCTTGCTGGAGGGTGGAAAAATGTGACATGGAGGGGGAGAAATGTGACATGGAGAGCTGATATGACATAGGAGGTGACTTGACATGGAAGGGGAGAAATGTGACATGGGGGGCTGATGGCTGACATGGGGGGGGGCATGATGGCTTACATGGGAGCATGATGGCTTACATGGGAGCATGATGGCTTAGATGGCGGCATGATGGCATGGGGGTCTGATCTGAGGTCTGATTAACATTGGGGGTCTGATTGCTGGTCTGACTTGAAGTGTAATGGAAAATATTTTTTTCTTATTATCCTCCTCTAAAACCTAGGTGTGTCTTAGAGGGCGACAAATATGGTCCTCAAACCAGCGATTGTCTGAAGCAGAGAGACGATACCAGGACCACACAGAGGAGAAGCCAGCTGCTGCAGACGGGACCAGGGCCAGGTGAGCTGCGAGGGGGGGGGGGCACCAAAATGTAGCTTCGCTTGTGTTGGCAAAAATCCTTGCACCGGCCCTGCCTCAACCCCCCCATCTTTTTTCCCAACTAAGAAAAATCCTGCCCCCATAGGCGACACTGAGGGTCTAATATGACCTTTTTGCAGACTCTCCTTCAAATAATCCCTCATAGATTTCCGTTCAGGACTGGACAAATTATAAATACGACCCTTAGGATATTTAGATTCCAGAATGAGATCCATGGCACAATCGTATGGTCTATGAGGGGGAAGGAAATCAGCATCGGACATAGAAAAAACATCAGCGAAGTCACTGATGTATGGGGGAAGGGTTTTTGACTTAGTAGTGATTCCAGCCTGAATAACTAGTAGACAGCATGACTTACCGTATTTTTCGCCCCATAAGACGCACTTTTTCTTCCCCCAAAATGGGGGAGAAATGCCCCTGCGTCTTATGGGGCGAATGCTGCCAGTTTTACATCGCAAGCTGCGATGTATGGGCAGAGCGTGGACTCGGGGAGGGACTGGGAGGAGGAGCTGGGGGCCGGCAATAGCGGCGGGGCGGTGCAGTCAGTGTAGTATAGCACCGCCCCGCCGCTCCGGTATAAGATCTCAAATTTAAGTAATAGATATTAAACATGCCCCCCAACTGCTATTACTACCTTACATCCTAATCCTTCTGTAGAATTCAGGCCGGGCGGGCGGCAGCGTAACTCGTGTCACGTGCCTGCGCCGCCTACTTTATGAATGAAGTAGGCGGCACAGGCAAGTGACGTCAGTGAGACGCGCCGGCCGCCCGGCCTGAATTTTACAGAAGCGATTACCGTAGGATGTGAGGTAGTAATAGGAGTTGGGGGGCATGTTTAATATCTATTAATTCAATGTGACATCTTATATTTGTATGGCGGCGGCGGCGGGCGGGGGGGGGGATGGGGATTCGGATCGCGATCTGTGGATGGCACTGTTACAGGGGGGGGGGGTGATCTGTGAATGGCACTGTTATGGGCTGGGGGGTCTGTGGATGGCACATACGGTATATAACAGTGCCATCCACAGATCCCCCCTGTACCAGTGTCAGCCACAGATCCCCCCCATAACAGTGTCAGTCATCCACAGATCCCCCCCATAACAGTGTCAGTCATCCACAGATCCCCCATAACAGTGTCCGTCATCCACAGATCCCCCCATAACAGTGTCCGTCATCCACTGATCCCCCCATAACAGTGTCAGTCATCCACTGATCCCCCATAACAGTGTCCGTCATCCACAGATCCCCCCATAACAGTGTCCGTCATCCACAGATCCCCCCTATAACAGTGTCCGTCATCCACAGATCCCCCCTATAACAGTGTCCGTCATCCACAGATCCCCCCTATAACAGTGTCCGTCATCCACAGATCCCCCCATAACAGTGTCCGTCATCCACAGATCCCCCCATAACAGTGTCCGTCATCCACAGATCCCACATAACAGTGTCCGTCATCCACAGATCCCCCCATAACAGTGTTTGTCATCCACAGATCCCCCCATAACAGTGTCCGTCATCCACAGATCCCCCCCATAACAGTGTCAGTCATCCACAGATCCCCAGTAATAGTGCCATCCACAGACCACCATTAGTTCCAAACCCACCAAACACACAGCACACCTTTTGGTTAAAAATATTATTTTTTCTTATTTTCCTCCCCAAAAACCTAGGTGCGTCTTATGGGCCGGTGCGTCTTATAGGGCGAAAAATACGGTACATTTTAGTCCCCGTTTCTCTAATTTGCCAGTGGACCAGTTAATGACTGGGTTATGAATCTGGAGCCAAGCATGCCCAAAACTACCTCCATGGTAAATTTTTTAGTATAAAAAATAAATAAAAATTCTGTTTGAATGGCCCCCATAGTCAAGGTTACTTCAGAAGTGCAAAATTCCACAGTTCCGCCCACCAAAGGAGTAGAGTCAATGGCAATAATACGGATAGGGTTAATAAGAGACAACATCGATACCCCAATGGAAATTTCAAAATTATAGTCAATAAAATTAGACGCTGACCCTGAGTCAATAAACGCCTTCCCTGAACCCTTACTAAAACCCAAATAAATAACCTTCTCTTTAACTACCTCTGGGAGTACCTTATCCTTCAAGACGTCTGGCATTGAGGATCTCCAGGAGAGGGGAGTTTTAGGGCATTGTCGTACCCAGTGGTCGGATTCTCCTCAATAAAAGCAGGTACCTCTTAGACGTCTCTGATCCCTTCTGGTCATTTCGATCTGCATGGGTTCTTCTATTCTCTACCTTGACTCCCATGGGTAAGGAGTCTGGTTTGGCCACCACCTGTGAAAAGGTCAGATGTTCTTGTTGCCTTTCCCTAATACGTCGATCCAGTCTAACAGCCAGAGTCATGGCCTGCTCTAAGGTGTCAGGGCAGGGATAACTGACCATGATATCCTTAAGGTATTCAGAGAGACCTGATCTAAACTGGCACTTAAGCGCTGGCTCATTCCAGCCAGAAGGAACACAATACTTCCAGTATTCCTCCACCGGTCTTTCCCCCTGAGTGAGAGACTTCAACTGAGATTCTGCTACAGCCGCCTTATCGGGTTCATCATATAATACCCCTAAGGCCTGAAAAAACACTTTCACAGAAGCTAGACAAGGGGAGTCTGTGGGGAGGGAATAGGCTCATTTCTGTGGGTCCCCCTGCAACAAAGAGATAAGTATTCCTACTCTTTGCTGTTCGGAACCTGAAGAATGAGGGCGTAAATGAAAATACAACTTACAACTTTCTTTAAACATTAGAAAACACGATCCACAGAAAAACGATCAGGCAGCTTAACACGGGGTTCGAGATTCTGAAGGGAGGAGGCCGCCGTGGGTGGGGTTTGAACCAATTCCTGCTGCTGTGATATTTCTGCCAAATCCTGTACCATTTGGGCAAGATTATGGACCTGATCAGTAAAAACTTGCAGAGAGTCCATAGTGTTTGGTATGGCCTGTGATACTGTCACGGAAGGGAGGGAAGAGTACAGCCCTGAATTCCACCTGCACCTATTCCTACCTACTTGCACGACCCATCCTAACTGATGGCGTACAACTTGGCGGTGGTCCCTAGCTTATATAAGTGCAGGGGCCTAAAGTAGATAAGAGGAAAACTGAACAGAGTCAGGGAGCAAAAGGTCAAAGCCAGGAGGTCACGCAGGTACACAGGGAAAAACACGACAACAAGGTCAATACAATCCAAAGTCAAAAGCCAAGAGGTCACGTCAAATCCAGTGATGTCAGAAGGTCGAGGTCAAAAACAAAGCCGAGGTCAAATCACACAGAGTACACAATAGGCAACCTGGATGCTTATTTAAATAGCCCCTTCAGGTGGGTCACGTGACGTGACTCATTGCACACCACACAGCCTAGCGCCGATTCATTCCCATCGGCACTTAGATCCCCTGCTGCTCATTGTCTAGGGGATGGAGGATGCCGGCCACACTGAGGAGGCGTGTGCGGATGGGTCCTCCCCACCCCCTGGTCACCACGGAGAAAAGGACGCCAACCGCATCCTCGCTCCGCTATCTGCGCGGGGTGCCTGCAGCACTGCGAATGGATAAGTGCAGAAAAACACGTATAGACATTATAACCATTAACAAATGACCATAATTATACATTTCAGCATTATACATACTATGGGTAATAATCAGAAAACAAGTCTTAATGCCGTAACAAAAAATTAAGCCTGCAAAAAATGTACCCGCTGTATGCCATCTGAGCTACCATACCACTGCCCAGCGCTCCAATGTGCGTGTCACACTGGCTTCACTAGGGGGTACTGATACAGTCTGCCATATTTATAAGGAAATCAGTTTTGCACATGTTGTTATTCTAACCAATCTTCTGTGTTTTCTATATGGCACTTGTTGGATGTAATGGCCTCAGTGACTGCTTTGGCCCAGTATCTCAGGGTTGGGGCTACATATGTCTGATCTGCGCGTATCCCAAACCCCATTCTGATTTTAGATGTAAGGTCCACCAGACATCAAATAGACAAGCATTAGCTCACTATTGCAGTTTCAAGTTAAGTAAAGACTAATTTATAGGCAAACATATAGTGCCATACACATAGTCTGCCCATAGTAATATAAAAGACCCAGCAATAATAAATCATTCTCAACGAGAGTGTCTTCATTAGTAATAATAGCCCCAATAATGTTAATGCTCCCCAAAATGCCACATTAGTGGTAATACCATCCATAGTATTCCCAATAATATTGCTCACTATAGTGCACCCAGTAATAATAAGGTTTCTCTATATGTCCCCAGTAGAAATTAGGGTCCCTATAGTGCCTCCAGTAGTAATACGGCCACTTTGTAGTGCACCCGGAATTAATAAGGCCCCCTATAGGGCCTCCAGTAGTATTAAGACCTCTCTATAGTGACACTACAGGTCCTTCTAAAAAAATTAGCATATTGTGATAAAGTTCATTATTTTCTGTAATGTACTGATAAACATTAGACTTTCATATATTTTAGATTCATTACACACCAACTGAAGTAGTTCAAGCCTTTTATTGTTTTAATATTGATGATTTTGGCATACAGCTCATGAAAACCCCAAATTCCTATCTAAAAAAATTAGCATATCATGAAAAGGTTCTCTAAACGAGCTTTTAACCTAATCATCTGAATCAACTAATTAACTCTAAACACCTGCAAAAGATTCCTGAGGCTTTTAAAAACTCCCAGCCTGGTTCATTACTCAAAACTGCAATCATGGGTAAGACTGCCGACCTGACTGCTGTCCAGAAGGCCATCATTGACACCCTCAAGCAAGAGGGTAAGACACAGAAATAAATTTATGAATGAATAGGCTGTTCCCAGACTGCTGTATCAAGGCACCTCAGTGGGAAGTCTGTGGGAAGGAAGAAGTGTGGCAGAAAACGCTGCACAACGAGAAGAGGTGACCGGACCCTGAGGAAGATTGTGGAGAAGGACCGATTCCAGACCTTGGGGGACCTGCGGAAGCAGTGGACTGAGTCTGGAGTAGAAACATCCAGAGCCACCGTGTACAGGCGTGTGCAGGAAATGGGCTACAGGTGCCGCATTCCCCAGGTCAAGCCACTTTTGAACCAGAAACAGCGGCAGAAGCGCCTGACCTGGGCTACAGAGAAGCAGCACTGGACTGTTGCTCAGTGGTCCAAAGTACTTTTTTCGGATGAAAGCAAATTTTGCATGTAATTCGGAAATCAAGGTGCCAGAGTCTGGAGGAAGACTGGGGAGAGGGAAATGCCAAAATGCCTGAAGTCCAGTGTCAAGTACCCACAGTCAGTGATGGTCTGGGGTGCCATGTCAGCTGCTGGTGTTGGTCCACTGTGTTTTATCAAGGGCAGGGTCAATGCAGCTAGCTGTCAGGAGATTTTGGAGCACTTCATGCTTCCATCTGCTGAAAAGCTTTATGGAGATGAAGATTTCATTTTTCAGCACGACCTGGCACCTGCTCACAGTGCCAAAACCACTGGTAAATGGTTTACTGACCATGGTATTACTGTGCTCAATTGGCCTGCCAACTCTCCTGACCTGAACCCCATAGAGAATCTGTGGGATATTGGGAAGAGAAAGTTGAGAGACGCAAGACCCAACACTCTGGATGAGCTTAAGGCCGCTATCGAAGCATCCTGGGCCTCCATAACACCTCAGCAGTGCCACAGGCTGATTGCCTCCATGCCACGCCGCATTGAAGCAGTCATTTCTGCAAAAGGATTCCCGACCAAGTATTGAGTGCAGAACTGAACATAATTATTTGAAGGTTGACTTTTTTTGTATTAAAAACACTTTTATTTTATTGGTCGGATGAAATATGCTAATTTTTTTAGATAGGAAATTTGGGTTTTCATGAGCTGTATGCCAAAATCATCAATATTAAAACAATAAAAGGCTTGAACTACTTCAGTTGGTGTGTAATGAATCTAAAATATATGAAAGTCTAATGTTTATCAGTACATTACAGAAAATAATGAACTTTATCACAATATGCTATTTTTTTTCAGAAGGACCTGTAATAGTTATAATGCCCTCTATAGTGCCCCAGAAGTTATAATGCCCCCTATTGTGTTCCCAGTTGGTAAAATGTACCTCTGTAGTCACCGCAGTAATTATAATGCCCCAGTAGTTATAATGCTGTCTTTAGTGCCCCCAGTAGTTAAGTACCCCCTATAGTGCCTTCAGTAGTTAAAATTCTCCACTGTAGTGCCCCTAGTAGCTCAAATGCCCTTAGTATGGGAGCAGAGCTGCAATGATGAGCACTGTTCACTACAATGTTGACATTGTTTTGTAGCTCAGGTGCTGATTTCCGGCGACAGAGCTACACAAAACAGCTGATTGGGAGGGTGTCGGACCCCTCAGATCAGCTAGTAATGGCTAGGCCATCACTTAAAAAAGGCTGGAAAACCTCTTTAAGGTGCAGGCATCTAGGGGTCAAAGAAACCGCAGCACTCTCTTGTCTCTTTGTATCCTTTATTCCATCAAATTCATGCAACGTTTCGACCAGAGCGGTCTTTTTCAAGCAACTGACAATGACTCATTACCAGGCTTAAATACCCTCCTTGTAGGAGGGGCTGCCACACATGTCATAACAAATCACAACAATGTAAAAATGATACAGGGTAAAGCGTCCTTTCAAATCAACAAATCAGCATTTACTTTAGAACGCCCGGTGGAATGCTGGTGGGATGTAGGGTCATCATATCCCAAGGTGTCACGCCAGTAAGTCAGAGTCTCCCTAGCTCCTGTGCGCTTGCGCAGGCATGACGGGTCAGAATACGCGCATGCGCACATTCATGCGTGCGCCAAAAGCTTTAGTATATCTGTGTCCCTTGGTTGACAGTGTGCACGCGTGCCAGGGCGGAACTAGTGCATGCGCATATGCGCGTTCATTGTGCGCAGATGTGCCAGGACAGAGCTCGCGCAGGCGCACCTGCTTGCTGCTAGTCCATGGTCCTATTGCGGCAAGCGCTCAAGAAAGGGGCTCACGCAGGCGCATAAATACAGATCTGGCTAGCGCAATATTAGGCATCTAGGTAGCTCGACTATGTTGTAGAACAGACAATAAGTAAGAAGACATATAGTGTTTTATAATAATATATAGTTGGGGGCGTTATCAAATAGACAATATCTACTTACAGAACACCCAGTAACACCCATATTATAAACTCTACCGAAAATTCATAAGGACCTCTTGGATCCCCCTGGGCGACCAATAGTGTCTGGGATAGGGTCTGTCTTTTCTTCACCAGCAACCTTCCTTGACAAATTTCTCAGGAACTATGCAACATCTGCTAAATCATATGTCCAGGACACGACTGACTTTATACAGAAACTACAACAGATTGATTACAGTGAAGGGGATTACCTGGTTTTGTTTGACGTGGTAAGCTTGTACACAAGCATAGATCACACTAAGGGCCTAGAGGCTGTTGAGGGGGCCCTGACCAGCGATGGAGTAGAGGACGAGAAGTCACACTTCATATTATCATTATTGGAAAGTCCTGACCTGTAATTATTTTTTATTTGAAGACTCTTACTACATTCAAAAGCGCGGGACCGCTATGGGGTCAAATGTGGCCCCGATATATGCAAACATATGCAAACGTTTTCATGAGCAGATTTGAAGAGCTGACTATATACCCATCCAGCCACTATATACAGTCGTGGCCAAAAGTTTTGAGAATGACACAAATATTAATTTTCACATAGTTTGCTGCTAAACTGCTTTTAGATCTTTGTTTCAGTTGTTTCTGTGATGTAGTGAAATATAATTACATGCACTTCATACGTTTCAAAGGCTTTTATCGACAATTACATGACATTTATGCAAAGAGTCAGTATTTGCAGTGTTGGCCCTTCTTTTTCAGGACCTCTGCAATTCGACTGGGCATGCTCTCAATCAACTTCTGGGCCAATTCCTGACTGATAGCAACCCATTCTTTCATAATCACTTCTTGGAGTTTGTCAGAATTAGTGGGTTTTTGTTTGTCCACCCGCCTCTTGAGGATTGACCACAAGTTCTCAATGGGATTAAGATCTGGGGAGTTTCCAGGCCATGGACCCAAAATGTCAAGGTTTTGGTCCCCGAGCCACTTAGTTATCACTTTTGCCTTATGGCACGGGGCTCCATCGTGCTGGAAAATGCATTGTTCTTCACCAAACTGTTGTTGGATTGTTGGAAGAAGTTGCTGTTGGAGGGTGTTTTGGTACCATTCTTTATTCATGGCTGTGTTTTTGGGAAAAATTGTGAGTGAGCCCACTCCCTTGGATGAGAAGCAACCCCACACATGAATGGTCTCAGGATGCTTTACTGTTGGCATGACACAGGACTGATGGTAGCGCTCACCTTTTCTTCTCCGGACAAGCCTTTTTCCTGATGCCCCAAACAATCGGAAAGAGGCTTCATCGGAGATTATGACTTTGCCCCAATCCTCAGCAGTCCATTCACCATATTTTCTGCAGAAGATCAATCTGTCCCTGATGTTTTTTTTGGGAGAGAAGTAGCTTCTTTGCTGCCCTTCTTGACACCAGGTCATCTTCCAAAAGTCTTCGCCTCACTGTGCGTGCAGATGCGCTCACACCTGCCTGCGGTCATTCCTGAGCAAGCTCTGCACTGGTGGCACTCCGATCCCGCAGCTGAATCCTCTTTAGGAGACAATCCTGGCGCTTGCTGGACTTTCTTGGACGCCCTGAAGCCTTCTTAACAAGAATTCAACCTCTTTCCTTGAAGTTCTTGATGATCCTATAAATTGTTGATTGAGGTGCAATCTTAGTAGCCACAATATCCTTGCCTGTGAAGCCATTTTTATGCAACGCAATGATGGCTGCACGCGTTTCTTTGCAGGTCACCATGGTTAACAATAGAAGAACAATGATTTCAAGCATCACCGTCCTTTTAACAGGTCAAGTCTGCCATTTTAACCCAATCAGCCTGACATAATGATCTCCAGCCTTGTGCTCGTCAACATTCTCACCTGAGTTAACAAGACGATTACTGAAATGATCTCAGCAGGTCCTTTAATGACAGCAATGAAATGCAGTGGAAAGGGTTTTTTGGGATTAAAGGGAACCTGTCACCGAGATTTTGTGTATAGAGCTGAGGACATGGGTTGCTAGATGGCCACTAGCACATCTGCAATATCCAGTCCCCATAGCTCTGTGTGCTTTTATTGAGGAAAAAAACGATTTGATACATATGCAAATTAACCTGAGATGAGTCCTGTGCCTGACTCATCTCACATACAGGACTCATCTCAGGTTAATTTGCATATGTATCAAATCGGTTTTTTAAAGCAATAAAAGCACACAGAGCTATGGGGACTGGGTATTGCGGATGTGCTAGTGGCCATCTAGCAACCTATGTCCTCAGCTTTATACACAAAATCCCGGTGACAGGTTCCCTTTAAGTTAATTTTCATGGCAAAGAAGGACTATGCAATTCATCTGATCACTCTTCATAACATTCTGGAGTATATGCAAATTGCTATTATAAAAACTTAAGTAGCAACTTTTCCAATTTCCAATATTTATGTAATTCTCAAAACTTTTGGCCACGACTGTACATGCGGTTGTCTGGATGAGGTATATAGATGATATTTTTTTACTTACATTGGAAGAATTGATGGACTTCATGAAGTACATCAACTCTATCCATGAGGAACTACAGTTCACCCTAGTGTTTTCACAGACACAGTTACAATTTCTGGACACGAAAATCTACAGTGCTGGGGGTCGGTTAAAGACTGCCCTTTTTGTTAAACCCACAGATAGGAATAACATGCTTTTATTTCAGAGTGACCATCCTGACTTCATGAAGGAGTCATTAGTACCATACAGCCAACTCTTGAGGGTGAAACGTATTATCTCAGATGATGACAGATTAGAGCATCGCTTAAATAATATGTGCCACAAGTTTTATGAGAGAGGGTTCAGAAATGTCAGAGAAAAGAGCTATTGGGCCCAAAACGTGTAACAGACAAGAAAAAGAGGATACCGTTCGTCTCTACACACACCACCCTGAGTAGACGCATTGCACATTCTAAAAGAAACGTTCCAGGGAATAGCAGAATTTCAATCAGGACCACTTTTGTCCTACAGGAGATCATGGAATCTGGGGGACAGATTAATAAGGGCTGACACTAAATGTTGGGACCTAGGATCAAAAAGAAAGGCAGCTACCCAGGCTTGAGCTGCTGTAACTGTAATGGTATGCTTAAGGGAGATAGTTTCACTCACCCTAGATCTGGGAAAAGGTACCCTATTAAAAGATATTATACATGTAAGTCGGAGTACGTAATATATATTCTGCAGTGCCCATGTGGGCTACTTTATGTGGGTAAAACAACACAGGAGATGAGAAATAGATTAAACCAGCACCGCTACCAGATACGTAAATTGCTCTCAGGAGGAAAGAATGAGGATCCACAAAAAATTGAGCCACTGGTACCAGAACATTTTTTGAAGTTCAAGCATAATGTTGCACAACTTCGCTTCTGTATCGGTATATAACTTTATACCTGAATTGGTGCTTAAAAAAATGGTTTTGGAAATTTTGCAGATTTTTTTTTAAATTGCTTCTAAAATTCTAAGCTTTCTAACGTCCTAAAAAAATAAAATGACATTTACCAAATTATGCCAACATAAAGCAGGCATATGGGTAATGTTGATTGATAACTATTTTATGAGGTATTACTACCGTATCTCTCTTAAAAGTAGATAAATTCAAATTTAGAAAATTATGAATTTTTCCAAATTTTTATGTAAATTTGGGATTATTTTATAAATAAAGGTGAAATATATCGACTCAAATTTACCACTGTCATGAAGTACATTGTGTCAGGAGAAAATAGTCTCAGAATGGCTTGGATAAGTAAAAGTGTTCCAAAGTTATTAGCACATAAACTGACACGTGCTAATAACTAATAAAATCAGCCTGGGATTTAAGGTGAAACGAGGCTCAGTACTGAAGGGGTTAATCAGATTCAACAAAATTATCAACAATAACACTAAAGGAGCTCCAAAGATCCACAGCAGATATGGAAGTACAGTATCTGTCCATAGGACCACTATAATCTGTACACTCCACAGAAAGGGGCTTTATGGAAGAGGCGCCAGAAAAAAAGCCATTGCTAAAAGAAGAACATAAGAAAACATGTTCTCTGCTCAGATGAGAGTAAAGTTGGATTTTTTGGCCATCATGGAAAATGCTATGTGTGATGCAAACTCATCACATCCCATCACCCCAAGAACACCACTCTCACAGTGAAGCATGGTGGTTGTAGCATTGTGCTGTGAGGTTGTTTTTCATCAGCATGGATTGGAAAACTGGTCAGGATTGAAGGAAAGATGGCTGGCAGTAAGTTCAGGGCAACTCTTGAGGAAAACTGGTGACAGTCGGCCAGAGATCTGGGGCAGAGGTTCACCTACCAGCAGGACAATGACCCTAAGCATACTGCTAGAGCTACATTGGAGGGGTTTAAGAGGAAACATTTAAATGTCTTGGAATGGGCTAGTCAAAGCTCAGCCCTAAAGCCAACTGAGAATCTGGGACATGACTTGAAGAATGCTGAACATTAGTGGAGTTTTTGACTACAAGAAAACCAATGTTCTAAGCTAATAGAGAGATACCTTACAATTTTAGCAAAAGGTGGCTCCACAAAATATTGAATTTCAGGGGGTGAATAATTATGCATATACAATCGCAGTTTTTTTCCATCTTAACATTTTGACCCTTCAATATGGTAGGCATGTTGTGTAAAACAACTAGTATAACCCCCCCCCCCAAAAAAAAACAAAAACATACCCCCCCCACCTCAGTGTACAAATATACTGAACAAGTGCCAGTGTCACACAAGCCCAAAGTAAATACCATCATACAGTGACAGCTCCATGGATAAACTAATCTTATGCAGTGTCTATAATGATACAGCTCTACGACTGATTGATTAAGATTGGTAATGGCATCTGAAGCTTGTAACCTTCTGTGGTTCACCCTTTAACATGGGGCAGTAGAAGCACAGGACCTTGTTGTGCCAGACTCCACTGCCTAGACTACAAGGTCCACAAGGTGCTTATTCTTGGCTGGAAAGCAGGACAAGCATGTGGTGTCATTCTGCGGAGATGATTGGGCATTTCCAAGACTCCAGCTCGTCTTTGTGTATCTGTATAGATGGGTTTCAGATATGGATAGAGGCTTGACCATGTAGGTGGTGGTCTAGTAACTGACCAGAGCTGTACTGATCTGTCTTGCTCCACGTACAAGGTAGCAACCTACTAATGTGACTGGGCAAAATATGCTGATACACCTTCTAAGAATTATCAAGCGTTAACTTTTCCCCTTACTAGGTAATGAGTGGGTAGAAACCGGTGCCAGTCTCATAGACTCACAGACAGTCCGGTAAAAATTCACGGTTGAAGGAAATGTCGCATTAGCAGAGTATGACTCTACTAATAAACTCTTTGTTTAAGCCAACGCGTGATTTTAGTGTCACTATAGTAACATGGTGCATTGGAGACAAGACAATAATCATGTTGCTAAGCATTAGACATTCATAAAACGGTAACAGTTATGGGGCACAAATTGCCTGGATACATTTGTTTCTTTAGAAGGAAAGTTTAATACAGAAGGAAAAGTAAAGCCTGCCATGGCGCATACAACATGGACACGTAATCAGAATGAAGCCAGGGATTTTTGAGAGATAGATCGCGCTAGTGAAATGGCCTTCAACTAATTGCCTGTATGTATTTAAACCTTTTATTATACTCCATGTTAAATCCACAAAATGGAGACAAGGCAATACAAATTATAACTAACCCCTTCAGCCACCACAAGATACCTGTATGACATAGTGGCAGAGGAAATGTGTGGAGCAGACTGCTGCGCTGAGCCTGCTCCATACAACGCAGGTGCCGGCTGTATAATACAGCCAGCACCTGGCCTTGATGACCAGGATTGGCGATAACGCCAAACCTGGTCATTTAACCTTTCAGGTGCTGTGCTCAATAGCGATTGCAACATCTGTGAAGTCAGGCAGAGAAGAGGGCTCCCTCCGTCTTCCAATCGGAGCCCCAGCAGTGAAATTGCGGGACTCCGATTGGTTACTATGACAGCCTCAGAACTTCTGAAGGTTCCCACACAGCTCAGCAGGTAGAGTGTCAAACTTCCAAAGACCACAATAGGTCTCTATTATGGACTATGGGACAAGTGATCAAAAGATCCTAGTCTCTAGCCCACTAAGGGGGCTGCAAGTTATTATGTTAAAAATTCAGATCACCCCCTTTTCCAATTTTACATATAAAAATAAATAAACAATAAAAAAATAAAAAACAGGTGTCTGGATTATTAAAATATAAAAATATTTTTCCTGCGTAGTGTACGCTGCAACAGAAAAACAAAACACATGATTAGCCATTTTTTGGGTCCCCCCCACATTGAGTAACAATGATCATAAAGTTGTAAGTACCCCCAAAATGGTACCAATAAAAACCACAGTTCATTTCACAAAAAATAGCCCTTGTACAGTTCAGGCTGTCATAAAAAAATTATGCAAAGAAATGTATTTTTTTAGTTTTTAAAATGTTTTTTTTTTTTTAAGTAGTAAAACAAAAAATATACAAATTTGGTATTGCAGTAAGTGTATTAACCTGCAGAATAAGGATGTAATATCATTTTTAGTGCAAAATTAACACTGTAATATCAAAACTTAAAGAGGACCTTTCACCGATCCTGACATTGTGAACTAAGTGTACAGACATGGAGAGTGGCGCCCGGGGATCTCACTGCACTTACTATTATCCCTGGGCGCCGCTCCGTTCTTCTGCTGTGCCCTCCGGTATCTTCGGTCACCAAGTTATAGTAGGCGGAGATTTCGGTCACTAAGTTATAGTAGGCGGAGTCTGCCCTTGTTCTGCTGTAGCGCTGGCCAATCGCATCGCAGAGCTCACAGCCTGGGAGGTTATTTTCTCCCAGGCTGTGAGCTCTGCGATGCGATTGGCCAGCGCCACTCTCCATGTCTGTATACTTAGTTCACAATGTCAGGATCGGTGAAAGGTCCTCTTTAAAAAACCTTGTCAGGGGGTTGTGGTTTTTTTTTCAAATTCATCACAAAAAGATTTTTTTTTGCTGTTTTCCAATATGTCATAGTAGTTGAAATGGTGCCATTAAAAAATACAATTTATCCCTTAAAAAATTACCCCTCATATGGTTATGTGAATAGAACATTGAAAAAGTTATGGCTATTGAAATGTTAGGAGTAAAAAATAAAAATGCAAAAATATAAATGGGCCCAGTCTTTAAGGGGCTAATGGGGTTGTCTCACTTTAGCAAATGGCATTTATCCTGTAGAGAAAGCTAATACAAGGCACTTACTAATGTATTATGATTGTCCATATTGCCTCCTTTGCTATTTTGATTAATTTTTCAATCACATTATACACTGATGGTTTGCATGATTACAACCACCCTGCAATTCATCAGCGGTGGTCATGCTCGCACACTATAAGAAAAGCCTATGTGAGCTCTCACAGGTCTGGCCACCTGAGAGGCCAATGCTTTTTCCTATAGTGTGCAAGCATGGCCACCGCTGCTGGGTTGCAGGGTGGCCGTAACCATGGAAACAAGCAGTGTATAATGTTATGGAAAAATGAATCAAGCCAGCAGAGGAGGTAATATGAACAATCCCAATAGATTAGTGAGTGCCTTATATTATCTTTCTCTACATGATAAATGCCATTTACTGAAGTGAGACTACTCCTTTAAAGCAAACGTTAACATAAGAAATATCAAAGGTCTATTTGGTCTATATCACATTGATGTGGCTAAACAGTAAAATCCTATATCACAATGCACTGCTCTCTTCAAACTGGAGTCTGGAAAAATTCTGAATTTACCTCTGAATAACTAATATGCAGTTAAAAAGTGGTACAATAAATTTTTTATCATTAACAACGTGATTAAAAGGGAATTATAAGAAGAGCCTCTGATGTGAGTGGAAATCTCTTACAAGTAGTGGAAGATAGTGAACTCGCTATAATCATTCCGCTAGCAACACCAGTTTCATTCAAAATTCTAATGCGGGAGATGCAATGGATATGCCTTTAGGTAATTTATTGAATTTACCTTGAGAAATGATGATAGAGGTCAAACGAAAATCCTCTCTCTCTAGCTCTGTAATGCACGTCTGACAAACAGGAAAAGACTGAAGGACATAGGATGTGAGCTCACAGAAGAGGAGGAGTTACAGGAACAGAGCATATGGATTACAACCATAGATAACTTAGATAAACCAAATATAATAATGGCCACTAGTTGGCAGCAAAGTACACTAAGTATAGCGATTAACAGACAATACAACTAATAAATGAGATATTTTGCCTGGAATCTCATTCCCTTCAAGTGATTTAGGCTGAGCTGCAATACTAGACACATTTTGCTGCCATAGAGAACAGCATAAAATTCCATAAACCAATAAAAAATCTATGGAACAAATCAGAGAAAGGGGTATATTTACCTAAAGCTTTGTAAAGGAAACACACATCTACTGAGAATAAATCTCATGGTAATTAGAGATTATACCATGATTAAGGTAAAAAATCTAAATCAGACATCATAAAATACATTTGCAGTCTCTCACAAACCTAGAACCAGCCCTGTACCTCACAGGTATCTAAAGCTCTCCCCATTCACTGCTCCAATTGCTCTGCTAGATTTATTTCAATCTGGCAGTTCAGGGTGTGCAGCCTTTCTCAAGGACGTTGTCCTTTCTGCTGCAGCTCTCTGTGACAGATCAGAGTGTGTGTCCCTTCAGCTGCAGCTCTCGCTAACACTCATAAGGCATGTCCTTTCTGCTGCAGCTCTCTCTAGCACAGCTCCAGGGTGTGTGTCCTTTCTGCTGCAGTTCCCTTCCCTAGCCTCTTCTTCCGGCTGTTCAGGAAGCCCGGTGACATCACTGGCACTGATGGGCGGGCTTTAGCGCTGCTCTAGCCAGTAAAACGACTAGGGCAGCGCTAAAGCCCGCCCATCAGAGCCGGTGACGTCACCGAACACACTGCCGGGCGGAAGCCTCTGCCCGGCAGTGTGTTATTGTAAACAAAAGAGCCCTTGTCCTGCGCGATGTAGCGCAGCGCAAAGGAGAGCATCGGAGCATGAACATGCTCAAGTCAGGGGGGATGCCGGACTGAAAATAGAGGTTTGTCCGGGCACAACGCCTTTAACACAGCTCAATGGCATGTCATTTGTGTTGCAGCTATCATCCTGTAACTATCACAACTTCTAAAAAAAAGGTATAACTGGTGGCAGTTGGAGGTTGGAAATGAACATGTGCATCCAGCTTAGAAATGGACAGAAAAATAAGGAAAAGAACAAACAGCAGGTGGCGCTATACAGATACATTTTATTGAATAGCTCACTGGCTATACTAAAAGTTGAATTACATCAAAATTATTCGGATCCAGGTTCTGGTTTCAAAAATGTAGAAAACACATCAATTTTGGATATAGCATAAAGGGGTTGTCACATTATAAAGACTTATCCCCTATCCTGTCCGATTAGCAGGGGTCTGTCTGCTGGGGGCCCCTCAGATCACAAGAAATGGGACATAGTGCTCCCCATTTGAATGAAACAGCGGTCACATTTGATTGATGCCACTCTATTCAACTTTAAGGAACTGCCAGAGATAGCTGTGCGCATGTACTCGGCTATCATAGAGTGGAATGCTTGACCACAGCTCCATTCAAATGGGGAGCACCGAGTCTCTGTTTTTGTGGTCAGTGGGGGCCTGAGCCTTTGGACTCCCATCAATTAGACACTTATCCATATCCTGTAGATAGGTCTTTGTAATAGGGTAACCCTTTTAATTATTTCCAAAATGGATGTATCTGTGACCAAAACCACAGAGAAATCATTTCTTCAGCACACAGCTGTTATCCTCCAGTATTGCCGCAACTTTATAAACCTGGCTGTAACAGGCTTTGATTGCAGCATACAATGGGTTAATTTGATTGCAGCATACAATCAGAGATCTCCATTGTTCTAGCAGGACAGTAGCAATGTATTACAGCCTGATCGTGCATAATAATGCATAATAATTCACAGCGTCATAATTGTAACGTGCAGATCCTCTGACGCCTCCTGCCTGCACTCGTAGTATTCTGGAGTGGGTTGTTAAGAGGTTGTATAGCGGTTGCACTACATAAGCACTTCAGCTTTTGTATCCTTTGTCTATATAGACTTTGTTTAGAAATACATTTTCAGCATTTCTGTCAATAAAGTTTGCTCATTCTAGCAATATTGGACAGTTCTGCTCTAATATGCTTTGTATTTCAACTTTTCAAGATCTGTGCTATTAAATTAAAATATTCTTATTTAAAGTGTAATTTAATTTCAGGCGAAACAAAATAAAAAGTAAAACAATAAAAAAAACTAAACAATACAATCCTGTATTCCCCATTAAAATTCATTTTGTGTTAAAATATAAATACAACATTCCTGTAAAAAAATTAAAAAACAATGCCAGATTATTTATTTTTCTGCCTGTCACCCATAAAACAGAATAAAAAGTGATCATAAAGTTATATGTACCCCAAAATTGTATCAATAAAAAAAAGTCAACTCACCCGACAAAAAAAACAAGCCCTCACATAGATCAGTTGATAGAAAAATAAAAAAGTTATGGCTCTGAATATAGCAACACAAAAACAAATATTATTTTTTTGTTTTGTTTTTTGTATTGTGCAAAAGTAGTAGAATATAATAACATATACACATTTAATATTGTTATAATCATACTAACCCATAAAATAAAAGTAATATGTTATTTAGGCTACATGCACACGACCGTTGTGTGTTTTGAAGTCCCCAAATCACGGATCCACAAAACATGGATGGCGTCAGTGTGCGTTCTGCAATTTGTGGTATGGCACAGACAGCCTTTAATATAACTACTTATTCTTGTCCGCAAAGCGCGGACAAGAATAGGACAGGTTATATTTTTTTTTGCGGGGTCACGTAACGGAGAAACGATGTCCGCATCTTTTGCGACCCCATTGAAGTGGCTCAGATGTGGACGAAAACTTCGGCTGTGTGCATGAGGCCTTATCCTGAGTGGTTGTTTGCAAGACTGTAGAACTTGACTTCACCTATAGCAGTTGTGCTAATCAATGGCTCTCGTTACTTAAGGCCTTATTCACACATCAGTGTTTGGTCAGTGATTTCCATCAGTGATTGTGAGCCCAAACCAGGTGCGGGTCAGAATGAAACACAGAACAGGAGCAGATCTTTCCCTTATACCTTATCTTGGTTTTGGCTCACAATGATGGATGGAAATCATGGACCAAACACTGACTGTGTGAATAAGGCCAAGTTACGTTATGTTGGACTGCTGCAAGAGAAGAAATATGCAGTACGTATCAGGCAACAAATACTCAAAGAGAGATGACAGAAAACTGAATGTGGGAGCTGGAGTCTGGCAATGTTATAGGCAGCAGATGGCGATGGCCAGGGGCATTTCTGGGACCCGTAGCAAAGTTATATCTGGGGCCCCTAATCAAGAGTGTTCCAAGTGGTACCTTGGAACTGAACCCTAGTTCGAGAAAAGTTTTTTTACAGTAGTAATTGATTTATGAAGGTATTATGTGAAGTCTCGCTAGACTTCGCAAAGTAATAATTTCGGCTCATAGGAGCCAATACATTCTAATACTGTACGGAGCGCTCGCTCCGTACAGTATTCAAACTAAGTATTATGCAAATCGACTTCAAATATTTCATCCGAAGTCGATTCGCTCATCCCTAATTGACAGCTATCTCTGACATCAAGGAGGTGGTCCTATCAGTGACTGACAGCTATCTCTGACATCAAGGAGGTGGTCCTATCAGTAACTGACAGCTATCTCTGACATCAAGGAGGCGGTCCTATCAGTGACTGACAGCTATCTCTGACATTAAGGAGGTGGTCCTATCAGTGACTGTCAGCTATCTATGACATCAAGGAGGCGGTCCTACCAATGATTGACAGCTATCTCTGAAGTCAAGGCGACGGTCCAATCAGTGATTGACAGCCTTGCCTTCATCACTGTGTATACTGAGATAGCTGTCAATAACTGATAGGACCCCCTCCTTGACTTCAGCTATGGCTGTCAATAACTGATAGGACCGCCTCCTTGATTTCAGCTATGACTGTCAATAACTGATAGGACCGCCACCTTGACTTCAGCTATGACTGTCAATAACTGATAGGACCGCCTCCTTGACTTCAGCTATGGCTGTCAATAACTGATAGGACCGCCTCCTTGATTTCAGCTATGACTGTCAATAACTGATAGGACCGCCTCCTTGACTTCAGCTATGGCTGTCAATAACTGATAGGACCGCCTCCTTGACTTCAGCTATGGCTGTCATTAACTGATAGGACCGCCTCATTGATTTCAGCTATGACTGTCAATAACTGATAGGACCGCCTCCTTGACTTCAGCTATGGCTGTCAATAACTGATAGGACCGCCTCCTTGACTTCAGCTATGGCTGTCAATAACTGATAGGACCGCCTCCTTGATTTCAGCGATGACTGTCAATAACTGATAGGACCGCCTCCTTGACTTCAGCTATGACTGTCAATAACTGATAGGACCGCCTCCTTGACTTCAGCTATGGCCGTCAATCACTGATAGGACCGCCTCCTTGACTTCAGAGATAGCTGTCAATTACTGATAAGCCCACAATGAATAGGAATATAAATTAATACATTATAAATTATACTGAATATTTTCCCATAAAACTATATACCAATCTGCTCAGCAGTGGCGCAACTAGAAATGACTGGGCCCCACATAAAATGTTTGCACAGGGCACACCCCAGCAAGATCAAGATCACTCTCTCAAACCAGACCGGTCAGCCGCTCTGTCCCATTCCTACACATATATACTGTATGTCATGTCACTGTATATAATATGACTGTATAATACTGTTGAGAGGGCCCTGACAAAATAAATCTTTCAATCCTTCTCTTGGACAGGCCCCTTCCAGGCCCCTTCTGAGTTCGGGCCCAGTAGCAGCCGCTTCCCTGCTTCCACTATAGCTACGCCCCTGCTGCTCAGCATCTCCTGCTCTGTAACATTCTGCCTGCAGATTATTTAGCATTTTTATGGTGACAGGTTCTCTTTAAGATTCTGGTAATAACTGCACATGGCATTCTCTACACCCGGCAAAGAGGCACAGAAACTAAATGTATTTAAAGGCAAACAATCAAAAAGCAAACACCAGACTGACCAAATTGATAACGGGACCAGATTAAGATATAAGTAATATATAAGCTGTACTTACCCCTCCTCTCCACCCTGGTCTTCTCAGGATCCACATTGCACCGTCCTGATATGTACAGGGTCAGGATGTAGTGCGCGCCCTATAACCTGATGCTGCACGCAGTCATGTGACAGCGCGGGCCTGGAGAAGATCAGGGAGCACGACTGCAGGAGAGGACACCAGACCTGGAAAGTAGTGGCGGAGCAGGAGAGGTAAGTGAATTTATAAATTTTGGGTCTGATTCTGAGGTGTGAATAATGTCTGACAAGGAGGTCTAAAGAGGGTCTGACATGGGGGTCTAAAGAGGTACTGATCTAACGGTCTGAAATTGGGGTCTGATATGGGGATCTAATGTAAGGATCTGATATCGTGTTCTGATTTGAGGACTGTTATGGGGTTCTGATTTGAGGTCTGATATGAGGATCTGATATGGGGATCTGATCTGAAGATCTGATATGGTGGTCTGATTTGAGGTCTCAATTAGGGGGTCCGATAAAGGGTTCTGATTTTAAGTCTCACATGGGGTTCTGATTCGAAGTGTAATATGGGGGTTTGATTTGAGGTCTAAGGTGGTCTGGTCTGATAATGAGAAGATGAGGAAAGAGAACATCTACATCAGAGGAGGCATCACTGGATGTACATATGTGGTGCTGTATTACCCTGTATGTTCTGTATCGCTGTATGCAATGTCTATCCAAATATCTCTTTAACAGTAGGGCTGGAGGGAAGGGGTTAGGTTGAACATTTTGCATGGTGAGGGGGGCCGTTTCAATTTTTGCCTTAGGCAGCAGAAAGGCTAGGTGCCACAAAGCACTGGGGGAAGGGGGCCCATGCTGAACTCTTGCACCAGGGCCCAAGAGCCTTAAGCTACAACAATTAAGGTTCAATTCACACCATGTTTGGCCATACAATTGGCATCACAGAACTGAAAAGTTGCAGCACTTTAGGAAACAAATGAAAACCATAAATAATATATACATTAAACAGGGGCACTTATAGCCTCCTCCTTCAAATCTAACATGAGAAAGTGCAGGTTTGGACTTTTGGACTTGCCAAAATGCTACTCTGTGCTTTTGAGAAAGGAGTGCTGTCTGAGAAAAAGTTCTCATCTCTCCAAGCTTCTGCATAGTCATCTCATCTGGTCCTGTCAATCAAGAAAGAGAATTGGTCAAATAGAGTCCCTGCTTTGGCGCAAGAACACCGGCATAGATGTGTTTAAAGTTTCAGGATTTTTTTATTGTAAAGTTATTAGCGCATCCAGAATAAAACAACGCGTTTCGGGGAAACTTAAGTCCCCTTCATCAGGTTAGAAAATTAATTATTATAATAATCATTTTCTAACCTGATAAAGGGGATTTAAGTTTCCCCGAAACAAGTTGTTTTATTCTGGATGCACTACTAACTTTACAATAAAGAATAATTCCTAAAACTTCAAACCCGTCTATGCTGGTGTTCTTGCACCAAAGCAGGGACTTTATTTAACCAATTCATCTCCTTGAGAGATTGGGCATCTCTTCCCAAAGGATACGTTCCTGTGGCAACATACCCGGCGACCGGAGTTTCTTCATCAAAAAGCCTACAATAGGGTTGTGCCTATCTCTAGCAGAACCCCTTAAGGTGAGCCTTCATTTTTCTCTATTGACCACGTACACTGTCTGGAATATACTACCCTATTATGCGCTTTATTTGTGCCCCAAAAGTTCTGGCATGCCTGAATTATTGAATCAAGAAAGAGAGGGAGGGTCTGACAGAGGAAGCAGGAAGAGCAATAGTGCACAGAGTGGTTTGGGCCCGCCCTCGGTGCACTTAACATTTACATATGGATTAAAAGTACTTCTTCCCAGAATGAAGCAACAGATCGCTAAGTAAAAGGTATCGTTACATTCAAGTGAGCTAGCCCTACAGTATTATGGGGAGATTCAACATCATTCTGCGTTAGTTTTCTGCCAGAAAAAACCCCGGTCTGCCCGTCTACGATAAATCATCCCCTATGTTTTTTTCCTCTTATGAAGGAAATCAATGATAGCGAAATCCAGCCATGCAATTAAAAACCAAGGATGTGTCCGTCATAGGGTGCAAACATGGCTTGAACCTAGTATTAGCAAAAAACAAGTGGACATAAAAAAAAAAGAAGAAAAGGTCTTTCTTGTATACTTCCTCGCTTTCATAGTTGCCAACTGTCAGTCAATGTTCAGGGACAGTTCAGGATAATAGGAGCTGAAAATGGACGGAGCTAATGTTAACTGCACATAAGTGGGCAGTCCGGGTGGGTTTGGCGTATTCCCAGGGTTGGGCTTAGATGCCCCGAATTTACCCACTAAAGCGTTGATAAGCATATCCTTTTATTATCCACTCCTGGCTTTGTCCAAAAATAAGAGCTTCACAAAACCACATCATAACATGCACCGTGTGAACCTGGATTTTGGTTTTATAATACAGTGTTGGGCTGGAGATCTAAGTTTGGTTCAGGAGGACCCAGGGGTTCTGAACGTGGTGACCATAATACATATGCTAAAAAGGACATAGGAAACCGTCCTTACTTAAATTGGTAGATAAATGCAGGCCTTGTGTAACTCATGTGTTTCTATACGTCTACGGTTGTATAATTATCCTTCATTGCAGAGTTACCTCCTGAATCTGATTCTTCACAGAGACTTCTCTATGTGCACATTCCCGGCTTATGGAGGCTCGACTGACATTACCTCCACATGGTGTCAGTATAGATTTGCTTTAGTATTTGCATTGTGTGGAACAAGGAGCACATGTAAGAGGCCAAAGAACATCATTGGTGTGTAAGGGTGCTGACAACGTTCAGGTTTTTTGATGCAGTTTTTGAAGCCAAAACCATGAGTGGATTGAAAAAAAGTAGAGGTTGTATCTGTCCTTAGAACTTTCTCTCCTACTATGATCCAAACCTGATTTTGGCTCCAAAAACTGCATAAAAAAAGACTGAGGGCTCATGCAAATGAACGTGTGCCAGCCGTGTATGTATTGGGGCCAGGAAAAAGCAGGTCTGCAATGTTTGGGCACCAGGGGCGGATTGGCCATAGACCTTACAGGGAAATTTCCTGATGGGCTGATGCCCAGGGGGCTGCATCAGCCCTCCTCCCGGGCGGCCAGTGGAAGTTTTTTGGGATGTATTTTGTGCTGCTGGCAGTATTTTGAGATGGACTGTGGTATTTGGCTCTGTTGGGGTTGTATAATGTGCCACAATATGGTATTGCTGGCCCTGCCTTCCATTAATTTGGACCTGACTACAAAACAGATTTCACAGTCCGGAAGATATGGACCGGAAGGCCACCAAAGCACTACGGAGCTCTAGAACATGCTCTATTTTTTTGTGGTGCGGACGGATCATGGACCCATTCAAGTTGAATTGGTCTGCATCCGTCAGCGCAGGCCACATTTGCGGCCCCCAATGCACGGTATGGGCGGCACGCGTTCATGTGCATGAGCCCTGAACGTGTGTCAGCACCCTCAGGATTCACACTTCACACAGCCTTTTGATTTCTCTGCGACCTAAACCCATCCAGTGCAGTAATTTAACTTCTTTCAGGATCAATTTTTTTTCATGACTCAAAAATAAAAACTTGATTCCATCCACCCAGGTACATGTATTTCATTTTTGAATTGATACAATTTACAATCCATAGAAATTAATATTAAAGGGGTTTTCTGGAACTTAGATATGTCTATCATCAGTATCAGATGGGTGGAGGTCTGACACCTGACACCTCCACAATCAAACGTCTTGGGCAGCCACTAGCACCAGAAACTATACAATGGGCAAAAGGCTCCATCCACTGTGTGGTTTCTGGCACCAGCACCATTCCCTGAACGGGAGCTGAGCTGCAGTACTTCGGCACAGCCAGTACACAGTGGAAGGAGCTGGAAGCAGAAGGCTCCGTCCACTGTCTAGTTCGTGGCGACGGCAGCTGCTCAAAGCAGTTTATCGGTGGTGACGCCAACGATCTGATATTAGGTCATGACTGTATCTACTTCCTTGAAAATTCCTTTAAGTTGCCTTTTTTTCAAGCTTATGGGTACTATACTTCTGGATCCTTATTTTCATGGGAAAGAAACCTGATAGTAACCAAATGTGATGTGAATAGTGCCTTATAGGATAGGTCATCAGTAAAAAGTCTTTAAAAAACGCTTTCAAAATTATGTGTAAATGTCTATTTACACTGGTGTAGCATTGGCCAGATAATGTCTAACAAGCATTTGTAGGAAGGCTCATTGGCGATGATCTGCCGTTTGTTCGTTGGATAATAGGAGTGCGGGACCTTTACATAAAAACTTGATTTAAACAAAAGGTCACTTTCTGATAGCACATTCCCTTTAAGCAAAGAAGCTCACTGACTAAAGTCTTAAGGGCTTATTCCCCCGGCCATTGCATTCCCCCATACAGCGGGTCTGCAATACATGGGGCACCGGCCTTATGTGCATTCCGCATCACGGATGCGGACCTATTCACTTGAATGGGTCCACAAATCTGGAGATGCGGTGCAGAACGGAACCACGGAACTGAACCCTACGGAAGCACTACGGAGTGCTTCCGCAGGTTCCGTTTTGTGCCTCCGCACCGCAAAAATATAGAACTTGCTCTTTCTTTTTACGGAACAGACAGATCGCGGACCCCATTCAAGTGAATGGGGTCGCGATCCGCATGCGGCAGCCCCATGGCCAGTGCCCGTGCATTGCGGATCGCAATTTGCGGTCCGCAGCATGGGCATGGAGGGTCAACGGTCATGTGAACAAGCCCTAAGGCTGTATTACACACCCCGATTCTGCAGGCGATTGTCAGGAGGGAAGCTTTCCTTTCTGGAAATCACCTGCTCGCCAGCAGAGGCGACTGCTGCTATTACATGCAGCGATCTTCTCCACAGCATGGGAAGGAGTGATCGTTATTCCATCGCTTGTCCCCATGGTGTCTAGTTATTTGCTGGCAGCAGATCGTGATGACGCAGCATGATCTGCCGCCGACAAATCGCGATCTTTCAGCAGATTGCCCGATGAACAAGCGATTGCTCGTTGATCAGGTAATTGGCGGCGGTATTGCACTGCCAGATGATCGCTAATGAGTGTTACTACCAGCGCTCGGTAGCGATCATTTGGCAGAAAATCGACCATTGTAATACAGGCTTTAGTCTCTATATAATACAAACTGATGAGCAAACAATGAAATGAATGAGAAGATCAAAGCATCTTAAAACTCTACTACAGAGATGTGATAAGGAGCAGGGGTCAAAAGTGTGAGGTGCTTCACAGGGTTGAAGTGTTGACCTATTTAGCAAATTAGTGAGCCAGTAAAAGAGGTGAAAAAGACACCTATGATAACAGGAGCTATCACAATATAAGACATGTAAATCAGACAAGAGCAGAGATTAAACATAATAGAACTAATGGAGATAATCAGTGTATATTCAGTGAAGAGTCAGTGTCGCAGGCGCGGCGCTCAGGAAGGTAGCACAGAGCGCAGCGTGAGGATGACTACAATAGCATTTAGCTTATGCTGTGACCTAATTTGTGTCTTATTAATTTAAGTGCTCTGTGAATATAGAATATAAATTAACCAATTGCTGATTCAATGCATCTCAGATAGGGTGTATTACAGCCAGCTATTGGATCATTTATGTTCAAAAAAGATCTTA
Organism: Bufo gargarizans; assembly: GCF_014858855.1. Lineage (NCBI taxonomy): Eukaryota > Metazoa > Chordata > Amphibia > Anura > Bufonidae > Bufo > Bufo gargarizans. The sequence goes on along the minus strand of NC_058082.1, from coordinate 51,198,652 downwards.
ACCATCTCCTGGCAGAAGTTCTGGTCCACACAGTCAGTGGGACACATTTACTGGAGCAAAAATTATTAATCCTTATTAAATCTGGTTTGTCTTTTTTTGGTTTAAGTCTGACACATCTAGTGGTGTGTTTTTTTTGTAAGACAGATTCAAATTCACTAAAACTGGTCTAATCAGTATGCGCATGAAAATGTGAGCTGCATTTTGGCGCACCTCTCCATGAAAGTAGGCAAATAGTAACGCAACTCACCACTCAAAACAGAAACAGAAAAGTACGCCAGCCCTGGAGGGAAGTAGAAATTAGACTGTTTTTATGACAATATCTGGCGCAAAATAAGGCGCACCTACATAAATAGGATGGAAATTAGGTGCAAAAGTCAGAATTTGTCTTAATTTGTCTTAAAACGCAAGATCTGCATAGCAGGAGCAAATTTCTCCAAAGCAAGCGCACAAACAGTTGGTAAATGAGACTTAAAGGGAACCTGTCACCGGGATTTTGTGTACAGAGCTGAGGACATGGGTTGCTAGATGGCCGCTAGCACATCCGCAATATCCAGTCCCCTTAGCTCTGTGTGCTTTTATATATATGTAAATTAACCTTAGATGAGTCCCGTCTCCTCCATGCTTCAGAGATGAGTCCAGTGTTCTCTGACTCTGAGCTTAGCCATGCCCACTGTGAAGGAGCCCAGCACCGCCCGCCTCCTTCGAATCTCCTCCTTGCTCCATGACGTCACAAAGCTAGAGCGCCGTAATCTCGCAATGCGCGAGCTAGCGCATGCACAGTTCGTTCCCTGAGGCTGATGCCAGCTCAGGGAAGGAACACTATGCCGACACTGCGCATGCCCTAGCTTGCGCATCACGAGATTACGGTGCTGCAATTGCATTAAGTGGTTCAGTTTTTTTCCGCGTGGGTACATCCGGATATGTTTTTCACTGAAGCCCCATTCACTTCTATGGGGCAAAGGCTGTGTGAAAAACGCAGAATATAGGACATGCTGTGTTTTTCACGCAATGCAGAAATGATGCGTAAAAAACATCGCTCATACCCATTGAAATGAATGGGTCAGGATTCAGTGCGGGTCCTATGCGTTCACGTCACGCATTGCACCTGCGCGGAAAACTCGCTCGTGTGAACGGGGCCTTATACCTTATGTCTGTGTTGGCTCCAGTCCTGGTTTTGGCTCACAATCAATGATGGAAATCACTGACCAAAACACTGATGTGTGACTAAAAGTGTATTTACATGGGGATATAATCTGACAGATTTTTGGGAACGCTTGTTCCCAACAATCTGCCCATTTAAAGGTGCAGCCAATGTAAAATGCTTGTTCATTGGGTGAAATGATTGTTAGTGCAGGCACCTAAATTATCATTTCTGGGCAGCAGATCGTGCTGTCTAAACAGCCTCTGCTGCCCAGAAAATGTTGCTGTATGAGGACTAGCAATTGCAATAGTGACCACTCGTCCTCATACTGTGGTGGCATGCAGCGCTTCACCTCCACTTAACGAGCAGCCGACTGTCGGGGAGGGACGCTTCCTTCCTGACAATCAGCTGTAGCTTGGCACCAGTGATGGCCAGTTCCCCGTGTTTGTCTGCGAACACATTGCGGGCTGCCATCTTAACTCACAAGTCCGGCGATGCACAGGTAAGTCCTTACCTGTTCCTGTGCGCTGGTAATTCTGAGAAAAGCCCCATGTAGCCCCCCGGCGGCTGTTCTCGGAACTTCCTGCTCCCAGTGACCGCATTTGTTTCAGACCGGTGTAGCATTATATTACCCTACTTCGTGAGATTTCCCTACCTCCTGACTTCCCGTCGCACTGCTAATGACGTGAAGAGGCGTTCCTGAGTTTTAACGATTTTAAGCGCAGTGTCCCGGTGTGAAGCTGAACTCCGCTGAGATTTTCCATAAACTGTCGGTTTGCGCATGCGCAGATCGTCAAAACTCAGGAACACCTCCTCAAGTCATTAGCAGTGCGACGGGAAGTCAGGAGGTAGGGAAATCTCACGAGGTAGGGTAGTATAACGCTACACCGGCTCGTGCACAGGCACAGGTAAGGACTTATCTGTGCATCGCCTGACTTGTGAGTTAAGATGGCAGCCCGCATGTGTTCGCGGGTTAACACGGCGAACTGGCCATCACTGCTTGGCACGTCTAAATCCACCTTTAGGCACCATGAAGGCTAGTTTCAAATACATGGCTAGAGATCTAGCAGGCTGTTCCGGAAGAGAACAGCCTGCCAGAGCTCTCTGGATCCGGCATTGCCGGATGGTACGAGAATGCCCATAGGCCCCATTAACTATAATACATACACATAAATAATAATATAGCGATGTCCGGATCATGAACGAATCGTTCTTTTGAACCGATTCAGTTCACTGATCCGAAAGAGTCGGTTCCTCTGACTGAGCTGATCCGAATAAAACGGCTCAGTCAGATCAGCATAGAGGCAGCAGCAGGCAGTGTAATAGGAGCCGACAGTGGACGCTAGTCCCGCCCCTCCCCGCCCTCCAACCAATCAGAGGCAGCCAGCACTGACTCACAGCACAGGGGGAGTCTGCAGGGAATCAGAGAATCGTTAAAAGAATCGAATGAGTCAGAGACTCATTTGATTCTTTGAGTTAAAAGAACCGTGAGTCACCGAGTCCCTGCCAGGCTTCCTGTAAGTCCGTCCGGGGGGAAGGGGGGCATTAATCTAGCATGTAGCAGAGCTGTCTGTGTACAGGGTGCATGCAGCAGTGTAGCATCATGCTACACTGCTACATGCACCCTGTACACACACAGCTCTGCTACATGTTGTAGCAGAGCAGGAAGTCTGGTAGGGACTCGGTGACACGATTCTTTTAACTAAAACTCTCAGACAATTATCTGAGTCCCTGCAATAACTATAGCCACTACATCACAGTCTGCTCCACTGCAGCAGAGCTGTGTTTGCCAGAAGCCAGTCCCTCCGGACCTTCGGTTCACTTGAGAGCCGACTCAGCAAGTGAACTGAAGATTCGATGAGCTGAGCATGCGCATTGATCTTCAGTTCACTTGCTTCTGCCAGCTCAGGAAGTGAACCGAAGATCCGATTCATGAATCGGTTCATTTGAATGAGCTGATTCATCTGAAAGATCCGAACTTCCCATCACTAATACATTTGCATAAACAAGCCCATACATGTACATAAACATTACACATAGATACATAGACTGTACATAACCAAACCCATACATGTACATCACACATACTATACATAAACATTAGTAATGAGCGAGCACTAAAGTATTCAGGTGTTCAGCCCGAACACATTGCTATATTCGTGTGCTCGGCCCATCAAAATGGTTTGGCAACAACATTAGGAGGATAGCTGGATGTGTCTTAGACTCCTATTATGTACAACATACAATAGACAACCACACAAAGGCTATATGCCAAAAGCCATGTATGTGCAAGCCATCAATCTATCCATGAGACAGATAACAACCAGCATACCATACAATGGCAGACTTGTACACTATGAGACATTCCAAACCTGCTCTCATCTGACTGAGAACCAGTAAACCTTAAAGTTATTTTGCATCTGTTGAATGGCTTGCACACCTAGATCAATATCATTAGGGCGACAAAAATAACCTTTCTATACAGTTTTGTCATGTAAAAACGTATTTGCCTAAACATGGGCATATGGGAAAGACATGCAAATGAGCAGAATCTGCCTTGTTTTTCAGCTGTCATAAGACTATGAAAACCAATAGAGGGCGCTATTGAGTTATGAACAGCGCCCTCTATTGGTTTCACAGTTTTATGAAAAGACAAATATTCTTGTCAGAAGACTATGAAACCAATAGAGGGTGCTGTTCATAACTCAATAGCGCCATCTTTTGGTTTCATAGTCTTCTGACAAGAATATTAGACTGAGTCTTATGAAAAACGTGTGTAGCCTTTTGCATGGAAAATTTGCAATAAAAATAGAATATTCGCGATCTACACTAGCATGATATCTGACACTCGGAAAGCTGGGTAATAACTCTCGATCTACATAGAGTTATTACCCAGCTTTTGTCTTGTCATAAGACTGTGAAACCAATAGAGGGAGCTCTTCATAACTCAATAGCGCCATCTATTGGTTTTCATAGTCTTATGACAGCTGAAAAACAAGGCAGATTCTGCTCATTTGCATGTCTTTCCCATATGCCCATGTTTAGGCAAATTAGTTTTTACATGGCAAAACTGTATAGAAAGGTTATTTAATATTATGTGAGAACAATCAGAAAACTTTTGGTCACCCTAATGATCTTGATCTAGGTATGCAGGTCCACCCAAGCCATCCAACAGATGCAAAATAACTGGTTCTCAGTCAGATGAGAGCTGATTTGGAAAATCTCATAACATATATGTACCTAATTTTGTTCTGTTTTGAAAAGTGTTTTTCTTTCATGTATATACATTTTTTATAAAAATAAAGTAAAAAAATAAATAAAAATCTCATAGTGCACAAGTAAAAAAAATAAAATAAATATCTCATAGTGCACCTTGACCCTGCAGGTACGGAAGCAATGGATGATGACCCTCTGATGGTGGGGGAGGTGCTCTCTGTCGCTAGATCCTTTAGGTCCTGCAGGACCCGGGCAGTGACGGCCTCCCAGTGGAGCTCTATGTAGCGCTGGGGGAACTGATCTGTCTGGACCTGCTGGAACTCTATGAGGAGATGGTGGTGAAGGGTAGGATGCCCCCATTGTTGAGGGAAGGAATGATCACAATCCTGTATAAGCGGAAGGGGGAGAGATGTGACCTGAAAAAATGGCATCCCATCTCTCTCCTGAACGTGGACTACAAGATCCTCGCCAAAGTGCTAGCCAACCGGCTGAAGGTTATCATCGGCAGAATCGTCCACCCGGATCAGACCTGCGGCATTCCTGGCTGCAGGATTTCAGATAGCCTCGCTCTCATGAGCGACACGGTACATTACATCAAAGACCGCCGTGTACATGCGGCCCTGGTCAGCCTTGACCAGGAGAAGGCCTTTGACCGAGTGTCTCATGAATTCATGGGCAGGGCTTTGCGCAAGCTGGGTCTAGGCAGGAGGTTCTGTTCGTTTGTTGACCTGATGTATTTTGACATTTGCAGCACGGTGTTGGTGAACGGCTGGAAGACTGACCCCTTTTCGGTACAGGACAATGACCCCAAACACACCTCCAGGCTGTGTAAGGGCTATTTGACCATGAAGGAGAGTGATGGGGTGCTGTGCCAGATGACCTGGCCTCCAGTCACCGGACCTGAACCCAATTGAGATGGTTTGGGGTGAGGTGGACCACAGAGTGAAGGCAAAAGGGCCAACAAGTGCTAAGCATCTCTGGGAACTCCTTCAAGACTGTTGGAAGACCATTTCAGGTGACTACCTCTTGAAGCTCATCAAGAGAATGCCAAGAGTGTGCAAAGCAGTAATCAAAGCAAAAGGTGGCTACTTTGAAGAACCTAGAATATGACATATTTTCAGTTGCTTCACACTTTTAGTTAAGTATATAATTCCACATGTGTTAATTCATAGTTTTGATGCCTTCAGTGTGAATCTACAATTTTCATAGTCATAAAAATAAAGAAAACTCATTGAATGAGAAGGTGTGTCCAAACTTTTGGTCTGTACTGTATATTGTGGCAAGGTGTGTGGTATAGTCTTGAAAGGGCTGTATATCTGACCCAAAGCCCTCATCACACATACATATATGACACAAGAACAGCCAGAAGCAGCGGTAGTCATGTTCTCAGTTGTCTACCCAAGGTTAATCTGTCATGGAGGGCACATACTGGTGCTGTACTGTATGAACCGGTACAGATACTGGTGCTGTACTGTATGTACAGATACTGGTGCTGTACTGTATTAACCACCACATGTATCTGCTCCCCAGATAGACAGTTTTTTCACCACAGATAAAATGCACACCAAACTTCATTAGAGATCCGCCGTTCCAATATTAGAATTGGCTGAAGTGCAGATGCTCCTGCTTCCCCCTGCCTTTCCTCAGAATCGCCAATCCAACCCAGTATACAACAACCAGCCAATCACAGCAAGCGATGTACCGGTATTTTCTGTGCACACTGCATACAAAGCCTGCTTGGATTGGGTGGGTCAGCTCTCCCTGCCCAGCTCTCCCTGTCTTCAAGACGATCTGAGCGGTAGTACGCAATGTGATACTGCCGGCATGAGAAAACCACTGAGAGCAGGGAGAGGGGGCTGCTTCAGGAGCGGCTGGTCGGGATGCAGCACACGGTGGCTCAGCTAGAGGGCGCCTGTCCCTGAAGCTGGAGAAGCACAGCTTCTCCAGTCCGGCTAGGAGGTAAGTTTCATCAAGCTGTATACCGGCATATAAGACGACACCTGGCGTATAAGACGACCCGCGACTTTTGAGAAGATTTTCATGGGTTAAAAAGTAGTCTTATACGCAGGAAAATACAGTATATCATTTCTGCTGTAGCTAGTAAAATTTTGAGAAATTTATTTTTCTTTATCAAATGGATACATTTAATAATAATTATTTCATTTTAGTACCAATCTAATCTAGGTCAATGACATATAAACTGTACAACATGTTTAATTTTTCTCTTCCTAGAACAGAATTGGAGTGCTCTTCATCTGAGCTCCGGGATGATGCTGCCATGGAGCACTACATGGCATATGGAAAATATGAGCAGTAATAACATATCTAGCTCTGAAGGATGCTGCATTGATGCTTTGTTGCAGGGCTTTAAATGATACCTTAAAGGGGTTCTCCAAGAATTAGGAAAATAAAATTACTGAAAATACTTATACATATTATTTTAGTATAAATATATTCCCAAATACCTTTCATTAGTTATAAATAATCGTTTTGTCTACAGAGAAATCATCAGGGGAAATAAATTGGCCACCGTCCTATTACTACACACAAAACCTGTCCTGAACACACATGAGGACAAGTTACTTCACAACACTGAGGTAAAGAGCTGCCTCATCCTCCTCTCTGCTCTGCTTGTCAGGAATTATGATACTGAATACAGTTTAATATGAGCTTTGTAGGAATGGAGCTCATGAGGAGACATGGAGTACAGAGAGAAGATGGGAATGTGGCTAATGAGCAGCAGCACTTGTATGCAGTCTCCATTACCACCGTCTGTACTTAATTTCTCCTCATGAACTCCATTCCTACAGCTAAAGATCTTATCAGTTGTATTCAGGATCATAATCCCTGACAAGCAGAAAGGAGGATGAGGCAGTTTTTTTAGCTCAGTGTTGTGAAGTAACTTGTGCTGTGTGATTGGGACAGGTTCTGTGTGCACTAATAGGACAGCGGCCATTTTATTTCCCCTGATGATTGCTTCCTGGACAAAACAAGCCATTATAACTAATGCAAAGTATTTGGGAATATATTTATGATAATGTATCATAAATCAAGTATCAAGTATTTATTTTCATTTTCTAAATTCCTGGAGAACCCCTTTAAAGAAACAGCGTCAGGAATATAAAATCTCCTCTGGTGGCCCTCTGCCTCTACATCCATAACATATAACAGGTTCTCCAGGCATATTTCCTAATTAGTGCTTGTTACTAATCTGAGGAGGGAAGATAATTTACATAGTACTTACCCTCCTTCGCTCCTCTGAGGCAGCCATCTTCCTTGCGCTCACGCACACTGCAGGCTCTTCTACCTGGGTCCTAACCAGATGTGGCCTCTTCTTTACTCAGCTACATTATAGCCAATGATCTAATTAGGGAAAATGCCCAGAGAACCCCTTTAACATCAGTTTATATCAAACCAAGAATTTAGATATGCAGTCCATATGTCCTAATCCTTTCAGACAAAATTCTGAATATGAAACCATAGCATTTCTCACAACCAGTACTAAACGCTTCCTTCCTGACAATCTTCTGCTCAATTGAGCAGCGCAAAGGGGCCTTTAAATGAAGGCATGATAATGGACTCTGACCATACACATGAGATGGCTTCAGGGTGGATAAATGTTTGGGTGACAAATATCATCCCTGACTCTCCTGCAAACATGGACTTTCATCTCAGCTGAGAGTGCATATTCAGTATAGGGAGTGAGATAAGATCTCCCAGACATCTCAGCCGTCACTATTGTCCCTGATTAAAGGGGCGTTTCCTTCACTGTTATTGTAGATCACTAGTGTGTATTAGAACATTCTAATGTTGACAAGAAAGGGACCAAAGCTGGCCATACAGCTGTCAGATGAATGATTGTTCAGCCAACAGCTATGTCTCCTGACTACCCCATACACATGCACACTTGGCTTGGCCAAGCATCCACATGTTCTCAATGGGGGAAGGGGGGGGGGGGGGGATAAGACATTGCCAGACACCTCTAGCACCAGTTTATCTACCTTAAAGGGAATGTGATAGAAAACCTAACTTTTAACTGATGCCCAGTCACTAACTGTGCTATTGAAGGAGTCATACTTACATGCTCTCTGTCGCTTCAGTCCTGCTGGCTCCCATTGGTCCATCTTCCTATCACCGGCATGTTTACTTCCTCCTGGGCATGGTCATGGTCACCTGCTCTACTGTAGCCAACTGCTGGCTTTAGTGTTGACTTGTGTCAGGTGACTAAGCCCATGACCAGGAGGGAGTAAACAAGCTACGGAACGGGTGCCACTGCGCAGGACTGCAGTGGAGGGAGGAGGTAAGTTTTCCTGGAAACACCTTTAAGAACCAAAAAATATTGAAATTCAACATCTCCAACCCTTCTTTCCACCAACATTTGAGATCACAGGGGAGTCAGATCATCATGATACACATTAGATGGTTAGCTGGTCCCACCAGTATCAGGGGGATTTAATGTATGCAGATAAGCATAAAAGAGGTATTTTTCAACAGGATCTTATAACTCCTCAGTCCTCCTCAGCCTGTGGTGCTTGTAAATGAATCTATTTTACTGGTCCTCAGACAATATAATAAGTTCTACTTCTCCACTGTTACATAGTTATGATTTTTTTTTGTGAGATAATAGCAATAAATCAAAACACGAGAATAACTTTTAGTTTGCAGGGGAAAGAATTATGAAGACAAAATTTTACGTGTAAAGAGAAAGTGCAATGACTCTCCGGCCAGGGTTCTGATATTTCAGTTTTTCTCTGGAATTTTCAGTGAAACATTTTGGACTTTTTATCCTATGTGTGAAATTTACCATCTGAAGGCAAGTCTTTGGATGTTATTAAAATATGACACACACCAAGAATGTCAGAATATAAATAAAATAAATAAATAATTAAATTAAATTTCTCAGACCTGGCAGCTGATGGCCTGGAAATTTAAGTTTGCTATCCTTTAAAAGTCCCAAAGTAAAAATTATTTTTGGAATTACCGAACATTTGAATTCTGAAGATCCAAGAGCAGGGGCAGCAGAAAAAGATCTGTGCGTAGAAAAAATAACTAGTTGCAAAATAACTAGCTACTGTAGAAATAACCTGGAGGCCATGGTAACCTGCCACCTTTCTGGTCTTGTGTCTTAATCAAATTTTATTGCTTTTAAACTCTTTAGATGGATTATATTTGTATATTTGCCTAGGTGGCTTCTAGTAATATGAACTATTTAATTTTCTTCTTATTAAAAGAATAAGACAAGGTTAAGAAATATAATGTTCAAATATCCAGGTGCATGTGTGAGGGCCTCCTGTTCAGGAACCTTACAGGGTTATTCCAATTTTTTTATATTAATAACCTATTTGGAGGATAGGTCATCAATATCGGATCAGTGGGCATCTGAAACCCAGTGCCCTCACGATGTGCTGTTCGGGCAGCTGTCAACAGCAGTAACTAAATACACAAAGTGCCATCCATCGTGTATTACTGGTGCTGGTGTGCTGCAGCTCAGCTAACATTCACATGAATGAGAGTTCATCCATAGTACACCTACATAGTGGAGAGAGGAGAGGGCCTTCTGCTTCTGGCCCCATCCACTGTTCAGTTTCATGACAGGATGTTGTGTGTGGTACCGTAGTTCCTGGAAACGAAGAGGACCCAGTAGTGGTAAGTTTACATTTTTTTCCCTCTGGTCTAGGATCTGAATTAACATTAGTGGCTGATCTTGGCTCTGATTCATTTTAGGGGGTCTGGTCTGAGGTCTGATTAAGAGGTCTGGTCTGGGGTATGAATTCATTTCAGGGATTGGCCTGAAGTGTTATTCATTTAGGGGGTGGTCTACGTTCTTATGAATTTTAAGGGTCTAGTCTAGGATCTGAATTCATTTTCGGGGCTTGGTCTGGGGTTTGGTTTTGCATCTGATTAGAAGGCCTGATGCATTTTGGTGTGTCATCTGTGGTCTGAATGAGTTTAGAGTTTGGGGCTCCTAATTCATTTTGGTCTGGTGTTCCCACTTACAAATAATGATAAATCTTTATATATAGAGTTCCCAAAAGTTAGCAAAATGGTAACAAGACAACACCTGTACTGCTGCAGTACAGCACGGACCTTCACCTGACCACAGATTCAGGTAAGTGGACCTTTATTAAACTACCAAGCACTATAACAAACTCTTTAATAACAAGAATGTTAGATTAAACAACAACCCAAAATGGTGTTCATAAGTAGACATTCACTTTAAGCTCAGATGTATATACAGTAATTCTGTGAACCAGACTACGGCGATTTCCTTACCTTCACTTTTCCCTTACAGCCCATTGTATACTGTAATAGCTTAAATTTTTTAGCTTCAACTACCGAATATATTGCATTAGCAATTATATCTTTAGTAGAACATTTGCTATACATTTGCCTTTTTCTGGATTTAATACACAATGCGTGAATGCATTTAACATGATATATTTAGATTGTAATAGGTAATATAGAGTCCATTATTATCTGTAACAAACAATATTATGCAAATGTTAAAAAGTATAGCAGTGTGGAGTGAGACAGTCTAAAGTCCGGATGAATAAGTCATTACCTAATTGTTGGGTAATGGCACCGTGCTGTATATGCGGTAACAATGTGCCGCTCTCCATGGTGCTGGGAATGTTGGCTCAGAGCTTAAAATGTGGACGTGCTATACGTATAATCTCAGCTACTAGTATGTTCTATGTGGATTATCTCTACTTAACACTATAGAACATACAAAAGTAGCAGCGCTCGCCTAAAATCGACTCCCAGAAGCACGGACGCAGCATGGATTATCTGCTAAGTTGTAAAGTGAAGAAAAGACGAAAAAGTTCTCATTTCTTTCTTCTACTTAACACTATACACCATAAAGGACAGGTAAATGTGACCCTTTAACATACCAAGCATGCAGTTTGACCAGAGGTATAAGCTTCATCTAAATGGTAATAGACTAGAAAAATACTATTTAACAAAGGAAGATCGTCATGACTTTTTATGTATTGATTTCAATGATGAAATGTTCATTATTTGTGTTGAGAAGTATATGACCCCTCAGTACAGTATTTAAAGGGAACCTGTCATGTGGATATTTGATTATAATCTAACTAATTATATACAATCATTAACCCCTTCACGTCTGCAATCTGTATATATACGTGATAGCTGCACATACCCCGTGCAGCTACCACGTATATATACGTTCTGGCAGCTCTTTAATCCAAGCGCTGCAAAGCGATTGGATTAAAGCTTCTGCCCCTGCCCTGTATGCTGTCACGGACAGCATACAGTGCAGTAATGCCGGCAAGGGACCAATCAGAGTGGCCCCCTGCCGGCAATCGACCAGATTGGTTAGTCTGTGCAGACTAACCAATCGGATCGCGGCAGTGTTAAAATGCCGGTTTCAGGCTCTGATCTGCGCTCTGCAGATCAGAGCCTGAAATCGGTAATGTGTCCTGACGCCCCCGATCTGTGCCCCCTTGAAGCCCCCAATCTGTGCCCCCTCCTTGTTCTTGTCCTGCCCCCGATGCGGTCCGCCCCCTTCTGCCCCGATCTGTGCCCCCTTGTCAATCTTCTTATCCTGCCCCCCGATGCGGTCCGCCCCCTCTGCCCCGATCTGTAAGTAAAATGCTGCCCCCCTCCCCCGTTTTCAGCGCTGCAGTAGCGGCATCCATGGGGTTAATAGAGGGAGGGGGCTCCCTCTCTCTCAACCATCAGGGCTGCTGCGATCGCAGCACCCGATGGTTGCCATGGCAACCGGACGCTTTGCAAAGGCGTCCGGTTGCCATGGTATAGGCGTCCAGTGCTGCCACCTACAGGCATCTGATTGTATTATACTTTGCAATGCAAGAGCATTGCAAAGTATAGTACAACTATCAGCCCCACTGGATCTTCAAGATCCAAGAGGGAACTGATAAAAAAAATGTGAAAATAATAAAAGTAAAAATAAATAAATAAAAATGTAAAAAAAAAATTTCCTTTTCCTATAAAAAACAAAAAAACAAAACAAAAAAACACACATATTAGGTGTCACCGCGTCCGTAACGACCATCTCTATAAATATATCACATCATCAACCCCGTCCAATAAACTCCATAAAAAATAAAAACGGTGTAAAAAAATAAGCCATTTTTGTCACCTTACATCACAAAAAGTGCAACACCAAGCGATCAAGAAAGGCGAATATACCCCAAAATAGTACCAGTCAAACCGTTACCTCATCCCGCAAAAAATGAGCCCATATTTAAGACAATCGCCCAAAAAATAAAAAAGCTATGGCTCTCAGACTATGGAGACACTAAAACATCATTTTTTTTGTTTCAGAAATGCTATTATTGTGTAAAACTTAAATAAATAAGAAAAAGTATACATATTGGGTATTTCCACGTCCGTAACGATCTGCTCTATAAAACTGCCACATGACCTAACCCCTCAGATGAACGCTGTAAAAAAAAAAAAAAAAAAAAAAAAAAACGGTTCCAAAACAGCCAATTTTTGGGGCCACCTTGTCCCATAAAGTGTAATAATGAATGATCAAAAAATCCTATGTACCCAAAAATGGTACCAATAAAAACCTCAACTCTTTCTGCAAAAAATGAGCCCCTGCACAAGACGATCGGTAGAAAAATACAAAACATATGGCGTTCAGAAAACCAATCCAGCAAAATCTGCCTTCCAAAAACCATACAATGTTCCTTTCCTTCTGCGCCCTGCCATGCGCCCTTACATCAGTTTACGACCACATGTGGGGTGTTTCTGTAAACCGCAGAATCAGAGTAATAAATATTGAGTTTTGCTTGGCTGTTAACCCTTAATGTGTTAAAGAAAAAAATGTAATAAAATAGAAAATCTGCTAAAAAAGTGAAATTTAGAGATTTAATCTCCATTTTCCTTTAATTCTTGTGGAACACCTAAAGGGTTAATAACGTTTGTAAAATTGGTTTTAAGTAACTTGAGGGGTGTAGTTTCTACAATGGGGTCATTTATGGGGAGTTTCCACTATGTAAGCCCCACAAAGTGACTTCAGACCTGAACTAGTCCTTAAAAAGTGGGTTTTGGAAATTTTCTTAAAAATTTTAAGAATTGCTTCTAAACTTCTAAGCCTTGTAACGTCCTAAAAAATAAAATAACATTTCCAAAATGATACCAACATAAAGTAGACATATGGGGAATGTTATGTAATAAATATTTTATGAGATATCACTTTCAGTTTTAGAAGCAGAGAAATAGAAATTTAGAAAATTGCTAATTTTTAAATTTTTGGGTAAATTTGGGATTTTTTCATAAATAAAGGTGATATATATTGACTCAAATTTATGACTGTCATGAAGTACAATGTGTCACGAGAAAACAATCTCAGAATGGCTTGGATAAGTAAAAGTGTTCCAAAGCTTTTACCACTTAAAGTGACGCATGTCAGATTTGTAAATTTTGACCTGGACACTGGGGCATCCACCTTTGGTCATGAAAGGGTTAACTACTAAAAAGTACCTTAGATGTATTCACTTACTGGTGTGACAGATGGTTACCTCATAATATACACACAAAGATGCCGCATGCTAATGAGCTGATTTGAGTCCAGCGTGATGTCATTGAGTCCAGCGTATATTTAATTCAGAGCTATAGCCACTCCCCTGCCCACCTGCTGCTGATTCATATGGAAACAAACTGTCATTCAGCAGCATTTGGGCGGGGAGAGTCAGGAGCTCATGAATATTCATGACTCATCATTATCAGCTGGAGCTTTTCAATACAAGATGTTGGCAGATTGACTGGGTCAATTAAAGAAAGTGACCCAGCATTTTGCTAAGAGAATCAGTCACTTATTTATGTTGCCCTTAGTTAGGACACCATAAAACTGGTGACAGGTTCCCTTTAACGTTTGATCACTTTCCCATCTCTGACCTCTTATTCATTTAAAATTATGGCACATAATATACTTATTATACCCACAGAACTGTGCAAGGGTTTAAGGCAGGAGTGGAAAAATGGTACAAAGTAAGAATGATTTCAAAAATAGCAGTGTTAATAGTTTATTTTTATAAATTAACAAAATGCTAAATCAGCATCAGTTGCTCTAGGTACACTTACACACAGTTTTTGTAGGAACTCAACAGTGAGGTTGTTCCAGGGGCAGATTGGCCATAGACCTTACAGGGAAATTTCCTGGTGGGCCGATGCCCAGGGGGCCGCTTCAGTCCTCCTCATGGCAATCCAGTATACATTTTTGGGAATTTATTTTGTTCTGCTGGCAGTATTATGTGATGGACTGTGGTATTTGGCTCTGTTGGGGTGGTATAATGTGCCACAATATGGTATTGCTGGCCCTGCCTTCCATCAATTTGGTCCGAACTATAAAAAGGGGCCACTTTTAGTATTTTTTTCCAGGGCCACTTTAAGTTCCCAGTCCGCCCCTGTGGAGAACTAACCACAGATTTTTTGTGGATGTAGGCTTGCTCAAATCCTTCTGTCTCTTCATGAAACTCACATACAGACTTGATGATGTTGAGATCATGGCTCTCTGGAGGTCATATCATCACTTCCAGGACTCCTTGTACTTCTTTACACTGAAGATAGTGACATTATCTGTATGTTTGGGGTCATTGTTCTGCTGCAGAATAAATTTGTAGACAATCAGACAACTCCTTGATACTTATCAATCATTCAATACCATCAAGGAGAAGGCTAATTGGCTTCAAATTCATTCTCCAGGCCAATGTCATTAAGAACTATCTTCAGCATAAAGAAGAACAAGGAGTCCTGGTAGTGAAGATATGCTGCACAGATTCCTAATCTCAACGTCATCAAGTCTGTCTGGGATTACATGAGCAAGCCTTCATCCACAGTGGTTAGTTCTCCAAGATGTCTGGAACAACCTCCCTGTCTAGTTACTTCACAAACTGTGCAAGTCTACTTAGAAGAATTGATGCTGTTTTGAAAGCAAATAATGATTTAACTTAGATTTGTCTTTCGTTCATTCACTTTGCATTTTTTAATTGATAAAAAAATGAACTATTATTTCTATTTTTGAAAGCATTGTTACATTGCAGCATTTTTTCCACACAAGCCTAAGATGTTTTCACAGTACTGGATATAACTATTATAAGTGAACCCTGTTTCGATACATGCAGCTTCAGATACACAAATGATTAAATTCTGTCTGTGTCTGCCATTAGAGGGAGTTTAGGAGCTTACGGCAAACAGATCTGTAATTGAGCTTCCCATAATGGTGGTTGTAAGTAGCCAGAATTTCTAAATTTAAAGAAGACATGTTAATTTAAAGAAGACATTTCCAGCATTTTCCACAGTACAATTGTTATATTGGCAAGGGTGCCTTGGGTGGGCACAGGCACTGCTCCACTTCTTCCGGCAGCCAAGACTCTTCATTAGCCGCATTGTGGCGGGTCCAGCTGATGGTCT
Source organism: Bufo gargarizans (assembly GCF_014858855.1). Classification (NCBI taxonomy): domain Eukaryota; kingdom Metazoa; phylum Chordata; class Amphibia; order Anura; family Bufonidae; genus Bufo; species Bufo gargarizans. The sequence continues at coordinate 51,182,886 of NC_058082.1, read as the reverse complement.
CGTCTCCTCTGGCAGGCCTTCTCCTACTTTTGCTGGCAAAGCCTTTCACTTCTGCCCATAGGACACCAGTGTGCATGCTCACCGGTTCTTAATGGGCTTTGATCCAGATTTTAGAAAGTGGTGAATGGAAAATCGCTTTTAACACCCAAGACGGGCACTATGAATATCTAGTTTTACCATTTAGCCTATCAGAGGAACAGGAAAGGGACACACCTCTCCCCTGCTCCTCCGCACAACCTTCTGTTTGTTTCGCTGTCCTGAGGACGGCGATACAAACAGATCACAATGGAAGCGCTCATCTCAGTGCCCCGCCGCCGCCGCACACATTGCCCTGCTGCGCTGCCGCTGGGGGGGATTTCACCATACCTGTCCCCCTCGGATTATTTCCTGGGGGGGATCCGTCCCCCCCGGTTCCTACGCCCATGTCCAGGAGAGGCTGCCTATGTGAAGAAGGGATAATCTCCAGGTTCAACTCTGAACCTGGACAACCTCTTTAATAATTTTGCTCAAATCTGGCAAGATACTATGGTGGTTGTGGCCCTGAAAGGGGTAGTAGTACTCACAGTTAATGGTGGCAGTCCTCCCTCTGGCGCCCCTCAGGGATGTGCAGTGGATGGAGGGTGCACCGTTTTTTCCTACAGGACACACCCTGGTATTGGGGCTCCTGCCTGGTGGTAGCTGGGGTGCACTTGATAGAGGATCTTTAGCTAGGTGCAAGGCAGGCAGGAGTGTGGAAGACGTGACCAGCGGATGGAGTCAATAACTACGCTGCAGGATATGCCATCAATTTCAGATAGGTGTGGGTCTCACCTCTAGGATCTGCTCCTATCTCCAGAACAGGGCCCCTGAAGTGAAGGCTATGGGACATCCGAAAATAGCCGAGCGAGTTTTTTTCACCTTGGAACTGCTTGTCTAGTTTCGGAACTCCCATAGCATTGAATGGAGGGTGGCTGCACACGCGTAGTGTGCTCTCCTTCACTTTGGGGATGGCCCATTCTGGAGATAGGAGCGGGTCCCAGAGGTGAACCTATCTGACACTGATGACCTATCCTAGTGATATGCCATCAATGTTTAAAATGGGAGTATCTTTTAATCTTTTAGTTGCATTCAATATGATAACAGCGCCGATCTTTTTGTTGGCACAGTTTTGGTTGGATTGCTGGTGCACCTCAGCCACAACATATGAACCCAGCCTTAGGCCTCTCTCACACTACCGTTTTTTTTTTTCCGTTTTGTGGGCTGTTTTTTGCGTTCCGTATAGGGTCCGTATACGGAACCATTCATTTCATCGCCGCCGCTAGCATGTCCACAATATACCTGTCCCATAGCACTGTGTGGTTTTATTGTGTTTAAAAAATGATTTTAGTGATATGTAAATGAGCCTGGTAAGGAGCCCAAGGGGCTGCACTAACCTTCTTGGAGCCCAGCCACGCCCCCCTGTAAAGGAGCCCAGCACTGCCTGCATCATCCGAATCTCTTCCTTGCTCACAGTTAGATCGCGGTTATTTCGTGATGCGTAAGCTCGCACATGCGCAGTGCCGGCATAGTGTTCCTTCCCTGTGCTGGCATCAGCCTCAGGGAAGGAACTGTGCATGCGCGAGCTCACACATCGCGAGATTACGTTTATCTAACTGTGAGCAAGGAGGAGATTCGGAGGACGCAGGCGGTGCATGTCCGCATCACTATAGGCTAAAACAAGGTGACAGAATCCCTTTAACATTTAGCCCCATGATAACATCATTCCCTCCAGCCCCAACATACAGTCCCAGTTAAATAACCACAACTCCCAGCATTGCTCTGCCCAGGGGCGTACCTAGAGCATTTGGCACCCGGGGCGAACCCTTTGTTTGGCACATCCCCCCCCCCCCAAAGAAAGTTAAGAAAACATGCACAAACTTTTTTCAATGTTTTCAATAATATTTATTACAAATTTTCGGATCCGCAAAACACATGCGGACGTCTGAATGGAGCCTTACAGGGGGGTGATCAATGACAGAGGGGTGATCACCCATATAGACTCCCTGATCACCTCCGTCATTGATCACCCCCCGGTAAGGCTCCATTCAGACGTCCGCATGTGTTTTGCGGATCCGATCCATGTATCAGTGGATCAGTAAAAATCATACGGACGTCTGAATGGAGCCTTACAAGGGGGTGATCAATGACGGAGGTGATCAGGGAGTCTATATGGGTGATCACCCCTCTGTCATTGATCACCCCCCTGTAAGGCTCCATTCAGACATCCGCATGTGTTTTGCGGATCCGATCCATGTATCAGTGGATCCGTAAAAATCATACGGACCTCTGAATGGAGCCTTACAGGGGGGTGATCAATGACAGGGGGGTGATCAATGACAGGGGGGTGATCAGGGAGTCTATATGGGGTGATCAGGGGTGATCAGTGGTTCAAAAGGGGTTAATAAGTGACAGGGGGGGGTGTAGTGTAGTGGTGTTTTGTGGTACTTTACACAGCTACCTGTGTCCTCTGGTGGTCGATCCAAACAAAAGGGACCACCAGAGGACCAGGTAGCAGGTATATTAGACGCTGTTATCAAAACAGCGTCTAATATACCTGTTAGGGGTTAAAAAAAATCACATCTCCAGCCTGCCAGCGAGCGATCGCCGCTGGCAGGCTGGAGATCCACTCGCTAACGCTTACCTTCCGTTCCTGTGAGCGCGCGCGCCTGTGTGCGCGCGTTCACAGGAAATCTCGCGAGATGACGCGTATATGCGTCGCTGTGCGCAGCGCTGCCACCTCCGGACCGCACATCTGCGTTAGGCGGTCCGGAGGTGGTTAATAAAATAAAAACCTGCACCCCCTTAAAAAAAATCACTTTCCATCTGCACCAAAAAGAAAAAAAATCCAAATCCCCATCAATAAAATGAACAAATCCTGCACCCCCCCCTTAATTACACCCTATCTTCTCCCCTTAATAACAAAACACCCCCCCTTAATTACACCCCCTCCCTCCCCACCTTAATTACACGGTACACCCCGACCCCCCCTTAATTACACAATTATTTACTTAACTTTACTTGTGTGTGTCTCACATTTATTTTGATGATGCCCCCCGCCGTCTGGCCGTCCGACCGCTGCGCTGGTATAATAGATGGATGGGATCCTTCTGATCCGTGAAGGCGGCGGCGCGGCGTCAGCGTCGTGACGTCGTCACGTCATGTTGCGCGCCGCCCGCCGCCGCAATAATCCTTCTTCCACCGGACCGAAGCCGGCGCCGAGTCGCGTCGCACGGTCGCAGCAGTGGATGGAGCCGGGGACGGGTGACTCCGGCGTCAGCACCCCCCTTGTGAGTGGCACCCGGGGCGGCCCGCCCCCCCCCCGCGGTACGCCACTGGCTCTGCCTCTCCCTTCACTTACCTCCCCTCATGTAGCAGACATCACCACAGCTTCTTCCCCCAGGACTTCTCCTCTTCACTGCCGTCCTCTCCTGCACTGGTCACATGATGGTGACATCATCGCAGGTCCTTCTCAACCCCTGCCTTCTGTACTGATCACATGACCTATGATGTCACTGCATTAGATTTAATTGTATTGCCATCCTGAGGAACAGTGCGTTACAGATTAACAATCACAATCAGTAAAAAATAAAGTGTTGTTTCCTGTAAATGAATGCTGAAAATTGCAAAACCGGAATACCCCTTTAATTTGGAGCAACAGCTCGTAAGTGCAGCGTCCATATTATTGAGCGATGAGATGTCATTACAGATGACCTGTGAAACAAAAACCCAGATACAATTTTAGGCAAATATTAACTTTTTTACAGATAGTATTTAAAGATGGTTGGATTAATCCGTCAAACGATTTCCACCACCTTAAGCGCTGATATTTTAGAAGTTGCAAGTGTCAACACCATACAAATATGACACTTACATAAGTATTCAGTCTGATGAAAGGATCCTCCCTTCTCTGTCGTCACCTATGGTGTTTGACCACTTATCACCCTGAGGCTTTGAGACGTGTAAGAACGGAGGTGAGAATCCTAGAGATGGAGCAATAAATTGATCTGAGGAATGTCTATATTCACCTTCTCTACCCGACCCACGCAGGACTGCAAATGTTACTTCTCATACATAGTTCACAGTTCAGACATCCGTGGTATTGGCCAATAAGAAACCGGATTCATTACATGGAAGAGAATGAGGAGCAGTTTCTCGATGATTGACAAAAAAACAACAATTGCCACCCAGGAAAAGAATGCAGCCATACTTTTACTACCTGGTGGCTGCACAATGATGTGAACTTACCATAGAAATTAGAGATCTATAACTCATATAACTCAGTCCATAAAGGCTGTTTGAGTCTACAGCTTCCATAAAGACCAATGTGTCTGGTTACAGACTACAAAAAACCATCTGTATTCTGAACCTGCAGTTAGCAAAATGAAGGGAATTGATGGATTCTGGTATGATGTTTGAGACGATGGTTGATCTTAGGCCCCTTGCAGACGAGCGAGTATTCTGCGTGGGTGCAATGTCTGATGCAAACGCATTGTGCCCGCACTGAATCCGGACCCATTCATTTCAATGGGTCTGTGTACATGAGCGTTATTTTTCACAAATCACTTGTGCAACGCAGGCCCCATAGAAGTGAATGGGGCTCTGTGAATGCAAGTGCGGATGCAATGAGTTTTTTACGGATGGTTGCTAAGAGATGTTGTTTGCAAACCTTCAGTTTTTTATCACACGCATGCAAAATGCATTAAATCGCATTGCACCCGCGTGATAAAAACTGAACAACTGAATGCAATCGCATACAAAACTGAATGAACTTGCTTGCATTTTTAACTGAATGCATCCGCAACACATCCGGACATAATCCGCTCACGCTCGTCTGCAAGGGGCCTTAAAGCGCTTGTGCAAAATGAACATGTAAGGTGTTGCAGGACGCTGAGCTGCAGGGGTAGCTGCGGGAGCTGGAGAGAATGGGAGTGGTGGTGGGGCAATGAGGGTGGTTGTAGTCCTCACTGTGGCTATTCTAGGCCACATGTGCAGTTTTGGGAGGGCACACCCTTTCTTTTTGGGGGCTCCTGACTGGTGGTGCCCTTGATGTTAGGTAGGTGGGTGCAAGGCAGGAGAGCAGTTGGAGGGGGTCGTCGGATGATGAGGTAAGGACCAGGCTGGTGTCACGGAAGGTGTACAGAAAACTAGAAGACACAAAATGAAGATCCGACTGACTGGATCCAAAACTAAGGAACCAAAGGGAGAGCCCTGCATCAGACCTGGCTCTCTCCCTAACTGCTCGGCCTATGCAAAAATCTCAATGGTAGATCGCATATCCTCGTTCCTCGACTGTATAACACCTGAACACCCTATAATAGTGAGGGGACACGACCACCGGCTCCCTACACTTGATACGGAGGGAGTCAGGGTCACCTGGGATCCAGCAAACAGGAAAACACAAATGAATGAACACAACTTATCTGTAGAAGACTCAGTAGTAGCATCCAGCATGCACACACTCCAGGAAGTTGTATAAACCGCAAAGTGATGCAGTATGGGAAGGGATTTAAAGGGATGCAATCAGTGCAACTACATGACAGCTGAGAGAGGCTAACGAGATGAGAAAACGAAAGCAAAACAAAAGGAACCTCAAGGAGGAGGTTCTGAAGAACGTCTGTCAGAGCTTCTCAGATGTCTGGTGGTGACAGTACCCCTCCTTCTACGAGTGGACTCCAGACACTCAGAGCCCACCTTCTCAGGATGGGACCTATGAAAAGCCCTGATGAGACGAGTGGCCTTAACCGCCTCCAGACCGCCTAACGCAGATGTGCAGTCCGGAGACGGCAGCCATGCGCAGAGTGATGCATATACACATCATCTCGCGAGAGCCGAGATTTCCTGTGAATGCGCGCACACAGGCGCGCGCGTTCATAGGAACTGAAGGTAAGCGAGTGGATATCCAGCCTGCCAGCGGCGATCGTTCGCTGGCAGGCTGGAGATGTGATTTTTTTAACCCCTAACAGGTATATTAGACGCTGTTTTGATAACAGCATCTAATATACCTGCTACCTGGTCCTCTGGTGGTCCCTTTTGTTTGGATCGACCACCAGAGGACACAGGTAGCTGTGTAAAGTACCACAAAACACTACACTACACCCCCCCTGTCACTTATTAACCCCTTATGAGCCCCTGATCACCCATGATCACCCCATATAGACTCCCTGATCACCCCCCTGTCATTGATCACCCCCCTGTCATTGATCACCCCCCTGTCAGGCTCCGTTCAGACGTCCGTATGATTTTTACGGATCCACGGATACATAGATCGGATCCGCAAAACACATACAGACGTCTGAATGGAGCCTTACAGGGGGGTGATCAATGACAGGCAGGTGATCACCCATATAGATTCCCTGATCACCCCCTGTCATTGATCACCCCCCTGTCATTGATCACCCCCCTGTAAGGCTCCATTCAGATGTCCGTATGATTTTTACGGATCCACGGATACATGGTTCGGTTCCGCAAAACACATACGGACGTCTGAATGGAGCCTTACAGGGGGGTGATCAATGACAGGCGGGTAATCACCCATATAGATTCCTTGATCACCCCCTGTCATTGATCACCCCCTGTCATTGATCACCCACCTGTAAGGCTCCATTCAGATGTCCGTATGATTTTTACGGATCCACAGATACATGGATCGGATCCGCAAAACACATACGGACGTCTGAATGGAGCCTTACAGGGGGGGTGATCAATGACAGGCGGGTAATCACCCATATAGATTCCCTGATCACCCCCTGTCATTGATCACCCCCTGTCATTGATCACCCCCCTGTAAGGCTCCATTCAGATGTCCGTATGATTTTTACGGATCCACAGATACATGGATCGGATCCGCAAAACACATACGGACGTCTGAATGGAGCCTTACAGGGGGGTGATCAATGACAGGCGGGTGATCACCCATATAGATTCCCTGATCACCCCCTGTCATTGATCACCCCCCTGTCATTGATCACCCCCCTGTAAGGCTCCATTCAGATGTCTGTATGATTTTTATGGATCCACGGATACATGGATCGGATCCGCAAAACGCATACGGACGTCTGAATGCAGCCTTACAGGGGGGTGATCAATGACATGCGGGTGATCACCCATATAGATTCCCTGATCACCCCCTGTCATTGAACACCCCCCTGTCATTAATCACCCCCCTGTAAGGCTCCATTCAGACGTCCGTATGCGTTTTGCGGATCCGATCCATGTATCCGTGGATCCGTAAAAATCATACAGACGTCTGAATGGAGCCTTACAGGGGGGTGATCAATGACAGGGGGGTGATCACCCCATATAGACTCCCTGATCACCCCCCTGGCATTGATCACCCCCTGTAAGGCTCCATTCAGACATTTTTCTTTGGCCCAAGTTAGCGGAATTTTTTATTTTTATTTTTATTATTTTTTTTTTTCTTACTAAGTCTCATATTCCACTAACTTGTGTCAAAAAATAAAATCTCACATGAACTCACCATACCCCTCACGGAATCCAAATACGTAAAAATTTTTTGACATTTATATTCCAGACTTCTTCTCACGCTTTAGGGCCCCTAAAATGCCAGGGCAGTATAAATACCCCACATGTGACCCCATTTCGGAAAGAAGACACCCCAAGGTATTCCGTGAGGGGCATGGCGAGTTCCTAGAATTTTTTATTTTTTGTCGCAAGTTAGTGGAATATGAGACTTTGTAAGAAAAAAAAAAAAGCATCATTTTCCGCTAACTTGTGACAAAAAATAAAAAGTTCTATGAACTCCCTATGCCCATCAGCGAATACCTTAGGGTGTCTACTTTCCGAAATGAGGTCATTTGTGGGGGTTTTCTACTGTCTGGGCATTGTAGAACCTCAGGAAACATGACAGGTGCATAGAAAGTCAGAGCTGCTTCAAAAAGCGGAAATTCACATTTTTGTACCATAGTTTGTAAACGCTATAACTTTTACCCAAACCATTTTTTTTGCCCAAACATTTTTTTTTTATCAAAGACATGTAGAACAATAAATTTAGCGAAAAATTTATATATGGATGTCGTTTTTTTTTTGCAAAATTTTACAGCTGAAAGTGAAAAATGTCATTTTTTTTGCAAAAAAATCGTTAAATTTCGATTAATAACAAAAAAAGTAAAAATGTCAGCAGCAATGAAATACCACCAAATGAAAGCTCTATTAGTGAGAAGAAAAGGAGGTAAAATTCATTTGGGTGGTAAGTTGCATGACCGAGCAATAAACGGTGAAAGTAGTGTAGTGCAGAAGTGTAAAAAGTGGCCTGGTCATTAAGGGGGTTTCAGCTAGGGGGGTTGAAGTGGTTAATGTCCGTCACTGGGACCCACATCCTCTCCTCAGGACCATAACCCTCCCAATGAACGAGGTACTGGAGAGAACCGCGGACAACACGAGAATCCACAATCCTAGAGACCTGAAATTCAAGATTACCAGCAACCACAATCGGAGGAGGAGGCAAAGACGAGGGTACAATGGGTTGGACATAAGGTTTTAATAAGGACTTATGAAAAACATTATGGATCTTCCAAGTCTGAGGAAGATCAAGACGGTAGGCAACAGGATTGATGACGGACAAGATTTTGTAAGGCCCAATATACTTAGGACCCAACTTCCAGGAGGGAACCTTCAATTTGATATTCTTAGTAGACAACCACACCAGATCACCAACATTCAGGTCCGGACCAGGCACACGTCTCTTATCAGCCACACGCTTATATCTCTCACTCATGCTCTTTAGATTATCCTGAATCTTTTGCCAAATAGATGACAAAGACGAGGAGAATCTGTCCTCATCAGGTAAACCAGAAGACCCCTCTCCAGAGAATGTCCCAAACTGCGGATGAAACCCATATGCACCAAAAAATGGTGACTTATCAGAGGACTCCTGACGACGGTTATTTAAAGCAAACTCAGCAAGGGACAAAAAAGAACACCAATCCTCCTGATTCTCTGCCACAAAACAGCGCAGATATGTCTCCAGATTCTGATTGACGCGCTCTGTCTGGCCATTCGACTGCGGGTGGAAAGCAGAAGAGAATGACAACCGAACCCCCAAGCGAGAACAGAAAGCCTTCCAGAATCTGGAAACAAACTGCGTGCCCCTATCAGAGACTATGTCTGAAGGAATACCATGCAATTTGACAATGTGATCAATAAATGCCTGCGCCAGCGTCTTAGCATTGAGCAAGCCAGGAAAAGGAATGAAATGCACCACTGTGCTAAAACGGTCCACCACCACCAGAATCACAGTCTTCCCCGAGGAACGAGGCAGGTCCGTAATGAAGTCCATGGACAGATGTGTCCAAGGACGGGAAGGGATGGGTAACGGAAGGAGAGGACCTGATGGCTGTGAATGAGGGACTTTGGCACGAGTGCAGGTCTCGCAGGCTGCCACAAAACCCTCAACCAACTTACGAAGCGCCGGCCACCAGAATCTCAGAGCGATGAGATCCACTGTGGCTCTTGCCCAAGGTGCCCAGCAAGGACAGTATCGTGGTGCTACTTAAAAATCTTGTGTCTTAAAGCGAGAGGCACAAACAACCTCCCAGAGGACAAAGATCAGGAGCCTCTGACTGGGCTACCTGAACCTCTGCCTCCAAATCAGGATAAAGAGCAGAGACCACCACACCTTCAGCCAAAATTCCCACCTCCCAGAAAACAACGTGACAGGGCATCCGCCTTCACATTCTTAACCCCAGGGTGGAACGTGACAACAAAATTAAACCTTGAAAAGAACAAAGACCATCTGGCCTGTCTCGGGTTCAGACGCTTGGCTGACTCCAAGTAGGCCATATTCTTATGGTCAGTAAACACGGTAATAGGGTGTCTGGCTCCCTCTAGCCAATGGCGCCATTCCTCAAAAGCTAACTTGATGGCCAACAACTCCCTATCTTCCACATCGTAATTTCTCTCTGCGGAGGAGAGTTTCTTCGAGAAAAAGGCACACGGTCACAATTTGGCTGGAGAGGAACCCTGAGACAAGACCACACCCACACCCACCTCAGAAGCGTCCACCTCAACTATGAAGGACAGAGAAATATCAGGTTGTACCAAGATGGGAGCGGAAGCAAAACTCTCCTTGATGTTAGAAAAGGCCTTACGCGCCTCTACCGACCAGGAGGAAAAATCTACCCCCTTTCTAGTCATATCAGTGAGTGGTTTAACAACAGAGGAATAATTCAAAATAAACTTCCTATAATAATTGGCAAAACCCAAAAAACGCATCAGTGCCTTCTGATTCTCAGGAAGCTCCCACTCAAGCACAGCGCGGACCTTCTCGGGGTCCATGCGAAAACCAGAAGCGGAGAGAAGAAACCCCAGAAATTGAATTTCTGGAACCGCAAACACACATTTTTCCAGTTTAGCGTACAATTTATTCTCCCGCAGGATGAGCCAGACCTGACGTAAGTGTTCCTTATGAGTTTTGAAATCAGGAGAAAAAAATCAAAATGTCATCTAGATACACTAATACAAATTTCCCCATTAAATGATAAAAAATGCTGTTCACAAAATGCTGAAAGACGGCTGGAGCATTCATCAAACCAAAAGGCATAACCAAATTCTCAAAATGGGGTATTGAAGGCCGTCTTCCATTCGTCTCCTTCTCTGACCCTGACCAGGTTGTATGCCCCTCTTAGATCCAACTTGGAAAAAACGTTTGCCCCAACAATCTGGTTAAACAGGTCCGGGATCAGAGGAAGCGGATAAGGGTCACGAATTGTGATACTGTTCAGCTCCCTGAAATCCAGACATGATCTTAAAGAACCATCTTTTTTCTTAACAAAGAAAAAAACAGTGGCAACAGGTGACTTTGAGGGTCGTATGTGTCCCTTTCTCAGACTTTCAGAGATATAAGCACGCATAGCGACCCTTTCAGGTTGGGAGAGATTGTATAAACGAGATTTAGGCAGCTTGGCGCCTGGGGTGAGATTAATAGGGCAATCGTACTCCCTGTGAGGGGGCAAGTCCTGAACACCACTCTCAGAAAACACATCCGAAAGTTCAGAGAGAAAAGATGGTACAGTCTTAGTAGAAACCTCAGAAACAGATGTCGTGAGGCAATTCTCTCTGCAAAAGTCACTCCAACCATTTATTTGCCTCGCTTGCCAATCAATGGTGGGGTTATGTTTAGTGAGCCAGGGTAGCCCCAACACTAGAGGAGTAGGCAACCCGCTTAGGACGAAACATGACACATCCTCAACATGAGTATCACTCACAATTAAACGGATATTGTGAACTATGCCCTTTAACGATTTCTGAGAAAGTGGAACGGAATCAAAACAGGTATATCCTTTCCCAAAGTGCATACCTGGAAACCATGAGTTATAGCAAATTGATTATCAATGAGATTGACAGCTGCTCCACTATCTACAAAAATCTCACAAAAAATGTTCTTGCTCTCTAGCGCCACTCTGGCAGGTAGGACAAAACGGGAACTACAAGCAAACGAAAATGTCACAACCAGACAGCTGAGAAGCTCTGACAGAGGCCTTTCAGAACCTCCTCCTTGAGTTTCTGTGTTGTGGTATTCAGCTCCTCCTCTCGTCAGCCTCTCTCAGCTGTCATGTGTTGGACTAATTGCTTCCCTTTAAATTCTTCCCCAGAAGGCTTTTCTGGGCGGCTTATACTACTTCCTGGAGTGTGTGTGCATGCTGACTCTGTCCTCCTGTTTGCTTCAAAGCTAAGTATTGTACCTTTACCTGTTATTATCTGTTTGCTGGATCCCAGGTGACCCTGACTCCCTCCGTATCTTGTGTAGGGAGCCGGTGGTCGTGTCCCCTCACTATTGTAGGGTGCTCAGGGCTTTATAGTCAAGGTTCGTGGATATGCAAACCTCCACCATTCGGATCTTTGCAAAGGCTGAGCAGCCAGGGAAAGTGCCAGGTCTTCTGCAGGGGTCTCCCTTGGTTCCTTAGTTTTTGGATCCAGCGAGTCGTTTATACATGTTGCTTTGCCGTGTTTCCTGTACACCGTCCGTGACATTATAAGCCGCCATAACCGTCTCAAGCATGGATCCGGTTTCACTTTTGGCTGAACGCTTCCAGGGTCTTTCATTGGAGGTAGCTGATCTCCGTAAGACTTTTTCTCAGCTTCAAGTGACCGGTTCAGCTTGCGTTCATGGAGTTTGTTCTGAGCCTAAGATCTCGCTCCCGGATACGTTCTCTGGGGGTAGTGAGAATTTTGTGCGTTTTAGAGAGGCTTGCAAACTCAATTTTCGCCTTCTTCCCCACTCCTCTGGTGATGAGGAACGGAGGGTGGGGATCATTATATCGCTGCTCAGAGGTAACGCTCAGTCCTGGGCCTTTTCGCTGCCGGAGGGGGCACGGCCTCTCCGTTCAGTGGATGAATTCTTTTTAGCCCTGGGTCAGATATATGATGATCCGGATCGTATTGCTCTGGCTGAGTCTAAACTACGTCTATTATGCCAGGGTAAACAATCCGCAGAAATATACTGCTCAGAATTTCGGAGATGGGCAGTTGATACTGGTTGGAATGATGCTGCGCTCCAAAGTCAATTTTGCCATGGTCTTTCAGAGGGATTGAAAGATGCATTTGCCTTTCATGAGAGGCCTATTTCTTTGGACTCTGCTATGTCTCAGGCCGTTCGTATTGACAGGCGTCTTAGAGAGAGAGGAGAGATGTCCCCTTTCCTGTCATACTCAGTCCCAGGACAGTGCAGCGGTCCCATTCTGTGCGCAGGGGTCTCAGTCGCCGTCAGCCCCTTCTGAGCAGGAGCCCATGCAGCTGGGGTTGATTGCTTCTGACAATAGAAGATTCAGCTCGCATGGGAGGGTTTGTTTTTGTTGTGGAGGTATAAATCATTTGGCAAATATTTGTCCCTCTAGGAGATTCAGGCAGTTTTCTGGGAGTAATAAAGAAACAAACAGGAAAAAATCTTTTAAAAATGTTCCGTCTGTTACTATTGGCAGGGTTGAGGCGGAAATTTAAGGTTTTCCATTTGCTTGTAGTTCCCGTTTTGTCCTGCCGGCTAGGGTGGCGCTAGAGAGCAAGAACATTTTTAGTGAGATTTTTGTGGATAGTGGAGCAGCGGTTAATCTCATTGATAATCAATTTGCGATAACTCATGGTTTCCAGGTGCGCACTTTGGGAAAGGATATTCCTGTTTTTGCTATCGATTCCGCTCCACTTTCTCAAAAATCATTAAAGGGCATAGTTCACAATATCCGTTTAATTGTGAGTGATGCTCATGTTGAGGATGTGTCATGTTTCGTCCTTAGCGGTTTGCCTACCCCTCTGGTGTTGGGGCTGCCCTGGCTCACTAAGCATAACCCCACCATTGATTGGCAAGCGAGGCAAATAAATGGTTGGAGTGACTTTTGCAGAGAGAATTGCCTCATGACATCTGTTTCTGAGGTTGCTACTAAGACTGTACCATCTTTTCTCTCTGAATTCTCGGATGTCTTCTCTGAGAGTGGAGTTCAGGATTTGCCCCCGCACAGGGAGTACGATTGCCCTATTAATCTCATCCCAGACGCCAAGCTGCCTAAATCTCGTTTATACAATCTTTCCCAACCTGAGAGGGTCGCTATGCGTGCTTATATCTCTGAGAGTCTGAGAAAGGGACACATACGACCCTCGAAGTCATCTGTTGCTGCTGGTTTTTTCTTTGTTAAGAAAAAAGATGGTTCTTTAAGACCTTGTCTGGATTTCAGGGAGCTGAACAATATCACAATTCGTGACCCTTATCCGCTTCCTCTGATCCCGGACCTATTTAACCAGGTTGTTGGGGCTAAAGTCTTTTCCAAATTAGATTTAAGAGGGGCATACAACCTGGTCAGAGAAGGGGACGAATGGAAGACGGCCTTCAATACCCCTGAGGGCCATTTTGAAAATTTGGTTATGCCTTTTGGTTTGATGAATGCCCCAGCCGTTTTTCAGCATTTCGTGAACAGCATTTTTTATCATTTGATGGGAAAATTTGTATTGGTGTATTTGGATGACATTTTGATTTTTTCTCCCGATTTCAAAACTCATAAGGAACATTTACGTCAGGTCTTGCTCATCCTGCGGGAGAATAAATTATATGCGAAACTGGAAAAATGTGTGTTTGCGGTTCCAGAAATTCAATTTCTGGGGTTTCTTCTCTCCGCTTCTGGTTTTCGCATGGACCCCGAGAAGGTCCGCTCTGTGCTTGAGTGGGAGATTCCTGAGAATCAAAAGGCACTGATGCGTTTTTTGGGCTTTGCCAATTATTACAGGAAGTTCATTTTGAATTATTCTTCTATTGTTAAACCACTCACTGATATGACCAGAAAGGGGGTAGATTTTTCTTCTTGGTCAGTAGAGGCGCGTAAGGCTTTTTCTGATATCAAGGAGAGTTTTGCTTCCGCTCCCATCTTGGTGCAACCTGATGTTTCTTTACCCTTCATAGTTGAGGTTGATGCTTCTGAGGTGGGTGTGGGGGCGGTCTTGTCTCAGGGTTCCTCTCCTGCCAAATGGCGACCGTGTGCCTTTTTCTCAAGAAAACTCTCCTCCGCAGAGAGAAATTACGATGTGGGAGATAGGGAATTGTTGGCCATCAAGTTGGCTTTTGAGGAATGGCGCCATTGGCTAGAGGGAGCCAGACACCCTATTACCGTATTTACTGACCATAAAAATCTGGCCTACTTGGAGTCAGCCAAGCGTCTGAACCCGAGACAGGCCAGATGGTCGTTGTTCTTTTCTAGGTTTAATTTTGTTGTCTCGTTCCGCCCTGGAGTTAAGAATGTGAAGGCAGATGCCCTGTCACATTGTTTTCCGGGAGGCGGGAATTTTGAAGACCCGGGTCCCATTTTGGCTGAAGGTGTGGTGGTCTCTGCTCTTTTTCCTGAATTGGAGGCAGAGGTGCAGGCAGCCCAGTCAGAGGCTCCTGATCTTTGTCCTCCTGGGAGGTTGTTTGTGCCTCTCGCTTTAAGACACAAGATTTTTAAAGAACACCACGATACGGTCCTTGCTGGGCACCCGGGGGCAAGAGCCACACTGGATCTTATCGCTCGGAGATTCTGGTGGCCTGAGCTTCGTAAGTCGGTTGAGGGTTTTGTGGCAGCCTGCGAGACTTGCGCTCGTGCCAAAGTCCCTCATTCACGGCCATCAGGTCCTCTCCTTCCCTTACCCATTCCTTCCCGTCCTTGGACACATCTGTCCATGGACTTCATAACGGACCTGCCTCGTTCCTCGGGGAAGACTGTGATTCTGGTGGTGGTGGACCGTTTTAGCAAAATGGTGCATTTCATCCCTTTTCCTGGTTTGCCCAATGCTAAGACGCTGGCGCAGGCATTTGTTGATCACATTGTCAAATTGCACGGTATTCCTTCAGACATAGTCTCTGATAGGGGCACGCAGTTTGTTTCCAGATTCTGGAAGGCTTTCTGTTCTCGCTTGGGGGTTCGGTTGTCATTCTCTTCTGCTTTCCACCCGCAGTCGAATGGCCAGACAGAGCGCGTCAATCAGAATCTGGAGACATATCTGCGTTGTTTTGTGGCGGAGAATCAAGAGGATTGGTGTTCTTTTTTGTCCCTTGCTGAGTTTGCTTTAAATAACCGTCGTCAGGAGTCCTCTGATAAGTCACCATTTTTTGGTGCATATGGGTTTCATCCACAGTTTGGGACTTTCTCGGGAGAGGGGTCTTCTGGTTTACCTGATGAGGACAGATTCTCCTCGTCTTTGTCATCTATTTGGCAAAAGATTCAAGATAATCTAAAGAGCATGAGTGAGAGATATAAGCGTGTGGCTGATAAGAGACGTGTGCTTGGTCTGGACCTGAATGTTGGTGATCTGGTGTGGTTGTCTACCAAGAATATCAAATTGAAGGTTCCCTCCTGGAAGTTGGGTCCTAGGTTTATTGGGCCTTACAAAATCCTGTCTGTCATCAATCCTGTTGCATACCGTCTTGATCTTCCTCAGACTTGGAAGATCCATAATGTTTTTCATAAGTCCTTATTGAAACCTTATGTTCAACCCATTGTACCCTCGCCTTTGCCTCCTCCTCCGATTATGGTTGATGGGAATCTTGAATTTCAGGTCTCTAGGATTGTGGATTCTCGTCTTGTCCGCGGTTCTCTTCAGTACCTTGTTCAGTGGGAGGGGTATGGTCCTGAGGAGAGGATGTGGGTCCCAGTGACGGACATTAAGGCCTCTCGTCTCATCAGGGCTTTCCATAGGTCCCATCCTGAAAAGGTGGGTTCTGAGTGCCCGGAGTCCACTCATAGAGGGAGGGGTACTGTCACAACCAGACAGCTGAGAAGCTCTGACAGAGGCCTTTCAGAACCTCCTCCTTGAGTTTCTGTGTTGTGGTATTCAGCTCCTCCTCTCGTCAGCCTCTCTCAGCTGTCATGGGTTGGACTAATTGCTTCCCTTTAAATTCTTCCCCAGAAGGCTTTTCTGGGCGGCTTATACTACTTCCTGGAGTGTGTGTGCACGCTGACTCTGTCCTCCTGTTTGCTTCAAAGCTAAGTATTGTACCTTTACCTGTTATTATCTGTTTGCTGGATCCCAGGTGACCCTGACTCCCTCCGTATCTTGTGTAGGGAGCCGGTGGTCGTGTCCCCTCACTATTGTAGGGTGCTCAGGGCTTTATAGTCAAGGTTCGTGGATATGCAAACCTCCACCATTCGGATCTTTGCATAGGCTGAGCAGCCAGGGAAAGTGCCAGGTCTTCTGCAGGGGTCTCCCTTGGTTCCTTAGTTTTTGGATCCAGCGAGTCGTTTATACATGTTGCTTTGCCGTGTTTCCTGTACACCGTCCGTGACAGAAAAACCTTCAATTTCCGCATCAACTTTGCCAATAGTAACAGATGGAACGTTTTTAGAGGATTTTTTTCTTTTTGTTTCTTTATTACTCTCAAAAAACTGCCTGAATCTCCTAGAGGGACAAACATTTGCCAAATGATTTATACCTCCACAACAGAAACAAACCTTCCTATGAGAGCTGAATCTTCTATTGTCAGAGGCAAGCAAACCCAGCTGCATGGGCTCCTGCTCAGAAGGGATTGAGAGGGACTGAGACCCCTGTGCACTAAATGAGACCGCCGCACTGTCCTTGGACTGAGTATGACAGGAAGGAGTGATCTCTCCTCTCTCTCTAAGACGCCTGTCAATACGAACGGCCCGAGACATGGCAGAGTCCAAGGAGGTAGGTCTCTCATGAAAGGCAAATGCATCTTTCAATCCCCCGAAAGACCATGGCAAAATTGACTTCGGAGTGCAGCATCATTCCAACCAGTATCAGCTGCCCAGCTCCGAAATTCTGAACAGTATATCTCTGCGGACTGTTTACCCTGGCATAAAAGACATAGTCTAGACTCAGCCAGAGCAATACGATCCGGATCATCATATATCTGACCCAGGGCTAAAAAAAATTCATCCACTGAACAGAGGGGCCGTGCCCCCACCAGCAGCAAAAAGGCCCAGGACTGAGTGTTATCCCTGAACAGCGAGATGATGATCCCCACCCTCTGCTCCTCATCACCAGAGGAATGGGGAAGTAGGCGAAAATGGAGTTTGCAAGCCTCTCTAAAACAAACAAAATTCTCACTACCCCCGGAGAACGTATCCGGGAGCGAGATCTTAGGCTCAGAACAAACTCCATGAACGCAAGCTGAACCGGTCACCTGAAACTGAGAAACAGTTTTACGGAGATCTGCTACCTCCAATGAAAGACCCTGCATGTGTTCAGTCAAAAGTGAAACCGGATCCATGCTTGAGACGGTTTTGGCGGTTTATAATGTCACGGAAGGTATACAGAAAACTAGAAGACACAAAATGAAGATCCGACTGACTGGATCCAAAACTAAGGAACCAAAGGGAGAGCCCTGCAACAGACCTGGCTCTCTCCCTAACTGCTCGGCCTATGCAAAAATCTCAATGGTAGATGATAGCATATCCTCGTTCCTCGACTGTATAACACCTGAACACCCTATAATAGTGAGGGGACACGACCACCGGCTCCCTACACTTGATACGGAGGGAGTCAGGGTCACCTGGGATCCAGCAAACAGGAAAACATAAATGAATGAACAAAACTTATCTGTAGAAGACTCAGTAGTAGCATCCAGCATGCACACACTCCAGGAAGTTGTATAAACCGCAAAGTGATGCAGTATGGGAAGGGATTTAAAGGGATGCAATCAGTGCAACTACATGACAGCTGAGAGAGCCTAACGGGATGAGAAAACAAAAGCAAAACAAAAGGAACCTCAAGGAGGAGGTTCTGAAGAACGTCTGTCAGAGCTTCTTAGATGTCTGGTGGTGACAGCTGGTTTGTCTATAATAAAATCTCTTTCTTTACTGAGCAGATGATGAGAGTTGTAGTACATACACAAGCAGTAGGCACAGTTCTGAGGTGTATGATACAGCAAGTCTCTCCCAAAAATTGTATATAGGAGGTGGCAATGATGGTAGTAATCCACCCTGAGTCTCTCTAAGTACACTTTGCAGTCTTCCCAATTCCCAGTCTGTGGGGTGCAGAACTTAGATTGGATGGCCAGTCCTTCTCAGAAGTGTGGTGGGTGCCAGAGGCAATTAACCTTTTCCACATGCAGTAAAGTCTATTGCCATAAACGTGCGTTTGCCTTATTCTCTCAGTCAAAGAGCAGCCTATTTTTTTTTTCAATGTCACCCCACAAAGAATTTAAATATTTTATGGAGATGTATAGCGCCTTTCACAAAGTAGTCATTGTTCTTCATATGCCTGGGCCCGACGGTGACGCAGGGTTTCAGACAGAAATAGTCAGTGACAAGACGGTGGGTGGAATGTCTTCCAACAAGAAAGGGGAGGGGATATCAATCAACAGTTAGGTCCGGAGGCCATGGGAACTTGCAGCAAACCTATTTGCCCCTGGGCACTTGCAGGCGCATTAGCATATGGCATCAAAGTAAATTTTTAGGACATTGGTACCACAGACAAGGGAAAGAAAGGCATGATTGTGAAACTGTTTATGCAACTGCAGAGCAACAGCGGCAGTTTGGTAAGGGGTTAATGAAGAAGATTTAGCTAGCATTGAGTTTAGTTGGGTTGTAGCACCTGCAGCATAAATGTATGGCACATAGTAAAAAGGAATAGCAAAAATATTGCAGGTACTGCTGATCTCTAAAGTGCCTAGACCTTTTAGTGCCGCTTGAGTATTTAGGCTAAATTAAAAACTGTAACCATGAGAGGTGGACATTTATTGGCACAGTGCGGTTGCTTTTATAAAGGCACTATACAACACTCCATACAGTAATGCAAGCAGAAGCATTGAAGTTCTGTGTTTGGCACAATTCCTAGTATGGGCACTATATTTGCTATTTTACCAAAATTACTTTTTGAAGTTTTTTTTTTCCCATTGATGCTTCAATACTTTATAATAAAATAGACTATTTATAGAGTAGCCTGCAGATGTTTCTTTACTGATCCCTCTCAGTCTCCATTGACCTCTAACACAGAAAAGTCAGTATGGCATTCAATCCATGCCACGTCTACCACACGATGGGGGAGAGGGATCACTGGACACTTGCGCAAACTCCTAAATCCACCTCACCAGGGAAAATGAATAGTTCTGGACCCGGCGTTCACATTGTAAGTCCCCTCCTGTCCTTAGCCGAGCATCACGTCACCAGGTTCCTGGAAGAATGATCCTCACAACTTCAGAACGCTAAGTATATTACAAGCTTTCTCCTACAGGTATGTTCTGTGTAATCAAAGTGGCTTTGAAGGACCCACTGGGCCCCATAAATCCCTTTGAAAGAAGACCTGCCCTGACATGTCTCTGTTAGCAACTCCTTGCATTCCCCATGTAATAACAATGCTTATGACTCTACCACGTGCCCTTCTTTTATTATTCCTGTTAGAAATTATGAATAAATAGCTAGCAGTTTGCAATGAAGGTCCAGATGGGTGCTACCCGTTGGAGGTGTGTCACTGCACAGTGGCAACACTGATTAGATAGTATCAGACTGTGCGGGAACACACTCCCAACTAGTAACACCCATCTAGACCTTCATTGCAGAATGCTAGTAATTCATTCATAACTACCCGCAGGAATAAAAGAGGAATGGCACATCATAGAGTCATAACAATAGATGTTCCAGAATTGTTATTACGAGGGGGATGCAAGTAGTTACTAAAACAGACATGTCAGGAGAGGGGACAGGTCCTCTTTAAGTAATAACGGCTATGTATGTAGGTTGGTAATGTAGTGTCCCACTAGGTAAATGTGGGCACTACACAAGGGTCAATTGGGGCACGTTGTTCTCCACTTCCTGTGGCGTTGTATTTTACAGTCCAATTTTATGTGTATTGCTATGCTTTTATGTGTATTTTTCCCTGTAATGTCTGTATCAGGCCTATCAGGGTGTAGTTCCTCCTCCTAGACAGTAGAGGGAGCTAGGGAACCCCTAGTATAAATAGTCAGGTCCTGTGCAGGGAAAGGGTCTGTGTAGTCAGGAGTCTGGGTAAAGACAGAAGAAAGTGTGCACTTCAGCAGAGAGGAGCTGAGGGCCACCTCCTGACATGCAGCTAGACAGCCCAGGCTTCTAGTTGCCACCAGGGGAAGAAGTTACCTCCTGATAAACCTGCAGTTCCCACAACCAAAGTGCAGAGCAGAGCAGAAGAGAAACCAGCCAACCTGAGGGCTGAAGGGCAGAAGGATCTTACTTAATGCAAGGATATATATATACCTGAGGAAGTTTTGGTGACCAAGGATAAAGCCATCAATAGGGCATACGGGCCTTGGGATAAAGACAGACAGGAGTTCTGAGGAATAGTGCACAGGATTTCTGAGGAAAGGTGCAGCCTGATCTGTAAGTGTTTTAACCCTCTGAGTATCTTGCAAGAACATTGTGCCTGCCATTTGTAAAAGCCTGCTTATAATTGCTACTGCCATGTGGAACTGAACCTAGCATGTACAAAGTTGACTGTTTCCAGTAAAAGGAAGTTTTGGTTCACCACAATTGTGTTCCTCAATTATTCCTATTATAAATCGGTGTGCCACCGTTACCGGCATTGGCGTCACGAACTTAAAGAGATCTTGCCACCGGCACTTTAAACCTGCAACATCCAGGGCACCTCACCTACCACCGGCCTGGTCCCTATATACAGAGAGTGCCCCAGAGGATCCAAGTGCCAGCCTCTCCATCACTGCTGTACGCCTGCCCAGGGTCTCCCATAAACTGTGAGTAACCAAGAGCAACCGTCGTTTGCCTATTAACCGTGACCTCACCATCGCAATACCCTGCAGGGCTGCGTACTGCAGTAACATCTCCAGTGCAGAGTTTAATAAGGCTACTTGTGTATAATTCTGGTCGAGATGTGAGTCATTGTAGCATTCACGTAATTTATGACACAATAGGCAAGTGAACTCAGGTTACAAAGGCGACAACAAAACCGTAACGTTCTCTTGAAGCAGGTATTGAAGGGCTATCAGTACACGGCCCCCTATATGGATGATATACCGCCCCTCGTTATGATTTGTCAGGGACATCAATCGCTAGATCTAAAAAAAAACTCTTGATGACTGGCCAGTTCTGAAAGAAGAGGTATTTTTAGAGCCTGTGGTTAATCCTTTTTCTGTGCCAGTTCTTTTCTGAAAAGAAAACAATTTTATCTCACGCTACTTAACCTCACGATGAAAATTGGAAGCAGACAGGGTGGCTGCTTCTCCCGGTCTGTTCTTCTCCAATAATTAAGTGCTTGATTTTCATTCACCAGTCTGATTTATGTGAATTGGGATGGGCCCACTGGGCTTCACTTGACGCTGTGCATGGGCTGACACCTCGTGTGTTCGTGTAGTAAAGTAGATGCTATAAAATAACCACAAAACCAAAAACTACTGATTTTCATATTGACTTAGGTAGAAGCTCAGACTTTGGGAGTTTTCTAAGCACTTACCTCTTCAAACATTTAGGCCTCAACCAGACCATTTTGGGACCATGTTTAACTGTATGTGTTCAGGATGTACAGTAACACCCCAGCCTTGAATATCAGGCAAATAGCTACAAAATATAGCTAGAACATCAGTCTTGGGTGGATTTTCCCCCTTAAAGATAACCTGTCACATCCCATGACATGTCAATTTTGGCAAATATTGGTATTCCTCATGAAATTACAATTCTTGAGCAGTTTTAGTCAAAGCTTTACATGGTTCTGTTCCTCTGTTATACCTCCTGTCTACTCATCTAGGTGTTGGCCAATCCTCTTGTTAAAGTGTTGTGTCCCACAGTCCGCACTGATTGGCCAGTGCCAGGGTGTTTAGGGAAACATCCCTAACTGGTAACACCTAGTTGCCAGTTTATTGTAGGAGAATTAACAGAGGACAGGTACAATGTAGAGTTCTAAGAAAAGACCCTCAAGAATCATTTCATGAAGTATACTAGAATTTATTAAAGGGGTTCTCCGGGCTTTTAATATTGATGAACTATCCTCTGGAGCGGTTATCAATATCAAATCGGCGGGGGTCCGGCACTGTAAGGGGACAATTGGGGCGATTTGAAACGTAAGAGGAATGAGTCACCACTCCTGACATGTCTATTTTAAAGGAGTTCTCCGGTCTTTTAATATTGATGACCTATACTCAGGATAGGTCATCAGTATCAGATCAGCGGGGGTCTGACACCCTACACCCCCGCCGATCAGTTGTATGGAGGGAAAGTGCACGTAGTGTGCTATAGACATAGCAGCAGCAAGCAGAAAGAGAGACCGGAGATGGCACGTGCCTTCTCTTCATACAGCTGATCGGCGGGGTGCAGGGTGTTGGACCCCCGCCGATCTGAGGATAGGTCATCAATATTAAAAGCTTGGAGAACCCCTTCATAATAGACATGTCAGGAGTGGTCACGCATCCTTCAGTTCAGTTCAATCTCCCCAATTCTCTCCTTACACTTAACATAGTTGTTGACCACGACACCCCCTGACGTCCCATAACATGTATCCGTATATTAGTCAAGTGTGCATATTTATTTAGTAGGGGGAGGGAAACAAGCCCCTGCCTTATCTCCTAGCAGAAGAAAGGATTGAGTATGATGAACTCCAACATGCCTAGTTCCAGTAAAGACCTGCTAACATTTCATGAGGGAGATGAGATCTATGGTGTTGTTTGCAGCTTCTAATTTAGGTTATGTTCACATCTCCGTTTAGGCATTCCGGTAATCTGTTCCACTAGATCCCATTATAGTCAATGGGGATCTGTGGCTGTTTGTGAGGAAATTCTGATCAGACTACCGGAATGCCTAAACGGAGATGTAAATGTAGCCTAACCCTAGGGCTACACATCGACATATAGGGTACAACTACACAGCAACATGTGTCGCGCAGCAATATTTATCATAGATGGATTTTTTGCGACTGTCGTGTCGCAGTCGCAGCATGTCGCAAGTCGCAGTGCAAGACCATAGACTGCCATTATAAAAATTGTTGCGCAACATTGGTGTGACAAGAAGTCGTGCGACATCTGTTGCTGTGTAGCCCTAGCCCAGTGATGGCTAACCTTGGCACTCCAGCTGTGGTAAAACTACAACTCCCAAGATGCCCCCCTTGCTTGGCTGCTCTCAGAACTCTGCAGAAATAATTGGAGCATGCTGGGAGTCGTAGTTTCACCACAGCTGGAGTGCCAAGGTTAGCCATCACTGCCCTAGCCTAACTTGTGCCTGCAGAACGCACATGGAAGAATGAGGGCCATCAGTTGGCTGCGCTTCCAATTGTCACTTTTTCAGTTACCAAGACATTTTAAAGTTTATTATTATAATTGTAGTGTCCCACTAGGTCAAGGTGGGCACTACACAAAGGGGTTAATGCGTTTACTGCCTTACTGTTATGTGTATGCATTTCCCTGTGTTAACTGGGTGTCAGGCCTGTCAGGGTGCAGTTTAGCCTCCCAGGCGTTAGAGGGAGCTAGAGAGCCCTAGTGATATATAGGACGGCCCAGACAGGGGAGAGGCAGTGTATTCCAGGGGACTAGAGGAGTCACCTAGTCAGCCTGAAGCTCCTGAGGCTAAGGATAGCTCAGTTGAGATACCCCAGTAGTAGGACAGCACCTCCTGGGAGAAACCTGCAGTCACCTTTCCAATCCAGCAGACAAGACAGCTAGGAAAAGAAGGTATTGTAACCTTAAGCAAGTGCCAATACTGGAGGAAGGATTTTATACCAAGGATTTAAGCCAGCACTTAGGCATCCGGGCCTTGGGATCCAGCCAGCTAGCATAGCTGTGGGGATAGAGCAGCATTGTACTGCAAAGCATTAACTGTATACCCTCCAAGTATCTTGCAAGATAGGAACCTGCTGTGATATAAACCTGCTGTGCATTTTGTACTGTAAAGGACTGTATTACCATCTACTGTAACTACATGTACAAAGTTGGACTGTTTCATCAAGTAAAGCAATGTTTGGTTCACCAACTGTGTACTCATTTAATCCTCCTGCAAACCGGTGTGCCACCGTTACAGGCACTGGCATCACGATCCTTAAAGGGACCTTACCTAAGGCACTCAAAACACCTACAACATCCAGGGCACCTCACATACCATCAGGCCTGGTCCCTATTTACAGAGTGTGCCCCAGAAGAACTAGTGTCTACCTCTCCTTCACTGTTGCATGTCTGCCCAGGGTTCTCCTCAGAAAAGTGAGTGACCCTTGATTGCCCATACCGTGACCTCACTGTCGCTATACCCTGCAGGTCTGGCGTGCTGCATAAATTGGCGTCACGAACAGGATACGATCATTCTTGCGCCATTGCGGATACAAAAACTGTGTGCTATTATATGCCTTACAGTGACAAGCCCTAATTGCTTTATTGAAAATTGCTGGGCCAAAGTGAACTGTAATAATTTGCGGTGTGAAGATTTTATTGTCTGGACTGTTTGCCGTTTGCGGAAGCCACCGCTTGCTGTCAGTGAATCGCCAGCGATTTTGCCAACTTAACCTGAGTTGGATTACAAATGCGCCTTGTGGAACCGTTTGGCGCGAAAAAGAGGACTTTGGCGCGAAAAAGAACAAGGTGGAGTCATCGCCCAGCCAACAAGGAGGAAGAACGCCGCCCTGTCTGGAAGAAAAGGTGCCGCCTACCTGAGTCCCGGAGCTACGAGAGACCGCGCCCACCTGCTGACGCTATACGCAGG
This sequence comes from Bufo gargarizans, assembly GCF_014858855.1. Lineage (NCBI taxonomy): Eukaryota > Metazoa > Chordata > Amphibia > Anura > Bufonidae > Bufo > Bufo gargarizans. The sequence goes on along the minus strand of NC_058082.1, from coordinate 51,157,777 downwards.
ACGCTCGACGCCCGTAGCCACGCATCTCGCGAGATCTGGAGCGAGCATCACCGGAGTAAGTACAGACTTTAAACTTTTGCCGGCCCTTCCAATTACCTTACCGGAACATTCCCGACCCCTGCCAGGGCACCGGAGAGGATCCCTTTAGTGACCAAAGACTTTACTTGAAAAAGTTATTACATTGCCGCTCCGGTCCGCTCCGCTACATTTAAAGGGCCATACCCGCCTATTTACGCCATGTCCGCACCTGAGGAAATCATTCAGACGGCCTCAGTCGTGCCTTCCGAAGTACCCACAGCCGTATTATTTTGGGGCCCCCTGGTTCCCACGTTATTCAGGGGAAGCCCACAAGTTAAAGGACTTTAGGGAGCAGATACTGGCCTTGTTCCGGCTTTATCCCATAACTGCCGAACAGCAAATGGAGATCCTCCTAGCTCAGTTAGAAGGGGCCGCCCGCAGGGAAGTCATGTCATGGCCCCGCTCTGAGAAGAGTAGCCTGGAACAGATTTTTGATCGCTTGGGCACCACATTTGAGGCCAGAACGGTGTCAGAAGTTAAAATGCGTTTCTTCAGCAGAAAGCAGCAGCCTGGAGAGTCGCTCCGCGATTTTGCCCTGTCCTTACAAGAGACACTGAGAACTGTAGTCCAAGTGGATACCAAAGAAGCTGAGGACCAAGACAGGACTCTTAGAGAGCAGTTCATTGCGGGCATAAGTACTGAGCATTTAAAGGGCCAGCTACGGATGTTGTCAGCTCAACACCCCCACTGTACATTTTTGGATTTTTGAACCATCTTACTCTAAGCTTAGAGAAGGTGTGTAAGAAAATAGAGGAGTGGGAGAGACCATTGTTACTGGAAGACGAAGGCCCTTTTAATCCAAGACTCCCACTTGCATATAGGGATGTATATCCAAAAGAACCTGATGGGCGACCGAGTTACCGGTCTAGAAATAGAAAGCAGCCTGTCTGCCACTATTGTAAGAAATATAGACATACTGAATCAATGTCCTGGCAGTTACAACGGGCAACCCCTGAGGCAGAGGACCACCCCTCGGGAGGTAGAACAGTAGGTCCAAAGGATCCAAGCTGGATGCCTAAATATGTAGGATCCCGTCCAAAAATTATAATATGTATCAACGGGATAGCCTTTGAAGCCCTGCTGGATACTGGGTCACAGGTCACCACCATTTAACGACCTGCCTTTGACAAGTTCTGGGATCCAAGTCTCCTCACCCAGCCACCAGAGTCCTGGCTAGATATCATCGCCAGCAACGGTAAGCCAGTGAAAGTCCATGGGTATTTGGGAACCTATCCTTCAGATGGGAGAAGCCACCCTGCCACAGCAAGGCATGATTGTGGTACAAGCAGGAGATAAAGGGGGACACCCTGTGATCTTAGGGACTAATGTTCTTAAAAATTGTTACTCCGAAGTGCTTGACGCCCTGAATCAAACTATATCTTCAGCCTCGCCTGCTTCCAGAAGAGTTATTCAAAAGACTATCAGCGTGCTGTGTGCTCAACAAAGGTTCGCCAACAAAAGAGGAGAACTTTGTACTGTCCGGATCCGGGATAACCGGCCGGTAATACTGCCTCCAAATTCCCAGATCATCCTGTGGTGCCGTGCTGTGTTAGGGATCCAGAGCCAGGACTATCAAGCCCTAGTGGAACCTATTCCCATTGAGAATCATCCCTTCGTACAAACAGCTAAGAGCCTGGTGACCGTGTCTCAAGGTAAAGTGCCTGTTTGTTTAATTAACTTTGGTGATCACCCCGTTACTCTCCTTAAGCATTGCCCCATTGCTCAGCTTTTCCAAGTGTCTTTCCAGGATGTGATCCGTCTGCCTGCCACGGAGGCATTCCAGACCACACAGAGCAGCAGCACCCCTACAACATCCTGGTGGGAAGAACTACATGTGGGGAATGAATCCACACCAAAGGAGCAAATAGAGGGAGTCCTGAAGGAGCACCACCAGGCTTTCAGCAAACACTCCACGGACTACGGAGAGTTCAGTGTAATCAAACACACCATACCCACTGGCTCTCATCCTCCTATTAAGGAGAGATACAGACCCATACCACCTACTACCTATCAGTCTGTGAAAGAGATGATACAAGAGATGAAAGACTGTAATATAATCCGGGACAGTCATAGTCCCTGGGCTGCGCCCCTAGTTCTTGTCCGGAAAAAAGATGGCAGCATAAGGTTCTGCGTGGATTACAGAAAAATTAATCAAATCATCCACAAAGATGCATATCCATTGCCACGCATTGAGGAGTCCTTGACTGCCCTGGGGTCATCAGCCTATTTCTCCACCTTGGATTTAACCAATGGGTACTGGCAAGTACCCATGGCCCCAGAAGATCGAGAAAAGACTGCTTTCACTACACCTATGGGCCTGTTTGAATTCAATTATATGCCGTTTGGACTGTGTAACGCCCCAGGAACGTTCCAGAGGCTGATGGAACGTTGTTTAGGCCATAGGAATTTTGAGACTGTACTATTATACCTGTATGACGTCATTATATACTCCAAGACGTATGAGGACCATTTAAAGCACCTGGGTGAGGTGTTTCAAGTTCTTACTAAATATGGCCTTAAAATCAAGCCATCCAAGTGCCACCTGCTGAAACCAGCGGTCAAATACCTCGGGCACGTTGTCAGTGCCAAAGGAGTACAGCCTGATCCTGATAAACTTGCTGCTGTCCGCAACTGGCCTACTCCTACGACCGTGAAAGAGGTGAGAAGCTTTCTCAGTTTTGCAGGGTATTACAGGCGTTTCATCCCGCATTTTGCACAAATTGCGGATCCCATCCAGGAACTCCTGAGGGGGCATCCAAAGAAGAGCCCAAAAACTCCTATTCCTGTTGAATGGAATGAAGAACGGGAAATTGCCTTTCAACTCCTAAAGAAGAAGTTGACTGAACCCCCTGTTCTGGGTTGCCCAGATTAACAGAACCCATTCCACCTCTACACAGATGCCAGTAAAAGAGGCCTGGGGGCCGTGTTGGCTCAAGTGCAAGATAACAAAGAAAGGGTAATTGCCTACGCCAGCAGATCCCTGAAGGGAGCTGAAAAGAACAACCAGAATTATAGTTCTTTCAAGCTGGAGTTTCTTGCCTTAGTGTGGGCTGTGACCGAAAAGTTTAAAGACTATCTCGCTGCCACACCATTTGTTGCCTTCACGGACAATAATCCCCTGGCGCATCTGAATACAGCCAAATTAGGGGCACTAGAGCAAAGATGGGCCTCCCGCCTTGCCAACTATGACTTCACTGTGAAATACCGGGCAGGCCGCTCCAACGATAACGCTGATGCTCTGTCGCGGCTTCTCACTACAGAGGCCCCAGATGAACCAAAAGATGCCTGGGAAGAAGTGGAAATGCCAGCGTTCTACAATAAATTTGCCCAGCAGGATAATATCCATACTGAAGATCTCCCTGCTGCTGATCCTCCCTCATCAGATGGTCCTGAGTCCAGAGGCGATCAAGAAAGATAGATTAAGCTCCAGTCCGAAAGTAGAGTCCTCAGTGAACTGCTCGACTTCCTTACCAGTGGGAAAATCCCTGAGAGAATCCGCAGGAAGAGTGCAGACCCAGAACTAGCGAGACTGTGGAGACATCGCCACCAACTATTCCTTCAAAGAGGCCTGTTGCTCAGAAGGAGTCTGGATCCAGTGTCCTGTGATAGGGTGTACCAAATTCTCCTACCACGTCGAGATGCCAGCCTGGTGCTGGATATGTATCACAACCAGTCCGGACACTTCGGTGTGCAGAAGACTGAGGCCACCATTCGCAAAAGATTCTATTGGATTGGGATGAGAGAAGATATTGAGAAATGGTGCCGAGAATGAACTGCCTGTGCTGTGGGGCGAACTGAACACCATGACCAGAGGGCGCCTCTCCATCCTATCGTAAGTAAAACTCCTTTAGAACTTGTTGCTATTGACCATGTGAAGTTGGAGCCGAGTCGCTCAGGCTATACTTATGCCATGATTATTATTGATCACTTCACCAAGTTTGTCGTAGCAGTGCCTGTGAAAGACCTGAGAGCCAAGACTACAGCAAAGGCGTTCTGGAATCATTTTCTACTGCCCTACGGCTGCCCAGAAAGGATCCTCACCGACCAAGGGTCTGCGTTTGAGTCACAGCTGTTCCATGAGATGTGCCTGCTGCATAACTGCCAGAAAGTCCGGACCACTGCCTACTATCTGCAAGGTAACGGTAAGACTCTCATTAAAAAGCTGAGAGCAGTACCCCCTGAGACGAGGGGTGATTGGCCTACTCTGTTGCCGCAGCTCATGTACACTTACAACAACACCATTCATTGTTCCACTGGTTACACCCCGTTCTATTTGATGTTTGGCCAACAAGGGAGATTGCCTGCGGATCACTCCCTGGGTGTGCAAGTACCGGGTGTGATCAACCCACTGCCAAGGACGGATTGGGTAGTGGAACACCAAAGACGTCTCCTCAATGCTAAGGAGATCGTCCAGGAACGCATGGAGAATGTTCGAGAAAGACCAGCAAAAGTTCCTGCTCATGCGGAACCCCTGGCTCTTGGAGACAAGGTGTGGTTGAAAAACAACCACCGGACCAGCAAGTTGGACAGCAAATGGGAAAGGATTCCCTATATTATTTCTGCCATCCCCAATGCTGAAGCACATATTTATCAAGTCTCCAGAGAAGAAAAAGTTCCCCAATCGTTCATAGGAACCGTCTCAAGCCTTGTATAGAAGGAGAACCAGCGGCAGAGGATATGGAGCCTGAGCCTTCTGAAGCGGAGTTGCCGGCTCCACCTATGGACCCTATGCAGGCTGTGGAGAACTTAATCCATGACAAGGAGCCGCTCCACTGGTTCCTCACGCCCTGGTTGTATTTAATGGTTCCTGCTCCCATTCCTGTTAGTCCTCCGCCTCAGGACATCTTACCCTAGAGAGCTCCTGAAGTAGCTCCAGAGGCGGTGGGCTCCTCTGACCTTCCTGAGTCCAGGCAGGAAGAACCCCTGCCAGTAAGGAGGTCTACCCGTTCTACCAGGGGGCACCCACCTGTGAGGTTTGGAGACTACATTATGGGCCCAGGTAGCCCCTAACAGGAAACCCCTGTTTAACCCTTTGCAAGCCTGGGTACGGACTCATGATCCTTTGAGCCTCCAAGGCCTTATGTTTGATTACATCTTTATAGACTATTTGCATTTAAAGTTTTATAATGGACTATCCTGGTTTATTGATACGCTGCACCAGGTCAGCGCCCCTGTTCCCTTACATATCCTGAGAGAAGAGAACGACGCCCCTTTTCACCACTCCTTTCAGTGACACTGTTTGTCAATTTTTATATTGTTACTGTGGTGATTGCTGTATATGCATGCTCTCATTTGTCTTTCAGGTTGCCGCTTCCAGATGGGCGGACCCTCCATGTTGCGCCGAGGACGGGCAACGTCATAGCGTGGGGGTATGTAGTGTCCCACTAGGTCAAGGTGGGCACTACACAAAGGGGTTAATGCGTTTACTGCCTTACTGTTATATGTATGCATTTCCTGTGTTAACTGGGTGTCAGGCCTGTCAGGGTGCAGTTTAGCCTCCCAGGCGTTAGAGGGAGCTAGGGAGCCCTAGTTAAATATAGGACGGCCCAGACAGGGGAGAGGCAGTGTATTCCAGGGGACTAGAGGGTCACCTAGTCAGCCTGAAGCTCCTGAGGCTAAGGATAGCTCAGTTGAGATACCCCAGTAGTAGGACAGCACCTCCTGGGAGAAACCTGCAGTCACCTTTCCAATCCAGCAGACAAGACAGCTAGGAAAGAAGGTATTGTAACCTTAAGCAAGTGCCAATACTGGAGGAAGGATTTTATACCAAGGTTTTAAGCCAGCACTTAGGCATCCGGGCCTTGGGATCCAGCCAGCTAGAATAGCTGTGGGGATAGAGCAGCATTGTACTGCAAAGCATTAACTGTATACCCTCCAAGTATTTTGCAAGATTGAAACCTGCTGTGAAGTAAACCTGCTGTGCATTTTGTACTGTAAAGGACTGCATTATCATCTACTGTAACTACATGTACAAAGTTGGACTGTTTCATCAAGTAAAGCAACGTTTGGTTCACCAACTGTGTACTCTATTAATCCTCCTGCAAACCGGTGTGCCACCGTTACAGGCACTGGCGTCACGATCCTTAAAGGGACCTTACCTAAGGCACTCAAAACACCTACAACATCCAGGGCACCTCACACACCATCAGGCCTGGTCCCTAACTACAGAGTGTGCCCCAGAGGAACTAGTGTCTGCCTCTCTTTCACTGTTGCATGGCTGCCCAGGGTTCTCCTCAGAAAAGTGAGTGACCCTCGATTGCCCATACCGTGACCTCACTGTCGCTATACCCTGCAGGTCTGGCGTGCTGCATAATAATAATAATAATTATTATTATTTATTAAAGCGCCATTCATTCCATGGCGCTGTACATATGAGAAGAGGTATACATACATAATACAGACAATTGCACTAAGCATGAACCAGACGAGTTACAAACTGGTACAGAAGGAGAGAGGGCCCTGACCACGGGAGCTTACATTCTACATATAGGGATATAACAAATATACAAATTTACATGACATTGTACTGATTCTGAGCTACAACCTGTCTTACAGTCCAGAGCAGCATTCATCATGCAAAGAAAAAATGTCAAGCAATGGAAATCTTCTAAAACCTGATTTTATTAGCATCCATTTAAATTTACAGCTTCATGACGCATTTTAAACCAATCAATGGGTTCTTAACCTCCCTGGCGGTATGATTGGACCATGGCAGTAGAGGTATTGTGCACAGTACTCATAAGTACTATGAGACACACGTCCTTCTTGTCTCGCCATCGCATTGCCATCATCTTACCCTTCTGCCAGGCAACCATTTTTCCGGTTTTTGAGTTTTTTCTTGGCAAACATAGATGGCATGTCACGTCGGTTAGGCCTAACGGTACCATATGCATCAGTCTTGTTTTGTAGCAAAACCTCATACAGTTCCGGAGACGTGTAGAAATTGTCTGTGGTCACACAATATCCCTGGTTCAGCAATGGCTCCAGCAGTGTAAGGACAGATGATGTGGCCATCCCATAGCCGCTGTACCTGGGGTTGAACTTCGTGCCTTTACCAGTGTAAATGACCGAATTCCAGATGTACCCAGTGGATGACTCGCAGAGCATGTAGGATTTGATGCCAAACCGCGCTCTTTTGGATGCTATGTACTGTATCTAACTTAGGCGTCCCCTGTAGGCCATTAAACTTTCTTCTACACTGACTTCCCTTTCTGGCACGTAGGTCCGCTGGAAAATGGTCACAATAATTTGGCATACCTCCCAGATTTTTTTTTGTTTGGGCGCAGGATGCATGGCCTCATCAAATTCTTCATTGTTCGTGAAGTGGAAATACTTCATGATGAGGGAAAACCGGTATTCTGACATCACGGTGCCAAAAAATTGAGTGGCCAGTATTATTGATGGTCCAGCACCATTTCTGGAGCGGTTTCCCCATCCCCCCCTGAAGAATGATGAGTCCCAGAAACTGCCACATGTCCTCTTTGGGCACCGGTTCCCACTTTCTGCTTCTGGAAAACGTGGCATGCAGCGTAGCGGATTGCTGCTCTTGGTAGCGATTTGTCTCCGTGACAATTTTTTAAATTGCCTCCTCAGTGAGGAATAATTGCAGGTACGCCAGAGGGTTGTCACGCTCAACATCTACCTTCATCCCAGGTGATCCAGTGAACGGGAATCTAGCTTTTGTAGTAAAGTTGTGCTTTTTTGATGCCATTTTATAAATATTTTATGGGCTCAAATTACAGTAAAATGGCAGGCAAGGGGCACGGTACAGTGATCAAGTGTCAGATCTGAGGTGATACAGTGTAATCCTCTCAGATTACAATGTATAACCTCTTTTATGTGAGTGTGTCACTTTTATGTTTATGTCACTTTTGAATTTCCCGCCAAGTTTCACTCCCATGCGCCGCTGCTGCTCGCAGGGCGCGGAACCAGAAAGTCAGATTCCGGACGGCGCTCTCGCCGGCGATCACAGCGGAGAACATCGCCGGATCGCCAGGAGAAGGTGAAGGGACTCCGCTGACAGCAATGCAATGTTACCCCGGGCGTGAATACCGCCAGAAAGGTTAATCATGACCTGTACAAGTTAAGATACCACATAGCTTTTAAATGATGAGCATGAAAATTGCGGGGGCCACAGTGGGGGCGCAGAAGCGATATTGTAAAAAATCAGGCAGGGTGGCAGCATCAGCCCAAGTAAAGGTATTTATCACAATTAATACAAAACCATGAAAGGTCCTCTTTAACCCATGGTGAACCTGTAAACACCATTATTTAGGTGCCAGTGTTGACCCCTGGTAGACCAATTACCACTACTACTTATTAATAACGGAATATGACCACTAATAGCAGCATATAACATCTATGCGTTGATTTAACCCTTCTGGTACCCTGGAATGTAATGGAAACTGTCCACATCTCCCTCACAGTTAGGCCCCTTGCAGACGAGCGTTCCTCCCGCAGCGAGTCTGCATCGCAGCACCCGGCCTGACCTCCCAGCACTGATGGGATTTACATCGCATTATATTGATTTATGATGCTATGTAACCCTTACAGTTCTGGAATGTATTGGATAACACTGGCATAATGCTGCCGGTTAGGGTTGCCACCTTTTCTTCAAGCCAAACCCGAACAGAAGGGAGGGAGGGCCCCTTTCCAGGCCCCACCCATGTCCCACCTCCAGCCACGCCCATGTCCCACCTCCAACCACGCCCATGTCCCACCTCCAACCACGCCCATGTCCCGCCTCCACCCCGATCGCTGTCGCACCGCAATTGTTACGCCCCTGATCCCACGCCTGCGCCGTACTGTTTAGTATTCGATGCAGGCGCGGGATTTACGGGACGAAGAGGAGAACTCGGACGTCAATCAACTAAACATGGGCGTGCCATTGCCAAAAGGTGAATGGACGGAGCCTCTAGGTGCTGCAGCAACGCCCTCATAGCACCTAGAGTCTCATTAGCATATTATATAGTTTAGTCTTTTTAGTCGTTTAGTCTTATATTATAGTCTTTATTTTAAGAGAACAGCGGCAGCGGCGGGCAAGGAGTTATAAAACACACTGTTATGTACTGCTGACATTAGCACATCGCTAATGTCAGTCAGCTACATAACATAATGTTTTTTCTGATTGACAGATTCAGAAACCTGAGGCTGTTTAAACACTGTTACAAACATGCTTCAAATGTTTTATATGCATACCTTTTTAGAAGTAAAGTAAGTGATTATCTGGTGTCACAGTCAGACTCAGTCTTGGTCAGGTTGAAAAACTAGCAGGGCACAGTGGGCACAGTCTGGGCTGGGCACTAGTTGGGCAGGCTGCTGGAGCCTGGAGCTGCTGGAAGAATGATTTCAAATCTCCCTCCCTGCCTCTCTCTCTGATGTCACTTCCTGTGGACTTGACTTGGTTCCTTATCAGAGAGAAGGAGGGAGGGACTGGGAGGCAGGGGAGGAGCGGGGCGGAGCAAGGAGGAGCGAGGAGACTGGACTGGAGACTACTAAACAGTGAGTGAGCCGCTGCGGCTGCACTGCCTGCCTGGCAGCCGCATCACTGTAGTGATTGTAGACTGGAGGAGGAGGAGGGGAGGGGGACTGGGGGAGGGAGCGCTCCGCTCAGCTGATCATCACCTGGCCGCCGCCGCCACAGTGAGTGAGTCACTAGTGACACAGTGCAGTGCACTCAGGCAGCAGCAGCTAAAATATGCGATCGGACGGACTCCACACTGACTGTCTGCAATTTCAATGAAAAGAATAGAATAATCCTGTGCCCGGGTCTAAGAAAGGCTTGTACCCGGGCACAGGATTACAAACCCGGACTGTCCGGGTCAATCCCGGACGGGTGGCAACCCTACTGCCGGTGTTATCCAATACATTCCAGAACTGTAAGGCCCCTTTCACACGGGCGAGTATTCCGCGCGGATGCGATGCGTGAGTTGAACGCATTGCACCCGCACTGAATACCGACCCATTCATTTCTATGGGGCTATTCACATGAGCAGTGATTTTCACGCATCACTTGTGCATTGCGTGAAAATCGCAGCATGCTCTATATTCTGCGTTTTTCACATAACGCAGGCCCCATAGAAATGAATGGGGTTGCGTGAAAATCGCAAGCACCTGCAAGCAAGTGCGGATGCGGTGCGATTTTCACGCACGGTTGCTAGGAGACGATCGGGATGGAGACCTGATCATTATTATTTTCCCTTATAACATGGTTATAAGAGAAAATAATAGCATTCTGAACACAGAATGCATAGTACAATAGCGCTGGAGGGGTTAAAATAAATAAATAATTTAACTCACCTTAGTCCACTTGCTCGCGCAGCCGGCATCTCCTTCTGTCTTGATCTTAGCTGTGTGTAGCAACAAGGACCTTTGGTGACGTCACAGTCATCACATGATCCATCACATGATCTTTTACCATGGTGATGGATCATGTGATGACCGGAGTGACGTCAACACAGGTCCTGTTGCTACACAAAGCTAAGATTAAGACAGAAGGAGATGCCGGCTACGCGAGCAAGTGGACTAAGGTGAGTTAAATTTTTTGTTATTTTTTTTTAACCCCTCCATCACTATTTTACTATGCATTCTGTGTTCAGAATGCTATTATTTTCCCTTATAACCATGTTATAAGGGAAAATAATGCAATCTACAGAACACCGATCCCAGACCCGAACTTCTGTGAAGAAGTTCGGGTTTGGGTACCAAACATGCGTAATTTTTCTCACGCACGTGCAAAACGCATGACAACGTTTTGCACTCGCGCGGAAAAATCGCGGATGTTCCCGCAACGCACCCGCACATATTTCCGCAACGGCCGTGTGAAAGAGGCCTTAGTGTTACATAGCATCATAAATCAATATAATGCTATGTGACCCCCGGCAGCGCTGGAAGGTCAGGCCGGGTGCTGCGCTGCAGACTCGCTGCGGGAGGAACGCTCGTCTTCAAGGGGCCTTATATAACAGCTAGATTTTACTCTGTCAAATTACTGCTCAGTGCCTTGTGTAAAAACCCCTCCACCACAGACCTGCAGGATTGTGAAAACGGGATCAGCACATGATATAGTAATGCAAAATAGTAACAGCATACCCCAATAGCCTATGTAATTGAGTGCAGAATACCTAGGGGATGAAGGAATACTTAAAAGGGTTTTATAAGATTTTCATACTTATTTGCACACTGATCATCAGTATCTGATTGGTGGGGATTTGACACCTAGAACTCCCGCTGATCAGCTGTTTGAGAAGGCACCAACGCTCCTGTGAGTACCACGGCCTTCTCACAGCTTACCAAGCACAGCACAGTACATTGTATAGCGGCTGTGCTTGGTTTTGTGCTCATCTCGATTTACTTCAATAGAGATGAACTGTGCCTAGGTCATGTGACTGATGAATGTGACGTCACTGGCCTAGAAAAAGCTGAGAGAAAGGGCTCATGCACACGGCCATATGTAATTTGCAGTCCACAAAAAACGGATCTGCAAAAAATACGGATGACGTCCGTGTGCATTCCATATTTTGTGTAACAGAACAGCTGGCCCCTAATAGAACATTACTATCCTTGTTCGCAATGCAGACAATAATAGGACATGTTCTATTTTTTGCGGAACGGAAATATGGACATACGAAAATGGAATGCACACAAAGTACCTTCTGCTTTTTTTCCTGACCCATAGAAATGAATGATCTGCCCAAAAAACGGAACGGACACGGAAAGAAAATATGTTTGTGTGCATGAGCCCAAAGAGTGCCGCTGCCTTACAGACAAGTGATCGGAGGGTGCCCGGGTGTCGGCCCCCTCCAATCAGATACTGATGATCTATCCGGAGGATACGTCATCAGTATAACATTTCCAGAAAACCACTTTAATGGTATAATATGAGCACAAATACATATACTAACACTGCTCACCATAATTGATATTACTTTCCACACATATTGCATATGACATCATCTATTACAACTGAACTGGTACTATAATAAAATCTACATTTACATAGTATTTTTCACCATTTCCGAGAAAAGGGGGCAGGGTGTTGGCAGGGAAGTTACACCTGCTCGCCGTCGACATAGCAGTGGTGAGCGCGTGTAACTACAAGCTGTCTCATTATGTACACAGGGGGTTATTTATAAAAAAAATATACTCTACTTTTTGGAGTATTTTAGGTGCAGATTGTGTCGCAAATGTTCAGGCCCCCCAGAGCGTTTCGCTTGGGGGACACATGGGGGCAATGACACCATTAGGCCTCATGCACACGACAGTTTTTTTTCACGGCCCGCAAAAACGGGGTCCGTGGGTCCGTGATCAGTGACCGTTTTTTCGTCCGTGGGTCTTCCTTGATTTTTGGAGGATCCACGGACATGAAAAAAAAGTTGTTTTGGTGTCCGCCTGGCCGTGCGGAGCCAAACGGATCCGTCCTGAATTACAATGCAAGTCAATGGGGACGGATCCGTTTGATGTTGACACAATATGGTGCCATTTCAAACGGATCCGTCCCCATTGACTTTCAATGTAAAGTCTGGAGTTCTTTTATACCATCGGATTGGAGTTTTCTCCAATCCGATGGTATATTTTAACTTGAAGCGTCCCCATCACCATGGGAACGCCTCTATGTTAGAATATACTGTCGGATATGAGCTACTTCGTGAACCTCAAATCCGACAGTATATTCTAACACAGAGGCGTTCCCATGGTGATGGGGACGCTTCAGGTTAGAATACACTACAAACTTTGTACAAGACTGCCCCCTGCTGCCTGGCAGCACCCGATCTCTTACTGGGGGATATGATAGCACAATTAACCCCTTTAGGTGCGGCACCTAAAGGGGTTAATTGTACTATCATATTCCCCTGTAAGAGATCAGGGCTGCCAGGCAGCAGGGGGCACCCCCCCCCCTCCCCAGTTTGAATATCGTTGGTGGCACAGTGTGCCCCCACCATCGCCCCCCCTCCCTCCCTCTATTGTATTAAATCGTTGGTGGCACAGTGTGCCAACCACCATCGGCCCCCCCCTCCCTCCCTCTATTGTATTAAATCGTTGGTGGCACAGTGTGCCAACCACCATCGGCCCCCCTCCCTCCCTCTATTGTATTAAATCGTTGGTGGCACAGTGTGCCAACCACCATCGCCCCCCCCCCTCCCTCTATAGCAGTAACATTGGTGGCAGTGTGCGGTCTCAACAGTAGAAGATTCATACTTACCTGCTTGCTGCTGCGATGTCTGTGTCCGGCCGGGAGCTCCTCCTACTGGTAAGTGAAAGGTCTGTGCGGCGCATTGCTAAAGAACTGTCACTTACCAGTAGGAGGAGCTCCCGGCCGGACACAGACATCGCAGCTCCCAGGTAAGTATGAATCTTCTACTGTTGAGACCGCACACTGCCACCAATGTTACTGCTATAGAGGGAGGGGGGGGGGGGCGATGGTGGTTGGCACACTGTGCCACCAACGATTTAATACAATAGAGGGAGGGAGGGGGGCCGATGGTGGTTGGCACACTGTGCCACCAACGATTTAATACAATAGAGGGAGGGAGGGGGGGGGCGATGGTGGTTGGTACACTGTGCCACCAACGATATTCAAACTGGGGAGGGGGGGGGGTCTGCCCCCTGCTGCCTGGCAGCCCTGATCTCTTACAGGGGAATATGATAGTACAATTAACCCCTTTAGGTGCCGCACCTGAAGGGGTTAATTGTGCTATCATATCCCCCTGTAAGAGATCGGGTGCTGCCAGGCAGCAGGGGGCAGTCTTGTACAAAGTTTGCAGTGTATTCTAACTAGAAGCGTCCCCATCACCATGGGAACGCTTCTGTGTTAGAATATACTGTCGGAAATGAGTTTTCACGAAGTGAAAACTTAGATCAGAAAAAGCTTTTATGCAGACGGATCTTCGGATCCGTCTGTATGAAAGCAACCTACGGCCACGGATCACGGACACGGATGCCAATCTTGTGTGCATCCGTGTTCTTTCACGGACCCATTGACTTGAATGGGTCCGTGAACCGTTGTCCGTCAAAAAAATAGGACAGGTCATATTTTTTTGACGGACAGGATACACGGATCACGGCCTCGGCTGCAAAACGGTGCATTTTCCGATTTTTCCACGGACCCATTGAAAGTCAATGGGTCCGCGAAAAAAAAACGGAAAATGGCACAACGGCCACGGATGCACACAACGGTCGTGTGCATGAGGCCTTAATATGTGTTTTTTGTATGGTTTTGCTCGTTTTCTCTCTCCTCCCCCCCCCCCTCCTTTTTCTTGCTTTCCCGCTCTTTTATTTCAGGTTTTATGAAGGGGTTAAGTCCTGTCAGAATCAGCTGGTTTTATCTGGACTCACCTGAACCTTGTATGACATGCAGGGATCCTCTCTGATTGGTGCAGCTGGTTGCTGGGGAGATTTCTGGACAGCTGATTGGTGTGGATGCCAGCGGCGGGAAAGTTTAGTCCTTAAAATTAGGGTTTCGGCGGCGCTTCTGGGCCAGTTTTATAAAGACGGGATTGTCGCCCCGCCCGCCCTCCCTCCCTCCCTATTCTTATGCTTTATGTCGCTTTGCTTTATTAGAGGGGCTGTATGACTTTAGCTATTGCTGAGTGGATTTCGGTAATTATTGGCATTTTTTATGGTTATTTATTTATGAATTTGAAGTTTTAATTATTTATTAATTTATTTACCCTTAATAAAGCATTGCGGTCATTTTTATTCCAACACAAAGTGTCATGTCATTATTTTTTGTATTTATTTTGGATAAGTTAAGTCAGAAATGGGTCATTTGCCTCCATGTGTTTTGCAGCAAAATCTGCGCCTTTTTCCCCCATGTATGCCACTTACTCTTTTTTTCACCATTTCCGAGCAAAGGGGGCAGGGTGTTGGCAGGGAAGTTACACCCGCTCGCCGTCGACATCGCAGCGGTGAGTGCGTGTAACTACAAGCTGTCCCATTCACTTATATGAGAAGGCTCCTTCTGGTCATCAAACTGTTTACAGCTGAAAACTTCTTGGACATTTCCATTGACTTGTATTGAGGCCCCATACAAGTCTACGGCAGCCTTAAACTGAAAAATTGTTTCTGTCAGGCTGTGCTTCTAGATCAGTTAGAAACTGCACGAGTGACCAGAAGAAGATGCTGATATGGGGAATACCCTGCCACAGACCCTGGGTCACCAAAGAACCAGCAGGATGACTGAGCCACCAGCCTTTTGGTCATGGTACCAGCCTTCTAAAAAAAGAGGGACAGCTAGCTCAGACCTTTCCTCAGCAGAGAACCTTCTTCTACCAGGGAGGAGACTGGAGAAGCCATCTCGGTACATTGCCTGCCTCTGTGCACTGTCCACATTTTTGCAGACCCATAGAAATAAATGGGTCCACGTGCGATCCTAAAAAAATAAGGGATCGGAAGAGAACCAAAACTAAGGTTACGTGTATGAGGCCTAAATTTTATTTAATTAAGACTGGACTACAACTGTAACTGTACACTTGAATGGGAACGAGCCATCACATAGAAGTGAATGGGACAGTTTGCAGTTACTTGTGTTGAAATGTTGATCACGAATATTCTAAATTGCAAATTTTTATTGCAAATATCGGCACTTCGAGAATTTGCGAAGATGTAGAATATAGTGCTATATCTTCGTAATCGCAAATATTCTAGATTGTTTTTTTTTTCAGCAGTACCCTCCCTGCTTCCTGCTTGTGGGCCAATGAGAAGGCTGCAATGTCTTTGTCTCAGCTTAGCAACATCCCTAGCAACCAATAGGAAAGTTGCCTACCCCTTACTATATAATTATAGGGAACTCCGGAGCATCCATTTTCTATTGTTTTTGGCAGTTCTGATTGAGAGAGAGCAGTGTCATTGCTGTGCTCTGTGCTTTGCAGACTCATCTGGATCCTTATTCAATTACATTAGGTAGTTAGTTAGTTAGATAGCTTATATATATAATACAGATAGTTAGTAGGAGATAGTCAGTGTAGGTTAGATCCTGATATAGTGTAGCTGGTTCGGTTCCAGTGCAGGGTGTTAGGTAGTGTGATAGGAATTACTGTACTGTGCATTTTCTCCAGTCTCAGGAAACTTCTAGCAGCTTGAAAAATGCAGCAAAAGTGACTCACGCCTGTATTGCACGTGCAATACACTCATATTACATTGCTGATTTTCGCAATCAAGAAAATAATGACTGGAGATCACGAATTCTAGAATTTTGCGAATTTATTAAGAATATTAGGCCAAAAATTTGCGAAATATCGCCAAAACGAATATTGCCTATGCTGCTCATCACTAGTAATTACATCTGCTCATCCCTGTGACGTCAACGTAGGTTTGCTTTCCGTCCTGGGATGCGGAGCAAAACAGATCTCTGACACAATCTGACACAATAGAAAATGGATCCGTCCCCGATTGACTTTCAATGGTGTTCAGAATCATGACGGATCCGTCATGGCTATAGAAGACATAATACAACCGCATATGTTCATGACGGATGCATGCGGTTGTATTACTGTAACAAAAGCATTTTTGCAGATCCATGACGAATCCGCAAAAAATGCTAGTGTAAAAGTAGCCTTACCTGGAGACCTTACATCTCTTCCAGCTTTCTCTGGAAGAGCTGTATGCTGCCTGGGGCCTAGTAGATATCTTGAGGAGATGTATTAGGACATATCTTCTAAAGTTTGAATTTTAGAAAATGAGTACAAATTAAGACATGTTCTTCATTCATTCCTGGCCACTAGAGATGGCTTTGCGGTTCGCCCGGCGGTTGTTTCACCGCAAACTTTGCTCATTCTCGGTTTG
Organism: Bufo gargarizans; assembly: GCF_014858855.1. Classification (NCBI taxonomy): domain Eukaryota; kingdom Metazoa; phylum Chordata; class Amphibia; order Anura; family Bufonidae; genus Bufo; species Bufo gargarizans. Next base: position 51,140,920 of record NC_058082.1, on the reverse strand, counting down.
ACGAATGGGCGAACATTTGGCAATGTTCGCAGGCGCCATATTATTTTACATTTTGAAGAACTTTGACCCATGACACATCCATCAGGTGGTAAAGGACAGCTAATTGAGACATTTCAGCACATGGACATACCCCCTACCTTATAAATAAACCTGATCTGGCCGCCATTTTACATTCAGTCTTTTGCCAGTGTAGGGAGAGGTTGCTTTGTGGAGCAGGGACAGGCTGTTAGGGACACCAAACGCTAGCTAATAGGGCCACAAAAGTCCTTTTAAGGACTGGTATAGGTGTGCTATCGATAGGTGTGATATAAAGAGGAGTGTGATATACTTATAATATACTTTATAACATAGAAAGTATATTATAGTGCATTTGTATTGTGCAGCAGTTGTGTGCAGTTCTGCTGCGATACCGCAGCTACACAGAGGGACAAACGGCATTGGAACAAATAATTTCTACTGGTGTGATTTACCAGTTGCCCCCCAAAAAGTGATTGAGGCAGGGGTGTTATATACAAATAATATACTTTCTATATAGTGCATTTGGGTAGTGCAGCATTTGTTTGCGGTTTTGCTGCTGTAAAATTGATATCCAATGACCGTGTAATCTACCTCCAGCCACATACTTACTTGTTCTTTTCTGTACGGTGAATGAATAATTGTTGGGGCCTCGGAGGAATTCAACACCAGTGACGACTACGTGTTTTCGAATTTCAACTATTATTAGGGTTTTTTTTCAAGAGGGGGGATTTCGTTTGCCATGTTTTTAATTCAATTTTATATTTTTAGTTATTTTAAACATATGTATTTGACCTGTATTTGTACAGGCCTGCAGTAAAATGTATATTCATTGACCGTGTAATATACCTCCGGCCACATAATCACTTGATCTTTTCTGTCCAAAGAATGACTAATGTTTGGGGCCTGTAGTCAAGTGGCCTACAGTAAAAATTTTATCCATTGACTGCATAATGTACCTCGAGCCACATAATCAGAATTTATTTTATGTCAGGTGAATGCTGAATTTTTAAGACCCGTACTCTCGTGGCCTAAAATAAAAATTTTGTAGGCTCCAACAGGACACATTTCAGAGAATTTCCCTTTAAGACGCATAAAAATGTCCCCCGATTAAGATACATATTTTTTGTTGGAATTTTGGCCATTGATCCCCCTCTAGTATGTCACTTTCCATGTTGTGGGACTATTTGTGCACTTCTACTAAGTATTTGGTGGCTGCAAATATGAGCTGAAGGTTTTTCAGGTTATTGGGGCCCGCCGAAAACTTGCGGTTCGCGAACATTTGATCGCGTTCGCAAACCGTCCCGGCTGATGTTCGTCCATCACTATTGGCCACATCTAGATCAGCCTCTTTGATGTGGATTTACTGTAAATCAAATGTCCCAGATGGAATTCACTTTGAAAATTTGGCTGAGGTGATCATCTTTCTACAGATATATATGTAATATTATGGTCAATTACTTTGAATAAATATGTGTTCAATTTTCTACCCTTACTAAGTATTTTCTTTCATAATTAAGAAAGAATTCTGAAACTTTAGCATAAACTTTTCAAAGAGATTATATATTACATAATGTGAATTTCAGCATAGGAAGCCCCCTGTGGTTCCTTATGTTGCTTCATATGGCACCATATTTGGCTAGGTTCACATCTGCAGCATAAATTCCAGCTGGAGTCTCTGCATGAGATTACAGAACAAAAAAAATCCAAAAAACTACTGAATGCAGCACTATTTTGCCCAGCTGAGTGCCAATACTCATGCCAGAAACCCAGTGGACCTCATTTTAGTGAATAGGATCCCTCAGGTGGTGGAGGTGTCCAGCATTTGCCATATCCGGTGATTGCAGTACTCTGTTCCTATGTCAGAACAGAATATCGGGCTTTGGCCATAGATGTGCACTGAGCCTTTCAAGGTTATTCTCTCTTCAGAATCAATTCATTTAAGGGAGAATACCTTTGTAATATGGAAACCGATGGAACATGCCACAATTTTTCATAATTTATCAGAAAACCCCTACGCATACAATCAGAGACATACAGAGGTACAGTTGGGCCCAGTGTCGGACTGGGGTACCCAGGGCCCACCAGTAAAATTTATTTTGGGGTCCACCGTACGGATACATTCAAATACATTAAATAATCTAACACGTTTTTATATGAACATAGGCTGGTTGAGGTGCTGTACATTGAATATATGTATGTAGTGCAGTAAATCTAATGTGTTATGTGCCATTTGTGCAGGGGTTTGGAGACTAGGGGCCCACCTTGCTCAGGGGCCCACCGGGGGATTCCCCTGTACCCCTGTGGGCCAATCCGAGCCTGGTTGGGCCCCTCAGACATGGTACAATTGGGCCCCTTAGAAGTTTAAAGGTCCACCATTATGGCTCCCTGCAAGTCAGAGGTTGGACATTGATATATACACGAGCATGAACCCTAAATCTAAGACCGCAGTAGAGGTTGAAACTGAAGTTATGAGCCCCTGGCATTAACCCAGCGCTGAATGGCATTTAAGATATCAGCAGGTTGGTGTGGGTCACAAGCTTCTAAAATCAAGTCACATTTTGTGCTCTGAGATTTTTTCACAGCGAGCACTGTGTTCAAGGTTGTCTGTACAAAAGAACTTGCCAGAGGGAGATAAGTGACCTCGTCTCCATGTCACATTGGTTCAGTGCTGTGAATGACATATGGCCACTGTGTTGAAAGGATGCCTGGAAGATTGGGAGGAATGTAGCAGAACCAGGAGTCTTACACCTGAACCTTGGGCCACAAGACTTAACCTCAGGGCTAATCTAGGCCTAGGAGGAATCCATCTATATTGTACTTTTACCTTTTTGAAGTCTCTTGACAGACAATAAATTTCAGTCACCACCTATTCTCTAAACCGGGCTGACATGAAATTTGTCCTCTCATACCCTGTCTATGCGTGCCTAATCCTGATGAAGACTTGAATAGAAACCTGTCCGGCTCAGACGTCTCTGTGTTACTTATCACAAGTCTTGCTTTGAGAAGGTTAGACCGGACATACCTTTGCAGTTCAGAAGGTGGTTGGTGACACGTCTACTGTATAATAATACTGTTCTGGAATGTATGCTTTTACAGCTATTTAGATTTGTAACATTAAAGGTGCTCACATACATACCATAGATATGTTCCCCAACTCACACACAAAAATGCTCAAACAATTCAGCCCAACTTGGGGGAAATCAGCAGCTGTCAGACCCCTCTAGTCAGGAATATTTCTGGGGAAGAACCAAGGGCACTGTGTACCTTAAGTATTGGTCTGTATTGTAGTGGTCACTACTTCCCCTACACAGCCTTGCATCTCCTGACTTCTCCATCAGGTTCCATACTGTATTGCTGTTGTTCCCAAAAATGGGACATCATCACTTTCCAGGAGGCTCAATATCTCACCTTCCACTACAGTTTTGATCATTTTATAGACAATCATCTTGGCTATCTCATACATAAATTGGACTTGCAACTATTGTCATGTAACTGCATTGTTACTGTTTTGCTCCAAAAATTCTAAATTGTTATTTTTATAATGTTGTTAGTATTTTCTAAATCCACCTTTGGCTTTAAACACTGCCTGAATCCTTCTGCTCATGCTCTCGATCAGATTCAAGCATGTCTCTACCAAAATCTGTTCCTAGGTATCTTCTACACGTTCTCAATGTTTGGTGCTTACAGATCGAGTGACGTGGGTACGAATACAGTTTTTTCTTCAACTGTACCCACCAGTGTTTGATTGGGTTGAGGTCTGGGGACTGAGGGCCAATCCAGCACCTCTACTTCATTGTCATTGAACCATTTCTTTGCCAATCATGCTTTGGGTTATTGTCCTGCTGGAACACTATAGTTACCCTTTTACTCATCAGTGTATATATATTTTAACATTACACCGACCAAATCTGTTGCTACTCTACTATTGCCTAAAATTGATAGTTCTTGGGCGCTTGTTCAAAACAAGCCATCAGGGGTCATTTATCAAAGACCAGTGCTTTTCTATCTGCCTTGCCGGAGGATGCACCTAATTTATGAGGATAGGTCATCAAAATCAGAATGGTGGGGTCTGACACCCGAGACCCCCCACTTATCAGCAGTTTGAGGATGCCATGGCAGTCTGGTGACCAATATAGCCTCCTCGCAGCTTGCCAAGCACAGCACAGTCAATTGGATAGTTACTGTGCTTGGTATTACAGCTCAGCTCCATTATTCACTTGAATGGGACCAAGCTGCGTCTAGACCATGTGACCAATGAACGCGATGTCACTGGCCTAAGGAAGGGACCATGGTGCCCTTCAAACAGCTGATCTGCAGGGGTGCTGATAGTCCGACCACCAATGATCAGATACTGATGACCTATCTGTATATTTACAAACCTACAGTGCAGTCTGTTTTTAAAGAGCAGCCATACATTTACCCATAACCACTGTCACTTTACGATTACTAATACTGGTTTGACATTAAAGTGCTTAAAATGAGTTGTATACAGTCTAATTTAGGTCGAATTGGATGGTTTAAATTTATTTAGACCAGGATCAAATCTGAATCAAATTTTAAGAAATTTGCCCATCACTCTTCACATTTCTACCACCCGTGAAGCACATCTCTCCTGTCACCACATTTCCTCCAACATAGATTACTACTTTGTGCATGAAATTTGGCCATTTTCAAGGGAGAATTATAGAAATGCATTTTTTTTTGTAGTTTTAACTTTATTAATTCAAGATGAATACCTAGAATGGGGTCCTATCACCTTTGACCATTCCACCATTGGAGATCTGCTCTGCGATGAGTTCAAAAGATAGTGAGTAACAAGGATGCAAACCACACTGGGTATTCTAGGAATACAAAATGACTTTACTAGACTATGCAAAAACATACAGTATCTCACAAAAGTGAGTGCACCCCTCACATTTATGTAAATATTTTATTATATCTTTTTATGGGACAACACTGAAGATATGACACTTTGATACAATGTAATGTAGTCAGTGTACAGCTTGTATAACAGTGTAAATTTGGTGTGCCCTGAAAATAACTCAATACACAGCTATTGATGTATAAACTGCTGGCAACAAAAGTGAGTACACCCCTAAGTGAAAATGGCCAAATTGTGCCTAAAGTGTCGATATTTTGTGTGGCCACCATTATTTTCCAGCACTGCCTTAAATATCTTGGGAATGGAGTTCACTAGAGCTTCACAGGTTGTCACTGGAATCCTTTTCCACCCCTCAATGATGACATCCACTTTCCGTTTGAGGATGCCCCACAGATGCTCAATAAGGTTTAGGCCTGGAGATTAGTGATGTCCCGAACTATCCGCCAGCGAATAGTTCCCGGCGAACATAGCTTGTTCACGTTCGCCGCGGCGGGCGAACATATGCGATGTTCGGTCCGCCCCATATACATCATCATTGAGTAAACTTTGACCCTGTACCTCACAGTCAGCAGACACATTCCAGCCAATCAGCAGCAGACCCTCCCTCCCAGACCCTCCCACCTCCAGGACAGCATCCATTTTAGATTCATTCGGAATCTGCTTTCACAGAGAGAGGAGGGAGAGTGTAGCTGCTGCTGATTCAATAGGGAAAGCGTTAGCTAGGGCATTGTTCTGTGTCCACAGACTTATCTGCTGTAAGGACAGCGTCCTGACAGCACCCCAAAAAGCCCTTTTCAGGGCTGGTACATCAGTCTGCTTTTTTTTTCTTCCATATATATATATATATTGCAATTGCCTGGCTGCCCATGTGTGAGAGGCTGCAGGCTCAGTCATAGACAGCACTGTGTGCACAGTGCACACCATTCATACAGGGTGTGACAGAAAATACCTTTCAGAAAAAAAAATTCTATTTAATATTTAACTGTGATCTAATCACATTTGCAAGCCCGTGTGTGTCAGGCGCCCACACATACTCTATTGTGTCCACTGGCTAGTGGCTAGGCCTGCTCTTATACCGTTACAGGGTGTCATTCGCCCAAATACCTTTCAGAAAAAAAAAAAAGATTTAAAATTTAACTGTGATCTAATCACATTTGCAAGCCCGTGTGTGTCAGGCCCACACAGACTGTACTGTGCCCACTGCCCACCACTTATATAGAGTGGCACAGTACCTTGCACGCATAGTAACACTTATCTAATAAAAAATGACAGGCAGAGGCAGGCCACGCCGCAGGGGCCGTCGTGTTCGTGGTGCTGTGATTTCCACTGGCCCTGGAATAATGCCCAGTGTTCAGAAGCCACGTACCCTGAACCCAAAAAATTCTGAGAAAATAGGTGACTGGCTTACACAGGACACCCAATCTTCAACAGCTTCCGCTAAGAACCTTGACGCACCATCCTCCTCCAGCTCAGCTTTGATCACCTGCTCTCAAGTTACCACTCTCCCACCCGCCGCCACCACCACCACTACTACCACAGCCACCACAGCCGCTTCACTTGATCCCTCAGAGGAGTTATTTACACATCAGTTGGATGAAATTAGTGATGCGCAACCATTATTGCCAGGGGATGTAGATAACAGGGATATGTCTCATCAGGCAGCATTACACACATGGACGTACAGTGTGATGATGATGATATTGTACCCGCTGCTGCTTCCTTTGCTGAGGTGTCAGATACAAGTGAAGTGGTTGATGATGACGATGTGTCCGTGGATGCCACGTGGGTGCCTGTTCGAAGAGAAGAAGAAGAAGAGGGGGAAAGTTCAGAAGGGGAGACAGAGAGAAGGAGGAGACGAGTTGGAAGCAGGGGGAGGTCGTCGCAAGGAGCTAGTGGCACAGTCAGACAGCATGTATCGGCACCCGAGGTCAGCCAGACAGCACGCCAATCAACGCATGCTGTTGCCACCACCAGAATGCCATTATTGCAAAGCTCAGCAGTGTGGCATTTTTTTGTGTGTCTGCCTCTGACAACAGCGATGCCATTTGCAACCTGTGCCAAAAGAAACGGAGTCGTGGGAAATCCAACACCCACCTAGGTACAACTGCTTTGTGAAGGCACATGATGGCACATCACAAACGCCTATGGGATCAACACATGATGACGAGTAGAAGCAGCACACAAGCTCAAAGCCACCATCCTCCTCCTGGTACAGCATCTTCAGTCACGTCAACCACTGCTGTCCTCCTTGCCCCCTCTCAACCACCCACCACTCCGCCTCTCACCTTGAGCAGTTCCATCTCATCTGCCCACAGTCAGGTGTCTGTAAAGGAAATGTTTGAGCGTAAGAAGCCAATGTCACAGAGTCACCCCTTGCCCGGCGTCTGACAGCTGGCTTGACGGAACTCTTAGCCCGGTCTGCAAAGCACGGTCAGGGCAGGTATATCACCTACACTGCACATTGGGTCAACCTGCTGACGGCTGCCAAGCATGGAATGTGCGGCTCTGCAGCGGAGTTGGTGACACCGCCACGACTTGCAGGCAGGCCTACTGCCACCTCCTCTACTCCTCCTACTACATCCTCTTCCATTACCTCCTCGGCTGAGTCCTCTTCTGCTGCGGCGTCTGGCTGCACATCAACTGAACCCCCCAGCTCCCCAGGGGCTGTTCCACATCCCGGATACAACAGTGTCACTCTGTCTTGGGGTTGACTTGCCTGAAAGCAGAGAGCCACACCGGACCAGCACTCCTGTCCGCCCTGAACGCACAGGTGGATCAGTGGCTGACCCCGCACCAACTGGAGATCAGCAAAGTGGTGTGTGACAATGGAAGCAATTTGTTGGCGGCATTGAATTTGGGCAAGTTGCCGTGCATGGCACATGTGTTGAATCTCATCGTACAACGCTTTGTGTCTAAGTACCCAGGCTTACAGGACGTCCTCAAGCAGGCCAGGAAGGTGTGTGGCATTTTCAGGCGTTCCTACACGGCCATGGCGCACTTTTCAGACATTCAGCGCCGAAACAACATGCCAGTGAGGCGCTTGATTTGCGACAGCCCGACACGTTGGAATTCAACACTCCTAATGTTCGACCTCCTGCTCCAACAAGAAAAAGCCGTCAACGAGTATTTATCTGACCGGGGTGCTAGGACAGCCTCTGCGGAGCTGGGAATTTTTTTGCCACGTTACTGGACGCTCATGCGCAATGCCTGTAGGCTCATGCGTCCTTTTTTTTTAAACTTTCAAGTTTTATTGCAATTTTCAGCATAAGAAAATCAGACAGTAACTATGTCACTTGCATAGGCCAGAACAATGTTAAGATTTGCAAAGTACAACTTAGACATTCAAATTATGCTGTTACAAAGTTAGTCCAGCATAAGGATATCAGATAAGAAATGTCACTTGTGTAATCCAGCCATAATCACTAATATATTCAAAACATATTAATGACATATACAACAGATTGTAATATATTCAATCCAGGAACAAACTAATAGATTGAATCCAGAACTTGTGATCCTTTTCTAAGGTATCATTTATGCTATACTTTAGCGTACCACCATACAGTTATTTCCTACATAGTTATCTATCCACCGTTCTCTCCTGTTATGCCCACCACACCATCAGCTACTACAAAGCCAGAGAATGGGCTCATGCGTCCTTTTGAGGAGGTGACAAACCTTGTCAGTCGCACCGAAGGCACCATCAGCGACCTCATCCCATCTGTTTGCTTCCTGGAGCGTGCCCTGCGAAGAGTGCTGGATCAGGCTGTAGATGAGCGTGAAGAGGAACAGTTGTGGTCACCATCACCACCAGAAACAGCCTTGTCATCATCGCTTGCCGGACCTGCGGCAACGCTGCAAGAGGAGTATGAGGAAGAGGAGTCAGAGGAGGAATGTGGCTTTGAGAAGGAGGAAGACCAACCACAGCAGGCATCCCAGGGTGCTCGTTGTTGTCACCTATCTGGGACCCGTGGTCTTATACGTGGCTGGGGGGAAGAACAGATCGTCAATGACATCAGTGAGGAGGAGGAACGGGAAATGAGTAGCTCGGCATCCAACCTTGTCATGCTGTCATGTCTGTTGAGGGACCCTCGTATAAAAAGGATGAAGGAGAACGACCTGTACTGGGTGGCCACGCTACTAGACCCCGGTATAAGCAGAAAGTGGCGGAAATGTTACCAAATTACCGGAAGTCAGAAAGGATGCAGCAGTTCAAAACCAACTAAAAAATATGCTTCAGACAGCTTATAAGGGGGATGTCACAGCACAACGGGAATCTAACTGGGGAAGAGGTGAAAGTAATCCTCCTCCTACCACGACCACGGCGGCAAGGACAGGACGCTTTACAGATGTGTTGTTGATGGAGGACATGCAGAGCTTTTTCAGTCCTACACATCGCCACAGCCCTTCGGGATCCTGCCTTAGAGAACGACTCGACCGACAGGTGGCAGACTACCTCGCCTTAACTGCAGATATCGACACTCTGAGGAGCGATGAACCCCTTGACTACTGGGTGTGCAGGCTTGACCTGTGGCCTGAGCTATCCCAGTTTGCGATAGAACTTCTGGCCTGCCCCGCTTCAAGTGTCCTGTCAGAAAGGACCTTCAGTGCAGCAGGGGGCATTGTCACTGACAAAAGAAGTCGCCTCGATCAAAAAAGTGTTGATTACCTCACCTTCATTAAGATGAATGAGGCATGGATCCCGAAGGGACTGACAGTAGGGGATACGTTTAACTAACAAAAGGCCTGATGACATGCCTTGGCCTCAAAATGGTCCCCACGCTATTGTATTTAATGTCTGCGCACCGGATGACTTTCGTGAATTCTCTGCCACCAACTAGGGTTCAAGCCGCCATGTTTTAGTCACCTTTCTGCCTTGAAAACATCAATTTTTCCGGCCGCTGCGACAACAACGGCTGCAACAATAACATTGTTTTTCAGGCATGTGTACATGCCTAATTTTTCTGGCCTCTGGTGCTGCACTGTGGCTGCAAAAACAAAACAAAAAAAAGGCACATACAAGTGTCAATTCCCCTTTCGTGATCGTTACCTTGTTGTGGTGAAGGGGCTTGCGCAGGGGCGTAGCTATAGGGGGTGCAGAGGTAGCAGTCGCTACCGGGCCCAGGAGCCTGAGGGGCCAAAAGACCCTTGTGCCACATAAGAAGACACACAAAGCACTGAGGGAAGGGGGGGCCCAAGCCTAACTCTTGCACCAGGGCCCATGAGCCTTTAGCTACGCCCCTGGGCTTGCGTATCACAATGAAGCGATCATCACCTCTATGAGTGTGTTGGCAATGTTGCCACACCCCAGATGATAAGGCCGTTGCTTCATTATGATCAGACCAAAAGCGATCGGGACGGCTGGATGTTTTTCATAGAAAAAACTTAAATTTTTTTATTTATCTTTTTTTAAGTTGTATGGGTGGGTTTTTAATACATAAAATAAAAAAATCATAATAAAGTCTCTTAATAGTTTATTAGAAATAATGCAGACAATTTAAAACATCCCCAACAATTCCAATACAAATCTCAAGTACAAAGCTCAGAACTAAATTATTCCAGGATGTCGTAATGGTTCGTTAAATCGACAATGGTTAATCAATTCGACACACGTCCCCGGATAGGGGACGTAACAGGGATTAAACTGATAGGAATAGGACTAGTTAAGACACCACTCATATAGGGTGTCACAGCACATTGCTCCGTGCACGCGCAGTGCCCCAACTTGGGAGTAAGCGGACTGACCAAGCTGCTTTTTCCATCTCCCGGTTCCTAAAATCAATTTAGTTTGGTGTATCAGAGTTTGGTCTGTCACTGTGAGGGCAATCGAAGATACCCGGCCTAAATTTTTTTTCACAAAAGGCAATCCCACCCTGATATGGGACGTAACAGGTATTAAACTGATGAGAATAGTACTACAGAAAATAGCACTCATATCGGGTGTGACAGTAAATTGCACGGCACAGACGCAGGGACCGTGGCGTGGATTCAAACAAAGGGGAGGGAGCCAGCAATTTTTTAACCATCTCCCCGTTCGAAAAATCTAATTAATAAATGGACCCCAGATTGGGGACGTTACAGGGATTGAACTGATGAGAAGAGAGAACTATAGAAAATAGCACTCATATCGGGTGAGACAGTAAATTGCACGGCGCAGACGCAGTGACCGTGGATTCAAACAAAGGGGAGGGAGCCAGCGTTTTTTTAACCATCTTCCCATTCGAAAAATCAATTCAAATCACCTTTCCGGGACCCTTGGTGTTGTACGTGGCTGGGTGGAGGATGAAACCTTCAATGACATCAACGGGACATGGCTAGCTTGGTATCCAACCTTGTGCAAATGGGAAGTTTGCGGTTGGGCAAATGGACTGTTTGCGGTGCATTAAAAGGGGAGTTTGATCTGTCAATGTCTGTGAAGCGGGCGTAACCCTTACACTACCTGATCGATACAACATCATGTCAAAAAATGGATTGGTCACTCTTATATGGAAGTATAGGATGTTTTATTCAATATACTTGTTAAAAATAAATATACACATAAAACGAACGTTTTATATATCTGTCTATCTATTCATTTGAAAAACCAACAGTTTTTTAGGTACTGCAGCTTTAAAAACGATGCTTTTGGTGTCTATTAACTGTGTCCACCCAGACTAATACAGTCTTGGGTGTAAAGGATTGATTGGTCAACAGGCACCAGCAGCATCCATCCAATTCTTAATATTAAAAAGAATAAATGTTAAAAAATGATATAACATCCAATATAATGCAATTCAATCGTATCAAGACCACTGTCATATGATAAATCTGTCTCTAGATATTATGTCTTTTCTCACATTATATTATGTCTTTTCTCCTTCTCATCAGTTCACTCATATGACAGTGGTCTTGATACGATTGAATTGCATTATATTGGATGTTATATCATTTTTTAACATTTATTCTTTTTAAAATTAAGAATTGGATGGATGCTGCTGGTGCCTGTTGACCAATCAATCCTTTACACCCAAGACTGTATTAGTCTGGGTGGACACAGTTAATAGACACCAAAAGCATCGTTTTTAAAGCTGCAGTACCTAAAAAACTGTTGGTTTTTCAAATGAATAGATAGACAGATATATAAAACGTTCGTTTTATGTGTATTTTTTATGTGTATATTTATTTTTAACAAGTGTATTGAATAAAACATCCTATACTTCCATATAAGAGTGACCAATCCATTTTTTGACAGATCTATTTGAAACTTTTTTGAGGGGTGACTCAAATATACGGTTTGGAGCACCTGCCCTGAGGGAAACCTAGGTGAGCGGATCCCCCCTTTTTCTTTTTCGATACAACATCATACCTGATCGTATACACACACTGGATGTTTTAAACCACGTTGTTCAAAAAAAAATTGGATTGTTAGGTGATTTATGCTCTTTATGGATTAAAATCCAACTCTGCGTCAACTATGTAATTTTCCATGGGAGTTTTGCCATGGATCCCCCTCCGGCATGCCACAGTCCAGGTGTTAGTCCCCTTAAAACAACTTTTCCATCACTATTGTGGCCAGAAAGAGTCCCTGTGGGTTTTAAAATTCGCCTGCCCATTGAAGTCAATGGCGGTTCGCCCGGTTCGCCCGTTCGTGAACATTTGCGAAAATTCTCGTTCGCTGTTCACGAATGGAAAATTTTATGTTCGCGACATCTCTACTGGAGATATGATTGGTCAGTCTCTTTTTCTTTAGCAAGGCAGTGGTCATCTTAGAGATGTGTTTGGGGTCGTTATCATGTTAGAATACTCCTCTGCATCACAGTTTCCGAAGGGAGGGGATCATGCTCTGCTTCAGTATGTCACAGTACATGTTGGCATTCATGGTTCCCTCAATGAACTGTAGCTCCCAACAGCCGGCAACACGCATGCAGCCCCAAACCATGAAACTCCCACCACCATGCTTCACTTTAGACAAGACACACTTGTCTTTGTATTCCTCACCTGGTTGCCACCACACCTTTGACACCATCTGAACCAAATACATTTATCTTGGTCTCATCAGTTCCAGTAATCTATGTCCTTATAGTCTGCTTGTCTTCAGCAAACTGTTTGTGGGCTTTCTTGTGCATCATCTTTAGAAGAGGCTTCCTTCTGGGACAACAACCATACAGATCAATTTGATGCAGTGTGCGGCATATGGTCTGAGCACTGACAGGCTGACCCGCCACCCCTTTAACCTCTGCAGCAATGCTAGCAGCACTCATAAGTTTATTTTGAAAAGACAACCTCTGGATGTGACGCTGAGCACGTTCAATCAACTTCTTTGGTCGACCATGGTGAGACTTGTTCTGAGTGGAACTTGTCTTGTTAAACTGCTGTATGGTCTTGGCCACCATGCTGAAGCTCAGTTTCAGGGTGTTGGCAATCTTCTTATAGCCTAGGCCATCTTTATGTAAAGCAACAATTCTTTTTTTCAGATCCTCAGAGTTCTGTGCCATGAGGTGCCATGTTGAAATTCCAGTGACCAGTATGAGAGAGTGTGAGAGCGATAACACCAAATTTAGCACGCCTGCTCCCCATTCACACCTGAGACCTTGCAACACTAACAAGTCACAAGACACCGGGGAGGGAAAATGGCTAAAGGGGCACAAATGTACTCACTTTTGTTGCCAGTAGTTTAGAGACATTAATGGCTGTGTGTTGAGTTATTTTGAGAGCACACCAAATTTACCCTGTTATACAAGCTGTACACGGACTACTTTACATTGTATCAAAGTGTCATATCTTTAGTATTGTCCCATGAAAAGATATAATAAAATATTTACAAAAATGTGAAGGTTGTACTCACTTTTGTGAAATACTGTATATATAATGTGCTCGTATAAAAATACAAAATATGATAGATGCAAAATAATGAAGCAAACATACAGAAATAAGGAAGTCACTTAGCTTTGATACCTCATAAGGCGCAGCCATCGCCCAAAATTGGTGTTCAACATTCAGCAGTAGTAGTAGACCCTGCAGATGTCTGATTCCAAGTACCTCCTGTGTTAATGCGCCTTGAGTTTTGGACATTGCATTCAAAAGTAATAATTAAAGGGAGAAAAACATTGAAATGAATGTTCCAACAAAAGATCCTTCTCCTATTTCTGTATATATTTCAGTTTACGTTCAACCTGACTAATACCCATCTCATTATTATCAGTGATATTCCTCTCTTAAATGAGAATCCATTTTTGAGGATTCTATCTCATATTTAGGAATTTTAGCTATTTAAGGCTACTTTCACACTAGCGTTCGGGCGGATCCGTTCTGAACGGATCCGCCCATAATAATGCAGACGGAGGCTCCGTTCAGAACGGATCCGTCTGCATTATATTAGCTAAAAAAAGCTAAGTGTGAAAATAGCCTGGGACGGATCCGTCCAGACTTTCAATGTAAAGTCAATGGGGGACGGATCCGCTTGAAGATTGAGCCACATTGTGGCATCTTCAAACGGATCCGTCCCCATTGACTTACATTGTAAGTCTGGACGGATCCGCACGCCTCCGCACGGCCAGGCGGACACCCGAACGCTGCAAGCAGCGTTCAGCTGTCCGCCTGTCCGTGCGGAGGCGAGCGGAGCGGAGGCTGAACGCCGCCAGACTGATGCAGTCTGAGCGGATCCGCCTCCATTCAGACTGCATCAGGGCTGGACGGCTGCGTTCGGGTCCGCTCGTGAGCTCCTTCAAACGGAGCTCACGAACGGAAACCCGAACGCTAGTGTGAAAGCAGCCTTATGCTGTTTAAGACAATGAATTGGTCCAAACTTTTAATCAAGGTACCCAATTTATGTGTATTGATCCATTTTTTTTATCATTGGAGATAGATTGCTTCTTAACTCCTTAAGGACACAACCTTATTTCACCTTAAGGACCAGGCCATTTTTTGCAAATCTGACAAGTGGCATTTTAAGCGTTGATAACTTTAAAGGGAATCTGTCACTAGCAATTTAGCAAAAAATTTTTTTTCATGAATCCATGTTTAATAAAGTACCTTTTTTCCAGATGTCTTGTTCTTTTTATTGTGAGTCTTGTCATTTCTTCAAAAAATCGATTCTTCTGATATGCAAATGACGCTGTAAGGAGCCCAGAGGGGTGTAATTCTTTCACCACGGTGCCCAGGAACGCCCCTCTGAAGTGCCGTGCCCGCCTAAATTTGAAAAATAATAACGCCTCCAAGTTCAGCTAAATCGCCTCCCAGAGGCGCGGCTAAGTGCTCAACACCGCCCCCCCCACCCCCCTGCGCGGGATTTCGGATGCGGCCGAGAGGAGGATTGGGGTGTTTGTCGCAGAGCGCGGCGCTGGGGGGGGTGTTGAGCACTTTTAAATAGTTATTACTTTACATTCCCCATATGTCTACTTCATGTTTGGATCATTTTGGGAATTATATTTAATTTTTTGGGGATGTTACAAGGCTTAGAAGTTTAGAAGCAAATTTAGAAGCAAAAAACCCCCCAATTTTTAGGGACCAGTTCAGGTCTGAAGTCACTTTGCGAGGCTTACATAATAGAAACCACCCAAAAATGACCCCAATCTAGAAACTACACCCCTCAAGGTATACAAAACTGATTTTACAAACTTTGTTAACCCTTTAGGTGTTCCACAAGAATTAATGGAAAATAGAGATACAATTTAAAAATGTCACTTTTTTGGCAGATTTTCCATTTTAATATTTTTTTTTCAGTTATAAAGCAAGGGTTAACAGCCAAACCAAACTCAATATTTATGGCCCTGATTCTTTAGTTTACAGAAACACCCCATATGTGGTCGTAAACTGCTGTACGGGCACACGACAGGGCGCAGAAGAAAAGGAATGCTATACGGTTTTTGGAAGGCAGATTTTGCTGGACTGGTTTATTTACACCATGTCCCATTTGAAGCCCCCCTGATGCACCCCTTGTGTAGAAACTCCATAAAAGTGACCCCATTTTAGAAATTACGGGATAGGGTGGAAGTTTTGTTGGTACTAGTTTAGGGTACATATGATTTTTGGTTGCTCTATATTACACTTTTTGTGAAGCAAGATAACAAGAAATAGCTGTTTTGGCACCGTTTTTATTTTTTGTTATTTACAACATTCATCTGACAGGTTAGATCATGTGGTATTTTTATAGACCAGGTTGTCACGGACACGGCGATACCTAATGTGTATACCTTTTTTTATTTATGTAAGTTTTACACAATAACAGCTTTTTTAAAACAAAAAAAATGATGTTTTAGTGTCTCCATATTCGGAGCCATAGTTTTTTTTATTTTTTGGGCGATTGTCTCAGGTAGGGGCTCATTTTTTGCGGGATGAGGTGACGGTTAGATTGGTACTATTTTGGTGGGCAAACACCTTTTTGATCGCTTGCTGTTGTACTTTTTGTGATGTAAGGTGCCAATTTTTTTTTTTATTTAGCACATTTTTTTTTTTTTTACGGTGTTCATCTGAGGGGTTAGGTGATATGTTTATAGAGCCGGTCGATATGGACGCAGCGATACCTAATATGTATACCTTTTTTTCCCCCCCTATTTTTCTACCTTTTTTTTTTTACTTTATTTGGGGAAAATTAAGTTTTTGTTTATTTTTACTTGAAACTTTTAATTTTTTGGAGGGAAAACTTTATTTTTTCAACTTTTTTTCACTTAATTTTTTGTCCCACTTTGGGACTTGAACTTTTGGGGGTATATTCCTTTGCAATGCATTCCAATACTTCTGTATTGGAATGCATTGGCTGTATGAGTAATACTGTGTGTATTACTCATACAGCTTCCGCCCTGTGAGATCCAGGAGGCTGGATCTCACAGGCTCTTCACCGAAAGGCAGCGCGATGCCTTCCTTAGACATCGCGCTGCCTTCCATGCCATCGGGTCCCCCCCACAGCCGCATGGGGACCTCATGGCACCGCCCGCCGCCGCAATAGGTAAAAGCCGCTAACCGCAGGTCTGAATTGACCTGCGGTTTGCGGCGATCGTCGACATGGGGGGGTCACGGGACCCCCCGGGCATTTAGCCGAGGTGCATGCTCAATGATTTGAGCAGGCAGCGGCTTCCGATTACCGCCCGCTGCGCGGCGGTGATCAGAAATACACGGGGCGTACAGGTACGCCCTGTGTCCTTAAGTACCAGGACATAAGGGCGTACCTGTATGCCCTGTGTCCTGAAGAGGTTAAAAGTGTTGTCTCATCTCAAACATTTATAAAATATCACTATATTATGCCACTAATGTCAGATAGGTGCGGGTCCCACCTCTGGGACTGACACTCATCTCTAGAACGAAGCGCCTATAGTAAAGGAGGGTGCACCATTCCTGTGTGGCCACCCTCCCTATTTCTATGGGAGTTCCGAAAATAGCCCTGTCTTGCTCGGCTATTTTGAGAAGACCCATAGAAATGAATTCATAACTCACAGTGTGGCGAGCGCTCGTTTCACTTCTATAGAACTGAGGAAAAAAAGCCGAACCAGCGCTCAGCTATTTTCGGCGCTCCCATCGAACTGAACTTTGGGAGCTCCATTCTAGAAGCAAGTTCAGGTCTCAGAGGTAGGACCTGCATCTATCTGACATTGGTGGCATATCTTAAAAATAGGAGGTGAGATAACCCTTTTAATTAATTAATGTGGTTATTGGGCTTCTCCTGCTTTTAGGAACTAGGACAAAAACAGAATCAGAGGTAGAAGCTAGAAATAAGCACAATGAGACAGATCTGGAATTACGCTAGAATCAAACCATGAGAAAACCTGAAGGACTAGGTATCCAGACCATGATCAAGATTTTTGCAGAAGATAAAGAATACAGGATTTCCTTGGACTAATCAATCCTAAATTACATGAGGAGCACTTGACAACTCCACTTGACATAGCCTTTGGAAGAACATAGAAGTCAAGGAATGTGGTGAGTAACAGGTTTATTGTTTGCACTGAATTTTAGTCATTGCTTCTTCAAAGACCATTTTCATACGCTGTTTCTAGCTTATAAATAGTTGTTTGACCACAACATGATGAATATTAACACATTTTACCATAAAGATGATGGTCTACAGTTTTCAGAGAAATAATACATGATACCTCCAATGTATTTCTGGAATATTTTCTCAGTTTTACAACAAAACAAAACCTGATCCTTGTACTGTGCATGCTGTCCTTGTTTCCTGGTGTTCGATACGTAGCATACGGGTGGGCCACGCAGTTCATTTTAATAAGAAATTTGAGAGATCTTCTTTTAAATAATACATCTGTGCTCTGGAAAGTTGGTAATTTTTTATTTATTTTTTATAGAAGGATTAGTTTTACTGTAACCATTGATAACATAATATACAAAAGTGACCAGGCTAATTCCACCGACACATAATTATATCGATCTCTATCATTTTGAGTGATGGATAAACTCTGGTAGAATGCCATCTAGTAGAGAATATGATAGTTTACTCATACAACGAGTGCAGAGAGAGTAAGCGAGACAATATACCAGTCTGCTTGTGTATTTAGAGCCTGTTATATGTGATAATTGGCATTTGTGGTCGGATCGGCTATCAGAAAGGTGAACCTAACCTATCTAACCCCATCTACAGCAAGCAGTAGAGTTATGCCATAACTGCTGTGGTAGGGCAGCCTAAAGGGGCCAAAAAGAGCAGACCTTAGTTTAGAGTAAATATATACATACCGTTACGACACCCAATTTTGAACGAAAAAGACCTTTCACGATGAAGGTGCGGAATATACCGTATATATCACAGTGACTTCCATCTACCTTACCTCTTTGTCATGTGCACCGGCACATAGTTCTTGGAGATGGTTAATGCTAATGCGATTGAAAGAGTGGCCGGTAACCAGAAACGATTTACTCCTATGTTGACTAACAACATATGACCATATAACAAGAAGGTCTGAATCCTGAGAGCTGCAGACTGAAACAAACAATGGTGAATCTGTTGGAAGGGCCTAAATGAACTCCAACCATACGCCAAGGGCCCTGATCGGGCACCGACTGTTCCTGGTGGCAAAATGCTTCACCTCTACTTATTCCCCAGGCCACACTTTTTTTTTTTATATTAAGGACCCAAAAGTTAGAACATGGCGTATGCCACCTTGCTGTAGTAGTAGATTAAGTGAAATGTGTAATCTCACCAGGCCTGGAGAACCATACACAGGAATACATGGCTATTTCGATTAACGAGCTAATGTTGCCTGTAATAAGGACAGAACATACACATAATACCTGCAGTTGTGACAGAAAATAAGCTTAAAGGTCGTAATAAACTATGTATGCTGCGCCTGTAGTCGTGATAGGACTTGTCGTGTCTGTAGACATGACAGACTTCGTAAAGTCCGCCTTATTACTGTACCTCCTACTGGAAGACGGACTGATACCCAGGACTTAGGGCGGACACCAACACCCTCAGCCCAAGTTTGTAGATGAAGTAAGCATGCCTGGGAGAAGATGATGTCCGCCAAGGCAGGCTTGGGATGACTGCTTATAAAGAAAACAATGAAGACCCAACAACCTAGAAAATAAAAGTCAGGGAAAACAATAACGCGAGTGAGACTCTAATGGCACAAGCCACGCGTGTGAGCCACCACGAGAAAATTGTATTGCGAGCCACAGATGACCGAGCCATGTGAGCGGGTCTGAAGGCAGAAAAGACATGGAACCTACTTGTTGTGGGACCACGCAGCCGGCCTCAAATGGCAGAGTTATGTGTGTAAATTTTAAATGGAGAAGCCATGCATGAGAGACTCTAATGGCGGAGCCATGCGTGAGAGACTCTAATGGCGGAGTCATATGTGTAAAACTAAAATGGAGGAGCCATGCGTGAGAGACTCTAATAGCGGAGTCATATGTGTAAAACTAAAACGGCGGAGCCATGCGTGAGAGACAAATGGCGGAGCCATGCGTGATAGACTAACAGCGGAGCCATGTGTGAGAGACTAACGGCGGAGCCATGCGTGAGAGACTAACGGCGGAGCCATGCGTGAGAGACTAACGGCGGAGCCATGCCTGAGAGACTAACGGCGGAGCCATGCGTGAGAGACTAACGGCGGAGCCCTGCGTGAGAGACTAACAGCGGAGCCATGCGTGAGAGATTAACGGCGGAGCCATGCGTGAGAGACTAAACGGCGGAGCCATGCGTGAGAGACTAAACGGCGGAGCCATGCGTGAGAGACTAAACGGCGGAGCCATGCGTGAGAGACTAAACGGCGGAGCCATGCGTGAGAGACTAAACGGCGGAGCCATGCGTGAGAGACTAATGGCAGAGTCATATGTGTAAAAACTAAACGGAGAAGCCATGCGTGCGAGACTAATGGCAGTTTTTTTTTTTTTACAAGGATGGTCACCACAGCACCACCTTGTATTGGCCTAAGAAAGACATAAACGTGGTTGAACATAAACCCTGATGCAACGCCAATTGATAGACATACACTCACCTAAAGAATTATTAGGAACACCATACTAATACGGTGTTGGACCCCCATTTTGCCTTCAGAACTGCCTTAATTCTACATGGCATTGATTCAACAAGGTGCTGATAGCATTCTTTAGAAATGTTGGCCCATATTGATAGGATAGCATCTTGCAGTTGATGGAGATTTGAGGGATGCACATCCAGGGCACGAAGCTCCCGTTCCACCACATCCCAAAGATGCTCTATTGGGTTGAGATCTGGTGACTGTGGGGGCCATTTTAGTACAGTGAACTCATTGTCATGTTCAAGAAACCAATTTGAAATGATGTGAGCTTTGTGACATAGTGCATTATGCTGCTGGAAGTAGCCATCAGAGGATGGGTACATGGTGGTCATGAAGGGATGGACATGGTCAGAAACAATGCTCAGGTAGTCCGTGGCATTTAAACGATGGCCAATTGGCACTAGGGGGCCTAAAGTGTGCCCAGAAAACATCCCCCACACCATTACACCACCAGCCTCCACAGTGGTAACAAGGCATGATGGATACATGTTCTCATTCTGTTTACGCCAAATTCGGACTCTACCATTTGAATGTCTCAACAGAAATCGAGACTCATCAGACCAGGCAACATTTTTCCAGTCTTCAATAGTCCAATTTTGGTGAGCTTGTGCATATTGTAGCCTCTTTTTCCTATTTGTAGTGGGGATGAGTGGTACCCGGTGGGGTCTTATGCTGTTGTAGCCCATCCGCATCAAGGTTGTGCGTGCTGTGGCTTCACAAATTCTTTGCTGTATACCTCGGTTGTAACGAGTGGTTATTTCAGTCAACGTTGCTCTTCTATCAGCTTGAATCAGTCGGCCCATTCTCCTCTGACCTCTAGCATCAACAAGGCATTTTCGCCCACAGGACTGCCGCATACTGGATGTTTTTGCCTTTTCACACCATTCTTTGTAAACCCTAGAAATGGTTGTGCATGAAAATCCCAGTAACTGAGCAGAATGTGAAATACTCAGACCGGCCCGTCTGGCACCAACAACCATGCCACGCTCAAAATTGCTTAAATCACCTTTCTTTCCCATTCTGACATTCAGTTTGGAGTTCAGAAGATTGTCTTGACCAGGACCACAACCCTACATGCATTGAAGCAACTGCCATGTGATTGGTTGACTAGATAATCGCATTAAGAGAAATAGAACAGGTGTTCCTAATAATTCTTTAGGTGAGTGTATAGTGCACCTCTAAACATAGCACGGAACCGCTGACACATGCTTGCCCATAAAATAATGTTTATAGATTAAACACACTTACATACAAGAACATCGGAACTCAATTAGAGATGCCTTGACCAAATCTGCTTGTGCCCCCATACACAGACCACTGATACACATTTACCGACACCTTGCATGTCCGGCGCTAACTGCGGATGTGCGCCCCACATGTAAAACAGGTGACAGTTAAACATGCAACCATTTTATTTTATTTATTTTTTATTTTTTTGCTCATTCCTGCCTAATTTTAGGTATCTATCATACCAATAACTATATATACAGTAGACCCCCCCCCCCCAGCCCCAAAACGGCTAGGCAACAATCCTAACCACCAATATCCGACTATTAGCGCCCAACCCCCTTCATCCCAGAACACTGCAAATCGCGGACCGCAGTGCGAGTCCTGTGCAGCAAGTTCGATCCTACCGTGAGTGCCAGAGTTCGCCTGGCACCTTTTGCTGTTTACCCAGGCATGAACGAGCTGCCACACAATGCTGCGTGTTTTTTTGTTTTTCTTTAAACAACCATTGATACATAACTCTTCCAAAAACTAAATGAATAAAATACCATCACTTAAACACAGCGTGCGTAGCTTGGAGACATGCGTCCTGTATGTAACAGGTATCAGAAAACATGCGACCATACCTAATCTAGGCACATGCTTACCCCAATAACAATATTCAATAGCCCCCAACAAGCCCCTGAACAGCCAGACAAAATATGCTAACCACAGTCGTTTGACCATTAGCGCCCAACTCTGCTTCGACCCAGCGTATGACAAGTCGCAGACCGTAATGTGGGTCTCGTGTAAACAAGTCTGATTCTACCGTGAACTCCAGAACTCGCCTGGCACTTTCTGCCGTTGCCCAGGTGTGAAAGAGCCTCCGTACGATGCTTCTTTTTTTTTTTTATCGACCATTGATCCACATTTACCATCACTTAAACACAGCGTGCATAGCCTGAGCCAACTGCAGACACGCGCCCCGCATGTAAACCAGGTATCCGAAAACATACAACCATACCTACTCTAAGCACGTGCTACCCCAATAACTGTATGCAATGGCCCCACCAGGCCTCTAAATGGCCGGACAAACAAAACTAACAACCATTGTTCGACTAATTAGCGCCCAAACTTTGCTTCATCCCAGAGCGCTACATGTCACGGACCGCAGCGTGGGTCCCGTACAAACAACTCCGATTCTACCATGAATACCAGCACGCCCCTGAGACATTCTGCTGTCGCCCAGCCGTAAGTAGCCTCCAGACCATGCTGCTGTATCCTAGAGCTGACCCAGAGGAAGTGAAATCAGCTGAATCGGCGTCAGCCTCGGCCCATCGGTGCCTTTAAATAGCCTTGTAATCAGCCAGCCTGGGCCCACAGGTGCGTATAATTAGCCTTGTAATCAGCCTCCCCTCCCACAAATGCAGAAATATCTTGCTTATATTTGTCTTCATCAAAATGCACAATCTACCTTGGTCTAGTTTTGGGATGAATTGTATGGATTGTATTTCTATGGGTTAGTAGTAAAAAAACAAAACAAAAAAAAACCCACACACAAAAAAAACAGGAATGGGAATTGCGAGTGTTTCTGGAAAAAAAGATCAGAGATGGAATAGGAAGTACACTATTTTTCGCTCCATAATACACACATGATCATAAGGCCTCATGCACACGAGGTTTGCAAAAACGGGGTCCGTAGGTCCGTGATCCGTGACCGTTTTTTCGTCCGTGGGTCTTCCTTGATTTTTGGAGGATCCACAGACATGAAAAATGAAAAAAATCTAAGTCAAGTTTGCCATTGAAATGATAGAAAAAAACGGACACGGATCACGGACACGGATCACGGACGCGGATGACAATCTTTTGTGCATCTGTGATTTTTCACGGACCCATTGACTTGAATGGGTCCGTGAACCGTTGGCCGTGAAAAAAATAGGACAGGTCCTATTTTTTTCACAGCCAGGAAACACGGATCACGGATGCAGCTGCCAAACAGTCCGCGGAAAAAAAACGGAAAACGGCACAACGGCCACGGATGCACACAGCGGTCGTGTGCATGAGGCCTAAGATGCACCTAAGATTTAGAGGTGGA
This sequence comes from Bufo gargarizans, assembly GCF_014858855.1. Lineage (NCBI taxonomy): Eukaryota > Metazoa > Chordata > Amphibia > Anura > Bufonidae > Bufo > Bufo gargarizans. The sequence continues at coordinate 51,117,255 of NC_058082.1, read as the reverse complement.
AAATCAGAAAACAAATATTTTTCATCAGACCTCAGATCAGACACCCAATCTTCATCAGACCACAGATCAGACCCCCAATCTTCATCAGACCACAGATCAGACCCCGATTAGACCTCAGATCAGATCTGCTAGGGGAAGGACAAATGGAAGTGGATCAAACCCGCCAGCTAAGTTACACCTATTAATTACAATGATGCCTCCGTAACTCTGTTCATGTGAAATTAACAATTTATTATTCTAATGAGGGTTTCAGTGCACCAAAGGGCAGGCCCTAAACCCTCAGAGCACTTCAGCTTCTCTGCTTTTAGCCCTTAGCCACTTCCCCCTACACTTGACTGACTGAGGTAGGCATCCTCACTATCCGCTTGCCTATTCCTGTAATCTGGCATTTTTAATCGGTGCATTTATTTATTTTTACGCACTTACATAGCGCTGACATATTCTACAGCGCTTTACAGACATTATCATCACTTGCTGTCTCCAGCGGGGCTCACCATCAGTATATCTTCCCTATCAGTATGGAGTATAGACCCCCACACAAGCACACGGAGAATATACATCTCCACGCAGATGTTGTCCTTGGACAGATTCAAACCGAACACCCCAGCACTGCAAAAGAGTACTGCGCATGCGCCAAGTAAAAATTTAACAGCGCATGCAAAGGATTACAGGGGTCACTAATTTTCATAAGAGCGGTATTGTTTAAATCAGCAGTATACACTCTACCAGGGGTTAGGAGGTGATCCTGCTGACAGATGCTACATAACATGATAGTTTCCTCTAGTCATGACACGTATGTAACACCTTCATAAATGCATTACATTGCAGACTACATGTTGCTATACATTATTAGGCAGTGACACTGTGATGATAAAGACAGAGAGCCACCATGAAATCTGGCGCATACAGTGCATGTAAGGGAACACACATAAGTACTGCAGATTGTTTCTCCATAGCACAGTGACCTCAACTTACTCCTATGTAAGCCGGTTTCAGTGACTCATAGAGGAATTTTCTGTATGTAGGGATCATACAGTCACGATGACACATAATTGTTGTAAGACAATAGTCGTAACCTGAATACCGTATCCCTATTGCTATGTACTGTACGTATGTCTAACCTGTGGCCACACCTTTTACTTCTAGAATAAAATATCTTATTACTGTACCAAATATTTTTCACTCATATAGAAAAAATGTAAGCACCAGTGACATAGGAAAATGAGGTAGTTACATAAGAGTACGGAGAGTCATTCTTACGTGAAACCACATTGCTTGGCTGACTTGGTAGTCCGGCACAGTCATCTCTTGGTCATAAGAAATTCGTAAGATAACACCACACATGTATTGGTGTTCTATTGATAACCCAATCAGGACTTTAAATTTGCTGTTTAGACTGGTGTTTTTTTATTAAATTTATTTATTTTAATCCAGCTTTTTATAAGTTTTAAAATCCCCCCCCTCCCCTTCGACGCTCAGTTATGGCATTTTCTGTTCACAGCTATCTCCACCATGCTCTGGTCCCCACATACTGTATAAGCTTTTGGCATGGACGGGGTCACATGTGCCACTGCAATGACTGGACGCTGTGGTGATATGTCCCACAAGCGGCATGTGGCCCAGTAACGTGCTGCTTGGGGGCCACGTCACTGGATCACACAGGGCGAATGTATTACCAATCATAAACCATTTACAATTTATTGACATTTACAGACATGTCAATAAAAATGGATCATGGTTGTATAATATAAAACGCCTATACTTTATGAGTACTGCCTTCATTACAGCATGTGCTGGCAGCTTTTGCAACAGAATAGGATTATGTTTCACGGTATTTCACAGCCTTGCAATGACTAACACAAATGTGAGAAGATGTACAGAATGTGTTCACAATTGGCCTTTAGTTGTCCTCAGGAGAACCCGAGCTGGGTAGTGGAGGATCTTCTGGCAGTAAAAAATGCACTGACAGGCAAGCAAGCAAAACAGGTTACACAACAAAGCATATACAGCGGTCCCTCAAGTTACAATATTAATTCGTTCGATAACGACCATTGTATGTTGAAACCATTGTAACTTGAGTAATCGGTTCCAAAGCCCCAGAATGTCATCCAAGATAAGAGAAAATGAAGATTTAAGACAAATAAGCTGATAATTAAGATGGATAAAACAAGTCCTTACATATAACATTCAAGAATAGCTACTAGCTACTAATACAGATATTTTACCAGAGAAGTGGCCTTGATTGGTAGGATCTGAGTCTGAGGCATTGTGTGTTGAGTTTGGTTACAACTTACGATGGGTCAGAAAAGACAATTGTATGTTGAAAATATTGTATCCTGAGGCCGTTGTATGTTGAGGGACCACTGCATATACTGTACATATAAATACAGAGGAGAGCAGTGATAGTAGCAAAAAACGGTGGTCGTAGTTCTCACTCCCCTGGACCGTGCAGTTATGGGAAGGGCGCACCTGTTCGGGGCACTCTCTGGTTTTGGGGTTTTGCCTGATGGTGGTTGAGGTGCCTTAGATGTTAAAGGTTTTGAGGTGCAAGACAGGGTCCCTTGGTGCAGCTGCAGATGTAGGTATAGCGATGCAGGGAACAATGAAGCCAGGTTCCCAGAATTTTTTTTTTATGGAAGGATTAAGTTGAAGCACATTAGTTACAGTTCTCAGCATGCGATGGACTGACAGATGTTACACAAATGCACTTTTCAAAGTTCTTACAGATGACACCCCTGCATTTTTCCAGCGGAATTTGACATAAGCATCCAGGCATGAGATGCAACACTTTGGGGGTCATTCATTATACTGAAATACACCTATATAAGGCGTATTTTAGGTGCAGATGACTATCTGCTACTTCTCCCTGCTCACGCCAGGTTAAAAATTCTGGATGTGACGTGAGCGGGGAAGGGGACGGGCCGGTAAGCCCATCTCATTTACAATTTTTTACACCTGTTTTACGTGTAGCAAAAGGTCTAAATGTAAGACAGTCTTAAATTTAGAACTGCCGCTGGTCTCAATAAATGTATCCCTTTCTCTCCGTAATGCAACCTCAGGTCGGACCCTAAACATCTTACATTGCTCTGCACCTTTTTTTAAACAGGTTGTTGTACTTACAGTAGACTTCCGTAAAGTCCTCTGCAGGATGTGGATATTCTTTTATGCAGATGGGCAATTGCTCCAATGCATGTTCAGACACTCGAAAAAAACTCCAGAACAAATATGCTGTAGAACTAATAGGTCATCTTTTTTTAAACTCGTTTTATTAAAAGAGAATAAGACAAGTATGGCATACACATGGCATCATGATGACCCGCGCAGGGGCCAAATGGAAATGCAGGTACAGCACCTATATAAAGCAATAGTGACATAGATCTGGAGTCGCATATGTGAGATTTACATGACAGTGGCTTAGGTGACACACGTTTAAAACAATACAGACATATTGCATGCACAAAAGGCTAAACATTAGAGGGTACAGCATAACCCATTGGAAAACAGCTCGTGAGGTAAAGGATCCTTAAGGGCCGTCAGCTGTTGAGTGCAGATGCGAAGTATGCAAAGTAAGTGGAGATGCACACCTATCACCCCACACTTTATCACATTTTTGTGGGCATCCCCTGTGTTTATAGACAATGTTCTCCATGGAGACCGCATTATTCACAAGAGAGAGCTATTGTCCCTTTGAGGGGGGGGGGGGGGGGGAATCTCCCATCCATCGCAGGGCAATCGCCTTCCTATCTAGGAATAAGGTTTCTTCTAGGAAAATTCTATGATAGTGTGACCACGACTCCTCATCTACGACACCCAGGATACACATTTTGGGACATAGCTGCAATGCCGAAGGGACCATAGTTGTGAGAACCTCCAGTACCGATACCCAATACTGGTGAATGATTGGGCAATCCCATATCATATGCCAAAAATTAGCACCCTCCGCACCGCACCTATGACACCTGGAGTGGTCAATCCTACCCATCTTTTGAAGTCTAGTGGGAGTAAGATAGCTGCAGTGTAGAATAAAGAGCTGAATCATCTTGTTGTTAATAGAGGGGGACACTCTGGTTGGGGCTATTAAGGCCTCCTCCCACTCATCAGAAGATAAAGAGGGTATGAGCAACTTCCACCTGTCCTCGACAGCCAACGGGGTCACCAGCATACGACAGTCAAGCAAATGTGTGTAGAGGGCTGACACAATCCCTCTCGGGCCCTGGGATTTCAAAACCCCAATGATAGGGTACTTAGATATGCACCTATTCCCACCTTGAAATTGGGCCTGTAGCGCATGCCGCAACTGAAGGTACCTGTAGAAGAGGGTACGCGGCACCAGAAATCTGTCCTGGATCTGAGAGAATGCAATAGGTCATCTTTAGACACCTCATCTCTACTGAACCTCTACTCTGCATCTCTCTTTTTCTTCTGCCCCGCTTTTTCAGGGAAAGTTCTTTCTGGCCTTGGCCTGGCTGGTACCTAGGTCCAAGTTTGGCTTCTGAGTCAGTACTACTTTTTTCTCTGCTCTCTTTGCTGTGCAGAAACTAGCTGGGACTCTAGATTCTAAACTCCTCCTTCACTACAGGCAAGGTATATAGCCCCAACTACTGGTTAGTGGGTGTAGCTATGGCCTATAAATAACACATATACAGTGAGGAACAGAAGTATTTGAACACCCTGCTATTTTGCAAGTTCTCCCACTTAGAAATCATGGAGGGGTCTGAAATTCAAATTGTAGCTGCATTCCCACTCTGAGAGACAGAAAAAAAAAAAAAACAGGAAATCACATTGTATGATTTTTAAAAGAATTTATTTGTCTTGCACTGCTGAACATAATTATTTAAACACCTACGAAAATCAGTGCTAATATTTGGCACAGAAGCCTTTTGTTTGCAATTACAGAGGTCAAACGTTTCCTGTAGTTCTTGACCAGGTTTGCACACACTGCAACAGGGATTTTGGCCCACTCCTCCACACAGATCTCCTCTAGATCTGTTAGGTTTCGGGGCTGTCGCTGAGCAACACAGAGTTTCAGCTCCCTCCAAAGATGTTCTATTGGATTTAGGTCTGGAGACTGGCTAGGCCACTCCAGAACCTTGATATGCTTCTTACAGAGCCACTCCTGGCTGTGTGCTTCGGGTCGTTTTCATGTTGGAAAGTTTGTAAAATCCGTTTTGAATACCTTGAGGGGTGTAGTTTCTAAAAGGAGGCCATTTATGGGTGGGTTCTATTATGTAAGCCCCACAAAGTGACTTCAGACCTGAACTGGTCCTTAAAAATTGGGTTTTGGAAATTTTCTTAAAAATGTTAAGATATGCTTCTAAACTTCTAAGCCTTCTAACGTCCCAAAAAAAGAAAATGTAATTTACAAAATGATCCAAACATGAAGTAGACATATGGGAAATGTAGAGTAATAACTATTTTAGGAGGTATCACTATCTGTATTAAAAGCAGAGAAATAGAAATTTTGAAAAATGCTAATTTTTCCCAATTTTTGGTAAATTTGGTATTTGTTTTATAAATAAAAATGAAATATTTTGACTCAACTTTACCACTGTCAATATGTGACTAGAAAACAATCTTAGAATGGCTTGGATAAGTAAAAGCATTTTAAAGTTATCACTACATAAAGTGACACATGTCAAATTTGCAAAAAAATGGCCCGGTCCTTAAGGTGAAAAATGACAGGGTCCTGAAGGGGTTAAAGGAGTTCTCTGGGAATTAAGAAAACCAAAATACTTACATATTACTTTATTATAAATATATTCCCCAATGCCTTTCATTAGTTATAATACCTCGTTTTGTCTGGGGAGCAATCAGGGTCATCCTAATATTACACACAAAACCTGTCTTACTTAATCACACAGCAGGACAGGTTACTTCACAACACTGAGCTAAAGAACTGCCTCATCTTGCTCTCTGCTCTACTTGTCAGGGATCCTGATGCAGATAAGATCTTCAGCTGAATCTATGTAGGAATGGAGTTCATGAGGAGGCATGAAGTACAGAGAGGAGGGTGGGTATGTGGTTAATGAGCAGCAGCACTTGTATGCAGTCTCCATTACCACAATCTGTCCTGTCCATCCTCTGTACTTCATGTCTCCTCATGAACGCCATTCCTACAGAAATTCAGCTGAAGATCTTATCAGCTGTGTCCAGGATCATAATCCCTGACAAGTAGAGCAAAGAGGAGGATGAAGCAGCTCTTTAGCTCAGTGTTGTTAAGTAACTTGTCCTGCTGTGTGATGAGAACAGGTTTTGTGTGTACTAATAGGACGGCAGCCATTTTGTTTCTCCTGATGATTGCTCCCAGACAAAACAAGACATTATAACAGGTTTTTGGGTATATATTTACAATAAAGTAATATTTAAGTATTTTCATTTTCTTAATTCCCAGAGAACCTCTTTAACTGGTGTCTTGAAAACTGTTATTGAGACACATCATTGTACTATGCATTTATTTGTGTAGCCTCGTATAGCTGAGGACTAGTGTGATTGTGTCTCAGAGGTGTCAAAGAGGTGGAAAGGAACAAATCAAGCAAAATCTTTAAATGTTACAGTACATAGCCACACCGGGGTTCAGTAAAGGGTTATTCCATCTTAGAATGCTATGGTATGTCGCTAGGATATGCTATAACAGTTGATCAGTTATTCAGTTTTGGCCACCCACTTCATGTGAATGGGGCTCTGTTTTAGTTTTCTGTGTAAGTGGCCTGTAGCATCACTGTGCAAGGATAATCTGTGAAGTAGGGCTGGCTACTTTACCCTAAACTTGTTATAGTACATCCGACTCCCCATGTCTTCCCTGTGCTCCAATCCCAATATGGCCGCTGATGGAGGGGCATGGGACCAAACCCATCCATCAGTGGCTTCCAGTACTGTGTATGTGCTTGTTGCTGTGCCTGTGCTGAGTGCAGTGTTATTTAATGGAGGCTGATGGACATTCTGGTTACGTTCTCCTTAATCCACAGCTTTGTTAGGACTGGAGCACAGGGAAAATGGGAGAGCTGCCTATACTGCAACAAGGGGGTGACATTGCTCAGTAGAGGATGATGACATTGGTGGGTTCACATCTGTATATATCGGTAAGCACTTATTGTGATCTTTAAAAGTTACGGCAAAGCAGCCAACCCCACTAAGTGATGTGGCACCAATTTTTCCGTGCACTACATTATGAGGATCAGTAGTAACCCAGCAGTCGAACCTTTATAGATGAGGAGATGAGGACATATCCTAGTCATATAACAGTATTTGCTGAGGTGGAAAACAAACCTTTAATGATACTGATATATAGTCAGACAGAATATGACGTACATAGTAGATATGTATATGTCATGGAGACAAATCACCTTACTTTTTTGCATCTCTTTCACATGAATGGGTGTAATATCAATACCCCTTCCCCCCTTTTATTTCACATTCACATTACAAATGCATTCTAGCAACCCTAGATGAGCGGGACTGGGCTTCCATTAGGCTGGTGGCTCCCAGCCAATGAGGCTAATGAGGCCTAGGTATGCACACTTAGCTTCACAGCACATCTGTCAGAGCTGGGGTCCTAGGTTCGAATACGACCACAGACAACATCTGCTTGGAATTTGTATGTTCTCCCCGTGTTTGCGTGGGTTTCCTCCGGGTTCTCCAGTTTCCTCCCACACTCCAAAGACATTATGATAGGAACCTTAGACTGTGAGCCCCATTGGGGACAGTTTTAAGTTAATATCTGTAAAGCGTTGCAGAATATAGTAGCGCTATATAAGTGCATAAAATACTTAAATGAACTACAAGACAATGCCAGATGCCTAGGATTTCAGATGGGCTTACGATCATGTACCCTGTTCTCAAGGATATCAGTCAGGCTGGATCAGGCATGTATAGGGCATGACCAGCTTGAGTATTCCCTTGAGCATCTCCGGTAGTTCGATATTTATGGCCTATCCTCAGGATAGGTCTTCAAAATCTCATTGTTGAGAGTCCAAAACCTTGCACTCCACCAATCAGCTGTTTGAAGAGACCACTGTGCTCTAGTGAGTGTCCTGAACTCTTCACAGCTTACCAAGCACAGCGCCTCACATTGTATAGTGGCCTTGTATTACAGCCCAGGTCCATTCACTTAATTGCGACTGTGCTGCAAAAAGTCCATGTGGACAATGAACAATGGGCTCACCAAAAACCCATGGCCTCTTCACCCAGCTGAACTTGCCTGGTGATAGACCCCTCACCGATCAGATGCTGATGACCTATCCTGAGGAAAACCCCTTTAAAAAACATCACCTAATTTTATGGTAGTAGTGTGGGTTAAGAGAGGAAAAACCTGCTGCCTTTAAGTTCCTTATTGATGGGCAAATTTATGTTTTTATTATTAGTGTTACTACTATCATTATTTGCAGATAAGAAAATGTAAGTTGTCCTTAAACATTAATCAATTTAGATGGTCACGCCAAACATTTTTTTTCAGCAAAGAAGATAAAATCAATTAAATCAGCATTAGTGCTGAGGATCTGGCAGCAGATGAAGTGGCATAAGTGCTGAACATTGATGCAGGTAAATTGACTCAGTATTTGCCCTCCAGAGACTGTATACTGCACCTTAAGCTCAATCTCTTCAAGGCTGGTTATTGATTGGAAGTCATAACCTTTATAGAAGCCTGAATTCGATATAGAGCATTTCTGTCCACATGAGGAGTATTACCGGCAGTATGGGCTCAGGGCTAAGAGTACATCATGGTACCTCAACTTTCTCAGGCCTTTGACTTGGTATTACATGAGGGGTGAAACACTTTTAACGACACTTTATTATTTTATTTCTTCTTTGTATAGAGTACTTTAGGGCAGACAAGTATTTGTGTTGTTCATATCATGAGTTATTCTTACGTCTTGGAGACCTTTTATTAGCTGGACTCACCTGTTTTTCTTTTTCAGCCGCCTCACCCCTCCATATGACACAATGTAAGTTGTCCTCTTAAGTATGACAGCAATGCTAACATGTGCGTACAATACAACCAAAAGAATAGTACAATGAGTCACAGGCAACAGCACATCGACAAGCTCTACAACTTACCCAGGATCTCAAGAGAAGTTTGTCAAGATCCAACAGCAAAGCTAAAGACGGCCATACACATGATGATGACCGGCGGCATTGTGGCTGTTCTGTTGTCGGTGGGATCGTTCCTCAACAACATGCCAGACTAAACTAGGCTGATCAGAGAGCCAATAAAAAAAAAACTGATTCTGTGGTGCTTGAGCAAAATGGCAAATCATTTTTACTTGTGTAATTTTGGTCGACCGTAGCTGAAATTTATGGGCAATCACATTTTTGGGAGTCATCATGAACACGCAAATTTTACAAATGATGGACTTTTGTATGTGCACCTTAAAGATGATTTTAATATTGATGGCTTGAGCGAATCGAGCTTCGGATCACAAATCCAAAGTCGATTCATTCAAAAACTGTACAGCATTAGGCCTCTTGCACATGGCCGTAGTGCTCCCATGGCCATATTGCGGGCCACATACGGCGGTTCCGCAATACACGGGGCACCGGCCGTGTGCATTCCGCATCACGGATGCGGACACATTCATTTGAATGGGTCCGCCATTTTGGAGATGCGGTGCAGAATGGAAGCACGGAACAACACGGAAGCACTACGGAGTGCTTCCCTGAGTTCCGATCTGTGGTTCCGTTCCGCAAAAAAATAGAACTTTTTGCAGCACGGACGGATCACGGACCCATTCAAGTTGAATGGGTCTGGACCCGTCCCGGCCGCCGCACGGGCGTTGCCCATACATTGGGGACCGAAAATTGTGGTCCCCAATGCACAGAACGGAACCAATACGTTAGTGTGAAAGAGGCCTTAGAATGTTTTGGCTCCGTGTAGCCAAATTTCGTCTCAGCTGAAGTTGCATGAGGCTTCGGTGAATTACTACAGAATTTCTATCTGAATATTTAAAAACATTTTAAAACAGAAATCCCAAGTGGGCTTTGGTACCGAGGTATCAGCCAGTACGAAAGCCCAATTCGCAGATAGGAATACTGTAGTAATTCAGCGAAGTCACGCGCAACTTCGGCTGAGACGAAGTTTGGCTACACTGAGCCAATAAATTTTTATGTTGTATGGAAACAGCATTAACAATGAAGTTTTTAAATGAATCGACTTTAAATCTATGAACTGAAGCTCGATTCGCTCAAGCCTACTGAGGGCCATCAATATTGGCAGGTGTCCGACAACCCACACTCCTGGCAATCTGCTGTTTTGGAGGATGCTCTGGTGCCGGAAGTTGGCACCAGAACTACACAGATTTGTCCACTGTGTATTGGAGAGCTGGTTACCAATATTGCCAACCAGATTTTTTTTTAGGACAATTCAGGCTCAGTTCTCATGACTGTTTAGCTTTTCCGTTCTTCTGATCCGTAAGAAGAAGAGTAAAAAAACAAACAGGATCCTGTAAAAAACAGTTCCTGTTGAATCAGTTCATCCATTTTTTTAGACATAAAAAAAGTACTGCATCTAAAAAACATATCTCAGATGGAAATTGCTTCAACTGATGCAACAAGTACTTTTTTTTTCATCTATAAAAACGGAATCTCAGGCAGAAATGGCTAAAACGGATGACAACTGATGCAACAGGATTTTTTTTATTTTTTTACAGGATCCTGTTTTTTTCTCTCACTCTTCCTCTGACAGATCAGAAGAACAGAAAGCTAAACAGTGATGTGAACTCAGCCTTATCTAAAAATCATGGACAGACGTCTATACAGGTCTATAGCTACGTATAGCTCCTAGATGGGACAAACCCAGACACTCAGCATATACACAGTGTGGCAATGTGAACATTGAGGTGTTGTTTGCACCAGGAGCGTGTCACCAAGGGGCCCGGCCTTGGTGGAGTAAAAGCCCTAGTCCAGGTGTCCACTAAAATAGTTGGGGGACACCATATAGATAGTGTAGCTGGTTCAGCTATTTTAGGGCGGGCTTTTACTAGGAACAGGCAATGTGTTGGGTGGGTGCCTGTTCCCCATGCTCCAGTCCGGGACTTAGGGCATGCTTATATCCAGGGATCCTATTTAATCCTGCTACTGGATCTTGGGTGTGGCTCACTCGGGAGTGTCTTGTGAAGCAGAGTCCTGGTGAGGCTCTGTGTGAGTGGTCTCAGCCGGGTGGGCTGAGGGGCCACGAGCTTTGGGGGACGCGGTGACGCCTGTGAAACAAGGATCACGAGGCCAGAGTCGGGAGGACTACTGGGCCACAATCCCCCAAAAGGTATTGAAGTGTCACAGCCTGGAGGTTGCTGGACTGAATGACTGAGGAAAACTGCATGTGTTCCATGTATGAACAGGGCTCTCTAGGTGAGTCAGGGATACGCTTATGTGTTTAGTTAGAGCCTAGCTGGGCAAGGGTTTGTTATTTTGTGTTTACTAAAGTGTCTGAAATAAAGCAAGAGTTTGGACATTATGATTGTGTCTGCGAAGATATCTGTGAGTGTGACCCCCTGAAATAAGACGATCCCCTACAACAGATATAATACAAAAATGTATCTTTATTGAAATCGATAAAACAAATAAATAGATGCATAAATTGGCAAAGACAGACACAACCACATGGAGAGTGCACACAATACGGCGGGACATCAAGTTATAGCATTTCAAGTAATGGAAAAGGTGGGATGAAAAAACAAGTATAAATAAATACAAAATCAAACCATGTGGCTTCCCGACCTAGATGGCACCTCCTAGAGACCCCGACACGTGTTTTGCGTCAGCTTCTTCGGGGTCTCTAGGAGGTGCCACTAGCCGGGTCTGTATTGTGTAGATGTTGTGAATCATGTTTTTTTTATCTAGGTGGGGGAGCCACATGGTTTGATTTTGTATTTATTTATAGTGATGAGTGGCATAGGCAATATTCGTTTTCGCAAATTTTTCGCATAATATTAGCAATCAATTTGTGATTTCTAGAATTCGTGATCTCCAGTCATTATTTTCGCATTTGAGAGCAAATTGGCACTAATGATGCGCATTTTTTTTGTGCAACACATAGAACTTCACATTTTATCAGGTCTGAGTAGATATTACTGATTGGTGCACTAAGTATTGTTGTGACATCATAGCACTATGTCTGTAGCGTGTATGTATGGACAGCAGAGAAACAGTAATTCCTATCACACTACCTAACACCCTGCACTGAAACCTGTCAGCTACACTATATCACTATCTAACCTACACTGACTATCTCCCACTAACTATCTGTATTTTATATATGAGCTAATTAACTATGTAATGTAATTGGATAAGGAATAGGATTCAGATGAAAGCACAGAGCACAGCAATGTCACTGCTGTCTCTGTCAGAACTGAAAAAAACACTGCAGAAAATGGCTGCTGGGGAGGTTCTTATATAGTAAGGGGTCGGCAACTTTCCTATTGGTTGCTAGGGATGTTGCTAAGCTCAGACAAAGACATTGCAGCATTCTCATTGGCCCACAAACAAGAAGGGAGGTTACTGATGGAAAAAAAATCTAGAAGTATTAGCGATAACGAATATATAGCACTATATTCTACTTCTTCGCGAATTCTCGAAGTGCCAATATTCGCGATTACAATATTCGCGATCAACACTATTTATACTAGTTTTTCCCTAACCACCTTTTCCATTACTTGCAATGCTATAACTTGATGTCCCGCCGTATTGTGTGCACTCTCCATGTGGTTGTGTCTGTCTTTGCCAATTTATGCATCTATTTATTTGTTTTATCGATTTCAATAAAGATACATTTTTGTATTATATCTGTGTATATGCTGAGTTGTCCCATCTGTGTATATGCTGAGTCTGGGTTTGTCCCATCTAGGAGCTATTCATTTTGGACACTTGCGTTCTATTTGTGTTGTACAGTCGCATTCCGATTTTGTGAACACAGTACCAGCATTTACTGAAGTGAAGTACCACCAGCCTCCAAAAAAAAAATCAATTTTTTTTTCACAGACACAGGAAAAAAGTTGCCTATTTTTACGGACTGTTCAGGAATTTCTGGGTAGTTGGCAACCCTGGCGATTACTGCAGCACTTTAAAAAAATGGGAGCAGTGCTGCAGTAACCAGCTCTATCCACTATACAATGAACAGATCTGTGTAGCTCTGGTGCTGAATTCCAGTACTGGAACTACTGCAGAATAACTGATGAGTGGGGGTGCAGGGTGTCGGACGCCCGCCAAGCAGATATTGATGGTCTAGCAAGAGGATAGGTCATCAACAGTAAAATCCTGGATGACACCTTTAACAGTTCCAATACACACAGTCGCTTAAAAATGACAAAACTGCTGTGATTGATTGCTGTGAAATGCATGGGCTCAGGCATCTAGGGTGTAGGCATTTTAGCTGGGGGCGAACACTTTCAGAAAGCCAAAAAAAGCTTAACAGAAAGATCAGTAGGATATCAGATTCCTAATGACATAATAAATAAAGTTCTAGGTGCCGGGCCAAGTTTGTGTCGTAAGAGTACTTAGGACATTTTGTATTAGGCAGAATTTTCACACTTAGACATGTGATGAAACACGCACAAGATCCTTCTAAGTGGACATTTTTCCTTTAGGGAAAAAGGAAAGATGATTTAGATTTTCTGGGCAATAGGATGAAGTTTTTGCTGGCACATTCAGGAGGACTGAGTTGTAAGTTCTATTTTGAGAAATTTTACTCAGCGATCCAAGTTTTATTTTTTTCCAGGACCCCACTGGTTTGAACTTAAACAACACTTGATAAAGTGCCATCTGTCTGGCTTTCCAGTTTCTAAAGACAATGGGGGGGGGGGGAAGATGTATCATTTCCCCAACACCAGTTTTCTGGCAGAAAAAAGTTGCAAACAATGAGGGAGATTTATGAAAACTGGTTCGAAGCAAAATTCTCTTGCTTGTCTATGGCAACCAATCAGATTGGTCCTTTCAGTTTCCAAAGGAGCTCTGAAAGATAAAAGGTGGAATCTGATTGGTTGCTATGGGCAACTAAGCCAGTTTTCCTTTACACCAGTTTTTATAGGTCTCTACCACTGTGTCTATGACTTTATTTATTTTTTTCACAAATTTTTTTGCACAAGGGGCATATCTATACTCTGTCCTCACCATTGTCCTGAAAAGGGGGCATGATGAGGGTGGGGATGGGTTAAGCCATGGTGCCCGACACATTTATCTTCTTTTATGTCAGTTGTCAGATTTCAGTTTAGGCGCACTGGGGGAGATTTATAAAACAGGTGTAAAGTAGAACTGGCTTAGTTGCCCATAACAACCAAAGGAGCTGTGAGACGGTTTATCTGTTCTACAGTCAACAATATCAGAATTGCCTGGCCGTGAGTTAGCATCCATTCACTGAGCACATCAGGTTTCCACATCATTCCTGGGGTTTGTGAACCATCTACATCCAATTGAGGATTCACTGCACTGTTTGGGTGAGATTGTTCCAATAGTTTTTTCTCCTGTATTACTGATGGGCCTTGTGAGAATTGTGCTCTGGACTAATATAGTCTAGGTATGTCATGATATGACGATTATGTTTTGTATGTCCCTTTGTGTAGTGTGGTGATTTTATCCTATCATTAAGTAAAAGTTAAGTTTTATCTCCTTATCGCCTATAGGCCTTCAGACACTTCTTAATTGTTTGTATCGTTGATAACCATTTACCTGTTATTTTTATGAATGGAAATATTACAATTCACAAATTCTAAGAAATAAAATGACAATGTGTGTGTTACTTTGTGCGATCATAACTGTGAAGGAACAGTTATGTTTGGGCTTCCCTAAAGTCTCTTTCAGCCACATTATTCCCTTTTTCAGCTGCACAGCTAGATGCATTTCTCTCACAAGCAGGGGGTTATTTCCTTTGTGCCACCACTGTATGCAGTGACCTCACTTTCTTTTCTTCCCACTATGCTTGTTTTCTTCTAGAGAGCTCAGAAAGCTGATAACGAGGAATAAAACACTCTCAAATAAAAACAGGAGGCTCCTGTGATATTTAGAAGCTATGTACAAGCAGTTGTTTCATCAGGCTCACAATCTCCTCCAAGGACATCCTCCAATCTCCTACAGAAACACGGAAGATCATTACTTCCACTCCCCGTCCTTCCTATCATACAGTATGTGTAAAGTGAAGCATTGCCATGTTAGAGCTGATCAGCCTGGAGGAGAGTAGCAACATAGCAGATCAGGTGCTAAAGTGCATCAAGCAGAAAACATCCCACTAGATGTCTCCCTGACAACTCCAACTGGGCAAGGTGGTCAGCGACAATGGCAGGAACATTGTTGCTGTGCTACACTTGAGGGAAATAACATATGCCACCAGATTTGTCAGTAGGGACAACTGAAGCATCAACAATGTCATCCTCCTGATAATTATCTTAGAACAGATGCTCACGCTGATGCAACAAGGGATGGAGGAAAAAGAACAGCTTCTGCATCTTACTTCCCGCCCTGTAGCTGTTGGGGACCCACATGGACATGGAGGAGAAAGTGAAGAAGGACGATAAGAATGAAGAGTTGCCACTAGAGGAAGAGAAGGAGGAGTCGCTTGTGCAGGAGGATTAGTCTGATGATGATGACAACACTGGCCATGATGACCAATCATTGCAGTGGGGGCACAGCCAGAAAGAACTGGGTCCTCAGGCACACTGTATGCTTTCTTGCTTACTTGCTGACAGGCATATCATTGGTTTCAAGCAATCTGATGACTACTGGATAGTCATGCTTTTAGACCCTCACTATCAAAGCAAAATGGGGGAATGTTTTCCTGTTGTTGAAAAAGAGGCCAAATTGCTATGTTACCAGGATACACTGTGTGTACAGTTTGCTGCAGTTTTCAGCGAGCAGACACCTGCCACCTGTGTGTCTAATCAGGAGTTCCCTATCCGCCGAGTCACCAACCTCCCACCATCTCCGCTAACAGAAGTAGCAGAAGCTGCAGCAACAGTCAGTTCAGTATCATCAACATGATGAAGCAGTTTTTCATGCGCTGTGCCAGGCTCATCATATCAGCATACCGTGCTCCCTGACCTAATGGACTTCTGAGCAGGCAGACTAGAACTGGCCCAGTTTGCCGTCACTGTACTGTCTTGTCCAACCTCCAGTGCCACCTGAGGGTTTACAGCGCGGCAGGTGGCGTTGTCACACCCAATTGGACAAAGTTGTCCCCTGCAGTTTACAAAATGTCAAATTTGTCAAAAAAAAACAGAGACATTGATCAAAAAGGATTTTACCTCATCTCTGGCTTAGGCTAATAAGTAGGATCTGCCATTAGAGTAGATTGCCAGCGTTATCATGCCACTGCCGATGTCTGTCTCCCTTACCATCATGTTTCATATCATATGGCTGATGCTGCCACTACTGCAGCTGCTACTCCCCTTAGTGCCACAACCATTACCCCTACCCAGCCACCACTACTACTACTATTATTACCAGTACACAGCTACACACATACAAATCTACTGCCTTGTCTGTTCCATGCTGTGCATCTGCCCCAATGAGCTATAATTTTTGGAGGCTTGTGCAGAACAAGCCACTGTTTCTTCTGACATTAACATGTGTGTGTTTGTATAAACAGGGGCAGGCATTGGCACCTGTTAAGGCATAATTTGGGGATGCATAATTTTTGATTGTTTAGTCCGAACAAGCCACAGTTTTTTTGTGATAATACAGTGTGTTTATATACCATCTGCCCCAATAAGGGACAATTTCTTGAATGTTTCTAAATTAAAAAGCATAACAAATGTGACTGCACGTGTTTGTTAACACCGTCGACCAATGCATTTACCCATACCTACTGTATATGTCACTGTAAAATAAAACATGCAATGCAACAGCTCTCTGAAAACCAAATAAAGTACAAAAATGCATAATAATTGCTAATGCTATACTTATAAATTAGAGATGATTGGCAAATACATTTTGTACAAAATTATTTAAGCCCATCTGCTGCACGTCAAGGCGATCTCTGTTAGACGGGTCCTAACACTAAATACTACCCTTTATGTGCCATGACGGCTACCATACAGTTCAGGGAGTGTAGGTCCCACATGCATGCTGGGCCTGCTTTAATTTCTGTCATCTATGGTGCCAAAATGGCCTCCATTAATTCCAAGGAATGCAGGCACCAAAATGCATGCCGGGCCCACTCCACACCTCTCCTGGTGCAAAATGGCCACCAAAGAATGCAATGAGAGTCCACACTATACCTCTCCTGGTGCCAAGTGGCTTCCAGTGAATGAGGGAGAGCAGGGTAAGCTATATACTCACACTAATTAAAATCAGCCTATGGGGCAGACGAGCTGGTCAGGAGTGCACGACTGAGGTGTCAGCCACACCTCCAGTACAAACTGCAAAGAAAAAAGGGGGTCAGTCAGCACATCCCAATGCGCAGGGGCAAGGTTGCTATGACTGAAAACAACGCTGTAAAACAAAACATGCAATGCAACAGCTCTCTGCAAACCAAATAAAGTACAAAAATGCATAATAATTGCTAATGCTATACTTATAAATTAGAGATGCCTGGCAAATACATTTATGAGTATATAGCTTAGCTTGCTCTCCCAGTACGGAGTGCGAAATTTATGAATGGGCAGCAGCAGCACAGTGAGTACAGGCAGGAGAACATATTGCTGCTTCTGCCCATGCCCCCCGGAGGATTACTAACTCCTGGCATAGCACATAGGTACCCTGTATAGAGATGGCCTTGCAGTTCGCCCGGCGGTCGTTTCGCAGCGAACTTTGCTTGTTCGCGGTTCGCCGAACGGGCGAACATATGGCGATGTCCGCCAGCGCCATATTCTTTTAAATTGTGAAGCATTTTGACCCATGACATCAGGTGGTACAGGACAGCCAATTGAAATGTTTCAGCACATGGACATACCCCCTACCTTATAAATAAACCCGATCTGGCCGCCATTTAATATTTAGTCTTTTGCCAGTGTAGGGAGAGGTTGCTGTGTGGAGCAGGGACACGCTAGCTAATAGGGCCACAAAAGTCCTTTTAAGGACTGGTATAGGTGTGCTATCGATAGGTCTGACTTACTGAGGGGTGTGATATACTTATAATATACTTTCTAACATAGTAATGCAGCATTTGTTTGCGGTTTTGCTGTGTTACCGCAGCTACACGGAGTGACAAACGCTATTGGAACAAATCATTTCTACTGGTGTGATATACCAGTTGCCCCCCCAAAAAACTGATTGCCGGCAAAAGTGTAATATACCTTCTTCCACAAATACTGCTCTTCTATAGGGACTTTTGTCACAGGGTCCTTTTGAAAAGAGGAAGAGGCAGGCCATTCCGCAGGGGTGGTAGGGGTCGGGCAGGTGCACCAGGCCAGAGCCTAAGTGGGAAGTTGCAGAAGGTGCGTGCGATTACGACAAAGGACGCACCAGAGTTGATTGAGTGGCTCACTCAGCCTTCCGTTTATGCAACCTTTTCATCTTCTCTATCTGCACCCTCTTCACTCAAAGACACCGCCACCACCACCATATCCCCTCTGCTCGAGTCAGAGGAATTATTTTCCCATCCATTCCAAGACCTTACCGATGCGCAGCCATTCTTGGCATCGGATCAGGAAGAGGAGGTATCAATGGTTGCCACCCAGCAGTCTGAAGACAGTACCAAGATCAGCCCAAGGAGGGTGTTCCCCACTGTTGCTGCCCACTCCGAGATCTCTAATGTCAGTGGTGGTGAAGGTGACGATGATGACTTGTCAATGGACATCACGTGGGTGCCCACAAGAGAGGAAGAGGAGGGGAGTTCAGAGGGAGAGACGGAGCAGCAGAGAGGGAGAAGCAGGCAGAGCTCGCAGGGCACAGGAGGCAGAAAGCAGACTGCAAATGTATCTGGAGCGAGCCATCCACCATGTACGGTCATTTCTGGCACTCCCAGGATGCCGACACATGGCTCTGCAGTGTGGTGTGGGCTTTTAAAAAAATAGTGACAATAGTGTTGCTATCTGCAGCCTGTGCTGTCAACGCATAAGTCGCGGTAAGTCCAACACTCACCTAGGGACGACCGCCTTAAGAAGGCACCTAGCATCCCATCACTGAGCCCAGTGGGAGCAATGCCGCCAGAAACCACAAAGCCACACTCCCGACGCTCCACATCCTGCCTCTTCTCCTTCTCCTCCCATTTGTCCTCCACTCCACCTTCCTGTTGTCGCGTTCATCTGGCAAAAGGTAGGCTTCCATGGCCCAAATGTTTGAGCATAAAAATATGATTATGCCGGATAACCCTCTTGCCAACGGCTGACTGCTGGCTTGTGCTAGCCCACCAACTACTGCCATATAAACTGGTGGGCTCGGAGGCCTTTAGAAAATTTGTGGCCATTGGAACACCACAATGGAAGGTCCCCGGAAGGAAATATTTCTCCCAGAAGGGCATCCCAGAGCTATATTGCCATGTTCAGCGGCAAGTTAATGTATCTCTGGCACACAGTGTCGGTGCCAAGATACATCTGACCACAGACACGTGGTCTAGCAAAAACGGGCAGGGAAGGTACATAACTTTTACTGCCCACTGGGTGAACCTTCTGATGGCCGTCAAGCATGTAACCCGTGGCACCCATGTAGATTTGGTTTTACCGCCACGGATTGCATGCAGGCCTGCCTCTTCTTCTCCTCCTCCTACTCCATTCTCTGTCTCCTCCTCGTCTGACTCCTCCTTTTCCACTGCTACCACCTCTTCCACTGCGCCCCCCAAGCTCCCCAGAACCTATTCGACGTGCCAGGTGAGACAATGCCATGCTGTTCTGCAGCTGTTGTGCTTGGAAGCCAAGAGCCACACTGGTCCTGCACTCCTTTCAGCTTTGCGGTCACAGGCCGATCAGTGGCTAACCCCGCTCAATTTGACAGTTGGTAAAGTGGTGTGCGACAATGGTGCCAATCTGCTGAGCGTGCTGAAACAGGGTAAAATGACACATGTGCCGTGCATGGCACACATCCTGAACTTAGTCGTGCAGCGATTCGTTGCCAAATACCTCGGGGTCCAGGACGTCTTGCGGCAAGCCATTTTAGAAGATCTTACACGGCCATGGCTAGCCTTGCTGATGTTCAGTGGCGACACCACCTGCCCTTTAGACGACTGATTTCAGATATCAAGTCACATAATCACTTGATCTTTTCTGTCCGGTGAATGCCTAATGTTTGGGGCCTGTAGTCCAGTTCCAGTGGCCTACAGTAAAAATTTTATCCATTGACTGAATAATGTACCTCAAGCCACATAATCAGAATTTATGTTAGGTGAATGCCAAATTTTTAAGGCCTGTACTCCCGTGGCCTAAAATAAAAATGTTCTAGGCTCCGACAGGGCACATTTCAGAGAATTTCCCTTTAAGACTCATAAAAATGTCCCCTGATTAAGATACATATTTTTTGTTGGAATTTTTGTCATTGATTCCCCAGTAGTATCTCACTGTCCATGTTGTGGGACTATTTGTGCACTTCTACTAAGTATTTGGTGGCTGCAAATATGTACTGAAGGTTTTTCAGGTTCGCTTGCCATTAAAGTGAATGGGGCGCGCCGTGAACTTGCGGTTTGCGAATATTTGATTGCGAACCGTCCTGGCCGATGTTCATCCATCACTAACCCTGTACCCATGTACTATGCCAGGATTAGCTGAGCGGAGTTGGTGCCTGCTCCGATAAGCTAAGAGAACTGCATGTCAGGTCTTAGCTTAGCGGAGCAGGCAGAAGCAGGAGCCCGCTCTGCTCAGCTAGTTAGTAATCCTCCGGGGGGCATTGGCAGGAGCAGCAATATGCGCTTCTGCCCGTACTCCCTGCACTGCTGCTGCCCATTCATAAATTTCACAATCCGTACACTGAGCTGTCAGTGTGTATGGAGAACTGAGTTTTAAACACAGAGGGAATGGAGCGCTTTAGGGAAGTAAAAGTATAGTAAAAATTTTAAATTGTTTAATAAAGTATATTAGAAATTGTTTTAGGTTTAGTTACTCTTTAAGAAATTCACTCATCTCTAATGTGCATTTATCACTACATTACAATTTTTGGGAATGTACTTGCAACTTGTTTATCTAGCATTTAGGGGACATCAACCCCCTTTTCCTAATAGCACCTTCCCAACACTCCCAGAGTGCTCACCCGCATTGATCTTGGTTACTTTGTTATGATATGCTTTACGATAAAGAAGTTGGGATCATGTTACTAGAGGGATGCCATGGGGGGTCAGAATTGGATCCTGTTTCATGTACAGTATTTTCATTATGTTTATTAAATATATAACCAAACTGTGTGAGGTTGTTAACTCTATAGTCGTATATATCAGAGGAATTTGGAAGAGTTACAGTGCCTTGCAAAAGTATTCACCCCCCTTGACGTTTTCCGTGTTTTGTTACATTACAGACTGGATGTTCAATATTTTGTTAATCAGACTTTTATGTGATGGATCAGAACACAATAGTCTTAGTTGGTGAAGTGAAATAAGAAAAATATATAAATAAATAAAACTATCTTTAGAAATATAAAACAGAAAATTGGCATGTGCGTATGTATTCACCCCCTTTGTTAGGAAGCCCATAAAAAGCTCTGGTGCAACCAATTACCTTCAGAAGTCACATAATTAGTGACATGATGTCACCCGTGTGCAATCTAAGTGTCACATGATCTTCTATTACATATACACACCTTTTTTGAAAGGCCCCAAAGGCTGCAACACCTAAGCCAGAGGCATCACTAACCAAACACTGCCATGAAGACCAAGGAACTCTCCAAACAAGTAAGGGACAATGTTGTTGAGAAGTACAAGTCAGGGTTAGGTTATAAAGAAATATCCAAATCTTTGATGATCCCCAGGAGCACCATCAAATCTATTATAACCAAATGGAAAGAACATGGCACAACAGCAAACCTGCCAAGAGACGGCCGCCCACTAAAACTCACGGACCGGGCAAGGAGGGCATTAATCCGAGAGGCAGCACAGAGACGTAAGGTAACCCTGGAGGAGCTGCAGAGCTCCACAGCAGAGACTGGAGTATCTGTACATAGGACGACAATAAGTCGTACGCTCCATAGAGTTGGGCTTTATGGCAGAGTGGCCAGAAGAAAGCCATTACTTTCAGCTAAAAACAATAAGGCATGTTGTGAGTTTGTGAAAAGACATGTGGGAGACTCTCAAAATGTATGGAGGAAGGTGCTCTGGTCTGATGAGACTAAAATTGAACTTTTCGGCCATCAAAGAAAATGCTATGTCTGGTGCAAACCCAACACATCCCATCACCCAAAGAACACTATCCCTTTCAGCAACTGGGACTGGGAAACTGGTCAGAGTTGAGGCAAAGATGGATGGTGCTAAATACAGGGATATTCTTTAGCAAAACCTGTACCACTCTGTGCGTGATCTGAGGCTAGGACGGAGGTTCACCTTCCAGCAGGACAATGACCCCAAACACACTGTTAAAGCAACACTTGAGTGGTTTAAGGGGAAACATGTAAATGTGTAGGAATGGCCTAATCCAGGGATGCCCAACCTGCGGCCCTCCAGCTGTTTACAAAACTCCCAGCATGCCTGGACAGCCTACACCTATCTGCTTACAGCTGGAGGGCCGCAGGTTAAGCATCCCTGGCCTAGTCAAAGCCCAGATCTCAATCCAATAGAAAATCTGTGGTCAGACTTAAAGATTGCTGTTCACAAGCGCAAACCATCCAACCTGAAGGAGCTGGAGCAGTTTTGCAAGTAGGAATGGGCAATAATCCCAGTGGTAAGATGTGGCAAGCTCATAGAGACTTATCCAAAGCGACTTGGAGCTGTGATTGCTGCAAAAGGTGGCTCTACAAAGTACTGACTTCAGGGGGGTGAATAGTCATGCACACAGACTTTTTCTGTTATTTTGTCCTATTTGTTGATTGCTTGACAATACAAATACAAAAAAAAAACATCTTCAAAGTTGGGGGCATGTTCTGTAAATTAAATGATGCAAATCCTCAAACAATCCGATGTTAATTCCTGGTTGTGAGGCACCAAAACACGAAAAAAGTCAAGGGGGGTGAATACTTTTGAAAGGCACTTGTATATTGGTGAGTAGTGATTGTTTGTCACCATAAAGAAGGGATGATTGGTGTATGTACCTGGGATCAATTGTTGGGTATGAACAGTTTATTCCCAATAATAGCCTGTGCATCAGCCCATGTTAAAGGTACCTTACATATTGCATATACTGTATATTACATATTTAAAGGGGTTTTCTGGGACTGTAATATTGATGACCTATCCTTAGGACAGGTGGGCATCTAACTACCAACACCCCCAATCACCTGCTTAAATCCTCCGCTCCAGTACAGATCCCAGAACAGAACCATTCACTGGATAGTGGCCATAAATTTAAGTGAATGGGAGCAGTACTGGCGCACGACTCATTGCCATTATCCAATGTATGGAGCTGTGCTGTTCTGGTAGAAGCCCATTCAAGCAGCTCAGCGGCGGGGGTGCAGGAAGTTAGACTCCCACTGATATATTTATGACCTGTCTGAAGGACAGTTCAGCAATATTACAGTCCCGAAAACCTCTTTAACAGAAAAAGACATGAGACATGGTAGCTGAACTGTGGCAAGCCAATGCCAGGCAGCTGCTGCCAATCCAAATAAGAACACAGGATTATGAAAGATGGCTTAGATACACATCATGGAATCATAGTTTTCACTAATTTTATATATTATATTCTAACTTAATAATCAGACCACATGTGGAATATTATGTACAGTTGCTGGAGGGTTGTCCCATGAAAAATATTCTATTTTTTCAAACCAACTCCTAAATCTGAAAACTTTTGTAACTGCATGTAATTGAAATGTATTACAGCCACTGTCTCGTCAGTAAAACAGCTGTGATCTGTAGCAGCACAGGCTTACAGAATTGCCATCTAAGGTCTTGTTGTTCATTTGCCTTATTATGCATATATATATATATATATATATATATATACATATACACAGTACAGACCAAACGTTTGGACACACCTTCTCATTCAAAGAGTTTTCTTTATTTTCATGACTATGAAAATTGTAGATTCACACTGAAGGCATCAAAACTATAAATTAACACATGTGGAATTATATACATAACAGAAAAGTGTGAAACAACTGAAAATATGTCATATTCTAGGTTCTTCAAAGTAGCCACCTTTTGCTTTGATTACTGCTTTGCACACTCTTGGCATTCTCTTGATGAGCTTCAAGAGGTAGTCACCTGAAATGGTTTTCACTTCACAGGTGTGCCCTGTCAGGTTTAATAAGTGGGATTTCTTGCCTTATAAATGGGGTTGGGATTATCAGTTGCGTTGTGGAGAAGTCAGGTGGATACACAGCTGATAGTCCTACTGAATAGACTGTTAGAATTTGTATTATGGCAAGAAAAAAGCAGCTAAGTAAAGAAAAACAAGTGGCCATCATTACTTTAAGAAATGAAGGTCAGTCAGTCTGAAAAATTGGGAAAACTTTGAAAGTGTTCCCAAGTGCAGTCACAAAAACCATCAAGCGCTACAAAGAAACTGGCTCACATGCGGACCGCCCCAGGAAAGGAAGACCGAGAGTCACCTCTGCTGCGGAGGATAAGTTCAGTCGAGTCACTAGCCTCAGAAATTGCAGGTTAACAGCAGCTCAGATTAGAGACCAGGTCAATGCCACACAGAGTTCTAGCAGCAGACACATCTCTAGAACAACTGTTAAGAGGAGACTGTGTGAATCATGCCTTCATGGTAGAATATCTGCTAGAAAACCACTGCTAAGGACAGGCAACAAGCAGAAGAGACTTGTTTGGGCTAAAGAACACAAGGAATGGACATTAGACCAGTGGAAATCTGTGCTTTGGTCCGATGAGTCCAAATTTGAGATCTTTGGTTCCAACCACCGTGTCTTTGTGCGACGCAGAAAAGGTGAACGGATGGACTCTACATGCCTGGTTCCCACCGTGAAGCATGGAGGAGGAGGTGTGATGGTGTGGGGGTGCTTTGCTGGTGACACTGTTGGGGATTTATTCAAAATTGAAGGCATACTGAACCAGCATGGCTACCATAGCATCTTGCAGCGGCATGCTATTCCATCCGGTTTGCGTTTAGTTGGACCATCATTTATTTTTCAACAGGACAATGACCCCAAACACACCTCCAGGCTGTGTAAGGGCCATTTGACCATGAAGGAGAGTGATGGGGTACTGCGCCAGATGACCTGGCCTCCATAGTCACCGGACCTGAACCCAATCGAGATGGTTTGGAGTGCGCTGGACCGCAGAGTGAAGGCAAAAGGGCCAACAAGTGCTAAGCATCTCTGGGAACTCAAGACTGTTGGAAGACCATTTCAGGTGACTACCTCTTGAAGCTCATCAAGAGAATGCCAAGAGTGTGCAAAGCAGTAATCAAAGCAAAAGGTGGCTACTTTGAAGAACCTAGAATATGACATATTTTCAGTTGTTTCACACTTTTTTGTTATGTATATAATTCCACGTGTTAATTCATAGTTTTGATGCCTTCAGTGTGAATCTACAATTTTCATAGTCATGAAAAGAAAGAAAACTCTTTGAATGAGAAGGTGTATATATATATACAGTGGATATAAAAAGTTTACACACCCCTGTTAAAATGTCAGGTTTCTGTGATGTAAAAAAAATGAGGCAAAGATAAATCAATTCAGAACTTTTTCCACCTTTAATGTGACCTATAAACTGTACCACTCAATTGAAAAACAAACTGAAATCTTTTAGGTAGAGGGAAGAAAAAATATAAAAATAAAATAATATGGTAGCATAAGTGTGCACACCCTTAAACTAATACTTTGTTGAAGCACCTTTTGATTTTATTACAGCACTCAGTCTTTTTGGGTATGAGTCTATCAGCATGGCACACTTTGACTTGGCAAGATTTGCCCACTCTTCTTGGCAAAAACACTCCAAATCTATCAGATTGCGAGGGCATCTCCTGTGCACAGCCCTCTTCAGATCACCCCACAGATTTTCTATTGGATTCAGGTCTGGGCTCTGGCTGGGCCATTCCAAAACTTTAATCTTCTTTTGGTGAAGCCATTCCTTTGTTGATTTGGATGTATGCGTTGTCCTGCTGAAAGATGAAGTTCCTCTTCATGTTCAGGTTTCTAGCAGAAGCCTGAAGGTTTTTCGCCAATATTGACTGGTATTTGGAACTGTTCATAATTCCCTCTAGCTTAACTAAGGCCCCAGTTCCAGCTGAAGAAAAACAGCCCCTTGGCTTGATGCTGCCACTACCATGCTTCACTGTGGGTATGGTGTTCTTTTGGTGATGTGCAGTGTTGTTTTTGCGCCAAACATATCTTTTGGAATTATGGCCAAAAAGTTCAACCTTGGTTTCATCAGACCATAACACCTTTTCCTGCATGCTTTTGGGAGACATCAGATGTGTTTTTTGCAAAATGTAGCCTGGCTTGGATGTTTTTCTTTGTAAGAAAATGCTTTCGTCTTGCCACTCTACCCCATAGCCCAGACATATGAAGAACACGGGAGATTGTTGTCACATGTACCACACAGCCAGTACTTGCCAGATATTCCTGCAGCTCCTTTAATGTTGCTGTAGGCCTCTTGGTAGCCTCCCAGACCAGTTTTCTTCTTGTCTTTTCATCAATTTTGGAGGGACGTCCAGTTCTTGGTAATGTCACTGTTGTGCCATATTTTCTCCACTTGATGATGACTGTCTTCACTGTGTTCCATGGTATATCTAATGCCTTGGAAATTATTTTGTACCCTTCTCCTGACTGATGCCTTTTAACAATGAGATCCCTCTGATGCTTTGGAAGCTCTCTGTGGACCATGGTTTTTGCTGTGGGATGCGACTAAGAAAATTTCAGGAAAGACCAACTAGAGCAGCTGAACTTTATTTGGGGTTAATCAGAGGCACTTTAAATGATGGCCGGTGTATGCTGACTCCTATTTAACATGATTTTGAATGTGATTGCTTAATTCTGAACACAGCTACATCCCCAGTTATAAGAGGGTGTGCACACTAATGCAACCACATAATTTTTTATTTTTTTTGTTTTCTTCCCTCCGCCTAAAAGATTTCAGTTTGTTTTTCAATTGAGTGGCACAGTTTATAGGTCACATTAAAGGTGGAAAAAGTTCTGAAATTATTTATCTTTGCCTCATTTTTTTACAGCACAGAAACTTGACATTTTAACATGTCAAGTTTGTATATATAAATATATAGGAAATCATATACTGCCTAACATTGGGTTGATATAATGATTGTCTTTGTAGACAAAGCCAGACGGCAGACAGCTTAGGTTTTAGTCATTTAAGAAGCTGAGAGATTCAGACGGGCCAATGTGCAGTAATCCCTGAGGCTTTTTGAGCTATCCATCCCTGAGCACATATCTGTCGTCTTGATCGCTGTTGCCATGTAAAACACTACTAGAAAGTGCACATCTGATTTGCTGGGACAAGACGGAGATGGATAAAAGAATAGAGATGCATTCTGTCAGTATGTAGATACCGAGTGTTAGCTGAAACATTTATTATATTATATCATAATATATTTTATGTCTTATATTGTATTACCTTTTTAGGATATAAAACTATTTATATTAAAGATGTATGAGAAAAAAAATACTGACCATAATTTTATTATTACCGACACTTTATATAATGTAGGTCTCGCCAGTAAAACAGCTCTGATCTGTAGCAAGATCTCTGAAGGTGTCCTGGGGTATCTGGTCCTAAGACATTAGCAGCAGATCCTTAAAGTTGAGAGGTGCCTTACATTCTTTGTCATGTCCCTCAGACCGTTCCTGAACAATTTTTGCATTGTGACATCCGCTATCTTGCTGATATGGCCACTGCAACCTTTATTTACTGAAACCATAATGCCCTGTTAACCACTTAAGGACCACAGGTTTATACCCCCCTAGTGACCAGGCCCTTTTTTTACAAATCGGCACTTCACAACTTTAACGGTATATTGCTCGGTCATGCAACTTGGCATCCAAATTAATTTGACCTCCTTTTCTTCTCACAAATACAGCTTTCTTTTGGTGGTATTTGATTGCTGCTAATATTTATCGTTTTCCCGATATTAATCAAAATAGGCCGCAATTTCCTCAAAAAAAGTGTATTTTTAACTTTCTCTGGTTAAATTGTTCAAATATAATTACATTTATATACAAGTTTGTGTCAGAATTTATTGTGCTACATGTCTTTGATATAAAAAATTAAATAAGTGTATATTTATTGGTTTACGCAAAAGTTATAGCGTTTACAAACTATGGTCCAAAAATGTGAATTTCCGCATTTTGAAGCAGCTCTGACTTTCTGAGCACCTGTCATGTTTCTTGAGGTGCTAGAATGCCAGGATAGTATAAATACCCCCCAAATGACCCCATTTTAGAAAGAAGACACCCCAAAGTATTTGCGGAGGGGCATGGTGAGTTCATGTATAATTTTAAATTTTTTTTTACAAGTTAGCGGAAAATGACACTTTGAGGAAAAAAAATATATATATAAAGTTTCCATTTCTGCTAACTTCTGGCAAAAAAAAATATAAAAATCTCCCACGGACTCACTGTGCCCCTCAGTGAATACCTTGGGGTGTCTACTTTCGGAAATGGGGTCATTTGTGGGCTGTGTTTACTGTTCTGGCATTTTGGGCGGGGCTAAATTGTGAGCAACCCTGTAAAGCCTAAAGGTACTCGTTGGACTTTCAGCCCCTTTACGCACCTAGGCTGCAAAAAAGTGTCACACATGTGGTATCGCCGTACTCAGGAGAAGTAGGGCAATGTGTTTTGGGGTGTATTTTTACATATACCCATGCTGGGTGAGAGAAATATCTCTGTTAAAGACAACTTTTCCCATTTTTTTATACAAAGTTGTCAAGATATTTCTCTCACCCAGCATGGGTATATGTAAAAATACACCCCAAAACACATTGCCCTACTTCTCCTGAGTACGGCGATACCACGTGTGTGACACTTTTTTGCAGCCAAGATGTGCAAAGGGGCCCAAATTCCAATAAGTACCTTTAAGATTTCACAGGACATTTTTACGCATTTGGATTCCGTGAGGGGTATGGTGAGTTCATGTGAGATTTTATTTTTTGTCACAAGTTAGTGGAATATAAGACTTTGTAAGAAAAAACGAAAAAACTAAAAAATCTTCTATGAACTCGCCACGCCCCTCAAAAGTGATCTTTATAGCGCCGCAGCGATTTTACGGTGTTTTTGCAGTGATCAGAAAAAAGAAAATCTGTGACTGCGGTTGGGCGGACTGAACGCAAGTGTGCGCACAAGATCAGGCCTGATCGGGCGAACACTGCGTTTTTTGTAGAGCCTATAGAACGTGTCCTATTCTTGTCCGCAATTGCGGACAAGAAAATACATTTTCTATATAGTTCTGGCAATGTGCGGATCCGCAAAATGCGGAAAGCACATTGCCTGTGTCTGTGTTTTGCGGATCCGCGGATCCGCAAAACACATACGGACGTCTGAATGGAGCCTTACAGGGGGGTTATCAATGACAGGGGGTGATCAGGGAGTCTATATGGGGTGATCAGGGGTTAATAAGTGACAGGGGGGGTGTAGTGTAGTGTTTGGTGCTACTTACAGAGCTACCCGTGTCCTCTGGTGGTCGATCCAAGCAAAAGGGACCACCAGAGGACCAGGTAGCAGGTATATCAGAAGCTGTTAACAAAACAGCATCTAATATACCTTTCTAGGGTTAAAAAAAAAATGATCGCTGCTGGCAGGCTGTAGATCAACTCGTTTACCTTGCGATCCTGTGAACGCGCGCTCCTGTGAGCGAGCGTTCACAGGAAATCTCGGCTCACGTGAGATGACGCCTTTCGGCGTTAGCGTGACGGGAGGTGGTTGACAGACTATGGACACCTTTTGGGCTTTTTTTTTATTATTGTATTGTATTTATTTTTGGCTAAAAAGCATTTTCCAATTGGTTGTTATTAAAAATATTCAACTGTTTAACCCCTTCTACTTTGGAGGTTTTTTGTTTTTGCGTTTTTGTTTGTGTGTTTTGCTCTCCCTGCCTTCTCAGAACCATTAGGCCCCTTTCACACGGGCGAGTTTTCCGTGCGGGTGCGATGCGTGCGGTGAACGCACTGCACCCGCACTGAATCCTGACCCATTCATTTCTATGGGGCTGTGCACACGAGCGGTGATTTTCACGCATCACTTGTGCGTTGCGTGAAAATCGCAGCATGCTCCTCTTTGTGCGTTTTTCACGTAACGCAGGCCCTATAGAAATGAATGGGGTTGCGAGAAAATCGCATGCATCCGCAAGCAAGTGCGGATGCGGTGCGATTTTCACGCATGGTTGCTAGGTGACAGTCTATTCACTGTATTATTTTCCCTTATAACATGGTTATAAGGGAAAATAATAGCATTCTGACTACAGAATGCTTAGTATAATAGTGCTGGAAGGGTTAAAAATAATAAAAAAGTTAACTCACCTTCTCCTCCTGTTCGCGTAGAGGCCGGTCTGTTCTTTAGCTGTGGCTAAAGGACCTTTGATGACGTCAGATCACATGCTCCATCACCATGGTGATGGACCATGTGATTGGAGCATGTGATCTGACGTCACCACAGGTCATTCAGTCCACAGCTAAAGAACAGACCGGGATCTACACTAACAAGAGGAGAAGGTGAGTTAACTTTTTTATTATTTTTAACCCTTCCAGCACTATTATACTAAGCATTCTGTATTCAGAATGCTATTATTTTCCCTTATAACCATGTTATAAGGGAAAATAATACAATCTTCAGAACATCAATCCCAAGCCCGAACTTCTGTGAAGAAGTTCGGGTCTGGGTACCAAACATGCGCGATTTTTCTCACGCGAGTGCAAAACGCATGACAATGTTTTGCACTCGCGCGGGAAAATTGCGCATTTTACCGCAACGCACCCGGCTCTTATCCGGGCAAAAAACATGACGCCCGTGTGAAAGAGGCCTAACTTTTTTATTTCTCTGTTCACATAGCCGTATGAGGGCTTGTTTTTTGTGAGACAAGTTGTACTTTCCAATGCCACCATTTAATATTGCATATGATGTAGTGGAAAGCGGGGGAAAAAATTCCAAATGGGGTGAAATTGCAACAAAAAAAAGCAATTCCAACACAGTTTTATGTTTTTTTTTATTTACGAAGTTTAATGTGTGATAAAACTGAGCAGTTACTTTCATTTTACAGATCATTTTGAATCCGGTGATACCTTATATGTATAGTTTTTCTTGCATTTTGATAGTGATAAAATAATAAAAAAGTTGGAAAAAAAACACAGTTTTATTTTTTTGTCGCCATTTTGTGACCACATAACTTTTTTGTAATTACGTGTACGGAGCTGTATGAGGGCTAATTTTTTGCGGGGGCAATCTGTACTATTCATTGATACCAATCATCATTCATTCATTGACTTTTTGATCTCTTTTGATTACATTTTCTTGTAGAAAATTAAGTGACCAAAAACGTCAAAAAGACCATTTTGATGCTTTTTTCCGTTTCACAGTTTGCCATATGGGGAAGATATTTTTATACTATGGGCGTTTTAGCACATGGCAATGCCCATGATGTGTACTTTTAAATTTTTTTTAGTTCTTTTATTTTTATTTTGGGGAAAGGGGGATGATTAGATTTTTTCTATTTATTATTTTTTTTTTTAAACTTCGTTCACTTTTTTTTTACCCTTTTTTATAATTCCCATCTTGAACTATAACAAGCAATCATTAGATTGCTATTCTCATATAACCCAACGCACTAGCACTGGAGTCTATGAAGAAATTACTAGTTTCCTATGGAGCCCTATTACAGGCAAGAAAATACTATCACCATGAAAATGCTATATATTCTGAAGGCAGCACATTATAGAGAAGGAGGGGCTGAGCACAATGATATATAATTTTATGGGTAAAGACTCAGTAAGACTTGTCATTTATTCACTTAAATTCCTGCTCATTCTGGGCTTTGAAGTCCAGGAGACGGTCCTATCAGTGATTGACAGCCTTCCCTCTATGACTGTCTATACAGAAAGAGCTTCCAATCACTAATAGGACCGCCTCCCTGACTTCAGAGCTAGCTGTCAATCCCTGATAGGACTGCCTTCTGGACTTCAGAGCTAGCTGTCAATCACTGATAGGACCACCTCCTGGACTTCAGAGATAGCTGTCAGTCACTGATAGGACTGCCTCCTGGACTTCAGAGATAGCTGTAAATCACTGATAGGACTGCCTCCTGGACTTCAGAGATAGCTGTCAATCACTAATAGGACCACCTCCTGGACTTCAGAGATAGCGGTCAATCACTGATAGGACTGCCTCCTGGACTTCAGAGATAGCTGTCAATCACTGATAGGACCACCTCCTGGACTTCAGAGATAGCTGTCAATCACTAATAGGACCGCCTCCTGGACTTCAGAGATAGCTGTCAATCACTGATAGGACCGCCTCCTGGACTTCAAAGCCCAGAATGAGCAGGAATTTAAATGAATAAATTACAAGTTATGCTGATCTTTTCCCATAAAACTATATCTGCTCAGCTCCTCCTGCTCTATAACACGTTGCCTACATCCCAGACACCATGTTCAATGTGACAGGTTCCCTTTAAGGCTAAAATTAGTTATGTCACTAAAGAGTTAAAATAATTTTAGTCGCCTGAGTTGTGTGCTAACGATACTTACTTCAGACATAAATTCCAAATCTACCATAAAAAAAATTACATTTTCAGGAGGTTTTTATTTTATTTTAATGTGACTGTTGGTGGGGGCGGGGTGTTTATGAGCTGTCATGACAGCAGAGATAAGCCTATGATGGGGCTTATATCCCAATTATGGAGGTTTAGTGAGCTGCTAGCAATGAGTCTGCAGTTACCATTTTACTTCATGTTCAGAGGTCTGCCTCATATGAATATTCCCCGGTTTGCAGAGCTCTGCTGAGTACAGTGAGCACATGTCCACTCAGATGAGCTTTGCTTCTACCTCATGCAAACATTTCTCCCGTTTGGCTCTAGCCTTGGACACTATGTCCCTGTAAAGCAATATCAATGGAGATGTTTTCAGCTCAGTCATAAGAATCGTATGCTTTTCTAAGTATCAGCATATCATCAATTTTATTTAATGGGGGTGGATGTTGGCATTGTTTGATCCTCTTTTTTATTGTTATATTGTATTGTACTACTGTAATGTGTGACCCTGCAGTATAAGTAAGGAGATGGAGCTCCGCACTCTGCTGTAGCTGGTGCCCGCAAAGACTAAATAGTCGTAATCAATAATGTGTAAATTGCAGGATATTTGCTTGCAATTTTGGTTATTTATTCATGCGATATCATACAAAACTCATGATCCAGTTACATTGTGAGCTCAGTTAGACAACCACTCAATTAGGGACTACACACTCCCCTCCTATCTTCACTTCTAGTGTATATAATTACCACTATTTGTTTTACCAATATGCTGTACTTTCACAAAAAAATTCTAGAAATTTCATTTGTGATCTTTTCTATCATGTCAGTCTGGTTACATCATTAATGAGGCCTATTTTAAGATATCACAGATAAGACCACTGAAGAAGGTCCGCCAGGACCGCAATGTCCGGTCATCATCATTATCAAACAGTGGTTGTCTAACTGAGCTCACAATGTAACTGGATCATGAGTTTTGTATGATATCTCATAAATAAATAACCAAAATTGCAAGCAAATATCCTGTGTGCCGCAATTTACACATTATTGACCCTGCAGTATGTGATATG
Organism: Bufo gargarizans; assembly: GCF_014858855.1. Taxonomy (NCBI): domain Eukaryota; kingdom Metazoa; phylum Chordata; class Amphibia; order Anura; family Bufonidae; genus Bufo; species Bufo gargarizans. The sequence continues at coordinate 51,083,547 of NC_058082.1, read as the reverse complement.
TATTAGAAACAAGAATTTTTATTATAATAGGTGATATAGGATTCTTGCTCAGTCTGGGCAATATTTCTGTGAATACAATTTTTTTACTACGCCACAGAGATGTTACAAAAATGGGGTTATCTGGTTCACTGTATTTTCACACAATTTCATTTTATTTAATAGGGAATAGTGTTATTAGCAAATTTCTAAATCACTTCATTTAAATAATCTGCCTGCATCAACCTGAAAAAAGCTGTAAAGTCATGGCCACTAGGGGTCTCACTTCCACCCTATTTGCAGTCACCTGCCTGTTGTCAGGCAAGATCCGACCCTAGAAGCAGAAACTCAGAAGACGGCTGAGAGTAAGTGGGGAGCGTGTCAGAGCTAGCTGAGAGCCTGAGCCTGATAGAAGAACTGCTTCTACACTGCTTCTGAAGATCACAGGAGACTCCTGTGTGTCTGTGTTATTTATTCCTCCTTATCTGTTCTGTGAGCTCCGGAGATTAAAAGAAACATAGTGGGAAGTAAGTGAACGGATGTCACAGCAGTACGGTGCTGACAGAAGGGAGACACCCTCTGCTTCTGAGTGAAATGGATCTAGCTGTGCACTGTGACTGAAAACATTGCGGAGGCCTAAGCATAACTGTTCCTTCACAGTTATGGTTGTACAAATTAGCACAGCCATTATGCAAACTTTTTTGAAAAAACAGCTACACTTTAAATCTGATGGCCTCTGTTTAGGGTCTGGCATTTGGCACACCCAATAATCAGCAATTTGAAGGGGGCTGCATCCATCATTGTTTACCAAGCTCGGTTTTGTTCCTTCAGCAGTGGTTGTGCAAGGTATAACAGCACAATGTCAATGAGATGAAGCTATAGTAATGTGCAATCCCTGGTACAGCCTGGTAAAGCCGTCTTTAAAAACACCAAAATTGATCTGGTAAAAAATATAAGAGATGGACCATGGACCCTGGCAGGGGTCCTGAGAGTTGAACCCACCCCCCCCCCCCCCCCCCAATCTCATATTATAAGATAGATAATCAGTTTTAAAGATCTAGATAACCCCTTTATATATTACAATTGTATTTTTACCTGTTTTTAGATGCAATTTTGCCTGTAAAGGTAGGTTCACATACCACAGATTTGTTTAAGAAATTTCTGCATCTGTCCCATTCATCTGGAAGGGGCTAGCAGAAATCCATACACTTGCTGCAGGTAATATAGCACTTGGGGGCTCCTTGTTTGGTCTATAGCCACCTTCCCTGACACCACATGGCATGTTTGTTTCAAAGGGGGAAAAAGGGAATAAGGCGTGCCCATACAATTCTAAAAGCCCCTTATTTTCTGTAGAAATTAGGGATGTTGAAATCCAACATGTCCGATCGTTCTTTCCTCCACCGGTGGGCATCCTAGAGGCTCCCACTTGAGATCACCGTCTGATTCCGCTATTAGGGCTCATGCACACGACCATATGCCCTCCGAGATATACGGTCTGTGAGCGGGCCATATGTCCCGGAGCGGCATACATCGTGCGCACGGGAGCGCACACTATCATAGGTTACTATGATGCTGTGCGCATCGGGCGGCCGGTGGGGCTATTGTCCTGCACTCATAAGATCATTTGAGTGCGGGACAATAGTCCCGGCGGCGGCCCAATACGCACAGCATCATAGTAACCTATGATAGTGTGCGCTCCCATGCGCACAATGTATGCCGCTCTGGGACATATGGCCCGCTCACAGACCGTATATCTCAGAGGGCATACGGTCGTGTGCATGAGCCCTTAATGGGAGTTAAGACAATTTTGATCTAATATACATGGACAGCTTTATTTGTTGCACTCTTAAAAGGCTGGATTCACACTGTAGCCCAGATTTACTAATCTGTCTGCTCCAAAAATCAGTCTAAAAAGTGGAGCAATTTTCTCACAATTTGTGCATCTAGGGATTCTACACTTTTTTCCCAATATGAGATGGGGGAGGGACTTAGTGAAAGGGTGGTGCCTAAAATGAACCATTTTGCATCATGAGCCACAATTCTGCCGAAAAAAACTGTCTAAGGGCTCATGCACACAAACGTATTTTATTTCCGCATCTGTTCCATTTTTTTTTTTTTACGGACCATATGCGGAACCATTCATTTCAATGGGTCCTTTAAAAAAACTGAAGTTATTCCGTGTGCATTCCATTTCCGTATGTCCGTATTTCTGTTCCTCAAAAATATAGAACATGTCCTATTATTGTCCGCATCACAGACAAGGATAGGACTGTTCTATTTGGGGCCAGCTGTTCCCTTCCGCAAAATGCACACGGACGTCATCCGTATTTTTTGCGGATCCGTCTTTTGCGGACCGCAAAATACATACGGTCGTGTCCATAGGCCTTAAAAGTAAGTCAACCAATAGTTAGGGCATCAGGGCATGGGATCGTGCGGTAAAATAGAGACTGTGCGAGACTTCGGAAAGCAAAGCCGAATTGCGGGCTGTCACTCAAAGGCAAGAGGGGGCGTGGTTACCTTGACTTGAAGCAGGCAGGCCGCTGCCCCTTGACTTCAAGCTCACATGCAAATTAGCGCGGACGGAGGATAAAAGATCGGACTGCAGGATGAAAAGTATGATTAGTATCACACTGCGGGGTGCCCTGAGGTACTGCTGGCGGGTGTACATGCATTTAGGCCTATTGCACACGACCGTATGGCTTTTTCTGTGTTTTGCAGTCCGTTTTTCATGGATCCGCTGTTCCGTTTTTTGTTTCCGTTTTTCCGTTCCGTTTTTCCGTATGGCATATACAGTATACAGTAATTACATAGATAAAATTGGGCTGGGCATAACATTTTCAATAGATGGTTAAGGAAAAAACGGAACGGAAACGGAAGACATACGGATGCATTTCCGTATGTGTTCCTTTTTTTTGCGGATCCATTGACTTGAATGGAGCCACGGACCGTGATTTGCGGGCAATAATAGAACATGTTCTATGTTAAAACGGAACGGAAAAACGGAAATACAGAAACGGAATGCATACGGAGTACATTCCGTTTTTTTTGCGGAACCATTGAAATGAATGGTTCCGTATACGGACCGTATACGGAACGCAAAAAACGGCCAGTAAACGGGAAAAAAAACAGCTGTGTGCAATAGGCCTTAGGAGGTGACAGGTTCCCTTTAATATGGAGCCAGAGAAAAGTGTCTGTCGCTGCAGCACATTTATCATCCAGCCTGAGCCCATGTGATAGATCTGGCGCAGGTCTAGACATCAATAGGACTAATGGGCCAATGTTTTGGTCAGGTATTTCTGTCTGCATTTTTTGGGAAGCAGTGGCCAGATATTAGCTGAGGGATGGATTTTCACTACAGAAATACTAGAAATTATGAATGAATTGCCAGCAGTCTGCAATTAAGGTCCACCTGGTTGTTAACAGTTGGGGGTGGGGGGGGGGGGTCCCTGCACAGTCTGAGGCCTCATGCACACGGAATGGGTCTCGATCCGTCCCAGCCGCCGGGCGGACGTTGCCCGTGCATTGGGGACTAATGGCCGTGTGCATGAGGCCTGACAGTGACAGCACTGATTGGAAAGTGTCAGACTGTGTCGGCACCCCCCCACCCCCAACTGGTAACAGCCAGCTGGACCTATATTGCAGACTGCTGGCAATTCATTCATAATCTTCTAGTAGGAATAATATATGAATGGCACAAAATAGAGTTAAAAGAATAGATGCTCCAGAATTGTTATTACATGGGGCATGCAAGTAGTTCCTATAATGTACATGTCAGGAGAGGGGACAGGACCCCTTTAATCTGTACAGAGAATACAAATATCAAATTGTAACTTTCCTGATCATTAATATATCGTCACACTCCAGGACACGGGCAGCTGTTCAGTTTGTGGCACATCACCCCGGGGTGTTTATACAGCTGCTTGCTTCTCTAATATAACAATTTCTGTAATAGGGCTCATATGTGATCGTTTATACCGTATTACATCTTACAGGCCACAGTAGGTGACCGGCTTGTTAGACTTAAAGGGAACCTGTCACCTGGATTTTGTGTACAGAGCTGGGGGTATAGGTTGCTAGATGGCCGCTAGCACATCCGCAATACCCAGTCCCTATAGCTCTGTGTGCTTTTATTGTGTATAAAAACTGATTTGATACATATGCAAGTTAACCTGAGATGGGTCCGATCCCTGCTATGGGGACTGGATATTGCGGATGTGCTAGCGGCCATCTAGCAACCCATGTCCCCAGCTCTATACACAAAATCCTGGTGACAGGTTCCCTTTAAAGGTACTTTCACACTTGCGTTAACCTTTTCCGGTATTGAGTTCCGTCACAGGGGCTCAATACCGGGGAAAAAACTGATCAGTTTTATCCCCATGCATTCTGAATGCAGAGCAATCCGTTCAGTATGCATCAGGATGTCTTCAGTTCAGTCACTGTACGGTTTTTGGATGGAGAAAATACCGCAGCATGCTGTGGTATTTTCTTCGTCCAAAATTCTGTAACACTTGCCGGAATGCCGCATCCGCCATTATTTTACATTATAATGCATTAATGCCAGATCCGGCCCCAGGTGTTTCAGAAAAACAGATCCAGTTTTGCGGTCTGCGCATGCGCAGACCTTTAAGAATGTGAAAACGATAAACACCGGATCCGTTTTTTTCCGGATGACAACCGGAGAGAGACAGATCCGGTATTTCAATGCATTTTTCAGACGGATCCGCATTCGGAACTGCCTGCTGGAATCCAGCAACGCAAGTGTGAAAGCACCCTTAGGCTAGATTCACACGGACGTTGCAGGAAAACATGTGGGTGCGTTGCGGGAAAATGCGTGATTTTTCCATGCAAGTGTAAAACGTTTTAATGCGTTTTGCACGCGCGTGAGAAAAATCTGTATGTTTGGTACCCAGACTCGAACACGGACTTCTTCACAGATGGACCATGTGCTGAGCACAGTGACGTCACCAAAGGTCCTTTTCCTCCCAGGTCCTCAAAGAAGAAGAAAGAAGACGAGCCGGGCTGCGCGAACAAGTGGATGAGGTGAGGTTTTTTTTAACCCCTCCATCCCTATTGTACTATGCATTCTGTATTAGGAATGCTATTATTCTCCCTTATAACCATGTTATAAGGGAAAATAATACAGATCGGGTCCCCATCCCGATCGTCTCCTAGCAACCATGTGTTAAAATCGCACCGCATCCGCACTTGCTTGCGACTTTCACTCAGCCCCATTCACTTCTATGGGGCCTGCATTGCGTGAAAAACGCACAATATAGAGCATGCTGCGATTTTCACGCAACGCACAAGTGATGCGTGAAAATCACTGCTCGTGTGCACAGCCCCATAGAAATGAATGGGTCAGGATTCAGTGCGGGTGCAGTGCGTTCACCTTACGCATTGCACCCACGCGGAAAACTCGCCTGTGTGAAAGGGGCCTTACAGTACAGTTCTCAGGGTTGTGTCTTATAACGAGCCATGCACCTGTGTGTCTATCACGTGACCAGGAAGAAACCAATGAACTATTCAATTTCAGCAAGCAGAGATCTTAAGAACATTGAGAAGGAGATACAAAATTATATTAGTAGCTGCAGAACTTTTAAAAAATGCACTGAATACGCTTTATTAGCTGTAAGTGGAGGCAAATATTCAAATCAAACTGCAACAAACTCCAGTGCATTCAGTGTTACTTTAGTTTATGGACTCTAAGGCTGGCTATATACTTTACATAGCTGACAGCTATTCCTTCCCCCAAATATACATGAATGCTTGGCTTGGCTGAGCATGCATGTGTTCTGAATGGGGGAGAGTAAGGCGCTGCCTTATCTCCCCTGAGAACAAAAGGATTGGGCAGATTAAAATCCAAAATCTCTGTCTTTCTTTGTTCCAACATCTGCCATTGGAGGAAAATCGGGACATCTCCATTGACATTAGATTGTTGCCCAATTACACTGGATAGGTCCTCAGTATTGGTGGAGATCCGGCCAATCAGCTGTTTCAGAACACATGGGGGCTCCAGTGAGCGCCACTTCCTTCTCCGTGCTCACCAAGGACAGCGTCGTACATTGTATAGCGGCTGTGCTTGGTATCGCAGCTCAGATCCATTCACTTCTATGCGGCTGAGCTGCGCCTAGGCCACGTGACTGATGAACGTGTCATCAAGGCTGTGGCGCTACTGCGAGCACTGGTGCCTTCTCAAACAGCTGATCCATGGGTGTCCTGGGTGTTGGATCCCCACAATCAGAAACTGATGACCTACCCAGAGGATAGGTCTTCTGCTGTAAACACTTGAAAACCCCTTTTAAGGGTGCATTCACATCGCTATATGTATTTTACGGTCCACAAAACACGGATCCGCCCAAAAATACGGATGACATTCGTGTGACGTCCGTGTTGCATACGTTTTTAATTATTTTTTGATGATCCATTGTAACAATGTCTTTACTTGTTCGCAAAACAGAATTGACATACGGATGCGGACAGCATACAGTGTGCTGTCCGCATTTTTTGCAGACCCATTAAGATGAATGGGTCTGCATCCTAGCTGCAAAAAAATGCAGAATGGATGCGGACCAAACATACGGTCGTATGATTGGGGCCTTAGGGCGCAGAATGAGTGAATTTTTTATTTTTTTTTATATTTCCAGTCGACATCCACAAATGTATTTACCCCGTGATCACTACATTATCGTATTTATCTCCAGTTACATATCTAGGAATGACATCAACACCATTTTATACATTTCAATATATTCTATTAATTTCCAAAACTATATAAAAATGCAGCAAAGGAAACCAATTTATCCACAAAAACAAAACCTAAGCATAGAATGAGTGACAGGTATCCGTAGAGCGGGACACAGTGATGAAAGCAGAGGAGTCAACAGGAATAATCCAACCTGTTCTCCCTGACAACAAGGTCGGACAGCCCCATAGACAGTACTTTGTCTAATATCTGCGGCCAGCTTAAGTTGTATTATCCACATTTAATCAGAAGGTTTTAGGAAGTATTAAGTGGTCTACAGTCAGATATGTTTGTCGCAGAGCTGCGTTTTTCATTTGGCCTCTCTCATCGTAGATTATGATGTATTGTCTGCAAAGTTATCAGACGCATTTCCCACAGGGGCTAATTTCATAGGAAACCAAATGACCTACAAATCAAAATCATAATATAAGAGGAAGCGAAGATGCCTGGAGATGCAGAAGGAAAGAAACTCCGTGCAGAAGTTGCAGTCAAGGTTGTGACTAGTTTTTGCTACAAAAGGTTTTCTGGGAGTTCAATATTGATGGTCTATCCTCAGGATAGGTCATCAGTATCTGATGGGTGGAGGTCCAACTCTTGGCACCACGCCGATCTGCAGTTTGAATAGGTAGCAGACCTCTTCTTCAGCCAGTGATGTCACACGTTTATTGATCACATCAGCTATTTTCAGATCAGTGCCATTCAAGTGAAAGGCCTAGGCTGCAATACCAAACACTACCACTATACAATACAATGTACGGCGCTGTGCTTGGTAAGCTTGGAGGAGGCTACAGGGGCCACCACTGCGCCGCAGCCTCTTTAAACAGCTCATATCTGTGAGTGTTAGGAGTCAGACCCTCATTGATCAGATATTGATCACCCATCCTGAGGATAGGCCATCAATAGTGAATTCTTGGAAATACCCTTTAAGCAAAACTGGAAGATTATTTTTTTCCATGAAAGGGAGCAGAAGTATAAGGAAAGCTGTATGCTTCCCATTTTTGGATCCAATGTTCCAAACAAAACCAACTGAAAAAATAGTGGCATGCTCCATTAGACTTAGGGCTCATTCACACGACTGTATGAATGGGAACGGGTACGGACCAATTAATTTCAATGGGATGCTGTCCGTAGGCGAAATCCAAAGGATAGATCATCAGCAACAAAAAGGTAGAGAACCCCTTACTGCTGACCAGTGTGTTTGTATCCGTTCCACAATTTTGCAGAACAAATGCCGACCCATTCATTTCAAGTGGACGGATCGCTTCTATCCACTTGTATAGGAGCGATCCGTACCATTGAAATGAATGGGGCGGCTTGGGTGTAATTACACCTGCTCACCGCTGCAGATGCAACGGCTAGAAGGTCTACAGTGAAGAGGAGGCAGCGCTGGCACGGCGCGCGCCTCCTCTTCAAACAGCTGATCGTCGGGGGTGCCGGGTGTCGGACCCCAGCCGATCTGATATTGATGACCTATCCTGAGGATAGGTTATCAATAAATATAACTTGGACAACCCCTTTAAATAAGCAGCTGGGCTCAGAAGCCAGGTCTGTGTGCTGGGATCTGAGGCCTGGGCTGGGCTGGAGAGCTGAGACCCGTGTGTCAGGGGAACAGGCCGCCTAAAGCCTGTATTTGAACTTTCTGAGGCAGAACTGCCACCAAGGTGACTTATGTTTTATTGACTTGCCATTGGGTGTGAAGTAACACCAACACTGCAAAAGTGACGTTTTGTTTTTGGCACCATGTGTGAATAAACACTGAAGTTTGAATTACGAACTTGTATTTTGCCTCTGTACTGTGCCCACTTATCCTAACTACCAGAACAAATGGTGGAGGATGCGGGCAAGCGCAGAGAGGCAGGCGTAGGCGCCAAAATATTGTTGTTTTTTTTCCGCCAGGCATGATTGTATTTTTTGCATTAAACCCGCTAAATTTCAACCCATGACCCTTGACATAGGCCTTGGTGCTGTACTGTCTCAGGAAGTCAACGGGGAGGAGCATCCCGTTGTCTTCCCCAGCCGAGACCCAGTATAGTGGAGAGAGAGTGCATGGCTATCAAGTGGGCACCCGAGTCTCTTCGCTATTATTTATTGGGGAGAAAATTCTGCCTGGTGACCGACCCCTCCCCTCTCAAGTGGATGAGCCAGGCAAAGGACAGAAATGCCCTGGTCACCTGATGGTTTCTCTCCCTACAAAACTTTACGTTTTTGGTGGAACACAGGGCAGGTTGGTTACAGGGAAATGCGGATGCCCTGTCCCGAGTACACTGTCTGGCGTGTGTTCACCCCCTCGGGGTTGAACAAAGGGGGGGGGGTATGTGACACAGTGAGAGGTTTGGTCTGGGAAAACAGGTATTTTCCTCCCAGCATGTGCTGCTGGGCTAATTTACAGCCAGGTGAGGTCAAATACCGGACCGGATTTTAAGCGCCGGTCCGGGTTTTGGCAGCACCTGGCTGTCCTAAATAGGCAGCTGGGCTCAGAAGCCATGTCTGTGTGCTGGGATCTGAGGCCTGTGCTGGGCTGGAGAGCTGAGACCCGTGTGTCAGGGGAACAGGCCGCCTAAAGCCTGTATTTGGACTTTCTCAGGCAGAACTGCCACCAAGGTGACTTATGTTTTATTGACTTGCCATTGGGTGTGAGATAACACCAACATTGCAAAAGTGACGTTTTGTTTTTGGCATCATGTGTGAATAAACACTGAAGTTGGAATTATAAACTTGTAGTTTGCCCACTTATCCTAACTAACAGAGCAAATCCCCACAATACACACTGGTCAACAATAGCCAGAAAGTGGCCAACCCCTTTAACTTGCAATTTCTGCCACACGGATGTAAAGAAAAAAAAGTAAAAAAGAAAAAATGAAGTGCTAATCAATAAATCATTATGCTACCAAAATGCTACCATTAACAAATACAATTCATCCCGCAAAAATACAATACCTTTATAAAGCTATGTAAATCATATAACTCACAAGTTACAGCTCGCAGAATGTGAAGATAAAAGAAAAAGTTAAATTCTTGTGGTCCTAAAGGCCAAAACAGGTGCAGTGTTGAAGGGGTTAAGCTAAATGCCTTTATTTTAATGATAAACAAAAATCACAGTAAAGAGGAAAAACAAAGATAAAAACATCCTGCACAATATGATAAATAAATATGGGGATGTCCCTGGCTACATTTATGAAAATAAATCACAGAAAAAAAAAGATAATAATGCACTAACAAAATAGATGCAAGCATTATATATGGACTAAGCATCTCACAACAGCGAATAGTCTTGTCATAAGACTATGCTACCAATAGAGGGAGCTGTTCATAACTCATGAACAACGCCCTCTATTGGTTGCATAGTCTTATCACAAGACTATTCACTGTTGTGTGATCGTGAAAACTCAGATCCGATGGTATATTCTAACCCAGAGGCGTTCCCATGGTGATGGGGACACTCCATGCGCACGGCAACGGGCACTGACTGGAGCAGGCTGAAATCCTAGGGAGCCCGGACAGATAAGAACTGTTTTTTTGGGAACCAGACACCCTAAGCAGGGGGGAATCATGTGTACTGTTCACTTCATATGGATGATGAAAAATGACGTAATATTCCAAAGACGAATATATAGCAATATATTCAATATATTGCTATATATTCGTTTTTTTGAATATTCGCGAATATATGCCGAATATTCTACAAAATATTCGTCAAATATCGCGAATTTGAATATAGCCCCTGCCGCTCATCACTAGGGATGAGCGAACCCGAACTGTATAGTTCGGGTTCGTACCGAATTTTGGGGTGTCCGTGACACGGACCCGGACATTTTCGTAAAAGTCCGGGTTCGGGTTCGGTGTTCGTCGCTTTCTTGGCGCTTTTGTGACGCTTTCTTGGCGCTTTTTGAAAGGCTGCAAAGCAGCCAATCAACAAGCGTCATACTACTTGCCCCAAGAGGCCTACTATTGGCATGGCTGTGATTGGCCAGAGCACCATGTGACCCAGCCTCTATTTAAGCTGGAGTCACATAGCGCCGCCCGTCACTCTGCTCTGATTAGCGTAGGGAGAGGTTGCGGCTGCGACAGTAGGGCGAGATTAGGCAGATTAACTCCTCCAAAGGACTTGATTAATCGATCGATCTGCAGCTGTGCATCATTGAGCTGCTGAAATTCAATTGCTCACTGTTTTTAGGCTGCCCAGACCGTTTGTCAGTCACTTTTTTCTGGGGTGATCGGCGGCCATTTTGTGTCTTGTGGTGCGCCAGCACAAGCTGCGACCAAGTGCATTTAACCCTCAATGGTGTGGTTGTTTTTTGGCTAAAGCCTACATCAGGGTGAAGCTGTCACACCAAGTGCATTTAACCAGCAATAGTCTGTTTATTTTTTGGCCATATACTACATCAGGGGCAAGCTGCGCCTGTCACCAAGTGCATTTAACCCTCAATGGTGTGGTTGTTTTTTGGCTAAAGCCTACATCAGGGTGAAGCTGTCACACCAAGTGCATTTAACCAGCAATAGTCTGTTTATTTTTTGGCCATATACTACATCAGGGGCAAGCTGCGCCTGTCACCAAGTGCATTTAACCCTCAATGGTGTGGTTGTTTTTTGGCTAAAGCCTACATCAGGGTGAAGCTGTCACACCAAGTGCATTTAACCAGCAATAGTCTGTTTATTTTTTGGCCATATACTACATCAGGGGCAAGCTGCGCCCGTCACCAAGTGCATTTAACCCTCAGTAGTGTGGTTGGTCAAGCTGTCACACCAAGTGCATTTAACCAGCAATAGTGTGGTTATTTTTTGGCCATATCCCAGTCTAATTCTGTCAGTAAATCCATACCGGTCACCCAGCGCCTAAATACTAGGCCTCAAATTTATATCCCGCTAAATCTGTCGTTACCGCTGTACTGTTCTGGCTGGGCAAGTTATTTAGTGTCCGTCAAAGCACATTTTTTGTTCTGGGTTGAAAAACAATTCCCAATTTAGCAATTTCCTAATTTAGTGGTTTCTGCTGTATCAGAGCTATTTGAAATCTATCCCTAAAAGGGTATATAATATTCAAGGTGCACATAGGGTCATTCAGAATAACTTCACACACACGCTACTGTGCATTTCCAAGTCTAATTCTGTCAGTAAATCTATACCGGTCACCCAGCGCCTAAATACTAGGCCTCAAATTTATATCCCGCTAAATCTGTCGTTACCGCTGTACTGTTGTGGCTGGGCAAGTTATTTAGTGTCCGTCAAAGCACATTTTTTGTTCTGGGTTGAAAAACAATTCCCAATTTAGCAATTTCATAATTTAGTGGTTTCTGCTGTATCAGAGCTATTTGAAATCTATCCCTAAAAGGGTATATAATATTCAAGGTGCACATAGGGTCATTCAGAATAACTTCACACACACGCTACTGTGCATTTCCAAGTCTAATTCTGTCAGTAAATCCATACCGGTCACCCAGCGCCTAAATACTAGGCCTCAAATTTATATCCCGCTAAATCTGTCGTTACCGCTGTACTGTTCTGGCTGGGCAAGTTATTTAGTGTCCGTCAAAGCACATTTTTTGTTCTGGGTTGAAAAACAATTCCCAATTTAGCAATTTCATAATTTAGTGGTTTCTGCTGTATCAGAGCTATTTGAAATCTATCCCTAAAAGGGTATATAATATTCAAGGTGCACATAGGGTCATTCAGAATAACTTCACACACACGCTACTGTGCATTTCCCAGTCTAATTCTGTCAGTAAATCCATACCGGTCACCCAGCGCCTAAATACTAGGCCTCAAATTTATATCCCGCTAAATCTGTCTTTACCGCTGTACTGTTCTGGCTGGGCAAGTTATTTAGTGTCCGTCAAAGCACATTTTTTGTTCTGGGTTGAAAAACAATTCCCAATTTAGCAATTTCATAATTTAGTGGTTTCTGCTATATCAGAGCTATTTGAAATCTATCCCTAAAAGGGTATATAATATTCAAGGTGCACATAGGGTCATTCAGAATAACTTCACACACACGCTACTGTGCATTTCCAAGTCTAATTCTGTCAGTAAATCTATACCGGTCACCCAGCGCCTAAATACTAGGCCTCAAATTTATATTCAGCTGAATTTGAATACAATACATTGGGCCAAATAATATTTTTGTTGTTGTGGTGAACGAAAACAATGAGGAAAACATCTAGTAAGGGACGCGGACGTGGACATGGTCGTGGTGGTGTTAGTGGACCCTCTGGTGCTGGGAGAGGACGTGGCCGTTCTGCCACATCCACACGTCCTAGTGTACCAACTACCTCAGGTCCCAGTAGCCGCCAGAATTTACAGCGATATATGGTGGGGCCCAATGCCGTTCTAAGGATGGTAAGGCCTGAGCAGGTACAGGCATTAGTCAATTGGGTGGCCGACAGTGGATCCAGCACGTTCACATTATCTCCCACCCAGTCTTCTGCAGAAAGCGCACAGATGGCGCCTGAAAACCAACCCCATCAGTCTGTCACATCACCCCCATGCATACCAGGGAAACTGTCTCAGCCTCAAGTTATGCAGCAGTCTCTTATGCTGTTTGAAGACTCCGCTGGCAGGGTTTCCCAAGGGCATCCACCTAGCCCTTCCCCAGCGGTGAAAGACATAGAATGCACTGACGCACAACCACTTATGTTTCCTGATTATGAGGACATGGGAATACCACCTCAGCATGTCTCTGATGATGACGAAACACAGGTGCCAACTGCTGCGTCTTTCTGCAGTGTGCAGACTGAACAGGAGGTCAGGGATCAAGACTGGGTGGAAGACGATGCAGGGGACGATGAGGTCCTAGACCCCACATGGAATGAAGGTCGTGCCACTGACTTTCACAGTTCGGAGGAAGAGGCAGTGGTGAGACCAAGCCAACAGCGTAGCAAAAGAGGGAGCAGTGGGCAAAAGCAGAACACCCGCCGCCAAGAGACTCCGCCTGCTACTGACCGCCGCCATCTGGGACCGAGCACCCCAAAGGCAGCTTCAAGGAGTTCCCTGGCATGGCACTTCTTCAAACAATGTGCTGACGACAAGACCCGAGTGGTTTGCACGCTGTGCCATCAGAGCCTGAAGCGAGGCATTAACGTTCTGAACCTGAGCACAACCTGCATGACCAGGCACCTGCATGCAAAGCATGAACTGCAGTGGAGTAAACACCTTAAAACCAAGGAAGTCACTCAGGCTCCCACTGCTACCTCTTCTGCTGCTGCCGCCTCGGCCTCTTCTGCTGCTGCCGCCTCGGCCTCTTCCTCCGCCTCTGGAGGAACGTTGGCACCTGCCGCCCAGCAAACAGAGGATGTACCACCAACACCACCACCACCTCCGTCACCAAGCGTCTCAACCATGTCACACGGCAGCGTTCAGCTCTCCATCTCACAAACATTTGAGAGAAAGCGTAAATTCCCACCTAGCCACCCTCGATCCCTGGCCCTGAATGCCAGCATTTCTAAACTACTGGCCTATGAAATGCTGTCATTTAGGCTGGTGGACACAGACAGCTTCAAACAGCTCATGTCGCTTGCTGTCCCACAGTATGTTGTTCCCAGCCGGCAGTACTTCTCCAAGAGAGCCGTGCCTTCCCTGCACAACCAAGTATCCGATAAAATCAAGTGTGCACTGCGCAACGCCATCTGTGGCAAGGTCCACCTAACCACAGATACGTGGACCAGTAAGCACGGCCAGGGACGCTATATCTCCCTAACTGCACACTGGGTAAATGTAGTGGCAGCTGGGCCCCAGGCGGAGAGCTGTTTGGCGCACGTCCTTCCGCCGCCAAGGATCGCAGGGCAACATTCTTTGCCTCCTGTTGCCACCTCCTCCTACTCGACTTCCTCCTCCTCTTCTTCCACCTGCTCATCTAGTCAGCCACACACCTTCACCACCAACTTCAGCACAGCCCGGGGTAAACGTCAGCAGGCCATTCTGAAACTCATATGTTTGGGGGACAGGCCCCACACCGCACAGGAGTTGTGGCAGGGTATAGAACAACAGACCGACGAGTGGTTGCTGCCGGTGAGCCTCAAGCCCGGCCTGGTGGTGTGTGATAATGGGCGAAATCCCGTTGCAGCTCTGGGACTAGCCAGTTTGACGCACATCCCTTGCTTGGCGCATGTGCTGAATTTGGTGGTGCAGAAGTTCATTCACAACTACCCCGACATGTCAGAGCTGCTGCATAAAGTGCGGGCCGTCTGTTCGCGCTTCCGGCGTTCACATCCTGCTGCTGCTCGCCTGTCTGCGCTACAGCGTAACTTCGGCCTTCCCGCTCACCGCCTCATATGCGACGTGCCCACCAGGTGGAACTCCACCTTGCACATGCTGGACAGACTGTGCGAGCAGCAGCAGGCCATAGTGGAGTTTCAGCTGCAGCACGCACGGGTCAGTCGCACTACAGAACAGCACCACTTCACCAATGACTGGGCCTCCATGCGAGACCTGTGTGCCCTGTTGCGCTGTTTCGAGTACTCCACCAACATGGCCAGTGGCGATGACGCCGTTATCAGCGTTACATTACCACTTCTATGTCTCCTTGAGAAAACACTTAGGGCGATGATGGAAGAGGAGGTTGCACAGGAGGAGGAGGAGGAGGAGCAAGAGGGGTCATTTTTAGCACTTTCAGGCCAGTCTCTTCGAAGTGACTCAGAGGGAGGTTTTTGGCAACAGCAGAGGCCAGGTACAAATGTGGCCAGCCAGGGCCCACTACTGGAGGACGAGGAGGACGAGGATGAGGAGGAGGTGGAGGAGGATGAGGATGAAGCATGGTCACAGCGGGGTGGCACCCAACGCAGCTCGGGTCCATCACTGGTGCGTGGCTGGGGGGAAAGGCAGGACGATGACGATACGCCTCCCACAGAGGACAGCTTGTCCTTACCCCTGGGCAGCCTGGCACACATAAGCGACTACATGCTGCAGTGCCTGCGCAACGACAGCAGAGTTGCCCACATTTTAACGTGTGCGGACTGCTGGGTTGCCACCCTGCTGGATCCACGCTACAAAGACAATGTGCCCACCTTACTTCCTGCACTGGAGCGTGATAGGAAGATGCGCGAGTACAAGCGCACGTTGGTAGACGCGCTACTGAGAGAATTCCCAAATGTCACAGGGGAACAAGTGGAAGCCCAAGGCCAAGGCAGAGGAGGAGCAAGAGGTCGCCAAGGCAGCTGTGTCACGGCCAGCTCCTCTGAGGGCAGGGTTAGCATGGCAGAGATGTGGAAAACTTTTGTCAACACGCCACAGCTAACTGCACCACCACCTGATACGCAACGTGTTAGCAGGAGGCAACATTTCACTAACATGGTGGAACAGTACGTGTGCACACCCCTCCACGTACTGACTGATGGTTCGGCCCCATTCAACTACTGGGTCTCTAAATTGTCCGCGTGGCCAGAGCTAGCCTTTTATGCCTTGGAGGTGCTGGCCTGCCCGGCGGCCAGCGTTTTGTCTGAACGTGTATTCAGCACGGCAGGGGGTGTCATTACAGACAAACGCAGCCGCCTGTCTACAGCCAATGTGGACAAGCTGACGTTCATAAAAATGAACCAGGCATGGATCCCACAGGACCTGTCCATCCCTTGTCCAGATTAGACATTAACTACCTCCCCTTAACCATATATTATTGTACTCCAGGGCACTTCCTCATTCAATCCTATTTTTATTTTCATTTTACCATTATATTGCGAGGCTACCCAAATTTGAATGAACCTCTCCTCTGTCTGGGTGCCGGGGCCTAAATATATGCCAATAGACTGTTCAAATGTTGGGTGACGTGAAGCCGGATTCTCTGCTATGACATGCAGACTAATTCTCTGCTGACATGAAGCCAGATTCTCTGTTACGGGACCTCTCTCCTCTGCCTGGGTGCTGGGCCTAAATATATGCCAATGGACTTTTGCACTGGTGGCTGACGTGAAGCCTGATTGTCTGTTACGGGACCTCTCTCCTCTGCCTGGGTGCTGGGCCTAAATATCTGACAATAGACTGTTGCATTGGTGGCTGACGTGAAGCCTGATTCTCTGTTATGATATGAAGACTGATTCTCTGCTGACATGAAGCCAGATTGTCTGTTACGGGACCTCTCTCCTCTGCCTGGGTGCTGGGCCTAAATTTATGAAAATGGACTCTTACAGTGGTGGGTGACGTGAAGCCTGATTCTCTGCTATGATATGAAGACTGATTCTCTGCTGACATGAAGCCAGATTGTCTGTTACGGGACCTCTCTCCTCTGCCTGGGTGCTTGGCCTAAATTTATGACAATGGACTGTTGCAGTGGTGGCTGACGTGAAGCCTGATTCTCTGCTATGACATGCAGACTGATTCTCTGCTGACATGAAGCCAGATTCTCTGTTACGGGACCTCTCTCCTCTGCCTGGGTGCTGGGCCTAAATATATGCCAATGGACTGTTGCACTGGTGGCTGACGTGAAGCCTGATTGTCTGTTACGGGACCTCTCTCCTCTGCCTGGGTGCTGGGCCTAAATATCTGACAATGGACTGTTGCATTGGTGGCTGACGTGAAGCCTGATTCTCTGCTATGATATGAAGACTGATTCTCTGCTGACATGAAGCCAGATTGTCTGTTACGGGACCTCTCTCCTCTGCCTGGGTGCTTGGCCTAAATTTATGACAATGGACTGTTGCAGTGGTGGCTGACGTGAAGCCTGATTCTCTGCTATGACATGCAGACTGATTCTCTGCTGACATGAAGCCAGATTCTCTGTTACGGGACCTCTCTCCTCTGCCTGGGTGCTGGGCCTAAATATATGCCAATGGACTGTTGCACTGGTGGCTGACGTGAAGCCTGATTGTCTGTTACGGGACCTCTCTCCTCTGCCTGGGTGCTGGGCCTAAATATCTGACAATGGACTGTTGCATTGGTGGCTGACGTGAAGCCTGATTCTCTGCTATGATATGAAGACTGATTCTCTGCTGACATGAAGCCAGATTGTCTGTTACGGGACCTCTCTCCTCTGCCTGGGTGCTGGGCCTAAATTTATGACAATGGACTGTTGCAGTGGTGGCTGACGTGAAGCCTGATTCTCTGCTATGGGACCTCTCTCCAATTGATTTTGGTTAATTTTTATTTATTTATTTTTTATTTTAATTAATTTCCCTATCCACATTTGTTTGCAGGGGATTTACCTACATGTTGCTGCCTTTTGCAGCCCTCTAGCCCTTTCCTGGGCTGTTTTACAGCCTTTTTAGTACCGAAAAGTTTGGGTCCCCATTGACTTCAATGGGGTTCGGATCGGGTTCGGATCCCGAACCCGAACATTTCCGGGAAGTTCGGCCGAACTTCTCGAACCCGAACATCCAGGTGTTCGCTCAACTCTACTCATCACTATTACAGCATAGCCAGATTCAATGGAGGAAATACCGTCGCAGTAGACATCGCATATACCTGATCCAAAATTAATATATGGAATTTGATACTTACACCACTTGGTGTCTCATTATCATTCAGTGAGTGATATTCCACCCCCTTCTGTAATCGATATATAATAATATGCCATTTATATTGTTAGTACCAACTCAAGTCCACCAAGCGCAGATATCTACTTGGATAACTGATACTAAGCATATTTACTTTCTATCTGGCATGATATTAATATTGATACACTAGTGGCCACCAGTTTTTATTAGATGTTATTTAATATTTTTGGGGGCGTCTTCAAGTGTGAAAGCGCTCCTATTTTATCTTGGGAGTAGCATTCCTGTGCACTTTTGCCCTTCCTATAAAACAGCCCGCCTTGATTAGGTTGCACTTTTGGCTGTGCTTGATCCTCAGCAGCACACTATATGTGCGGGGTCTGCGCTCCTGAACATAGATGAGATGCCCAATGGCATAGGTAGGTTTAGCGTAGGACCTGCCAGACCTGAGACCACCTTGGCGGGGGTAGGCGGGCACAGATGTGTTTTGATCAGATTTTATTACATCAGAGTGAGGGCTTAGTCCATATATAATGCTTGCATCTATTTTGCGTGCATTATTATCTTTTTTTCAGTGATTTTTTTCCCCCCTTTATTTTAATGCCCTTATGCCAGATAGCTGAGGTAATTATCATCTAGCACCCTCTGCGGCCTTCCCCCTTGTCCCTCCCTGGATATTCTCTATTCAGTCCCGCATGCGGAGGGTGCCTAATTGTAGGACACAGATAATAACCACATACACGTGAAATCCTTAGATGTAAACTTACTATACATCAGGTGCCTTTCACTCAGATCCACCTATGGTCAGAGAGAATACAGAGCCATCTATGGGCAACCGTGTACCCGGGGCCTGATTACAGTATGCCAATATCCCCTAGAGCAGGGATCAGCAATCTCCGTCAGTCCAGCTGTTCTGGAACTACAACTCCCAGTATCCTCCTTTCACTTTTATAGAAGTTAAAAGAACAGCCAGGAAAGTGTACGTGCTGGGAGTTGTAGTTTCACAACAGCTGGAGTGCCTAAGGTTGTTGATCCCTGCCCTAGAGACATGGGAGAAAAATTTACACGAGTGAGTCCATTGCGGGAATCGCGCTCCGTGTGTGAGTGTGATCCTCCGCTCTGGACTCGCAGGAGTGCACGGCATTATCATGATTTATAATGCTATGTGTCTCTGCTTGACCCTATTTCTACAGAATCATACTGACAGCTTTATGTCACTATGATTCTGTGGAAAAAAGGCCAAGCAGAGACACATAGCATTATAAATCATGATAATCCCGTGCACTCCTGCGAGTCCAGAGCGGAGGATCACACTCACACACGGAGCGTGATTCCCGCAATGGACTCGCCCGTGTGAAACAGCCCTAAGACTGCCATTCAATACCCTGGCGTAAGATACACCAAATATATTAAAAAGGCATGCACTTCTTAAAAACTTTGGGGCATCTCAGAGCTGGTATAGATTTGAGGTGCAACTTACACCAGTTTTCTGCCATAAATAATGGTAAATTTGTCAAATGTGGCAAAACGTGGCATCCTTATGGCTCCTCTTTTCTGGCCTGATAAATGCACCCCATGGAGTGTACATATACCAGATTTAAAGGGATTATCTAATGATTAATATAAAAAAAATGAAAACCAGACATCATATAGTATATGACATTCTCTTTCTAACAAACTTAGAACCAGTCCTGTATCTCACATGGATCCAGAGGGACCTCCCCATTCATTGCTGCAATTGCTCTGCTAGATTTAATTCATGCTGGCAGCTTAGGGGGGCTGTACTTTTTCGTGGGCATGTCCTTTCTGCTGCAGCTGGTGGCAGTTGAAAGATGGAACTAAGCATGTGCTTCCATTTCAGTGAGGTGGACAGAGAAATTAGAAAAAGAGCAGCCAGCAGGTGGCGTTATACAGATTTCAGTGACTACCGGTACCTCAATGGCTACACTAAATGTATAATTACATGAAATTACAAAAATATTCAGATCCAGGTGCTGGTTTTAAACATGTCAAATATTTTTTATGGGACAACCACTTTAAGAACCTAAGAAGACTTTCTACGTTTTCCCCACATTTCAGGTCTTTAGTAATAACCCTCACAGATCTAACATCAGCAAACCCATTATTTCATGAAATAAAAAATGATGGCTTCTCCTATACAGTTTGTCTGGGACCATAAAAGTGTAAGCACCGTTCTGCATTACGTGACTTCTCCAGCACGTCCAGCAGTCAGATGCATCAATCCTTGTGATCCATTAACTGGAGGTGTTTACGTGCCGCCTTCCTCGGTGGTAAGAGAATGACCTTATCATGTCAAGGTGTCAGCTGTGACAGAAGCTGAATGACGGATGATGATGGTGGTGGTAGATTGTTGTCATAAAGCTAAGTACTTGAAAGTGATGAATTCATGCTGGTAGCAATCTCTTACAAGCAATCATGGCAGATCAGCAGCCCGTACTGTACCATAGCCCACGAGGACTCATGACATTTCACAGGGCAGAAGAGGGCTCTCCTATGTATTTCAAGCCACCAGTCAATCTCTTCCTGAATATAGGTCATCGTTCTCATGCACATGAACGTATTTTCTTTCCGTGTCCGTTCCATTTTTTTGCGCACTGTATGTGGAACCATTCATTTCAATGGGTCCACAAAAAAATAAATAAACGGAAGTTACTCTGTGTGCATTCCGTTTCCGTATATCTGTATTTCTATTCTGCAAAAAAATAGAACATGTCCTATTATTGTCCGCATTATAGACAAGGATAGTACTGTTCTATTATGGGCTGCCAAGAAAAAAGGTGCCAGTCAGAAAAAGATATATAAAGCAACAGCACTCTGCAAACCAAATAAAGTACAAAAAATTATTCTGATGCTAATGCTACGCTTATTTAGTAAATTTGAGATTCTTGGCAAATACAATTTGTACAAAATTATTTGGGCCCGTCTGCCAAACGTCAAGGCGATCTCTGTAAGACGGGAACCTAACACTAAATACTACCTGCTATGTGCCATAATGGCCACCATAATATTCAGGGAATGCAGGTACCAACATGCATGTTGATACCTCTCCTGGTACCAGATGGCCTCCAATGAATGCAATGAGAGTCCACTCTATACCTCTCCTGGTATATTCTGCTCCGCAAAATACGGAATGCACACAGACATCACTCGTATTTTTTTGCAGATCCGTTTTTTGTGGACCGCAAAATACATACGATCATGTGCATGAGCACTTACATAGATAACCCCTTTAAAGAGGTTATACAAGAATAGGGACCCCTACTTGGCTGGTCCTTGCTCCCCGGAGCTGGCTCATTCTCCTTACAGCAGGGACAACGTTAGGTCAAAACATTGGAGCCCCGGATGTTTTGTCCAGTGCCCCGAATGCAGGGCCGGCGGGGGCCCCCGGCCCGCCTCCTAGCTAATTTATTCACTTCACTTGCCTCTGTGTAATCTCGCACAGGCGCTCTGGCAGAGGCATCGTCGAGCGAAGTGCGCATGCGGCGTCTTCCATCGCACCTCGTTTGACGATGCCTCTGCCAGTGCGCCTGTGCGAGATTACACAGAGGCAAGTGAAATGAATAAATTCGCTACGAGGCAGTGCTACGCGGAGAGGGGATCTGTAGATAACACTTAAGCCTCATGCACACGACAGTATTTTTTTGCGGTCCGCAAAAATGGGGTTCCGTTGTTCCGTGATCCGTGTCCGTTTTTTTTTCCGTGTATCTTCCTTTATTTTTGGAGGATCTCCAGACATGAAGGAAAGTAAAAAAAATCTAAGTCAAGTTTGCCATGCAAATAATAGGAAAAAAACTGACGCGCGGACGTGGATGACAATCTTGTGTGCCTCCGTGTTTTTTCACGGACCCATTGACTTGAATGGGTCCACGAACCGTTGTCCGTGAAAAAAAATAGGACAGGTCTTATTTTTTTCACAGACTGGAAACACGGATCACGGACGCGGATGACAAACGGTGCATTAGCCGAGTCAATCAATGAAAATGGAACAACGGACACGGGACACAACAACGGTCGTGTGCATGAGGCCTTAGGGGGATCTGTGGATGACATTTATGGGGATCTGTGGTGGATGGCACTTATGGGGGATGACACTTATGGGGGATCTGTGGATGACACTTATGGGGGATCTATGGATTACACTTATGGGGATCTATGGATTACACTGTGGATTATACTTATGGGGGATCTGTGGGTGACACTTATGGGGGATCTGTGGATGACACTTATGGGGGATCTGTGGATGACACTTATGGGGGATCTGTGGATGACACTTATGGGGGATCTGTGGATGACACTTATGGGGGATCTGTGGATGACATTTATGGGGGATCTGTGGATGACACTTATGGGGGATCTGTGGATGACACTCATGGGGATCTGCGGATGACACTAATGGGGGATCTGTGGATGACACTGATGGGGGATCTGTGGATGACACTGTTATGGATGATCTGTGGGGTTGCCCAGACGGCTAGGCCCTTCACTGTAGTTATTAACCCCATTCAGCAGTCCCCCATTCACTGAAGGGGGGACTGCTGAAAGGGGTTAATAACTACTGTGAAGCCCCCCCCCCAGTCGTGATGAGGGCGTGGCTTCATGGGGTGGGAGCGTGGCTTCACGTGAACTCGTGCCCCGGATCTCTTCAGACTCTAGCAACGCCACTGCCTTACAGCTTGCGTCATGACGTAAGGGGAGCCAGTCACTACCACAGGCACCACCAGCCTGTTGGAGAAGGAGCAGGGAACCAGTGCCAGGAAGCAGCTAAGTAAGCTTCCTTTTACCGGTCCAGCAACACCATCCCTTTGATACCTTTTTTTTTTCTTTAGGATCCATACCGGATTTTGGCTTCAAAAAAACCTGAAGGTGTGGCAGCACCCTGACTGACAGGAACTTTGTAAAGCGTATAATGATGGAATTTAGAGAAGACAACTTCTCGCATCTGTCCTGAAAGGAAGGTAAAACCAAAGTCGCTTAACAAGTTTTGGTCTGAGGCTATTGTGTGATTGCTGTCAGGGAGGGTATTTCCACCCTAGTTTCAGACTACACCCACCAAAGATTCCACAGCATGAAATTGTAAGTTACTGTATGTAGCTGATGCGACAATATGGAAACTTGCTTCTTGTGGTGTATACTAATGACTGAAATAATCGTACAGGAGCACGTAACAGAACAACTGATCAGAAAATCTGTAACTTCTACAACATATGATGGTGAGATCCACCATGGTTAGGCCTCTTCTGTTTAAGTTCATTTTTTTGCGTTCCGTATACGGAACC
Source organism: Bufo gargarizans (assembly GCF_014858855.1). Lineage (NCBI taxonomy): Eukaryota > Metazoa > Chordata > Amphibia > Anura > Bufonidae > Bufo > Bufo gargarizans. Next base: position 51,060,121 of record NC_058082.1, on the reverse strand, counting down.
ATTCATTTCAAAAGATTCACAAAAAAAAATAAAGGTACTCAGTATGCCTTCAGTTTCCGTATTTCTGTTTTTCCGTTCAAAGATAGAACATGTCCTATTATTGTCCGCATAATGGACAAGGATAGTACTGTTCTATTAGGGGCCAGCTGTTCCGTTCCGCAAAAAACAGAATGCACACTGACGTCATCCGTATTTTTAGCGGATCAGTTTTTTGCAGTTTTTATTTTTTATGGTGTTTACCAGACAGGGTAATTCATATGATATATTGATAGAGGCGGCCGTCATGGACACGGCAATACCAAATATGTCTATTTTATTTATTTGTTTCTATTTTTAAGGCCTCATGCACACGACCGTTGTGTGCATCCGTGTCCGTTGTTCTGTTTTCCGTGATTTTCTGCGGACCCATTAACTTTCAATGGGTCCGTTGAAAACTCGGAAAATGCACCGTTTGTCATCCGCGTCCGTGATCCGTGTTTCCTGTCCGTCAAAAAAATAAGACCTGTCCTATTTTTTTGACGGACAACGGTTCGCGGACCCATTCAAGTCAATGGGTCCGTGAAAAAACACGGAGACACACAAGATTGTCATCCGCGTCCGTGATCCGTATCCGTTTTTTTCCTATCATTTTCAAGGCAAACTTGACTTAGATTTTTTTTTCACTTTTCTGGTCTGGTGATCCTCCAAAAATCAAGGAAGACACACGGAAGAAAAAACGGACACGGATCACGGAACAACGGAACCCCGTTTTGCGGACCGTGAAAAAATACTGTCATGTGCATAAGGCCTAACTCTTTTTTTTATTACTTAATTGTGGAATTTTTTTTTTTACACTTTTTTTTTTTTTTTTACACTTTGCGTCCCCCATAAGGTCATACAAGACCTCTGGGGGACATTTAACTTAACTTAACTAACTGGGGGACATTTAACTTTTTTTCACTATTGATTTCTCCTGTAACTGGGGCTGACACAGTAGCCCCGGTTACAGGGGAAATGCACCCCCCAGAGAGGCTGTACAGCACAATACAGCGCTGTACAGCCTCAATGCAGGGCTGATCGAGGTCTATGGAAGACCCGACAGCTCCTGCACGCTCCTGGCCCCGGCAGGACAATTAGCGTGCAGCTGCCATCTCTGAATGGACATTCCAGAACGTCCATTAAGAGATAAACGACTGCCCATAGGATGTTTCTAGTCAATGGGCGGTCGTGAAGTGGTTAATATTGATGACCTACACTCAGGTCTGACAAGCTGCACCCCCACTAATCAGCTGTTTGAAGACGCTGCGTCAGTCTAAGGCCTCTTGCACACGGCTGTATGTATTTTGCGGTCCGCAAAAAACGGATCCACAAAAAATACGGATGACATGCTTGTGCATTCCGTATTTTGCGGAACGGAACAGCTGGCGCCTAATAGAACAGTACTATCCTTGTCCATAATGGCGGACAATAATAGGACTTTTTTTGCAGAACAGAAATACGGAAACGGAATGCACACATACCTTCCGTTTTTTTGCGGACCCATTGAAATGAATGGTTTTATATATGGTCCACAAAAAAAAAAAAAAAAAAAAAAAAGGAATGAAAATATGTTTGTGTGCAAGAGGCCTAAGTGCGGTGTGGCCTCCTTACAGCATACCAAGAACCGCGCCGTACATTGTATAGTGGCTGGTCTTGGAAATGCAACCCAGGCCTATTTACTGAAATTGGACTGAATTGCACATAGGTCATGATCTATGAACATGGCGTCAATGGCCTAGGGAGAGGTCCCAGCACTCACCAGAACGCCTCAGCCTCTTCAAACAGCTGATCAGTGGAGTCAGACACAACGATCAGATTTTGATGACTTATCATGAAGATAGACAGAAAACCCTTTAAAAGAGATTGCTTCATATGGACAACTCCATTTTAATTTGGAGCTCTCTCTCTCTCTATATATCCTCCACTGTATACATTTTTGCTGGAGATCGTCATTATAGCAACGGGCCACAAGTGCAGGATGTGCTCCCCTGTATATATATGCACAACTGCATGTGGGTTTGAGCACTTCCTGCCTGTTTAATTCCACGCCATTTTTTTTCAGTTTGTATTTATAGAGATGCCTGGAGGTGTATAAACTCTAATTTAAATGAGCCTGTTTTCCATCCACAGGCTACATTTAGGTGCACCTGTGAGGCCTGGGCCATATCAGCCAGTCTTGAGTGGGACTCGCAGACTCCTCCCTCCTCCCATTGCAAGCATGGCTACATGCTGGAGGTAACTGGTGAGTTGTCTGTGAGTCGGACCTCACGCTCTTGTAATTCACCCACTGGCCCCTGGTATTGCCCATACGGCACAGGTAGGTGAGTGTTAGGACCCGAGCTACATGAGATACCTTGGCGCGGTGCTCGGGCTCAGATATGTCCTCCACTGTAGGATATGTTGGCTAATCTCTCAATTTTAACATCAGTTTGAGGGTTTAGTAAGTCCGCAGAGTGCAATTGTCTTTGCTAATATTACAAATGGTATCTTGGCCATAGACTTTAGAGGGAAATTTCCTGGTAGGCCGATGCCCAGAGGGCCACCTGGGCCCAGACCACTGCCGCCAGTGGAAGTTTTTGGGGATGTATTTTGTGCTGCTGGCAGTATTTTGTGATGGACTGTGGTATTTGGCTCTGTTGGGGTGGTATAATGTGCGACAATATAGTATTACTGGCCCTGCCTTCCATCAATTTGGACCTGACTACAAAACAGGGCCACTTTTATTATTTTTTCCAGGACCACTTTAAGTTTACCAGTCTGCCCATGTGTGTGAATGAGGCCTTATACAGCATTGTTATTAACAAGGGCCCCCACAAGAAATATGACAACAGCTACATAATTCCCCAAAAATATTTTCTTTCCTCTGGACCATTTAATGGCAAAGGCCCATCCTGACATTCTGTGTTATAAGGGGGTTATCTGGTCCCCTTCACTATTTACCCAGCAAAGCTCCATTCTAGTAGAGGCTGTTCTTGGTATTAGTGAACAGGACTGAGCTGCAATACCAGGCACAGCGACTACTACAAGTATGGCGCTATTAGTGCCTTGTCCCCTATAGTAAACAATAAAGGGGACCTGGCACTCACTAGAGTGTCATTGTGCCTCCAAACAGTTACTTGTGAGGGGGCGAAGAGAGGAACTGACTGCAGATCACTAATTTATATATTGATACCCTCATTTCCCTGCCATGCATCCGTAAACCTACGGATCCTTCAAGGACATCTTCATGGATGAACCACTGACCATCTCGTCACATACAGACGTGGACAAAATTGTTGGTACCCTTTGGTCAATGAAAGAAAAAGTCACAATGGTCACAGAAATAACTTTAATCTGACAAAAGTAATAATAAATTAAAATTCTATAAATGTTAACCAATGAAAGTCAGACATTGTTTTTCAACCATGCTTCAACAGAATTATGTAAAAAAATAAACTCATGAAACAGGCATGGACAAAAATGATGGTACCCCTAGAAAACACAGAACATAATGTGACCAAAGGGACATGTTAATTCAAGGTGTGTCCACTAATTAGCATCACAGGTGTCTACAACCTTGTAATCAGCCATTGGGCCTATATATATGGCTCCAGGTAATCACTGTGTTGTTTGGTGATATGGTGTGTACCACACTCGACATGGACCAGAGGAAGCAAAGGAAAGAGCTGTCTCAAGAGATCAGAAAGAAAATTATAGACAAGCATGTTAAAGGTAAAGGCTATAAGACCATCTCCAAGCAACTAGATGTTCCTGTGAGTACAGTTGCACATATTATTCATAAGTTTAAGATCCATGGGACTGTAGCCAACCTCCCTGGACGTGGCCGCAGGAGGAAAATTGATGACAAATCTAAGAGACGGATAATCCGAATGGTAACAAAAGAGCCTAGAAAGACTTCTAAAGAGATTCAAGGTGAACTTCATGCTCAAGGAACATCAGTGTCAGATCGCACCATCCGTCGTTGTTTGAGCCAAAGTGGACTACATGGGAGACGACCAAGGAGGACACCATTGTTGAAAACGAATCATAAAAAAGCAAGACTGGAATATGCCAAACTACATGTTGACAAGCCACAAAGCTTCTGGGAGAATGTCCTGTGGACAGATGAGACAAAAATCGAAGTTTTTGCCAAGGCACATCAGCTGTATGTTCACAGACGAAAAAATGAAGCATATCAAGAAAAGAACACTGTCCCTACTGTGAAACATGGAGGAGGCTCTGTTATGTTCTGGGGCTGCTTTGCTGCGTCTGGCACAGGGTGTCTTGAATCTGTGCAGGGTACAATGAAATCTCAAGACTATCAAGGAATTCTAGAGAGAAATGTACTAGCCAGTGTCAGAAAGCTTGGTCTCAGTCGCAGGTCATGGGTCTTGCAACAGGACAATGACCCAAAACACACCGCTAAAAACACCCAAGAATGGCTAAGAGGAAAAAATTGGACTATTCTAAAGTGGCCTTCTATGAGCCCTGACCTCAATCCTATTGAGCATCTTTGGAAGGAGCTGAAACATGCAGTCTGGAAAAGGCACCCTTCAAACCGGACACAACTGGAGCAGTTTGCTCATGAGGAGTGGGCCAAAATACCTGCTGAGAGGTGCAGATGTCTCATTGACAGTTACAGGAAGCGTTTGATTGCAGTGATTGCCTCAAAAGGTTGCGCAACAAAATATTAAGTTAGGGGTACCATCATTTTTGTCCATGCCTGTTTCATGAGTTTATTTTTTTACATAATTCTGTTGAAGCATGGTTGAAAAACAATGTCTGACTTTCATTGGTTAACATTTATAGAATTTTAATTTATTATTACTTTTGTCAGATTAAAGTTATTTCTGTGACCATTGTGACTTTTTCTTTCATTGACCAAAGGGTACCAACAATTTTGTCCACGTCTGTATGTCATCACATAATGAGCATCTGCAAACACTTTAGTAATAAGTGCGACCAATACATTCCCCGTTCTGAAATATGTGTAGGAAGGAATAAAGAAAATAATTCCGATGTCTTAAGGCCCCTTTACTCGGGCTGAAGATTGGAGCATTTATTGGGAAGGAGTCTTCTTAGAAAGGTTTGTTCCTGATAATTGCCCTGTGTAAATATGCCACCGCTCGTTCATCGGGTAAAGGCATTGCTGATGCTTGTATCTGAGCAGCTGCTCATGCTGTGGTGAACAAAGATCTGCTACCGAGAAACAACAGAATCTGCATGAGGATAAATGACCGCAGGAGTGATCGCTCATCCCCATACAGAGGAGGTTCTCGCGGCATGTAAATGTAGCTCTCACCCCTGCTCACGATTGGGGTTGCCAACCAAAATTATTATTTTTTCTGGACACCGTATTCCAAAATCACAGACAGCTAAAAAAAAATTGCAGAAAAGTTGGAAAACCATAACGAATAATAAAGATTATAGGTGATACAGGTCTTTAGATCAATATACTGCTAAACCTTCTTACCAGCCTTTAGGCCTCATGCACACGAACATGTGTCGGCTGGGCCCGTGCTGCGGACTGCAAATGCACGGGCACCGACCGTAGGGCTGCCGTATGCAGATCAAGTGAATGGGTCTGCGATCCGCATCCAACGGTCCGCACTGCAAAAAAGTAGTGCATGCGTTCCGCACCGACCTTCCGGATTGCGGACCTATTCAAGTGAATGGGTCCGTATCTGTGATGCAGGGTGCACACGGCCAGTGTACCTGCTGTTTGCGGGCCGCAATACGGCCACGGCCGGGCAACAGCCATGTGCATGAGGCCTTACTGTGAGCTGTAAAATGATGAGCACTACTTCCAAAACAATCTAGTCAAGAACCCCCAGCCTCAAAAAAATCACGGACATATCTATTTTTTTTCACGGACACAGGAAAAAAGTCTCCTATTTTGACAGACTGTTCAGAAATTTCTGAACGGTTGGGAACCCTGCTCACCACCAAGCAATTGTTAGTAACAAGTGGTTAGTTCTCGATAATTGGCTGGTCAGTCGGACCACATAAACGGGCCTTACGGGTCCATACACACGTCCGTAGTGTATTGCGAATCCACCAATTGCGGATCTGCAATACACCGGGCCGGCACCCTTATAGAAATGCCTATTCTTGTCTGCTATTGTGAACAAGAATAGGACATGTTCTATTTTTTTTTTTTTTTAGGGTGCCGCGGACCGGAAATGCTGTCCGCATCCTTTCCGTCACCATTGAGAATGGATGGGTCCGCACCCGTTTTGCAGAATTGCAGAACGGATGGGGACCCATTCTACAGACGTGGGAATAGATCCTAACTAAAAATAGTCAGCATTTACATGACAAAGTACACGTATGCACAAGCCCTTAGGGATAGGGTAATGGGTGAAAGTGGCTTGGGTGGATGAAAAGAACTCTTTTACATGGTGGTTTTGGGGCAATTTAATTATCTACGACCTTCTCACATTAAGACTTAATGATGTGGAAAATTCCATGTTGAAAAAGGAATCTGCTAACATGAGAAACAGCCAGTGCCTGGAGGGGTTGTCAGGTCTAGAAATCCCTGTACCAAATACTGTCACACTGTGCAGCCAGTGATGACCATTCTCCTGGCCTCCGCTCTGCTCCTGCAGATCCTACCACTCACGCCTTCCTCTTGCTTCTTAAAGGGACCCTGACCAGTGTGCCCCAGACTTTATTAGGGACCCACCCCCTTTTTGTATTCCTGATCAATAAAATCTATTTGGTTCCTGCTGTCTGCAAAGGTGTTTGCTCCGGCTTCTTCTGTTACCGGCTTGTGTATTTGACCACGTCTACCTATCTGCTGCCCATCTTGAGCTACAATTCCTGCTTGACGCATATGTGCCACGTCCTGGTGTTTTTACTAACGGAGACTAGTCAGAGGTAGTGACCTGGGAATTTGCATGTGGGAATTTCAAGACCCCCTTGCGCTGTCCCTTAGACTCCGCTCTCTGGTTTAGGCCTCCTGCACACGACTGTTGTGTGCACCCGTGGCCGTTGTCCCGTTTAACGTGTTTTTCTGTGGTCCCATTGACTTTCAATGGGTCTGTGGAAAAATCGGAAAATGCACCGTTTGGCAGCCGCATCCGTGATCCGTGTTTCCTGGCCGTGAAAAAAATATGACCTGTCCTATTTTTTTCACGGCCAACGGTTCACGGACCCATTCAAGTCAATGGGTCCGTGAAAAATCACGGATGCACACAAGATTGTCATCCGCGTCCGTGATCTGTGTCCGTTTTTTTCCTATCATTTCAATGGCAAACTTGAATTAGATATTTTTTTTTCATTTTTCATGTCCGTGTATCCTCCAAAAATCACGGAAGACCCACGGAAGAAAAAACGGACACGGATCACGGAACAACGGAACCACATTTTGCGGGACGTTAAAAAATACTGTGTGCAGGAGACCTTAAAGAAGTTGTGTCACTTTAGCAAGTGGCATTTATCATGTAGATAAAATGAATACAAGGCACTTACTAATGTATTGTGATTATCCATATTGCCACCTTTACTGGCTTGACTGATCTTTCCATCACATTATACGCTGTTCCTTTCCATGGTTACGACCACCCTGCAATCCATCAGTGGTGGTTATGCTTGCACACTAAAGAATCGATCTCTCTGATGGCCGGGACTGTGAGAGCTCTACATAGGGTAGTGCTTTTTCCTGTGGTGTGCAACCACAACCATCAATGCTGGACTGCAGAGTGGTCGTAACCATGTAAATAAGCAGTGTATAATGTGATGGAAAAATGAATCCAGCCAGCAAAGGAGGCAATATGGAGAATAACCATACATTAGTGACTGCCTTGTATTAACTTTCTCTACATGATAAATGATATTTGCTGAAGTGAGACAACCCCTTTAACGCTATGTCATTAGCGACCTAGTGCGCCTACACCTTCTTTAGACCGTGTTACATTTATTAATAAAGTCTGAGTTAATTGAGAGATTAGGAGGACCAGGACGACTGTGTATTTGTACGGACAGCCTACTGATTTCATTTTGGAATTAAGAAGTGGGCATGACAAAATGAACAAAGTCCAGCTCATCGTGATCTTTTGGACAATACAACATGTACTTTCTCCTTGTAAGAAGTTCTGGTCTGATAGCACTGTGAGAAGTTCTGGACTGATAGCACTGTAAGAAGTTCTGGTCTGATAGCACTGTGAGAAGTTCTGGACTGATAGCACTTTCTTTACTTGCCAGGATGACTAATGACAAAGCTAAAGCCAACCATGTACCTCACATGGGCCCAGAGAACTCCTCATTCAATGCTCCAGTTGATCTGCTAGATTTATTTTAGGTTGGCAGCTCAATGGGCATATCCTTGCTCAAGGGGTGTGTCCTGTAACTGTTACAGCTACTTACAGTAGATATGGCTGGTAGAAGTTTAAAGAGGTTTTCCAATGAAATTTTAATTTTTTTAACAAGCCAGCATATCGCTTTTGAAGCCAGTCATTGGCTGGAGCAGTGCATGTGACCATTCCCATGGGTGGACAAATGTAAACAGTGCCGGTATCGGAAGATGGAGACAGCGGAAGACCGGAGCCATGTGGAACAGGTACGTATGAATCTTCCGTTTCAATGGCCATGCTGCAAGAATGTGTCAAAAAATAAGAGTGGAATTGAGCATGTGTGTCCCCCTCAGCGAGATCGGTAGAAAGATAAGGAAAAGAACAAACAGCAGGTGGCGCTATATAGATTTTATTGAATAACTCACTGGCTATACTAAAATTATATGCAATTGCAAAAGTATTCAGACCCAGGTGCTTTTTTCATGGGACAACCCCCTTAAAGAATATCTTAAAGGATAACACTATGACTACAACTCTACCCACATCTGCAATTATATCACTTATGGGGCTATTGTGATTCTGTAAGTAAAATGTCAATATTCCCAACTAATATTCATGTATCGTGTCATTTATAATGCAATTAACACTCACTTTCCATTTAAATAGTATTCTTTAGGCCCGGGGTGGTTGGGGGAGGGGCCTAATTCAGGTTCTCCTTCTACCTTCTCAACTGAGATTTCTGGTTTCACATCCTCTTTCTTCTATGGTAGTAAGGGATGCAGATGAGCTTTCAACAAGCTCAGCCTTCAATACCACCAGACGTAAGGCAGCTATCCTATAGGTCAATGTTCGACTCTTTAAATAGGCCTCGAGACAGGACTCGGCTATTAACCCTTTCATGAACGGGCCTAAAAAAGGCCTAAATGTCCAGGTATTTTTTTTTTATTTGGTGAAAATGGTGGTTTAGTGACTTTTTTATTTGTTTGACTACCAAAATAACTTATGCAATGTTTTTTACTTGACACTTAGGACTTTTTATTAGCATGTTTTTTTTAGAGATAATTTTTTCCTTTTTTTTAGGTTTAATTTGGGGGAAAACCTCTAAATTAGTACCTTGGAACCGAACCCGAGTTCGGTAAAAGGTTTTTAACAGTAGAAATACATTTCTGAAGTTATTACCCAAAGTCTCGCGCAAAGAAATAACTTTGGGTCATCTGACCCAAAACATTCTAATACTGTACAGAGCGCTCGCTCCGTACAGTATTCTAAGTTTTATGTGAATCGACTTTGGATGTTTCATTCGAAGTCGATTCGCTCATCCCTACTTTCAATGCAAAGGTGAGATCTGCGGCACAACTGAATCAAATCCACACCAGAAACCGCAAGTAACACTGAAATCTGTGCGGATTTTCTGTTTGTAAACCTAATTTAAAGGTAAGTGGCTCTCCCCGAGTCACCTCAAGTGCAAAAGTTTAATTAATCAGACTGGGCTATGAATCATTTAATGAAATACTTAGTAATGAAATCCAAATATGTTTAAACAGATTTCTTAAGGAAGGACTAAGAGCACTTACAGTAGATCATATAGCGTGGTAGGGTTGATCCTGCTAATTCAAATAATACCTGTCTTGTCAAAATTGGTTACAGAGTTTCCATGAAAAAAGTGTTTTATTCTTAATAAATATGTGGGCTTCAGTGCACCGAGAGGCCAGGCCCCGTCATTCGGTGCACGGAAGCCCTCATTTGCCTAAGGCCTCTTTCCCACGGACGTGTGCGCGCTGTGGTCGTGCTGCAGCCAGCAAAATGCGGGCCGCAATGCACGAGCACAGTCCGTGGGGCAGCCGCAGCGGATCGCAAAAAGATAGGACATGTTCTATCTTTTTGTGGAACGGAAGTACGGGACGAAACCCCACGGAAGCACTCTGTAGTGCTTCCGTAGGGTTCCGTTCCGTTCCGCACCATTCTGCATCTCCGGATTTGCGGACCCATTGAAGTGAATGGGTCTGCATCCGTGATGTGGAATGCCCACAGAATGGCACCCGTGTATTGCGGATCCGCAAATGCAGCCCGCAATACGGAATCGGGGCGCACACGCCCATGGGAAAGAGGTCTTAATAATATGCCTATTTTCTTGAAAAGGCCGCAACTGAATTTCATAAGACAGGTATCATTTTATTCAGCAGGATCGACCCTACCAGGTGGTATGCCTGGTTTATCCTCTTAAGGACAGGGCCGATTTATTTGATTTCTGCGTTTGCGCTTTCATTTTCTCCTCCTCTCCTTCCAAGAGCCCCAACCTTTTTAATTGTCCATTCACATAGCCGTATAACGGCTTATTTATTTTGTGGGACAAGTAGTATTTTTTAAGGGCACCATTTAATTAACCATATCTCGTTTTCTGCGGGTCAGTACAATTATAGTGATACCAAATTTGTTACATTTTTACTATGCTTCAGGTCTCTTGCATATGACCGTATGTCTTTTAGGGTACTTTAACACTTTTCCGTGCATAGAGTTCCGTCACAGGGGCTCTATACCGGAAAAGATCTGATCAGGCATATCCCCATGCATTCTGAATGGAGAGTAATCTGTTCAGGATGCATCAGGATGTCTTCAGTTCAGTCTTTTTGACTGATCAGGATGGAGATAATACCGCAGCATGCTACGGTTTTATCTCCGGCCAAAAAAACTGAACACTTGCCTGAATTTCCAATTGCCATTTTTTCCCATAGGAATGTATTAGTGCCAGATCCGGCATTCAAAATACCGCAATGCCGGATCCGTCCTTCCGGTCTGCGCATGCGCAGACCGAAAAAGATGTAAAAAAAATCGAAACAGATCAATTTGTCCGTACGACAAACGGACAGACCGATCCGTTCTTGCAATGCATTTGTAAGACAGATCAGGATCCTGATAAGTCTTAAAATGCAATCAGTTGGCAAACGTTTTGCCGCATTCGGCGACGGAACTGCCTGCCGTATTCCTTTGCCGCAAGTGTGAAAGTAGTCTCAGGCCTATTGCGCTCCGTAGCCGTATTGTGGACCGCATTTGCGGATCCAAAATACACGGGCACCATTCCATGTGCATTCCGCATCACTACAATGGGTCTGCAAATCCGGAGATTCACTACGGAGCACTACTACATGTCCTATCTTTTTGCGGAACGGCTGGATCGCGGGCCCATTAAAGTGAAAGGGTTCGCGATCCACTGCGGCTGCCCCACGGACAGTGTTCGTGCATTGTGACCAGCATTTTGCGGGCCGCATCACGACCACAGGGGGCACACGTTCGTTTGCAGGAGGCCTTACTGTGTTTTGCAGTCCGTTTTTCACAGATTCGTTGTTCCGGTTTTTGTTTCCATTGTGTTTCCGTTCCGTTTTTCCACAAAAAATCTCCGTATGGTTTCCGTATGTGATCCGTTGTTTGCAGATCGGAAACATAAAATTTGTAATAATTACTGTAATGTACAGTCAAGTTTTTTAAACAGTAAACACATGAAAAGTGGGCATGGATCCGCAAAAAAAGATGACATACGGATGTGTTCCGTATGCATTCCATATTTTTTGCCGACCCATTGACTTGAATGGAGCCATGGATAGTTATTTGGAAATAATAGGACAAGTTCTATCTTTTATCAGAACGGATATACAGAAACGGAATGCATACGGAGTACATTCCATTTTTTTTGCAGAACCATTGAAATAAATGGTTCCGCATACGGACCGCAAACGTAACCCGCATAAACGGAAGAAAATATAAATATTTTCAAAAATATTACTTTTTCTATGCATCATCATTTTCTGACAACCATAACTTTTTTTTATGTCCACTTAGGCCTCATGCACACGGCCGTGCTCCACGGCCGAGAGCGGTCCGTGGTAACCCGGCCGGGATTCCTGCTGACAGCAGGAGCGCACGGCGTCATTGGTTGCTATGACGTCGTGCGCTTCATGCCGCCGCTGCACTACAGTAATGACGCCGTGCGCTCCTGCTGTCAGCAGGAATCCCGGCCGGGTTACCCCGGACCGCTCTCGGCCGTGGAGCACGGCCGTGTGCATGAGGCCTTACAGAAATGTATTAGGATTTGTATTTTTGCGGAGAAAGCTGTAGTTTTTATTGCTACCATTTTGAAGTACCTACAACATTTTGATCACTTTTTATTTAATGTTTTAGAGGGGTACAAGATGACCCAAAAAATGGTGGAAAAACATTTTTATATTAAATAGTTTGGACATTTTTGGATGTGATGGTGAGGAGAAAACTGTATGGAGCTGGCGTTGAGCATGTGTGCTGCTTCTCCATACAAGTGTATGAGCATTACTGAAACCGCCGATTGACTTCACATCTTAGGAAGCATGTATAATTAATGAACGTTGTTCACGAAACCTCAGTCGCTGTAGTAACAAGTATTCATTATATAGTTAGTAGCATACAATGGGGCATCATTTGCATAATGGATGTGAATTGTATGTGAGCAAACAGTTATGCAAATCAAACTGTGATTACAGACCTAGTTTCCACCAATTAAAGGGGTAGTCCAGCTTTCTAATGTGTTTTTTTTTTTTTTTGTACACCCCCCTGCCCAGCCGGCCCTGTGGAAGGATAGCTTTCCTGTGTTCTGTTTTTCCCCAAATTCACAATTTACAAATTCAATAAAAAGTTGCATTGAAATCCTTGGATCGAGCACACGGATCCTTTGCAAAAACAGATGTGTGCTTAGTCCCTTGTTTAGATCAGTGTGCTTTTCATTTTAATAAAAAGTTAAAAATGTATGAGGAAAAAACTATGGGACTGAAAGGGCTTGTCCAGTCTTGAATGTACCCATTGAACATAAAAGAAAACCCACTCACCTGCCCATGGCCCTGCCACTGCTGGACCCTGTAGGAGCAGGAAGTGGCTTGGTCCATGTCTGCTGCAGCCAGTCACAGTCCTCAGCGCTCACAGCTGTGACATGTACCTACCGTTCAAGGCGCTGAAGCCTCTGCTTGGTCACAGGACCAAGCTGCTTCATGGTCCTGGGGGGACTGAAATGGGCTGGGACTGGATCAACGGCAGGACCGCAGACTCTACAGTAAGCAACTGAAAAATCTATCATTTTTATAATCTGTGTTTATTACTTTTTTGCTTATTTTAATTTTTTCAATCTGGATAAGTGATAAGTGTCCGATCACTGGGGGGTCCCCAATCATGAGAATGCAGGCACGGCCGAGCATGCACGCTGCCGCTCCATTCATCTCTATGGGACTAAGTCAAGTGTGGTACTTGACCCGTCTTTGGCAGCCCCTTAAAGATGAATGGAGCAGCACTGAGCATGCTCGACCATCCCTGCTAACTTACTTCTGACACACTGATCATTCTTCTCTGGTGCATCCTCAAACCCAACGACCCTTATTGTAGGAACAACTTTATTGTACGGAATATAAATCATACATTTCATTTGTCAGGAAACCTGCTCACACCATAGACTAGCACTGAACAAAGAATCAATATATAATTTGGCCAATACAGTTCCCTGCCTTCCAGAGAGTCAGTAGTAAGTCCGACAAGCGAGGTCCGCTCTGACTCCAGGGCCCAGATCTTCCCAAGTGCTGAAAGTGCCTGCAGAGAAGTTATGTACGTGGCTTCACAACCCCTTCATCACATGCCAAGCAGATGGAAATCTTTTATTTCAATTGTGGTCGCCCCATTTAGTAGACTGTACTGATGAGGGCAATGAAAGTCACGTTTCTGCCCGTTCTCAGCCTGACAAGTTGGAATGTCATGCCAGGAAAACTCCCCGAGATGCCCTGGTTGTCCCTAGATCAGAAGGATCAGATATTGTCCAGGTATTTAGGTTTTTAGTTTTAAGTTTTAGTTTTGTTCCCAGTTTATTACACATGCTAGCCTTAGGGTACTTTCACACTAGCGTTATTCTTTTCCGGTATTGAAATCCGGTAAAGGGTCTCAATAACAGAAAAAAACGCATCAGTTTTGTCCTAATGCATTCTGAATGGAAAGCAATTTGTTCAGTATGCATCAGGATGTCTTCTGTTCCGTCCCTTGTACAGAATGCTGCGGTATTTTTTAAGGCCAAGATCCTGGAACAATACTGCACTTGCCGTATCTGCCATTAATTTCCATAGAGATGTATTAATGCCGGATCCGATACCAAGTGTTTTGAAAATTGCTGCATAGCCGGATCAGGTTTTCCGGTCTGCGCATGTGCAAGGGATATAAGAGGCGCTAGTTTCGCTCTTGATCTTTGAATACCAGATCCTTTATTCTGGATGATACCGGATGAGACGGATCCGGAAAAAAAAGCTATCCGTTTGTATGCGGCTTCCGTTGCCGGAACTGCCTGCTGGATTCTAACAACGCAAGTGTGAAAGTACCCTTAAGGCTCAAGCACAAAAATACTTTAAAAAAAAAAATCACCTGTCAGCAAGATCACACTAATTAAATCAGGTATACAGCCTGGTAGGGATGATCCTGCTGATTAGGGTCCATTCACTCGTCGGTATGAATGGGTCCGCATCCGTTTTGCAAAATTGCGGAACAGGTGCGGACCCATTCATTTCATTTCAGCAGCCACGGACAAGAGTAGGCATTTCTATCACAGGACCGACCATGTGCGGTCTGCAAAATGCGGAACGCACATGGCCGGTGTCCGTGTTTTGCGGATCCGCAATTTGTGAAATGCAAAACACTTGCGGACATGTGAATGGACCCTTAAAATGATACCTGTCTTGTGATAATTGGTTGTGGCATTCCAGAGGAAAAAAAAAGCCTTCTTGTTATTCTGCAGATTAGGTCTACAGTGCACTGAGGGGCGTGGCCAGTATTGGGAAGTTGAGGAGCTGAGGTGCAGTGAGGCGCTAAGCCCCGCCCACAGTGCACTAAAAACCTACTTTGCCTAAAGATTAAGTCTTTTTCCTCGGTAACGTCACAACCAATTTTCTTAATACATACTGTATATATATTTTTATACTACTGCAACTACTACTATATATACTACTGAACCCAGGGGCAAGATTTAGGGTATACTTCAAAGACATGCCATAAATGTCAGATAAGTGCAGGTCTCACCTCTGGGACCCACTCCTATCCCCAGAGCAGGACCCCTGAGGTGAAGACGAGCAGACGCCACCTCTCCTTTCACCACTGTAGTTCACCTATTCCCAGCAGTCCCATAGCAGTGAATGGAAAGGATGCTGCGCATGTGCAGCTTTTCTCTTTTCACTCTGGAGGCCCCTCCCTGGAGACAGGAGCAGAGGTAAGACCCGCCCCCAACATTTGTGGTCTATACTAGTGATGTGCCATAAATGTTGAGATGGACGACAAACCCTTTAAACAACAGCCATTTACGTTTGTAACATCACCACAATTTTTAATACTGTTTTTTTGGAGTCAAAACCAGAACTGGATTCAAAATATAATGGAAGAACTTCTACTTCTTCCTCCTATTGGATCCACTTCTGGCTTTGGCTCAAAAACGGCATAAAAAACTGCAGTGGTATTTTTCCAGCGCACCATTATAAATGAAAGATTGGACATACCATTTGCCATCAGAGTGACTCACGCTCATGGGTCAATGTAAGTTTAGCGTCACCTCAGGTTCATCCAAAGTAAACCTTTGTTTTACTGCTCTGATTCCGGTAAACACCGCCATGAGCAATGCATGACGTCCTGATAACCTCTGTACGGTACCCACCAGGAGCCACGAGTACTGCAGCTGTAAGGCTCTTTTCACACTGCGTCTTTTGTATCCATCTGCCGTATAGATCGGGACAGTTCCCAGTGCATCCATAAAACGGATCCTTGGGGCCTCAATATATTGATGTAAGGATAAATCGGCCAGCACTCGCTTGTTGCACGCCGCACGGGACAGGAGCCATTCCACGTTCAATAAAGTGAAGAATCCCAGCAGACGTGACTTTATGCTCATTAGGAATTTATTGCAAAGTAACTATGTCCCATATTCTAGGACGCGTTTCGGCTAAGCAGCCTTTTTCAACAGGTAAGTGTCCATTACAAAGCACAGGTATATAAACACACATCGATGCATGAGGATAGGGAACCTCCCCGTGACGTCAGACGCCCAGATAGGGGTGGTACACTCAAAGTAACATAGAATATCCATAATCAGATAGCAGCACAAGAATTGTATCAGAACATATATTATAAATACCATCTCAGCAGAGAAATCCTTCATTGGGTGGTAGATGTCTAAAAGACAATAATAGTATATGAATAACATTTAACAGAAATTGTACATTAGTTAACAAAGTAAGATCTCAGATATTGAGACCCATTGGGTGTAAGGTATCCAGGGTGTGGATCCAGTAAGCCTCCCGACGTGATAATAATTTCTTGATGTCACCTCCCCTTCTGGGTCTGGTGACTCGTTCTATTACCTGGAACTTCAATTGAGCAATGGTGTGTTTATATTTTTCAAAGTGGGAGGGAATTGGAAACAACAAGTTCTTAGTCCTAATAGTGGACTTATGCTTTCCAATGCGATCTCTGATGGTCTGCATTGTTTCTCCAATATATAACAACCCACATGGACATTTTATTAGATATATCACGTTTGTAGATTCACAGGTGAAAAAACCGTCCACCGGATATGTGCGTCCAGTATGTGGGTGATAGATATTGGGTCCTTTGATTATATTGAAAGCAGTGCAGACAAGGAAAAGTACTTTTCCACTGTGTAGCAAGTACACTCTGTTTTAGGGTACCTTTGGTGCCCCCCATATCTGCGCGTACTAGCTTATCTCTGTAGCTTGTTTTTTTTTTGTTACAAATAAGCGGGGGGGTTTTAAATTCATCAATCTGGGGGTACGCTTTTCCCAACAGGTGCCAGTGCTTCCTCACAATATTGTCTAATTTATGATTAAAAGGATGGTATTTATGAATCAGTGCCACTCTTGGGGATTTTTCTTTTTCTTTTCCAGATCTGCAAGGGTTATTCAGATCGCTCAAGGTTTTCGTTAGAACTGATGAGGGATACCCTCTTTCTTCAAACCTCTTGGTCATTTCATCAATTCTAAGTCCCTGTGTGGAGGGATCAGAGACTATCCGTCTCACCCTCTGATACTGGGATTTAGGAATTGCCCTTTTCAGAGCGGGTGGGTGAGCACTGGTAAAGTGGAGGATACTGTTCCTGTCTGTCTCTTTTCTGAATAGGTCACCATTTGGGTCCTTGATTACACTTGTGTCAAGAAAACTCACTGTGTGATTATCACAGGTTAATGTAAATTGTAGACCAATGCACGCGTGGTTCAGATGTGAGAGAAAAGACGCGAGGGTCTCACGTGGCCCCGGCCATATGCAAAAAATGTCGTTGATAAATCTTTTCCACAGTACAATATGGTTACAGTACCACTCAGTGTTGTATACAAATGCATCTTCAAATTTCGACATATACGCATTTGCATAGGGCGGGGCCACATTCGACCCCATCGCGGTCCCCCGCCTCTGCAGGTAATAGGCATCTTCAAACATAAAATAGTTTTCATACAAGACAAGATGAAGAAGTTGTACAAAAAATTCACATTCAGTAGAGGAATAATCACTTTTTTCCAGAAATGACTTGACTGTCTGTATACCTCTACTGTGTTCAATGGAGGTATACAGGCTTACCACATCAATCGTCACCAAAAGACTTTCTGGTGGAATAGGTCCTAATTGGGCTATAGTGCTGAGAAAATGTTGTGTATCTGCTAAAAAGGATGGAATGTCTTTTATGAGGGGTGTGAGTATCTTCTCAAGCACTATTGCCGATGGTGATAAAATTTAGCCCACTGAAGCCACAATCGGGCGTCCTGGGGGGTCAACTAAGGTTTTATGGACCTTTGGGAGCACATAAAAAACCGGTGTTATTGGTGTGTGGTTAATCAAAAAGGTATACATGTTTTTATCAAAGATACCTAGTGTAGCAAAGTGATCAACAGTCTTCAGGATTTTTTCTTTAATCCGACAAATCGGATCCCCGATCAAAAGTTCATATGTGTTATTATCCGAGAGCTGTCGCTTAATTTCTGCTACATATTTCATTCTGTCCATGAGGACAATAGCGCCCACTTTGTTCGCTGGTTTCAGGACTAAATTTTTATAATCCATTAAAGGTTGAATGGCTGTCCTTTCCTGTGGTGTCACATTCTGCGTGAACCGTAGTTCACCTCTCTTTATCTCATCTATATGTCTATTAATGTCTCTAGTAACCAATTGTACATACGTTTCAATTGGATGGTATAGTTTAGGGGGCATGAATCTACTAGTGTTCTTCAAACCTAGATCTGCCAGGCGTAAGCTGCTAGGTCTCTCCCCGTCATCCTGGATCAAAGAAATGTGCTTTGGGTCGCAGTTTGCGGAAAAATTTATTTAAATCGACATCATATTGAAATGTATCAAAATTAGTAGATGGACTAAACGAGAGTCCTTTCTGGAGGGCAGACATTTGTGTAGGGCTCAGGATTTTGGAGGAAAGATTAATCACGAGCGATTGATTCTTACCTGAGAACGGGTTTGAATCACTTGGCTCGGTCCCGGCATTGCTGTGGTGTCTGTGGTGTTTGCGCCCCGCGCGCTTCCTCCTCCTCGTGGACGCCGACTGCCTCTCCGTAAAAAAGAATGGGTATCTTGCAGTCCCGTGGATTCGCTTCCGGAGCTGGAAGTAAAGGATCCAGGTCTTGGAGGCCTTCTGTAACCCGGCTTCTGATGCCATGAGGGATCTTGCCATTTGTATACCCGGTTTAGATGATAGTCTTCACTATCACGCAGGAACTTGGACCTTTTCTTTTCCTCCGTTTCTCTCCTGTAGGTAGAAATATAAGTATCCACGGACTCCTTCAATTTACCGAATTCTTCAGAGGTTAAAGAATCTCTCAGCTGTTGTTCAGTTACTGAGATCTGTGTCTGCAATTCAGTCACCGCCGTATGTATGCGATTAATTGTTAGTAAGATAAGGTCATATGAACATTTGTTGATAATCTTCTCAAAGTCTCTGCTATTTTCAGGATCGTTAGGAAAAAATGTAGGGCGTAAATGTACCCTTAAGCCTCTTGGGATCCTTTTGACCTTAAAGTACTCTGCCAGGGTAGTCGCATGTAGTTCATACGAGGTGAGTCTTCTTCGTTCGCGTTCCCAGTGCCGCTTCTGGAATTCGCTTGTGGGGATGTTCAAAAATTCTGATGTGGATGTCACTTGGGAGAGTATCCTCTCAGCATCGGCATCTGCAAAGCTCAATGTTGAAATATCAGAAGTCATCTGGAGACAGCGGTGCACGTTCCTTCAGTCAGGTATAAGGATAAATCGTCCAGCACTCGATTGATGCACACCGCACGGGACAGGACCAATTCCACGTTCAATAAAGTGAAGAATCCCAGCAGACGTGACTTTATGCTCATTAGGAATTTATTGCAAAGTAACAATATGTCCCATATTCTAGGACGCGTTTCGGCTAAGCAGCCTTTTTCATTGATGTATTTCCCTGCAAAGTCTATGGCCAATCCGCCCCTGGTCACAGCACTCACCAGAGTGCAGAGGCTTCTTCAAAACAACTTATCGGCAGGGCTGCTAGCTTTCGGACCCCCACCCATCAAATATCTAGGACTTATCCTGAAAATAGGCCTTGTCTTTAACTCGAAATCAAAACTTAGTGCCCAGTATTAGTGTCAGCATTTTGTGAGGGGTAACAGAGCACTTACAGGAGTACATTGCACTTCTTCCCTCTTGCTAAATCAATGTTAGCAGTTGCACAGAGATTAAATATATGCAGAGTCATGAATTTAGCCTTCCAGCATAGGCTGTTTTTTTTTTAAAGTTCTCTTCTGCATAAGTTTCATATTGGCAGTCATGAGGAGAGCGAGTTCAGAGGATCTGGCTTTGACGGTCAGCCACTGCTAGCTGCTTCAGCCAGGACGGAGCCAGAAGAGAGAGGACCTCCTATGAAAGCACTCTCTGTACAAACTAGCACCGCGGCTGTGCCAGCTGGCACCCGTGTCCTGTTCATGGATTGTCCATGACTTTCTGGTAAAAAAACGTCACACACAGTTCTCTCTTTCGAAACAGGAATATTAGTTTTCGACACATCATGGCAATCGTTCCTCTGCCCGTATTTCAGTTGACACCAACAGGGCTCATGGAATAGTAATAGTTTTCACTAAGGAAAGTGCAGAGGATTAACCCCATCTACCCCAGGCCAGTTTTCACTTTCCTGCCCAAGACTATTTTTGAAAATCTGACACGTGTCCCTTTATGTGGTAATAACTTTGGAATGGTTTTACTTATCCAACCAATTCTGAGATTGTTTTCTGGTGACACATTGCATTTCATGTTAGTGGTAAATTTGGGTCAATATTTTTTTCCCCTGATTTATGAAAAAATTCAAATTTTACTGAAAATTTCTAAATATTTACATTCAAATGTCTAAATTTTAATTTCTTAACATTTATGACAGATAGTAATTAGTGTTGGGCGCTACTATTCGAATCGCGAATATTAATCGCGAATATAGGCATTTTTAAAATTCGCTAATAATTTGAATATGGTGATATATATTCGTAATTTCAAATATTCTAGATTTTCTTTTCATCAGTAACCTCCCTTCTTGCTTGTGGGCCAATGAGAAGGCTGCAATGTCTTTGTCTGAGCTTAGCAACATCCCTAGCAACCAATAGGAAAGCTGCCTACCCCTTACTATATAAGAACCTCCCCAGCAGCCATTTTCTGTAGTTTTATGGCGTTCTGAGAGAGAGCAGTGACATTGCTGTGCTCTGTGCTTTCCACTCATTACATTAGATAGTTAGTTAGTTAGTTAGTTAGTTAGTGGGAAATAGTCAGGTTATAGTGTAGGTTATATCCTGATATAGTGTAGCTGTATAGTGCAGGGTGTTAGCTAGTGTGATAGGTTCTGCTGTCCATACATACTGTACATGCAGACCTGCTAAAATGTGAAGTTTCACGTATTGCACCAAAATATTAGCATCATTAGTGCCGATTAGTGCAATTGCGAATATACTGGATCACTCTAACTGCATATAAAGCAATTTTTTATGTTCTGCCGTGCCAACCATTTTATCCAGTCTCGAGAAACTTCTAGCAGCTTGGAAAATGTAGCAAAAGAGACCTGTATTTCGCTAGAGTTCCGCGAATATTACATTGCCGATTTTTCACAATCAAGAAAATAATCTCGAATTCGCGAATATATGACGAATATTCACCCAAATATTTGTGAAATATTGTGAATTCGAATATAGCCCCTGCCGCTAATCACTAATAGTAATACTGTAACGAGGGGACGGAGACGTGTGCTTCCTTCGCAGCACCGCCGGCACCCTGCGCAAGGAGAGGGACAGGGACATAGCCTGCATCCTCGTCTACATGACAGCAGGCAAGCTGCAGGAGAGCCGAGCGCCGATAATGATGATCGGTGCTCGGCTTAGTTGGGCTGCTGTCATGTGACTCACCAGCCACGACTATTTAAACAGACTGCTGGCCACAGGTTGCCTGTGAGTAAGGTCTTCTTTACATTTACCAAGTTCTCAGTATTGGTTTGCATTGAACCTTGACCTCGGCTCTGTTTCCTTGACCCCGCTTCTGCTGTTTCCTCTGAATTGACGTGACCTCCTGGCATTCAGACCTTAGCTTGTGTTTGTTGTAATTTGGTTATTCCTTTGTTCTGACGTGACCTCCTGGTACTGACCTCGGCTTGTTTTGACCTTGCTTACTCTGTTATATTTATCTTTTGTCCTATATTTGACCGCTGCTTATACAGTTTCAAGAAAAAGTATGTGAACCCTTTGGAATAATATGGATTTCTGCACAAATTGGTCATAAAATGTGATCTGATCTTCATCTAAGTCAATAGACAATCACAGTCTGATTAAACTAATAACACACACAGAATTAAATGTTACCATGTTTTTATTGAACACACCATGTAAACATTCATGGTGCAGGTGAAAAAAGTATGTGAACCCCTAGACTAATGACATCTCCAAGAGCTAATTGGAGTGAGGTATCAGACAACTGGAGTCCAATCAATGCGATGAGATTGGAGGTGTTGGTTACAGCTGCCCTGCCCTATAAAAAACACACACCAGTTCTAGGTTTGCTCTTCACAAGAAGCATTGCCTGATGTGAGTGATGCCTCGCACAAAAGAGCTCTCAGAAGACCTACGATTAAGAATTGTTGACTTGCATAAAGCTGGAAAAGGTTATAAAAGTATCTCCAAAAGCCTTGCTGTTCATCAGTCCACGGTAAGACAAATTGTCTATAAATGGAGAAAGTTCAGCACTGCTGCTACTCTCCCTAGGAGTGGCCGGATGCGGATGCAATGCGTTTTTCACTGATGGTTGCACTTGCTAAGCGATGTTGTTTGTAAACCTTCAGTTTTTTTTATCACGCGCATGAAAAATGCATCAAAACGCATTGCACCCGCGTGGAAAAAACTGAACAAAATCGCGGACAAAACTGACTGAACTTGCTTACAAAATGGTGCAAGTTTCACTGAACGCATCCGGACCTTAAGGCCCAGCACATACTTAGTTTATGGAACGTCATCCAGTTGTACACCGTCGCCTAGGGCGGACCGTGCAAGTAGGCAGGGACAGAGGTGTGAGTTGAGCTCTGCCCTTCTGTCCAAATACCTCATAAAATAGTTAGCAATCAACATTTCCCATATGTCTACTTTATGTTGGCATCATTTTGTAAATGTAATTTTTTTTTTCAGGACTTTAGACAGCTTAGAATTTTTGAAGAAATTTATCACATTTTCAAGGAAATTTACTAAACCTTTTTTTGAGCACCAGTTCAGTTTTAAAGTGATTTTGTGGGGCTTACGTAATAGAAAACCACCCATATATGACCTAATATTAGAAACTACACCCCACAAATTATTCAAGACTAATGTTTCAAACTTTGTTAACCTTTGAGGTGTTCCACAAGAATTCCTAAGGTGTTCTAAAGGAAAATGTAAAAAAATATATTTTGTTTGCAGATTTAAAATAAATTTTTCCTAAAACACAGCAAGGGTTAAACGGGTTGTCTGGGTTCAGAGCTGAACCCGTACATACTCTTATTTTCACCAGCAAATTATTTTCATGGCAGCATCCCTGAGGCTAGCATCGGAGCATCTCATGCTCCGATGCGCTCCCTTGCCCTGCGCTAGATCTCGCAGGGCAAGGGCTCTTTTGTTTATCATAACACACTGCCGGGCGGAAACTTCCGCCCGGCAGTGTGTTTGGTGACATCACCGGCTCTGATGGGCGGGCTTTAGCCAGTAGCCCTAGCCGTTTTACTGGCTAGGGCAGCGCTAAAGCCCGCCCATCAGTGCCGGTGACGTCACCGGGCTTCCTGGCAGCTCCATGGAGAGCCCGATACATCACTGGAACTTCTAAAAATGCCTTTGCCCTGCGCGATTTTGCGCAGGGCAAAGGAGAGCATCGGAGCATGAACTGCTCCGATGCTCAAGTCAGGGGCTGAAATCGGAGGTATGTCCGGGATCAGCTCTGAACCCGGACAACCCCTTTAACAGCAAAATAGATCTCAATATTAATTACCCTGATTCTGCAGTTTACAGAAACACCCCGTTGTCGTACACTGCTCTAAGTGCATATGGCAGGGCTCAGAAGGGAAGGAGAGCCATATGGTTTTTGGAGGGTAGATTTTGCTGAAATGGTTTTTGGGTGCCATGTTGTATTTGAAGAGACCTTAAGGTACCTCTACAGTGGAAACCCCAAAAAAGTAACTCCATTTTGGAAACTACACCCCTCAAGGAACTTAGTAAGGGGTGTACTTGTAGTGTCCCACTAGGTAAATGTGGGCACTACACAAGGGTCAATTTGGCCACGTTATTCTCCACCCCCTGTGGAACATGGTCATTGTATTTTATACTGTATTTTGTATTGCATTATAGTGTGTATTTTCCTGTTATCTCCTGTACCAGGACTGTTAGGGGTAGTTACTCCTCCTAGACAGTAGAGGGAGCTAGGGAATCTCCTAGTATATATAGTTAGGCCCAGACAGGAAAGGGGGAGTGCAGTTTAGCCTGCCTGAGTTTCCTGAGCAAAGAAGCTTAGAAGTTGCATCCAGGGGAAGAAGTTGCCTCCTGAAGTTCCTTTAAAAGTACAGTGCAGAGCCAAGTTTTATCCAGCTATACAGAGAGCTGAAGGGCAGAAGGATATTCTACAGCAAGGAGACATATGCCAGAGGAAGATTTCCCTACCAAAGGATAAAGCCAGCAAAAGGGCATACGGACCTTGGAGAAAGCCAGACAGGAACTGAGGAAAATACAGCCTGATCTGTAAGTGTTATTCCCTCTGAGTATCTTGCAAGGACTTTGCCTGCCGTTTATATAAAGCCTGTCTGTTACAACCTTTTACATGTGGAACTAACTAAAGACTGTAAATAGTTGAACTGTTCAGTAAAAGGAAGTTCTGGTTAACTGCAACTTGTGTTCCTCAATTATTCCTACAACAAATCGGTGTGCCACCGTTACCGGCACTGGCATCACGAACTTTAAGGGATCTTGCCATACGGCACACTAAACCTACAACACCCAGGGCACCTCACCTACCACCCGGCCTGGTCCCTATACATAGAGAGTGCCCCAGAGGATCCATGTGCCAGCCTCTCCATCACTGCTGTACACCTGCCCAGGGTATATAAGAAAACTGTGAGTACCAAAAACACCTTTGGTTAGTAACTACCCCTGTGACCTCACATTCGCTCACCCTGCAGGGCTGCGTACTGCATACTGAGCACTTTGACCCCACAGGTGTTTTACGAAATTTAGAAACACTTGGCTATGAAAATAAAAAATGTTATTTCTTTCAATAAAATGTTGCTTCAGCCTCAAATGTTTCATTTTCACAAGCGGTAACAAGAGAAAAAGCACTCCATAATTTGTTGCCAATTTACTCCTGAATACGAAAACACCCCATATGTGGTTGAAAACTGCTGTAGGGGCACACCGCTGGACTCAGAAGGGACAGAGCACCATATGGCTTTTGCAGCACAGATTTTTATGAATTGGTTTATGGACACCATGTTGGTATTGAACAGTCTCTGGGGTACCAGTGCAACATTTTTCTGACAACCATACGTTTTCCTCCATGTGAGGACTTATTTTTTTTGGGATGCATTGCCATCATCATTGGTTCTATTCTGGGGCACATACAACTGTTTGATAACTTTTTATTTTACCTTTTGGGAAGCAGGATAAAGAAATACAACAATTCTGCCATTATTTTGGGAGTTTTGTTGTTGAGGTGTGCACTGTGCGGGAAAAATGACACATTATCTTTATTCTGCTGTCAGTAACATTACAGAGATACCAAGTTTATATAGTTTTTTTTAAGTTTTACCACTTTTACACAAAGCATTTTTATAAAGAAAAATCGTTATTGTATCACCATTTTCTAAAAGCCATAATTAAAAAAATATATTTTGTGCGATTGTCTTATGTGGCTCATTTTTTGCAGGATGAGGTGACTTTTCCATTGGTACTATTTTGGGGTACATATGACTTTTTGATTGTTCTATACTATGCATTTTGTAAAGTGAGGTGACAAAGATTGACTGTTCTGGCACTGTTTTAACTTCTTCTTACAGCTTTAGGCCCCTTCCACACAAGCGTGCCCGGATTAGGCATTGCGGCAAACACACGCGAGTAGGTACGCAATTGCAGACAGTTTTGACTGCAATTGCGTTCCGTTGTATAGTTTTTATCGCGCAGGTGCAATACGTTTTGCACGCGCGTGATAAAAAACTGAATGTGGTACCCAGACGCGAACTTCTTCACTCAAGTTCAGGTTTGGGTTCAGTGTTGTGTAGATGTAATTATTTTCCCTTATAACATTGTTATAAGGGAAAATAATAGCATTCTTTAATACAGAATGCTTCGTACAAGGTCAATTGAGGGTTAAAAATAAAATAAAAAATTAACTCACCTCCTCCAATTGATCGCGTAGCTGCCGGTCTCCTGTTCTTTCTTCAGGACCTGTCAAAGGACCTGTGGTGACGTCACTGAGCTCATCACATGGTCAATCACCACAGTGATGGACCATGTGATGTGACGTCACCACAGGTCCTTTAGCCGGCAACTCATGATTAAAGAAGTAAGACGAGATCGGCAACTACGCGATCAAGAGGAGGAGGTGAGTTATATTTTTTTATTTTTTAACCTTCAATTGACCTTCTACTAAGCATTCTGTATTAAGAATGCTATTATTTTCCCTTATAAGGCCTCATGCACACGACAGCATTTTTTCACGGTCCGCAAAACGGGGTTCCGTTGTTCCGTGATCCGTGTCCGTTTTTTCTTCTGTGTGTCTTCCTTGATTTTTGGAGGATCACCAGACCAGAAAAGTGAAAAAAAAATCTAAGTCAAGTTTGCCTTGAAAATGATAGGAAAAAAACTGACACGGATCACGGACGCGGATGACAATCTTGTGTGTCCCCGTGTTTTTTCACGAACCCATTGACTTGAATGGGTCCGCGAACCGTTGTCCGTCAAAAAAATAGGACAGGTCATATTTTTTTGACGGACAGGAAACACGGATCACGGACGCGGATGACAAACGGTGCATTTTCCGAGTTTTCAACAGACCCATTGAAAGTCAATGGGTCAGCAGAAAATCACGGAAAACGGAGCAACGGACACGGATGCACACAACGGTCGTGTGCATGAGGCCTAACCATGTTATAAGGGAAAATAATACAGTGAATAGACTATCATCTTCGCAACCATGCGTGAAAATCGCACTGCATCCGCACTTGGTTGTGGATGCTTGCGATTTTCACTCAGCCCCATTCACTTTTATGGGGCCTGCGTTGCGTGGAAAACACACAATATAGAGCATGCTGCGATTTTCATGCAACGCACAAGTATAGCGTGAAAAAAAAAATTGTGATTGGGGGCTTGTTTTTTGTGGGATAAGGTTTTATTGGTACTGTTTTGGAGTATGTAGGACTTTTTGATCGCTTGATATTATACTTTTTGTGAGGCAAGTTGACCAAAAAAATGGCTGTTTTGGCACTGTTTTTATTTTTTTACAGCATTCACCTGACTGGTTAGATCATGTGATATTTTTATAGACCCGGTCGTTATGGACACAGCAATACCTAAAATGTATATTATTTTGTCTTTTTTTTTTTTACACAGTAAAAGCATTTTTGAAAAAATCTTATCTTGTGTTGCCATTTTCTGAAAGCCATATTTTTTTGAATTTTTGGGGCGATTGTCTTATTTCGAGGCTAATTTTTTGCCATGTGAGATTGGTATTACACTTTTTGTGAGACAAGGTGACCAAAAAATGGCTATTTTGGCACTGGTTTTATTTAGTTTTGAGTCATATGATATTTTTATAGAGCCAGTCGTTACGGTGATATCTATGGGCAGTACAAATGCTGACTGCTCTCACACAAGTCGTCAACAGGGAGACTCTATTGAGTATCTGCCGTAGGAAGAGGTAGGGTTTTCTTGCCACTTCTTAGGAAAAAGGAAGGCGCCCCACTTGGAAGGGGCAATGAAGACAGAGAGGACTTGTC
This sequence comes from Bufo gargarizans, assembly GCF_014858855.1. NCBI lineage: Eukaryota > Metazoa > Chordata > Amphibia > Anura > Bufonidae > Bufo > Bufo gargarizans. The sequence goes on along the minus strand of NC_058082.1, from coordinate 51,032,293 downwards.
ACGGCAAGTGGGGATAAGAGGAACACCAAGTCAACAAACAGCAACAGGTAAACAGACTAGGCCCCAAAGTTAGGGAGGAGGGAATGGTAACCTCCTAACAATCCCTGAGCCTCTGCCTGACTGCTGACAGTATGAGCAAGTCCTGATGGTGAACAAACTCATACGCTGGAACCTAAGCCCTGCTGACACTGAAGCAAACCCTAACTTAGGAAGCGGGGAATAAGACAGCCAGTACCTTTCACTGTGAAGGGACCAGCCCTATCCCTGAGATCTAGAAGCAACACATTCACAAAGGGGAGAACAGGAGGACTTAGCTTGAGACGAGCGGGAAGTAGAGGATCCACAAACAACATGTAGAACTCGCGCAGAAAAATATCAGCTGCCAAGTCAGCAGTAAGAGGCGGACTAAAATAGAGCCTCTTAAACAGCTAACAAGCAGAACCTGTGGAGAGGGCGGGATAATGCCGATAACAACAAACAGAAGGGAAACAAAAAAAAAGACCTGTCAGAAAAAAGACCTGTCAGATAGACTCACATGCTGCAAGTCTAACCGATCTTCTCAAATCTCTCACAGGGCAGGCAGTGACAGGACTCCAGTTAAAGCCTTCTCTGGGGTTGCAAGCAGAGGAGCAGTAGGAATGTTGTGACCCCTGGCCCCACAACATGGTGTCAGACTCTGAAGTCACCTCCATGTCATCCAGCTGCGACTGAGAGGAGTGAGCCATCCAATACACAATCTCACCCTCTTTCTCCTCAATGATAATGTTTTGCATTTCCGCAGCCAGGAACAACTCCGGACTACTACTACTACTTCTGGCCAGATAGCTGGTGCTGCTACTACCTACATTCTGGCTCTAGATCTTTCGTTTCGTGTGGAGATAGAAATAAATAGAGATGAATTGAGGTCTGCTACCTAATATCATGTTATCACTCACAGATAATGTTGTGCGCTACTGTCACAACTCTGGGTGTGCACAGTAATGGTCAAGGTTCTATAATGACGGCAAGCATGATGAACACACAAAGGGATAAGTACGGCCCTAGTCTCACCCAGCCCCTTACCCTGACTGCTTGTACAATCACCCTAGTAGTGACCTACAACTGGATGACAGTCCCTATACTAAATAAGTGCAGGATGGACAAGGACAATTCACAAAGATAAAACACAAATAATAGAGTAGTCAGATGAGCTGGGTCAGAACTAGGAGGACCAAACCGAACCAAATCGCCAGAGGCTGTATATAGTCAGGGGAATGCCAGTAGTGTTCAGCGCGAATATTTGAATATCAAAAAAAAATTGCGAATATCGGCACTTCGCTAATTCGCAAATATTTTGAATATAGTGCTATAAATTCGATATTTTGAATATTCTTTTTTTTTTATTGTTATATTTTTTTCTTTCCCACTTCCCTAAAGTTGTTCTTACCTGTCCTTTGGATTCCTGGCTGCTCCAGTCAGTGCCCGTTGCCGCTTCTGCCGACTTCTGTGCTCATGGAGCATCCCCATCACCATGGGAATGTCTCCATATACTAGAATGTACTGTCGGATTTGAGAATTACGTTGAAATCGCAATTCGATTAATTCAAGTTATAATAATCGAATTGCGATTTAAACTTGGACCTGGTTTACTATGGTTGGCTTGGTAGAATTAGCGAATATAACTAATGTATTCGTAATATTCCACAAAACGAAGATAACGAAGTATTCTGCATCTTCGTTTTAGCTACCTATTCATCAACTTCGCTAATTCTAGCAATCATATAGGAAAGTTTACTATAGAGACAGCTAAGTTTAATTCGCTATGCGATTATATTACTTTGCTGCTTTTTTTTATAAATAGAATAATTATAATAATTATCAGGTATTATAATTATTCTATTTATTAAAAAAAAAAGCAAAGTAATATAATCGCATAGCGAATTAAACTTAGCTGTCTCTATAGTAAACTTTCCTATATGATTGCTAGAATTAGCGAAGTTGATGAATAGGTAGCTAAAACGAAGATGCATAATACTTCGTTATCTTCGTTTTGTGGAATATAACGAATACATTCGTCATATTCGCTAATTCTACCAAGCCAACCATAGTAAACCAGGTCCAAGTTGAAATCGCAATTCGATTAATTCAAGTTATAATAATCGAATTGCGATTTCAGCTTAGCACTGCTATATTCCATATTAGGCTGGAATTAACGAAGATGGAATATAGCAGTGCTAAGTTGAAATCGAAAGTCGATTATTATAACTTGAATTAATCGCATTGCTATTTCAATAGGAGAGTAGCCTTTAAGTTAAAATCGCAATACGCGATTATTTAAATTGCATATTAATCGCGATAACTAGAATAATGACGAATATTAGATTTCGACTAATATAAAACGAATATTCTATTGAATATTCGCGAATTTCGTCAAAATTTAATATGGCACCTGCCGCTTATCACTAAATGCCAGTAGTCAAAGCCAGAGTCATTATCACACCAATCAGCGTAGCAAGAAGAGTCAGACGAGCCGGGTCAGAACCAGGAGGACCAAACAGAACCAAATCGACTAAGGCTGGTATCCATATGGTTGTAGTAATCACGTATATGCTGGTTTTAATAAATTTAATAACCCAAAACAGATTTAGCTCTAATATTATGTTATCAATCACTGATGTTTTTGTCCGTTACCCTGTGTATTTTATATGGTTTTTAAAACTTGTTAACCACTTCCAGACTGGGCCATTAACCCCCTTCCTGACCAGGCCTAATTTAGCAAATCTGACATGTGTCACTTTATTTGGTAACAACTTTAGAACGCTTTTACTTATCCAAGCCATTCAGAGATTGTTTCTCATGACACATTGTACTTCATGTTAATGGTACATTTGAGTCAATATGTTTTACCTTTTTATTTATTAAAAAAATCCAAAAGTTTACGAAAATTTGCAAAAATTCACTGTTTTCTAAATTTGAATCTTTCTGCTTTTAAGACAGATAGTAATGCCTCATAAAATATTCATTAATTAACATTCCCCATATATCTACTTTATGTAGGCATCATTTTGGTAATGTAATTTTAATTTTAGGAGACTAGAAGGTTTAGAATTTTAAAAGCAATTTTAGAAATTTTTAAGAATTTCCAAAGTCAACTTTTTTAAGGACCAGTTCAGTTCTGAAGTTAATTTGTGGGGGCTTACAAAGCGGCAACCCCTCATAAATGACCCCATTGTAGAAACTACACCTCTCAAGTTACTCAAAACTGATTTTTTAAACTTTATTAACCTTTGTAGGTGTTCCACAAGAACCAAAGGAAAATGGAGATGACATTTCTAAATTTCACTTTTTGGGCAGATTTTCCATTTTAATCCATTTTTTTCTTTAACACATCGAGGGTTAACAGCCAAACAAAACTTAATATTTATTACCCTGATTCTGCGGTTTACAGAAACACCCCACATGTGGTCGTAAACTGATGTAAGGGCACACGGCAGGGCGCAGAAGAAAAGGAGCGCCATATGATTTTTGGAAGGCAGATTTTGCTGGACTGGTTGTTAGACACCATGTCCCATTTGAAGCCCCCTGATGCACCCCTACAGTAGAAACTCCCAAAATGTGACCCCATTTTGGAAACTAGGGGATAAGGTGCCAGTTTTATTGGTACTATTTTGGGGTACATATGATTTTTTAATTGCTCTATATTACGTTTTTTGTGAGGCAAGGTAACCAAAGGTTTTGGCACTGTTTGTTTTTATTTATTACAACATTCATCTGACAGGGTAGATAATGTGCTATTTTTATAGAGCAGGTTGTTGTGAAGGCAATGAGATCAAATATGTCTACTTTCTTTATTTCAATTTTACATAATAAAGCATTTTTGAGCAGTTTGTGTCTCCATTTTCTGAACGCCATATTTTTTTATTTTTCAGACAACCGTCTTGTGCAGGGGCACGTTTTTTGCAGGAACAGTTTAAGTTTTTTATTGGTAGCATTTTTGGGTACATATGATTTTTTTATTGGTAGCATTTTTGGGTACATATGATTTTTTGATCATTCATTATTGCACTTTATGGGGCAAGGTGATCAAAAAAATTGGTTGTTTTAGCAGTTTTTATTTATTTATTTTTACAGCATTCACCTGAGGGGTTAGTTCATGTGACATTTTTATAGAGCAGATTGTTACGGACATGGCAATACCCGACATGTATACTTTTTCTTATTTATTTAAGTTTTACACAATAATAGCATTTTTTAAACCAAAAAAATTATGTTTTAGTGTCTCCATAGTCTGGTCTTGTTTTTTTTTGACCGATTGTCTTAGTTAGGGTCTCAATTTTTGTGGGACGAGGAGATGGTTTGATTAGTACTATTTTGGGGGGCATATGCCTTTTTGATCGCTTGGTGTTACACTTTGTGATGTTAGGTGACAAAAAATGGCTTTTTTGTCTGTGTTCCTGGCTGGGCTTTGGGGAAGGGGAGCGGAGCACAAGTGGCTGGATTCCCTATATACAATAGCCTGTGCCTGTGCGTGCGTAGGGATGCAGCAAGAGCTGAGCGCAGCGCAGGTACGGCACTTCCATGGTGGAAGATGGACCCAGGCAGCACAAGGAGCGGGGGAATGGAGGCACTGGGCAGCACTGCGGCAGCCATAGCAAGCCAAGTGGCGAGGTGATCAAGTCATCTCGCCAATTGCTAAAGTTAAGCGCCTGCACTAATCATTAACTGTCCCCTAGTGGCCGCAGGCCCTCGGTCCATGCCCGAGGGCCTGAATAGTCAGTCTGCCCCTGGCACTTCCTGATCTGTATACACAGTGCTCATTGAGCGCTGTGTATAGGGACACCGAGTAAGGGTCCCTGCCTTCTCTCTGGGGTGCCCTGCTGTCACTGACAGTTGCCCCCCCGCTCGGCAGCTGCGCGATTAGCGTGCAGCTGCCATCTCTGAATGGATGTTCCAGAACGTCCATTCAGAGATAAACAACCAGCCCAAGGACGTTTTTAGTCAATGGGCGGTCGTGAGGTGGTTTTTAAACAAAAAATAAAATTACGTGGAGATACCCTGACACAGAGTTCGGATTAGTATTTCAGATGTCACTGAGATTTCAAATGCTACATCGATGGTAAAACATGTGTTGTGCATTTTTCACTTAATCCACCACCCACTCCCCAAATTTTTTTATTTCTATTACAATGGGAAAAGAATGACACTAAAAGGGAACCTGTCACCAGGATTTTGTGTATAGAGCTGAGGACATGGGTTGCTAGATGGCCTCTAGCACATCCACAATATCCAGTCCCCATAGCTCTGTGTGCTTTTATTGTGTTTAAAAACTGATTTGATACATATGCAAATTAACCTGAGAGGAGTCAGATCTTGAAAATGTGACTTCTCTGGTCACACAAGTAAGATATGACTCTTTTATGTTAATTTGCATATGTATCAAATCGTTTTTTTTTTTTTACACAATAAAAGCACACAGAGCTCTGGGGACTGGGTATTCAGGAGGTGCTAGTGGCCATCTAGCAACCCATGTCCTCAGCTCTATACCCAAAATCCTGGTGACAGGTTTCCTTTAAGCAGGTAGCGGCTTTTGAGGTTTGCAGCAGCTGCAGTTCTGCTAGGAGGCACAGCAGCCGCAGCTCCTCATTCCCTGGCTGACAGCTTTCCTGCTTGTCCCTATTCTACATACACAATTCTTCTTTGTAATTCTAGCCTTTCCCTTCACTGTCCCTGGCAGTAGAATTCAAGCTTGATTAATTACAGACCGTCCCTGACCCCCTAAGACCGTTGTAAGACCCAACCACCCTCTTACACAGCCCAGCACAGAATGGTGTTCTGCCCTAGGGCACCTCCTTGCCTACTGCAGCACTGATTGGCTCGACCAGGCTCTCTGTAAGCCTGGGGGGCAATCAGGGCAAGCCCCCCCCCCCCCACTTCCTCTCAGGGTTATGTGAGAAGCCTTCTTCTTCCTCCCTAGTTCTTTTTCCTGCCGACATGTGCGGTAAAATGGTGCCATGCGCTGTTTTACTGGATTGTCTGAAACAAACCTGAAAAGGTTTGGGTTCATCTGTCAGCCAAAAAATTGCAACGTTCTTAACAAACTGGTTCTCTCATCATTCATTTTTGATATCCCCATAACTGTAATGGCCTGTACAATACTATTAGCACTTAATTTATGGCAGGGGTCAGCAACCTCTGGCACTCCAGCTGTTGTGGAACAATAACTCCCAGTATTCTCCATTCACTCCTGTGGGAGTTCGGAGAAAAGCAATGCAAGTGGCATCATTTGATCACAACTGGATTGCTGGAGGTTGCTGCTCTCTGATTTATGGTGACCAGTGTATAAGTGACACTAGAGGTATGATGACATCAAACTATAAGTTATGACCGTCAGTATATTCCTCTGGTCCAGGGGCATCCCCTGCAAAGCTCAAGGCATTCTGCATGTGCATACGCTGGTATTTTCCAGGTTGCAGGTCTGCATTCCTGAAATATGTGGTGTCCTAAAAAGACTGAGACATTTGTAACTAGAATGTGGTCACCTGCACGTAAGGTGTATTTTTAGAAAGCTTGCATGCTAACCCCTACTCATGAAGATGACATAGTGCAGATGGCTTCACAGGGCAATGGCGCCAAATCTGTCTGCTACCAGATCCTATCTGGCTTTAAATCCGAATTGGACAGGGTCTCGATACTCCGTAAAGTTCTAGTACTCTTTTATAGAAATTCTGTATGAAAACACCCTGACCAATGCATTTCAATGGGTCTGTGCACTTGAGCATCATTTTTCATGCATCACCTTAGCATTTGGGAAATATCGCAACATGTTTTATGTTGTACATTTTTCATGTAGCCCTGGCCCCATAGAAGTGAACGGGGCATCAAATATGGAAGCCATATGAATGCAATCCAGATGCACTGCGTTTTTCATTGACAGCTGCTGGGAGATGTAGATTGTTATCCTTCATGCATGTGTATAAAATCTGGACGGAAAAAATGGAAACGCTGAACGCAATAGCAGGCAAAACTGATTCAACTTCTGTGCAAAACCATCCGTGTTTTTCCTGAACAGATCCTTCCTGACACAATCCGTCATTCTCGTGCGACATAACCCTATGCCCATCAGGAAATGCAATGCAATTTGCGGGCAGCATGTTATTGAGCAGTAGGAGCGGAGAAGATTCGTTTTGTGCCACAAAACATAACAGTATGGTTTCCGTATGCAAACCATTTTTTGCGGATCGGAAACAGTAACTTATTAATCACCAAACACATGAGCAATATGGGCTGGGCATAGCATTTCTACAGTATGGATCCGCAAAATACGGATGACATGCGGATGTGTTCCGTGTGCGTTCCGTATTTTTTATGGACCCATTGACTTGAATTGGGCCTCGCACAGTGATTTGCGGACAGTAATAGGACATGCACTTTTTTTTGTGTGAACGGAAATACGGAAACGGAATGCACACGGACCCATTGAAGTTCTGCATACGGTCTGCAAAAAAACCCGGAACGGAAGCGGAAAGAAAATAAGTTTCTGTGCATGAGCCCTAGGTGTGTATACAGAGATAGCTGTCAGTCACTGATAGTTATACACAGGGGAGGTGTTATCAGTGATTGATAGCATTCTCTGTGTAAGTGTGTATAGAGATAGCCGTCAGTCAGGCCCTGTGTACAATTGAGCTCAGAAAACGCAGAGATTTAAATGTATAAATTACAAGTTTTACAGAATCTTTTACCATAAAACTGGATATCAATCTGGTCAGCTCCTCCTTGTAATGGGGTGCCGAAAGCGCACTCGGTCTCCCATCAGCCACAGACCTGCTGCTTAGCTTCGGGAGCGAGGATCTGTGTTTGACCTCGTTCCCAGGGCGGCTTTGCTAGCTGGGAGGCTCCCTGCTACTAGGTCTGCCTTGAGCGCTGAGCTGATCACTCGGTGCTCGACTGGTCGGTCGGTCTGTCAGTCATGTGACGCTTGCCACGTCACATGACCCTCACTCCCCACTATAAATATAGGCAGCCTGCTGGCCACAGGTTGCCTGTTAATTTAGGTTCCTGGCAGTTGTTGGATACCTGTGTAATTACCTGATCCTGTTCCCTGACGATCCTTTGCCTGCTACTCCTGTACTGCGCATCCCTCCTGGTATATTGACCTCGGCTTCCACCTGACTACTCTTTGCGGACTCCTTTGGTACTTCTCGACTCTCCTGGTATTTATGACCCCGGCTTCTCCTGACCATTCTTTACTTATTCCTCTGTACTGCGTTGTCCTCTTGGTTTTGACCCAGTCCGTTCACTATCCGTTATTTGTCTTGTCTGTCCTTCCCACACGTATCCTAAGTTAGGGACTGCCGTCCAGTTGTCCCCTGTCATCAGGACTCGTGAGGCAAGTAGGCAGGGCCAGGGGTGAGGGTGGAGCTCAGTGGTCACTATCCTCCCCCCTGTGTGTGTGTGTACGTTAGCACTCCTGCTCTATAGCATGCTGCCTGCAGATTACACTGCATTTTGTGGTGACAGGTCCTCTTTAAAAAGTGATTGCATATTGCAAGGATATCCCATTAATACAGACATGCCATTGGCCAGGAGTATCACAATGGAAAATGTGAAATAGCTGCAGCACTTAAAGAGGTTGGCCACGTTATGATACTTTTCACTAAAGTTAATATTATTTATTATTAAAGCGCCATTCATTCCATAGCGCTGTACATATGATAAGCGGTGCACATACATAATACAGACAATTGCACTAAGCATGAACAAGACGAGTTACAAACTGGTACAGAAGGAGAGAGGGCCCTGCCCGCGAGGGCTTACAATCTACATGGTATGGAGGAAGGACACAGTAGGTGAGGTCTGTACACACCTAAATTCTTTGTAAAGTGCCATGACCACCAACCCCTTGCTAATACAGGGTTTTCCACGGTGCTCCAGTCCTAAAAATGGCCACCGATGGAGGGTCATGTGACCAGAGACGTTCCTCAACAGCCCCTATTATAAAAATACTGGAGCAGACTTACTAATTGTAATGCGCCAGAATTTCGGTGCACAGAGGATAGATCATCAGTTTTAAAAAACTGCAGAACCCCTTTAACTGTCTACACCATAACCCTGGGTTCAGACCTCAGCGTTCTGAAATGAGCGCTCTGTATGCGCGATTGTACCGGCGTTTACAATCGCGCATACAGAGACAAGCGAACGCCCATTGTCGCGCGTTCCCGCTGAAGTCTATGTACGGGAATGCGCGACAAACGCCCCAAAAAAGCTCAAGAACTTGTTTGAGCGTCGGGCGTTTTACAGTGCGATCGTACGCGCTGTAAAACGCCCAGGTGAGAACCATTCCCATAGGGAAACATTGGTTTCTCCTTGTTGAGCGTTTTACAGCGCGTAGGAACGCGCTGTAAAACGCTCAGGTGTGAACTTAGGGTTAATGCCATTTGCTAAAGTGTGACAACCCCTTTAAATCATTGCAGTCTAAGGGACAAGTGATGTGACGATCAAATGTTAAAGTCCCCTAGGGGGACTGAAATAAAATGTAAAAACAAAAGTAAAAAAAAGGTTTTTAGAAATATAAAATATATAAAAATTCTAATCATCTCCCAAAAAGAAAAAAATAAATAACAAAAAATAAAGATCATTGGCATTGCCGCGTCCCAAAATTCCTGTACTATTAAAACATTTACACCGTAAAAGAAAATGGCAGATTCAACATTTGTTTCATCACTTCACCACAGCTCTGTGGATGCAAATCTAAAAAAAGTTATGGGGGTCAGAATATAGCGATGTAAAGAAAAGAATCTTTTCAAAATATATATTTTTTTACGTATTAAAACACCAGTTTTTTTGTTTATATATTTCAGTAGTGTTTCCGTTTGTGATCCGTTTTTTGCGGATTGGAAACGGAAGCATACAATATGGTTTAAACAGTAAGGCCTCTTTCACACTTGCGTTGTCCGGATCCGGCGTGTACTCCACTTGCCGGAATTACACGCCGGATCCGGAAAAACGCAAGTGTACTGAAAGCATTTGAAGACGGATCCGTCTTCAAAATGCGTTCAGTGTTACTATGGCAGCCAGGACGCTATTAAAGTCCTGGTTGCCATAGTAGGAGCGGGGGAGCTGTATACTTACAGTCCGCGCGGCTCCCGGGGCGCTCCAGAATGACGTCAGAGCGCCCCATGCGCATGGATGATGTGCCATGCGATCTAGTCATCCATGTGCGTGGGGCGCCCTGACGTCACTCTGGAGTGCCCCGGGAGCCGCACGGACGGTAAGTATGCTGCTCCCCCGCTCCCCACTACACTTTACCATGGCTGCCAGGACTTTAGCGTCCCGGCAGCCATGGTAACCATTCAGAAAAAGCTAAACGTTGCATCCGGCAATGCGCGGAAACGACGTTTAGCTTAAGGCCGGGTCCGGATCAATGCCTTTCAATGGGCATTAATTCCGGATCCGGCCTTGCGGCAAGTCTTCAGGATTTTTGGCCGGAGCAAAAAGCGCAGCATGCTGCGGTATTTTCTCCGGCCAAAAAACGTTCCGTTCCGGAACTGAAGACATCCTGATGCATCCTGAACGGATTTCTCTCCATTCAGAATGCATTAGGATAAAACTGATCAGGATTCTTCCGGCATAGAGCCCCGACGACGGAACTCTATGCCGGAAGAAAAGAACGCAGGTGTGAAAGAGCCTGCAAAAATTTTTTATGTACTTACTGTTTAAACCATATTGGATGCTTCCGTTTCCGATCCACAAAAAACGGATCACAAACGGAAACACTACTTACAAATAAACAAAAAAACTGATCTGTTTCAAACGGACCGGAAAACCATACGGTCATGTGCAGGAGGCCTAAGGCTGAGTTCACATCAGCGCTCAGCCTTTCCGTTTTTCTGCTCTGTTATAGGAGCAGGAGAACGGAAAGGACGGATTCGGCACATAGTTGAGCCGAACACAACTTTTGTCTCCGCTTCAAAAATCTTCCACTGAGCGAAGCCCATTATAGCCTATGGGGCCCGTAGGCTCCGTTATGTGCCAAATCCATCCTATAAAGAGCAGAAAAAACGAAAGGCTGAACGCTGATGTGAACTCGGTCTTAGGGCCCATGCACATGACTGTATTTTGCGGTCCGCAAAAAACGAATCCGCAAAAAATATGAATGACGTATAGCTGGCCCCAATAGAATAGTACTATCCTTGTCCGTAATGCGGACAATTTGTTTTTTTTTTCTTTTTAATGAGGAAAGGGAGATGATAAGAATTTTTATATATTTAATATTTTTAAAAACTTAAATTCTTTTTTTTTTACATTCTATTTCAGTCCCCCTAGGGGACTTCAACATTTGATCGTCAGATGATCGCTTGTCCCTTAGACTGCAATGATTTTAAGGGGTTGTCACACCTTAGCACGCGTGCCCCGGCAGGGGTCGTTCCCCTCTGCTCTTTGGCCAGCGCCGGCATGTTCTATTCTTTTGCGTTCCGGACATATGGAAACGGAATGCACACGGAGTAACTTCCGTTTTTTGCGGACCCATTGAAAGGAATAGTTCCACATACGGTGCTCAGAAATTTACCTACATAAAAACGAAACCCATAAAACGATGGTGGAATTTGCGGTTTTTTTTTTGTTTTGTTTTTTCTAATTCCACCCTCTTTGGAATATTTTCCAGCTCCCACTACATCATATGTAATATAAAATTGTGCCATTAGAAATTACAACTTGTCCTGCAAAAAACAAGTCTATGTGATTGGAAAAATAAAAAAGTTATGGCTGCGGAAAAAAAAGGCAAAAATTAAAAACCCACTTAAAAGGAATGTGTCACATATCAATATATGTATAACATTTCTCAGTCTAGTGCAGGCATACGTAGGATGACAGCTCTAGGCAGAAACAAACGCCACTTTCACGTATCCTACAATGTGTCAGTGGCGGCAGTATCTTCTATGGCTGGGATTCTATTCTGCAGATGAGCTATCACGGGGAGCACGCGTGGCCCGGCAGGGGTCGTTCCCCTCTGCTCTTTGGCCAGCGCCGGCTGTTTGTGACGAGCGCTGCAGACACGTTGCACGCAAGGGACATAAACAAACCGCACTCCACATCCACAATAATAATAACACGGGATCAGCCGGCGCTGGCTTGTTTAACCCCTTCCGTCACGGCTTTCGAGCGCGCAGCCAATCACCGACGCCCATCCGACCGGCATTGGAAGGCGTCGACGGGGTTAAAGCAGTGACGTCGCCTTCCCGTCTCCGCCCACTCCGCGGCCGCTCTAGGTAAAGGCAAGAGACGCGGAAAAGTTAGGAGGGTGGAGAGGGGGAGGAGACAGCGATAGGACGCTGGGATTGGGCGCCGTTCTGTCACGGACGTCCCGCCCACCTCCCCCTCCTTTCCTTCTTTGTAGAAAGTGGGAGGGTCCAGCTCGTGACGGTAGCTTCCAGTAAACTGCTGCCTGTTGCCGTGGTGGGGGGGCAGTGAGACATTCAACAGGCGGCTGCCGAGCAGTGAGGAGCTGGAGCGCGGTCGGAGTGTGCGGCGCGGGTGACGCAGAGGTCCTGTCAGCGCTGTGTGTGTGAGAAAGTGACGCAGGTTTTCCCTCCCCTCGCGGCGCCGCCTCATGAAGTGACTGAAACGTTCGCTACAAAGTTTAGTGCGTAGTCCCGGGACTCCGTGCCGAGTCATGGCTGAAGCCCCGCAGCCCCCTCCGCCCCCGGTGGTGGAGATAGACCCGGACTTCGAGCCTTTATCCCGGCCCAGGTCTTGCACTTGGCCGCTACCCCGTCCTGAGTTTAACCCCGCCAATTCGGCCAACTCGTCCCCGGCCCCTTCCCTGCAGCCGGAGCCCTCCGCCGGCAATGTGGACTTCATGAGCCTGCTGGAGGAGAGCGAGGACTATGACCCGTGCGGGGACTTCCAGTGCCAGGACGTGCCCCAGCTGCAGCAGCACCCCCACACCCCGCAGCAGCAGCACCCCCCGCCCGGCGCCCTGCACGCTCCCCCCAGTGTGCCGGCGCTGTCCCCTGCATCCTCCCAGTCCCCCCTGGGAGCCCAGCAGCCCCGCAAGAGCAGCTCCTCCCGCCGCAACGCCTGGGGCAACCTGTCGTACGCCGACCTGATCAGCCAGGCCATCGAGAGCTCCCCGGAGAAGAGGCTGACCCTGTCCCAGATCTACGACTGGATGGTCAAGAGTGTCCCCTACTTCAAGGACAAGGGGGACAGCAACAGCTCCGCCGGCTGGAAGGTGAGGACGCGTTTCTGTACTGTCCTAAAGCTGTTATCGGGAGCGACCAGATCGCTCAGACCTCTCTCTGCTCCTAATCCTCCATGGGGCTGCCTTATGACCTCCCCATGGACGATTTACTGATCGCTACAATCAGTGATCGATGGGATTGGCACAGATTCTTTGACTGCTCTTTTCTTGGTACACCATGAAGTCTGAAGGTTCAGTGTGTGGGCTCTCCAGGTGCACCTGCTGGGAGTTGTAGTCCCCCAGCAGTTGCAGGCAGTGTTGTGTATACAGTAAAATCAGTGCTCCTAAATGGCCGGCTCCAGCAGTGCACCTGGGGGGTCCTGGGGATTGGATGAGGCTCCGGGGACCCCTCTGTCAGACGGGCTCCAGGGAACAGCACTGATTAGAGGAGCCATCCCCATGATGATCCTGTGTGTAATAGGGCCCAGGGGGGCGGCTTATTATGGGCTGCATGGTGTGTATACCGCTATAGGTGTAATCAGATATATGAAGTGTATACCGCTATAGATGTATGGAGGGTGTCCCGCTATAGGTGTAATCAGATATACCGCTATAGGTGTAATCGGATGTATGGAGGGTGTACCGCTATAGATATCAGATGTATGGAGTGTGTACCGCTATAGGTGTAATCGGATGTATGGAGGGTGTACCGCTATAGGTGTAATCGGATGTATGGAGGGTGTACCGCTATAGGTGTATACCGCTATAGGTGTAATCAGATATATGAAGTGTATACCGCTATAGATGTATGGAGGGTGTCCCGCTATAGGTGTAATCAGATATACCGCTATAGGTGTAATCGGATGTATGGAGGGTGTACCGCTATAGATATCAGATGTATGGAGTGTGTACCGCTATAGGTGTAATCGGATGTATGGAGGGTGTACCGCTATAGGTGTATACCGCTATAGGTGTAATCAGATATATGAAGTGTATACCGCTATAGATGTATGGAGGGTGTCCCGCTATAGGTGTAATCAGATATACCGCTATAGGTGTAATCGGATGTATGGAGGGTGTACCGCTATAGATATCAGATGTATGGAGTGTGTACCGCTATAGAGGTAATTGGATGTATGGAGGGTGTACCGCTATAGGTGTAATCGGATGTATGGAGGGTGTACCGCTATAGATATCAGATGTATGGAGTGTGTACCGCTATAGAGGTAATTGGATGTATGGAGGGTGTACCGCTATAGGGGTAATCGGATGTATGGAGGGTGTACCGCTATGGGGGTAATCGGATGTATGGAGGGTGTACCACTATAGATATCGGATGTATGAAGTGTATACCGCTATAGGGGTAATCGGATGTATGGAGGGTGTACCGCTATAGGTGTAATCGGATGTATGGAGGGTGTACCGCTATAGATATCAGATGTATGGAGTGTGTACCGCTATAGGTGTAATCGGATGTATGGAGGGTGTACCGCTATAGGTGTAATCGGATGTATGGAGGGTGTACCGCTATAGGTGTATACCGCTATAGGTGTAATCAGATATATGAAGTGTATACCGCTATAGATGTATGGAGGGTGTCCCGCTATAGGTGTAATCAGATATACCGCTATAGGTGTAATCGGATGTATGGAGGGTGTACCGCTATAGATATCAGATGTATGGAGTGTGTACCGCTATAGAGGTAATTGGATGTATGGAGGGTGTACCGCTATAGGTGTAATCGGATGTATGGAGGGTGTACCGCTATAGATATCAGATGTATGGAGTGTGTACCGCTATAGAGGTAATTGGATGTATGGAGGGTGTACCGCTATAGGGGTAATCGGATGTATGGAGGGTGTACCGCTATGGGGGTAATCGGATGTATGGAGGGTGTACCACTATAGATATCGGATGTATGAAGTGTATACCGCTATAGGGGTAATCGGATGTATGGAGGGTGTACCGCTATAGGTGTAATCGGATGTATGGAGGGTGTACCGCTATAGAGGTAATCGGATGTATGGAGGGTGTACCGCTATAGAGGTAATCGGATGTATGGAGGGTGTACCGCTATAGAGGTAATCGGATGTATGGAGGGTGTACCGCTATAGGTGTAATCGGATGTATGGAGGGTGTACCATGTTCTTACTGCTATGGTTCTATGTATGCAATGTTATTACTGCTATAAGCTGCTTATAGTGGGCGGTACGTATTATATACCATGCTTTTACTGCTATAGCCAGCTTTGGACTGTATGTATTCCAGCCCGTGTTATTAATGTTTAAGCTTCTACAGTGGGCTATATGTATTGTATGCCGTGCATTTACTGCTATACTCTGCTCATAGGGGCTGTATATATTATATACTGTGTGTGTTCTGCTATAGTCTGCTTATAGGGGGCGCTATGTATTATATACTGTGCGATTACTGCCATACTCTGCTTATAGGGGCTGTATATATTATATACTGTGCGATTACTGCCATACTCTGCTTATAGGGGGCTCTATGTATGGCACCATCTCTGCTATATGGGTGATATTTCTGGGCGGCAGTATGTATGCTGCCCCTATGGAAGCTCCCCGTTGTGACCCCACAATAGTGCCCTGTGTAGTGACGTCCTCCCCACCGTCCATTTTCTCCTGAGAGCATTGTCAGCTTACACTTTTCTGAGAGAAGTGATTGTGCATGGACGGAGCAGAGGGAGTCCTCGTATGTTTGTGTTTTTCTTCTTCTTTTTTACATTTGTCTGTTTTACACCTAAAGTCCTTGCTCGACCTGATCTATTTGTGGAGTCCCCGAGGAGTCCCAGCAGTGATTGTCTCATCTCAGACCAGTTTCCTGTTCGTAACATTTGTTCCTTGCATTCATGTAAACCAGTGGACTCCAACCTGTGACTCTCCATGTGTTAGTGCATGCTGGGAGTTGTAATTTCACAATAAATGTAGATTCCCATATTGATGACCCCTGATGTAAACAGGCGAGAGGGTCTGCTGAGTGGTGCGGTATTACTGCTGCCTGGTACAGGGTGTGTTGCGGTATGGGGCTCCTACACCTGTTATACCGGCTCCTTCTCTCATTTCATATCTGTGTATGGACAGCCTTGTTTCCAAAGCTAATGTTGGATGTTTTCTAATGTGTTTTTTTTTTTTTCTTTTTTCTTCATATCTTTGTGTGTTATTTCACTAGTGACGTCCCTGTCCACTTGTCTTTAGAGACGGACAGCTGTCATTCATTTGATTAAAACGCTGTTTTTCTTGTGGTGTTCTGTGAGTTATGATACTTTTTCCTGATATGTAAGTTGGGCCTTTGGTTCAAGGTGGGGGTCACCCTTGCTCTAAGCTCCATTCCTTTCTGTGGCCAGCCAGTGAGGGTATGACCACGGGAAGGAGTGACACTGAGAGCAACAGCTACACTCTCATTGCACCAAAGGCCCGTTTTACATAGTAGAAAAAAAGTATAACTCTGATCAAATAAATAAATAAAAATCAGCGTTTTAATCAGGTGAACCCCAGCTGTGTGGATAGGGAGGTTGCTGGTGACTGATTCCTTTTAAAAGGGGTTATCTGGGCTTTTAAATATTGATGCCCTATCCTGAGGATAGGTCATCAAAATCAGAAAGGTGGGGGTCTGACACCTGGCACCCCGACTGATCAGCTGTTTGAGGAGACGCAGTGTGCACGTATCGTCTCTCTTCTTGCTCACTGCTGTATGTCTATGGGGCAGCAGCAGCGGACAGGGAGACACCATGTGCGCTTGCTGTCTCCCCCGTACAGCTGATCGGTGGGCGTGCCAGCAGGTGTCAGACCCCCGCCGATTTGATATTGGTGACCTATCCTGAAGATAGGTTATCAATATTAAAAAGCCCAGTCAACCCCTTTTAAAGAGGAAATGCAGTTCCATGTAAAATATATATGCTCCCAAGTAAAAATGACTCGTCCTTGGCATTCTGTTTTCAGAACCCCATCGCTTAAGAAACTGAAGCGACTCTGGGGGTCTCTTTCCAGAACCCCCATCGCTTATCAACTTGAAGCAAGTCTCTGGAGGAACAAGGAACCCCCTTTGACGCTGCTTGAATTTTCTGTACGTTCAGATGTGGGACTCGTGCTGGTGTCTTGTATGTTGTGTAAAAGAGTGCGAGTCTTACAGAATGGGTCCTGCTGCCGCTGTTAGGGAAATCGTGGCAAAGGGACTCTCAGCCGTCTGAAAGAATATTATAATGAACCTGGATTTCCCCTTGAAATCTTCCTGTTAACATATATTAGTGGCTTTTTATAAAGAAATTGGGTTATGACTGATTTATGACTCGACAAATGTGGGAGTGTTTTGTTCTCGTCCTACCTGGACCATCGTTGGTGTGGAACCTAATGAGACTCGACAAAAATTCTGTGTCATTATTTTGAGTAGGTCTCTGAAAAGCCTGGAATCACTGTAGAAGGTGATGGTCCTGGTCCACCCATGACCCATTAGATAGGTGTCTGATCCGTTGTATCCTGTGGTCGGTGTAGTTGTGATCTTCAGGATGCATCTTGGTGGCAAAAGGTGACAAATCAATGATTTACAATGTGGTTTCCTTGCTAATGGCTACTCTTCAGAATTTATTGGCCGCGTTTATTCCATAGAAAGTGACTCATGATGTGGTATTTAGTGAGTATCTATAGTACTTTGTGCCCTTACTGTCAAGGGAACCTTCATGCTCAAAGTTCACACTTGAAGTCGGCAGGTCCTCGATACAGAAGGTTTTCTGACATTCCTTCAGGGATTAAACTTCACACGCTATCCAAGAAACAAAGGCAGATTTTGTCTTCCCTTTTTTTTTTTTTTTTTGCCAGAAGGTTCAACAGTATTTAGTAGAGCAATTAATTTTTCAGAGCTGGCAAAATGATGAATAATTAGCGCACCTCTTCATGCTCGCCGCCTGTAATGACACGAAGGTTTGCTCACAAATCGCATTGTAAAACCTTGTCTATAAATTAAGGCTGAGGCTTACGCTGAAGTTTTTATAACAATAGCAACAAATGATCCTGACGACAAATATGCTGTAAAAGTAATGAGGTACTAAATGGAAAATAATTAGCATGTGAGCGTACGACCAGACTGGCATATTGGGATTCGGAGCGTCGTTTGCTGTCATTGTGGTGTAAACGTACTTAATGTAATGAATATTTCCCATAATCTGCACACTGTCTCAGACACAAAAATGTGCACGGATCCTGGATATTGTCATTGAAGTCCCTGCCAATGCTTTTCCCATCCCCCCCTCTGCAATCCTCTTCTGAGGGTCCATTCACATGTCTGCAAAATGCGTCTGCATCCATTCCGCAATTTTGCGGAGCAGGTGCGTAACCATTCACTTTTTCAATGGGGGCTGAATGTGCTATCCGCATTTACGGATCCGCACTTCTGTTCCGCAAACAAATAGAACATGTCCTATTCTTGTCCGCAATTGCGGACAATAAAAGGCATTTTCTAAGAGAGTGCCGGCAATGTGCGGATCCGCAAAACGCATACGGACGTGTGAATGGACCCTAAGGGTTTATGTGGGTGATGAAGCAGGGGACCCCAGTGTTACGTTAAGCCCCCATGCACACGACCGTGTGTGTTTTCAGACAGGCCACGTGCTGCCATTTCTTTTCCACCTGTACAAATTTCATATTTAGGCTTGTGCAGATCATAGATCCGAAGTCGATTCGTTCAAAAACTTCATTTTTAATGCTGTTTCTGTTCAGCATTAAAATGTATTGGCTCCTCTTAGGCAAAGTTTGTATCACCCGAAGTCGCACCGAGGTACCAGCCAGTACCGAAGCCCACTACGGATTCCTATTTTAAAATGTGTTAAAGATGCAGATAGGAATACAAATAGGGCCGCAAAACGGACATACAGATGTGGACAGCATACAGTGCACTGGCCACGTTTTTTGCGGCCCCATTGAGATGGCCCCAAAAAAGGCAGACTTGATGCGGCGCCTACAGTAATGTTCCTGGGGCCTAATTGGATAAACTTTAATAGGTTCTTCAATAACTAACCAGTGTAGAGGCAATTGCTGTGTAGTATGATTGGACAAGATGAGTCATAAATGTATGATCAGTGGTGGTACCATTGCTGGGACCCTCATAGTCACTAGAAATGGGTTCCACCCCTGTTCCAGAGGCGTTTGAATGGTGCAGTGATGATGCATGTGACTCATTACTCCGCTCGCTCGGTGTCTATTGGACTGAGGCAGGTAGCCGAGCATTGTACTTGACAATCACAGTCCGTTCCATAGACTTTGAATGGTGTAGCTGTGCACATGCGAGTCCCTCTGCTTCGTTCATACCTCTCTGGAAGGTACCCCCATTCTAGATTATTTGCTGTTTTTTGTGGCAGATTTAAAGGGCATCTGTCAGCAGATTTGTCCCTATGACACTTGCTCACCTGTTACATGTGCACTTGGCAGCTGAAGACATCTGTGTTGGTCCCATATTCATATTTGCCCGCATTGCTGAGAATAATGAGGTTTTAATATATGCAAATGAGACTCTAGGAGCAACGGGGTCTGTAGCATCTAATAAGCAGGAGGCAGTCGGCACGGGGAAGGGGCATATCACCTGTGGTATCTTCTCCCCATCACAACGGGGAGGATGTGATGTAATCAGCTCCCTCTGGGTGTTCTCCGCGTCTATCATTAGGTCTGCCTATCTAGTATTATCTTTTTGGAATGTTATCAGCTTTTATCCCTGGATGAAGTATGTTACTATGATTCATATGTCCTCAGCCATTATCTATCATCTCTAGATAAAGTATGTTATGACTTTTATGTATTCAGTTACTATCTTGGTGTTTCTATATTAAAGGGGTTCTGCACTTTGTTTAAACTGATAATCTATCATCTGGATAGATCATCAGCTTCTGATCGGCGGGGGTCCGACACCCGGGACCCCTGCCGATCAGCTGTTTAAGAATGCAGCAGCGCCGCGGCCTTCTCACTGTTTACCGCAGGCCGAGTGATGTCACGGGTCTATGTATCAACTGGCCTGGGCAGGGCTACGCTCTGTTCCCTTGAATGGAGCTTAGCCCCGCCTAGGCCAGTTGATACTACTAGTCGTGATGTCATTGGGCCAGCGGTAAACAGTGAGAAGGCCGCGTCGCTGCTGGAGCGCTGCTGCCTTCTCAAACAGCTGATCGGCAGGGCTCCCGGGTGTCAGACCCCCGCCGATCAGAAGCTGATGATCTATCCAGAGGATAGATTATCAGTTTAAACAAAGTGCACTACCAATTATCACGGTATATGTGTGTGTGTATGTATATGTATATGTGTGTGTATGTATATAGATAGATAGATAGAGAGAGAGAGATCTCTAGCTCGCGATTTGAGCCGAAACGTTGCACCACTGGTGTGAATAAAGGGTTCACCACTTTTATTCTTGGAGTGCCGCTCATTTTTCCTAGAATATTCAACAGGGAAATCAGTCCATTCCCTTTGGGACGTGCACCCGCCTTCTCACCTGGAAGCCAGTGCCGCCATTTTTTTTAAAAATATATATATATATATAAAATTCAGAGCTGCACTCCTGGTAGTAAGTATATGGGTGCCAGCGATGAAAACACCTCTTACCAAGGTGTAAAATCTGGAGTAAATAAAAGACACTGCGGCACATCCGTTGGTGAAAAGAAGTGGGACCCTTTATTCACCTATGCAACTTTTCGGTCCGCTTACTGGGACCATTCTCAAGCAATGTATATATATTTATTTATTTTTTCCTTCTTCTATATGGACTGTTTTCTATCTACTCCCCTTTAATGGGAATTTTCTCTATCTAGGGCTAACTTAGGCTACTTTCACACTTGCGTTTTGGGCGGATCCATCATGGATCTGCAAAAAACTAGTCAGTTACAATAATACAACCGCATGCATCCATCATGAACTGATCCGTTTGTATTCTCTGTAATATAGCCAAGACGGCTCAGTCATGAACTCCATTGAAAGTCAATGAGGGACGGATCCGTCATGAACTCCATTGAAAGTCAATGAGGGACGGATCCGTTTTCTATTGTGTCAGAGAAAACTGATCCGTCCCCATTGACTTACATTGTGTGCCAGGACGGATCAGTTTGGCTCGGTTTCGTCAGACTGACATTGTTTTGGTGTCCACCTCCAAAGCGGAATGGAGACAAACTGATGCATTCTGAGCGGATCCTTTTCCATTCAGAATGCATTAGAGCAAAACTGATCCGTTTTGGACGCTTGTGGGAGCCCTGAATGGATCTCACAAACGGAAAGCCAAAACCAGTGTGAAAGTAGCCTTAGGGTCAGACTGGACAGAGTTTTAGTTAGGGGCGGGTACAGGGAGAGGCTCTTATCCGCGCCTGTATCGGACTATTACCCCAGACCTCTGATTCCTGCCTCTGTCATTGCCTTAGTTGATTGCTCTTATATCCTGATATTAACACATTCAATCACTGGGTTTCTCCAGAGGATGCCATACGCTCAGTGGTAGTTGGGCTATATCGCTGCCTTTGTATATTTTCTATTCGCCTGAAAATATAGGGTGTTTTTTTTTTTATCCGATTTAGATTATTAGTTAGGTCTTAATGGTCCTTTCATATTTCCTTTTGTGGCATTGCCATTACACCTATAGGCTCTGCTCTCTCTGCAAATGCCGCGCCCCCTGCACTTTGACAGGGTCAGGTTTTATGGGGTTTTCACTGCCTGGCCCGGTCAGTGGAGCAGGTGCAGCAGTTGCAGAGAGAGCAGAGCTTTTAGGTGTAACTGAAACGCCCCTGTTGCTCTTAGAGGCTCATTTGCATATGTATGAATAGAGATCCAATCTACAAAAAAAAAATATATAAGATTGTGTGCATGAGGCCTAATACAGCATCTGCCCAGGGGTTGTGTGAACCAGAGAACCTATGTCCGTCTGTCGCTTTCCATGATCCAGAACAGGTAGAACTTTACTAACGTGTCACAATTTTATATTTGAAGACTGTCTTAGCAGAATACCGGTATGGCCTCATGCACACGACTGTTGTTTTGGTCCGCATCTGAGCCGCAGTTTTTGCGGCTTGGATGCGGTCCCATTCACTTAAATGGGGCCGCAAAAGATGCGGACAGCACCCTGTGTGCTGTCCGCATCCGTTGCTCCGTTCCGTGGTCCGCAAAAAATAAATAAATTACCTGTCCTATAAGCAGTTATATCAATGATTGTCCGTGCCCTTCCGCAAACTGCGGAACGCACACTGACGCCATCTGTGTTTTGGGAATCTGCAATTTGTGGACCGCAAAACACACAACGGTCGTGTGCATGAGGCCTATCGGTGTAAAAACGTGTAGAAGCGAGTGCTCGGGGCCATGCACTATCAGCAGAGGAAATAGCAGGGGTGGAGCAGACAGAAACCCACAGTGTGGCAGATGTGAATAATCCAGCTTCGCTTGTACAATGACTAATTCCCCCAAACTCTGTCCCCGCAGAGATGTCATATTTGCATAGCTTACTCACACCAGGGCTTGGAGTTAGGTATTTTTTATTGAACCTGATGAGTATAGATGTGGGGTGTCCTGTAGGTTTGGGGGAACTGCTGTGTAAGCAACATGACCTTTTGCTGAAGTGATTACTTCTGACAGGCTTGGTACATAGAGGTGAAATCTATGCGTATGGTAGAAGCCATTTAGAAAGCTGCCATTCGTATGCCACCAGAACCACACTGCGCGCCTCTCCGTGGCTATAAGCTAAGCTTGCAATGTGCCAGATATGCATGCCCCAAACTGGGGTAAAAATACAGCTTTAATTGGTAACACAAGCTTGGTAGGTCTCTTCATAGTCACAAATTCATGTTGCGGTCTCTAAACATCGGACATTTAGGAGGAGCACTAGGCTTGTCATAGGCAATACAAATCAGATTTGTGGCTAGTTGGATAGACCTTCACATCTTCTGATGTATGTACAGGCATATGGGTGGAAGAAGTGCGC
Source organism: Bufo gargarizans (assembly GCF_014858855.1). NCBI lineage: Eukaryota > Metazoa > Chordata > Amphibia > Anura > Bufonidae > Bufo > Bufo gargarizans. The sequence goes on along the minus strand of NC_058082.1, from coordinate 51,009,186 downwards.
AGTCTGCAGTTCTGTATTAGCATGTGTGTAACACTTTGTATTATGTCTTATTCCTTAGTTTTCAGCAGTTGTCAGTAGAGCTTCTCTGCTTGTGGCCCCGAGTTGCTGTGAAGTCCATTACCTATAATAAGACTGATTTTGAGTTCACATTCCAGAATGGTTTGAGTTATTGCAGTTTTTGTTAACTGACTTGTCATGTTGAGTATAAATATAGTTTTATAGAAAAATTCAGTGAATGGTAGTGAAAGAGGGTAATATTTATACAGAGCTTGTTATAAGCCTGATGCGCATACTATGAGTGTACGTGGTCAATTTTTTTTAATCAGTGTTAAAGGCTATGGACGCCTTTTGGGGGCATTTTTTAAAATTTATTTTTGCATTCTACTTTAAAAAAAAAAAAATTATTGGCCTTTTATTAGGCCTTTGTCGTTACTTGGTCTCGCACAGCTGATCGGTGGGGGGTCCTGCGTGTCAGACCCCCACCAATCAGATTCTGTACACCTACCTAGAGCATAAGTCATGAGTATTTAAAGGGTGTATTACATGGGCAGATTTTCTGCCCGATATATATTACTATTGCCCGATGAATGCTCGTTCATCGGGCAATAGTAATATATATTAAGCACTCTTAAAAATCATTTGCCAGCAGCAGATTGTGCTGTCTTATTACATACTGTCGCCGGCAAACCACTAGACAGTGTGGGGACGAGCGATGGAATAGTAATAGCAGCGGTCTCCTCTGGTAGCGAGCAGGCGATTTGCTGGGAAGGAACTGTTCCCTCCTCACAATTGTCTGCCTGATCAGGGTGTCTAATGTACCTGTCACAGGTGAAGGGGAAACCGCCAAATACACACCACAACGAATAGACAACAGTCTAGGCCTCAAAAGCTAAGGAAGAGGGATGGTGACCTCCTAGTAATCCCTAGGCCTTTTCTTAACTCCTGCCAGTATGAGCAGATCCTGATGGTGGAAATACTCATACACCAGATACCCCTGCTAAAACTGACGAGCCCTAGGATAGGTAGCAGGGGATGAGACAGCTGGTTCCTTCCAGAATGAAGGAACCTGTGTCTCCCTGGGGCCTAGAAACAACACACACCAGATAATAAGAAACAGCGAAGGCAACAAGTACTTAGCTTAGAGATGTAAGGAGAAGCAGGAGATCCAAGACAAACCAGCTCTAGCAACTCCAAGCAGAAACTATCAACCGCATGGTCAGCAGTGTGAGGTGGATCTAAATAGAGCCTCATCACTGATAACGAGCGGCACCTGAGGAGAGGTGGGATCCTGCCCAACAACATATATAGAGGAAAACAGAGACCTGTCAGATAGCCTCACGTCCAGCAAGTAGAATGCAATAATAAAAAATAAACACTTGAAGGTGTCCATAGCCCTTAAAGCATACACTAATTTGGTTTCAGGGCACCTACCCTACAATAACTTATCTTTATGCAAATGAGGCTGGTGCACTGTGGATGCCTCATTCAGTGCACCTGACTTCCACTGAGCCATTGCTACCAGCTCCGAAATCTACGGAGCTGTCAATCAAACAAGGGGGAAGCGCTGGGCAGTGATGGCGCACCGAAAACTTTTTGCATAAAAATTTTAATGACCCATTTCACAGGATTAGAGGACTGGATTTCCACTAGAAAGATATCGTTTTGGAGCACTTTTCGTACATGGTGGTTTGCATACTTTAAAAAGGAAGTCCTGTTCAAAATCAGTTTCAAAGAGGTTATCCAGGAAAATATATTTCTGACTTATCCTCAGGATATGTCATCTGTTTCAGATCTGCAAGTGTGTCACCCGGGACCTCCACCAGTCAGCTGTTTAGAAGAGGCCTTGAGTGCCGCTGCCTCTTCCTAGGCCAGTGACATCACTGTACATGGGTCACATGGTCTAATTGCAGCTCCGCCCCATGTAAGTCAATGGGGCGTAGCTGCAGTACCAAGCACTGCCACCATATGATATACGGTGCTGTCCTTGGAAGGCTGCTGGGAGCCTGCATTGCTCACCAGAGCTCCGGTGAGTGCAGCGCCTCTCTGAGGCCTTGTTCTCATTTCCGTTTTTCCCTGTCGTGTGCTGTCCCCATTTTTCACAGACAGCACATGTACCCGTTTATTTTAATGTGTCTGTTCACACAGTATTTTATTTTATTTATTTATTTTTTTAATGACCGTGGTCAGTAAAACAGACACGCACCCATTGAAGTCTATGGGTCTGTGAAAATCTGAGACAACACAGATTGCATCCTTGTTGCGTCCGTTTTTCACTGAAGACTCTGGAAATTCATTTGCAGCTGAGCCGCATCCATGGATGACACATGGAGGGAAGAAACGGAAACACGGATGCTTTTTTTTCTTTTCTCTGATGTGAAATGGACACAGAAATGTGAACAAGGCCTGTAACTGCTCATCTGCAGGGGTGCAGGGACATGGACCCCTTCTGATAATGATGACCTGTCTGAGGAGAAGTCATAAATATATTTTCCAGGATAACCCCTTTATGGGGTCATACTAGGATATATGAAAGCAAAAATAATCTAAAGAATGAAACGACTCCTATTCATACCCATGGTCCTATTTGAACGCTGCATGAGATAATGAAGGTCTAAGGCCATTTTTAAGATGGAAATGTAAACAGATAATCACGTATTACTCATAGGAAACCATTCAGAAAAGTGTTGCCCAGGTAACTGCAAGAAGAGGCCGTGTAACCTATTGCCTCTTATGCTCCCATCCGCCTTGGTGTAAAAGACCCTCTATTTCTGTCTTGGTGCCGGGTTGGAATATGAGCTCTGCTTTTTGCAGTCCACGAGGTTCGTAGATTGACATGTCTGACTGCACGATGAAAGATCCCGTTATATAACCAGGTTTGCTACTGTGTAATGTACACGTCATTGGTAGTTTCAGAAATCCGTACGTACCAGTCCTTTATCAGTTAAAAAAAACACCAGAATAACTGCAGGTTTTTTTTTTTTTTGGCTACCTCTGTTTCTTGGGGCACTTGATGAGTCTTGCCTTTTCTTCGTATCGTATAGAAAAGGAAAAATGCCAAGAGCTCCAGCATGCTGCTGCGTTTTTGAAAGAAAGCTAGAAAGGCAAAAAGAGGCCACCTAATTGACAAAAACTCCAAGATATTTAAAAAAATAACTGATGTTCAGCTGAAGGTCTATGGGAAAAATTATGCACAGGACATCAGCTGGCGGTTTTAACTAGAACTACTGTGTGAAAACACCTTTATGAATTTCTTCTAAAAAGTTCCCACCTGTGGATGCCACTGCTATTGGACGTAGTATGCAGTCCGGGGCTACGTTCCCATGACCGTATGTGTTTTGTGGTCCATAAATTGAGAATCGGCAAAACACGGATACCGGCTGCGTTCATTCTGCATATTGCCCTAGGATAGAAATGCCTATTCTTGTTGCAAGTGTGGACAAGAATGGGACTTGTTCTATCTCTTTTGCGGGGCCGCAGAACGGAAGTGTGCATGTGGACAGCACACAGAGTGCTGTCCGCATCTTTTGCGGCCCTGTTGAAGTGAATGGGTTTGCATCTGACCCACACAAAAAAATGCGGCTCGGATGCGGACCCAAACAACATTCATATGCGTGACCACAGTTGACCTCCCCTGACCGTTACCACCTTGTAGTCACTGAGAATTGAATAGTGGTCAGACTGCTGCACGTCCTACGCACATAGTGGAAATTGGCAACTAATAGATACCAGAGGAGGACGTGATACTGTTATTACATGTAGCAATGTACAATATAAAGAGAATATCTGCTACATGTGCCATGAAGTCTGCAATAGGGCTGCGCACCATAAAGGGTTTTCCGGGATTTTAATATTGATGACCTGTCCTTAGGATCGGTCATCAATATCAGACTGGCGGGGGTCTGACATCCGGCTCCCCCATCGATCAGCTGGTTGAAGAGAAGGCAGCGCTCCGTTCATTGCTTACCTGCTTGTCGTTGACATCGCAGCAGTGAGCAGTTTAATTACAAGGCGTCCCATTCACTTCTATGGGACGGCTCTGTAGTATATACTTTAATATGAACGAGTCGCCCATAGAAGTGAATGGGACGCCTTGTAATTACACTGCTCACCGCTGCGATGTCAACGTCAAGCAGATAAACAACCCATAGTGATGGATGGAGAGCATGCGTGACCTTCTCTCCTTCATTTTAGGGGTGCCAGAGGTGGGACACACATTCTAGTAATATGCCATCAATGTCTCAGACCGGCCAACCCCGCTAAGCTGCTCTTTTTGCCTGTCTTCCATGAGATCCTTTACTCTTTCAAGTGCATTTTATGTTTTCTGTAACGTGAAATATTTTATCATCTAGCTCCAGCCAGGGTCCATACATGACAGATTAACTTCTACTGTATTAGGTATCTGAGATGAGCTCATATAGAAGAATATGGGTTGTGTGCATTATCTAATGTGTGATGTAGGCTGTTTAATATTTTATATTTCATGTATTATCTGTCCCTTTTCTATTCAGTGGACTTGTCCTGGCAAAATATGTTTCCTGTGTAATGTTTCCCATGTCAGGCACTGGGATCCAATCTCCAGGAATGAGAATGCAGAAGTTTGTCCTCAGGCAGTGTCCTCAGAGGGAGCCAAGTAAAGGCTGACAATTATGCAACATTAGCGATGCTCAGCAGAGTTCATCTGAAAGGCCACAGAGTAGAACAGAGCCGTTTATTCTATCCCTCAGAATCTTCTGCTTAAAGAGGAATCTAATATATAAATCTGTGTATGTATGTCCGCTAAAGGAATCCGCACCATCGCATTTACAAATTTGGCACACCGGTACATCAGGTGTCCAGTATCGGCTCTCTAGCACGTACTTTTCCTGATATATTCCCCAAGAATGCATTAGCTAATATAATCCTGCAGGTTTTTCTCCTCATATCCCAACTACCATACACACGGTCACATGTCCCTTGTCAGCCTATGGAAGCTAGCAGGCCCTTAGTTTCCACATACAGTTTTACACCAGGTTTCCATAACAACCCAGCCATTTTTCTTCACTGCTGTAGGTCAGCTTTAAAGGGGCAGGGCGCTGTGGATGACACTATTAAGGAAGCGGAGTGCTGTGGAGGTCACAGTTCAGGGGGCAGGTAGGGTGGCCATTCGGGACACCCTCAAAAGACAGATTTAAAAACCCCGCCCCAAGGTACAGCTAAGCTACGCCCTGACCCGTTTAGGCCATGCCCCCTTCCACTCCACAGCCGACTGGGATTGAAAAAATGAAAGTGAAAATCAACTTCTGTCAGCTGCAGGGGTGGGAGGGAGGCTGACTTTCTTTCTCCCTGCAGCTCAGAGAGCACAGTGCTGCTGTCTGAGAGTGAGCTGTTCGAAAGGACATCCTTGTGTCCGTCCAGGCCCTGACGGAGGACAGGGAGTCTGAAAGCCAGACTGTCTGGCCTAAAACGGGACCTCTGGCCACCCAAGGGGCAAGGCCGCTGTGGAGGTCAGTTACGGGAGTGGGATGCTGTGGAGGTTACTGTTAAGGGGGCTGGTTGTTGTGGAGGTCACTAATAAAGTGGTTAAGGGGCTGCCGCTGTGGATGTTACTGTTAAAGGGGAGGGCTACTCCCTCACGGAATCTCAGAAGAGGGAGCCTACTGGATAGTTGTCAGATATGTTTTATCACACTTCAGTAAAGGAAGATTTGGAAACAGTGATTGGTTTTCTCTGTTTCCATAATCTGAAAAGAGAATGATCACTTCTCTGCTAGAGAATGGGGTCAGACATCCCACAGAATTTTGGCATATCTGGTTTATAAACCTCAAGTCTATGGTTGAAAACAAATAAGTTAAATCCTAAAATGATCATCATATCCTTCATTTATATTAGCATTCAGGGATGGCAGCAGTATATTGGGGACATCTGCAGTTTTAAAGAGGTTGTCCCGGTTCAGAGCTGAACCGGGACATACCTCCGTTTTTACCCAGGCAGCCCCTCTGACTCGAGTATCGGAGCAGTTTATGCTCCGATGCTCTCCTTTGCCCTGCGCGATTTAGCATTTTCAAGAGTTCCACTGATGTATCGGGCTCTCCATGGGGCTACCAGGAAGCCCGGTGATGTCACCGGCGCTGATGGGCGGGCTTTTGCGCTGCCCTAGCCAGTAAAACGTCACCGAACACACTGCCGGGCGGAAGCTTCCGTCCGGCGGTGTTATTGTAAACAAAAGAGCCCGTGCCCTGCGCGATCTAGCCAACATCAGGGGTGCTGCCTGGGTGTGTCACAAAACATATTCTACATGTTTCAAACTAGTACTTGAATCTGGATAATTTTGTAATTGCATGTAATTAAAAATGTAATATAGCCAGTGAGCTATACAGTAAAATGTATCTGTAGTGCCACCTGCTGTTTGTTCTTTTCTTTCTCTTTTGTCCATCTCGCTGAGCTGGTCGAACATGTTCAGTTTAAATCTTCAACTGCCATCAGCGATATAGAAGCGGTCATTAGCATGTAGGAGGCATCGGTAGGTGAGGGCAGTGCTGCGCTGGCTGTACTTGCCTTCCCTAATCGTCTTCTGGGTCCCGCTGTGGTATCCTGACTGCACACAGTGGCAGAACCTAGTGGACTTAGGGTCCATTCACACGTCCGTTTTTTCTTTCCTGATCTGTTCCAGTTTGGGCGGAACAGATCAGGACCAGTTCTGGACCCATTCATTTTCAATGGGTCCTGGAAAAAATCGGACAACACAATGTGTGCTGTCCGTTTCCGTTGTTCCGTTCCGCATGTCCGATTAAATATAAAACTTGTCCTATTCTCTTCCGCAAAAATCGGAACCTAGTACAATACAAAGTCAATGGTTCCGCAAAAAACGGATGACATTCGTATGTCATTAGGTATGTCATCCGTTTTATGCGAAATCCGTTCCTGGAAATTAAATCCTGCCCACAGAAATCACTTATTCACTTTTTGTTTTCAAAGAAATCCAAACAACTTTATTTGCTTTGTGAAATTTATACATGTTTCAGTTTTTCCGCAAAAAACGGATGACGTACGGAAACATTTTCAGGAACGGATTCGCAAAAAACGGACGGAAATTCGGGATATAGAAAAATACTGACGTGTGAATGTAGCCTTAGGTGCGACCTGTAGTTTTGAGAATACCATTTTGGGATGTTAATGACACTTTGATCGCTTTTATTTTTATTTTTTTTAGATTTTAATAGTACAGGCATTTTTGCACATGGCGATGCACATGATGTTTTTTTGTATTGATTTGGGGGAAAGGGGGGGGTTGATGTTTAAAAATTTTGTTAGGTCCATTAGTCTGTACAAAATTTCCTATATCCTAGTGCAGTGTTGCCACCTGCTGGCTTGACCTGGGATATACTAATAATTAGCCTAGAATTGGGTTGGGTGTAGGGCTGCAGCTATCGACTATTTTTGTTATCGAGTATTCTATTGATCCAACGATTAATCAAGTACGCTAATAAAAAAAAAAATAACAAATTAAAAGAACGATTTTCTTCATAAAAAAATCATCAGCGCCCCCCTCAGTGCCACCAGCTACCCCTTCTAGTCATGTCCCTAGCGCCAGTACTTCCTTTCCTGTAGGGGCGCTGCTCCACAGCTCCTCATCTTCTTCGCACGGTGCACGTCGTCCTGATGTCGCACAGCGTGGGGTCATAGTGCTTGCTTATGTGCACTATGACCTGACGATGTGTAAGGATACAGTGCAGCGCGGGCCAGCGGGTGCCCACGGAGCGGTGAGTAATGGCAAGCGCTTTACTCCCGCTCCGTGGTCACATGACACAAACGAATCCTTGATGCAAAAAATTTGCATCAGGGGTTTTATTTATTTTTTGTATTGAATTTCTCGCTTCAATTGAGTAATCGTTTCAGCCATAGTTGGGTGATAAACCGGTATTAACGATATACTGCGATATCGCCGTTTCTTACTGTGGTATTTTTTAGTGATGGTGACCCTGTTCTTGGTGGGGCAACTAAGAGATATATTACTGTATGCTGACATCAAGGAGACATTATAATGTATTGAGGCAACAAGGAAACACCAGTTCATGTGTTGAGGTGTTGTTTTTTAAGTATTTTTTTTATTTATTCTAAATTTGCATTTATCGCAATATATATTATCGCAATAAATTTCTTAATATCGTTATCGTGGGAATATTTGGCAATATTCTTGATATCGCCCAACCCTAGCCTGGAAGCTTAGTACAGGCTCTGGCTCATTATTAGAACAGAGCGCCTTTCTCTGTCTCCGCTGGGGGAAAGCGTGCACTTTTGTATTTTATCCTTGTACGCCGTGGTCACATTTAACCTCTGCATCTGAGAGATTAAAGGGTGTATCCAACCTCTATAATGCTGCACCATACGCCCAGGCCCCTCGCACACAATAAACTTACCTTGCTGCCCGGCACCAGCATCGCTCCTGTTCCGTGCACCGCAGCTCTGCAGCATCTTCTTCCAGTGCCCGGATGAAAACATCCAGTGTTGTGTGGGGGGGGGGGGGGGATCCAGGCAATGACGGGGATGCGCCTTCCTAGCACGGGGAGAAGCAGCAGCAGCCGTGCGGAGACCAGGAGCGACATGGGTGCTTTGGAGCACGGTAAGTATAGTGTGTGTGTGTGTGTGTGTGTGTGTGTGTGAGGGGCTATTTCAGGAATCTGATAACCCCTTTAAATGTCCGTGGTCAGCATTACTACCAATCGTGGACATTGGCTCTGAGTACTTGCTGTATGAAACCATCTTTAAAGACCTGACATCCGCTGCTACATGTACAGTGGATGTCTTAAAGGGGTTAATACAACAACCATATGAAGGCTAAAGAATAAGGCCTATGCCACAATTTTCCCAAATCGACAAAGTATTGATAAAAATGGCGGCCTGTGATGTGCTGGATTTGGACATGTCACTACTGTTGATAACTTACACTTCGTACTTGTAGCTTTGTCAGCTCTTCTGTTCAGAAACTGATAAAAGGAGAATCCCGGGGGCTTTTCCAGTTCAGCATTTTTTGTAGGGTCACATAAAAAATGTACAAATCTATTCTGCACACTTTTCCCGTCTATAATAAGGTTAGGTCTTGAGTTTCCAGCACTATTAAAACCGCTTCATATTTGAGCATTCAGCAGCTTATCGCCACCTCAGCACATGATCAGTGAAGCAAATATGTTAACCTTTAGCCTAAAAAGAGCAACACTATCTAACATGAGGGTTAACACTTTTTAACTTTGCCTGAGAAGCTGGCAGATGGAAAAATGGTGAGTAAAGAGGATCGACAGTGAATGTAATAAGTGGCTACAGATCTTATGTGGCTCAATGACTTGTGTGGCAATTTGTGTTTTTCTTTAACCCTTAGGATACCGGAGGTTTCTTTTTTCCTTTTTGTGTTTTCATTTTTCTTCCCTGTCTTCCTGGAGCCATAATTTTTTATTTTTTTTGTATGTGCAGGACATTAGCCGCGGGCCTCTGCTGTTTGAAATAGCAGAGATCCCTCGGCTATGTCACTCACTACACGCACGAGCGGGCGCCATGTTTAAAGACCCCACCAGCGCCGTACATATACGGCACTAATAACGAAGGAAATATTTTTTATATTACAATAAGTCATGCTCCGCATTAGCCACTTTGTGCACCATACCATTGGAAGTGATAAATCCCCCCCATAAAGCTCTAAATCCTCTGATTCCCATCACACAGTACATTATAAAACTGGCTCCCTGCAGACACCACTAGGGGGAGCACAGTGCATAGGAATTTGTACAGTTACCATTAAACTTAATGAAAGTTGTAATAATACCTGTGCACTGAGCTCCCCCTAGTGGTGGCTGCTGAAAAATACTTGATTTATGCAAGGAACAGAAGAAAAAGTTCAGTGCTGGGCCCCATAGGAGTTGTGTGCTCTACCTCTATGGTAGGTCCACCACTGGCACCTCAGGTTGTAAGTACATTTAAGAGCTCTTGAAGTAGGTGAAGAGTGTCTGAAATGAGTAGTGAAATTTCTGGCACGTCCATTTACTTTCGTCATTTTACTTGTTAGATCTCCAGTCGGGCGCTTGCTGTTAGTCATCTATCTCAATCTATACACACAAATATTTACCAGGTGCAATATGCGCTTGAAGTAGACCGCTCCATGATGTGCCTTTAAACCCTAGGGCAGGGGTCAGCAGCACTCCAGCTGTTGTGAAACTACAGTTCCCAGCATGCTCCATTCTTTGTTATAAGAGTTCTGAGAAGAGCAGAGCAAGTATGCATGCTGGGATTTGTAGTGTCATTGCAGCTGGAGTCCCAGAGGTTGCTTACCCCTGCCCTAGGCTGATCCCTAAATATGTAAATCTTACTCCTATAGATTATGGGAGGCTTTCCGTGATGTAAGAAAAAATTAGTTGTAGGACAAGTTAATAAATTACTGGATTTACTTGCCTTAACTTATACCACATGCGTAAGATTACAAGACTTCTCAAGTACGAGCTGCAGTAGAAGTAGTACCACATTATTTACACTTGTTTCCTTCTGTGAGATAAGATTGTCCGGTTGTTGGTGGTGGACGTTATAAACTCAAGGCCTGGTTAGAATGTGTGTACGTCCTGACTACTCTGTAAACGTGTTAGATGCGTTTGGTCTGTAACTCTGTACCTTTTAAGCACCGATTACTCATAAATAAGGCCGCTAATATCTAGTCAAGCAAGCGTTCCTCCCACATCTATTTTATGTGCAGCTTAAAGGGGTTATACAACTTTGATTTTTATTTATTTTTTTCAGATTTGCCAGACCTATGGTGGGGTTCACTTACCTGGTCTTTGCTGCTTGTTTCTGGCTCCACTGCCCCCACCGCAGGTCCTGGGTCTCTGAGAATCAACACCCTGTTGACTAGGCCACACATACCCGCTGCAGCCAATCACTAGCCACAACGATGACTTGTCACCCATGTGGTACGTCGCTTTGTCACGTGGTGCACAGGTGACAGGTCACCAGTGTTTGGCTGCAGCGGTCACAAATGGCCCTGTCAACAGAATGTTGTTTCCCAGAGACCCAGGACCTGCGGAGGTGGCTATGAAGTGAAAGAGCTGGAACCCAGCAGCAAGGACTAGGTAAGTATGAACCCCACCGCGGGTCTGAGCACTCTGAAGGGGACTGTTTAAGGGATTATCAGACTTTAAACTTTAAGTTTGAAACTGGGAAGGTATATAAAACACACAATAAAATGACTTGTTAACTGGTTACAGATGAATATACGTCAGGCATGAGTACATTTACAGTTATCCAGCTAAAACCTGACCTTCAGGTGAGTATGTATTTAACCCTTAGTCCAAGAAGCTTCTCAAAGATTTTTGGTGTACAGTCAAATAATAGTAAGTATGAGTATAGAGAGTACTAGTAGAGTGCTTTACCTACCCTCCCTGTAATGCACCAGCTGGAGAGCCACAGCTTGGTCAACACTGTCCTACATCGGCCTTCACAGTCTCCATGATGATTAGGGTGGGGATACCTGCTCTACAGTGTGAGGAGCAGCTCTTCCATAACATGTCAGAAGTCTAGTGTAGACTGAACCCAGCATTTTACTTTGACTGGAGGAAGAATACTGGGAGTTTCAATAAAGCTCATATGGCTGAAGAGAACAATGCCAACAGTATAGTAGCAGACTGTAAGTTGTAGGTTTACACTGGACGATCACTTACTAGTAAGTTCACCATCTCCTGGGACTTCCAAAAAGAAAAAGGTTCAGATTTTTACAGTGAAAGTTCTCAACACTTTGAGAAACCTATATTCATATTCATATTGAGATTAGAGGTCTCAGCGTGTCTGTCTCACCAAGGAGATGCAGATCCTTTCACACCCTGCCTGCAGACCTGGCCTGTCTTTCCCTGCGTATGCTGGTGGTTTTCTGCAGACTGTATTGTCTCTAGGAATTTCAGAACATTTAGCATGTTGCTTGGTACATCGAAAGAAGATGGTTTAGTCAACGGTTTCTCCTTCTTTTGCCAACACAGCGAGATCAAATGCAGCGATTATAATTGGGTAATGACTATACTGATGAGTAATTACTGCCTGCTAATTGTGGATGGAAAGCTGCTTATAATTGCAGTTATTCTGTATACAGCAAGCTAAACAGAACTGCACAGAGACTAGCTATTAATTTCACACCCATTAGTATTTCATGATCCTATTAACGGCCTCTGATACATCTCACCTACGGCTGAGTATCCTTAGATATCCCTATATACTGCCATGTATATACTTTGTCCGATTGTGGCTACATCTGGGAAGGTGCTACAAGCGCCCCTTCATTGCCATCTCTCAGATATGACTTTAGTCGTACGGTTAGACATGGCTATTAACTTAATTAAGCTAATCATGGCAAGTCATGAAACTTGGTTCATGTGGTCGGCAGTGGATGCTTGGAAGGTGGATCTAATCCCAGTCTATACTGGGCTCTAAGAAGCAAACAGCCCGACAAGCATATTTTTTTTTGCCTTCATTGAATGCAGGCCAAGATTGCACCTGTGCCTTCTCACGTCTGACGTGTTTTGAAGTGGTCTTCTTAAGATCTTGCCGTTTCATTTAGTTTTCTGTTAGGATAATTTCCAAGAATCTAAGGTTCTGTCCACTCTGTCAGAGGCCTACATTTTGCGTGGCTGCAAGGAGCATCTCCTGGAGTAAACTTGTCCTAAATGCTTAGGGCTCCATTCACAGGATGGGACATAATATATATTATAAAAACCCAATGAGCTTCATGTACTGCATGGCTACAGATTGGCAATAAAGAAGATGTGAAAAGCTCCTCAGGATTGTAGACCCCTTTCCCATATTTTATTGGGGTATCAAATGGTTTGAGATTTTTTTATTTTTTTTTGCAGTTTTTATCTTTATCTGAATGGTATCTACATACTTTTGCATCTCCTGGTACCAAAATAAACTCTATTTTTTAATGTTGCCTGATATGGAAGGTTTTGGATCCAAGGGTGGTTGAAAATGTCTAGAATTGCAAATAAACACTTTGGAAGTTCTAGCTCCCTTTAGTTGAAATGAGTTACAAATTTGTTAGGCAAAATCCTTTTTTTTCATGGATATCATTACAATAGTCTTATGGATTTAAAAAAAAAACTTTTTAACAGTGACCTAAAAAAAATAACATTGGCCAAACATGAAAACAGATCTTCATGGCACAGAAGAACTGGTAGGTCCACGTAGGCTGCCCAGTAACAGTAACGTGATACAATGGTGTGTTTTTATTTTTTTAATTTTTTTATATCTTCATAACAAAGGGTCAGCTACAGAAATAGGCAGCAGTTGTTTATGTTCCTGTGCTGATCAATTAAATTCTTCTTGGCACCCTCGTATGAGTGTTCTGTTTTTCCTTCCAAGCTGTTTATGCCTTTTTGGTGTTTTTCATTTACCGCACATTGTATTTTTTCCCCTACATCCCTAGACCGAGAAAACACTTCTTTATGAAAATTGGTTTCACTGGGGTCTTTGTTAATGAAAAAAATAAAAGAACTGCAACAGAATGACTTGGTTATTTTTATATTTTCCTGTAAAAACAGCCTTGCCACCGATCCCCACAATGAGTCCGTGATGTACTTCCTCCACAAGCGCGGAGAATGGCCCATGTATTATTGCAGCCCTGACTCGGCATGAACTTGCTGACACCGGGATGTTTTAGAACCTAATCACAGGGAACAGGTTGGGGAAGATGCTCTGGGCGCCAGGCCTCGGATTACCTGCTTATTCTGGACTATGTTTCCGTGTAGTGAATGATCACAGCTACACTTGTATCACTTAAGCTTTTGATGTTTTTGCTAATTAGAGTTGCCCTTGATTGGCTGGAATCTGTAATTTGCAATCACCCATGTGATTAACTTTACATAGCTGTGACTCTTTCGAGGACCCGACTGAATGCTCATTAAATTTAATGAGGTGCCAAGTTATTAGAGTGTAACATAATCTGGGTGTGGATATTAGCCTGCCATTACTTAACTCGGAGTGACTAAGGACAAGGACAAGATGAGTGTCCTAGGAGAAGCCATGATTCTCAATACTGTTTATGTAATGGTGACATAACCGCTTTTTGGTGTCCTGTCGTGAAGCTGTCAAGTGGGTTATGTGCTTGGAAGTAGGACTTTTTTATGTTTTTCCTAGGATAATCATTTACTTGGGCTCATGCACACAAACGTATTTTCTTTCCGTTTCCGTTCTGATAGAGATCTCTCTCTCTCTCTCTCTCTCTCTCTCTCTCTCTCTCTCTCTCTCTCTCTCTCTCTATATATATATATATATATATATATATATATATATATATATATATATATATAATATCTCTCTATATTATATAATATCTCTCTCTCTCTCTCTCTCTCTATATATATATATATATATATATATATATATATATATATATATATAATATCTCTCTATATATATAATATCTCTCTCTCTCTCTCTCTATATATATATCTCTATATATCTCTATATATATATCTCTCTCTCTCTATATATATATATATATATATATATATATATATATATAATCTCTATATATCTCTATAGGTCCTTTTCAAAAAATTAGCATATTGTGATAAAGTTCATTATTTTCTGTAATGTACTGATAAACATTAGACTTTCATATATTTTAGATTCATTACACACAACTGAAGTAGTTCAAGCCTTTTATTGTTTTAATATTGATGATTTTGGCATACAGCTCATGAAAACCCAAATTTCCTATCTCAAAAAATTAGCATATTTCATCCGACCAATAAAAGAAAAGTGTTTTTAATACAAAAAAAGTCAACCTTCAAATAATTATGTTCAGTTATGCCCTCAATACTTGGTCGGGAATCCTTTTGCAGAAATGACTGCTTCAATGCGGCGTGGCATGGAGGCAATCAGCCTGTGGCACTGCTGAGGTGTTATGGAGGCCCAGGATGCTTCGATAGCGGCCTTAAGCTCATCCAGAGTGTTGGGTCTTGCGTCTCTCAACTTTCTCTTCCCAATATCCCACAGATTCTCTATGGGGTTCAGGTCAGGAGAGTTGGCAGGCCAATTGAGCACAGTAATACCATGGTCAGTAAACCATTTACCAGTGGTTTTGGCACTGTGAGCCGGTGCCAGGTCGTGCTGAAAAATGACATCTTCATCTCCATAAAGCTTTTCAGCAGATGGAAGCATGAAGTGCTCCAAAATCTCCTGATAGCTAGCTGCATTGACCCTGCCCTTGATAAAACACAGTGGACCAACACCAGCAGCTGACATGGCACCCCAGACTATCACTGACTGCGGGTACTTGACACTGGACTTCAGGCATTTTGGCATTTCCCTCTCCCCAGTCTTCCTCCAGACTCTGGCACCTTGATTTCCGAATGACATGAAACAGTCCAGTGCTGCTTCTCTGTAGCCCAGGTCAGACGCTTCTGTTGCTGTTTCTGGTTCAAAATTGGCTTGACCTGGGGAATGCGGCACCTGTAGCCCATTTCCTGCACACGCCTGTACACGGGGGCTCTGGATGTTTCTACTCCAGACTCAGTCCACTGCTTCCGCAGGTCCCCCAAGGTCTGGAATCGGTCCTTCTCCACAATCTTCCTCAGGGTCCAGTCACCTCTTCTCTTGCAGGTGTTTAGAGTTAATTAATTGATTCAGATGATTAGGTTAAAAGCTCGTTTAGAGAACCTTTTCATGATATGCTAATTTTTGAGATTGATTTTGGTTTTCATGAGCTGTATGGCAAAATCATCATATAAAAAAAATAAAAGGCTTGAACTACTTCAGTTGTGTGTATGAATCTAAATATATGAAAGTCGAATGTTATCAGTACATTACAGAAAATTGAACTTTAATCACATATGGCTTATTTTTGAGAAGGACCTGTATATGTGATGTGTAATAAGAATATATATCTAATATATATACTCTAATATATATATAGATATATAATCTCGATATATATAGGAATATTTATCGCAGATCAATCTTAAGATAATATATATATAAGATATATATATATCTAATCTCTAATATATAGTCTCTAGATCTATTATTAAATATAGAGATCTCTCTCTCGCTCCGTCTTCTCTCCTCCTCTCGCTCTCTCTCCCTCCCTCGAGATATAGTATATATAATTATATATTATATATAATATATATATAACTATAATATATAAATCTCTATCTCTCTATCTCTATATAATCTCTATCTCTCTCTCTATTATATATTCTCTATCTCTATATATATCTCTATCTCTCTCTCGCTATCTCTCTTCTATTCTCTCTCTATATTAATCTATCTCTATTATCTCTCTCATATATATATAATCCTCTCTCTCTCTATATCTCTCTCTCTCTCTATATATCTCTCTCTCTCTCTCTCTCCTCTCTCGCTCTCTATAATCTCTCTCTCTTCTATATATCTTCTCTCTCTCTCATATCTCTCTCTCTCATATATCTCTTCTCTCTCCTATATATCTCTCCTATCTCTCTATATATCCCTCTCTCTATATATTTCTCTCTCTCTATATATATCGCTCTCTCTATATATCTCTCTCTCTATATATCTCTCTCTCTAATATATCTCTCTCTATATATCTCTCTCGATATATCTCTCTCTCCTCTCTATATATATAGAGAGAGAGAGAGAGATGAGATGAGAGAGAGAGGGAGAGGACTATCTCTCTCTATCTCTATATATATATATATATATATATATATATATATATATATATATTCTCTCATTTTTTATTTTTCTTGACGACCGTATGCGGAACCATTCATTTCAATAGATCCGCAAAAAAAACCTTTATTCCACGTTTCCCAAAAAATAGAACATGTCATATTGTCCGCATTACGGACAAGGATAGTTCTGTTCTATTAGGAGCCAGCTGTTCCGTTCCGCAAAATACGAAATGCACACGGACGTGGCCGTGCTTGTACACTAGAAAAAAAGCACTGGCCTCTCTGGTGGCTGGGAGCATACGAGTGCACATAGGCCGGCACTTTTTCCTATAGTGTGCAAGCACGGCCACCGATGCTGAATTGAAGGGTGGTTGTAACCATGGAGCTGAGAAGTGAATAATATGATGGAAAAATTAGTCTATCCTGGAAAGGAAGCAATATGGATAATAAGAATACATTAGTGCCTTGTAATAACTTCCTCCACATGATAAATGCATTTGCTGAAGTGAGACACCCCTTTAATTTAGTAAAATATTAAAGTGACTCTGGTTCAAGAAAAAGAAAATCCTATTCATTGGGGAACAAACAGAACACGTACCTGGTGCCTTAGTTTTTCTCTCTGAAACTGCAGATCAGTCAATTCCAGGGCTTCTCTTCTGCCATCCAAGATGGCCACACTGCTTCTTAGCCTGCCTGGTGCACACTGTATCAGTAGCCCTTCGATTGGACAGTGCTGGACATTACAAGAGCAGGCTGGACAAGTGGGAAGTGTCTTGCGCTACCGATGCATCATGTCTATCAGATGAGTGCGGTCAACTTGGATGGCAGAAGAGCCTCCAAGTTAGCGGATCTGCGACTAAAAAGCTAAAATGGAGGATAGTCGGGTAAGAATTTTACGCTAGAAATGTGGCACACTTTTGGCACAAACACATTTTGGCACTTCTATGCACAGACACATTAGTAAATCTAATGCGGTGTGCTCTGGATGTATTCCTCTGGCATTTGAGTGCAATGGCATACATTACCCAAAAGGTCACAATGTAAAAAAAAATATTTTCTATGCATTTGAAAATAAATATGTTGATGCATACTGGTCTGGAGGTCAAAAGGATACTCTTTAGTCCTCAATCAGGAGAATGTAAATGGCTGTGCTGCGGTTGGCATGCGGCTGAGTACCATGTAGCCATAAAAGTCTCAACACCCATCATATTAAAGGGAACCTGTCCCCAGGATTTTGTGCATAGAGCTGGGGACATGGGCTGCTAGATGGCCGCTAGCACATCCGCAGTACCCAGGTCCCAGAGCTCTCTGCGCTTTTATTGTGTTAAAAAACTGTTTTGATCGATATGCAAATGACCTGATATGAGTCCTGTATCCGGAGATGAGTCAAGCGGAAAGGAGCCCAGCACCGCCCCGCGTCCTCCGAATCTCCTCCTTGCTGGCTGACGTCACAGAGCTGGAGCGCCGAAATCTCGCGATGCGCGAGCTAGCGCATGCGTAGTTCGTTCCCTGTGCTGATGCCAGTACAGGGAATGAACATGATGCCGACACTGCGCATGCGCTAGCTCGAGCATCACGCAATTTCGGCGCTCCAGCTCTGTGACGTCAGCCAGCAAGGAGGAGATTCGGAGGACGCGGGGCGGTGCTGGGCTCCTTTCCGCTTGACTCATATCCGGTCATTTGCATATGGATCAAAACAGTTTTTTAACACCATAAAAGCGCAGAGAGCTCTGGGGACTGGGTATTGCGGATGTGCTAGTAGCCATCTAGCAGCCCATGTCCCCAGCTCTATGCACAAAATCCTGGGGACAGGTTCCCTTTAACTAATTGCCGTTATTTCGCCGGACCGCCGCTCCGTCCCCATTGACTAAAAGTACTGCATGTCTGACTTTTTAGTCCGGCGGCCTCTCACAGCGAACTGCTGTGCTGCTCCTGCCGCTAGTGTGAAAGTACCCTAAAACATCCTAATGTTTGGCATAAATATTTATCTTTTCTCCATTTTCTGATGTAAGACACAGTGAACATGTAACCAGTTTTTTTTTTGTTTTGTTATTTTGTTGCTTTTTGTACTTCTGAATGGCCTTGGGCACGGTGCACTGTCCCTAGCTGCTGTCCCAGGGGTCATTGACAGGTAGGGTTTTGTGACATAGTTGGATAAGATCTCCGCACTGACCGACGTAACACATACGACCTGGACTGTTTGTTGTTTGTTGGATCCTTCTGGTTAGAAATTCCTGACCTCTGACCATGTAAGAAACAGGTCTTGTTTTTCCCCTCCCGGTCTTTGGGATCAAAGCATTTAGCTCAGCTAATCTGGAGCTGCAAAGGTTAATATCCCGGCACTTGAAACGCTGGCCATTCATGAGGAGTCATAGCATATACATTTATTAAGCTGTGAACAATGGATGTTTATGGCTGTTCTCGGTGTGTGCGGTGGTGACACATTCACTAGATATGCTAAATATCATTAAAGTAAGGTGTGACCAGGGTTGTCTCGCAGTTTGTCAAGCCGAGATCCAGAGACGGCGATGACAATTAATTACTTTCATTTCTTTTTTTTTTTTTTTTTTTTTTTTTTTTTTACTAGGTGGTAATCTCATCTAAGCATGATTGAAAGTACAGTACATTGGGGCAGTTCAGGACAGGCCCTCTTTTTATGGGAAAATTTCTCCCATGTATGCGGTCATGAGATGTGGACTGCTTGCTTCTATGGTATCTTGTACTGTATAGAGACTATGTGGACAGCCTAGCTATTTCTATCTATTTCTCATACAGAACACTGTTGCCTTTGTTATTTATACCATATTTTTCTACTGTTTTCATGTAAGGTTCA
Source organism: Bufo gargarizans (assembly GCF_014858855.1). NCBI lineage: Eukaryota > Metazoa > Chordata > Amphibia > Anura > Bufonidae > Bufo > Bufo gargarizans. The sequence goes on along the minus strand of NC_058082.1, from coordinate 50,989,695 downwards.
CATGGACTTCTGTTATATGATATCACTAATACATCGCCTAATGCCGCCTGCTCTCGTACTGTATCTACATGTGGGGGTGATTTTATATGGAGGCACACATCACATGCCATATTAAAGGGGTTTTCTGAGAGGTTTACACTGGATAAGTCATCAGTATGTGTGAGCGGGGGTCTCTGGTGTGGGACAATCAGCTGTTTGCAAAGGCACCGGTGCTCCTAGTAGCGCCACAGCCTCCTCTCAGCTTTCCCTAGACCATGTGATGTCACTTTCATTAGTCACATGACCTAGGCACAGTTCAGCCCCATTGAAGTGAAGGGGGCTGAGCTGTGATGCCAAGCACAGCCACTATACATTGTACAGCCTTGGTACTGCTAGCGCCAGTGCCTTTTCAAACAGTTAATCGGTGGGGTCCCAGGTGTCGATACTGACACCAGTCGCTGCAGCGTTATATTTTGGTGGTGGTTGTGGGGGGGAAAAAAAAACTAAACATGGGGCAGATTTGCCAATCCTTTAGATGGCATAAGCCTATACAAGCCAGATTTTATGGCTGGATGGTAAATGTGATGCAGTTTCTCTGACTATATACTAACTATTGGTTGGCCTACTTTGAGTCTTGTGCCAGAATTGTGGAGCAAAACGGCACAGCTTAGGACATGCCTCCTGTCCTGCCAGTGCACGCCTTTTCCCCACCCTTGCAGTAAATTTCTCCAGTTTGTGCCACCTTTGGACAGATTCTAGACACAGACACATCATAGTACATCTGGGTCATTGTGTGGCTAAAATGTCAACACCAAAAAGACTTTCATTCCCCCCCCCCCCCAAAAAAAAAAGAAGTAAGAAAATGTGGCAGCACCCTGAGCATGGTGTGGACTGGACTTTTTTTTTTTTTTTTTCCTTCTACGGGTGGGTGTGTGTTTGTTTTTTTTTAAATCCCATCTTACATATATTGTGCTGTGAATTGGGGCTTACACTTCGCTATGTCTGAACACACCCTTGGCTATGGTGTGTGTATGTGTGTGTGTGTGTGTGTGTGTGTGTGTGTATATATATATATATATATATATATATATATATATATATATATATATATATATATATATACACTCTTATATTACACTCACCTAAAGAATTATTAGGAACACCTGTTCTATTTCTCATTAATGTGATTATCTAGCCAACCAATCACATGGCAGTTGCTTCAATGCATGTAGGGTTGTGGTCCTGGTCAAGACAATCTCCTGAACTCCAAACTGAATGTCAGAATGGGAAAGAAAGGGGATTTAAGCAATGTTGATGGCATGGTTGTTGGTGCCAGACGGGCCGGTCTGAGTATTTCACAATCTGCTCAGTTACTGGGATTTTCACGCACAACCATTTCTAGGGTTTACAAAGAATGGTGTGAAAAGGGAAAAACATCCAGTATGCTGCAGTCCTGTGGGCGAAAATGCCTTGTTGATGCTAGAGGTCAGAGGAGAATGGCCGACTGATTCAAGCTGAAATAACCACTCGTTACAACCGAGGTATACAGCAAAGAATTTGTGAAGCCATAGCACGCACAACCTTGAGGCGGATGGGCTACAACAGCAGAAGACCCCACCGGGTACCACTCATCTCCACTAAAAATAGGAAAAAGAGGCTACAATTTGCACGAGCTCACCAAAATTGGACTGTTGAAGACTGGAAAAATGTTGCCTGCCTGGTCTGATGAGTCTCGATTTCTGTTGAGACATTCAAATGGTAGAGTCCGAATTTGGCCATCCCTCATGACCACCATGTACCCATCCTCTGATGGCTACTTCCAGCAGGATAATGCACCATGTCACAAAGCTCGAATAATTTCAAATTGGTTTCTTGAACATGACAATGAGTTCACTGTACTAAAATGGCCCCCACAGTCACCAGATCCAAAGAGCATCTTTGGGATGTGGTGGAACGGGAGCTTCGTGCCCTGGATGTGCATCCCTCAAATCTCCAACTGCAAGATGCTTTCCTATCAATATGGGCCAACATTTCTAAAGAATACTATCAGCACCTTGTTGAATCAATGCCACGTAGAATTAAGGCAGTTCTGAAGGCAAAAGGGGGTCCAACACTGTATTAGTATGGTGTTCCTAATAATTCTTTAGGCGTGTGTGTGTATATATAATTTATTTATATTATAATATATTTAGGCTTGATACCTGGAAAGGTAGAAAATCTCTACAAGTCCATATATATGAACTGATTTTTACCTACTGGGGTGAAACGCTCTGCTAGATATACAGTATATGCCTGCATTAGGTATGATTTTGAAGCAGAACATGTTATATTTGTTTATCGCTTTGTTTTTTTTTATAGACTTTTTATTTTATTTTATTTTTTGCCTATAAAAGTGAAAATGAACCTGGATTTGCTTTGCTTGTTGTCTTCAGTGCTCCATAGGGTTTTAGTGTCTTTATTTGTTCTCATGTGAAATGGCCCTGTAGCTGGAGACTGTAAGGCCCCTTTCACACGGGCGAGTATTCCGCGCGGGTGAAATGCGTGTTGCGAACGCATTGCGACCGCACTGAATCCGAACCCATTCATTTCAATTGGTCTGTGTAGATGACCTGTGCGTTGCGTGAAAATCACAGCATGTTCTAAATTCTGCATTTTTCACCCAACGCTGGCCCCATAGAAGTGAATGGCGACGCATTTTTCACGGATGGTTGCTAAGAGATGTTTGTAAACCTTCCGTTTTTTAAATGCATCAATGTGCATTTCACCCGCGCGATAAAAACTGAACACAATCGCAGGCAAAACTGAATGAACTTGCTTGTGAAATCGCTCATTTTTAACTGAATGCATCCGGACCTAATCCGTATCGCTCGTCTGCAAGGGGCCTTAAAGAGGCGTGCCTGTAGGAGCTTGCTCTCTAAAGGGATATTTCCATTGTGGCTGCAGGGTTGGCTGCGCTGTAAGCATACGGTAGTAGCGCTGCTGACCTTTCTCTTTTTGTTATCAGAATGATATCCTGCCTTTTAGTGGCCAATCACATCATCCGATTTCCTTCCTTTCTGCCTTAACATCTTCAGCTTTCACGGGCGTCAGCCATAGTATTGTAAACGTCTGTAGACTTCGCTGGAATTAATCCCTTTAACCTCGTCCTAAGCTAAACAGAAGTCTTCTAAGGTCACTTACCTGGCAACTGGAAGTAAAGCCAAGTGTGAATATGGCCGTTTTGGTTTAGTCCTTGGTTATGGTGGGTATTTCAATATAGAAACCCTTTGGTTTCGGCTGAATTAATCAGTTAAAGAGGACCTTTCATCTGGCAAAAAATTGTGAACTAAGTGTCATGACCTGTACAGCGGCGCCCAGGTATCTCACTTGAAATAGAAATCTGCAATAATCTGTTGTAGACAAATTAATGGTTGCAATCAGCTCGCATCAAAGTTTGTGTAAGGAAAAAGGTAAGTCCATCTTCCCTCAGCTGCAGCCAGAGAACCACCCAAATGCTACCATCTTGATTGAATTCTCCTGAGCAATCTCCCCCGCCCTGCTCAGTGTGCGTCCTTTATTGACTAATCAAAACGTGTAAAAGGGGCTGGCCCAAGACAAGGATACAGGAAGTGATGACATAGGAAGACAAGATACAAGCATTTAGAATAACATCTAACAAACACATGTATACAATACAGGAAGTGATGACATAGGAAGACAAGATACAATCATTTAGAATACATCAGGAAGTGATGACATAGGAAGACAAGCATTTAGATACAATAATCACCCATTTCCACTGGAGCAAACTTTATCCAGCCTTGCTCAGTGATCAATGCCAGATAAAGTTACTATGATCCTCATGCATGTTTATTTACAGGACAACGTCATTATCTCCAGCGGCTGATCAGGCGCACTAGAGACAACAAATGCACGTTCCTTTCGTTTATATTGTTCTCTTAACAAATGCATCCACGCCAAGCCAATAAATCCGCGTCTTGCGCGGGGGCCCTAGCCGGCGTCCATACATCAGCCAACAAAACACTGCTCTGCTGAACACATCAGTCTCCCCCGGCCCACAGCCCAGTGCTTAGCACATGGACCATTCGCCGATGGAGACCCCCCCCCTGCGCCCAGCAGCTGTGACAGGACATACGCGGGAAGATATCCACTCCAATGGTTTACCCTGACACTGAGAGACATGATGACAATACACAATATATCAAATACACATCCTAATAAAATTTCCACACACAACACACTGCACTTACTATTATCCCTGGGCGCCGCTCTGTTCTCCTGCTATGCCCTCCGGTATGTTCGGTCACTGGGTTATAGTAGGCGGAGGCTAGTTTCACATCTGCGACAGAGCTTCCGGCAGGATACTTCTCCGGTAGAGAATTGCCGGATACTGTCGCCCCCTTGCAACCCGGACCGCATTGACTATAATGAAGTCTGCAGAGATCTGGCCACTACCTGGCAAATATGCCAAGAACCGCCTGGACAGAAACGAGAAACACCCGGCTACACCTGTGGAAAAAGTCTTAGACCTCAGTCACACAACCATAGCAGGTCAATGTCCGTATTGCGGCCCGCAAACAGCTTGACTTGGGTGCGCAATAGGAAAGATACGGTGCGGAACAGAGGCCCGGATCAGAAGCCCATGGAAGTACTACAGAGTGCTTCTGTGGGTTTTCTCTCTGTGCCTCCACAACTTTTTTTGTGGTGCAGACTGTCAGACAAGTGAATGGGTCCACAGACTGTGGGCACGCAGACGGTGCCCATACAATGTGTACTCGCCCATTGTGTGTTCTTTCACATCAACAGACCATCTGATCGGCCATCGACAACTTTTTTTTTTTTTTTTTTTTTTGCACCACTTCTGACCTGCCCCCATTACCCCAATGAGGGTATGAGTTGAAAGCAAATCAGATTATCCCCCATTGACTGAGAAATTGCCCAACTAAACTACCCCCCCCAAACTACAGTCACTGTGCCGACAGCACCAACTCATTTTACTACCACTTATTTCTGGAAATACACTGGTAATAGACTGAGGAGGGTTGTGGGGGTTCACCATCCAGATAGTCGTTGGCAAAAAGACTTAATAAATCCTGCGTGCCCGCTCATATAAGGCTTTTTTTTTTGTTATCTCCACTGCCCAAAATTTGTTAGCATCTAAATGCCATCAGAGCTGGAGATGACCCAGCAGAACATCCACAACCGCATAAGTAACGGAGTGGTCCTGAAGAAGGAATATCCTGTGATCGGGAAAGGGTTACGCCGTCTTCTGCCTCATAACAATACCTGCCTATTACAGAAATTCCGCTTTGTTTTCAAGCCACGCAGCTATGATCAGTCCACATTCTTTGTACCACTGGGGCAAAGGTTGAGGCCTCATGCACACGACAGTATTTTTTCACTGTCCGCAAAACGGGGTTCCGTTGGTCCGTGATCCGTGACCGTTTTTTCGTCCGTGGGTCTTCCTTGTTTTTTGGAGGATCCACGGACATGAAAAATGAAAAAAAAATCTAAGTCAAGTTTGCCATTGAAATGATAGGAAAAAACGGACACGGATCACGGACACGGATCACGGACACGGATGACAATCTTGTGTGCATCCGTGATTTTCACGGACCCATTGACTTGAATGGGCCCGTGAACCGTTGGCCGTGAAAAAAATAGGACAGGTCATATTTTTTTCACGGCCTAGAAACACGGGTCACGGGCACGGTGTAAAAACGGTGCACAAGCCGAGTTTTCAACGGCCCCATTGAAAGTCAATGGAGCCGCAGAAAAAAACGGAAAACGGCACAACGGCCACGGGTGCACACAACGGTCGTGTGAATGAGGCCTAAGAGGAATGAAACTTCAAAGTCTGGTTCTGGTGTTTATGCTAACAGGAAGCTAATGAGCGAAAACCTTAATTCCAAGCCATGTGTTTTTAAAAACAGGAAATGATGTAGCTCCTCAACAAAACCATAGGAGAAAAGTAACATTAAAGTAAAACCCTGTAAAAAAAAAAAAAAGTTAAAATCGCAGCACGTATTGACATGAATGACATTGGATGTCTGTAGCACAAAAAACACCAGCAAATGAGCAAAAAAATTGCCAGAGAAGGAAAATGTCTGTACAAAGCAATGCATATTGGAACTGAGTTTCATAATTCCCATAGACTTGAAGGGGTTGTCTCGCCTCAGACATTGGGGGCATATTGCTAGGTGCCCCCTCACAAAAAAATTTACTTTTCTGAATTTGAATCTCTCTAGTGATAGATAGTGATGCCTCATAAAATACCGTACTGGTAATGTTATATTTTTTTTTAGTATGTTAGAAAGTTTAGAATTTTCGAAGCAATTTTAAAAAATTTTAAGAATTTCCTAAATCAACCTTTTTTTTTTTTTTTTTTTAAGGACCAGTTCAGTTCTGAAGTCACTTTGAGGAGCTCACATAATAGAAACCACCCATAGGTGACCCCATTTCACAAACTACACCATTTAAACTATTCAAAACTAGTTGTAGAAACAGCAAAATAGATATGAAATTTCACAATAAAATTTTGATTTTTTTTGCAGATGTTCCATTTTAATTTCTTCCTGTTACACATCAAGGGTTAACAACAAAACAAACCAATATTTATTACCCTAAGGGCTCATGCACACGAGCGTTGTCTGCTTTCCGTATACGGACCGTATTTTGATTGGGTCCGGAGATGCGGAACGGAACCCTATGGAAGCACTACGGAGTGCTTCCGTGGGGTTTTGTCCCGTAATTCCGTTCCGCAAAAAGATGGGACATATATTTTATCTTTTTGCGGCACGGCCGGAACGCGGATCCATTCAGGTGAATGGGTCTGCGATCCGATGCGGCTGACCTACGGCCAGCGATCGTGCGTTGCGGCCCGCAGCACGGATCACACACACACACACACACACACGTTCGTGTGCAGGGGGCCTAATATTGTGTTGATCATGAAAAGCCTGGTATTCATCCCAAGGTGCCCACATCTCATCCAAATGTTTCTTAGTATTATGTAAAAGGGCTGTAAGGTATTCCATCTTTCACTCTGTCCACCAAATCCTGCCTAGAAGGAATAGCACCTTGATTCCAGAATCTTGCTATGACAGGGCTCCAGATGGCGACCAAAACGGTCGCCAATGCGCCTTAAAATTGCCGCGATCCTGCGCAGCCTATGTTCTCGTAGCACAGTCAGTGGAGAAGGAAGGAGTCCCTCCCTCTCCACTGTGACGCGGCCGCCACTACCACCAATGGGGAGATAGCAGGGAGGAGGAGGGGAGGAGCTGTCGCCACTGCGCTACCAGTGAATGTAAAACATAAGTATAGGCAGCGGTATCACAGACCCGGCACCCGGCCTCAATAACAGGGCATGCGATCTGCGGTAATTAACCCCTCAGGTGCCACAGATCGCATGCCCTGTTATTGAGGCCGGGTGCCGGGTCTGTTATACCGCTGCCGACAGGAGTTAAAGAGGACCTTTCATGGGTACAAAGAATATTAACTTATTAGTAGTAGGCTACATAGAGCGGCGCCCAGGGATCTAAGTGCACTTACTATTAGTCCTGGGCGCCGCTCCATTCGCCCGCTGTGGCTCCTGGTAATTTCAACATTCAGAGCAAGGAGGAGGAGACGCCAGTGTCTGTCCTTCCCCCTGACCAATCACAGCGCAGAGAGAGGGAGTTGTTTTTTTCTTCCTCTCTCTGCGCTGTGATTGGTCAGCGCTGCTGTCAGGGGGAAGGACAGACACTGGCATCTCCTCCTCCTTGCTCTGAATGTTGAAATTACCGGGGGCCACAGCGGGTGAACTGAGCTGCGCCCAGGACTAATAGTAAGTGCACTTAGATCCCTGGGCGCCGCTCTATGTAGCCTGCTACTAAGTTCATATTCTTTGGACCAACGAAAGGTCCTCTTTAATTACATTCATTGGTGATGCAGTGCGCCCTCCCAAAGAGCCCCCCCCCCCCCCCCCATTATCACTGGCCACAAGTCCCCCCCCCCCCATTGTTATATGGTGGCCACAGGGTCCCATCCCCTCCATTGGTGGCAGTGGCAGATTACACTGCTGGGGCTCAGATCGTTACCATGGCAGCCAGGACGCTACTGGAGCCCTGGCTGCCATGTTCAGCTCCCTGCTGCTGTGTGCACAGAGCACAGGGCAGCAGGGAGATGTGTGAGATCCTATTCACCCTGATAGAACTCTATTAGGGTGAATAGCACAAGGGATGAAAAGATCCAGGGTCTAGTCCCTAAGGGAAGAAATGGTTATTAAATAAAAAGACAAAAAAAACACCAAAATACTAAAAGTTTAAATGGCCCCCTTCCCAGTTTTACATATAAAATTTACAAACAATAAAGAATTAACATATTACATATCGCCACGTCCCAAAAAGTGTGAGCTATTAAAATATAAAAAAAATATTTCCGCTCGGTGAAGGCCGTAACAGAAAAAAACAAAAAACTCTAAACCACGCAATTCGCCATTTTTAAGTCACCTTGTCCCCCAGAAGATGTCCCTGGATGTGAGAGGTATGTGGTGCTGTTTTCTCCTATATGTAGTGCTGGCTCACTACTGTGACCTGCGTCTCATCTTCTCAAAGTCCTTTTTTTAAACTTATATGCATTTTAAATTTGGCGACTAAAAAATGTAATTTGGCTCCTAACTTTTTTAGTTTAGGACCCAATGGCTCCTGGTCATTTTTTTTTTTTTTGTCTGGAGCACTATATGAGACTCATTGCTGCAGTCAATATTTGTAATGCAAGCTTTTAAATTTATTTATTTTTTTAAAAGGAGGAATATTGGATTGAGAGGGAGCTTAATTTGTAAAATTTGGTGAAGGAGAGTCCTCCCTTCTTGCCAGAAAATGACAGATATGCAAACAAGTCAAAAAAATATGGGCAACCAAGCCTATTTCAGGATAATTTACCGGATAACCCCTTTAAAACAGGCTCAAAACTGAAAAACAAAGTTGCCAAAATTGTGTAACTTTCTTTCCTGACCTAATTTTGTGCTATTGTTGCTAGAAAACTAGCGTACAACTTTCGTAAACGCGCCCTACTGTGTTAAATTGAGGTGCAGTTTTTGAACCAGTCTGCATAATAATAAATGAAATGTCTTTGTGTAATAGAATTGTTAAAAATAAAATCTGTCACTAGGGTGATTATTTTTTTTTTTTTTTTTTGTCTGAATCGCCACTATTGTAAATGGAGATCTGTTTTCTATTTTATTATTATTTTATTTTATTTTATTTATTTTTTATTAGGGATTTATATGGAAATCAAAGGTTAAAGCTGCATAATCTGAGGGCGGCATGAACTCGTGACATATACCCTGAGCAAAATGTTGGGTCACTTATATGAACTGACGCGGTCGTTTCACTAAGCTTTTCCCTCCGTACACTGCACTGCGCTCAGGAGTCCAGATCTACATGAGCTCCTGGCTGCCCCTGCCGCTAATTGCTGCAGGAAGAAAAAGGTCGGACGGAGGAGGGGTAGGTGAGGGAGCACCTCGCGCAAGCTTTAAATTGAACCGATTCAGTGCTTGACTTCCGCTGGAGCTGCAAAACGTCAACTCAAATAACTGACCCCGCGTTTTGCTAAGGGTCACTTTCTCCAGTTTATGCTGCCTTTCCTGTTAAAATTGTTCCAGTCCTAATATCCATATACATAAAGGCCGATTTTAGACCATATTGTTCAGATAATGAGATGGTCTTATTAGTAACCAGAATGGTGAAGCGCTTGTCCATTTCTGGACTCCTTTCCTTGTGTCTTGTGAGATGTCTTCTGTCTTCATGCATCACATCTGAAAATTTCCCTTTTGTTCTTTGTCACGGCGTTCAGCTGGAATGTAATACTAGAGACCGGTGATATAATATCTGGTTTTGTACATAATGCTGCAGATTTATACCACGGCAAAGTGTGAGAGCCCCAGCCAGTCTGCGGGTAAATACGCATGTAACCCATTTCGCACTGACTCGTGGGATTTATTCCCGAAGTCTGGAGCCAGACATAGACTGCCGGGACCTTGTAATGTTTTGTATTTTTCGTGTTGTCCTTTTGCACAGATCACAGGCTTCCAATTGATGCCTTTCCAGTGTTTTTACTTGTAGATGACTTTTGGCCTTGTCCCCCAAACACCCGCTCTCTGGCCCCTGCCATTTTAAGGTCAGGGAAATAACCTTATTTGAGTTATCTATTGCGTTCTGGACTTTGTGCAGGGACAGTTTTGTAATATGTTTTTGAGTCCAAACGTTTTACCAACATAAAATGAAAGCAGATTTTCCTTTGACACAATATTGAGCTTTTTCTTAGTCTCTTCCTTGTCAGTCTGAAGTTTTTGTTCCTGTTTACAACGGTCGCTCGTCTACACCTGCAGATGTATTTTTATGTCATTTGTCTGGTCATACATGAGTGACCGCTGGCAGTGTTTGTCAGCTGTCCAAGGATGAATGAACTTCGTAAAGTGTGGCAGGTGTGGACTGTGCCCCGAACGCTATGACACGGCACTGCCATACGATGGAAATGGCCACAAAAGTGCCGTCCTGTCTGTAAAATGTATTCGCCTGGGGAAGTTTAGTTGTGTCTCGACTTATTTTTGTAGGATTGAACATGTTACAGCTGGTATCGCATTTCACATAAATGCCACATTTTTCATAGTTTTCATGACTGTTTCTACTTTGCCAACAGTAGAGTGGTAGATGTTACTGTACAGTGAGTTTATTGAATGTTATCCAGTAAGTGATGAGAACTTAGGATGAGCGAATTTCATATTTTGAAATTAGTTTTCGCTTTGTGTTTAGAGGCATTCTGTTATTCATTCCGTCATAATAGAAGCCTATGACCTGCATAACGGATCCGTCCGGTTTCCGTTATGCTAGAGTCCTCTCCTGCATAACGGAAAAAGGACGGATCCGATATCATTACTGGACATGTCGTCGTAGTTTTATTCCGTCCGTCTCTCGGCATGTTTGCCGTGCTGCCCCATTATTATAATCAATGCACTAGCGTCAGCATGGATCCGGCAGGCTGTTCACCTGCCGGAGAAGGCTGCCACTAGTGGGAGATTAGCCTAAGACAGGCTGAAAATTGTGTAACTTTTTTTTTATTTATTTTTTCCCCTGACCTAATTTTGGCATACCGGTTGCACAGACTTTTGTGACTTTTGTGCCCTAAAAAGCTGGTGTAAAACTTCTGTAATTGTGCACCACTGTGTTAAATTGCAATACCGTTTTTGTCGGGTTTTTAGCACTACAAATCAAGTGATTCAAAGAGGTCTTTTGAACCACATTATTAGTACTGTGACAAATAGCACAAAAAACACGTGCCAAAAAGACATCTCTAAACAAAGCTGTAAAAATCCATGAAAATGCTATAAAAACTGGATGTTATTAAGCGCTGGTGTTCTAAAAATGGATTTTTCATGCACTTTAAAACACCAGAAAATAAGACTGTGAAGGAGACAGAAAATCCATGACTTGTGTTTATTCTTGCCAGTATCTACAGCGCCGGCGCTTGGTGTGTTCACATCATACTTTGTCATTTTATGTCTTTGAAGTACATTTGTTGTAGTGCAGACTTTATAACATATTGCTGTGATTGTCATGGACTTTACCGATGGGAACGTGGACTTGGCTTTTTCTTATCCATTGTCTGAATACTCTAAAATAATGAAGCTACTGGTCTTTATCAGAAATCCCAAAATGGTTTTGGGTCTACAACTCCTAGTAATGCCTCATTCACACAACCGTTATTGGGTTCCGTTTCGCAAAATGGGGTTCCGTGATCCGTTACCGTTTTTGCTTCCGTGCATCTTCCTTTATTTTTGGAGGACCACTAGACAAAAAAAAACTCTAAGACAGGTTTGCCATTCAAATGAAAAAGAACTGACGCGGATGACAATCTTGTGTGCCTCCGCGTTTTTTGGCGGTCCCATTGACTTGGTTCCCACGGAAATAATTATATATATATATATATATATATATATATATATATATATATATATATATATATATATATATATATATATATATAAAAATTTTTTTTTTTTTTTTTTTTGACTGACTGGAACCACGGATGCGGGTGGCAAACGGTGCATTAGCCGAGTTTTCAACGGACCCATTGAAAATCACGAATAACTGTGCAACAGACACTGAATAAAACAACGGTCATGTGCATGAGGCCTAAGAGTAATAAACTTTATATGTGTTTGCTGTTGGATTCTGCAGTCTACTCTGTTTCCTACATTTTGCTAACACACAGTTGCTAGGTTAGCAAGAAAGCATAACTACAGGATCAGACTATACATGGTTTGTTTGCAGTCTGTTACCATGGAGATGCATACATTTGCACAAATGTTGTAGACCTAAAACCATAGGAAAATTTATGATCAAGACTATTTGCATTAGTGCCATAAAAAAATTAAATGTTGCACAGGTGGATATAGTTTTCAGTAGTAAATGACTGACCTCTCTCGTTCCACTTACAGAAAGTTTTTGTGTGTATATGTATATATGTGTGTGTGTATGTATATGTATGTGTGTGTGTGTGTGTGTGTGTGTGTGTGTGTGTGTGTGTGTGTATATATATATATATATATATATATATATATATATATATATATATATATATAATAAAAAATTATATATAAGGCACAGACCAGGCGGCTAAAGCTGCTCTAGGGGAGCCTCATTCCCCCCCAAATCAAGGAACTCCTCATCTCTGCTTCCCTGACTCCTGGTACATGACTTGGTGTGAGAGAGGACAGCAACCTTTTGGTTATTGTGGTTAAATACATGTTGTAGTTTGATATTCAGAAGTTTAGTTTCCAATGATGTGGTTATTTTTCTTGTGGTTTGTTATTCAGTCCTCCGCTATATAAAACATGTTTCCAGGATCATTACGAAGAAATCTTGGATGAAGTAATTGAGGCTTTCATAGCAAAAATATTGGTATGCCAACATTTTACATGTATTTGGTTATGTAAGTTGGACATATGTTTGAGTACTTACCTAGAATAACTATTTTTGGCTCTACACTATAAAGATTGCTATATACACAGTGGTAGTAATACATACAAGGCAAAATTTCATCACTTTCACTGTTAAAGGGAACCTGTCGCCGGGATTTTGTATATAGAGCTGAGGACATGGGTTGCTAGATGGCCGCTAGCACATCCGCAATACCTGGTCCCCATAGCTCTGTGTGCTTTTATTTGTGTAAAAAAAAAACGATTTGATACATATGCAAATTAACCTGAGATGAGTCCTGTATGCGAGATGAGTCCGGGACTAGAATCCTCTCAGGTTAATTTGCATATGTATCTAATCTGTTTTTTTGTTTGTTTTTTACACAATAAAAGCACACAGAGCTATGGGGACTGGATATTGCGGATGTGCTAGCGGCCATCAAGCAACCCATGTCCTCAGCTCTATACACAAAATCCCAGTGACAGGTTCCCTTTAAAGGAACATCACTCCATATAATTATCGAAAGTGTACCGGTCTCTTCAGGTTGCTTTTTAAGCCTGTATGAGCTGTAGAGGAATAACATGAGATCTCACCCTGGCCTTATGACTTGTGTTCTGCATTGATCAGTTTTCTACTCTTTAGGCCTCATGCACACGACCGTTGTGTGCATCCGTGGCCGTTGTGCCGTTTTCCGTTTTTTTTTGCGGACCCATTGACTTTCAATGGGTCCGTGGAAAAATCGGAAACTGCACCGTTTGGCAGCCGCATCCGTGATCCGTTTTTCCTGGCCGTGAAAAAAATATGACCTGTCCTATTTTTTTCACGGCCAACGGTTCACGGACCCATTCAAGTCAATGGGTCCGTGAAAATCACGGATGCACACAAGATTGTCATCCGTGTCCGTGATCCGTGTCCGTGATCCGTGTCCGTTTTTTCCTATCATTTCAATGGCAAACTTGACTTAGATTTTTTTTTCATTTTTCATGTCCGTGGATCCTCCAAAAAACAAGGAAGACCCACGGACGAAAAAACGGTCACGGATCACGGACCAACGGAACCCCGTTTTGCGGACAGTGAAAAAATACTGTCGTGTGCATGAGGCCTGAGGCTCCATCTCGGTGCCTGAAGGCGTGCTACAGAGTGAAGGGGAGAAGGATCTCCTCTTCTCTTTGTGCTGTATATGGGAGACATCAGAGTAGAGCCTTTACTAAAGACCATATACTCTGATGTCTCCCATATACAGCACAGAGAGAAGAGGAGATCCTTCCTTCTCTCTGTAGCACGTGTTCAGACACAGGAGCTGCACAAGGTAGATGTGAATTCAGCACTGGGGTGAGACAAAACACTTCCTTTAGCCTGCAGCAGTGTCTGTGTTTTTCTGCCTCATTCTCCCTCAAGCAGCTCACTTTTCGCCTCTCCATAGTCCTCTGTAGGCTGCAGCTGTAACCTGTTCCTTCTGTATGACTTTTGTACACATGATTTCAGTTTGAGTGATCACTTCAGAAGGTGGGGGGGAGGCAAGAAGTGGTTCACAAGTTTATCCATGTTTTTCTTATACTATTGATTTATGGAAAAATCTAAAAGCTAAATCATAGTCACTGTTTAATATAGAAGCATTGAAACATATGGACATGTTTACATATAGCGCTATTCTTTCTATAGTTCTGCTTCGTATAGGAACAGAACAATAAAAGTAGCGGAAGCGCAGGTTTTGGCACATACCTGATGTGTCACGGCTGAGGATGGGGGGAAACCCTCAGCCGTGCGATGCCAGGTGGTGTAGTGGCTACTCGGCCATGAGAACAGGATAGGGAGCAGGTCACCTCCTCACGCATCCCTACCCTGACCCTAACTCCTAACCTGCATGGGCCGACCTTTAAGGTAGGAGGACCCATGCGCAGGAACCTCGGAGCCCTGTCTTACCCTCCGCAGATCCCTGAGCTAGGAGCTAGGTAAGACGACCTACTCCTCCTTGGCACGGAGGAGCAGGAGTCTCAATGGCCAAGCTGTTGGGAAAAGGGGGACATGAACAGCCTCACGGGAATGGCAGGCGAACACCCAGTTCCACCAACCTGCCACAGCCTTGCTGACTGGATTCCTGAGCAGACAGGAAACCAGAACCGTGAGCTGCACCAAACATAAGAAGGTCCCAACAGAACAACATACAACCACACACACATAAAGACATCAAACATAACGACAATTATTTTTATGACCACCGGGGTGGCTCTCACTGGCAAGGAAGATGGAGGTCACAGGGGATTTAAACCCAGACGAAACTGCAGGCAACCGCATGCGGTTAGAGAGTCACGGTCATAGCCATGGCCGTGACATGATGGGAACGGAGCTAAGCAGATCCCATTTACTATAATGGGATCGGTTCGGTTACCATTAGGGAGATTGTTTTGTGCATGCGGGACTTTTTTTCTCCTCCATCTTTGATCCTTGTGTCGGAGACTTTGAGCTGAGCCTCTGACTCAGATGTGAACATGCCCTTATAACGCTCGACTATGCTTTGTCAATCTATTGGAAAAAATAAGAGCATCATAGTATTTGTCTGCTTTGGGCAAAGACGTTTTATTAGGAGGGTCCCCTGAAAATAAGTTCAGGTTGTCCCACTGGTGGGATCCCCAGTAAGTGAAGGAAACCCAGTTACAAACCTTCAGCACCCCTGTGGGAGTGCTTCAAAAGATCTGAGGTAGTGCACAGTTCTCATTATGTGGATGTGCTTGTTCTTGTGGCCAATAGATGAGGGTCCTGAACTGGGATCTCCATTAGCTCAGCCTCTATTAGCCATTAAAGGGGTTATATAGGATTAGAAAAACCATGCACCCCACCTGTCCATGGGTTATGTCTGATATTAAAGGGGTTCTGCACTTTGTTTTAACTGCTGATCTAGCCTCTGGATAGATCATCAGCATCTGATCGGCGGGGGTCCGACACCCGGGACCCCCACCGATCAGCTGTTTGAGAAGGCAACGGCGCTGGCAACGGCTGGTTTACCGGCTGCCAAGTGACGTCACGACTAGTATCAATTAGCGTGGGGGGGGGGGAGGGGGGGGTTTAAGCTCTTTTCACTTGAATGGAGTTTAGCCCCGCCCACGTTAGTTTATACTAGTCGTGACGTCAGTGGGCAGGCGGTAAACAGTGAGAAGGCCGCGCTGCCTTCTCAAACAGCTGATTGGCGGGGGTCCCGGGTGTTGGACCCCCATGGATCAGATGCTGATGATTTATCCAGAGGATAGATCATCAGTTAAAACAAAGTGCAGAACCCCTTTAAGTGAACACCAGACTACCAGACAGGACCGGCGCTGTTTTTAGATGAAGGAAAGAAGTATCCTGAACAACCATGCCTCATACTGACCATTTAGCTTTTGGTGATTGTATATTGCCTCCTGCAATTCTCTATACATCTGGTCCAAGATATCAGAAACTGAAAAAAGAGGCAAATACCAACATGACTGAATTAAAACATGAACATATTAAATGTGTGGAATGGAAAATGGTGACCGCATTCTGTTGATGGGCATGATGGTTATGCAGATGGTCCTGGTTGTTTTGCCTCCCTCTGTCTATTCTTTGCTGGCTTTGGCCGCTTTCTTGAGACGTTTGCAGCTTCCTGTGATGGAGGGATTTCCTGCGTGACCCTCACTGCTGTTTCAGCTGAAACTAAGTTTTAGTTTGCAGGATATGTTTCCCACTGTTGGGCCTCATGCACACGACCGTGGCTTTTGTCTGCATTTGATCTTGGCTGTGGATTTTGCCAGCATTTTTTTTTTTTTGGTGGGTCGGATGCGGACCCTTTCACTTCAATGGAGCTGCAGAAGGTGTGGAAAGCACACAGTGTGCTGTCTGCATCCGTATGTCCATTCCGCAGCCCTCGCAAAGAAAATACAACATGTCCTATTCTTGTCCGTATAATGGACAAGGATAGGGCAGCTCTATAGCGGGCTGGATGTTCCGTTCCGCAAAATGCGGAACACACACAGCTGGTATCTGTATTTTGCGGATCTGCAATTTGGGGACAACTAAAATGGCTATGGCCGTGTGCATGAGCCCTTACCCGTGAGAAGGATCCCAAATTCTTATCTCAATACTTACAGATGTTTCAGTCTCGCAGTCAAGTGAATTGCATGGTAACAGATACAAAACGCTGATTCTCAAGGTCTTCAACTTTTTTTGTATCCAGTCTTTTTTTATGCTCCCTCACAAATCGCCATGTTTACTGCTGATGTGACGGTTACTAGGGTAGAGGATACAGTACAGAATACAGGAGTGGGTGGCACAGGCCTCCGTGTTTGAAGTGTAGCAAAGGTGAATGGGTGGCCTGGTGAGGGAGGCTGCGCTTACGAGCGGGACTTTAAGCTCGGCCAAGGTCGTTCATGATTGTCTGTAGGTAAAAGTATATATTACTGTGTTTGTGCGCTCCTTGTTATGTGAGGCAGTTGTATACTGATCGTTGTCTAAACCTAAGGCCTCTTTCACACAAACGAGTTTTCAGCCCAGATGCAGTACGTGTAGTGAACGCATAGCATCTGGACTGAATCTTGACCTATTAATTTCTATGGGTCTATTTTTTTCACGTATCGCCTCTGCATTAAGGAGAAATCGCAGCACATTCTATAGTGAGCATTTTTTGTGCCGCTCTGAGTCCATAGAAGTGAATGAGGCATGAAAAATGGAAGGTATCTGATTGCAATGTGTTTTTCACTGATGGTTGATGAGATGGAGATTATTATCCTTCAGTTTTTTTTCTTCACACGTGCATGCAATCCGGATACAATCTGGGCGGAAGAAGCAAAACGCTGTACGCAATCGCAGAAAAAACGGATTTAACATGTGTACGGAACCATCAGTTTTTCCCTGAACAGATCCTGACGCAATCCGTATCATGTGTGTGAAAGAGGCGTCAGGATCATGTAGAGGGGGAAGATTGTAAGGTCTGTTATATAATCCTTTCTGAGGAGTTGAAATGCCACAATAATAAGACTATTCTTCTTATCTAGTGCCATCTACAGGTGTAGTAGCAGGGAGTTTGTCAGGTTGCACTTTATCAGTTGTATTGGGGGGGGGGGGGGGGGGGGGGGGGTTTTGTGCACTTTCCAGCATCCATTGCATTCAGTGTACCTCTATCCAGTTTAGGTAACTCCACCGGGTGCCAAATGGCCCCATAAGTTTCCCTTCAGCATACTGCACCATCTTGGCAGTCATACGTGAATGCTCCTTTACCTAGCACACCTCATTCTGATCACAGTGACTTACTTGTGGATTTGTATGGGACTGCAGCTATACCCTGGGTCTTAATCTTTTATTATTATTATTGCAGCGGCGCACAAATAAATAAATAAAAATCAGCTCTGCTACATCTGTAGGGTGTAGTCGTAAAGGGTTAACGCAAAGGCTGCTGGATTTAGCTTCACAAGCTGAAGGCTCTATTCATTTAGTGTAATTTTTTTTTTTCTTTCTAGCTCTTTCACACATTCCTGAGCGTAATTCTGCCAGGACCAGCCAAGCTCCGAGCACGAAGTGCAACTGCACCCAAGATGCCCTTTTCCCAGTAGCTGCATGCATGTCTGACACCTCAGATACTCTGACTTACGGTCAGGCCTGAAGTTAGACTGTATTTGCCAGTGAAATTCTCTGCGCACCCTGTATGGAAATATGCTGATACTACATATCTGTCGGCAAATGTGTTTTTACAGAGGGCCGGTATCACGCTACCACGAAGCCACCCGTGTACTTCCCCGACCCCCCGACTGTAGCAAATGTCATGGAGAATCCTGTACTGTGAAGAAAAGGGAGAAGGAAAATGAGATTATATATATATATATATTATATATAATATATATATATATATATATATATATATACATACGTGAGCCCTATGCTCCAGCATCTCCAGTCTGAGGTGGAGACTTGGTGGGCTCTGGTTCCAGTGGTTTGATTCCTTGTATGTTACTTATTGATACAGTTGATGGGTAAGTCTTTTTGAATATACAGTAAGTTTCAAAATACACTAAAAACTCCCCTCATGAAGAATCTCCCTTATTAGGGTCCATTCAGACATCCGTAGGACACCGGCAGTGTGCGTTCCTCATTTCGTGGGCCGCACATCGCCGGCACTATAATATAAAATGCCTTTTCTTGCCCACAGTTCCGGACAAGAATAGGACATGTTCAATTTTTTTGGGGGAATGGAAGTGCGGATGCGGACAGCACATAGTGTGCTGTCCACATCCATTCCGACCCCATTAAAAATGAATTTTGCAGAACGGATCCAGACCCAAATTGCGGACGTGTGAATGGACCCTTAAAGTCAGTTTTCCTGGAGTCTGCGTTGCCGTATTTTGCTCCAAATTTATTTAAAAAGTCACACGATGTTTGGTGCATCTTTAAGTTGAACACTTCTGCCTTGAGATGTTCCTCCACTTTCTGTGCCACTCCTGTATTGGAGTAAGATTGGGGCAGTTTTGGGGACTTTTAAAAAGTCTCAGTTGAAGGTAATCAGCTTAGCAGGCTTATCACCCCCATTTTCGACCTGTTTATCAGAACTGAAGCGAGAGTAGTGTACAAATGCAAAATATTGCTAAACTTTCATGCCGATAAGCCATAAAAGTTGCAAACAGCCCAAGTTTGGAGCTGTTTGAAGCCAGAATTCTGGAGTACATGGCTTTATAAATTCTCTGCACGATGTGAAACCCTACGTCCCTCCTAGTGGCCCAAAAGCTGTGCTGTTGCGCGTGTCTGTGCGGTTTTCAAATTGTAACCATTATCGTTTAACAGTAAACGGCACGCACCGCTATATGACACCCTGCCTTAAAAGCCTCAACATTTCTTGTAAATTGCTGCTTATTGGATTTCCTATAGCGGAGGAGACCTTTTTAAATCTGCAAAGGCTATTTGATACATTCCATGGAACAGATCGTCATCTACGTATACGCACATGTTTTATCCTCGGCTGATTTAAGCTCTGCTGTTTAATTGGTAAAGGCCATAAAAAATTTAAAACCAGTTATATTCGTTCCTGTTCTGACCGGAGTTTCTAGCAGTCGCCACTGGCCAGTTTTACTGCTTGGGGCCTTGGCGTACTTTGGGTCTTCGGGCCGGGACGCAGTTACAGTTTAGCTCTTTAGTATTTGTTGGTTTAATGGCTATAGTGTTGCTAGTAGTTCTAAAGGTTGTAAGGGGGGGGGGGGGGGGGAGTTAGATTTTCGCAGACAATATGCCGCTCTTTTGCATGGACTGTCTGGTATTGCACCTTCACGTATGTTACTTCATTAGGACTGAGTTACAATATCGGACACGACCCATGGACAAGGGTGGCGCTGTGTCAGACGCTGACTGCAGCCCGGAGTACATTTTGATGTGCACTTGCATCTCTTATTTTAATAAACTGGTGACCTGGTGTCTGTCTGAGCATTCGCATCCCTCTGGGACCTCTAAGAGCGTACGCTTTTTTTCCACGATGAGTTTGCCAGCTATCTCATTAGAAAACCATTTATTCAGGCCATTAGCCAGGATCTTTAGCTGCCGGACCCCACCAATGTTCCCTTTGAAGTGAATGTACAACCAGCGCTCCGTTTGATGTATGTATGTAGAATATTTTTGTATGGTACCGGTTGTATGTATGTTCCAATCAAGTAAAACATTGAATATTTTCAATAACCTGCTGGCTCTGCGTGAAAACAGGAATTTGTATAATGAGCCAAGCAGACGCTTTCCTGTTAGGAAATTTAGCTTTTTCCCCCCTCCAAAATATTTTTATTTTTTGGCTGCAGAGTGAGTGTGACCCCAGATGTCCTTGTAGTATTAATTCTGATTTAGGAGGTTGAGTATAACCTGGCCGCACGTGGGGTTTTCTGGATGTGGAGTAGAAATGCGCCATATGTAGCAGTGGCTCAGTTTATATATGAAGTAGTATGGTACCTTTTAATCAAAGGTATTACGTTTCCCCATCCCATTGTCTCATTATCAATTTTTTTTTTTTTTTTTTTAATGATTGCATTTTACTCATTTTGGGCTTAAAATAATTTCTTCAATTGATCTTTATTTAAAAAAAAAAAAAAATATTCAGCTGTTCTGCTGCAAAGGGTTAACAGTTCATACTTTTATTTTACTTTCACTTTGTGCAGGTCATCTAATAAACCTTATCTTTACAAAGGGGTCATAAACATTTATTTAAGCCACATTATTATCAGTAAGATGAGAAGTGAGCTCTGATGAGTGTATATTCGGAGAACAGCGCTATGGAGCCTTCAGATTAGCTGGCTGACGGAGCAGAGAGAAAATTCGGATCCCTCTAACTAGAGCATCTCAGCCCTGTACAAAAAAAAAGGGTTACATATTTCTAATAAAGACCAAGTAAAAAAAATATTTTTAGCTCAAAATGAGTATAATAACAATTTAAAAAAAAGTATTTATAACAATAAAATATTGCCCCCAAAGGTGTACATAGCCTATAAAGAGGTTGGCCCATCTGGGACATTGTTGGCATATTACTAGGATATGAAGTGAACTGAGAGCAGTCACACATCTATGACCATGTTCATTGCTACTGGAGTTCAAAAAATAGCAAAATGCCAACTAGGCTATTTCTGACAGTCCCATAGTGGTTAATGGAGTGGTGCCCCCACTTGCATGGTGCACTCCTTTCGCCATTAATGGACTTCCGGGAAACAGCTGAGAGCACTCGCTTGGCTATTTTTGGAGCCCACATAGCAACAAATGGAGAGCATGCCACGCATGCGCAGTGTACCCTCATTCACTTCGGGGGTCATGTTCTGGAGGTAGGTTCTGGTCCCTCCTCAGTGTCCCATATGGGTCAACCTGTTCAATATTACACAGTCTTTTACAAGAGTTCTTGTGGAACAGTGCTGTGATATTACTCATTGGTGGGTGCTTATACAAAATGATATATTGATTATTTATGTGGTTTATGTTTTTCAGAATTCAATTCGTCATAACCTGTCTCTTCATAGCAAATTTGTACGGGTACAGAATGAGGGGACTGGTAAAAGTTCATGGTGGATCTTAAATCCGGAAGGTGGAAAGAATGGTAAATCCCCAAGAAGACGAGCTGCCTCTATGGATAATAACAGCAAGTTTGCAAAAAGCAGAGGAAGAGCTGCCAAGAAAAAAGCCTCCCTACAGTCAGGCCAAGAAGGCAGCGCTGATAGTCCTGGATCACAGTTCCCTAAGTGGCCGGGAAGCCCTAGCTCCCACAGCAATGATGACTTTGAAGCCTGGAACACGTTTCGTCCAAGAACCAGTTCCAATGCGAGCTCCATCATGCCAGAGGAAGAAGATCTTGGTGATGCCGATGTACATGGACTTGTATATCCGCCTTCATCTACCAAACTGGCATCTACTTTGCCAAGTCTGTCAGAGATTGGAAACTCTGAGAATATGGAGAATCTTCTGGATAATCTCAACCTGTTATCTCCAAACACCTCATTGACAGTTTCTACACAGTCCTCACCGGCCTCGATGATGCAGCAGCAGTCTGGTTATTTATTTACTTCACCAGACACCAGTATGGGATCGCCTGATCCAGAGTACAGGAAATATACCTATGCTCAACCTGGCATGAACTCCATATCGCAGATGTCTATGCAAAGTGTTCCAGACAGTAAATCTGCCTATAGGGTTGTAGGCCCATACAATGTTCCAGCTGGACTTCTAAAGGAACTGCTTACCACAGATTCCCCGCCACATAATGATTTGCTGGCCTCTGAGTCTGTGGTTTCCCAAGGCAACAGTAGGGTTCTGAGTCAGAATGTGCTGATGGCATCTAATTCTGGAATGCCTGCATATGGCACCCAGCAACCCCACAGCAAAATGAACACCATTTCCCATGCACATCAACAACATACTCAGCAGACCTCCATGAATGGTCGTGCCTTGCCTCATACTGGGAGTACCATGACTCCCAATGCCAGCATTAGCCGCCTGTCAACCGTGAAAAGTTCTTTACAAGTGCCTATGACTCAACCCCTTCACATGTCCGGCATGGGTTCTTACCCTACAAACAGCTGTAATGGCTATGGCAGAGTTGGCATAGTCTCCATCCACCAGGAGATGCTGCCTAGTGACTTAGATGACATGTTCGTTGAACGCTTGGACTGTGACATGGAGTCCATTATTCGGAATGACCTCATGGAAGATGGAGAAGCAGATTTTAACTTTGATAGCCTATTATCAAACCAAAGCTTTCCTCACAGTGTCACAACCACCACACACAGCTGGGTATCAGGATAGAGACAAAAAGTTGCAAGTATGTGACGCGTCTATATAGTAGTATTAAACTTGTGTATTAGGGTATGTCTGCACGGCGATGACAGATGTCATGCGTTCGTGTCGCACCAAAGTGTGGCAGGGTGCTATGGGAAAGAATGAGGTCGCACTGCAACTCGCGCGTGTGCTGCAACTCGTGAATCACAAAGAATCCAGCAGTGTTGGATTTATTTATTTTTTGCGTGTTGCAGTCACAGAAAATGTGCAAGTTGTGCTGCAACCTTATTCATTCCTATGGCAGCCCCACTACACTGTGATCTTTGGTTTGCGTGACCAAAATTGCGGCCAAAATCGCAGTGTAGACGTAACCTTTATAACATGTTTAATCATCCCGTCTCTAATACATCTGTGTGTATTCAGAGGTCTGGTAAAAATGTGTTGTATGTAAAATTTGCTTTCCACAATCTAAATTCTCTCAGATTTTGTAGTATAATTTCTAAAATATGGTTTTATTGCTTTTCAAGCAGTCTGCTTGAGTAGACCACCTCAGCTGTCAATGCTGGGGAAACTTGTCGACAGTGTTCTATCGCATGGCAGCCATTTGAGCCAGGACTTCCTCTTTGTGAGACATCCTTGGCGGCAGCTTTCGGGCTCCACAGTTATGCAATTTGGCTCCCTCTCACACTTAAAGGGGTTCACTGGAACGTAAGAAAATGAAAATATACATTATTATTAATATAGTCCCAAATACCTTTCATTAGTTATAATGGCTCTTTTTGTCTGGGGAGCAATTGTTAGGAAAAATAAAATGACTGCTGTCCTATTAGTGCACGCAAAACCTGTCCTAATCACACAGGAGGGCAAGTTACTTCAGAACACTGAGATAAAGAACTGCCTCACCCTCCTCTGCTTTGCTTGGTAGATTATGATCCTGAACATAGCCGATAAGATCTTCAGCTGAGTGTAGGCATGGAGTTCATGAGGAGACCTGAAGTAGAAATAAGACGGACTGAACAGATGGTGGTAATGTGGTGCTGTGGTAATGGAGACTGCATACAAGTGCTGCTGCTGATTAGCCACATCCCCACCCTCCTCTTTGTACCTCGTGTTTCCTCATGAACTCCATTTCTACCGAGATTCATCTGAAGATCTTATCAGCTGTATTCATCTCTGACAAGTAGAGCAGAGAGGAGGATGAGGCAGCTCTTTAGCTCAGTTTTCTGAAGTAACTTGTTCTCCTGTGTGTTTAGGGCAGGCTTTGTGTGTAGTAATAGGATGGCAGCCATTTTATTCCTCCTGATGATTGCTCTCCTGACAATACAAGCCATTATAACTAATGAAAGATGTTTGGGAATATACTTATAATAATGAAAATGCTTAAATATTACTTTTTCTTAATCCCAGGAGAACCCCTTTAAAACGACCCTGTCACATTGAATGCAGTCTATTACTGACCAGGATATGAGCAGGTTGATATACTGAATCTTTTCCCATAAAATTATATAGCTTGAATTTTATTTATTTAAATCCCTACTCTTTCTATGCTTAGAGGTCTGGGTAGCCCAATGGACTCCTAAGCATAGAAATAGCAGGGACTTAAAGTGTCTTTTCAGTTTATTTTTAATATGGTGTAGGGACAGTGGTGTACTTTATTAGGGAAAGATGTTTCATTGTACTATAAAAGCGGGTGTAAAGAGTCTTCTAGGCAAATCTCTAACTGATCATTGCTAATGAGAGTCTGTCTTCATTCTTTAGTTCTACTGAGTTCTGAAGATGCCTGTGTGAAACATACAGAGGCTTCCAGCCGCGTTCCTGTCCCCACTCCAGTCCCTGTCTATGTATATGGGCCCTAACCATAACTGCCCATCGCTCTGCCTCTCCGACCTTGTTACACACAAGCGTCTTCAGCACTTAGCAGAACACTGACGACAAAGTGCTGAAGACGCTTGTGTGTAACAAGTCAGAGAGGCAGGGCAATGGGCAGTGATGGTTAGGGCCCATATACATAGACAGGGACTGGAGTGGTGACAGGAACGCGGCTGGAAGCCTCTGTATGTTTCACACAGGCATCTTCAGAACTCACTAGAACTAAAGAATGAAGACAGACTCTCATTAGCAATGCTCATTTAGGCCCTATATAGAAATGCCTATTTTTGAGGACGAGAATAGGACATGCTCTATTTTTTGCGGGCCACAGAACAACGGATGCGCACAGCACACCGTGTTTTGCGGCCCCATTGAAATGAAGGGGTCTGCACCCATTCCGCAAAATTGTGGAACGGATGAGCACCCAGAAATATGGATGTGGGGATGCACCCTTAGGGTGTAAGAATCTTCTTAGCAAGGCTCTATTTTCTAGTACAAAGAAACACCTTTTCCTAATAAAGTATATAATAAAAATGTTTTAACACCACTGTTCCTACACTAAAAATAAATAAAATTCAAGTTATGATGAGTTTTCTCTTAAATTTACCGTATATCATGTATATAATATGTTGCCTGCTAATAGGACCATATGTACAATATGACAGCTTCCCTTTAAAAGGGCTATCCCATGATTAAAGAGGACCTTTCACTGGTCCTAACATTCCAGTATTAGTACCTGGCCGTGTAGGGCTTTATTAGGAGATGTCGAGATGCTTTTTCTTTTTCAGCTCTGCTGCTCTGTTCCCCCGCTGTGCGCCCCGTTCTCTTATGCCGCCCTGTATACTAATTGAGAGCATCGGTACAGGGAGGTGGAGACGGCCGGGTTTCTCAAGGGGCATCTCCTTCTCCATTGCAGCGGAGGGTGTCACAGCCGGGGAGAAAGAGCTCACCTTCTCCCTGGCTATGACGCTCTAACAAAGGGCAAGTGGCACTATACAAAAATGTTATTGAATAACTCGGTGCTTATACAAAATTTTTAATGACCTGCAATAAAAAAAAGGATTCATATGCAGGTGCTATGTAGAACTTTAAGCTTTGAACTACGCATGCCATAGATTGTGGGGAGTTGCATCTGTGTGAATGATGTGGAGTGACACACTACACAGATACTATTATTGTTTTTTAAGTGAAACAGCGTAAAAATAAAAACTCGGTTACATATAAACATTAAAACGTAACATATCTAACACATAAGCGCAAGGGGTTTGTGGATGGATGAAGTATAATTTTTGGTTGTCCATCTTCACAGATTTATTTATTATTTTTTTTTGGTATGTAGAAGAATTCTCTTATTTTACAATGAACTCTAATTGCAGTTCCATGAATTGCTTATATATTAGAGACTTACTAGATATTCAGATGAGTTGTCTGTTGTGAGCCCACAGAATAATGTAAGGCAAATAATCTACTGGATTCCTGATCGTTTTATGGTGCTCCTCACTTCTTTATGAGCCAAGATGCTACAGTGACAACTCTACGAATCACTCTTGTTCCAGTGATACAAACCACATGACAACTCTACGAATCACTCTTGTTCCAGTGATACAAACCTGCCTTGTGGTAAGGCCGCATTCCCACGACTGTGGTGCCTTCATCCTTCTATTACGGACCACAAACCTTGGGTCCACAAAACATGTGCACCGTCCGTGTGAACTCGGCGTCGCTATGCGAACCCATTTATTTCAATGGATCTGCAAAATGAGGTAAAACATAGGACATGTCCTGTCTTTTGCAGAGTTGAGATACAGACCTAGAAGCGCATGAAATCCCTTTCATGGGCTACCGGGTCTGTGCCTGTGCCGCAAAGGATAATGTCCTATCTTTCTCTGCATCTTGTGGCTTGCAGACCCAATGTGTCCGCAGTGCAATGCGGAGTGCACACGGCCGGTATCTGTGTTTTGCAGATCTGCGGTTTTCTGTTGGTAACAAGGACGCGGCCATCACAAATTTGTGTGAATGTAGCCTAATGCACGGCATTGCTTCTGGAGTCTTATTCATAGTTTTGGCAGTGATGTCAGTGTAATTACACTTCTAACCGCATTACGGATTAAATCCGTAGTTACAGTTGAAAAGCTTTGATTTTATTTTTATATATTTTTTTATATAATTAGTAATATAATTTTTTATTATATTTGGTAGTATTCTTTTATAGCTGCTTTCACTATTCTAGTGGTTGCCATTGGAACAGACAATTTATCTACACGGTCACATAAGGCGGTTTTGGGGGGATTATTTAGAACGTGCTCAAAGTAAAGTCCTCTTCCCTCTCACTGATCCCTGGCAGCTTCTGTTCCAACATTTACCAGGTTTCTGCTGGTCTCTACTTCCTGTTCCTGTATCGACCCACAGGAAACGCTTGGAGATGCCTGCTCAGCCAATTACAGGCTTTGGCGGGTCACCACTGCAGCCAGTGATTGGGTGAGCTGCGATCCCCTGGCATTTCCTGTGTCGTGACCAGCAGGAACCTGTTTTGCATCACAATGGGAGCGACATGGATTGTTGAATTGTTGGATGCTTTAAATGCATACTAAATTAAAGGGGTTGCCCGACCTTTTTTAAGTGATGGCCTACCCTGAAAATAGGCAATCACTAGCTGACACGCTGCACCCCCCCCCCCCCCCCCACCACCAATCTGCTCCTCTGTGTAGCTTCGTCGCCAGAAGTCGGCTCCAGATCTACACAGCAGCAGCAAGATTGTAGTGGAGGGAGCTTACTACTACTACATTGACTTAAATGGGAGCAGCGCTGTAGTAGCAAGCTCCCTCCACTACAATGTTGCCTATATTCTGATTGAATGGAATCTGGTGGCTATTGGCAATAAAGCCAGCTTTCCTTTGGACCCGTTTTGATAAATCTCCCCAATTTGTCTTATATTGATGTGATTTATATATGGCAGACTTCTGGTTTTCTATTCCAGCATAAATTTTAAGTCACCAGATCAGGCATATGCCAGACACTGACGGGACCTGACTGAGCTCATTGACTATAATGGGGTCTGTTAGGTTAGGGATCTGAGCTGTTTATGTGAACCTAGCCTTGGTGTCGAAGCACTTGTTTGGCTCCTGATCTAATATTATTTTATATTTTAGGCAGCATCAGCATGAAGAGCATTGGAAGAAACCTCCAAAGACACGATTTTCTGGCCTGTTTTTCATATGGAAATATCCTAGAGGATGTGCTGTGCTGCTCCTGGACCTCTATCACTATGAAGTGCCAAACTGACTAAGAAGAAAAAATCTATTGGGGAGGGAGAAAAATGCCTGCGTCGTCGTTGCCATTCAGATGCTTGTATAGGCAGTAAAGAAATGATGACTTCATGGTGTCGTGTACCCGCTTCTTTGCTCTAGGTGCTTGCCGTGGATGTGAGATCTGCTCAGCAATGGGGCTTTTTGCTAAATTTGTTCTATTTTCAAGACTGGAAGCTGCATTCGCCCCTAATGCACTAAATTACCTAACAAGAAGCATAAAGAGCTATCGCCAGCAATTTTTTTTATTTTTTTGTGATAATTGTCTCTTTGGTAACTGCCAAAAGTGTGTTTAATGGCAACAGTAAGTTATTTACATTCCAAGCTAATGGGGATTCTCCCTGTTATTGGACCAACATATACATAATCCTGGGTTGGTGCTAGTATTTTGATTAAAAAAACAAACAAAAAATAAAATAAAAAAAACACACGTGGCCTACAAATTCACAGCAAATTTTGATTAAGTACTTAAATAAAAAAAGACAAACTTAAATGTGTTATTCAGTGCAGAGAGATTTTAGTCTGCCTGTTTTATACGATGGAGATGGAACTCCTTGCCATCCTGCTATGCCAGAGTTTCTGCAGTTGGAGTCCCTGATAGCTGATGGAGAATGCATCTGTAATGGCACAGGTAACTGATCCGCAGCAACACACTTTGATTTCAGTAGATATTTAGGAACATTTGGAAGTTCATGCCCATATGTAGTTAAGGCTCCAGCCTCCAAACCTCAACCTCTAGGCATTGACCCAATATTTCACTGCTCCTTTGAATGGTCCTAAAAGGTCGCATACACCTTCACAACACAACTATTTTTTTTTTTTTATTACCCAATGCATCTAAAATGAAAAATGGAGCAACTTTGGAAATAGTCTAGATTCACATTTCAGACCAGTTTGTGTGTACGACTATAAGGCCTATTGCACACGACCGTAGGTGTCCCGTGCCCATGCTGCGGACCGCATATGCGGATCCGCAATACACAGGCGTCGTTCCGCATCACGGATGCGGACCTGGTCACTTCAATGGGTCTGCAAATCTGCAGATGTGGAACGGAAGCCCTATAGAGTGCTTCTGTGGGGTTTGGTCCCGTACTTTTCTTCAGCAAAAAGATAGGACATGTCCTATCTTTTTGCAGAACGGGCGGATCGCGGACCCATTAATGGGTCCGCGATCCGCTGCGGCTGCCCCACAGTCAGTGTTCGCGCATTATGCGGGCCGGAGCACACCCGTTTGTGTGCAGGTGGCCTAAAACAGTCAGAATGCTCCTTTAAAGGGCATCTGTCAGCAGGTTTGTCCCTATTACACTGACCGACCTCTTACATGTGTGCTTGGCAGCTGAAGCCATCTGTTGGTCCCATGTTTATATGTGCCCGCATTGCTGAGAAAAATGATGTTTATAGTATATGCAAATTAGCCTCTAGGAGCAACGAGGGCGTTGCCATTACTCATAGAGGCTCTGCTCTCTCTGCAACAGCTGCACCCTCTGCAATCTAAAAAAAAAAAGTCATCACACCTGGCTCTGTCGGTCAAAGTGCAGAGGACGCAGCAGTTGCAGAGAGAGCAGAGCCTCTAGGAGTAATGGCAACGCCCCCGTTGCTCCTAGAGGCTCATTTGCATATACTAAAACATCATTTTTCTCAGCAATGCGGGCACATATAAACATGGGACCAACACAGACTCCTTCAGGTAAGTCAAACACGGGTGAACAGCACTCCTTAGTAATAATGCTGCGGGTGCTCGTCTCCAGGGGTGGTGGTAAAAAGCCCCCAAAAGCAACTGGATGTCAAAAAAATAAATGGAGACCAAAAGGCGGAATTTTGTTCCAGATGCAACGTTTCGGCTTAGTGATGCTTGAAAAAGGCTATCACTAAGCCGAAACGTTGCATCTGGAATAAAATTCCGCCTTTTGGACGTGCTGTCTCCATTTTTTTTTTTTTTTTTTTTTTTTTTTTTTTTTTTTTTTTTTAAACA
Source organism: Bufo gargarizans (assembly GCF_014858855.1). NCBI lineage: Eukaryota > Metazoa > Chordata > Amphibia > Anura > Bufonidae > Bufo > Bufo gargarizans. The sequence continues at coordinate 50,959,381 of NC_058082.1, read as the reverse complement.
TATATCCTTCAGGTAAGTGTCTGTGCAACAGGTCGGCCAGTTTCATAGCTACAAATCTCCTGACAGATGCCCTTTAATGTTTTGCTAGCATAGATTTGGTAGGTTAGCAATGAGTTGAGAACAGATGGAAGGGAATATGATCAGATTACACTGGGTTTGTAGTCAGTTACCATAGTGATGCATAGGTCTGTATAGGACATGTTAACACAAAACCTAAGGATACGTTAAGAAGACTATTTGTAAGGTAGTTTTATTTTAGATGCACTGGAGAGAATTTTGAATGTGAACTCAGCCTTATGCAGCTCTCAGAGCAGCGTCATGGACTCCACCATGCTCTGACATGCTCGTATTTTTGGTTCGCCAGCATATAGTGACTAGGCTTTCTTATTTCTCTGCCTAAATTCAAGCACATCTTGGAACAGCTTTATGTTGATCCAATTCAAGGGTTCAACCTACAAGCAGTTGACTATAGAGATAATTGGTTATGTCGGATCTTGTAAAAAAAAAAGTGTTTTTAATATCTGTATAATTGTTTTATCTTTTTTATTTTTTTTTGTTTGAGGTAAATGATTGTCAATAATTACATTTTTGGACTGTGCCAGCATTGTAGAATTGCACATAGCACAGGAGCATTCAGTATTTCATTGTGTGCTTTATACCAGCTTTTGTACCTACAGGATTTTGGTCCTTTTTGTTTTTTTTATTTTATATTTTCATGAAAGGAAAAATGGAGGAAACTGTGTAAATAAGAAGTAAATATTTCTTCATTTTTGCCTAAATGAAATGTATAATTATTTGTATCGCTTGCTGGGAGAGAACCATAATGTCTTAGCATTGACATGTAGTCGCCCCTCCTCTCTCCAGGCTTTTGTTATAAAGTGTATTAACATCTTAGTGGACCGCTCACAGCCCCCCTGGAACTGGTAATCTGCAACATGTACGATCCTGGCCAAAGAATGTGTAACTGGTAGGCAGGTGGGTATTGGTGAAGAAGTGTTTGCCATCTCTGGCTGTAACAGATTTGGCATACGTTGCATTTGCTTTTTCTTGCTGGCACTGAAGAACTGAATGTTGCTTTATTTTCTGGAGGTTCCCTTAAATACACAGAATCAATTCTGTATCTGAATCTTGTATCTTGTATCTGAATGTTTGATACATATCCTTATGAGCCCTATTAGCCATGTTTGGGACGCTTCTTTAGAACCTTCTCTAGTTCAACGTATGCCTAAGGTCTGCTCCCTCTTCTTTCTAGTCCCATAAACTCCTCCACTTTTGGCCATGGGCTGTATTACTTTTCCATTGACTTGAATAGGGATATATGGCAATATCAGAATAAAGGCCACAGACAAGAGTGGAGCTGGTTCTCTTTAAATGGCCATTAAAGGTGTAATATACAGACAAATACATTGACCATGAGATAAGGGAAGGTGATGGTTGCCATCTGAAAGAGACTTGGGTCTCCATAGACTTGTGTGCTTCAGCTTCTAGCTTTTGCCAAATTACAACTGTCAGCACATAATAGGAGTTGTAGTTTTGCAACAGCTGGAGGGCTACAGGTTGAAGAGCACTGCTATGAAGCAACACAGTCCCTAAACATGGCCTATAACTTGGGGACTAAATTCAAAGGTGCCCAATAGGGATGAATGAATAGACTTCGGATGAAACTTTGTTAGAATGCTGTACGGAACGAGCGCTCTGTACAGTATTAGAATGTATTGGCTCCGAAGAGGCAAAGTTATTACTTCACGAAGACTTGCAAGACTTTGGGTAATAACTTCAGAAATTAAGTTCTACAGTTAAAAACCTTTTACCGAAATGTAACCCAAACGGCTTACTCTGTACAGTATTCTAAAGAAGTTTTATGCAAATCGACTTTGGATGTTTTCATCTGAAGTCGATTCGCTCATCCCTAGTGCCCACCCAAGAATATGACTGTTCACTTTTATTCTGTAGAGTATTAACTGCCAAATTGGGCAAGAAGTACTGAAACTGTTTGTCATACACTTTGTATACATACCCCATACAACAGTAAAATTTCAAGTTCAGGTTCCACCATCCAGTTTTATAAAACATTTAATTGGTGCTCTTTTCTTCAAAAACACTAAAAGTGGATACTTGAGCATATAACAGTAAAACTTTCGGATCAGATTAGAAGATATGTTGATGAAAGAAACACGACCTCCAGCTTTGAGAACCCAAAATGTGGACTGTATGGATTTATCTATGCAGCATCGCTCCTCCCACGCCGTTCCAGTCTTGTGTCCCATTGTCAGTGGAGTTGCGTTGTTTTATTACTACTATGTATAATGTTTAGTTGGGCATATCAGTGCAGTTCTTGATGTTTCAGTAAGCTTGTTAATTATGTTAACTTATTATGTGGCCAATTAGTGATCATGCCTCAATTTCCTCCTGCTTGCGCAGTTATTTGTGGCTCTCTCGCCAGTAGTTTGCAACTGGACACATTGTATAACGTGCAATATATAAACGTAAGCAAGCTGTTAATTTTTGCACCAGCTCACGTGGGCTTTAGCTATGATGCTTGGATGATATGAGATTGGTATCTGAGCAACAGCTGATCTTTGTCTACAAGGATCTAAAGGGTCTAACTTATTTTAAGTCTGACTCAAAACCTGAATATTTTATATATGATTGGAGTTAAGCACCCCCCCCCAACTGCTACCATCGCTTTATGAAATGGAGATCTATAGTGCTGTTTGCCAGGTCCTTGCATTACAGTATCGGGCTAGGTTCACACATGGGATTTTAGCCGCAGCATCATGTTAGCTGTGGAAGAATAAAAATATGAACTTCAGTGTGAAAAAAATGGGGCATATTTTCGGAGGGGTTGACACACCATTTAAATACCTCATTCATTAAATTAAAAAAATGAATGTTTGCCATTTACAGGCTTTAAAAAAATAAATAAAAAAATGACCCAGTTGTGATGTTTACTTACATAGTATGGTGCCATCCGAGTATATAACTATCAGTTGCGTCCATGCCTTGAGCTGAATTCTGCTGGTCGCACATGCCAGGTCACTGCGTAGTGATCCTCTGCTCACTGTAGAGCAGCTAATAGAAATATTTTTCTGTCCTGCTTGGCAGGGAAGGAGCAGAGCTTCTGCAGTAGCATGCCAGGATAGCTAGGAAGACTACAGGGAGGCAAGAAGGGTCTAGATTAGTGATGGCTAAACTCTGGCACTCCAGCTGTGGTGAAACTATGACTCCCAGCATGCTCCATTCATTTCTGTGTTCTGAGAACAGCCAACCAAGCAAGTGTGCCTCTAGGGAGTTGTAGTTTTGCCACCGCTGGCTTGCCGGAGGTTAGCCATGACGGGTCTAGATTAACAGCTGCCCGGAGAAGGAGGAGACTGATTCTGTCCAGAGCCTGCACCAAGGGACATGCATGGTTGCAAATAATGAAAAGGACTTTTTTTTTTTTTTTTTTAATACTACATAAATTCTAAAGGCCTGTCGAGGCTTATATATGAAAATAATTGATGGGATAACAGTTAATAATTGTTAGAAAAATGGCATGTATGTATGTGTGTATGTATGTATATATATATATATATATATATATATATATATATATATATATATATATATATATATACTTTTTTTTTTTTTAAACCTTGTTTATTAAATTTGAAAAATGACATCGATGACTCGCATTGGTTGCACCATATTGTTTATGGGCTAGCTGCATTTTTATTTTTTGGGCATTTACAACAGCCATAAGAAATTCATGTAAAAGGGCAATTTGTGTGCATATTTGCTGTGCATTTTAGTGCATAATAAATGTAATGCAAAGCTGTGTCAATGAGCCCAAAACCTCTTCTAGCTGCCCTGTTGTCCGTGGTCGCTAGTAGGCTGGCTGTGTAGTTTAAGCCACCCATACACAGTCTATTGTCAGCCAAACCCACAGAGAACGGCCGGTTCGGCCTGCACTGTAATGTGTATGGGGAGCTCCCGACTCTCCCCAGACAGATTCTGTCAGGAGAGAGACGGATCAGGCAAAATGAATCTTTTCGTCCCATCCTTTTGAGGCGTCTGGCAGCAGCTTTCTCCTCTCTCCCCACAGAGTGCATCCGAGCCGACATGTATGTGTATGAGGAAGACGATCATTTGGCTGTGTATAGGGGCCTTTACATAAGGTTCAGACTCTCCCCATACAAATGCATGTTGGGCTCGGCCCTAGATCAGCACTGTAGATCTCTACTTTTTAGAACTTGTTGAATATGATGGTCCAAACTTGTACTGAACTCCAACTGAATCTAAAATATTTTATTTTTATTTTTTTTAAAGTTAATGTGCTCTTTCTTAAATGTAGGGAGAGTCTCGATTGGACCAATATAAAATCTTTTATATTTGCACTTGTTAAACCACTGGAAGAAAGTTTAACTGATATTTTATTCATATTTTAGGTATAAAATTATTAAATCCCTTTTTAATTTATGACTGATTTATATTAATTTTAAGTTGTATATTCCTTAGCGGCTCAACAGTGGTTCATGCAAGCAAACCAATTCTGACATTCGTTTATCCTGGTTTCTCAAACTTTATCCATTTAACATGAAGTCAATAACTCAGCAATATATGTAATGGTGGCATGTAAAAACTGCTTTCGTTTGTTGTATTGCAGCATTTTTCATGTGTTTTATTTTTTATTTTTCTGTCCTAATTCATGATTCAATATCCGCAGACAAGTGCCTGATGTATTTACAGACACAAGAACAATCTGTTGTATGAAGCCATAAATGTATATAAATTATGCTACAAATGACTGTCCTCTGTTTTGTGTCTTTATTTTTAATTAAACCGCTACCTTGAATTCCTTGGAAAAAGGCATCCCATCAAAATGGTGAACTGATCTTTGGTATGCTATACATCAGGGATGCTCAACCTACGGCCCTCCATTTAGCAAAACTACAACGCCCAGCATGCCCAGACAGCCTACAGCTAAGCAAGGTCGGAGCTTTAGTTTTGCAACAGCTGGAGGGCCACAGGCTGGGCATCCCTGCTATTATACATAGTTCATAATAATGACCCATTGCCAATATGGCTTAAAGGAGTTGTCTGGGAAACAATAAGTCTAGATTATTTCGGAAGTTAATCAGCAGTGCCAACCCCACCAGGCAGTATGCCTTTATTGAATTGGGTTGATCCTACCAAGTGTTCTTTAAGGCTAGTTTCACACTAGAGGCAGGGCAGTCCTACAGGCTGTTCCGGCGGGTGAACAGCCTGTCAGATCCGTCCTTCCGCTTGTTCACGTGTGCCCCCAGACTGCCACTCCGTCCCCATTGACTATAGCGGGGGCGGAGTTCCAGCGGCAGCGCACGCCGAGAGGCGGCCCAACTAAAAGTACTGCATGCAGTACTTTTAGTCCGGCTGCCTGTCGGTGTGCGCTGCCGCCGGAACTCCGCCTCCGCCCCATTATAGTCTGGGGGCACACGTGAACTAGCAGCAAGACTGATCCGACAGGCTGTTCACCCGCCGTGACAGCCTGCCGCTAGTGTGAAAGTACCCTAAGCCAAAGAGATTCAGTATAAATTCTAATAAATTACAATTTATGCTGAATGTTTACCAACAAAACTATATCATCCCAGTTCCTCCTGCTCTTTAACATGGTAGTTAAATTTATAAAAACTTGTATTTTTTACATTATATTTCACCTGGATTATGAAAGGGTGGTAGACAAGATGCAGCCTGCTATTTATTCTAAATGAGCTTGTGATCTATAAAAAAAATTATTCTACGAAGATTTATGAATTTGGATCTTTGGCACCTTCGGGACTCAATTCAGAAATGGAAATGTTGGGTTTTCTATAATTGGACCGGTGGTAGGCTGCTTTACCAGCGCATCGACACGTCCTGCATCCTCCCACTGGCCCCATAATGCCGACAGTAACCCCTATTTTCTTTTTAGGGTACTTTCACACTAGCGCTTTTCTTTTCTGGTGTTGAGTTCCGTCACAGAAGCTTAATACCGAAAAAGAACTGATCAGTTTTATCCTAATGCATTCGGAATGGAGAGTAATCCGTTCAGGATGCATCAGTTCAGTCCTTTTTACGGTTTTTTTGGACAGAGAAAATACCGCAGCATGCTGCAGTTTTCTCCCAGCCAAAAATGCTGAACACTTGCCGGAAGTGTATTATTGCTGGGGGCACTTGCCCATGCGCAGCCCTTTTAAAAATGCAAAAAAAATACTGGATCAGTTTTTTCGGATGACACTGGAGAGACTGATCCGGTATTTCAATGCATTTGTCAGACGGCTCCATCTGACATGCCATCAGTTTGCGTCCGGATTGCCGGATCCACTGCCGCAAGTGTGAAAGTACCCTTACTTCCATTTTTTTCTTTTTTTATATTTTCTTTTTCTGACAATATGTCGATAGTAGTTTTATTGTATATGTTACACTACATGAAACTACATATGAGTGTAGTGAAAAACAAACAAAATTAATAAGTATCTGTACAAACCGGAATGTCTGAATAAGACATAGATCAAAATAACCATAGTCTGGTCCAGGACCAGGTTTTAAACAAATATGGTAATCCAATATAAGAAGCGACTTTGTCCCTCGTTTCCATTACATTTTGACCACTGAATAAGAAACCTTGCTGGTTTTGAAACTCGTTTGGTGAATAGAAGAATATAGTGATATACATAGAGCTGAAAAACTAAAAACATACACACGTGGCCACGGAACACAGTTGGCGTCTCAATACTCCCAAATTGCATGCGCTAAGAAGTAAGTGCTGGCACGGGGATAGATCATGTGAATCAGTGGCCTGGAAGCCAAACAGCTATACATGAGAAAACCATGTATGTATGAACTGCTAACCGTAATACCAAATCTGCATATCGGGCTGTCGATAGGCAGAGAGACAATATATTACACCTGATTTTGGTGCACAACAAGCATGATCTATGTGAAACTAACACTGAGTGGCAACAATAAGACTATATTATAACTACTAAAGGTACTCTCGCACTCGCATTAACGTTTTCTGGTATTGATTTCAGTTATAGGGGCTCAATACCGGAAAAAAAACGCTTCCGTTTGGTCTCCATTCATTGTCAATGGGGACCAAACTGAACAGAACCGAATGCTCCAAAAGGCAGAGGGACTATGACTGTATATCTTTTTTTTATATTAGTAGTTATATGTGTAATTACTTTTTATGTTGTTGTTTTATTAAGTATATAGGGACATTGGTATGTTCATGCAGGATATATTATAAAATAAATTGATATGTTTTTTTTATTTGAAGCCGGCTATTAATTGAATATTTTGATATACAGGCGAAACTTGAAAAATTAGAATATCGTGCAAAAGTCCATTTATTTCAGTAATGCAAATTAAAAGGAATTGCATTAATGCAGCTTAATATTAGAATATTGTGAAAAGGTTCAATATTTTAGGCTCAAAGTGTCACACTCTAGTCAGCTAATTAATCCATACCCCCTGAGCAAAGGGGACCTGAGATTGTGACTTTGGGGTTTCATAAGCTGTAAGCCATAATCATCCAAATTATAACCAATAAAGGCTTGAAATATCTCGCTTTGCCTGTAATGAGTCTCTCATATGTTAGTTTCACCTTTCAAGTTGCATTACTGAAATAAATGAACTTTGCACGATATTCTAATTTTCACAGTTTTTGGTAATATTGATTTTTAAACAAGTGCCCGCAGCCTGCCCCCTGAAATGGAAGATTTATACTTACCTGTTCCACACCGCTGTGGTACGGCAGTGCACAGGCATAGTCACATGCACCACTCCAGCCAATGACTGGCCTCAACAGTGACGTGCTGCTTGTAGCCACATCACCGCTAAAGCCAGTCCTTGGCTGGAGCGGTGCATGTGACTATGCCTGTGCGGCTACCAGGAAATGGAGAAGACGGAGGTAGTGTGGCAGACCGGAGTGGTGCGAGGCAGGTTAGTATGAATCTTCTATTGCTGGTGGCACTTCCTTAAAAATCTGTATTACCAGAAAACCCCTTTAAGCCCCCAGGTGTATACAAATGGAAAAGATTTGTCTTTCTGCAGCTACTGTTTAATTGTAATTTATGTATAACCCCAATTCCAGAAGAAGTTGGAACGCTGTCAAATGTAAAACTAAAATAAAATATTTGGAAATCTCATAGACATATTTTATTCAAAATAGATCATAGAACACAGATGTTGAAAGTGACACATTTTACCATTTCATGAAAAAACTAAAAATGTACTCATTTAGAACTTGACGACAGCAACACATCTCACGGGGGCAACAAAAGGATGTAAAAGTAAGTGATACTACTAATAATATTATTATTATTTTTTAAAGCTGGAAGAGTAATTTGCAACTAAGTCACATGACTGGGTATAAAAGGAGCGTGTAAAAATATCATTAAAATGTCCTTCAATGTAAAAAATTTCTGACGACTGAATATCCCACCATCTACAGTACATGATGTCAAAGATTTAGAGAATCTGGAGAAATCCATGTCCACAAGGGACAATGCAGATGGTCAATATTAGATGAATACTGCTACGTGTAGTTATGAGTCTAAGGCATCACACTGTATTTTTTGATCTGGTAGCCATAACGTGGCCCCATCTCAACATCCATATTACAGCCACAGTGTCTGGACCACTTTCAGTTCTACTCAGCCTTTGCTTTATTGATGTGCTTTATATATTTTGAGCACTCCACCTCTTGACGGCTTATGCTGATATGGTTTAGTGGTTGTGCCACATTCATTTTATATTGGTATACATTAGAGTTAAGTAGCTCAGTAAGTTTTAGATAATCTGTAATAGATGAGAACTTGAGTACAATGTTGGCACTAGTTCTTAAAAAGTAAAAGATTTTATGACACATGAAAAAGTTCAGCGAAGGGAAACTAAATTAAAGGGAAAAAGTGACTGACAGGCGAGGAAAGTGCGTCATTGGGAGTTTGTTGTTTGTCTTCTCCGGGATGATCAGAAAGGACATCTGGAATGAGATGAACCTAATGGAAGTTTAAAGCTTTTTATACAATTCTCTCTTTTTATTTATTTTTCTTATTAAATTAGTTTACAAATGTGCATTTTAGTACACTGTCATCAATTGACTTAAAGGGACATTCCAGTTTCAGTAATACAATTTATTACACTCCCTGTTCTGTGTAGATCACTTTCCTAAAGTCATCTCATTAACATCACTAGCAGGATTACCATGAAAGGTAACACCTATATCTAGATAACAAAGGATCACACCATGCACAGTAGGTGATGATCACAGCTCACCTGTCCATCAAACCCATAGCCACTGCCAGACTAGGCACTAACTACCCAGTGCAGCAAAGCTGGAGACCTTGCCCTGCAACACCCCTATCTGTACAATGGAATAGCCATTCCGATATGGGTGATCCCTCTCAGGAACCTAACTAGTTAACGCCCAGCAGTCCCTGTGGGTGGAAAACTGTCTTGCATTACTGGGTAGCTGCTAGCAGGTGGAGTGAACAGGGTCAAAACTAAAGGAGAAAGAACATCAAAGCCAAATCAATAACCAGAATCCACAAAAGAGACCAGCCAGGTCAAAACCGAAAGAGAGGAACAGCACAATAGCAAAAGGCAGCAGAGTAGTCCGAGGTCATACACAGTAGCAGATACAGGGGAGAAGGGGCAGAGTAGTCCGGTAATTGAGTGAGTCCAAAACACAAGACTACTTATAAAATGCACAGAGCTAATGCTCAGGGGTGCACCTAGCCTTTCTGCTGCCTGAGCCGAAAACTGAAACATCCCCCCCCCCCCCCCCCCCAAGCCAATTTCTTAACCTAACCCCTTTGCCACAATGAATGTGCTCATTGCCCATGGCCCTTCTGCTGCCCCCCTCTTGCCCCTACCTGGTACTGCCTGAGGCCTCATTGGTGGTGCACCCCTGCTAACGATCATACACAGGAGCCAGGTTGCAAGTTCTATAAGTGGCATTCTGCAATAGCACGGCAGGAATTAAGTGGAAGACAAAAACTGATTGTCTCTCAAGCCAAGCCAAGCACCCACCTGCCTCTACACCATGTCAGGTGAATAATCAGGGCTCTCGGGCTATGTCCTCTCCTACCTCTTTGCATTGCTTCTGGAGCAGAGATTGTTACATCATCTCTTCCTCATCTTCCCTGCACAGTGACCTCTGCTCAGGTCACAGAACATACAAGCAAAACGCCATCTAATCAATGATACCAGTTTCCTATGGGCTATGTGGTTGTCATAAACCATATCTGTAAGCTGGTGTTCACACAGAACACCAGTTAAAGGGGTTTTCCAGGATTTTAATATTGATTACTTGTCCACAGGATAGGTCATCAATATCAGATTAGCGGGGTCTGACAGCCCTGCCAATCAGCTGGTTGAAGAGAAGGCATTGCTTCGTCCTGAGGATAGGTCATCAATATTAACATCCTGGAAAACCCCTTCAAGGCAAGGCAGCTAACCATAATTGTGCAGAAATGTAAAAAAAAAAAAATCATAAAGGGGTGATCCCATGCATGATGTAAAAAAAAAAAAAGAAAACCATACATAATCTAGTATGTGACAAGCTCTTTCTAACAAAGCAATTACCAGCCCTGTACCTCGCATGTATCCAGCGATCTCCCCATTCATTGCTCCAGTTGTTCTGCTAGATTTATTTCATGCTGTCAGCTCAGGGGACATGTCCCATTCTCAGGGGTGCGTCCTTTCTGCTGCAGCTGGTGGCAGTTGAAGGATGGAACTGAACATGTGCTTCCATCTCAGTGAGCAGGACAGAGAAGTTAGAAAAAGAACAAACAGCAGGTGGCGCTATACAGATGGATTTCAGTGAATAACTCAGTAGATACAGTACATTTTTAATTACAAAAGTATTCATATGCAGGTGCTGGTTTGAAAACTGTAGAATATTTTTTGTGGGACAACCCCTTTAGGGACCATTCACACAATTGTATGGTCTCCATTCCCGTGTTGGAGACCGCAAATAGCATTACACAAAATACAGGCAACGGCCATGTGAATTTCGCATTGCCGATGTGAACCTATTGGCTTGCATGGGTCCGCGATCTGCAAGATACGGCAAAAGATTGGACATGTCCTATCTTTTGCGGTGCAGAGGCACAGATCGGAAGTCCACGGAGACACTTGAAAGCCCTTACATGTCCTATCTTTTGCTGTATCTTGCAGATCGCGGACCCATTGAAGTTAATGGGTCCACACTGCAATACGGAGCTCATATTGCTGGTCCCTGTGTTTTGCTGACCGCTATGTGCAGTCCGCTACATGGGCACAGCAACCATATAGTCATGTGAATGAGCCCTCAATTAGTAAAAAGTCATACAAAAAGTGTGAGATGCTTGAATATCCAGAAAGGTTGGGATTTGGGAACTAATGAATATTTGGCCCTTACTGTTAAAATATACTTGTCCTTTGTGAGATTACTGGGAGCCATAGAATGAGTAGATAGATGGCTGTCCCTTCTGCTCTGCCTGCTGAACGTGTCTCATTAGAGTTTGCAAACATTATTTTCTGCACAAACATGTACTACAAAGAAAGCAAATATAGGGGCTCACCCATGGATATGGTGCTCTTGCCAATTTGACTGACCCCGTAAAGATATAAACATAGAGTTTAATAGAGATTGAGGACAAGCACTCTTCACCTGAAACCAGTCAGAGAAAATAAATCCCAAGATATATATTTTAATAATTATAAGTAAAGAATCACAAATAGCGAGGAATGGACCATAGGTAATAAAATAAAATAAATTAAAAGCAGAAAAAATAATAAAACAAAATAATAGAGGTTGCATATAATACAGTGGCGGTATTATACCAACGGCCGTATGTATGGCAAATCTATTGATATTGTGAGCTGAGATTAATTGTTACCATCCATACAGCTGTAGAAAATCGCCACAGTAAAGTACCTCCAATTATACAGTACAGACCAAAAGTTTGGACACACCTTCTCATTCAAAGAGTTTTCTTTCTTTTCATGACTATGAAAATTGTAGATTCACACTGAAGGCATCAAAACTATGAATTAACACATGTGGAATTATATACATAACAAAAAAGTGTGAAACAATTTAAAATATGTCATAATTCTAGGTTCTTCAAAGTAGCCATCCTTTGCTTTGATTACTGCTTTGCACACTCTTGGCATTCTCTTGATGAGCTTCAAGAGGTAGTCACCAGAAATGGTCTTCCAACAGTCTTGAAGGAGTTCCCAGAGATGCTTAGCACTTGTTGGCCCTTTTGCCTTCACTCTGCGGTCCAGCTCACCCCAAACCATCTCGATTGGGTTCAGGTCCGGTGACTGTGGTGGCCAGGTCATCTGGCGCAGCACCCCATCACTCTCCTTCATGGTCAAATAGCCCTTACACAGCCTGGAGGTGTGTTTGGGGTCATTGTCCTGTTAAAAAATAAATGATGGTCCAACTAAACGCAAACCAGATGGAATAGCATGCCGCTGCAAGATGCTGTGGTAGCCATGCTGGTTCAGTATGCCTTCAATTTTGAATAAATCCCCAACAGTGTCACCAGCAAAGCACCCCCACACCATCACACCTCCTCCTCCATGCTTCACGGTGGGAACCAGGCATGTAGAGTCCATCCGTTCACCTTTTCTGCGTCGCACAAAGACTTGGTGGTTGGAACCAAAGATCTCAAATTTGGACTCCTCAGACCAAAGCACAGATTTCCACTGGTCTAATGTCCATTCCTTGTGTTCTTTAACCCAAAAAGTCTCTTCTGCTTGTTGCCTGTCCTTAGCAGTGGTTTCCTAGCAGATATTCTACCATGGAGGCCTGATTCACACAGTCTCCTCTTAACTGTTGTTCTAGAGATGTGTCTGCTGCTAGAACTCTGTGTGGCATTGACCTGGTCTCTAATCTGAGCTGCTGTTAACCTGCGATTTCTGAGGCTGGTGACTCGGATGAATCTATCCTCCGCAGCAGAGGTGACTCTTGGTCTTCCTTTCCTGGGGCGGTCCGCATGTGAGCCAGTTTCTTTGTAGCGCTTGATGGTTTTTGTGACTGCACTTGGGGACACTTTCAAAGTTTTCCCAATTTTTTGGACTAACTGACCTTCATTTCTTAAAGTAATGATGGCCACTAGTTTTTCTTTACTTAGCTGCTTTTTTCTTGCCATAATACAAATTCTAACAGTCTATTCAGTAGGACTATCAGCTGTGTATCCACCTGACTTCTCCACAACGCAACTGATGGTCCCAACCCCATTTATAAGGCAAGAAATCCCACTTATTAAACCTGACAGGGCACACCTGTGAAGTGAAAACCATTTCAGGTGACTACCTCCTTGAAGCTCATCAAGAGAATGCCAAGAGTGTGCAAAGCAGTAATCAAAGCAAAAGGTGGCTACTTTGAAGTACCTAGAATATGACATATTTTCAGTTGTTTCACACTTTTTTGTTATGTATATAATTCCACATGTGTTAATTCATAGTTTTGATGCCTTCAGTGTGAATCTACAATTTTCATAGTCATGAAAATAAAGAAAACTCTTTGAATGAGAAGGTGTGTCCAAACTTTTGGTCTGTACTGTATGTATTGGTTTTAGGTTACAGACGATACCTTTTAAAAGTAACACATTTTAAAACATCTTAAAATGATATAATTAGGGATGAGCGAACCCGAACTGTATAGTTCGGGTTCGTACCGAATTTTGGGGTGTCCGTGACACGGACACGAACCCGAACATTTTCGTAAAAGTCCGGGTTCGGTGTTCGTCGCTTTCTTGGCGCTTTTTGAAAGGCTGCAAAGCAGCCAATCAACAAGCGTCATACTACTTGCCCCAAGAGGCTGTCACAGCCATGCCTACTATTGGCATGGCTGTGATTGGCCAGTGCAGCATGTGACCCAGCCTCTATTTAAGCTGGAGTCACGTAGCGCCGCCCGTCACTCTGCTCTGATCAGTGTAGAGAGAGGTTGCAGCTGCGACGTTAGGGCGAGATTAGGCAGTGATTAACTCCTCCAAAAGACTTCATTCAGAGATCGATCTGCAGCTGTGGATGATTGAACTGCTGCTATTCAATTGCTCACTGTTTTTAGGCTGCCCAGAGCGTTTTTTCATTCACTTTTTTCTGGGGTGATCGGCGGCCATTTTGTGTCTTGTGGTGCGCCAGCACAAGCTGTCACCAAGTGCATTTAACCCTCAATAGTGTGGTTGTTTTTTGGCTATATCCTACATCAGGGTGAAGCTGTCACACCAAGTGCATTTAACCATCAATAGTGTGGTTATTTTTTGGCCATATACTACATCAGGGGCAAGCTGAGCCTGTCACCAAGTGCATTTAACCAGCAATAGTGTGGTTATTTTTTGGCCATATCCCAGTCTAATTCTGTCTGTAAACGTATACCTGTCACCCAGCGCCTAAATAATAGGCCTCAAATTTATAGTCAGCTAAATCTGTGGTTATTGCTGTAGCTGGGCAAGTTATTTAGTGTCCGTCAAAGCACAGTTTTTGTTCTGGGTTGAAATACAATTCCCAATTTAGCAATTCTCTAAATTAGTGGTTTCTGCTGTATCAGACCTACTTTAAATCTATCCCTAAAAGGGTATATAAGATTCAAGGTGCACATAGGGTCATTCTCAATAACTTCACACACACGCTACTGTGCATATCCCAGTCTAATTCTGTCTGTAAACGTATACCTGTCACCCAGCGCCTAAATAATAGGCCTCAAATTTATAGTCAGCTAATTCTGTGGTTACTGCTGTGCCTGTATTAGTGTAATACGGTACCTAAATAGATAGCCAGATAGTGTTAGGTGTCTGTAAAAAAAAAGGCCTGAATTTGAATTCAATACATTGGGCCAAATAATATTTTTGTTGTTGTGGTGAACGATAACAATGAGGAAAACATCTAGTAAAGGACGCGGACGCGGACATGGTCGTGGTGGTGTTAGTGGACCCTCTGGTGCTGGGAGAGGACATGGCCGTTCTGCCACAGCCACACGTCCTAGTGTACCAACTACCTCAAGTCCCAGTAGCCGCCATAATTTACAGCGATATATGGTGGGGCCCAATGCCGTTCTAAGGATGGTAAGGCCTGAGCAGGTACAGGCATTAGTCAATTGGGTGGCCGACAGTGGATCCAGCACATTCACATTATCTCCCACCCAGTCTTCTGCAGAAAGTGCACAGATGGCGCCTGAAAACCAAGACCATCAGTCTGTCACATCACCCCCATGCATTCCAGGGAAACTGTCTGAGCCTCAAGTTATGCAGCAGTCTCTTATGCTGTTTGAAGACTCCGCTGGCAGGGTTTCCCAAGGGCATCCACCTAGCCCTTCCCCAGCGGTGGAAGACATAGAATGCACTAACGCACAACCACTTATGTTTCCTGATGATGAGGACATGGGAATACCACCTCAGCATGTCTCTGATGATGACGAAACACAGGTGGCAACTGCTGCGTCTTTCTGCAGTGTGCAGACTGAACAGGAGGTCAGGGATCAAGACTGGGTGGAAGACGATGCAGGGGACAATGAGGTCCTAGACCCCACATGGAATGAAGGTCGTGCCACTGACTTTCACATTTCGGAGGAAGAGGCAGTGGTGAGACCGAGCCAACAGCGTAGCAAAAGAGGGAGCAGTGGGCAAAAGCAGAACACCCGCCGCCAAGAGACTCCGCCTGCTACTGACCGCCTCCATCTGGGACCGAGCACCCCAAAGGCAGCTTCAAGGAGTTCCCTGGCATGGTACTTCTTCAAACAATGTGCTGACGACAAGACCCTAGTGGTTTGCACGCTGTGCCATCAGAGCCTGAAGCGAGGCATTAACGTTCTGAACCTTAGCACATCCTGCATGACCAGGCACCTGCATGCAAAGCATGAACTGCAGTGGAGTAAACACCTTAAAAACAAGGAAGTCACTCAGGCTCCCCCTGCTACCTCTTCTGCTGCTGCCGCCTCGGCCTCTTCCTCCGCCTCTGGAAGAACGTTGGCACCTGCCGCCCAGCAAACAGGGGATGTACCACCAACACCACAACCTCCGTCACCAAGCATCTCAACCATGTCACACGGCAGCGTTCAGCTCTCCATCTCACAAACATGTGAGAGAAAGCGTAAATTCCCACCTAGCCACCCTCGATCCCTGGCCCTGAATGCCAGCATTTCTAAACTACTGGCCTATGAAATGCTGTCATTTAGGCTGGTGGACACAGACAGCTTCAAACAGCTCATGTCGCTTGCTGTCCCACAGTATGTTGTTCCCAGCCGGCACTACTTCTCCAAGAGAGCCGTGCCTTCCCTGCACAACCAAGTATCCGATAAAATCAAGTGTGCACTGCGCAACGCCATCTGTGGCAGGGTCCACTTAACCACAGATACGTGGACCAGTAAGCACGGCCAGGGACGCTATATCTCCCTAACTGCACACTGGATAAATGTAGTGGCAGCTGGGCCCCAGGCGGAAAGCTGTTTGGCGCACGTCCTTCCGCCGCCAAGGATCGCAGGGCAACATTCTTTGCATCCTGTTGCCACCTCCTCCTACTCAGCTTCCTCCTCCTCTTCTTCCACCTGCTCATCCAGTCAGCCACACACCTTCACCACCAACTTCAGCACAGCCCGGGGTAAACGTCAGCAGGAGTTGTGGCGGGGTATAGAACAACAGACCGACGAGTGGTTGCTGCCGGTGAGCCTCAAGCCCGGCCTGGTGGTGTGCGATAATGGGCGAAATCTCGTTGCAGCTCTGGGACTAGCCGGTTTGACGCACATTTTGCTTGGCGCATGTGCTGAATTTGGTGGTGCAGAAGTTCATTCACAACTACCCCGACATGTCAGAGCTGCTGCATAAAGTGCGGGCCGTCTGTTCGCGCTTCCGGCGTTCACATCCTGCCGCTGCTCGCCTGTCTGCGCTACAGCGTAACTTCGGCCTTCCCGCTCACCGCCTCATATGCGACGTGCCCACCAGGTGGAACTCCACCTTGCACATGCTGGACAGACTGTGCGAGCAGCAGCAGGCCATAGTGGAGTTTCAGCTGCAGCACGCACGGGTCAGTCGCACTGCGGAACAGCACCACTTCACCACCAATAACTGGGCCTCCATGCGAGACCTGTGTGCCCTGTTGCGCTGTTTCGAGTACTCCACCAACATGGCCAGTGGCGATGATGCCGTTATCAGCGTTACAATACCACTTCTATGTCTCCTTGAGAAAACACTTAGGGCGATGATGGAAGAGGAGGTGGCCCAGGAGGAGGAGGAGGAAGAGAGGTCATTTTTAGCACTTTCAGGCCAGTCTCTTCGAAGTGACTCAGAGGGAGGTTTTTTGCAACAGCAGAGGCCAGGTACAAATGTGGCCAAGCAGGGCCCACTACTGGAGGACGAGGAGGATGAGGAGGAGGAGGTGGAGGAGGAGGAGGAGGATGAAGCATGGTCACAGCGGGGTGGCACCCAACGAAGCTCGGGCCCATCACTGGTGCGTGGCTGGGGGGAAACGCAGGACGATGACAATACGCCTCCCACAGAGGACACCTTTTCCTTACCCCTGGGCAGCCTGGCACACATGAGCGACTACATGCTGCAGTGCCTGCGCAACGACAGCAGAGTTGCCCACATTTTAACGTGTGCGGACTACTGGGTTGCCACCCTGCTGGATCCACGGTACAAAGACAATGTGCCCACCTTACTTCCTGCACTGGAGCGTGATAGGAAGATGCGCGAGTACAAGCGCACTTTGGTAGACGCGCTACTGAGAGCATTCCCAAATGTCACAGGGGAACAAGTGGAAGGCCAAGGCAGAGGAGGAGCAAGAGGTCGCCAAGGCAGCTGTGTCACGGTCAGCTCCTCTGAGGGCAGGGTTAGCATGGCAGAGATGTGGAAAAGTTTTGTCAACACGCCACAGCTAACTGCACCACCACCTGATACGCAACGTGTTAGCAGGAGGCAACATTTCACTGACATGGTGGAACAGTACGTGTGCACACCCCTCCACGTACTGACTGATGGTTCGGCCCCATTCAACTTCTGGGTCTCTAAATTGTCCACGTGGCCAGAGCTAACCTATTATGCCTTGGAGGTGCTGGCCTGCCCGGCGGCCAGCGTTTTGTCTGAACGTGTATTCAGCACGGCAGGGGGCGTCATTACAGACAAACGCAGCCGCCTGTCTACAGCCAATGTGGACAAGCTGACGTTCATAAAAATGAACCAGGCATGGATCCCACAGGACCTGTCCATCCCTTGTGCAGATTAGACATGAACTACCTCCCCTTAACCATATATTATTGTACTCCAGGGCACTTCCTCATTCAATCCTATTTTTATTTTCATTTTACCATTATATTGCGAGGCAACCCAAAGTTGAATGAACCTCTCCTCTGTCTGGGTGCCGGGGCCTAAATATATGACAATGGACTGTTACAGTGGTGGCTGACGTGAAGCCTGATTATCTGCTGACATGAAGACAGATTCTCTGTTACGGGACCTCTCTCCTCTGCCTGGGTGCCTGGGACTAAATATCTGACAATGGACTGTTACAGTGGTGGGTGACGTGAAGCCAGATTCTCTGCTATGGGACCTCTCTCCAATTGATATTGGTTAATTTTTATTTATTTTATTTTTATTTTAATTCATTTCCCTATCCACATTTGTTTGCAGGGGATCTACCTACATGTTGCTGCCTTTTGCAGCCCTCTAGCTCTTTCCTGGGCTGTTTTACAGCCTTTTTAGTGCCGAAAAGTTTGGGTCCCCATTGACTTCAATGGGGTTCGGGACAAAGTTCGGGTCGGGTTCGGATCCCGAACCCGAACATTTCCGGGAAGTTCGGCCGAACTTCTCGAACCCGAACATCCAGGTGTTCGCTCAACTCTAATCATAATTTATTTATCCCACGAGTCCCCGCTGTTTTCCTTATAGAGATAATGTCCCCTTTGGAAATAGTTCACTCTTAATTGTACTCATAAAGCTGTTGGTTAGTTCAACAGATTAGACACATTTAGGCGTTCATATTGTATCCATTATACTTTGAAAGACTCTGCCTTATTAATAGCGGCACTTCACTCAACCTTATTAATAGTGTTGTCTCGCAATCGTCAATAATGTATACTTGCTGTCAGTTGCTAACATCTGCCGACCGTGGCCGATTCAGCTGGTGTAACCTCTACTCCTGGCTGTTATTTTCTGTAGTCCCCAAACTCGGTACCTGGCGTCCAACGTGGTTTACTCTGCTGATACTTGGCGTCCCACATGTTCCAATGCGCTGGTCTCGGACTTGTGAGATCTCTTACTCGAATGGAGGATTCTGGGAGGAGGATTTGGTTATCTGTGAAGCGCTTCACATCATTTGATATAGAGATAATTTTTTCATGGATCCATGTCACCGCCGGCCCTGTGAGAGATCTTAGAAGTTCAGATAGATGGAAAACTCAGGAGTCTATTTGACAGATCTCTTGTTTTCATTGTTGCTGACAGGTTTCCACCCCTTCGCAGATGCTGCTCATTGTCAGTCAGGTGGCTCTTTGTATGTTTTGCCTCTCACTTGTTTTCTTGCAGCTGATAGCTCTTTTGTGGAGTGCTCTGCTTGTGTGGTGGTTCTCCTGTTCCAGTTACATCTCAAGCTTAAGTCCTTTCCTTTTTCTTGGTGTGTCTTTCCTGACTAGGCATCAGGGAGACACTAACTCCTTCAGTTTGGCAGAAGCCGGTTGGCTCTTTCCCTGTTCCCTAAGCTGAGTGTTTGGTGCAGTGTTTCAGCAATCTCAGGTTCCTGTGCATGTGCATTTCTACAATAAGATTTGCACATCTTATTAGCAGCTTAGAGAGAGTATCAGGGAATGTTAGGAGGTGACCTCTTTATTCCCTTGGTTTGGGGCCTAGTCTGTTGTTGTTTAGTTGTGGTTCCCTTCGGTTGTCTTTCCTTCCCGTACTTCCCGTGACAATCCATGGATTTTAAATTAAACTTAGGGATTGCAGGTATATTTCTAAACATCAGACGCATTTCGGAGTCTTGGTTACCTGCATATGAATCCCCTACCCACTTTTATAGTCCTCTTTATGGTCATCATGAAAACCCAAACTGGATTTCTTACTTTCCTTCCCTTTTCTTGGGTTCTTAGTTACTCCAAATCGATCTTGTTTGTTTTATACTGTTCCAAATGTCTCAATTAACCTCTTCTTTATTGATATATTGTTGTGCTGACTCCAAAACACGCATTGCGCTTGCAATGCGTTTTTTATATATTGATGCGTTTTTTTGTGCATAATTGCTGTTAGTCCTCAATTATGGTTGCTCATAATTATTTTTTTAAGTTCACATGGTAACATGTGGGACGCCAAGTATCAGCAGAGTAAACCACGTGGGACGCCAGGTACCGAGTTTGGGGACTACAGAAAATAACAGCCGGGAGTAGAGGTTACACCAGCTGAATCAGCTACAAGAAGGCGGTAACAAAGGTCAGTGTACCGATCGCCACGTGGGACGCCACGGTCGGCAGATGTTAGCAACTGACAGCAAGTATACATTATTGACCATTGAGAGACAGCACTTTTAATAATGTTGAGTGAAGTGCCGCTATTATTAAGGCAGAGTCTTGCATAATGGATACAATATGAACGCCTAAATGTATCTAATCTAACTAACCAACAGCTTTATAAGTATCATTAAGAGTGAACTTTTTCTAAAGGGGACATTATCTCTATAAGGAAAACAGCGGGGACTCGTGGGATAAACAAATTATGCTTAAAAACAATTTTATTAGTGATATATTTAAAACTCGTGGCGAACCTGCCACACAAAGAATTCGTCAGGCTAAACCTGGACAGGTGGCTCACCCCACAATTGTATGGGTGTAGCCACTCACTCCACGTTTTCAAAACGTGCAAGACTGGAATTATCAGTGTATTCCGCTTGGTATGCGTATCCTGATTGTTAACCAGATGCACTGAACAGTTACTCACTTATGTGTGCTGGGGGTATCTATGCTTTATCAAGTAAACCAGCTATAACATTTGTGGCAGCTAGAACAGTAGGCTGCAACAATGTTTCACACTTAGTGAGTAGAGGGCATAGTGAATGGGATAGAGATGTAGTGGGTGAGAGCTTTATATTTGAGCTCTACTTACAACCCTATTGTTTTTGATCTCTCTTCTCCCATCACTAGCTAAAGAAAGACTGTCTCTGCCTATTACAGCGTCTGCTCGACGCGTTTCTATGTCACTATGTAAGTAGTGACATGTCTTCAGGAGCAGATTTTCAGTGGCAATTAGTGTAGTATTCTTATATCTTAGGTAGCATACACTATGGCCACTGATAGAGAGAACGCTGCACGCGTCTGTTTGCGCGCGTGCAGCTCAGAAGAGATACAGCCTCCGGCACTCTTGTTTGCAGCCGAACGCGTGCAGCGTTCTCTCTATCAGTGGCCATAGTGTATGCTACCTAAGATATAAGAATACTACACTAATTGCCACTGAAAATCTGCTCCTGAAGACATGTCACTACTTACATAGTGACATAGAAACGCGTCGAGCAGACGCTGTAATAGGCAGAGACAGTCTTTCTTTAGCTAGTGATGGGAGAAGAGAGATCAAAAACAATAGGGTTGTAAGTAGAGCTCAAATATAAAGCTCTCACCCACTACATCTCTATCCCATTCACTATGCCCTCTACTCATTAAGTGTGATACATTGTTGCAGCCTACTGTTCTAGCTGCCACAAATGTTATAGCTGGTTTACTTGATAAAGCATAGATACCCCCAGCACACATAAGTGAGTAACTGTTCAGTGCATCTGGTTAACAATCAGGATACGCATACCAAGCGGAATACACTGATAATTCCAGTCTTGCACGTTTTGAAAACGTGGAGTGAGTGGCTACACCCATACAATTGTGGGGTGAGCCACCTGTCCAGGTTTAGCCTGACGAATTCTTTGTGTGGCAGGTTCGCCACGAGTTTTAAATATATCACTAATAAAATTGTTTTTAAGCGTATATTCAGGCAGTTAAACACATTTTCATACATATACGCAAAATATAGTTCACAGTTATACACCATAAACAAATTATGATATAATTTTAAGATGTTTTAAAATGTGTTACTTTTAAAGGTATCATCTGTAACCTAAAACCACTACATATAATTGGAGGTACTTTACTGTGGCGATTTTCTACAGCTGTATGGATGGTAACAATTAATCTCAGCTCACAATATCAATAGATTTGCCATACATACAGCCGTTGGTATAATACCGCCACTGTATTATATGTAACCTTTATTATTTAGTTTTATTATTTTTTCTGCTTTTAATTTATTTTATTTTATTACCTATGGTCCATTCCTCGCTATTTGTGATTCTTTACTTATAATTATTCAAATATATATCTTGGGATTTATTTTCTCTGACTGGTTTCAGGTGAAGAGTGCTTGTCCTCAATCTCTAACAAACATGTACTACAAGAGACTGTAGGCGGGTAGACAAATATTTGGGGGGTAAATAAAAGAAACAAAAACATCCTTATTGTGTCAGTAAGTCGGATAAATAGTGTATGTTAGTGGCCATTGCAGCCTCTATGCCGTCTTGTAAAATTATATGATTGAAACTTCATCTCTGTGTTATAAACACATAAAAATAGATTACAAGTGTGTTGGAAAGGGACCTTTTCCCTGGAAAAAAAAAGCAGTGCCATAATGTAATTTAATGATTGCATTGCACTATTTTTCATTTTTTTTAAACTCTTTTTAACAATTTTATGACATACAACATGAAAATGTTGCATCCATTGAATTCCATAGATTAGAGTAGTAGTTAGGCTTTCCTGCACATAAAGGGGTTTACTAGGAGTAGAATACTGGGGGTTCCAACTCCCAGCACCCCTTTGATCAGCTGTTTGAAGAGGCCGTGGCTCTGTTGAGCGCTGCAGCTTCTTCCTGAGCCAGTCACGTCAACGTTCATTGGTCATATGACCTAGGCACGGATCAGTCCCATCCAAGTGAAAGGGTCTGGCTGCAATACCAAGCACAGCCACTATGCAGTGTACGGCGCTGTGCTTGATAAGCTGCTGCGGAGGCCCCTTTAAACAGCTGATAGGTCTATCATTATGCCGACTGTAATTGGACACAGTCCACAAGGTTCTTGTCAGACAACCCCTAACAGTCTAGGTGAGCTCCTGTAATACAGTGTGGGACTTAGTATTTAGTTCAGTTATGGATGTAAGGATTAGGGTTCATGCACACGAACGTGTCGTGTTTTGTGGTCTGCAAATTGCGGATCCGCAAAACACGGATGCCGCCCGTGTGCCTTCCATATAGAACTGTCTATTCTTGTCTGCAAAACGGACAAGAATAGGACATGATCTATAATTTTTGCGGGGCCATGGAACCGAGCAACGGATGTGGACAGCACATGGAGTGCTGTCCGCAACTTTTGCAGCCACATTGAAGTGAATGGGTCCGCATCTGAGCCACATAAAAATGCGGCTCGGATGCAGAACCAAACCACGTTCGTGTGCAAGAGCCCTTACGCTTGCCAGATTACAAATCACTAGAAGAGACAATGTGCTGGCAATAAACTGCTAGGTGATTTCAGCTCTGAAGCTTGAAAATTGTAAATGCAGCTCAGGAGGACTACAATACAGGCTGTTAGACCAGTCCAAGGGAAGCAATGCAATGTATTTGCAAACTTTTTCTCTGGATCATATCTTTCTCTGTTGACTGTAAAATCATAATAAAACATGGAAATCTGCATCAAGAAGTAATTCTGATTTTAGGAAAGTTTTACAGTTTATATATAAAAAGACAGCTAATTTGATTTACTTATGTTGTACTGGTGTTACGTTATTTAAATGGAGTTAAAGGGTTATTATTTTATTTACTTATGTTGTATTGATAAATACCGGCAAACAATAATTCTGAATTGGGACCAGCAATGGCGTCAGTGATTACTCCTCCACCATACTATGGAGGAGATGACTGATTTGCTGCATGTAATAGCAGTGGTCTCCTTCACTGACGAGCAGGCGATTGTCTGTTCTATTGACCACTGTAAAGGGACCTTTAGGCTCTGTATATAACCACAGACTGATTTTCCACAATATACTGCTTCTAGGTGGAAGAACATCAGCAACATGTAGCTTTTTTTTTATTATTTTTTTACCCTGACCTGAAGACTTTTGGCATAGAGTATACAGGACAATACGAGCTGACATTCCCTATGCTCATACAGAAGCAGCATGTATCAGCAGATAATTGTTCTCTCTTCTCAGCAGTTTAATGGGCTTTGTGTGCCCCCCCCCCTCCAATCCCATGCACCTTGCATTAAGTAATTATGGCATTCAAAGGGCTATCAATTAAAAAAATGTGTTACTGAAAGCAGTCCTGGACCATGTTCTTCAGACAGAAGCCGAATCTTCTTGAGCATACTGATGTAATGAAGTCAAAGATAGCAGTGAAGTTGTGGCATGTGTCCAAGCAGTGGCAGCGGAGATGTAGGAGATAAAAGCAGATGAAATATTCTGTCACTGCGATTCCTTTAGGCTATTTACTTATAATATTCACATTTATCAGGCAATTGATGGATTGGCAGCAATCTGTGGGAGAGAAGCTGACAGAATAAGATGCAAGCTCTTTCTGCTCATTCCTTCAGTTATGCAATAATAAGCAAAATGTCTTTAAATGTAATGTCTTCCAACATACAGCATTAGACTGTAGACTTTGATAGTTCTAGTACCTCCAAAAGGGTAGGCTTTTTAAATGTTGTGTAGCTATATGGCGTGCAGAGATAGCAGGCAGTACTGGGCCACTACTTCTGAAGGGCCTTATAATATGTGGTGCTACATTATTTCAGATATATAGTATCTTGCTATATGGTATATGCTATATGAAAATATCCCATTATATAAATATTTATAATGTACTAATCTAGTCTCCATGGATCTTCACAATACTACTCGCAGCATATTCTGACAGACTGAAGCTGTTATGGCATGCTGGGAGTTGTAGTATTGCAACTGTCACGGTCTCTCCCATGACAGGGGTCAGAAGATCTAAGAGACTGGCTGCACGTGATGCGATCTGACAGCCTCTTTGGTTTTACTTGTTTCTGTGTTGTTGCTTGTCTCAGGTATAGCTAAAGTGGTCATTCCCACTCCTCTATTTAATCTGGTATCACCCATCATGCTATGCGGTTGATAGCTCCTTTTTGGTTGTGGAAGTGCTGGTGTTGGTTCTCCTCTGAGTTCCTGCTAGTCCGCATACTTTGGAGTTAAGTGTCTTTTACTTATTTCTTGTTTGTGGTATTCCCCTATCTTTTGGTATTTGGCCTGAGGGAGTCTCCTGTTCCTTCAGCTGGGAAGGAACAGGACTTCTTTGTCCTGGCACTATTTCCAGGGCCCTTTAGTGTCTCATAGGGCTCTAGGTTCCTGTGTATGAACATTCCTACCATTGAGGGGACCAGTCTCCGTCCCATCGCCCTCATCGGCCATACGCCTTCCAGAGTCTATGCGATAGTACGGATGAATGCTGACCGCTCACTGGCGATCTGACCTCTGATGACTGGGCCCCAGATATATGCCATATGCCCTCCTGAGACACCGATATTGTAGAACCGCTCGGCCTGCACTCGCTTCACCCCCACTGGCTTAGGCTTACCATACGCCCTCTATTAGTTAAAGGGGTTCCATAACATTGCCCCTGTGTCCCCTGATGATTCAAGGGGCTTTGCTGTGCTTAGGTGCAGACTTATAGATTTATTTACCTGAAGAAACGCGTAGGGACACGTGAGTTCATCACGGTTTTTCTTTATTTTTTATTTTTTCTACACTAGTCACCTCACCGATTTGGGTGTCCTGCCTCTGCCTCTAGGCACATATCTGTGCAGGGTGGTGTAGGGACCCAAGCTAAGGATGAGGTTCCGGACGGGGCCACCCCTTGCGGGGCAAGGGCCCCTTGTTAGGAGGTCATTAGGGTTTAACAGGACAAGTAGGGCATTACAGGGACAGTATAGTTCCTTAAGGCTTCCCTAACAAAGCACTCAGCCTAACATCTGTGGCCGGGTGAACAGAACTGACCCTGCATCGAACCGGTAAGACCATTCCAACGTTCACAAAGTGTTTTACCTGACAGGGCATGGATACTTGAGACACTGACTACTAATTAATTAATTTTTTCTACACATCTTTTTAGACAAGTAGTATCCTACACTTGTGACAGGTCTTTGTCTCTGTACCCATCTCACTGGTGTCCAGCTAGACCTAGAACTCACCTTCTGGGGCCTACTCTGTGGCTTCTAGTGTGCGATCTAGCATATATATTTTAGGATTTTTGATCCAGTTGTTAGAGTATATATATATATATATATATATATATATATATATATGTTTGTAAGGGGTTCTTCTTTCAGTAAGATTTTATCTTACATCATTAAAGGTTATGTTTTAGTGGTTTTGTCTGCCAGCCTTATGGAGAAAACTACTATACGGGAGATACTCACACAGACCTAGCAGACCTTCTCTAATGTCACCTCTTCCTCAGCACTCCAATCCAGATCCCAGGTCCTATCCAACATTATCATAGTCCTTGCCCTCTCTGACACTTTTTCAGACTGTGATATGTCATAAGCAAAAGAAGAGACCGGCACTAACTTTGTCTTCTGCTAATTCAATCTCTTTATTCGTCACATATAAGGTATTCTGTGACGCGCGTTTCGGCTCTAATACGAGCCTTTCTCAAACAGATAGTATACAGAAATGAAACAATGTACACGGTTTAAATAGACCGCCTAAGCGGAAATGACATCAGGTAGCCATGGTAATCAATCAAACAAACAAAGTGAAACAAAAAACCAGAAACATGTGAGAAGCAACCCAACTGCAGCAGCATCAATCAAAATAGTAATAATTGAAGATCATGTGGAGTTCTTTAAATGATCATGGCGACTTGTAATTCAGATGATGCGGTTGGGGGTTCCTCACGTTTTCTGAAAGAATACATAAAAAGACAAATAATATCAAGGTTATAATATACATATAAAATAGAGCTTGGAAAATTACAGGAAGCTATTCAAATCATACTCCCGGTTTAACCCCATGGGTTCCAATGTCTGTAGTGTGTGAATCCAATAGGATTCACGTTTTTTCAACATCTTAATCCGATTCCCCCCTCTACGGGGTTGTGCCACATGCTCAATTATTTGAAAGCGCAATTGCGCAATATTATGTTTGCAGCGATCAAAGTGGTAAGGAACCGGTAAAAGCAAGTTATTTTTCCTTATAGTGGACTTATGTTTGGAGAAGCGATCTTTCATTCGCATAGATGTTTCACCTATGTATAAAAGTCCACAAGGGCACTTTAGTAAGTATATAAGGAAACTGCTGTTACATGTGAACAGACCCCTAACTGGGAATCGCTTGCCTGTGTGAGGGTGTGTGAAATATTCCCCTTTAATTACACTTGAACAATGTATACACCCCAGGCAAGGAAACGTGCCCTTTCTAGGAGTTGATAGAGTCTGTTGACGCTTCTCAGTTTGAGCACTGCCCACATCGGCCCTTACCACCATGTCGCGAATATTTTTATTGCGTTTATAGCATATTAAAGGAGGGCTCTTAAAACCCTGGCTACTATTCTTTTTGGGGACGTGGAAACAAAGTCTGACCACCTGACAAGCGACCTCGGCGGGGGAGGAGAAGGTATAGGTGTTATGTGCTTATCCTATACCTCCCTCCCTAGTGAAGTAAGTTTCTAATTGAGACTCCGTCTCCAATTTTAAATTGGCTTTTAATTGGATTTTAATTTGTCACTATTATATTCTGTCTCCTGCATTTAACCTTACTTTTAAACTATATGACAGCAATGACAATCAGCCCTACCAATTAATGTGGAATCCACAATCCCATTAATTAAGCTTGATCGTGTCTTGGCGCCCCTCCGCTAACTGTCACCCTTGCTTTCAACAACAAGCTCTTTGGGGTCACTAGCTATCCTGTTTTCTACACACCTGCAAGTCACAGGTTGGTGCAGGTTCTATGAACACACTGTACACTGGTATTGACAAATTACAATGATATATTGATGTAGTACAATGCATTAAATGAAATCGTTGTACTAACGCCAGATAATGCGTTTAATTAAGGTATATTAAGGTATATTAATACAGTACAATATGTTGAATTAAACTGTTATACCAACGCACTACAATGAATTGAATTAAATTGTTATACTAATGCAGTACGATGCGCTAAATTAAAATGTTATACTAACAGTATGATGCATTAAATGTAAACTGTTATGCTAACACAGTACAATGCATTCAATTAAACTGTTATATTAATGCAGTACAATGTGTTGAATGAAACCGTTGCACTAACACAGGACAATGTTTTGAACTGTGTAATTTTAAACAGTTACAAAATTGCAATTGGTTTCTAGAAAGAAAAGGCACGATTGTGCAGTGTATCCAGCAAAATAAATGCTGCTGGAGGTACTGGGCTTATGCATAAAATCGATTAAGAACTGCAGAAGCTATAGGTGTTTTTCATTTTTCTGGCTGTGGATGCATGGGAAAAAAAATGTTTGTCTCAGCAAGACAGGATTTTTGTGAATGCGTTGCATAACATGAAGCCTTCCACTTCCCAGCAGCTCTCCTACCCTCACTGTTAGGCCTCATGCACACGGCCGTTGCTCGGCCGTATTGCGGCCCGCAAACAACAGGTCCACAATATGCGGGCACCGGCCATGTGCTCCCCGCATCATGGATGCAGACTCATTCACTTGAATGCCGTGTGCATGCTTAAACACACACACACACAGAACTCTGACTAATTCAATCTAGCTAGCCTAACCTACCTACGACATAGCACACAGACGCACACTCTGCATAAGCGTCTAGACAGATCACAGTAAATCCCCCTTGCAATGCTATTGGTGGCTTGTTTATTCCATTATACCTGGCTACTCAGGAGTTTGGGGGGGACTCAGGGACTTCAGAGTGCCAGTTGACTACCCCTGATCCCCTGCTTGTGTTACTATTGCATCAGCCTTTTCTACACCTTGAGGTAGTGCACCAATTTGTGAGTGCCACTGACCTCAACTAGCTAGCTTACTACCATGCAAGACACACTAGTGCTCACTGCTTCCCACTGGCTACAATATTTCTTAGCATAGTCTCTCTAAGCGGTCTCTCTCTGATTGCTTTCTGTGTCCCTGTGAAAACGCAAATCCTCAGAGGCATCTCTATCAGTGATGAGCGGCAGGGGCAATATTCGTCATATATTCGCAAAATCGTGATCTCCAGTCATTCCAGTCATCGGCAATCAGAAAATTCACAATAAAAATTTGCGATATGAAAATTTGCAATCAACACTACTCCTAAAGTCAAAGATATTGCAGCCTTCACATTAGCCCACAAGCAAAAAGCAGTGAGGGATCATGGGTACTGATAAAAAAAATCTAGACTATTCGCGATTACCAAGATATAGCACTATATTCTAGATATTCGCTAATTCTCGAAGTGCCAATATTCGCAATAAAAAATTCGCGATTAGAATATTCACGATCAACACTAACCTCTATTAGTAAACTTTGGGAATGCTCTCGACATGACCCCTATGTAAGCCACATTACAAGGCAGTTAAACCTTCAACGGCCATCAATGCATATACAGATACATTGCAGTTTCTCAGTGTACAGGGCATTTTACAACACTAACTGTTCAGTTTACATTCTACATATGTGCAGTGTCCATCAACATATATGACTAAGTCTACTTTCATATCTGCGCTTTCCCTTTCCCGCTATTGACATCCGTCATAGGATCTCAATAGCTGGGGAAAACACTTCCGTTTTATCCCCATTCATTGTCAATGGGAACAAAACTGAACTGAAGGGAACGGAGTGCACCAGAATGCATTCTGTTCCGTTTGGTTGCGTCCCCATTGCAGACAGATGAACGCTGCAAGCAGCATTTTTCTGTTCGCGATGAGGTGCGGAGCAAGACGGATCCCAATGTAAGTCAATGTTGACGGATCCTTTTTTTCTGACACAATAGAAAACTGATCCGTCCCCTATTGACTTTCAATGGTGTTCATGCCGGATCTGTCATTGTTATGTTAAAGGGGTTCTCCGGGAATTAGGAAAATGAAAATACTTAAATATTACTTTATAATAAATATATTCTCAAATACCTTCATTATTGGGTATAATGGCTTGTTTTGTCTGGGGAGCAATCATCAGGGGAAACAAAATGGCCGCTGTCCTTTTAGTTCACACAAAACCTGCCCTAATCACACAGGAGAACAAGTTACTTCACAACACTGAGCTAAAGAGCTGCCTCATACTCCTCTCTGCTCTGCTTGTCAGGGATTATGATCCTGAATACAGATGATAAGAACTTTAGCTGAATCTCTGGGGAATTGAGTTCATGAGGAGACATGAGGTACAGAGAAGACGGACAGGAGTGTCGGACCGGGATGCCAAGGGCCCACCAGTAGAAGTGACTCTAGGGGCCCACCCTATAGTGTCATACAAATATTGACACTTACAGGGGTTTTCGGATTTGCATCAACATTCTTTAAAATAATCCTTTATATAGGAAGCTGTAGAGTAATAGCGCACATGACCGCTGGTGCTAATCACTGGCCTTGGTGCTGTACACCACTGAGGCCAGTCATTAGTTACAGCAGTCAGGTGCGGTAAACAGGCATTTTACCACGGCAGCCAAAATATCATGTCCCAGCTGCAGCCCGACGGAGAGAACAGGGTATTGGTGTTGGATCAAATAGTGATCAGGATGGTGAGTTTAAGTGTTTGTTTTTTTTTTTCATTTTTATTTTAACAGCATCCCGGTAGTTTGGCCTCAAAATTTTTAACTAAGGCACCCCCTTCAAGCTCTGTACTTAGATAAGGCAACATAACCAAGCTCTGTGCATAGATACAGCAACAGAACTCTGTTACACATATACTTCTACACATGCCAGCACTATTTGATACACACACTGTCATACATGCAGGCACCCTTTCATACACACACTGTCATAGATGCAGGTACTCTTACATACACACACTGTCATACATGCAGGTACTCTTACATACACACACTGTCATACATGCAGGTACTCTTACATACACACACTGTCATACATGCAGGCACCCTTTCATACACACACTGTCATACATGCAGGTACTTTTACATACACACACTGTCATACATGCAGGTACTTTTACATACACACACTGTCATACATGCAGGTACTCTTACATACACACTGTCACGGGTAGAGTAACGGGTATCAAGATAGAGAGGAGGGGCACCCCCTGAGCTGCCACCCAGTCCCCTGTCCCTGCCTATTGCACCACCCGCCCTAGGTGATGGAGCGCAACTGGGTGACAATCCCTAACCTACTAAGTGCAAGCAGAGAGAAAGAGACAGCAGGGAAGAGGACAGCCACTGAGAAGTTACAATAAGCTGACAAGAGGTAGAACAAAAACGGAAGGCGAGGCGGGTCAACTAGTCAAGGTCAGTCCAGGAGGTCACGTCAGAACAAGGGAAGAGGCAAAGACAAATCTGTAAACAAGCCGAGGTCAAAATCCGAGAGGTAGCATCAAGGTACAGGGAGCAGGCAGAAGAGGTGTCAAGAGGCGGATCGAGGTTCAATTCCAGAGGTAGCTTAATAACAATAAAGTACACAGCCTATAGGATGAAAATCACAGGCAACCTGTAGCCAGCAGGCCTCTTGTATTTATAGTGGGGAGTGTGGGTCATGTGATGTGGTCAGCGTCACATGACCGACAGACAGACAAGTCGAGCACCGAGTGATCAGCGCTCAAGGCAGACCTAAGAGCAGGGAGCCTCCCAGCTAGCAAAGCCGCCCTAGGAACGAGGCCAAACACAGATCCTCGCTCCCGAAGCTAAGCAGCAGGTCTGCGGCTGATGGGAGACCGAGTGCGCCTTTGGCGCCCCGTTACAGTACCTCTCCTTTTACGAGGGGCCCCCGGACCCAAGCATTGTGGACGAGGTTTCTCAGGGTGTTTCCGGTTAAATTTTGTAATTAACCTGGAAGCATGCATCCTAGACATAGGTATCCAGGACCTCTCCTCAGGTCCAAAACCTTTCCAGTAGACCAGGTATTGAAAGGAATTTCTAATCTTTCTGACATCTATTATTTTAGAAAATATGAATTCTTCCTGACCCTCAACCTCCACATGAGGTTTTTAAACCAGAACCACTGGTGACACATATTTCTTAAGTAACGACTTATGGAACACATAATGTATACGGAGGGAGTCGGGTAGCTTAAGTCTAAAAGATACTGGGTTAATAAGCTCAATAATATTGTATGGCCCAATAAATCGCAGTGAGAATTTCTTCGAACATTGTTTCAAAGCAAAATTTTTAGTCGGCAACCACACCTTATCGCAGAGTACAAAATTTTCCCCCTTGGAACATCTCTTATTGGCATGTTTACACTGGGTTTCCTGGGCCTTTTTCAGGTTCGATTGAACCTGTGCCCAGAGTGTGCACAGTCTAGAGGTAAAAGAATCTGCCTGCGGGTTGAGTGAGGATGCAGATGGATTAGAACTAAAGCGAGGATGTAAACCACTGTTACAAAAAAAATGAGACACCCCCGTGGAAGAATTAACCCGATTTTTGATGGCGAATTCTGCCAACAGGAGGTATCTCACCCATAGGAGTTGATTATGCGATACATGGCACCTTAGAAAAAGCTCCACTGCCTGATTTAACCGTTCCATCTGTCCATTGGTCTGTGGATGGAAAGCAGACGAAAAGCACAAAGAGATGTCGCATCTTCTACAAAAAGTCCTCCAAAAGCTAGAAAAAAACTGAACGCCTCTATCAGAGACGATATTCTAAGGGGCACCATGCAGACGTACCACATGTTCAATGAACAAGGATGCTAAGGTCTTTGCATCAGGGAGCTTACTTAAAGGAACAAAGTGCACCATCTTGCTAAAACGGTCAACCACTACCCACACCACTGACTTCCCCTCAGAGAGGGGCAGATCAGAAATAAATGGGTAGTGGTTGTAGTTCACCAGCGGGATGTGTTCTTGGGGTCTTAGACCGGGCACAAACATTGCAAGCTAAAACATAAGACCGTACTTTAGACAAAGTGGGCCACCAGAAAGACCTCAGCAGCAATTCCTTAGTGGCAGCAATACCTGGATGACCACAGAGCACGGAGTCATGACATTCACCCAATAATTGAACGCGAAAGCATTCAGGAACAAACAACTTATCTGCCGGTGTTTGTGGAGGAGCAAGTTGCTGAGCCTGTTGAATCTCAGAGGAAAGATCCGCAGAAACTGCTGCCACAAAGATGTTTGTCGGCAAGATGGGTTTTGGGGGGGGGGTATCATGAGGTTGGATGGCATTAAAACTCAGGGACAAGGCATCTGCCTTAACATTTTTACTTCCAGGTCTGAAAGTAACAGAAAAGTTAAAACGAGTAAAAAACAGGGCCCATCTGGCCTGTCTAGGATTAAGGCGTTTGGCCGAATCAAGAAACACTAAGTTCTTATGATCAGTGAGAACAGTAATACGGTGTCTAGCCCCTTCTAAAAAATGCCTCCACTCCTCAAATGCCCATTTAATGGCCAGTAACTCGCGGTTTCCAATATCGTAATTTCTCTCCGAAGGAGAGAACTTGCGTGAGAAGAAGGCGCATGGCCTTAAATTAGTGAGGTTAGAGGACCCCTGTGAAAGGACGGCCCCCACACCATCCTCTGAGGCATCAACCTCCACCACAAAAGGTTGCTCGGTATCGGGCTGAACCAAGACTGGAGCCATTTGGAAACAATTTTTTAAGATATCAAAGGCTCGACAGGCCTCAAACGACCAGTTCACCAGATCCGAACCTTTTTTAGTTAGATCCGTGAGGGGTTTGGCAATAACAGAAAAATTCTTTATGAATTTACGGTAAAAATTGGCGAATCCTAAAAAACGTTGGATTGCCTTTAAGGAGGATGGTCTTACCCAGTCTTGGATAGCCTGAACATTACTGGGATCCATTTTAAATGAATGAGGAGTAAGAATATAGCCAAGATAGGGGATCTCTTGAACTCCAAATGCACATTTCTCTAATTTAACAGACAAATGGTTCTCCCTGAGGATTTTAAAGGGTTTCTACCACTTCAGTTTGACCAAATTACCTTTCAGACACTAGCGATCTGCTAGTGTCTGATCTCCATAACCATGCAATTCTTAGACCTTTGTGTGGAGCCGTTTAATTAAAAAACGTACTTTTATTCCTATGCAAATGAGCCTCTAGGTGCTATGGGGGCGTCTTTTCAGCACCTAGAGGCTCGGTCTACTCACACTGTATGCCCACCCATCTCGTCTTAAATGCCTGCCTCCATCACAGCCATCGGACGAATTCACGCCCCTGCGCCGTTCACTTCTGTCTTCGGCACAGGCGCAGTGAGTGAAGGCCGCTCTCCTGATGCCGGCTTCCCCACTGTGACGTTGGCGCAGGCGCAGTGAGGAATCCGGCACCAGGAGCGTATCATTTACTCACTGCGCCTGCGCTGATGACAGAAGGGAACGGCGCAGGCGCATGAATTCGTCCGATGGCTGTGATGGAGGCAGGCATTCAAGACGAGATGGGCGGGCATACAGTGTGAGTAGACCGAGCCTCTAGGTGCTGAAAAGACACCCCCATAACACCTAGAGGCTCATTTGCATAGGAATAAAAGTTAGTTTTTTAATGAAACGGCTCCACACAAAAGGTCTAAGAATTGCATGGTTATGGAGATCAGACACTAGCAGATCGCTAGTGTCTGAAAGCTAATTTGGTCAAACTGAAGTGGTAGAAACCCTTTAAGAACCAGTCTGATGTGAGACACATGAGAATCCCAGTCAGGTGAAAAGACGAGATAGACAATCATAACTTTGCCAATAAGTTCTCTAAAAATATAATTCATGAAATTCTGAAACACAGCTGGTGCATTGCAAAGACCAAATGGCATAACCAGATACTCAAAGTGTTCTCTGGAGTATTAAAAGCAGTTTTCCACTCATCTCCCTCCTTAATACGAACTAGGTTATAAGCTCCTCTCAAATCAAATTTAGAAAACCAAGAAGCACCCAAAATCTGGTTAAACAAATCAGGAATCAACGGGATCGAATACTGATTCCTAATAGTAATTTTATTCAAATTTCTGTAGTCAATGCAGGGCCTGAGACCACCGTCTTTTTTTTTTTTAACGAAAAAGAATCCTGCTCCCAGGGGAGATTTGGAGGGCCTAATATGTCCCTTCTTGAGACTCTCCTGGATGTAGTCTTTCATGGACTTGTGCTCAGGACCGGACAGATTATAAATCCGTCCTTTAGGAAATTTGGACTCAGGTATCAAGTCAATAATACAGTCATAAGACCTATGGGGAGGGAGAGTATCTGTCTCAGTGGTGGAAAAAACATCTGAATAATCGGCAATAAAATTAGGAATATCTGATGAGACCCCAGCTTGAACTACGGTTAAGCAAGAATTACAGTTAGGCCCCCATCTCTCTAACTTGCCAGAACACCAGTTAATGACCGGATTGTGTTGCTGAAGCCAGGGCATACCAAGAACTACCTGAATTGGAAGATTCTCTAAAACAAAGAAGGAACATTTCTCCGGAGTATGGAGTTTTACTGTGCCCCCTAGCAGGGGGGTAGAATCGATGGCGACTACCTGGATCGGGGTGGGTAATTCTAGTATAGGAATTCCCATCTGATAAACGAATTTGTAATCAATAAAACTAAAAGCTGACCCTGAATCCACAAAGGCATTTCCTGACCCCTTTAAGACCCCAAAGGTAATAGAAACCGGCAGCAATAGTTTACTTCTTACCACCTCCGGGAGTATCTTGTCCTTGAATCCCTCAGACTTGGATGATTTTCCAGAAGGCGGAGCTTTAGGACACTGACGGATCCAGTGTTCGGGATCCCCACAATAAAAACAAGAGCCGCGACGATGACGTAGAGTTGCATGAGCTTGTCCGAGTGGGCTTCCATCCTGGGTTCAGGGGGGGGGGGGGAGTCTCAGGTTGAAGAAGGGTATGAGGAGAAAACAAATGCTCCCGCTGTCTCTCTCTGATCCGTCTATCTAGTCTGATGGCTAGCGTCATGGTCTCCTCTAAAGAGTCAGGACAGGGATAACAAACCAACATAACCTTAGGAACGCACCACTTGCAAAACTGCGTACAATAATCCTCCACGGGACGATTTCCTTGAGTGAGGGCCTTAAGATTGGATTCTGCCACAGAGGCTCGGTCAGGTTCATCATAAAGAACCCCTAACGCCTGGAAAAAGAGGTCCACAGAGCTAAGACAAGGGGAATCTGGTGGTAAAGAAAAGGCCGGAGGAGTGGGGTCGTAGTCGAAAATAACGTTTACAGCTTTCCTTGAAAGCTAAAAAACTTTGGCGGTTACCCGAAAACCGATTGGGCAATTTAATGTGAGGTTCCACCTGAACGGTGGCGGGAGCAAGAATAGGGGGAGTTCGGACGGTCTCCTGAACTTGTAGTCTCTCCCCAAGTTCCTGTACTATTTGAGCAAGACCCTGCACATGTTTTGTGAGGCTCTGTATAGGATCCATGCTGAATTTGGGCCTGTGATTCTGTCACGGGTATCAAGATAGAGCGGAGGTGCACCCCCTGAGCTGCCACCCGGTCCCCTGTCCCTGCCTAATTGCACCACCCGCCCTAGGTGACGGAGCCCAACTGGGCGACAGTCCCTAACCTACTAAGTGCAAGCAGAGAGAAAGAGACAGCAGGGAAGAGGACAGCCACTGAGAAGTTACAATAAGCTGACAAGAGGTAGAACAAAAATGGAAGGAGAGGCGGGTCAACTAGCCGAGGTCAGTCCAGGAGGTCACGTCAGAACAAGGGAAGAGGCAAAGACAAATCCGTAAACAAGCCGAGGTCAAAATCCGAGAGGTAGCGTCAAGGTACAGGGAGCAGGCAGAAGAGGTGTCAAGAGGCGGATCGAGGTTCGATTCCAGAGGTAGCTTAATAACAATAAAGTACACAGCCTATAGGACGAAAATCACAGGCAACCTGTAGCCAGCAGGCTGCCTGTATTTATAGTGGGGAGTAAGCGTCATGTGACGTGGCCAGCGTCACATGACCGACAGACCGACCAGTCGAGCACCGAGTGATCAGCTTGGCGCTCAAGGCAGACCTATGAGCAGGGAGCCTCCCAGCTAGCAAAGCTGCCCTGGGAACGAGGCCAAACAGAGATCCTCACTCCCGAAGCTAAGCAGCAGGTCTGCGGCTGATGGGGGACCGAGTGCGCCTTTGGCGTCCCGTTACACACACACTGTCATACATGCAGGCACTTTTTTAAACCAATTACAATGTATGCAGATTCCTTCCTCACCTCATGGCCCTCTGTGTTTCTAGTTGTGTCCGAAGATCCTGAGCCAGGCTCCTCCCCCTCGCGGCAGCAGGGCTGGACTCCAGACTGATCACACAGGCAGCAGTCCTTCTAGCAGAGCTGTCTCATTTGAGGAGATCCTGTCAGTGCTATTGAATGACAGGTTTTAGTCCAATCAGCACTCCTGGTCAGAGTAAGGGTCCATTCACACGTCCGCAGTGTTTTGCGGATCCGCAAAACACCGGGCCGGCACCCCAATAAAAATGCCTATTGTCTGCAGCTGCGGACAAGAATAGGACATGTTCTATTTTTTGTCGGAGCTGACTGGAAGTTCGGGGCCACGGACTGGACCACTGTGTGCTGTCTGCATCTTTTCTGTCCACATTAAAAATGAATGGGTTCAGATCCGTTCCGCAACGTTGCGGAACAGATCTGTACACATTCTACGAACGTCTGAATGGATCCTAAGGCTGTTTCCACATGATCTAAGTTACTTAAAATCGCGGAAAAATGCCTCAGGTTTTTTTTTGCCCGATTTTATGAAAATCAGATCATGTGTAAACAGCCTTACTCTGACCAGGAGTGCTGATTACACAAAACTTTTCAGTCCCCATGAATCACGGCTGGTGTGGAGCCTTCCTTCTCATTTAGAATGAATCGCAGGCAGCAGGCATCCTACTGTGTACAGGGGGCGGAGCTTATCATAGACAGCTTCTAAGCAAGGAAGCTCATTTGCTGGTTCGGGGGCCCACCGAGGATTTCCCCGACTCCCCGGTGGGCCAGTCCGAGCCTGACGGACAGGACAGACTGTGGTAATGGAGGCTGCATACAAGTGCTGCTGCTCATTAGCCACATCTCACCCTCCTCTCATGTCTCCTCATCATCTCCATTCCCACAGAGATTCACCTGTATTCAGGATCATAACCCGTGACAAGCAGAGCAGAGAGGATGAGGCAGCTCTATAACTCACTGTTCTGAAGTAACTTGTCCTGCTGTGTGATTAGGACAGGTTCTGTGTGTACCAATAGGACTGTGGCCATTTTGTTTTTCCTAATGATTGCTCACTAGACAAAACAAGCCGTTATAACTAATGAAAGGTATTTGGAAATATATTTATTATAAAATTATATTTAAGTATTTTCATATATTTAATTCCTGGAGAACCCCTTTGAAGATAATACAACCGGATCCATTCATAACGGATGCAGTTGGTTGTATTATCAGAACGGAAGGATTTTTGCTGATCCATGATAGATCCAGCAAAAATGCTGCTGTGAAAGTAGCCTTACACGTGTGTATCTCTGTATCACAGGCTATGTTTGTCTACCACCATATACAGGGTATTTGATTCACAGTAGTACATAAATTATTCAATATCTCTATTGCATCTCACTGTGGCTTAAAATCACATTACAGAACATCAATATGGTGTATCATACATGGCACATTTAGGTGTGACAAAATACAATAAGGTAGCATGTCCCATAATAATCATCACATTTCTGTTTTAATCGTCAACAAACACTCAGATAACAGTTCAACTTAGGTGGGCGGTATTGCCACTGTAACAGGGCCAATTGCAACCCATAGCAGCTGAACAAGGCATAAAGGATGCAGGATAATTTTACTATTTTCAATCCGCTAACAGGGGGGGTATAACTTTAGTCTCCCCTCAAAAATCATGTTCTGAGAGGACACTGAACGGACCCCATTATAGTCTATGGGGTCTTTAGGCTCCATTCCGCTCAGTTAGGTCTCAGTTATCTGCAGAATACGTCCTTTCCGTTCTCCTGCTTCTCAATAGAGCCGGACAACGTAAAGGAGAAACGGTGGTGTGAACGAGACCTAAGTAGACCATAGGTCATTGGCTTTTTCCAATCTTAGCCTTCTCACTTCTCCACTGCAGCCCCGTACCTATAGTAAACACCACCTTTCTGTGCCTGCAAGTTTAATTCTGGTTAAATAGTATGTGTTCTCTTTCTTTCTTTTTTTCTTCTGTCCAGCCCAGATGACCATGACAACGTCTCCTGACAAACACAAAGTTTGCTGCTGAAACATCTTTGGCCCCTCGCTTCTGTAGACATCCTCAACCTTTGTAGCAATACAAGTAAATTCAGTTACCAGATCCTGTAAATCATTGCAGACCCCAGATAAGAACCCTAATTTCAGACCTTAGATCAGACAAAAAAGAAAATATTTAGATGGCAGAAAAGACTTATTTACTTACTCACTTTGCTCCTAAACTCCACTTCTAGTCCAGGTGCTGTTGTACTGGGTGTTGATGGCGTCCAGTAACGGGACATTGTGCGTGCTGTCTCACACTAGGTCCTGATGATGGGTGCCTGGACCTAAAGAGGAACTCAGGAGGGAGCAGGGCCGGCGCCACCAATAACCAGAGTAGGCCACTGCGTAGAGCACACTCTTGCTGGGGGTGTCGGCGCTCTGGAGTCTGGCCGCCAGTGGCGTTGTGAGGTGGGTGCGGCAGGTGCGGGCCGCACCGGGTGACACCAGTCTGATGGTGTGTCACCCTCCGGACCCAAGTTCCCAACACCACTAGCACCCCCCCCCCCTTGTACTTGCGTCGCTGATCTGATCCTGTACTTGCCGGCTGTGCGGGCATGAGTTCAGTCACTTTGAGTCGCAATCCTGCGTGACCCATGACCTCCCGAAGTGGGTCTCGCAGGACGGGATTGCGCACTGAAGACACTGAATTTAACTGAACTTATGCTCACGCAGCCGGCAAGTACAGACTTAACAGGATCAGCGACACAAGTACGGGGGGGAGGGGGGAACTACATAATGAAGGGCAGTCTAGGGGCAAAATTAACTTGTGCGGGGGCAAAATAACTTAGTGGGGGGCAAATTACATAATGGAGGGCAGTGTGGTGGCAAAATTACTTAGTGGAAGGCAAATTAGTTAGTGGGGGCAAATTACATAATGGAGGGCAGTGTGGGGGGCAAATTACATAATGTGGAGCAGTGTGGGGGCAAATTACTTAATGTGGGGCAGTGTGGGGGCAAATTACATAATGTGGGGCAGTGTGGGGGGCAAATTACTTAATGTGAGGCAGTGTGGGGAGCAACATTCTTAATGTGGGGCAGTGTAGGGGGTAGTATTACTAATGAGGGCATTCTATTGGTGTGACTATGAGGAGCACTATTACTATGGGGGCACTATTATTTCTGCAGGATAGTATTTGTTGTATTGGGACCGGGGCACAGCGAGCAGCAGGATAACACTGTGGGAACTCCAGGTTG
This sequence comes from Bufo gargarizans, assembly GCF_014858855.1. NCBI lineage: Eukaryota > Metazoa > Chordata > Amphibia > Anura > Bufonidae > Bufo > Bufo gargarizans. Next base: position 50,918,798 of record NC_058082.1, on the reverse strand, counting down.
GGGCATGATGATAGAAATGTAAGGAAACTAAGATGTCTGTGTGTCACACTGTGCAGAGACGAGGCGGCTGAGAGAAGTGTCCGGACCGAATGTTGAAGATGATGACAGAGAAGATCTACATTGGAGGAGACGTCACCTGGAGGCCCTGGATGTGACAGGTACTGCTGCTATTTTATGTTTTGCATATGAGAAAATGTTTACAATTAAAATGTTTTAATTAAATGTTCTATTTTACAATTTTTATTATTTGGTCGAAAGGCTGATTGGGGGGGGGAGGGGGGATTGTAACGGGACTGCTGTAGAATATCTAAAATTAGCTGGTCAATCATTAAATAGGTGGCCGACAAAAAAGGGGTGGTTAAAAGGGCGTGGTCAACGGGCGGAGTCAAGGGGGCAGAAAAACTAGCTTTTGCCTAGGGTGGCAAAAATCCTTGCATCAGCCCTGGGAAGGACAAGAGTAAGTATTACTAGCCAATATTGATTGTATTTATTGTATTAAAGGGGTAGTCTCACTTCAGCAAATGACAGATATCAAGTAGACAAGGTTAAAGGGAGTCTGTCATGTAAATTTCACTAATCTAACTGCATCCATGTGACATCAGGGGAGAGAGGAAGAAGCATTGGGAGGTTAGGGAAGGAGCAGACAGTGGGAAAAGGAGGCGAGCTAGGCCATTTTGAAAAGGAAAGCCGGCCCAGCTGGGCACTTGGGAGCTATTTTTCATAGGAATCAAAGTGCTTTTCGTGGACATGGAATAAACACCTGGATGACATACTGTAAAGGTATGGTTATAATGCTTTTACAATGTTCTAATGGCCATTGCTGTGAAATTTACATGACAGACTCCCTTTAATACAAAACACCTACATGATAAATGCCATTTGCTGAAGTGAGACGACCCCTTTAATCAAAAGATAAGCTAGTAAAAAAGAAGCAGGAGCCAATGTTCCCTGTAAGCTTATGGCTAGGTTCACACGGTTGAGATTTCCGTGCGGGTGCAATGCGTGATGTTAACGCATTGCACCCGCACTGAATCTAGACTCATTCATTTCTATGGGGCTGTGCACATGAGCAGTGATTTTCACGCATCACTTGTGCGTTGCGTGAAAATCGCAGCATGCTCTATACTGTGCGTTTTTCAGGCAACGCAGGCCCCATAGAAGTAAATGGGGCTGCGTGAAAATCGCAAGCATCCGCAAGCAAGTGCAGATGCGGTGCGATATTCACTCATGGTTGCGAAGATGAAAGTCTATTCACTATATTATTTTCCCTTATAACATGGTTATAAGGGAAAATAATAACATTCTTTAATACAGAATGCTTAGTAAAAGGTCAATTGAGGGTTTAAAAAATAAATAAAACATTAACTCACCTCCTCCAATTGATCGCGTAGCTGCCGGTCTCCTGTTCTTTCTTCAGGACCTGTCAAAGGACCTGTGGTGATGTCACTGAGCTCATCACATGGTCCATTACCATGGTGATGGATCATGTGATGTATCATGTGATGAGCACAGTTATGTCACCACAGGTCCTTTGACAGGCCCTGAAGACAGAACAGGAGACCGGCAGCTACGCGATCAATTGGAGGAGGTGAGTTAATTTTTATTCATTTTTTTAACCCTCAATTGACCTACTAAGCATTCTGTATTAAAGAATGCTAATATTTTCCCTTATAACCATGTTATAAGAGAAAATAATAAAAATGACAGAATACTGAACCCAAACCCGAACTTCTGTGAAGAAGTCCGGGTTCGGGTCTAGGTACCAAACATGGCGCATTAAAACGCTTTGCACTCACGGGGAACAATCGCATATGTTCCCGCAACGCACATGCATCTTTTCCAGCAATGCCCGTGTGAACCCAGCCTATGAGTGTGGCAGATAAGAGACCTGGCACTTTTAACTGTAGTTAGTGGATTTATGGGCTGTAGGGTAGAAAAGGGCTTAATGTCTGCAGGCCTGGTGATCTTGAACACAAAAAGGGTTAATGTCTAGGTCCCTGATTTTAAAAATCTCTGGAGGTCTTGGGCAATTTGGAGGTTCATTTTTCATACCTGGTAGGTTACTTACTACTGGAAGCTCCAGCATTGTTCCAAGACCGAACACTGATTTTTTGTTGTTGTACCCTCCTGTTATCGCTCTACACTGGTTAAGATAAAATAAAATAATTATTTAATAGTTCCACCATGGGGAAATTCACAGTGTTACAGCAGCACATAGGCAGCGGTGCACCACCAATGAGGCCAGGTGAGGCGATCAGTGGTGGTCATGCCTGCAAACTATCGCAAAAAAAGTGCCGGCCTCTCTGGTGGCTGTGATAGGTCACATGACCTGGTGCTTTTTTCTATAGTGTGCAAGCACAGCCACCGCCATGGAAAAATTAATCATCCATCAAAAGAAGCAATTTGGACAATCACAACACATTAGTAAGAGTATTGTATTAACTGTACATGATAATTGCTAAAGTGACACAACCACGGACTGTTTTTCACAAGTCCAGCTCGGGCAGTGAGAAAAGTAGCTAACTGGAGGGAGGAGGGCTGCTTTAGATTCTGCTACCTCCTGAATGGTAGCAGCTAGAAACATGCAACTGGTCTTGTTTGAAAGCTGATATTCCAAGACCAAAATGGCAGCTAAAGTCCAAGCAACAGAGGAGAAATCACTGTTAGAAATCGAGTCGGGAGTAATCGCAGGTAAAACCTGCTATTACTTTCACTTTTAGCTAAATTCACAGCATCCTGATTTCTATCAGTGATATCTTCCCCTGTAATGAACATATTGCTGTCAGTCTGGTATTGTATATTCAGCTTTCAAACAAGACCATTCAGGAGATAGCGGCATCTAAAGCAGCCCTCCCCCCTCCAGTTAGCTACTTTTCCCCGTGCCCGAGCTGGAATCCGGCAAAACAGTTAGGTGGTTAAGCTGTGCTGTCTTACATCTTAAAGGAACAGTAACAGATTAAGTGATGGGCACTTTGATGACTGGCCAAATGCCCAGATTATAATCCGACACTGGTAAATCTATTGCATTTGTCGATTAGGGTAGGTACATAGTTTAGGTGTTTAAAGGGTTTATCCTGTGACTAATGTAAAAAAGGAAAATCAGACATCATATAGTACATGACAATCTCTTTCTAACAAAGCCAGAACCAGCCCCGTACCTCATGGATCTAGAGATCTCCCCATTCATTGCTCTGCTACATTTATATCAAGTCGACAGCTCAAGGAGAGTGTATTTTCTGCTGCAGGTCAGGGGTGTGTCCATTCTGCTGCAGTTCTCTCCCTATTACAGCTCAGGAGGCAGTTGATGGATGAAGCAGAGCATGTGCGTCCATCTCAGTGAACCAGACAAAGAAATAAGGAAAAAACAAACAGCAAATGGTGATATACAGATACATTTTATTGGCTATAAAAAAATAAAAAAATTTACATGCAATTACAAAATTATTCAGATCCAGGCTCTGGTTTGAAAAGTGAAGAATATTTTTTGTGGGACAACACCTTTAATCCCTTTTATATGAACACTGTTGCAATAAATGTCCACGTTGGACATACCCCTTAAAAATTAAACTTTGCATCTCCGCCATGTTGGTGCTTGTTTTCTTTTCTTTTTTTTTTGTGTGAGTAGAGGTAGATATGTGATGTGTCTGAACTTTTCACACCTTGAACTTTATTTTATTGGAAGATAGAAGGTCTAATTGCTTTAGCCTTTAAGTGAAAACATTTTAAGTTTAAAACACTACGCGAAGTTCCATAAAAGGGCATCTGTCAGCAGATTTGTACCTATGACACTGGCTGACCTGTTACATGTGCTCTTGGCAGCTGAAGGCATCTGTGTTGGTTCCATGTTCATATGTGCCTGCATTGCTGAGAAAAATATGTTTTAATGTATACAAATGAGCCTCTAGGGGCAACAGGGACGTTGCTGTTATGCCTAGAGACTCATGGGACCAACACAGATGTCTTCAGCTGCCAAGCACACATGTAACAGGTCAGCCAGTGTCATAGATACAAATCTGCTGACAGATGCCCTTTAAGGTAATCATGACTGTAAACTACTAAATAGGACTTTTACATTTTCCAATTTAAAGGGGTTGTCTCACTTCAGCAAAATAGCATTTATTATGTAGAGGACGTTAATACAAGGCTCTTACTAATGTAATATGATTGTCTATATTGCTTCCTTTGCTGGCTGGATTCATTTTTTCATCACATTATGTACTGCTCATTTTCATGGTTACGACAACCCTGCAATCCATCAGCGGTGGTCGCGCTTGCATACTGTAGGAAAAAGTGGCGGTCACTCTGGTGGCTGGAACCATGGGAGCACACATAGGCTGATGCTTTTGCCTATAGTGTACAAGCACGGCCACCACTGATGGATTGCATGGTGGACATTACCATAGAAATGAGCAATGGAAAATGTGATGGAAAAATAAATCTAGCCAGCAAAGGAGGCAATATGGACAATCACAATACATTAGTAGGGGCCTTGTATTAACTTTCTCTACATAATAAATGCTATTTGCTGAAGTGAGACAACCCCTTTAATGTTACTAAAAAAATAACTGAACAAAAACCATTACAATCAATGTGTTTTTGTAACATTCTTTTATAGCTACTATTATGTACAAGAGCGGGGGGTAAAAATAGATTAGCGAGGTTGTTTTTGTTTTTAATTTCTTTGTTTATATTGATTTGTGGTTTTAATTGTGTATGATTAAATGATGTGGATAAGGGGTGGGACTATGAGGGGTTTATAAGGTTGGTCATTTGGAGTGCTGGTGTTCGCTCCTGAAGAAGTGCGTAAGCGAAAACCCGGGTCAGGCGATATCTGTGATTGGGCACCTTTGTGATTTTCTACATACGTTCTAATCAAGTTTCTGTTTCTGAGTATAATAACACATTTTTAATGTACGGAGGAAGTCAGTGCTTCACTATGGTTGCGATTCCTTGATTACCTACAGGAAGGTTGGGTAGAGGAGAGATCCCTATCTGTGGAGCTTGATGGTCCGTTTCCATGCCAGATGCTTGCTCTGTACCGAGAAAAGAAGAGGCTCAGAGGAGTGAGCAGCAGCGCAGTCTTATACAATGACTTACTGGATTCTGTCATTTTGACCCACATCACATCGAGAACCTGCAGCGCGATAAGTATAGCTACGTATCTAAGTGACTTTTTTCATTGTGAATAATGAACACATTATTTAGGGTGATCACTAATAAAAAAAAATTCCTCTTCATTTCACCCATAATCAATTAATTCTAAATTAAATTCTTACTGATGTGTATGGCAAAATGGCCTGACACAAAAAAACATTATGGCTGTCATGGCTATAAATGTTAGAAGAGCAGAAGGGAAGGGTCTGCCTGTTTGGAGTCCTTAAATTCCTGATGGTAGCCCTGATTTGAAGCTATAGTTCAAAAGTGGTAGAACATTTTGAAACAAATGGGTATAAATACCTGATCTGACTGCACTATAAAACCCCATATACTTTAAGAATAGACTTAGGCTACTTTCACACTAGCGTTCGGGCGGATCCGTTCTGAACGGATCCGCTCATAATAATGCAGACGGAGGCTCCGTTCAGAACGGATCCGTCTGCATTATATTAGCAAAAAAAAGCTAAGTGTGAAAATAGCCTGGGACGGATCCGTCCAGACTTTCAATGTAAAGTCAATGGGGGACGGATCCGCTTGAAGATTGAGCCACATTGTGGCATCTTCAAACGGATCCGTCCCCATTGACTTACATTGAAAGTCTGGACGGATCCGCACGGATCCGCACGCCTCCGAACGGCCAGGCGGACACCCGAACGCTGCAAGCAGCGTTCAGCTGTCCGCCTGTCCGTGCGGAGGCGAGCGGAGCGGAGGCTGAACGCCGCCAGACTGATGCAGTCTGAGCGGATCCGCCTCCATTCAGACTGCATCAGGGCTGGACGGCTGCGTTCGGGTCCGCTCGTGAGCTCCTTCAAACGGAGCTCACGAACGGAAACCCGAACGCTAGTGTGAAAGTAGCCTTATCTGGTTTGCCGAGCAGATGGATTACAGAGCATTGGTCCTTGTCCTGAGAAACACATTGTTGTTGGATCTTTATCTAAAAGCAATTTCCTTGTCTCTTTGACATTATGACTAAAGTACTTAGCTATTAACTATTAAACCAAAGATGATAACCATGTTTCATAATATTTTGTTACCTCTTCTTTGTACTTTGTAGGCTATCTGTGACTGAGGGATTACTGCTATAGGAAGATAACAACAGCCTGATATCTTCTGGTGTATGTACACAATCATTAGGACCTTTTCCATATGCACACAAGGGGTCCATCACTGATCTGTTACCATCATAAATATTTGAGTAGATGTCACCTCAGGGCTTGCTAACAGTAGGATCGGTTACTCATGTTTCACATAGATGTGTTCACACTGAAGAGCTTGTAAATATGATGTTTAGTCTATGATCATTGCCCTGCGCCCTAAAGAACCAGAGATATGTTTGAATCTGTGCTAAGCGAATAACTAAAGAAAATGCTACACATCTATGGCATTTAAGTAGTGTGGGGATTCGCTCTGGTAGTTAGGACTAGCGGATGCAGTATAGAGGCAAAGTACACAGTACTTGAATCAAACAGCGGTGTTTATTCACACATTGGTGTATAACAAAATGCAGATAAGCTGCGTCACAAAACGCAGGTAGCTTGGTGTTTGTTCACACACAAGGAAAGTCCATTAACATTAAAAAAGTCACCTTTTCTCCTGGGTGTTAATTCACACCCTGTTAGCAGTTCAGCCTCATCAAGTCCACAGGCGGTCTGAGTCCTCCAGCTTGGCACAAACCACAAATCCCAGCACAGCCCTCAGTTCACAGCACACAGACTACTGAGCTCTACTGTCAGAGGGAGGTAAATCCAACCACACCTGGCACTGCTGGCTGTTTTTTATGCCTGGCAAAACCCGGCCTGGAACATGGGGAGTAGTCACCCACCCAGCACTTTGACTACTCCCAGTAAGAGCCATCATGTATCAGCTATGACAGCCATGCTAACTCTCAAGGTGTCAATTAGCAATAGCTGCTGCTGACACATAAAATACTGACTCTTACTTCACCGAGGCCAGGAACCTCGGTGACACATACCTTCCATCCACGATGATTCCAGGTACCTTCTTACATACCCCCCCTTGGTTCAACCCTGAGGGGGTGAACACCTGCCATACAGTATACCCAGTACAGGGCATCCGCGTTTCCCTGCAACCGGCCTGCCCTGTGTTCCACGGAGAACTTAAAGTTCTGTAAGTACAGAAACCACCTGGTGACTGGGGCATTTCTTGCTTTGGCCTGGCTCATCCACTTGAGAAGGGAGTGGTCAGACACCAGGAGGAAATTTCACCCCAACAAATAGTAGCGGAGAGACTCGAGTGCCCACTGGATAGCCAGGCACTCTCTCTCCACTATACTATACCTGGTTTCAGCTGGGGTGAGCTTTCGGCTTAAAAACAAAATGGGATGCTCCTTCCCATTACTTCCTGAGAGAGTACAGCACCAAGGCCAACTTCGGAGGTATTTGTCTGTACCACGAACTCCCTATTGAAGTTGGGCGTCACCAAAACTGGTGACCCGCACAGGGCTGGCTTCAAAGTGGAAAAAGCCTCCTCCACCCACTCATCCCAGCAAACCATCCCAGTGCCCCCTAGCGGACTTCGGTACCTCCATAGCGATTCACTCAAATGGTACCTCGATAATCGGGAGCGGCACTAAGGGACTGCGGAACAGGTGCTGGGGCTAGTGGTTTGGCAGGTCGGGCAAGACTTACAAAAGTCATCCACCTCTCCAAACACACTGGGCCAGTAAAACCGTTGTAGTATCTGGTCCTGTGTCTTTTGCAGTCCCAGATGACCCCTGAGAACGTGTTGGTGGGCTAACTCTAACACGAGTTTTCGATAAGCCCGGAGTGCCACCAACTGTTCAACGGGTTCACCTCGCAGCTGGTTTACCCGATATAGCATATTCTGGTTGATCACAAAATGGGGAAACATCGACTCAGCCCAAGGTTGTTGGAGTACCCCATCAACTATTACCACATTCTCCCAAGCCCGGGATAGGGTTGGGTCTCGGCTTTGGGCTGTACCAAAATTCTCCCCGGAGACGTGAGGTCTGCCAACTCAGGTCACGGTGGCAATTCCCCCACGTATTCCACCATTACCCTACGCAGGGTTGTCTCCCCCTCTTCCACCGAGGTGGCGGTCACCCCTACTGCTGGCCTTTGGCCTCAAGTTCCCAGGGTTCTGACCATCCTCCTAAACAAGGCCAATCTCCTGGGCTCACCCCTGACTCAGGGGTACCAGTCACTCTCACAACCGGCCATAGGGCCGGGAAACCCAGAAAGTCTCTCCCTATTATGAGTTCATAGTGGAGATTTGTGGCGACTGCCACTTAGTGGTTCCACCTGCCGGCCACCGTGGTTAGAGACACCAGCGCGGTGGGGTAGTCTTTCAAGTCTCCATGAATGCACATCACCCCAACTTTCCAGCCAGTATACTCAGCGGACCGCACCAGGGTAGCCCTTACCAGGGTCACCAAGCTCCCTGAGTCCAGCAGTGTCTCCCACTTCCACCTGGCACAAGTGGTCTAGAGCCTCCGGTGTACCTGAGGCACACAGTTTCCTAGCATATAATAATTGTCTGTAACCACAATTAGTGTCCATGGGCTCAACCCGATGAGGACACTCAGCTCTGGTGTGGCCAGGTTCCTGATATCACCAGCAGATTAACTGGTGAGGGGACACGACCATCGGCTCCCTACACCAGACACGGAGGGAGTCAGGGTCACCTGGGATCCAGCAAACAGAAAATAACAGATAAAAGTACAGCACTTAACTTAGTAGCAGACTGGGAAATAGGATCGGCATGCACACACACTCCAGGAAGAAGTATAAGCCGCCCAGTAATGCATTATGGGGAGGAATTTAAAGGGAAGCAATCAGTCCAACTACATGACAGCTGAGAGAGGCTAACGAGATGAGGAACTGAACAGCACAACAAAGAAAACTCAAGGCGGAGGTTCTGAAAGGCTTCTGTCAGAGCTTCTCAGCTGTCTGGTTGTGACAGGTAGTTAGTACTAGCGGATGCAGTATAGAGGCAAAGTACACAGTTCATAATTAAACAGCGGTGTTTATTCACACATTGGTGTATAACAAAATTCAGATAAGGTGTATCACAAAACGCAGGTGGCTTGGTGTTTGTTCACACACAAGGAAATTCCATAAACAATAAAAAGTCACCTTTTCTCCTGGGTGTTAATTCACACCCTGTTAGCAGTTCAGCCTCATCAAGTCCACAGGCGGTCTGAGTCCTCCAGCTTGGCTCAAACCACAAATCCCGGCACAGCCCTCAGTTCACAGCACACAGACTCCAGAGCTCCACTGTAAGCGGGAGGTAAATCCAACCACACCTGGAAGTGCTGGCTGTTTTTTATCCCGGGAAAAACCCGGCCTGGAACATGGGGAGTAGTCACCCACCCAGCACTTTGACTACTCCCAGTAAAAGCTGTCCCGGATCAGCTATGGCAGTCATGCTAAATCTCAAGGTGTCAATTAGCAATAACTGCTGCTGACACATAAAATGACGGTTCTTACTTCACTGAGGCCAGGAACCTTGGTGACACATACCTTCCATCCACGATGGTTCCAGGTACCTTCTTACAGTACAAATAAAAGCATCTTTGTAAAAACAACTTGAGAATGGACTTCTATTTTTCAAACTTGTATATAGATATAATACACCGAGTTGTTGTCTCCTTGGAGATGCAGAAAATCCTTGATTCTTTTCACAATGTCCACTTCACATTTTGCAATGGGTAAAATACGTTAAGAAATAGTTTAAGAAAGTAAACTTTTTATGGGAAAAAAATCTATGATAATTCAGTTTAAGTTTGGACAACGATTGTTAAGGAGCTTTAAAGGGGTTATCTTCTAAAAGACGTTCATGGCATATTACTAGGAAATATTGTGCCACTGTCTCCCATTGAGTCTGACAGAGGAGAGAGGTCCCATAGCAGAGAATCAGGCTTCATGTCACCCACCACTGGAACAGGCCACTGTGAGATATTTAGGCCCCAGCACGCAGACAGAGGAGAGAGGTCCCATAGCAGAGAATCAGGCTTCATGTCACCCACCACTGGAACAGGCCATTGTCAGATATTTTTAGGCCCTGGCACCCAGACAGAGGAGAGAGGTCCCATAGCAGAGAATCAGGCTTCATGTCACCCACCACTGGAACAGGCCATTGTCAGATATTTTTAGGCCTCGGCACCCAGACAGAGGAGAGAGGTCCCATAGCAGAGAATCAGGCTTCATGTCACCCACCACTGGAACAGGCCACTGTGAGATATTTAGGCCCCGGCACCCAGGCAGAGGAGAGAGGTCCCTTAGCAGAGAATCAGGCTTTATGTCATAGCAGAGAATCAGGCTTCATGTCACCCACCACTGGAACAGGCCACTGTGAGATATTTAGGCCCCGGCACCCAGACAGAGGAGAGAGGTCCCATAGCAGAGAATCAGGCTTCATGTCATAGCAGAGAATCAGGCTTCATGTCACCCACCACTGGAACAGGCCACTGTCAGATATTTAGGCCCCGGCACCCAGACAGAGGAGAGAGGTCCCATAGCAGAGAATCAGGCTTCATGTCACCCACCACTGGAACAGGCCACTGTGAGATATTTAGGCCCCGGCACTCAGACAGAGGAGAGAGGTCCCATAGCGGAGAATCAGGCTTCATGTCATAGCAGAGAATCGGGCTTCATGTCACCCACCACTGGAACAGGCGACTGTCATATATTTAAGCCCCGGCACCCAAACAGAGGAGAGAGGTCCCATAGCAGAGAATCAGGCTTCCTGTCACCCACCACTGCAACAGGCCACTGTCAGATATTTTTAGGCCCTGGCACCCAGACAGAGGAGAGAGGTCCCATAGCAGAGAATCAGGCTTCATGTCACCAATCACTGGAACAGGCCACTGTCAGATATTTTTAGGCCCCAGCACCCAGACAGAGGAGAGAGGTCCCATAGCAGAGAATCAGGCTTCATGTCACCAATCACTGGAACAGGCCACTGTCAGATATTTTTAGGCCCCAGCACCCAGACAGAGGAGAGAAGTCCCATAGCAGAGATTCAGGCTTCATGTCATAGCAGAGAATCAGGCTTCATGTCACCCACCACTGGAACAGGCCACTGTCAGATATTTTTAGGCCCCGGCACCCAGACAGAGGAGAGAGGTCCCATAGCAGAGATTCAGGCTTCATGTCATAGCAGAGAATCAGGCTTCATGTCATAGCAGAGAATCAGGCTTCATGTCACCCACCACTGGAACAGGCCACTGTGAGATATTTAGGCCCAGACAGAGGAGAGAGGTCCCATAGCAGAGAATCAGGCTTCATGTCACCCAACACTGGAACAGGCCACTGTTCAGATATTTTTAGGCCCCGGCACCCAGACAGAGGAGAGAGGTCCCATAGCAGAGAATCAGGCTTCATGTCACCCACCACTGGAACAGGCCATTTTCAAATATTTTTAGACCCCGGCACCCAGACAGAGGAGAGGTTCATTCAACTTTGGGTTGCCCCACAATATAATGGTAAAATAAAAAAAAAGAGGATTGAATTAGGAAGTGCCCTGGAGTACAAGAATATATGGTTAAGGGGAGGTAGTTATAAATGTCTAATCTGCACAAGGGATGGACAGGTCCTGTGGGATCCATGCCTGGTTCATTTTTATGAATGTCAGCTTGTCCACATTGGCTGTAGACAGGCGGCTGCGTTTGTCTGTAATGACGCCCCCTGCCGTGCTGAATACACGTTCAGACAAAACGCTGGCTGCCGGGCAGACCAGCACCTCCAAGGCATAAAAGGCTAGCTCTGGCCACGTGGACAATTTGGAGACCCAGAAGTTGAATGGGGCCGAACCATTAGTCAGTACGTGGAGGGGTGTGCACACGTACTGTTCCATCATGTTAGTGAAATGTTGCCTCCTGCTAACACGTTCCGTATCAGGTGGTGGTGCAGTTAGCTATGGCGTGGTGACAAAACTTTTCCACATCTCTGCCATGCTAACCCTGCCCTCAGAGGAGCTGGCCGTGACACAGCTGCGTTGGCGACCTCTTGCTCCTCCTCTGCCTTCGCCTTGGGCTTCCACTTGTTCCCCTGTGACATTTGGGAATGCTCTCAGTAGCGCGTCTACCAACGTGCGCTTGTACTCGCGCATCTTCCTATCACGCTCAAGTGCAGGAAGTAAGGTGGGCACATTGTCTTTGTACCGGGGATCCAGCAGGGTGGCAACCCAGTAGTCCGCACATGTTAAAATGTGGGCAACTCTGCTGTCGTTGCGCAGGCACTGCAGCATGTAGTCGCTCATGTGTGCCAGGCTGCCCAGAGGTAAGGACAAGCTGTCCTCTGTGGAAGGCGTATCGTCATCGTCCTCTGTTTCCCCCCAGCCACGCACCAGTGATGGGCCTGAGCTGCGTTGGGTGCCACCCCGCTGTGAACATGCTTCATCCTCATCCTCCCTCACCTCCTCCTCATCCTCGTCCTCCTTGTCCTCCAGTAGTGGGCCCTGGCTGGCCACATTTGTACCTGGCCTCCCTCTGAGTAACTTCAAAGAGACTGGCCTGAAAGTGCTAAAAATGACCCCTCTTCCTCCTCCTCCTCCTCCCAGGCCACCTCCTCTTCCATCATCGCCCTAAGTGTTTTCTCAAGGAGACATATAAGTGGTATTGTAACGTTGATAACGGCGTCATCGCCACTGGCCATGTTGGTGAAATACTCGAAACAGCGCAACAGGGCACACAAGTCTCGCATGGAGGCCCAGTCATTGGTGGTGAAGTGGTGCTGTTCCGCAGTGCGACTGACCCGTGCGTGCTGCAGCTGAAACTCCACTATGGCCTGCTGCTGCTCGCACAGTCTGTCCAGCATGTGCAAGGTGGAGTTCCACCTGGTGGGCACGTCGCATATGAGGCGATGAGCGGGAAGGCCGAAGTTACGCTGTAGCATAGACAGGCGAGCAGCGGCAGGATGTGAACGCCAGAAGCGCGCACAGACGGCCCGCACTTGATGCAGCAGCTCTGACATGTCGGGGTAGTTGTGAATGAACTTCTGCACCACCAAATTCAGCACATGCGCCAGGCAAGGGATGTGCGTCAAACCGGCTAGTCCCAGAGCTGCGACAAGATTTCGCCCATTATCACACACCACCAGGCCGGGCTTGAGGCTCACCGGCAGCAACCACTAGTTGGTCTGTTGTTCAATACCCCGCCACAACTCCTGCGCGGTGTGGGGCCTGTCCCCCAAACATATGAGTTTCAGAATGGCCTGCTAACGTTTACACTGGGCTGTGCTGAAGTTGGTGGTGAAGGTGTGTGGCTGACTGGATGAGCAGGTGGAAGAAGAGGAGGAGGAAGCCGAGTAGGAGGAGGAGGCAAAGAATGTTGCCCTGCGATCCTTGGCGGCGGAAGGACGTGTGCCAAACAGCTCTCCGCCTGGGGCCCAGCCGCCACTACATTTACCCAGTGTGCAGTTAGGGAGATATAGCGTCCCTGGCCGTGCTTACTGGTCCACCTATCTGTGGTTAGGTGGACCTTGCCACAGATGGTGTTGCGCAGTGCACACTTGATTTTATCGGATACTTGGTTGTGCACGGAAGGCACGGCTCTCTTGGAGAAGTAGTGGCGGCTGGGAACAACATACTGTGGGACAGCAAGCGACATGAGCTGTTTGAAGCTGTCTGTGTCCACCAGCCTGAATGACAGCATTTCATAAGCCAGTAGTTTACAAATGCTGGCATTCAGGGCCAGGGATCGAGGGTGGCTAGGTGGGAATTTACGCTTTCTCTCAAATGTTTGTGAGATGGAGAGCTGAACGCTGCCGTGTGACATGGTGGAGATGCTTGGTGACGGAGGTGGTGGTGTTGGTGGTACATCCTCTGTTTGCTGGGCGGCAGGTGCCAACGTTCCTCCAGAGGCGTAGGAAGAGGCAGAGGCGGCAGCAGCAGAAGAGGTAGCAGGGGGAGCCTGAGTGAGTTCCTTGTTTTTAAGGTGTTTACTCCACTGCGGTTCATGCTTTGCATGCAGGTGCCTGGTCATGCAGGTTGTGCTAAAGTTCAGAACGTTAATGCCTCGCTTCAGGCTCTGATGGCACAGCGTGCAAACCACTGGGGTCTTGTCATCAGCACATTGTTTGAAGAACTGTCACGCCAGGGAACTCCTTGAAGCTGCAGGCAAACTCTCTTGGCGGCGGGTGTTCTGCTTTTGCCCCCTGCTCACTCTTTTGCTACGCTGTTGGCTCGGTCTCACCACTGCCTCTTCCTCTGAACTCTGAAAGTCAGTGGCACGACCTTCATTCCATGTGGGGTCTAGGACCTCATTGTCCCCTGCATCGTCTTCCACCCAGTCTTCCTCCCTGATCTCCTGTTCAGTCTGCACACTGCAGAAAGACGCAGCAGTTGGCACCTGTGTTTCGTCATCATCAGAGACGTGCTGAGGTGGTATTTCCATGTCCTCATCATCAGGAAACATAAGTGGTTGTGCGTCAGTGCATTCTATGTCTTCCACCGCTGGGGAAGGGCTAGGTGGATGCCCTTGGGAAACCCTGCCAGCAGAGTCTTCAAACAGCATAAGAGACTGCTGCATAAAATGAGGCTCAGACAGTTTCCCTGATATGCACGGGGGTGAGGAGAATGAAGTATTGAGGCACTCAGGTTATTCTTTTTGCAATTTAAATGAAGTTTATTTCATAAATTAATCTCTGCATCATCCATTCGCCCGTGGTATATATGGGAGCATTAAACAACAGAATATTTCTGACCAAACGTTTCGGTCACGGTGGACCTTCGTCAGTGGTCATATTATCTGAGTGATGTATGGCTGTATTCTGGGGCGCTGGATGCAGGGCCCCAGAATACAGCCATACATCACTCAGATAATATGACCACTGACGAAGGTCCATCGTGACGTAAACGTTTGGTCAGAAATATTCTGTTGTTTAATGCTCCCATATATACCACGGGCGAATGGATGATGCAGAGATTAATTTATGAAATAAACGTCATTTAAATTGCAAAAAGAATAACCTGAGTGCCTCAATACTTCATTCTCATGATAAATGGCTTAATAAGCCCTTGATCGGCACTGGTGACACACTTGAACAGAGTGCGGTTCCTCACTATATTATAAGATAATGCATGGGGGTGATGTGACAGACTGATGGGCTTGGTTTTCAGGCGCCATCTGTGCGCTTTCTGCAGAAGACTGGGTGGGAGATAATGTGAACGTGCTGGATCCACTGTCGGACACCCAATTGACTAATGCCTGTACCTGCTCAGGCCTTACCATCCTTAGAACGGCATTGGGCCCCACCAAATATCGCTGTAAATTCTGGCGGCTACTGGGACCTGAGGTAGTTGGTTCACTAGAACGGCCACGTCCTCTCCCAGCACCAGAGGGTCCACTAACACCACCACGACCATGTCCGCGTCCCTTTCTAGATGTTTTCCACATTGTTACCGTTCACCACAATAAGAAGAAATTATTTGGCCCAATGTATTGAATTCAAATTCAGTCCTTTTTTTACAGACACCTAACACTATCTGGCTATCTATTTAGGTACCGTATTACACTAATACAGGCACAGCAGTAACCACAGATTTAGCTGAATATAAATTGTAGGCCTAGTATTTAGGCCCTGGATGACAGGTATCCCTTTACGGACAGAATTAGACTTGGAAATGCACGGTAGCATGTGAAGTTATTGAGGATGACCCTATCAGCACCTTCAATGTAATATACCCTTTTATGGATAGATTTAAACTTGGCCTGCTACAGCAGAAACCACTGATTTAGGGAATTGCTAATTTGGGAATTGAATTTCAACCCAGAACAAAATATATCCTTTGCCAGACAGCAGACAGTATTACAATTGGCTAGCCACAGCTGAAACACCAGATTTAGGGTACTGCTATTTTGGCAATTGTATTTCAAACCTCAATAAAATAGCAAGCACAGCCAAGCCCCTGATGTAGGATATAGCAAAAAACAACAACACACTATTGATGGTTAAATGGACTTGTTGGCATTGTGGTGCTGGCGCACCACAAGACACAAAGTGGCCGCCAATCACCCCAGAAAAAAGTAACAGAAAAACGGTCTGGGCAGCCTAAAAACAATGAGCAATTAACTAGCAGAAGTTGAATGATTCACAGCTGTAGATCGATCACTTCATTAAGTGTTTTTGATGAGTAAATCCCTGCCTAATCTCGCCCTAACAGCAGCAGCTGCATCCTCTCCCTACACTCATCAGAGCAGAGTGACGTGCAGCGCTATGTAACTCCAGCTTAAATAGAGGCTGGGTCACATGCTGCACTGGCCAATCACAGCCATGCCAATAGTAGGCATGACTGTGATGGCCTCTTGGGGCAAGTAGTATGACGCTTGTTGATTGGCTGCTTTGCAGCCTTTCAAAAAGCTCCAAGAAAGCACCGAACCCGAACCCAGACTTTTACGTAAATGTTCGGGTCCGTGTCACGAACACCCCAAAATTCGGTACGAACCCGAACTATACAGTTCGGGTTCCCTCATCCCTAGTTACAAATAAATGCGACATGAATAAAAAGTGCTCAGATTGCCCCGAAAAGTCTTATATGACCCTCAAGGTCTCCTAGGATTGTACTTTCAAGCTCTTTAATAGAGATTAGCAAATTTCTTCAAAATTCAATTCTGCTGCTTCGCCAAATTTCACCCCAAAAAATAATAATCGCTTTGTTACGAATTACTTTGTCGCGAAGCGCATTTCTTTATAAGTAGCGGGTGCAATAACAGGGAGCAACGATTGTGCTGCTCCCCATCATTCTACTCCTCAGATACCGCCTTTATACATGATTGCGGCATCTAAGAGTAAAAACTGTGCAAAATTAACAGAAAATAAATAAATTAAATCATACTTACCGCCTCCGTTTGCTCACGACGGGCTGGCCACCGCCATCTTGCTTGAACACCTGGTGTGAAATCTCGCACGGCCCGAGATTACATTGTCACGCCAGCCGGTTTTGGCCGGGATCTTCAATCAAGATGGCGGCGGCCGGCCCGTCGCGAGCAAATGGAACAGGTTTTATTTAATTTTTTACACTATTTCAGTTTGAATCGATTCGCTACCACGAAGCATGAGGAAATTCGACTTTGGGGCTAATCAAACTTATCCTGAAATTTGGATTGAATTCCACTTTGTTGGATTCGATTCACTCAACTCTACTCTTTAACGCCAGCTGTCAATGTGACAGTGACATCTATGGCTATGGGTAAACGGATGGGAGCCGGTGCTAACAGCCTCTCTGCACTGCCCACACATTATCCCTTTTTGGTGGCAGATGCCTTCTTCTCTGTCTTCAGGGATTCAAATTGTTTGGAAATTTGAGATGAAATCTCACGCAGCCGCAGAGGCTCTTCATCCCTGGCTGCGAACCAGACATGCGCAGTGAGCGGAGGTGTACACACCTTGACTTCAAGTGCTCACTGTGCATGTCTGGTTCCTAGCTGCCGATGAAGTGCCTCTTCGTCTATGTGAGATTTATCAGGGCCAGGCGCTGATGTGCTGGATGTGATGGAAGGGGCAGGCTGTAGCAGCGAGTCTGGCGGGATTGCCATCTGTATTCAGTGACTTGGCCGGTACATTTTATAAGTTGCTTTTCCACACTAATACAATGCTTATGAACTTTAAGAAAACCTTTTGAAACAAGGCAGGGTGACCAGTGTGAACATGTAATTAGCTCAGTAGGGTCTTTCTGGTGACAGATTCCCTATAAATAGCCCATTCTCAGGAATCATGTTACTCTGGCGCCTAGCCTGACTGGTTCGGTGTCCTTGCTCCCTCATAGGTCAACCAGCCCAACTTTCAGCGGGGCTGGTTGACATAGCAACTGCAAGCCGCCGTTATAGTAGACAGTAACTATGTGACAGTAAGAAATGTCTCCTAACATTTAGAGTTTTTGCCTAGTTTTTGAAAAATCATATTTTCTGGGGTTGACACACTAGTCATCAAGTCCAATAAATTTTGCAATCGATGCTGATATGTCGGTTGTAAGTGACCATTTTGTTACCGTAGATGTCTCAATGGATCAAACAAGTGATCTGTGTATATGGTGGCTGCTTTTTATAAAGGCTGCTAATCTGGACAAGCAATCGCGATCTATCAGCACTGAAGTCAGCTTTAGAGGACAAATAACCACAAAAAACAACTAAACTTTACTTCTTTAGAAGTTCACTGCATTTTCTCTAGTGTTTGCATTGAAAGTAAAAGCGAGCTCTGTGAAATCCCTAAGAAGATGCTCCGAAGAAATCTGCAGGAGAGAAAAGCACATTCAATTTAGAAAACCTTTGATAATTATGGAAATAAAAAGGCATTGAAGCTTAATGACATAATTAAAAAGATGTCAGCTTCTATTACACAAGGACCTGATTGAAGTAGGCTCTGGATTTAACATTGTATTCGTTCTGTTTTTTTTTTTTTCTTTCCTCACTAAAATTACTGGGCACTTGTCATGCTGTTCAGTCTCAATCCACTTGCATATATTTCCATGAGAACATATGACTATTATCATGCAAAAAAGTCATTTAGTGGTATTATCTGCTGTACGGTGAAGCTGGCAGAAAGCAGGAAAATAATTTCTACAGGGGAGTCCACCTGTGGTAGCGAGGCGTACATCCGATGAATAATTATCACGTTAGATATGAGCCATGTCTTCTATTATACAGGTTTTATATTTGTAAGGCTTTATGCACACAGTCATATCTAATATTTGGTCTGCGAAAAAATGTATCCTTGAAAAACGTATATCTTACATGTGCGATTCTCTCAAATGGTACCTCGATAATCGGGAGCGGCACTAAGGGACTGCGGAACAGATGCTGGGGGCTAGTGGTTTGGCAGGTCGGGAAAGACTTACAAAAGTCATCCACCTCTCTAAACACACTGGGCCAGTAAAACCGTTGTAGTATCTGGTGCTGTGTCTTCTGCAGTCCCAGATGACCCCCGAGAACATGTTGGTGGGCTAACTCTAACACGAGTTTTCGATAAGCCCGGAGTGCCACCAACTGTTCAACGGGTTCACCTCGCAGCTGGTTTACCCGATATAGCATATTCTGGTTGGTCACAAAATGGGGAAACATCGACTCAGCCCAAGGTTGTTGGAGTACCCCATCAACTATTACCACATTCTCCCAAGCCCGGGATAGGGTTGGGTCTCGGCTTTGGGCTGTACCAAAATTCTCCCCGGAGACGTTGAGGTCTGCCAACTCAGGTCGCGGTGGCAATTCCAGCACGTCTTCCACCATTACCCTACGCAGGGTTTTCTCCCCCTCTTCCACCAAGGTGGCGGTCACCCCTACTGCTGGCCCTTTGGCCTCAGGTTCCCAGGGTTCTGGTCGTCCTCCTGAACAAAGCCAATCTCCTGGGCTCACCCCTGACTCAGGGGTACCAGTCACTCTCGCAACCGGCCATAGTGCTGGTTGTGAGAGTGCATTATGTATTTTTCTTACGTCCCTCAACGGAAGTAGTAGTGTCATCTGCAAAAACTGATTAGGACCTGCCATGTGATTCTGTAATTGGGCACACAGATAAAAAAAAACAGTTGTGTGCATAGCTCCATTGACATGTATGGGTCAGTGTGCTGTCTGTTTTAAAATATGGAAAAAAATTACGGTTGTGTGCATGAGGCCCGAATGTTCTTCCAATAGTCCTCTCAACCACATAAGACGAGCCTAGTAATATACTATAAATGGCACATGATATTTGCGGGACGTATTACTTCTCTTGAATCAGGGCCCAGGGGCTTCAAGTAAGTTCTCCTCTGACTTGAAGTATGGCACACGGCATTGAACAGCTTTGCCATTGGATAGCATGGTCATCCATTCATTTTATTGAGTCTCTTGTATTTGTGATTGTGGAGCTTTTCGTCTGTCAATTTCCAGATGGACGGGGCGACGTGCTGCTGCAGCAGACAATGATTGGCCTCAGTGGTGGCATGTCCCCAAGTAGTATGTGACTGCTGAATCATGTGCCACTAGGAGATACGTCACCCGGCCATTGGCTGCAGTGGCGCGTGTGACCTTGTCCATGTGGAAGTTGATAGACAGGGACCAGAAGACCAATGAAGAGAGCCAGGGAGCTGGAACGGAGCAGGTGATTATGGAATTCTCTATAGGTACAGTTAGCTGTAGGTCAAATTTAAAAAAAAATTATTATTATTCTTTTAAAAGGGACTTGCAGCGGCAAGAGACATTTGAAGAAATACAGTAGCAAAGAAAAAAATGTGGGCCCTTTCAGGTGCAGTGTGACACCACCATAGCCACCTGTGAGAGGACGTCCTATGGCTCCATGCTATTTTCATGACTTGAGTATATTTTTTTCTCTTGTATTTGCTAAAACTGTAGAGCATGTGAAGACCACATCCCGTGGGTTCATATCACTATATTAAAACCCCCCCATAAGATGGGCAAAAAGAGGGCGTTAAAACATAACCTTTAATATTATATTTTAAGACTACTGGTGAAAAGCACCTTAATAAATAATAAAAAATAAAAGCGCACCATGTAGAATGCTTAAACGCAAACTTGAACGGTCTTTCTGATGGTAGCATGAGACAAACTTGTAAAAAAGACCGTCGGCCAGTACTTCTTGTGGTCGACAGGTCGTCGTCTTGCTTGGTCGTCTTTACAAGGCCCTGTGTGGAACAAATGTCCCTAGATAACTCTATTAGGAGGGAGGGGGACTACATGCACCCTACCTGTCTACACAGAGCACCCATTAAAATGGAGTTGAAAGCAACCTGGAATTTCCTCTCCTCCTCCTTTCTCCAAAAACCCATTTGCAACCACTTTGGCTGCAAATAGATTTGTATGTGCTTTTGTATGTATATGCTCTGTAAGGTCAAAACTGTGATTAAACGTGTATTGCTGTATAATGCATGCATTTTCATGTAAAAGACTGGTGTGGATTTAACAGGCTTTAACCTACAGCCCATTTGATTGTTTTGTTTACTCTTTCCCCATAAGGGAGGAGAAGTTAGGTTTAACTTGGGTCTGTCTAGCTCTGCCTAAGCTGGTGAAAGGAGCTCGCTTAGATGGAGCCTGCTCTGGACTGAACAAGCCAGAGTCAAGAACTAGATAGCAAAGTGAAGGACAGCTCCAGTGTTATTGCAAAGAATTATGGCAGATGCCAAGGTGATGCATGGTGAAGTCTGTGGAGAGCTGGTGTCTGATCAGGACCTCTATCCTCCATAGCACCTGGAGTGCAGGTTAATCACCTGTGTAAATTTTCACATTCATCAGAGGACATTTTTGGAGCATTTGTACAGTGAGTATGACAACCTGTCCAAAAAAGGTGCAACAAGTCTCACACTGAAGGCTGCATCGTCTCACCTAACCTTCTAATATTGCATCCCTTTATTCCAGCTAGCGAACTGCAGTGTGAGCATTATAGGTCTAAAATGAAAACAATACCTATTCACTCCTATTCTAGCCATGTTAACTTTGTTATCTGTGACAAATTGCACTTGTGTAAGGACTGCCCGTCCATGCCTGCTGAGAACTGTGTTTAATGAACTTGAATCTTCAATAAAGAACTCTTTGCTGATAGCCTGGCTTGATTATTTCCCAAAATGCTTAGAGAAGGCTCACCTCCTAGGCAAAAAATGGAGTGGGTGCACCTGCAAGAAGATTACACCCAATCTTCAAGGGAATTTAGTGAATAGAAAGTGTAGCAGGGCACACCTACACTTGAGGTCACACAGGAGAGTATAGTAGATAGTTATATATTTTATTTTGTTTATGTCAAATCTAATACAAAAAAATATACCTATAAAATTATTAAACAATATGCTATATAGACTTAAATTCCTCTAAAAATGGGTATCACTAAAAAATGTAACAACACATGTGTGATCCTATGGGAAGGATATCCTGATGGTCAAGTTCCTTACTACTGATAGTGTCCAATACACTTGGTATATTCAGGTTTGTATTATCAAGAGTCATAGATTGAATGCCGTATAGTCAGAGTGCCAATCACTCCAGTTTCTTTTACCGTTAGTTGACAATGCAACAGATCGCTCTGCCTGTGTATACACTCGTTCGGCACTTTTGTTACTTACAGTTCTGTAGGTTTGTGCCGACTGTGCTGGAATTTCACGTGGCGTCCCACGTGTGATGCGTTATTCAGGCTGCGGTATATCCTCCAGGAGATAAAATCAGGGATCCACGGTAATCCACGGTGATCAGTTGTGGAAGTGCAGTCTCAGTAATTTTGTAGACTTCAGTTCCTGCACGGGTACTCAATCACGCAGGCAGGTCAGATGTTGCTGCGGCTGATGAGTTTTAAAAATTTTTCAATTTTTTCTACCAAGTTGTGATTACCAATTCCATTACTCCTGGTCGACTTGAAGCGCTTCAGTACGTCCTTAGTCTCATGGAATTGTCCTACCAGACGCGTTTCGGAGTTAGCTTGACTCCTTCCTCCTTTCTCCAAAAACCCATTTGCAACCACTTTGGCTGCAAATAGATTTGTATGTGCTTTTGTATGTATATGCTCTGTAAGGTCAAAACTGTGATTAAACGTGTATTGCTGTATAATGCATGCATTTTCATGTAAAAGACTGGTGTGGATTTAACAGGCTTTAACCTACAGCCCATTTGATTGTTTTGTTTACTCTTTCCCCATAAGGGAGGAGAAGTTAGGTTTAACTTGGGTCTGTCTAGCTCTGCCTAACCTGGTGAAAGGAGCTCGCTTAGATGGAGCCTGCTCTGGACTGAACAAGCCAGAGTCAAGAACTAGATAGCAAAGTGAAGGACAGCTCCAGTGTTATTGCAAAGAATTATGGCAGATGCCAAGGTGATGCATGGTGAAGTCTGTGGAGAGCTGGTGTCTGATCAGGACCTCTATCCTCCATAGCACCTGGAGTGCAGGTTAATCACCTGTGTAAATTTTCACATTCATCAGAGGACATTTTTGGAGCATTTGTACAGTGAGTATGACAACCTGTCCAAAAAAGGTGCAACAAGTCTCACACTGAAGGCTGCATCGTCTCACCTAACCTTCTAATATTGCATCCCTTTATTCCAGCTAGCGAACTGCAGTGTGAGCATTATAGGTCTAAAATGAAAACAATACCTATTCACTCCTATTCTAGCCATGTTAACTTTGTTATCTGTGACAAATTGCACTTGTGTAAGGACTGCCCGTCCATGCCTGCTGAGAACTGTGTTTAATGAACTTGAATCTTCAATAAAGAACTCTTTGCTGATAGCCTGGCTTGATTATTTCCCACACTGCTACACTGCACCCACATGCACAGCTGCACCACAGGACCCTGCCTTGCATCTTAAATCGACCAACACCAAGGGCACCTCAACCGTCATCAGACAGTAAAACCATAGTGTGCCCTGAAGGGAGTAAAAGGTGCGACCTCCTCCTCCATGCCCTCACGGCCCAGGGAGTGTCAGAACCCAAGTTCTACTACTTTCTCACACAGATGCTGAGGCATGCTGCAGCTACATCTATGTTACTTATGCCCTAAATATGAAGAATCAAATAAAATAAAGAGTTTTGATGGCTTTTTTGGGGATCAACCCACAAATAAGCCTTTGGGTTGCATATAACTGTAACTAAGAAAAGAACAGGGCATTTCCAAAGTATGTCCTCTACTCTCAGTCCATGAAGTTCTGCATGAGAGCTTCCTGGTGTATAATTGATCAGTAGCACACAATTATTAAAGGGATAATTTGGGACTTAAAGGGTTTACCGTCTTTGGTAGCCTTATGGGCAGACTGCCCCATGTGAATGGAGCTGCGGAGAGAAGCATACTTCCTTGCTCCCTGCTGCTAGGTTTTAGCTGCTATACTCCGCCGCTGCAGGACTCCGTTCCCCACGTGTTAACATCTGGTTTGACGCTGATGAATGGTGTCTGAACCAAGGGTTTGGCTTTGTGTCTCATGTTAGCTCTTGTTGGAATGGAAAAGAACTGTACAAGAAATATGGTTTGCATCTTTCTCTCAAGGGAACGAATGTCCTCGGTGAACAGTTCCAAGTATTTGCTAAGAAGCATTTAAACTAGGAAAGGGGGGCAAAAGAGTGATAATCCAGCAGTCCAACAGCCCCCCGGAACAATGCCAGAAGAGGCCAGTAGCACAAAGGTTAAGAAATGACAAGCTCAGAGTCTTGTCTACAAATGCTCGCAGTCTAGGGAATAAGATCAATAAACTTGAGGCTATAATGGCATCTGAGAATATAGATGTAGTGGCTGTTACTGAGACGTGGTTCAAGGGGAGTAATGACTGGGATATATCAATACCAGGGTTCTCTCTATACAGGAAAGACAGAGAAGGCAAGACGGGGGGAGGGGTGGCCCTGTATGTAAAAGATAGCATAAAATCTAATTTGATACAAGTTAGCGAGAACAATTTAGAGTCAGTTTGGGTTACCTTGCAGCTTGATAATCATAAGGTAACTCGTGTAGGTGTGATATATAGACCACCTAGCCAAGTCAAAGAATTAGATGATCTACTAGTTGAGGAAATAGCTAAAATGACATTGAAGGGGGAAGTTATCATTATGGGAGACGTCAATCTTCCAGATGTAAACTGGAAAACCAAAATAGCTAGCACTGCCAGAAGTACAGATATTCTAAATTCCCTACTGGGATTATGTCTACAGCAAGTAGTGGAGGAGCCAACCCGGAAGGAGGCCATTTTAGATTTAGTATTCACAAATGGGAATTTGGTATCTGATATTACTGTAGGGGAAAGCTTGGGATCTAGTGATCACCAGTCAGTGTGGTTTACTATAAGTACAGTGACTGAGTCACACCACACAAAAACAAAAGTTTTAGATTTTAGAAAAACTGACTTTAAAATTAGATTAGTGGTATACGAGTCCCTATCAGACTGGAACATTTTTTATTGGAGTCCAGGAGAAATGGGACTACTTAAAAGTGGCACTATTGAAGGCAACAGAAAATTGCATTAGGCTTGTCAGTAAAAGCGTAAAAAGGAAGAGACCACTGTGGTACTCAGCAGAAGTGGCCAAAATCATTAAAAACAAAAAGATAGCATTTAGGAATTATAAAAAAAAAAAAAACGAGGATGACAGACAAATTTATAAGATAAGAAAAAAGGCGATAAGGCATTCTTCAGATACATAAGTGAAAAAAGGAAACTAAAACAAGGAATTACCAAATTAAAAACAAAAGAAGGAAGGTATATGGAAGAAGATAAAGAAATAGCTGACTGCCTCAATGAATACTTCTGTTCAGTTTTTACAAAGGAAAATGAAGGAGAAGGACCTCAGTTAGGAAAGAAGACAAATTAATCTTTTGATGCATGTGTCTTTACAGAGGAAGAGGTTCTAAGTCAACTGTCTAAAATTAATACAAATAAGTCACAGGGACCTGATGGTATACACCCAAAGCTATTAACCACTTGCCATCTGGGCCATTTGCCCCCTTCCTTACCGGGCCTAATTTTGCAAAACTGACATATCTCACTTTATGTGGTAATAACTTTGAAACGCCTTTACTTATCCAAGTCATTCAGAGATTGTTTTCTCGTGACACATTGTACTTCAT
This sequence comes from Bufo gargarizans, assembly GCF_014858855.1. NCBI lineage: Eukaryota > Metazoa > Chordata > Amphibia > Anura > Bufonidae > Bufo > Bufo gargarizans. The sequence continues at coordinate 50,893,154 of NC_058082.1, read as the reverse complement.
GATAGTCATAAATTTGAGTCAATATATTTCACCTTTATTTATGAAAAAATCCCAAATTTACCCAAAATTTTTAAAAATTAGCAATTTTCTAAATTTCAATTTCTCTGCTTTTAAAACAGAAAGTGATACCTCATAAAATATTTATTACTTAACATTCCCCATATGTCTACTTTATGTTGGCATCATTTTGGAAATTTCATTTTATTTTTTTAGGACGTTAGAAGTTTTAGAAGTTTAGAAGCAATTCTTAAAATTTTTAAGAAAATTGCCAAAACCCACTTTTTAAGGACCAGTTCAGGTCTGAAGTCACTTTGTGGGGCCTACATAGTGGATACCCCCATAAATGACCCCATTGTAGAAACTACACCCCTCAAGTTACTTAAAACCGATTTTACAAACTTTGTTAACCCTTAAGGCGTTCCATAAGAATTAAAGGAAAATGGAGATCAAATTTTTTAATTTCACTTTTTTGGCAGATTTTCCATTTTAATCCAATTTTTTCTTTAACACATCGATGGTTAACAGCCAAACAAAACTCAACATTTATTACCCAGATTCTGCGGTTTACAGAAACACCCCACATGTGGTCATAAACTGCTGTATGGGCACACGGCAGGGCGCAGAAGAAAAGGAACTCCACGTGGTTTTTAGATGCCATGTCCCATTTGAAGCCCCCTGATGCACCCTTACAGTAGAAACTCCCAAGAAGTGATCCCATTTTGGAAACTAGGGGATAAGGTGCCAGTTTAATTGCTACTATTTTTGGGTACATATGATTTTTTTTATCATTTATTATAACACTTTATGGGGCAAGGTGACCAAAAAATGGGTTATTTTTGCAGCATTCATCTGAGGGGTTCAGTCAAGTGACATTTTTATAGAGCAGATTGTTACGGACGTGGCGATACCTAACATATATACTTTTTCTTATTTATTAAAGTTTTACACAATAATAGCATTTTTGAAACAAAAAAATTATATTTTAATAGCATGTTCTGAAAGCTATAGTTTTTTTTATTTTTTGAGAGATTTTCTTATGTAGGGGCTCATTTTTTGCGGGATGGGGTGACGGTTTTATTGGTACCATTTAGTGGGACATACACATTTTTGATTACTTGGTGTTGCAGTTTTTGTGATGTAAGGTGACAAAAATTGCTTGTTTTGACACAGTTTTTTCTATTTTTAACATTTCTTTTTTATTCCTTACTTGGGGAATTCTTTTTTTTACATGTGAAACCTTTTTTTTATTTTATTTTATTTTTTCAACACTTTATTTTTTTATTTTACACTTTTCGTCCCCCATAAGGTCATACAAGACCTCTGGGGGACATTTACTTCACTTTTTCTTTTTTTTTACACTGTTGATTTCTCCTGTAACTGGGGCTGACATAGTAGCCCCAGTTACAGGAAAAATACACCCCCCAGAGAGGCTGTACAGCGCAATACAGCGCTGTACAGCCTCAGTGCAGGGCTGATCGAGGTCTGTGAAAGACCTCACACAGCTCCTGCACTCACATAGCGCTTCCTGCTCTGCATACACAGCGCTCGGCAAGCGTGGTGTATGCAGTGATCTAGAAGGCAGGGACACCTGGGCACTGTCCCTGCCTTCTCTTAGGGTTGCCCTGTTGTCACTGACAGCGGGCAACCCGATCAGCAGCTGCATGATTAGCGTGCAGCTGCAGTTTCTGACCGGACGTTTTAAAACGTCCATTCAGAAATAGAGATCCACCTCCCGGACGTTTATATCCTATGGGCGGACGGGAGGTGGTTAAAAGAGCTCAGCGGTGAACTAGCAAAACCATTAACAGATTTATTTAACCAATCACTGGCAACAGGAGTCGTCCCAGAAGATTGGAAATTAGCAAATGTTGTGCCCATTCACAAGAAAGGTAGTAGGGAGGAATCGGGCAACTATAGGCCAGTAAGCCTGACATCAATAGTGGGCAAATTAATGAAAACCATACTTAAGGAGAGGATTGTGGAACATCTAAAATCCAATGGATTGAAAGATGAAAAACAGCATGGGTTTACTTCAGGGAGATCATGTCAAACTAATCTTATTGATTTTTTTGATTGGGTGACTAAAATAATAGATGGAGGAGGTGCAGTAGACATCGCTTATCTAGACTTTAGTAAGGCTTTTGATACTGTCCCCCATAGAAGGCTTATCAATAAAGTGCAGTCTTTGGGCTTGGACTCCCATATTATTGAATGGATTAGGCAGTGGCTGAGGGACAGGCTACAGAGGGTTGTAGTCAATGGAGTATATTCAGACCAAGGTCTTGTTACCAGTGGGGTACCTCAGGGATCTGTTCTGTGACCCATATTGTTTAATATCTTTATCAGCGAAATTGCAGAAGGCCTCAATGTTAAGGTGTGTCTTTTTGCTGATGACACAAAGATTTGTAACAGGGTTGATGTTCCTGGAGGGATACACCAAATGGAAAAGGACTTAGGAAAACTAGAGGAATGGTCAAAAATCTGGCAACTAAAATTTAATGTTGATAAGTGCAAGATAATGCACCTGGGACGTAAAAACCCAAGAGCAGAATATAAAATCAGTGATGCAGTCCTAACCTAAGTATCTGAGGAAAGAGATTTAGGGGTCATTATTTCAGAAGACTTAAAGGTAGGCCGACAATGTCATAGAGCAGCAGGAAATGCTAGCAGAATGCCTTGGTGTATAGGGAGAGGCATTACCAGTAGAAAGAGGGAGGTGCTCATGAGCACTACAGAGCACTAGTGAGACCTCATTTGGAGTATTGTGCTCAGTACTGGAGACCATATCTCCAGAAGGATATTGATACTTTGGAGAGAGTTCAGAGAAGAGCAACTAAACTGGTACATGGATTGCAGGATAAAACTAACCAGGAAAGATTAAAGGACCTTAACATGTATAGCTTGGAAGAAAGACGAGACAGAGGGGATATGATAGAAACTTTTAAATACATAAAGGGAATCAACAAGGTAAAAGAGGAGAGAATATTTAAAAGAAGAAAAACTGCTACAAGAGGACATAGTTTTAAATTAGAGGGGCAAAGGTTTAAAAGTAATATCAGGAAGTATTACTTTACTGAGAGAGTAGTGGATGCATGGAATAGCCTTCCTGCAGAAGTGGTAGCTGCAAATACAGTGGAGGAGTTTAAGCATGCATGGGATAGGCATAAGGCTATCCTTCATATAAGATAGGGCCAGGGGCTATCCATAGTATTTAGTATATTGGGCAGACTAGATGGGCCAAATGGTTCTTATCTGCCGACACATTCTATGTTTCTATGCTGCCACCAATCACTGGTTGCAATGGTGACGCTTCCCCCTTGCGTCACAATAATGAGTCACATGAAGCAAGGGGGGGTCCTGTGATTGGCTGCAGTGGCCATCAAACCGAAGGTTGACGTGTGGGGACCATAGCGCTGCAGTGGTAGTGGAGGAGCAAAGGAGCCAGAACTCAACAACAGGGAGCGGGTGAGTATGCTTCGCTCCTCAGGTCCAACTATGTGGGGGTTCCTGCCACCCCCTCCCCCCCAAAAAAATGGAAAACCCCTTTAACATTGTTGACCTATCCTGGGCATGAGTAAATATAATCAGTATCAGACCTATGGGATCTAATTTATAGCATCCCCACTGGTCAGCTGTTTGAAACGGTTGCAGCTCTCAGACGAGAGCTGCACCTTTTAACAGTATACTAAGCACAGCAACGTACATTATATAGCATTGCAGATAAAGCCTATTTACTTCAATGAGACTGAGCTGCAGAAAGGCCATGTGACATCAAGGAAAAGGCCATAATGCTTGCAGAGCACCATGACTCCATTCAAACACCTTATAGACCCTCACCAATCAGATATTGATGACCCATCCTGTGCATAGGTTATCAATGTTTAAGCCTTGTAAAAAAAAACCATGATTAACCCAGTGCCATGCAGTTTTGTCTTTGCTGAACATTTGTGCAACATCCATGTATGTTCCCTCTAATATGCAGATGCTGGATGCAGCCTTATCCCATTTTATTTGTCCATAAATTGTGATCCCCACCACACCGAATTTGGAATAGTTTGTTTTTTCCTATATTAAACCTGACAGGGCACACCTGTGAAGTGAAAACCATTGCAGGTGACTACCTCTTGAAGCACATCAAGAGAATGCCAAGAGTGTGCAAAGCAGTAATCAAAGCAAAAGGTGGCTACTTTGAAGAACCTAGAATATGACATATTTTCAGTTGTTTCACACTTTTTTGTTATGTATATAATTCCACATGTGTTAAATCATAGTTTTGATGCCTTCAGTGTGAATCTACAATTTTCATAGTCATGAAAATAAAGAAAACTCTTTGAATGAGAAGGTGTGTCCAAACTTTTGGTCTGTACTGTATATAATATGATGGAAAAATGCATCCAGCCAGCAAAGGAAGCAATATGGATGATAACAATACATTAGTAAGTGTCTATTTGCTGAAGTGAGACAACTCCTTTAAATTCTTGTATGTAGTTACTTTAGGGTACTTTCGCACTAGCGTTTTTCTTTTCCGGCACTGAGTTCCATCACAGGGGCTCAATGCCGGAAAAGAACTGATCAGTTTTATCCCCATGCATTCTGAATGGAGAGTAATCCGTTCAGGATGCATCAGGATGTCTTCAGTTCAGTAATTTTGACTGATCAGGCCAAAGATAAAACTGCAGCATGCTACGGTTTTATCTCCGGTAAAAAACACTGAAGATTTGCCTGTTTTTCCCAATAGGAATGTATTGATCCGGCATTCAAAATACCGGATTCGTCCTTCCGGTCTGCGCATGCGCAGACTGAAAAAAAGGTGAAAAAAATAAATGCCGGATCCGTTTTGCCGGATGACACCGGAAAGACGGATCCAGCACTTCAATGCATTTTTCTGAATGATCAGGCATTTTTAAGACTGATCAGGATCCTTATCAGTCTTACCATTGCCATCAGGTGGCATACGTTTTGGCGGATCCGGCAAGCAGTTCCGGAACTGCTTGCCGGATCACTCTGCCGCAAGTGCGAAAGTAGGATTGTAAGCTCATGTAGGCAAGGCTTCTATCTAATTGAGCATGTTAACACTGTTAATTGTCTCTACCACTATATCTTTTGTAATTGTTAATCCACTATAGGTGTTGATGACGACATATAAAATAATAGTTTGCCTCCAGTTTCTTTTCTGAACGTGGTTTTCAGGTAAAACTGGTTTGTGTTATTTCTGTACGTGACAACAAAAGTGAACATCTGTGTAAGGCTACTTTCACACTAGCGTTCGGGTGTCCGCTTGTGAGTTCCGTTTGAAGGGGCTCACAAGCGGACCCAAACGCTTCCGTCCAGCACTAATGCATTCTGAGTGGACGCGGATCCGCTCAGAATGCATCAGTCTGGCAGCGTTCAGCCTCCGCTCCGCTCAGCAGGCGGACACTTGAACGCTGCTTGCAGCGTTCGGGTGTCCGCCTGGCCGTGCGGAGGCGTGCGGATCCGTACAGACTTACAATGTAAGTCAATGGGGACGGATCCGTTTGAAGATGACACACTATGGCTCAATCTTCAAACGGATCCGTCCCCCATTGACTTTACATTGAAAGTCTGGACGGATCCGTCTGAGGCTATTTTCACACTTAGAAATATTTTAACAATATAATGCAGACAGATCCGTTCTGAACGGAGCCACCGTCTGCATTATATGAGCGGATCCGTCTCAGACGGATCCGCTATGAACGCTAGTGTGAAAGTAGCCTAAGTATTAGATGAGATGGTTCCTCTACAATAATATGTGGTTCAGTTAAATCATTTTTACCTATTTCCTAATCATTATCATAATATTATGTGCACACTTATGGAAATGTTGTCTTACTTTTGTAAATGTTGTTGGGGTTTTATGCTTGATATTTCAGTTAATTGGACCTTACTGTACCTGTTCTGCTCCCTGTTAACCTGTAATCATTTCAGAAGTCAACTTTTTCTAACTCATCAAATCTCAGGCTGATCAAAATGACTTTGGGTCACCAAGAACATGTTGACCTAGATAATACCTGTAACACTGAGGACTGACCTTAAGATATTATACTCTTCAAAGATCTATCTACTGTAGTTTCTAGGTTTGAAACATTCATATCCTATCTGTGGATGAGGCAGGTCAATATACAGGAGATGTACTATGGAGGAGGATGGACTCTAAAGGGGCATTTACATGTGCCAACTGAGCAGGCAGTTATCGGGAAGGAACAGTTCCTTACTGAGAACTGCCTGCTCGTCAGTGGAGGGAAAGAGCTGCATTTACATGCAGAACTTACCTAGTCTGTATGGGGAAGAGCAATGGCTGCTGCAATCACTCTTTCTTTCTCATACAGATTCATTGTTTCATTGTTCACACAGCACAATCTGCTGCCCAGAAATGATGATTTAATATGCTGCAAGAAAGATAATTTAACCTGATGAATGAGAGTTTAGCTCATTCATCGGGTGATCTGCAACACCTCTGCACGGGATGATTATTGGAAATGAGCGTTCGTACTAACATTCATTCCCGATAATGGACCCGACGATTGCCCAGTATACAGTCATGGCCAAAAGTTTTGAGAATGACACAAATATTAGTTTTCACAAAGTTTGCTGCTAAACTGCTTTTAGATCTTTGTTTCAGTTGTTTCTGTGATGTAGTGAAATATAATTACACGCACTTCATACGTTTCAAAGGCTTTTATCGACAATTACATGACATTTATGCAAAGAGTCAGTATTTGCAGTGTTGGCCCTTCTTTTTCAGGACCTCTGCAATTCTACTGGGCATGCTCTCAATCAACTTCTGGGCCAATTCCTGACTGATAGAAACCCATTCTTTCATAATCACTTCTTGGAGTTTGTCAGAATTAGTGGGTTTTTGTTTGTCCACCCGCCTCTTGAGGATTGACCACAAGTTCTCACCGGGATTAAGATCTGGGGAGTTTCCAGGCCATGGACCCAAAATGTCAACGTTTTGGTCCCCAAGCCACTTAGTTATCACTTTTGCCTTATGGCACGGTGCTCCATCGTGATGGAAAATGCATTGTTCTTCACCAAACTGTTATTGGATTGTTGGAAGAAGTTTCTGTTGGAGGGTGTTTTGGTACCATTCTTTATTCATGGCTGTGTTTTTGGTCAAAATTGTGAGTGAGCCCACTCCCTTGGATGAGAAGCAACCCCACACATGAATGGTCTTAGGATGCTTTACTGTTGGCATGACACAGGACTGATGGTAACGCTCAGTCCATTCACCATACTACTGACATAATGATCTCCAGCCTTGTGCTCGTCAACATTCTCACCTGAGTTAACAAGACGATTACTGAAATGATCTCAGCAGGTCCTTTAATGACAGCAATGAAATGCAGTGGAAAGTTTTTTGGGGGATTAAGTTAATTTTCATGGCAAAGAAGGACTATGCAATTCATCTGATCACTCTTCATAACATTCTGGAGTATATGCAAATTGCTATTATAAAAACTTAAGCAGCAACTTTTCCAATTTCCAATATTTATGTAATTCTCAAAACTTTTGGCCACGACTGTACACTCGCCTTTAAAGTTTCTCTGTTCTGTTGTATCATAAAATTTCATGGTTTGTCTTAAAGATAAGTGAACTGAGTTCGGACTAAACTTTTCCTATTTTTCAGATAGCAGAAAAACCCGAATCTTTCCAGGTTCGCTTCAGATGATTCCTTGTAGCGTTGTTTTAGTGCACATGTCGGCAGGAAAAAAAAACACTAGGCCGGAAGAAGAAGGATTCTCACATGACCCTGAGGAAGTGGCGGGGAGGGCTTGCTCTGGTTGGCTCCCAGGCTAACAGACAAGCTGGATGAGTCAATCAGTGCTGCAGCAGGCAGGGAGGTGCCCTAGCAGAATGAGCAGAACGCCATTCTGTGCTGGGCTGTGAATGAGGGTGGGTTGGGTGTTAGTGTCTGGCAGGAAAACGTTCTTAGGCAGTCAGGGAAAGTGAAAAATCTATCAGGTACAGTAATAACAGTGCAGCTGACAGACAGGGAGAGAGGAGACAGGACCTGTGGCTGTGCATGCTATTACAAGTGCAGGTGCACCTCAAGAGCAGCTACCTGCAAGCAAATACTTTAATTTTGTTTCCTTTTTTTGTAGGGTATAAAATTGAATTAAGCAGTATATATATATATATATATATATATATATACAGTACAGACCAAAAGTTTGGACACACCTTCTCATTCAAAGAGTTTTCTTTATGTTCATGACTATGAAAATTGTAGATTCACACTGAAGGCATCAAAACTAGGAATTAACACATGTGGAATTATATACATAACAAAAAGTGTGAAGCAACTGAAAATATGTCATATTCTAGGTTCTTCAAAGTAGCCACCTTTTGCTTTGATTACTGCTTTGCACACTCTTGGCATTCTCTTGATGAGCTTCAAGAGGTAGTGACCTGAAATGGTTTTCACTTCACAGGTGTGCCCTCTCAGGTTTAATAAGTGGGATTTCTTGCCTTATAAATGGGGTTGGGACCATCAGTTGCGTTGTGGAGAAGTCAGGTGGATACACAGCTGATAGTCCTACTGAATAGACTGCTAGAATTTGTATTATGGCAAGAAAAAAGCAGCTAAGTAAAGAAAAACGAGTGGCCATCATTGCTTTAAGAAATGAAGGTCAGTCCGTCTGAAAAATTGGGAAAACTTTGAAAGTGTCCCCAAGTGCAGTCACAAAAACCATCAAGGGCTACAAAGAAACTGGCTCACATGCAGACCACCCCAGGAAAGGAAGACCAAGAGTCACCTCTGCTGCGGAGGATAAGTTCATCCGAGTCACCAGCCTCAGAAATAGCAGGTTAACAGCAGCTCAGATTAGAGACCAGGTCAATGCCACACAGAGTTCTAGCAGCAGACACATCTCTAGAACAACTGTTAAGAGGAGACTGTGTGAATCAGGTCTTCATGGTAGAATAGAATATCTGCTAGGAAACCACTGCTAAGGACAGGCAACAAGTAGAAGAGACTTGTTTGGGCTAAATAACACAAGGAATGGACATTAGACCAGTAGAAATCTGTGCTTTGGTCTGATGAGTCCAAATTTGAGATCTTTGGTTCCAACCACAGTGTCTTTGTGCGACGCAGAAAAGGTGAACAGATGGACTCTACATGCCTGGTTCCCACCGTGAAGCATGGAGGAGGAGGTGTGATGGTGTGGGGGTGCTTTGCTGGTGACACTGTTGGTGATTTATTCAAAATTGAAGGCATACTGAACCAGCATGGCTACCACAGCATCTTGCAGCGGCATGCTATTCCATCCGGTTTGTGTTTAGTTGGACCATCATTTATTTTTCAACAGGATAATGACCCCAACACACATTTCCAGGCTGTGTAAGGGCTATTTGACCATGAAGGAGAGTTATGGGGTGCTGCGCCAGATGACCTGGCCTCCACAGTCACCGGACCTACGGACCTGAACCCAATCGAGATGGTTTGGGGTGAGCTGGACCGCAGAGTAAAGGCAAAAGGGCCAACAAGTGCTAAGCATCTCTGGGAACTCCTTCAAGACTGTTGGAAGACCATTTCGGGTGACTATCTCTTGAAGCTCATCAAGAGAATGCCAAGAGTGTGCAAAGCAGTAATTAAAGCAAGGTGGCTACTTTAAAGAACCTAGAATATGAAATATTTTCAGTTGTTTCACACTTTTTTGTTATGTATATAATTCCACATGTGTTATTCATAGTTTTGAGGCCTTCAGTGTGAATCTACAATTTTCATAGTCATGAAAATAAAGAAAACTCTTTGAATGAGGTGTGTCCAAACTTTTGGTCTGTACTGTATATATATGATTAATGCAGCAATACACACGGTGTGGCAGCAATCTACCTGTGTTTTAAGTTGAAATTGAGCGTCACGCCTCAATCGACTATTTACATATTTTCAGTTTCCACATGTCAGGCAGCCAGGGAGACAGACGCAGTCTCACCTGAAGCATGTCACCATGCAAAAACGTGTCTCTTATTCTCCCAAGTGATCTCCGGTCCTCCGGCGGGACATCCCTTACGAGGGGTGGAGTGTCACCCCCGGAGGCGAAGCTAGTAAAGGTTCACACTTTACGCGCGTGCATCACTCTGTGAGATCCATTCTGGATCTTGGTTCTGCTGGGAGACTGGACGCCATAATGCCCAGCGTTGATGCTGCTTAGGGGTCCTTGGAAGTCAGAAATCCTAGCGTTAGCTGTTGCCAGGGAACTTCTGTTGTCATGTCATCTGACAGATATGTGGTGGGAGGTTCCCTCTTCTGCACACTCTCAGCCCTCACCTGTGCTTCCTTGGTCTGAGGGTGGAGATTAGGTGTGAACTCAGCAGTGTCGGGTGATATGTGGAGGGATATTTCCCCTACTCACTGCTGATTATTCAGTTACTTTCCTGGTTCTGGATCTGAAGCTATCTGGTGAGTGGTTTCTCTGGTAATTGACTGGTTTTGGTTGTCTTATGGTTCTTGTGCCCTGGCTTACATTTACTGACACAACAAGTGTGTCCTTCTTCTCCTGGTCCTCTTTGTGGCAGCCAACCCGCATCCCCAAGCTATACAGAATCGTTGGAATCATCATCATCACCTTTTTCTTCTCTTGCTAAGACTCCTCCTTTTCCTTGGCTCCATTGTAGGACATCTATAACGGAATGTTTGACCTTTAAAAACTTTTCTCCACCAGCAATTAGCTTGTCTACTAGCTGAACCTCCACCTGGCCACGAATGCTGTTGGTGCAGTTGCTGTGTACTTTACATGTGTAATGACAATAAAGTTGAATCAAATCAAAACAAGAGCTTGTACTCTCACATGGCAGAGAATGTGGGCCACTTCCTGCAATTCTCACTGTGCATCAAGCTGCACTGCACGGTGGACACCTGGAGCAACTGTTCCAGGCAGGGATAGTACATGCCTTTCATGACCCACTGGGTCAATGTTTCTTGTGGCAGTGGAGAGGCAGCACCCCAGCACCATGGCCAGGTCCTTTTGACTCCTTCCCACCATATCATTGGGCTAGCTCCCACAGAAGGCACTTAGCTGCCTCCTCCACCTACTCCTCCATGGACACGGTCCTGTCTCTAACAGCAGCAGAGCACAGCATCACTTACACTATCCATACTTTCTATCATATATGTCAAGCGTTGCCACTCTGTGTTGGCACTGATTGGCCTGGGAGAGAGTAACCTTACCAGCGAACAGTTGCTCACGTACATCAAGCAGCAAACATTCCACTGGCTTTCACCTTGCCGACTCCAACTGAGCAATGTGGTCAGCGACAATAGGCACAACATCGTGGCCGCCCTGAATCTAGGTCAAATAACGCATGCTCCCTGAATGGACTTTTAAAAAAAATGCACTGGCTTGCACAAGGTGCTGGCAATGTCCAGGAGACTGTCCCTCTTTTCAGCCATTCTTACGTAGTGAGGAATGCTCTCCTGGACTTGCAATGTCAGAATGGTATGCAGCTACAACACCTAATCTGCAACGTTCCAACTCGCTGGAATTCAACATTGCACATACTCGAGTGTCTGTACGAGCAGCGGAAAGCTGTGAACAATTTGGTCATGCATCAGTCCACCTCAGTAGGGAAAATGTATTGCTTCAAGGTAGGGCAGTGGTAGCTCATGCCATTCATGCTGCAGTTGTCCTTCATCAGCCTCATAAGTATTTTTGAAGAGACGCTTATGCTGATGTAGCTGTTTGGGACCCACAATGAGAAAATCCCATGGGGAGGATGATGATGATGATGGTGACATCGGCCACGATACCCAATCGTCTCAGTAGGGAGCAGAGATGGAAAGAAATAGCTCCTTGGGCACGCTAGCCAGAATGGCGACATGTAGACTCCCTTTGTTTACTCAGTGACAGGCAGTTTGGTGACATCAAGCAGTCTGATGATCACTGGATAGACATGCTTTTAGAGCCTCGCTACCAAGGCAAAATTGGGGAATGTTTTCCTCTGGCAGAAAGGGAGGACAAATTACGTTACTGCAACACGCCAGACCTGCAGGGTATAGCGAAGTGAGGTCACGGTTATGGGCAATCGAGGGTTGCTCACTGTATTGGAGAACCCTGGGCAGGCATGTGGCAGTGAAGGAGAGGTAGACACGGTTCATCTGGGGCACACTCTGTATGTAGGGACCAGGCCTGATGGTGGATGAGGTGCCTTGGATGTTACGGGTATTTTGAGTGCCTGGGGCAAGGTCCCTTTAAGGTTCGTGACGCCAGTGCCTTTGACGGTGGCACACCGGTTGATAGTTGGAAGAAGTGAGGTACACAGGTGGTATAGTGAACCAAACGTTGCTTTACTTAACAGTCCAACTTTATACATCAGATGGTAACACAGTCTTTTATATCACAGCTTACAAGCAGGCTTATTCCACAAGATGGCAGGTATTGATTATGCAAGATACTCAGAGGGTAAATCCACAATGCACTCAGAATCAGGTTGTACCTTTCCTCAGAAATAGTGTACACTGTTCTTTCTAGAACTCCTGTCTGGCTTTCTATCCCAAGGCCCGGATGCCTAAATGGTGGCTTAAATCCTTGGTAAATATCTCTTCCTCTGGTATTAATTAAATCCTTGCTTTACTTTCTAATGCATCTGCCCATCAGGGTTACTTATCTTTCCCTGTGATATCCTTACTTGTCTGGTGGATGACTGTGGGTTTCTCCCAGGAGGTTCTGTCCTGCTACTGGGGTGACTTCAGAGCTAACTAAGGCTCTCTTGGCTTCAGGCAGGCTAGGTCTCCTCACTAGCCTCCTGGTCATAGCTAGCAGCCAGGGCTATCAAGCTGCATGTCAGGAGGAGGCCCTCTAACTTCTGTCTTCTCAGACTCCTGACTCTGCACTAACTCTCCCTGTCTGGGCCTGGACATTTATACTAGGGGCTCCCTATCTCCCTCTAGTGTCTGGGATGTCTAACTACACCCAACTAGGCCTGCTATTGCATCATACAGGGGTACATTGCATATAAAAACACATTAGAAAATACATTAAATGCACAATTAAATATAACATTTCTGTCCCTTGTGAGTAGGAGTAACGCGCGCACCAATTGACCCTTGTGTAGTGCCCACCCCTACCTAGTGGGACACTACATTACTACCTAGAAACATTGTGTATGCAGCGAGCAGCCGCCTGCCGCCTGTGTCCTGCCAGCAGCAGTAGCCACTTCAGTCTCATCAACATGATCGGTTTTTCCAAGTGCCGCTCCAGGGAGAGGCCAGTCAGCAAGCCAATAGCTTCCGCCTCAATGCCCAGGTTCAGGCATAGCTAAACTCTGACCACTCTCTGGCACATACCAAGTACCCTGACCCCATGGATTTCTGGGCAGGCAGACTGGAACAGTGGCCTGAACTTGCACAGCACGCTCTCTATCTTCTTTCTTGCCAGGCCTTCAGTGTAATCTTGGAGAGTAGTGTTGATCGAGCATGCTCGGCCGAACACCTGTTCAGCTCTAGCATCTCGATGCTCGGCACATGGCGGTACTCGGCCGAGTACCGCATGTGCTCGAGCGCCATGCTCGAATCTCCTCAGCGCACGTTTCTTGGCTGCTATGCAGCCAATAAACGTGCAGGAAAGTACTGCCCTCACTGTAATGCCAGTAGCCATGTTGGCTACTGGCATTACAGTGATTTGCTGTCCGGAATGCGTAATCGAGTGCTATATAGCACCCGATGATGCATGTTCAGCTCATTCGTAGTCAGGGAGGGCTGAGCATAGGAAGGGACAGAGAGTGTAGGGAGTGTAATTGAATATTTATTTTGTACAAAAACGGTTCAGAGACCCAAAAGTCCTTGTAAGGACTATTGTGTGTGACAGCAGCAATATATATTTTTAGCGCATCCTGCACTAAATACCGTGTAATAGGCTGCTGCGGACAGTTAAATTATTTGCGCCACATCTCCTGTGTAAAGTGTGCGCATCCCTAAAATATCAGTGACATCCAGTGTACTTTTTCCGTAGGCGGTGTCCGCTGTGGACAGTTAAATTATCTGCGCCACATCTCCTGTGTAAAGTGTGCGCATCCCTAAAATATCAGTGACATCCAGTGTACTTTTTCTGTAGACACTGCGAACAGTAACATTACCTGTGGTACCTGTCCTGTATAACGTTTCCTCATCACAAGTACCTTTGTAAAAAATTTTACGCATACACTTCCAAATCCTATGCTACTGTACATGTGACAGACTTTCAAGCATATATCACATTTAAAATGAAAAAGGCGAGCAGTAAGGGAAGGGGAAGTGGCCGTGATGCTGATGGTACACGCAGAGGCCGTGGCCCTGGGCGCGGAGAAACTGTGCCTGCTGCCAGAGCACAAGAAAAATAATCATCCATGATACCTAGCTTTATGTCCCAGTTTGTACGGCGCAGGACAACGCTTGCGAAGTCAGCCCAGTGCGAGCAGGTGGTCGGTTGGATTATAGCAGATAGGGCTTCCAGTCGGTTAAGCACCACCCTGTCTTCCACCACGTCCAGTCTCAGTAGCCAGGAGTCTGGTGAACACAATCCTCACCCTGATCCTCCTTCCTCCCACCATGTACAGTCTGGCCAAACAAGTGATATTCCGAGGACCTCTTTTCATCGCCATTACTTGATTTGGCCCTCTCGCCAAGCACGCTTGAAGAGGGACATGAGATCTTGTGCCCTGATTCCCAACCTCTTGAGCATCCACAGTCACAAGGACATGACGGTGGGCAATGGCAATTAGTGTTTAATGTGGATGATGATGAGACACAGTTGCCAATGAGTCAACCGTAATTACTGTTTTAAGAGGTTGATGAAGAGGATGAGACACAGTTGTCAATCACTGAGGTTGTGGTTAGGTCAACAAGTCAGGAGGATAACCAGAGTGAGGAAGTGGAAGAGGAGGTGGTGGGCGATTAGCTCACTGACCCAACCTGGGAAGGTGGAAAGCCGAGCGAGGACAGCAGTACAGAGGGGGAGGGATCTGCAGCACCACAACAGGCTGGAAGAGGCAGTGTGGTGCCAAAAGGGAGAAGGTGGGCCACACCAAACAGGCCTGCAACTGTTCCACGGAGCACCCCTTTGCGGAAATCTCCCTTGCCAAGCATTGCGCTTTTTTGAGGAAAGTGCGGACGACAAAAAAAAAAATAGTTGGCAACCTGTGCCATACGAAAATGAGCCGGGGCGCGAACACTAGCAACCTCACCACCACCTGCATGATCCGCCACATGGCATCCAAGCACCATAATAAGTGGGACGAACGCCTGGGTCCACAATCTGTGTCTGCGGGTCACACCACTGCCTCCTCTTCCCTTATGTTTCTTGCTGGCCAATCCCCTGTCAAAGGCGCAGGCCCGGATTCCTCTTGCCCTGCACCTGGACCTTCGCAAGCACCTTCAGCGACCACACCCACTTCTGTGTCCCAGCGCAGCATCCAAATGTCCTTACCCCAGGCCTTTGAACGCAAGCAAAAATACCCAGCCACCCACCCACAGGCCATAGCACTAAATGCGCAGCTTTTCAAATGACTGGCCCTGGAAATGTTGCAATTTAGACTTGTGGACACTGAGGCCTTCCACAGCCTGATGTCGACGGCCGTTCCGCGTTACTCAGTCCCCAGCTGAAGCTGATATGCTTAGAAGACAAACAGCACACTGCCGCAGAGCTGTGGCAGGGGATAAGAGACCAGACTGAGCTGTGGTTCTCGCCACTCAACCTACAACCAGGCATGGTTGTGTCTTATAATGGTCGTAACTTGGTAGCGGCTTTGGAGCTCGGCAAGCTCAGACACATCCCATGCCTAGCCCACGTGTTCAACCTTGTGGTTCAGAGGTTTATCAAAACCTACCCCAATTTGCCTGAGCTACTGGTGAAGGTGCGCTGCGTGAGTGCACATTTCTCCAAGTCATCGACAGCTACAGCCGGTCTGTCAACGCTGCAGCAGCGCTTGAAATTACCAGCTCACCGGCTGTTGTGCGACGTGAGCACATGCTGGAACTCCACGTTCCACATGTTGGCCAGGCTTTGTGAGCAGCAGAGGGCAGTAGTGGAATACCAGCTGCAACATGGTTGTCGCCTTTCCAGTCATCTTCTGCTATTCACAAGGGAGGAGTGGGCATGGATGTCCTCTGTGAGGTTTTAAGAAACTTTGAGGAATCAACACAGATGGTAAGCGGCGATAACGCTATTATCAGCATAACCATCCTACTTTTGTGTCTACTTAAATGCTCGCTGCTCACAATTAAGGATGACACTTTGCATGTGGAAAAAGTGGAAATAGGGAAAGACATTACACAGGGTGATAGCCAGACCACCCTCAGTTCATCTTCTCAGAGCGAATTGGACGATAAAAAGGAGGAGGAGGAGAAGCAGGAAACAGTTGCCTCCGCTACAGATGGTAGTACCCATGGAAGTTTAATTCCATCTGTTCAGTGTGGGTGGGAAGAAGAGGAGGAAGAGGATGAGGAGATTGAGAGTGATTTTCCTGATGAAGACAGCGAAGTCTTGCCTGTTGGTATTCTGGCACACATGGCTGACTTCATGTTAGGCTGTCTTTCCCGTGACCCGAGCGTTATACGCATTACTGGTTGTTCACCCTTCTCGATCCCCGCTACAAAGAGAACTTCTCATTTCTCATTCCTCTGGTGGAGAGGATGAGCAAAACAATGCAATACCAGAAGATCCTTGTTGAAAAATTGCTCCAAAAATTTCCATCTGACAACGCTGGTGGCAGAGTCCGTAGTTCCTTGGCCAACCAAGTAGAGGAGAGCAGGGGAACACCCAGCAGTTCCAACAGAGGCAGGGCAACACTCTCCAAAGCCTGGGACAGTTTCATGACACCCCACCAACACCCTCACCCTGATGCACGGCCTAGAGTCACAAGGAGGGAAATTTTTTGAAAGATGGTGAAGGAGTACATAGCAGATCGTGTCAGCGTCCTCAATGATCCCTCAGTGCCTTACAACTACTGGGTGTCCAAGCTGGACACGTGGCACAAACTGGTGCTCTATGCCTTGGAGGTGCTGGCCTGCCCTCCCGCCAGCGTTTTGTCTGAGCGGGAATTTAGTGCTGCTGGTGGTGGGAGAAGCACTCGCTAGTATGAATGGGCCCCCTCACACCCAGGGCCCCTGTGCAGCTGAACTTGCTGCACAGGCGATATATGTCCGCCTCTGACTTAGGGCACAACATAAATGTAAATGATTACTGCAGCAATACAGAAATTTTTTCACAGTCCAGGCAGGCTAAATGCAATAAATAGAACTCTCCTTGCTGCTGGTGCCCAATCTTGCAACTCTTGCTGTCTTTCTATCTGCCTACCTACCATCACATTATGTATGGCTGCTGCATGCTGAGGCCTGCATCATGCCACTTGCCAACCATCACATTCTTCCAAGCCACGTTTTATTTTTTTTTAAGAGAGAAAAGAGAGAACAAAACAGAACACTCCAGGAAAATTGTCAACAGGGTCATCCAGCACCATCTCAACATCTCAGAGAAGAAATGTTACCACACTCTGCAGGCCATTCAAACTTCTCTGCAAAGTCTCAGAGCCCTCATCTATTTCCATCACCTCCAGCCAGATTGTGCAACTGTTTTTCGTGACCATCCAACCATAGCAAAGTCTACCTTGGATTCTAAAAGAAGGATGTTGATCTCATTGCCAGCACTTGGAGCTTGGCTGAGTGTAGCGTGGACTACTGCAGACTAAAGGGGTTGTCCGAGTTATTTTTTTATTCTTTCCATGTTTCTAACTAGGCAAATGCAAACAGCTTTCCAATTAACTCACTTTATCTCCAGTGACTGGTTTCTCAGATTTTACTGAGGGTCACATGACCTGTGATGTCAGCTTCTCTGCCTGCTCTGATAATGTTCCTGCACAAGCCTAAGAGATCTGTACACTAGAGGTCACTGTGCTGGCCACACACCCCTGCACTGCCAGCTGCTGCTTATTGCTCTCTTTCAGGATTCTTAACCCCTTCAGCTGCACAGACTCGGGGCTGAAGTGTTTACTTTGTACCTGCAGGCAGTGAGGAGACAAATGCTGGGCACAGGAGCTGAAAGAGAAGTTCTGCAGAGCATTGCAAGTAAGGGGAAGATCCTGTGTGTATTAGCAGTGTCATTGTACAGCTAGGACTTGTAGTTCTATACATACAACATGCTGCTGAGCAATGATGGCCAGTTCGCATTGTTCGCCCACGAATACATGCGGGCTGCCATCTTTTCTCAAAAGTCCGGCAAGGCACAGGTACCTGTGCCGCGAGCTGCTCTGAAACAAATGCGGTCAGCGGGAGCTCTCGGCTGTTCTCGGAACTGGCGCCTGTTCTCGGAACTGCCTGCTCCCGGTGACCGCATTTAATTTCAGACCGGCTCGCGCACAGGCACAGGCTTACCTGTGCCTCGCTGGACTTGTGAGAAAAGATGGCAGCGCGGGCGAACAATGCAAACTGGCCATCACTGCTGCTAAGTCTCCCAGCAGGCAGACATGTCACTCAGGGTAGCTCTTGTATTCACTCCCTTAGCAGTGCAGGGGGGAGGGGCAGAGAGTGTTTTTATTGCATGTAAACAAAGGACCAGAAAAGAACCAGGGAAATGAGGAAATAGATCTTTTTTTGACTAAAACTTGCTTAGCTTAGTTATATATCGCTGACCATCAGATTTACAGTGTTATATCTTTTTTTCCCATAACTCGGACAACCCCTTT
Organism: Bufo gargarizans; assembly: GCF_014858855.1. Lineage (NCBI taxonomy): Eukaryota > Metazoa > Chordata > Amphibia > Anura > Bufonidae > Bufo > Bufo gargarizans. The sequence continues at coordinate 50,874,479 of NC_058082.1, read as the reverse complement.
AAGAGCTCCAAATCTCCTCTTGATGTGTAGAAACTGCAATCTTTTCCATAGCACTTCCATAGAAAAAATATTAAAAAGGATATATATTCCCCATTAATGGTGATGTCTTGCCCCTCTCTGGCCTTACGGAGAATCAGGTCTCAGTGTAAGACCTCATTCACACAACTGTATCTATTTTGGCTGTGTGAATGCCTCATTTTACTTTACTAGCAGACAAGAATAGGGCATGTACTATATTGTGGAATAGCTACACAGATACAGACATCACATGGATGAATGGATCAATGTATAGATCGAACGCAGATCCAAAATAAGGTCATGTACATAAAGCCTAATGAGCTATTTTCAGAATCACTGGTCTTGACAGCCTGACTGGAAGTCCTGGTCTGGTTGGAACGCTATGGGCCTTCTTAAGAGCAAATAATGAAATGAACGCCTCCTTCCCAAATGACATCTAGGAGCCAATGTCATGTCTCAAAATAGGCTTGGGGTCAACACCCTCTACTTTCCACAGTACCTCCACCAAGTGGACATTATTTTGGTGTGGCCTATTTTCTAAATCAACCGTTTTTGCCAGTAATGTGGCCACTGCCTAGGTATTAACTTACATCTCTCTCCTCATAGGAGGCATGGCCTTCTTTACTTCACTTCAATCAACTGCAGTTTTTTCAGCAATTTTTTGAAAGTCATGTCATTATTGTTTGAAAAAAGGCTGTTTATCTAGATCAGAGAAGAGTCACTTTGATTTTACTGCCACAAGCACATATGCAATGGTATGGGCATCTGGGGTCACCTCCTCAGACCCACATGGCTCTCCATCTTCATGAGAATGGAGATCTCATGAGATCTCATCTTCCCCTTCCTCTGAACTCTCCTGCAGGCCTCACATGCCATAGAACTGGGAATAGCTGTCAGTTTTTGTTGTGGACCCCAAGACCACAGGACTTCTCGCAAATTGCTCCAGCCAAGTAGCCACATCCAGACTCAGAGATCATTTCCTCTATAGCCTTGGAGACGTTTCGGCGTCATTATGAATTTCCACTTCAACCTCTTTTTAACTTCCTACTTTTTTACTGGTGCAAGTCATTGGGCCCAAATCACATTGCGATCGGGTGCTGGCTGTATTATACACCCAGCATACGCCATATATGGAGCATACTCCTGCATACTCCTTACACCGCACCTCAATGTAACTGTACATTGTGGTGGGCAAAAGGGTTAAAAGGATTGTTCAGCCTTTTGTTAAGTGATGACCTATCCTCAGGACAGGCCATCACCGGCTGAATGGTGGGGGTCCAATACCGATCAGCTAGTGATGCCCTATCCTAGAATAGACCATTACTTATGAAATGTCAGACAGTTCCTTTGACTCTATAGCTGCACATAAAATTTAGCTCTGTATTAAAAAAAAGGGCCCAAACCCTTACAAACAAATATCTAGAAATTCATGAACACAGAATTTTGAACCTATTGAGATAAGAAAATGCTCAAACTAGTGCCTAAGGCTGGCTATTCACAATACAGTATGTAAAATTATATACAAGTCTACTATTTTATACGAGTCTACTATTCACATGCAAGTTCTGTTCCTTTGCTGTAAAGCCTTTGTACGGTGAATGAATAAAGCGCTTTGTGCTCTGTTGGCACGATATAAATAAACATATATATTATGTACATTAAACCTAACCATCATTCAAATACAGAAGTGGCAGGGTGCAATCACAGTCCACACCCTGTCATTTTCTATAATAACAATCATTTTCCTTCATGCTGAAAGTGAAAGGTGTTAAAAGAAAATAGTTAATTAAAGAGGCCAATCAAGGCTGCTGCTTACTTTTATGTTAATTTATATGCATTTTAACTTTTTATGTTTTATAATCTTTTTAACAACATGTTTTTGCAGAAAGGATGATTTAAACAGAGTTACGGTATTTGTAAAACTATTTTAAGTATGGATCTTTGAAGCTTAAAGAGGGGTTGTGCACCTTGGGGGGGGGGGGTTGGCAAACTTTCTCCCTGGGCAGACCTGTGAAGGGAAGCATACTTACCCACTTCCTGTGCCTGCTCCCCACTCCTTCTCTTCCTGGCTACGGATGCTCCACTGCACTCACAGAATGTAAACCTCCATTTTGATGTTGTTGCAGCGGTGAACTACTCCCCTTGCATCACTTACCATTTGATATATGTCGGAAGGGGAGCAGGTCACTGCTGCGGTAAGCGATTGGCTGCAGCAGCGCCAAAACAGAAGTTTACATCCTGGGAGCCCAGTGGAGCAGTCAAGGCTGGGGAGAGAAGGAGTGGGAAGCCAGCGCCGGAAAGCAAGTAAGCATGCTTACCTTTGTAGGTATGCCCAAGAGGGCGGGGGTGCGGTTGCCAAATGCATTTTACCTATACATTTCCATTTACTGAACACAGGATGAACTGCTATGCTGTAGGTATTGAAAAAATCCCTGTAAAATTTCTCAACATATGTGTTACTGTATTTTATCTGAGACCCGATATCTGCCGTACATGTACTGTGGATGTTGGGAAGGGGTTAGTAGTATTATGTTAGTATTTTTTTTATCTTTTGCTCCATATCTATTGCAACAGTTTTAGGTGCCTGCAAAGTTTAATGTTTGGATTTTTCATATGTATCTTTCTAGCATATAGGTCTACAGTGAGTCTGCCAGTTTTCAGGGCAATAATTAACGTTATTTATCTTGTACTGATCTGGCGTATAGGATTATTGACCAGGGCTGTATTTACAATTCTGGATATTATCAGTGTCTGCCATGTTACAGATACAGTGGAGCTGCAGCCTGATCACTAGTCACTGTCTTTTTAAGTCTCCTAGCTTTTATTACTCTTGATGCTTCTCTTTCCTCCCCCTCCCGCATTAGTACACTCTTGTGTCCATACCCTTCTCACACAGCAAAGACTGCTAGCTTAAAGAGGACCTGTCACCGCTCCTGACATGTATGTTCTAATAGCGTCATGCATTCCCCATGTAATAACAGTTCTGGAGCATCTGTTCTTATGGTTCTATGTTGTGCCATTCCTTTATTATTTCAACTAGAAGTTATGAATGAATTGCTAGCAGTCTGCAGTAAGGGTACAGAGGGGTGGTAACAAGTTGGGTGTGTACCTGCACAGACTCACTCTATCCAATCAGTGCTGACAACTGTGCAGGTACACCCCCCCAACTGGTTACCACTAGAGCGATTCACATAATACATCGTTTGAATACTGTACGGAGCGAGTGCTCCGTACAGTATTAGAATGTATTGGCTCCTATGAGACGAAGTAATTACTTTGCAAAGTCTCGCGAGACTTCACAGAATAACTTCACAAATTAATTTCTACTGTAAATAAACATTTCCCGAGCTCAGGTTTGGTTCCAAGGTACTCTCGTTCCGTAAGTATTCAAACAAAGTATTATGTGAATCGTATTATGCAAATTGACTTTGGATGTTTTATCCGAAGTCGATTTGCTCATCCCTAGTTACTGCCCATCTGTACCCTTACTGCAGACTGCAATTTATTCATTACTTCTAGTAGAAATAATAAAAGAATGGCACAACATAGAGCCATAAGAATAGATGTTCCAGAATTGTTTTTACATGGAAAATGCATGAAGCTATTAAAACAGGCATGTCAGCAGAGGGGACAAGTCCTCTTTAAATCACTGCTGATGCTGCTATAATTACAGGGCTTTAGGGGATAATTATTCATGGCTGTAAGTGCCTAAGCCCCTCCTTTCCTAACTGTTCATGCTTTCTCCCCTCTACTCTATATGGTCCTTCCCCTCTCCCTGGGACATCACTCACTCCTCTTGGTGAAATCTCACAATTTCTGACACATACCCTTGTATAACAAACAACATTGTTGGTATTGAATGCATATCTTATAGTGTGCAGACACTGTCAAGCAGCATACCACATGATCCCCGGAAGAAAACAACTAACTATGAAGTCGTTGCCCATAACTATACATTTTTTGCTCCTGTAGCTGACATTAGCAGGGAGAAAGTAAAGGAGGTCAATAATTCAAGTCTCGTTCTTTTCTGTCCTTACTGACATGAAAGTAGTATTCTGCCAGTGAATGAAGCTAACAGCATAGAGTAGTATAGAGATGCTTTTAAGTGGATCACTCAAGGTAAACTTGAGTAATGCAGTAATGTAGGCAGCTGTACATCCAGTGCGTAAGTACAGGAGCACTACAGTATAACTAATGTAATGCATTTGCAGTTATTTATGTAGTTTCATCTTCATGTAAACTGTAAATGAAACTATATTTGACTCACTTATTAGTGTACACTTACATAATCTCCATTAAACAAGACCTTATCCATTATCATACCTAAATGAACAATGCAAAGAGTAAATCCAGGAATCATTTTCTTGTATGCCTGTAGTCATTAAACATGATGATTTCAGATTATCCGGTGTGAGATTTATTTCATTGCACAGTGAGTGATCACCAGGGAGGGGAACCAGAGCTATTTTCCGTGTATCCTTGTTTATACAGATGTTTTCTCAGTTTCCAGGAGGGCCAACAGCTGCCAAAATGGGTTTCTCTGTAACTGGTGTTCTTTCTGTCATGACATTGCAACCTGTGGTTAGCTCTAACCAAGCACAGAGCAAGCTCAGATAAATGTCATCGTCTAACTTCAGAGCAGAGCTGGTTTAGTACTAGCTGGAGGTTCCTAACTTATCAACATTTTTGCAACACTTGATAGTTTGCATCTTCCAAGATATCATAATGTGAAGTTTAATTTGTTTAGTTGCTTGCCAATAATTTTATTGCCGTTTTTGGCAGATTAGTATAAGATGCGAGCTACTGATAATCAGGATCAGACAATGAGAATGAAAAGTCTTTGTACTACAATATATTTTGAAGGTTTACACTTTTTGCATCCTGAATTGATAAACTGAGCATACAACCTCTTGCTGTTAGTATAGATTTAGGCCTCACTGACACGTTTGGCTGTGTCTGGTATTGCAACTTGGTCCAGTTCAACCCTATTTTATTTCTTATTGGCTCAGAATTACTCAGTGTCCATCCTCCCTGAATGATGACATCATGACTTTGGTCATTGTGGAGTGATCAGTGCTGTCTATGTAAAATATAATTCAATAGTATAGTTGATAATAGCAAACTTTGTAATGTATTTTATTAAAGTGCATGTTTCTACACCTATTTCCCCCTGTCTTTGTACTAATAACTGTTTCTGAGTTAGGCCTCATGCACATGGACGTTTTTTTTTGCGGTCCGCCAAAACGGTTTCCGTTGTTCCGTGATCCGTGTCCGTTTTTTCTTCCGTGGGTCTTCCTTGATTTTTAGAGCATCCACGGACATGAAAAATGAAAAAAAAAAATCTAAGTCAAGTTTGCCTTTGAAATGATAGGAAAAAACGGACACGGATCACGGACGCGGATGACAATCTTGTGTGCAGCCGTGATTTTTCACGGACCCATTGACTTGAATGGGTCCGTGAACCGTTGTCCGTGAAAAAACTAGGACAGGTCCTATTTTTTTCACAGACTGGAAACACGGATCACGGACGCGGATGCCAAACGGTGCATTTTCGGATTTTTCCGAGGACCCATTGAAAGTCAATGGGTCAGCGGAAAAAAACGGAACAACGGCCGCGGATGCACACAACGGTCGTGTGCATGAGGCCTTAATCTGAGATAATCTGTACACAGAATTCCATACATGTAAAAGAGATCAGCTTACATCAGCATCTAGGGAGTGATTTATCTTACCCCAGAGCTGAATAATATTTCACCTGATGATCAAGCTATGAGGAGAGAATAATCGTTCAGTAGTAGCTGCATATGCATCTGGTCTCTCTCTGCCGTCTCCCTGCTTCAGCAGCTCATCCGCCACCTTCCTTCTCCATAGACTTTAATGGGCTATGTATGCACTTCTGTGTATAGATGTGATCAGTTAATTCACAGACATTGATCAGGGGAGGGCAATAAGTGCAGAAGCAGAAACTTTTCATTAATCTACGGTATTTATTTTAAGTCCTTCCTGGTGCAGTTATTTTCCATTTTTCTAAAAAAACTAATTCTATTCACATAGCCATAGGAGGACTTGTTTTTTGGGGGGATAAGTTGCTTTTTCCAATAGCACCATTTATAACTGCACATACCATAATGTTATTGAATTGGAAAAAATGCAATTCCACAATTGTTTCTTGGGTTTTGTTTTTACAGCGTTCCCTATGCAGTAAAAATCACGTTAACTTCATTCTGCAGCTTGGTAAGATTACAGCAATACCATATTTTTGTTACTCTTCCTTGTGTCTTAATACTTAAACAAATACAAACTTTGAAAAAATAAAAATAAAAATTTCTTTGCATTGCCATATTCTGACCTCCTTAATGGTTTTATATTTACAGTACTGTGCAAAAGTTTTAGACAACTGTGAAAAAGATGCTGCAAAGTAAAAATTCTATAAAAAAATACTAAATTTATTATGCAGCAGGATAATGACCCCAAACATGCATCCAATGCCATTAATAACTATCTTCAACATAGAGTGGAACAAAGAGCCCTGAAAGTGAGGATATGGCCCCCATAGAGTCCTGATGTCTACATCATCCGGTCTGTCTAGGATTACATGAAGATATTGAAGGATTTGAGCAAGCTTAAATTCAAAGAAGATCTGTGATTCGTCGTCCAAGATGTCTGGAAGAACCTCCTTCCTGTATGTCTTCAGACCTGTGTGTGGGTGTAATATACTTACCTGGCTGGGCTCGAGAGTTGCGTTCCTCAGCTCTGGCACCCATGCATTGGGAGAAAAAGCTGCTCAATCACATTATAGTCCGATGTCTGGCTCTATATTTAAATTGTTAGGACATATACAATTGCCAATGATAATCCTAGTTTGGATCACTAGTGTGGCTCCATTTTTCCTTGTTCCTGTTCAGCTATTGGTACTCCGTGTTTCTGATCCCGGCTTGTCTTCTGACCTTCCTATGTCTCACGTCTCTGGTACTGTGCAGTCCATCTGCTTCTAACCCATTTCTGTCGACTGTTTGACTGTCTGTGTTTGTCCATCACTGAACTTAAGTAGCGTAGGGACTGTTGACCAGTTGTGGTCTAGCTATTTAGGGCTTCAACTGCAAGTAGGTAGGAACAGTGGGTGGTTGCAGTTCAGGGCCTCACTGTCCTTGTCTGTATCTGCACTGCTGATGTAGGGCTTGTTTTTTGCAGGACAATCAGTATTTGTCATTGATACCATTTTGGAGTGTGTATGACTTTTTGATTACTTTATATTCAATTTAATTTTGGGAGGTGAAGCAACCAAAAGAATGGAAAATTGGCCATTTTGATTTTTTTTTATTAGTCTTTATGCTGTTCGCTGTACTGTATAGGATAAATATATTTCTATTTTATTGGTTTGGGCATTTTCAGAAGCGGCAATGCAAATGATGTTTGTTGTTTATTGTTTATTTTTATTTGTAAAAGGAAAAGGGGGTGATTTGAAAAAAAAATAAATAAATAAATAAATATATATATATATATATATTGTTTATTTTTTATTTTTATATTTACAAATTTTTACCTTTATCACATTTATTTTTAGTCCCCCCTAAGGAACTTTAACATGAAATCATCTGAACACATCTCCCATAGACTGCAATGATTTACCATTGAAGCCTATGGGAGAATCACTACATTCTTATCAAGGCCTGCTACAAGCATTGTCTCACAGGGAGTGGATGTTGCTTTCATTCAGCAAAGATCTTGAAATGTGAGAAAAGTTAGAAATTCAACATAAGGTTTATTAGAAACGTGTTTAACTTTGTCTTTGTATAATGATTAGAATGGTTCTGCTTCAACAAACCTTTACACAAAACATATAAAATGCTTGGTGGAATTTATTAAAATGTGTCCGTTCTTTGCTTTCAAAAAATGTGTGGGGCAGAGGGTATATGTTTTTTTAATTTTCTAGTTTAGGTTTGATATGTGTAGAGTTAATAGTGTGAAAAAAGTCCAGAAAGCCCTGGAAGCAAGAGGGTTAATGCCATGAATATTATTTGAATCACTCATAAAACTTGTACTGATAAATGTCATCTACCTTGGTGTTTGTGCCACCAGAGCATGAGCTGTATTTTTATTCCTCATCTTCATCCATACTGTTCATTAAACTTCAATTAAATGTTTTAGATGATTGCAATCTTCTAATTTTAAAATGACACGCATGCAGATATCATCTTCTGAAGCGATTGTCTTAAGACAAGATAATCACAGACAAGTTCTTACAAATGTAAATGAAAGGAACTTCATTGCTGGTTCTGTATATGCCAGCCTTTGTATTACAACCAATAACTGCAGGCTGCAAAACATCCTCCAAAGACCTGACGATTAACTCTATAGCTGCTGGAGTGAAGACGATAATTACATATAACATTTGCGCTGCAGATTTTAAGCTTTTCCATAATTCACAACCTGACATGCGGTACGCTCAGTGTAACAGTATCTGCTTATGTGCATTCCTTCCTCACACAGGATGTTCAAGGTTCTATTTCCTGTCAGTGCCTCAAAAGACGTAATTATTGAAGTCATAACATCCACATTGGCCGCAATTATCTTTTCCAGGCAGCAGCATTTATCTGTCAACCATACTTTGACCCAGTCTCCAGGCCGAAAGAAATTGGAAGAACCTTGCATAATCATAATATAGGCAGAATCTCTCTGGGTAAGGGATTTTGGCACAAATAATTCTTCAGGTGTATAAGCCAAGTACAAAGAATTATAATGAATTTGAGGTCCAAGGTTGAATTCTTCTGACACCTTGTTATAGACTTCTCTGTCCATATTTATGCACAGAAATCACACCAGGTATAGGACGGATAATAAAAGTCTACAGAGGTCATTTGCTATGACCCCTGCGCCAGAAACGTATGTAAAAAAGGTGCAAACTTCAAGTTTGTAACGCAGGGCGTTATATATGAAATCAGATATATCAGTTTTTTTGTGTAAAAAAGTGGCAAGTTATGGCAACTGCAAAATTTTTGCTACATTTGGTTAAATTTGCGACATTTTGTGATCCTCACCACTTTCCGCAGTGGTCTATGTGTAAAAGCTAAAAGTGAGTTTAGACCTGAATTGTGGCTCATTTACTATGTGCGACTTTTGTAAAAGTCACAAAAAAGTCGCAACCTACACCAGGCAACCCCCTGATCTACTTTTACACCTAAAAGTGTAAACCATATGCACTCATGCCAGATATATTACCAAGGTGCACCAGTTCATAAGTTTGGTGCAGGCGCACAAATCAAAGCCAAACTGACACAAAACAGCCTGAAATGATAAAAGATAAATAAATGTAGTGGAAAGCATGCATGGCATCTTTTTCCTATATACCAAATTGTCTGGCCAGGTGAGTTCATGAGGATAGCAGGTTAGAGAGTGAGCTGTGGTGGCGTGGAGCGGTCGATCTTGTTTTCATTTTCATAATGTTATACAGACCAGAGATAGTTAGTTACATTGCAAATTAACATATCAAATATGAAAACTAATTCTACTGTACAAACGTGGATCTGGAAAATGACTTCATGTTACTAAGCAAAAGGACCATACTACTGTCCCTGAACTGTAACTGAGCAAGGCCAAGAAACGGTAGCAGACTTTTTGACATGTCACTGTGATATAAGTTTTGATCGATGTGGATCTCTGAGTGCTGAGACCTCTGACCATTTGCCTAAAGAAAGGGGCAGGAGCACTTAATTCAGTGTCTGTGAAGGTTCTCATTTATCCAGGTCATGGTATATATCTGTAAGGAATAAATCAAGGCAACTTGGACGTACTGTAGATTTCTTGAAAACGTTTCACTCAGTCAACTTGGACGTACAGTCACTCAGAATTGAGAAAGCTCGTTGGAAGAACAAGTGAAACGTTTTCAAGAAATCTACAGTACGTCCAGTTGCCTTGATTTATTCTTTGCAGATATACTTAGTTCAGTGTTGCATCCCTTTTTGGTGATTGGCTTTGCTTTGCTTCCTTAGGAGAGCTGAGCATGTGGCATGTGGATCCAAAGAAAGCATGAGTCCTGTTACCAACAGAAGGGATTTCCCTACTGCCTCATCTTCTCCTGTTTGCTTTGTTTGATGCTGTTGCTTTAAAACTGCCTTACATCTGATTTGTGGATCACATATAATCTTGCTTTGTTATTTAGGGAGGAGTTGTTAATTGGTTAGCCCTTACTTTAAATGGTTATGTTTTCTACTCTTTTGTTGCTGAGTATTCTGATGTAGTGTTCATTAAAGGGGTATTCCGGTAAAGTTATTTTAGTTTTTGAAAAACTGCATTAAGGCTGCAAGCTGTGCCCCAACCAGAACCCATACCTGTACATATAACCAGAGCTTCCATTTACCTTGCAAATAGGGATGAACTGGTCAACTTCGGATGAAACATCCAAAGTCGATTTGCATAATACTTTGTTTGAAACTGTATGGAGCGAGCCCTCCATACATTATTAGAATGTATTGGCTCCTATGAGCCGAAGTTATTACTTCTCAAAGTCTCGCGAGACTTTGCGTAATAACTTCATAAATCAATTTCTACTGTAAAAAAGCATTTCCCGAACTCAGGTTCAGTTCCAAGTGGTACATTCTAATACTTTACGAAGTGCTCGCTCCGTAAAATATTCAAATGAGGTATTATGCGAATCGACTTCGGATGTTTTATCCGAAGTCGATTCACTCATCCTTACTTGCAGTCCATTTGTCTAGCTCCTGTGTGAGCCTGCAATGCACTGAGAGTATCATGGCGCCTGATCTTCCCTCACATAACTACAATCCCCACAATCCCTAGCTTTTCTGCTGTGAGTGTTGCTGTTTACTGATTGGCTGCCTAATATCACAGTCTGGTCACGCCCCCTCTACCCAGTAATCTCCAGCACACTGACACGCCCTTTGTTTCTCAAGACATTTATTGATAGCCACACACTGAGCATGCTCGACCTAACAAAGGCTCAGAACTACAGGTCAATGCCATGGTAATTTATGGGAAGCGGAGGAAAAAAACTACTTTTATAACTACTGGACAGTAAATATGTAAAATTGACATTATATTAGGTAATTATTGATGATGAATTAGTCTAAAACATACGTTATATTTATGGTAACCGGAATACCCCTTTAAAGCAATTCCTGGCTTGTTAATACACAAGTTGGCACTGGCTTAGTTTAAAAATATGCAAAGCTTGTTATACTATTGGGTTAACATTTTAACCCACTGATATTGGCATTGGCTAGATCTGTAGAATAAACTCTGTACTTTTGAATCCAGAACCCTAGCAATCCTACTATCTTGTCCCTAGCTTATTTGTGTTGTGTTGGTGTAGCCTGGAACCTTTAGTCCCCCTGCCATTCCGTGCTGCCAGTACTGTAGTTTTCTGTTGGTGTGTGTTTGCTGGGCTTGATGTTAGAGTCACCTCTGGGTCTTAGGTCCTTCATCTTTTCTAGCTTGGTTAGTATTGCAGATCAGGGTTAGTTTCTGTCAGTGTCTTTTTTTTGAGTTTATCAGCTCTCTCTGTATACTATCACCATCTTCTGTTTTCTCCATTACCAGACTGGGCTGTCCCCCCTCGTTCATTTGCCATCATAATTCTATTCCTGTCATCTATGGGTGAGTTTAATTTTGTATATTTTTTTTGCCTAATAGTACTTCATAATATTATTCTTGTGACCATCTGATTGTTATACAGTTCGGCCCTACTATATGTCCTGGGGGGATCTGAGTACCAAGAGACACCGTTAGTACCTGAGAAAGGAGACTGCTATAGATGAAGTCCAGTTCTCCAGTCTTGTGAACAATTGGTATTGTTACATACACCGTGCAAATATACAAAATGTGGTGGTATTTGCCGGATGATAATCTTCTGAGAGCAGGAGATGTGAGCTCCCCTGCTCATGTTGCTTCATTTTTTTTTATTTTTTTTAATTTTGTTTATTTTATTTTTTTAATTTTATTTATCACTCCTCTCATATCTGTTATACTGACAATCCAAATGCAGACCTCCAGATAATAATAGACCCCCCTGTCAAAACTTACTTCTTAAAGAGCATCCACTGCTCAGTACCCTTTACTAGCGCCATGTAACCAGCTCCACACCCACGCTGGCAGAGACCACTACGCAATGCTCCATCTTTCCACGGGGGAGTAGACAGGCAAAAGGAGTATTGTGTTGTTGACTCTTGTCTAAGCAAAAACTGTGTTTGTTGCCAATATCAACCAGAGATCGACTAATTTCTTAAACTGCTCTGGTAAAATGAAAACTGTGCTGTGATTGATTGCTATGGGACATGCCCCTTATCATTATAGTCGCTCTTCTTTATACTTTTTCCAGCTCCAGGGCATCCATTATATGGACCGGTGCCTAGAAATAAGCTGAATATTCCAGTTAAGGCCGCACCAAAGCTTTGTAAAGTGGTAATATTACATCCCTGTCCCTTGAGGCCATGCCTCTTTGAATACGTGACAATATCCTGCTAGCCTTAGAAGCAGCTGATTGGCATTGCTTGCTGTTTTATCTATGTTCTACAAATCCTTCTCTACAATTGACTTTCCTAGTGATACTCTCCCTGGGACATATGATGCATGCAGTTTATTAGTACCCAGATGCATAACTTTACTGTTACCCACATTGAATGTCACTTGCCGAGTGGCTGTCCAAACAGTCAGAGTGTCCAAGCTGACTTGTAGTCCATGCAGGGAGATGACAGGCAGGCTGAGTTGCTGTTCCTCAGCAGTTGCAGTTAGCAATATGTATGTCTGCTTCAACCTGGTTACATCATGTGACTGCTGCAGCCAATCAGAGAAGAGAGCTTGCCTTTTATATACGAGGGTTGGAAATGATCCTTCCATCCTCTCACCATCCACTGACAGCTGTGGTGTATCTGCTTATATATAGAATGACTGTCAATTATTGATGAGGTGGTTATGAGTCAGTTACCTAAATAGCACAATAGTCTTTCATACCATATAGGCCAATAGTATAGGAGATCCAATCCCTATAGTATGCTTCTCTTAAATAGAACCAGGATAATATGGTGAATGAGTTAAAAAAAAAAAAAAAGTTGTATTAAAGCTATGGACACCTTGTGAGCAATTTCTTTTACTCATTTTGGGCGAAAATCACTAAATTTTCTCTATAGGGGTTAAATCTATAGACACCTTCGGGACAATTTTTTTTAAATGACTGCATTTATCAGCACAGACAGTGATCCCTAACTAGAACGCAGCCCTAAGCAGCAAGTCTGCAACTGGTTGACGTTCCCTGTTCTGCTAAATGCAAAATAAATACACTCCCAGAGACAAGAAAACACAAAAAATGGGATTGTACGGGAATGAGCCAGAACCAGGCAGACAATACAGTACCAAATCAGAAGACAGAGGGTAGTCAGAATAGCCAAGCCGAAGTCAGAACCAGATGGGAGTCAAAGTACCAAATCATGAGGCAGAGTGGTCAATGGCAAGCCGAGGTCAAAACAAATAGTAATCCAACACTGAAAGAACGGACCCAGGAGCACAGCAAAGGAGTAAAACCTGGCAAGGTTGTATTGCCAGTGGGGTATTTAAATAGAGTGCCAATTCCCTGGATCAGAACCTGATAGGTCCAGGGAATTTTTGCCCCATTGGACCAGAACACAGTAGCCCAGACATAGGCAAGCTGAGCAGTCACTCAGCCTGCATCATAAGCCAACACACCTAAGCCAAATTAACCACTAAATCTCCCCCAGCGTCTATGTGCTGCGGGGAGAAACAGAGGGAGCCCTCCATTGCTATAGATGCGCTCATGTTACCAGGGGGCATGGCTGGGCAGCATGTCACAGGGGCGAAGCCCGGAATCGCGTATGACATGGTGCGGCCGAATCGCAGCCACAGGCTGATCTCTGGTCTCCTGACCTCATAAGCTGTCAGTTTGATAAGAGTTTAGCTATAATGTGTTTATGAGATCAGGAGATCAGAGATAAGGTTTTATATAAGCCATTTGCTGATGGTCCTTAGAAGTGATACTCTGCAAACAGACTGATTTAAAACCCCTGTATCTCAACAATGTCTGAAAATGTTTAATAAAGACAGATTGAAATATTTTTTTTTTGCCCACAATGAGTAGAATGCAATTATTAAAAAATTAGTTCTGAAGGTGTCTATAATCCTTTAACCCCTATTTAGCAAATGTAGTCCACTAGCACCAATACACAGGCCCGATAAAGAATACATTGTATTGTATACACTATATACACGTTGTTAATGTCCATAACAGTATAAATTATTATTTGCTTTTGAACCACAGCGGTGAAATAAACTCATCATATCTTATACATTACATATTAAGCTGGATCACCAGTAAATTGATGTTTGTATATTCCTAATTGACTAAGACTTGTGTTGAGCACATCTCACTATAGACTTGACACCAACATCTTGGCAATAGCTTTCTGCCAATTTAACCTAAGCTAAAAGACGCCAGTCAAGTTACTTATATTTAGTGATGACATTGCCAAGAGACTTATTCATTTCTAAAGCGCTCAGAGAACTATCCTCGGCTAAATCATCTACAAAGTGTCAAGAATTCTTGACGTCGCTTTGTGGCATAATGACTTCAGCATCTTCCTGCAGCGTTCTACGAGCATCTCATTGCATATTTATCAGAAGTAGTTACTTGTGCTTACAACAAGGCAGTGTCATGATGAAATTAAATAAAAGAGCACATCTTGATGGAAAACAATTATGCTAATATCATTTATCACAGCAGCTCTGAATAATGCAGTTCTAAAAGGAGAATTGTAAAGAGGTTTTTGTCAAGGAAACGCTGCCTAATGCGTTCTCAAGATGCCGCGCATTTCTCAGAGCAGCCACTGATATTGGGCATTTTTCAGATTAGTTTGTATTGTCTTCAAAGTGCTATTCTGCTTGGGAATGTATATAAAAATGCAGGCAAAGGAAAGAATACTGAAGATTAGGTAATTTATTCAGGTATTTAAATGAAGCTCCGGGGATCTGAAAGTTCTTCCATACATAATGTCCAAAGGTTTTTGTTATATAAAACTTTTGGTTGACAATATAATGTGGTCCTAAAAACAAAAGGCACTGGTTATAAGGACCTGGTTATTATACCTCAAGACTTATCTGTCTTGGATTTTTTCTTTTTATGTCTTACGTCACTGCTTTTTCTTGAACAGACGCTGTTGAACCAATATGTCTTGAAAGGCGTTGAAAATTTTAGCTATAGGGATAACACGGTATAGCTAGGTTAACTACATTCACCTTTTTCATGGTGGCATTGCCTTGTGTTGTATGCAGGATTTCTAGGGTCAGAGGTAAGGAAGAAATATTGTGTCCTCATGCTTTGCTCACTATCGGGTTTTCTTTCCGACCTTCTTCTTCCTGTATGTGCCAACCTAACTAAATTGCATCTTTTCTGAGGACCTTGTATGTACCTTAAAGATAACATCTTAGCTCTGCTGACACATCTGTTTTAGTAAATTCTTGCATTGATGAGTCCCGCTATGAATACATAGTCAAATCTGGTGAATACTACTAAGAGATATGAATATATTTTGTATAAGCAGAGAAATACGGAGAAAAAATTGATTGGAATTTGCGGAGACTGGAATTCATAGAACTTCTGACCCCCACTCGTCACCAAACTCCTCGGTCTTAGAACCGAGGAGTGCTGGTGGGGGGGAAAAAATAAAAAAATATGATAAATGTTAGTAATGATATTTTTATATAACGTGTATTGTTGGATGATTAATAAAGTGTTTATAAAAATAAATAAAAATACTTACATTGATCATGAAGCACTGTTTCTTAGAGCTCTGCATTCTTTGGTCCCTCTGTTATTCCCCAAGGAATTTTTTTTTAATAAAGTCTCACCTGAGCAGTACCTTTATCTTTTTCAATGACCCATGTCCTTACACTTCCAGGTCTAATTGTGTATAAATGTTGTAGTTATGACCTTTTTCAAGAGTTTTGTTAGGTTGCGTATATAATGATTCTGTGTTAGTAAGAAGCAAGAATGAAACTTGTTCTCTTATCTGCTCCGGTCATTATGAAATAATAACTAGGCCATTACAAGCGGCAAGCAGTGGACTTCACAGTAGTTCTGTGTATACATCATACAAGTCTATTGTGATGGGAATTTTGCTCTTTACGAGTACCTGTGTAGTTTGGATTGAAAGATCGATGAGGACAGTGATGACCTCCAGGAATGGTTGGCAACCTTTAAATTGTGATGATTATGGCCAGTCCATAAAAATGGGTTTAAAGCAAATGAAATATTGTCTGATATTCTAAAGTTTGTCTCAATCCAATTCGCCTGAATCGGCCAAGAAATTCAATTTGGTTAAAAATTAGTTCTACCCAAATCAAAAGCTCTCTCTCTTTTCCAATTCTACCCAAAGAAATCTGAAGAAATTCAGATTCTACTGAAAAATTTGGGTCAAGTTTAGATTCTAACGAGTGAAATCGTTCATCTCTAATCTATATTTTCCTGCTCACATTAAGGGCTCATGCACACGACCGTTGCTATTTCGCGGTCCATTTTTCACGGATCCGTTGTTCCGTATCTGAGTTTTTTTAAATCTGATTTAAGTCCTCTTCTGTTCCGATATTCCATAAAACATATCCGTATGGGATCTGTGGATCGAAAACGGAAACAGTAACTTATTAATCACCAAACACATGAGCAATAAGGGCTAGGCATAGCATTTCTACAGTATGGATCCGCAAAATACGGATGAAATACGGATGACATACGGATGTGTTCCGTGTGCATTCCGTAATTTTTACAGACCCATTGACTTGAATGGGGCCTCGGATTTTGATTTGCAGACAATAATAGGACATGCACTACTTTTTTGTGAAACAAAAATACAGAAACGGAATGCACATGGAGTACCTTCTGTTGTTTTTGCGGACACATTGAAGTGAATGATTCCGCATACGGTCCTCAAAAAAACTTAACAGAAGTGGGAAGAAAATACGTTTGTGTGCATGAGCCCTACATTTGTGGTATTAGTTAGAGATGAGTGAATCGAAGCTGACGAAGTGGAATTCAATCCGAATTTCAGGAAAAATTTGATTTGCACCGAATCCAAATTTCCTCACGCTTCGTGGTAACGAATTGCATTTTTCCTAAAATGGCTGCTGCACATGTGAGGACATGGTGAAAAGGAACTCTGGTAAGGCAGGATCACCCACAATGCCATGCATGCAGCCAATCAGCAGCCAGCCAGCCCTGTGATGTCACAGCCCTATAAAATCCCTCAGCCATCTTGGATTCTGCCATTTCCCAGTGTACTTAGTGCAGGGAGAGACGTAGCAGGCGCTAGGGACAGTGCTAGAAAGACGTCATTGTGCTAAAAAACTATTTACAAGTGCAAAGAAAGATTATTTAAGGTGTAGGGAGAGAATAGGGAGGAATCAATCCACAGCATTTATGTTGAACAGGGTTCAGTAGGGGAGGTTACAGCCTGGGTAATAGGAATAATCCTATTACACCTTGCTGCACTGACTGGGGATCCAAAATGCCATTATACAGCTCTGTAAATCCAGCAAACCATTCTTGTTATTGGGGTGCAAGTGCTGCTTGATACAGCCATTAACAGGGTTGTTTACAAGGAAATATTTCTACGTCTTATTTGCCCTTGTGCGGTGCAGGTATATGTTCTAAAGCACTTTTTGGCTTGTATTAGTGGGAAAAAAAGTGCTTATTAGCCGTTGTGTGGTGAGGTGCAAAAATTACAGCCATTTTTGTTGTGTATAAGTTGCAAAAGAAAAATATATTTGCCGTTTTCCCTGTGCAGTTATATGTTCTAAAGCCTTTTGGGGCGTGTATTAGTGGCAAAAGAAAAAAAACATATTTGCCGTTCAGCGGTGCAGTTATATGTTATAAAGCCTTTTGGGGCGTGTATTAGTGGCAAAAGAAAAAATATATTTGCCATTCAGCAGTGCAGTTCTACTGTATGTTCTAAAGCCTTTTGTGGCGTGTATTAGTGGCAAAGTAAAATACTGTATTTTTGCCGTTCAGCAATGCAGTTATATGTTCTAAAGCCTTTTGTGGCGTGTATTAGTAGCAAAAGTAAAATATATTTGCCTTTCAGCGGTGCAGTTATATGTTATAAAGCCTTTTGTGGTGTGTATAAGTTGAAAAAGAAAAATATATTTGCCGTTCAGCAGTGCAGTTCTATCGTATGTTCTAAAGCCTTTTGTGGTGTTTATTAGTGGCAAAAGTAAAATACGGTATATTTGCCATTCAGCGATGCAGTTATATGTTCTAAAGCCCTTTTTTATGTGTATTAGTGGCAAAAGTAAAATTTATTTGTGTTCTGCGGTGCAGTTATATGTTCTAAAGCCTTTTGTGGCGTGTATTAGTGGCAAAAGAAAAACATATTTGCCATTCAGTGGTGCAGTTATTTGTTATAAAGCCTTTTGTGGCGTGTATAAGTGGAAAAATAAAAATATATTTGCCGTTCAGCAGTGCAGTTATATGTTCTAATCCCTTTTTGTGTGTGTATTAGGCCTCTTTCACACTACCGGTTTTTTTTTCCGTTTTGTGGGCCGTGTTTGCGGGCCGTATACAGTCCGTATACAGAACCATTCATTTCAATGATTCCGCAAAAAAAAAAAACGGAATGTACTTCGTATGCATTTTGTTTCCGTATTTCCATTTTTCCGTTCCGTTGAAAGATAGAACATGTCCTATTATTGCCCGCAAATCACGTTCAGTGGCTCCATTCAAGTCAATAGGTCTGAAAAAAAAAAAATGGAACACATACGGAAATGCATCCGTATGTCTTCCGTATCCGTTCCGTTTTTGCGGAACCATCTATTGAAAATGTTATGCCCAGCCCAATTTTTTCTATGTAATTACTGTATACTGTATATGCCATACGGAAAAACGGAACGGAAACACAACGGAAACAAAAAAAACGGATCAACGGATCCGTGAAAAACGGACCGCAAAACACTGAAATAGCCATATGGTAGTGTGAAAGAGGCCCCGAGTGCGGCGCATTCATTCTAGCTGTTTACGCTATGCTGCTGGTGAGCAGAGAGAGGAGTGGATGGCGGTGGGGGAGCTGTGGCCTGCCTATAGGGTCTTGGTGGTATGGGTCTATGGGCACTCAGGCTGCTGACATCCTGCAGGGGGACCTGTGTGGAGCACTGTGCATGTGTGGAGCGCTGTGTCCTGATTGGACGCGCCGCGGCACATGCCCAGTGCGAAACTGGGTACACACAGACACAGCACACACACACACAGGGATTTTATTATGTAGGATCCTTTAGTGTGGGGCTTCAGGGGGCACATACCAACAGCATGCTGCCCAGCAAAAAATATACTCCTGGAACCATGAACCAGACGTACAACAAGAGATAAGTGGAAATAAGAAGGCTTTATTGAAAATCAAGCTGTAAGGCAAAAGTCCAAACGGATGGCTAAACCGAAGCAGGGTCTTGCGAAGCCAGAGGTCAGGAACCAGAAGGGTAGTCAGACGAAGCCCGGATCAGGAACCAGCAGGGTAGTCAGACGAAGCCAGGATCAGGAACCAGAAGCAGCAGCAGTCTTAGAAGCATGTGAACACAGGAGGACCAAGCAAGGAACTGAAGCCACAGACCTCCTATATATATGAGCTAGGCATCCAGCTCCTCTCAGTGGGAAGGAGAAGCCGCAGGGTGGGAGGCTACAAGAAACCCAGAAACCAAGATGGCCGCCAGCACATGTCAAACGAAGGAGAACAGCAGAAGGTAAGACCATGACAGTACCTCCCCCTCAAGGGCCCCTCCTCCGCGGAGTAAAGAACGGTTTCTGAGGGAAGCGTGCGTGGAAGGCTCGGAGCAAGGCAGGAGCATGGACATCTGCGGAGGGAACCCAGGAACGCTACTCTGGACCATACCCACGCCAATGGACCAAAAACTGCACCCGACCGCGGACCAGGCGTGAGTCCAGGATATTGCTCACCTCATACTCCTCACGATTGCCCACTTGAACCGGACGAGGCCGAGGAACCGAGGAAGTGAAACGATTACACACCAGTGGCTTCAACAGGGAGACATGAAACACGTTGGAGATCCGCATGCCAGGAGGAAGCGCAAGGGCATAGGCTACCGGGTTTACCCTGCGAAGCACTCGGAAGGGACCAACAAAGCGAGGCGCCAGCTTAGGAGTGGGCACTCGAAGGTTGAGGTTGCGGGTGGACAACCATACGCGGTCTCCGACCTGGTAGGAAGGAGCGGGCGCTCGTCTGCGATCAGCCTGGAGTCTCTGGCGCTGCGCAGAGACCTCAAGGGACCTCTGGATCTGTACCCAAGAAGCACGTAGGACGGAAAGGTGATCCTCCACAGCCGGAATATCCTGGGGAGAGAATACCTCCGGTAACACGGCAGGTTGGAACCCATAATTGGCCATGAAGGGAGACGTCCCAGAGGAAGAGTTCACCGCCGTGTTCCTGGCAAACTCAGCCCAAGGCAGGAGGTCAACCCAATTGTCTTGGTGATCGGAGACATAGCAACGAAGGAATTGCTCCAAGGCCTGATTGGATCGTTCTGCGGCCCCATTGGACTGAGGGTGGTAGGCCGAGGAGAAAGAGAGATGAATCCCCAACTGGGAGCAAAAGGCGCGCCAGAACCTGGACACAAACTGACTCCCCCGATCCGACACAATCTCCTTGGGCAAACCGTGCAACCGGAAGACCTCCCTGGCAAAAATCGTGGCCAACTCTTGTGCAGAGGGTAACTTCTTGAGAGGAACACAGTGGCACATTTTGGAAAACCGATCCACAATCATGAGAATGACCGTATGGCCTCGGGATGCAGGGAGGTCCACAATGAAATCCATCCCCAGGTGTGACCATGGACGCTCCCCGGTGGCTATGGGTTGCAAAAGGCCCAACGGAAGGTGCCGAGGGGACTTACTCTGGGCACAAACGGAGCATGCCGCTACATATGCGGCGATGTCGGAACGTAGAGAAGGCCACCCGAACAGACGTGAAACAGCCCAGGACAGCTGATTCTTTCCAGGATGCCCCGCGGCCTTGGAGTTATGGTAGGTTCGCAATTACCGAGTGCGCAACTCCTCAGGCACAAAACATCTGCCGTTGGGTCTCCCAGAGGGAGCACCAGATTGAGCCGCCAAAATCTGCTCACCCAGGGGAGAGGTCAGGCTGGTGCGAATGGCGGCCAGGATCTGATTCGGAGGTATGACCGAAGTCGGAATCGACTCCTCCCCGGACAGCTCGGAGTACTGCCGTGATAAGGCATCCGCTCTGATGTTCTTGGAACCGGGTAGGTAGGAGACCACGTAATTAAAACGTGACAAGAACAGAGCCCATCTGGCCTGACGTGGTGTCAATCTCTTGGCCTCAGAAAGGTAGGTCAGATTCTTGTGGTCCGTCAGGATGAGAACCGGAACCACCGAGCCCTCGAGCAAGTGCCTCCATTCTTTAAGGGCCTGCACGATGGCCAATAACTCCCTGTCACCAATCTGATAGTTGCACTCCGCGGAAGACAGTTTCCGGGAGTAAAACCCACAAGGAAGCAGAGGACCCTCTGGTGTTCTACGCTGAGACAGAAGGGCGCCTACTCCCGTCTCAGACGCGTCCACCTCGAGGACAAAAGGCAACCCAGGGTTGGGATGCGACAGAATCGGAGCCGACACAAAGGCGGACTTTAGAGCCTCAAAAGCTCGGATGGCCTCGAGCGGCCAGACCTGGGGATTACTGCCCTTCCTGGTCAGATCCGTGAGAGGCTTGGCTAGCATGGAAAAGTCCCTGATGAACTTCCGATAATAATTGGCGAAGCCCAAAAAGCGCTGCAGGGCACGAAGACCACTGGGCTGGGGCCACTGTAAGACAGCCGAAACCTTCTCCGAATCCATGGAGAACCCCTCAGCGGAAATGATGTAACCTAAGAAGGTTACCTGGGATCGGTGAAATTCGCATTTCTCAAGCTTACCGAACAGCTTGTTCTCTCGTAACCGTTGCAACACTCGTCTGACATCCAGAATGTGGGCCTCCATGGATTCAGAATATACCAAGATGTCATCCAAATAGACCACCACACACTGCTGCAACAGGTCACGGAAAACATCGTTGATGAATTCCTGGAAGACTGCGGGCGCATTGCACAACCCAAAGGGCATAACCAAGGATTCATAATGACCGGTCCTGGTGTTAAACGCGGTCTTCCACTCATCGCCCGCCTTGATCCTTACCAGGTTATATGCCGCCCTCAGGTCGAGTTTGGTAAAGACCGTGGCCCCTTTGAGGCGATCAAACAGCTCGGAAATCAAGGGTATCGGGTAAGCGTTCTTGATTGTGATGCGATTGAGACCCCTGTAATCGATGCAAGGCCTCAACTCACCGCCCTTCTTTTTCACAAAGAAAAATCCAGCCCCTGCCGGGGACGAGGATTTGCGAATGTGTCCGCGTGAAAGCGCCTCCCTCACGTACTCCTCCATGGCCTCATTCTCCGCTACCGACAGTGGATAGACCTTGCCACGAGGAGGAACGGCACCAGATTGTAACTCTATGGCACAATCGTATGGGCGGTGCGGAGGTAGGGCAACCGCACGCACCTTATCGAATACATCCCGGTACTCCTTGTATTCAGGAGGCAACAGAGAGTCCGAGGAAGTACACAGCAACTTGACAGACCCATGGATGCAACTAGCCCCACACTGCGGTGACCACGAGAGGATCTCGGCCGATCTCCAATCGAAAGTCGGATTATGCTTCTGGAGCCAGGGGTACCCCAAGACCACCGAGTAGTGTGGAGACGAAATAACCTGGAGACAGACCGACTCTCTGTGAACGGCACCAATGGTCATCCCCACTGGAAGGGTCTCATGAGTCACGTGTGGCGGCAGAAGGGGTCTGCCGTCTATCGCCTCAAGAGCCAGTGGGGAACCTCGAGGCTGCAGAGGAATGGAATTGGCGGCAGCGAACACACTATCAATGAACAAACCACCAGCACCAGAGTCCACCAACGCCTGGGTCGTCACCGAGCCCCCGACCCAGGAGAGGACAACAGTAATCAGTGGTTTGTCAACACGGGAAACCGGTGACGAGGAGACTCCACCCAAGATCTGCCCCCGACAGGATCTCAGGTGCGAGCGTTTCCCGGACGGTTCGGGCATGCCAACCGAAAATGCCCACCGAGACCACAGTACATGCATCGGCCCTCGCGTCTCCGGAGTACCCTCTCCCCCTCGGACAGGCGAGCAAACCCCAGCTGCATGGGTTCACCCCCAGACAAGTCATCCCCAGGAGGCGTGGAAGGAGAGGGAGGCACGGGTGGGACAGCAAACGTAGGCGCCAATCTGTTAGAAGACCTCCGCAGGCTCTCCTTAAAGGAAGGTCTCTCCCTGAGTCTGGTGTCAATCAAAATCAGGAAAGAAATAAGAGACTCGAGCTCCAGTGGTAGGTCCTTAGCTGCAACCTCATCCTTCAAGGCATCCGAGAGACCATGAGAGAAAGCAGCGACCAGAGCCTCATTATTCCAGCCCACCTCTGCTGCCAGGGTACGAAACTCAATGGCGTATTCAGCTACGGATCGTGAACCCTGTCTGATGGACATAAGGAGCTTCGCAGCAGAGGCAGCACGAGCCGGCACATCGAATACCTTCCGAAGAGAAGCAACAAAACCGGAAAACTCGGCAACCACCGGATTGTTGTTCTCCCATAAAGGGCTGGCCCAGGCCAAGGCCTTGTCCGAGAGCAGCGAGATCAAGAAGCCCACCTTTGATCTCTCAGTAGGAAAGGCATGTGGCAGCAACTCGAAATAAATGCCCACCTGGTTAAGGAAACCTCGGCACTGAGTTGGCTCTCCCCCAAAGCGCTGTGGAAGGGGGGCAGAACCGGTCATACCCCGAAACACCGCAGGCGCAGCAACAGGTGTCGGGGTAGACTCTGGCGCAACAACCGGAGCGGCAGTAGGAGCGGGCCCAGGAGCGACAACCGACCCATCGGCAACGGAAGCTAAATGAGCCGTGCGTTCAAGCAGGGTTTGCAACGCCACAGCGAACCGACCCAACAGGTGATCCTGCTGATCAAGTCTGGCAACCAGCGTAGGTAGCGAGGATGGCCCTGTACCGTCAGAATTCATGGCTTGGTCCTAATGTCATGGAACCATGAACCAGACGTACAACAAGAGATAAGTGGAAATAAGAAGGCTTTATTGAAAATCAAGCTGTAAGGCAAAAGTCCAAACGGATGGCTAAACCGAAGCAGGGTCTTGCGAAGCCAGAGGTCAGGAACCAGAAGGGTAGTCAGACGAAGCCCGGATCAGGAACCAGAAGCAGCAGCAGTCTTAGAAGCATGTGAACACAGGAGGACCAAGCAAGGAACTGAAGCCACAGACCTCCTATATATATGAGCTAGGCATCCAGCTCCTCCCAGTGGGAAGGAGAAGCCGCAGGGTGGGAGGCTACAAGAAACCCAGAAACCAAGATGGCCGCCAGCACATGTCAAACGAAGGAGAACAGCAGAAGGTAAGACCATGACAACTCCTCCATATAAAAATGCTAATAGATTGGTCAGTTTACATTTTAATCTCATGTAATTATGAATGGTTGGTTGTATATTTATGTAGTCTATTCTGTTGTACACTTGTTCTTCATCACAGTAACAAACTTATGAGCTTATCCAGAGGATAAAGGCAGCAAAGTCATAACACAGCAGGGCATCATGCATGTTCTTATGTTATTTATGTATGTAAATGCAAAGCAATCCCTTTTAAAGGGGTTTTGCCAAGTTTTAAACATACAGTGGATATAAAAAGTCTACACACCCCTGTTAGGCTACTTTCACACTTGCGTTCAGAGCGGATATAATGCAGACGGTGGCTCCGTTCAGAACGGATCCGTCTGCATTATATTGTTAAAAAAAAATTCTAAGTGTGAAAGTAGCCTCAGACGGATCCGTCCAGACTTTACATTGAAAGTCAATGGGGGACGGATCCGTTTGAAGATTGAGCCATATTGTGGCATCTTCAAACGGATCCGTCCCCAGTGACTTACATTGTAAGTCTGGACGGATCCGCATGCCTCCGCACGGCCAGGCGGACACCCGAACGCTGCAAGCAGCGTTCAGGTGTCCGCCTGCTGAGCGGAGCGGAGGCTGAACGCTGCCAGATTGATGCATTCTGAGCGGATCCGCGTCCACTCAGAATGCATTAGTGCTGGACGGATGCGTTCGGGGCCGCTTGTGAGAGCCTTCAAACGGAGCTCACAAGCGGACATCCGAACGCTAGTGTGAAAGTAGCCTTAAAATGTCAGGGTTCTGTGCTGTAAAAAAATGACAAAGATAAATAATTTCAGAACTTTTTCCACCTTTAATATGACCTATAAACTGTACAACTAAATTGAAAAACAAACTGAAATCTTTTAGGTAGAGGGAAGAAAAAAATATAAAAATAAAATAATATGGTTGCATAAGTGTGCACACCCTTAAACTAATACTTTTTTAAAGCACCTTTTGATTTTATTACAGCACTCAGTCTTTTTGGGTATGAGTCTATCAGCATGGCACATTTTGACTTGGCAAGATTTGCCCACTCTTCTTTGCAAAAACCCTCCAAATCTGTCAGATTGCGAGGGGATCTCCTGTGCACAGCCCTCTTCAGATCACCCCACAGATTTTCTATCAGATTCAGGTCTAGGCTCTGGCTGGGCCATTCCAAAACTTTAATCTTATTCTGGTGAAGCCATTCCTTTGTTGATTTGGATGTATGCTTTGGGTCGTTGACCTGCTGAAAGATGACGTTCCTCTTCATGTTCAGCCTTCTAGTAGAATCCTGAAGGTTTTGTGCCAATATTGACTGGTATTTGGAACTGTTCATTATTCCCTCTAGCTTAACTAAGGCCCCAGTTCCAGCTGGAGAAAAACAGCCCCTTGGCATGATGCTGCCACCACCGTGCTTCACTGTGGGTATGGTGTTCTCTTGGTGATGTGCAGTGTTGTTTTTGAGCCAAACAGATCTTTTGGAATTATGGCCAAAAAGTTCAACTTTGGTTTCATCAGACCATAACACCTTTTCCCACATGCTTTTGGGAGACTTCAGATGTGTTTTTGCTAAATGTAGCCTGGCTTGGATGTTTTTCTTCATAAGAAAAGGCTTTCGTCTTGCCACTCTACCCCATAGCCCAGACATATGAAGAATACAGGAGATTGTGGTCACATGTACCACACAGCCAGTAATTGCCAGATATTCCTGCAGCTCCTTTAATGTTGCTGTAGGCCTCTTGGTAGCCTCCCAGACCAGTTTTCTTCTCGTCTGTTCATCAATTTTGGAGGGACGTCCAGTTTTTGGTAATGTCACTGTTGTGCCATATTTTCTCCACTTGATGATGACTGTCTTCACTGTGTTCCATGGTATATCTAATGCCTTGGAAATTCCTTTGTACCCTTCTCCTGACTGATACCTTTTACCAATGAGATCCCTCTGATGCTTTGGAAGTTCTCCGTGGACCATGGCTTTTGCTGTGGGATGCGACTAAGAAAATTTCAGGAAAGACCAACTAGAGCAGCTGTACTTTATTTGGGGTTAATCAGAGGCACTTTAAATAATGGCAGGTGCATGCTGACTCCTATTCAACATGATTTTGAATGTGATTGCTTAATTCTGAACACAGCTACACCCCCAGTTATAGGAGGGTGTGCACACTAATGCAACCACATTATTTTAGTTTTTTTGTTTTGTTTTCTTCCCTCCACCTAAAAGATTTCCGTTTGTTTTTCAATTGAGTGGTACAGTTTATAGGTCACATTAAAGGTGGAAAAAGTTCTGAAATGATTTATCTTTGTCTAATTTTTTTACCCAGAAACCTGACATTTTACAGGGGTGTGTAGACTTTTTATATCCACTGTATGCCCTATTTATAGGAGTCTGATTGGTGGCGATCTGACTGTTGGGAACACCACCAATAACAAGAATGGGATCCTGTGTCTACCTGTACAGGGAGTGCAGAATTATTAGGCAAATGAGTATTTTGACCATATGATCCTCTTTATGCATGTTGTCTTACTCCAAGCTGTATAGACTTGAAAGCCTACTACCAATTAAGCATATTAGGTGATGTGCATCTCTGTAATGAGAAGGGGTGTGGTCTAATGACATCAACATCCTATATCAGGTGTGCATAATCATTAGGCAACTTCCTTTCCTTTGGAAAAATGGGTCAAAAGAAGGACTTGACAGGCTCAGAAAAGTCAAAAATAGTGAGATATCTTGCAGAGGGATGCAGCACTCTTAAAATTGCAAAGCTTCTGAAGCGTGATCATCGAACAATCAAGCGTTTCATTCCAAATAGTCAACAGGGTCGCAAGAAGCGTGTGGAAAAACCAAGGCGCAAAATAACTGCCCATGAACTGAGAAAAGTCAAGCGTGCAGCTGCCAAGATGCCACTTGCCACCAGTTTGGCCATATTTCAGAGCTGCAACATCACTGCAGTGCCCAAAAGCACAAGGTGTGCAATACTCAGAGACATGGCCAAGGTAAGAAAGGCTGAAAGACGACCACCACTGAACAAGACACACAAGCTGAAACGTCAAGACTGGGCCAAGAAATATCTCAAGACTGATTTTTCTAAGGTTTTATGGACTGATGAAATGAGAGTGAGTCTTTATGGGCCAGATGGATGGGCCCGTGGCTGGATTGGTAAAGGGCAGAGAGCTCCAGTCCGACTCAGACGCCAGCAAGGTGGAGGTGGAGTACTGGTTTGGGCTGGTATCATCAAAGATGAGCTTGTGGGGCCTTTTCGGGTTGAGGATGGAGTCAAGCTCAACTCCCAGTCCTACTGCCAGTTTCTGGAAGACACCTTCTTCAAGCAGTGGTACAGGAAGAAGTCTGCATCCTTCAAGAAAAACATGATTTTCATGCAGGACAATGCTCTATCACACGCGTCCAAGTACTCCACAGTGTGGCTGGCAAGAAAGGGTATAAAAGAAGAAAATCTAATGACATGGCCTCCTTGTTCACCTGATCTGAACCCCATTGAAAACCTGTGGTCCATTATCAAATGTGAGATTTACAAGGAGGGAAAACAGTACACCTCTCTGAACAGTGTCTGGGAGGCTGTGGTTGCTGCTGCACGCAATGTTGATGGTGAACAGATCAAAACACTGACAGAATCCATGGATGGCAGGCTTTTGAGTGTCCTTGCAAAGAAAGGTGGCTATATTGGTCACTGATTTGTTTTTGTTTTGTCTTTGAATGTCAGAAATGTATATTTGTGAATGTTGAGATGTTATATTGGTTTCACTGGTAAAAATAAATAATTGAAATGGGTATATATTTGTTTTTTGTTAAGTTGCCTAATAATTATGCACAGTAATAGTCACCTGCACACACAGATATCCCCCTAAAATAGCTAAAACTAAAAACAAACTAAAAACTACTTCCAAAAATATTCAGCTTTGATATTAATGAGGTTTTTGGGTTCATTGAGAACATGGTTGTTGTTCAATAATAAAATGAATCCTCAAAAATACAACTTGCCTAATAATTCTGCACTCCCTGTATGAATGGAGTGACAGTTGAGCTAAAGCACTGCCCCTCCATTCATCTCTATGAAACTTCCAAAGACTGCCAACTCATCTTCTTTTTAGCAGTCCCATTGAGATGAATGGCATGGCAACACGCATGGTTAATCACCATTTGTACAGGGGAACTACAGAACCCTCATTCTCTTGATTGGTGGGAATCCCATTGGTTCCCAGATCAGACTGTTATTCCCCTTTCTGTGGATTGGGAATAAGTTTAAAAGTTAAGACAAACCCTTTGAATAATAGTTGGCCTGATGTTCACCTGATCGCTCTAGATTTAGCTCCTCTAACCGTTGGTGATCAGCTCTTGTTAGGAGGAAGTTGGGTTTGGCCTTATATTTCACATAAGAGTAACTCCCACTCAGCAAGACTCAGATTGTCTATCTAATATATGATCTGAAACTAATTTACATAGCTGGAATATAATGCTGCAGCAGATGGGCTGGAGCAGCAACAGTGGGAGATGTTCTTTCATAGTGGCTCTCCTTTTTGGCTCCCAGAAACGTGTCCAAAGCAGAGGAAACCTTCTATGACATCCATATGCTCTAATGGTCACATAGAAAGGTTATTGCAGTCACTGGCACAATCAGAAGTTTTAATGAGCTTCTGACAATGGTGATTGAAATACAGGGGGTGTCCTTTTGAGGAAAATGTTAACATTAGCTTACAATCAGCAATAAATGTTTTACCATCAACCTCATCATCAACATTGTTGTCATTGCTCTTATTATAGCTAATGATCAAGCTACCATACTGCAAGTTTCTCCGTTTTGTGTTCTTAAGTAATAAAAAAAAAAAAAAAAAATCACATTTTCTAATTTCTATACACATTACTGTGTAAATTTATTTTCCTGTGCGTCAACTTCTCCCTTACCATATAATGTTCCAGGATGCTAGAACAAGATCTAAGTAGAATTTTTTTTTTCACTTATAAGCTAAAATAAACTGAGGTACTGATGAAACTGTCTTTGTTTCAGTTCAAGGAGGTGTCAGGTAGATATGAGAATCACCAGACCGCAAACCTAAAAGAAAAATATATTTTACAGTACTTTCAGTTTGAATGACAACCCCATGTATGAATCTTTGTACATAGGACAGCTGACACACAGGAAGTAAAACCTCACAAACCATTGACTGTGGTATGGTTCTAGTCAGTTGACATTTAGCATAATTCTGTTTGTTTCAAAGTGAAGGTAAGGTTTCTTCAATATGTTTGACTGTATTCTCTTTTATATTTGTATTGAAATTCATGCTAGAATTTAGGGTGAGCAAAATAAAATAATTAGCATAGTACCGTATTTATACCCTACATTAGATCCACCCTGACCTACATATCGTGGTGAGATGTGATATCACGATAGGTCTGTTACATCTGCAGTACCTAGAGAAACAATACAGATTAGATAGATGAAAATATTTCGTACATGAGTGAGGTGGTAGGTTTTCTCAGAGGACATGTCAGCTTGGCCTAACACATAATGAGTGTTTCAGGAACATTCAGGTGATGAAGAGGAATGATGTACAAAGGTGAAAGCAAAGAAAAAAGGTGTCAACATTTAGGTCACTGCTTGCATATAGGAAGCTCACTTTAAAGAGCAATTATTTGAAGAAAAAAAAAATTACTCGATTAGACCGTTGTTAGTATATTAGATGTAATCCAACCAGACATTGTATGCTCTACCTGCCTGTTTTGGGTCTGTTTCGTTTCCTGATCTCTCCTTTATACCTTCTTTCTGAGTGGACAGACATTTCCTACTTTGAAATAAGATCTGTATGTGTACAATCACAGAAAATAATGCACGATAATAATAGATGAAAGCATAACAACATATAGACTAAGGCTACTTTCACACTTGCTGCAGAGTGATCCGGCAAGCAGTTCCATCGCCGGAACTGCCTGCCGGATCCTTCAAAACGTATGCCAACTGATGGCATTTGTAAGACTGATCAGGATCCTGATCCGTCTTGCAAATGCATTAAAATGCCGGATTCGGCATTTGTTTTTTTTTTCACCTTTTTTTTTTCCAGACTGATCTGGCATTCCGGCACTAAAACATTCCTATGTATCACGATCGGCGTGACTATCACATACGTGACACAGAGGGAGGGAAAGAGGAAGGCCCTGCCCAAGTGAGAGGGAAGGTGGTGACCCCTGACTCACCTTGCGGCTGGCACCTGGCTGCCCTGACGTCCCTAGACGGGTTCCTCACCCGTACGCCGATCACGTGCCTAAAACCCTGGCTTTCCCTAAGATGAGCCCTAGATAGTGAACAGGGCAGTGGGAACACTAGTCCGCACCACTAGCTCTAAAGGAAAACACCAAGGGGAGGACAGACAATACAGACTAAACATATAATCCCAGGTGGGCGACAACAGGAGACAACAAAAAGCCCAACAGGGATCCGGAGGGTAGCACTCTGGAACAACAACCAGGATTCACAGCTCCAGTGGGTCAGTATAGAAGTCCAGGCAGGAAGCTCTATAACTGGCAACTAGAGAAGTGTGAGAGGAGAATATAAGGAGGTTGGGAGTGGCAGACAAGAAACAGCTGAGGAGGAGAAGCTACGGATCCCTGAGTGAGACAAAAAGGATTGCAAGGCAAACACAGAAAACAATCACTAAGAAACAACGTGATCTTTAGACATAGAGAGCGCAGCCACCCGCTGTGACTTCCTGACCCCGGGTATAACGGAGTCAGACGTGGCTCTTGACACCCTCGTGACAGTACCCCCCCTTCCACGAGGGGCCTCCGGACACTCAGGACCAGGTCTCTCAGGATGAGAGGCATGGAAAGCCTGAATTAACCTGTTGGCGTTTACCTCTGATGCTGGAACCCACATTCTTTCCTCGGGACCGTAACCCCTCCAATGCACCAGATACTGAAGAGAGCGGCGGACCCGACGAGAATCAACAATTCTGGATATTTGAAACTCCAGATTACCATCCACAATAACAGGAGGAGGTGGCAGCGGTGATGGTTCTAGAGGTGGAACATACTTCTTGAGTAACGACTTATGGAAGACGTTATGGATCTTAAAAGTCTGAGGTAGCTCCAGGCGAAAAGCCACAGGGTTAATGACGGCTACTATTTTATAAGGACCAATGAACCTAGGGCCCAGTTTCCAAGAGGGAACCTTCAACTTAATATTCCTAGTAGACAACCACACATAGTCATTCACTCCTAGGTCCGGACCTGGCGACCGTTTCTTATCGGCCATGCATTTATATTTACCACTCATATTTTTCAAGTTAGCTTGCACCTTCTGCTATACCGATGAAAGAGATGAAGAAAACCGTTCCTCTTCGGGAACCCCAGAAGACCCCCCCTCTTTGAAAGTACAAAATTGGGGATGAAAACCGTATGCACCAAGAAATGGTGACTTGCCAGTGGATTCCTGACAGCGATTATTTATGGCAAACTCGGCTAACGGTAAATATGATGACCACACCTCTTGGTTTTCAGACACAAAACACCTTAAATATGTTTCTAGGTTTTGGTTGGTACGCTCAGTCTGTCCATTCGACTGAGGATGGAAAGCTGAGGAAAAGGACAAGTGTACCCCCAAACGGGAACAAAAAGCTTTCCAAAACTTAGAAATAAACTGGGTTCCCCGATCCGAAACCACATCGGAAGGGACCCCGTGAAGCTTCACAATTTCACTGATAAACACCTGAGCAAGAGTCTTAGCATTAGGAAGTGCGGGTAGCGCAATAAAGTGTACCATTTTGCTAAACCTGTCTACTACTACCAAGATAACTGTTTTACCCGCAGACAACGGTAAGTCAGTGATGAAATCCATTGACAGATGTGTCCATGGCCTATTGGGGATGAAAAGTGGCAATAAAGACCCTGCTGGACGTGTATGAGAGACTTTCGCGCGTGCACAAGTAGAACAAGTAGACACAAAATCCATTACATCCTGACGCAACCTTGGCCACCAAAAACGACGAGACAATAGCTCCAAGGTTGCTTTACTACCCGGGTGCCCAGCAAGTACCGAATTATGATGTTCCTTTAATAATTCAAGACGCAGGTTTAACGGTACAAACAATTTCTCTGAGGGGCAAGAGGCCGGGGCGTCCCCCTGGGCCTTTAACACCTTTCCCTCTAGAACAGAGTGTACAGCAGAGACAACCACTCCTCTTTGTAAAATAGGTACCGGATCACTAACATTACCCCCTCCAGGGAAACTACGAGATAATGCGTCTGCCTTGGTATTTTTTGCCCCAGGACGATAGGTGATTACAAAGTTAAATCTGGTAAAGAATAGCGACCACCTAGCTTGTCTAGGGGTGAGACGCTTAGCCGATTCTAGGTACAGAAGGTTTTTGTGATCCGTAATCACCGTGACGGGGTGGATTGCTCCCTCTAAGAAGTGACGCCACTCTTCAAACGCCAGTTTAATCGCCAACAGTTCCCTATTTCCAATATCATAGTTCTTTTCTGCTGTAGATAACTTTTTGGAAAAGAAAGCGCAAGGACGCCATTTGCCAGGAGACGGACCCTGAGACAATACAGCCCCCACTCCCACCTCTGACGCATCTACTTCAACAATAAAAGGCTGGGAGACATCAGGTTGAATTAGAACAGGTGCCGAGGTAAATCTCTCTTTTAGAGAGGAAAATGCAATTTTAGCGGCGTCAGACCTTTTAGAAAA
The DNA here is from genome assembly GCF_014858855.1 of Bufo gargarizans. Lineage (NCBI taxonomy): Eukaryota > Metazoa > Chordata > Amphibia > Anura > Bufonidae > Bufo > Bufo gargarizans. The sequence continues at coordinate 50,841,265 of NC_058082.1, read as the reverse complement.
ATCAGTCCCCTTCCTAGTCATGTCAGTAAGGGGTTTAACGCTCACTGAATAATTTTTAATTAACTTTCTATAGAAATTTGCGAAACCCAAAAACCGTTGTAGAGCTTTAAGGTTCTCAGGAAGATCCCAATCTAAAATTGCCTGGACCTTCCTAGGATCCATACGGAAACCTGAAGCAGATAATAGATATCCCAGGAACTGTATTTCCTGAACGGCGAAGACACATTTTTCAATTTTCGCATATAATTTATTCGTCCGTAGGACCTGCAGTACTTGCCTGACATGTACTTCATGTGTTTTCAGATCAGCCGAATAAATTAAGATATCATCTAGGTATATGACTACAAACCTGCCGATGAGATGACTAAAAATATCATTAACGAAATGTTGGAAGACAGCAGGGGCATTGGTCAGACCGAAAGGCATGACTAAATTTTCATAATGCCCCTCAGGGGTGTTAAAAGCTGTCTTCCACTCATCCCCTTCCTTGATACGAATCAGATTGTAGGCCCCCCTAAGATCAAGTTTGGAGAACCACCTAGCACCCGCAATCTGATTAAAAAGGTCAGGAATGAGAGGAAGAGGGTATGGGTCTCGGATGGTTATCCGGTTTAGCTCACGGAAATCTAGGCAAGGACGCAGGCCCCCCATCTTTCTTTTTAACAAAGAAAAACCCTGCAGCCACGGGTGAAGAAAAGGGTCTGATGTGTCCCTTAGCCAGACTCTCGGAGATATAATCTTTCATGGCTTGTCTCTCGGGACCCGAAAGATTATACAACCTGGACTTGGGTAATTTTGCACCGGGAATCAGGTTAACCGGGCAATCATAAGGACGATGAGGTGGTAGCTTCTGACAACCCTTTTCAGAAAAAACATCCTCAAAGTCCGAAATAAATGTAGGTAGGGAAGCTATGGAGGCGATTAAGCAATTGTTATTTAAGCAATTCTCTCTGCAATGCTCACTCCACTCCAATATCTTCCTGGCCTGCCAATCCACCACTGGATTGTGCGCTACCAACCAGGGAAGACCCAATACCACAGGAGAGGGAAGGCCCTCCAGAGCGTAACATGAAAGACACTCATTATGGTGGTCCCCTACCCGAAGGTGTAAGTTATGGACAATGTGAGTGAGATTTCTCTGAGACAGAGGAGCAGAATCAATAGCGAATATGGGAATAGGTCTCTGCAGCGTACAGAGAGACAAACCCATAGTGCGGGCAAAATGGGCATCTATCAAATTTACCCCTGCTCCACTGTCTAGAAAAAAAGAAATAGACTCCGTCTTAACACCAAAAACAATAACCGCTGGCAACACAAATTGAGATGTTCGTATGGAGGAAACGTATACCCCCCGGCTGACATCCTCCGCACAGCCTGGGGTTAGTAGTTTTCCGACGGTCTTTTGTTTTTGAGAAAGGAGGGACAGACATTAATGAAATGACCCCTCCCCCCACAGAAAAAAACAAGCCCCCCACCTACGGCAAACCTCAGGAGGACGGACCTGACGAGAAGTTCCTCCTAGCTGCATAGGCTCATCTAAGTCAGTACAGACTAACTGCTGCTTGGGAGAGGTTACCAATTGCTCAGGAATTTTCGATCTCTCCCTAAGACGTCTATCTATTCTGATAGAGAGGGACATAACAGCATCAAGGGAAAGGGGGGTCTCATACAGCGCCAGCGCATCCTTAACCCTTTCAGATAACCCAGAGCAGAACTGACTCCTGAGAGCCGGGTCGTTCCACTGAGTATCCGTAGCCCACCTACGGAACTCTGAGCAATATTCCTCTGCTGGCCGATCTCCCTGTAGGAGTCTCCGTAACTTCGACTCAGCCAGGGCGACTCGGTCAGGGTCATCATATATGAGACCCAAAGCCCCAAAAAATCCCTCCACTGACCGGAGAGCCTGGGAACCAGGGGGTAACGAGAACGCCCAGGATTGCGGGTCCCCCTGAAGCAGGGAAATAACAATCCCCACCCGCTGTTCTTCATTACCTGAGGAGTAAGGGCGCAGCTTAAAATATAATTTGCAGGCCTCACGGAACGTCACAAATTTGTCCCTTCCCCCAGAAAATCTATCAGGAAGAACAACCTTGGGTTCTGTAACAACCTGGTTACCCATAGCAACTGCTGGGCTTGCGGTCTGCTGCATTTGCTGCTGTTGTTGGAGGACAGACGCCTTCAATCCTGCCACCTCCAAAGACAGGCCTTGAAGCTGTTTTGCCAAAGCAATAGGATCCATATTGGATTCTAAGTAGAGAGAGAGAAAAAAAAAAAAAAATATATTTTTTATTTTTTTTTCTCCCAAAAAATAAGGGCCAGTTATAATATCACGATCGGCGTGACTATCACATACGTGACACAGAGGGAGGGAAAGAGGAAGGCCCTGCCCAAGTGAGAGGGAAGGTGGTGACCCCTGACTCACCTTGCGGCTGGCACCTGGCTGCCCTGACGTCCCTAGACGGGTTCCTCACCCGTACGCCGATCACGTGCCTAAAACCCTGGCTTTCCCTAAGATGAGCCCTAGATAGTGAACAGGGCGGTGGGAACACTAGTCCGCACCACTAGCTCTAAAGGAAAACACCAAGGGGAGGACACACAATACAGACTAAACATATAATCCCAGGTGGGCGACAACAGGAGACAACAAAAAGCCCAACAGGGATCCGGAGGGTAGCACTCTGGAACAACAACCAGGATTCACAGCTCCAGTGGGTCAGTATAGAAGTCCAGGCAGGAAGCTCTATAAGTGGCAACTAGAGAAATGTGAGAGGAGAATATAAGGAGGTTGGGAGTGGCAGACAAGAAACAGCTGAGGAGGAGAAGCTACGGATCCCTGAGTGAGACAAAAAGGATTGCAAGGCAAACACAGAAAACAATCACTAAGAAACAACGTGATCTTTAGACATAGAGCGCGCAGCCACCCGCTGCGACTTCCTGACCCCGGGTATAACGGAGTCAGACGTGGCTCTTGACACCCTCGTGACACTATGGCATTCAGGCAAGTGTTCAGTTTTTTTGGCTGGAGATAAAACCGTAGCATGCTGTGGTTTTATCTCTGTCCTGATCAGTCAAAAAGACTGAACTGAAGACATCCTGAACGGATTTCCCTCCATTCAGAATGCATTGGGACAAAACTGATCAGTTCTTTTATGGTATAGAGCCCCTAGGACGGAACTCTATGCCGGAAAAGAAAAACGCTAGTGTGAAAGTACCCTAAGCTCTCACTCTATTGATAAAATCTGAGACACTTGGTCTAACACATCTAAGCCCGACAAGGTGGTCTCAGTTCAGGCGGGTCCTGCGCTAAACTTGCCTATGCCGTTATGCATTTATGTTCAGGAGTGCAGACCCCGCACATATAGTGTGTTGCTTCTAGTCACCTCCATGTGCAGCAGAAACCGGTGGGAGGAGGAGCACACACACCTATATGTACCACCTTAATCAAGGTCACCTACTAGATAGGTGGGGCAAAAGTGCACATGAATACTACTCCCAAGATAGGAGCGTATTCACAAATGAAGGTGCTGCTCCTTCAAGGCAAGTTAAACAAATCACGGAAAAAAATAAAATATAAAACTTCCTGCACGATATGATAATGAATGTTGCAGATGAACATGGCTACATTTATATAGTCACAGAAAAGAATGCACCATAGTAATAGATGCAAGCATAACATATGGACTAAGCCCTCACTCTATTGATAAAATCTGAGACACTTGATCAATACATTTTGATCAAAACACATCTAAGCCCACCTACCAAGTGACAAGGTGGTCTCAGTTCTGCCTATGCCGTTATGCATTTATGTTCAGGAGCGCAGACCCCGCACATATAGTGCAGCTTGGTAGGTGGGCTTAGATGTGTATTGACCAAGTGTCTGAGATATTATCAATAGAGTGAGGGCTTCGTCCATATGTTATGCTTGCATCTATTATTATAGCGCATTATTTTCTGTGACTATATAAATCTAGCCATGTACATCCGCAACATTCATTATCATATTGTGCAGAATGTTTTATATGATTTGTTTAAGATCTGTATGTGCCCTGAGCCAATCATATATCTCCCAAAAGCTTCCCCTGGTAAGAGGTGGTCAAAGGGTCCAACGTGTTGGTAGAACAAATGTCATTGCTAACTTTACATATCAGTGGCACAGTACACTTAAAGGGCATCTGTCAGCAGTTTTGTACCTATGACACTGGCTGACCTGTTACATGTGCTCTTGGCAGCTGAAGGCATCTGTGTTGGTCCCATATTCATATGTGCCCGCATTGCTGAGAAAAATGTTTTAATATATGCAAATGAGCCTCTAGGAGCAGAATGCCACTAAGGCGGACTACATACAAACCTACATCCCAGACTTTGGCATCAGCGATATTAGCGCGATCCCTGACCTCAGAGAGACGTGACATCTGCGTCCAGCAGGAATCAACTAATGTACATACAGGTACATTGTCTGTATAGGAGACTAACCTGTGTGCATTACGGTGGATAGCATATCGCATAACCCCGCCGCTCTCACAGCACTAATTCTAACAAAGTTCCAGAGCGCGGTATCGTTATTATTAACTCATTAAGTGCCTTTTCTTAGTGCAGCTGGCTTTGCGGTCCTGCTGCGATACCGCTGCCACACAAAAGTGGACACATTATAGTGAGCATTGTTCTTATATACCGCAAGCTTCAAGTGAGCAGCCAAGGAGGTTTGTCACCACTTAACCACACTAATTCACACCAATATGGCGGAATTGTGGTGGATTAGGAAGGAAAGGATCCAGAGAGTACAGTCTATCTTTGGGACACATTCCTCAAAACAATCTAATAATAACAATAATCTAGATACTCATTTCCCCTTTATTAGAAATACCTTGCGGGAATCAGGGGATGTGCTAACCTTAGAATTAAAAGATCTATGGGAAATAACAACACTAGAGAAATATATAGAATGGAACATCATTCCCAATGGATTAAAAGTGGAGAAAACACTGTCAGGAGATATAGGGGATAAAGACATAATTACAGAATGGAACCATATGTTCCATGATTTTTCACGAAGGGCCATCATCTTTATTATCCATAAAAGAAGACAAAGATTGATGACTGTGGGCAAAGAAATATGTAAATCTTTTGAAAAAATAAGACTGTGGAAAGATGATCCAAGTATACAACCCCTGGTAGATAATATAAGAATGAGACTATATAGAAAACAAAAAGAAATAAAAGAAAAAAATCCTCTCAAAATAAACATTTTTGGAAACAATGGACCATCTAGTTTTCCAGAATGTTATAGTAAAGTTCCCTATGCCAGTCTCTATTTGTTAATCTCCTTTCACTTTTTTTTTGGATCCCCCTTTTTCTTTTCTTTATATTTTAATGGTTATTCACAAAAAAATAATCTTGCAGTGCAGTCTGTTTTTAAAAAGGACCTGTCACCACAAAATGCAGTGCAATCTGCAGGCAGCATGTTATAGGGCAGGAGGAGCTGAGCAGACTGATATATGGTTTTATGAGAAAAGATTCAGTAAAACTTGTAATTTATATATTTAAATCTCTGCTATTTCTGAACTTTAGACCACCCTGGTGAACAGCTCTCAGTATACAGGGGAGGTCTTATCAGTGACTGATAACATTCTCTGTATAAAGGGTCCGTTACACATTCACAAGTCAGCAAAATGGTCCGCATCCATTTCGCAATTTTGCGGAACAGGTGAGGACCCATTCATTTTCAATGGGGCTGGAATGTTCTGTCCGCATCCGCATTTCTGTATGCGCACTTCCGTTCCGCATAACTGTCATAGATTTCATTTTCAGGCACGTGGACTGCCAGAAGATACCGTATTTTTCGCCCTATAAGACGCACCTAGGTTTTTGAGGAGGAAAATAAGAAAAAAATTTTTTTAACCAAAAGGTGTGCTTTTAGTGGGTTTTGAACTAATGGTGGTCTGTGCATGACACTATTATGGGGGATCTGTAGATGACGCACTGTCATGTGGGGGCTATGGATGGCACTGTTATGGGGGATCTGAGGATGGCACTGTTATGGGGGATCTATGGATGGCACTGTTATGGGGGATCTGTGGATGGCACTGTAATGGGGGATCTGTGGATGACACACTGTTATGGGGGTTCTGTGGATAGCACTGTTATGGGGGATCTATGGATGACACACTGTTATGGGGGATTTGTGGATGGCACTGCTATGGGGGATCTGTGGATGACACACTGTTATGGGGGATCTGTGGATGGCACTGTTATGGGGGATCTGTGGATGGCACTGTTATGGGGGATCTGTGGATGACACACTGTTATGGGGGATCTGTGGATGGCACTGTTATGGGGGATCTGTGGATGGCACTGTTTATGGAGGATCTGTGGATGAAACTGTTATGGGGAGGGGCATCTGTGGATGGCACTGCTATGGGGTGGGGGATCTTTGGATGGCATTGTAATGAGGTGGGGGGATCTGTGGATGGCACTGTTATGGGGGGGGGGGATCTGTGGATGACACTGCTATATATGTGTCATCCACAGATCCCACTCATAACAGTGTCCCCCAATACACCGGCCCTCCGCTCACCGCAGTATTTCTAGACATTAATCATTAACCTGTTAATAAGTTTAACTAAAGCTGCGCTCTCCCCTGTTCCCCTGTATCAGTACAGCACTTACTAACAAGCTTCCATAGCAGGCAGAGCCGACGGCAGCAGTAACGTCACTCACTGATGTCGCGCGCCTGCTCCACCTGCTTCATTAATAAAGTGGGCAGAGCAGGCGCGCAACGTCAGTGAGTGACGTTACTGCTGCCGTCCGCTCTGCCTGCTATGGAAGCTTGTTAGTAAGTGCTGTACTGATACTGGGGAATAGAGGAGAGCACAGCTTTACTTAAACTTATTAACAGGTTAAGGACTAATATTTAGAAATACTGCAGTGAGCAGCAGGGCCGGTGTAAGAGTACAGTGACTGCACCGGGCCCCGCCCCTAGTTCCGTACTCCAGCCCCCCCTCTCTCCCCGCTCATACATCGCAGGCTGCGATGTAAAATGGAAGCATTCTTCCCATAAGATGCAGAGGCATTTTCTTATGGGGCGAAAAATACGGTATATTAGGAGATGTGGGCCAATGAATACATTTGCAACATTTCATCAGAACAGACTTTAGACTAAGACTGCAGTAGGAAATGCCATTCTCAGTAAATCTGCCCCACAGTCTTCTACCTTAGCGCCGTTTTTTAAGCGCAATATCTATCCTAGTTATATTATACTAATATTACATATCTCACAAACTGTTCTCATATCACAAGCTTCATTTGACGACAGCATTTTGGAGATTTTTAGGGAAGTGAAATGTGTTTTAATGTGCAGAACCTACAATCATTCAGATTGTCTAATGATAATTTTAGAGATGAAGGGGCTGAGAACAAAACCAAAGATGTATATACCCTTGTTGGAGGGGCTCCCATAAATAACATTGTACGCACATGTAGAGAATCTCCAGGGAAGACCTAAAAGCTACAGTATATACACCTGTAACGCTACCAAACCACAGGGGAATCACGTGAGGCTCACAGTGGACCGATGGGTGTAATAGTTCATGTACTCACGGTAAGCAGATGCCTCCCTGGTCTGGCGTACAGTGGATAGGAAGACAGCACAAAATCTTCAGGGGCCCTCTCTGTTGCAGGGAACACCAGACAGATGTTGGTTGAGATCCCCTTTATGGTGGTGGTGTTTAGGGTGCTTGTGGCGGCTGGGCCCCTGGTTCGTGACGCCAGCACCGTTAGGTGCAAATGGTGAGAGTAGTAGAAAGGATGAGGAGTCAGTTGTAAACCAGTTGAACATTTACTGAAAATCAATAGTCTCTGCACAGTTGGTACAGTTCATTGATGGAAAGCTTTTTGTATAGCATAAGTAATAATAAGTTCAATTGCAATTCTGTTATCAGGTAGTGGCAGTTGTCAATGGGGATTCTTCTACTGCTGATACTGTACAGGCAAACTGAAGATTTACTTTGAGTTCCAACTCTAGCACTCTGAGACTGGATATGATATTTGCTTACTTTATATTTTGAGTTATCCAATAAGGGCGTTCCCCTTGCGGCAGGCAAACACTTTTGCTTCATTATTTTCAGGATACTCTATCATAGAATTCAAGGTCTACTATATCCCGGAAGGCTTTGTAGTGGTAAAGACAACTTTGCGCATTAATTGTTTATTTGTGTCCCGACACTCGGAAAGTTGCTCTCAGGCACTTGTGCTAATGAGGTCCATAAGCTAGATTCAGCTGTAACCTTCACTAGTCTCTCCCCATATCCAGACATAGACTCACCTGTCTGTGCTAAGCTGCTGTACATAAATGTTAGGTGTACTCCTTTAGCCTGGCCATGACCAAGGGGTAGAAATAGCAGACTACATGGTGGACGATGCCTGTTTCTCTTCTCCATGAACTTGCTTCTCCTCCTCTTACTAACTCCTTCACTTCAACTAACTTTATTAACAAACCCAAAGCTATATATAGTGTGGTTCCAGCACCACCCAGGGACGAATGGATGTAAATAACATTGCCAGCCAGATAATAGGAAATACCGTACATTGCAAATACAGAGGTTTAAAGTGTCCCATTTACACAGATGTGTGACGCTGCACATCTTTAGAGACAATTTTGTTTATGATTGCATTTTACTAATTTGTGGCTAAAAATCATATTTTTAATTGGCCTTTATTAAAAATATTGAGCCATTCTGTCACAAAGGGTTAACTGATTTTCTAGCTGTCTTTAACTGGTACTTTCACTTTGTGTCTGTCATCTAATAAACCTTATCTCTAAACTACTAAGAGGTCATAAACACTTATTTAAGCCACATTTTTATCAGTAAGATAAGAACTGCGTTTTAATGAGTGTTTATAATTAGAGTTGAGCGAACACCTGGATGTTCGGGTTCGAGAAGTTCGGCCGAACATCCCGGAAATGTTCGGGTTCGGGATCCGAACCCGATCCGAACTTCGTCCCGAACCCGAACCCCATTGAAGTCAATGGGGACCCGAACTTTTCGGCACTAAAAAGGCTGTAAAACAGCCCAGGAAAGAGCTAGAGGGCTGCAAAAGGCAGCAACATGTAGGTAAATCCCCTGCAAACAAATGTGGATAGGGAAATGAATTAAAATAAAAATTAAATAAATAAAAATTAACCAAAATCAATTGGAGAGAGGTTCCATAGCAGAGAATCTGGCTTCCCGTCACCCACCACTGGAACAGTCCATTCTCAGATATTTAGGCCCCGGCACCCAGGCAGAGGAGAGAGGTCCCGTAACAGAGAATCTGTCTTCATGTCAGCAGAGAATTAGTCTGCATGTCATAGCAGAGAATGAGGCTTCACGTCAGCCACCACTGCAACAGTCCATTGGCATATATTTAGGCCCAGCACCCAGGCAGAGGAGGGAGGTCCCGTAACAGAGAATCTGTCTTCATGTCAGCAGAGAATTAGTCTGCATGTCATAGCAGAGAATCAGGCTTCACGTCAGCCACCACTGCAACAGTCCATTGGCATATATTTAGGCCCAGCACACACACAGGCAGAGGAGAGAGGTCCCGTAACAGACAATCTGGCTTCATGTCAGCAGAGAATTAGTCTGCATGTCATAGCAGAGAATGAGGCTTCACGTCAGCCACCACTGCAACAGTCCATTGGCATATATTTAGGCCCAGCACACACACAGGCAGAGGAGAGAGGTCCCGTAACAGAGAATCTGTCTTCATGTCAGCAGAGAATTAGTCTGCATGTCATAGCAGAGAATGAGGCTTCACGTCAGCCACCACTGCAACAGTCCATTGGCATATATTTAGGCCCAGCACACACACAGGCAGAGGAGAGAGGTCCCGTAACAGAGAATCTGTCTTCATGTCAGCAGAGAATCAGTCTTCATATCATAGCAGAGAATCAGGCTTCACGTCACCCACCACTGTAAGAGTCAATTTTCATAAATTTAGGCCCAGAACCCAGGCAGAGGAGAAAGGTCCCGTAACAGACAATCTGGCTTCATGTCAGCAGAGAATCAGTCTTCATATCATAGCAGAGAATCAGGCTTCACGTCACCCACCACTGTAAGAGTCAATTTTCATAAATTTAGGCCCAGAACCCAGGCAGAGGAGAAAGGTCCCGTAACAGACAATCTGGCTTCATGTCAGCAGAGAATCAGTCTTCATATCATAGCAGAGAATCAGGCTTCACGTCACCCACCACTGTAAGAGTCAATTTTCATAAATTTAGGCCCAGAACCCAGGCAGAGGAGAAAGGTCCCGTAACAGACAATCTGGCTTCATGTCAGCAGAGAATCAGTCTTCATATCATAGCAGAGAATCAGGCTTCACGTCACCCACCACTGTAAGAGTCAATTTTCATAAATTTAGGCCCAGAACCCAGGCAGAGGAGAAAGGTCCCGTAACAGACAATCTGGCTTCATGTCAGCAGAGAATCAGTCTTCATATCATAGCAGAGAATCAGGCTTCACGTCACCCACCACTGTAAGAGTCAATTTTCATAAATTTAGGCCCAGAACCCAGGCAGAGGAGAAAGGTCCCGTAACAGACAATCTGGCTTCATGTCAGCAGAGAATCAGTCTTCATATCATAGCAGAGAATCAGGCTTCACGTCACCCACCACTGTAAGAGTCAATTTTCATAAATTTAGGCCCAGAACCCAGGCAGAGGAGAAAGGTCCCGTAACAGACAATCTGGCTTCATGTCAGCAGAGAATCAGTCTTCATATCATAGCAGAGAATCAGGCTTCACGTCACCCACCACTGTAAGAGTCAATTTTCATAAATTTAGGCCCAGAACCCAGGCAGAGGAGAAAGGTCCCGTAACAGACAATCTGGCTTCATGTCAGCAGAGAATCAGTCTTCATATCATAGCAGAGAATCAGGCTTCACGTCACCCACCACTGTAAGAGTCAATTTTCATAAATTTAGGCCCAGAACACAGGCAGAGGAGAAAGGTCCCGTAACAGACAATCTGGCTTCATGTCAGCAGAGAATCAGTCTTCATATCATAGCAGAGAATCAGGCTTCACGTCACCCACCACTGTAAGAGTCAATTTTCATAAATTTAGGCCCAGAACCCAGGCAGAGGAGAAAGGTCCCGTAACAGACAATCTGGCTTCATGTCAGCAGAGAATTAGTCTGCATGTCATAGCAGAGAATGAGGCTTCACGTCACCCACCACTGCAACAGTCCATTGGCATATATTCAGGCCCAGCACCCAGGCAGAGGAGAGAGGTCCCGTAACAGAGGATCTGGCTTCATGTCAGCAGAGAATCAGTCTGCATGTCATAGCAGAGAATCAGGCTTCACGTCAGCCACCACTGCAACAGTCCATTGTCATAAATTTAGGCCCAGCACCCAGGCAGAGGAGAGAGGTCCCGTAACAGAGGATCTGGCTTCATGTCAGCAGAGAATCAGTCTGCATGTCATAGCAGAGAATCAGGCTTCACGTCAGCCACCACTGCAACAGTCCATTGTCATAAATTTAGGCCCAGCACCCAGGCAGAGGAGAGAGGTCCCGTAACAGACAATCTGGCTTCATGTCAGCAGAGAATTAGTCTGCATGTCATAGCAGAGAATCAGGCTTCATGTCAGCCACCACTGCAACAGTCCATTGGCATATATTTAGGCCTAGCACACAGGCAGAGGAGAGGTTCATTCAACTTTGGGTAGCATCGCAATATAATGGTAAAATGAAAATAAAAATAGGATTGAATGAGGAAGTGCCCTGGAGTCCAATAATATATGGTTATGGGGAGGTAGTTAATGTCTAATCTGGACAAGGGACGGACAGGTCCTGTGGGATCCATGCCTGGTTCATTTTTATGAACGTCAGCTTGTCCACATTGGCTGTAGACAGGCGGCTGCGTTTGTCTGTAATGACGCCCCCTGCCGTGCTGAATACACGTTCAGACAAAACGCTGGCTGCCGGGCAGGCCAGCACCTCCAAGGCATAAAAGGCTAGCTCTGGCCACGTGGACAATTTAGAGACCCAGAAGTTGAATGGGGCCGAACCATCAGTCAGTACGTGGAGGGGTGTGCACACGTACTGTTCCACCATGTTAGTGAAATGTTGCCTCCTGCTAACACGTTGCGTATCAGGTGGTGGTGCAGTTAGCTGTGGCGTGTTGACAAAAGTTTTCCACATCTCTGCCATGCTAACCCTGCCCTCAGAGGAGCTGGCCGTGACACAGCTGCCTTGGCGACCTCTTGCTCCTCCTCTGCCTTGGCCTTGGGCTTCCACTTGTTCCCCTGTGACATTTGGGAATGCTCTCAGTAGCGCGTCTACCAACGTGCGCTTGTACTCGCGCATCTTCCTATCACGCTCCAGTGCAGGAAGTAAGGTGGGCACATTGTCTTTGTAGCGTGGATCCAGCAGGGTGGCAACCCAGTAGTCCGCACAGGTTAAAATGTGGGCAACTCTGCTGTCGTTGCGCAGGCACTGCAGCATGTAGTCGCTCATGTGTGCCAGGCTGCCCAGGGGTAAGGACAAGCTGTCCTCTGTGGGAGGCGTATCGTCATCGTCCTGCCTTTCCCCCCAGCCACGCACCAGTGATGGACCCGAGCTGCTTTGGGTGCCACCCCGCTGTGACCATGCTTCATCCTCATCCTCCTCCACCTCCTCCTCATCCTCGTCCTCCTCGTCCTCCAGTAGTGGGCCCTGGCTGGCCACATTTGTACCTGGCCTCTGCTGTTGCAAAAAACCTCCCTCTGAGTCACTTCGAAGAGACTGGCCTGAAAGTGCTAAAAATGACCCCTCTTCCTCATCCTCCTCCTCCTCCTCCTGGGCCACCTCCTGTTCCATCATCGCCCTAAGTGTTTTCTCAAGGAGACATAGAAGTGGTATTGTAACGCTGATAACGGTGTCATCGCCACTGGCCATGTTGGTGGAGTACTCGAAACAGCGCAACAGGGCACACAGGTCTCGCATGGAGGCCCAGTCATTGGTGGTGAAGTGGTGCTGTTCTGTAGTGCGACTGACCCGTGCGTGCTGCAGCTGAAACTCCACTATGGCCTGCTGCTGCTCGCACAGTCTGTCCAGCATGTGCAAGGTGGAGTTCCACCTGGTGGGCACGTCGCATATGAGGCGGTGAGCGGGAAGGCCGAAGTTACGCTGTAGCGCAGACAGGCGAGCAGCGGCAGGATGTGAACGCCGGAAGCGCGAACAGACGGCCCGCACTTTATGCAGCAGCTCTGACATGTCGGGGTAGTTGTGAATGAACTTCTGCACCACCAAATTCAGCACATGCGCCAAGCAAGGGATGTGCGTCAAATTGGCTAGTCCCAGAGCTGCAACGAGATTTCGCCCATTATCACACACCACCAGGCCGGGCTTGAGGCTCACCGGCAGCAACCACTCGTCGGTCTGTTGTTCTATACCCCGCCACAACTCCTGTGCGGTGTGGGGCCTGTCCCCCAAACATATGAGTTTCAGAATGGCCTGCTGACGTTTACCCCGGGCTGTGCTGAAGTTGGTGGTGAAGGTGTGTGGCTGACTGGATGAGCAGGTGGAAGAAGAGGAGGAGGAAGCCGAGAAGGAGGAGGTGGCAACAGGAGGCAAAGAATGTTGCCCTGCGATCCTTGGCGGCGGAAGGACGTGCGCCAAACAGCTCTCCGCCTGGGGCCCAGCTGCCACTACATTTACCCAGTGTGCAGTTAGGGAGATATAGCGTCCCTGGCCGTGCTTACTGGTCCACGTATCTGTGGTTAGGTGGACCTTGCCACAGATGGCGTTGCGCAGTGCACACTTGATTTTATCGGATACTTGGTTGTGCAGGGAAGGCACGGCTCTCTTGGAGAAGTAGTGCCGGCTGGGAACAACATACTGTGGGACAGCAAGCGACATGAGCTGTTTGAAGCTGTCTGTGTCCACCAGCCTAAATGACAGCATTTCATAGGCCAGTAGTTTAGAAATGCTGGCATTCAGGGCCAGGGATCGAGGGTGGCTAGGTGGGAATTTACGCTTTCTATCAAATGTTTGTGAGATGGAGAGCTGAACGCTGGCGTGTGACATGGTTGAGACGCTTGGTGACGGAGGTGGTGGTGGTGGTGTTGGTGGTACATCCCCTGTTTGCTGGGCGGCAGGTGCCAACGTTCCTCCAGAGGCGGAGGAAGAGGCCGAGGCGGCAGCAGCAGAATAGGCCGAGGCGGCAGCAGCAGAAGAGGTAGCAGGGGGAGCCTGAGTGACTTCCTTGGTTTTAAGGTGTTTACTCCACTGCAGTTCATGCTTTGCATGCAGGTGCCTGGTCATGCAGGTTGTGCTCAGGTTCAGAACGTTAATGCCTCGCTTCAGGCTCTGATGGCACAGCGTGCAAACCACTCGGGTCTTGTCGTCAGCACATTGTTTGAAGAAGTGCCATGCCAGGGAACTCCTTGAAGCTGCCTTTGGGGTGCTCGGTCCCAGATGGCGGCGGTCAGTAGCAGGCGGAGTCTCTTGGCGGCGGGTGTTCTGCTTTTGCCCACTGCTCCCTCTTTTGCTACGCTGTTGGCTCGGTCTCACCACTGCCTCTTCCTCCGAACTGTGAAAGTCAGTGGCACGACCTTCATTCCATGTGGGGTCTAGGACCTCATCGTCCCCTGCATCGTCTTCCACCCAGTCTTGATCCCTGACCTCCTGTTCAGTCTGCACACTGCAGAAAGACGCAGCAGTTGGCACCTGTGTTTCGTCATCATCAGAGACATGCTGAGGTGGTATTCCCATGTCCTCATCATCAGGAAACATAAGTGGTTGTGCGTCAGTGCATTCTATGTCTTTCACCGCTGGGGAAGGGCTAGGTGGATGCCCTTGGGAAACCCTGCCAGCGGAGTCTTCAAACAGCATAAGAGACTGCTGCATAACTTGAGGCTGAGACAGTTTCCCTGGTATGCATGGGGGTGATGTGACAGACTGATGGGGTTGGTTTTCAGGCGCCATCTGTGCGCTTTCTGCAGAAGACTGGGTGGGAGATAATGTGAACGTGCTGGATCCACTGTCGGCCACCCAATTGACTAATGCCTGTACCTGCTCAGGCCTTACCATCCTTAGAACGGCATTGGGCCCCACCATATATCGCTGTAAATTCTGGCGGCTACTGGGACCTGAGGTAGTTGGTACACTAGGACGTGTGGATGTGGCAGAACGGCCACGTCCTCTCCCAGCACCAGAGGGTCCACTAACACCACCACGACCATGTCCACGTCCGCGTCCCTTACTAGATGTTTTTCTCATTGTTATGGTTCACCACAACAACAAATATATTATTTGGCCCAATGTATTGTATTCAAATTCAGCGGGATATAAATTTGAGGCCTAGTATTTAGGCGCTGGGTGACCGGTATGGATTTAGTGACAGAATTAGACTTGGAAATGCACAGAAGCGTGTGTGTGAAGTTATTCTGAATGACCCTATGTGCACCTTCAATATTATATACCCTTTTAGGGATAGATTTCAAATAGCTCTGATATAGCAGAAACCACTAAATTATGAAATTGCTAAATTGGGAATTGTACTTCAACCCAGAACAAAAAATGTGCTTTGACGGACACTAAATATCTTGCCCAGCAACAACAGTACAGCGGTGGGTAACGAGAGATTTAGAGGGATTTAAATTTGAGGCCTAGTATTTAGGCGCTGGGTGACAGGTATGGGTTTAGTGACAGAATTAGACTTGGAAATACACAGTAGCGGGTGTGTGTGAAGTTATTCTGAATGACCCAATGTGCACCTTCAATATTATATACCCTTTTAGGGATAGATTTCAAATAGCTCTGATATAGCAGAAACCACTAAATTATGAAATTGCTAAATTGGGAATTGTACTTCAACCCAGAACAAAAAATGTGCTTTGACGGACACTAAATATCTTGCCCAGCAACAACAGTACAGCGGTGGGTAACGAGAGATTTAGAGGGATTTAAATTTGAGGCCTAGTATTTAGGCGCTGGGTCACCGGTATGGATTTAGTGACAGAATTAGACTTGGAAATGCACAGAAGCGTGTGTGTGAAGTTATTCTGAATGACCCTATGTGCACCTTCAATATTATATACCCTTTTAGGGATAGATTTCAAATAGCTCTGATATAGCAGAAACCACTAAATTATGAAATTGCTAAATTGGGAATTGTACTTCAACCCAGAACAAAAAATGTGCTTTGACGGACACTAAATATCTTGCCCAGCAACAACAGTACAGCGGTGGGTAACGAGAGATTTAGAGGGATTTAAATTTGAGGCCTAGTATTTAGGCGCTGGGTCACCGGTATGGATTTAGTGACAGAATTAGACTTGGAAATGCACAGAAGCGTGTGTGTGAAGTTATTCTGAATGACCCTATGTGCACCTTCAATATTATATACCCTTTTAGGGATAGATTTCAAATAGCTCTGATATAGCAGAAACCACTAAATTATGAAATTGCTAAATTGGGAATTGTACTTCAACCCAGAACAAAAAATGTGCTTTGACGGACACTAAATATCTTGCCCAGCAACAACAGTACAGCGGTGGGTAACGAGAGATTTAGAGGGATTTAAATTTGAGGCCTAGTATTTAGGCGCTGGGTCACCGGTATGGATTTAGTGACAGAATTAGACTTGGAAATGCACAGAAGCGTGTGTGTGAAGTTATTCTGAATGACCCTATGTGCACCTTCAATATTATATACCCTTTTAGGGATAGATTTCAAATAGCTCTGATATAGCAGAAACCACTAAATTATGAAATTGCTAAATTGGGAATTGTACTTCAACCCAGAACAAAAAATGTGCTTTGACGGACACTAAATATCTTGCCCAGCAACAACAGTACAGCGGTGGGTAACGAGAGATTTAGAGGGATTTAAATTTGAGGCCTAGTATTTAGGCGCTGGGTCACCGGTATGGATTTAGTGACAGAATTAGACTTGGAAATGCACAGAAGCGTGTGTGTGAAGTTATTCTGAATGACCCTATGTGCACCTTCAATATTATATACCCTTTTAGGGATAGATTTCAAATAGCTCTGATATAGCAGAAACCACTAAATTATGAAATTGCTAAATTGGGAATTGTACTTCAACCCAGAACAAAAAATGTGCTTTGACGGACACTAAATATCTTGCCCAGCAACAACAGTACAGCGGTGGGTAACGAGAGATTTAGAGGGATTTAAATTTGAGGCCTAGTATTTAGGCGCTGGGTCACCGGTATGGATTTAGTGACAGAATTAGACTTGGAAATGCACAGAAGCGTGTGTGTGAAGTTATTCTGAATGACCCTATGTGCACCTTCAATATTATATACCCTTTTAGGGATAGATTTCAAATAGCTCTGATATAGCAGAAACCACTAAATTATGAAATTGCTAAATTGGGAATTGTACTTCAACCCAGAACAAAAAATGTGCTTTGACGGACACTAAATATCTTGCCCAGCAACAACAGTACAGCGGTGGGTAACGAGAGATTTAGAGGGATTTAAATTTGAGGCCTAGTATTTAGGCGCTGGGTCACCGGTATGGATTTAGTGACAGAATTAGACTTGGAAATGCACAGAAGCGTGTGTGTGAAGTTATTCTGAATGACCCTATGTGCACCTTCAATATTATATACCCTTTTAGGGATAGATTTCAAATAGCTCTGATATAGCAGAAACCACTAAATTATGAAATTGCTAAATTGGGAATTGTACTTCAACCCAGAACAAAAAATGTGCTTTGACGGACACTAAATATCTTGCCCAGCAACAACAGTACAGCGGTGGGTAACGAGAGATTTAGAGGGATTTAAATTTGAGGCCTAGTATTTAGGCGCTGGGTCACCGGTATGGATTTAGTGACAGAATTAGACTTGGAAATGCACAGAAGCGTGTGTGTGAAGTTATTCTGAATGACCCTATGTGCACCTTCAATATTATATACCCTTTTAGGGATAGATTTCAAATAGCTCTGATATAGCAGAAACCACTAAATTATGAAATTGCTAAATTGGGAATTGTACTTCAACCCAGAACAAAAAATGTGCTTTGACGGACACTAAATATCTTGCCCAGCAACAACAGTACAGCGGTGGGTAACGAGAGATTTAGAGGGATTTAAATTTGAGGCCTAGTATTTAGGCGCTGGGTGACAGGTATGGGTTTAGTGACAGAATTAGACTTGGAAATACACAGTAGCGGGTGTGTGTGAAGTTATTCTGAATGACCCAATGTGCACCTTCAATATTATATACCCTTTTTGGGATAGATTTCAAATAGCTCTGATA
Source organism: Bufo gargarizans (assembly GCF_014858855.1). Taxonomy (NCBI): domain Eukaryota; kingdom Metazoa; phylum Chordata; class Amphibia; order Anura; family Bufonidae; genus Bufo; species Bufo gargarizans. The sequence continues at coordinate 50,823,016 of NC_058082.1, read as the reverse complement.
TAGCAGGAACCACTAAATTATGAAATTGCTAAATTGGGAATTGTATTTCAACCCAGAACAAGAAATGTGCTTGAACGGACACTAAATAACTCGCCCAGCTACAGCACTAGGGACAGATTTAGCTGGATATAAATTTGAGGCCTAGTATTTAGGCGCTGGGTGACCGGTATGGATTTAGTGACAGAATTAGACTGGGATATGGCCAAAAAATAAACAGACTATTGCTGGTTAAATGCACTTGGTGTGACAGCTTCACCCTGATGTAGGCTTTAGCCAAAAAACAACCACACCATTGAGGGTTAAATGCACTTGGTGACAGGCGCAGCTTGCCCCTGATTTTGTATATGGCCAAAAAATGAACAGACTATTGCTGGTTAAATGCACTTGGTGTGACAGCTTCACCCTGATGTAGGCTTTAGCCAAAAAACAACCACACCATTGAGGGTTAAATGCACTTGGTGACAGGCGCAGCTTGCCCCTGATTTTGTATATGGCCAAAAAATGAACAGACTATTGCTGGTTAAATGCACTTGGTGTCACAGCTTCACCCTGATGTAGGCTTTAGCCAAAAAACAACCACACCATTGAGGGTTAAATGCACTTGGTGACAGGCGCAGCTTGCCCCTGATTTTGTATATGGCCAAAAAATGAACAGACTATTGCTGGATAAATGCACTTGGTGTGACAGCTTCACCCTGATGTAGGCTTTAGCCAAAAAACAACCACACCATTGAGGGTTAAATGCACTTGGTCGCAGCTTGTGCTGGCGCACCACAAGACACAAAATGGCCGCCGATCACCCCAGAAAAATGAGACTGACAAACGGTCTGTGCAGCCTAAAAACAGTGAGCAATTGAGGATCAGCAGCTCAATGATCCACAGCTGCAGATCGATCAGTTAATCAAGTCCTTTGGAGGAGTTAATCTGCCTAATCTCGCCCTACTGTCGCAGCCGCAACCTCTCCCTACGCTAATCAGAGCAGAGTGACGGGCGGCGCTATGTGACTCCAGCTTAAATAGAGGCTGGGTCACATGGTGCTCTGGCCAATCACAGCCATGCCAATAGTAGGCATGGCTGTGATGGCCTCTTGGGGCAAGTAGTATGACGCTTGTTGATTGGCTGCTTTGCAGCCTTTCAAAAAGCGCCAAGAAAGCGTCACAAAAGCGCGAAGAAAGCGACGAACACCGAACCCGAACCCGGACTTTTACGAAAATGTCCGGGTTCGGGTCCGTGTCACGGACACCCCAAAATTCGGTACGAACCCGAACTATACAGTTCGAGTTCGCTCATCCCTATTTATAATGTCAGAGAGCAGAGATAAGAAGTCAATCAGCTCCCTGGATGACGGAAAAGACATAAAATCCATAGGCAGCTAGTACAGCATCTCAGCTATTTACACAAAAAAGGATTCCATATTTTTAATATAGACCAATTGAAAAAAAAAGCTCAAAATAAGTATAATGTAATAATAAAAAATGCCCCAAAAGGTGTACATAACCTTTAAGTTGGCCATACATATAATATTACTAGGATCACTCCACCATCTATTGTGTGTGGTGGGTTTCTAACTTAATCCTCATTGCAGATGTCGGAGAAAAGGAAGATCTGGCTGTTGGATTAAAACATAGCGGTCCTTTTGTTCTCAGGAAGATTACTTTTCTGCCAGATTCATGTGTGAACATAGCCTTAGTTCAAATTATCTGAGTTATGAAATGCTTTTGGGAATAAATTTGTAATTTGTTAATAATGTCTATTGTTAACACTGCCATTGTTCTTAGGCATTCATATAATAAGAAGATATGAATTAAAAAAATGGCTTTCTTATATTAGTGTTTCTGAATTTGTAACATAACCGTCTCATTGTTAGGTAGAGATGTCGCGAACATAAAATTTTCCGCTTGCGAACGGCGAACGCGAATTTTCGCGAACGGGCGAACCGGGGCGAACCGCCATAGATTTCAATAGGCAGGCGAATTTTTAAACCCACAAGGACTCTTTCTGGCCACAATAGTGATGGAAAAGTTGTTTCAAGGGGACTAACACCTGGACTGTGGCATGCCGGAGGGGGATCCATGGCAAAACTCCCATGGAAAATTACGTAGTTAACGCAGAGTCGGGTTTTAATCCATAAAGGGCATAAATCACCTAACATTCCTAAATTGTTTGGAATAACGTGCTTTAAAACATCCAGTGTGTGTATACGATCAGGTATGATGTTGTATCGATCAGGTAGTGCAAGGGTTACGCCCGCTTTACAGTGACAGACCAAACTCTGACAGACCAAACTCCCCGTTTAACGCACCGCAAACAACCGCAAACAGTTAATTTGCACAACTGCAAACTCCCCATTTGCACAAGGTTGGATACCAAGCTAGCCATGTCCCGTTCCTTGTCCTCACTGACGTCATTGAAGGTCTCTTCCTCCACCCAGCCATGTACAACACCAAGTGTCCCTGAAAGGTGACAACAAGCCCCCTGGGACGCCTGCTGTGGTTGTTATTCCACCTCCTCCAAGCCACCTTCCTCCTCTGACTCCTCTTCTTCAGACTCCTCTCTCTGCGTTGCCGCAGGTCCAGCAATCGACGACGACAAGGCTGCTTCTGGTGGGGATGGTGACCACAACTCTTCCTCTTCATGCACATCTACAGCCTGATCCAGCACTCTTCGCAGGGCATGCTCCAGAAAAAACGCATATGGGATGAGGTCGATGATGTTGCCTTGGGTTTGACTAACCAGGTTTGTCACCTCCACAAAAGGACGCATGAGCCATTGTGCATGAGCGTTCAGTAACGCGGCCAAAAAATACCCAGCTCCGCAGAGGCTGTCCTCTTTTTTTTTTTATAAAAAAAAATCTGTTCTTAACAGTTTAATCTCTGTTTTGTCCTCTATCAGGGGCCGGTATATGGAATAGATTTTAAGAACCGGGAGATGGAAAAAGATGTTTGGTCGGTCCTCCTACTTCCAATTTGGGGCACTGTGCGTACGGCTTACAATGTACTGTGCCACCAGATATGAGTGGTGTGTTTAAGTAGTACTATTCCTATCAGTTTAATCCCTGTTACATCCCCTATCAAGGGACGTGTATGGAATAGATTTTAGGAACCGGAAGATGGAAAAAGATGCTTGGTCGGTCCTCATACTTCCAACTTGGGGCACGGCGCGTGCGCCGTGCAATGTACTATGCAATCCCAATATGAGTGGTATGTTAAGTAGTATTATTCCTATCAGTTTAATCCCTGTTACGTCCCCTATCATGGGACGTGTATGGAATTGATTTTGGGAACCGGGAGATGGAAAAAGATGCTTGGTTGGTCCTGCTACTTCCAATTTGGGGCACTGCGCATACGCCTTGCAATGTACTGTGCCACCAGATATGAGTGGTGTGTTTAAGTAGTACTATTCCTATCAGTTTAATCCCTGTTACGTCCTCTATCAGGGGACGTGTATAGAATAGATTTTAGACAACCGCAAAGAGTTGTCAATAGTTGACACACTCATGACAAAAGTTTTATTCCTCTATGCGTCAATCTTGGTGTAGTGATGACTGTGCTTGTGCGCACGTTTGGGACATTGCAACCGATGGGGGGTTTTCAAAGCCTATGGTCGTGCTGAGGTAGTTCAGTGACAGTTAAGTGACCCAGAAAACAATGATTCTGCAGTGTGGGCCCATTGTTGGCCTAGTAGGCTTTAATGATCACCTTACATGATCACAAAGAAAATTAATGTTTTTTCTATGCAAAATTATCCAGCCGATCGCTTTTGGTCTGTTCACAATGAACGACCTTATCATCTGGGGTGTGCCAACATTGCCATTGCCAACACTATCATAGAGGTGATAGCCCCTTCACCACAACAAGGTAACGATCACGAAGGGGAATTGACACTTGTATGTGCCTTTTTTTGTTTTGTTTTTGCAGCCACAGTGCAGCACCAGAGGCCAGAAACATTAGGCATGTACACATGCCTGAAAAATCTGGTATTGTTGCAGCCGCTGCTGTAGCAGTGGCCAGAAAAATTTATGTTTTCCAGGCAGAAAGTGCACTAAAACATTGCGGCTTGAACCCTAGTTGGTGGTGGATAAGTCACGCAAGTCATCCGGCATGCAGAGATTAAATACAGCAGCGTGTGGACCATTTTTAGCCCAAGGCAGCTCATCTCATCAGGCCTTTCAAATGTATCGCCCACTGTCAGTCCTTTCGGGATCCATGCCTCATTCATCTTAATAAAGGTGAGGTAATCTAGACTTTTTTTTACCTAGGAGACTTCTCTTCTCAGTGACAATACCTCCTGCTGCACTGAAGGTCATTTCTGACAGGACACTTGAAGCGGGGCAGGCCAGAAGTTCTATCGCAAATTGGGATAGCTCAGGCCACAGGTCAAGCCCTGCACACCTAGTAGTCAAGGGGTTCATCGCTCCTCAGAGTGTCGATATCTGCAGTTAAGGCGAGGTAGTCTGCTACCTGTCGGTCGAGTCGTTCTCTGAGGGTGGACCCCGAAGAGCTGTGGCGATGCGTAGGACTTAAAAAGCTCTGCATGTCCTCCATCAACAACACATCTGTAAAGCGTCCTGTCCTTGCCGGCGTGGTCGTGGTAGGAGGAGGATTACTTTCACCTCTTCCCCTGTTAGATTCCCGTTGTGCTGTGACATCACCCTTATACGCTGTGTAAAGCATACTTTTTAATTTATTTTGGAACTGCTGCATCCTTTCCGACTTTCGGTAACTCGGTAACATTTCAGGCACTTTCTGCTTATACCGGGGGTCTAGTAGCGTGGCCACCCAGTACAGGTTGTTCTTCTTCAGCCTTTTTATACGAGGGTCCCTCAACAGGCACGACAGCATGAAAGACCCCATTTGCGCAAGGTTGGATGCCCAGCTACTCATGTCCCGTTCCTCGTCCTCACTGATCTCACTGAAGGTCTGTTCTTCCCCCCCAGCCACATACAACACCACAGATACCAGATAGGTGACAACGAGCACCCTGGGATGCCTGCTGTGGTTGGTCTTCCTCCTCCTCAAAGCCACATTCCCCCTCTTACTCCTCTTCCTCAGACTCCTCTTCCAGCGTTGCCGCAGGTCCAGCAAGCGATGCTGATAAGGCTGTTTCTGGTGTTTCTGGTGGTGATGGTGACCACAATTCTTCCTCTTTACGCTCATCTACGGCCTGATCCAGCACTCTTCATAGGGCATGCTCCAGGAAGAAAACAAATGGGATGATGTCGCTGATGGTGCCTTCAGTGCGACTGACTAGGTTTGTCACCTCCTCAAAAGGACGCAAGAGCCTACAGGCATTGCGCATGAGCATCCAGTAGCGTGGCAAAAAAACTTCCCAGCTCCGCAGAGGCTGTCCTAACACCCCGGTCATACAAATACTCGTTGATGGCTTTTTCTTGTTGGAGCAGGCGGTCAAACATTAGGAGTGTTGAATTCCAACGTGTCGGGCTGTCGCAAATCAAGCGCTTTCACTGGCATGTTGTTTTGCCGCTGAATATCTGAAAAGTGCGCCATGGCAATGTAGGAACGCCTGAAATGGCCACACACCTTCCTAGCCTGCTTGAGGACGTCCTGTAAGCCTGGCGGTGTCCCAATAGCTACACATTTTTGAAGGCATCAGACTCCACCAGCTTCTATGGTAGAAGCTGGCGGGCTAAGAGTTCCGACAAGCCAGCTGTCAGACGCCGGGCAAGGTGGTGACCCTGTGTTTGCTTGTTCATCAAGTTATCACTGGCACCTTGACATGATTGAAATGGGATGGGCCAATGAACCATTAAACCTGAATGGCGGGTATAGGTTGAGGAAAACTATTTAACTGAGACGAAGAAGGATGTGACTTTAATAAAAGAGTATGAGACACCATATCATCCAGTTAAAGACTCTAAAACTTACTTGAAATGAATTAAGGTCAGAGATTAGAAGATTATAGGCCACGTGACATATGGAGCAGTGCAATATGTTCAAATGAGTCAGTGGTCAGTAAAAGTACGCCACATGGTCAGGTTTCCTGATGCAGTTTTGGAAGCCAAAATAAGGAGTGAATCATAAAAGAAGATATAAAAGACAGATACAACTTGTCTTTTTTTAATTCACTCCTGGTTTGGACTTCCAAAACTGCATCAGGAAACCTGAAGCCATGCCCTAAATGTTTGGTCAGTAATTAAAAGTACCATGAGGTGTTGAAGAGAAGTCAGAGGGGTATGGGTATCAGCTGCAATAAAAACATTGGGGTGAACATCAATGAAAATGTATTGGCTATAGGACATTGTAACAAACTGTAAATGAGGTTAACAGGATGCTCACCCTGAGATGATGGCTATAAGATGTGTAGTGGAAATCAGGTCAATAGAACATGCAGTCGTGGCCAAAAGTTTTTAGTCTGACACAAATTTTGGTTTTTACATCTTGGATCTTTTTGTCAGATATTTCTGTGATATACTGAAATGCTCGTATAAGTATCTCATACATTTTTAACATTTATTGACATATACATCAACTTTATGCAAAGACTTAAAAATTACAGTGTTGACCCTTTATCAAAACTTAAACTGCAAAATGTCCTGGCATTAGACTAGTTATCACTTTTGCTGTGTGACATGGTGCTCCATCATGCTGGAAAAAGCATTGTTCATCATCAAATTGCTCCTTGATCACTGGCAGAAGTTGTTCTTGGAGAATGTTTTGATGCCATTCTTTATTCATGGCAGCCCACTCCCATGGATGAGAAGAACTCCTCACATGAATGGTCTCAGAATGCTTTATTGTTGGCATGACAAAGGACTCATGGTAGTGCTTACCTTTTTTTCCAGACAATCATTTTTCAAAATGTCCCAAACAGTCTGAAGTTCTCTGCAGTCCAGTCCCTGTACTTCCAGCAGAATGCCATTTTGTCCTTGATGTTTTTCTTATAGAGAAGTGGCTTTTTTGTTGCCCTTCTTAACACCAGGTTATAACCAAAAAGCGTGTGCAGATACTCTCACACCTGCCTACTGCTAGTCCTGATCAAGCACTACCCTGGTGGTGTCCTGATCTCATAGATGAATCCTATTTTGGAGATGGTCCTGGCACTTCTTGGACTTTTTCCAACTTTCTTGGATGCCCTGAAGCCTTCTTGGTAGCAATTAAACCTCTTTCCTTCAAGTTCTTGAAGATCCTATAAATGGTTGATGTACAAGCAGACATGTCTTTGCAATGATGCAATGATGACTGCAGGTGTTTCCTTGGAAATAACCATAGTTAACAGAAGTAGACAATGGTTTCAAGTACCACCCCCTTTTAAAATGTGCATTAAGGCTTTATTTTAGTGGTTCTTTCTGATTATTTCTTGGTGAGCATAGTGAGTAGATACAAAACCTTATTGTTTTACAGTTTCCAGTACTGGTAACTGGTATAAGGCTACATTTGTACGTGTTGAGGTCACTATACACGCGTGCTAGAAAGGGATACCCTCTGGAGGGGCCACTAGCTAGAAGTATAATGTTTTATGCATATAACAGAGAATTAAGTTCCAAAAGAAAACTACTAATCTGTGTGAGACTACTCATCAATTTGTAGTCCACTATGTTGGACACTGAACATCTTGTACTAGCCAGCAAGGAACTTCTGTTGAATTGAGTGTAAATTAAGATGGCAAGCTCCTCCCACCTACCAACATATAAATTGGCGAAACTCGGCGCGAATCGAGTCCCCATAGCGGTCCCCCACGTCTGGAGGTAAAATTCATTGTCGTACTTAAAATAATTATGCGTTAAAATAAAGTTAATACATTGTCCTATGAAATCCACCTGTTCATCGGGTATCTTTCCATTCTTCCTTAAAAAATATTCTGTTGCCTCCCTACCCTTTGTATTTTCTATGATGGTATACAGCGAGGTGACGTCCAGTGTGCCCATAATATAGTTATCACACCACTCAATATTATTTGTAATTAATTGTAGGATGTCCTTTATATAGGCTGGTAGCTCCTGTACATATTTCTGTAGTAAGATATCCACATATTTTGAGAGGTTTGAGGTCAAACCCTCAATCCCAGAAACTATAGGTCTTCCCGGGGGGTTAGATTGACACTTGTGGATTTTAGGTAAATAGTAGACATCACACGAAGACGCTCCTGAACTTATGCCTGCAGGCTCCTCCACGTGTGCGCTAGTTACCGGCCGGGCAGCGCGCAAGGTGTGAGTTACAGCAAGAAGTGTACTTTCAGAATATGGAGACACTAAAACATGATTTTTTTTGTTTCAAAAATGATATTATTGTGTAAAACTTACATAAACAAAAAAAAGTATACATATTAGGTATCGCCGCATCCGTATCAACCGGCTCTATAAAAATATCACATGACCTAAAATTATGACTCTCAGACTATGGAAACACTAAAACATGATTTTTTTTGCTTCAAAAATGAAATCATTGTGTAAAACTACCCTAAACTAGTACCAACAATACTGCCACCCTATACCGTAGTTTCTAAAATGGGGCCACTTTTTTGGAGCTTCAACTCTAGGGGTGCATCAGGGGGGCTTCAAATGGGACATGGTGTCAAAAAAAAACAGTCTAGCAAAATCTGCCTTCCAAAAACCGTATGGCATTCCTTTCCTTCTGCGCTCTGCCATGTGCCCGTACAGCTGTTTACGACCACATATGGGGTGTTTCTGTAAACTACAGAATCAGGGCCATAAATATTGATTTTTGTTTGGCTGTTAACCCTTGCTTTGTTACTGCGAAAAATGGATTAAAATGGAAAATTTGCCCAAAAATTTAAATTCTGAAATTTCAACTCCATTTGCCAATTACTCCTGTGGAACACCTAAAGGGTTAACAACGTTTGTAAAATCTGTTTTGAATACCTTGAGGGGTGTAGTTTCTTAGATGAGGTCACTTTTATGGAGTTTCTACTCTAGGGTTGCATCAGGGGGGCTTCAAATGGGACATGGTGTCGAAAAAACCAGTCTAGCAAATTCTGCCTTCCAAAAACCATATGGCATTACTTTCCTTCTGCGCCCTGCCTTGTGCCCGTACAGTAGTTTACGATCACATATCGGGTATTTGTGTAAACTACAGAATCAGGGCCATAATTGGCATAAATATTGAGTTTGGTTTGGCTGTTAACCCTTGCTTTGTAGCTGGAAAAAAAATATTAAAATAGAAAATCTGCCCAAAAAGTGAAATTTTGAAATGATATCTCTATTTTCCATTAATTCTTGTGGAACACCTAAAGGGTTAACAAAGTTTGTAAAATAAGTTTTGGATACCTTGAGGGGTGTAGTTTATAGAATGGGGTCATTTTTGGGTGGTTTCGATTATGTAAGCCTCGCAAAGTGACTTCAGACCTGAACTGGTCCCTAAAAATTGTTTTTTTGAAAATTTCTGAAAAATTTCAAGATTTGCTTCTAAACTTCTAAGCCTTGTAACATCCCCAAAAAATAAAATATCATTCCCGAAATGATCCAAACATGAAGTAGACATATGGGAAATGTAAAAAATTACTATGTATTATAGAAGTAGAGAAATTGAAACTTGGAAATTTGCATTTTTTTGCAAATTTGGGGTAAATTTGGTATTTTTTTATAAATAAAAATATATTTTTTTTTTACTTCATTTTACCAGTGTCATGAAGTACAATATATGACGAAATAACTATCTCAGAATGGCTTGGATAAGTCAAAGCATTTTAAAGTTATCAGCACTTAAAGTGACACTGGTCAGATTTGCAAACAATGACCAAGTCCTTAAGGTGAAATGGGGCCGAGTCCTTAAGGGGTTAAGTTGCTCCTGGTCACTTGTGCTGGTAAAGTCCCTGGCTAGACTCAGCTCTAATCTTCACTAGACTTGCTTTATATTCATAATTAAACTTACTGTCTTGTGCTGGGCTGCAGTAAACTCTTGGTTGGTCCTCTCCAGGCTTGATCAGGACCTAGAGGAAAGAAAGGCAGCTACATTGTGGAACCTGCCTGTTCTCCTCCTCTATTAACTTCCTTCTCCTCTCTGCTTCCTACATTATTCTGAACAACAACCACTTCCACTAGTATACCCCTAGCTATATATACTATGTAGCGCCAGCACCACCTAGGGCGAATAAATGTAATGACAATGCAAGCCTGATATTAGGAAAATACAATACATTAAATACGACAGTTAGCAGCAAAGGTATAAAGTGCCCACATATAGCACAAAGTGGGACACTGCAGCTGTTTTTCCTGGTCACACAGCAACCAATTTTCACAAGAAAGGCATCATTTTGATCAGCAGGATCAACCCTACCAGGTGGTATGCCTGGTTTAATAGGGTTGACCTTGCTGACATATGCTCTTTAATGATATTTTCATCTGCAATGACATATGCAAAGCCACTTGCAGGAGCTAGTAGAAAACTGCAACTGTTCAGCAAGTGTTGTGACTGCTCATTTGCGGACTCAATTGCAAAACTCCTACCGCAGCGATTTGTCTTCTAGAGACTTGATGAGCTACAGCATTTCATTCTCTCTTCTGACAAGTTTAGTTTTCTGTGAATCTTAGGAACACTGACCAGTAGGTGCTGGAGCCAACTGCTGATTTGCTAATAGAATCAGTTTCTGAAAAAAAAAAAGATTGGTTATATTATTAACAGAAAATACACAAGTAAATAATCAAGTCCAAGAAAATACATTAGAATAAAGAAATTTTCTATTAATTAGATATGCTAATAATAAATTATATTCATCTAATGTATACATGTCACTCTACATTAGGGAGGGCAAAAAGGGCCCAGGACCCCCACAACGCAACATTGGAACTTGTTAAAATGTAATATGTACCTTCAATAATAATAAAAAGTAGCGGAAAAGGCTAGAGCTGCATTTTCCTGGCTATGTTTCTAGCTACACTACTCAATATTGAAATTGCAACACCAAGAAGAAAAAGTAATGGAATTATGGAAATTATTGATAGATGATATGCAAATGGTAAAAAAAGGAACAAAATATTCAAAACATCTCTCGATTTATTCAGTATGGAGTATGAGTGCCACATGCACAAATATACTCACTTACACGCCTTGGCATGCTATCAATTAGGTGATTAAAGTTTCTCTGATGAATGTTCCGTCGTGCTGAATGCACTTGGGCACATAAATCATCAAGATCTGCTGCTGGCAGCTCCTTTTGCAATTTTTGACCAATGACGTCCTGGATGTGTTGATGGGAAATAAGTCTGGAGACGCTGCAGGATTGGTAGCACTTTTAGGCCACTCAGGCTGCTCACAGTAACAACATGTGGCCTGGCGTTGTCCTGTTGAAAAATGGCTCCTGGAACAGAAATAAATTGTCGTACTGGTTCAATGATCATATCAATATAAAGCTGAGCTGTTTGTGTACCTGAAATTAACATTAGGGGGGTCTGGCTGCTGTACGTTATGCAACTCCACATCATAATCTCAGGAGTAGGACTGGTGTGACATTCCCTTGGGAAGGCCTCTTCATGGAGTTGACCATGTGGTCTCTAGACCAATCTCCGGCTATCACCGCATCAAAGACAAAAGCAGAACTCATTGCTGAACAGGATAGACCTCCATTCCAGTCTCCATTGCAGTCTTGCTGTGCACCATAATAGTTTTTGAGAGCACTGCCGTGAGGTCAATGTAACACCTGTAGCCGAACGTCTGGCTTGTAGCCCAATGGTATGCGCCTTTTGATGGTTTGAGAAGTGTAGAAAAAAATCTGGCAATAAAGTATCCATATTGCTATATGGAAAGGGGGATAGGCAGCTGTCAGAGCTATCTCCAGGTTCAACAATGGATCAGACTCATTAAAATCCAACATGATGACCATTGTCTACCCCAGCACAAATACCAGGGGACAAAAAGATTGCCTTTGTACTCTTTAATTTAACAGATCTTGTTGATATCAGCAGGATGTGTCAACAATTTTGTAATGTTTATGTCCATTCTTAAACTACCTGCTTCTACTGGAGAGGAGGACGCAATACATTTTTTACCTGAGGTTCTCCACCAAGCTTAAAAGGACATTTACATCAGAAAAGGGTATTTTTTTAAATTATTCATGGATTGTTCTTCTTCAATTCAACACAAATGGTTAAATTTCCTATATAAAGATAATCGATTGACAGTTTACTGCTGCAAAGGGAAAATAGACATGGTATCTGTCTGTTATACCATCTGTCTTTTACTAAAGTGTTATGATCCAGTCCTGGATTTAGTTTCAAAAACTGCATACGAAAACTGATTAAAACCTGAATGTGTACAGACAGCCTAAAGATGCCCACAGAAGAGCATTGCATTAATCAGTGTAATGTGTGTTCTAACTGAGTAACGACAGGAGCTTGCTCTCTGGTCACAGTGATGGTCTGACTGAGAGAGTTAGGCAAGATTTGTCTGCCATGCTACAAATACCTTCCTTTCACTTTTTTCACATTTAGTTTTGTTGCAGTCTTGTGCTAAAATAAAAAATAAAAAAGTTTTCCCCATCATTTTGCAAACAGAATGTTCAATATCTTTTCAAATTTATTGAAAAGGAAAAACAAAAATATTAGATTGACATAAGTATTCAGACCCTTAACTCATTATCAGTGGCGTACATAGAGAAGTAAGGGCCCCATAGCAAGGATTAAACCAGGCCCCCCACATGGGACAGAAGGGTTTCCTAAACTCCTTTCAATGACTCTTGGGTATTTTTTCCACTGCCTCAATTGTTAAAACTTGTTCCTTTAGAGGGTAGAGTCCTGACCAAGTTTTCACCTCCAGTAGAAGAGGGGATGATCCCAACTGGGCCCCCTCTTGCCCTGGGCCCCATAGCATTCGCATGGTCTGCCACTATGGTAGTTACGCCCCTGCTAATTATGTAGTTGAAGTAACTTTGGCAGCAATTGCAGTTTCCAATGTCATTGTGTATGAAGCCACAAGGTTTGCAGACCTGGATTTGGGGATTTTCTGCCATTTGCAGATCCTCTTATGCTCTGTCAGGTTGGACAGCCATTTTTAGGTCTCTCCAGAGATGTTCAATTGGGTATGTCAGGACTCTGACTAGGCCACTCAAGGGCATTTACAGAGTTGTCCATATTCAACCCATAGCATGATGCTGTCATCACGCCCTTACTGTAGGGATGGTACTAAGCAGGTGATGAGCAGTGCCTGGCTTCCTTCAGACATGATGCTTAGAATTGAGGCCAACAAGTTCAATCTTTTTACACTATTTAGGAAATACAGGGTCAATAGAAAAGGCGGTGGCGTGTGCCTGTATGTGAGGAGTGATCTGAAGACAAGTGGGAAAGAGGCAATTGTGGGTGAGGATGTTAAAACCTTACAGGTGGAAGTTTAAAGGGATCTAAACACAAAAAAAAAATATATTTGGTGTAATCTATGGACCCCCTAACATCACTAAGGAGATAGAAGCTCAACTGTATTACCAAATATAGCGGCTGCACAGGCTGGTACAGTGGTCATAATGGGAGATTTTAACTTCCCAGACATTGACTGGGGTCATGGTTCTGCTTCAGCCGCAAAGAGGAGAAGATTCCTCAACTTGCTGCAAGACAACTTTATGGGCCAGTTTATAGAAGCTCATACTAGGGGCAATGCTCTGTTTGATCTGGTAATCTCTAATGATGCAGAACTTGTTGGTAATGTTACTGTTTGAGAAACACTAGGTAATAGTGACCACAATATAATTATATTCCCCCTAAACTATTATATTCCCCCTAAACTAGAAGAAGCAAACTCTGTCAGGCAGAGCAAAAACAATGAATCTTAAAAAGGCTAATTTCCCTGGGTTAAGGGCAGCATTTTAGGGCATAGACTGGGGGCAGCTACTGTCACATAATAATACAGAGGATAAATGGGAGAGCTTTAAATCCACATTAAGTAATTGCACTGAAACATTTATTTCTTTAAGTAGTAACAAGTATAAACGGCTAAAATTACCCCCCCCCCCCTCCCCCATGGCTTACAGCTACTGTAAAAAGGGCAATAAATAATACAAAAAGGCATTTAAAAAATAAAAATCTGAGGGGTCAGCTGTAGCGTTTGAAGTTTACAAAGGGATTAACAAAATCTGTAAAATGGAGATAAAATTGACAAAAATACAAAACGAACAGCAGGTGGCAAAAAAGAGTATAATAAATCCCCCAAAAATCTATATGAATGCTAAAAAACCAAGGTCTGACCAGGTAGGTAGTGATGGACGAACATCGGCCGGGACGATTCGCGAATGCGCGTTCACGATCAAATGTTCGCGAACCACCACTTTAATGGCAGGCGAACCTGAAAAACCTTTAGGTCATATTTGCAGCCAGCAAACACTTACTAGAAGTACACAAATAGTCCCACAACATGGACAGTGATATACCAGAGAGGGATCATTGGCAAAAATTTCCACAAAAAATATGTATTTTAATCAGGGGCTATTTTTATGCATCTTAAAGGGAGTCTGTCATCAAAGTGTAACCTTTTTAACCCTTCCCATAGCTTTCTAGCAGCCTTACAGTTAATAAAAACGTTACCTTTATGAGCAATCCTGGACTTAAAAAAACGGCAAAAAACATCTTAGTAGCATATGCAAATGAGAGCTCGCAGGTGCCCAGGGGCAGCATTACCCTCGTAGGTGCCCAGCTAGATTAGCCTTATCGTCGCTTCCCCCCGCCCATTCTTTCCCTCTGCCCGCCCATCCTTTCCCTCTGACCACCCATCTACTTACTTCTTGTTTCGGCGAGATCCCGCGCCTGTACACTCAGTAAACCTCTTACGTCATCCAGTGTACTGGCCGATATCCCGCTGGCGCATGCGCACTGTGATGACCATTGTGGGCAGCTGAATCATTTCATGCAGTGTGCATGCGCGGGCGGGATATCGGCCAGTACACTGGATGACGTAAGAGCTTACAGGGCGGGCCAAGCAAAAGGGGTATTTGGCAACGAATGGCTGCACGACTAAGTTCAGCACATGTGCCATACACAGCACCTGTGTCATTTTGCCCTGTTTCAGCGAGCTCAGCAGATTGGCACCGTTGTCGCACACCATTTTACCAACTGTCAAATTGAGCGGGGTTAGCCCCTGATCGGCCTGTAACTACAGAGCTGAAAGCAGTGCAGGACCAGTGTGGCTCTTGGCTTCCGGGCACAACAGCCGCAGCACAGCATGGCAACGTCTCACCCGGCACGTCAAAAAGGTTCTGGGGAGCTTGGGGGTGCAGCGGAAGAGGCGGTAGCAGTGGAAAAGGAGGAGTCAGCCGAGGAGGAGACGGAGGATGGAGTAGTAGGAGGAATAGAAGAGGCAGGCCTGCATGCAATCCATTGCGGTAACACCAAATCCACACGAGTTGCATGCTTGATGGCCGTCAGAAGGTTCACCCAGTGGGCAGTAAAAGTTATGTACCTTCCCTGCTGGTGTTTGCTAGACCACGTGTCTGTGGTCAGATGTATCTTGGCACCGACACTGTGTGCCAGAGATATATTCACTTGCCGCTGAACGTGGCTATATAGCCCTGGGATGCCCTTCTGTGAGAAATATTTCCTTCCGGGGACTTTCCATTGCGGTATGCCAATGGCCACAAATTTTCTAAAGGCCTCCGAGTCCACCAGTTTATATGGCAGTAGTTGGCGGGCTAGCATTTCCGACAAGCCAGCGGTCAGCCGTTGGGCAAGAGTTATCTGGCATCATCAACTTTTTATGCTCAAACATTTGGGCCACGGAAGCCTTCCTTCTGCCAGATGAAGGCGATGACGGCATGGTGGAAGGTGGATTGGAGGACAAATGGGAGGAGAGAGGAGAGAGGAGAAGGAGAAGAGGCAGGACGTGGAGCGCCGGGAGTGTGGCTTTGTGGGTTCTGACGGCGTTGCTCCCACTGGGCTTGGTGATGGGAGGCCAGGTGCTTTCTTAAGGTGGTCTTCCCTAGGTGAGTGCTGGGATTACTTTGACTTATGCGTTGACAGCACAGGCTGCAGATGGCAACACTATTGTCAGCAGCTAACACGTTAAAAAACAGCCCTCACTGTGGAGCCATGAGCCGGCGTCCTTTGAGCGCAAGATGGGACCGTGCATGGTGGATGGCTCACTACAGATACATTTGCAGTCTGCTTTTTGCCTCCTATGCACTGCGAGTTCTGCCTTCTTCTCCTCCTTCTCCTCCCTATCTGCTGCTCCATCTCTCCCTCTGAAATCCCCTCTTCTTCCTCTCTTGTGGGCACCCACATGACGTCCATCGAGGCATCAACACTTCATCATCATCACCTTTACTACCACTGACATTAGAGATCTCGGAGTAGGCAGCAACAGCGGGGACCACCCACCTTGGGCTGATCTGGGTACTGTCGTCAGACCGCTGGGTGGTGGCCGTTGCTACCTCCTCTTCCTCATCCGATGCTAAGAATGGCTGTGCATCGGTAAGGTCTGGGAATTGATGGGAAAATAATTCCTCTCACTCGAGTGGAGGGGCTATGGTGGTAGTGGTGGTGTCTTTAGAGTGCACACAGCAGAGAGTGAGGAGGGTGCAGATACAGAGGATGAGGAGGGTGCAGGAGCGGAAGGCTGAGTGAGCCACTCAACCAACTCTGGTGCATCCTTTGACATAATCGCACGCACCTTCTCCAACTTCCCACTTAGGCTCCAGCCTGGTGCACCTGCCCGACCCCTACCACCCCTGCGTAACGGCCTGCCTCTTCCTCTGCCTGTCATTTTCAAAATTACCCTGTGCCAGAGTCCCTAGAGAAGAGCAGTATTTGTGGAAGCAGGTATATGGCAGGCCTCAATCAGTTGTTAGTTGAAGCAGGTATATAAAACCCCATAATCAGTATTTTGTGGAAGCAGGTGTATCGCAGGCCTCAATCAATATTTGGTGGAAGCAGGTATATCAATCCCCTTAATCAGTATTTTGTGGAAGCAGGTATATAGAACCCCTTAACCAATATTTGGTGGAAGCAGGTATATTGCAACCCTCAATCTGTATTTTGTGGAAGCAGGTATATCAAACCCCTTAATCAGTATTTTGCGAAAGCAGGAATATTGTAGGCCTCAATATTTTGTGGAAACAGGTATATCAATCCCCTTAATCGGTATTTTGTGGAAGCAGGTGTATCGCAGGCCTCAATCAATATTTGTTGGAAGCAGGTACAGCATATCAATACCCTTAATCAGAATATTTATAAAATAAAAAAACACTTACCTCTCTTGCTCCTGGACGCCGCCTGCAATTTTCTCTCTGCTCAGTCGACTGTGCTCTGAACTGGCACGCACAGCGTGAGGTCACAGAGCTCCCTCACGCTGTGCACAGCCCTGCACAGCTGACAGCCGAGGACCAGGAAGTGGTAAGTACAGAGCCTTTACCGCTTCCTGGTCCGTTGGTACTAATGAGCGCTTCCATAATGGCAGCGCTCATTAGTATTCACGGCCTGCTTTGGGGGGAATCAGCAGGGGGGCACCTGGGGGGGCAAAGAATAACATAGGGGGGGGCAATTGCCCCCCCTCGCCCCCCTGTAGAGACGCCACTAATCATACCCCTTAATAAATATTTTGTGGAAGCAGGTATATCAAACCCCTTAATCAATATTTTGTGGAAGCAGGTATATCGAACCCCTCAATCAGTTTTTTGGGGGGGCAACAGGTATATCACGCCAGTTGCAATTAGTTATTCCAATAGCATTAATCCCTCTATATAGCTGCGGTATCGCAGCAGAACCGCACACAACTGCTGCACAATACAAATGCAGTATAATATACTTACTATGCTAGAAAGTATATTATAAGTATATCACACCCCTCAGTATATCACACCTATCGATAGCACACCTATACTAGTCCTTAAAAGGAATTTTGTGTCCCTATTAGGGCTCATGCACACGATCGTATGCGCTCCGAAATATACGGTCCGTGCGTGGGCCATATATCCCGGAGCGGCATACATCGTTCGCACGGGAGCGCACAGCATCATAGTAACCTATGATGCTGTGCGCTCCCGTGCGCATGATGTATGCCGCTCCAGGACATATGGCCCGCTAATGGACCGTATGTCTCGCAGGGCATACGGTTGTGTGCATGAGCCCTTAGCTAGCGTTTGGTGTCCCTAACAGTCTGTTTCTGCTCCACAAAGCAACCTCTCCCTATACTGGCAAAACACAGTCTGCCAGATCGGGTTCTGTTATAAGGTAGGGGGTGTGTCCATGTGCTGAAATGTCTCAATTGACTGTCCTGTCCCACCTGATGGATGTGTCATGGGTCAAAGTTTGGCGCAATGCAAAAGAATATGGAGCATGCGAACATAGCCATATGTTTGCATGTTCGACAAATCGCGAACGTGAAAAGTTTGCCACTAAATGACTGGGCAGGAAGGTGAAAACGGTCCCGGGGTAGAAAGAGTTAATACAGATAGCTGGCGTTAATCAATGATTATATGTACCCAAAATGGTGCATTAAAAACTATAGCTTGTCCTGCAAAAAATAAGGCCTCATAAAGGTTGCAAGGGATCACTTTTCTTTCACGGAGTCACAACCACATACTTCTTCAAGGACACCAGGATTAACCCTTTCAGGACCAAGCCATTTTTCACCTTTCTGCCCAGGCCATTTTTAGCAAATCTGACGTGTTACTTTATGTGGTAATAACTTTAAAACGCTTTTACTTATCCAGGCCATTCTGAGATTGTTTTTTCATCACATATTGTACTGCATGACAGTGGAAAAATGCCGTCAAAAAATGAAATTTTTATTTATAAAAAATATACAAAATGTACAAAAAATTTTGAAAAATTTGTAAATTTCAATATTTCTACTTTTATAATAGATAGTAATACCTCCAAAAATTGTTTACATTCCCCATATGTCTACTTAATGTTTGGATCATTTTGTACAGGCACACGGCAGGGCGCAGAAGGAAAGGAACGCCATATGGTTTTTGGAAGGCAGTTTTCACTGGGATTATTTTAAGTTGCCATGTCCCATTTGAAGATCCCCTGATACACCCCTAAAGTAGAAACTCCCCCCAAAAATTACCCCATTTTGGTAACTATGGGATAAGGTGGCAGTTTTGTTGGTACTATTTTAGGGTACATATGATTTTTAGTTGCTCTATATTACGCATTTAGAGAGGCAAGGTAATAAAAAATAGCTGTTTTGGCACCGTTTTTATTTTTTGTTATTTACAGTGTTCATTTGATAGGTTAGATAAAGTGGTATTTTTATAGAGCAGGTTGTTACAGACTCGACAATTCCAAATCATTTTTTTAGTGTCTCTATATTCTGAAAGCCATAGTTTTTAAAAAAAAAAATTGGGGCGACTGTCTTATGTAGGAGCTCATTTCTTTCGGTATGAGATGACGGTTTGATTGGTACGATTTTAGGGTGCATATTACTTTTGATCACTTGCTATTACACTTTTTGTGATGTAAGGTGACAAAAAATGGCTTTTTTGACACCGTTTTTATTTTTATATATTTGTTATGGTGTTCACCTGAGGGGTTAGATCATATGATATTTCTATAAAGCAGGTCATTACGGATGTGGCAATACCTAATATGCATACTTTTTTTATTTATTTACACAATAATATCTTTTTTGAAACAAAATAAAATCATGTTTTAGTGTCTCCATAGTCTGAGAGCCATAGTTTTTTTTTATTTTTGTGGCGATTGTCCTAGGTAGGGTATCATTTTTGCGGGATGATATGATGGTTAGATTGGGACTATTTTGGGGTGCATATGACTTTTTTATTGCTTGTTATTACACTTTTTGTGATGTAAGGTGAAAAAAGCAACTGTTTTTATTTTATCCTTTTTACGGTGTTCACCTGAGGGGTTAGGTCATGTGATATTTTCATAGAGCAGGTTGTTTCGGATGCGGCGATACCTAATATGTCAATTTTTATTTTATTTTTACATTTAACACTATAAAAGCATTTTTGAAACAAAAAAAAAAATCATGTTTTAGAGTCTCTTTAGGCCTCGTTCACACTTCAGTGTTTAGTCAGTGATTTCCATCAGTGATTTGTGAGCCAAAACCAGGTACAACTCTAAACACAGAACAGGAGCAGATCTTTCCCTTCTACCTCATGTCTGTGGAGGCTCCACTTCTGGTTTTGGCTCACAAATCACTGATGGAAATCACTGACCAAACACTGAAGTGTGAATGAGGCCTTAGTCTGAGAGCCATAGTTTTTTTTTGTTTTTTTTGGGCGATTGTCTTAGGTAGGAGCTCCTTTTTTGCGGGATGAGGTGACGGCTAGATTGGTACTATTTTGGGGTGCATACGTCTTTTTGATTGCTTGGTGTTGCACTTTTAGTGATGTAAGGTGACCCCCAAATTTTTTTTTTAGCACAGTTTTTATTTTATTTGTTTGACGGTGTTCATCTGAGAGGTTAGATAATGTGATATTTTTATAGAGCCAGTCGATACGGACGTGGAAATATCTAATATGTCTACTTTTCTTTTTTTCCCTATATAAAAAAAATCTATTTCTTTGTTTTGGGAAAAGGACGTTCTTGTTTTTTTTACTTGAAACTTTAAATTTTTATCGTAAAACTTTATTTAAAAAAAAAATGTTTCTACTTTCTTTTTTGTCCCACTGGGACTTCAACTTTTGAGGGTCTGATCCCGTTTACAATGCATAACAATACTTTTGTATTGTGCTGCATTAGCTGTAAGTGTATTACAGACTGTAATACACTTAAAGCCTGCTTCCTGTGAAATCCAGGGGGCTAGATCTTACAGGCTGTCACGGAAGGCAGGGCCGGCGCTTCCATAGAGGCAAGGGGGGCAATTGCCCCCCGGCCCCCGAGTCCTTAGGGCCCCCCCCGTGCCGGCCCGCAACTTAGGCTACTTTCACACTAGCGTTCGGGGCTCCGCTTGTGAGTTCCGTTTGAAGGCTCTCACAAGCGGCCCCGAACGCATCGGTACTGCCCTAATGCATTCTGAGTGGATGCGGATCCGCTCAGAATGCATCACTCTGGCACTGTTTGTCCTCCGCTCCGCTCAGCAGGCGGACACCCGAACGCTGCTTGCAGCGTTCGGGTGTCTGCCTGGCCGTGCGGAGGCAAACGGATCCGTCCAGACTTACAATGTAAGTTAATGGGGACGGATCCGTTTGAAGTTGACACAATATGGCTCAATTTCAAACGGATGCGTCCCCCATTGACTTTCAATGTAAAGTCTGGACGGATCCGTCTGAGCAACTTTCACACTTAGATTTTTTTCTAAACTATAATGCAGACGGATCTGTTCTGAACGGATCCCATCGTCTGTATTATAGGAGCGGATCCGTCTGTGCAGACACCAGATGGATCCGCTCTGAACGCAAGTGTGAAAGTATAGGCAGGACAGTTAGTGTCACACGGAGATGAGCGCTTCCATTGTGGAAGCGCTCATCTCCAGTCATCTGTATCGCCGTTCTCCGGACAGCGATACAGATGGCTGTGCAGCAGGGCAGGGGAGGGAGAGGTGTATCCCTTCCCTTTTCTCTGATAGGCTGAAGGCACTAGGCCGGCAGCCTATCAGAGGCCGGCGCAGGTGGCGCCATGATGTCATCACGCCGCCTGAGCCCTGAGCGTACCGCGCGGGACACAGGCCGGAAAAGGCCTGCATCGCATCGCTGCCAAGGTGGTAAGTATAACTGTTTTTTTGTTGTTGTCAATACTGGTGGCTACTGGCACATGATAGAGAGGCCCTATGGCTACTGGCACATGATAGGGGGGCCCTATGGGTACTGGCACATGATAGTGAGGCCTATGGCTACTGGCACATGTTGATGGGGGGCTCAGGCTATTGGCACATGATAGGGGGGCTCTGGCTACTGGCACATGATATAGGGGGAGCTCTGGCTACTGGCGCATGATATAGGGGGGGGCTCTTGCTACTGGCACATGATAGGGGGGGCTCTGGCTACTAGCACATAATATAGGGGGGCTATGGCTACTGGCACATGATATAGGGGGGCTCTGGCTTCTGGCACATGATATAGGGGGGCTCTGGCTACTGGCACATGATATGGGGGGGGCTCTGGCTACTGGCACATGATGGGGGGTCCTCTGGCTACTGGCATATGGGGGGATCTTGTTACTGACACATGATGGTGGGGGGACTCATTACTGGCACATGATTGTGGGGCATCTATGAGGGCACATTTTACTGGCACATTATTGGGGGCACTTATTACTGGCACATTGGGTGGCACTTCTTACTGGCACATTATTGGTGGACACTATAGGGGCATCTACTGAGGCCACAAAGAACAGTTATTTTATATGGGGGCTCTGTATAGGGGCATTTTATACTGGGACACGTTATGGTGGGTACTCTGGGGATGGTGGGAGAGGAGTACCATGGGGTCATCTACGGGGGCACTGAGAAGGGGTATTTTATACTTACAAATTATGGGGGACACTGAGGGGATCTACTGGGGCACTACAGGGAGTGCAGAATTATTAGGCAAGTTGTATTTTTGAGGATTAATTTTATTATTGAACAACAACCATGTTCTCAATGAACCCAAAAAACTCATTAATATCAAAGCTGAATATTTTTGGAAGTAGTTTTTAGTTTGTTTTTAGTTTTAGCTATTTTAGGGGGATATCTGTGTGTGCAGGTGACTATTACTGTGCATAATTATTAGGCAACTTAACAAAAAACAAATATATACCCATTTCAATTATTTATTTTTACCAGTGAAACCAATATAACATCTCAACATTCACAAATATACATTTCTGACATTCAAAAACAAAACAAAAACAAATCAGTGACCAATATAGCCACCTTTCTTTGCAAGGACACTCAAAAGCCTGCCATCCATGGATTCTGTCAGTGTTTTGATCTGTTCACCATCAACATTGCGTGCAGCAGCAACCACAGCCTCCCAGACACTGTTCAGAGAGGTGTACTGTTTTCCCTCCTTGTAAATTTCACATTTGATGATGGACCACAGGTTCTCAATGGGGTCCAGATCAGGTGAACAAGGAGGCCATGTCATTAGATTTTTATCTTCTTTTATACCCTTTCTTGCCAGCCACGTTGTGGAGTACTTGGACGCGTGTGATGGAGCATTGTCCTGCATGAAAATCATGTTTTTCTTACCTTGCAGACTTCTTCCTGTACCACTGCTTGAAGAAGGTGTCTTCCAGAAACTGGCAGTAGGACTGGGAGTTGAGCTTGACTCCATCCTCAACCTAAAAAGGTCCCACAAGCTCATCTTTGATGATACCAGCCCAAACCAGTACTCCACCTCCACCTTGCTGGCGTCTGAGTCGGACTGGAGCTCTCTGCCCTTTACCAATCCAGCCATCTGGCCCATCAAGACTCACTCTCATTTCATCAGTCCATAAAACCTTAGAAAAATCAGTCTTGAGATATTTCTTGGCCCAGTCTTGACGTTTCAGCTTGTGTGTCTTGTTCAGTGGTGGTCGTCTTTCAGCCTTTCTTACCTTGGCCATGTCTCTGAGTATTGCACACCTTGTGCTTTTGGGCACTCCAGTGATGTTGCAGCTCTGAAATATGGCCAAACTGGTGGCAAGTGGCATCTTGGCAGCTGCACGCTTGACTTTTCTCAGTTCATGGGCAGTTATTTTGCGCCTTGGTTTTTCCACACGCTTCTTGCGACCCTGTTGACTATTTTGAATGAAACGCTTGATTGTTCGATGATCACGCTTCAGAAGCTTTGCAATTTTAAGAGTGCTGCATCCCTCTGCAAGATATCTCACTATTTTTGACTTTTCTGAGCCTGTCAAGTCCTTCTTTTGACCCATTTTGCCAAAGGAAAGGAAGTTGCCTAATAATTATGCACACCTGATATAGGGTGTTGATGTCATTAGACCACACCCCTTCTCATTACAGAGATGCACATCACCTAATATGCTTAATTGGTAGTAGGCTTTCGAGCCTATACAGCTTGGAGTAAGACAACATGCATAAAGAGGATGATGTGGTCAAAATACTCATTTGCCTAATAATTCTGCACGTAGTGTATATATGGGGCATTTCATACTGGTACATTATGGGGGCACTAGGAGGGAGAAGGGAGAGGAGCACTATGGGGGCATTTACTGGGGTCACTATATAGGGGTATTTTATACTGGCACATTAAGGAGGCACTATGGGGACATTAGCTCAACTGGGGGCATTACAAATGGGTATTTTTTGCACTGTAACATTATAAGGAGAATTATTTCTACGGGGGGGGGGGGGGTATTATGGTGGGCTTTATTACTCCCCTATGGTATGACCCCCTAATAGCAGCACCAGCCTCTCTCTGCTCTGCTATTCTTCTGCCCATTCTCCAAATCCTTATTATGAAATCTTTCTCATTAGGATAAAACACAACATCAGCTCCACAAGCTCCGGCCAAAGTGTTGAAGTGGTGTCCGAGATCCCCAAGGGTCAAGCCAAGTAACTGTAAGTTTTCATATGAAAATATGTTTATGTTATACACATATAGCATACACCGTGCCCCACAATATACAGTTTCTTCTGTAAAAGTCATCAAGTGTCATATGGGGGGGGGGGCCCTTATTGTTTTTCGCCCCAGGGCCCCATTTCACCTAAAACCGGCCCTGACGGAAGGCAGCCACAATGCCTAAGTAAGGCATCGGGCTGCCTTTTCCCGCCATCGGGTCCCTGTCACAGCACGGGGAAGCTCTCTCCCTCTCTACACATCACACGTGCTGGGGTCAGCGCTGATCGCGGCACATCAAGAGTTAATGCTCCGGCATCAGTGTTTTCACTGATGCCAGAGTATACAGCAGGGGTCCAGCTATCAGTGACTGCCAGACCCCACCGCTGATCGGCCAAGCGCAGCTCTTGCACCCGCCCAATCAGCACGCCTTGATAGCACTGCGCTGGGCGGCAAGTCACGTCCTGCTGTGCCATACTATTACGCCGCTGGTCGGGAAGGGGTTAAGTCAGTAAAAAGGCATATTGGTGGTCACTAAGGGGTTAATACACCCTGTAAATAGCTGTAGTACAATGCAACTTCACCGCAGAATGGCAATTATGACATATATTTTTCCTTTTTTTCCTATTAATATACCCCCCTAAAAAAAGTAAAACAATGTAAACTCAACGCAGAACGGCTAAGAGGACCTACATATCTTTACTATTAATGCCCCGTAAATGGCTGTAGTACAATGTAACTTCACTGCTGAACTGCAATTATGACTTTTTTGCCTATATAAAATCAACGCAGAACGGCTATCAGGACGTACATATATTTCCTATTAATACACACTGTAAATGGCTGTCACACAGAACTTGCACCACAATAACAAGCAAGGTTTGCTGGAATTACTGATGTATCATATAGTGCTAATAAACTAAAAGCAGCAATATAACTGCAATTTGGATCCCCAAATAGTGCAGCAAGGTGTAATAGAATCGCTCCTATTACCCAGTCTGTACACTCTCCTATTGCACCCTGTTCTCCTTTTATAGTGTAGATGATGCCTCCCTATCCTTTCCCTACAGCTTGAATAATCTTCCCCCGAACTTGTAAATCATTTATCAGCACAATGAAGTATTTCCTAGCACTGTCCCTAGCGCCTGCTGATGTCTCTCCCTGCACCAAGCACACTGGAAAATGGCTGAATCCAAGATGGCTGAGACTATTTAAGGGGCTGTGACATCACAGGACTGGCTGGCTGCTGATTGGCTGCATGCATGGCATTGTGGGCGATCCCTCGTTCCCAGCGTTCTTTTCTCCCTGTCCTAACATGTGCAGCAGCCATTTTAGGCTTTGGTGTGAATCGAATTTTTCCTGAAATTCGTATCGAACTCCACTTTGTCAACTTTGATTCGCTCATCTCTAACCATCACCACCTCCTCAGGCATATTGTTTCATAGTCTTAGGCCCCATGCACACGGCCGTTGTTCACAGCCGTGTGCGGGCCGTGGAACCGCGGCCTGGATCCCTCCTGAGAGCAGGAGCGCACGGCGTCACTGGTTGCTATGACGCCGTGCGCTCCCTGCTGCCGGTACAGTACAGTAATACACTGGTACGATCTATACCAGTGTATTACTGTACTGTGCCGGCAGCAGGGGGCGCACGGCGTCATAGCAACCAGTGACGCCGTGCGCTCCTGCTCTCAGGAGGGATCCAGGCCGCGGTTCCACGGCCCGCACACGGCTGTGAACAACGGCCGTGTGCATGGGGCCTTACTGCTTTATCCTCCAGACGCAGAGGATGTCCCCTCGTCACAGTCCTGGGGATAAATAGATGATGGGAGAGATCTCTGTACTGACCCCTGATATATTTATACATAGTTATTAGAACTCCCCTCAGTCGTCTTTTTTCTAAGGCTACTTTTACACTCGCGTTTGGTGCGGATCCTTTCAGATAGTACAACCGTCTGCATCCGTTCAGAACGGATCCGTGTGTATTATCTGTAACATAGCCAAGACGTTTTCTATTGCACCAGATTGTGTCATAGAAAAATCCGTCCTCATTGACTTACATTGTGTGCCATGAAGGATCCGTTTGGCTCAGTTTCGTCAGACGGACACCAAAACTCTGCAGGCAGCGTTTAGGTGTTCGCCTCCAAAGCGGAATGGAGACGGAACGGAGCCAAACTGATGCATTCTGAGCGGATCCATTATCAATTCAGAATGCATTAGGGCAAAACTGATCCGTTTTGGACCGCTGGTGAGAGCCCTGAACGGATCTCAGAAACGGAAAGCCAAAACGCCAGTGTGAAAGTAGCCTTAACTGAATAACCCTATTTTGATCATCTTTCAGGGTACTGTAGTTGCCCCATTCTAATTATTACTTTAGTTGCCCTTCTCTGAACCCTCTCCAGCTCTGCTATGTCTGCCTTGTTCACAGGAGCCCAGGACTGTACACAGTACTCCATGTGTGGTCTGACTAGTGATTTATAAAGTGGCAGGACTATGTTTTCATCACAGGCATCTATGCCCCTTTTGATGCAACCCATTATTTTATTGGTCTTGGCAGCAGCTGCCTGACACTGGTTTCTACAGCTTAGTTCGCTGTTCACTAAAATTCCTAAGTCCTTCCCCCTGTCAGTGTTAGGCCTCATGCACACGACCGTTGTGTGCATCCGTGTCCGTTGTTCTGTTTCCCGTGATTTTCTGCGGACCCATTGACTTTCAATGGGTCCGTTGAAAACTCTGAAAATGCACCGTTTGTCATCCGCGTCCGTGATCCGTGTTTCCTGTCCGTCAAAAAAATATGACCTGTCCTATTTTTTTGACGGACAACGGTTCGCGGACCCATTCAAGTTAATGGGTCAGTGAAAAAACACGGAAGCACACAAGATTGTCATCCGCGTCCGTGATCCGTGTCCGTTTTTTTCCTATCATTTTCAAGGCAAACTTGACTTAGATTTTTTTTTCACTTTTCTGGTCTGGTGATCCTCCAAAAATCAAGGAAGACACACGGAAGAAAAAACGGACACGGATCACGGAACAACGGAACCCTGTTTTGCGGACCATGAAAAAATACTGTCGTGTGCATGAGGCCTTGCCGAGTGTTTTACCAATTAGTATGTACTGGTGACTTGCATTATTCCTTCCCATGTGCATAACCTTAAATTTATCAGTGTTAAACCTCATCTACCATTTCTCTGCCCAAGCCTCCAATCTATCCAGATCCATCTGTAGCCGTATAATGTCTTCTTCCGTGGTAATTACTTTACACAGTTTAGTGTCATCTGTAGAAATTGATATTTTACTGTGCAAGCAGGGCCGGCCTTTGGGGTGTGCGGGCTGTGCGGCCGCACAGGGCGCCATAGCAACAGGGGCGCCGGGCGGCCGACAGCTCGCAATGTAATATGGGCAGGCGAGGCGGCACTTATGTTTTCCCACGGGGCGGGCCCCCCGCCCCCTCCATCTCCCCCTCCCCTGTATTCAGCAGGGGGCGCCCGGCGCCCGTTGCGGTTTAAAAAAAAAAAAACTTGCTTATATAAGTTCGGGCGGCTGGCGGCGCCCCTCATTCTGCGCCGCCTGAGTGGCTGAGGCTGAGCGCTTGCCGCTCTAAAGAATCCTGCCTGCGCCTGCTGTGTGCTGTTAATGTAGCGTGGCCGAGCTCTGTTCGATCCGCGGTACAGGAGCTTTTGTTTCCTGTACCCGGCCGGACTGACAGGAAGTGCTCACTTAGTGTGCACTTCCTGTCAGTCCGGCCGGGTACAGGAAACAAATGCTCCTGTACCGCGGATCGAACAGAGCTCGGCCACGCTACACTAGAGGTGGAGGTGGGAGTAGAATTAGTCTGAGAGTGAAAAGGGGGAGGGGGGAGGAAATAATGAGAGTGATGGGGGGGGGGAAATAATGAGAGTGATGGGGGGGGGAAATAATGAGAGTGATGGGGGGGGAGAATAATGAGAGTGATTGGGGGGGGGGAGAATAATGAGAGTGATTGGGGGGGGGGGGGCGCCACAAGGTTAGCTCGCACAGGGCGCCTGAACACCTAAGGCCGGCCCTGTGTGCAAGCCTTCTACAAGATCATTAATAAATATATTGAAGAGAATAGGGCCCAATACTGACCCCTGAGGTACCCCACTAGTGACAGTGACCCAATCTGAGTGTGTACCATTAATAACCACCCTCTGTTTTCTATCATTGAGCCAGTTACTTACCCACATACAGATGTTTTCTCCCAGTCCGAGCATTCTCATTTTATATACTAACCTTTTATGTGGTACAGTGTCAAATGCTTTGGAGAAGTCCAGATATACGATGTTAAGGGGGGATATTAATTATTGAAATTTATGTAAATTTTAATAATTAATATTCATAAATAGGCTTGAGTCGTCTAGTGATACCTCCGCCTATTTATACCTATTAAACAAATAATACTGATTACCTTACTCTATACTGAACTAACCGCGGCGCCTACTACAACAAAAGACTACACACTGTGCTTAAATAAAAGGCATTTATTAACACACTACACGTTACAGTCTAATTTTTGCTTATAACTATATATATTTATATCAATGGAATAGATATATATATTTGGAGCAGCACACAGCAATATAATATAATCACACTGCAACAACACACTAATTCGGTCCTAACTGCGCTAACACAATCCCAAGTCCTTCCCAGAATCTAACTACAATTACACATATATAACAGCAGCCCACCCAACCTGGCAATATACTATCCCTCTCCGGTACAAAGCCTCATTCCCACATCAGTGTTTTGGTCAGGGATTTCCATCAGTGATTTGTGAGCCAAAACCAGAGTTGGAGCCTCCACAGACATAAGGTATAAGGGAAAGATCCGCACCTGTTCTGTGTTTAGAGCCACAGGTGGTTTTGGCTCAAAATCACTGATGGAAATCACTGACAGAACACTGATATGTGAATGAGGCATAAGGGGTTAAAAACACAATACTGTTCAGGGGTTGGAATACAGGGCAGGGGAGCAGCAAGGGATAAAGGCGTTGGTGGTATTGGGTAATGCAGGGGTAAAAGGCGTTGGTGATAAAGTGAAATCAGGGGAGCAAGGGTTAAGGCTGAATGCGTTGGTGGTATAGAGATTGCTGAAGTAGGGGTTAACAGGGATTATGCAGGGGTAAAAGGCGTTGGTGGTATAGGGAAATGCAGGGGTTAATGCAGGGAAAAACATTGGTGGTATAGGGTATGCAGGGGTTAATGCAGGGTTTCGTTGGTAATATAGGGTATGCAGGGGTTAATGATACTTAGCGCAATATGCTCGTTCTCCAGGGGTTAATTCCCACTTGTATATGCTCGTTGTCCAGGAGTTAATTCCCGCTTGTATATGCTCCTTGTCCAGGGGTTAATTCCCGCTTGTATATGCTCCTTGTCCAGGGGTTAATTCCCGCTTGTATATGCTCCTTGTCCAGGGGTTAATTCCTGCTTGTATATGCTCCTTGTCCAGGGGTTAATTCCCGCTTGTATATGCTCCTTGTCCAGGGGTTAATTCCCGCTTGTATATGCTCATCTCTCTAGGGGATGATCCTCTCTTGTGCCAGCTGCTGGCTCAAACTGTTGAGCGTAGCACAGCCGGGGTATTTAAACCCGGCCACGCTCGCTCCCGTATCCCTGTGCTTCTGCCAGCTCCATGTGGTTTGGCGCGGTGATATGATGTCACCGCACCAGCCCGCACATCCTGGAGCACGCTTCCAGGCGGGGGGATCCTTTGATCCTCCCGCCTGTGGAGAGGATGCACACCTCTGGCGCTGTAATTACAACGCCGGAGGTAAGCCACACACAGGGGCATGGGAACTCCTTGTTCCCATGTCCCTGTTAGGCACACCATCTCCGGCGCTGCCAGAGATGGTGACAAAGGGCAGAGGATCCTATTGATCCTCTGTCCTTTGAAGAGGCCGAAACTGGACATAAACCAGGGGAGCTACTGGCCACAGTTTTACTGCACCTATATATTTATAGATGCTTGGGGCACATCTATAAATATATATATACACATACATCAATAAGCCCACCTACATATATACATTATTATTCACTCTTTGATCTACCTCTATGTTGCACCAACCCCAGGGAGCGATGGCTTGAGGGAGTATATCGTGACACAACACTTCATGAGGGCCACTACCACTCCTATCCTCTACACCGGCTCCTCAGGGGCTCGCTGCACATACTCTGCAAAATAATATACTCTTCAGTGTAGTGTAGTAGTGCTACACCATGCAATGAACAAACAGCTGCCCACATAAAGTACTCTAATAATAGTGCTGCTACTGTTATAATCTATAGTAGCTGCAAGCCTCGGGTGCCAGGATATCAGTGGCGTCCTGTGATTACATAGGTGGTACACCCCTAAGACCAGACCTGCCTAACAATGGTCTGCAATCCCTTTAAAAAAAAGAAAAAACAGCAATGTGTCTGGATATTACAGCATCATTAGATGGGAATCTGGTGAATGTCATCAAATTTTATATTTTAAATGATGCAGGCCACATATAAAACCGTTCCATAAAACAGGGCGTCACTTTTACGACACAGTCATAACGCCGCACAAGTGATGTCAGTCGCCAGTGTTAACTGTGACTTATGACTTAGTACAGTGCTTCTTCAGTACGTCTATAAGTGGGAATCTGCTCTCATCATGACTCATGTCTCCTTAGTCTGCTGCTGGAGGACAGGTTTATAATCTGTGCTCGCTCTGTTGGATAACACAAATATAGACAGCGTCAAAACTTTTCCACCAATGTTGTCAAAACTTCATTCTCACCTTGCTAGCTCCACACCCTGGGAGATCGATTTTTTTTCTTGCCCTAACGTCAAAAGGAAGTTTCCACTCTAGAAATAAACAAATAGAATACTACATGTTATCTCCAGAAAAACACGTGTGATCGCTCAACCCTTTTTAAAATTGTAGATGTCAATGATAAATTAACCCTTTCTATCCCAGGCCAGTTTTTATCTTCCTGCCCAGGCCATTTTTGGCAAATCCGACATGTGTGGTAATAACTTTTGAGCACTTTTATTTATCCAAGCCATTCTGAGATTGTTTTCTTGTGACACATTGTACTTCATGATAGTCATACATTTGAGTCAATATATTTCGATTTTTATGAAAAAATCCCAAATTTACCCAAAGATTTTGAAAATTTTGCAATTTGAAAAATGTCAATTTCTATGATTTTAAAACAGAAAGTGATACCTCATAAAATATTTATTACTTAACATTCCCCATATGTCTACTTTTATGTTGGTTTAATTTTTTTAAATGTCATTTTATTGTTTTAGGATGTTAGAAGGCTTAGAATTTTAGAAACCATTCTTAAGAACATTTCCAAAACCCACTTTTTAAGGACCAGTTTAGGTCTGAAGTCACTTTGTGGGATTTACATAGAGTAAACCCCCCATAAATGACCTAATTGTAGAAACTACACCCCTCAAGCTACTCAACCCTTTAGGTGGTCCACAAGAATTAAAGGAAAATGGAGATGGAATGTCTAAATTTCACTTTTTTAGCAGATTTTCCATTTTAATCCATTTTTTTTAACACATTAAGTGTTAACAGCCAAACAAAACTTAATATTTATTACCCTGATTCTGCGGTTTACATAAACACCCCACATGTGGTCGTAAACTAATGTACGGGCACACGGCAGGGTGCAGCAGAAAAGGAATGTCATACGGTTTTTGGAAGTCAGATTTTGCTGAACTGGTTTTTAGATGCCACGTCGCATTTGAAGCCCCCCTGATGCACCCTTACAGTAGAAACTTCCAAAAAGTGACCCCATTTTGGAAACTAGTAGATAAGGTGACAGTTTTATTGGTACTATTTTGGGGTACATATGATATTTAATTGCTCTATATTACGTTATTTGTGAGGCAAGGTAACAAAAAAAATGGCTGTTTTGGCACCGTTTTAATTTTTAATTTTTTACAACATTCATTTGACAGGTTAGATCATGTGCTATTTTTAAAGAGCAGGTTATTACAGATGGAATGATATCAAATATGTATACTTTGTTTGTTTCAGTTTTAAATAATAAAGCATTCTTAAAAAAAATGTTTTTGTGTCTCCATTTTCTGAACGCCTTATTTTTTTAATTTTTCTGCCGATCATCTTGTGCAGGGGCTCGTTTTTTGCAGGAAGAGTTGACATTATTATTGGTACCATTTTTGGGTACATATGATTTTTAGATAATTCCTTATTACACTTTATGAGACAAGGTGACCAAAAAATGGGTAATTTTAAAAACAGTTTTTATTTATTTATTTTTCCAGTGTTCACCTGAGGGGTTAGGTTATGTGATATTTTTTATAGAGAAGATCATTAAGGATTTGACAATACATAACATGTATACTTTTTCTTATTTATTTAAGTTTTACACAATAATAGCATTTTTGAAGCCAAAAAAAATGATGTTTTAGTGTCTTCATAGTCATTTTTTTACAGATTGTCTTAGGTAGGGTCTTTTTTGTGTGATGAGGTGATGGTTTGATTAGTACTATTTTGGGGCCTTTTTGATCGCTTGGTGTTGCAATTTTTGTGATGTAAGGTGACAAAAATGGCTTTTTTGACACAGTTTTTTTTTTTTTTTTGGTGTTTATCGGATGGAGTGGATCATGTGATATATTTATAGAGCCGATCATTACAGATGCGGCTATACTTAATATGTGTTGTTTTATTTTATTTTTTTATGATAAAATCAGGGGAAAAGGCGCGTTTTTTGCTTTTTTACTTGAAACTTAATTTTTATTTAAAAACTCATTTTTTTTTAACTTTATTTCTGACTTTAACTTTTGGGGGTCTGATCCCCTCTTCAATGCGTTACAATACATCTGTACTGTTATGCATTGCCTGTTAGTGTATTTCCACAGGGTAAGGGCTTGTTCACACGACCGTATGGCTTTTTGAGTGTTTTGCGGGCCGTTTTAAACGGATCAGTTTTTTCATTTTTTGTTTCAGTAGTGTTTCCGGTTCCATTACATTTTTCCTTTCAGTTTTTCCGTATGGCATATACAGTATACAGTAATTGCATAGAAAAATTTGGGATGGGCATAACATTTTCAATAGATGGTTCCGCAAAAACGGAACAGATATGGAAGACATACGGAGTACATTCCCTATGTGTTCCGTTTTTTTTTGCAGACCCATTGACTTGAATGGAGCCACGGAACGTGATTTGCGGGCAATAATAGGATCTGTTCTATCTTTGAACGGAACGGAAAAACCGAAATACGGAAACAGAATGCATGCGGAGTACATTCAGTTTTTTTTGCTGAACCATTGAAAACGTTCATGTGAACGAGCCCTAATACACTAACAGGTTGCCTAGGAGATGAGCCTGAGGCTGGATCTACTTGGCACCCGTAGAAGGCAGGTCCCGATGCCGTGCAAGGCATTGGGCAGCCTCTGCACAGCATCTGGCTGCCTTCTCACCCATCGGGTCCCCGCCACAGCAGCGCGGGGATCCGATGGCTT
Organism: Bufo gargarizans; assembly: GCF_014858855.1. Taxonomy (NCBI): domain Eukaryota; kingdom Metazoa; phylum Chordata; class Amphibia; order Anura; family Bufonidae; genus Bufo; species Bufo gargarizans. Next base: position 50,789,180 of record NC_058082.1, on the reverse strand, counting down.
CCCTCACTCGCAGCAAACTCCTTCTATGTCATGTTCAGCGCTGACCGCGACATAGAAGCGGTTTATGCGCTGGCATTGGTGTTTTCACCGATGCCGGCACATACAGCAGGGGTCCGGCTAACTGGAACAGCTTGTCCCCTGCAGCTGATCGGGTGGGCGCAGCTCCTGTGCCCGCCCGATCAGCGGTCTGTAATAGTACGGTGCTGGGCGGCAAGTCACGTCCCACTGCGCCGTACTATTATGGCACTGGTCGGGAAGGGGTTAAAGGGCATCTGTCAGCTGATTCTACCTATGACACTGGCTGAACTTTTTCATGTGCGCTTGGCAGCTGAAGGCATCTGTGTTGCTCATATGTGCCCGCATTGCTGCAAAAAAAATAATAATCAAGTTTTAATATATGCAAATGAGCCTCTGGGAGCAACGGGGGTGTTGCCATTACACCTAGAGGCTCAGCTCTTTGTGCAACTGTAGCCTCTTCCTAGGCCACTGATGTCATGTTCACTGGTCACATTGCCTAGGCTCAGTATATATGGTGCTGTGCTTGGTAGGCTCTGAAGAGGCCACAGAACTCATCGGAGCACTGCAGCCTCTTAAACAGTTGACCAGTAGGGGTACCAGGAGTTGGACCTTCACTTTTCAGCTATTTATGACAACCCCTTTAACTATAATGAAAATTTCCCACATATGATAAAAAGGATGTTGTTCTCATTCCTACTGTCCAAGGACCCAGTTATGTTCTTCTTTGGTGCTATTGTAGTGATTCGGGAGTTCACGGCTACAGGGTTACTAAAGTGGTTAAAGTGTTTACTGTGATACTGTCTAGGATTTATGTACTATGTAACCCAAAAAGGACAGCCTTGGTAACAGTTCCTGGGTAATGGTGTAATTGATGGTTGAGGACCAAAAGGCCGCACTTGTACTGAGTCAGTAAAGGTAAGGCACTTATTCGGCTTTGAACTTTACTGCCTGTGGTTTGGGTTAATTGCTTCTGGTGCCCGCAACACTTCTGAGATGTACTGACCATCCAATCTAGGACTGTACTCCGCAATTTGGGCATTACAGATATATGGGAAAAGTACTTGCATGCCTGTGGTCAATTGGAAAGACTGTCTTGTGTATCTAGAGAAAGAGACTTAGAGGAGATTATCATACTGCTTTCCCCCTATACACAGCCTTTGGGAAAAAGACTGCCTTGTGATATGCTTCAGATGCCTTGAAATTTGTACTGTGCCATCCATTATCCTCAGTAAATAGGCTGTTATTTATCATAATTAAGCTGGCCTGTTTACCGTCTCCATCATCCACCTGCCACTGCACCTGTTCTCCTGCCTTGCAACCTGCCAACCATCCTCCACCATGAGGCAGGAGCCGCAAGCCCAGGGTATTCCCCAAGGGGAAAAAAGGATGCGCCCCTCTATCCACTACAGCGACGGCCTAGGGGTAGAATGGGATCAGCCATTGTGAGGACTACTACCTCCCTCATCGCCACGGCAGCCACTCCTCCCCCATGGCCTGCGCCTGCGACATTTTTGATATCTCCTGTACTGCTGAATGATGTGCCTAGTTTATTGCAAAGCTCAGGCCTCACCATAAATTAGGTGCATCCTCCTCCAGTCCATGCGCCCAATCTGAAAACTAAACAGAAAACTGGCTTAAATGAAGATAAATGTGCCGGGCCTACTGACCCTACCTCTGCCCCCTCCCCAACCTCATCATGCCCCTTTTTGGGAAAGTGGCAAGGTGGCTTAGATTATGATGTGAATCCTAGACAAATCTCCTGCGACTTGGGGTTGGAAAGTCACAAACAAAGGGTTTGCGACTTTTTTTTCGGTGGCATTGTTTTAATCAATACTATATGCAATGTTGCTTCAGTTTTTATTTTACAACCTTCTGATCAATCAATAAATAGGATACAAAAGTGAGCATACCCTTTAGTATCCTGGTATATTGTATAAAAATTGGATATATATCCTGTATAGCGACACGTCGGTCGACTCAGCAGGTAAGCAATGCTGACACAGTGTTGATGTTGTCATTGCAAGATGTTTTTAGTTATTACTGAGCGTAAATATTCCTTCTACTTCTAGTTCATGTCGCTGGGGACATTTCAGTTACTTTACTACGGTTTTGGCTCAAAACAACACGAAACGTGATCTGTTGAGCACCATATTTCACCTATGACATTTGAAGCTTATATGAATAAGCCAGCATTCAGCGTATCGTGTGGTGTTAGAGGCCTAGCTCATCTTCATATTAATACATTCTGCTAATGGACAGACGTTTACACTCACAATTCATTCCCGTAATACAAATGCCAATGTAGCTGGCGATGCTGTAGGGCCATTATGCCAGATTTTTTATTTTATCCCGAAGAATCCATTTAATCACAAGGTCACTTACCTTTGCAAAATGGTTAATCATTCAATAGAATCCTATTTTTATTCCGGTGTGAGTGATAGGTATAAACAGAGCGTCCCTCAAAAGAGCACACTCCAACACAAAGACAATGGTATACTGGGGAGGGAGATAAAATGGAGGTTAGGACAGTCTGAATACTTCACGTATCTATTAAAAATTAGAAATAATCAATTTAAAATATAATAAAGGATACATTAGTTTTCAATCTAACAATGCAAGGTTTTCAGTAACCCTGAGTAGGGAATGAAAAGTAGAAGCCGGACCGGAGGCAAGGCCTAAGGAAAGGCCGGCATGACGGGGGTTTGGTTAGGGAGCCCCCCCCCCTCCCCTGTCCAGGGATTGGGGGGATTTGAGTTTAGGGGGGGTGGTCTTAAGGGGGTTATATAGGGGTGAGGGGTAGGAGGACAGGCGCCATTTTGTGGATTTAGTTAGCTAGCTCAGGTAGCTGACCCAGCGCTGCAGGCATCCCATTAATAGCTTACCATGGCTGATGTGGAGGCGATGATTGCAGAGCTGCGGGCCGCGGCGAATTCCCGTGGACCAGGATGGCTGCAGGAGCAGCTTCAAGGGCTTTTAGGGGGGGCAGCGGAGGCCACCGGCAGCCCCCCAGAGTCCAGCGCCGCATTAGGAGCCCCTCCCGGGACCCTTCCCGTTGGCAGGCAGCGGCCCGTGCCCACGCGCCTCAGCGGGGGAGGAATCCTATAAGAAGGCGGGACTCTACAGGGTGGCCAGTCCCGGTTACCCCCTCCTCAGGCAGGCGGCGTGGGACCAGAAACGGCGGGCTCACCTTGGATTCCAGGAGGTGAAGGGACCCCCGGCAGGAGCAAGATGGCGTCCGGAACGGGGCTGCTGTGCTTCAGGAGGTAGCAGGCCCTAGTCTTCTCAGAAGGAGCATTGTGGTGGCTCCGCCCCCTCTCAGGCATCGGGGAGCAGTGATTGTTTCTTCCCTTGTGGTGGACCCGCTGGGGGACCTGCATTGGAAGATGGTAGCTGGGCATCTGGAAGCAGTGGAGGTTACGTCCCTACTGGTATCGCAGCTAGGGGATCTGCAGGGGAAGACGTCTATCCAGGACCTTCAGGATCTGCGAAGAGGACCGTTCGGCTGAATTCCGGATCTGCAGCTGATGGGAGCACAGCACCCAGGCAGCCAGGTGAGATTGCTTGGGGATCCGTATTGCATTTAGTAGCGGGGTGTGGGGGGGAATAGGCCCCCCTCGGCGGATTTAGGTAGGGGCTTGGGTCAGTTATTAGGTGGCCTGGTGGGTTTATTGGCAGGGTGGGGGGCGGCTGGGGGGTCGCCGTTGCCCGCTTGGGGGGTAGGTGGAGGTGTTGGGGGTTCTGGGGGAGCTGCGTCAGGGACAAGTGCCAGTTTGGTGTCAGTCGAGACCCAGGCAGGGGGGGGGGGGGGGGGGCGGTGGAGGATGAGTAGGTTAAGGTAGATGATAAGGTAAAAGGGGAAGTTTCCGCAAAAGGATTGTGCTTCTTGTTCAACGAGGGGAGCTGTAAATTTGGAGCGAAATGCAAGTTTAAGTATGAGTGCTCCACGTGCGGGGTGGTCACGGAGCCACAAGTTGTTTTAATGGGAATAGACAAAAGGGCGGGGATAATAATAGCAAAGGGGGAGATGCCGGTACGTTTGGAAAGGATGGAACCTAAATAGGTATCCAGACAGAGCGGCGGCAGAATTTTTGAGGGAAGGGTTGTTGTTAGGTCTTAGGATTCTGTTTCGTCCGTCCGGTCCGGTTTTGGTGAAGAAGAATTTAAAATCCGCTGTACAGCATCCTGAGGTGGTTTCTGGAAAGTTAGACAAAGAAGTGAGGTTAGGTAGGATGGCAGGCCCCTTTGCGGAACCTCCTTTGAGTAATTTACGTTTGTCGCTGCTGGGGGTGGTTCCAAAGAGGGAGGCGAATAAGTTTAGACTTATTCAGCACCTGTCATTTCCAAGGGGTTCTTCGGTCAATGACGGCATCGATCCGGACATCTGTTCCGTGTTTTACGCCTCATTTGACGCAGCAGTGGCATGGGTGAAAAAGTTGGGAGCAGGATCGTTGTTAGCGAAGACGGACATTGAAGCAGCGTTTCAGTTGTTGCCGGTACTCCCGGATTGTGTGCATCTTTTGGGGTGTTTTGGGGAGGGCGGGTTTTTTGTCGACCGTTGTTTGCCGATGGGTTGTTCCCGAATCCCTATCATGTGCTTATTTTGAGAAGTTTAGCTCTTTTTTGGAATGGGTGGTGGCGGAGGCAGCGGGGTGTAAGTCCATTACTTAGATGACTTCTTATGTATTGGCCCCCCTGGTTCGAGGGTTTGTTCGGTGTTGTTGCATTTACAGAAAATCCAGTTACGAGAACTTCAATCTCTGCTAGGCAAGCTCAATTTTGCGTGCAGAATCATGCCTATGCGAAGGGTGTTCAGTCGACGGTTGGCGGGGGCGGCAGCGGGGGTGTCTATGTTGCATCATTACGTGTGCTTGAGTAGGGAGTTGAGGGCTGATTTGCATGTTTGGAGTGCCTTTTTAGAAGATTATAATGGAAGGTCAATAATGATCGGGGAGGTAATAGATTCTTTTGATTTTGAGCTTTTTACTGATTCAGCCGGGAGTTGGGGTTTTGGGGTGTATTGTAAGGGGCAGTGGTGTGCGGAAACTTGGCCAGAGAGTTGGGTGCTGAAGGGTTGGGTTCAGAATTTGGCCTTATTGGAGCTTTTTCCAATAGTGGTGGCAGTGATGCTTTGGGGGGAGTTTTTCCGTAATAAAAAAATCTGGTTTTATTGTGATAATTTGGGGGTAGTTCAGGCGATTAATGGGTTATTGGCGTCGTCACCGATTGGGGTTAGGTTGTTACAGCGTTTGGTGCGGGAATGCTTATTATTGAATGCATGGGTGGTGGCGGTGCATATACCAGGGGTGGAGAATTCTATTGCTGATGCACTCTCTCGTTCACAGTGGGAGCGTTTTCGGCAGCTGGCCCCAGAAGCGGAGGAGGTCGGGCTGGTGTGCCCGGGTTGCCTTTGGGAGCTGTTGGAAGGATGGTAGCGGGGCTAATCCACTCGTCGCTGGCGCCCGGTATGTGGGATACTTATGTTAAGGCGTCGCGTTGATGGGAGGAATGGTGTGATAGGCTAGGGACCTGTGAAGGTGACTTGGAGTTCCCGTTATTGCTTTTATTGGGCCACTGTAGGGAGGAGGGATGGGTCGGTGTCAAAAATAAATCGGTATGTGACGGGGCTTGCATTTGGTTTTAAGTTACGCAAGATGGCTGACTTTACCAAGTCTTTTTTGGTTAGTCGCGTTTTAAAAGGGTGGCGGTGTCTGCGAGCCGATAAGGACAGGAGGCGCCCAGTCTCTTTTGTGTTGCTTCTAGGATTAGGGGAGCAGTTACCGGGTGTCTGCAGCTCGCCTTGGGAGACGAGGCTGTTCCGTTTAGCTTTTTTGGGGCGTTTTTGGGGGCATGCAGTTGGGGGAGCTGGTTTCACCTACGGTCAGGCGAGTAGGGGGGTTGCTCGCAGAGGACGTTAAGTTGTTAGGGTGGAGTTTCGCATCCATCGGTCCAAGATGGATGTGGAGGGAAAAGGGTGCATGGTCGTGCTTTACGAGATCCTGAGGTGTCCCATGTGCCCGGTTCGGTGTTTAAAGGAATATTGGTCGGCGAAAAAAGCGTGGGTCTTGCCGTTGTTGGTGCATGCAGATGGTTCCTTTTTATCCTGTTTTCAGTTCATGGCGATTTTCCGGAGGTGTTAGGATCGGTTGGGGGTGGGGAGCTACGGGTATGCCAGCCTCTCGTTTCGGATTGGGGCTGCGACAGAGGCAGCGCGTTTGGGGCTGGGGGACAACATGATTAAAAAGATTGGACGTTGGTAGTCGATCAGGTTCAAGTCATATGTTCAGCTGGAAAAATTGTAGTTCTCCTGTCACGGAAGGTGTACAGGAAGCAAGACAATGCAAAATAAATATATGACTCACTGGATCCAAAACTAAGGAACAAAAGGGAGACCCCTGCATAAGACCTGGCACTCTCCCTGACTGCTCAGCCTATGCGAACACCCCAATGGTGGATGATCGCATATCCTCGTACCTCGACTATATAACACCTGAACACCCTACAATAGTGAGGGGACACGACCACCGGCTCCCTACTCTAGACACGGAGGGAGTCAGGGTCACCTGGGATCCAGCAAACAGAAAATCACAAATGAATGTACAACACTTATCTTGTAGAAGACATGGGAAATAGGATCCGCGTGCCCACACACTCCAGGAAGTTGTATAAACCGCACACTAATGCATTATGGGGGAGGAATTTAAAGGGATGCAATCAGTACAACTACATGACAGCTGAGAGAGGCTAACGAGATGAGGAACTGAAAACCAAAACAAAGAAAGCTCAAGGAGGAGGTTCTGAAAGGCATCTGTCAGAGCTTCTCAGATGTCAGACTCCTTGCGTTAATCTTTTGTTTTGTTGTTGTTTTTGTTATGGTTGGTGCGGACCTGTTTGTTTCTTTTCTTCTTTCATTGTAGGTGCAGAATCTGCATTGGTGTGGATCCTGGGACACTCCTTTGTATTTTGGGGAGCATTGCGGGCGTTGGTTAGACCTGACGGTCAGCAGCTGGGTATTGCTCGATCGGAGGCAGTGGTAAGGTGGCTGGGGCGCAGTGGTATGGGTTGGGGCAGTGTAATGGAGGAATTTCACCATTTTGCTAAGCTAGATAGGGCCCCAGATATCCTGGTGTTACATGTGGGAGGAAACGACTTGGGGGTACGTCCGTTCAGGGAATTGCTGAGGGATATCAAGTTTGATATGCTTCGGTTATGGGCTTTGTTCCCTAGGTTGGTGACCGTATGGTCCGACATAGTCCCACGTAAGGTATGGCGTAGGGCTAGATCAGTCGAGGCGGTGAACAGGGCCCGCATAAAAGTCAACAGGGCGATTGGGCATTTTATGGCGCGGAACGGGGCAGTGTCAGTCAGACATGTGAATTTGGAGAATGGCCTTGGTGGGTTTTGGCGAGACGATGGAGTTCGTCTCAATGCAGTCTGCATTGATATGTGGTGTCTGGTCCTGCAAGAGGGGATTGAGACAGCACTGGGTGTGTGGAGGAATGTGCGGTCTTAAGGTGATTAGGACCATGCGTTGGTGGCGGGGGGAGGTCCTTGGGGCTGGAAATGAGGTGTGATAAGAAGTAGGGGAGAGCTCCACAGTTGGGGCTGGACTCCCATGGTTGGTGGTTGCTTATGGTGGTGTTAAGGGGCCATCAGTGGTGGCTCTGAGCTGGCGCTCATCGGCTGGGGGCAAGATGGCTTACCCCGGATGGGGTTATCATTGTTTGGGTCTTCAAGGACCTCCTCCTGTATGTTTTTGTCATATGTTATACATATGGGTAATGGGTTGTTGTTCATATGCTGTTGCATATGGGTTAAGGGGAAAATGTATGTTGTTTGTTTAAAAATGTATATGGAAAATAAAGCGGCTGCTGTGGCCGATATTATTCCAACCTGGTGTCTGTGTCCATTTTTGAGGTGGCAGGTTAGGAGCTCATTAGACTAGATGGGAGGGGTTTTCATCGTAAGCGGGGTGACATGTGGATCCGGTAAGTAAGAAGGGGGAGAGTGAAAGTTTCGGGCGAAAGAGGCTCTGTCACCAGGATCAATCCTACTAAACCAAGCACGTAACCTGGTAGGGTTGATCTAGCTGAGTAAACCGATACATATCTTTTCTTTCTAGGTGACGGCCTTGTGGAGAAATTAAGACTTTTTTATTTTTATGCAAATGAGCCATAGGAGCACCAAGAGGCGGGCTTTTGCGGTTTCAGCACCACTCCAGCGATGCTCCTGGTGCTCTAAACACATCTGCCTCCCCTTAGATTGACAGTGCTAGACTTCACATCTAGTGCTGAGTTCTTGCACTTGCGCACTCGCTCTCAAACACGGTGCGTGTGCACCCTGTCTTCTGCTGCTTGCCGAGGATCAAAGATGATTAGCCCACCGTAGGGTTCGTCTGCATTCACCTCCACTTCCGGGTGGATTGACATCAACGGCGTGTGTGCACTAATTATCTTCACTGCTCAGCTAGCAGCAGAAGACATTATTTGGCAAACCGGACCCGAAACAAATATAGACTGGTTCATTTATCTAATTTATTCATTACAATTAAAAGTGATATATATATATATATATATATATATATATATATATGTATATACACACACTGAACAAAAATTTAAACGCAACACTTTTGATTTTGCTCCCATTTTGCATGAGCTGAACTCAAAGATCTGAAACATTTTATACATACACCAATATTGTTAAAAAATCTGTCTAAATCTGTGTTAGTGAGCACTTCTCCTTTGCCAAGATAATCCATCCCTCCTCACAGGTGTGGCATACCAAGGTGCTGTTCAGACAGCATGAATATTGCACAGGTGTGCCTTAGACTGCCCACAATAAAAGTCCACTCTGAAATGTGCACAGGTTTGCCTTACTGGGGAAGGGTCAGAAAACCAGTCAGTATCTGGTGTGGCCCCCATTGGCCTCATGCAGTGCAACACATCTCTGTCGCATAGAGTTGATCAGGTTGTTGATTGTGGCCTGTGCAATGTTGGTCAATAGCTGTGCGAAGTTGCAGAATATTGGCAGGCACTGGAGCACACTTTCGTATACGCCGATCCAGAGCATCCCAAGCATGCTCAATGGGTGACATGTTGTCACGCTGGACATGATACAAGATACACAGAATATAACAAAACAAATGTCTAGGCAAGAAACTGGGGATAAAGGTAACCTTCTGACAAATCCCTACCAGCTCTCCCTAGACTTCTATGCCCACATTCAGACTCTGAAGGTGGGAATGAACGTGTCCTCGTGCCTAGGCTGAAGATTCCCTAAAATCCCTAAGATGGTGAAAGGGGGAAAGAGGCAGCTTGCTCCCTCAGGACCTGGAGGGGGCAGGCGTCTCTCTAACAGCCTAGACAGACAATCACAAGAAAACAAAACCAACTTATCTTGTACTGAGCAGGAACAGCAATCCTTCCTTCCTTCCTCTGAACAAGACAGAAGCTATAACCTGCACAGGACACTGGGAGTGGGTGTAATTTAAACTCATACCAAGGACCCCACCCAGTGCACCTGAAGGGAGGCGGATACAGCTCAACTCCAAAACAATAACAAAAGGTTACACATGTGCTGCTAACCTAGCAGACCTCTGCACATGACCTGAGCAGGGCATGACAGTAACCCCCCTTCTACGGGTGACCTCCGGACACCCCGGCCCAACTTATCCGGGTGGGATCTGTGAAATGCCCTCACCAGTTGGCTGGCACTAACATCCACAGCCAGAACCCACATCCTCTCCTCAGGGCCGTATCCCCTCCAGTGTATCAGGTACTGAAGGGAACCCCAAAGAACTCTTGAGTCGAGAACCCTAGAGATCTCGAACTCTAAATTTCCATCAACCAGAACAGGGGGAGGAGGCAATGGCGATGGTTTCACCAGTTTCACATATTTCTTCAGTAAAGACCTGTGGCACACATCATGGATCCTCCAAGTCTGCGGAAGATCCAGACGAAACGCTACAGGATTTACCACCGCAGATAATTTGTAAGGTCCAATAAATCTTGGACCCAGTTTCCAAGATGGTACTCTCAGTTTAATATTTTTAGTAGATAACCACACCAGATCACCCACACACAGGTCCGGACCAGTCATACGTCTCTTATAAGCCATTCGCTTATACCTCTCACCCATCTTCTCCAAATTCACTTGGATCCTCCGCCAGATAGAAGACAAGGCAGAAGAAAATCTCTCCTCCTCTGGCATCCCAGAGGAACTAATCCCAGAAAAGGTACCAAACTGAGGATGAAAACTTGTCACGGACGGTGTACAGGAAACAAGGCAAAGCAACATGCATAAATGACTCGCTGGATCCAAGAGCTAAGGAAACAAAGGGAGACCCCTGCAGAAGACCTGGCACTTTCCCTGGCCGCTCAGCCTATGCAAAGATCCAAATGGTGGAAGTTTGCATATCCACGTACCTTGACTATATAACCCCTGAGCACCCTACAATAGTGAGGGGACACGACCACCGGCTCCCTACACAAGATACGGAGGGAGTCAGGGTCACCTGGGATCCAGCAAACAGAAAATAACAGATAAATGTTCAAACCTTAACTTTGTAGCAGACAGGAGAACAAGATCAGCATGCACACACACTCCAGGAAGAAGTATAAGCCGCCCAGAAAAGCATTCTGGGGAGGAATTTAAAGGGAAGCAATTAGTCCAACACATGACAGCTGAGAGAGGCTAACGAGATGAGGAACTGAATACCACAACAAAGAAACTCAAGGGGGAGGTTCTGAAAGGCCTCTGTCAGAGCTTCTCAGCTGTCTGGTTGTGACAAAACTGTATGCGCCAAAAAATGGTGACTTACCCGTGGACTCCTGCCTATGGTTATTCAAAGCAAACTCTGCTAGGGATAAGAATGAGGACCAGTCCTCCTGATTCTCAGCCACAAAGCACCTCAAGTAGGTCTCCAGGTTTTGATTAGTACGCTCTGTCTGCCCATTCGACTGCGGATGAAAAGCCGAAGAGAATGAAAGTTGAATGCCAAGCCGAGAGCAGAACGCCTTCCAAAACCTGGAGACAAACTGCGTGCCCCTATCAGAAACCACATCTGAAGGAATGCCATGTAATTTCACGATATTATCAACAAAAATCTGAGCAAGAGTCTTGGCATTGAGCAGACTAGCTAACGATACAAAGTAAGCCATTTTACTAAAACGGTCAACAACCACCAAAGGAAGACGTGAACCAGAAGGTCGAGTGTTTGTCAAATAGACAAAGGAAAAAGTGAACCAGAAGGTCGAGTGTGAGCAACCTTTGACCGTGCACAGGTTTCACAAGCTGCTACGTAATCCTCAACACTCTTACGTAACCCAGGCCACCAGAACCTCCAGGACACAAGATCAAAGGTGGACTTACCACCAAGATGTCCAGCAAGGACAGTATCGTGATGTTTCTTGAATACCTTGTATCGCAGTCCATCGGGAACAAACAACCTCCCTGTGGGACAAAAAACAGGAGCCCCCTCCTGGGCTCCCAACACCTCCATCTCCAATTCGGGGTACAGAGTGGAGACCACCACCCCATCAGCCAAAATCGGAGCAGGATCCTCTGAATCACATCCCCCAGGAAAACTGCAAGACAACGCTTCTGCCTTGACTTTTCAAACCCCGGGCGAAAAGTAACCACAAAAATGAACCTGGTAAAGAACAGTGACCATCTAGCCTATCTAGGATTCAGACGCTTGGCAGATTGCAGGTAAGCCAAATTTTTATGATCAGTATATACCGTAACGAGATGAGACGCCCCCTCCAACCAGTGACGCCATTCCTCAAAGGCCAATTTGATGGCCAGCAATTCCCTATCTCCTACATCATAATTCCTCTCGGTGACCGAGAGCTTCTTGGAAAAAAAAGCACACGGAACCCATTTGCCAGGAGATGAACCCTGCGACAGCACTGCTCCGACCCCCACTTCTGATGCATCCACCTCCACCACGAATGGCTGAGACACATCGGGCTGCACCAGAATGGGACCAGACGCAAAACATTCCTTAATGCCTCATCCGACTAGACAGAGACATCGACGCCCTTCTTAGTCATATCGGTCAGAGGTTTTACAATGGTAGAATAGTTCAAGATTAGAGTTGAGCGAACACCTGGATGTTCGGGTTCGAGAAGTTCGGCCGAACATCCCGGAAATGTTCGGGTTCGGGATCCGAACCCGATCCGAACTTCGTCCCGAACCCGAACCCCATTGAAGTCAATGGGGACCCGAACTTTTCGGCACTAAAAAGGCTGTAAAACAGCCCAGGAAAGAGCTAGAGGGCTGCAAAAGGCAGCAACATGTAGGTAATTCCCCTGCAAACAAATGTGGATAGGGAAATGAATTAAAATAAAAATTAAATAAATAAAAATTAACCAAAATCAATTGGAGAGAGGTTCCATAGCAGAGAATCTGGCTTCCCGTCACCCACCACTGGAACAGTCCATTCTCAGATATTTAGGCCCCGGCACCCAGGCAGAGGAGAGAGGTCCCGTAACAGAGAATCTGTCTTCATGTCAGCAGAGAATTAGTCTGCATGTCATAGCAGAGAATGAGGCTTCACGTCAGCCACCACTGCAACAGTCCATTGGCATATATTTAGGCCTAGCACACAGGCAGAGCAGAGAGGTCCCGTAACAGAGAATCTGGCTTCATGTCAGCAGAGAATCAGTCTGCATGTCATAGCAGAGAATGAGGCTTCACGTCACCCACCACTGCAACAGTCCATTGGCATATATTTAGGCCTAGCACACAGGCAGAGCAGAGAGGTCCCGTAACAGACAATCTGGCTTCATGTCAGCAGAGAATCAGTCTGCATGTCATAGCAGAGAATGAGGCTTCACGTCAGCCACCACTGCAACAGTCCATTGGCATATATTTAGGCCTAGCACACAGGCAGAGCAGAGAGGTCCCGTAACAGACAATCTGGCTTCATGTCAGCAGAGAATCAGTCTGCATGTCATAGCAGAGAATCAGGCTTCACGTCAGCCACCACTGCAACAGTCCATTGTCATAAATTTAGGCCCAGCACCCAGGCAGAGGAGAGAGGTCCCGTAACAGACAATCTGGCTTCATGTCAGCAGAGAATTAGTCTGCATGTCATAGCAGAGAATCAGGCTTCATGTCAGCCACCACTGCAACAGTCCATTGGCATATATTTAGGCCCAGCACCCAGGCAGAGGAGGGAGGTCCCGTAACAGAGAATCTGTCTTCATGTCAGCAGAGAATCAGTCTGCATGTCATAGCAGAGAATGAGGCTTCACGTCACCCACCACTGCAACAGTCCATTGGCATATATTTAGGCCTAGCACACAGGCAGAGCAGAGAGGTCCCGTAACAGACAATCTGGCTTCATGTCAGCAGAGAATCAGTCTGCATGTCATAGCAGAGAATCAGGCTTCACGTCAGCCACCACTGCAACAGTCCATTGGCATATATTTAGGCCTAGCACACAGGCAGAGCAGAGAGGTCCCGTAACAGACAATCTGGCTTCATGTCAGCAGAGAATCAGTCTGCATGTCATAGCAGAGAATGAGGCTTCACGTCAGCCACCACTGCAACAGTCCATTGGCATATATTTAGGCCTAGCACACAGGCAGAGCAGAGAGGTCCCGTAACAGACAATCTGGCTTCATGTCAGCAGAGAATCAGTCTGCATGTCATAGCAGAGAATCAGGCTTCACGTCAGCCACCACTGCAACAGTCCATTGTCATAAATTTAGGCCCAGCACCCAGGCAGAGGAGAGAGGTCCCGTAACAGACAATCTGGCTTCATGTCAGCAGAGAATTAGTCTGCATGTCATAGCAGAGAATCAGGCTTCATGTCAGCCACCACTGCAACAGTCCATTGGCATATATTTAGGCCCAGCACCCAGGCAGAGGAGGGAGGTCCCGTAACAGAGAATCTGTCTTCATGTCAGCAGAGAATCAGTCTGCATGTCATAGCAGAGAATGAGGCTTCACGTCACCCACCACTGCAACAGTCCATTGGCATATATTTAGGCCTAGCACACAGGCAGAGCAGAGAGGTCCCGTAACAGACAATCTGGCTTCATGTCAGCAGAGAATCAGTCTGCATGTCATAGCAGAGAATCAGGCTTCACGTCAGCCACCACTGCAACAGTCCATTGTCATAAATTTAGGCCCAGCACCCAGGCAGAGGAGAGAGGTCCCGTAACAGACAATCTGGCTTCATGTCAGCAGAGAATTAGTCTGCATGTCATAGCAGAGAATCAGGCTTCATGTCAGCCACCACTGCAACAGTCCATTGGCATATATTTAGGCCCAGCACCCAGGCAGAGGAGGGAGGTCCCGTAACAGAGAATCTGTCTTCATGTCAGCAGAGAATCAGTCTGCATGTCATAGCAGAGAATGAGGCTTCACGTCACCCACCACTGCAACAGTCCATTGGCATATATTTAGGCCTAGCACACAGGCAGAGCAGAGAGGTCCCGTAACAGACAATCTGGCTTCATGTCAGCAGAGAATCAGTCTGCATGTCATAGCAGAGAATCAGGCTTCACGTCAGCCACCACTGCAACAGTCCATTGTCATAAATTTAGGCCCAGCACCCAGGCAGAGGAGAGAGGTCCCGTAACAGACAATCTGGCTTCATGTCAGCAGAGAATTAGTCTGCATGTCATAGCAGAGAATCAGGCTTCATGTCAGCCACCACTGCAACAGTCCATTGGCATATATTTAGGCCCAGCACCCAGGCAGAGGAGGGAGGTCCCGTAACAGAGAATCTGTCTTCATGTCAGCAGAGAATCAGTCTGCATGTCATAGCAGAGAATGAGGCTTCACGTCAGCCACCACTGCAACAGTCCATTGGCATATATTTAGGCCTAGCACACAGGCAGAGGAGAGGTTCATTCAACTTTGGGTAGCCTCGCAATATAATGGTAAAATGAAAATAAAAATAGGATTGAATGAGGAAGTGCCCTGGAGTCCAATAATATATGGTTATGGGGAGGTAGTTAATGTCTAATCTGGACAAGGGACGGACAGGTCCTGTGGGATCCATGCCTGGTTCATTTTTATGAACGTCAGCTTGTCCACATTGGCTGTAGACAGGCGGCTGCGTTTGTCTGTAATGACGCCCCCTGCCGTGCTGAATACACGTTCAGACAAAACGCTGGCTGCCGGGCAGGCCAGCACCTCCAAGGCATAAAAGGCTAGCTCTGGCCACGTGGACAATTTAGAGACCCAGAAGTTGAATGGGGCCGAACCATCAGTCAGTACGTGGAGGGGTGTGCACACGTACTGTTCCACCATGTTAGTGAAATGTTGCCTCCTGCTAACACGTTGCGTATCAGGTGGTGGTGCAGTTAGCTGTGGCGTGTTGACAAAAGTTTTCCACATCTCTGCCATGCTAACCCTGCCCTCAGAGGAGCTGGCCGTGACACAGCTGCCTTGGCGACCTCTTGCTCCTCCTCTGCCTTGGCCTTGGGCTTCCACTTGTTCCCCTGTGACATTTGGGAATGCTCTCAGTAGCGCGTCTACCAACGTGCGCTTGTACTCGCGCATCTTCCTATCACGCTCCAGTGCAGGAAGTAAGGTGGGCACATTGTCTTTGTAGCGTGGATCCAGCAGGGTGGCAACCCAGTAGTCCGCACAGGTTAAAATGTGGGCAACTCTGCTGTCGTTGCGCAGGCACTGCAGCATGTAGTCGCTCATGTGTGCCAGGCTGCCCAGGGGTAAGGACAAGCTGTCCTCTGTGGGAGGCGTATCGTCATCGTCCTGCCTTTCCCCCCAGCCACGCACCAGTGATGGACCCGAGCTGCGTTGGGTGCCACCCCGCTGTGACCATGCTTCATCCTCATCCTCCTCCACCTCCTCCTCATCCTCGTCCTCCTCGTCCTCCAGTAGTGGGCCCTGGCTGGCCACATTTGTACCTGGCCTCTGCTGTTGCCAAAAACCTCCCTCTGAGTCACTTCGAAGAGACTGGCCTGAAAGTGCTAAAAATGACCCCTCTTCCTCCTCCTCCTCCTCCTGGGCCACCTCCTCTTCCATCATCGCCCTAAGTGTTTTCTCAAGGAGACATAGAAGTGGTATTGTAACGCTGATAACGGTGTCATCGCCACTGGCCATGTTGGTGGAGTACTCGAAACAGCGCAACAGGGCACACAGGTCTCGCATGGAGGCCCAGTCATTGGTGGTGAAGTGGTGCTGTTCTGTAGTGCGACTGACCCGTGCGTGCTGCAGCTGAAACTCCACTATGGCCTGCTGCTGCTCGCACAGTCTGTCCAGCATGTGCAAGGTGGAGTTCCACCTGGTGGGCACGTCGCATATGAGGCGGTGAGCGGGAAGGCCGAAGTTACGCTGTAGCGCAGACAGGCGAGCAGCAGCAGGATGTGAACGCCGGAAGCGCGAACAGACGGCCCGCACTTTATGCAGCAGCTCTGACATGTCGGGGTAGTTGTGAATGAACTTCTGCACCACCAAATTCAGCACATGCGCCAAGCAAGGGATGTGCGTCAAATTGGCTAGTCCCAGAGCTGCAACGAGATTTCGCCCATTATCACACACCACCAGGCCGGGCTTGAGGCTCACCGGCAGCAACCACTCGTCGGTCTGTTGTTCTATACCCCGCCACAACTCCTGTGCGGTGTGGGGCCTGTCCCCCAAACATATGAGTTTCAGAATGGCCTGCTGACGTTTACCCCGGGCTGTGCTGAAGTTGGTGGTGAAGGTGTGTGGCTGACTGGATGAGCAGGTGGAAGAAGAGGAGGAGGAAGCCGAGAAGGAGGAGGTGGCAACAGGAGGCAAAGAATGTTGCCCTGCGATCCTTGGCGGCGGAAGGACGTGCGCCAAACAGCTCTCCGCCTGGGGCCCAGCTGCCACTACATTTACCCAGTGTGCAGTTAGGGAGATATAGCGTCCCTGGCCGTGCTTACTGGTCCACGTATCTGTGGTTAGGTGGACCTTGCCACAGATGGCGTTGCGCAGTGCACACTTGATTTTATCGGATACTTGGTTGTGCAGGGAAGGCACGGCTCTCTTGGAGAAGTAGTGCCGGCTGGGAACAACATACTGTGGGACAGCAAGCGACATGAGCTGTTTGAAGCTGTCTGTGTCCACCAGCCTAAATGACAGCATTTCATAGGCCAGTAGTTTAGAAATGCTGGCATTCAGGGCCAGGGATCGAGGGTGGCTAGGTGGGAATTTACGCTTTCTATCAAATGTTTGTGAGATGGAGAGCTGAACGCTGGCGTGTGACATGGTTGAGACGCTTGGTGACGGAGGTGGTGGTGGTGGTGTTGGTGGTACATCCCCTGTTTGCTGGGCGGCAGGTGCCAACGTTCCTCCAGAGGCGGAGGAAGAGGCCGAGGCGGCAGCAGCAGAATAGGCCGAGGCGGCAGCAGCAGAAGAGGTAGCAGGGGGAGCCTGAGTGACTTCCTTGGTTTTAAGGTGTTTACTCCACTGCAGTTCATGCTTTGCATGCAGGTGCCTGGTCATGCAGGTTGTGCTCAGGTTCAGAACGTTAATGCCTCGCTTCAGGCTCTGATGGCACAGCGTGCAAACCACTCGGGTCTTGTCGTCAGCACATTGTTTGAAGAAGTGCCATGCCAGGGAACTCCTTGAAGCTGCCTTTGGGGTGCTCGGTCCCAGATGGCGGCGGTCAGTAGCAGGCGGAGTCTCTTGGCGGCGGGTGTTCTGCTTTTGCCCACTGCTCCCTCTTTTGCTACGCTGTTGGCTCGGTCTCACCACTGCCTCTTCCTCCGAACTGTGAAAGTCAGTGGCACGACCTTCATTCCATGTGGGGTCTAGGACCTCATCGTCCCCTGCATCGTCTTCCACCCAGTCTTGATCCCTGACCTCCTGTTCAGTCTGCACACTGCAGAAAGACGCAGCAGTTGGCACCTGTGTTTCGTCATCATCAGAGACATGCTGAGGTGGTATTCCCATGTCCTCATCATCAGGAAACATAAGTGGTTGTGCGTCAGTGCATTCTATGTCTTTCACCGCTGGGGAAGGGCTAGGTGGATGCCCTTGGGAAACCCTGCCAGCG
Source organism: Bufo gargarizans (assembly GCF_014858855.1). NCBI lineage: Eukaryota > Metazoa > Chordata > Amphibia > Anura > Bufonidae > Bufo > Bufo gargarizans. The sequence goes on along the minus strand of NC_058082.1, from coordinate 50,771,155 downwards.
GAGTCTTCAAACAGCATAAGAGACTGCTGCATAACTTGAGGCTGAGACAGTTTCCCTGGTATGCATGGGGGTGATGTGACAGACTGATGGGGTTGGTTTTCAGGCGCCATCTGTGCGCTTTCTGCAGAAGACTGGGTGGGAGATAATGTGAACGTGCTGGATCCACTGTCGGCCACCCAATTGACTAATGCCTGTACCTGCTCAGGCCTTACCATCCTTAGAACGGCATTGGGCCCCACCATATATCGCTGTAAATTCTGGCGGCTACTGGGACCTGAGGTAGTTGGTACACTAGGACGTGTGGATGTGGCAGAACGGCCACGTCCTCTCCCAGCACCAGAGGGTCCACTAACACCACCACGACCATGTCCACGTCCGCGTCCCTTACTAGATGTTTTTCTCATTGTTATGGTTCACCACAACAACAAATATATTATTTGGCCCAATGTATTGTATTCAAATTCAGCGGGATATAAATTTGAGGCCTAGTATTTAGGCGCTGGGTGACCGGTATGGATTTAGTGACAGAATTAGACTTGGAAATGCACAGAAGCGTGTGTGTGAAGTTATTCTGAATGACCCTATGTGCACCTTCAATATTATATACCCTTTTAGGGATAGATTTCAAATAGCTCTGATATAGCAGAAACCACTAAATTATGAAATTGCTAAATTGGGAATTGTACTTCAACCCAGAACAAAAAATGTGCTTTGACGGACACTAAATATCTTGCCCAGCAACAACAGTACAGCGGTGGGTAACGAGAGATTTAGAGGGATTTAAATTTGAGGCCTAGTATTTAGGCGCTGGGTGACAGGTATGGGTTTAGTGACAGAATTAGACTTGGAAATACACAGTAGCGGGTGTGTGTGAAGTTATTCTGAATGACCCAATGTGCACCTTCAATATTATATACCCTTTTAGGGATAGATTTCAAATAGCTCTGATATAGCAGAAACCACTAAATTATGAAATTGCTAAATTGGGAATTGTACTTCAACCCAGAACAAAAAATGTGCTTTGACGGACACTAAATATCTTGCCCAGCAACAACAGTACAGCGGTGGGTAACGAGAGATTTAGAGGGATTTAAATTTGAGGCCTAGTATTTAGGCGCTGGGTCACCGGTATGGATTTAGTGACAGAATTAGACTTGGAAATGCACAGAAGCGTGTGTGTGAAGTTATTCTGAATGACCCTATGTGCACCTTCAATATTATATACACTTTTAGGGATAGATTTCAAATAGCTCTGATATAGCAGAAACCACTAAATTATGAAATTGCTAAATTGGGAATTGTACTTCAACCCAGAACAAAAAATGTGCTTTGACGGACACTAAATATCTTGCCCAGCAACAACAGTACAGCGGTGGGTAACGAGAGATTTAGAGGGATTTAAATTTGAGGCCTAGTATTTAGGCGCTGGGTGACAGGTATGGGTTTAGTGACAGAATTAGATTTGGAAATGCACAGTAGCGGGTGTGTGAAGTTATTCTGAATGACCCTATGTGCACCTTGAATATTATATACCCTTTTAGGGATAGATTTCAAATAGCTCTGATATAGCAGAAACCACTAAATTATGAAATTGCTAAATTGGGAATTGTATTTCAACCCAGAACAAGAAATGTGCTTGAACGGACACTAAATAACTCGCCCAGCTACAGCACTAGGGACAGATTTAGCGGGATATAAATTTGAGGCCTAGTATTTAGGCGCTGGGTGACAGGTATGGGTTTAGTGCCAGAATTAGACTTGGAAATACACAGTAGCGGGTGTGTGTGAAGTTATTCTGAATGACCCAATGTGCACCTTGAATATTATATACCCTTTTAGGGATAGATTTCAAATAGCTCTGATATAGCAGAAACCACTAAATTATGAAATTGCTAAATTGGGAATTGTATTTCAACCCAGAACAAGAAATGTGCTTGAACGGACACTAAATAACTCGCCCAGCTACAGCACTAAGGACAGATTTAGCGGGATATAAATTTGAGGCCTAGTATTTAGGCGCTGGGTGACAGGTATGGGTTTAGTGACAGAATTAGATTTGGAAATGCACAGTAGCGGGTGTGTGAAGTTATTCTGAATGACCCTATGTGCACCTTGAATATTATATACCCTTTTAGGGATAGATTTCAAATAGCTCTGATATAGCAGAAACCACTAAATTATGAAATTGCTAAATTGGGAATTGTATTTCAACCCAGAACAAGAAATGTGCTTGAACGGACACTAAATAACTCGCCCAGCTACAGCACTAGGGACAGATTTAGCGGGATATAAATTTGAGGCCTAGTATTTAGGCGCTGGGTGACAGGTATGGGTTTAGTGCCAGAATTAGACTTGGAAATACACAGTAGCGGGTGTGTGTGAAGTTATTCTGAATGACCCAATGTGCACCTTGAATATTATATACCCTTTTAGGGATAGATTTCAAATAGCTCTGATATAGCAGAAACCACTAAATTATGAAATTGCTAAATTGGGAATTGTATTTCAACCCAGAACAAGAAATGTGCTTGAACGGACACTAAATAACTCGCCCAGCTACAGCACTAGGGACAGATTTAGCGGGATATAAATTTGAGGCCTAGTATTTAGGCGCTGGGTGACAGGTATGGGTTTAGTGCCAGAATTAGACTTGGAAATACACAGTAGCGGGTGTGTGTGAAGTTATTCTGAATGACCCAATGTGCACCTTGAATATTATATACCCTTTTAGGGATAGATTTCAAATAGCTCTGATATAGCAGAAACCACTAAATTATGAAATTGCTAAATTGGGAATTGTATTTCAACCCAGAACAAGAAATGTGCTTGAACGGACACTAAATAACTCGCCCAGCTACAGCACTAGGGACAGATTTAGCGGGATATAAATTTGAGGCCTAGTATTTAGGCGCTGGGTGACAGGTATGGGTTTAGTGCCAGAATTAGACTTGGAAATACACAGTAGCGGGTGTGTGTGAAGTTATTCTGAATGACCCAATGTGCACCTTGAATATTATATACCCTTTTAGGGATAGATTTCAAATAGCTCTGATATAGCAGAAACCACTAAATTATGAAATTGCTAAATTGGGAATTGTATTTCAACCCAGAACAAGAAATGTGCTTGAACGGACACTAAATAACTCGCCCAGCTACAGCACTAAGGACAGATTTAGCGGGATATAAATTTGAGGCCTAGTATTTAGGCGCTGGGTGACAGGTATGGGTTTAGTGACAGAATTAGATTTGGAAATGCACAGTAGCGGGTGTGTGAAGTTATTCTGAATGACCCTATGTGCACCTTGAATATTATATACCCTTTTAGGGATAGATTTCAAATAGCTCTGATATAGCAGAAACCACTAAATTATGAAATTGCTAAATTGGGAATTGTATTTCAACCCAGAACAAGAAATGTGCTTGAACGGACACTAAATAACTCGCCCAGCTACAGCACTAGGGACAGATTTAGCGGGATATAAATTTGAGGCCTAGTATTTAGGCGCTGGGTGACAGGTATGGGTTTAGTGCCAGAATTAGACTTGGAAATACACAGTAGCGGGTGTGTGTGAAGTTATTCTGAATGACCCAATGTGCACCTTGAATATTATATACCCTTTTAGGGATAGATTTCAAATAGCTCTGATATAGCAGAAACCACTAAATTATGAAATTGCTAAATTGGGAATTGTATTTCAACCCAGAACAAGAAATGTGCTTGAACGGACACTAAATAACTCGCCCAGCTACAGCACTAGGGACAGATTTAGCGGGATATAAATTTGAGGCCTAGTATTTAGGCGCTGGGTGACAGGTATGGGTTTAGTGCCAGAATTAGACTTGGAAATACACAGTAGCGGGTGTGTGTGAAGTTATTCTGAATGACCCAATGTGCACCTTGAATATTATATACCCTTTTAGGGATAGATTTCAAATAGCTCTGATATAGCAGAAACCACTAAATTATGAAATTGCTAAATTGGGAATTGTATTTCAACCCAGAACAAGAAATGTGCTTGAACGGACACTAAATAACTCGCCCAGCTACAGCACTAGGGACAGATTTAGCGGGATATAAATTTGAGGCCTAGTATTTAGGCGCTGGGTGACAGGTATGGGTTTAGTGCCAGAATTAGACTTGGAAATACACAGTAGCGGGTGTGTGTGAAGTTATTCTGAATGACCCAATGTGCACCTTGAATATTATATACCCTTTTAGGGATAGATTTCAAATAGCTCTGATATAGCAGAAACCACTAAATTATGAAATTGCTAAATTGGGAATTGTTTTTCAACCCAGAACAAGAAATGTGCTTGAACGGACACTAAATAACTCGCCCAGCTACAGCACTAGGGACAGATTTAGCTGGATATAAATTTGAGGCCTAGTATTTAGGCGCTGGGTGACAGGTATGGGTTTAGTGCCAGAATTAGACTTGGAAATACACAGTAGCGGGTGTGTGTGAAGTTATTCTGAATGACCTAATGTGCACCTTGAATATTATATACCCTTTTAGGGATAGATTTCAAATAGCTCTGATATAGCAGAAACCACTAAATTATGAAATTGCTAAATTGGGAATTGTATTTCAACCCAGAACAAGAAATGTGCTTGAACGGACACTAAATAACTCGCCCAGCTACAGCACTAAGGACAGATTTAGCGGGATATAAATTTGAGGCCTAGTATTTAGGCGCTGGGTGACCGGTATGGATTTAGTGACAGAATTAGACTGGGATATGGCCAAAAAATAAACAGACTATTGCTGGTTAAATGCACTTGGTGTGACAGCTTCACCCTGATGTAGGCTTTAGCCAAAAAACAACCACACCATTGAGGGTTAAATGCACTTGGTGACAGGCGCAGCTTGCCCCTGATTTAGTATATGGCCAAAAAATGAACAGACTATTGCTGGTTAAATGCACTTGGTGTGACAGCTTCACCCTGATGTAGGCTTTAGCCAAAAAACAACCACACCATTGAGGGTTAAATGCACTTGGTGACAGGCGCAGCTTGCCCCTGATTTTGTATATGGCCAAAAAATGAACAGACTATTGCTGGTTAAATGCACTTGGTGTGACAGCTTCACCCTGATGTAGGCTTTAGCCAAAAAACAACCACACCATTGAGGGTTAAATGCACTTGGTCGCAGCTTGTGCTGGCGCACCACAAGACACAAAATGGCCGCCGATCACCCCAGAAAAATGTGACTGACAAACGGTCTGGGCAGCCTAAAAACAGTGAGCAATTGAGGATCAGCAGCTCAATGATCCACAGCTGCAGATCGATCAGTTAATCAAGTCCTTTGGAGGAGTTAATCTGCCTAATCTCGCCCTACTGTCGCAGCCGCAACCTCTCCCTACGCTAATCAGAGCAGAGTGACGGGCGGCGCTATGTGACTCCAGCTTAAATAGAGGCTGGGTCACATGGTGCTCTGGCCAATCACAGCCATGCCAATAGTAGGCATGGCTGTGATGGCCTCTTGGGGCAAGTAGTATGACGCTTGTTGATTGGCTGCTTTGCAGCCTTTCAAAAAGCGCCAAGAAAGCGTCACAAAAGCGCGAAGAAAGCGACGAACACCGAACCCGAACCCGGACTTTTACGAAAATGTCCGGGTTCGGGTCCGTGTCACGGACACCCCAAAATTCGGTACGAACCCGAACTATACAGTTCGAGTTCGCTCATCCCTATTCAAGATACATTTTCTATAATAATTAGTTAACCCCAAAAACCGCATCAAAGCTTTCTGATTCTCCGGTCAGTCCCATTCCAGAACCGCCTGGACCTTTTCGGGGTCCATACGAAAACCAGAGTCAGAAAGTAGATATCCCAGAAACGGAAGCTCCTGCACAGAAAACACACATTTCTCCAATTTGGCATATAATTTATTCTCCCGAATGATCGACAAAACCTGTCTCACGTGATCCTGATGGGTTTTCAGATCAGAGTAAATTAGAATGTCATCCAAGTAAACTACCATGAACCTCCACACAAAATGATGGAAAATGTCATTGACAAATCCCTGAAATACCACTGGCGCGTTAGTTAACCCAAAAGGCATAACCAGATTCTCAAAATGACCCTTGTGCTTATTGAAGGCCGTTTTCCACTTATCCCCTTCCTTAATTCTGATCAGATTGTAGGCCCCTCTTAAATCCAACTTAGAGAACACCTTGGCTCCAACAATCTGATCAAAAAGATCAGAGATCAAAGGAAGGGGATACGGATCACGAACCGTAATACGGTTCAACTCCCGGAAATCCAAACAAGGTCTCGGCGATCCATCCTTTTTCTTTACAAAGAATAAACCAACAGCAACCGGAGACTTAGATGGCCTAATATGACCTTTTGCCAAACTCTCGGCAATATACTTACGCATGGGTTATGTTTTGTCAACCACAGTAAACCTAAGACTATAGGAGCGGGCAAGTCCTTTAATGACAAAACAAGACATGATCTCAACATGTGAATCACCCACCCTTAACTGAATACCATGAGCAATATGAGTGAGACTCCTTTGAGAAAGAGGGTAAGAATCAATTGCGAAAACCGGAATCTTTCTTTCTAAAGTGCAAGTACTTAGACCCAGATTTTGAAGAAAAAGAAAATCAATAAGGTTTACCCCAGCACCACAGTTAATGAATTCTTCAACAATACATTTTCTTGAGTCTAGCGCCACCATAGCTGGAAGGAGAAAACGAGTATTGCAGGGAGCTTGCTTACCTGCTTGCTCCACCACCCCATTCACACTACCAAGAGTCAGAGATGTTTTTTTTCTTTAAGTAAACCTCTTTGTGATTCTTTCTTATCAACATGCGGTTTAACAAAAGGACAAGCAAAAATAAAATGAACACTTTTCCCACAGTAATAACATAGTTTATGCAACCTCCTAAAGTTCCTACTACCAGAACGGATAGACACCTGACCCAGCTGCATGGGTTCCTCCCCTACCCCAGAGTTACATGTCATATCACCCTGGGGAGCAGGTGAGACAAAACCACTCACAGAAGGGATCCCTTGCGCTGAGGGAACCTTACACCTCTCTCTAATACGTCTATCTAACCGAACTGCCAAAGACATAGCATTCTCCAATGTATCCGGGTACTCATGAAAAGCAAGGGCATGTTTCAATCTCTCAGATAACCCCTGACAAAACTGACTACGTAACGCGGGGTCATTCCACTTTGACTCAGTAGCCCATCTCCTAAACTCAACGCAGTAAGCCTCTGCAGTATGTTCGCCTTGTAATAAATTACGCAATTTAGATTCCGCCATCGAGACCCGATCTGGATCATCATAAATTAATCCCAAGACTTTAAAAAATTCTTCCACTGACCGGAGGGCCAGAGAACCGGATGGCAGAGAAAAGGCCCAGAATTGCGTGTCCCCTTTAAGCAGGGATATGATTATCCCTACCGTCTAACTCTCATCACCAGACGAAGATGGACGCAGCCGAAAATACAGCTTGCATGACTCTTTAAAGCGGATAAAGTCATCCACACCCCTTGCAAATCTATCAGGGACAGCGACTTTAGGCTCCCCAAAAATTTGACTTCCTCCCATTGCACCTGATGTCAGAGCATTCTGACACCGTGTGACCGAATTACGCAGATCAGCCACCTCTAGGGACAATCCCTGCATGCGATCAACTAGCGCTTCAATTGACTCCATCTCAAAAACAGCTGAGAAATGGCAGTCAAAGTATTGGCGGGTTATAATGTCACGCTGGACAGGATACAAGATACACAGAATACAACAAAACAAATGTCTAGGCAAGAAGCTGGGGATAAAGGTCACCTCCTGACAAATCCCTACCAGCTCTCCCTAGACGTCTCAGACGATCATGGAGGTGAACATGCTGAATGTGGAGGTCCTGGGCTGGTGTGGTTACACGTGGTCTGTGGATGTACTGCCAAATTCTCTGAAACGGCTTTGGAGACGGCTTATGGTAGATAAATGAACATTCATTGCACGGGCAACAGCTCTGGTAGACATTCCTGCAGTCAGCATGCCAATTGCACGCTCCTTCAAACATTGCGACATCTGTGGCATTGTGCTGTGTGATCAAACTGCACATTTCAGAGTGGGCTTTTATTGTGGGCAGTCTAAGGCACACCTGTGCAATATTCATGCTGTCTAATCAGCACCTTGATATGCCACACCTGTGAGGTGGGATGGATTATCTCGGCAAAGGAGAAGTGCTCACTAACACAGATATGACAATATTTGACACAGATTTGTTAACAATATTTGAGAGTAATGGGTCTTTTGTGTATGTAGAAAATGTTTCAGATGAGTTCAGCTCATGCAAAATGGGAGCAAAACCGAAAGTGTTACATTTATATTTTTGTTCAGTGTATATATATATATTAGCAGATGGACCCGGCTTTGTACGGGTATATCTACTATAACAGTGAAATCTACAATACCCCGCCCCTTTAACAGTGACCTTCACAGCGGCCTGCCCCCTTAACAGTAACATTCGCAGCGCCCTCCCCTTTAACAGTGACCTCCACAGCAGCCACCCCTTTATTAGTGACCTCCATAGTACCCGTCTCGTTAACAGTGATTTCCACAATAACCCGCCCCCTTAACAATGACCTCCACAAAGCTCTGTTCCCTTAATATGTAACCTCCACAACACCCCGCCTCCTTAACAGTGACCTCTACAGCACCCGGCCCCTTAATGGACCGTGCTCTTAACTGTGACCTCCACCGTTCCCTGACCCCTTAACAGAGACCTCCACAGCACCTGCCCCTTAACAGTGACCTACATAGCAACCCGCCTCTTTAACAGTGACTTCCACAGCATCCCACTACCTTAACAGTGACCTCTGCAGCAACCGCCCCTTTAACAGCGGACTACCCTTTATTAGTGACCTCCACAATACCCTATCTCCTTAACAGTGATTTCCACAACACCCCGTCCCCTTAACAGCGGCCTCTACAGCAATCTGCCCCTTAACACTGACCTCCATAGTGGACCGTTCCCTTAACTGTGACCTCCACAGCAGCCTGCCCTAGGGTCGCCAGAGGTACGGTTTTAGACCAGACAGTCCGGCTTTCAGACTCTCTGTCCTCCATCCAGCGGAGGGCCTGGACGGACACAGGGATGTCCTTTTAAACAGCTCTCTCAGACAGCAGCACTGCGGAGTGAGAGGATGTGTGGCCTAACCGGGTAGGGGCTTGGCTTAGCGGGACAGAACTTTGCTTTCCGTCCAGCATAACAAAAAAACTGACGGATCCGTTATGCTTGCCCATATACTTCTATTATGAAAACAGAATGCCTCTAAAGGTTTCTGTTTTAAATTCCATCTTATGGTTTCAGTTATTTTCCGTTATAACCATGTTATAATGGAAAGCCACAACGGAATACATAATGTTGTTGTGAACAAGCCCTTAACAGTGTCATCCGCAGCACCCTGCCCCTTTGAAGCTGACCTAAAGCAGTGAAGAAAAATGGCTGGGTTGTTATGGAAACCTGGTGTAAAACTGTGTGTATGTGGAGAATAAGGGCCTACGAACTTCTATTGGCTGATAAGGGTCATGTGACCAGGCTTCTATTGGCTAATGCATTTTTTTGGGAATATCTCAGGAACGTTACGTGCTAGAGAGCTGAGACCCGGTTTAAAACCTTCCCGGACACCAGATGTACCGGTGTGCCAAATTTTATGATAGTAAATGCAACGGTGCAGATTCCTTTAGTGGACATAAATACTCACATACAGTCAGTTTTATATGTTAGACTAGCTGAAGGACCCGGCTTCGCTCGGGTATATTTAATCTACTTTATTTAATGCTTGTGTGTGTCGTTAAAATAAATCAACACTATCCACTATAACAGTGACATCTACAGCACCCCTTAACACTGACCCCCCCCCCCCACAGTGCCCCGTCCCTTAACATTGGACCTCCACAGCAGCCCACCCTCTTAACTTTGACCTTTATAGCAGCCTTCCCCTTTAACAGTGAGTTTCACAGCACACCATCCTCTTGACATTGACCTCCACAGGGGCCCACCCACTTAACAGTGGCCTTTACAGCAATCTTGCCCTTAACCAGACCTCCATAGCGGACCATCCCCTTAACTGTGACCTCCACAGCAGCCTACATCTGGTGCAGGGCCTGGACAGGAACAAGGATGTCCTTTTGAACAGCTTACTCTCAGACAGCAGCACTGTGCTGTCTTAGTGTGAGCTGCAGGAAGAAAGTCAACCTCCCTCCCACCCCTGCAGCTGACAGAAGTTGATTTTTAACTTCATTTTTTAAATCCCTGTCGGCTGAGGAGTGGGATGGGGCGTGGCCTAACCAGATCGGGCGTGGCTTATTGGGACCTAGAAGTAAATTTTTAACTTCATTTTTTTCAATCCCTGTCGGATGAAAAGTGGGAGGGGGTGTGGCCTAACCGAATCGGGGGCATGTGCTTTTGAACAGCTCACGCTAAGATAGCAGCACTGTTCTGTCTGAGTGTGACCTGCAAGGAGAAAAAGTCACCCTCCCTCCCACCTCTGCAGCTGACAGAAGTTGATTTTTAAATACATTTTTTCAATCCCTGTCGGCTGATGAGTGGGAGGGGGCATGGTCTAACCTGATCTGGGGCATCGCTTAGCAGGCCTGGGGGTGGGGTTTTAAGTTCGTCTTTTGAGGGTGGACAAATTGTGGCAGGGAGTGTGCCTGGGCTCCTTCCTGCAAGAGTGACGTCCCTCTGGGCACCTTACAGGCTCATTTGCATACCAAATAAACTGGATTTTCAGAGGATAAAAACATCTATTGCTGGAACAAAGGCACATCTTGAAATAAGGTACTAAGTGCTATTAGGCCATGACTTTACTTCAATAGCAATTATCCTGGTGACATATTTCCTTTAAAGCTCACCTACAGCAGTAAAGAAAAATGGCTAGGTTGTTATGGAAACCTGGAGTAAAACTGTGTATGTGGAGGCTAACGGCCTGCGAGCTTCTATTAGCTGATAAGGGTCATGTGACCAAGCTTCTATTGGCTAATTAATTTTTTTGGGAATGATACGTCCTAGAGAGCTGAAACCTGGTCTAAAACCTTCCTGGACACCTGATGTACCTACAGTCAGGTCCATAAATATTGGGACATCAATACAATTCTAACATTTTTGGCTCTATACACTACCACAATGGATTTGAAATGAAACGAACAAGATGTGCTTTAACTGCAGACTGTGAGCTTTAATTTGAGGGTATTTACATCCAAATCAGGTGAACGGTGTACGGGTGTAGGAATTAAAACAGTTTGCATATGTGCTTCCCACTTGTTAAGGGACAAAAAGTAATGGGACAGAATAATAATCATAAATCAAACTTTCACTTTTTAATACTTGGTTGCAAATACTTTTCAGACAATTACAGCCTGAAGTCTGGAATGTATAAACATCACCAGGCGCTGGGTTTCATCCCTGGTGATGCTCTGCCAGGCCTCCACTGCAACTGTCTTCAGTTCCTGCTTGTTCTTGGGGCATTTTCCCTTTAGTTTTGTCTTCAGCAAGTGAAATGCATGCTCAATCGGATTCAGGTCAGGTGATTGACTTGGCCATTGCATAACATTCCACTTCTTTCCCTTAAAAAACTCTTTGGTTGCTTTTGCAATATGCTTTGGGTCATTGTCCATCTGCCCTTTGAAGGGCCGTCCAATGAGTTCTGAAGCATTTGGCTGAATATGAGCAGATAATATTGCCCGAAACACTCAGAATTTAACCTGCTGCTTTTGTCAGCAGTCACATCATCAATAAATACAAGAGAACCAGTTCCATTGGCAGCCATACATGCCCACGCCTTGACACTACCACCACCATGCTTCACTGATGAGGTGGTATGCTTAGGATCATGAGCAGTTCTTTTTCTTCTACATACTTTTCTCTTCCCATCACTCTGGTACAAGTTGATCTTGGTCTCATCTGTCCATAGGATGTTGTTCCAGAATTGTAAAGGCTTTTTTAGATGTCGTTTAGCAAACTCTAATCTGGCCTTCCTGTTTTTGAGGCTCACCAATGGTTTACATCTTGTGGTGAACCCTCTGTATTCACTCTGGTGAAGTCTTCTCTTGATTATTGACTTTGACACACATACACCTACCTCCTGGAGAGTGTTCTTGATCTGGCCAACTGTTGTAAAGGGTGTTTTCTTCACTAGGGAAAGAATTCTTCGGTCATCCACCACAGTTGTTTTCCGTGGTCTTCCGGGTCTTTTGGTTTTGCTGAGCTCACCGTTGCGTTCCTTCTTTTTAAGAATGTTCCAAACAGTTGTTTTGGCCACGCCTAATGTTTTTGCTATCTCTCTGATGGATTTGTTGTGTTTTTTTCAGCTCTATGATGGCTTGCTTCACTGATAATGATAGCTTTTTGGATCTTATCTTGAGAGTTGACAGCAACAGATTCCAAATGCAAAAAGCACACTTGAATCTAACTCTGAACCTTTTATCTGCTCATTGTAATTGGGATAATGAGGGAATAACACACACCTGGCCATGGAACAGTTGAGAAGCCAATTGTCCCATTACTTTTGGTTCCTTAACAAGTGGGAGGCACATATGCAAACTGTTGTAATTCCTACACCGTCCACCTGATTTGGATGTAAATCCCCTCAAATTAAGGGTCCATTCACACATCCGTTTTTTCTTTCCTGATCTGTTCCGTTTTTTGCGGAACAGATCAGGACCAGATCTGGACCCATTCATTTTCAATGGGTCCTGGAAAAAATCGGACAGCACAATGTGTGCTGTCCGTTTCCGTTGTTCCGTTCCGCATGTCCGTTTAAATATAAAACATGTCCTATTCTCTTCCGCAAAATTCGGATCCTGGTACAATACAAAGTCAATGGATCCGCAAAAAACAGAAGACATTCGGATGTCATTCCGTATGTCTTCCGTTTTTTGCGGAATCCGTTCCTGGAAACACATAGCAAATTTTTTATTTTTTATTTTTTTCAATTTTTTTTCAAAGAAATCCAAACAACTTTATTTGATTATTGAAATGCATACATGTTTCCGTTTTTTGCGGATCTGCAAAAAACGGATGACATACGGAAACATTTTCAGGAACAACGGATCCGCAAAAAACGGACCGAAATTCGGATTATAGAAAAATACTGACGTGTGAATGTAGCCTAAAGTTGACAGTTAAAGCACATCTGGTTAGTTTCATTTCAAATCCATTGTGGTGTTGTATAGAGCCAAAAATGTTAGAATTGTATCGATGACCCAATATTTATGGACCTGACTGTATGTGCCAAATTCTGTGATTGTAAATGCGATGGTGCGGATTCCTTTAGCGGACATACATACATACACTCAGCTTTATATATTAGATATATCTATCTACTCGTAACAAAAACCTTCTCTATGTGTCCCAGGAGATCAGCCATGTTGTCACCGCCAGTTCTGCGAGAAGCTCTGGCAGATGTTCTTCTCTACTTCTTGTATGATGTTCTTTGTTTTGGTTTCACTTTCTCATATCCTTTCCTTCTGCCAGGTGTCACTTATTTACATATAATCGTCTTCCTTTAGATTCCCTCCCATATTGCCTCACTTTGCGGTTTATACTACTTCCTGGATGAAGTGTTCACTGCTGGGGGCTGCGTCTGCTGTTTGCTCAAATAAGTCCTTTTACTTTATTGTGTTTGCTTGATGGCTTGATTCTAGGCGACCCTGACTCCCTCCGTATTAAGTGCAGGGAGCCGGTGGTAGTGTCCCCTCACTATTATAGGGTTTTCAGGTGTCACACAGACTTAGGTACGTGGGCATGCAATCGTCTACCATCGAGACCCTTGTATGTGCATAGCAGTCAGGGAGAGCTCTCAGGGTTTTATAGGGCTCACCTATTAGCTCCTTAGTTTGGGATCAAGCCAGTCGCTCGTTTATTTATTAGGTTCCAGCTATCTGCAAATCTCATCCTTGACATTCTAAACCGCCATAACCGTCTTAAGCATGGATCTGGTTTCAGCCTTGATTGACCGCATGCAAGGTCTTTGACTGGAGGTAGCAGATCTCTGTAATACTGTGTCTCAGTTTCAGGTGACCAGTTCTGCTGGCGTTCATGGAGTTTGTTCCGAGCCTAAGATCTCGCTTCCGGATACGTTCTCCGGGGGTAGTGATAATGTAGCTCGCTTTAGAGAAGCTTGCAAACTCCATTTTCGCCTACTTCTCCATTCCTCTGGTGATGAGGAGCAGAGGGTGGGGATCATCATCTCGCTGCTCAGGGATAATGCTCAGTCTTGGGCCTTTTTGCTGCCAGTGGGGGCACGGCCCCTCCGATCGGTGGATGAATTTTTTGTAGCCCTGGGGCAGATATATGATGACCCGGATCGCATTGCTCTGGCTGAATCTAAACTGAGTTTTTTATGCCAGGGAAAATAGTCCGCAGAGATATATTGTTCTGAATTTCGGAGATGGGTAGCTGATACTGGTTTGAATGATGCTGCACTCTGAAGTCAATTTTGCCATGGTCTTTCGGAAAGATTAAAAGATGCATTCGCTTTTCATGAGAGACCAGCGTCCTTAGAGTCAGCCATGTCTCTAGCTGTTCGTATTGACAGGCGTCTTAGAGAGAGAGAGGAGACTACTCTTTCCTGTCATATTCAGCCCAAGGACAGTGGGGCTGTCTCATTCAGTGCGCAGGGGTCTCAGTCTGTCTCAATCCCCTCTGAGGAGGAGGCCATGCAGCTGGGTTTGCTTGCCTTTAATAGTAGAGGATTCAGCTCTCAGAGGAGGGTTTGTTTCTGCTGTGGGGATATAAATCATTTAGCTAATGTTTGCCCCTCTAGGAGATTCATGAAGTTTTCTGAGGGTAATAAAAACAAAACAAACAAACAAAAAAAAACTCTAAAAGCTTTCCATTTGCTACTATTGGCAAGGTTGATGCGGAAATTGAAGGTTTGCCGTTTGCTTGTAGTTCCCATTTTCTCCTACCTGCCAGGGTGACGCTAGACAGCAAGAACATTGTTTGTGAGATTTTTGTAGATAGTGGAGCAGCTGTCAATCTCATTGATAATCAATTTGCAACAACGCATGGTTTCCAGGTATGCACTTTGGGAAAGGATATACCTGTTTTTGCTATCGATTCTGCTTCACTTTCTTAAAGATCGTTAAAGGGCATAGTTCACAATATCCGTTTGACTGTGGGTGACGCTCATGTTGAGGATATGTCATGTTTCGTCTTAAACGAATTACCTACTCCTCTAGTGTTGGGGCTACCCTGGCTCACTGAACATAACCCCACCATTGATTGGCAAGCAAGGCAAATAAATGGTTGGAGTGAGTTTTGCAGAGAGAATTGCCTCACGGCATCTCTTTCAGAGGTTTCTACCAAGAATGTGCCATCGTTTCTCTCAGAATTTTCTGATGTGTTTTCCGAGAGTGGTGTCCAGGAGTTGCCCCCTCACTAGGAGTACGACTGCCCTATTAATCTCATCCCAGGCGCCAAGCTGCCAAAATCACGTCTATACAATCTCTCCCAACCTGAAAGGGTCGCTATGCGTACTTATATCTCTGAGAGCCTGAGAAAGGGACACATCCGACCCTCGAAGTCACCTGTTGCCGCTGTTTGTTTGTTTTTTTAGTTAAGAAAAAAGATGCTTCTTTAAGACCTTGTCTGGATTTCAGGGAGCTGAACAGTATCACAATTCGTGACCCTTATCCGCTTCCTCTGATCCCGGACCTGTTTAACCAGATTGTTGGGGCTAAAGTTTTTTCTAAGTTAGATTTAAGAGGGGCATACAACCTAGTCAGGGTCAGGCAAGGGGACGAATGGAAGATGGCCTTTAATACCCCTGAGGGTCTTTTAGAAAATTTAGTTATGCCCTTTGGTTTGATGAATGCTCCGGCCGTCTTCCAACATTTTGTGAACAGCATTTTTTATCATTTAATGGGGAAAATTGTACTGGTGTATCTAGATGACAATTAGATTTTTTTTCTCCTGATTTCAAGATTAATTGGGACCACCTATGTCAGGTCTTGCTGATTCTGCAGGAGAGTAAATTATACGCTAAACTGGAAAAATGTGTGTTTGCGGTTCCGGAGATTCAATTTCTTGGTTTTCTTCTCTCCGCTTCTGTTTTTCGGATGGACCCTAAAAAGGTCCGCGCTGTGCTTGATTGGGAGCTTCCTGAGAATCAGAAGGCGCTGATGTGGTTTTTGGGTTTTCAAAAAGTTCATTTTGAATTATTCCTCTGGTGTTAAGCCACTCACTGATATGACTAAAAAGGTGGTGGATTTTTTCCTCGTGGTCGGTAGATGCGCTTAAAGCCTTTTCTAGTATTAAAGAGAGTTTTGCTTCCACTCCCATTTTGGTACAACCTGATGTCTCTCTACCTTTTATTGTTGAGGTGGATGATTCTGAGGTGGGTGTGGGTGCGGTCTTGTCTCAGGGTCCCTCTCCTGCCAAATGGCGACCATGTGCCTTTTTCTCGCTTGGGGGTTTGGTTGTCGTTCTCTTCTGCTTTTCACCCGCAGTCAAATGGTCAGACCGAACATGTCAATCAGAATCTGGAGACATATCTGCGCTGTTTTGTGGCGGAGAATCAGGAGGATTGGTATTCTTTTTTTGTCCCTTGCTGAGTTTGCTTTAAATAACCGTCGCCAGGAGTCCTCTGATAAGTCACCATTTTTTGGTGCATATGGCTTTCATCCGCAGTTTGGGACATTCTCTGGAGAGGGGTCTTCTGGCAAACTGAAGGTTCCCTCCTGGAAGTTGGGTCCTAAGTTTATTGGGCCTTACAAGATCTTGTCCGTCATCAATCCCGTTGCCTTCCGTCTTGATCTTCCTCAGACTTGGAAGATCCATAATGTTTTTCACAAGTCCCTATTAAAACCTTATGTTAACTCACTGTACCCTCCTCTTTGCCTCCTCCTCCGATTATTGCTGATGGTAATCTTGAATTTCAGGTCTCTAGGATTGTGGATTCTCGCATTATCCGCAGTTCTCTTCAGTACCTCGTTCATTGGGAGGGTTTTGGTCCTGAGGAGAGGATGTGGGTCCCAATGGCGGACATTAAGGCCACTCATCTTATCAGGGCTTTCCATAGGTCTTATCCTGAGAAGGTGGGCTCTGAGTGTCCGGAGTCCACCCGTAGAGGGAGGGGTACTGTCACCGCCAGTTCTGCGAGAAGCTCTGGCAGACGTTCTTCTCTACCTCTTGTATGATGTTCTTTGTTTTGGTTTCACTTTCTCATCTCCTTTCCTTCTGCCAGGTGTCACTTATTTAGACTAATCGTCTTCCTTTATATTCCCTCCCATACTGCCTCACTTTGCGGTTTATACTACTTCCTGGATGAAATGTTCACTGCTGGAGGCTGCGTCTGCTGTTTGCTCAGATAAGTCCTTTTACTTTATTGTGTTTCCTTGATGGCTTGATTCTAGGTGACATTGACTTTTTGTCTTTTGTTGGTCTGAGACTCCCTTCCAGAGTTATGATTCTTTTTCTTATTATGCAAATTAGGCCTTTGGTGCAATGAGGGAATCACTATTGCTCTTGTTGCACCCAAGCTCCATTCCTTTCTGTAACCAGCCCCTTCCTGGCTTCTTTGCCACTGTCTGGCCCTGTCAATCAAAGCAGCCAGTGAGGGTCTGGTCACATAAATGAATGGAGCTTTGGTGCAGTGAGAGCAATGGTGATGCCCTTATTGCACCAAAGGCCTAATTTGCATATTATGAAAAAGTAGGATAACTCGGGAACCACGCCTCGGATCAGCATAAGAGAAACAGTGTTTTAATCAGGTGAACCACAGCTATGTGTATATGCAAACAGATGGTTAGGGAGGTCACTAGTAGGAGATTCCCTTTAAATGACAAAGAGCAAAGTGGGCTGCTTTCTGATGATGAGCATACTCATCATTTTACAACAAGAAGTTAAGGTCAAACTATGGAGACCAAGCCTGATTGCTTAGGCAAAGAAGTGGCAAATGAGGTTTAAGGTTGAGTTCACACTTTAGTTATTTAGTCAGTTATTTCCATCAGTTATTGTAAGGCCAAAATCAGATGCGGGTCAAAAACACAAAACGGATGCAAATCTTTCCTTTATGCCTTAGTCTACTTTTACACTCGCGTTTTAGCTTTTGTGAGATACGTCATGGGCTCTCACAAGCGGTCCAAAACGGATCAGTTTGCATTCTAATGCATTCTGAATGGAAAAGTATCTGCTCAGAATGCATCAGTTCAGTCTCTTTGGAGACGGACACCAAATTGCTCCTTGCAGTCTGATGAAACTGAGCCAAACGGATCCGTCCTGGCACACAGTGTAAGTCAATGGGGACGGATCCGTTTTCACTGACACAATCTGGCACAGTAGAAAACGGATCCGTCCTCCATTGACTTTCAATGGTGTTCAAGACGGATCCGTCATGGCTATGTTAAAGATAATACAAACGGATCCGTTCAGAACGGATGCAGACGGTTGTATTATCTGAACGGATCCATCCATGACGGATCTGCAGAAAACGCGAGTGTGAAAGTAGCCTTATCTCTAAGTAGGCTTCACTACTGGTTTTGGCTAACAATAACTGATTTAAATAACTGATCAAATAACAGAAGTTCTGGGACCCATATTGTTTAGTATCTTTATCAGCGAAATTGCAGAAGGCCTCGATGGTAAGGTGTGTCTTTTTGCTGATGACACAAAGATTTGTAACAGGGTTGATGTTCCTGGAGGGATACACCAAAGTAAAAAGGATTTAGGAAAACTAGAGGAATGGTCAAAAATCTGTCCACTAAAATTTAATGTTGATAAGCGCAAGATAATGCACCTGGGGCGTAAAAACCCAAGCGCAGAATATAAAATCAGTTATACAGTCCTAACCTCAGTATCTGAGGAAAGGGATTTAGGGGTCATTATTTCAGAAGACTTAAAGGTAGGCAGACAATGTCATAGAGCAGCAGGAAATGCTAGCAGAATGCCTTGGTGTATAGGGAGAGGCATTACCAGTAGAAAGAGGGAGGTGCTCATGCCGCTCTACAGAGCACTAGTGAGACCTCATTTGGAGTATTGTGCGCAGTACTGGAGACCATATCTCCAGAAGGATATTGATACTTTGGAGAGAGTTCAGAGAAGAGCTACTAAACTAGTACATGGATTGCAGGATAAAACTTACCAGGAAAGATTAAAGGACCTTAACATGTATAGCTTGGAAGAAAGACGAGACAGAGGGGATATCATAGAAACTTTTAAATACATAAAGGAAATCAACAAGGTAAAAGAGGAGAGAATATTTAAAAGAAGAAAAACTGCTACAAGAGGACATAGTTTTAAATTAGAGGGGCAAAGGTTTAAAAGTAATATCAGGAAGTATTACTTTACTGAGAGAGTAGTGGATGCATGGAATAGCCTTCCTGCAGATGTGGTAGCTGCAAATACAGTGGAGGAGTTTAAGCATGCATGGGATAGGCATAAGGCCATCCTTCATATAAGATAGGGCCAGGGGCTATCCATAGTATTCAGTATATTGGGCAGACTAGATGGGCCAAATGGTTCTTATCTGCCGACACATTCTGTTTCTATAAGTGTATATGTACATGAGAGACCATGGCAGCTGCAGAGAGAGCTGAGCCTCTAGGTGTAACGATAATGCCCCTGTTGCTCCTAGAGACCCATCTGCATATATTAAAACTTCATTTTTCTTATCAATGCGCTCACATATGTACATGGGACCAACACAGATGCCTTCAGCTGCCAAGAGCAAAATAATAAGATTATCAATTTCCTTTTTTTTTAATGTAAATTCTATGCTCTTTGCAGATTTCTGCTTTTGGGAATCTCTTTATGGATACATCTTTTCTTGAAAAGTTTAATATTATTTTATAGTGGAAAGATGTGAGACTAAAAATGATTGAGGAACAGTGAACTTTTTTAATTCACCAATAATTTGAAAAGGCAATAGTGAGGCTTGATTCAAGGCAGATAATTAAACAAAAAATTGCACTGAATGGAAAGGGATTGTATCTTATCTAGGGCCCTAGGGGTCTGTGCACATATTTATTTGCACTTGCATGTTTTTTGCTCACTAAATAAATGCCTTAGAAACCACTTCAGGTTCCCTAAATAGATGTAAAAAATAGAGATGTTTAAAAAAAACTGCAGACCCCAAAAATGCCACCTAATTGATAAAAACACTAGTAGCAAAAAAAAACTTCGAGCGTCCTACATTTTATTTTTCCCATAGACTTCCAGGAAACCTCTATGAATGCTGAATTACACAGTTTATTTTTTGACAGTGCAGTTTGCTTTTTTACTAAAAAAATAAAAATAAAAAAATTTAATGCTACCTTTGTTGATCACCTAAGTATGTGATTTGAGTTTTTTCTTGCTTTTTGGTTGAGTGAGGAACAGATTAATTATCTAATCGAAGGTATTGATTTTATCTTAACACGTAATTATTTTGATGTTGAGAGTGATTTTTATCTGCAGACGCAGAGGACTGCCATGGGCACCAGGTTCGCCCCCAGTTATGCTAACTTATTCATGGCTGACTGGTAGAGACAGTTCATTTTACCTAGAATGGGGATGGACCTGGTGCTCTGGCAGCGATATATAGGTGATATCCTCTTTGTCTGGCAGACTGGCAAGGAGAATTTGGATGTATTTTTAGAAGAAATTAATTTTAACGATAGGAACCTCAAATTCTCAGAAACCACAAGTCAGGAGGCACTTGAGTATTTAGATTTAAACATTACTGTTCAAGGAGACCGTTTTATGTGTAGGACCTTCGTTAAACCAACAGCTAGAAATAGCTAGATTTTATTTATTAACAGTTGACATATCACAGATTGGTTGAATTATATCCCCCAGGACCAATTAAACTGTACACTAGAGCCACAATTTGAAATAGAAGCTGACAAAATGAAAAACAAATTTTTAGAGAAGGACTATCCCACTGAGATCTTAGATATAGCATTGATGAAGGTTAGAGGATTTTGAAGAGAAGGGGACACGGAAATCTGAATCTGAACAAGAAACCCTGAGGCTGATCCTACCCTTTAGTGAGGACTAGAAAAAGATACGTCATATTATTACTAGACATTGGTATTTATTACAAAAAGACAAGTTGATAGGTACATCAATACAGGGGCGGACTGGGCCGGGGGGCAGGGGGGCAACTGCCCCCCGGGCCTCTCTGTCAGCTCATTGTCCCGGCCGGTGACTGCAGCCTGCGGAGGGAGACGGGGAGCGGGGGAGGCGTGCTGCCGGCAGCCTATCAGAGAGGCCGCCGGACCGGCGCAGGCGACGCGATGACGTCATCGCGCGGCCGTAAAGTAAGGACATCGACAGCAGCGCTGGAGGCGGGACGGGAGTATTTCAGTGAAGGTGCTGGAGGTAAGTATAAGTCTGACTGGCTTTTTTTCCTTCTTATTTCTGTCACTGATAGGGGGGCCTATCTGGCTACTGGCACATTATAGGGGGGGGCCCTATCTGGCTACTTGCACATTATAGGGGGGCCCTATCTGGCTACTGGCACATTATAGGGGGGCCCTCTCTGGCTACTGGAACATTATAGTGGGGGCCTATGGGCTACTGGCACATTATAGGGGGGCCCTATATGGCTACTGGCACATTATAGGGGGCCCTATATGGCTACTGGCACATTATAGGGGGGTCTCTATATGGCTACTGGCGGATTATAGGGGGGCCCTATCTGGCTACTGGCACATTATAGGGGGGCCCTATCTGGCTACTGGCACATTATAGGGGGCTATGGCTACTGGCACATTATAGGGGGGGGCTATGACTACTGGCACATTATAGAGGGGCCCTATATGGCTACTGGCACATTATAGGGGGCCCTATCTGGCTACTAGCACATTATAGGGGGGCCCTATCTGGCTACTGGCACATTATAGAGGGGCTATGGCTACTGGCACATTATGGGGGGTATGGCTCTGGCACATTATATAGGGGGGCTATGGGTACTGGCACATTATAGGGGGCCTATGGCTACTGGCACATTATATGGGGGGCTATGGGTACTGGCACATTATATGGGGGGGCTATGGCTACTGGCACATTATAGGGGGGCCCTATCTGGCTACTGGCACATTATAGGGGGGCTATGGTTACTGGCACATTATAAGGGGGGTATGGCTACTGGCACATTATATAGAGGGGCTATGGGTACTGGCACATTATAGGGGGGCCTATGGCTACTGGCACATTATAGGGGGGGCTATGGCTACTGGCACATTATAGGGGGGCCTATGGCTACTGGCACATTATAGGGGGGCTATGGCTACTGGCACATTATGGGGGGTATGGCTACTGGCACATTATATAGGGGGGCTATGGGTACTGGCACATTATAGGGGGGCCTATGGCTACTGGCACATTATATGGGGGGCTATGGGTACTGGCACATTATATGGGGGGGCTATGGCTACTGGCACATCATAGGGGGGCTATGGCTACTGGCACATTATAGGGGGGCCTATGGCTACTGGCACATTATAGGGGGGCCTATGGCTATTGGCACATTATAGGGCGGCCCTATCTGGCTACTGGCACATGATAGGGGGGCCCTATCTGGCTACTGGCACATTATAGGGGGGCTATGGCTACTGGCACATTATGGGGGGGTATGGCTACTGGCACATTATATAGGGGGGCTATGGGTACTGGCACATTAAAGGGGGCCTATGGCTACTGGCACATTATAGGGGGGGGCTATGGCTACTGGCACATTATAGGGGGGCCTATGGCTACTGGCACATTATAGGGCGGCCTATTGGCTACTGGCACATTATAGGGCGGCCTATTGGCCCCTGGCAGATTATAGGGGGGCCTATTGGCTACTGGCACATTATAGGGGGCACTATGGGGACATTAGCTCAACTGGGGACATTACAAGGGTGTATTTTTGGCACTGTCTATTATAAGGAGAATTATTACTACTGGGGGGCATTATGGTGGGCTTTATTACTCCCCCATGGTATGACCTCCTAGTAGCAGCACAGCCTCTCCCTGCTCTGCTATCCCTCTGCCCCTTCTCCAAATCCTTATTATGATATTTTTCTCATTAGGATAAAACACATCAGCTCCGCCGAGCCCCCGGCCAAAGTGTGGAGGTGTCCGAGATCCCCAAGGGCCAAGTAATTGTAAGTTTTCATATGAAATATGTTTATGTTATACACACATAGCATATACCGTGCCCCACAATATACAGTTTCTTCTGCAAAAGTCATCAGGTGTCATTGGGGGGGGGGGGGGGGAGACACAGAGCAGCGCCCAGCGGGGAGGAGAGAATACACGGATGCAACACTGTATCAGCCAGAAAATGACACTTTCGGCATTATACCAAAAATTCCATTTTCGGCTGATATATCGGAGCATCCTTAGTTTATTTTGTTTTCCTGTGTTGTAATTTACATGACTGACGAAAGTGTCAAGGGGGGGGTCAGGAGGAGGCAGGGGAAATGGGTAAGCAGGAGGGGGGCTCAGTGGGCCTCTGCGTGTTACTTGCCCCCTGGGCCAAAAGTTGCCAGTCAGCCCCTGCATCAATACCATCATATCCGAGAATTACCTTCACAAAAGCCTCTTATTTGGGCCTGAAATTGGCACCAACAGTCAAAAGCCATTTTACTAAACTAACCATCGCTAATTGGATGGGCCTACAGGGTTTTTTCAGATGCGGGAATTGCAGGAATTGCAAGATCACATCCTTTCAAAAGAGAACAAAAGAGTTAATATTAACCACTAATAATTATAGACATACAATTAAGGAATGTTTAACATATAACTCTGAGAATGTGACCTATGTCATAGAATGCCCGTGTAAATGCCAATACGTAGGGAGGACCAAAAGACCCCTGAAAAAATGGATTTCAGAGCATGTAAATAATATAAGAAAAGGCTTTGAGAACCATTCCCTGTCCAACCATTTTAAAATTACCCATGGCCAGGATCCCTCTGGGATGAGATTCCTAGCAACTGATAAAGTAGAAAAAGAATGGAGGGATGGCAACCATATAGAAAAGATGTCTAGACTTGAGACAAAGAGGATTTTTTAACTTGACACATTATTACCCCATGGCTTAAATGCCGAATTCGAGCTTTTTGGATTTTTATGATCTAGGGTGGTCACTTGTTTGTTGACGATTAACCGTGCTTTTGTATTTGCCTGGTCCGGTTTCTCCTTAACAGACAGGTTCCCACTCCTCTTCACTATTTTTATATCTACTTTTTATATCTACCTTTTTATTTTTAATTTTATTGATTTTTATGCATTTTTGGCAACTGAAACAAAAATTTCTATCATTATGAATTTTTTAAGAGTTTAAGAATTTTTTTTACCTTATTAAGAAAAACCTCACATAGTCTTGATAACTTTTTTTCCCGTTGATCTGGATCTAATTTGACTCTGTTGTGTTATTATTAGTTAGGTATGAGTCTTTGATGTACTTCATAATGTTTAATGTGATGTCTCTATAATTCCAGATAAGTTGAGGTAAAAAAAACGCACACATACCGCATCAATAACGCGGCCTGTGTATATATGCGTTTTTTTCTCAGATGATGCATGGATCTATTAGGGATAAATGTATGAAACAATGTTTATTTCGGAGGTTGCTAATCATCATTTTTAGGTTGCTAAAATATAAAATTTGTTATGTGAGAATATTGATGCCTATATCGATTTGAACATTGGCGCAATGTTCTCCAACTATGGACATTATAGACTAAATAATAACAGCTTTTTGCACCTTAAACTAATCCGAACAATACTATATACCCCATGGACCGGAACTGACGTCTTGGAATCAATTAATCATCCAGTCCATGAATTACACATTGCTATGCTCCCTATATAAGAGGGTTGTCAGAGGGGAGATGTCTACCACTGAGGAAGGGGTGAATGAACATACCCTGAAATGTGTCTGGTGCCCCCTCCCCTGCTTTTTGTGACCAGATACATCGACATCAACATCCATCGATCCAAACCGGCCTAAAAGAAGTGGGAGTTAAAACCTTTGAAAATTTCCAACGAGAACTGATGGCCAAACACAACTGAGGACCGTGACATCAACTGGCCCACGTGTGAAATAAAAAGCTGCCAGCGTGGTCTTCACGAGAGGAAAATCTCCCGATATCGTAGTGCGACAACGTCATTGGCACAACGCAGGGAGCAGCAACATCCCACGGCCGCGTTGAGACTGACTCGATAAAAGGTAATTTTATTAACCACTTGCAAGCTGCACAGTAGCGGGACGCCGCTACTCATTCTGATCGAGTGGGACGCTACTCTGCTAAGGAGAGTTTTTCAGATTGGCATTGGTGCAAAAATGTTAAAGCGGACCTTTCACCGATTATGACTCTGTGAACTAAGAATACAGACATGGAGAGCGGCGCCCGGGGATCTCTCTGCACTTACTATTATCCCTGGGCGCCGCTCCGTTCTCCTGCTATGCCCTCCGGTATCTCCGGTCACAAAGTTATGGTAGGCGGAGTCTGCCCTTGTTCTTCTGTAGAGCTGGCCAATCGCATTGCAGAGCTCACAGCCTGGGAGAAAATAACCTCCCAGGCTGTGAGCTCTGCGCTACGATTGGCCAGTGCTAGAGCAGAACAAGGGCAGACTCCGCCTACCATAACTTACTGACTGAAATCTCCGCCTACTATAACTTAGTGGCCGGAGATACCGGAGGGCATAGCGGGAGAACGGAGCGGCGCCCGGGGATAATAGTAAGTGCAGTGAGATCCCCGGGCGCCGCTCTCCATGTCTGTATTCTTAGTTCACAGTATCATAATCGGTGAAAGGTCCTCTTTAAAGACATTTTGAAGTTATACTATCGAATGATATAGACCTACAAGGGGGCTCGATTGAACGGTTTTGAGACATTGTTTGGCATCATATCTTCTGATTGATTATAACTTTTTACCTATGGTTCCCTAGTGGTGATTTTTATAGAGGTGGACCCAACCTTCGATTTGTATTTTATTGTAGTTTGGATATTTTCAGTATCTATACATTGTTGTTCAGGCTGCATACCATTAACCTGCCGCTAGATTCATCAACTGCTGGTACTAACTAACGTTTATGTTTTATTAGTGTTTTATTTGAGTGTATATTAATAAATATATTTATTACAAGCAGTTCTCTTAATGGTCCAAAATTTCTGAGTGCCCTGCCCCTTTTTTCCCTTTATTTATAGTAATCGAGTGAGTGTTTTTTCGATTGGCATGGTGCACCTTTTCTTGGTTTTCAGATATCCTTGTGCGACATCTAATCTTGTTTTCTTGCTTTTTAGATGGCGGTAGAGACAATAAATGGCTTATGACTGGAAAGTAGTCATCTTAAAGGAGTGAACATGATGAAAGTCCAGACCAGAAAAGAGTTCCAAATTCCAATCAGAAAGGTAGCACGGCATTATATTATAATATATACACAGGGTGGCTTTGTGGTTAACACTGTTGCCTTGCAGGTTCTTGGGTTTATAAAATCTGCAGTTTGGAAGTTCTCCTTGCATTTGTGTTGGCTTTTCCCCGGTTGTCTGGTTTTCTCCCACACTCCAAAACCATACTGATGGGTCATTAGATGCCTAGGATATTGGCCTTGGTGGAGATGGGGACACTGGGGACAGGGACAGATGTTGCTAATAATAATTTCTGTATAGCCCTAAGCACAGTTGTCAACTGTCCTGAATTTGCAGGAACTGTCCCTGATTTTCATAGACAGTCCCAGCAAATTCTGGCTGTCCCGGGCCGAAATGGGCATGGCTAACAATAATCCCAGGGGGAGTCAGGGCAGGGGTTTTGGATGCTCCTATTTTGCCAACCTAAATGTTAGTAAGTATGCCTTAGTAGTATGTGGCCCACTAGCACTAAATGGTTCAGCAGAGCTTTCTCCAGGCCCTTCTCCACACTGCAAATGGTGGCAGTGTGGTCCGGTCCAGACTTATTTAGGAGTGCAGCGTCAAGTGTAACTCATTATGGGGGATCTGAGAATGTTCTACTTTCACCAAAACCTTTACACATCCCAAATCTTGAAAATACAAGTAAATAAAAGCTACAGTTCTGTATTAAGCAGCATGTGCAAACATAAACTAAAGAAACACTGTGTATAGGATTAAAAGACATAGATTTTGGTAAATTGGTGATTTTAAATAATGGTTGAGGGACCAGTATATAGTGGAATACAGTCAATGGCATCTCTCGCTAACTTTGAGCCGGTGGCTATGCTTATGCCTTACACCTGGTTCTGTTATCAACTCGCTTAGTCTGGTGTTTGCTGGGAGAGTTTTTTGATTGCTATGTCTTTAATACCATTGGTTTCTGTGCCTCTTTGCCGAACATAGCGAAAGACATTGTTTGAGTGCATCCTAGTATTTGTGGTTCCCCGGTCTTATTGTTATATGTATTGTAGTTGTGTTGTTTGTGTGTTCAGCTTTCTGTTTGCACTTTGGGTTTTGATTTTCTATTGACTAGTTGGACTTACCAGTTTAGGGTCATTTTCTGCTTAGGTTTTCTTCCTCTTACCTACACGTTCTAAACCTGTATATCATTGCCATCTGTTGCATTGCTTCATTTCATCTCCGTCATCTGCAGCTATCCTCATCCAGTGTTTGGTCATTTTTCCATGAATTTATTATTATGTATTTGTTATCTTATATGTGCTTCACATATTTATTTGTGTGACTGTCTGGTTGTTGCCTAATTCTGCTCTACTCAAGTCCTGGGGTTATGTGAGTATCAAGGCCTATTGATTAGCACTTGCAAAAAAAGTGACTGCTACAGGTGAAATCCAGTTCTGCAGTCTTGCAAACAACTAATTTTATTACACAATGTAAGAAATAGTTTTTTATTATCCTGAACTCAGGTGCAAAACCTTTACTTTCACCCACAATCCATATGATTATGATGATACCTTACCATTTGCGAGATAACTCTGTGTTGAGTGATCGCATATTTGTGACTTCACCTTGATATATAATATCACCTCCAAAGTATTCATAATATTGCAGTTTTTATGTTACTGTATTATCCATGGATCTCTATGGTTTAATGTTGGATTATAAGGCAAAAGATGCAATTTTCCACAGGCCTCCACCATTAAAGAAACCTCCACCTTCAGCACTTGTTAGATATTCCTTGTAGCAAAGACATCAGTATGTGAAAATGTTTAAAGGGAACCTGTCACATTGAAGGTGGTGTTTGAATCAGAGCAAGAGTTGCTGAACAGATTGATACACAGTTTTGTGAGAAAAGATTCAGTATATGTATTTCATTAATTTAAATTCCTGCTCATTCTGGGCTTTGAAATCAAAGAGACAGTCCTATCATTGATTTACAGCTTTCTCTGTATACACAATCATAGAGGGAAGGCTGTCAATCACTGATAGAACCGCCTCCTGGACTTCAAAGTGCAGAATGAGCATGAATTTAAATGAATAAAATATAGGTTCTACTGAATCTTTAAAAAAAATAAAAAATTATATATCCTGTATATACACTCACCTAAAGAATTATTAGGAACACCATACTAATACGGTGTTGGACCCCCTTTTGCCTTCAGAACTGCCTTAATTCTACGTGGCATTGAATCAACAAGGTGCTGATAGCATTCTTTAGAAATGTTGGCCCATATTGATAGAATAGCATCTTGCAGTTGATGGAGATTTGAGGGATGCGCATCCAGGGCATGAAGCTCCCGTTCCACCACATCCCAAAGATGCTCTATTGGGTTGAGATCTGGTGACTGTGGGGGCCATTTTAGTGCAGTGAACTCATTGTCATGTTCAAGAAACCAATTTGAAATGATTCGAGCTTTGTGACATCGTGCATTGTCCTGCTGGAAGTAGCCATCAGAGGATAGGTACATGGTGGTCATGAAGGGATGGACATGGTCAGAAACAATGCTCAGGTAGCCTGTGGCATTGAAACGATGGCCAATTGGCACTAAGGGGCCTAAAGTGTGCCCAGAAAACATCCCCCACACCATTACACCACCACCACCAGCCTGCACAGTGGTAACAAGGCATGATGGATACATGTTCTCATTCTGTTTACGCCAAATTCGGACTCTACCATTTGAATGTCTCAACAGAAATCGAGACTCATCAGACCAGGCAACATTTTTCCAGTCTTAAACAGTCCAATTTTGATGAGCTCATGCAAATTGTAGCCTCTTTTTCCCAATTGTAGTGGAGATGAGTGGTACCTGGTGGGGTCTTCTGCTGTTGTAGCCCACCTTTATTTCCCATTCTGACATTCAGTTTGGAGTTCAGGAGATTGTCTTGACCAGGACCACAACCCTACATGCATTGAAGCAACTGCCATGTGATTGGTTGACTAGATAAACGCATTTATGAGAAATAGAACAAGTGTTCCTAATAATTCTTTAGATGAGTGTATATATACTGTATATATCAATCTGCTCAGCTCCTCCTGCTCTATAACATGCTGCCTGTAGCTTACATTTCATTTTCATGGTGACAGGTTCCCTTTAAATGTAAATCTAACAAATTAAAAGTTATACTTTGTGAAAGAAGAGGTGATGATGTGGATTTTATTAACATACAGTATGTGTATTACTAAGTGAGTTCAGTTCCGGCCTGCCTGCACTGGTATTTAGTAGAAATCCGGGGGCATAATGTGCATGTGTATTGCCCTTGAGAGAGCAAAATAAGCAGCCGCCAGGCACCTCTATCTGTTGAACTGAATAACTATTTCCTTTTTAATCTCAACAAGAAACATTGGAGGACAGGTAGTGTGCCCCACATTTTAGAGGTTTGCTATTTTGAAACTAAATAAAAGTCCTTGAAGGTTTTATTCTTAGTACAGCACTAC
Organism: Bufo gargarizans; assembly: GCF_014858855.1. Lineage (NCBI taxonomy): Eukaryota > Metazoa > Chordata > Amphibia > Anura > Bufonidae > Bufo > Bufo gargarizans. The sequence goes on along the minus strand of NC_058082.1, from coordinate 50,741,372 downwards.
TTGAATACTTCCCCTGCTCCTTATCCGGTCTCAGTTACTCTCCTACAAGCGGGGAAAGAGTTAAGCAGATTGGAGCAATCAGTATGTGTTTTATCCATCTAATAAGAATTTCAGCTTATCCTTTCATGGATGGGAAGTCCTCGACGGCTCTTCAGAACCAGTGGTATAATGAATTAATGGATTTGTATTCTATGGTAAATTTAAGTTATTATCTGGAAAGTGCATGACTAATTTGAGAATACCTTCAATTAAGGGATTCTTTTGTAATGGACAAGATCTTGACATTCTCTGTATTGCAATTAGCTCACTGCTCCCTCCCTGTGTGGCTTCTTTTCCAGAGCTATTGAGAACCAACATTATTTCATGCAAATTTTTCATACACAATCAAAGCACATAATCCTTTGTGATCAAACCCAACAATACAGTAAGATAAAGGATACAATTAACATTTAACATCACTCTTACTTTTCAGAGTTATTTTCAAATTTTAGCAAACTTTTACACAATAGCATTGGTTTAGTGTTCATGTGCATGGCAAAAGCTTTAGTTTCTCAAGTCAATAGTTTCAGTATAAAGGACATTGCTACTTTGATTTCTTTCCCCCCCCCCTCAAGTGCTGGCTAATATGTATAGATGCCACAGCAAACACCTGCCTATTATACACATTATTGCCACAGGCAATGGTTGTAAAACCACTGTGCTAACCAACCTTTTTGACTCATGACTAGACCTAAGGACATTTTCCTGACAGTCCCCTGTTTTTTTTTTCCCTTTAATACCTATACAGGGATCTTGTCTTTGCTGCAGAGGAACCACCAGGCTGCTATCTCTTGGAATAGTTCAGGTGCAGTTGGTTACTGACTCACGGGAGTCATAGATACTGGTGTAAAGTACTGAGGGATCGTGCAATACTAGTAGTCAGGAAACAGGCAAAGGTCAGGGCAGGCAGAGTGCATGCATATCCGTGAAAGAAGTCCAAGGTCAGGGCAGGCAGCAAAGAGTCAATACGGTAAATAGACAAGGGTCAGATCAGGCAGCATGGAGTCACAGTGGGTAAAAGTGAAGAAGTCAGTACATGGGCACACAATCAGAACAACACACCTTCACAGGCAACTAGCAAGCCAGAAGACGTTTGTGGTGCAAATGCATGCAGACATTTTGTCTATTGAATTCTATCTTCCATATGAATCCAACAGAAATAAAAATTATGGCATCTTGAATTGAGCATCATATCACACTGGCAATAACATTGATTATGGAATGGAACATTTCTCAATTATCAAGCCAGGAAAGGAAGAAAGAGCAGCAGGGTCTAGACCAACATTGTAATGGCAATGCCTGGGGACTTATAAAGGTGAGTAATGATTTTTTTTTATTTTTTATTATTAAACCTGTTCTCATCTATATTCTTAGAAACAGTGGTCCCTGGACAACTCATGTAGAGCACTATAGGTTTAACCAATAACTCTCAAGGTCAATGTAGGCTACCATGTAGTCGTACCACTCCAAGGTACATTTGCCTTGGTAATACGGTGCAGTACAGAGGCACCATACGGTGGTACATGACGTGGGTACAGCTTTATTTAGGCTAAGTGAATGTTGTGGTATTCCTTATTTAAATACTGTACACAAAGGATATTGTAGAAGGTTACATATTTTTACAGTTTTGAATACGTCAATTAGAAGTACAATTTTCATAAGAAACTCTTTGTCCTACTGTCATGTAAAGAGAAACTTCCATTGTCTTGGATTTATGCTATTTTCTAACTGCCATATTTTTCGGACTATAAGATTTACCGGATTATAAGATGCACCAAGGATATGGAGGAGGAAAATAAGAAAAACATATTTTCCATCAGAGCTCAGATTAGACCCTCATCAGACCCCCAATCCTCATCAGACCCCAAAATCAAACCCCCATTTTTCTTTAGACTTTAGATCAGGCCCTATAATTAGACCCCTAAGCTCCATCAGCCTCAGATCAGACAGCCCAAGCTCTATTAGCCTCATATCAGATTATCCTCCCATCAGACCTTCTAATTTCAATCAGCCTCAGGTCAGACCTTCATTAGACTCTCAGCATCCATCAGCCTCAAATCAGACCCTCATCAGACCCCACAGCCTACATTAACCTCAGATCAGTCCCCATCAGACTCAGATCAGACCTTATCAGCCTCAGATTGGAACCCTTAGCCCTCCATCAGACTCAGATTAGCTCCCCATCAGCAGCCCCCCCAGCTCCCATCAGCCTCAGATCGGACCTCTATCAGACCTCAGATCTCCTTCCCTTCCCCAAGGTACTTTTTCTTCCTTCTTGCATAGTATTCAAAAGTTTCAGAAGATATCAATTATTGGAGTAATCTTACGAGGACAATAGGATATCCCCTGACCCCATGTCTTATTAGGACATATGGACGTAATAGAAGGGGACCCCTCTATGAACCAGATTCGAGAGCACCTACTGTATGTGCTTCCATTCTGGAGGACCAGGCACATTTACACATCACATGGTTGGATTTTCATTTGATGTCTGAAATGCTATATGCAAACTCTGCCATAAAATCTACCAAATAAATAGTCATATGTCTTTTAATAACTTTGGTGCATCTCAGGATGTCTCTGTAGCAGAAATTGAAATCTACACCAGCTAGGACCTGCCTTACAATCCTATTATAACTTACACCAGTTTTCTGCCTACTGTCCACACCCCTCTTCCCCCAGTTTTTAGATTAGTGGCCAGCTCCGTGAAAGGCTACTTTCACATCTGCATTTTTGCTGGATCCCTCATGGATCACCAAAAAACGCTTGATAATACAACCGTCTGCATCTGTTATGAATGGATCCGGTTGTATTATCTCTAAAATAGCCAAGACAGATCCGGCACTAAAACCATTGTAAGTCAATGGGTGACAGATCAATCAAATTTTTTTTTGTGTCAGAGAAAACTGATCCATTACCATTGACAGTCATTGGGGATCCGTTTTGCTCCTCATCTGAGGACGCACTCAAGAACGCTGCTTGCAGCGCTTTGTGTGCGGACAAAACTGAAGCGTTTTCCTCCGCTATTAAAGGGATTCTGTCACCAGGATTAACAATACAGGGAGTGCAGAATTATTAGGCAAGTTGTATTTTTGAGGATTAATTTTATAATTGAACAACAACCATGTTCTCAATGAACCCAAGCAACTCATTAATATCAAAGCTGAATATTTTTGGAAGTAGTTTTTAGTTTTTTAGTTTTAGCTATTTTAGGGGGATATCTGTGTGTGCAGGTGACTATTACTGTGCATAATTATTAGGCAACTTAACAAAAAACAAATATATACCCATTTCAATTATTTATTTTTACCAGTGAAACCAATATAACATCTCAACATTCACAAATATACATTTCTGACATTCAAAAACAAAAACAAATAAGTGACCAATATAGCCACCTTTCTTTGCAAGGACACTCAAAAGCCTGCCATCCATGGATTCTGTCAGTGTTTTGATCTGTTCACCATCAACATTGCGTGCAGCAGCAACCACAGCCTCCCAGACACTGTTCAGAGAGGTGTACTGTTTTCCCTCCTTGTAAATCTCACATTTGATGATGGACCACAGGTTCTCAATGGGGTTCAGATCAGGTGAACAAGGAGGCCATGTCATTAGATTTTCTTCTTTTATACCCTTTCTTGCCAGCCACGCTGTGGAGTACTTGGACGCGTGTGATGGAGCATTGTCCTGCATGAAAATCATGTTTTTCTTGAAGGATGCAGACTTCTTCCTGTACCACTGCTTGAAGAAGGTGTCTTCCAGAAACTGGCAGTAGGACTGGGAGTTGAGCTTGACTCCATCCTCAACCCGAAAAGGCCCCACAAGCTCATCTTTGATGATACCAGCCCAAACCAGTACTCCACCTCCACCTTGCTGGCGTCTGAGTCGGACTGGAGCTCTCTGCCCTTTACCAATCCAGCCACGGGCCCATCCATCTGGCCCATCAAGACTCACTCTCATTTCATCAGTCCATAAAACCTTAGAAAAATCAGCCTTGAGATATTTCTTGGCCCAGTCTTGACGTTTCAGCTTGTGTGTCTTGTTCAGTGGTGGTCGTCTTTCAGCCTTTCTTACCTTGGCCATGTCTCTGAGTATTGCACACCTTGTGCTTTTGGGCACTCCAGTGATGTTGCAGCTCTGAAATATGGCCAAACTGGTGGCAAGTGGCATCTTGGCAGCTGCACGCTTGACTTTTCTCAGTTCATGGGCAGTTATTTTGCGCCTTGGTTTTTCCACACGCTTCTTGCGACCCTGTTGACTATTTTGAATGAAACGCTTGATTGTTCGATGATCACGCTTCAGAAGCTTTGCAATTTTAAGAGTGCTGCATCCCTCTGCAAGATATCTCACTATTTTTGACTTTTCTGAGCCTGTCAAGTCCTTCTTTTGACCCATTTTGCCAAAGGAAAGGAAGTTGCCTAATAATTATGCACACCTGATATAGGGTGTTGATGTCATTAGACCACACCCCTTCTCATTACAGAGATGCACATCAGCTTGGAGTAAGACAACATGCACAAAGAGGATGATGTGGTCAAAATACTCATTTGCCTAATAATTCTGCACTCCCTGTATAGCGATATTTATATATGCCCATTCGTTTCCATGCAGTGTTTAAAATGATCCCACTGTTTGTGCTCTGTGTGTGTTAGATTCTTATAAAAAAACGATCTTATTGATATGTAAATCACCTCTGTCAGGAGCCCAAGGGGTTGTCCCACCATATGCTGGAGCCCAGCCGAACCCATCGAGCCAGAGCCCAGCACCGCCTACCACTTAATTTATTCACTCCACTATTCCTGACGTCAGTTCTTCTCAGTGCCGTAATCTTGCGCAGAGGGAGCCGGCGCATGCACAGTTGACTCGAAGCCGGTGCCAGTAGTCCGCACGGGCACAGACTACAGTGTCCACTGCGCCTGCGCGAGATTACGGCACTGAGAAGAACTGACGTCAGGGATAGTGGAGTGAATAAATTAAGTGGTAGGCGGTGCTGGGCTTCGGATTGCTGGGCGTGGCTGGGCTCCAACATATCGTGGGACAACCCTTTGGGCTCCTGACAGAGGTGATTTACATATCAATAAGATAGTTTTTTATAAGAATCTAACACACACAGAGCATAAACAGTGGGATCATTTTAAACACTGCATGGAGACTAATGGGCACATATAGATATCGCTATATCGTTAATCCTGGTGACAGAATCCCTTTAAGACCCTATGATGGATCTCAATAGTGGAAAGGGAAAGTCCAGGTATGAAAGTAGCCTCAAACAGCAAAAGGTTGCAATTTTTTTCAAAAACATTTGCAACTTTTTGTTGGTGCAGGGGCTTGATAAATTGCCCATATTGTTTTTTTTTTTTTTCACAACAGAAAATAAAATGCAATTCTTTTTGTTCTTAGGAAGTAATGTTGAAAAGTAATTTTTTAAATCATATTGTTTATTCTAAACTCTGAGTTTTTCCTGTTACCTATAGGTATATTAAAACCCCCCCAATAGAAAAACACCTCCACTCAATTTTATAGACAAAATTTACTTTATTAACCCTATAATAGGGTTATTTCACATCCCGCATGTTGACCACAATCACGTTATTAAATAAAATAAACTCAATGATAATTTATTTATATTTTTTATATGTTTTTATTAATTTTTTATTATTTAGATGAATTGTATTATGAGCTGTTTTAATTATGTCACAGGTCACCATAATTGTTATCATAATTATGATATTGGTATGGCACATAATCATGTAATCAATGTTGTCTGATTTTATTATGTTTTTGGCCACTTCGTTATATATTTGGTATAATCATGATACTATTATGGCACTGTATTTTTGTTAAATATTTTTGGTAATAAATTTTCCACAACATTATCTTACTTTATTATCTGTCAATTGTATTTAAATAGAACACTTTGCATCTTGCACATTGCATAATTTGAGGCTTTGATTGATGATGCGTTCCACTTGTTGGAAGGCACGATTATAGTAGCCGAATTTCCTCCATTAACATCCGGCCATGTGATTTTTTTGGGCCGGGCCACGAAAATTGCTTACCATTGAGGTCACTTCTATTAGGTAACTGCCCCTGAATTGTGTTTTTAATTAATTAATCAATTGTATTAGGGATATAAAGGAAGAGGGTTTGGATTGTGTTTCTCTATTCCCAAAAGAAGCCTTTTTGGGCAAAACGGCGTTGGGAGGAGGACGCTGCTACATCGATCAGTAATCCACATGCATCTGCCTGTTGCTTTTTAATACTTTGGTACTTTCCAATCTGCTACTATATTGCTACTTATGGTGGTATTCATAATTTTACTTTTATTATCTAATTAATAAAGTTCATTTTGTCTATAAATTGAGTGGAGGTGTTTTGTCTATTGGGGGGTTTTAGTGTAAGCAGTTAGACATCTACCATTTTGGGTTGGTTTGTATCCCGGTTCAGAATTAGGTGTGGACTATAGATATATTGACCACACTTTGACCACGTTTTGCGCTATATTAAAATTACATCTTTTTAAGTCTACCATATTTGTATTGGTGAAAACTGTCAAAAGATCTAGTAGGAGAAGCAATTCTTAAAAAAAAAAAAAAACACACAAAAACCAAATTTGCAGTCTCGCTGTTCACCTCTTTAAAAATGCTCAGTGTGCTCCCAGCAGTAGCAGTACGAGGCTTGTTGTTTTGCTTGTCAGCTAATAAAAGTAAGAGTAGGTGGTTCTGAATGAAGAAAAGCTGAACTATTATATGAATGGGGCTTGGGAGTAAAGGAAATGAATAGAAGCAAATGGCAAGAGACAGGGAACAATTAAGGACCCTTTTGAGCTCATTACCTTGTTTCCATGGGGAACTTTTCTACAGAGCAAGATAAAAAGCTTTATTACTTTTAGTATATGACAATTTGAAGATACACTAATATCTCTAGTATTCAGATTTGCACAGGACGGAAAAAAAGGATTGTTCAATTTATTTAATAATAAAAAGGTAAAATCTTACCATGAAGCTTCAGCAGTCTATTAAAAACAACTACAGTTATGTAATACAATCCTTCGAGATGTTAAACCTTGAAGAGATATATCTCCTACAAGTATCAATGACATAGATAAGAGGCAGGGCACCACTACATGGGTCCTAGGTGGTGTTCATAACATCAAATGGTAGTGGGCCTTATGTAACTTTTCTGATCTTTCCTTTCAAAATATAAAATTTAAATCTGATGCCTTTCCACTTTTTCTGCACTAGCCCTTAAACATACATTTCAATATATCCCTATATTTCTCTATACTAGTACAATATACATACAGTGAGGAATAGAAGTATTTGAACACCCTGCGATTTTGCAAGTTCTCCCACTAAGAAATCATGGAGCGGTCTGAAATTCACATTGTAGGTGCATTTCCCCTCTGAGAGACAGAATAAAATAAAAAATTCAGGAAATCACATTTTATGATTTTTAAATAATTTATTTGTCTTGCACTGCTGAACATAAGTATTTGAACACCTGAGAAACAGCAAGAATTCTGGTTCTCAAAGACCTGTTACTGTGCCTTAAAAAAGTCCACCTCTACTCCACTCATTAATCTAACTTAGTAGCACCTGTCTGAGCTCTTTAAAGACACCTGTCCACCCCACAGTCAGTCAGACGCCAACTACTACCATGGGCAAAGACCAAAGAGCTGTCAAAAGACACCAGAGACAAAATTTTGGACCTCCACAAGGCTGGAAAGGGCTACGGGGCAATTGCCAAGCAACTTGGTGAAAATTGATCAACTGTTGGAGCAATTGTTAGAAAATGGAAGAGGCTAAAGACGACTGTTAGTCTCCCTCAGACTGGGGCTCCATGCAAGATCTCACCTCGTGGGGGTATCACTGATGATAAGAAAGGTGAGGAATCAGCCAAGAACAAGGGAGGAGCTGGTCAATGACATGAAGAGAGCTGGGACCACAGTTGCAAAGGTCACTGTCGGTAGAACACTACGCCGTCATGGTTTCAAATCATGCTTTGCACGGAAGGTTCCCCTCCTCAAGTCATCACATGTCCAGGCCCGTCTGAAGTTTGCCAATGACCATCTGGATGATCCAGAGGAGGCATGGGAGAAAGTCATGTGGTCGGATGAGACCAAAGTAGAACTTTTTGGTCTAAACTTCACTCGTCGTGTTTGCAGGAAAAAGAAGGATGAGTTGCATCCCAAGAACACCATCCCTACTGTAAAGCATGGGGGTGGTAACATCATGCTTTGGGGGTGCTTTTCTGCGAAGGGGACAGGAGGATTGCACTGTATTAAGGAGAGGATGAATGGGGCCATTTATTGTGAGATTTTGAGCAACAACCTCCTTCCCTCAGTCATAGCATTGAAGATGGGTCATGGCTGGGTCTTCCTACATGACAATGACCCAAAGAACACAGCCAGGATAACTAAGCAGCGGCTCCGTAAGAAGCATATCAAGGTTATAGAGTGGCCTAGCCAGTGTCCAGACCTAAATCCAATAGAACATCTTTGGAGGGAGCTGAAACTCCCTGTGCTCAGCGACAGCCCCGAAACCTGACAGATCTAGAGGAGATCTGTGTGGAGGAGTGGGCCTGTTGCAGTGTGTGCAAACCTGGTCAAGAACTACAGGAAACTTTTGACCTCTGCAAACAAAGGTTTCTGTACTAAATATTAACACTGATTTTCTCAGATTTCAAATACTTATGTTAAGCAGAGCAAGACAAATAAATTCTTTAAAAATCATACAATATGATTTCCAGATTTTTTTTATTTTTATTCTGTCTCTCGGAGTGGGAATGCACCTACAATGTGAATTTCAGCCCCCTCTATGATTACTAAGTAAGAGAACTTGCAAAATCACAGGGTGTTCAAATATTTCTGTTCCTCACTGTATATTTAAAGTGTTTCTCAAAGACAAACTAAGCACTGAAGATTTCCATTGTTACATTTCTCACCAAAGAAGTGGTTCCTGAAGATGCAGTTAGTTTAATATAATCTAAATGAGTACAGGGTGGGCCATTTATATGGATACACCTTAATAAAATGGGAATGGTTGGTGATATTAACTTCCTGTTTGTGGCACATTAGTATATGTGAGGAGGGAAACTTTTCAAGATGGGTGGTGACCATGGCGGCCATTTTGAAGTTGGCCATTTTGAATCCAACTTTTGTTTTTTCAATAGGAAGAGGGTCATGTGACACATCAAACTTATTGGAATTTCACAAGAAAAACAATGGTGTGCTTGGTTTTAATGTAACTTTATTCTTTCATGAGTTATTTACAAGTTTCTGACCACTTATAAAATGTGTTCAATGTGCTGCCCATTGTGTTGGATTGTCAATGCAACCCTCTTCTCCCACTCTTCACACACTGATAGCAACACAGCAGGAGAAATGCTAGCACAGGCTTCCAGTATCCGTAGTTTCAGGTGCTGCACATCTCGTATCTTCACAGCATACAGTATAATGGAGTAAATTTGAACATTGCACATGTCCATTCCATTCATACTCTATGGGACTGAGGGAGAAGGCATAGTACAGCGCTTGGCTATCTTCAGCAGTCCTATAGAGTGTGAATAGTGATGGCCTTGCAGTTCTCCCAGCGGTAGGTTCGCGGCGAACTTTGCGTGTTCGTGATCAGTCGAACATGCAAACATATCGCCATATTCTTTTGCATTGTGCCGAACTTTGACCCATGACACATCCATCAGGTGGGACAGGACAGCCAATTTAGACATTTCAGCACATGGACACACCCCCAACCCTATAACAGAACCCGATCTGGCAGCCATTTTACATTATGTGTTTTGCCAGGTGTGAGAATGATATCATAGTGAGAATACCTGAGACATGGCTGGATGATAGCTATGACTGTTTAGAAAGGATCGTCAAAACCGGAGAGGTGGAGGGGTTTGCCTTTATGTAAAGTCTTGTATAAAGCCCACACTCCGTGAAGATATATGTGAGGGACATGAACATGTGGAGTCACTGTGGGTAGAGATACATGGAGCTAAAAACAACAATAAATTACTAATAGGAGTTTACTATAAACCATCTAATATACCAGAGTCCACAGAAAATCTACTACTAAACGAGATAGACGAGGCGGCAAATCATAATGAGGTGGTTATTATGGGGGACTTTAACTACCCAGATATAGAATGGGAAACTGAAACTTGTATATCTCATAAAGGAAACAGGTTCTTGGCAATAGCCAAAGATAATTACCACTCCCAACTGGCTCAAGACCCGACTAGAGGGACGGCCATACTGGACTTAGTATTAACTAATAGGCCTGACAGAACAACAGATGTGGGGGACACATGGGAAATAGTGACCATTAAATAATAACCTTCAAATTATCATTGAAAAGGAGCGTTTCTACATGAAGGAACAAAAATACCAAACTTCAAAAAAGCTAAATTTAGCCAACTAAGAGAGGCCATAGACCTAACTAACTGGAACAAAGTCCTCAAAAATAAAAATACAGCCACAAAATGGGATATCTTTAAAAGCATCCTAAAATCTAATTGTGAGAGGTGCATACATGATGGGAATAAAAGGTTAAGGAACAAAAAGAAACCAATGTGGATAAATAGAACTGTAAAGAAAGCAATAAATGACAAAAAGAAAGCATATAAATCACTAAAACAAGAGGGTAGCATGGAAGCACTGAAAAACTATAGGGAAAAAAATAGAACATGTAAAAAACTAATAAAAGTGGCCAAACTAGAGACCGAGAGATTAATTGCCAAAGAGAGTAAAACTAACCCTAAAATGTTCTTCAATTATATAAATGTTAAAAAGTATAAATCTGAAGGTATCGGCCCTTTAAAGAGTAATGAGGGGGGAGGCACAGAGAGCGACGAGGAGAAAGCAAGTAATTAATTATGTAATGTCATAGCCAGAACCTTATTTCTGATATTTGCGGACTCTATACTGACAGGGAATGTCCCACAGGATTGGCGCATGGCAAATGTGGTGCCAATATTCAAAAAGGGTCCAAAAACAGAGCCTGGAAACTATAGGCCGGTAAGTTTAACATCTGTTTTGGGTAAACTGTTTGAAGGTTTTCTGAGAGATGCTATCTTAGAGCATCTCAACGGAAATAAGCAAATAACGCCATATCAGCATGGCTTCGTGAGGGATCGGTCATGCCAAACTAATTTAATCAGTTTCTATGAGGAGGTACGTTCTAGACTTGACAGTGGCGAATCAATGGATGTCGTATATCTGGACTTCTCCAAAGCATTTGACAATGTACCACATAAAAGGTTAGTATATAAAATGAGAATGCTCAGACTGGTAGAAAACATCTGTATGTGGGTAAGTAACTGGCTCAATGATGATAACCACCCTCTGTTTTCTAATGGTACACACTCAGATTGGGTCACTGTCACTAGTGGGGTACCTCAGAGGTCAGTATTGGGCCCTATTCTCTTCAATATATTTATTAATGATCTTGTAGAAGGCTTGCATAGTGAAGTGTCACTTTTCGTAGATGACACTAAAATGTGTAAAGTAATTAACACTAAAGAGGACAGTATACTACTACAGAGGGTTCTGGATAGATTGGAGGCTTGGGCAGATAAGTGGCAGATGAGGTTTAACACTGACAAATGTAAAGTTATGCACATGGGAAGGAATAATGCAAGTCACCCGTACATACTAAATGGTAAAACACTCGGTAACACTGACATTGAAAAGGATCTAGGAATTTTAATAAACAGCAAACTAAGCTGCAAAAAACAGTGTCAGGCAGCTGCTGCCAAGGCCAATAAGATAATGGGTTGCATCGGAAGGGGCATAGATGCCTGTGATAAGAACATAGTCCTACCACTTTACAAATCGCTATTTATACCACACATGGAGTACTGTGTAAAGTTCTGGGCTCCTGTAAACAAGGCAGACATAGCAGAGCTGGAGAAGGTCCAGAGGAGGGCAACTAAAGTAATAACTGGAATGGGGCAACTACAGTACCCTGAAAGATAATAAAAATTAGGGTTATTCACTTTAGAAAAAAGACGACTGTGGGAAGATCTAATTAATATGTATAAATATATCAGGGGTCAGTACAGAGATCTATCTGCTGCATTTTGGAGCAGGGACAGGCTGTTAGGAACTTAGGGACACCAAAGGCTATCTAATAGGGCTACAAAAGTCCTTTTAAGGACTGGTAACATTGAGCTATCGATAGGTGTGATACACAGAGGGGTGTGATATACTTATAATATACTTTCTAACATAAAAAGTCTATTATAGTGCATTTGTATGCTTCCAGAAAATACTGATTGAGGGCTGCGATCTATCAGCTTCCACAAAATAGTGATTGAGGTTTTCCATATACCTGTGTCCACAAAATTACTGCTTGAGAGTGATATACTAGCTTCAGCTGACAGCTGATTGAGGCCTTCCATATATCAGCTTCCACAAAATAGTGATAGAGGTTTTCCATATACCTGCGTCCACATAAATACATATTGCGGGTTTTGATATACCTGCTTGAACTAACAATTGATTGAGGCCTGCCATATATCAGCTTCCACAAAATACTGATAGAGGTTTTTCATATACCTGTGTCCACAAAATTACTGCTTGAGGGTGATATACCAGCTTAAACTAACAACTGATTCAGGCCAGCCATATATCAGCTTCCACAAATACTGCTCTTCTCTAGGGACTTTGGCACAGGGTCATTTTGAAAATGACAGGCAGAGGAAGAGGCAGGCCATTCCACAGGGGTGGTAGGGGTTGGGCAGGGGCACCAGGCCGGAGCCTAAGTGGGAAGTTGGAGAAGGTGCGTGCGATTATGTCAAAGGATGCACCAGAGTTTGTTGAGTGGCTCACTTAGCCTTCCGCTTCTGCACCCTCCTCATCCTCTATATCTGCACCCTCCTCACTCTCTGCTGTGTGCACCCCCAAAGAAACCACCACCACCTCCAAAGCCCCTCCACTCTAGTGAGAGGAATTATTTTCCCGTCCATTCCCAGACCTTACCGATGCACAGCCATTCTTGGCATCGGATGAGGAAAAGGAGGTAGCAACGGTCGCCACCCAGCGGTCTGACGACAGTACCCAGTTCAGCCCAAGGAACGCGGTCTCTGCTGTTGCTGCCTACTCCAAGATCTCTAATGTCGGTGGTGGTGAAGGTGACAAGGATGACGTGTCGATGGACGTCATGTGGGTGCCCACAAGAGAGGAAGAGAAGGGGAGTTCAGAGGGAAAGACGGAGCAGCAGATATGGAGGAGAAGAAGGAGAAGCAGGCAGAAGTTGGCCAAATCTCTGGCCATTTTAGAAGATCTTTCACGGCTATGGCTTGCCTTGCTGACGATCAGCGACGACACCACTTGCCCGTCAGACATCTGATTTGTGACTGCCCGACGCGCCGGAACTTCACCTTGTATATGCTTGATAGGCTGCTCCAGCAGAAACATGCCATTAACGACTACCTGTATGAACTCTGCGGCAGAACAGGTTCTGGGGAGCTTGGTTTCTTTTCACTGCGCCAGTGACTGCTCATGCGTGACACATGCAGACTTCTGCGGCCATTTGATGAGATCACCAAACTGGTTAGTTGCAGCCAGGGCACCATCAGTGACATCGTACCTTACGCCTTCTTTCTGGAGCGTGCATTCCATTGTGTCATTGATCAAGCCGTCGAGGAGCAGGAGCTGGAAGATGAGGAAGTCGTAATGCTAAATGAATTCCCAAGGGGGGCTACTCTATCTGAGACAAGTCAGCAGGAGTCAGAGGAGGATGGTGGCTGGGGGGAGGAGGAGGAGCAAGAAGAGCAGGCTTTAAACTTTTCGGGGATCCCTGGTGTTGTCCGTGGCTCGAGGACAACATTCTCCTGGGCAATGAGCAGGAGCCAGGGCGCTCCACCACTTCTAATTTAGTGCAAATTGGGGCCTTCATGCTCCTGTGTTTGAAGAGGGACCCACGTATAAAAAGCATAAAGGTCCAGGAACTGTACTGGGTGACAACGTACTTAGACCCCCGGTACAAACACAAAATGGCAGACATATTACCAGCTTCACAGAGGGCTGTCAGAATGCAGCATTTTCCGGGCCTTGCTACGAGAGATGCTGCATTCTGCTGTTGCGGGTGCTGGCAGAGGAATTTCCACCCACAGCAAAACAGGTGCGGGTACCAGTCCCACCGCACCTGCAAAAAGAGGGCAGTTTGAAGATGTGTTGGTCACTTCAGATATGAGATCATTCTTGCAGCCAACCCATCGAAAGCCGCCCTCCGGATCCAGCTTTCGAGAACGTCTAGACCGACAGGTGTCTGACTATATCGAGTTAACGGCCGATGTGGACACTCTAAGAAGTGAGAAACCCCTTGACTACTGGGTGTGCAGGCTTGACCTGTGGTCAGAGCTGGCACAATTTGCCATGGAACTCTTAGCTTGCCTCTCGTCGAGTGTCCAGTCCGAAAGGATGTTCAGTGTAGCAGGTGGGATTGTGACCGGTGAGCGCACTCGCCTAGCTCACGACCTCAATGAATGAGGCATGGATTCCGGAGGAATTCAACACCTGTGATGACCACGTGTAATTGAATTTTCTCATGCCAGCCCACACATATCCGCCACCAAACGAACAAAGAACGGTTCTTGCCTTATGTATATACAACTGCATAAAAGGCATTTTATGCTGGGTGAATTCCAAATTTTTGGGGCCTATACTGGCCGACAGTTACATATTTATCCTGTGACCACCTAATGTACCTCCAGCCACATAATCCAAAGTTCTTTGCTGTCAGGTGAATGCCTATTGGCTAATTTTTGGGACCTGTACTGGCCGACAGTTACATTTTTATCCTGTTACCGCTGTGGGGTTTTGCTCTGGTAGACAGGCTAGCGGATGCAGTATAGAGGCAATCACAAAGTCTTTAACTTAAACAGTTCAGTGTTTATTCACACATAATGAAAAACAAAATGACCGTTCACAGTCTTGGTGTTTGTTCACACCATGCAATGTCCATAGAACAAAATCGTGACCAGGTTAGCAGTTTTTTCAACCCGCAGTCCACAGCAGGCTTTAGGGGCCTGTTTCCCGACATACCTCTCTCAGCCCTTTAGCACAGCACAAATTCACAGGTCCCAACACACAGACTCCCCAGCTTCTCTGTCAGATGGAGGATAAACCACACCCAGCTGAGAATGCTGGCTGGGTTTTATATAGGCCAAAAAGACCCGTCCTGAAGCATGGGGAGCAGCCACCCACCCAGCACTTTGACTACTCCCAGTAAGAGCCGACCCGGATCGGCTTTATAGCCATACTAACAAAAAACAGTGTCAGTCAGCACTAGCTGCCGCTGACACTTAAAACTACCGGCTCTTATCTCACCTAGGCCAGGAATCTTGGTGACACATACCTTCCATCAATGACGGCCCCTTGCGCCTTCCTACACCGACTAATGTACCTCCAGCCACAGAATCCAAAGTTCTTTGCTGTCAGGTGAATGCCTATTTCCTAATTTTTGGGGCCTGTACTGGCTGACAATTATATATTTATCCTGTGACCGCCTAATGTACCTCCAGCCACAGAATCCAAAGTTCTTTACTGTCAGGTGAATGCCTATTGCCTAATTTTTGGGGCCTGTACTTGCTGACAGTTACATATTTATCCTGTGACTGCCTAATGTACCTCCAGCCACAGAATCCAATGTCCCTGTACTGTGCCCTTTTATACCCTTTTATTCGGTCACGGTATCGCGGTGCTATCCGGTCACTGTACAGAGGTGTTATTTGGTCAATGTATGGTGGTGGTATCCAATAACTGGATGGCCATAACTGTATCCCTTTCCCTGCCCACGCCATCCTTTTTTAGACCTGGCATGAGTGAGAAAAATATGCAGATTACGGTGCTAAGGACCTTTGCGCCACAATCTGTGTCAGAAATACGCCTAACATAGACGTATTTCTATATAATAAATGACCACCTAATTGTATTATTATTCGGGGGTAGGGATAATATCTGTATATTATATAGATTCTAGTGTATTATACTGTGCCCTGTATTTCCCAGTAGAAAATGATCCTTGGGAAACACAGTCCTCATCCCAGACCACCAGGACAAGGTAGCTCTCTGTCAGTACATGGCAGCGTCCCCTCTCCGCCACGCTGCTCCGCTGTGTACTAGTGCTTATTCTGACACTAAGGCTGGGTTCATATCCTATTTTCGCCATCCATTTAATGCATATCAAAATTGTATGCGTTACCAGATGCTTCAGACTGATGCCGTACAGTGTCATCCGTTCACCATACAGTTCCATGAAAAAAAAAAAATTATTTACCTTAATGTATGAATTTTTTTATGGACTCTGCAGGATACAAAAACGTTGAGTGCTGCACATTTGTATACATCAAACCGATAGGAAATAAAAAATTTGAGAATTTTCCTTTAAGATGCATAAAAATGGCCCCTGATTAAAATACATATTTTTAGTGGGCATTTTTGCCATTGATAACCCTCTGGTATATCACTGTCCATGTTGTGGGACTATTTGTGTACTTCTAGTAAGTGTTTTCTTGCTGCAAATATGACCTGAAGGTTTTTCAGGTTCGCCTGCCATTAAAGTGAATGGGGCCAGCTGTAAACGCACAGTTCGCGAACATTTAATCGCAAACGCGCGTTCGCGAATCGTCCCGGCCGGGGATATCTGCAACCAGTTGATCACTTTATATGGGCACATGTGGAGAACCCCAGACCTGGAGTTATCAGCAATAGTTGTTTTGTTGTATATAGTTATGTATTGTATTGTAATTTAATGTTCTGGTCGTAACTATCAGTAAATAATATAGTTGTCAAATAGTTGGCAGGAATTTCTCCTCTCTTGGTAGGAGTGGGCTGGTCCTGCTTCCTGCCAGGAGGGGGAGTTCCTGTGCAGACACAGAAAGGAGAGGAAGCACACTCCTGAGCTCTTGCTTCTGGAAGAGATTTTTCAGAGACAACTAAAGTCAGCCTCAAGAAAATACTTGAGAGACCAGACAGAAGAGAGAGCAGCTAAACACTCGATTAAAGACACGGCTGTGTGAGGGACTATAGTCTATACCTGATAGTGGGCACATAGTCACAAGTGCTAAATTGCAGCCATCCTTACTCCTTTACTGGTGCTAGAAATTGCCTTGGAATCCGCTGCTATTGAATGTACCAAAGGTGATCTCTTTCTTTTAGTAAAAAAAAAAGACTGTTCTATGTTTACTTGTGGCCTCATTCTTCAAACTACATTTCCGCTGCACTGAGGCTGAAGGCCCCATCCACACCATGCCCCATTACTCACCCTTTTCAGGAAGCATCGAATGCAGTGTACAGACACCACTTGAGCCTTAAAGTGTAACTGTCATGTTTTCATAAAATTAATTTTAGCATATGTTACTGCTGCTGCAGGATTATGCGTAAAACAGTCTTTAGTTTCTTCACATAACACTGCTTTCCTTGAGTTTTTCCCTTAGTTACAGCTGTTTTAACTTTTACAATATGAGGATCTTCTTAAGATTGCTTCTCTGCCAGTTCTCTGAGACCAAAACTGCTTTCCCTCACTTCACACACACACTTGCTGTAGCCAGCAGCTCCCTGCCAGCCAATCAGATTGGATTACTAGGAGACACGCCTCCTTACTGTGAAGCCTATTACCCCTTTGTCTTCTGTTTATACCAAAGGGAAGACAGACAAGCCATAGCAACTGCCTTTTAGGGGACAAGTGAAAAGGGACAGGGGACATTAATGAAAGCTGTTATTATAAGGTAACTTTTGACAATCATTGACAGACTAACTTAGGTATACATGCCTAGCTCTAATAAACTAGCAAATAAAAAAATGATTACAGTTACACTTAAAAAAAAACTGAAATGTGGATTTGTACACCCGGGGATACATGCCTGCATGGGTTTTGATGAAATCTATGAAAATCTGCTTTAAAGTGACAACCCACTTGATGACACGTACGTATAAACTGAAAAGAAGCCAACAGAGAAAAGCAAAGCATGGCCTTCAGACTGCTCTCACTACACAATTGATCCACTCCATCTTCTCCAGGTCTCATCCTCATCAAAGTTCTCACATTCTAGAGAAGATAATTTGGGCAAAGCTTACTTCATTATTATCGCTGAAAAAAATGAATTACTACAACATTATATCCAACCATCTGTGCATTTCTGCCAATGGCCCCATCCACAGAAGCAGATGTTTCTTGTGTATTATCACAATTATTTAGACAATGGTGCTCAGATCCCATCAAATGCCGATATAAATGTCCTTGGTTATAATACGCTCTGCAAGGAGTAGAAACTGTATCTCTTTGGACTGAAATAAGTTACCTAGAATGTAATAGGCATTTATGAAATGATATAGGATAAACCAGGCACTCAAGTATGGAGTAAATTGATAAGGATATTTATTCCCACAATGACAGTAAAATATAACAATAAAATACACCAATAAAAATCACCAATAAAATATTATAAAACACTTTAAACCGTAATAGCAGCAATATAGGACATGTGCACTAGATTAATACGCAACTGCAATAGACATATGCATTAATTGATATATAGCAGCATTGGACATATGTGGCTTGTAGATACTGAAGTCATTGGGTTCAGAAAACAAGGAAAACGCAGAAAAACCGTAATTGATAGCAAAGTCTTATAAGCGCTTCTTTGGTTTCGGTAATGCTGAATTTGCACAGCGGTGGCGTCCCACCGATTTGAGCAACTCTGTTGCTAAGTTTTACCTGGCCAGTATGTCTTTCTTTCTCCTACGTCCGGATCTGTGGAAATTTGCTGTGAGCGCGGTGTCATCTGGATATCCTACTCACCGAAGCAATGTCCGTGGCTTTATTAGGATTCCTCCGGTGGCCAGGTAAAACTTAGCAACAGAGTTGCTCAAATCGGTGGGACGCCACCGCTGTGCAAATTCAGCATTACCGAAACCAAAGAAGCGCTTATAAGGCTTTGCTATCAATTACGGTTTTTCTGCGTTTTCCTTGTTTTCTGAACCCAATGACTTCAGTATCTACAAGCCACATATGTCCAATGCTGCTATATATCAATTAATGCATATGTCTATTGCAGCTGCGTATTAATCTAGTGCACATGTCCTATATTGCTGCTATTACGGTTTAAAGTGTTTTATAATATTTTATTGGTGATTTTTATTGGTGTATTTTATTGTTATATTTTACTGTCATTGTGGGAATAAATATCCTTATCAATTTACTCCATACTTGAGTGCCTGGTTTATCCTATATCATTTTACTGGGTGGGTCACATAAACCAAGAGCACCTTAAATCCATTACTCAGCTGCAGTGATCCACAGATACTGCACTTTCATTTATGAAGTGATGTTAACAGATTACATTAATGAGATGTGATAACGTTAAGTGATGGCCAAGTCATGACTCATGCACACAGCCGTTGTTGTTTTGCGATCCGTGAATTGCGGATCCGCAAAACACGATACTGGCTATGTGCATTCCACATTTTGTAAAACAGAACAGCTGGCCCATAATAGAACAGTCCTATCCTTGGCCGTAATCTTCTGTTATGGTGCGTTTTCTTCTAGCAAAAGGAAAACACACATTTGTAATTTTCTTTTTTTGCAGCATCCAAAAAACCTCACAGCCCTGATGTGTGGCAATACCCTCAGGAGAAATTTGAATTTGATAATTAACTTGCCAATACAGGTGCATCTCAATAAATGAGAACATCAACAAAAAGTTAATTTTGTTGATGTGGGCACTTTAAACTTTTAAGATGTCATATTAATGTATTGATATGTATGCTGTAATTCCTCATAGCAGGCTGTTGTCAGATAGGAGTGTGATTACATCTATTCACCCTTAGGTGGTGCTGGCACCACTTTATATATCTATATATATATATATATATATATATATATATATATATATATATAGTGAGAGAGTAGAACAGGAGAACAGAAAGAAGGAAGTTAGTTATGTGTGAGGAGGTGTGGAGCAGCACAAGTCCAAGATGTAGCTGCCACTTTAGCCCCTTGGCCCTGATCAAGCTGAGGGAGTGTGGACTAAATCCTTACAGCTACCTAGCAAAGACCAGAGAGTCAATGTATGGATATAGAGCAAGTCTAGTGGAGGTATAAGCAGCATTAGTTTATGGACTCCACAGCGCCAGTGACCGGGAGAAGCCTAAAAGCACCTGGACACAACCAGACGACTAGGCGCAAGGTTGTCTATTACCACATACCTCTATGGACATTGTGGATCAGAGTTTATGAAGGCATCCTGTACAAATAATGGAGCAGGGGATTTTGCCTGCTGTCAGGGAGACCGCCCTGTGGATTGCTAATTACAAGTAAGAAGTTATTATATCCAGTACCTGAGTGCTAGAATGTGGACATAGTGTAGACAGATATAGAGAGAAGGAAAACTGCTCAAGTTACAATAGCCAAGCCTGCTACAAGGATTACAGCTGAGCCAATATTGGGATTATTACTTTTGCCATATACATGAACTGTACTGACTGCACTGAGACAATTGATCAAGTAAAAGTTCTGTTGTTGATCACAATTGACTCCTCATCCTTTCTACCACCTTCCTTTGCACCTAATGGTGCTGGCGTCACACACACTAGGGACCCTGCCTCCAAGGCACCTAAAACCATTCCACCACGGGCACCTCAAACACCATCTGGCGGGAGTTCCTGGACAACAGAGTGTGCCCCGAAGGAACTGGTGCTGTCTTTCCCTTCACTGCACACCGGCCCAGGGAGGCTCTGCTAACCGTGAGTAAGACTACTATAACCCCAATCGGCCCACAGTAGCTCTTGTGTTGCCCCTGCGGACCCAGTCGCTGCTAAGTGAAACTCATATATTCTACAGATTCATTACACACGGAGTGATCTATTTCAAACCTTTATTATTATTTTTTTAGTGATGAGCGAAATTAATGCTGCACAGAGATCCGTGTCCGTAGAGCATTAAAATATACTGCCTCCGACGAGGCGAAGTGAGTTATTCGCAAAGTCTCACAAGACTTTGTTGTATAACTTTGGGATTTGATTTTTAAACTGAAAAACAATTTTGTATGGTAAAGGCACCTGTCACCTCCCCTCACATGTCCGTTTTTGTAATGCCTTTCATTCCTCGTTTAATAACTATTCTGGAACACCTTTTCATTTGACTCTATGTTGTACCATTCCTCTATTATTCCTGATAGAAGTAATTAATGAATTACTAGAAGGTTCCTCTGGGTGTTACCAGCTGTGGGTGTGTCCCTGCACAGTCTGATTGGATAGTGCCAGACTGTCTCAACTTGTAACCCCCATCTGCACCTTCGTTGCAAACTGCTGGCAATTTATTCATACATTTGTATTTGGAATAATACAGGAATGGCACAAAAGAATTAGGTATTTTAAGGGCCAAATTGTAAATGCATGAGGATCTTATGTACACATGGGTATTCATGACCTATGGGTGGGGGTCATGGGTGCCATGACTGGCCTGAGGCTTCTACAAGTTAAGGCTACATTCACACAAACGTATGAATGAGTCTGCATCTGTTCCCCAATTTTGCAGAACGGGTGCGGACCCATTGATTTCTATGGGGCTGTCCGCATCCGTTGCTCTGAGCAAAAAATAGAACATGCCCTAGTCTTGTCTGCAATTGCGGACAAGAATAGGCATTTTCTATAATAGCCGCGGCATGTGCGGTCCGCAAATTCTGTGTTTTGCAGATCCGCAAAACACAAAGTTTGTGTGAATGTAGCCTAAGCCTCATTCACACGTCAGTGTTTGGGCAGGGATTTCCATCAGTGATTGCAAGCCAAAACCAGGGTTGGAGCCTCCACAGACATAAGGTGTAAGGGAAAGATCTGCTCCTGTTCTGTGTTTAGAGCAACACCTGGTTTTGGCTCAAAATCACTGACCAAACACTGACTGTGTGAATAAAGCTTTAGGTTCGTAGATGGTTTGAAGGTGTTGCATGCATAATACGACGTTGGCTGTGCCTTTTGCGGGTAGGGTCTGCCTCGGCTTAGTGCTGCTCTCTTTCTAGTGTATCCCTGCCATATGGTACTTGCTCCCAGACATACCCGCCCTCCCACCTCCTCTGTTTATTCTATACATGGTCATACACAGTGGTGACCTAATAAAGAAAAAAAAGAAATGAACCACTGGGGAGCATATTTCAGTTTTGTGCTGTATTATTTCTAATCACCGTATCATTTGTCATGCCTTTATATGGCAGTAGTTTGAGGCCAGAATTAATATTGTTATAGGAGTTAGTCCTGGAGGTGGTACTTCACAGTTATCTCCCAGGCAGAGACTCTTGGCAGCGGTGGTTCTTTTGTGCCTGGCATATCATTTCCCGTTTGAATAAAATATTACTAAAACCCCATATGGTATTTTAGTGGATTTATTTGTGCTATGGGGCCACAGAGTTTATGTGAGTTGTCATTCGGGGGCAGGTTACAATTAAAATTGTCTACGTGAAGACCCATAGATGGTCAGATATTTGTATGATTATTGCATGCATATAATTGGTGTGGGGAAATGCTCTAAAAGTGTTAACCTAAACATCCCTAGGTACTATGTATGATCAGACCATAGGAGCAGATACAGTGCCTTGAAAAATTATTCATACCCCTTGAATTTTTCCCGATTTTTTTCCCTTTACACCCACAAAACCTAAATGTATTTTATTGGGATTTTATGAGATAGACTAACACAAAGTAGCAAGTTTGTGTGAAGTGAAAAGAAAATGATACATGGTTTTCAAAATTGTTAATAAATAAAAATTTGGAAAGTGTGGCATGCATTTGTATTCAGCCCCCCATAGTCAATACTTTGTAGGACCACCTTTCGCTGCAATCTTTTGGGGGTATGTCTCTACCAGCTTTGCACATTCTTCTTTGCAAAATAGCTCAAGCTTAGTCAGGTTGGATGGAGAGCATCTGAACAGCAATTTTCAAGTCTTGCCACAGATTCTCATAGGGATTTAGATCTGGACTTTGACTGGGCCATTCTAACACATGAATATGTTTTGATCTAAACCATTCCATTCCGCCCCAGTCTCAAGTCTTTTTTTTACCTCAAGGATTTCCCTGTATTTAGCTCCATCTATCTTCCCATCAACTCTGACCAGCTTCCCTGTCCCTGCTGAAGAAACGCGTCCCCACAGCATGGTGCTGCCCCCACCATGTTTCACAGTGGGGACAGTGTATTCAGAGTGACATATGGTGTTAGTTTTCTGCCAAACGTAATGTTTTGCATTTAGACCAAAATGTTAAACTTTGGTCTCACTTGACCAGAGCACCTTCTTCCACATGTTTGCTGTGTACATGGTTTGTGGCAAACTGCAAATATCTTCTTATGGCTTGCTTTAAAAAATGGCTCTCTTGTTGCCACCCTTCCATTAAGGCCAGATTTGTGGAGTATACAACTAATAGTTGTCCTGTGGACATATTCTCTCACCTGAGCTATGGATCTCTGCAGCTCCTCTAGAGTGATCATGGGCCTCTTAGCTGCTTCTCTAATTAGTGCTCTCCTTGCCTGGGCTGTCAGTTTAGGTAGACGGCCATCTCTTGGTAGGTTTACAGTTGTGCCATATTCCTTCCATTTTTGAATGATGGATTGAACAGTGCTCTGGGAGATGTTCATAACTTGGAATATTTTTTATAGCCTAACCCTGCTTTACACTTCTCTACAACGTTATCCCTGACCTGTCTGGTGTGTTCCTCGGTTTTCATGATGCTGTTTGATTACTAATGCTCACTAGCAAACCTCTGAGGCCTTCACAGAACAAACAGGTGGACTCTATTTACTAATTAGCTGACTTCTGAAAGCAATTGGTCACACAGAATTTAATTTAGGGCTAAATACAAATGCAGATTTTGACTTATAAAAAGTTTTGAAAGCCATGTATCATATTCCTTTCACTTCAATCATACTTGCTACTTTGTCTTGGTCTATCACATAAAATGCCAATAAAATACAATAAATTTGTGGATGAAACATGACAAAATGTGGAAAAGTTTAAGGGGTATGAATACTTTTTCAAGGCACTGTACGTCCGTCATCAGATACGGGAGAAACATTGCTATTGCATAAATTGATAATTTCATAACTGAGGTGACAAAAATAATTATAATAATTATAGCTGAGATGCAGGGAAATGACACTGTGTTCAGACGATATTTTGTTTTAGGATTATACACTGGAACAATTAGTCAGTTATGTCTGAATTGGCAGGAAAAATACCACACGTGAGCTTAAATAGGAATCATGAAACTAGAGGCATGAAAACAGAAGAAATTAGTAATCTTGACTCAAAGAGGTTATCCCATGAAAAATATTCTACATTTTTCAAACCAGCACCTGGGTCTCAATACTGTTGTAATTGCATGTAATAAAAATTTAGGATAGCTACTGACTTATTCAATTAAATATATCTATATAGCGTCACCTGCTGTTTGCTCTTTCTTATTTTTTGGACCTGCTCACTGAGACGGAAGCACATGCTCAGTTTCATTCTTCAACTGCCACCAGCTGCAGCAGTCAGGGCACACTCCTGAGAAAGGGCACGCCCCCTACGCTGAAAGCTTTATTTAAATAAATTTAGCAGAACAATTGGAGCAATTAATGGGAAGATCTCTGGATCCATGTGAGGTACAGGGATGACTAAATCCTGGTGCCAGGACAATGTTTGACATAGCTCACATACTATGACATACAGTACCATTCATTCCACTTTATGCAGCTGTTGTTATTATTTGATGGTGCAGTACTTATCTTTTTTTATTATTATTTATATATGTAAAGTGAAAAAAAAACACATAAAGTCTGGGCTTGTAAACCTATTCCAATCTCAACCAAAAACATCCTATTAGGACATTATGAATTAAAGGAATCATTCACCAGCAACCTCCCTATCCAACTAGATACATAGCTGTGGTTCCCCTGATTAAAAACATCCTATTAGGACATTATGAATTAAAGGAATCATTCACCAGCAACCTCCCTATCCAACTAGATACATAGCTGTGGTTCCCCTGATTAAAACGCTGAATTTCTTTTGTTGATCTGAGGTTCTGATCCCAAGTTATGACACTTTTTCTTAATATAAAAATTAGACCTTTGGTGCTCTTGTTGCACCAAAGCTCCACTCATTTCTGTGACAAGCCCCTCCCTAGTTGCTTTGATTGACAATACCAGGCAGTGGCAAAGCAGCCAGTGAGGGGCTGGCCACAGAAATGAGTGGCGCTTGAGTACAGCAGCAATCAGCACTGGATCTGAATATCTTTGTAATTGCATGTAATTAAACATTTTGTATAGTCACAGAGTTATATAATAAAATTTATTTGTAAAGCGCCACCTGCTGTTTTTTTATTTATTATTTATTTGTCCTGCTCACTGACATGGCCGCACATGCTCAGTTTTATCCTTCAACTGCCTCCTGAGCTGTGATGGGCAGAGCTGAGACACGCCTCCTGAGCTGTGATAGGCAGAGCTGAGACACGCCCCTTGAGCTGCACAAGAAAAGACACATCTCTTGAGCTGTCAGCTTGACATAAATCTAGCAGAGCAATGAATGAGGAGATCTCTGGATCCATGTGAGGTACAGGGCTGGTTCTAGTTTTGTTAGAAAGAGATTGTCATGTCATATATGAGGTCTGATTCTCGTTTTTTAATATTAATCACAGGATAACCCCTTTAAAGAAAGTCTTCTAACTGAAAGATGTTGTAAAAAGCAAAGAGCAATTCAGTCATACAGCACCAGAACCAGTGGATGACCTCATGTCTATTGGATCGGATCAGGGATGACAACCGTCCCTTTAACCCATTTTGCTCCAGAGGGTTTTTTATTTTTGAGTTTTTGTTTTTCACTCCCTGCCTTTTCCGGGGTCATACATTTTATTTTTTCTTTCATATAGAGGGCTTGTTTTTTGAGGGACAAGTTGGACTTTCTAATTCCGCCATTTAATATTGCATACAATGCAGTGGGGATCTGGAAAAAAAAATCCAAATGGTGTGAATTTGGAAAAAAAAAAACAATTCCAAAACAGTTTTATGGGTTTGGTTTTTACAGCCCGATGTGTCAGACAACTGCTCACTAGTGGAGAAGACGGCAGCTAATACATGCAGTGATCTCCTCCACAGCATGGGGAGAAGTGTTCACTATGTCATCACTTGTCCCCATGCTGTATAGTGGTTTGCCAGCAGCAGATCCTTATTAGACACTACGATCTTCCACCTGCAGACTATAATTTTGTAACATGTCAAAAGATTTGGATTGCCCGAAGATCGAACATTTGCTCTTTCATAGCGCAATCAGCGGCATTACACTGAAAGATGATTGCCAACAAGCGTTCATGTGAAGGCTCGTTAATGGTTATCTGCTGAAAAATTGGACAATGTAATAACGATTAAAGGTTATGTACACCTTTGGGGGCAATGTTTTCAATTATTTCACTGTACTCATTTTGAGCTCAAAATCATTTTTCAGTTGGTCTTAATAAAAAATATGGAGCACTCTTTCCTCTTTTCTGTACAGAGATGAGATGCTCTAGTAGCAGCTTGTGGATTTTTTTTTCTGTCAGTTGAGAAGCAGATGGGCTCCTTATATCTGCTCTCTGACATTATAAACACTTATTATAGCTCAGTTCTTATCTTACTGATAATAATCTGGCTTGGGGTACTTTCACACTTGCGTTGATGGATTCCGGCAGGCAGTTCCGTCGCCGGCACTGCCTGTCGGATCCGGCAATTTGTATGCAAACGGAAACCATTTGTAGACTGATCCGGATGCAGATCTTCTCTATATCAGCATCCATTACCATATTTATTCTACACTCCATCTCTTTACAATCTATCATCCTCCTGTATACCAAACTTTTATTACGCAACAGTCTCACATCTACTCCACATAATTCATACTTGACCAAAAACTTATACACCCACATATACCATACTGGCACCCCAAACAAAATTAGACATCTCAAATCCCTCACACACCACTTCAACTGTATCAAGTAGGTTCCAAATAAATATCTATACATACATGAGTATTTTGTCTCTATCTTAACTATCTTTAGTAAAAACAAAACAATATTAACTCCAAAATATTCCTCCAAATTTGGAAACTCCAAACCCCCTTTACTTATCCTTTTAACTAATACTTCCCTCTTGGCTCTCTCCATCTTGGATACCCATAGGAACACAAACAAAATTCTATTCAGATTTCTCAACATCATATACCTGGTGAAAAGACAATTGCAGTATACAAAAAAATAGGCAAGATAACACTTTTAATCACCATTATTTTACCAAAAAAGGACAAATCCCTCATTCGCCAAATATTTTACTCATTTTTAATTCTCACCTTCACCTCTTCCCAACTATCCTTTCCTTCTAATTTCTTATCAAATTTCACACCTAAAACCTTAATCGGACCTTCCACCACACTAACTCCCACATCCCTCCCAATCACTCCTCCAAACGCTTTACATTCACTCTTATTCCAATTCACACGGAAAGCAGATTCTCCACAAAATATAGACACTAACAATTTGACCCGTCCTACTGAACACTTGGAATCACAAAACACACACACACATCATCCATATAACCACTCACCTTCCATTCACTCCCACCACCTCCTGGTATTTGCACTCCACGAATCACCTTATCTTTCCTTAACAAACACAACAATGGTTCAATCGCACATATGAACACATTAGGTGACAATGGGCAGCCTTGCCTTACCTCTGAAAACACATTTAGGCTAGGTCTACATGACGACATTTGTTGCGCGACAAAAAGTCGCGTGACAGATAGGGCGCAACATTTGTCGCGCAACATTTTGTTGCACTAATGTCGCGCGACAATTTTTATAATGGCAGTCTATGGTGTTGCACTGCAACATGCGACATGCTGCGACTGCGACACAACAGTCGCAGAAAATCCATCTCGAATGGATTTTCTGCGACTGTTGCGTCGCAGTCGCAGCATGTTGCATGTTGCAGTGCAACACCATAAACTGCCATTATAAAAATTGTTGTGCGACATTAGTGCAACAAAATGTTGCGCGACAAATGTCGTCGTGTAGACCTAGCCTTACTCTTCTACCTATACAACAACACTCGACTAAAAATTCCATCATACATACTTCTCACTTTCCACACAAACTCAGCTGGAAATCCCATTCTTAACAACACTCTATACACAAACTTATGAGCCAACCTATCATATGTTTTTTCAAAATCCAAACTTAACAAAAACACCTTCTTCTTCCTCTCCATACAGTCCCACAAACAATCTCTCAAAATACACATTTTTTTTATGAATCCTCCTTCCTGGTATCACACAACACTGTGCTTCCCCTATCACTCTATCAATCACTTCTTTCATTCTATTTGAAAACATCTTCGCGTAAATCTTATAATCGCAATTAAGCAACGTTATTGGTCGCTAATTCCTTAAATCCTTACAGTCACCTTTTTTCGGAATCAAGGTAATCACCCCCGACCGCATACTATCAGACATTTTTCCATTCATCCACATAAACTTATACAATGCTACCAAATCAGTTCCTACCACATACCACATCTTTCTATAGAATTCAACAGGAAGACCGTCCTCCCCTGGCATCTTATTTGCTGCCATATTACTACCCACCCTCCATATTTCTTTACTTGTTATATCCCTCATAATCCCCACTCTTTCTTCTTCATTCAAGCTCTTATCTATCACACTTAACACACCCCCTTCCAACCTTTCATCCCTCCATTTCTCAGCATACAATTCTTCATAAAATGTTGCAACTTCTTCCTTCATTTCTTCTCCATTCACCTCATTACCACTCTGACTATAACATACATTTATGCACTGCCTCTTTCCAAGCACATTTTTTTTAGTTTTTAAAACGTGTGCATTTTTCATTCTTCTCTAATTTTCAAATTTTGCCCTATAATTTATACTTCTTCCTTTTTCGATCAAAAATTCTTTAATCTCCCACAATATCCTCACTTACATCAACACCCCCCTCTCTTAATTTATACAAATACCCTAACCTAGCATTCAATGTTACATACTGCTCTCTTTTTGCTGTCGCTATTTTATAACCTAAATTCTTAAAAAAAAACATGTTTTTATTTTCACCCAATCCCACCACTTAGAATGAGTTTAGTGATATGTCTTTCTCTTACACCAACTTTCATACAATCTTCTATAATCCATTTTAACATCCTCATTTTCCATCAAACTCACATTTAATTTCCACAACCCACGTCCATACACTCCTCTTGATTCTATATCCAATTCACATATCAAACATTCATGATCCGAAAAAACTAGTTCTTTCTGTTTATAACTTAAAGGACACACATTTTGTGATACAAAACAATCGTCTAACCTGCTATGAAATCTGCCACTATCCGCATGATAGGTCTTCAATTTAGGTTAAACTTTACATAAATTTTGCATATCAAATAATTTAAAACCCGAAAGTAAGTCTATTAACCTTTTCCCAGACTCATCAATATGACTCTTATCTAAATCACAATTAAAATCTCCCACAAGAATTACTGGCATTCTCCCAGGGATAAATAATCTCACCTTCTCAAACAAAAGTTTCCATTAATTCTTATTTATAGGTGCGTAAATATTAATCACACAAAATTTCACATTTTTATATTCAAAAATTGCTAATATACACCTCCCTTCTTCTATTACCATGTAAATTACTAAAGATACATCTCTTCCTTTAACTAAGAAGCCAACACCATCATTTTTAACACACTCCCAGACCACACTGACTTTCCATACATCCACTCTTGTTCTCTTACTACTTCACACAGACCACATGCAAACAAAAAATTGCAGCATCTTCTTCTGCTAGAAATTCCAGAATCGCCGCTCTTCTAATCTTACTTTTAAATACTCTTACATTCTGTAAGCAGATCTTGAAACCCATTTTTTTTTCTCTCTTTTTTTTAACGTAAAATAATAAAATAATAATAATAATATTTTTTTTTAAATTCATCCATATTTTCCAGGTAGCTTATGCTCAAAGTCATACAGTCCCATGCTCTTCTCTTGCTGGCTTTCGTAGGGGTTGCTGATTTCTGGTCCACTCGTATAACGCCTTCTCTTTTTGACACTCTTACTCCCCACCACCATCCCTTTTGACTCTTTCCAGACCACCCTCCTCCAGACGCCTCTCTAGACATAAATTCTTATATTTATTGGGTCAGACACACTTGGAAGATCATCTATAACTTCCTCCAAGCTTCTTACATGAAGTGCTTTAGGGAGGGTTGCACAATCAAGTCTTGTAGCAGGGTGCTACACAGTCCCTTGTCTTCTTTCCCTCCCCACTACCTCACTTGCCACAGCAGCATAAGTTAGCCTTCTCCTTTCCCACTCCTCTTGAACTATCTGCTGCTCCCTCATGTTGTCTCTTTGGGCTTCAGCACTTGGACAATTCCTATACATGTGATCTGTTTTCCCACATATATCACATGCTTTAGGAGTTGGGCTCTCCCCAGCAGTATTTCCTTCCTGCTCCCAGTTCCTACAGCAAACACCTTTCTGACAACTCTCTTAAGTGTGTCCAAAAGAATAGCATTTTCTGCAATATGACGGCTGCCCAGGATACATTAAGTAACTTCTATTCACCGCCACCGAAAAATTTGTCGTCGGGTGACTAAAACCTCCCACATTCTGTGGGTCCATTTTCAATTTAGCTTTGAAACAGTATTTACAATTAAAGATACCAAGATGATTTTTCTGAGGCACAGGTTTCCCCATATATTCACAATATTTGAGCAAAACGTCCATAATCAAATTAACTTCAGTAAAAGGATTATAAATAGAGTTGAGCGAACACCTGGATGTTCGGGTTCGAGAAGTTCGGCCGAACATCCCGGAAATGTTCGGGTTCGGGATCCGAACCCGATCCGAACTTCGTCCCGAACCCGAACCCCATTGAAGTCAATGGGGACCCGAACTTTTCGGCACTAAAAAGGCTGTAAAACAGCCCAGGAAAGAGCTAGAGGGCTGCAAAAGGCAGCAACATGTAGGTAAATCCCCTGCAAACAAATGTGGATAGGGAAATGAATTAAAATAAAAATTAAATAAATAAAAATTAACCAAAATCAATTGGAGAGAGGTTCCATAGCAGAGAATCTGGCTTCCCGTCACCCACCACTGGAACAGTCCATTCTCAGATATTTAGGCCCCGGCACCCAGGCAGAGGAGAGAGGTCCCGTAACAGAGAATCTGTCTTCATGTCAGCAGAGAATTAGTCTGCATGTCATAGCAGAGAATGAGGCTTCACGTCAGCCACCACTGCAACAGTCCATTGGCATATATTTAGGCCCAGCACCCAGGCAGAGGAGGGAGGTCCCGTAACAGAGAATCTGTCTTCATGTCAGCAGAGAATTAGTCTGCATGTCATAGCAGAGAATCAGGCTTCACGTCAGCCACCACTGCAACAGTCCATTGGCATATATTTAGGCCCAGCACACACACAGGCAGAGGAGAGAGGTCCCGTAACAGAGAATCTGGCTTCATGTCAGCAGAGAATCAGTCTGCATGTCATAGCAGAGAATGAGGCTTCACGTCAGCCACCACTGCAACAGTCCATTGGCATATATTTAGGCCCAGCACACACACAGGCAGAGGAGAGAGGTCCCGTAACAGAGAATCTGGCTTCATGTCAGCAGAGAATCAGTCTGCATGTCATAGCAGAGAATGAGGCTTCACGTCAGCCACCACTGCAACAGTCCATTGGCATATATTTAGGCCCAGCACCCAGGCAGAGGAGGGAGGTCCCGTAACAGAGAATCTGTCTTCATGTCAGCAGAGAATTAGTCTGCATGTCATAGCAGAGAATGAGGCTTCACGTCAGCCACCACTGCAACAGTCCATTGGCATATATTTAGGCCCAGCACACACACAGGCAGAGGAGAGAGGTCCCGTAACAGAGAATCTGGCTTCATGTCAGCAGAGAATCAGTCTGCATGTCATAGCAGAGAATGAGGCTTCACGTCAGCCACCACTGCAACAGTCCATTGGCATATATTTAGGCCCAGCACACACACAGGCAGAGGAGAGAGGTCCCGTAACAGAGAATCTGGCTTCATGTCAGCAGAGAATCAGTCTGCATGTCATAGCAGAGAATGAGGCTTCACGTCAGCCACCACTGCAACAGTCCATTGGCATATATTTAGGCCCAGCACCCAGGCAGAGGAGGGAGGTCCCGTAACAGAGAATCTGTCTTCATGTCAGCAGAGAATTAGTCTGCATGTCATAGCAGAGAATGAGGCTTCACGTCAGCCACCACTGCAACAGTCCATTGGCATATATTTAGGCCCAGCACCCAGGCAGAGGAGGGAGGTCCCGTAACAGAGAATCTGTCTTCATGTCAGCAGAGAATTAGTCTGCATGTCATAGCAGAGAATGAGGCTTCACGTCAGCCACCACTGGAACAGTCCATTCTCAGATATTTAGGCCCCGGCACCCAGGCAGAGGAGAGAGGTCCCGTAACAGAGAATCTGTCTTCATGTCAGCAGAGAATTAGTCTGCATGTCATAGCAGAGAATGAGGCTTCACGTCAGCCACCACTGCAACAGTCCATTGGCATATATTTAGGCCCAGCACCCAGGCAGAGGAGAGAGGTCCCGTAACAGACAATCTGGCTTCATGTCAGCAGAGAATCAGTCTGCATGTCATAGCAGAGAATCAGGCTTCACGTCACCCACCACTGCAACAGTCCATTGTCATAAATTTAGGCCCAGCACTAGTGTTGAGCGGCATGTCCCATATTCGAATTCGCGAAATTTTGTGAATATTCGAAAGAATATTCGTAAAATATTCGCGATTATTCAAATTCGTTATTATTTCGCATATGCGATAATTCGAATTATCGCATAATACATATGCTATGCAAAATTCACATGTGCGCTAATGAAATCGCCTTACGAAGATTCGCAACTCAATTCAATCACTAATGTATGAATGCAATGCCCTTTGCCTCTGTTCTGGGACAAGTGTAGATATTCGCATGTGCGCTAATAAAATCGCCTTACGAAGATTCGCACCTCAATCACTTTCTAGGGAATGTGAGACTTTTGGGAATCAATCGAGATACAGTGGGGGGTGATGACAGTAGTTGACAGAGTACAGATCAATGTAATCTGTAAGGTGGAAAGTAAAATAAAAAATACGAATATTCGTAAATCGAATTTTACGAAGTTCTACGTATTCGCGAATATGGTGCTATACTATATGAATGCACAGGCCTTTGCCTCTCTGTTCTGGGGACAAGTGTAGATATTTGCATTTGCGTTAATAAAATCGCCTTACGAAGATTCGCAGCTCAATTCAATCACTAATGTATGAATGCAAAGCCCTTTGCCTCTGTTCTGGGACAAGTGTAGATATTCGCATGTGCGCTAATAAAATCGCCTTACGAAGATTCGCAACTCAATTCACTAATGTATGAATGCAAAGCCCTTTGCCTCTGTTCTGGGACGTGCCGATATTCGCATGTGCGCTAATAAAATCGCCTTACGAAGATTCGCGCCTCAATCACTTTCTAGGCAATGTGAGTAAGATCTGAGCTGTTGGACCTTTGGGAAACAATCAATTATATGTGTACTGTAATTTTGTGGGGGGGGGGGGGGAAACAAAAAACGAATATTCGTTTTTACGAATATATAGCACTATATTCGAAATATTCGCGAAATCGCGAAGTTGCGATATTCGCGAAAAAAATTTGCTTTTCGAATATTCGCGCTCAACACTACCCAGCACCCAGGCAGAGGAGAGAGGTCCCGTAACAGAGAATCTGGCTTCATGTCAGCAGAGAATCAGTCTTCATATCATAGCAGAGAATCAGGCTTCACGTCACCCACCACTGTAAGAGTCAATTTTCATAAATTTAGGCCCAGAACCCAGGCAGAGGAGAAAGGTCCCGTAACAGACAATCTGGCTTCATGTCAGCAGAGAATCAGTCTTCATATCATAGCAGAGAATCAGGCTTCACGTCACCCACCACTGCAACAGTCAATTGTCATAAATTTAGGCCCAGCACCCAGGCAGAGGAGAGAGCTCCCGTAACAGAGGATCTGGCTTCATGTCAGCAGAGAATCAGTCTGCATGTCATAGCAGAGAATGAGGCTTCACGTCACCCACCACTGCAACAGTCCATTGGCATATATTTAGGCCTAGCACACAGGCAGAGCAGAGAGGTCCCGTAACAGACAATCTGGCTTCATGTCAGCAGAGAATCAGTCTGCATGTCATAGCAGAGAATGAGGCTTCACGTCACCCACCACTGCAACAGTCCATTGGCATATATTTAGGCCTAGCACACAGGCAGAGCAGAGAGGTCCCGTAACAGACAATCTGGCTTCATGTCAGCAGAGAATCAGTCTGCATGTCATAGCAGAGAATGAGGCTTCACGTCACCCACCACTGCAACAGTCCATTGGCATATATTTAGGCCTAGCACACAGGCAGAGCAGAGAGGTCCCGTAACAGACAATCTGGCTTCATGTCAGCAGAGAATCAGTCTGCATGTCATAGCAGAGAATGAGGCTTCACGTCACCCACCACTGCAACAGTCCATTGGCATATATTTAGGCCTAGCACACAGGCAGAGCAGAGAGGTCCCGTAACAGACAATCTGGCTTCATGTCAGCAGAGAATCAGTCTGCATGTCATAGCAGAGAATGAGGCTTCACGTCACCCACCACTGCAACAGTCCATTGGCATATATTTAGGCCTAGCACACAGGCAGAGCAGAGAGGTCCCGTAACAGACAATCTGGCTTCATGTCAGCAGAGAATCAGTCTGCATGTCATAGCAGAGAATGAGGCTTCACGTCACCCACCACTGCAACAGTCCATTGGCATATATTTAGGCCTAGCACACAGGCAGAGCAGAGAGGTCCCGTAACAGACAATCTGGCTTCATGACAGCAGAGAATCAGTCTGCATGTCATAGCAGAGAATGAGGCTTCACGTCAGCCACCACTGCAACAGTCCATTGGCATATATTTAGGCCTAGCACACAGGCAGAGCAGAGAGGTCCCGTAACAGACAATCTGGCTTCATGACAGCAGAGAATCAGTCTGCATGTCATAGCAGAGAATCAGGCTTCACGTCAGCCACCACTGCAACAGTCCATTGTCATAAATTTAGGCCCAGCACCCAGGCAGAGGAGAGAGGTCCCGTAACAGAGAATCTGGCTTCATGTCAGCAGAGAATCAGTCTTCATATCATAGCAGAGAATCAGGCTTCACGTCACCCACCACTGCAACAGTCAATTGTCATAAATTTAGGCCCAGCACCCAGGCAGAGGAGAGAGCTCCCGTAACAGAGGATCTGGCTTCATGTCAGCAGAGAATCAGTCTGCATGTCATAGCAGAGAATGAGGCTTCACGTCACCCACCACTGCAACAGTCCATTGGCATATATTTAGGCCTAGCACACAGGCAGAGGAGAGGTTCATTCAACTTTGGGTAGCCTCGCAATATAATGGTAAAATGAAAATAAAAATAGGATTGAATGAGGAAGTGCCCTGGAGTCCAATAATATATGGTTATGGGGAGGTAGTTAATGTCTAATCTGGACAAGGGACGGACAGGTCCTGTGGGATCCATGCCTGGTTCATTTTTATGAACGTCAGCTTGTCCACATTGGCTGTAGACAGGCGGCTGCGTTTGTCTGTAATGACGCCCCCTGCCGTGCTGAATACACGTTCAGACAAAACGCTGGCTGCCGGGCAGGCCAGCACCTCCAAGGCATAAAAGGCTAGCTCTGGCCACGTGGACAATTTAGAGACCCAGAAGTTGAATGGGGCCGAACCATCAGTCAGTACGTGGAGGGGTGTGCACACGTACTGTTCCACCATGTTAGTGAAATGTTGCCTCCTGCTAACACGTTGCGTATCAGGTGGTGGTGCAGTTAGCTGTGGCGTGTTGACAAAAGTTTTCCACATCTCTGCCATGCTAACCCTGCCCTCAGAGGAGCTGGCCGTGACACAGCTGCCTTGGCGACCTCTTGCTCCTCCTCTGCCTTGGCCTTGGGCTTCCACTTGTTCCCCTGTGACATTTGGGAATGCTCTCAGTAGCGTGTCTACCAACGTGCGCTTGTACTCGCGCATCTTCCTATCACGCTCCAGTGCAGGAAGTAAGGTGGGCACATTGTCTTTGTAGCGTGGATCCAGCAGGGTGGCAACCCAGTAGTCCGCACAGGTTAAAATGTGGGCAACTCTGCTGTCGTTGCGCAGGCACTGCAGCATGTAGTCGCTCATGTGTGCCAGGCTGCCCAGGGATAAGGACAAGCTGTCCTCTGTGGGAGGCGTATCGTCATCGTCCTGCCTTTCCCCCCAGCCACGCACCAGTGATGGACCCGAGCTGCGTTGGGTGCCACCCCGCTGTGACCATGCTTCATCCTCATCCTCCTCCACCTCCTCCTCATCCTCGTCCTCCTCGTCCTCCAGTAGTGGGCCCTGGCTGGCCACATTTGTACCTGGCCTCTGCTGTTGCCAAAAACCTCCCTCTGAGTCACTTCGAAGAGACTGGCCTGAAAGTGCTAAAAATGACCCCTCTTCCTCCTCCTCCTCCTCCTCCTCCTGGGCCACCTCCTCTTCCATCATCGCCCTAAGTGTTTTCTCAAGGAGACATAGAAGTGGTATTGTAACGCTGATAACGGTGTCATCGCCACTGGCCATGTTGGTGGAGTACTCGAAACAGCGCAACAGGGCACACAGGTCTCGCATGGAGGCCCAGTCATTGGTGGTGAAGTGGTGCTGTTCTGTAGTGCGACTGACCCGTGCGTGCTGCAGCTGAAACTCCACTATGGCCTGCTGCTGCTCGCACAGTCTGTCCAGCATGTGCAAGGTGGAGTTCCACCTGGTGGGCACGTCGCATATGAGGCGGTGAGCGGGAAGGCCGAAGTTACGCTGTAGCGCAGACAGGCGAGCAGCAGCAGGATGTGAACGCCGGAAGCGCGAACAGACGGCCCGCACTTTATGCAGCAGCTCTGACATGTCGGGGTAGTTGTGAATGAACTTCTGCACCACCAAATTCAGCACATGCGCCAAGCAAGGGATGTGCGTCAAATTGGCTAGTCCCAGAGCTGCAACGAGATTTCGCCCATTATCACACACCACCAGGCCGGGCTTGAGGCTCACCGGCAGCAACCACTCGTCGGTCTGTTGTTCTATACCCCGCCACAACTCCTGTGCGGTGTGGGGCCTGTCCCCCAAACATATGAGTTTCAGAATGGCCTGCTGACGTTTACCCCGGGCTGTGCTGAAGTTGGTGGTGAAGGTGTGTGGCTGACTGGATGAGCAGGTGGAAGAAGAGGAGGAGGAAGCCGAGAAGGAGGAGGTGGCAACAGGAGGCAAAGAATGTTGCCCTGCGATCCTTGGCGGCGGAAGGACGTGCGCCAAACAGCTCTCCGCCTGGGGCCCAGCTGCCACTACATTTACCCAGTGTGCAGTTAGGGAGATATAGCGTCCCTGGCCGTGCTTACTGGTCCACGTATCTGTGGTTAGGTGGACCTTGCTACAGATGGCGTTGCGCAGTGCACACTTGATTTTATGGGATACTTGGTTGTGCAGGGAAGGCACGGCTCTCTTGGAGAAGTAGTGCCGGCTGGGAACAACATACTGTGGGACAGCAAGCGACATGAGCTGTTTGAAGCTGTCTGTGTCCACCAGCCTAAATGACAGCATTTCATAGGCCAGTAGTTTAGAAATGCTGGCATTCAGGGCCAGGGATCGAGGGTGGCTAGGTGGGAATTTACGCTTTCTATCAAATGTTTGTGAGATGGAGAGCTGAACGCTGGCGTGTGACATGGTTGAGACGCTTGGTGACGGAGGTGGTGGTGGTGGTGGTGTTGGTGGTACATCCCCTGTTTGCTGGGCGGCAGGTGCCAACGTTCCTCCAGAGGCGGAGGAAGAGGCCGAGGCGGCAGCAGCAGAATAGGCCGAGGCGGCAGCAGCAGAAGAGGTAGCAGGGGGAGCCTGAGTGACTTCCTTGGTTTTAAGGTGTTTACTCCACTGCAGTTCATGCTTTGCATGCAGGTGCCTGGTCATGCAGGTTGTGCTCAGGTTCAGAACGTTAATGCCTCGCTTCAGGCTCTGATGGCACAGCGTGCAAACCACTCGGGTCTTGTCGTCAGCACATTGTTTGAAGAAGTGCCATGCCAGGGAACTCCTTGAAGCTGCCTTTGGGGTGCTCGGTCCCAGATGGCGGCGGTCAGTAGCAGGCGGAGTCTCTTGGCGGCGGGTGTTCTGCTTTTGCCCACTGCTCCCTCTTTTGCTACGCTGTTGGCTCGGTCTCACCACTGCCTCTTCCTCCGAACTGTGAAAGTCAGTGGCACGACCTTCATTCCATGTGGGGTCTAGGACCTCATCGTCCCCTGCATCGTCTTCCACCCAGTCTTGATCCCTGACCTCCTGTTCAGTCTGCACACTGCAGAAAGACGCAGCAGTTGGCACCTGTGTTTCGTCATCATCAGAGACATGCTGAGGTGGTATTCCCATGTCCTCATCATCAGGAAACATAAGTGGTTGTGCGTCAGTGCATTCTATGTCTTTCACCGCTGGGGAAGGGCTAGGTGGATGCCCTTGGGAAACCCTGCCAGCGGAGTCTTCAAACAGCATAAGAGACTGCTGCATAACTTGAGGCTGAGACAGTTTCCCTGGTATGCATGGGGGTGATGTGACAGACTGATGGGGTTGGTTTTCAGGCGCCATCTGTGCGCTTTCTGCAGAAGACTGGGTGGGAGATAATGTGAACGTGCTGGATCCACTGTCGGCCACCCAATTGACTAATGCCTGTACCTGCTCAGGCCTTACCATCCTTAGAACGGCATTGGGCCCCACCATATATCGCTGTAAATTCTGGCGGCTACTGGGACCTGAGGTAGTTGGTACACTAGGACGTGTGGATGTGGCAGAACGGCCACGTCCTCTCCCAGCACCAGAGGGTCCACTAACACCACCACGACCATGTCCACGTCCGCGTCCCTTACTAGATGTTTTTCTCATTGTTATGGTTCACCACAACAACAAATATATTATTTGGCCCAATGTATTGTATTCAAATTCAGCGGGATATAAATTTGAGGCCTAGTATTTAGGCGCTGGGTGACCGGTATGGATTTAGTGACAGAATTAGACTTGGAAATGCACAGAAGCGTGTGTGTGTGAAGTTATTCTGAATGACCCAATGTGCACCTTGAATATTATATACCCTTTTAGGGATAGATTTCAAATAGCTCTGATATAGCAGAAACCACTAAATTATGAAATTGCTAAATTGGGAATTGTACTTCAACCCAGAACAAAAAATGTGCTTTGACGGACACTAAATATCTTGCCCAGCAACAACAGTACAACGGTGGGTAACGAGAGATTTAGAGGGAATTAAATTTGAGGCCTAGTATTTAGGCGCTGGGTCACCGGTATGGATTTAGTGACAGAATTAGACTTGGAAATACACAGTAGCGGGTGTGTGTGAAGTTATTCTGAATGACCCTATGTGCACCTTCAATATTATATACCCTTTTAGGGATAGATTTCAAATAGCTCTGATATAGCAGAAACCACTAAATTATGAAATTGCTAAATTGGGAATTGTACTTCAACCCAGAACAAAAAATGTGCTTTGACGGACACTAAATATCTTGCCCAGCAACAACAGTACAGCGGTGGGTAACGAGAGATTTAGAGGGAATTAAATTTGAGGCCTAGTATTTAGGCGCTGGGTCACCGGTATGGATTTAGTGACAGAATTAGACTTGGAAATGCACAGAAGCGTGTGTGTGAAGTTATTCTGAATGACCCAATGTGCACCTTCAATATTATATACCCTTTTTGGGATAGATTTCAAATAGCTCTGATATAGCAGGAACCACTAAATTATGAAATTGCTAAATTGGGAATTGTACTTCAACCCAGAACAAAAAATGTGCTTTGACGGGCACTAAATAACTTTCCCAGCTACAACAGGACAACGGTAACGAGAGATTTAGAGGGATTTAAATTTGAGGCCTAGTATTTAGGCGCTGGGTGACAGGTATGGGTTTAGTGACAGAATTAGACTTGGAAATACACAGTAGCGGGTGTGTGTGAAGTTATTCTGAATGACCCTATGTGCACCTTCAATATTATATACCCTTTTTGGGATAGATTTCAAATAGCTCTGATATAGCAGAAACCACTAAATTATGAAATTGCTAAATTGGGAATTGTACTTCAACCCAGAACAAAAAATGTGCTTTGACGGACACTAAATATCTTGCCCAGCAACAACAGTACAGCGGTGGGTAACGAGAGATTTAGAGGGAATTAAATTTGAGGCCTAGTATTTAGGCGCTGGGTCACCGGTATGGATTTAGTGACAGAATTAGACTTGGAAATACACAGTAGCGGGTGTGTGTGAAGTTACTCTGAATGACCCTATGTGCACCTTCAATATTATATACCCTTTTTGGGATAGATTTCAAAGAGCTCTGATATAGCAGGAACCACTAAATTATGAAATTGCTAAATTGGGAATTGTATTTCAACCCAGAACAAGAAATGTGCTTGAACGGACACTAAATAACTCGCCCAGCTACAGCACTAGGGACAGATTTAGCTGGATATAAATTTGAGGCCTAGTATTTAGGCGCTGGGTGACAGGTATGGGTTTAGTGACAGAATTAGACTTGGAAATACACAGTAGCGGGTGTGTGTGAAGTTATTCTGAATGACCCTATGTGCACCTTCAATATTATATACCCTTTTAGGGATAGATTTCAAATAGCTCTGATATAGCAGAAACCACTAAATTATGAAATTGCTAAATTGGGAATTGTA
Organism: Bufo gargarizans; assembly: GCF_014858855.1. NCBI lineage: Eukaryota > Metazoa > Chordata > Amphibia > Anura > Bufonidae > Bufo > Bufo gargarizans. Next base: position 50,700,477 of record NC_058082.1, on the reverse strand, counting down.
CTTCAACCCAGAACAAAAAATGTGCTTTGACGGACACTAAATATCTTGCCCAGCAACAACAGTACAGCGGTGGGTAACGAGAGATTTAGAGGGAATTAAATTTGAGGCCTAGTATTTAGGCGCTGGGTCACCGGTATGGATTTAGTGACAGAATTAGACTTGGAAATACACAGTAGCGGGTGTGTGTGAAGTTATTCTGAATGACCCTATGTGCACCTTCAATATTATATACCCTTTTTGGGATAGATTTCAAATAGCTCTGATATAGCAGGAACCACTAAATTATGAAATTGCTAAATTGGGAATTGTACTTCAACCCAGAACAAAAAATGTGCTTTGACGGGCACTAAATAACTTTCCCAGCTACAACAGGACAACGGTAACGAGAGATTTAGAGGGATTTAAATTTGAGGCCTAGTATTTAGGCGCTGGGTGACAGGTATGGGTTTAGTGACAGAATTAGACTTGGAAATACACAGTAGCGGGTGTGTGTGAAGTTATTCTGAATGACCCTATGTGCACCTTCAATATTATATACCCTTTTTGGGATAGATTTCAAATAGCTCTGATATAGCAGAAACCACTAAATTATGAAATTGCTAAATTGGGAATTGTACTTCAACCCAGAACAAAAAATGTGCTTTGACGGACACTAAATATCTTGCCCAGCAACAACAGTACAGCGGTGGGTAACGAGAGATTTAGAGGGAATTAAATTTGAGGCCTAGTATTTAGGCGCTGGGTCACCGGTATGGATTTAGTGACAGAATTAGACTTGGAAATACACAGTAGCGGGTGTGTGTGAAGTTACTCTGAATGACCCTATGTGCACCTTCAATATTATATACCCTTTTTGGGATAGATTTCAAAGAGCTCTGATATAGCAGGAACCACTAAATTATGAAATTGCTAAATTGGGAATTGTATTTCAACCCAGAACAAGAAATGTGCTTGAACGGACACTAAATAACTCGCCCAGCTACAGCACTAGGGACAGATTTAGCTGGATATAAATTTGAGGCCTAGTATTTAGGCGCTGGGTGACCGGTATGGATTTAGTGACAGAATTAGACTGGGATATGGCCAAAAAATGAACAGACTATTGCTGGTTAAATGCACTTGGTGTGACAGCTTCACCCTGATGTAGGCTTTAGCCAAAAAACAACCACACCATTGAGGGTTAAATGCACTTGGTGACAGGCGCAGCTTGCCCCTGATTTTGTATATGGCCAAAAAATGAACAGACTATTGCTGGTTAAATGCACTTGGTGTGACAGCTTCACCCTGATGTAGGCTTTAGCCAAAAAACAACCACACCATTGAGGGTTAAATGCACTTGGTGACAGGCGCAGCTTGCCCCTGATTTTGTATATGGCCAAAAAATGAACAGACTATTGCTGGTTAAATGCACTTGGTGTGACAGCTTCACCCTGATGTAGGCTTTAGCCAAAAAACAACCACACCATTGAGGGTTAAATGCACTTGGTCGCAGCTTGTGCTGGCGCACCACAAGACACAAAATGGCCGCCGATCACCCCAGAAAAATGAGACTGACAAACGGTCTGTGCAGCCTAAAAACAGTGAGCAATTGAGGATCAGCAGCTCAATGATCCACAGCTGCAGATCGATCAGTTAATCAAGTCCTTTGGAGGAGTTAATCTGCCTAATCTCGCCCTACTGTCGCAGCCGCAACCTCTCCCTACGCTAATCAGAGCAGAGTGACGGGCGGCGCTATGTGACTCCAGCTTAAATAGAGGCTGGGTCACATGGTGCTCTGGCCAATCACAGCCATGCCAATAGTAGGCATGGCTGTGATGGCCTCTTGGGGCAAGTAGTATGACGCTTGTTGATTGGCTGCTTTGCAGCCTTTCAAAAAGCGCCAAGAAAGCGTCACAAAAGCGCGAAGAAAGCGACGAACACCGAACCCGAACCCGGACTTTTACGAAAATGTCCGGGTTCGGGTCCGTGTCACGGACACCCCAAAATTCGGTACGAACCCGAACTATACAGTTCGGGTTCGCTCATCCCTAATTATAAACATGTACTACAATTGAAATTTCATGAAGACCAAACAACAGAGTTATCTTCACTCCCATTAATTCAGGATCTTCTGAATTGTTTCTGACCCATTCATATGCCTCCAAACAAAGGTTCTCATTAAGAAAAGTTACATCGTACACACCTGTTTTAGGGAAGTTTTGGACACTATAAATTAGATGTCTCCCAGTTCCAGCCTTCTTTTCCACAAGCTAGATCACAATAAATTCCAAAGTATTCTTTCTTGTATCCTTCAGGTCCACTTCCAAACGAATGATGTGCGGGATTACAGCAATCTTTAGGAACTGTTAGACAAAGCCACAGAGAAAGAAACATCTCCCTTAAGAAAGGAAACCAAATCAGCTCAAACCTCGCACCCTCCAACCACGTCCGGGCATGCCTTTATCGTAATCAGAAGATTGAGATAAAGGAACCCGAGACTCATCTGACTGAGAGCCAGTAAGCCTCAAAGTTGCTTGATTTTTATTGGATAGTTGGTGGACCTGTGCACCTAGATCATTATCATTAGGGTGACAAAAATTGTAAAAAAAAATTTGGATGCCAACTAACTCTTCTCTCACTGCTTAGGAGGGCTGCATAAAAATTTTCCGTTTTCTAATTGTCCTAACATTTATATTCAATAACCTTTCTATACTGTTTTATCATATAAACTCATTTGCATAAACATGGGCATATAGGAAAGACATGCAAATAATGTTTCAGCTGAAAAACAAGGCAGATTCTGCTAATTTGCATGTCTTTCTCATATTCCCATGTTTATGTAATTGCACCAAAAAGCCCAAACAGGCACTTTATGCACCAAGCCCGATCAGGTGCAAGTTAGCACCACCCCATCTGGCAGGAGGTCGGTGCATAATTTGCCTGTTTGGGCTTTTTGGTGCAGTTCCTTTGCTAGATCCTTCAAGACCTGTGATGTTGAAGATGATGTCATCACAGGTCCTCGCAGGTGCACTGTTCTAACCTGGGAACTACACTTTACACTGTGCAGTTCCCTTACAGGACCTGTGATGACATCATCAAAGGTGCTTTAGCTTTAGAAAGATAGGCAGGAGCAATTAGGGGGCGGGGCCTCTCCTCCACTGCGGGCCCCTCTTCCTCACGGGCCACATAGCAGCTCCGTGGTCTGCCTATATGGTAGGTATGTAACTGGGCCCAACCCAGATGGTGTTTCCCCAGCCACCATTTCTTTGCCAGAAACGGCATCCCTGCCCTACACCAGCACATTGTGCAGAATGTATCCCTGCAGAATGTATCCCTGTCGCTGGATCATACTGTCAGAGACAGTGTGCATCTGACAATGGATGCATGGACCAGCAGATATTGGTAGGGACGATACATCAGTTTTACTGCCCATTGTGTGTCCCTCCGAGGCGCCGGGGAGGGATCATCATATGTGGCGGCATCTGAGTTTGTGGTGCCGCCCAGGGGTGTCCATGGGAGAATTGCTGCTCTCACTCAAGCCACTGTCTCCACCACTGCTGAGCCCCCCAGCAAGCTTCCCTGTAGCTACGCAAGTGTGGGGCACGTCCGCTGCCAGGCCCTGCTCCAGCTTGTGAGCTTAGGGGAACAGAGACACTCTGGGCCTCACGTTCTGGCCGCACTACAGGCTCAGGTCCAGAAGTGGCTGACACCCCGAAGGCTAGAGGCAGGTATGGTTGTCTGTGACAACGGCAGCAACCTCCTGGCCGCCCTCCATGTTGGCAATCTCACTCAAGTGCCCTGCATGGCACATGTACTCTTGTGGTACAGAAGTTCCAATGCACATACACAAGGTTGAGTGACATTGTGCAAAGGGTACGTAGGATTGTCAGCCACTTCCGATGCTCCTCAACTGCCACCGCCGAACTTCACCCTCCATATGCTGGAGAGGTTGTGGGAGCAGCGAGGGGTGGTCAAGGAATACCTGCTGGACCAAGGCACTTCTGGGCCATCACACCTACTCCCCTACATCACAAATGCGGAGTGGGGGCAGATACACCATGTCTGCCACGTGTTGGCCCCATTCGAGCAGACAAAAAAAGATGGTCAGCGAGGAGCATGTCGGTCTCAAGGACATGCTCCCCATAGTGTTCCAGCTGGACATGACACTAGATCGCCTGCTCGAGGCTGGGGAGAGTGCCTTGGTGCACCAAGACGAGGCAACACTGCTCCACCAAGACTAGGCTCAGGACGAGGAAGAGGAGGAAGAGGAGGAAGAATTTGAGGAGGATTTTGCTGACGTCCACGAGTCTGGGCCTCTTCCCCATGTCTGCCCACATGCTGCGATGCCTCAGGAGTGACCCCTGGATTAGGAAAATTAAGGAGAGGGATGAGTTTTGGTTGGCCACCCTTTTAGACCCCCGCTGCAAGGTGAAACTGGAGCAGTTCATCCCAGCCAAACCTGCGGGCCTGTCTGATCCTCCGGTTGGAGCAGGCAAACCCTCAGCCTCACGCTCCAGTTATCCCCGCCCATCTCACCCAACAGGTGGCTGGCCCCAGCAGCTCCAGCCGAGCAGGTGATTTCATGGGTAAGATGAGGTTGCTTTACCAGTCTGCGCAATCCAGTAGCAGCAGCAGCAGTCCCCACCAGCGGCTGGCCCGCATGGTGGCAGACTACATAGGGTCTATTGGTGCTTTAAACAGCATGAGCACTGACAACCATATGGAGTACTGGGTTGCCAGGTTGGACACCTGCCGTGAGCTCGCTCAGTCTGCACTGGAACTACTGTCTTGCCCCCCCCTCCAGTGTACTGTCTGAGCGGACATTCATTGGGATAGTCCCCGACAAGCGGACCCGTCTATCCACTGACTCCGTGGACAGACTGACATTTATCAAAATGAACGCGTCCTGAATCAGCGGCGACATCTTGGCCCCTGCTGTTGGTTCAGGGCGCTGAAGGGTCCCTTGTCAATCCCTCTCCTTGTCTCTCCTTTCAAAACTACATTGTTTTTTATTCTTTTTATGTATGTAATTATGTATATATTTATTTATTTTCGAATTTATTTATTTACTACTTTATTGATATATTTATATGTTGATTACCTTTTTTTAATCATATATTTCGAGATTAATTTATTTATTGATCCTTTTTTATTTCATATATTTATTTAGTTATATATTTATATTTTAATGATTATTTGAATCAAGTTTTTGTTGATTAATGTATTTATTTATTGATTGCAAAAAAAAAATATATTTAATTATTGTCATCTTTCTGTATAGACAAATTAGTTTAATCATGTATTTGTAGATTTATTAATTTATTGATTGATTTTTTTTATTGATTTATTTATAGATATATTTTTATATGGTTAATTTTTTATGATGATTTAATATATTCATTTATTTATTGATATATTTCTATATTTTTTAATTGTTTAAATCATGTATTTATACATTAACAGTCACTATATTGGCACACATCCACACGCCGCCTGCACCAGTCTGCTCTCAGTTTCCTTAACGGGCATTTCGAGTCTGTAGCAGAACACTGCGGTAACGCAGCCTGCCTCACCACGTGCCGATTTCTCCAAGCAGTAGGAGTGGCAGGGTTTAGCAGTGGCTCTCTCATCCTCCTTTTGTCTGTGATGAGGCATGGGTACCGCCGCTCTCCCCACCCATACACGGTCGGCGCCGCAGACACGTTGTGCTCCTGCCACCGGCTGGACCCATCTGTCCTCAGCCCGTCTGAGCACAGAAACCAGTGATGAGCCACCTTGCCTCGGCTTGGGTCTGGAAGTGTCCCCGACTCTGCTGCCGGGATCATTTCCCCTTCCCATCGGTAAAGACTCAGCCACGGTCCACGGTTGCTGGCCAGGTGCTCTGCGGCTGCCTCCAGTGCGCAGCCTGGATCATCAATCGCAGATCAGGCTGCTGAATAAGCCTTTAGCTGCGATGCTTGACTACACACGAGGTGGGAGCACCTCCACTGTCATCCAGCAGAGGCGAGTTAGTAGTCTGTTCTGAAGCCACCATGTGTTCACCAAGACATAGAACTGCAGGTAAACTTCATCAACAAAACGAATGCAGCTCTGCTTCATCTCTGTTGACTTGACATAGAAAATGAGATCCGTTAGGTTCATGAAAAACGTACAGTAATCCGGTCAAATACTATTTTTAGGTCTGGAGGGGGAGAAGAATGCAGAGCTTCCAGGGAGAGATGGGGTAGATAGATATATACATGTGCCGCATCCTGTTTGAATCTATCTACCCCATCTCTCACTAGATTCTTCTCCCCACCAGACCTAAAAATAGTATTTGACCGGATTACTGTACGTTTTTCATGAACCTAACGGATCTCATTTTCTATGTCAAGTCAACAGAGATGAAGCAGAGCTGCATTCGTTTTGTTGATGAAGTTTACCTGCAGTTCTATGTCTTGGTGAACACATGGTGGCTTCAGAACAGACTACTAACTCGCCTCTGCTGGATGACAGTGGAGGTGCTCCCCGTTGCCTGTCAGCCCCTTCCTAGTGATGTCTGGCCCAGGTTCTTTGACACAACCCCCCATATGTATTCAAGCATCCCAGCTAAAGGCTTATTCAGCAGCCTGACCTGCGATCGATGATCCAGGCTGCGCACTGGAGGCAGCCGCAGAGCATCCGGCCAGCAACCGTGGACTGTGGCTGAGCCATCACCGACGGGAAGGGGAAATGATCCTGGCGGCAGAGCCGGGGACACTTTCAGACCCAGGCTGAGGCAAGGTGGCTCATCACTGGTTTCTGTGCTCAGATGGGCAGAGGACAGATGGGTCCAGTCGGAGGCAGGAGCACAGCGTACCAATGTAACATGGTTAGCACTCCTTTTTTCTGAGATTTCTGAGTTTGGTTATCTAATCTAAGCAAACACCTTCAATTGCTTTTCAATGGCTTTTGTCTCAAAATAATGAAATGAGTTAAGAAATTTGAGTTAACAGCAGGAGTGCTAACCATGTTACATCTGGTTTGTGCGGTGCAGACCCTGTATGGGTGGGGAGAGCGGCGGTACCCATGCCTCCTCACAGACAAAAAGAGGATGAGAGAGTCGCTGCTAAACCCCACCACTCCTACTGGCCTCTGGCTTGGAGGAATTAGCACATGGTGAGGCAGGCTGCGTTACTGCAGTGTTCTGCTACAGACTCGATTTGCCAGTTATGGAATCTGAGAGCAGACCGGTGCTGGCGGTGTGTATAGATATTTTTTTTTTACAAATTAATAGTGTGCTTTCAAAAATGAAAATACCTTGGTTCAAAAATTTTTTTAATGGAAAATAGAGCATTTTGTATTCATGTTACCACATTAATGATGTAGACAAAGAACATGCTGTTGTCAGAGGTGTCTTAGTATATCTTTGGTGTTGCCCAGGTCTGTTGGGGGCCCATTCCTGGAAACACATTCCTGCTGCAAACTAAGAACCTGTTGCTGTCAGAGGTCTCTTAGTTTATTTGTGGTGTTGCCCTGGTCTGGTGGGGGCCCATTCCTGGGAACACATTTGTTAGCGGTTTCTCTCCGGCAGGTTTATGATGGTTATATGATGAGGCATCAGACCTCCAACCCGTGAATATTTCCCTGTGCAATGAATATCCGGTTTGCTTCTGATCAGGAGATATATATCAGCCCAGACTTAACTTAGGTTGTTAAATATCTGAAATCTTTATTTCCCAGCACATATTTTTAGGGCTTATTGGGGGTGGGAGCATAGTGTCTCTCAAGATCCAATTGGAACAATCCTGGTAGTTCTTAGCAGGCCTTGGGAAACATGTTTGTCAAGATACAGTTGAAACTTTGTTAAACAATACTGGTATCTGCTATATACAATACATGAAAAGGGTTATTTTACATTGAACAGGTTTTCTCTACATGCTAATAAGTTTAATAAGTTGCTGTCATTGTATGTGAGGTGAGATGTTAAATAGCCTTTTGTTCAGGCAGGCTGCTATTGTGTCCAGAGGTTGTGAGATATGTTAATTTGAGGTACTGTATTCCACAAGAGATGAGGCTTGTATAATATATCTAATCTGTGATGTATCAAAAGTAAGATTATGAAAAATCCCTTTCAATCCAACCATTGATCCCAACTTTTATATATACATAAAAACGGGATCACTGTATGTTTTCCTCCATCTAGGGCCTTGTGTGTGTGTGTGTGTGTACAGTACAGACCAAAAGTTTGGACACACCTTCTCATTCAAAGAGTTTTCTTTATTTTCATGACTATGAAAATTGTAGATTCACACTGAAGGCATCAAAACTATGAATTAACACATGTGGAATTATATACATAACAAAAAAGTGTGAAACAACTGAAAATATGATATATTGTAGGTTCTTCAAAGTAGCCACCTTTTGCTTTGATTACTGCTTTGCACACTCTTCACATTCTCTTGATGAGCTTCAAGAGGTAGTCACCTGAAATGGTTTTCACTTCACAGGTGTGCCCTGTCAGGTTTAATAAGTGGGATTTCTTTCCTTATAATTGAGGTTGGGACCATCAGTTGCGTTGAGGAGAAGTCAGGTGGATACACAGCTGATAGTCCTACTGAATAGATTTTAAGAAATGAAGGTCAGTCAGTCCGAAAAATTGGGAAAACTTTGAAAGTGTCCCTAAGTGCAGTCACAAAAACCATCAAGCGCTACAAAGAAACTGGCTCACATGCGGACCGCCCCAGGAAAGGAAGACCAAGAGTCACCTCTGCTGCGGAGGATAAGTTCATCCGAGTCACCAGCCTCAGAAATCGCAGGTTAACAGCAGCTCAGATTAGAGACCAGGTCAATGCCACACAGAGTTCTAGCAGCAGACACATCTCTAGAACAACTGTTAAGAGGAGACTGTGTGAATCAGGTCTTCATGGTAGACTATCTGCTAGGAAACCACTGCTAAGGACAGGCAACAAGCAGAAGAGACTTGTTTGGGCTAAAGAACACAAGGAATGGACATTAGACCAGTGGAAATCTGTGCTTTGGTCTGATGAGTCCAAATTTGAGATCTTTGGTTCCAACCACCGTGTCTTTGTGCGGTGTAGAAAAGGTGAACGGATGGACTCTACATGCCTGTTTCCCACATGAAGCATGGAGGAGGAGGTGTGATGGTGTGGGGGTGCTTTGCTGGTGACACTGTTGGGGATTTATTCAAAATTGAAGACATACTGAACCAGCATGGCTACCACAGGATCTTGCAGCGTCATGCTATTCCATCCTGTTTGCGTTTAGTTGTACCATCATTTGTTTTTCAACAGGACAATGACCCCAAACACACCTCCAGGCTATGTAAGGGCTATTTGACAATGAAGGAGAGTGATGGGGTGCTGTGCCAGATGACCTGGCCTCCACAGTCACCGGACCTGAACCCAATCGAGATGGTTTGGGGTGAGCTGGACCGCAGAGTGAAGGCAAAAGGGCCAACAAGTGCTAAGCATCTCTGGGAACTCCTTCAAGACTGTTAGAAGACCATTTCAGATGACTACCTCTTGAAGCTCATCAAGAGAATGCCAAGAGTGTGCAGAGCAGTAATCAAAGCAAAAGGTGGCTACTTTGAAGAACCTAGAATATGACATATTTTCAGTTGTTTCACACTTTTTGGTTATGTATATAATTCCACATGTGTCAATTCATAGTTTTGATGCCTTCAGTGTGAATCTACAATTTTCATAGTCATGAAAATAAAGAAAACTCTTTGAATGAGAAGGTGTGTCCAAACTTTTGGTCTGTACTGTGTGTGTATATATATATATATATATATATATATATATATATATGTGTATATGTGTGTGTGTGTGTGTATATGTATGTATGTATATATATATATATATGTGTGTGTGACACATGAAGACACTAAAGACTATGAAGGAGATAAAAAAAAACTTCTGTGTAATTTGTAGCACAGTAGGAAAAAATCTCCTGCATAGCGAAAAGAGAGAAGAAAGAAAAGTAAGAAAAAACATAAGGCATGCAAGCTCTACACATAGATAGGATATTCAGGTTGGACCTTTTACTGGGCTAACCCCGCCCTCCATGGCACATGGCTGCCCAGTAATATTACAGATAGGCAGGTACATTCCACCTCATGCCTTGACCAATAGAAATTAATTTTTAGACCTGGAAGGTACACATTTTCACATTTCCTGAGAGTGCCGGTGGGTGGCGCTCAAACACTCACCATCCACTACCACACCCAGAACATGCGCAAATGCCCCCAAATAAAACAGCCTTTTTTAACCAAATGTGGCCCTAATCGGACAACATCTATTTAACCTGGCACAAATATGCCACTGACCCACAGTGAATCTCTGTTAGACATGGTTCTGAAAGGGGGGATCAGTCCCTGAGGAAGGTCTTTTAAAACAGGGTCGACCAAGAAAGGTGATATACACCAGTCCCACCAACCAATGTTTCATGTTGGGATGCCCATGGTTCAGTGAGCCGGCTTCAGCATGCTATACCCCACCGTTGCTGATGAGGACCCGCTAGTAGCTTTCACTAAGAACATTGCTCTCAGAGCCAGCAGCCATTAGATCCCTCTCAAACCAACGGTGGCGGCTTTCACATGGGAAGTAGGAACCAGAGTGCTGATCTATAGACCTACATACCATTCCTAAGCTAAAAAGAAAGTCTACTAGTCATCCTATGCTTAATAAAACTTTCCACGACAGTTCCCTCCTCTCTGTAATATGTCCCCTGTGTTCTTTGAATCTCTTTCCGAATCTTCAGTTTCCTCAGCTTGCCCTCGTCGATTGTGGTGCTCCTTGGGTGTTATTGCCTTCATGATGATGCTCCATCCTTCAGTTCGATTCTTCGGGGAGTTGACTCTGAGCAATGTCCTGATGTGGTCAGGTGTGGAATGGCGATGAACGTTTAGTTGGACATCCTTTCCATCAAAGACATAGGTTGATCCGTGGTGTATCTGGGAGCTGCGATGAGGATGTGATTATCTGCACGTGACTGGGCGATCCGATCGACCAAACAGCAGGAGCATCTCACCAGAATATTTATGATAAAGAGAAAAACAACAACATGAGGATATATACTCCTATTTTCTTCGACCAGTTACCTATGGAAAACAGGAAATCTCCAAACCCACCCAAAGCTGTGAAAGGATTCTATCCCTCATTAGTAATAGCCCTATCTATGCCCTGAATTACAGTGACCTTATCCATATGGGCCTGGACTTTATCCCTGGTATCTGCAGTCCTCTCCTATAAACTCACAGAAACCCCCCCCTTTAGAAGCTAAAAGATAATCCAGTGCCATCTTTTCCTCTAAGACGAGGGTTGGGTTGGTGCACCTGTTGGCAAGGGAAACAAAAGCGAAATATCATCATAATCAATGTTTAATTTTTCAATCAGTTTTGCCACATATTCCTCTTATATCTGCTGCAAGTCTCTAGGCATCAGAATTAATGGACTCGTTGTCCATGGGGTTGGGAAAGGTCTCCCCATCCAAATACTAATCCTCCCTTTGAGCATAGTCCGTTAACGTCTTTGGTCATCCCCTGAATCTTTGATGCCCTTGCATATATTGTTCTACCCGGCTGTGCAGACTGTACAATAGGCTGACTAGTATGCTCAGACAAAACCTGTTCCTCAGGTTCTGTAAAACCAGAAACTGTGGTAGAGTCAAGTGTGTGCATATCTCATCATCTGATTCTGTTGTTAATTTTGTTAAAGGTTACAATGGCACATATGGGGGTGGGACAGGAGTTGGAGTCACAAAGGGGGTTTCACTTTGCTGTCTTGTATTTGAACTGCACAAGTCAGTCCAAAACTTTTGCACAGATAGCCATGCTTGGCCGCAAGTATTCATATATATTTTATTCCAGTCAGGGTCTCCTTTGTACTATGGAAAAGTGTCTATGTCATTAAGACATAGGCTCTTGATCATGGCCATATGAACGTCTGAAAAAGACCCTTCTCTTGGGAACGGGTCAGTACATTTCATTCCTTCTGTCCATTTACACATATTATCAACCCAAGGATCAGTATAAAATGGACCTAAACACCTCTGGACAAACATTTTTGGACTTTCCCCCAATTCATTTTTAGGAGACAGTTTCACCATAGAGATTTGCAGCAGACTCAGGGTACATGATTTTCAGTTCCACATTTTAAAATTCTGTTTCTTTATGGGATCCTTCTTACCATAAGAATTGCCCATTTTTACTTAGCTAAAATATACAGTGAGATCAGCTGAATTTGGAGGTTTATCAAAGCATGATTATGTATGTGTTCAGTGCAAAAATACTTACTGATAGACCTTATGCTTATCAGTTTATGTGTTTTTTTATCCTATTTCTTCTAATTCAGGTTCATAACTACTCCTGAATTTATGGCAGATTTTTAAACTATTCTGGATGGTATTACTTCTAATTCAGGCTCATATTACTCCTGAATTTATGGCAGATTTTAAACTATTGATGGACAATTTTATACCTTCAATTTCAGCATGAACTCACATACAATCTATACATAATCTATACACAGTCTATACAGTAAAATTCAACCATATATATGTATAACGACTAAAAATGCTTAAGCAACTATACAGCTATATACAGGTTTTATCAAAGGATATTCGTTGCACACAATACTGTTTTTCAGATTAGGGGACTACAGACCCCATTTTTTCTTCAGGAATATCAGATTCCTGCGGGATTTCAGATCCCTCTATTTCTTTAGGAATATCAGATTCCTCTGGGACTTCAGATCCCTCTATTTCTTTAGGAATATCAGATTCCTGGGAGACGCTTATCAGAAGCGCTTACCGGGTTCAAATAATCCACTCTTACAGTATAGGGCAGTAATAATATATATCTTAAATATAGAATCACTTACCCGATACTGTATTTTGGTGGATCCCACCTTCTGACACCAAACTGTTAGTGGTTTCTCTCCGGCAGGTTTATGATGGTTATATGATGAGGCATCAGACCTCCAACCCGTGAATATTTCCCTGTGCAATGAATATCCGGTTTGCTTCTGATCAGGAGATATATATCAGCCCAGACTTAACTTAGGTTGTTAAATATCTGAAATCTTTATTTCCCAGCACATATTTATAGGGCTTATTGGGGGTGGGAGCATATTGTCTCTCAAGATCCAATTGGAACAATCCTGGTAGTTCTTAGCAGGCCTTGGGAAACCATGTTTGTCAAGATAAAAAATGGAAGTGGGGCACTCTCTATAAGTAAAGGGATCTTTTATTAAATATAATATATAATAGAGTAAGTAATACATTTTCACAATAAAAATCGACAATAAATCGACAATAATATAAAATTCGACAATCCTATAAAATTCAACAAGGGATATAAACAATATATAAATGCAGCAGAGAATACTATTAGTGAGGTTAGAATAATAAAATCAGCATAAATAAGATCCCAATATACGAATGGTTAAAACGATAAGTCCAAATATTCGATGTTAATCGAATAGTATGTTGTTCACTGGTAATAAAGCGTTTTTCCAATGCACAATTTCAGTCTTTTGGAATAATCGCTTGTTGTCGATTATATTAGTCAGATTGTAGTCGATCCTCAGGCATATAGATACAATTTTTCGGTGCGAAGTGCTGGTAATATAAATAATCGCTTGCTACCGAAATATTAGCCAGTTCTTTAGTGCATGTAAATTCCTGTGCACTAAAGAACTGGCTATTGTTGTGACTTAGATGAAGATCAGATCACATTTTATGACCAATTTGTGCAGAAATCCATATCATTCCAAAGGGTTCACATACTTTTTCTTGCAACTGTACATACAAATATATTGGACACATTTATTGGGGGCTTTGCAATCTTAAAATGGAAAATATTACATTATTTAATGGATGGAATGACATTCCTGATGTAATCGAAGAACAAACATACTGCTGTTGGGGTTGCATAACTTTATTTTAGTAGTTTCACCAGTATGGCAGGGGCCCATTCCTGTGAACACTTTCCTGCTGCAAACTATGTGTAGGGCTTATAATACACTATTACCATTACCTGCTTCTTTTGTCCTTATCCTTCTAATGGATATCTAGCCATTATAATACAACTATACAGTTACCTGTTGCTATTGTTCTTATCCTTCTAAGATATGTGTTATAATACAACATTACCATTAACTGCTGCTGTTGTCTGTCCTGATCATGAAGAATTTGCACCCGGACTAAAGGGTACTTACAGAAAAGTTATAGTTTAAATTACATCATAGCATAACATTATTAAAAAACGAAAGCAAATGTTAAAACGGAAAAAAAAAACTATTTATTAATGTTTAAATAACCAAAAATTTGATCTGTGGCAATTTGGTCAGTAGCTCCTGGAGGTCACATAATTCCTGCAGATCTCCTCCAGCTGCTGCACCCTTTTGTTCAGACTCCGCAGCTGCACCCGGATGTCTGTCATGGCTCTTGGCTGAGTCTGCTGCATTTAAAAAATGTTTTTTTTTTCATTTTAATGATTACTGTAATAAAATAACAAAAAAAATAAGAAATTCAAATTTAGAGGGAATTCGTTTATAGTGTGTAGTATTTGTGTAAGCACTGCCGATCTCAATCATCTCAATCAGTTATTTAACAATATTTATTATAATAATTATACAGTTAATAATAGTTCAGTAGTGTATAATGTTAGTTATTTGGTTAGTCAATGGTTTGTACTGTATGTCAAATATCGAGTTTGTGACCAGGGTAGTTTTTTTCTATTACTATGGTTTGTATAGTTGCACATAGAGTGGCACATATGGAGTGTAGGTGTTTTGGGGGGGAAATGGGGAACTAAATGTGTGGTGTATTTAATACTAATACCCCTTTTGTTAGTTAAAAATGTGGGGGAATAACAACTTTTTCATGACAAGTTTTGTATAGTTTTTTTATTTGAAAGCGTTTACAAAATTTGTGAAATGCCTGTTGGGTAAAAGTGCTCACTACACAGCTTGAAAAATTACTTCAGGAGTGTAGTTTCCGGAATAGGTAGCTTTTTTTTGTTTTCCGCCTTTGGGTTATCTTTGGATTTCTTCACATGCGACATAGCCAATTACCATTTGAGCTAAACCCTTTCTCCTTACACCTTATGGTGCTCCTTCCACTCTGAACACTGCTGTGCGCCCATACATCAGTTTCTGATTGCCCATGGGGTGTTTTTGTAAACTCCGGATTCAGGGTAATAGATTAAGTGTTTATAGTTTTGCTGTAAATCTCGATGAGTTGCACAATAGCGGTCCCTAATGCACGGGCAACATCCTTGCGTCTGCTGCAGACGGATCCCAGACCCTTTCACTTGAAAGGGTCTGTGATTAGGGATGAGCGAACTCGAACTGTATAGTTCGGGTTCGTACCGAATTTTGGGGTGTCCGTGACACGGACCCGAACCCGGACATTTTCGTAAAAGTCCGGGTTCGGGTTCGGTGTTCGTCGCTTTCTTCGCGCTTTTGTGACGCTTTCTTGGCGCTTTTTGAAAGGCTGCAAAGCAGCCAATCAACAAGCGTCATACTACTTGCCCCAAGAGGCCATCACAGCCATGCCTACTATTGGCATGGCTGTGATTGGCCAGAGCACCATGTGACCCAGCCTCTATTTAAGCTGGAGTCACATAGCGCCGCCCGTCACTCTGCTCTGATTAGCGTAGGGAGAGGTTGCGGCTGCGACAGTAGGGCGAGATTAGGCAGATTAACTCCTCCAAAGGACTTGATTAACTGATCGATCTGCAGCTGTGGATCATTGAGCTGCTGATCCTCAATTGCTCACTGTTTTTAGGCTGCACAGACCGTTTGTCAGTCTCATTTTTCTGGGGTGATCGGCGGCCATTTTGTGTCTTGTGGTGCGCCAGCACAAGCTGCGACCAAGTGCATTTAACCCTCAATGGTGTGGTTGTTTTTTGGCTAAAGCCTACATCAGGGTGAAGCTGTCACACCAAGTGCATTTATCCAGCAATAGTCTGTTCATTTTTTGGCCATATACAAAATCAGGGGCAAGCTGCGCCTGTCACCAAGTGCATTTAACCCTCAATGGTGTGGTTGTTTTTTGGCTAAAGCCTACATCAGGGTGAAGCTGTGACACCAAGTGCATTTAACCAGCAATAGTCTGTTCATTTTTTGGCCATATACAAAATCAGGGGCAAGCTGCGCCTGTCACCAAGTGCATTTAACCCTCAATGGTGTGGTTGTTTTTTGGCTAAAGCCTACATCAGGGTGAAGCTGTCACACCAAGTGCATTTAACCAGCAATAGTCTGTTCATTTTTTGGCCATATACAAAATCAGGGGCAAGCTGCGCCTGTCACCAAGTGCATTTAACCCTCAATGGTGTGGTTGTTTTTTGGCTAAAGCCTACATCAGGGTGAAGCTGTCACACCAAGTGCATTTAACCAGCAATAGTCTGTTTATTTTTTGGCCATATCCCAGTCTAATTCTGTCACTAAATCCATACCGGTCACCCAGCGCCTAAATACTAGGCCTCAAATTTATATCCAGCTAAATCTGTCCCTAGTGCTGTAGCTGGGCGAGTTATTTAGTGTCCGTTCAAGCACATTTCTTGTTCTGGGTTGAAATACAATTCCCAATTTAGCAATTTCATAATTTAGTGGTTCCTGCTATATCAGAGCTATTTGAAATCTATCCCAAAAAGGGTATATAATATTGAAGGTGCACATTGGGTCATTCAGAATAACTTCACACACACCCGCTACTGTGTATTTCCAAGTCTAATTCTGTCACTAAACCCATACCTGTCACCCAGCGCCTAAATACTAGGCCTCAAATTTAAATCCCTCTAAATCTCTCGTTACCCACCGCTGTACTGTTGTTGCTGGGCAAGATATTTAGTGTCCGTCAAAGCACATTTTTTGTTCTGGGTTGAAGTACAATTCCCAATTTAGCAATTTCATAATTTAGTGGTTTCTGCTATATCAGAGCTATTTGAAATCTATCCCTAAAAGGGTATATAATATTGAAGGTGCACATAGGGTCATTCAGAATAACTTCACACACACGCTTCTGTGCATTTCCAAGTCTAATTCTGTCACTAAATCCATACCGGTGACCCAGCGCCTAAATACTAGGCCTCAAATTTAAATCCCTCTAAATCTCTCGTTACCCACCGCTGTACTGTTGTTGCTGGGCAAGATATTTAGTGTCCGTCAAAGCACATTTTTTGTTCTGGGTTGAAGTACAATTCCCAATTTAGCAATTTCATAATTTAGTGGTTTCTGCTATATCAGAGCTATTTGAAATCTATCCCTAAAAGGGTATATAATATTGAAGGTGCACATAGGGTCATTCAGAATAACTTCACACACACCCGCTTCTGTGCATTTCCAAGTCTAATTCTGTCACTAAATCCATACCGGTGACCCAGCGCCTAAATACTAGGCCTCAAATTTAAATCCCTCTAAATCTCTCGTTACCCACCGCTGTACTGTTGTTGCTGGGCAAGATATTTAGTGTCCGTCAAAGCACATTTTTTGTTCTGGGTTGAAGTACAATTCCCAATTTAGCAATTTCATAATTTAGTGGTTTCTGCTATATCAGAGCTATTTGAAATCTATCCCTAAAAGGGTATATAATATTGAAGGTGCACATAGGGTCATTCAGAATAACTTCACACACACGCTTCTGTGCATTTCCAAGTCTAATTCTGTCACTAAATCCATACCGGTGACCCAGCGCCTAAATACTAGGCCTCAAATTTAAATCCCTCTAAATCTCTCGTTACCCACCGCTGTACTGTTGTTGCTGGGCAAGATATTTAGTGTCCGTCAAAGCACATTTTTTGTTCTGGGTTGAAGTACAATTCCCAATTTAGCAATTTCATAATTTAGTGGTTTCTGCTATATCAGAGCTATTTGAAATCTATCCCTAAAAGGGTATATAATATTGAAGGTGCACATAGGGTCATTCAGAATAACTTCACACACACGCTTCTGTGCATTTCCAAGTCTAATTCTGTCACTAAATCCATACCGGTGACCCAGCGCCTAAATACTAGGCCTCAAATTTAAATCCCTCTAAATCTCTCGTTACCCACCGCTGTACTGTTGTTGCTGGGCAAGATATTTAGTGTCCGTCAAAGCACATTTTTTGTTCTGGGTTGAAGTACAATTCCCAATTTAGCAATTTCATAATTTAGTGGTTTCTGCTATATCAGAGCTATTTGAAATCTATCCCTAAAAGGGTATATAATATTGAAGGTGCACATAGGGTCATTCAGAATAACTTCACACACACGCTTCTGTGCATTTCCAAGTCTAATTCTGTCACTAAATCCATACCGGTGACCCAGCGCCTAAATACTAGGCCTCAAATTTAAATCCCTCTAAATCTCTCGTTACCCACCGCTGTACTGTTGTTGCTGGGCAAGATATTTAGTGTCCGTCAAAGCACATTTTTTGTTCTGGGTTGAAGTACAATTCCCAATTTAGCAATTTCATAATTTAGTGGTTTCTGCTATATCAGAGCTATTTGAAATCTATCCCTAAAAGGGTATATAATATTGAAGGTGCACATAGGGTCATTCAGAATAACTTCACACACACGCTTCTGTGCATTTCCAAGTCTAATTCTGTCACTAAATCCATACCGGTGACCCAGCGCCTAAATACTAGGCCTCAAATTTAAATCCCTCTAAATCTCTCGTTACCCACCGCTGTACTGTTGTTGCTGGGCAAGATATTTAGTGTCCGTCAAAGCACATTTTTTGTTCTGGGTTGAAGTACAATTCCCAATTTAGCAATTTCATAATTTAGTGGTTTCTGCTATATCAGAGCTATTTGAAATCTATCCCTAAAAGGGTATATAATATTGAAGGTGCACATTGGGTCATTCAGAATAACTTCACACACACCCGCTACTGTGTATTTCCAAGTCTAATTCTGTCACTAAACCCATACCTGTCACCCAGCGCCTAAATACTAGGCCTCAAATTTAAATCCCTCTAAATCTCTCGTTACCCACCGCTGTACTGTTGTTGCTGGGCAAGATATTTAGTGTCCGTCAAAGCACATTTTTTGTTCTGGGTTGAAGTACAATTCCCAATTTAGCAATTTCATAATTTAGTGGTTTCTGCTATATCAGAGCTATTTGAAATCTATCCCTAAAAGGGTATATAATATTGAAGGTGCACATAGGGTCATTCAGAATAACTTCACACACACGCTTCTGTGCATTTCCAAGTCTAATTCTGTCACTAAATCCATACCGGTCACCCAGCGCCTAAATACTAGGCCTCAAATTTATATCCCGCTGAATTTGAATACAATACATTGGGCCAAATAATATATTTGTTGTTGTGGTGAACCATAACAATGAGAAAAACATCTAGTAAGGGACGCGGACGTGGACATGGTCGTGGTGGTGTTAGTGGACCCTCTGGTGCTGGGAGAGGACGTGGCCGTTCTGCCACATCCACACGTCCTAGTGTACCAACTACCTCAGGTCCCAGTAGCCGCCAGAATTTACAGCGATATATGGTGGGGCCCAATGCCGTTCTAAGGATGGTAAGGCCTGAGCAGGTACAGGCATTAGTCAATTGGGTGGCCGACAGTGGATCCAGCACGTTCACATTATCTCCCACCCAGTCTTCTGCAGAAAGCGCACAGATGGCGCCTGAAAACCAACCCCATCAGTCTGTCACATCACCCCCATGCATACCAGGGAAACTGTCTCAGCCTCAAGTTATGCAGCAGTCTCTTATGCTGTTTGAAGACTCCGCTGGCAGGGTTTCCCAAGGGCATCCACCTAGCCCTTCCCCAGCGGTGAAAGACATAGAATGCACTGACGCACAACCACTTATGTTTCCTGATGATGAGGACATGGGAATACCACCTCAGCATGTCTCTGATGATGACGAAACACAGGTGCCAACTGCTGCGTCTTTCTGCAGTGTGCAGACTGAACAGGAGGTCAGGGATCAAGACTGGGTGGAAGACGATGCAGGGGACGATGAGGTCCTAGACCCCACATGGAATGAAGGTCGTGCCACTGACTTTCACAGTTCGGAGGAAGAGGCAGTGGTGAGACCGAGCCAACAGCGTAGCAAAAGAGGGAGCAGTGGGCAAAAGCAGAACACCCGCCGCCAAGAGACTCCGCCTGCTACTGACCGCCGCCATCTGGGACCGAGCACCCCAAAGGCAGCTTCAAGGAGTTCCCTGGCATGGCACTTCTTCAAACAATGTGCTGACGACAAGACCTGAGTGGTTTGCACGCTGTGCCATCAGAGCCTGAAGCGAGGCATTAACGTTCTGAACCTGAGCACAACCTGCATGACCAGGCACCTGCATGCAAAGCATGAACTGCAGTGGAGTAAACACCTTAAAACCAAGGAAGTCACTCAGGCTCCCCCTGCTACCTCTTCTGCTGCTGCCGCCTCGGCCTATTCTGCTGCTGCCGCCTCGGCCTCTTCCTCCGCCTCTGGAGGAACGTTGGCACCTGCCGCCCAGCAAACAGGGGATGTACCACCAACACCACCACCACCACCTCCGTCACCAAGCGTCTCAACCATGTCACACGCCAGCGTTCAGCTCTCCATCTCACAAACATTTGATAGAAAGCGTAAATTCCCACCTAGCCACCCTCGATCCCTGGCCCTGAATGCCAGCATTTCTAAACTACTGGCCTATGAAATGCTGTCATTTAGGCTGGTGGACACAGACAGCTTCAAACAGCTCATGTCGCTTGCTGTCCCACAGTATGTTGTTCCCAGCCGGCACTACTTCTCCAAGAGAGCCGTGCCTTCCCTGCACAACCAAGTATCCGATAAAATCAAGTGTGCACTGCGCAACGCCATCTGTGGCAAGGTCCACCTAACCACAGATACGTGGACCAGTAAGCACGGCCAGGGACGCTATATCTCCCTAACTGCACACTGGGTAAATGTAGTGGCAGCTGGGCCCCAGGCGGAGAGCTGTTTGGCGCACGTCCTTCCGCCGCCAAGGATCGCAGGGCAACATTCTTTGCCTCCTGTTGCCACCTCCTCCTTCTCGGCTTCCTCCTCCTCTTCTTCCACCTGCTCATCCAGTCAGCCACACACCTTCACCACCAACTTCAGCACAGCCCGGGGTAAACGTCAGCAGGCCATTCTGAAACTCATATGTTTGGGGGACAGGCCCCACACCGCACAGGAGTTGTGGCGGGGTATAGAACAACAGACCGACGAGTGGTTGCTGCCGGTGAGCCTCAAGCCCGGCCTGGTGGTGTGTGATAATGGGCGAAATCTCGTTGCAGCTCTGGGACTAGCCAATTTGACGCACATCCCTTGCTTGGCGCATGTGCTGAATTTGGTGGTGCAGAAGTTCATTCACAACTACCCCGACATGTCAGAGCTGCTGCATAAAGTGCGGGCCGTCTGTTCGCGCTTCCGGCGTTCACATCCTGCCGCTGCTCGCCTGTCTGCGCTACAGCGTAACTTCGGCCTTCCCGCTCACCGCCTCATATGCGACGTGCCCACCAGGTGGAACTCCACCTTGCACATGCTGGACAGACTGTGCGAGCAGCAGCAGGCCATAGTGGAGTTTCAGCTGCAGCACGCACGGGTCAGTCGCACTACAGAACAGCACCACTTCACCACCAATGACTGGGCCTCCATGCGAGACCTGTGTGCCCTGTTGCGCTGTTTCGAGTACTCCACCAACATGGCCAGTGGCGATGACACCGTTATCAGCGTTACAATACCACTTCTATGTCTCCTTGAGAAAACACTTAGGGCGATGATGGAACAGGAGGTGGCCCAGGAGGAGGAGGAGGAGGATGAGGAAGAGGGGTCATTTTTAGCACTTTCAGGCCAGTCTCTTCGAAGTGACTCAGAGGGAGGTTTTTTGCAACAGCAGAGGCCAGGTACAAATGTGGCCAGCCAGGGCCCACTACTGGAGGACGAGGAGGACGAGGATGAGGAGGAGGTGGAGGAGGATGAGGATGAAGCATGGTCACAGCGGGGTGGCACCCAACGCAGCTCGGGTCCATCACTGGTGCGTGGCTGGGGGGAAAGGCAGGACGATGACGATACGCCTCCCACAGAGGACAGCTTGTCCTTACCCCTGGGCAGCCTGGCACACATGAGCGACTACATGCTGCAGTGCCTGCGCAACGACAGCAGAGTTGCCCACATTTTAACCTGTGCGGACTACTGGGTTGCCACCCTGCTGGATCCACGCTACAAAGACAATGTGCCCACCTTACTTCCTGCACTGGAGCGTGATAGGAAGATGCGCGAGTACAAGCGCACGTTGGTAGACGCGCTACTGAGAGCATTCCCAAATGTCACAGGGGAACAAGTGGAAGCCCAAGGCCAAGGCAGAGGAGGAGCAAGAGGTCGCCAAGGCAGCTGTGTCACGGCCAGCTCCTCTGAGGGCAGGGTTAGCATGGCAGAGATGTGGAAAACTTTTGTCAACACGCCACAGCTAACTGCACCACCACCTGATACGCAACGTGTTAGCAGGAGGCAACATTTCACTAACATGGTGGAACAGTACGTGTGCACACCCCTCCACGTACTGACTGATGGTTCGGCCCCATTCAACTTCTGGGTCTCTAAATTGTCCACGTGGCCAGAGCTAGCCTTTTATGCCTTGGAGGTGCTGGCCTGCCCGGCAGCCAGCGTTTTGTCTGAACGTGTATTCAGCACGGCAGGGGGCGTCATTACAGACAAACGCAGCCGCCTGTCTACAGCCAATGTGGACAAGCTGACGTTCATAAAAATGAACCAGGCATGGATCCCACAGGACCTGTCCGTCCCTTGTCCAGATTAGACATTAACTACCTCCCCATAACCATATATTATTGGACTCCAGGGCACTTCCTCATTCAATCCTATTTTTATTTTCATTTTACCATTATATTGCGATGCTACCCAAAGTTGAATGAACCTCTCCTCTGCCTGTGTGCTAGGCCTAAATATATGCCAATGGACTGTTGCAGTGGTGGCTGACATGAAGCCTGATTCTCTGCTATGACATGCAGACTAATTCTCTGCTGACATGAAGCCAGATTGTCTGTTACGGGACCTCTCTCCTCTGCCTGGGTGCTGGGCCTAAATTTATGACAATGGACTGTTGCAGTGGTGGCTGACGTGAAGCCTGATTCTCTGCTATGACATGCAGACTGATTCTCTGCTGACATGAAGCCAGATCCTCTGTTACGGGACCTCTCTCCTCTGCCTGGGTGCTGGGCCTGAATATATGCCAATGGACTGTTGCAGTGGTGGGTGACGTGAAGCCTCATTCTCTGCTATGACATGCAGACTAATTCTCTGCTGACATGAAGCCAGATTGTCTGTTACGGGACCTTTCTCCTCTGCCTGGGTTCTGGGCCTAAATTTATGAAAATTGACTCTTACAGTGGTGGGTGACGTGAAGCCTGATTCTCTGCTATGATATGAAGACTGATTCTCTGCTGACATGAAGCCAGATTGTCTGTTACGGGACCTTTCTCCTCTGCCTGGGTTCTGGGCCTAAATTTATGAAAATTGACTCTTACAGTGGTGGGTGACGTGAAGCCTGATTCTCTGCTATGATATGAAGACTGATTCTCTGCTGACATGAAGCCAGATTGTCTGTTACGGGACCTTTCTCCTCTGCCTGGGTTCTGGGCCTAAATTTATGAAAATTGACTCTTACAGTGGTGGGTGACGTGAAGCCTGATTCTCTGCTATGATATGAAGACTGATTCTCTGCTGACATGAAGCCAGATTGTCTGTTACGGGACCTTTCTCCTCTGCCTGGGTTCTGGGCCTAAATTTATGAAAATTGACTCTTACAGTGGTGGGTGACGTGAAGCCTGATTCTCTGCTATGATATGAAGACTGATTCTCTGCTGACATGAAGCCAGATTGTCTGTTACGGGACCTTTCTCCTCTGCCTGGGTTCTGGGCCTAAATTTATGAAAATTGACTCTTACAGTGGTGGGTGACGTGAAGCCTGATTCTCTGCTATGATATGAAGACTGATTCTCTGCTGACATGAAGCCAGATTGTCTGTTACGGGACCTTTCTCCTCTGCCTGGGTTCTGGGCCTAAATTTATGAAAATTGACTCTTACAGTGGTGGGTGACGTGAAGCCTGATTCTCTGCTATGATATGAAGACTGATTCTCTGCTGACATGAAGCCAGATTGTCTGTTACGGGACCTTTCTCCTCTGCCTGGGTTCTGGGCCTAAATTTATGAAAATTGACTCTTACAGTGGTGGGTGACGTGAAGCCTGATTCTCTGCTATGATATGAAGACTGATTCTCTGCTGACATGAAGACAGATTCTCTGTTACGGGACCTCTCTCCTCTGCCTGTGTGTGTGCTGGGCCTAAATATATGCCAATGGACTGTTGCAGTGGTGGCTGACGTGAAGCCTCATTCTCTGCTATGACATGCAGACTAATTCTCTGCTGACATGAAGACAGATTCTCTGTTACGGGACCTCTCTCCTCTGCCTGTGTGTGTGCTGGGCCTAAATATATGCCAATGGACTGTTGCAGTGGTGGCTGACGTGAAGCCTCATTCTCTGCTATGACATGCAGACTAATTCTCTGCTGACATGAAGCCAGATTGTCTGTTACGGGACCTCTCTCCTCTGCCTGTGTGTGTGCTGGGCCTAAATATATGCCAATGGACTGTTGCAGTGGTGGCTGACGTGAAGCCTCATTCTCTGCTATGACATGCAGACTAATTCTCTGCTGACATGAAGACAGATTCTCTGTTACGGGACCTCCCTCCTCTGCCTGGGTGCTGGGCCTAAATATATGCCAATGGACTGTTGCAGTGGTGGCTGACGTGAAGCCTCATTCTCTGCTATGACATGCAGACTAATTCTCTGCTGACATGAAGACAGATTCTCTGTTACGGGACCTCTCTCCTCTGCCTGGGTGCCGGGGCCTAAATATCTGAGAATGGACTGTTCCAGTGGTGGGTGACGGGAAGCCAGATTCTCTGCTATGGAACCTCTCTCCAATTGATTTTGGTTAATTTTTATTTATTTAATTTTTATTTTAATTCATTTCCCTATCCACATTTGTTTGCAGGGGATTTACCTACATGTTGCTGCCTTTTGCAGCCCTCTAGCTCTTTCCTGGGCTGTTTTACAGCCTTTTTAGTGCCGAAAAGTTCGGGTCCCCATTGACTTCAATGGGGTTCGGGTTCGGGACGAAGTTCGGATCGGGTTCGGATCCCGAACCCGAACATTTCCGGGATGTTCGGCCGAACTTCTCGAACCCGAACATCCAGGTGTTCGCTCAACTCTATCTGTGATCTGTCCGTTCTGCAAAAAAAATAGTGCACTAACTACTTTTTTGTGATTCGGGGGCACATTTAGAAACACCACGGAAGCACTCGGTGGTGCTTCCTGTGGGGTTCCGCACCGCATCTCCTGGATCGCAGACCCATTTAAGTAAATATATATATGGGCCACAATACGGCCACGGCCGGCACACGTTCGTAAAGTTACCGTTATAAGATTGGATTGCTTTTGTATGTGTGTGGGGTCTGAGCAATCGTATATTGGCCAGCTGAGCAGATGTTCCTGTCTAGTGAAGTGACAGTACGGTATGGGGTGTACAGCTGGGTCGCTTCCCCGTGGTGCACCCTGGGTAACGCTAAATGAACCAGCAAATTATTGCTGTCAGACCAAGAAAGCTTTTCCTGACCAACAGGACAAAATCTTTAATCTATAGACTATGTATGTGTGGGGTATATAGTGTGGAGTATATAGTGTATGTTATTATATATATAGTGTGTGGCAGGAAAATAAATGTGCAATGTGCATGTGAGAGAGATTTCTCTGCTGTACATATATACATGCTACTGACATAGTACTGTGATGTCCCAACAATACTAAGTTCAACAATCAATATTATGTTGTCAGACCTGATTAAAGATGAAGTTGTATGTATTGCACTAAAATATTCGAGTCGATAGTGGCGATTTGCGCGATCTCCAATACTTTGAAAAACTCTGTCTGCATATAAAGCTATTGTTATGACGTGCATGGAATTTTAATCTAAAACAGTGCTGTAATGTACAATTACTTACCGTGAGCAGGACTTCTTCCTCACCATCTCGAAAGTTGCTTCCAACCATTTTCATCACTTCACTTGCTAGCTAATAGTGCGTGCGTTTGTTCATGCGTCCGTACGTGCGTGCGCACATAATAGCGCAATCTAAAAGAATTTCACGAATATCACAAATTCACAAATATTTGACGAATATTCATCTAAATATTAGTGATATATCGCAAATTCGAATATTGCCCCTGCCGCTCATCACTAGTCGCTACCAGGCCCAGGAGCCTGAGGGGCACAGAGACCCTTGTGCCACAGAAGACCCTGGTATTATAGAAAGTGCATGTTGGTCAAGTTACACCTCTGGCTGGAGAGAAGGGGTTTGGTCAAGAATTTGGTATGGGAGGGGGGGTGCCATTTCAATTTTTGCCTCAGGCAGCATGAAGGCTATGTGCTTCCCTGCCCCTGGCCACAAGGCACTGAGGGAACGGGGCCCAAGCTGAACTCTTGCAACAGGGCCCATGAGCCTTTGGCTATGCCTCTGGCTGCAGTCTGAACTGTTGATGAGACAGGGGGTGTGCCTCAGACTACGTCAGAATCCCTGTAGGCACTATTGCTAATCTGTAGTCACAGCTCTGCCCTAACATAGCTAAAACACTAAAAAGTGACCAAGAGCAAGATCTGAGGAATATAAAAAGCAGGTAAGCATCACCTACGCAGAACTGACTTATATTTGAGCTCCTAACTGGATATTTGCTTTAATGTTAAACAGGTTTATTAATAAAAAAAAAAGAGCTGTGGCTCAGATATCTACAGTAATGTTCAGTGGTTAGAATTGGGGTCTTCTGGCTTTCCCTGCATTTAGTTTGTGTCATGCTCAAAGTTTCACATGACTAGGCAGTGTATTTATTCAGCCTCTGGAAAACACCTCTGCAAGGCTTTTTGCGCTTCCAAAATCGATGAAGCTAGAATTTAAATATGGGGGTTTCAATGCAGGAAAAATAATCTATTCAATGAGGGACTGCTCCTTCCTCCCCACCTTGCTACAGCAGCCATGGCAGAGGAACGTGAGCGCAGAGGGCTCCCTGGTCAGACCTGCAAGAGGACAATGGCGCAAATAGGCAGCGGCCAACTCACTACATAGGATGTCTTTATAGTAGTTTCGTTTGTCCTCCCTCTCATCGGGTGTAAAAAAGGCCCCCATTTTGGACTGGTAGCGAGGGTCCAACAAGGTGGAGAGACAGAAGTCATCGCTCTCTGTCACTACGCAAGCAAGCAATCATGCTTCGGGCCATTTGTGCAAGTGACGGAGGGACTCCCTGCCTCCATCTCCACTGCATACTGCCACTGTGTGTCTGGGTCCTCTGCCTCGTTGTCCTAATCGCCCTGTAGCTCCTCTGGCTGCTACTGCTCCTCCTCTCCTGTCACCTGTGTAGAAAAACCACCCATTTCGCTACACATTGCTTGTGCTCCAATGTCCTCCTCCTCCTCTAGTTCAGCCCCTACAGGGCTCATGTGGCCATGAGATCTAAAAGCCATGTCTCCAGTCCCCTGACCAGCCATATTTACCAGCATCTGTTCCAGGACATGAAGCAGTGGAATGACATTGTACATCCTGTGGTCCTTGCGACTGAGAAATAACGTGGCGTCCTCAAAGGGCCTGAGCAAATGGCAGGTGTCACACATGAGCTTCCACTAGCTGACATCAAGGTTACACAGGGAAGTACTCCTGTCCGCTTGAATCATCAAGAAATCATTTATGGCATTTCTCTGTTCGTATAGTCTAACATATCCGACCACAACCTACTCACCTTCTCTTCACTGGTCTCTTCTGTAGCCCTTCCAGTCCACACACCAGCACACCCCCGCAGGAACCTTAAACATCTCGACCTTCGCTTGCTTTCCGACTCTCTTCTCCCACTCTCTACCATCTGTTGCCTCCAAGACCCAGAAGCTGCTACCACCCTATATAATACCACAATAAGTACAGCTCTGGACACTGTTGCCCCCCTCACACATAACAAAATCCGGAAAATCAACAGACAACCCTGGCACACCAACCTGACCAAGAAACTCAGACAAGCTTCCAGGGCTGCTGAGCGACGATGGAAAAAATCCCCTTCTATAGATCATCTCACTGCATACAAGAAATCCCTTCTCATATTCAAATCCTGATGCAAAACAGGCCTACTTCTCATCTCTCATATCTTCCCTGTCACACAGCCCTAAACAACTTTTTAGCACTTTTAACTCCCTTCTCCGCCCCCCAGCGCCCCCACCCTCTCCTCTCTTCTCAGCTGAGGACTTTGCCAAATATTTCAAACAAAAGATAGTCCACATCAGAGAAAGCTTTACTACACAGTCCCCACAGACCCTTTACACAACTGCTCGGTCCTCTCCCCCTAAAACCCGCTTCTCCACCATTACAGAAGAAAAACTCTCCACTCTACTCTCCAGATCACATCTCACCACCTGTGCACTTGACCCGATCCCATCCCACCTCATCCCTAACCTCACCCCAGTGTTTATCCCAGCCCTAACTCATCTCTTCAATCTATCACTAAACTCTGGTGTCTTCCCCTCTGCTTTTAAACATGCTACCATTACACCCATCCTCAAAAAGCCTTCACTTGACCCATCTTCCTTGTCCAGTTATCGCCCCATATCACTTCTTCCATATGCCTCAAAGCTACTTGAACAACATGTCCATTCTGAACTGTCCTCCCACCTCTCCTCTTGCTCCCTCTTTGACCGCCTACAATCCGGCTTCCGAACCCACCACTCGACCGAGACTGCCCTTACCAAAGTCACCAATGACCTACTGACAGCCAAAACCAAGAAACACTACTCTGTCCTCCTTCTCCTTGACCTGTCCTCTGCCTTCGACACTGTTGACCACACCCTTCTGTTGCAAACTCTCTCATCTCTTGGCATCACTGACCTGGCTCTCTCCTGGATCACATCATACCTCACAGACCGGACGTTTAGCGTCTCCCACTCCCGCACCACCTCCTCGTCTCATGCCCTCTCTGTTGGTGTCCCGCAAGGCTCTGTCCTAGGACCCCTGCTCTTCTCAATCTACACTTTTGGCCTGGGACAGCTCATAGAGTCCCATGGCTTTCAGTATCACTCCTATGCTGATGACACACAAATCTACCTTTCTGGTCCAGACATCACCACCTTACTATCAAGAATCCCACAATGTCTATCTTCTATATCATCCTTCTTCGCCTCTCGCTTTCTTAAACTTAACATGGATAAGACAGAATTCATAATCTTTCCCCCATCTTGTTCAACCCCCCCAACAGACCTATCTATCACGATCAATGGCTGCACATTATCCCCAGTCAAAAAAGCCCGCTGCCTTGGAGTGACCTTAGATTCTGCCCTTTCCTTCCGACCGCACATCCAAGCCCTTTCCACCACCTGCCGCCTCCAACTCAAAAACATCTCCCGCATCCGTGCTTTCCTTAACTTTGAATCTGCGAAAATGATCGTACATGCCCTCATTATCTCCCGCCTAGACTACTGCAACATTCTCCTCTGTGGCCTTCCATCTAGCACCCTCGCACCCCTCCAATCTATCCTCAACTCCGCTGCCCGACTAATCCACCTCTCACCTTATTACTCCTCTGCCTCTCCCCTCTGCCAATCCCTTCACTGGCTCCCCATTGCCCAACGAATCCACTTCAAAGTACTGACAAACACATACAAGGCCGTCCATAACCTGTCCCCTCCCTACATCTCTGAGCTACTTTCCCGATACATCCCCACACGCACTCTCCGATCCTCACAAGACCTCCTTCTCTCCTCTCCTCTTATCGCCTCTTCCCACAATCGACTCCAAGATTTCTCCCGTGCATCCCCCATACTCTGGAACTCGCTACCCCAACATATCAAACTCTCACCTACAGTGGAATCCTTCAAAAGAAACCTGGAAACCCACCTCTTCAGACAAGCCTACAACCAATGACCCTGCTGCCTCTATACCGCCATGACCAACTCAACCCGCACCTACTGTGTCCTTCTCCCATACCATGTAGATTGTAAGCCCTCACGGGCAGGGCCCCCTCTCCTTCTGTACCAGTTTGTAACTCATCTTGTTTATGATTAGTACAATTGTCTGTTATGTATGTGCACCGCTTATCATATGTACAGCGCTATGGAATGAATGGCGCTTAAATAATAAATAATAATAATAATAATATGGTGGGTGGAATTCCAACGGGTGGAAACGTCGCATATACGCTATATTGGGGGATGCCGTTCTGCCGCTGCAGCTAAAGGAGGGTGTGCTTTGCGGTGTACAAGTGGCTGAAGTGCATGTCTTGCAGATGGGTGGAAGACTTCAGGAACCGCTTGACAACCAAATTGAACACATGTGCCATGCAGGGCGCATGGCTCAGCCATCCTTGACGCAGCTCCGACACAATGTCCTTCCTGTTGTCGTCACCATGGTTCCGATTTTCAGTTGCCGTGAAGAAAGCCAGGATTCGATTTCTTGATGAAGGACACGACACAGAGCAGTTCCTCCCCTGTGTGACTCCGTTCGCCCAGGCAAACGAGGTGCAGAACAGTGTGACACCGCCGTGCCCTGCACATGTGGTATGCTGGAGGGGCACTGTGAATTCTCCCTGCAGTGGAGGATGAGGAGGCAGAGGTGGACATTGTCGCAGGACCAATGGCGTGAGAACGTGGAGGTGGAAGCGATGTCACCTAGCCAAGTTGCTGGTGTGGCTGTGCAGGAACCACATTTACCTAGTGGGTCGTAAAGGACCTGAATTGAACCTGACCGTAGTTACAGCTACACAAGTTGGCGCTGCCGTGCACTTCGGCAGACACCGACAGGCTCAAGGACTGGCCCACCTTCTGTTCTACATATGTGTGCAGGACTGGTACTGCCTTTTTGGCAAAGAAATGATGTCTTGGGATTCTCCACCTCGGCTTGGCACAAGCCATCAGTTCTCTGAAAGGTGGAGAGTCCACCACTTGGAAAGGGAGGGACTGCAGCACCAGCAACTTGGAAAGGAGCACATTTAGCTTCTGCACCGTTGGATGAGTGCACCCATACTGTTGTCTCTTGGCAATCGCTTCGGTGTTCGATTGCTTATGGAATGACTGACAAGGAGTAGGAGGGCGGGGAGCAGGAGCATCAGGACCAGCAGATGATGGGAAGGATAGACAGCTCCCTTCAGCTGAGGTGGTGGAGCCTTGACTGCCTGAAATTGGCTGCGTGCCACTGGATGATGTAGTGGTTGCTGTGGCAGACTGGACCACCACAATGGAGCCACGGTTCTCCCAGGTCACTTTATGGTGACGCTGCATATGTTGACCCAGGGCCGTGGTGCCAACATTGGCACCCTGGCCACACTTCACCTTCTCCCCACAGATTCTACAAATGGCCATGTTCACCTCCTCCGGCGGCTTAACAATAAACTGCCACACCGCCGAGTAGGTGATTTTACCCTGACTGCTGTCTGACTGCTACTGCTGCTGCCTCTGTGAACCTGTGAACTTGTGCACCTGCGAAGCGGATGGTCTACCCCGGGCATGTTTGGCTCCTGACCTCCCACTGCTGCCAGCCTGCTGACTCCCAGCCACGCTAGCGACTTGCTGGCTCCGCCACTGGCTCACAGGCAAGCTGCCACCCTCTTCTCCCGATGATGATGAAGCCCCTTGGTCACCCGGCTCCCAGGTGCGATCAACTACATCATCATCATTGAGTACAGTCTGCACGTCACTGATGTCCTCCTCAACCGTCTCTGGGTCAGGAGCCTGACCGCTCGTGACACCACCCCCCATGCCACTCTCCTCATCAATATTTGTCCGCCTAGTGAAGGAAGCGGCGGATGTCTTCTCGATATCTTGGCTTGCCAGTAGCTCCTGTCTGTCTTTGAGTAGCTTGTCCCCACTGTATAGTGGAGCTGAGCCCACAGCATACAATACGTCTCTGGCTGAAGGAACAGAAAAGGACAGAGGCAGGTTGAGGACAGGTGAGGGCACAGGGCCTGCTCCCGAGCCATGCCAACTAAGGGTTGTGTCTGACGAACCCACCGACTCTTGGCTGGGGGTGTCTGATGTCACTTTCGACAAAGTCGAAGACGAGTCAGCCATCCTAGAAACGCTGGGTTACTGGTCAAGACACGACCAATAGCTGACACTGGGAGCTCAGGCCTCTCGAAGTGACCCCTGCTGCCACAGCCCCTTACTCTGCTGCATCCTCTGTCTGCGCCAGAAAAATTTTGGCCTCTGCCACTCACCTGTGCATAGCCGGGCACTTCTCTGTCTGACATACTGTAAAATCAAATAAATAAATTAAAAGGAAATTAAAAGACCCCAAAAAAGTCTGTGATTTTCTCACTTCACCACACAATGGCTAATAAGCCCTTTTTCCCCACTAATACATGCAACGGGCCCACGGGTTACAGCGTCTGGGGTATCCCTCGCCCCTTAGGAGGTTTCTACAAAATATGTCCCTCTGACACAGCTGAGGTTAAGCAGCGTAAGCACAAGGCTCCCTTTGTAGATGGTAATGTTGGTTCCCAGAGGTGGGATTGCCAGAGTGGTGCAGGGTGGCCTACAGTCTTTGTAGATGTTATGTACACATGTCACTGTGTTCCTACCTGGATATCTGTGGAATCCCAGATGTGATGTGGTCTGAAGCAGTGCAAAAAAGGGTAGGTGAACTTGGATGATGGATGAATGGAATAAATGGAGTCCGGACTAGGGCTGAAACGATTACTCGATTAAATCGAGTAATTCGACACAAAAAAATCCTCGATGCAAATTTTTTGCATCAAAGATTCGTTTGTGTCATGTGACCACGGAGCGGGAGTGAAGCGCTTGCTATTACTCCCGCTCAGTGGTCTCCGGCTGAGCTTGAATACTCACCTTTCCAGCAGGGGGCCTCCGGACAATTCACAGCACGTCCATGGTCCCGCGCTGCTCTGACCTCCTGACGTACGCACACCGTGACCTGACGCACTGTGTGACGTCAGGAGCAGAGCAGCGCAAAACGATGGAGTGTCAGCAGCGCCCCTGCTGGAAAAGTAAGTTGGTGAAACCGAGGGGGTGGGGCGCAACTAAGGCCAGGCACTGGGGTGAAGGAGAGCTGATGGCACTGGGGTGAAGGAGAGCTGATGGCACTGGGGTGAAGGAGAGCTGATGGCACTGGGGTGAAGGAGAGCTGATGGCACTGGGGTGAAGGAGAGCTGATGGCACTGGGGTGAAGGAGAGCTGATGGCACTGGGGTGAAGGAGAGCTGATGGCACTGGGGTGAAGGAGAGCTGATGGCACTGGGGGGAACTGATGCACTTGGGCTGATCGCACAGTGGAGAACAAAGGGTGTTGGGGTCTGATGAGTTTTTATAAAGGAAAACAGTCTATTATTTTTTTCTTATTAGATTACTCGATTAATCGTAAAAAATAATCGATAGAATACTCGATTACTAAAATAATCGTTTACTGCAGCCCTAGTCCGGACGTTGTAGTAACTTTGAACAATTGCTTTTACTTGGCATAAATGGGTAATCTAAAGTCTTCCAAAAGATATCTTTGTCATCAGCAGGTATTGGCTTAACTTTTGCAGGCAAATACTTCTCTACAGCTATCTCATCTCTGCTATACGGTTGCTGTCTCAGCTCTGCTATACTTGGCTGGATAAATAGGAAACTCTTCCTCTTCTGCTTGAACTTAAGTTAGCTGTAGTCTGTCTTATAATCCTAGGAACTTCTTGTCCTGGCTTTAGAGTACCTCAAGCTTCGGCTCAGCTTGGAAAGAGGCAATGCAAGCCCAGGAGGGGACAAGCAACCCTGTAGACTTCAGAGGCAGGGCCTCTGGGCCTAGCAGAGCAGGGAGTGCTCTGCTAGCCAGCACACAACCTCTCCCTAGGAGGAGGTAGGCTAGACTGACCCACTAACCAACTAACTAAACTCCTCCCTCTAGCTACAGAGGGCTGGAAGGAAGCCAGAAAGTTTCTCTCCAGGCAAGCTAATACTGCCAATGTTGACGCCATCTGCTGGTGGACCAGGTCATTACACTTGAACATAACAGTTTCGGAATAAATATCACATTATAGGAAATACATTGGGTGAGATAGATTAGCACATGGAAATGGTAGCAAGGTGTCAAAAGAAGTAGTAATGGCACTCCGGGTCATTACATACACGCCACAGAAGGCTTTAGAACATAAAACTGCACCGCTGAACGGCAAATATATTTTACTTTTGCCACTAATACATGAAAAAAAGGGCTGTAATTTTAGCACTTCACCACATAACTGTTAATGAGCCCTTTTTCCCACTAATACAAGCCAAAAAATGCTTTAGTACAGGCCTGGCCAATCTGCAGCCCTCCAGCTGTTGTAAAACTGCAATTCCCACCATGCCCTGCTGTAGGCTGACAGCTGTAAGCAGTGTAGGCATGCTGGGAATTGTAGTTTTGCAACAGCTGGAGAGCCGCAGGTTGGCCAGCCCTGCTTTAGAACATAAAACTGCACCGCACAAGGGCAAATAAGACATAGAAATATTTCCTTGTAATAAACTCTGTTAATGGCTGTATCAAACAGCACTTGCACCCCAATAAGAAGAACGGTTTGCTGGAATTACAGAGCGTTATAATGGCAATTTGGGTCCCCAGTCAGCGCAGCAAGGTGTAATAGGAATGTTCCTATTACCCAGGCTGTAACCTCACCTACTGAACCCTGTTCAACATAAAAGCTGTGGAATGATTCCTCCCTATCCTTTCCCTACACCTTAAATAATCTTTCCCAGCACTTGTAGATAATTTTTTTTATCACAATTAAGTTTTTTTTTATCACTGTCCCTAGGGCCTGCTGATGTCTCTCCCTGCACTAAGTACACTCGTAAATGGAAGAATCCAAGATGGCTGTGGGTATTTATAGGGCTGTGACATCACGGGGCTGGCTTCGGTGTGAATCACATTTTTCCTGAAATTCGGATCAAATTTCACTTCGTCAGCTTTGATTCTCTCATCTCTAGTCATAATAATGTGACTGGGTATATTTTCATGCATACCTATATACTTTTTGGATTAAACTATAGCGGTAGCAGCAAAAGTTCAGGAGGTTTACAATACAGATTTACATACTGCAGATGGTTAAAGTTGGCAAATACAAGAATTTCAAAATCAACACAATGTCATTACTCATTATACCAATATTACGCTTATATGTAGGATTGTAAATTATATAGTGTACATGGATGAGTGGCTCTGTCAGAATGGCTTCACTTCCAGTCATTGACTTTCAACTACATCATAAATAGCAGTCTTTGAATATTATATTTTGTGACTACTTGAAACATGACAGTGACAGATGTATATATAAAGAAGAATCGTGCAGTAGTAATTCACAGCCAATAATAGGCATTTAGATTTTCTTTATATTTTAGTGAATAGCTATGTGTTTATAATTTCAGCCTCTATATGGTTATCTGCCTGCAGTACTACAGTACATAACTTTGCTGTAATCATTTACAGTGAAGGCATAGGGTTGATATGTCACCCGCTTAACCTCCTCTTTCTGGTACACACATTTATATAAAAAAAGTTTTCAAGTACTCTATTGCAGAGTTATTATAAGCGGGACTGGAGAGCAGCTACAAAGAGCATTTCTTGATTTGGAGTACTTGAAACATTCATACAGTCCATTAAAGGGAATGTGCAGCATCTCATCGTCCGTGGTCCGATACCCAGCTGTCACGAGGGTGTCAAGAGCCACGTCTGACTCCGTTATACCAGGGGTCAGGAAGTTGCAGCGGGTGGCTGCGCGCTCTATGTCTAAAGATAGTACTGTTTCTTAATGGTAGCTTTCTGGGTTTGCCTTGCAATCTTTTTGTCTCACTCAGGGATCCGTAGCTTCTTCTCCTCA
The DNA here is from genome assembly GCF_014858855.1 of Bufo gargarizans. Classification (NCBI taxonomy): domain Eukaryota; kingdom Metazoa; phylum Chordata; class Amphibia; order Anura; family Bufonidae; genus Bufo; species Bufo gargarizans. The sequence goes on along the minus strand of NC_058082.1, from coordinate 50,664,620 downwards.
GCTGTTTCTTGTCCAGCACTCCCAACCTCCTTATATTCCCCTCTCCCACTTCTCTGGTTGCCAGATATAGAGCTTCCTGCCTGGACTTCTATACTGACCCACTGGAGCTGTGTAGCTGTGATTCCTCGCTGCTGTTGCAGAGCATTACCCTCCGGATCCCTTTTGGTTGTTTGTTGTCGCCCACCTGGGATTATATGTTTTGTCTGTATTGTCTGTCCTCTCCTTGGTGTTTTCCTTTAGTGTTAGTGGTGCGGACTAGTGCTCCCACCGCCCTATTCACTACGTAGGGCTCATCTCAGGGAAAGCCAGGGTTTAGGCACGTGATCGGCGTAAGGGCAGTCAGGTGCCAGCCTCAAGGTGAGTTAGGGGTCATCACCTTTCCCTCTCCCTTGGACAGGGCCTTCCCATTTCCCTCCCTTTGCGTCACGTATGTGATCGGCACGCCGGTCATGATATTATTTCTGGCCCTTATTTTGTGTAGGTAGAAAGGGAAAATTTTTTTTTTTTCTTTATGCCTATTTAGAATCCATTATGGATCCTATTGCTGCTTTGACAAAGCAACTTCAAGGCCTGTCTTTGGAGGTGGCAGGATTGAAGGTGTCGGTCCTCCAGCAACAGCAGCAATTGCAACAGACCGCAAGCCCAGTGGTTGCTATGGGTAACCAGGTTGCTGCGCAACCCAAGGTTGTTCTTGATTTTCTGGGGGAAGTGACAAATTTGTGACGTTCCGTGAGGCCTGTAAGTTATATTTTAAGCTGCGCCCTTACTTCTCTGGTAATGAAGAACAGCAGGTGGGGATTGTTACTTCCCTCTTTCAGGGGGACCCGCAATCCTGGGCGTTCTCTTTACCCACTGATTCCCAGGCTCTCCGGTCAGTGGATGAATTTTTTGGGGCCTTGGGTCTCATATATGATGACCCTGACCGAGTCGCCCTGGCTGAGTCTAAATTATGGAGACTCCTAAAGGGAGATCAGCCAGCAGAGGAGTATTGCTCAGAGTTTTGTAGGTGGGCTACGGATACCCAGTGGAACGACCCGGCTCTCAGGAGTCAGTTCTGCTCTGGGTTATCCGAAAGGGTTAAGGATGCGCTTGCGCTGTATGAGACCCCCTTTTCCCTTGATGATGTTATGTCCCTTTCTATCAGAATAGATAGACGTCTTAGGGACAGATTGAAAAATCCTGAGCAATTGGTAACCCCTCCCAAGCAGCAGTTAGTCTGTACGGACCTAGACAAGCCTATGCAGCTAGGAGGAACTACTCGTCAGGCCTGTCCCCCTGGGGCTCGCCGTAGGCGTGGGGTTTGTTTTTTCTGTGGGGGGAGGGGTCATTTCATTAATGTCTGTCCTTCCTTTCGCAAAAACAAAAGACCGTCGGAACTACTAACCCCAGGCTGTGTGGAGGATGTCAGCCGGGGGTATACGTTTCCTCCATACGAACATCTCAATTTGTGTTGCCAGCGGTTATTGTTTTTGGTGTTAAGACAGAGACTATTTCTTTCTTTCTAGACAGTGGAGCAGGGGTAAATTTGATAGATGCCCATTTTGCCCGCACTATGGGTTTGTCTCTCTGTACGCTACAGAGACCTATTCCCATATTCGCTATTGATTCTGCTCCTCTGTCTCAGAGAAACCTTACTCACATTGTCCATAACTTACACCTTCGGGTAGGGGACCACCATAACAAGTGTCTATCATGTTATGTTCTGGAGGGCCTTCAGTCTCCTGTGGTATTGGGTCTTCCCTGGTTGGTAGCCCACAATCCAGTGGTGGATTGGCAGACCAGGGAGATATTGGAGTGGAGTGAACATTGCAGAGAAAATTGCTTAAATAGCAATTGCTTAGTCGCCTCTATAGCTACTCTACCTACATTTGTTTCGGACTTTAAGGACGTTTTTTCTGAAAAGGGTTGTCCGAAGTTGCCACCTCACCATCCTTATGATTGCCCGGTTAACCTGATTCCCAGTGCAAAATTACCCAAGACCAGGTTATATAATCTTTCGGGTCCCGAGAGACAAGCCATGAAAGATTATATCTCCGAGAGTCTGGCTAAGGGACACATCAGACTCTCTTCATCACCCGTGGCTGTAGGGTTTTTCTTTGTTAAAAAGAAAGATGGGGGCCTGCGTCCTTGCCTAGATTTCCGCGAACTAAACCGGATAACCATCCGAGACCCATACCCTCTTCCTCTCATTCCTGACCTGTTTAATCAGATTGCGGGTGCTAGGTGCCATCAGGCCAGTACTTCAGGGCAGTGAATATTAATTAAGCTGTGTCTCTTGCTCAATATGGGTTGGGGCAGGGGCCCTCTCATAGCACATAGACTTTTAGTAGAGAATTAAAATTACAGGTTTTAGTGGGGATTTGAACTATAGACATCAGGCAGAAGACTTACTATTACACTATAGACCTCACATGCTAGAACTGCAGGATTTTCTATACTTAAGTTTTAGTTTCACAGGTATGATATTAAGTTAGTAGTATATTATTGAAATTGAAGTGATAAAAATGTGCCACTTTTAATTGTTCACAATAAATAATTTGTTCACTATATTGTACATTTTAGTATTTTTATTAAACAATACAGCAGACAAATGGAACTTATTTTCCTGCTTTTCTTTTATGGTAAAAATTCTTTTTTTATAATGTTATGAAACAAAAAATAATGGAGACACAATTAGGCCCTGAAATTCTTGATGGCAGCCCTGGACAGTGATGTGCTTTTTTTAGTCCCCTTAAAGGACATAGTAACCCCTTGAGATAGGAGCCAATTTTCCTCATTTTAGGGGAAAAAATTCCTTCCTGACTCCAATCAGGCAATCAGAATAACTCCCTGGATCAACGACCCCTCTCTAGTAGCTATGGCCTGTAATAATATTAGACTCCAGAAATACATCCAGGTCCCTCTTGAATAGAGTTGAGCAGACACCTGGCTGTTCGGGTTCAACGGGTTCGGCCGAACTTCACCAAAAAGTTCGAGTTCGGGACCTGAACTTGACCAGATCTTGACCCCGAACCCGAACCCCATTGAAGTCAATGGGGACCCGAACTTTTGAGCACTAAAATGGCTGTAAAAATGTAATGGGAAGAGCTAGAGGACTGCAAATGGCATCAAAATGTGGTTAAGAGCATGTCAAGTGCTCTGCAAACAAAAGTGGATAGGGAAATGACTAAATAACAAAATACGTAAAAATAAAAATAAATAATCTTGATCTAGGAGGACGAGGTCCATATGGAGTAGGAGGTTGAGGAGGCGGTGGATGTGGCGGTCAACTTTCGATGTTCTTTTCTGAGCCTACCATTTTGATCACAGTTATCGGTGAATCAGGGTTCAACACCGGAGAGGGAGCGTGAGAAAGAGACCACATCCAAGGGAGGTTAATTGGTTCAAATTAAATATGATAGAGTGGAAATGTGGGACAATCTATTGAAGCGTAAATGTGGAACAACTTGTTAAAGTTTAAGCATTGAATGAAAGGAGGTGGCTCGCATCAATTAAAGAGGAATTTCTGAAATTGTATTTATTGTCACCTATGCAGAGCAGGGGTTTCTATCCGGCAAAATTGGTAAAATGTGACCTGTAACAGACGATTTTTTTAAATTTATGTTCCTGTCACCTATGCAGAGGTGCCCCCATGACGTCCACCATCCATTTGGAGATCTTGTCTATCAACTTTCGAAGTTCTTTTCTGAGCCTACCATGTTGATCATGATTATCGGCGAATCAGGGTTCCACGCCGGAGAGTGAGCGTGAGAAACAGAAACCACATACAAGGGAGGTTAATTGTTTCAAATTAAATATGATAGAGTGGAAATGTGGGACAAACTATTAAAGCACAAATGTGGGAAAACTGCTGGTAGCCACAGCATCCTTGGTCTAACAAAAAAAAAACTTCTCCACTTGATTGAAAGGGCCAGCGAGCGCTCTCCTCCTTCCGCTGGCCCTGTTTATTAATTATGGGTATATTATTTATAAGCGTTGGTGGTATAATGTGTCTAAATATACTTTTTGTAAAATAATGGCACCCCATTTCGTTAGTGGTTGTAGTGGCTGCATGCTTATTAGGCAATCGCTTACCTGAATCAAGCATCCAGCGACGTCACCGGACTCTCCGCCTCCTTACCAGCGATGCCGGCGTCTTCTCTTCCGGGTGTAGGGCTGATGTCATCGGCGCAGGCGCACTGAGGAAGGAGCAGCCAAGCGAGCGTCCTTCTCTCAGAGCTCCTGCGCCTAATGAGGACCGGTAGGGCGTAGGCGTGGGATTTTAGCTGCAGACAGGGCCAGCGGTAGGAGGAGAACGCTCGCTGGCCCTGTCAATCAAGTGGAGGAGGGGGCGTTTTTTTTTTACCAAGGATGCGGCGGCTACCAGCAAGTCCGCCTAACTTGCTGGTAGTGAAGAAATTTGCATATCACAAAAGTACTATTTTTAAAGAATTTAAAGCACAGCCAGAGGAAAGAGGGGTATATATGGACTATTATATTAAATCCAATACTGAAAATTGCTGTTTGGGGGGGACATAAGCCCTTTAAAGAAGAATTTCTAAAATTTTATTCCCTGTCACCTATGCAGAGCAGGGGTTTCTATCCGGCAAAATTTGTAAAATGTCACCTGACAATGTAACAGACGATTTTTTTAAATTTATGTTCCTGTCACCTATGCAGAGGTGCCCCCGTGACGTCCACCTTCCATTTGGATATCTTTTCTATCAACTTTCGATTTTCTTTTCTGAGCCTACCATGTTGATCATGGTTATCGGCGAATCAGGGTTCCACGCCAGAGAGGGAGCGTGAGAAAGGGAGACCTCATCCAAGGGAGGTCAATGGCTGCATAGGGATGAAACGGAAATGTGGGACAAATTATTAAAGCAGAAGGATCGAAGGAAAGGGCCAATTAAAGACGAATTTTAGAAATTTAGGTCCCTGTCACCTATGCAGAGCAGGGGTTTATAGCCGGCAAAATTGGTAAAATGTGACCTGACAATATAACAGACGATTTTTATTTATTTATGTTCCTGTCACCTATGCAGAGGTGCCCCTGTGACATCCACCATCCATTTGGATATCTTCTCTACCAACTTTTGATGTTCTTATCTGAGCCTACCATGTTGATCACAGTTATCGGCGAATCAGGGTTCCACGCCGGATATGGGAGCATGACAAAGAGAGATGTCACAGATGAGAGTGGAGGAAACCCTCAACCGCACGATGTCAATAGGATAAGGGTAGCTGCTAGGGCAGGACGACAGGATCAGGGAGCAGGTCACCTCCTAGCGCGTCCCTAATTCTGACCCTGACTCCTAACCGTATGAGCCAACCCAGATGGTAGGAGGGCTCATACTCCGGAATCTAGGGTCCCTACTAGCCCTCAGGAAATCCCTGAACTAGGAACAGGGTAAGACGACCTGTTCCTCCTAGACACGGATGAACAGGAGTTTCACTGGCCAAGGAGCAAGGAGAGAGGAAACATATACAGCATATGGATATGGCAGGTGAGTTAAACCAGTACTACACCTACCTGCCACAGACACGCTGACTGGAACCCATGCACAAGTACTGATGTCCACACAAACATTAAGGACACAGCACACACACAAATCACACAGGTACCCAGGACACCCATAGCTGCAATAAATATAAAGAGCATAAAAACATCTTCTTAACATCATACATATATTTTTTTACCACAAGGGTGGCCCTCACTGGATAGATGGCATATGAGACCAGGAGGATGACTCCAGCATAAAGCATGGCTGGAGTACCCCTCAGCTACAGGCATCCAGTAGAAGCTAAATAGCCCAAGCAGCCACACCCACACACACACATACTAGGAAAGGAGTTGACCCTTCCAACACCAGACAAGGTAAGTGTCACTTAAAAGGGAAATGCACACACAACTAAATCCCGTGCAAACCAAACATGGAAAGTAAACACATACAAACACACGTTGCTAGATGCAACCGCATGCCTTGACAGCGAGCCGCCTAACAACCAGCTCAGGCTGCTACACTTCCAACAACATCATGTTGCCAGCGGCAACCACACGTGAGGCAACAAACTAACTGCCCTCACCTGCGGTAGACAAACCAAGAGCAAACCGCATGCCACACAAAGAGTCACGACCAAAACCATAGTCGTGACAAGAGACTACATCCAAGGGAGATAAATGGATGAATTTTAATTTTGATCGAGCGGAAATATGGGAAAAGATATTAAAGCAAAAGGATCGAAGGAAAGGGCCAATTAAACACGAATTTTAGAAATTTAAGTCCCTGTAACCTATGTAGAGTAGGGGTTTTTCATCACCAGAAATGGGTTAATGTCACCCACCAATGGAACAGATTATTTTTAAAAATTTTGGTCCCTGTCACCTATGCAGAGCAGGGGTTTATTCACGATAAAAATTGTAAAATGTCAACCCAAGTATGTAACAGAAAAATTAGTGAAATTTATTAACCTGTCTACTAGGTAGAGCAAGGGTATATCACAGCCAAAAATTGTTTAATGTCACCCAAAAATGTAAAAGAAAAATTTGGTGAAATTTATTAAGCTGTCAACTAGGTAGAGTAGGGGTATATCACAGCCAAAAATTTGTTAATTTTACCCGAAAATGTAACAGACAAAATAGTGTTTTTTCTTTTACCTGTCCACTGGGTATAGCAGTGGTATATCACACCCAAAAAATTGTGAATTTCACCCGAAAATGTAATAGAAAATGTGTAAATTTTTTAAACCTGTCTACTAGGTAGAGCAGTGGTATATCACAGCCAAAATTTGTTGAATTTCACCAGAAAATGTAACGGCCAAATTTGTGATTTTTTTTTAACCTGTCTACTAGGTAGAGCAATGGTGTATCACAGCCAAAAATTGGTGAATTTCACCTGAAAATGTAACAGACAAATTAGTGAATTTTTTTAACCTGTCTACTAGGTAGAGCAGTGGCATATCACAGCCAAAAATTGGTGAATGTCACCCGAAAATGTAACAGACAAATTAGTGAAATGACATAAAATAAAATAAAATACGTACAAATTAATTTTTTTATTTTTTATTTATGAGGTGGAGGTCCATATGGAGTAGGAGTTTGAGGAGGCGGTGGACTTAGCGGTGTAGGTGGAAGCAGTGGTGGAGGAGGACGAGGTAGCCAACACTGGTTTTTGGTTTACATTTTTTTCATTTTTTTTATTAGGCTACACTCTAAAAGAGTGTGAAATATCCAAAATACAAGAATGAGCAATTGCGCTGTACTATAACAATGGCTGGTTAAGACCGGTATACATGTCTATTCTGCACAAGGTACGGACAAGTCCTGTGGGATCCATGCCTGGTTCATTTTAATGAACGTGAACTTGTCCACAGGCGGCTGCGCTTGTCTGTGATAACGCCCCCTGCCGTGCTAAACACTTGTTCAGATAATACACTGGCTGCACGGCAGGAAGGCACCTCCAAGGCGCAAAGGGCAAGCTCAGGCCATGTGCCCAATTTGGAGACCCAGAAGTTGAAGGGGGCAGACCCATCATTCAGTATGTGTAGGCGTGTGCACACATACTGCTCCACCATGTTGTTGAAATGCTGCCTCCTGCTAAGACGTTCCATATCAGCTGATGGTGATGGTTGTTGTGGGGTGCTGACAAAGCTTTTCCACATTTTGGCCATGCTAACCCTGCCTTCTGAGGTGCTGGCGGTGCTCCAGCTGCATTGGCGACCTTTTCCTCTGCCTTCCCCTTGTGCTTCCACTGTGCCCCCGCTGTCAGATGGGAATGCCACCAGCAGCGCGTCTACCAGTGTGCGCCTGTACTTGCACATCTTACGATCACGCTCCAGTGACGGAATTAAGGACGGTATGTTGTTCTTGTAACGGGGATCCAGCAGCGTGGCCACCCAGTAATCAGCACAAGTTATAATGTGAGACACTGCAGCATGTAATCACTCAAGTGTGCCAGGCTGCCCAGAGGCAACGAAAAGCTGTCCTCTGTGGGAGGTGTATTGTCTGTGTCCTCTGTATCCCCCCAACCACGCACCAGTTATGGCCATGAGCTGGTTTGGGTGCTACCCTGCTGTGAACACGGTTCCTCCTCCTCCATCTCCTCATCCTCATCATCCTCCAGAACTGGGCCCTAGCTTGACAATTGTGTACCTATCGTTTGTGGGTGCAGAAACCCACCCTCGGAGCCACTTGTAAATGACTGTCCGGAAACCCTACAAAATGTTCCCTCTTCCTCCTCCTCCTCCTCCTGTGCCACATCCTCCTGCATCATTGCCAGCAGCGTTTTTTCAAGGATGCATAGAAGTGGGATGTAACGATGAGAACGGCGTTATCGGCACTGGCCATGTTGGTGGAGTACTCGAAACAGCGCAACAAGGAACACAGGTCTCGCATGGAGGCCCAGTCATTGGTGGTGAAGTGGTGCTGTTCCACAGAGCGACTCACCTGTACATGCTGCAGCTGAAACTCCACTATCGGCTGCTGCTGCTCGCACAGTCTGGCCAGCAAGTGCAAGGAGTTCCACCTTGCGGGCACGTCGTATATGAGGCGGTGAGCGGGAAGCCCGAAGTTAGGCTGCAGCACTGACAGGCAAGGAGCAGCAGGGTGAGAAGGCTGAAAGCACGCATAGACGGCCTGCACTTTATGCAGCAGCTCAGACATATCATGGTAATTTTTAAGGAATCTCTGCACCACCAAATTCAGCACATGCGCCAGGCAAGGGATGTGCGTCAAACCGGCTAGTCCCAGAGCTGCTAGGAGATTTCGCCCATTATCGCACACCACCAGGCCGGGCTTGAGGCTCACTGGCACCAACAACTCATCGGTCTGTTTTTCAAGGCCCGTCCACAGCTCCTGCGCGGTGTGGGGTTTGTCCCCCAAACAGATAAGTTTTAAAACTGCCTGCTGTTGTTTACCGCTGGCTGTGCTGAAGTTGGAGGTGAAGGTGTTACACTGACCGGATGAGGAGGCGGTAGAGGATAAGGAAGGGGAGTAGGAGGAGGAAGCAACAGGAGGCAAACTGAAGCGCCCTGCAATCCTCGGTGGTGGAAGGACATGCGCCAAACTGCTATCCGCCTCAGGCCCAGCCGCCACTGCATTTACCCAGTGTGCTGTTATGGAGATATAACGGCCCTAACCGTGCTTACTGGTCCACGTATCCATAGTGAGGTGCACCTTGCCACAGATGGCGTTGCACAGTGCACACCTGATTTTGTCCCCCACTTGGTTGTGCAGGAAAGTGATGGCATGCCTGAAAAAGTAGTGGCGTTTGGGCAAGACGTACTGTGGGACAGCCACCGCCATAAGGCTTTTAAAACTCTCCGTCTCCAGCAGACGGAATGACAGCATTTCAAAGGCCAGTCATTTTGAAATGCTGACATTCAGGGCCAGGGATCGCGGGTGGGTAGGGGGGTACTTCCTCTTCCGCTCCAGTGTTTGGGAGATGGAGAGCTGAACGCTTCCGTGGGACATTGTGGAGATGCTTGGTGACCCAGGTGGTGGTGTTGCTGGAAGATCCTCTGTTTGCGGGGTGGCAAGTGGCCTTTCTTGGTTTTTGAGGTGTCTACTCCACTGCAGCTCATGCTTTTCACTTAGATGCCTGGTCATGCAGGTTGTGCTCAGGTTGAGAACGTTTATGCCTCGCTTCAGGCTCTGATTGCACAGCGTGCAAACCACTCGTGTCTTGTCATCAGCACATTGTCTGAAGAACTTCCACGCCAGGGAACTCCTTGGAGCTGGCTTTGGTGTGCTCGGTCCCTTGCTGCGGTGGGAAGTAGCAGGCGTACTGTCTAGGGGACAGCTGCTCTGCTTTTGCACCCTGCTCCCTCTTCTGCTGTGCTGCTGGCTCTGTGCGACCACCGCCTCTTCCTCCGAACTACACAGGTCACTTGCATGACCTTGATTCCATGTGGTGTCGAGGACCTCATCCTCCTCCACATCATCTTCCACCCAGTCTTCACCCCTGCCCTCCTTGTCAGTTTGCACAGTTTCGAAAGCCCCAGCAGTTGGCACCTGTGTTTCGTCATCATCTGAGACGTGCTGCGATGGTCCTCCCATGTACTCATCTTGAAACATAAGTGGTTGGGCATCGGTGCACTAAATCTCTTCCACTTCTGGGGCAGGGCTAGGTGGATGGACCTGGGAAACCCAGCTAACAGAGTCATCAAAAAGCAGAAGAGACTGCTACATGACTTGGGGCTCAGACTGGTTGGCTGATTTGCAAGGGGGTGAGGTGAAAGACTGATAGACATTGGCTGCAGGTGCCAACTCTGATCTTTCAGCAGGAGACTGGGTGGGAGACAATGTAAAGGAACTGGAGGCACTGTCAGCAACCCAATCTACTATCGCCTGTACTTGTTCTGGCCTCACCATTCGTAGAGCCGCATTAGGCCTGACCAAATACCGCTGCAGGTTCTTTCGCCTACTCGCACCTGAGGAAGGTGTTTCACTTGTGCGTGTAGCTGGCACAGATCGATCACATCCTCTCCCTGCAACAGGAGCTCCACCAGCAGCACCACGACCTGGGCCACGTCCCTTATTTGACGCTCTCCTCATATTTCTTAAATTTAGGATCTTGCCCTAAATGGGTGTTTTATTAATAGCAGAATAGAACCACAGTATGTAAAGGGTGTATCTCACACGTACAGATCCAGACTAGGCCGCAATTAAAGATTTTTGGCCAAAATGGGTGTTTTATTAATAGCAGAATAGAACCACAGTATCTAAAGGATGTATCTCACAATGACATATGCAGCAAAGGCTGCAAAACTTCATTTTTTGTCCAAAATGGGTGTTTTTTTAAATAACAGAATATGACAGCAGTTTACTAAAATAGTACCAATCAAACCATCATCTCATCTCGCAAAAATCATACCCTACCCAAGATAATCGCCGAAAAACTGAAAAAACTAAGGCTCTTAGAAACACTAAAACATGATTTTTTTGTTTCAAAAATTAAATCATTGTGTAAAACTTACATAAATAAAAATAAAGTATACATATTAGGTATCGCCGCGTCTGTATCGACCGGCTCTATAAAAATATCACATGACCTAACCCCTCAGATGACCACCGTAAAAAAATAAAAATAAAAACGGTGTAAAAAAAGCAATTTTTTGTCATCTTACGTCACAAAAAGTGTAATAGTTTCTACTCTAGGGGTGCATCAGGGGGGCTTCAAATGGGACATGGTGTCAAAAAACCAGTCCAGCAAAATCTGGCTTCCAAAAACCATACGGCGCACCTTTCCCTCTACGCCCTACTGTGTGCCCGTACAGTAGTTTATGGCCACATATGGGGTGTTTCTGTAAACGGCAGAGTCAGGGCAATAAAGATACAGTCTTGTTTGGCTGTTAACCCTTGCTTTGTTAGTGGAAAAAATTGGTTAAAATGGAAAATTAGGCAAAAAAATGAAATTCTCAAATTTCATCCCCATTTGCCAATAACTCTTGTGAAACAGCTAAAGGGTTAACAAAGTTTGTAGAATCAGTTTTGAATACCTTGAGGGGTGTAGTTTATCGAATGGAGTCATTTTTGGGCGGTTTCTATTATGTAAGCCTCGCAAAGTGACTTCAGACCTGTAGTGGTCCCTAAAAATTGGGTTTTTGTAAATTTCTGAAAAATTTCAAGATTTGCTTCTAAATTTCTAAGCCTTGTAACATCCCCAAAAAATAAAATATCATTGCCAAAATAATTCAAACATGAAGTAGACATATGGGGAATGTAAAGTCATCACAATTTTTGGGAGTATTACTATGTATTACAGAAGTAGAGAAACTGAAACTTTGAAATTTGCTAATTTTTCCAAATTTTTGGTAAATTAGGTATTTTTTTATGCAAAAAAAATTATTTTTTTGACTTCATTTTACCAGTGTCATGAAGTAAAATATGTGACGGGATAAGTCAAAGTGTTTTAAAGTTATGAGCACTTAAAGTGACACTGGTCAGATTTGCAAAAAATGGCCAAGTCCTTAAGGTGAAACAGGGCTGAGTTTTTAAGGGGTTAAAAACCCAGAAAATTATGGCTGTATTTCTAGCTTAAATTGCACTCTGACTAATGAGGCAGAGGCCCAAAATGAAGGTTATTGCCAAAAGCAAGAACATTTTTGAAGTTTTTAAAACTTGTTTTTAACAATCACAGATGCAGCAAGTGCTGCATTATTAAGTATTTTGCAGAAAAAATGATGTTTTTTTAACTAACAGAATATGAAAGCTGTATATAACGCTTGAATTTCACATGTGCAGATGCAGCAAGGGCTGTAAAATGGTGTATTTTGCCAAAAAAGGGTGTTTTTAAAAACCCAGAAAATTATGGCTGTATTTCGAGCTTAAATTGCACACTGACTAATCCTGCAAAGGCACCAGATGTTGGATATTGCCAAAAAAAGGGTGTTTTTTTAAAACCAGATTATTATTGCAGTATTTCAAGCTTGGATTTGAATGTCACAAAAGCTCAGATGCAGGGCTGGTGCACTGAGCTTGCATAAAATAGCCGCCGTCGCTGCCCACCTAACAGACCGATAAAAGTTATTTTTCTCTGTCACTGGGCTCAGGGCAGGGTAAAAAGATTGTGCACTGCACCCACACAACTAAATCTATGTAGATCGCTGAGTTCAATTGGAGTTCTGATAACAGATTCTGTCCTATTCTCTCCCTCACAGCAGCAGCATCCTATTCCTACACTAAGCACAGCAGAGTGACGTGCGGCGCTATGTGACTCCAGCTTATATAGAGGCTGGGTCACATGCTGCACTGGCAAATCACAGCCATGACATTAGTAGGCATGGCTGTGATGGCTTCTAAGGTCACACAGCTAAACGCTTGTTGATTGGCTACTCTGCAGCCTTTCAAAAAGCGCCAAGAAAGCGGCGAACACTGAACCCGAACTTTTACTGAAATGTCCGGGTCCAAAAATCCTACAGTTCGGTACGAACCCGAACTTTACAGTTCGGGTTCGCTCAACCCTACTCTTGAACTCTTTTAGTGTACTCACCATCACCACCTCCTCAGGCAGAGAGTTCCATAGTCTCACTGCTCTTACCGTAAAGAATCCTCTTCTATGTTTGTGTAGAAACCTTCTTTCCTCCAGACGCAGAGGATGTTCCCTCATCACATTCACAGTCCTGGGGATAAATATTTGATGGGAGAGATCTCTATACTGACCCCTGATATATTTATACATAGTAATTAGATCTCCCCTCAGTGGTATTTTTTCTAAATGGAATAAACCTAATTTTGATCATCTTTATAGGTACTGTAGTCCACCCATTCCAGTTATTACTTTAGTTGCCCTCCTCTGAACCCTCGCCAGCTCTGCTATGTCTGCCTTGTTCACAGGAGCGCAGAACTGTACACAGTACTCCATGTGTGGTCTGACCAGTGATTTGCAAAGTGGCAGGACTATGTTCTCCTCTTTTTAGAAAAACCCATTATCTTATTGGTCTTGGCAGCAGCTGCCTGACACTGGTTTCTACAGCTTAGTTTGCTATTCACTAAAATGTCTAAGTTCTTTTCCATGTCAGTGTTATCCAGTGTTTTACCATTTAGTATGTACGGGTGACTTGCATTATTCCTTCCCATGTGCATAACCTTACATTTGTCAGTGTTATACCTCATCTGCCACTTCTCTGCCCAAGCCTCCAATCTATCCAGATCCCTCTGTACCAGCATACTGTCCTCTTCCGTGTTGAATACTTTACACAGTTTAGTGTCATCTGTAAAAACTGATATTTTACTGTATAAGCCTTCTACAAGATCATTAATAAATATATTGAAGAGAATAGGGCCCAGTACTGACCCCTGAGGTACTCTGCTACTGACATTGACCCAATCTGAATGTGTACCATTAATAACCACCCTCTGTTTTCTATCACTGAGCCAGTTACTAACCCACATACAGACATTTTCCCCCAGTCCAAGCATTCTCATTTTAAGTACTAACCTTTTTATTTGACACAGTATCAAATGCTTTGGAGAAGTCATGAACCTGTGATCATTTGATTGCATTTTCTATAGGCAAACCTATAAGACCATCAGCTGCCATATCGATCTCTCAGCACCCTGCAATTGCATTCACAGGGTGAAGATGGGAGGATATTAGGAGCTCATTTGCTCTGTCTAACTACTCTATGGTTGATATTGACCATCTGTTGGGATTGGAGTTATTTCTGCTCCCAGCAGTTGAGAACAGGATAGCAGCTGGCGTGCGCAAGTATTGGCACAACTCTGGATATTATGTTCAATCTTAAAGGGTTTCTGTCACCAGATTTAACCCTATTAAGCTAGCTGACATTAGCGATGTGATAATGTCAGCTAAACCTAACTAGCCTATTCCTACTTTCATCTATGCCCCTGTTCCGCCTGAAATCTAACTTTTATAATATGCTAATTAGCCTCTAGGAGCGGAGGGGGGGGGGGGGGGGGGGGCGTTGATTCTGCTCCCAGAGGCTCCGTTCTCCTACTTTTGTCGCCACCCTCCAAGTCCTGATTGACAGGGCCGGGCAGCGCTCGCATCTGTCTGCCAGCCCTGTGCTCTGGTGAAATCTCGTGCTGTTCAGCATTTGGCGCAGGCGCGGTGAGGAAAAGATGCTCGCAGGCTGCCAGATTCCTCACCGCGCATGCGCCGAATACTGAACGGCATGAGATTTCACAAGAGCACAGGGCTGGCAGAAGGATGCGAGCGCTGCCGGGCCCTGTCAATCAGGACTTGGAGGGAGGCGACAAAGGTGGGAGAACGGAGCCTCTGGGAGCAGGAACAACACCCCCCCCCCCCCCCCCCCGCTCCTAGAGGCTAATTAGCATATTATAAAAGTTTGATTTCTGGCTTAACGGGGGCATAGATAAAAGTAGGAATAAGCTAGTTAGGTTTAACTGACATTAGTACATTGCTAATGTCAGCTAGATTATTAGGGTTAAATCTGGTGACAGAATCCCTTTAACTACCTACTTGCAGTGACATTGCAGTGCTGAGGCTTAAGAGGCTAAATATGGCAGAAAAAAAGCAATCTGAAAATGTCATATAATAAAAAAAAAATGCCAGCAAAAATCTTTGTTAAAAAAGACACTTCAGATCCTTGAGATTTACAAATATTTACAAAAAAATTCTGACCTTAAAATTTATCTAATTGGGGTTTGTATAAATCTATGCGCAGGCCACAAAAACAACTCCATTCAGATGAACGTAACAGATTTTCAGTCACAGAAATGTTTGCAACAAAATTTACCATGTGTGAATTCAACTCTAGAGTCAAATACACAACCCTAATTATCTAATTTACCCTAGGTTCATTACTAATTTTCAGTTTTGTTGGAGATAATAGACTGGTGATGGCCTCTTGGTGATTCTTTTTGTAAAAATGCAGTTGACGTGGATAATTATCACATCTCTCTAAGCTGTTAATTGGTGCGGGAGAAGTTCAGCATTGTTGAATTGCAACACTTTGAATGTTGTTACTGTTAGATCTCTTGGGACACCCCTGTGCTCTCTTGTGCAGATGTTGTTTTTTAGACTGTTTTTATCGTTAATAGGTATTCAAATAAAAACTGTTATGCCCCAAATATCATAGTAAATAAACATGTAAGACATACACTACAGTATATATCAGATAGCAAAGCAAAGGACCCTTATGCAAGAGCGGTATATGGCCCCCATGCTTTCCAACAGTTCATCATAGAGTACCCAGGCAGGGATACAGAGGCAGGGGATGGTGTAAAATAACAAATAGGTATAGGTAGACTAATGATGCAAGTGGTATGACGTCATCGCTGCAGCCGTATAAACAGACAGGGAGGACCAAAATGGCAGCTCAGGAGCGTCAGGCAAAGCAATCTCCAGAAGGATATTGATACTTTGGAGAGAGTTCAGAGAAGAGCTACTAAACTGGTACATGGATTGCAGGATCAAACTTACCAGGAAAGATTAAAGGACCTTAACATGTATAGCTTGGAAGAAAGACGAGACAGAGGGGATATGATAGAAACTTTTAAATACATAAAGGGAATCAACAAGGTAAAAGAGGAAAGAATATTTAAAAGAAGAAAAACTGCTACAAGAGGACATAGTTTTAAATTAGAGGGGCAAAGGTTTAAAAGTAATATCAGGAAGTATTACTTTACTGAGAGAGTAGTGGATGCATGGAATAGCCTTCCTGCAGAAGTGGTAGCTGCAAATACAGTGAAGGAGTTTAAGCATGCATGGGATAGGCATAAGGCCATCCTTCATATAAGATGGGGCCAGGGGCTATCCATAGTATCCAGTATATTGGGCAGACTAGATGGGCCAAATGGTTCTTATCTGCCGACACATTCTATGTTTCTATAACATTATAATTCACAGCTATATACAATGTAATTGCAGATTCCCTCAGGTCTGGGGTACAGCAATGTGTCCACCCCTGATACATACTGTATACCTATATGTGTATGTGTGCTGCATATATACAGGGAGTGCAGAATTATTAGGCAAATGAGTATTTTGACCACATCATCCTCTTTATGCATGTTGTCTTACTCCAAGCTGTATAGGCTCGAAAGCCTACTACCAATTAAGCATATTAGGTGATGTGCATCTCTGTAATGAGAAGGGGTGTGGTCTAATGACATCAACACCCTATATCAGGTGTGCATAATTATTAGGCAACTTCCTTTCCTTTGGCAAAATGGGTCAAAAGAAGGACTTGACAGGCTCAGAAAAGTCAAAAATAGTGAGATATCTTGCAGAGGGATGCAGCACTCTTAAAATTGCAAAGCTTCTGAAGCGTGATCATCGAACAATCAAGCGTTTCATTCAAAATAGTCAACAGGGTCGCAAGAAGCGTGTGGAAAAACCAAGGCGCAAAATAACTGCCCATGAACTGAGAAAAGTCAAGCGTGCAGCTGCCAAGATGCCACTTGCCACCAGTTTGGCCATATTTCAGAGCTGCAACATCACTGGAGTGCCCAAAAGCACAAGGTGTGCAATACTTAGAGACATGGCCAAGGTAAGAAAGGCTGAAAGACGACCACCACTGAACAAGACACACAAGCTGAAACGTCAAGACTGGGCCAAGAAATATCTCAAGACTGATTTTTCTAAGGTTTTATGGACTGATGAAATGAGAGTGAGTCTTGATGGGCCAGATGGATGGGCCCGTGGCTGGATTGGTAAAGGGCAGAGAGCTCCAGTCCGACTCAGACGCCAGCAAGGTGGAGGTGGAGTACTGGTTTGGGCTGGTATCATCAAATATGAGCTTGTGGGGCCTTTTCGGGTTGAGGATGGAGTCAAGCTCAACTCCCAGTCCTACTGCCAGTTTCTGGAAGACACCTTCTTCAAGCAGTGGTACAGGAAGAAGTCTGCATCCTTCAAGAAAAACATGATTTTCATGCAGGACAATGCTCCATCACACGCGTCCAAGTACTCCACAACGTGGCTGGCAAGAAAGGGTATAAAAGAAGAAAATCTAATGACATGGCCTCCTTGTTCACCTGATCTGAACCCCATTGAGAACCTGTGGTCCATCATCAAATGTGAGATTTACAAGGAGGGAAAACAGTACACCTCTCTGAACAGTGTCTGGGAGGCTGTGGTTGCTGCTGCACGCAATGTTGATGGTGAACAGATCAAAACACTGACAGAATCCATGGATGGCAGGCTTTTGAGTGTCCTTGCAAAGAAAGGTGGCTATATTGGTCACTGATTTGTTTTTGTTTTGTTTTTGAATGTCAGAAATGTATATTTGTGAATGTTGAGATGTTATATTGGTTTCACTGGTAAAAATAAATAATTGAAATGGGTATATATTTGTTTTTTGTTAAGTTGCCTAATAATTATGCACAGTAATAGTCACCTGCACACACAGATATCCCCCTAAAATAGCTAAAACTAAAAACAAACTAAAAACTACTTCCAAAAATATTCAGCTTTGATATTAATGAGTTTTTTGGGTTCATTGAGAACATGGTTGTTGTTCAATAATAAAATGAATCCTCAAAAATACAACTTGCCTAATAATTCTGCACTCCCTGTACATTTCATAAAAAGGACCCATAACCTCTCCTGACATGTCTGTTTTAGTAACTACTTGCATTACTTATGTAATAACAATTTTGGGGCATCTTTTCTTATGTCTATATGTTGTGTCATTTCACTGTTATTCCTGCTAGAAGTTATGAATAGATTGCTTGAAGTCTGCAATAAAGGTCCATCTGGGTGTTACCTTTTGGGGAAGGGGGGGGGGGGGGTCCCTGAAAGTCCCACACTGGCAGCACTGATTGGATAGTGTCAGACTGTGTCACCCCCAACTGGTAACACTCAGATAGATCTTCATGGCAAACTACTGGCAATTCATTCATAACGCCTAGCAGGAATAATAAAGGAATGGTACAACATAGAGTCATAATAGTAGATGCTCCTGAATTGTTATTACATGGAGAAATCATGTAGTTACTTAAATAGACATGTCAGGAGTGGTGAAAGGTCCTCTTTAAGACACAGAAAGACAAAAAAGGAAAAACCTATTGTGTAAAGGGGAATTCTTTCCTAGAATTTTCTCAATGAAACAGGAAAAAGTAGAGCATCTCAGTTGGTCCGCAAATAGCGCTAATTATTCTGACATATTAAGGAACCCAGATGACACAAGCCAGGGCAGAGGTTCAGTCAGCAATGAGTAATGCCACATACTGACCACAATACAGACAGGAACACTAATGACATAACTAGCTAATGGAACATCGCCCTGTTTGTAATCCACGCTCTGTGCTTCTGACTACAACAAACTAAACAAAGATAGATTTCTTCTAGACAAGTCTGGAATTAGGTTCTGAGGAGCTCTAAGGTTCCTCCAAGAGACTGCCTTTGGTAAACACACTATTCTACACACGGGCATATTCCAACTCAAGTGTATTACGGCTCAGTTTTGTATAAGGGCTGCTGCAGAGTTCCTGTACCTCCTTATGCCTCCTATTTTATACTAAGGCATACAGAGGTATTTTCTGTCGTGTTTTGTAGGAATCTGATGGGAAAAAAAAAAGATCTCATGCTGGTCTAAATGTGTGATTTGGTACCTGCCAGGTGAGTCCCATCATGACGAGCCCAGTTGTAATCTAGATAAGTAGAAAACAGGATGCAAATGTAGTGAAAACTTTTTTTGTGGCTTCATTGATATCAATTTGCAATAAGCAATGTGTCAGACCAGAATGGCCACTTGTCAAGCAGTTGTGAGCGGGTAATAACAGGACTTGTGTTTCCGGTGGAGCTCCCCCGGCTTGTTACAGGCTCTGACTCCTGGCAAAAAACTAAGGAATAGTGATGAGCGAGCATGCTCGGCAGATCCGAGTGCTCAGCCGAATAATTTGGGTGCTCGAATACAATTTAATACAATGGAAGTCAATGGGAGACAACCAGGCACCCCCTGCTTGGAAGACAAAAGGGTGTCTGGTTCATAAAAAAAGGTTAGAAACTGATGGAAATCCCATCATTTAGCAACAGCATCAACAGGATAGCTGGATGTGTCTTAGACTCCTATTAAGTACAACATACAAGAGACAACTACACAAAGGATATATGCTAAATGCCAGGTACAGTATGTGCCCAATCATTTCATGAGACAGATGACAACCAGCATACATTACAATGGCAGACTTGTACACTAGGAGATATTCCAAACCAGCTCTCATCTGACTGAGAACCAGTAAACCTCAAAGTTATTTTGCATCTTTTTGATGGCTTGGATGGACCTGCACACCTAGATCAATATCATTAGGGCAACAAAACGTTTTCCAACTGCCCTAACATAATATTCAATAACCTTTCTATACAGTTTTGTCATGTAAAAACTCATTTGCATAAACATGGGCTTATGGGAAAGACATGCAAATGAGCAGAATCTGCCTTGTTTTTCAGCTGTCATAAGACAGAAAACCAATAGAGGGCGCTATGGAGTTATGAACAGTGCCCTCTATTGGTTTTACAGTCTTATGAGAAGAATATTAGACTGTATTCTTATGACAAGCTTATTAGCCTTTTGCATGGAAAATTTGCCATTAGAATATTCGCGATCTACACTAGGATGATATCTGACACTGGGAAAGCTGGGTAATAACTCAGTGATGAAATCTGAAGACTAGGAAAGCTGTATAATAACTTGAGTTATTACCCAGCTTTTCCAGTGTCAGATATTATCACTGACTTACTACATAATTATTACATAATATTCGCTATATTGCTATATATATTCGTTTTTTAGAATATTCAAAAAAAAAATGTTGTGTATATAAATCTATTTTAGACAGATTTCTGTGGAGATTCAAACTCACAAACATCCACATTAAAGGCAAGAACCTTAACCACTGGGCTATATAGCTCAATGCCAAGGCATTACTAAAAAACCTCATAGAGGTTTCTCTTGTATAAATTAAGAGAAACTTCTATGAGGTTTTTCAGCAACAATTTAGCATTGAGATTTATAGCCCAGTGGTTAAGATTATTGCCTTTAATTTAGAAGGTTGTGAGTTCAAATCCCCACAAAAACTTTTTAAAATAGAGGCTAAATAAAACTTAAATACACAGGGTATCCCCAACAGTGAAAAGTTTGATTTTATTTAGAAAAAAATGGAGTGAAACGTAAAATATGATCAAATAACACCTGTATTAACCCACACCAACTTTTTTTTTACTTGTGTAACTAGTATTTTTTGTTGTGAAAGGTATCAACCCCAACAGCCCCCCCCCCCCCTGCTCAGGACTAGTGATGAGCGGCAGGGGCAATATTCGAATTTCGCGATATTTCGCGAATATTTGGGTGAATATTCGCTATATATTCGCGAATTCATGATCTCCAGGCTTTATTTTCATGATTGCGAAAATTCGCATAAAATTCGCATACATATTTTCGCATAAAAATTTGCATTAAATGGTATTTTCACAAATATCGAATATTCGCAATTACAAATATATTTTGCGATATTCGAAATATTTGCGAATTCTTGAAGTGCCGATATTCGCGATTAAAATTCGCGATTCGAATATTCGTGATCAACACTACTCAGGACTTCTATAGGCCCGCTCGTGGCAGCAAGCTAAGCCTCATCAGGACTCACTTTGTAAAAAAAAATGTTTTTCTTTTCATCGCGATATTCTGACCCTCATAACTTTTTTATAGTTATGTCCACGGAGATGTGTTGGGTCTAATTTTTTGCGGGACGATCTGTAGTTTTTGACAATACCATTTTGAGTTGTGTATGACTTGATCACTTTTTATTCAATTTTCTTGGGAGATAAAGTGATGAAAAAAACGCGAATTGTCCTTTTAAAAATTTTTTGTTATGCCATTCACAATTTGGGCTAACTTTTAAAAAATATTTTAATAGTATGGGCAGTTTCGCATGCGGCGATGCCCATAATGCTATTTACGATCGCGCCGTAAAACGCCTGACGCCCCAAGAAGTACATAAGCTTCTTTGGGGTGTCTTGTCGCGCGTTCTTTGGGGCGTCTTGTCGCGCGTTCCCGTACATAGACTTCAGCGGGAACGCGCGACAATGGGCGTTCGCTTGTCTCTGTATGCGCGATTGCAAACGCCCGTACAATCGCGCATACAGAGCGCTCCATCGCGAACGCTCAGGTCTGAACCCAGCGTAAGGCCCCTTTCACACGAGCGTGACAGATTAGGTCCGGATGCGTTCAGGGTGCGTTCAGTGAAACTCGCACTATTTTGCAAGCAAGTTCAGTCAGTTTTGTCTGCGATTGCTTTCAGTTGTTCCATTTTTTCCGCGCGGGTGTAATGCGTTTTGATGCGTTTTTCACGCACGTGATAAAAAACTGAAGGTTTACAAACAATATCTCTTAGCAACCATCAGTGAAAAACACATCACACCCGCACTTGCTTGCGGATGCAATGCGTTTTTCACTCAGCCCCACTCACTTCTATGGGGCCAGGGCTGCGTGAAAAACGCAGAATATAGAACATGCTGCGATTTTCATGCAACGCAGAACTGATGCGTGAAAAACATCACTCATGTGCACAGACCCATTGAAATGAATGGGTCAGGATTCAGTGCAGGTGCTATGCGTTCACGTCACGCATTGCACCCGCGCGGAAAACTCGCTCGTGTGAAAGGGGCCTAAGAGGAATCCAGCGCTTCTGGTTTTGAACACTCTCAGAAGCCGTGAGTAAGGGAAACTCATTGCTGCGAGGGGAGTGGGCATGTGGCATATTCTGGGGTTATGAGTGTGAAGAACTGTGTGAGGAGCTTTACGGGGTGTAAATCTGTGAAGGAGGGCCGGAATCGACAGAATGTAAGGCTGAGTTCACACGGGCGAGATTTCCGCGCGGGTGCAATGCAGTAGGTGAACGTATTGCACCCGCACTGAATCCTGACCCATTCATTTCAATGGGTCTGTGTACATGAGCGTTTTTTTTCACGCATCCCTTCTGCAATGCTTTAAAATCGCAGCATGTTCTATATTCTGCGTTTTTCACGCCGCCCTGGCTCCATAGAAGTGAATGGGGCTGCGTTAATAACGCATTGCATCTGCAAGCAAGTGCGGGTGCGATGCGTTTTTCACTGATGGTTGCTAAGAGACGTTGTTTGTAAACCTTCAGTTTTTTATCACGCGCATGAAAAAAGCATCAAAATGCATTGCACCCGCGCGGAAAAAACTGAACAACTAAACGCAATTGCAGCCAAAACTGACTGAACTTGCTTGCAAAATGGTGCGAGTTTCACTGAACGCACCCTGAACGCATCCGGACCAAATCTGTCACGCTCGTGTGAACTCAGCCTAAGGCCTCTTTCACACTACCGTTTTTTTTTTTTCCGTTTTGCGGTCCGTTTTTTGCGGTCCGTATACGGTCCGTATACGGAACCATTCATTTCAATGGTTCCGCAAAAAAACGGAATGTGTTCCGTATGCATTCCGTTTCCGTATTTCCGTTTTTCCGTTCCGTTGAAAAGATAGAACATGTCCTATATTTGGCCGCAAATCACGGTCCGTGGCTCCATTCAAGTCAATGGGTCCGCAAAAAAAACGGAACACATACGGAAATGCATCCGTATGTCTTCCGTATCCGTTCCGTTTTTTGCGGAACCATCAATTGAAAATGTTATGCACAGCCCAATTTTTTATATGAAATTACTGTATACTGTATTTGCCATACGGAAAAACGGAACGGAACAACGGAACGGAAACGGAACCACAACGGAAGCAGAAAACGGAACAACGGATCCGTGAAAAACGGAACAACGGATCCGTGAAAAACGGAACGCAAAACACTGAATTCAACATACTGTAGTGTGAAAGAGGCCTAACTATGTTGTTACTAGTACATTATTACAAGATTTGGGGCCCCACTTTTTATTTTGCCCAGGGCTACATTTTGTCTAAAACCGGCTCTGCCAAGTGGTGCATGAGGCATGATTCATTTGCACAAATCTTTATGAAATATTAGTCACTTTTCTCTTGCTTACACCAAAAACTGCAAGTCTTTAAAATATTTGCATTTCCCCCTCCTATTAGCCGGTAGTACCTCACGCTACATGAGAAGGTATAAAACTCTGCTGCAGCTTGCTTAGCAAATCTTACCAAATGACTTTAAAAAAATGACATTAGAAGTTTACTTTTCTTGTCTTATAGGTGGC
Source organism: Bufo gargarizans (assembly GCF_014858855.1). Taxonomy (NCBI): domain Eukaryota; kingdom Metazoa; phylum Chordata; class Amphibia; order Anura; family Bufonidae; genus Bufo; species Bufo gargarizans. The sequence continues at coordinate 50,641,029 of NC_058082.1, read as the reverse complement.
ATTGTCACCTAAACGGAGCCCCGCAAATCATTGGCTGGAGGACCCCAGTCCGGCCACCACCAAGCGCTCTCCCCATAGAAGTGAACGGGAGCCCACCAAGCATGACTGGCCACCGCTTCTATTCACTCCTATGCCCCGATGGAAATAACGGAACCAGCGCTCGGCTATTTTCGGCGCCCCTATAGAAATGAATGCAGGGCAGCTCCACATGTGCAGGGCGCCCTCCACCACTTTCAGGGCTCTGTTCTCTATATCTCCTAGCGATATGCCCCATTGTCTGAGATGAGACAACCCCTTTATTACATAAGTTGTAATAGACTTGAAATAAAAACAATTCTGCAAATACGGATCAGGTGCCCTTTATAAGACTGCAATTTAAGGTGGTAAGCTGTAGGCAAACAAGCCACTAAATATTCCCAAAATAATGACAAAGTGAATGTGTGATAGTCTGTAAGTAATAAGTGGAGTGTAGTTGTAAAAAAAAGGTGTGGGCCTGGACAAACGCCAGGAAATCAGGAGCTGTGCATTTTTATCTGCAATTAAGGGGTTAATACACCAGGAAATGGTGTAAATAAGGGTCAAATCCTGGCAGATTATATGAGGTAGAAGGTCACTGCACAGATACAGGGACAGCCCTGAAGAGTCATAGAAATGATGAGCTGCAGGTCCCAATGGTCACCTCCGACATATTCCAGGAGCATGGAGCTTGACTTTGAAACCTGAAGCTTTCACACACTTAGGCCTCTTGCACACGACCGTATGTATTTTGTGGTTCACAAAAAATACAGATGACGTCCGTGTGCATTCCGTATTTTGCGTAGCTGAACAGCTGGCCCCTAATAGAACAGTCCTATCCTTGTCCGTAATGCGGACAATAATAGGACATGTTCTATTTTTTTGCGGCACGTAAATATGGAAACGGAATGCACACGGAGTACCTTTAATTTTTTTTGCGGACCCATTGAAATGAATGGTTCCGTATACGGTCCTCAAAAAAAACGGAACGGAGACGGAATGAAAATACGTTTGTGTGCAAGAGGCCTTAGGCCACGGGGTGACTGATTGACTTTAACTATTGAACTACAGCTGCAGTCCACAAGATTGCATTCGACTGAATACATTCATTTGGAGGGAGCTGTAGTTCAATAGTTGAAATTAGTGTTGAGTGAATTGAAGTTCGATGCGAAATTCAGGATAAATTTGATTCGCCGTGAAGCCGAATTTCCTTGTGCTTTGTGGTAGCGAATCAATTTAACCTGAAATAGTGTAAAAAACAAACAAAAAAAAAAATCATACCTAACTAATCCATTTCCTCGCGATGGGCCAGCCACCATCTTGCTTGAAGATCTCGCACAGAATTCTGTGCACTGTGACGTATGACGACCTATGACTTCGCGAGCAAATAGATCAGGTAAGTATGATTTTGATTTTTTTCTTTAATTTTACACACTAATATTTATATTAGACGCCGCGATCAGCTATGAACGCGGAATCTGAGGGATACAATGACTGGGGGGGGGGGGGGTGCACCCACTACTTACAAAGAAATGCGCTCTGTGATGAAGTAATTCGTCACAAAGTGAATTTTGGGGTAAAATTCGGTGATGCAGCTGAACATTTACTAAGCATGTTGCACCAGAATCATGGCGTAAAATGCACCAAAACGAATGGCGTTTTTATTTGCGCCAAATATATCAACTGTTCTCTCCAGAATATACTTCATAAAGAATGCATTATCAAATTGGCACATATTACGTCTCATTTATCATCCCTTAGGCTACATGCACACCACTGTATATGTTTTGCAGTCCGCAAATTGCAGATCCGCCCAAAAAACGGATGACGTTCCGTATGGCATCAGTTTTTTTTTTTGCGGACCCGTTTTTTTTGCACTATTTTTTTTTTGCGGAGCAACGGAACGGACATACTGATGGGGACAGCACACCGTGTGCTGTCCGCGTTTTTTGCGGACCCATTGAAATGAATGTGTCCGCATCCTATCCGCAAAAAAAACGTATCGGACACGGAAACAAAATACGGTCGTGCGCATGAGGCCTTATTGGCAGAAATGGGTCAAATTGTTGAGGACAATTAAGCCATTTTATGTGGTAGTGTTTTGTGTAAAAAGTCGCATTTATTGCTGAAAGATGCAAACTTTTGTCAAAAAGTCGCATTTATGAAAAGAAAACAAAGGCAGCCTGCACACGAACGTGTGCACCCCGTGGTCGTGCTGCGGCCCGCAAAATGCAGGCCGCAATGCACAAACACAGTCCGTGGGGCAGCCGCAGCGGATTGCGTAGCCATTCAGTTGAATGGGTCCACGATCCGGCCGTTCCGCAAAAAGATAGGAACATGTTCTATCTTTTTGCGGAACGGAAGTACGGGACGTACGGAAGTACGGGACGAAACCCCACTCCGTGCTTCCGTTTCACACCATTCCACATCTCTGGATTTGCGGACCCATTCAAGTGAATGGATCCGCATCCGTCATGCGGAATGCCCACGTAACGGCACCCGTGTATTGCGGATCCGAAATGCGGTCTGCCATTCGGCAACGGGAAGCACACGTTCATGTGCAGGGGGCTTAACTCGTGGGAACATGTGATAGGTAAGTATTAAAGGAAGACACATTTATTTTTATCTAACAGAAATGAGCTCAACTGCAGGGTTTTGTCAGTAAATTGACATCCAACAAAAACAAGAACAAAAACATCCAGAGTCTGAGACAAAAGTCACAATTTAACACTGGAAATATTGCAAATATGATTCAGAAGTCGCAATTACGTTTCAAATGGCTCAAGTGTGGTCTGGCGGGGGGGTGGCTGAAATGGCGCATTTCCGTTGAAAAAGTCGCATTTTAGTGCTATTGGTGATAAAATGTCTCAAATAGAGAGAAACAGGTGGATAATCAGGTTTATATTTTAAAAAGTCACATATTACAAGTGATTTGATATATGAAAGAAATCAGCACTTTTAATTTGTAATGTTAGTATTTTTTGGTGCAAATTGCGCCATTATTGATTGTTATCTCAGTGATATCTGTACTTTTACACGCAAATTCCAGATGCTTTAATATACTGCTCCAACGATGGCGTTCCTAAGGCTAGGTCTACACGACGACATTTGTCGCGTGACAAAAAGTCGCCCGACAGATAGGGAGCAACAGTTGTCGCGCGACATTTTGTTGCACTAATGTCGTGCGACAATTTTTATAATGGCAGTCTATGGTGTCGCACTGCAACATGCGACATGTTGCGTCTGCGACGCGACAGTCGCAGAAAAATCCATCTTGAATGGATTTTCTGCGACTATCGCGTCGCAGTCGCAGCATGTTGCATGTTGCAGTGCGACACCACAGACTGCCATTATAAAAATTGTCGCGCGACATTAGTGCAACAAAATGTTGCGCGACAAATGTCGTCGTGTAGACCTAGCCTAAAACTGCTCAAGTTTTATATTGTTTGCAGCCAAGCATCTCCTGTTAACAAATGTGACCCTAGCATTTCAAGAGATCATTAGTAGCAATAATAATATTATTAATAATAATAATGAAGATTATGGGGACTTAGGAGGTGGGCGAAAGCAAAGAACAACTTTGAATCTACACATTAAAGAAACTGCTGTTCTGAAAAAAAGAAAAGGGTTAATCAGTAGTCGGTAAGCACATTCCTTTGAAAGGAAATGGGGGAAACAGAACAATAGGCCAGGATGGATGACGCATGAAGTGAGAAAGGAAATGAATGCGAAGAAAGGGCTCGTAGACATAGAAGAAGAATACGATGAGGAGTCAGCGAGAGAATGCAAGTTATCCATAAAAAGTGGAAGCAGCGATATGAATGCACAGCTCATCGTATTTCTCTCCAGTGATAAAGTCATGTGTCAGAGGATAAGAAAACGTCGCCCCAGACAATTGTGACAAGAGGATCGGAGCTGATAAGAGAAGTTTTATCAATGGACTTTACTACAGAAACAAGCCACTCATGAATGAGAGGAAATGCTTTCAAATCAGCTTGTAGGAAGTGCACAACACAGTCATCCATTTACGGAAACTTGTGGAAAGATCTCTAGAAATATACTGGTGGAGCAGCCTTCATACACAAATGATGCTGATCTGGTGCAAAACGAGGGTCCTCGCTGACAGCTACATAGTTGTGAACGGCGCACAGTCAACTTCCCATTCTGCGTCCTACCTCTACGTGCCATGTGTTGCCCCCAGGCTCAGTAACGCCTCATTAGTCATATTTGTATCCTATAAAATAATAATTGCATATAAAAGACCCTTTAATTGACATATTAGACAGTGGTGTGCTTAGAAGAGAAGAGGGTCTATAGCACAGAGCAAATTGCACCCTCATTATGGAACTGGGTTTTTGTCACAGAGGACAGAAAGGCCTGATTACAGAGAGGATCTGATCGGCCATTGAGTGGTATACGTGGCTCCCTGGTCTAGGATGGCAGAAGGAATCACGTAGGCAAATGTGTAACCACCAGAATGGAGAGCACCCGACAGGATAAGGAGGGTGATATGGGACTGTTGGTCCCCTCTTCCCTCTCCTTATGTTTCCCTGGTTTGGGGGAGTATAGGCCGGGTAGTGGTTGGTAGGGATGATAGGAAGGGGTTAATGGAAGTGGGAGGTGGAGTGTAAGAAAAGTGGGAGAGACGGTGGGAGGAGGATTAGGGGAGGTATATATAGGGGAGTGCAGGGGAGAGGACTTCCTCTTGACAGGGTAAGCGAGTTGCCCGCCCTCCCGCCCCTTTTTAGATGTTGGATTTGTTTTATAACAGGTTTATTTTTATACATTTATAAAAAAAAAAAAAAAAAAAAGAGGTTGTTGCGGTTTGTTTACTGTTTCTCTCTTTTGGGGTTCGGTGGACAGTGGAAGTCACAGCTGGAGGCGGCATTTGGAAAGCAAGTCGTGGTGAAGAGTGACTGGCGTACGTACGCCCTGGGGATACCGCATAGGAGGAATGGTCTGTGGAGGAGGTGGTGTTTTGTTACCATTTTTGTTAAAGAAAAATTTTGCTGTGGCCGATCATCACCCAGTAAAGGATTGGTTAAAGAGCTGAAGTGTCGGAGTTTTTATTTGGTTGAGTGAAAAGGGGGGGGGGGGGTCCGGTGGTCTCCTCCCCTCCCCCTCTCCCTCATTCATTTCCCTGCCCTATCCCTAGGTTAGTACCAGCAGTCCAATGGATTTTACTGCCCGCACTAGAGGCAACAAGCTTTCTGGTTACAGAGTTGTTATAAGAGGCAACAGATTTAGGCTACTTTCACAGTCGCGTTTTGTGCGGATCCGTCATGGACGGATCAGTTCAGATAATGCGACCGTCTGCATCCGTTCTGAACGGATCCGTTTGCATTATCTTTATCAAAGCCAAGACGGATCCGTCTTAAACACCATTGAAAGTCAGTGGAGGACAGATCCGTTTTCTATTGTGCCAGAATGTGTCAGTGAAAACGGATCAGTTCCCATTGACTTACATTGTGTGTCAGAACGGATCCGTTTAGCTCAAACTGACACCAAAACGCTGCAAGCAACGCTTTGGTGTACGTCTCCAAAGCGGAATGGAGACTGAACTGATCCAAACTGAGCGGATCCTTTTCCATTCAGAATGCATTAGTATTCAAACTGATCCGTTTTGGACCGCTTGTCAGAGCCCTGAACGGATCTCACAAACGGAAAGCCAAAACGCCAGTGTGAAAGTAGACTTAATGGTTACTGTCTCACATGGGGGGGACAAGCATTTGGGCACTGTATTAATAAAATAGAATAGGTTAAAGTCCCTTTAACCTCTTGGGCACACATGATGTACCAGTACGTCATGTGTAGTTCCGATCACTGCCGTGCTGCGGGTGGTAACTGGAACTGGGTGCCTGCTGAAATCAATCAGCAGGCACCCTGGGACAATGCGCAGGGGAGGGGGGTCCTGTGATACCCCCCCCCCCCCCCCCGTATCGGCGATCGCGGTAAATTCAGACCTGCAGTTTGCTGCGTTTCCGGGTTATTCGGGTCTCTGGTGACCCGATAACCCGGAGCAGGATGGTGATCGGTTGTGTGATAATACACCACCAATCACCATCCTGCGATCCTGAGAGGTGATGATGACATCACCTCTCAGGATCGGCTCTGATTGGCTGCAGGGCGGGCGGGAGGTTCAAGTTATTGCAGCACTCCTCTCCTCCTCCTCCTTTCTGTGTCTGGGAGAGAGGAGCCTGCATCGGATCTCCTGACCCATGCACTGTTGCATCAGCCTAATCGGGTGTCTGTGTGACCATAGACCCCCCAGGGGTGCTGCAGCTTGCCCCCCTGCACCCCCCACACACATTTTTTGGGGCGCAAGCAGTTTTCTGCGTACGCCGACTGTGGCCGGCACTCTTAGCGTCTGGCCACTGTTAGCGCATCGCACACCCCACCGGACAGCTGAACAGCCAGTTAGAATAAAAATTTAAAAAAATCTAATTTTTTGGCCTTTTTAAAAAAAAATTATTTATTTTTTCTGTTAGTTTTAGGGATAAGTACGCGAACACCTGTGTCCCCACACACACGCACACTAAATAAAGATTTCCACACACGCACACACACACTCCCCTATAGGCCCACCGGATGTTCTCGGCCGAGGAGGCATACACCCAGCTTGCCTCCGACTCCGAGAGCCCCAGTGAGGACGAGGATGACCTCACTTTCCTTTTGTCATCTGCGTCCTCCTTGTCATTTAGCGATGATGATGAGCCCCCAAGGCAGCGGAGACGCCGCCAGGTGGAGCAAGGGGACCGCCATGCTAGGGACCCTGTGGCCCACACTAGTACGAGAAGCTCTGGGGCTTGTACTAGTTTTCCAGCCCACCAGTTAAGTCCACCAGAGCCGGTGTACCCCAGAGCATTTTGAGCCTGCAGATCCTGATTTTGTTGGCCAAACAGGAATCCAGATTCCCACAGTGGGTTTCACTGAATATTACTATTTTAGTCTTTTTTTTCAGTGACCACTTTGTGAATCTGATGGTGGAGCAAACTAACGTGTTCACCCAACAGTTCATTGCTCAACACCCGGGCTCCTTTTTGGCTAGGCTCCGGTCAGTGCAGCCGAGATGAGGACTTTTTTTTCGGCCTCGTGCTGCACATGGGCCTAGTCAAAAAACCCAGTGTCAAGCATTACTGGAGTGGGGACATCCTCTACCAGACCCCACTTTACAGTACGGCCATGACACGTACCCGGTTTGAGGCCCTCCAGAAATGCCTGCATTATGCAGATAATGCAGCATGTCCCCCCCGAGATGATCCTGCCTATGACCGCCTGTACAAAATCAGGGCGGTCATCGATCACTTTGGGGCCAAATTTTTGAAGGCCTATGTACCTGGAAGGGAGGTCGCAGTTAATGAGTCTCTCATTGGTTTAATTTTCCGCCAGTATGTTCCCTCTAAGCAGGCAAGGTATGGCATGAAGCTGTACAAACTTTGTGAGAGTACCTCAGGGTACACTTACAAGTTTTGTGTGTACGAGGGGCGAGATTCCCGTATTGAACCCCCAGAATGTCCCTCCACTCTGGGTGTTAGCGGGAAACTTGTGTGGGACCTTATGCACCCAGTGCTAGATGAGGGTTACCACCTGTACGTAGATAACTTTTATACTCGTATCCCCTTGTTTTAATCCCTCGCCGCCAGATCCATGCTCACTTGTGGGACCGTGCGGACAAATCAACGCGGCCTCCCTACCCACCCCCTCCGGGTACCTATCCTCAGGGGTGAAACCCGTGTCCTTACCAGTGGAAACCTGTTGCTGGTCAGATATAAGGACAAGAGAGATGTCCTTGTACTGTCCACAATTCACTGTCCAGTTCTATGAGGCAGTCCTCAAGGTTCTGATCTTTTCTGACCGGGAAAGAGCAGGCCGGAGTATCTCGGGAATTGGAGGCGCACGGATCGTCCCTGACCAACACTTTCCAGGTGTGGTCCCCCATACTGGAAAGAAGGGACGGACCCAAAAAAGGTGCAGAGTGTGTCAGTGTGACATGTGCCCCGCACATCTGGGCCTCTGCATTATTGATTGCTTCAGGGAGTATCACACTTCCATGGAGTACTAAATTTATAATCCCCTTCCCCAATTTTAATTCCATTTAGCCACTGACAATCGGAAAAAAAAATATGGTTCTCAGACTTGAGACGCTAAAACAAAAATATATATATTTTTAAATATTATTTTGTGAAACAAAAAAAATTAAAAAAGTTGACTTATTAGGTATCGCCGCGTCTGTAAGAATCTGCTCTATAAAAATACCCCATGACCTAACCCCTCAGAAGAACACGTTAAAAAAAAAAAAATTTAAACGGTGCAAAAAAAGGTATTTTTTTGTCACATTACATCGCAAATAGTGTAATAGCAAGCAATCAAAAAGTCATATGCCCCCCAAAATAGTGCCAATAAAACCATACTCTCATCCCGCAAAAAATGAGCCCCTACCTAAGATAAACACTGACTCAGACTATGGAGATACTAACATTTTTATTATTTTTTGTTTATAAAAGGATAATATAGTGTAAAACCTAAATACATTAAAAAAATGTAGACATATTAGGTATTGCCGCTCTACAAAAATACCCCATGACCTAACCCCTCAGATGAACACGGTCAAAAAAATCAAATAAAAACTGTGCCAAAACAGCTATTTTTTTGGGCAAATTTATAATTTTAAACCGTTTTTTTCCAGTAACAAAGCAAGTGTTAACAGCCAAACAAAACTTAATATTTATTGCCCTGATTCTGCAGTTTACAGAAACACCCCATAGGTGGTCATAAACTGCTGTATGACCAAACGGCAGGGCGCAGAAAGAAAGGAACGCAGTATGGTTTCTGGAAGGCAGATTTTGATGGCCTTTTTTTGGTACCATATCCCATTTGAAGAACCCCTGATGCACCCCTAGAGTAGAAACTTCTTAAAGTGATCCCATCTAAAAAACTGCACCCCTCAAGGCATTTAAAACTGATTTTACAAACATTATTAACCCTTTAGGTGTTCCTCAACAGTTTATGGCAAATAGAGATGAAATTTCAGAATTTCAATTTTTGGTAACCTAGCCTCACAAAAATGTAATATAGAGCAACCAAAAATCATATCTACCCTAAAAATAGTCCAAACAAAACTGCCAACTTATCCCGTAGTTTCCAAAATGGGGTCACTTTTATGTAGTTTCTACTCTAGGGGTGCATCAGGGGGGCTTCAAATGGGACATGGTGTAAATAAACCAGTCCAGCAAAATCTGCCTTCCAAGAACCTTTCCCTCTATGCCCTACCGTGTGCCCGTACAGTAGTTTACGGACACTTTATGGGGTTTTTCTGCAAACTACAGAATCAGGGCATTAAATATTGAGTTTTGTTTGGCTGTTAACTCTTGCTTTGTCACTGGAAAAAAATGGATTCAAATGGAAAATTTGCCAAAAAATTTAAATTCTTAAATTTCATCTACATTTGCCAATAACTCTTGTGGAACACCTAAAGGGTTAACAAAGTTTGTAAAATCAGTTTTGAATACCTTGAGGGGTGTAGTTTCTTAGATGTGGTCACTTTTATGGAGTTTCTACTCTAGGGGTGCATCAGGCATGACTAGTACACTTACCATGGCTGCTATCAGGTTGCGGGAGCTAGGTCTTTTGTCACCATCTCCAGGCCTCATCTCCTCTGGGGTATCCAGCTGAGACTGGTCCTCTCTGGGCTCAGAGCTGGTGCAAGTTTATAGCTAGCATCACTCACCTCCACTGTTAGCTAGCTGCACACAGGAATCTGCAGCACTTTCCAGCTAACTCTCTTGGTATGTATCTCATTCTCAGTCTCACCTGTGTCTCTCTATACAGTCTGCTGGCACTTCTAATTATCCCCCTTAGGGACATGCTAGCTACATAAGAATGCTGCCTGCATGATTCTCACGTTGATCTCTAACTTCTGCTCAGCCTTTTGCTGTTTACCAGGCAGCTAACCCTTTACACTGCCACAAATGTGCCATCATGTACAGTGCATAACATAGGCCATGCTTGGCGTTTCGGCACCCACAGAGTCCATTTCCTTGACATACCGTTGTGTGTCGATGCAGCACCACAGACTGGATGTGGCATCATTAATAGACCTACTGTCATGACTTGCTACACACTAGATGTTTCACCCACATTAGTTTATATGAACTTGCTGGCATCTCACTTCAGCTTAAAGGCATCTTCCAAGTCATAATACACAGCACATCACACATGCCATATGATAGATCGGTGCAAGTTGTAATGCTGGTGTATTCTCACTGACAACCACTAAACAGTTCAACAGTCTAACTAGGTGGTAATGCTACTGCAAAAGGGTCAACAGTAACCCATAGGAGCCAATTGCAGTAAAGGATACAATTTACCAAGCCTATATTCCCAGTGTTTATTTATATTTCATATGTTAATACCTTATCTAGAAACAGTGTTTTTTAGGATGGGATTCCTGTACTTTTTTTTTCACCCGCTAGTAAATGGGTTAGGACCAACCAGGGCTGGGACCCCTTTCTTCAGGTGCCCATAGCAGTCAAATGATCGGACTCTATGGTATTAAGTACCTTGTGTAATAAGATAAAGCAAATTTGAGTCAGATTTAAATTAAAGAGGTTAAGAGAAATGAGGGGGCACACTCAAGAGGGATCACTGGATAAAGTGTAGATAATTGTATTTATTAATATTTTAAGAACATACCCTTAAAAACATTAAAACATACATAAAACAAAAACAAAAAGTGCAAGATTTCACTAGTAGTAATAATCTCAGTGAGAGTTCTTTCCACAGAGGTGTAGGATTAAGGCCTGTGACGTTAGAGCAATAGTATCAGCCCTATGGCTCAGTCCTAGTGGAGCGCTGATGATGTTAATGTCTCTTTATCCAGTATGCTGAGTATGCAGCAGTGTATATCAAATTGGAGACTATGCTCCCGTACTTAACAGGATGTATGGCAAGTTGGAGACTATGCTCCCGTACTTACAGTCTCTTGTCGCTTGCGGTATTTCCGATCACCCCTCCTGGCTGAATCCTCACAGCATTGATGTTTCAGGTTGCCGTACACTCACAACGTCCCGTGTGGTGTGCTTGGTCAAGACGTGGCGTCCCACGTGACCTAGTAGTCTGGGGTGCCGGCTAAACGCTGAGCTGACGTCACTGGATTGACGTTGCACTGACGTCAGTAATGTGCGACTCGTGCTCCGGTTTGATGCAGGAGAAAGATCTCGTATAGCGATGTCTTTAAAGTATAGATGTTTCTTGTTTTTTCTGGAATCCACGCTCACTCTGTCTCTGCCAGACGCGTTTCTGGGTCATACACCCCTTCCTCAGTGGCCACTGAGGAAGGGGTGTATGACCCAGAAACGCGTCTGGCAGAGACAGAGTGAGCGTGGATTCCAGAAAAAACAAGAAACATCTATACTTTAAAGACATCGCTATACGAGATCTTTCTCCTGCATCAAACCGGAGCACGAGTCGCACATTACTGACGTCAGTGCAACGTCAATCCAGTGACGTCAGCTCAGCGTTTAGCCGGCACCCCAGACTACTAGGTCACGTGGGACACCACGTCTTGACCAAGCACACCACACGGGACGTTGTGAGTGTACGGCAACCTGAAACATCAATGCTGTGAGGATTCAGCCAGGAGGGGTGATCGGAAATACCGCAAGCGACAAGAGACTGTAAGTACGGGAGCATAGTCTCCAACTTGCCATACATCTTGTTAAGTACGGGAGCATAGTCTCCAATTTGATATACACTGCTGCATACTCAGCATACTGGATAAAGAGACATTAACATCATCAGCGCTCCACTAGGACTGAGCCATAGGGCTGATACTATTGCTCTAACGTCACAGGCCTTAATCCTACACCTCTGTGGAAAGAACTCTCACTGAGATTATTACTACTAGTGAAATCTTGCACTTTTTGTTTTTGTTTTATGTATGTTTTAATGTTTTTAAGGGTATGTTCTTAAAATATTAATAAATACAATTATCTACACTTTATCCAGTGATCCCTCTTGAGTGTGCCCCCTCATTTCTCTTATTCTCCATTATTTCTTCTGGGTCCTGAGGGTAGGACCTGAGGGTGAGCACCTACCCATACGCAACAGGGGTGAGCCGCTGTACGTCATACGTCCTTCCAAATTAAAGAGGTTGTCTCACTTCAAATGGCATTTATCATGTAGAGAAAGTTAATACAAGGCACTTACTAATGTGAAGTGTATAATGTGAAGGAAAAATGAATCAAGCTAGAAAAGAAGGCAATATGGACAATCACAATACATTAGTAAGTGCCTTGTATTAACTTCCTCTACATGATAAATACTATTTGCTGAAGTGAATCTAATGAAACCTAATGGAATGGTACTGATTAGTGTTGAGCAAATCGAGCTTTGGATCCAAGATCCAAAGTCGATTTGCTCAAAACTAAGTTTTAATGATGTACGGAGACCCATATGGTCTCCAGCGAGGTGAAATTCGTTATCACTGAAGTCAGACTTCGGTGAATAACTTCGATATTCAATTTTTAAACTTGAAATCCATTTTAGAACAGGAATCCGAAGTCTTCTTTGGTACAGGCTGTTAGCGGAGTACCAAAGTTGACTTTGGATTCAAGTTTTAAAATGGTTTTGTAGTTCTAAAATCGAAGTCCACAGTTCGAAGTCCCACTAGACTTTGGTGATGACGAATTTCACTCGCCGGACCCCATAGATTTGAATGCTGTCAGGGCCCCCGAGTCCTTAGGGGCCCCCCCGCGCCGGCCCGCAACTAACTTTAGGCAGGCAGGACAGTCAGTGTCACCCGTAGATGAGCGCTTCCATAGTGGAAGCACTCATCTCCAGTCATCTGTATCGCCGTTCTCAAGACAGCGATACAGATGGCTGTGCGGCAGGGGAGGGAGAGGTGTGTCCCTTTCCCTTCCTCTGATAGGCTGCATGCACTAGGCTGGCAGCCTATCAGAGGCCGGCACAGGCGGCACGATGACGTCATCACGCCGCCTGAGCCCTGAGCCGTACACAGAGCAGGACACAGGCCGGAAGAGGCCTGCATCGCATCGCTGCCAAGGAGGTAAGTATAAGTGTTTTTTTCTTTTCTTTTTTCTGTACAATACTGGTGGCTACTGGCAAATGATAGGAGGGGCCCTATGGCTAGTGGCATATGATAGGGGGGCCCTATGGCTAGTGGCACATGATAGGGGGGCCCTATGGCTAGTGGCAAAAGATAGGGGGGCCCTATGGCTAGTGGCACATGATAGGGGGGCCGCCTATGGCTACTGGCACATGTTGATGGGGGGCCCTATGGCTACTGGCACATGATAGGGGGACCCTATGGCTACTGGCACATGATAAGGGGGCCCTATGGCTACTGGCACATGATAGGGGGGCCCTATGGCTACTGGCACATGATAGGGGGGCCCTATGACTACTGGCACATGATAGGGGGGCCCTATAGCTACTGGCACATGATTAGGGGGGCCTCCTATGGCTACTGGCACATGTTGATGGGGGGCTCAGGCTACTGGCACATGATAGGGGGGCCCTATGGATACTGGCACATGATAGGGGGGCCCTATGGCTACTGGCACATGATAGGGGGGCCGTATGGCTACTGGCACATGATAGGGGGCCCTATGGCTACTGGCACATGATTAGGGGGGCCACCTATGGCTACTAGCACAGGTTGATGGGGGGCTCAGGCTACTGGCACATGATTGGGGGGCATATATGATGTCACTTTTTACTGGCACATTATTGGGGGACATCTATGGGGGCATTTCTTACTGGCACATTATTGGTGGCACTATAGGGGCATCTACTGAGGCCACAAAGAACGGTTATTTTATATGGGGGCTCTGTATAGGCGCATTTTATACTGGGACACATTGTGGTGGGTACTATGGGGAAGGGGGAGAGGACTACTATGGGGGCACTGAGAAGGGGTATTTTATGCTTACAAATTATGGGGGACACTGAGGGCATCTACTGGAGCACTATATATCGGGCATTTTATACTGGTACATTATGGGGGGCCCTAGGGGGGAGAGGAGCACTATGGGGGCATTTACTGGGGTCACTATATAGGGGTATTTTATACTGGCACATTATGGGGGCACTATGGGGACATTAGCTCAACTGGGGGCATTACAGGGGGGTATTTTTTGCACTGACACATTATAAGGAGAATTATTTCTACTGGGCATTATGGTGGGCGTTATTACTCCCCCATGGTATGATCCCCTAGTAGCAGTGCCACACAATATACAGTATACTGCTACACTGTGCCCCAAAATATACAGTTTCTTTTGTAAAAGTCATCAAGTGTAATGGGGGGGCCCCTTATTGTTTTTCGCCCCAGGGCCCCATTTCACCTAGAATCGGCCCTGAATGCTGTATGGAGACGAATCTTTATACAGCATTCAAACGAAGCAGGATCAAGATAGAATATTTTATGGAACAGGATTAAAGAGGAGGTGGGTTGGTGGGGAATATTTGTGTGTTATGTCTTAGGTGATTAATTGCTTGATTTATCGATTGATTGAATGTTGATACATAAATGATAATACATAAATGAAAAGGAAAAAACGGGGAGAAGACAACAGGTGGGTGGATAATCTAATAAATGGATGTTCAGATTGGAGAATATTGTCATAGTCAAGACTGTAGTGTACAGTAGTATAGACTAGAAGTTTAGAATTGTCTTGAAATTAGTAATGGCAGGTTTACATGCTCCAAGGAGCAGCCGATTCTTGGGAAGGAAGTGCTCCTTCCAGACAACTGGATATGATATTTTAGTCATGTGACTGGTCAGGACTTCGTACATTACACTAATCAATACACAGCTCCTCTGTCACCTATTAAGAGAATAATAAAGCTGTCATACCATCATTCCAGTCCTCCACTTACTAACCTAATGAGTAGAGATGAGCGCATTTTTCAAAAATTTGATTTACCAGTTCGCCGATTAAAAAAAAAAAAAATTGGTTCGATCCAAATATATTTGCGGCAAATTTTGTTAAAAAACTGCTATATCCTTGCTGCAGAAAGCCTTTATAGTAGTGTAGAACACTGTGCCTTGCAGTAGCACGCATAGAGAGTCTGCTTTGGTAGTGAAATAACACTGTCAGTCAGTATGACATTCAGATGACAGGCGTCGCTCATCACTGCACACTTCACTTATTTAGTCAGTCACGGGGCCAAAACTGACCAAATAACTCAAGTATGAACTCAGCCTTAAAGATCGATTTTAGTGCCAAGAAGAAGCGCACTCCTTTTACACTGTTGTCAGCTGATTCCAAATAGGTGCCTACAGAACCTGTTCTATTAAACGCTTATACAAGTAGAGCCCCCCGACAGAGTGGAGAGGGTGTCAGCAGTAAGTTTGTGTTGATGTCACAGATTATTTTGCCCTTCCTCTGATCCATCAGAACAATAACCCACAAAAAACGGACCCTGTCTGTTGAGCATCTGCCTTCACTCGGTCAGCATTTGGTCAGTAATCCATCAGTATTGCTAATGCCCAAAAAAAAAAACAGGAGTGGATCCAAAACAGAGATGACACGTGAATGGAATATTTGCATGTCTTCTGTGTTTTGTACCCACTCCTGCTTTTGGCTACCAAATCATAAACCAATTCTGATTGGACTATACAGTCCTTACAGCTGCTACACAGGGAGGATCCGTTGTGTGTCTTTCCTTCCTTCTGACAGATCAGAAGGGTCAAATAAATGATGATGTCAGCCAGGCCAAAAAGGCAAAATAGTGGCCTAGTCATGGAGTGTGGAGGGTGGGAACAGCATCAGAAGTCCACAGAGTGGCCCAATGACAGAGTGTCGAGGTGGCAGCAGCATGAGGAGACCACAGAGTGGCCCAGTGACAGAGTAATGAGGTGGAAGCAGCATAAAGAGACCACAGTGGGCCAGTGACAGAGTGGTGAGGTGGTAGCAGCATGAGGAGATCACTGAGTGGCCAAGTGACAGAGTGGTGAGGTGGCAGCAGCATTAGGAGACCACAGAGTGGCCCAGTGACAGAGTGGTAAGGTGGCAGCAGCATTAGGAGACCACAGAGTGGCAAGGTGACATAGTGGTGAGGAGGCAGCAGCATGAGGAGACCACAGAGTGGCCCAGTGATAGAGTGGTGAGTTGGCAGCAGCATGAGGAGACCACAGAGTTGCCCAGTGACAAGTGGTGAGCTAGCTGCAGCATGAGGAGACCACAGAGTGACACAGTGACATAGTGGTGAGGTGGCAGCAGCATGAGGAGACCCAGTGACAGAGTGGGAGGTGGGTGGCAATAACAGTACCCACTGACAATGGTGGGTGTAAGAAGGAGCACTTGGCATCAGATGTGTGGCATCAGGCGGCTGGCAGCATCAGAATAGTAGCTGAGGCAGGTAGCCAGAAGAAACTGGTCTCTTTTGTCAGTGTTGGTGTGGCACCAAGGATGATCTAGTCTGATGCATCAGGCATTGGTGGGTGGAAATCCTGGCTGATCCACGCCAGATTCATCTTGACAAAGGTCAGTCTCTCCACATTTAGGGTGGACAGGCGAGTGCGAGGGGTTGCACATGGCTTGCATACACTACATGCCTCCAACATAATTCTTGGAGCTCTACATGAAAATAATGTATTTGCTGTAAATCGCGAGAGGGGCATATTTGGAGACATTGACTTCACAAGAGATACAGAGCAGCGGAGTTCAGCCACCTCTATTTGCTTCCTGCTGTTTACTGCTCCTGAATTAAAATTGGGGCAACCAGCTTCAGCTTCCTCTGATGTGTATGCCTACGGAGTCCTTTTGTTATGGCTTTACACAGGGAGCAAGAATGTTATGCATAAGGCCTCATGCACACGACCGTTGTGTGCATCCGTGGCCGTTGTGCCGTTTTTTTTTGACGGACAACGGTTCACGGACCCATTCAAGTCAATGGGTCCGTGAAAGAACATGGATGCACACAAGATTGGCATCCGTGTCTGTGATCCGTGGCCGTAGGTTACTTTCATACAGACGGATCCAAAGATCCGTCTGCATAAAAGCTTTTTCAGAGCTAAGTTTTCACTTCGTGAAAACTCAGATCCGACAGTATATTCTAACACAGAGGCGTTCCCATAGTGATGGGGACGCTTCTAGTTAGAATATACTAAAAGAACTGTGTACATGACTGCCCCCTGCTGCCTGCCCCCCTCCCTCCCCTGTAGTTAACTCATTGGTAGCCAGTGAGCCCCCCCTCCCTCCCCTGTAGTTAACTCGTTGGTGGCAAGCCCCCCCTCCCTCCCCTGTAGTTAACTCATTTGTAGCCAGTGGGTCGGGGGGGCCCACTGGCTACCAACGAGTTAACTACAGGGGAGGGGGGGGGGCTGGCTACCAACGAGTTAACTACAGGGGAGGGGGGGGCCACTGGCTACCAACGAGTTAACTACAGGGGAGGGAGGGGGGGCCCACTGGCCACCAATGAGTTAACTACAGGGGGGAGGGGGGGCAGCCGCACTGGCCACCGATGAGTTAAAAACAGGGGGGGGGGATCTGCCCCCTGCTGCCTGGCAGCACCTGCCAGGCAGCAGGGGGCAGTCATGTACACAGTTTTTTTGTATACTTTAACCTGAAGCGTGCCCATCATCATGGGAACGCCTCTGTGTTAAAATATACTGTCGGATCTGAGTTTCACGATGTAACTCATATCCGACAGTATATTCTAACATAGAGGCGTTCCCATGGTGATGGGGACGCTTCAAGTTAAAATATACCATCGGATTGGAGAAAACTCCGATCCGATGGTATAAAAGGGACTCCTGACTTTACATTAAAAGTCAATGGGGGACGGATCAGTTTGCAATTGCACCATATTTTGTCAACGTCAAACGGATCGTCCCCATTGACTTGCATTGTAATTCAGGACGGATCCGTTTGGCTCCGCACGGCCTCCAAAAATCAAGGAAGACCCACGGAGGAAAAAACGGTCACGGATCACGGACCTACGGACCCCGTTTTTGCGGACCGTGAAAAAAAAAACTGTTGTGTGCATGAGGCCTCATTTTGATGAAACTCCTGATCATAGGAAACTGGACTTGGACTTCAAAGCAGAAGCTCTCCTGTCATGTCTTGTGTGCTGTGGAGATCGAATGCAGATAAAAACACATTAATATTTTCAACTTACTGAAGCTGCTTGAATTAAATTGTGAATAGATGGTAAACGCAAAGTCTGCTGGTGTGTTGTCATCAGCATCTTTATTATGTTTACTGCAGGACCCAGGACAACATAATTCGGTCCATACAGCAAAAGGAGGTGTACATTCACCGATCAATTTTCCTGAAAAAAACTTGATTGAAATAAAGAATTTTACCACTACGTAATTCGATCCATACAGCAAAAGGAGGTGTACAATCACCCATCAATTGTCCCAAAAAAAACATGTTTGAAATGCAAAATTTCACCTCTACGTAATTCGGTCCATACATCAAAAGGAGGTGTACAATCAACCATCAATTTTCCCCCCAAAAGCCTGTTTCGCATAAAATAAATTCACCACTACGTAATTCGGTCCATACAGCAAAAGAAGGTGTACATTGACCCATCAATTTTCCCGAAAAAAAGGTATAAAATAAAAAAGATTCACCTCTACGTAATTCGGTCCATGCAGCAAAAAGAGGTGTACAATAACCCATAAATTTTTCAGAAAAAAGCCTGTTTCACATCAAAAAATTTCACCACTACGTAATTCGGTCCATACAGCAAAAGAAGGTGTACATTGACCCATCAATTTTCCCGAAAAAAAAAGGTTTGAAATACAAAATTTCACCACTACGTAATTTGGTCTATACAGCAATCACCCATCAATTTTCCCCAAAAAAGCTTGTTTCACATAAAAAAATGTCACCACAAAAAGGGCTTTACCAAATATAACTGCACTGCTGAACGGCAAATAGGCCCTTTTTTTTC
Organism: Bufo gargarizans; assembly: GCF_014858855.1. Lineage (NCBI taxonomy): Eukaryota > Metazoa > Chordata > Amphibia > Anura > Bufonidae > Bufo > Bufo gargarizans. The sequence goes on along the minus strand of NC_058082.1, from coordinate 50,622,084 downwards.
CACTTTTCCACTACACAAGGCTTTTCAACATATAAGTGCAATGCTAAATGGCGAATATATTTTTATTTTGCCTACGGAGTCCTTTTGTTATGGCTTTGCACAGGGAGCAAGAATATTACGCAAAATTCTGATGGAACTCCTGATCTTAAGAAATGGACTTAGACTCCAAAGCAGAGGCTCTCCTGTCATGTCTTGTGTGCTGTGGAGATCGAATGCAGACGGAGCAAATAAAAACACATGAATATTTTCAATTTACTGAAGCTGCTTGATTTAATTGTGAATAGATGGTAAAGGCAAAGTATGCTAGTGTGTTGTTATCAGCATCTTCATTATGTTTACTGCAGGACTAACGACGACGTAATTCGGTCCATACAGCAAAAGGAGGTGTACAATCACCCATCAATTTTACAAAAAAAACATGTTTGAAATACAAAATTACGCCACTATGTAATTCTGTCCATACATCAAAAGGAGGTGTACATTCACCCATCAATTTTACAAAAAAAACATGTTTGAAATACAAAATGTCACCACTACGTAATTCAGTCCATACAGCAAAAGGAGGTGTATATTCACCCATCAATTTTACAGAAAAAACATGTTTGAAATACAAAATTACGCCACTATGTAATTCTGTCCATACAGCAAAAGGAGGTGTACAATCACCCATCAATTTTCCAGAAAAGAACATGTTTGAAATACAAAATGTCACCACTACGTAATTCAGTCCATACAGCAAAAGGAGGTGTATATTCACCCATCAATTTTCCCCCAAAAAGCCTGTTTCACATAAAAATAATTCACCGCTATGTAATTCGGTCCATACAGCAAAAGGAGGTGTACATTCACCCATCAATTTTCCCGAAAAAAAGGTATAAAATAAAAAAGATTCACCTCTACGTAATTCGGTCCATGCAGCAAAAAGAGGTGTACAATAACCCATAAATTTTTCAGAAAAAAGCCTGTTTCACATCAAAAAATTTCACCACTACGTAATTCGGTCCATACAGCAAAAGAAGGTGTACATTGACCCATCAATTTTCCCGAAAAAAAAAGGTTTGAAATACAAAATTTCACCACTACGTAATTTGGTCTATACAGCAATCACCCATCAATTTTCCCCAAAAAAGCTTGTTTCACATAAAAAAATGTCACCACAAAAAGGGCTTTACCAAATATAACTGCACTGCTGAACGGCAAATAGGCCCTTTTTTTTCCACTTTTCCACTACACAAGGCTTTTCAACATATAAGTGCAATGCTAAATGGCGAATATATTTTTATTTTGCCTACGGAGTCCTTTTGTTATGGCTTTGCACAGGGAGCAAGAATATTACGCAAAATTCTGATGGAACTCCTGATCTTAAGAAATGGACTTAGACTCCAAAGCAGAGGCTCTCCTGTCATGTCTTGTGTGCTGTGGAGATCGAATGCAGACGGAGCAAATAAAAACACATGAATATTTTCAATTTACTGAAGCTGCTTGATTTAATTGTGAATAGATGGTAAAGGCAAAGTATGCTAGTGTGTTGTTATCAGCATCTTCATTATGTTTACTGCAGGACTAACGACGACGTAATTCGGTCCATACAGCAAAAGGAGGTGTACAATCACCCATCAATTTTACAAAAAAAACATGTTTGAAATACAAAATTACGCCACTATGTAATTCTGTCCATACATCAAAATGAGGTGTACATTCACCCATCAATTTTACAAAAAAAACATGTTTGAAATACAAAATGTCACCACTACGTAATTCAGTCCATACAGCAAAAGGAGGTGTATATTCACCCATCAATTTTACAGAAAAAACATGTTTGAAATACAAAATTACGCCACTATGTAATTCTGTCCATACAGCAAAAGGAGGTGTACAATCACCCATCAATTTTCCAGAAAAGAACATATTTGAAATACAAAATGTCACCACTACGTAATTCAGTCCATACAGCAAAAGGAGGTGTATATTCACCCATCAATTTTCCCCCAAAAAGCCTGTTTCACATAAAAATAATTCACCGCTATGTAATTCGGTCCATACAGCAAAAGGAGGTGTACATTCACCCATCAATTTAACAGAAAAAAAACATGTTTGAAATGCAAAATTTCACTACTACGTAAATCGGTCCATACAGCAAAAGGAGGTGTACAATCAACCATCAATTTTCCCCAAAAAAGCCTGTTTCACATCAAAAAATTTCACCACTACGTAATTCGGTCCATACAGCAAAAGAAGGTGTACATTGACCCATCAATTTTCCCGAAAAAAAGGTTTGAAACAAAAAAATGTCACCTCTGCGTAATTCGGTCCATGCAGCAAAAAGAGGTGTTCAATAACCTATACATTTTTCGCAAAAAAACATGTTTGAAATACAAAATTTCACCACTACGTAATTTGGTCCATACAGCAATCACCCATCAATTTTCCCCAAAAAAGCCTATTTCACATTAAAAAAAATTCACCACAAAAAGGGCTTTACCACATACAGGTCCTTCTCAAAAAATTAGCATATTGTGATAAAGTTCATTATTTTCTGTAATGTACTGATAAACATTAGACTTTCATATATTTTAGATTCATTACACACCAACTCAAGTAGTTCAAGCCTTTTATTGTTTTAATATTGATGATTTTGGCATACAGCTCATGAAAACCCAAAATTCCTATCTCAAAAAATTAGCATATCATGAAAAGGTTCTCTAAACGAGCTATTAACCTAATCATCTGAATCAACTAATTAACTCTAAACACCTGCAAAAGATTCCTGAGGCTTTTAAAAACTCCCAGCCTGGTTCATTACTCAAAACCGCAATCATGGGCAAGACTGTCGACCTGACTGCTGTCCAGAAGGCCATCATTGACACCCTCAAGCAAGAGGGTAAGACACAGAAAGAAATTTCTGAACGAATAGGCTGTTCCCAGAGTGCTGTATCAAGGCACCTCAGTGGGAAGTCTGTGGGAAGGAAAAAGTGTGGCAGAAAACGCTGCACAACGAGAAGAGGTGACCGGACCCAGAGGAAGATTGTGGAGAAGGACCGATTCCAGACCTTGGGGGACCTGCGGAAGCAGTGGACTGAGTCTGGAGTAGAAACATGCAGAGCCACCGTGTACAGGCGTGTGCAGGAAATTGGCTACAGGTGCCGCATTCCCCAGGTCAAGCCACTTTTGAACCAGAAACAGCGGCAGAAGCGCCTGACCTGGGCTACAGAGAAGCAGTACTGGACTGTTGCATGTCATTGGGAAATCAAGGTGCCAGAGTCTGGAGGAAGACTGGGGAGAGGGAAATGCCAAAATGCCTGAAGTCCAGTGTCAAGTACCCACAGTCAGTGATGGTCTGGGGTGCCATGTCAGCTGCTGGTGTTGGTCCACTGTGTTTTATCAAGGGCAGGGTCAATGCAGCTAGCTATCAGGAGATTTTGGAGCACTTCATGCTTCCATCTGCTGAAAAGCTTTATGGAGATGAAGATGTAATTTTTCAGCACGACCTGGCACCTGCTCACAGTGCCAAAACCACTGGCAAATGGTTTACTGACCATGGCATTACTGTGCTCAATTGGCCTGCCAACTCTCCTGACCTGAACCCCATAGAGAATCTGTGGGATATTGGGAAGAGAAAGTTGAGAGACACAAGACCCAACACTCTGGATGAGCTTAAGGCCACTATCGAAGCATCCTGGGCCTCCATAACACCTCAGCAGTGCCACAGGCTGATTGCCTCCATGCCACGCCGCATTGAAGCAGTCATTTCTGAAAAAAGATTCCCGACCAAGTATTGAGTGCATAACTGAACATAATTATTTGAAGGTTGACTTTTTTTGTATTAAAAACACTTTTCTTTTATTGGTCGGATGAAATATGCTAATTTTTTTAGATAGGAAATTTGGGTTTTCATGAGCTGTATGCCAAAATCATCAATATTAAAACAATAAAAGGCTTGAACTACTTGAGTTGGTGTGTAATAAATCTAAAATAGATGAAAGTCTAATGTTTATCAGTACATTACAGAAAATAATGAACTTTATCACAATATGCAAATTTTTTTAGAAGGACCTGTATAACTGCACTGCTGAACGGCAAATAGGCCCTTTTTTTTAACTTTTCCACTATACAAGGCTCTTCAACATATAGGTGCAACGCTAAATGGCGAAAATATATTTTTATTTTGCCTACGGAGTCCTTTTGTTATGGCTTTGCACAGGGAGCAAGAATGTTACGCAAAATTCTGATGGAACTCCTGATCTTAAGAAAATGGACTTGGACTCCAAAGCAGAGGCTTTCCTGTCTTGTGTGCTGTGGAGATCGAATGCAGACGGAGCAAATAAAAACACATGAATATTTTCAACTTACTAAAGCTGCTTGATTTAATTGTTAATAGATGGTAAAGGCAAAGTCTGCTAGTGTGTTGTCATCAGCATCTTCATTATGTTTACTGCAGGACTAACGACGACGTAATTCGGTCCAAACAGCAAAAGGAGGTCTACAGTCACCCATAATTTTTCCAGAAGAAAACATGTTTGAAATAAAAAATGTAACCAATAAAAGGAAAATGAAATTTGGTTCGTACAATCACCCATCAATATTCCCGGAAAAAAAAACAGTTTCATATAAAAAAATTCACCACTACGTAATTCGGTCCATAACGCAAAAAAAGGCTTTCCCACATATAAATACACCGCTGAACGGCAAATAGGCCCTTAATTCTTTCCACTTTTACACTACACAAGGCTTTTCATCATATAAGTGCAACACTGAACGGCGAATATATTTTTCTTTTGCCACTAATACATGGCAGACAGGGCTTTAGAATATATAACTGCACCACTGACCGGCAAATATATTTTTTCTTTTTACGCTAATACACGTCACAAAAGGCTTTAGAATAGATAACTGCACCGCTGAGCGGCAAATTTTTATTTATTTTTTTCCGCTAATACACGTCACAAAAGGCTTTAGAACAGATAACTGCACCGCTGACCAGCAAATATATTTTTTCTTTTTATGCTAATATACACCACAAAAGGCTTTACAACAGATAACTGCACCGCTGACCGGCAAATATATTTTTTCTTTTTATGCTAATACACACCACAAAAGGCTTTACAACAGATAACTGCACCGCTGACCGGCAAATATTTTTTACTTTTGCCACTAATACACGACAAAAAGTGCTGTAATTTTCGCACTTCACCACACAACAGCTAATAAGCCCTTTTTCCCCACTAATACAAGCCAAAAAATGCTTTAGCACATATAACTGCACCGCACAAGGGCAAATAAGACATAGAAATATTTCCTTGTAATAAACCCTGTTAATGCCTGTATCAGACAGCACTTGCACCCTAATAAGAACGGTTTGCTGGAATTACAGAGCTGTATAATCGCAATTAGGATCCCCAGTCAGTGCAGCAAGGTGTAATAGGATTGTTCCTATTACCCAGGCTGTAACCTCCCCGACTGAACCCTGTTCAACATAAAAGCTGTGGAATGATTCCTCCCTATCCTTTCCCTACACCTTGAATAATCTTTCCCTGCACTTGTAAATCTTTTTTTTTAGCACAATTAAGTTTTTTCTAACACTGTCCCTAGCGCCTGCAGATGTATCTCCCTGCACTTAGTACACTGCTAAATGGCAGAATCTAAGATGGCTGCCACTATTTATAGGGCTGTGACATCACAGGGGTCACTGGTTGCTGATTGGCTGCATGCATGGCATTATGGGGGATCCAGCCTTCTCAGAGTTCCTTTCTCCATGTCCTCAAATGTGCAACAGCTATTTTAGGAAAAAATGCGATTCGTTACCATGAAGCGCTAGGAAATTCGGCTTTGTTGCAAATCAAATTTTTCCTAAAATTTGGATCGAATTCCACTTCGTCAGCTTCGATTCGCTCATCTCTACTAATGAGGATTACCATTCAGATATACTCTTCTCGGTGCCGAAGAGACATAAACTGACTTACATTGCTCTCCACCTAAGAACTTATCTATCTATTTTGTCTATTATTTTCAGTGGTATAGTATTGGAATATGAAAAAACTGCTAAAATTCTAAAACAAATTGGCCTATGAGTCGACAACCCCTTATTATTCCTCTTAGTGCCTCGTTAAAAAAGCCACACTAACCCATCCGTGCTCCTGCCATGCTGCCCTGTTCCTGCCCACTTCACAAGCCTCAGCGGTCACATCTGCTTGAACATACTATCACAATGCTGTGTTTTTTTGGGGAACTAAATATTGTTATAGAGGCTCACCCTGTCTATTGGTATGGATATGGTGCTCTAATTGTATTGACTCACCCTGTCAAAATTTTGGTAATGGATATAGGAAATGATTGCGATAGGCACATCTGAGACCACTCATAGATATTTTATATAGTTCCTTTCTCCATGTCCTCAAATGTGCAACAGCTATTTTAGGAAAAAATGCGATTCGTTACCATGAAGCGCTAGGAAATTCGGCTTTGTTGCAAATCAAATTTTTCCTAAAATTTGGATCGAATTCCACTTCGTCAGCTTCGATTCGCTCATCTCTACTAATGAGGATTACCATTCAGATATACTCTTCTCGGTGCCGAAGAGACATAAACTGACTTACATTGCTCTCCACCTAAGAACTTATCTATCTATTTTGTCTATTATTTTCAGTGGTATAGTATTGGAATATGAAAAAACTGCTAAAATTCTAAAACAAATTGGCCTATGAGTCGACAACCCCTTATTATTCCTCTTAGTGCCTCGTTAAAAAAGCCACACTAACCCATCCGTGCTCCTGCCATGCTGCCCTGTTCCTGCCCACTTCACAAGCCTCAGCGGTCACATCTGCTTGAACATACTATCACAATGCTGTGTTTTTTTGGGGAACTAAATATTGTTATAGAGGCTCACCCTGTCTATTGGTATGGATATGGTGCTCTAATTGTATTGACTCACCCTGTCAAAATTTTGGTAATGGATATAGGAAATGATTGCGATAGGCACATCTGAGACCACTCATAGATATTTTACCATACAAACTTGATTTACTAAAACGTCTTGTAGCAGTATAGACATACCTATCCAAGCTGATTCATAAAAATAAAAGATGAAAAAGTAATAAAAGGATAAAAAATGGAAAGCAGGTGCAAATAATAATAACCACACGATGATGGATTATGTGTAATGTATGAATGGGAGACTGTCAGGCAACTGGCGCAGTATCCAATTGTCCGCCAGCCATACAGTCCACTGTAATAACCACCGTGGTGGTGACTAAACCAACCAATATACAGTATTTCCCTAGTTTCTAAATATAGTAATTAATAGATGTTATACACTGCCTGTCCCAAAAAAAAAGTCGCCACCTGGATTGAACTAAGCAAATAGTTATGAGCCTCCTATTGGATAATTACTGCATGGGCGATTATCTTTCAGCTGGCAACAAGTTATCTAACCCCAACTGGTGCAATGAGTTGCTTCTCATTTCTTAAACAACCATGCTGAAAGACACATCTCGTGGTCGTGCAAAAGATCTTAGTCTGTTTTGAGAAGGGTCAAATCATTGGCATGCATCAAGCAGAGAAAACATCTAAGGAGATTGCAGAAACTACTAAAATTGGGTAAGAACTGTCCAACACATTATTAAAAACTGGAAGGATAGTCGGGACCCATTGTATTCGAGGAAGAAATGTGGCGGGAAAAAAATCCTAAATGATCGTTCATCTTTTTAAGCAATCTGTGGCCTTAGTATTTTATCCAGACTCAGTCATTGTGCCACTATGTGGCCTCCTCATGCTGCCATCTCCACACCATGTCACTATGTCACCTTGACACTCATTTTTATCACCATGCTGCTGCTGATGCTGCTTAAAAGACCTTAAACTGATCAACAGGCCCACAATTTATTTAAGGTTTTGTAATCGATAAACCCAACTTGCTTTTTGTGGGCTGCATCAGGGGCACAGCTAGAATTGACTGGGCCCCACAGCAAATTTTTTTATGGGGCTCCATCCCACAGTCATTTTTTAGAGACCCGTTCCTTTCATGCCGCCCCCAATCCTGTGGCTAGTAAATATCGCTTTCTCAGACCATCAGTTTTATACACTGTCTATACTGTCACTGTATATAATTTCATTGTGTAATACTGTTGAGGGGGCCCTGACCAAATCCTTTAGTCCTCCTCCTCCTGGATGGGTCCCATCTGGGTCAGGGCCCCAAATCTGCAGCTTCCCCTGATTCCCCTATAGCTATGGCCCTGGTCTGCATTAATCTGCAAGTGACCGTAATACAGCTCCACAGATTGTTTCAATCTGCATCTTTCTAAGTAATCTGTGGCACCATGTCACCTTGCCACTCATTTTTATCACCATGCTGCTGCTGATGCAGCTTAAAAGGGCTTAAAGTGATCACCAGGCCCACAATCTAATTAAGGTTTTACGCACAAAACCAAAGTAAAAAATCGATTTTATAGGAAAAATTTATTGAAAACATTCTTTCCTGTATATTTACTTGTATATCAAGTGCAAGTGCTGCCAAAAATTACAAGCAAGAGGCACTCCGATACAACCTTTATATTGCATAAAGGAGGGCCTCATTCACATTGAGTTGCGGGCCTGCAGGTGAGCTGACCCTGTAAAAGATTATATGCGAGTGCCTGCTGGTGAGCTGACACTCTAAAACATTATATGTGAGTGCCTGCTGGTGAGCTGATGCTCTAAAACAGGGGTGCACAACGTTTTCTGGTTGGGGGCCACATTGTCAGACTGATCCAACATCAAGGGCCGAAAATAAAATTTAAAGGGGTAAAAAAACTGAAATACTGTATTTATGGCATATCGAACATACAGTATATGCCATTAATGTGTAGTTACACTTCCAGGACTCCCATCTAATGGGAGTAAACATAAAAAATACATGTGAGCAGCCACAAGACATAGACATACATGTTTGTTACTAGATGGTTGGGGGCCGCACAGAATGGTATCAAGGGCCGCAGGTTGTGCACCCCTGCTCTAAAACATTATATTTGAGGGCCTGCTGGTGAGATGACTCTCTAAAAGATTATATGCGAGTGCCTGCGGTGAGCTGACGCTCTACAACATTATATGCGAAATGCCTGCTGGTGAGCTGACCCTCTAAAACATTAAATGCGAGGGCCTGCTGGTGAGCTGATGCTCTAAAACATTATATGTGAGGGCCTGCTGCTGAGCTGACCCTCTAAAACATTAGGCGCAAGGGTCTGCTGCTGAGCTGACCCTCTAAAACATTAGGGGTGAGGGCCTGCTGCTGAACTGACCCTCTAAAACATTAGGGGTGAGGGCCTGCTGTTGAGCTGACCCTCTAGAACATTAGGTGCGAGGGCCTGCAGTTGAGCTGACCCTATTAAAAAAATTAGAGTGGAGGGAATATATACAATCTGGATGAGGAGGAGGAGGAGGAGAAAACAAGATTCAACCATATACTCTTTTTTTTGTGGTGAAAAAGGTGCATGAGAATACACAGTAGATTGAGTACATTAAAAATGATATATTGAAATTGCCTTTATGTTCATCATCAGCTCAGCTGTCCTCTGGTGGAGTTGGGAAGTCAGGAGCAATCCAGGCCTTGCTCATTTTCACCTGAGTCAACCTGTCAGCATTGCCAGTGGACAAGCAGATAAGCTTATCTGTTATAATACCACCAGCAGCACTAAATACACGCTAAGACAAAACGCTGCCGGCAGGGCAGGCCAGCACCTCCAAGGCGTAGAGCGCAAGTTTGTGCCACGTGTCCAGCTTGGACACCCAGTAGTTGTAAGGTACTGAGGGATCATTTAGGATGCTGACACGGTCTGCTATGTATTCCTTCACCATCTTCAAAACTTTTCCCTCCTTGGTCGCGCTTCAGGGTGAGGTTGCTGGCAGGATGTCATGAAAGTGTCCCATGTCTTGGAGAGTGTTAGCCCTGCCTTTGTTGGAACTGCTGTGTGTTCCCCTTGTCTCCCTTCCTTGGTTGCCTAAGGAAGTACGGACTCTGCCGCCAGCGTGTCAGATGGAAAATTTTGGAGCAATCTTTCAACAAGTACATTCTGGTATTGCACCGTTTTACTCGTCCTCTCCACCACAGGAATGAGAGATGAGAAGTTATCTTTGTAGCGGGGGTTGAGAGAGGGTGAACACCCAGTTATCCGTGTTATCTAAAATGCGTATAACGCGAGAGTCGCTGGAAAGACAGCCTAACATGAAGTCAGCCATGTGTGCCAGAGTACTGAAAGAATATGATCCTTCTCTCTATGCACCGTGATTCCTTTCTGTGTCCCCGAAGACAGACGTCTGGAGAACGTGTCAATGACAGATGCAGAATTATGTCAGAAACAGTTCTATTTATTGTTGTCGTACAGGGCCTTATATACTTTCAAACATACATACAAGAATAGATTGAGCTCTTATTACAATAATAGCAGTTCCTTTTAGAGAAAGAAAGGCATCTCTCATTCTAATAAATGCTGACGAGAAACTTCTCCTTATAAAGACAGAAGGTAATTGTATACATAGTCACCCTTCAATATGATGTCACCCAACCTCTTGTCCCTCATACAGATCACACAGCTAATTCTGTTTAACCCTTCAAGTACCAACAGGCAAGACGTCAATGTTGACATCAGGATGACTCTCCATCTCCTCCTCCTCTTCTGCCCATCCACGCTGAAAATATGGAATTAAAGCTTCATGGGTACTACCCTCTGTAGCAGAGGCAACTGTCTCCTCCTCCTCCTTCTCATGGTCCAATTAGCGCTGAGAAGACGAACTGAGGGTGGGCTGGCTATCACCCTGTGTAATATCCTCCCCCATTTCCTTGTCTGCTGTGCTTTGGAGTTTTGTACAATAAAGAAGATTTGGTTGAACATGCTGCTGTGGCCCTCGATTTATACTCCCCCATTTCCTCGTCTGCCACATTCAGAGTGTCGTCCTTAATTGTGAGAAGCGATCGTTTGAGTAGACACAGCAGTGGGATGGTTACGCTGATAATAGCGTTATCGCCACTAAACATCTGTGTGGATTCATCAAAGTTTTTTAAAACCTCACAGAGGTCTGACATCAATGCCCACTCCTCGCTTGTGAATAGTGGCAGTTGACTCAAAAGGCGAAGAACATGTTGCAGCTGGTATTCCACTACTGCCCTCTGCTGCTCACAAAGCCTGGCCAACATGTGGAACATAGAGTTCCAGTGTGTGCTCTCGTCGCACAACAGTTGGTGAGCTGGAAGCCGCAAACGCTGCTGCAGCGTTGACAGACTGGCTGAAGCTGTGGACGACTTGCGGAAATGGGCACACACGCGGCCCACCTTCACTAGTAGCTCTGGAAAATTGGGGTAGGTTTTGACAAACCGCTGAACCATTAAATTTAATATGTGGGCTAGGCATAGAATGTGCATCAGGTTGCCGAGCTCCAAAGCCGCCACCAAGTTACGGCCATTGGCAGACACAACCATGCCTGTTTGTAGGTTGAGTGGCGAGAGCCACAGCTCAGTTTGGTCCCTTATATCCTGCCACAGCTCTGCGGCGGTGTGCTGTTTGTCCCCTAAACAGATCAACTTCAGCACGGCCTGTTGACGCTTAGCCACAGCAGTGCTACACTGCTTCCAGCTAGCAACTGATAGCTGACTGCTGCTGGAGGTGGAAGTGAAGGAGGAGGCGGCAGAGAAGTGGGGGTTGGAGCCAGTAATATAGCTGCTGGCGGAGACCCTGATGAACGTAGGGCCCGCAATCCTGGGCGTGGGTAGCACCTGTGCCATCCCAGGGTATGACTCACTCGCAGCCTCCACAACATTCACCCAGTGTGCGGTCAGAGTAGCATCCCTGGCCACCAGCAGTTGTCCATGTGTCCGTGGTTAAGTGGATCTTCCCAGTAACTGCGTTGGTCAGGGCACGAGTGATGTTCTGGAACACATGCTGGTGTGAGGCGAGCACGGCACACCATGAAAAATAGTGGCGGCTGGGGACTGCGTACCGAGGGACGGCCGCAGACATCAGGCTGCGGAAGGCCTCAGTGTCCACAAGCCTAAATGGCAACATTTCAAGGGCCAGTAATTTTGAAAGTTGCGCACTCAGTGCTATGGCCTGTGGGTGGGTGGGTGGTTATTTGTGTTTGCGTTCAAATGACTGTGTTATGGACATTTGGATGCTGGGACAGGGAAGTGGATGTTGTTGCTGATGGTTCATCAAAGGTCCAGGTGCAGGGCAAGGGGCATCCGGGCCTGCGCCTTCGACAGGGGATTGGCCAGCAGTGTGTAACACAGGGGAAGAGGAGGCAGTGGTGTGACACGCAGACCCAGATTGTGGACCCAGGCATTCGGCCCACTTATTAGGGTGCTTGGATGCCATGTGGCGGATCATGCTGGTGGTGGTGAGGTTGCTAGTGTTCAGGCCCCGGCTCATTTTGGTACGGCACAGGCTGAAAACGACCACTCTTTTGTCGTCTGCACTTTCCTCAAAAAGGTTCCCCATACTGCATGGGGGTTGCTCGGTGTAACGGTTGCAGGCCTGTTTGGTGCGCGCTGACTTCTCCCTTTTGCAACCCCACTGCCTCTTTCAGCCTGTTGCGGTGCTGCCGATCCCTCCCCCTCTGTACTGCTGTCCTCGCTTGGCTTTTCACATTCCCATGTTGGGTCAGTGACCTCATCTTCAACTACCTCCTCTTCCACTTCCTCACTCTGCTCATCCTCCTGACTTGACCTACCTACAACCTCAGTGATTGGTAACTGTGTCTCATAATCATCCACCTTGTGAACGAATGATTGCCGTTCACCACCGTCATCTTCGAGACTATGAAGGCTCAAGAGGTTGGGATTCAGGGAACAATATATCAGGTCCCTCTTTAAGCGTGCTGGGCACGAAGGCCAAATGTAATAGTGGCGCTGGAAAGAGCTCCTCGGAATATCCGAGTGTGGGATCACTCATTTGGCAGGCCTCTCAATAGTCGGAGGAAGGATGATCAGAGAGAGGATTCGGTTGACCAGACTCTTGGATACAGAGACTGCACTTGGTGGAAAAGAGGGTGGTGCTTAACCGACTGGAAGCATTATCTTCAGCAATCTAACCGACCAACTGTTCGCACTGGTCCGACTTGGACAGTGTTGTCCTGCGCCGCCCAGCTAAGTTAGACATGAGGCTGGGCACAGTGTTTTTTTTTTTTTTTTCTGGTGCACTGGCAGCAGGCACAGTTTCATTGCGCCCAGGGCCACGGCCTCTGCGTGCACCATAAGCATCACTCCCACTTCCCAGTCCTTTAGTGCTCGCCTTCTTCATATTAATGGTTTTGTCACTAGATGTGGCTCAGATTTTTTACAGTCCGCTAAAGACACCGTTTTCTGATGCAGGACAGAAACACACAGAATATGGACGCTATATTAGGTCCATATTATGGGAATTTGTCCTAAATAAACAGTTTTCGGATGGGGTACTATATATGTCACAGAACACCACAGAATATGGACACTATTTTAGGCCCAGATTATTTGAATCTGCGGTACAGACACTGTTTTCTGATATAGTTTATATTTATATTTTTCCCTATATCTAGGCCTGACAATCACACAAGGTATTGAAGTGCAGATCACACAATTCGCGGAGTACACCGTTGACAGCAAAACTGTGGACAGATTATGGGAGAAATTTTTCTGTATTTTACATTTTTTCCCTATATCTAGGCCTGACAACCACACAAAGTATTGAAGTGCAGATCACACATCTCACGGATTACACCATTGACAGCAAAAATCTGGATAGATTATGGGAGAAAAATTGTTTTCTGTATTTTAAATTTTTCCCCTATATCTGGGCCTGACAACCACACAAGGTGTTGAAGTGCAGATCACACAATTCACGGATTACACCGTTGACAGCAAAAATGTGGATTATGGGAAAATTATTTTCACTAATATTCTTCCTTTCTCTGCCCCTGACACACAGAAGGTATTGTTGCACAAATGTCACAAGTCACTGCAGACACTTTCTATATAGCAAAATAATCGCTATTTCGAAAAGTATAAAAAAAAGTAGTAGTACAACTTTGAACAATTAAATTGCTGCCACCACACACAATAGTCCTTAAAGGGAATCTGTCACCTAGTTTTACCCGATAGAGCTGCGGACATGCATGGATAGATCTCCGCTAGCATGTCCGCAATATACCTGTCCCATAGCTCTGTGTGGTTTTATTTAGTTGAAAAAATGTTTTTATAGATATGTAAATTAGCCAAGTAAGGTGCCCAAGGCCCTTTTTTAAAAGGAGGATGCGGCGGCTACCAGCAAGTAACCGCCCTACTTGCTGGTAGAGAGGTAATTTGCATATTATAAAAGTGTGGTTTTTAAAGAAACTAGCCAACAGAAAAGGGTAAGAGCACTATATATTGAAAAATCGCAGGATTTTAATTAGCCCCCAAAAAAAAAAGAAGACTTTTGGGGGGTGACAGAAGCCCTTTAAAAAACCAGCACACTTCTGGAAGGACATTTTTTGGACAGATGAAACCAAGATCGACCTCTACCAGAGTGATGGAAAGAGAAAAGTATGGCGAAGGCATGGTACAGCTCATGATCCAAGCATACCACATCATCTGTAAAACACGGCGGAGGCGGTGTGATGGCTTGGGCATGCATGGCTGCCAGTGGCACTGGGTCCTTAGTGTTTATTGATGATGTGACACAGGACAGAAGAAGCCGGATGAATTCTGGGGTTTTCAGAGACATACTGTGTACTTAAATCCAGCCAAATGCAGCCAAACTGATTGTTCAGCATTTTATAATATAGATGGACAATGACCCAAAACATAAAACCAAAGCAACCCAGGAGTTTATTAAAGCAAAGAAGTGGAATATTCTTAAATGGCCAAGTCAGTCACCGGATCTGAACCCAATAGAGCATTTCACTTGTTAAAGACTAAACTTCAGACAGAAAGGCCCAAAAACAAACAGCAACTGAAAACTGCTGCAGTAAAGGCCCAGCCGAGCATTAAAAAGGAGGAAACACAGCGTCTGGTGATGTCCATAAGTTCAAGACTTCAGGCAGTCATTGCCATCAAAGGGTTTTCAACCAAGTATTAGAAATTAGCATTTTAGTGACAATTATTTAATTTGTCCAATTATTTTTGAGACCCTGAAATAAAGGAATTGAGTTTAAAAAATGTCGCAGTTCCTCACATTTTAATGCAATCGTTTTGTTTAACCCACTGAATTAAAGGTAAAAGTCTGAACTTCAACTTCAACTGCATCTGAATCGTTTTGTTCAAAATCCATTGTGGTAATATACAAAACAAAAATCTGAAACATTTTGTCTCTGTCCAAATATATATGGACCTAACTATATATAATGTTATACCACTATAGAAAAAAAGGAAAAGTTTTTGCAGCTCTCACCTCTAATCACCTTAGCGAAGCACGGAAAGAAAGTGGCTTGAACCCAGCCACACTTGATATGTCCAAAAACAAAAGGGTCGATTCCAGCTTCTGACGTATAAAATAATATGTTCTTTATTCGGCTTTCAAAGTTTAAGATCCAACATATATCACATGGAGAGACACAGAGTAATTGTGACGCGTTTCGGGCTATAGTATTGAGCCCTTCATCAAGACAATACCACTGTATGATAAATCAGACTTGTCAGGTATTGACATCCTAGATTGCATATTTTTTCAAGGTAGAAATCTTTTTGCAGATGAAAAGTTAATTCCCACACAATTTTATCAACCAACTAGTGTTGCTAGGGAAGCTCATGGTATTAGCTTACTGTAAAATAGAGCAATGTCACACCAAACAATAAATGATTGAGCAGGCACCGGGTTCCGATCACTGCCAGCCGCACGGCTGTCCTTAAGTACCAGGGCACAAGGGCGTACCTGTACGCCCTGTGTCCTTAAGGGGTTAAGGAAATATTAACATTATTTACACTTTAAGAAAATCCATCCTGATGTGTCCTTGCTCATACACCATAGTTTTTTTTACATTGTATCAGTCTAGGTTAGCGCCATTGTTCTGGAATCCAGAAAAAGAGAACTGTTCACCTAATTCAGACAGATTTTAAATTCTAAATGCAAACAAAAATGTTTACATCCACTGATAACTAGAAAGGATGCTGAAAACATCCCCTTACGCATGCTTCCAGGTCCATGCGGCCACACCCCAAAAGATAGAACGTAATTTGTCTTTGGCCGCATCTTGCGGATTGCAGACCCATTGAAGTCAATGGGTCTGCACTGCGATGCGGGGTGTATACGGTGTCCGTGTTTTGTGGATCCACTCATGCACATTACCTTATTTTTTGTCCGCATCCGATTCACATTTTGTGCAGCTCATATGCGAATTCATTCACTTCAATGGGTCCGCAAAAGATGCGGACAGCACACCGTGTGCTCTCCGCATCCGTATGTCCGTTTTGTGGAATCCGCAAAAATACAGCATGTCCTATTCTTGTCTCCATTACAGACAAGGATAGAACTGTTCTATTATGGCGTGGACTCTCCATTCCGAAAAATGCGGAATGCACACTGCTGATATCTGTCACGGAAGGTGTGCAGGAAACAAGAAAACACAAAATGAATATACGACTGACTGGATCCAAAACTAAGGAACAAAAAGGGAGAGCCCTGCATCAGACCTGGCTCTCTCCCTGACTGCTCAGCCTATGCAAAAATCCCAATGGTAGATGATCGCATATCCTCGTACCTCGACTGTATAACACCTGAACACCCTATAATAGTGAGGGGACACGACCACCGGCTCCCTACACTGGATACGGAGGGAGTCAGGGTCACCTGGGATCCAGCAAACAGAAAAACACAAATAAATGAACTAAACTTATCTTGTAGAAGACTCAGAAGTAGGAACAGCATGCACACACTCCAGGAAGTAGTATAAACCGCAAAGTGATGCACTATGGGAAAAGGATTTAAAGGGATGCAATCAGTGCAACTACATGACAGCTGAGAGAGGCTAACGAGATGAGAAAATGAAAGCAAAACAAAGGAACCTCAAGGAGGAGGTTCTAGACGTCTGTCAGAGCTTCTCAGATGTCTGGTGGTGACAGTACCCCTCCTTCTACGAGTGGACTCCGGACACTCAGAGCCCACCTTATCAGGATGGGACCTATGGAAAGCCCTGATGAGACGAGTGGCCTTAATGTCCGTCACTGGGACCCACATCCTCTCCTCAGGACCATAACCCTCCCAATGAACGAGGTACTGGAGAGAACCGCGGACAACACGAGAATCCACAATCCTAGAGACCTGAAATTCAAGATTACCATCAACCACAATCGGAGGAGGAGGCAAAGACGAGGGTACAATGGGTTGGACATAAGGTTTTAATAAGGACTTATGAAAAACATTATGGATCTTCCAAGTCTGAGGAAGATCAAGACGGTAGGCAACAGGATTGATGACGGACAAGATTTTGTAAGGCCCAATAAACTTAGGACCCAACTTCCAGGAGGGAACCTTCAATTTGATATTCTTAGTAGACAACCACACCAGATCACCAACATTCAGGTCCGGACCAGGCACACGTCTCTTATCCGCCACACGCTTATATCTCTCACTCATGCTCTTTAGATTATCCTGAATCTTTTGCCAAATAGATGACAAAGACGAGGAGAATCTGTCCTCATCAGGTAAACCAGAAGACCCCTCTCCCGAGAATGTCCCAAACTGCGGATGAAACCCATATGCACCAAAAAATGGTGACTTATCAGAGGACTCCTGACGACGGTTATTTAAAGCAAACTCAGCAAGAGACAAAAAAGAACACCAATCCTCCTGATTCTCCGCCACAAAACAGCGCAGATATGTCTCCAGATTCTGATTGACGCGCTCTGTCTGGCCATTCGACTGCGGATGGAAAGCAGAAGAGAATGACAACCGAACCCCCAAGCGAGAACAGAAAGCCTTCCAGAATCTGGAAACAAACTGCGTGCCCCTATCAGAGACTATGTCTGAAGGAATACCATGCAATTTGACAATGTGATCAATAAATGCCTGCGCCAGCGTCTTAGCATTGGGCAAGCCAGGAAAAGGGATGAAATGCACCATTTTGCTAAAACGGTCCACCACCACCAGAATCACAGTCTTCCCCGAGGAACGAGGCAGGTCCGTAATGAAGTCCATGGACAGATGTGTCCAAGGACTGGAAGGAATGGGTAAGGAAGGAGAGGACCTGATGGCCGTGAATGAGGGACTTTGGCACGAGCGCAGGTCTCGCAGGCTGCCACAAAACCCTCAACCGACTTACGAAGCGCCGGCCACCAGAATCTCCTGAGCGATGAGATCCACTGTGGCTCTTGCCCCCGGGTGCCCAGCAAGGACAGTATCGTGGTGTTCCTTAAAAATCTTGTGTCTTAAAGCGAGAGGCACAAACAACCTCCCAGGAGGACAAAGATCAGGAGCCTCTGACTGGGCTACCTGAACCTCTGCCTCTAATTCAGGATAAAGAGCAGAGACCACCACACCTTCAGCCAAAATGGGACCCGGGTCTTCAAATTCCCACCTCCCGGAAAACAACGTGACAGGGCATCCGCCTTCACATTCTTAACCCCAGGGCGGAACGTGACAACAAAATTAAACCTGGAAAAGAACAAAGACCATCTGGCCTGTCTCGGGTTCAGACGCTTGGCTGACTCCAAGTAGGCCAGATTCTTATGGTCAGTAAACACGGTAATAGGGTGTCTGGCTCCCTCTAGCCAATGGCGCCATTCCTCAAAAGCCAATTTGATGGCCAACAACTCCCTATCTCCCACATCGTAATTTCTCTCTGCGGAGGAGAGTTTCTTCGAGAAAAAGGCACACGGTCGCCATTTGGCAGGAGAGGGACCCTGAGACAAGACCGCACCCACACCCACCTCAGAAGCATCAACCTCAACTATGAAGGGTAGAGAAATATCAGGTTGTACCAAGATGGGAGCGGAAGCAAAACTCTCCTTGATATTAGAAAAGGCCTTACGCGCCTCTACCGACCAGGAGGGAAAAATCTACCCCCTTTCTAGTCATATCAGTGAGTGGTTTAACAACAGAGGAATAATTCAAAATAAACTTCCTGTAATAATTGGCAAAGCCCAAAAAACGCATCAGCGCCTTCTGATTCTCAGGAAGCTCCCACTCAAGCACAGCGCGGACCTTCTCGGGGTCCATGCGAAAACCAGAAGCGGAGAGAAGAAACCCCAGAAATTGAATTTCTGGAACCGCAAACACACATTTCTCCAGTTTAGCGTACAATTTATTCTCCCGCAGGATGAGCAAGACCTGACGTAAGTGTTCCCTATGAGTTTTGAAATCAGGAGAAAAAATCTAAATGTCATCCAGATACACTAATACAAATTTCCCCATTAAATGATAAAAAATGCTGTTCACAAAATGCTGAAAGACGGCTGGAGCATTCATCAAACCAAAAGGCATAACCAAATTCTCAAAATGGCCCTCAGGGGTATTGAAGGCCGTCTTCCATTCGTCTCCTTCTCTGACCCTGACCAGGTTGTATGCCCCTCTTAGATCCAACTTGGAAAAAACTTTAGCCCCAACAATCTGGTTAAACAGGTCCGGGATCAAAGGAAGCGGATAAGGGTCACGAATTGTGATACTGTTCAGCTCCCTGAAATCCAGACATGGTCTTAAAGAACCATCTTTTTTCTTAACAAAGAAAAAACCAGCGGCAACAGGTGACTTCGAGGGTCGTATGTGTCCCTTTCTCAGACTCTCAGAGATATAAGCACGCATAGCGACCCTTTCAGGTTGGGAGAGATTGTATAAACGAGATTTAGGCAGCTTGGCGCCTGGGATGAGATTAATAGGGCAATCGTACTCCCTGTGCGGGGGCAAGTCCTGAACACCACTCTCAGAGAAGACATCCGAAAATTCTGAGAGAAAAGATGGTACAGTCTTAGTAGAAACCTCAGAAACAGATGTCGTGAGGCAATTCTCTCTGCAAAAGTCACTCCAACCATTTATTTGCCTCGCATGCCAATCAATGGTGGGGTTATGTTTAGTGAGCCAGGGTAGCCTGAACACTAGAGGAGTAGGCAACCCGCTAAGGACGAAACATGACACATCCTCAACATGAGCATCACTCACAATCAAACGGATATTGTGAACTATGCCCTTTAATGATTTCTGAGAAAGTGAAGCGGAATCAATAGCAAAAACAGGTATATCCTTTCCCAAAGTGCATACCTGGAAACCATGAGTTATAGCAAATTGATTATCAATGAGATTGACAGCTGCTCCACTATCTACAAAAATCTCACAAAAAATGTTCTTGCTCTCTAGCGCCACCCTGGCAGGTAGGACAAAATGGGAACTACAAGCAAACGGAAAACCTTCAATTTCCGCATCAACCTTGCCAATAGTAACAGATGGAACATTTTTAAAGGATTTTTTTCCTTTTTGTTTCTTTATTACTCTCAAAAAACTGCCTGAATCTCCTAGAGGGACAAACATTTGCCAAATGATTTATACCTCCACAACAGAAACAAACCTTCCCATGAGGGCTGAATCTTCTATTGTTAGAGGCAATCAAACCCAGCTGCATGGGCTCCTGCTCAGAAGGGGTTGACAGCGACTGAGACCCCTGTGCACAGAATGAGACCGCCGCACTGTCCTGGGATTGAGTATGACAGGAAGGAGTGATCTCTCCTCTCTCTCTAAGACGCCTGTCAATACGAACGGCCCGAGACATGGCAGAGTCCAAGGAGGTAGGCCTCTCATGAAAGGCAAATGCATCTTTCAATCCCTCTGAAAGACCATGGCAAAATTGACTTCGGAGTGCAGCATCATTCCAACCAGTATCAGCTGCCCATCTCCGAAATTCTGAACAGTATATCTCTGCAGATTGTTTACCCTGACATAAAAGACGTAGTCTAGACTCAGCCAGAGCAACACGATCCGGATCATCATATATCTGACCAGGGCTAAAAAGAATTCATCCACTGAACGGAGGGGCCGTGCCCCCACTGGCAGCGAAAAGGCCCAGGACTGAGCGTTATCCCTGAGCAGCGATATGATGATCCCCACCCTCCGTTCCTCATCACCAGAAGAATGGGGAAGTAGGCGAAAATGGAGTTTGCAAGCCTCTCTAAAACGCACAAAATTCTCACTACCCCCGGAGAACGTATCCGGGAGCGAGATCTTAGGCTCAGAACAAGCTCCATGAACGCAAGCTGAACTGGTCACTTGAAACTGAGAAAGAGTCTTACGGAGATCTGCTACCTCCAATGAAAGACCCTGCATGCGTTCAGTCAAAAGTGAAACCGGATCCATGCTTGAGACGGTTTTGGCGGTTTATAATGTCACGGAAGGTGTGCAGGAAACAAGAAAACACAAAATGAATATACGACTGACTGGATCCAAAACTAAGGAACAAAATGGGAGAGCCCTGCATCAGACCTGGCTCTCTCCCTGACTGCTCAGCCTATGCGAAAATCCCAATGGTAGATGATCGCATATCCTCGTACCTCAACTGTATAATACCTGAACACCCTATAATAGTGAGGGGACACGACCACCGGCTCCCTACACTGGATACGGAGGGAGTCAGGGTCACCTGGGATCCAGCAAACAGAAAAACACAAATAAATGAACTAAACTTATCTTGTAGAAGACTCAGAAGTAGGAACAGCATGCACACACTCCAGGAAGTAGTATAAACCGCAAAGTGATGCACTATGGGAAAAGGATTTAAAGGGATGCAATCAGTGCAACTACATGACAGCTGAGAGAGGCTAACGAGATGATAAAATGAAAGCAAAACAAAGGAACCTCAAGGAGGAGGTTCTAGACGTCTGTCAGAGCTTCTCAGATGTCTGGTGGTGACAGTACCCCTCCTTCTACGAGTGGACTCTGGACACTCAGAGCCCACCTTATCAGGATGGGACCTATGGAAAGCCCTGATGAGACGAGTGGCCTTAATGTCCGTCACTGGGACCCACATCCTCTCCTCAGGACCATAACCCTCCCAATGAACGAGGTACTGGAGAGAACCGCGGACAACACGAGAATCCACAATCCTAGAGACCTGAAATTCAAGATTACCATCAACCACAATCGGAGGAGGAGGCAAAGACGAGGGTACAATGGGTTGGACATAAGGTTTTAATAAGGATGTCTGGTGGTGACAATATCTGTGTTTTGTGGATCCGCAATTTGACTGCAAAAATTGGACTGAAAAAATGGCTACGACCATGTGTATGAACCCTAAGTCGGAATACTGGGAATGAGGGATGATGTGACAATGGTGAGTGGTGGTGCAAGGCAATGATGAGGCCAGCTTAGGGGTAACCAGCCCATTGTGCTTCATTGAAGCAATGTAGGCAGATAATACACACAGGCACATGCAGAGTAAGTTCAGTCTTTTCAGATTACATGGGCAATTTTTCTAAGGCAGTATATAGGGATATACACCGTACAATAAATGACTCTCTGAGTCTCTTTCCAGGTAATCCAAATAAACTTTCCAATTTGGCCATGGGGTGCAAAGTCTTTCTCACAATAAATTCTCATTCTCAGTATAGCATTACAATGCCTAACTGCAGGATGTAGTATTTTAACAAATAGCCAGTCTGTCAATGTAGGAGGTTTAGGTTGACGCCATGATGTAGTCACGCAACATTGTGCACTCCTCCTCCCCCTCCGCCCTGCCACGCCGATCCATGCATCTCGGACCTCAGCGCTCAACCGCCCTTAAGCCTTGCTATACTTCCCGACCTCCCTACCACCTGCCTCGCCGGGTCTGCCTGTCCCCACCTGCTACTTTGTGGAGGAATTTTCTCCCTGGTCCTGCATCATCCCTGCCCTTCTTTACACCTCCGCCTTTGTCCTTCCGTCTCCTCGCTCTCCATGCTCCTTGGTCCCCGTTGGCTCTAAGATTCAGGTCTCCTTTCATGTGTTCCCTCCTGTTTGTTTGACTGTTCTGCTCCTCCCTTTCCTTTTGTCTGCTCTCCGACCTTCCTAGTTTTGCTCTGTTATAACCAGACTGCTGGATTTGTGATTGCTGCATCCTGGATAAACTATTTTTGGTGTACTGTGTTTTCCTGAGATTTTTTTGCTTTACTTCCAATTAATACAAGTAAAGTAAGGAGAGAGGGAGAGGAAAATAGCAGATTGAAGTATTTAAAAAAGAAAAAGAGGAGGAGAAAAGAAACTCACTTAGTTAACTAGTAACGGAAATAAAGGAGGAAAGAAAAAGAAAGGAGGGAAAAAAGGGAAAAGAAATGGCCCCCAAACAAAATAGGTGTTCTGCTGAATATATACCAGTTAAAACTGGTCAGAAATCGACAGAATCACCAAAAATTTAAACATTTTTGAAGTCTTTAAAGGTGCCCAGTACAAGAGTAGGACATAAAGGGTCACAGGATGTGGATGTGGAAAAAGGAGGTGGATCCATTGTGGAAGAACCATTCGACTATTTTGTTCGGGAGGTGGGGACGGAGAGAGCTGATAATATTGATGATATCCCCTTGCCAAATCGCGGATCCTTACCCTTGAGTGAAATTCTAGACGCGGTTAAAAAAAAATATGGAGAGCTAATTAAAGACATCTCTATTCAACTTGGGGCAATTCAGACCGATGTGGCCCTGATAAGAGACAATGTTTCTAAAATACGGAACAAAGTAACTACCATAGCAAAAATCTGTGGAGGTCCTAGAGAAGGAAGTTAAAATGCTTAAAATGGAAATCCCTCTATTGAGATCTGAGGGTAACTTCATAAAAAAAAAAGATGACGGACCTTGAAGATAATTCCAGGAGAAGTAATGTGAAAATAATGGGCCTGCCAGAAGGCATGGAAGGGGTAATCATGTTGATATGATTCAGAATTTAATTCTGGAGAAGTTTGGGAAAGAGCACTTCTCTCCATTATTCCTAGTGGAAAGAGCCCATCGAGTTCCTGGGGGCAAACCAACTCCCAGAAGGTAACTGCGGATGCTTCTTGTGAAGATTCTTGTTTCACGAGAAAGGGATATGATCCTTAGAAGGGCAAGGGAATGTCCTCCTGTCTTTTACAATGGAAATAGATTGTCCTTATTTCCTGATTTTTCTAAGGATACTCAAGATAAAAGATGTGTTTACATTGATGTTAAGAGACGACCCCATGAAAAGAATATTAAGTATTCATTAATATATCCGGCCAAAATGTGGATAATTTTCAATACTGAGACTTATTTTTTGGGACACTCCTAACCTCGTGGCGGACTGGCTGTATCAGAATAACATCTCAATCCTCTATTCTTCTTTTTTTCTCATTATGGTAGGCGGGGGGGGGGGGGGGGAGATGAGGAGAGGTGATCTTAGCTAAGAGATCTGTCCAAGATGGTGGCGGATCAATAGTTGAAGGAGGGGTGGTATTCTGTGGGATGGGGGTGGGTTGCGATGCGTCTCCCAGGCTGCGGAGTTAAAAAGGGGGATTTTTTTTTCTCTTCTTTTTTTTTTTACTCTCCTCTTGATTGATGTCGGTTAGAATCCTTGCGGATAAATTGAAAAGACTGGCAGTTTGTGATCGGGTCTGAGGGCACCTCCCAGCTATTGTTAGTTTAGTATATACCAATTTTACTGAGGGGGAGATTCCTCAACTCAGAGGAGGATGGACCATACAGACTTACTATTCCACCTTTACTAGTTATTCAAGAGGAGTAAGAGTATTCATTCTTGATTTTGTTTGCCGGGCCTCTTCCACAGATAAGCAGGGGAGATTTGTATTTCTTTATGGAAATTTATTTGGAAAAGCATGTGTCTTGGCCTTTGTTTATATCCCCCCTTCTTTCTCTCTTCATGTACTTAACTGTCTATTAACTTTTGTGGATCGGTGGCCTGAATGCCCTGTCATTGTGACTGGGGTTTTTAATTGTATTATGGATCCACAGAAGGACAGGAAGTCCATGGAGAGAGATGTTTATACTTTGGATCAAGAGTCTCCTTTGTCCCACTTTTGTCAGGAATCTGTTTTTGTTGATATATGTGAATTTTCTTGTGTTAGTAAATCTGGGAGGTCAATGTCTAGGATAGATCTAGCCCTGATAAATAAAAATTACTTGAAATACATAAAAGGTATAAAAAAACGAGGCTAGGTCTCTGTCCGACCACTCACCTCTCACAATTGAGCTTTATATGTTGGATGATAAATATGTAATTAGGCCTCCATTTAGACTAAATCCCCATTGGATTTTTATAATGAATAATCATGAATTGATTAGACGGGAGATGGAATTTTTCTGGGAAGCTAATTATAACTCTGGAAAAACATATCTGGTATGGGATGCATTTAAAGGGGTTGTCTGGGTTCAGAGCTGAACCTGGACATACCTCAATTTTCACCCGGCAGCCCCCTCTGAATAGAGCATCGGAGCAGTTTATGCTCTGATGCTCTTTTTTGCACTGCGCTAATTCGCGCAGGGCAAAGGCATTTTCAGGAGTTCCGGTGACGAACTGGGCTCTCCATGGGGCTGCCACGAAGCCTGGTAACGTCACCGGCACTGATGGGCAGACTTTAGCGCTTCCCTAGCCAGTAAAACAGCTAGGGCAGCACTAAAGCATGCCCATCAGAGCCGATGACTTCACCGAACCCACTGCCGAGCGGAAGCTTCCATGAGTTTTTCTTGAGTTGTATAAATCAGAAATTGTATAAATCAGAAGATAGTGTTTCAGAAGAAGTGTTTGATTAATATCTGGACTTCATTTCTTTTTCAGTCCTCACAGATACTCAGATAGAACTTCTCGATTCCGACCTCTTTCTTCAGGAGTTAGAGGCCACTTTGAAAGTCTGTGTGGGAAACGCTTCTCCAGGATCTGACAGATTCCTATATGAATTTTATCGTAAATACAGGGAGGTTGTTCTTCCCCAGCTTCTGAAGGAATTTACTGAAGCAATAGAAGACAGTAATCTTCCTGAATGTATGACAGAGTCTGTAATAGTATTAAGTATAAAGGAAAAGATCCTTTAGAAATGAGCTCATATAGGCCGATTTCTTTATTAAATACGGATGTCAAGCTTTTTTCAAGGATCCTTGCCACTAGGCTGTCTAAAGTCATTTAATCTATTATTCATCCTGATCAAAACGGTTTTATCCCTGGTAAGGGTACACATTATAATCTTCATTGTCTTTTTGCTAATATTCGACAGGGTGGAGTGGAGATTCCTCTGGAAAGTGATACAGCAGATGGGATTTGGTAATAGGTATATAAATATGGTAAGGCTCCTCTAGAGATCTCCCAAGGTGAGATTGAATATCAACAAGATGCTTACAAGGTATATCCCCCTCCAGAGAGGCACCTGTCCTCTCTTTCCATTATTATTTGATATCTATTGAGCCCCTAGCTGAATCTCGAAATTGAAGGGTTTGGGACGTTGGGAACAGAAGATCATATTTCCTTATATGCTGATGACGTTGTGTTTTTTTATTCAACATACTAACACCACACTTTTGAGGGTTATATGAGTTGTTAATTCATTTGGTGAAGTCTCAGGCCTCGATATCAATTGGTCTAAAACCATTCCCCTGCCTCTTGTTAGATTAGAACCCCTTTCTGAGAAGGTGGGTAGTAATCTGAGGATTTACAATTCATTTGAATATTTGGGGATCACGGTTTCTCCTGATTAAAGATTTTTTACAGCTCAATTTTATCCCATTGATCACAAAGTTGAGATCCAAAATAAAGATTTGGCTCCGACTTCCGCCGTCTAGAGCTGATAAAATTTATTTTGCGAAGATGGTGATGTCACCTCAACTACTGTATGTTCTTAGGAACTCCCCAGTGTGGATTCATGATAGATTTTTTAAATTGATGGAGAGAGTTATTAATGATCTAATCTGGGGGAAAAAGCGAAAAGGCTAAAATTCGAGAATTTTTATAAATCGTTAGAACAGGGAGGATTAAATCTTCCCTGCTTCGAGGGGTATTTTATTGCATCCCAGTTATGGCTTTATCAGGAATGGGAGAAGAGTCCACTTTTTAGATCTTTGGTTAAAAATTCCCCACATTATAATATTTTTGCTTTATTGGAATCTGGTCAATTAATTGTCTTCCAACAGGAATATAGGGTTGTGGTGAAGCTACTTATTAAGTCCTGGAGTACCATTAGAGACTGGTTGGGAATAAAGGGATCCCTTTCCTGTACGTCTCTTTGGCATAATTATCATCTGCAGGCCTTAGATGAGGTAGGTGATGATCAGTATTGGCAAAATAATAATATTCGTTATCTTTCTCAGGTGGTGGAGAATGGGCGTATTCTCACTATGTTGGAGTTATCACAGAGAGAATATATCTAATTTATCTTGGTTTCAGAAATTTCATTTACGTTTGGCACTTTTTAGTATTAAAGAACAATCACTTTTTTATAAAGATACTTCGACTTTTTTGCATGATTTAATAGAGAAGTTAGTATACAGGGTTAAGATATCACTGTGTTATAGATTTTTACTTAATGCACGATTTACTAATTTACAATCTCCTTGGCAAAAGGCCTGGAGAAGGGTTTGTTCACTGGTTCAACCTGACGACTGGGATAAGATATTCGGTAATATGGGCTTAGTTTCTCACAATTTTAATCATATACTGGTTCATAGTAACATAGTACATAAGGCTGAAAAAATACATTTGTCCTTCCAGTTCGGCCTGTCATCCTGCAAGTTGATCCAGAGGAAGGCAAAAAATAAAAAATGCGAGGTAGAAGCCAATTTTCCTCACTTTAGGGGAATAAAACATTCCTTCCCGACTCCAATAAGGCAATGAGAATAACTCCCTGGATCAACGACCCCTCTCTAGAAGCACCTCTGAGTAAGAGGGGCAGAATCAATAGCAAATACAGGAATGTATTTTTTTTATGTACTTGGTGATAACCCGTGCATGCGGACAAACTGAGCATCAATCAGTTTCACTTCGGCCCCGCTATCGATAAATACTTCAATTCCAACAGTTTTACACCTCAATAACAAGAACGGTTTGCTGGAATTACAGAGCTGTATAATGGCAATTTGGATCAACAGTCAGTGCAGCAAGGTGTAATAGGATTGTTCCTATTAAACAGGCTGTAACCTCCCCTACT
Source organism: Bufo gargarizans (assembly GCF_014858855.1). Lineage (NCBI taxonomy): Eukaryota > Metazoa > Chordata > Amphibia > Anura > Bufonidae > Bufo > Bufo gargarizans. The sequence goes on along the minus strand of NC_058082.1, from coordinate 50,594,061 downwards.
GAACCCTGTTCAAGATAAATGCTGTGGAATTTATTCCTCCCTATCCTTTCCCTACACCTTGAATAATCTTTCCCTGCACTTATAAATATTTTTTTTTAGCACAATTAAGTTTTTTCTAACACTGTCCCTAGCGTGAGGGACTACTTATTACTAAACTACAACCTACAAAGAGAAATATTAGCCTCCACTTATAAAAATGTCAAAATCTTTATAAAATACACAATTAATACATATTAAAACACATGGAATAATTGGCAGCAAGTAAAACCCCCCCAATGAGGACCATGAGGAAGTAGCAGAGCCAGCCAGCCACACCAATTGAAACAACTTGACAAGAAAGCAGTACCACTTGCACATGCCCCTTATGTACCTTAAATATCGCTGGGGTAAAAGCCCCCAAACAGTAAATACTGAATAGAAAAAAGGGTAAAGTGGAATATCAGAAAATGGTGATGTGCTGTTTCGCCTCACAGGCCAGCGCCGTTTCGCCTCACAGGCTTCTTCCGGGGATGCAATTTAACCAGTTAAAAACACATGCAAGGTTGTTATCTATTGTGTAATCACACTAAGTGTCAGCGGTTTGTTCATGGATGGAAACGGTACTGAGCCGGAAGGAGCACAAACACCGTGTCGTCACGTGACTCACGGCGTGCACATTACATGACTCACATCCTGGAAGGAAACATGGCCGCGCGTTCCATGCTAGAGCGCTCAGCCAGAAAACTAAAGTGCGCTCCAGCGTGGAGCGGGCAAGCCCTGAACACTCCTGCGATACAGAAACCAATTGGTAAGCACACATAAAACGCATCATAGATGCAATTACTCAAAGGCATAACACAAGAAAGTTTAACCCATGTTTGTGCAAAATACAGATTACAAAATAGAAAGGTAAGTGTTAAGTGCATATATCAATTGCATTACAATAAACTAATCCTAATCAATAAATAGTATAATAAAGCCCAATAATAGAAAAATGAATTGTAAAAATACTGAAAATTGATATTAAATGAACACATAAATGGTCGATAAATATATATAACGTACATTAGTACACACTCGACCACAGTGCCAATGTACATGACCTTAACACTATAAACAAAATTAGTGCTAGTTGTCATAAAACATTGATTGATGACTCAAATCAATAAAAAATCTGGGTGACCAAAAAGTGCAAACATGCAGTGCTACCAATGTGATAAAGTGCCCAGTGCATTGGGCAGTGCATAATAAAAACAATGTGTTATAAAACACAAACATAATTAATCTGAGAGTAAATAGATTTAAAAAACAAATGATAATGCCAAGATGATTAACTATATAGGGTATGCGTAAGCTTTTTGAAAGTATAAAATATAAATAAAAAAGTTGTTATCAATTCATCCAACATTCGAATATCATCCAATGAGGAAATTATTTATCCAGTGTTCAAGACCCAACCACAAGATGCTCCTATCCTGCACATCATCCAAATTGATTCACCATGATTGGTAAGTATGTCTCCATCTTTAGTGCCCTCAATGCCCGGATGTCCACAAAAAACTGTCAACACTGTTGGAGACGAAACTGTATGGGAACAAACAACTTATCTGTAGGAGTGGGTGACGGAGCTAGGTGTTGTTCAGCCTTAATGAGAGTCATCATGTTCTGAGACAAGACTGCTACGAAGACCTTAGCTGGTAAAATGGTTTCAGGTGGAGTCTCTGTAGGCTGGTATGCACAGAAACTCAGAGAGCGTGCGTCAGCCTTCATGTTTCTACTTCCTGGCCTGAAAGTGATGGAAAAATTAAAACGTGAAAAAAACAATGCCCATCTAGCCTGACGGGGATTTAACCTTTTAGCCGACTTGAGAAACATTAGGTTCTTATGATTGGTAACAACAGTAACACAATGTTTTGCCCCCTCAAGAAAATGTCTCCATTCTTCAAATGCCCACTTAATGGCCAATTTCTCTCAGAGGGGGAAAATGTTCTGGAGAAAAAGGCACAAGGTCTCAGGTTAGTGAGGGTAGCAGGACCTTGCAAGAGGACTGCTCCTGCACTGTCTTTAGAAGCATCCACCTCCACGATAAAAGTTTTTTCTTTATCTGGCTGGGTTAGAATTGGAGCGCTACTGAAAGCCTCCATTAGGGTTTAAAATGAATCTAAGGCCTCAGTAGACTATTTTTCCAGATCCGCCCCTTTTTTGGCGAGGTCGGTCAGTGGTCTAGCGATTACCGAGAAATTCTTAATGAACTTACGGTAGTAGTTGGCTAATCCAAGTAAACGTTGTAAGGCATTTAGGGATGATGGTCTTACCCATCCCTTAATCGCAAAAACCTTGCTAGGATCCATCTTTATGGCGTGGGGAGTAAGAACATGTACGAGAAATATAATCTCCTGCACCCCAAAGACACATTTTTCCTGTTTAGCAGATAATTGGTTCTCTCTCAGCACCTCCAACACCTGTCTAACATGAAACACATGACTCTCAAAATCAGGGGAAAATATCAAAATGTCATCGAGATATACAATGACAAATTTTCCCAAGAACTCCCTAAGAATATCGTTCATGAAATTTTGGAACACAGCCGGGGCATTGCTGAGTCCAAAAGGCATAACGAGATATTCAAAGTGACCAGCCGGGGTATTGAACGCTGTCTTCCACTCTTCCCCCTCCTTGATCTGGATTAACTTGTATGCTCCTCTTAAATCAATCTTCGAAAACCAGGCCGCCCCTAATACCTGGTTAAATAAATCCGGAATCAATGGGAGGGAGTACGTTTTCTGGATAGTGATCTTATTTAATTTCCGGTAATCTATACAGGGTCTAAGACCACCATCCTTCTTCTTAACAAAGAAAAAACCCACCCCCATAGGATAAACTGAGGGTCTAATGTGCCCCTTAATGAGACTCTCCTTAATGTAATCTTCCATGGCCTCACGTTCAGGTTTAGAAAGATTGTAAATATGCCCCTTAGGAAACCTTGCCCCCTTTACCAAGTCCATGGCACAATCATACGGTCTATGGGGAGGAAGAGCCTCCACGGACGACAATGAGAACACATCAGCATACTCCTTTATGACTGCGGGCAAAACCTCAGACTCCACAGAGAACCCAACACGTACTCTAGATAAACACGAGCCGCACTCAGATCCCCAACTCACTAGTTCCCCTCTGGTCCAATCAATCGTAGGATTCTGTAATTGGAGCCACCGCATCCCCAATACCACCTCAACTGGTAAGTTCTCCAGGACTAACAGGGAAAATTTCTCTAAGTGGCACACTCCCACAGCTAAGGAAATCTCTGAGGTACATGATCTCACAGTACCACCCACCAGTGGAGTGGAGTAGATGGCCATGATATAGATGGGTGTAGGTAAAACAAAAATTGGAATACCCTGTCTAGTAGCATACCCCTGGTCAATAAAGCTGGCCGCTGAGCCCGAATCTATAAAGGCCTGACCCGACCACTTATTAGAACCCAGAGAAATGGTTATAGGAACTAAAAGCTTAGTCTTAGTAATAACAGGGAGTACCTGGTCCCTTGGTGGTCTTGTCTTGGAAGCCTTACCAGAAAGGATCCTCTTTGGACACTGACTGATCCAATGGTCAGGTTCTCTGCAGTAGAAACAGATCCCACATCTGCGGCTCTGATCCCCTCTGGTCATGCTAATTTGCATAGGTTCTTCAGAGGAGACCTCAACACCACTATTCGAACAAGCCTCAGACTGGACCAGCATCTGAGAAGAGAACTGTCGTTCCTGTCGTCTTTCTCTCACACGTCGGTCGAGTCGGACTGCTAGGGTCATAGTCTCCTCAAGAGTCTCTGGGAGCTGATAACTCACTAGTAGGTCTTTTAGATTATCAGATAGGCCTGACCTGAATTGACACTTAAGAGCTGGCTCATTCCACCCTGAGGGAACACACCACCTTCTAAATTGGGTGCAATACTCCTCGGCAGAGAGGTTGCCTTGAACCAATGCTTTCAGTGTGGTTTCAGCTACCAGGGCCCTGTCTGGTTTATCATACAGGGTACCCAGAGCCTGAAAAAAACCTCTACTATGGTTAAACAACTAGCATCAGGGGGTAAAGAAAAGGCCCACTCCTGGGGATCCCCCTGTAAGCGGGAAATAATGCCCACACATTGGCTTTCCGACCCGGAAGACTAAAATACAGTTTACAGCTCTCCTTAAAGGAGTGAAACTTCCGATCTCCAGAGAAGGGTTCTGGAAGCTTGATCGGTGTCTCCACATGAGGGCTCAAGTTCGGACCAGAGGCCTGAGGAGCAGCGGCGTCTTGTCTTATTTCTAGGGAATTAATCTTCTCCCCTAGCTCCTGCACCATCTGCGTCAAGTTTGACACATGCTCAGTCAGGGTTACTAGAGGATTCATGGTACACTGGTTTCAGTAGGCCTGTTATTTTGTAACGGTCATGAACACACACACACACACGCAGACAGGGGGGAGGGAGTGACCACTGCACTCCACTCTCGCCCCTGACCCTGCCTACTTGCCTCGCAAGCCCTAATGACAAGGGACAACTAGACGGCAGTCCCTAACTTGGTGTAAGTGCAAGGAGGACGAACAGACAACAAACAGCACAAATACGGACCGAGTCAAAACCAGGAAGGTAGCGCAGTACAAAGAAAAAAGCAGAGAATGGTCAGGAGAAAGCCGAGGTCATTTACCAGCCGGGATCAGAACCCAGGAATACAGTACAGCACAGCAGGAACATACAGGGAGATGTCGGATAAACAGGGGATATGTACACCAGGAATCCAAGGAGACACAGGTGGAACCTGAATAACAGGCAATCTTGGCTGTACCAAGACATTGTTATTACTTGGATGTACTGTTACTAGGATTTATCCTCTGTAAAGTTCCACCCTAGATTTCATCCTTCTTGTCTCAGTCTCAAGTTCCTCAATTAACACTACAGTAAATGGTTGTACCACCACAAAAGGTACAGGCGTCACGACTACAAGGGACCTTGCCATAGGCACATTAATACAAGGGACCTTGCCATAGGCACATTAATACAGACCATCAAGGGCACCTTAAACCACCATCTGGCCTGTGTCCCTTACACCAGAGTGTGCCCCAGAGAATTCTTGTGCTGTCCTCCTCTTCCCTTATGCGAGCATACCCAGGGACGACATAACTGTGAGTAACAAGAACTATATTTACCTCGGCCCACCTAGTGCTCACACCGTGACCTCACGTATAATTTCCCTGTTTGGTCTGGCATACCGCACCCATACTGGGGAGGAGATTGCCGCATATAAATGCAGAGGTCGCCTTACAGACGAGCAGGTGATTGTTGGAAAAGAATGTTTCCATCCCGACAATCATCTGCTCAATTGAACAGTGTAAGAGGAGGGAGTAGAGGAGCTTGATAAGTAGTAGGAAGCCTCTTTCTCTTATATGATAAGAATATTATAAAATTTCTTATATTCACTTGTACTATTCATTATTAAGAAAATATAACACAACAGTTACTCCTCAACTAAAGTCAGTCAAAACTTTTTATTGCTCCATTCTTGGACCATGTGAAACCACTTTAGGAAGATGTCCTTATCCACTTACTCATTTAGATGTTACGTTTAGCGTAGCCATGACTTCAGTGGAGTAAAAGCCTTAGCATTTATGATCTATGAAGGTAATGGGAAAAGATCACTAAAATGTAAATGTTACATTAGGTTTTAAGGCATCACAAAAAGAAATGCATTAGTGATTTTTTTTTTTCCAGAAAGCAACTTCTATAAAACCTACTCTGGTTGCTATTTATAAAGCTACAACCTGCATTTAGTAGAGGGAATTGCATGTTTTGTCCATGGCCCTAAATGCATTTGCTGCCGACTGTACAATTGTATTGCTATAAGGACAGCAATACAGTTAAATACTGCATCGGGAAAAGTGAGCAAATGGGGGAACTTTAGGGGGCCTTATTACTACGGGGGTATTTTGGGAAGCCTTATTACTACTGTGTACAATTTGAGGAGCTTTATCACTACGTGGGGCACTATGGAACATTATTACTAGTGCTGAGTGAATCGAAGTGGACTTGGATCAGAATTTCTGGAAAAATGTGATTATTCACAAAGCCGAATTTTCTTACGCTTAGTGGTAACGAATCAATTTTCCCTGAAATGGTGGTAAAAAACAAAAAATACGTACTCATCTTATCCATTTGCTTACGAACAAAACACACCAAATCTCGCTCACACTGACCTGTGATGTCACCATATCTCAACCTGGCTGTGATGAGGTGGTGACATCATCACGTTGGCTCATGCAAGATTTGGATGTTTCTTCAATCAAGATGGCCACAACAGCCTCTCCGCGAGAAAATGGATGAGCTATATATTTGATTAACCCCTGCAAGGCCTCAATGTGACTGTCATATGCCATGTTCAGCATTGAACATGGCATCTAAGGAGTTCAATAGGGGGGGAGCAGCACGACTGCCGTTTCTCGTCATTGCGCCTGCTACATACAATGGAATGCGATTTGTGACTAAGTAGTTTGTAAAGAATCCAATTTATTTGTAAACTTCGGCAAAGCAGCCAAATTGAATGTTTGATAACTTCGCTCATCTCTGAATATTACTACTGGGAGTTCTGTGGGGGCATTATTATTATTGGGGATAATAGGGAGGGCTCTACTACTAACAGGGGCAGTTTTATGGAGCATTATCATTATTGGGAGCACTGCAGGGAGCACTTTGTACTCTGGGATAGAATTATAACTATTGGTGGTACTTTTGGGAGCACTTTGGGGACTATCTGTATGGCACTGTTATTTCGTAAGTATAGTTTTTGGGGGCCTTGGGGAGGACAGTGAGCACAGTATTGGGGGTAGCACAGGATAACACTGTTGGGTTACCAGGAGGAGAAGGATGATAGAAAAGTGAGGAACCTAAAATGTCTGTGTGGCAAACTGTGCAGAGACCAGATGAGGCTGAGTGATGTTGTCATGTGTTGTCTTGACCGAATAGAGAAGATGAGGAAAGAGAATATCTACATTAGAGGAGACATCACTGTATATAATAGGTATGTAATGTTGTATGCTCCTGAATGTGTGATAGCACTGAACGCAATGTTCATCCAATTATGCCTTTAGCACTTGGTTGTGGGGGGTTGGATTGATAATTTAACACATACAGTATGCATTGGGACCAGTATAATTTGAGACCCCAGCAACGCCCCTAATAACACGAAAGAACGTTCTTCAGGCACCATACAAAAAATGTATGCCTGATGCTGCAATGAAAGCATAGTCGTAATTGTTGGTATTGCAACCATGGTAACAGCTATGGGGCTCCAGAGAAGGGGTAGAATGATTGGAGTCACAGGTGTATGACCATGACCAGGCCAGGTTGGTAGGGGGACTCCATGACCTCTACCTCCATCATCACAATCTCAAGAACTGTTTGCCTTGCTCGCATGCACAGGCACAGTGCTGCACTGGACTCCAGTCCAGTGCATGCAAAAGAGTGAAGCAGCTGTTCAGAAGAGGACTAAGGCCTGTAGTGGGAAGGGGGCATGTGCTGCAGCCAACAGAAGCACAAGGAGAGGCAGCACCTGCCACTCTCATCTCTTACCTCTCTCACATGCAAGTGTTGAGTTCTGGAATCCAAAAACAAATGTAAGTTGCATTCTTCCGACTGGGCCAAGTGCAGTGACCCAGTGGGTCACTGCTAAAAATTAATTGGAAAGTTTGTGGATAGCTCACCACCCTCCTCAGTCGGGTAAGGGTGCTCTAGTCGAAAAAACTGCTCACTCAGTCAGTCTAGAAAATGAGAAATTGAATGGAAAAAACGGCTGGCACTCACTATGTGGTTCACATCAAACAACTAATTTATTTACCGCCAATTCACAATGGAATAATAGCAGCAATGGATACAATTTATAATACACACAATATAGTATTTTTAAAAAAACGTTTGAAAAGACCCCTAAAAAAGAGTAAAATATAAAACAGTAAAATATGTAAAACACTAATTATATAGCTATAAAGATGTTGCACAACAAGATTTCCTAGATAAATGTTGGATTCCGTGTGTCACAATAATCCTTTGCCTGATGGCAATTAGTATCCAAGTCACTTGTATTTAGGGACTTGTATCTTTAAATATGAAACACTGTCAAGTCGGTTCACTATCCACTGTGGGTTAGTTCAATCAGTCCAGAAGCTGCAATAACTTGTGATATCAAATGCTGCTGGAGGGTGCCGTTCCCTCTTGTGCAATTAGATATAGCAGTCCTTCTAATATGGCTTTTGATACTTTTGCCTGTAGAAGAATGTCGCTTACCCGTCTCAGGGAATCTTTAGCAGTCGGATTCGGCCGCTCGTTGCACCGCTCACTTTCGGCGTCCTCGCTCTCTGGTGTTTGTCACGTGGTATCCCAGAAGTATCGCGGGACTTGGAAACTGTGTTCCGATGTTCCTATGAGTGGTGTTACTTGGGGTATGTAAAATGGAGCGCTCCACTTCTGAAAGGATAATTCAGATCTTGTCGGTCATGTCCCAAATGTTGCTGTGTTCAGGGATATATAACGCTAAACGCGTTTCGAGGACTTCAATCCTCTTCCTCAGTAGCTATATCCCTGTTGGTACATCCTCCTTTTTATATCTCTCCGGGCAGTCCACAAAATCTGGATTGGAATCTTATTTTTGCATAATGCGATTTCAGTGCGTTTCTCATGCGGTTTTAAAATCGCATATGCGTTTTTTGTTGTATTTGAACCGCAACATCTTAGTATATAACAATATATCAGAACAGAATAATAATACAATATACAATATTCAAATAATCTACAAAATATAAAAAATTTAAAAAAGGGAGTGAATATTACGTTAAAAACTGATGAGGGTTGAGTAAGAAGGGATTTGATGTGTAGAGGGGAGTCATCTTAGATATCTTCTATTTCAAATATAATAAAAATCATGATAGAAGTGGTAGAACGTAGCAACAGGGAGGTGGGCCCATCAACAAGAGGGGATCACAGAGCCGATAAACGGCTAACCATGTGATCCCGAATTGAATGAGGGGCACACCGCCCAATCTATAAGAAGCCAAAAATTTCTAATTCCGCATTTAGCCCGGCTGGTAATAGGCTTCCAAAATTATAGATTTGCTTGGATTCTGCCCTTGACATCCGCTCAATGTGGTTTCCACCTCTCCAATGTTTATCAATTTTCTCTAGAGCCACAAAAGACAAACCTTTAGGGTCTTGTCCATGGGCTTCTTTGAAGTGCCTTGAGAGTGAGTGTTTTTCATATCCCTTCCTAATATTGGAAATATGTTCGGATATCCTCACTCTCAAGGCCCTCTTAGTCCGTCCGATGTATTGTCTTGAACATGGACATTGAGCTAGATAGATCACGCTCACAGAATTACAGGTGAGAAAATGTTCTATCTCCCACACGAAAGAATTTTGTGTGGAAGATACTCTCTTGGTGTTCCTTGGAATATTTGTAGTTTTGCAACAAATACATTGTCCACATTTATAAAAACCTTTCAAGTTAGTCAGTCTCCCAGTATTTGATATTTTAGTCTTCACATTCCTAATTGAAGGGGCTACTTTTATCCCTAAATTGGCCGCCCTCGTGTATATTATTTGCGGTCTTGGGGGTATTATCCTACCTATAACTTTGTCTTGTAAAAGGTGGTGCCAATGATGTTTAATAATTTCTTCTACTTTTCTCCTTTGTGTTATATAAGGAAGGATAATCCTAAATTGGGAGTCTATCTCATTCTGTTCAACTATCTTGTCAATTAATAGCGTACTCCTTGGTAGTTTCCTAACCTTGTCCAATGACCCTTCCAGTATGTTGCTCGGATATTGTTTGGCCAGGAATTTGTCTCTTAAGTGCATTGCTTCTACCTCAAACTGGACCTCTTCGGTACAGTTTCGTTTCAATCGACGAAACTGTCCGAAGGGTACATTCAGTAGCCAGTTTGGCAAGTGGCAACTGGTATGTAAAATAAAGGTGTTCCTGGCCGAAGGTTTTTGGTATGTTTTACAAATATACTTTTCAACTGCTCTTGTAATTGACAGATCTAAAAATTCAATTTCTCTCTTATTCGTACTTTGAGTGAAGACTAAATTCAATGTATTATTATTTAGTTCTACTATAAATTTATTAAGACTCTCTTGATCTCCCTTCCAAATTAAAAGCACATTGTCTATGTAACGACGCCAGAGCACCAGGCTGCCCCCTCTATGCGAATCAATGGTCTCCTGCTCCCATTGTGCTAGGAACAGGTTGGCATAGCTGGGGGCAAACCTAGTGCCCATGGCGGTTCCTCTAATCTGTAAATAAAAACTCCCTTCAAAATAAAAATAATTGTGTTGCAAGATGTGTTCAATCCCTTTTAAATAAAATCTATTTGTTGCTTCTTCATTGTCCTATTATTTTCCAGTTGTGCTCTAATGGCTCTTATCCCAGCTTCATGGTCTATTACTGTGTAGAGGGACTGGATATCCAACGTAGTCATAATCCAGTCCTCTTCCACCTTTAACCCTTCCAATACTCGAATAATTTGAGTAGTATCTCTCAAGTATGATATAGTAGTTTTCACCATGGGTTGTAGCCATGTATCTATGTATCTTGATAGATTGGATGTTAAAGAGCCAATGCCTGATACTATGGGGCGGCCCGGAGCACTCTCCATGTCCTTGTGTACCTTAGGAAGGCAATAAAAGACCGTGAGTCTTCTGGGCGTCCCCATAATATAATCAGATTCTTGTTGTGACAATATATCCATCTGGGCACCTCTCTGACAGTATTCTTTTAACTTGTCACTGAATCCCTTGGTGGGATCTGTTTCAAGTTTTTTATATGTAAAGCTGTCAGAGAGTTGTCTCCAGTGTTCCCTCTAAGCCTTGGCAGCTGCTGAGCGGGGTCGGCTCAGAGCTGGGCACAGCGCCATCAAAGGTGGGCGCTAGGAAAACCTAAGATAAGTGTCACATCAAAGAGCATACAGTGTAACCTCTGCACCATGCCGTACAATACAGTGTAACCTCTGCACCATGCCGTACAATACAGTGTAACCGCTGCACCATGCCGTACAATATATAGTATAGTTCATACACAGTGCCGTACAATATACAGTATAGTTCATGCACCATGCTGTACAATATACAATATAACCCCAAAACCATGCAATATGATGTACATTATTATCCCTACACCATGCTGTACGATGTACGTTATAATCCCTACACCATGCTGTACGATGTACGTTATAATCCATACACCATGCCGTACAATATACAGTATAGTTCATGAAGAAAAGAGAGAAAATCCAGCTCTTGATAGCAGGGAATACTTTATTCACAGCGGTATTAAAACTTCCACATATGCAGGGCAGTCAAATCTATGCATTTCGGACATTTACATGCTGGTCCTTAATCATGATAATGAACAGTATAGTTCATACACCGTGCTGCACAATATAATCCATACACCATGACGTATAATATACATTATAATTCATACACCATGCCGTACAATATACACAATAATCCCCCAGTGTAGGTGGTATACTGTATATTGTACGGCATGGTATCTGAACTATACTGTATATTGTACGGCATAGTGTATGAGCTATACTGTATATTGTACGGCATAGTGTATGAACTATACTGTATATTGTACGGCACGGTGTATGAACTATACTGTATATTGTACGGCATGGTACAGGGATTATAATGTACAGTATACTGTACAGCAAATGACAATATAACCCCTGTGCCATGCTGTACAATAAACAGTATAACCCCTACACCAGGGATGTCAAACTCGTGGCCCTCCAGTTGTTGCAAAACTACAACTCCCATCATGCCTGGGCATACTACAGCTATCAGGGAATGATGGGAGTTGTAGTTTTGCACCATCTGGAGGGCCATGAGTTTGACATCCATGCCCTACACGGTGTCCCTACACTGCACCTCTCTGTATATATTTCATTATTTTGCCCCTCTCTCCATCTCTGTATATATTCCATGATAATGAAGGATTTGCTGCCAGTGGGCCTGCCCTCATATGGCCGGCGTGGGCTCCCTTTTCTGAATTCAAGTGCGGCGTGCCCCCCCCCCCCCCTCCTCCCTATGAAGCCGGTGTGTGTGCATACATAAATAAAAATACCTACTCTGCTCCACTCATCTGTCAGAACAATCCCGTCATACCCTCTCCGGCGCCGCGCCATTCAGTCATCCCGCCATTCAGTCATCCCGCGTGATCCTGCGAGACCTGTGACCTCAGTGCCGAGTCTCGCACTGTCACAGCTGGTGGCGCAGGCGCAGGACCGGAGAGGGTATGGGTTACTTAATGTGCGCACTGGGCCGGTAGCGCAGCCGGCCAATCGCACTGTAGGCATTATAAAAATAAATTGCACAGACAGGCCCCGAGCCCCTTACATAAAGTCCGGGCAGCAGCAGTGAGCGGGCCAGCAGAGGTGCTGAGCGGAGGCATAAAGGAAGCTGCGCGGCCGCGCGCCCGCGCAGCTTACAGGGAACACTGGTTGTCTCATGCACTCTTGTATGTACTTTGTGGTATCTAAGATCACAATAGCCCCACCCTTATCTGCGGGGCGAATCGTGATCTTCTCATTCTTTTGTAATTGCCTAATTGCAGACACTTCTCCATTTGATAGATTTTTTCTGTATAATTGTTTTTCTTTTATTTTTCTAAGACCCGCTTCAACATTTTTTTGAAAGCTTCCCATTTCTGGGCCAATTTCATTCCTGGGAAATTTTTTTGATTTATTTTTTAAATTTGTGTGTTTGAAACTTTCTTCTCTTTGTATAGTTGTGGAAGTAGGATTTTTAATAAAGTATTTTTTTAGACATATGTTTCTCATAAATTTCTGAATCCCAATGTAGGTGTTAAATTTATTTAATTGTGCGCTAGGTGCAAATTTTAGTCCTTTATTTAAAAGGGAACTCTGTGCTGCTGTTAATTTAGTGTTGCTCAAATTAATAATATTATCCTGTTCCATATTATGTGTGTTTACCTGTGAGTTCTTCTTTTTCCTCCCCCTCCGTGTTTTATTGTTTCGGACTGATAATTGTGATGTGATTGTTGTTGTGATTCTCTCTGAGTGTAATTTGGTGATATTCTCTGATAATCCCTCTGTCCCAATGGACGTGCCTGATGTGGTGAATAATATGATTCTTCCTGTCTGTGGTGTTTGTGATGTCTCAGGTTGTATTGATGTCTCTGGGGGGTTTGTTCCCTCCTGTTGTGCTCCGGTGATCGTACATGTCTGTTTTTTATCCTTGGTGAATGGTGAGGTGGGGTCCCATCTAAAAAAGGCTGCTGCGCCAATGTTTCAAACCTATTTCTCGTTGGTATTGTAGGTCTTATTTGTTCTAAAGGGATTGCTACAGGTCTATCTCTATTCTCTACTTCTTTATGGTCTCTATGTTGTAATTTAGGGACCAAGCTATGTTTCTTTTTTTTTTTCGCAATTATTTCAGATTCAATTTTGTCTAAACTTTTGCATATTCTTTCCTGCCATAAATTTAAAATGCTATCTTTGGGTAGTTGTTCTATTTTTATTTTCATCCGATTAATTTCTTCTGTAATATTCCCCAGAATTTGTGTTCTCCTTTTTATAATTAATTCCACTAATGCCCGTGATTGTGTATGTAGGAGGTTTGTCCATTCCAGGTCAAATTCCTCCCCATATAAATCCTGTGCTGGGGTTTTCAATAGTTGTAAGCCTTTTGGGATCCTATCTTGATCTAAATATTGACGTAAAGATCTGATCTCCCAGTTTTGTTTCAACTGTTTTATAACCAAATGTTCTAATATTCTAAATGTGTCATGTACAGATTCAGTCTCTATATTTTCCATAGGTGTTACATCAAAAAGAAAGGTGTCTACTTTTTGTTTTTTTTGTTCGATGTGATTCCACATATCCATCTTGAGGTGGGTGGGGGCTAAATCCACAATTGAGTGATAAGAAAATGTAAATTGGAAAGTTTGTGGATAGCTCACCACCCTCCTCAGTCGGGTAAGGGTGCTCTAGTCGAAAAAACTGCTCACTCAGTCAGTCTAGAAAATGAGAAATTGAATGGAAAAAACGGCTGGCACTCACTATGTGGTTCACATCAAACAACTAATTTATTTACCGCCAATTCACAATGGAATAATAGCAGCAATGGATACAATTTATAATACACACAATATAGTATTTTTAAAAAAACGTTTGAAAAGACCCCTAAAAAAGAGTAAAATATAAAACAGTAAAATATGTAAAACACTAATTATATAGCTATAAAGATGTTGCACAACAAGATTCTACCACTTCTATCATGATTTTTATCATATTTGAAATAGAAGATATATAAGATGACGCCCCTCTACACATCAAATCCCTTCTTACTCAACCCTCATCAGTTTTTAACGTAATATTCACTCCCTTTTTTAAATTTTTAATATTTTGTAGATTATTTGAATATTGTATACTGTATTATTATTCTGTTCTGATATATTGTTATATACTAAGATGTTGCGGTTCAAATACAACAAAAAACGCATATGCGATTTTAAAACCGCATGAGAAACGCACTGAAATCGCATTATGCAAAAATAAGATTCCAATCCAGATTTTGTGGACTGCCCGGAGAGATATAAAAAGGAGGATGTACCAACAGGGATATAGCTACTGAGGAAGAGGATTGAAGTCCTCGAAACGCGTTTAGCGTTATATCCCTGAACACAGCAACATTTGGGACATGACCGACAAGATCTGAATTATCCTTTCAGAAGTGGAGCGCTCCATTTTACATACCCCAAGTAACACCACTCATAGGAACATCGGAACACAGTTTCCAAGTCCCGCGATACTTCTGGGATACCACGTGACAAACACCAGAGAGCGAGGACGCCGAAAGTGAGCGGTGCAACGAGCGGCCGAACCCGACTGCTAAAGATTCCCTGAGACGGGTAAGCGACATTCTTCTACAGGCAAAAGTATCAAAAGCCATATTAGAAGGACTGCTATATCTAATTGCACAAGAGGGAACGGCACCCTCCAGCAGCATTTGATATCACAAGTTATTGCAGCTTCTGGACTGATTGAACTAACCCACAGTGGATAGTGAACCGACTTGACAGTGTTTCATATTTAAAGATACAAGTCCCTAAATACAAGTGACTTGGATACTAATTGCCATCAGGCAAAGGATTATTGTGACACACGGAATCCAACATTTATCTAGGAAATCTTGTTGTGCAACATCTTTATAGCTATATAATTAGTGTTTTACATATTTTACTGTTTTATATTTTACTCTTTTTTAGGGGTCTTTTCAAACGTTTTTTTAAAAATACTATATTGTGTGTATTATAAATTGTATCCATTGCTGCTATTATTCCATTGTGAATTGGCGGTAAATAAATTAGTTGTTTGATGTGAACCACATAGTGAGTGCCAGCCGTTTTTTCCATTTAAAAATTAATTGTTAAATGTTGTAATTTAATGAAAAGCACTATGCATTATATTCCAAATAGTTTAGTTTGGACATAAAACAATTAACACTTGCAGCCTTGGTTAGGTTGCATGGAGAGCAGCTGGTCCTATGGTAAATTAGTGAGTCTTGTAAGTGTATGTCTATGTGTTACTGATATAAGGATATAACTGTCTACCAGTGCTTATTCCAGTGAAACTGCTAAATTACAAAGTGTTGTTGTTACATTAAGGAGAGACGGTGTAACCACCCTGCAATACGGATGTGATCAATGTTACACAGATGGATAATGGTTATAACTGGACATATGTTCTAATGGAATATAATCAGTGACTTACAATCATTGGTACATCGCACGGACGTGTGTGCCATAAGTGTGGCGTAGGTCGTGGGAGTTCATACGGCCTATCTTTGAATGTAGATGTGATCTATAGAATGTCAATCATATATTCACATTGAAATACTGTGTCACATGTATTATTGAGCGGTGCTTACTGTTACCACATATGAGCAGTTCAACTTGTTGTTTTTATATTTTTATGTTTTTTGTATGTTGAATAAATAACATTTTTAGAAATTTTTGAGTCTGTCTAGAACCAGATATTTGTGTGCCCTCCAACAGATACGTTATTTAATATTCATAATTAGTGAGTCTTAGCTGAGTAGAGCTAGAGACAAGACCTGTATGTGTGAGCTCCTGCTAAGTAGTCCCAAAGGAGAGGAGTCATCCAGGAAACACCATTCCTGAGACTGAAAAGCTGCCAGAGAACAACATACAGTACTTAAGGGTTTGTATCAATGGGTTTAGAGGAACTGCACAAAGAAAGGATTTTTAGAGAACAGAGTGGAATTTTAAGTGGAATTACCGGTATATATATTTTTTTAGAAATCTGTTACATTAAAGAGAAGTTGAATAACTGTGTGGAAGAAGTAGAAAAGGAACATATAAGAAACATACAGAGACCCATAGTGTCTCACTGCAGGTCAATAAATGTCACACAAAGAACCTAAGGATAGGGATTAGCGGAACCGTGGATATTTGGGTTTGCCGGGTTCGACCCATTGAAGTCAATGTGGACCTAAAATGTGCACTAAAATGGCTGTAAAATAGTCATAGTAAGGGCTAGAGTACTGCAAAAGAAAGCTAAATGGGGGTAAGAGCAGAACAGTTGTCCTGCAAACAATTGTGAGACACAGTACGGCCTGGTTCATTTGAATGAATGTGAGTTTGTCCACGTTGGCTGTGGATAGGCGACTGCGCTTGTCTGTGATTACCCCCCTGACGTGCTAAACACACATTCGGACTATACACTTGCTGCAGGACAGGCTAGAACCTCCAAGGAGTAAAGGGCAAGCTCAGGCTATGTGCCCAATTTGGAGACCCAGAATTTGAATGGGTCAGAACCATCAGTCAGTACTTGTAGGCATGTGCACACATACTGTTCCACCATATTACTGAAATGCTGCCCCCTGCTAAGACGTTCCATATCAGCTGGAGGTGCTGGTAGTTGAAGCATGCTAACAAAGCTTTTCCACATTTCGGCCATGCTAACCCTCCCTTCTGAGGTGCTGGCGGTGTCCCAGCTGTGTTGGCGACTTCCTCCTCCTCCTTTGCCTTCTCCTTGTGCTTCCACTGTGCCCCCGCTGTCAGGTGTGAATGCCACCAGCAGCGCGTCTACCAGCGTGCGCTTGTACTCCTGCATCTTCCCGATCACGCTCCAGTGATGGAAATAAGGACAGCTCATTGTCCTTGTAGCGGTGATCCAGCAGAGTGGCCGTCCAGTAATCAGCACTGGTTAGAATGTGGGCAACTCAGCGTTCGTTGTGCAGGCGCTGCATTATGTAGTCGCTCATGTGTGCCAGGCTGCCCAGAGGCAATGACAAACTGTCCTCTGTGGGAGGTGTATCGTCTGCGTCCTCTGTATCCCCCAGCCATGCTCCATTGATTCCCATAAGCAGCTTTTAGTGACACCCGGCTGTGAACACGTTTCCTCCTCATCATCATCCTCCTCCTCACCCTGCAGAACTGTGCCCTGGCTGGACAGTTGTGTACCTGGCCTCTGTTGGTGCAGGATATTACCCTCCGAGGCACTTCTGAATGACTGGCCTGATAACCAAGAAAATGATCCCTCTTCCTTCTCCTCTTACTCCTGTGCCACATCCTCTTCCATCATCGCCCGAAGTGTTTTTTTTTTAAGGAGACATAAAAGTGGAATAGTAACGCTGAGGACTGATTCATCGGCACTGGCCATGTTGGTGGAGTCCTCGAAACAGGGCAACATAGCAAACACTTCCTGCATGGAGGCCCATTCGGTGGTGAAGTGATGCTGTTCCACAGAGCGACACCCATGCATGCTGCAGCTGAAACTCCACTTTCGCCTGCTGCTGCTCGCACAGTCTCTTCAGCATGTGCAAGGTGGAGTTCCACCTTGTGGGCACGTCGCATATGAGACAGTGAGCAGGAAGGCCAAAGTTACGCTGCAGCGCATATAGGTGAGCAGCAGCAGGGTGAAAACGCAGAAAGCTCTGACATATTGGGGTAAATTCTCAGGAATCTTTGCACCATTAAATTCAGCACACGTGCCAGGCAAGGGGTGTGCGTCAAACCGGCTAGCCCCAGAGCTGCTACGAGATTTCGCCAATTATCGCACACCACCAGGCCAGGCTTGAGGCACAGTGGCACCAAACACTCACCGGTCGGTTGTTCCATACCTGTCCACAGCTCCTGTGCTGGGGGGGGGGGGTCCCCCAAACAATTGAGTTTCAAAACAACCTGCTGTAATTTTCCCCTGGCTATGCTGATGATGGTGGTGAAGGTGTTACGTTGACCGGATGAGGAGGTGCTAGAGCAGGAAGCGCAGTAGGAGGAGGATGCAACAGGAAGCAACGAGAAATTTCCTGCAATCCTCGGTGGCGGTAGGACATGCGGCAAACTACTATCTGCCTCAGGTGTGCAGTTAGGGAGATATAACGTCCCTGCCCATGCTTACTGGTCCACATATTGGTATTTAAGTGGACCTTGCCACAGATCCACAGATAGCGTTGCGCAGTGAACACCTGATTTTGTCTGCCATTGGTTGTGCAGGACAGGGATGGCTCGTCTGGAAAAGTAGTGGCGGCTGGGAACCACGTACTGCGGGACAGCCACCGCTATAATTTTTTACACAGTCTCTGTCTCCACATAACAGCATTTCAAAGGCCAGTAATTTTTCAGGTGTCTACTCCACTGCAGCTCGTGCTTTGCATTTAGATGCCTGGTCATGCAGGTGGTGCTCAGGTTTAGAACATTTATGCCTCGCTTCAGGCTCTGATTGCACAACGTGCAAACCACTCACATCTTGTCGTCAGCACATTGTCTGAAGAACTGCCACGCCAGGAAACTCCTTGGAGCTGGCTTTGGTGTGCTCAGTCCCTGGGTGTGGTGGGTAGTAGCAGGCATACTGGCTTGGGGATGGCCACTCTGCTTTTGCACCCTGCTCCCTCTTTTGCTGTGCGGCTGGCGCTGTGTCACCACCACCTCTTCCTCTGAACTGCACACATCACTCGCATGACCTTGATTCTATGTGAGGTCTATGACTTCATCATCCTCCACATCATCTTCCACCCACTCTTCACCCCTGCCCTCCTTGCCGGTCTGCTCACGGCAGAAAGCAGCAGCAGTTGGCACCTGTGTTTCGTCATCATCATCAGAGACGAGCTACGGTGGTCCTTCTATGTCCACATCCTGAAACATAAGTGGTTGGGCATCAGTGCACTCAATCTCATCCACTTCTGGGGCAGGGCTAGGTAGATGGCCCACGGAAACCCCGCAAGCAGAGTCATTAAAAAGCATAAGAGACTGCTGCATGACTTAGGGCTCAGACTGCTTGGCTGATTTGCAAGGGTGTGAGGTGAAAGACAGATGTCTATGGGCTGCAAGTGCCAACTCTGCGGTTTCAGCAGGGGACCAAGTAGGAGACAATGTGAAGGAACTGGAGGGACTGTCAACCATCCAATCTACTACCGCCTCTACTTGTTCTGGCCTCACCATTCGTACACCGTTATTCGGGCCTACAAAATTACGCTGAACGTCCTGTCTAGAGTTGAGCGAACACCTGGATGTTCGGGTTCGAGAAGTTCGGCCGAACATCCCGGAAATGTTCGGGTTCGGGATCCGAACCCGATCCGAACTTCGTCCCGAACCCGAACCCCATTGAAGTCAATGGGGACCCGAACTTTTCGGCACTAAAAAGGCTGTAAAACAGCCCAGGAAAGAGCTAGAGGGCTGCAAAAGGCAGCAACATGTAGGTAAATCCCCTGCAAACAAATGTGGATAGGGAAATGAATTAAAATAAAAATTAAATAAATAAAAATTAACCAAAATCAATTGGAGAGAGGTTCCATAGCAGAGAATCTGGCTTCCCGTCAGCCACCACTGCAACAGTCCATTGTCATAAATTTAGGCCCAGCACCCAGGCAGAGGAGAGAGGTCCCGTAACAGACAATCTGGCTTCATGTCAGCAGAGAATTAGTCTGCATGTCATAGCAGAGAATGAGGCTTCACGTCAGCCACCACTGCAACAGTCCATTGGCATATATTTAGGCCTAGCACACAGGCAGAGGAGAGGTTCATTCAACTTTGGGTAGCCTCGCAATATAATGGTAAAATGAAAATAAAAATAGGATTGAATGAGGAAGTGCCCTGGAGTCCAATAATATATGGTTATGGGGAGGTAGTTAATGTCTAATCTGGACAAGGGACGGACAGGTCCTGTGGGATCCATGCCTGGTTCATTTTTATGAACGTCAGCTTGTCCACATTGGCTGTAGACAGGCGGCTGCGTTTGTCTGTAATGACGCCCCCTGCCGTGCTGAATACACGTTCAGACAAAACGCTGGCTGCCGGGCAGGCCAGCACCTCCAAGGCATAAAAGGCTAGCTCTGGCCACGTGGACAATTTAGAGACCCAGAAGTTGAATGGGGCCGAACCATCAGTCAGTACGTGGAGGGGTGTGCACACGTACTGTTCCACCATGTTAGTGAAATGTTGCCTCCTGCTAACACGTTGCGTATCAGGTGGTGGTGCAGTTAGCTGTGGCGTGTTGACAAAAGTTTTCCACATCTCTGCCATGCTAACCCTGCCCTCAGAGGAGCTGGCCGTGACACAGCTGCCTTGGCGACCTCTTGCTCCTCCTCTGCCTTGGCCTTGGGCTTCCACTTGTTCCCCTGTGACATTTGGGAATGCTCTCAGTAGCGCGTCTACCAACGTGCGCTTGTACTCGCGCATCTTCCTATCACGCTCCAGTGCAGGAAGTAAGGTGGGCACATTGTCTTTGTAGCGTGGATCCAGCAGGGTGGCAACCCAGTAGTCCGCACAGGTTAAAATGTGGGCAACTCTGCTGTCGTTGCGCAGGCACTGCAGCATGTAGTCGCTCATGTGTGCCAGGCTGCCCAGGGGTAAGGACAAGCTGTCTTCTGTGGGAGGCGTATCGTCATTGTCCTGCCTTTCCCCCCAGCCACGCACCAGTGATGGACCCGAGCTGCGTTGGGTGCCACCCCGCTGTGACCATGCTTCATCCTCATCCTCCTCCACCTCCTCCTCATCCTCGTCCTCCTCGTCCTCCAGTAGTGGGCCCTGGCTGGCCACATTTGTACCTGGCCTCTGCTGTTGCCAAAAACCTCCCTCTGAGTCACTTCGAAGAGACTGGCCTGAAAGTGCTAAAAATGACCCCTCTTCCTCCTCCTCCTCCTCCTCCTGGGCCACCTCCTCTTCCATCATCGCCCTAAGTGTTTTCTCAAGGAGACATAGAAGTGGTATTGTAACGCTGATAACGGTGTCATCGCCACTGGCCATGTTGGTGGAGTACTCGAAACAGCGCAACAGGGCACACAGGTCTCGCATGGAGGCCCAGTCATTGGTGGTGAAGTGGTGCTGTTCTGTAGTGCGACTGACCCGTGCGTGCTGCAGCTGAAACTCCACTATGGCCTGCTGCTGCTCGCACAGTCTGTCCAGCATGTGCAAGGTGGAGTTCCACCTGGTGGGCACGTCGCATATGAGGCGGTGAGCGGGAAGGCCGAAGTTACGCTGTAGCGCAGACAGGCGAGCAGCAGCAGGATGTGAACGCCGGAAGCGCGAACAGACGGCCCGCACTTTATGCAGCAGCTCTGACATGTCGGGGTAGTTGTGAATGAACTTCTGCACCACCAAATTCAGCACATGCGCCAAGCAAGGGATGTGCGTCAAATTGGCTAGTCCCAGAGCTGCAACGAGATTTCGCCCATTATCACACACCACCAGGCCGGGCTTGAGGCTCACCGGCAGCAACCACTCGTCGGTCTGTTGTTCAATACCCCGCCACAACTCCTGTGCGGTGTGGGGCCTGTCCCCCAAACATATGAGTTTCAGAATGGCCTGCTGACGTTTACCCCGGGCTGTGCTGAAGTTGGTGGTGAAGGTGTGTGGCTGACTGGATGAGCAGGTGGAAGAAGAGGAGGAGGAAGCCGAGAAGGAGGAGGTGGCAACAGGAGGCAAAGAATGTTGCCCTGCGATCCTTGGCGGCGGAAGGACGTGCGCCAAACAGCTCTCCGCCTGGGGCCCAGCTGCCACTACATTTACCCAGTGTGCAGTTAGGGAGATATAGCGTCCCTGGCCGTGCTTACTGGTCCACGTATCTGTGGTTAGGTGGACCTTGCCACAGATGGCGTTGCGCAGTGCACACTTGATTTTATCGGATACTTGGTTGTGCAGGGAAGGCACGGCTCTCTTGGAGAAGTAGTGCCGGCTGGGAACAACATACTGTGGGACAGCAAGCGACATGAGCTGTTTGAAGCTGTCTGTGTCCACCAGCCTAAATGACAGCATTTCATAGGCCAGTAGTTTAGAAATGCTGGCATTCAGGGCCAGGGATCGAGGGTGGCTAGGTGGGAATTTACGCTTTCTATCAAATGTTTGTGAGATGGAGAGCTGAACGCTGGCGTGTGACATGGTTGAGACGCTTGGTGACGGAGGTGGTGGTGGTGGTGTTGGTGGTACATCCCCTGTTTGCTGGGCGGCAGGTGCCAACGTTCCTCCAGAGGCGGAGGAAGAGGCCGAGGCGGCAGCAGCAGAATAGGCCGAGGCGGCAGCAGCAGAAGAGGTAGCAGGGGGAGCCTGAGTGACTTCCTTGGTTTTAAGGTGTTTACTCCACTGCAGTTCATGCTTTGCATGCAGGTGCCTGGTCATGCAGGTTGTGCTCAGGTTCAGAACGTTAATGCCTCGCTTCAGGCTCTGATGGCACAGCGTGCAAACCACTCGGGTCTTGTCGTCAGCACATTGTTTGAAGAAGTGCCATGCCAGGGAACTCCTTGAAGCTGCCTTTGGGGTGCTCGGTCCCAGATGGCGGCGGTCAGTAGCAGGCGGAGTCTCTTGGCGGCGGGTGTTCTGCTTTTGCCCACTGCTCCCTCTTTTGCTACGCTGTTGGCTCGGTCTCACCACTGCCTCTTCCTCCGAACTGTGAAAGTCAGTGGCACGACCTTCATTCCATGTGGGGTCTAGGACCTCATCGTCCCCTGCATCGTCTTCCACCCAGTCTTGATCCCTGACCTCCTGTTCAGTCTGCACACTGCAGAAAGACGCAGCAGTTGGCACCTGTGTTTCGTCATCATCAGAGACATGCTGAGGTGGTATTCCCATGTCCTCATCATCAGGAAACATAAGTGGTTGTGCGTCAGTGCATTCTATGTCTTTCACCGCTGGGGAAGGGCTAGGTGGATGCCCTTGGGAAACCCTGCCAGCGGAGTCTTCAAACAGCATAAGAGACTGCTGCATAACTTGAGGCTGAGACAGTTTCCCTGGTATGCATGGGGGTGATGTGACAGACTGATGGGGTTGGTTTTCAGGCGCCATCTGTGCGCTTTCTGCAGAAGACTGGGTGGGAGATAATGTGAACGTGCTGGATCCACTGTCGGCCACCCAATTGACTAATGCCTGTACCTGCTCAGGCCTTACCATCCTTAGAACGGCATTGGGCCCCACCATATATCGCTGTAAATTCTGGCGGCTACTGGGACCTGAGGTAGTTGGTACACTAGGACGTGTGGATGTGGCAGAACGGCCACGTCCTCTCCCAGCACCAGAGGGTCCACTAACACCACCACGACCATGTCCACGTCCGCGTCCCTTACTAGATGTTTTTCTCATTGTTATGGTTCACCACAACAACAAATATATTATTTGGCCCAATGTATTGTATTCAAATTCAGCGGGATATAAATTTGAGGCCTAGTATTTAGGCGCTGGGTGACCGGTATGGATTTAGTGACAGAATTAGACTTGGAAATGCACAGAAGCGTGTGTGTGTGAAGTTATTCTGAATGACCCAATGTGCACCTTGAATATTATATACCCTTTTAGGGATAGATTTCAAATAGCTCTGATATAGCAGAAACCACTAAATTATGAAATTGCTAAATTGGGAATTGTATTTCAACCCAGAACAAAAAATGTGCTTTGACGGACACTAAATAACTTTCCCAGCCACAACAGGACAGCGTTAACGAGAGATTTAGCAGGATATAAATTTGAGGCCTAGTATTTAGGCGCTGGGTGACCGGTATGGATTTAGTGACAGAATTAGACTTGGAAATGCACAGAAGCGTGTGTGTGTGAAGTTATTCTGAATGACCCAATGTGCACCTTGAATATTATATACCCTTTTAGGGATAGATTTCAAATAGCTCTGATATAGCAGAAACCACTAAATTATGAAATTGCTAAATTGGGAATTGTATTTCAACCCAGAACAAAAAATGTGCTTTGACGGACACTAAATAACTTTCCCAGCCACAACAGGACAGCGTTAACGAGAGATTTAGCAGGATATAAATTTGAGGCCTAGTATTTAGGCGCTGGGTGACAGGTATGGGTTTAGTGACAGAATTAGACTTAGAAATACACAGTAGCGGGTGTGTGTGAAGTTATTCTGAATGACCCAATGTGCACCTTGAATATTATATACCCTTTTAGGGATAGATTTCAAATAGCTCTGATATAGCAGAAACCACTAAATTATGAAATTGCTAAATTGGGAATTGTATTTCAACCCAGAACAAAAAATGTGCTTTGACGGACACTAAATAACTTTCCCAGCCACAACAGGACAGCGTTAACGAGAGATTTAGCAGGATATAAATTTGAGGCCTAGTATTTAGGCGCTGGGTGACAGGTATGGGTTTAGTGACAGAATTAGACTTAGAAATACACAGTAGCGGGTGTGTGTGAAGTTATTCTGAATGACCCAATGTGCACCTTGAATATTATATACCCTTTTAGGGATAGATTTCAAATAGCTCTGATATAGCAGAAACCACTAAATTATGAAATTGCTAAATTGGGAATTGTATTTCAACCCAGAACAAAAAATGTGCTTTGACGGACACTAAATAACTTTCCCAGCCACAACAGGACAGCGTTAACGAGAGATTTAGCAGGATATAAATTTGAGGCCTAGTATTTAGGCGCTGGGTGACAGGTATGGGTTTAGTGACAGAATTAGACTTAGAAATACACAGTAGCGGGTGTGTGTGAAGTTATTCTGAATGACCCAATGTGCACCTTGAATATTATATACCCTTTTAGGGATAGATTTCAAATAGCTCTGATATAGCAGAAACCACTAAATTATGAAATTGCTAAATTGGGAATTGTATTTCAACCCAGAACAAAAAATGTGCTTTGACGGACACTAAATAACTTTCCCAGCCACAACAGGACAGCGTTAACGAGAGATTTAGCAGGATATAAATTTGAGGCCTAGTATTTAGGCGCTGGGTGACAGGTATGGGTTTAGTGACAGAATTAGACTTGGAAATACACAGTAGCGGGTGTGTGTGAAGTTATTCTGAATGACCCAATGTGCACCTTGAATATTATATACCCTTTTAGGGATAGATTTCAAATAGCTCTGATATAGCAGAAACCACTAAATTATGAAATTGCTAAATTGGGAATTGTATTTCAACCCAGAACAAGAAATGTGCTTGAACGGACACTAAATAACTCGCCCAGCTACAGCACTAAGGACAGATTTAGCTGGATATAAATTTGAGGCCTAGTATTTAGGCGCTGGGTGACAGGTATGGGTTTAGTGACAGAATTAGACTTGGAAATGCACAGTAGCGGGTGTGTGAAGTTATTCTGAATGTCCCTATGTGCACCTTCAATATGATCTACCCTTTTAGGGATAGATTTCAAATAGCTCTGATATAGCAGAAACCACTAAATTATGAAATTGCTAAATTGGGAATTGTATTTCAACCCAGAACAAGAAATGTGCTTGAACGGACACTAAATAACTCGCCCAGCTACAGCACTAAGGACAGATTTAGCTGGATATAAATTTGAGGCCTAGTATTTAGGCGCTGGGTGACAGGTATGGGTTTAGTGACAGAATTAGACTTGGAAATACACAGTAGCGGGTGTGTGTGAAGTTATTCTGAATGACCCAATGTGCACCTTGAATATTATATACCCTTTTAGGGATAGATTTCAAATAGCTCTGATATAGCAGAAACCACTAAATTATGAAATTGCTAAATTGGGAATTGTATTTCAACCCAGAACAAGAAATGTGCTTGAACGGACACTAAATAACTCGCCCAGCTACAGCACTAAGGACAGATTTAGCTGGATATAAATTTGAGGCCTAGTATTTAGGCGCTGGGTGACAGGTATGGGTTTAGTGACAGAATTAGACTTGGAAATGCACAGTAGCGGGTGTGTGAAGTTATTCTGAATGTCCCTATGTGCACCTTCAATATGATCTACCCTTTTAGGGATAGATTTCAAATAGCTCTGATATAGCAGAAACCACTAAATTATGAAATTGCTAAATTGGGAATTGTATTTCAACCCAGAACAAGAAATGTGCTTGAACGGACACTAAATAACTCGCCCAGCTACAGCACTAACGACAGATTTAGCTGGATATGAATTTGAGGCCTAGTATTTAGGCGCTGGGTGACAGGTATGGGTTTAGTGACAGAATTAGACTTGGAAATACACAGTAGCGGGTGTGTGTGAAGTTATTCTGAATGACCCAATGTGCACCTTGAATATTATATACCCTTTTAGGGATAGATTTCAAATAGCTCTGATATAGCAGAAACCACTAAATTATGAAATTGCTAAATTGGGAATTGTATTTCAACCCAGAACAAGAAATGTGCTTGAACGGACACTAAATAACTCGCCCAGCTACAGCACTAAGGACAGATTTAGCTGGATATAAATTTGAGGCCTAGTATTTAGGCGCTGGGTGACAGGTATGGGTTTAGTGACAGAATTAGACTTGGAAATACACAGTAGCGGGTGTGTGTGAAGTTATTCTGAATGACCCAATGTGCACCTTGAATATTATATACCCTTTTAGGGATAGATTTCAAATAGCTCTGATATAGCAGAAACCACTAAATTATGAAATTGCTAAATTGGGAATTGTATTTCAACCCAGAACAAGAAATGTGCTTGAACGGACACTAAATAACTCGCCCAGCTACAGCACTAAGGACAGATTTAGCTGGATATAAATTTGAGGCCTAGTATTTAGGCGCTGGGTGACAGGTATGGGTTTAGTGACAGAATTAGACTTGGAAATACACAGTAGCGGGTGTGTGTGAAGTTATTCTGAATGACCCAATGTGCACCTTGAATATTATATACCCTTTTAGGGATAGATTTCAAATAGCTCTGATATAGCAGAAACCACTAAATTATGAAATTGCTAAATTGGGAATTGTATTTCAACCCAGAACAAGAAATGTGCTTGAACGGACACTAAATAACTCGCCCAGCTACAGCACTAAGGACAGATTTAGCTGGATATAAATTTGAGGCCTAGTATTTAGGCGCTGGGTGACAGGTATGGGTTTAGTGACAGAATTAGACTTGGAAATGCACAGTAGCGGGTGTGTGAAGTTATTCTGAATGTCCCTATGTGCACCTTCAATATGATCTACCCTTTTAGGGATAGATTTCAAATAGCTCTGATATAGCAGAAACCACTAAATTATGAAATTGCTAAATTGGGAATTGTATTTCAACCCAGAACAAGAAATGTGCTTGAACGGACACTAAATAACTCGCCCAGCTACAGCACTAACGACAGATTTAGCTGGATATGAATTTGAGGCCTAGTATTTAGGCGCTGGGTGACAGGTATGGGTTTAGTGACAGAATTAGACTTGGAAATACACAGTAGCGGGTGTGTGTGAAGTTATTCTGAATGACCCAATGTGCACCTTGAATATTATATACCCTTTTAGGGATAGATTTCAAATAGCTCTGATATAGCAGAAACCACTAAATTATGAAATTGCTAAATTGGGAATTGTATTTCAACCCAGAACAAGAAATGTGCTTGAACGGACACTAAATAACTCGCCCAGCTACAGCACTAAGGACAGATTTAGCTGGATATAAATTTGAGGCCTAGTATTTAGGCGCTGGGTGACAGGTATGGGTTTAGTGACAGAATTAGACTTGGAAATGCACAGTAGCGGGTGTGTGAAGTTATTCTGAATGTCCCTATGTGCACCTTCAATATGATCTACCCTTTTAGGGATAGATTTCAAATAGCTCTGATATAGCAGAAACCACTAAATTATGAAATTGCTAAATTGGGAATTGTATTTCAACCCAGAACAAGAAATGTGCTTGAACGGACACTAAATAACTCGCCCAGCTACAGCACTAAGGACAGATTTAGCTGGATATAAATTTGAGGCCTAGTATTTAGGCGCTGGGTGACAGGTATGGGTTTAGTGACAGAATTAGACTTGGAAATGCACAGTAGCGGGTGTGTGAAGTTATTCTGAATGTCCCTATGTGCACCTTCAATATGATCTACCCTTTTAGGGATAGATTTCAAATAGCTCTGATATAGCAGAAACCACTAAATTATGAAATTGCTAAATTGGGAATTGTATTTCAACCCAGAACAAGAAATGTGCTTGAACGGACACTAAATAACTCGCCCAGCTACAGCACTAACGACAGATTTAGCTGGATATGAATTTGAGGCCTAGTATTTAGGCGCTGGGTGACAGGTATGGGTTTAGTGACAGAATTAGACTTGGAAATGCACAGTAGCGGGTGTGTGAAGTTATTCTGAATGACCCTATGTGCACCTTGAATATTATATACCCTTTTAGGGATAGATTTCAAATAGCTCTGATACAGCAGAAACCACTAAATTTTTAAATTGCTAAATTGGGAATTGTATTTCAACCCAGAACAAAAAATGTGCTTTGACGGACACAAAATAACTTTCCCAGCCACAACAGGACAGCGGTAACGAGAGATTTAGCGGGATATAAATTTGAGGCCTAGTATTTAGGCGCTGGGTGACCGGTATGGATTTAGTGACAGAATTAGACTGGGATATGGCCAAAAAATAACCACACTATTGCTGGTTAAATGCACTTGGTGATGGGCGCAGCTTGCCCCTGATGTAGTATATGGCCAAAAAATGAACAGACTATTGCTGGTTAAATGCACTTGGTGTCACAGCTTGACCAACCACACTACTGAGGGTTAAATGCACTTGGTGACGGGCGCAGCTTGCCCCTGATGTAGTATATGGCCAAAAAATGAACAGACTATTGCTGGTTAAATGCACTTGGTGACGGGCGCAGCTTGCCCCTGATTTAGTATATGGCCAAAAAATGAACAGACTATTGCTGGTTAAATGCACTTGGTGTGATAGCTTGACCAACCACACTACTGAGGGTTAAATGCACTTGGTGACGGGCGCAGCTTGCCCCTGATGTAGTATATGGCCAAAAAATAAACAGACTATTGCTGGTTAAATGCACTTGGTGTGACAGCTTCACCCTGATGTAGGCTTTAGCCAAAAAACAAACGCACCATTGAGGGTTAAATGCACTTGGTGACAGGCGCAGCTTGCCCCTGATGTAGTATATGGCCAAAAAATAAACAGACTATTGCTGGTTAAATGCACTTGGTGTGACAGCTTCACCCTGATGTAGGCTTTAGCCAAAAAACAACCACACCATTGAGGGTTAAATGCACTTGGTCGCAGCTTGTGCTGGCGCACCACAAGACACAAAATGGCCGCCGATCACCCCAGAAAAATGTGACTGACAAACGGTCTGGGCAGCCTAAAAACAGTGAGCAATTGAGGATCAGCAGCTCAATGATCCACAGCTGCAGATCGATCAGTTAATCAAGTCCTTTGGAGGAGTTAATCTGCCTAATCTCGCCCTACTGTCGCAGCCGCAACCTCTCCCTACGCTAATCAGAGCAGAGTGACGGGCGGCGCTATGTGACTCCAGCTTAAATAGAGGCTGGGTCACATGGTGCTCTGGCCAATCACAGCCATGCCAATAGTAGGCATGGCTGTGATGGCCTCTTGGGGCAAGTAGTATGACGCTTGTTGATTGGCTGCTTTACAGCCTTTCAAAAAGCGCCAAGAAAGCGTCACAAAAGCGCGAAGAAAGCGACGAACACCGAACCCGAACCCGGACTTTTACGAAAATGTCCGGGTTCGGGTCCGTGTCACGGACACCCCAAAATTCGGTACGAACCCGAACTATACAGTTCGAGTTCGCTCATCCCTAGTCCTGTCGCCTACGTGCACCTGAGGAAGGTGTTTCATTTGGGCGTGTAGCTGGCACAGATCCATGTCTTCTCCCAGCACCACGACCATGGCCACGTCCCTTATTTGATGCTCTCCTTATTCTTTGAGGTCACTCATCGAACTAACAGACAGAATAACTATATTAATTTCCCTGTCACGTATGCAGTGCAGGTGTACCTCACACCAAAAATGGGAATATGTCACCCACTGAACGAACAGATGGACTAACTATATTAATTTCCCTGTCATCACATATGCAGTGCAGGTGTACCTCACACCAAAAATGGGCATATGTCACCGGCCGAACAGTCAGATTAACTATATTAATTTCCCTGTCATGTATAAAGTGCACATGTATCTCACACCAAAAATGAGTATATATCACCCACCAAACTCTCAGATGGATTAAAGGGGTTGTACGGGTTGACATTTTTTTTTTTTTAAGTGTAGGTGATTATAGGTCCCCCCCATATGTTTTAAGGTATTTTCACAATTTCTGCACGGCTCCGACGGTCCCCCACGCACTGTTTACATCTCTGTTTGTTTTTGTCTAACTTCCTTCTGCACTGTGGGTCCTCATTATGTGTTCTTGCTTAGCAAGACCACATAATGTTATCTCACATATATATTATTATGTGTTCTTGCATAGCAAGACCACATACTATTATCTCACATATATATTCTTATTCTTATTATTATAGCCAAATTTGCCACCCTAACTCCTCCCACAGTTTTTACACTACATAGACAAAAATTTACCAAAACGTGCAGATTGTGCCCGATCGGATTGCTATTACTTTGTGGAGCGATCCCACCCCCGGGGCCCCCGTGGCGGGCCCCGGAAGCCCCCTTTTTTCCCATAGACTTTGACAGGGTAAATTTTCAAATCGCTCCCACTCGCCAGGCTTTGACGCTAAAGTCACCAAACTTGGGTCACTTAGTCATGGAGTCAACCCGAAAATTTTGGGCACATTTCGGGGACCCCAAAAAGTGGGCGGGGCCACACAGAACCAATCAAAATTTCCCCATTGACTATAATGAGACTTTCAAATTGCTACTCCTCCCACATTTTTAGGAGTACAAATTCCAAACTTTGCAGACTTGGTCGGCACCCACCCGAGTACCTTGCTTGTGCTTTGTTACCCGATCCCACCCTCCGGGCCCCTGGGAAAGGGCCCCCAAAATCCATGTTTTTCCCATTGACTTTGACAGGGAAAATTTTCAAATCTCTCCCAGTCACACAGATTTGAAACTAAAGTCACCAAACTTGGGTCACTTAGTCATGGGGTCAACGCGCAATTTGTTAGAACATTTCGGAGACCCGAAAAAGTGGGCGGGGCCACACAGAACCAATCAAATTCTCCCCATTGACTACAATGAGACGTTCAAATTGCTACTCCTCCCACAGATTTAGGAGTATCAATACCGAACTTTGCACTCTTGGTCGGCACATACCCGAGGATCTTGCTTGTGCTTTGTTAACCGATCCCACCCTCCGGGCCCCTGGGGCGGGCCCCCGAAAACCTCTTTTTTTCTCCCATAGAGTTTTATTGGAAAAATGCAAATGTTTGTCACTCATACAGCTTCGGAGTGAAACTCACCAAACTTGGGTCACTTAGTCATGGGGTCAACCTGAAAATTCCTGTCACATTTTGGGGACATTAAAAAGTGGGCGGAGCTACAAACAACCAATCAGATTTTCCCCATTGTCTTCAATGAGAAATTTTTAAATTGCTGCCATTTCAACATTGTTAATGGCAGGGTTGTTAAACTTAATATATTCGGTTAATAGGGGGACTAGAATTCAAATGTTTAAAAGTGGGAGGAGTCTACAACGGCCAATCAAATTTCAGCTATATGTTTTAATGGGAAAAATTCAAACTGCCGCTGCTCTTAGACTGTTAATGGCAGGATCCCCAAACTTGGTACAGTTGGACAATTTAGGATTAGGATTAAAATTCTGAAAAGTGGGCGGGGCCAAAAACAACCAATCAGATTTCTTTGATTGATTTCGATGGGAAAATTGAAAAATGCAGAAAATTGAAAAATGCTGCCATTATTGATGTCAGGGGCTTCAAATCTCTGAAATCAGGTGATAGATTAATTTGGATTCAAAAATTTAAAAGTGGGCGGAGCCAACAACGACAAATCAGATTTTTCCTATTGACTTCAATGATAAACCTTTAAATTGTTGTCATTCTCACAATATTAAAGCCAGAATACCCAAACTTGGCACCGTAGGTCATTGGGTGACTGGGGTCAAAAAAATTTAAAAAGTGGGTGGGGTCTACAACGGCCAATCAAATTTCATCCATTTGTTTAAATGGGAAAAATTCAAACTGCCGCTGCTCTTAGACTGTTAATGGCAGGGTTCTGAAACTTGGCACAGTTGGTCACTGGAGGACTGTGCCAATGTATATCTCATTTTGGGGACGCTAAAAAGTGGGCGGAGCCACAAACAACCAATCAGATTTTCCCTATTGACTTCAATAAGAAACCTTTAAACAGCTGTCATTCTCACAGCACCCAAACTCGGCAGGGTGGGTCAGTGTGAGACAAAGGTCAAAATTTATAAAAGTGGGCGGAGTCTACACTCCACCCAGTTACTCCGCCCACTCCAGTTGTAAGCTACTGGTGGAGGCAAGAACACATCACACAATTTCCCCAGAAATTGTACCTTTTCTAGTTATTCTTCTTATTATAGCCAAATTTGCCACCCTAACTCCTCCCACAGTTTTTACACTACATAGACAAAAATTTACCAAAACGTGCAGATTGTTCCCGATCGGATTGCTATTACTTTGTGGAGCGATCCCACCCCCGGGGCCCCCGTGGCGGGCCCCGGAAGCCCCCTTTTTTCCCATAGACTTTGACAGGGTAAATTTTCAAATCGCTCCCACTCGCCAGGCTTTGAGGCTAAAGTCACCAAACTTGGGTCACTTAGTCATGGGCTCAACCCGAAAATTTTGGCACATTTCGGGGACCCCAAAATGTAGGCGGGGCCACACAGAACCAATCAAAATCTCCCCATTGACTATAATGAGACCTTCAAATCGCTACTCCTCCCACATTTTTAGGAGTACAAATTCCAAACTTTGCAGACTTGGTCGGCACCCACCCGAGTACCTTGCTTGTGCTTTGTTACCCGATCCCACCCTCCGGGCCCCTGGGACAGGGCCCCCAAAATCCAAGTTTTTCCCATTGACTTTGACAGGGAAAATTTTCAAATCGCTCCCAGTCGCACAGATTTTAAACTAAAGTCACCAAACTTGGGTCACTTAGTCATGGGGTCAACGCGCAATTTGTTAGCACATTTCGGAGACCCGAAAATTTGGGCGGGGCCACACAGAACCAATCAAATTCTCCCCATTGACTACAATGAGACGTTCAAATTGCTACTCCTCCCACAGATTTAGGAGTATAAATACCGAACTTTGCACCCTTGGTCGGCACATACCCGACTATCTTGCTTGTGCTTTGTTAACCGATCCCTCCCTCCGGGCCCCTGTGGCGGGCCCCCGAAAACCTCTTTTTTTCTCCCATAGAGTTTTATTGGAAAAATGCAAACGTTTGTCACTCATACAGCTTCGGAGTGAAACTCACCAAACTTGGGTCACTCAGTCATGGGGTCAACCTGGAAATTTCTGTCACATTTTGGGGACATTAAAAAGTGGGCGGAGCTACAAACAACCAATCAGATTTTCCCTATTGACTTCAATAAGAAACCTTTAAATTGCTGTCATTCTCACAGTATTTAAGCCAGAATACCCAAACTTGGCACCGTAGGTCATTGGGTGACTGGATTCAAAAAATAATGAAAAAGTGGGCGGAGTCTACAACGGCCAATCAAATTTCAGCCATTTGTTTAAATGGGAAAACTTCAAACTGCCGCTGCTCTTAGACTGTTAATGGCAGGTTTCCCAAACGTGGTACAGTTGGACAATTTAGGATTAGGATTAAAATTTTGAAAAGTGGGCGGGGCCAAAAACAACCAATCAGATTTCTTTCATTGATTTCAATATGGAAAAAAAAAATTTCAGAAAATTGAAAAATGCTGCCATGATTGATGTCAGGGGCTTCAAATCGCTGAAATCAGGTGATAGATTACTTTGGATTCAAAAATTTAAAAAGTGGGCGGAGCCAACAACAACAAATCAGATTTTCCCTATTAACTTTAATGAGAAACCTTTAAATTGCTGTCATTCTCACAGTATTTAAGCCAGAATACCCAAACTTGGCACCGTAGGTCATTGGGTGACTGGATTCAAAAATTTATAAAAAAGTGGGCGGAGTCTACAACGGCCAATCAAATTTCAGCCATTTGTTTAAATGGGAAAAATTCAAACTGCCGCTGCTCTTAGACTGTTAATGGCAGGTTCCCCAAACTTGGTACAGTTGGAAAATTTAGGATTAGGATTAAAATTTTGAAAAGTGGGCGGGGCCAAAAACAACCAATCAGATTTCTTTCATTGATTTCAATGTGGAAAAAAAAAATGCAGAAAATTGAAAAATGCTTCCATGATTGATGTCAGGGGCTTCAAATCTCTGAAATCAGGTGATAGATTAATTTGGATTCAAAAATTTAAAAAGTGGGCGGAGCCAACAACAACAAATCAGATTTTCCCTATTGACTTCAATGAGAAACCTTTAAATTGCTGTCATTCTCACAATATTTAAGTCAGAATACCCAAACTTGGCACCGTAGGTCATTGGGTGACTGGGGTCAAAAAAAATTAAAAAGTGGGCGGGGTCTACAACGGCCAATCAAATTTCAGCCATTTGTTTAAATGGGAAAAATTCAAACTGCCGCTGCTCTTAGACTGTTAATGGCAGGGTTCCGAAACTTGGCACAGTTGGTCACTGGAGGACTGTGCCAATGTATATCTCATTTTGGGGATGCTAAAACGTGGGCGGAGCCACAAACAACCAATCAGATTTTCCCTATTGACTTCAATAAGAAACCTTTAAACAGCTGTCATTCTCACAGCACCCAAACTCGGCAGGGTGGGTCAGTGTGAGACAAAGGTCAAAATTTATAAAAGTGGGCGGAGTCTACACTCCACCCAGTTACTCCGCCCACTCCAGTTGTAAGCTACTGGTGGAGGCAAGAACACATCACACAATTTCCCCAGAAATTGTACCTTTTCTAGTTATGTGTTCTTGCATAGCAAGACCACATACTGTTATCTCACATATATATTATTATGTGTTCTTGCATAGCAAGACCACATACTATTATCTCACATATATATTATTATTATGTGTTCTTGCATAGCAAGACCACATATTGTTATCTCACATATATATTATTATTATGTGTTCTTGCATAGCAAGACCACATATTGTTATCTCACATATATATTATTCTTATTCTTATTCTTATTATAGCCAAATTTGCCACCCTAACTCCTCCCACAGTTTTTACACTACATAGACAAAAATTTACCAAAACGTGCAGATTGTGCCCGATCGGATTGCTATTACTTTGTGGAGCGATCCCACCCCCGGGGCCCCCGTGGCGGGCCCCGGAAGCCCCCTTTTTTCCCATAGACTTTGACAGGGTAAATTTTCAAATCGCTCCCACTCGCCAGGCTTTGAGGCTAAAGTCACCAAACTTGGGTCACTTAGTCATGGGCTCAACCCGAAAATTTTTGGCACATTTCGGGGACCCCAAAATGTAGGCGGGGCCACACAGAACCAATCAAAATCTCCCCATTGACTATAATGAGACCTTCAAATCGCTACTCCTCCCACATTTTTAGGAGTACAAATTCCAAACTTTGCAGACTTGGTCGGCACCCACCCGAGTACCTTGCTTGTGCTTTGTTACCCGATCCCACCCTCCGGGCCCCTGGGACAGGGCCCCCAAAATCCAAGTTTTTCCCATTGACTTTGACAGGGAAAATTTTCAAATCGCTCCCAGTCGCACAGATTTTAAACTAAAGTCACCAAACTTGGGTCACTTAGTCATGGGGTCAACGCGCAATTTGTTAGCACATTTCGGAGACCCGAAAATTTGGGCGGGGCCACACAGAACCAATCAAATTCTCCCCATTGACTACAATGAGACGTTCAAATTGCTACTCCTCCCACAGATTTAGGAGTATAAATACCGAACTTTGCACTCTTGGTCGGCACATACCCGAGTATCTTGCTTGTGCTTTGTTAACCGATCCCACCCTCCGGGCCCCTGGGGCGGGCCCCCGAAAACCTCTTTTTTTCTCCCATAGAGTTTTATTGGAAAAATGCAAATGTTTGTCACTCATACAGCTTCGGAGTGAAACTCACCAAACTTGGGTCACTCAGTCATGGGGTCAACCTGGAAATTTCTGTCACATTTTGGGGACATTAAAAAGTGGGCGGAGCTACAAACAACCAATCAGATTTTCCCTATTGACTTCAATAAGAAACCTTTAAATTGCTGTCATTCTCACAGTATTTAAG
The DNA here is from genome assembly GCF_014858855.1 of Bufo gargarizans. Lineage (NCBI taxonomy): Eukaryota > Metazoa > Chordata > Amphibia > Anura > Bufonidae > Bufo > Bufo gargarizans. The sequence continues at coordinate 50,557,536 of NC_058082.1, read as the reverse complement.
CCAGAATACCCAAACTAGGCACCGTAGGTCATTGGGTGACTGGATTCAAAAAATAATGAAAAAGTGGGCGGAGTCTACAACGGCCAATCAAATTTCAGCCATTTGTTTAAATGGGAAAAATTCAAACTGCCGCTGCTCTTAGACTGTTAATGGCAGGTTTCCCAAACTTGGTACAGTTGGACAATTTAGGATTAGGATTAAAATTTTGAAAAGTGGGCGGGGCCAAAAACAACCAATCAGATTTCTTTCATTGATTTCAATATGGAAAAAAAAATTTTCAGAAAATTGAAAAATGCTGCCATGATTGATGTCAGGGGCTTCAAATCGCTGAAATCAGGTGATAGATTACTTTGGATTCAAAAATTTAAAAAGTGGGCAGAGCCAACAACAACAAATCAGATTTTCCCTATTGACTTCAATGAGAAACTTTTAAATTGCTGTCATTCTCACAGTATTTAAGCCAGGATACCCAAACTTGGCACCGTAGGTCATTGGGTGACTGGATTCAAAAAATAATGAAAAAGTGGGCGGAGTCTACAACGGCCAATCAAATTTCAGCCATTTGTTTAAATGGGAAAAATTCAAACTGCCGCTGCTCTTAGACTGTTAATGGCAGGTTTCCCAAACTTGGTACAGTTGGACAATTTAGGATTAGGATTAAAATTTTGAAAAGTGGGCGGGGCCAAAAACAACCAATCAGATCTTTTTCATTGATTTCAATATGGAAAAAAAAAAATTCAGAAAATTGAAAAATGCTGCCATGATTGATGTCAGGGGCTTCAAATCGCTGAGATCAGGTCATAGATTACTTTGGATTCAAAAAATTTAAAAGTGGGCGGAGCCAACAACAACAAATCAGATTTTCCCTATTAACTTTAATGAGAAACCTTTAAATTGCTGTCATTCTCACAGTATTTAAGCCAGAATACCCAAACTTGGCACCGTAGGTCATTGGGTGACTGGATTCAAAAATTTATAAAAAAGTGGGCGGAGTCTACAACGGCCAATCAAATTTCAGCCATTTGTTTAAATGGGAAAAATTCAAACTGCCGCTGCTCTTAGACTGTTAATGGCAGGGTTCCGAAACTTGGTACAGTTGGACAATTTAGGATTAGGATTAAAATTTTGAAAAGTGGGCGGGGCCAAAAACAACCAATCAGATTTCTTTCATTGATTTCAATGTGGAAAAAAAAAATGCAGAAAATTGAAAAATGCTTCCATGATTGATGTCAGGGGCTTCAAATCTCTGAAATCAGGTGATAGATTAATTTGGATTCAAAAATTTAAAAAGTGGGCGGAGCCAACAACAACAAATCAGATTTTCCCTATTGACTTCAATGAGAAACCTTTAAATTGCTGTCATTCTCACAATATTTAAGTCAGAATACCCAAACTTGGCACCGTAGGTCATTGGGTGACTGGGGTCAAAAAAATATTAAAAAGTGGGCGGGGTCTACAACGGCCAATCAAATTTCAGCCATTTGTTTAAATGGGAAAAATTCAAACTGCCGCTGCTCTTAGACTGTTAATGGCAGGGTTCCGAAACTTGGCACAGTTGGTCACTGGAGGACTGTGCCAATGTATATCTCATTTTGGGGATGCTAAAAAGTGGGCGGAGCCACAAACAACCAATCAGATTTTCCCTATTGACTTCAATAAGAAACCTTTAAACAGCTGTCATTCTCACAGCACCCAAACTCGGCAGGGTGGGTCAGTGTGAGACAAAGGTCAAAATTTATAAAAGTGGGCGGAGTCTACACTCCACCCAGTTACTCCGCCCACTCCAGTTGTAAGCTACTGGTGGAGGCAAGAACACATCACACAATTTCCCCAGAAATTGTACCTTTTCTAGTTATGTGTTCTTGCATAGCAAGACCACATATTGTTATCTCACATATATATTATTATTATGTGTTCTTGCATAGCAAGACCACATACTATTATCTCACATATATATTATTATTATTATTATTATTATTATTATTATTATTATTATAGCCAAATTTGCCACCCTAACTCCTCCCACAGTTTTTACACTACATAGACAAAAATTTACCAAAACGTGCAGATTGTACCCGATCGGATTGCTATTACTTTGTGGAGCGATCCCACCCCCGGGGCCCCCGTGGCGGGCCCCGGAAGCCCCCTTTTTTCCCATAGACTTTGACAGGGTAAATTTTCAAATCGCTCCCACTCGCCAGGCTTTGAGGCTAAAGTCACCAAACTTGGGTCACTTAGTCATGGAGTCAACCCGAAAATTTTGGGCACATTTCGGGGACCCCAAAAAGTGGGCGGGGCCATACAGAACCAATCAAAATCTCCCCATTGACTTTAATGAGAACTTCAAATTGCTACTCCTCCCACATTTTTAGGAGTACAAATTCCAGACTTTGCAGACTTGGTCGGCACCCACCCGAGTACCTTGCTTTTGCTTTGTTACCCGATCCCACCCTCCGGGCCCCTGGGACAGGGCCCCCAAAATCCATGTTTTTCCCATTGACTTTGACAGGGACAATTTTCAAATCGCTCCCAGTCGCACAGATTTTAAACTAAAGTCACCAAACTTGGGTCACTTAGTCATGGGGTCAACGCGCAATTTGTTAGCACATTTCGGAGACCCGAAAATGTGGGCGGGGCCACACAGAACCAATCAAATTCTCCCCATTGACTACAATGAGACGTTCAAATTGCTACTCCTCCCACAGATTTAGGAGTATAAATACCGAACTTTGCACTCTTGGTCGGCACATACCCGAGTATCTTGCTTGTGCTTTGTTAACCGATCCCACCCTCCGGGCCCCTGGGGCGGGCCCCCGAAAACCTCTTTTTTTCTCCCATAGAGTTTTATTGGAAAAATGCAAATGTTTGTCACTCATACAGCTTCGGAGTGAAACTCACCAAACTTGGGTCACTCAGTCATGGGGTCAACCTGAAAATTTCTGTCACATTTTGGGGACATTAAAAAGTGGGCGGAGCTACAAACAACCAATCAGATTTTCCCTATTGACTTCAATAAGAAACCTTTAAATTGCTGTCATTCTCACAGTATTTAAGCCAGAATACCCAAACTTGGCACCGTAGGTCATTGGGTGACTGGATTCAAAAAATAATGAAAAAGTGGGCGGAGTCTACAACGGCCAATCAAATTTCAGCCATTTGTTTAAATGGGAAAAATTCAAACTGCCGCTGCTCTTAGACTGTTAATGGCAGGGTTCTGAAACTTGGCACAGTTGGTCACTGGAGGACTGTGCCAATGTATATCTCATTTTGGGGACGCTAAAAAGTGGGCGGAGCCACAAACAACCAATCAGATTTTCCCTATTGACTTCAATAAGAAACATTTAAACAGCTGACATTCTCACAGTATTTAAGCCACAGCACCCAAACTCGGCAGGGTGGGTCAGTGTGAGACAAAGGTCAAAATTTATAAAAGTGGGCGGAGTCTACAATCCACCCAGTTACTCCGCCCACTCCAGTTGTAAGCTACTGGTGGAGGCAAGAACACATCACACAATTTCCCCAGAAATTGTACCTTTTCTAGTTATTCTTATTCTTATTATAGCCAAATTTGCCACCCTAACTCCTCCCACAGTTTTTACACTACATAGACAAAAATTTACCAAAACGTGCAGATTATGCCCGATCGGATTGCTATTACTTTGTGGAGCGATCCCACCCCCGGGGCCCCCGTGGCGGGCCCCGGAAGCCCCCTTTTTTCCCATAGACTTTGACAGGGTAAATTTTCAAATCGCTCCCACTCGCCAGGCTTTGACGCTAAAGTCACCAAACTTGGGTCACTTAGTCATGGAGTCAACCCGAAAACTTTGGGCACATTTCGGGGACTCCAAAAAGTGGGCGGGGCCACACAGAACCAATCAAAATCTCCCCATTGACTTTAATGAGACCTTCAAATTGCTACTTCTCCCACATTTTTAGGAGTACAAATTCCAAACTTTGCAGACTTGGTCGGCACCCACCCAAGTACCTTGCTTTTGCTTTGTTACCCGATCCCACCCTCCGGGCCCCTGGGACAGGGCCCCCAAAATCAACGTTTTTCCCATTGACTTTGACAGGGACAATTTTCAAATCTCTCCCAGTCGCACAGATTTTAAACTAAAGTCACCAAACTTGGGTCACTTAGTCATGGGGTCAACCTGAAAATTTCTGTCACATTTTGGGGGACATTAAAAAGTGGGCGGAGCTACAAACCACCAATCAGATTTTCCCTATTGACTTCAATGAGAAACTTTTAAATTGCTGTCATTCTCACAGTATTTAAGCCAGAATACCCAAACTAGGCACCGTAGGTCATTGGGTGACTGGATTCAAAAAATAATGAAAAAGTGGGCGGAGTCTACAACGGCCAATCAAATTTCAGCCATTTGTTTAAATGGGAAAAATTCAAACTGCCGCTGCTCTTACACTGTTAATGGCAGGTTTCCCAAACTTGGTACAGTTGGACAATTTAGGATTAGGATTAAAATTTTGAAAAGTGGGCGGGGCCAAAAACAACCAATCAGATTTCTTTCATTGATTTCAATATGGAAAAAAAAAAATTCAGAAAATTGAAAAATGCTGCCATGATTGATGTCAGGGGCTTCAAATCGCTGAAATCAGGTGATAGATTACTTTGGATTCAAAAATTTAAAAAGTGGGCGGAGCCAACAACAACAAATCAGATTTTCCCTATTGACTTCAATGAGAAACTTTTAAATTGCTGTCATTCTCACAGTATTTAAGCCAGAATACCCAAACTTGGCACCGTAGGTCATTGGGTGACTGGATTCAAAAAATAATGAAAAAGTGGGTGGAGTCTACAACGGCCAATCAAATTTCAGCCATTTATTTCAATGGGGAAATTTAAAACTGCCGCTGATCTTACACTGTTAATGGCAGGATCCCCAAACTTGGTACAGTTGGACAATTTAGGATTAGGATTAAAATTCAGAAAAGTGGGCGGGGCCAAAAACAACCAATCGGATTTCTTTGATTGATTTCAATGCGAAAATTGAAAAATGCAGAAAATTGAAAAATGCTGCCATTATTGATGTCAGGGGCTTCAAATCTCAGAAATCAGGTCATAGATTACTTCGGCTTCAAAAATTGAAAAAGTGGGCGGAGCCAACAACGACAAATCAGATTTTTCCTATTGACTTCAATGAGAAACCTTTAAATTGCTATCATTCTTACAATATTTAAGCCAGAATACCCAAACTTGGCACCGTAGGTCATTGGGTGACTGGATTCAAAAATGTATAAAAAAGTGGGCGGAGTCTACAACAGCCAATCAAATTTTAGTCATTTATTTTAATGGGGAAATTTAAAACTGCCGCTGCTCTTAGACTGTTAATGGCAGGATCCCCAAACTTGGTACAGTTGGACAATTTAGGATTAGGATTAAAATTCAGAAAAGTGGGCGGGGCCAAAAACAACCAATCAGATTTCTTTGATTGATTTCAATGGGAAAATTAAAAAATGCAGAAAATGGAAAAATGCTGCCATTATTGATGTCAGGGGCTTCAAATCTCAGAAATCAGGTCATAGATTACTTTGGCTTCAAAAATTGAAAAAGTGGGCGGAGCCAACAACAACAAATCAGATTTTTCCTATTGACTTCAATGAGAAACCTTTAAATTGCTGTCATTCTCACAATATTAAAGCCAGAATACCCAAACTTGGCACCGTAGGTCATTGGGTGACTGGGGTCAAAAATGTATAAAAAGTGGGCGGGGTCTACAACGGCCAATCAAATTTCAGCCATTTGTTTAAATGGGAAAAATTCAAACTGCCACTGCTCTTAGACTTTGATTGGCATAGTCTTCAAACTTGGCGCAGTTGGTCACTGGAGGAATGGGATTAAATTTAAAAAAGTAGGTGGAGCCACCAACAGCCAATCAGATTTCAAGCCAACATCTTGTGGTTTCTTCAGAAACGACACATTCTAGTTATTCTTATTATGTGTTCTTGCATAGCAAGACCACATAATGTTATCTCACATATATATTCTTATTCTTATTCTTATTATAGCCAAATTTGCCACCCTAACTCCTCCCACAGTTTTTACACTACATAGACAAAAATTTACCAAAACGTGCAGATTGTTCCCGATCGGATTGCTATTACTTTGTGGAGCGATCCCACCCCCGGGGCCCCCGTGGCGGGCCCCGGAAGCCCCCTTTTTTCCCATAGACTTTGACAGGGTACATTTTCAAATCGCTCCCACTCGCCAGGCTTTGACGCTAAAGTCACCAAACTTGGGTCACTTAGTCATGGAGTCAACCCGAAAATTTTGGGCACATTTCGGGGACCCCAAAAAGTGGGCGGGGCCACACAGAACCAATCAAAATCTCCCCATTGACTATAATGAGACCTTCAAATTGCTACTCCTCCCACATTTTTAGGAGTACAAATTCCAAACTTTGCAGACTTGGTCGGCACCCACCCGAGTACCTTGCTTGTGCTTTGTTACCCGATCCCACCCTCCGGGCCCCTGGCACAGGGCCCCCAAAATCCAAGTTTTTCCCATTGACTTTGACAGGGACAATTTTCAAATCGCTCCCAGTCGCACAGATTTGAAACTAAAGTCACCAAACTTGGGTCACTTAGTCATGGGGTCAACGCGCAATTTGTTAGCACATTTTGGAGACCCGAAAAAGTGGGCGGGGCCACACAGAACCAATCAAATTCTCCCCATTGACTACAATGAGACGTTCAAATTGCTACTCCTCCCACAGATTTAGGAGTATCAATACCGAACTTTGCACTCTTGGTCGGCACATACCCGAGGATCTTGCTTGTGCTTTGTTAACCGATCCCACCCTCTGGGCCCCTGGGGTGGGCCCCCAAAACCTCTTTTTTTCTCCCATAGAGTTTTATTGGAAAAATGCAAACATTTGTCACTCATACAGCTTCGGAGTGAAACTCACCAAACTTGGGTCACTTAGTCATGGGGTCAACCTGAAAATTTCTGTCACATTTTGGGGACATTAAAAAGTGGGCGTAGCTACAAACAACCAATCAGATTTTCCCTATTGTCTTCAATGAGAACATTTTAAATTGCTGCCATTTCAACATTGTTAATGGCAGGGTTGTTAAACTTAATATATTCGGTTAATAGGTGACTAGAATTCAAATGTTTTAAAGTGGGCGGAGTCTACATCGGCCAATCAAATTTCATCTATGTGTTTTAATGGGAAAAATTCAAACTGCCGCTGCTCTTAGACTGTTAATGGCAGGATCCCCAAACTTGGTACAGTTGGACAATTTAGGATTAGGATTAAAATTCAGGGAAGTGGGCGGGGCCAAAAACAACCAATCAGATTTCTGTGATTGATTTCAATGGGAAAATTGAAAAATGCTGAAAATTGAAAAATGCTGCCATTATTGATGTCACGGGCTTCAAATCTCAGAAATCAGGTGATAGATTACTTTGGCTTCAAAAATTGAAAAAGTGGGCGGAGTCAACAACGACAAATCAGATTTTTCCTATTGACTTCAATGAGAAACCTTTAAATTGCTGTCATTCTCACAGTATTTAAGCCAGAATACCCAAACTTGGCACCGTAGGTCATTGGGTGACTGGGGTCAAAAAAAATAAAAAAGTGGGCGGGGTCTACAACGGCCAATCAAATTTCAGCCATTTGTTTAAATGGGAAAAATTCTAACTGCCGCTGCTCTTAGACTGTTAATGGCAGGGTTCTGAAACTTGGCGCAGTTGGTCACTGGAGGACTGTGCCAATGTATATCTCATTTTGGGGACGCTAAAAAGTGGGCGGATCCACAAACAACCAATCAGATTTTCCCTATTGACTTCAATAAGAAATCTTTAAACAGCTGTCATTCTCACAGTATTTAAGCCACAGCACCCAAACTCGGCAGGGTGGGTCAGTGTGAGACAAAGGTCAACATTTATAAAAGTGGGCGGAGTCTACACTCCACCCAGTTACTCCGCCCACTCCAGTTGTAAGCTACTGGTGGAGGCAAGAACACATCACACAATTTCCCCAGAAATTGTACCTTTTCTAGTTCAGACTACTCTCCTCTCTGCCGTGACTCCGCCCCCTAATTTTTATTCCGCCTCCTGCCGCACATCGCCATGTCCTCCATGCATCCGCCCCCCTTGTATCATATTCAGCCTCTTGCCGTACATTTTTCTTCCCTCCCTTAGTAACGCCCCTAAACTCCTCCCGGCTCAGTCCTCAGAGTATTGCTTATATCTCCAGCCTGCCGCCCCATTTGCCTACATTGGAGGCGTTTACTATGCTAATTAGCATAGTTCCCTTGCCTCCTTCATTGTGAACAACACGCCCTGCTCGGTGACGTCACCGGACCAGAGGGGCGTGGCTTAGCACAATCTGTTGCAGAGAGCTCTGCATAATGCCTGCGGCTGATGGTGACATCACCGGGCTCCCTGCGAAGCGGAAGAAGCGGCTTCGCTCTGCAGAAGGGACCCGGTACGTCATTGAATGTAAGAAAAGACTTACTTCCGGCTGAGAATTTGTGTAATGAATACAGGGCATCAGAAAAGTATGGGAAAGGTAGGACAGTCATGTAGGAGATATTTATGTCCTTGTTAAACAATTAAACCAAAGTCCCCAATCCCAGACAACCCCTTTAACTATAATTATTTCCCTGTCACATATGCAGTGCAGGTGTACCTCACACCAAAAATGGGTATATGTCACCCATCGAACTAACAGACGGATTAACTATTATGATTTTGTGTCAGGCGTGCAAAAGTGGGGCATGTCACAATCAGTGTGTGTGAAAAACTCCACACTAAACTCAGGAAGGAAGGAGAACAATAACTTGGCCTGGAAACTAGTGATGAGCGGCAGGGGCAATATTCGAATTTGCGATATTTCACAAATATTTTGTAGAATATTCATCATTAGGGTTGAGTGAACCCAAACTTTAGGATTTTTGGACCCGAACCCGAACATTTCAGTAAAAGTTTGGGTTTGAGTTTGGTGTTCGGCGAGTTAATGGCGCAGAGCAGCCAATCAACAAGCGTTTAACTAGTGTGCCCTTAGAAGCCATCACAGCCATGCCTACTAATGGCACGGCTGTGATTGGCCAGTGCAGCATGTGACCCAGCTCTATATAAGCTGGAGTCACGTAGCGCTGCACGTCACTCTGCTCTGATTAGTGTAGGGATAGGATGCTGCTGCTGTCAGGGAGAGAATAGGACATAATCTTTAATCAGGAGTGCTTGTTAACTCAGCAATCTACCTAGATTTTGTTTTGTGGGTGCAGTGCACAATCTTGCACAATCTTCCCTGAGCCCAGTGACCCAGAAAAGTAACTTTTATCCTTCTTTTAGTTTGGTGGGCGGTGGCGGCCATTTTATGCAAGTTCTGTGCACCAGCACAGCATATGTGCATTTGTGACAGTCAAATAGAAGCTTGAAATACTGCAATTATATTCTGGGTTTTAAAAAATACCCATTTTTGGCAATACCCTCCATCTGGGGCCTATGCCGCATTAGTCAGTGTGCAATTTAAGCTAGAAATACAGCAATAATTTTCTGGGTTTTAAAAAAAAACCTTTTTGAGCAAAATACTAAATTTTACAGCCCTTGCTGCATCTGGCAGAGTGAAATTCAAGCGTTACGGTATATACTGCTGTCATATTCTGTTATTAAAAAGAACACCCATTTAGGGCAAAATCTTAATTTTGCGGCGTTTGCTGCATCTGTCATTGTTAAAAACAAGCTTGAAAAACAGCAATAATATTCTGGGTTTAAAAAAACACCCATTTTGGGCAAAATACTCCATTTTACAGCCCTTGCTGCATCTGTCAGTGGGAAAATCTATCATTATATACTGCTGTCATATTCTGTTATTCAAAAAACACCCTTTTTGGGCAAAATACTAACTTTGCGGCCTTGTCTGCATCTGTCATTGTGAGATACAAGCTTGAAATACTTCAATAATTTTCTGGGTTTTAAAACACAACCATGTTTGGCAATACCCTCCATCTGGGGCCTATGCCGCATTAGTCAGTTTGCAATTTAAGCTAGAAATGCAGCAATCATTTTCTAAGTTTTAAAAAACACTAATTTTGGGCAAAATACTCAATTTTACAGCCCTTGCTGCATCTGTCAGTGTGAAATTCAAGCATTATATACTGCTGTCATATTCTGTTATTAAAAACACCCTTTTTGGGCAAAATACAAAATTTGCGGCCTTGTCTGCATCTGTCATTGTGAGATGCACTTGTTAGATACTGGTGTTCTATTCTGTTATTAAGAAAAACACCTATTGGTGGTGTCGCCACTGAACGTCAGCAAGGGGAGCCATGGCCGTGTAAGATCTTGTAAAATGGCCAGAGATTTTCCTGTCCTGCCGCAAGACGTCCTGGGGTCCAGGGTATTTGGCAACGAATCGCTGCACAACTAAGTTCAGGACGTGTGCCATGCACGGCACGTGTGACATTTTACTCTGTTTCAGGGCACTCATCAGATTGGCATAATTGTCGCACACCACTTTACCAACTGTCAAATTGAGTGGGGTTAGCCACTGATCGGCCTGTGACCGCAAAGCTGAAAGTAGTGCAGGACGGGTGTGGCTCTTGGCTTCCAGGCAAAACACCTGGCAATCTCACCTGGCACGTTGAATAGGTTCCGGGGAGCTTGGGTGGCGCAGTGGACGAGGCGGTTGCAGTGGAAAAGGAGGAGTCAGCCAAGGAGGAGACGGAGGATGGAGTAGGAGGAGGAGAAGAAGAGGCAGGTCTGCATGCAATCCGTGGCAGTAATACCAAATACACACGGGTGCCACGGGTTGCATGCTTGACAGCCGTCAGAAGGTTCACCCAGTGGGCAGTAAAAGTTATGTACCTTACCTGCCCGTGTTTGCTAGACCACGTGTCTGTTGTTGGATGTGTCTTGGCACCGACACTGTGTGCCAGAGATATATTCACTTGCCGTTGAACGTGGCCATATAGCTCCGGGATGCCCTTCTAGGAGAAATATTTCCTTCTAAGGGCCTTCCATTGGGGTGTGCCAATTGTCACAAATTTTCTAAAGACCTCTGAGTCCACCAATTTATATGGCAGTAGTTGGCAGTAGTTGGCTAGCAGTTCCAACAAGCCGGCGGTCAGCCGTTGGGCAAGAGGGTTATCCGACGTCATCAACTTTTTAAGCTCAAACATTTGGGCAACGGAAGCCTGCCTTTTGCCAGATGAACACGATGATGGCACGGTGGAAGGTGGAGTGGAGGACAAATGGGAGGAGAAAGGAGAAGAGGCAGGAGTGTGGCATTGTGGGTTCTGACGGTGTTGCTCCCACTGGGCTCAGTGATGGGAGGCCAGGTGCCTTCTTAAAACGCGACTTATGCGTTGACAGCACAGGCTTTAGATGGCAACACTATTGTCAGCAGTGGACATGTTAAAAAAAGCCTACACTGCGGAGCCATGTGCCGGCGTCCTGGGAGTGCCAGATGTGACCATGCATGGTGGATGCCTCATTCCAGATACATTAGCAGTCTGCTTTTTTTCTCCAGTGCACTGTAAGTTCTGCCTGCTTCTCCTCCTTCTCCTCCCTATCTGCTACTCCGTCTCTCCCTCTGAACTACCCTCCTCTTCCTCTCTTGTGGGCACCCACATAATATCCATCGACATGTCATCATCGTCACCTTCACCACCACTGACATTAGAGATCTCGGAGTAGGCAACAACAGCGGGGACCACCCTCCTTGGGCTGATCTGGGTACTGTCGTCAGACTGCTGGGTGGCGACCATTGATACCTCCTCTTCCTGATCAGATGTCAAGAATGGCTGCGCATCGGTAAGGTCTTGGAATGGATGGATAGGAAAATAATTCCTCTGACTTGAGCGGAGGGGATATGGTGGTGGGGGTGTCTTTGGGGGTGCACACAGCAGAGAGTGAAGAGGGTGCAGATAGAGAGGATGAGGAGGGTGCAGAAGCGGAATGCTGAGCGAGCCACTCAACCAACTCTGGTGCATCCTTTGACGTAATCGTACACACCTTCTGCAACTTCCCCCTTAAGCTCCGGTCTGGTGCACCTGCCCGACCCCTACCACCCCTGCGGAATGGCCTGCCTCTTCCTCTGCATGTCATTTTAAAAATGACCCTGTGACAAAAGTCCTTATAGAAGAGCAGTATTTGTGGAAGAAGGTATATCACACCCCTGCCTCAATCAGTTTTTTGGGGGGCAACTGGTATATCACAGCAGTAGAAATTATTTGTTCCAATAGCGTTTGTCACTCTGTGTAGCTGCAGTAACACAGAAGAACTGCAAACAAATGCTGCACTGCCCAAATGCACTATATAGAAAGTATATTATTGGTATATCAACCCTCTGCCTCAATCAGTTTTTTTGGGGGGCAACTGTTTTATCACACCAGTTTAAATTATTTGTTCCAAAAGCGTTTGTCCCTTTGTATAGCTGCAGTATCGCAGCATAAACGTACACAACTGCTGCACAATACAAATGCACTATAATATACTTTCTATGTTAGAAAGTATATTATAAGTATATCACACCCCTCAGTAAGTCACACCTATCGATAGCAAACATAGACCAGTCCTTAAAAGGACTTTTGTGGCCCTATTAGCTAGCGTTTGGTGTCCCTAACAGTCTGTCCCTGCTCCACACAGCAACCTCTCCCTACACTGGCAAAAGACTGAATGTAAAATGGCGGCCAGATCGGGTTTATTTATAAGGTAGGGGGTGTGTCCATGTGCTTAAACGTCTCAATTGGCTGTCCTGTCCTATCTGATGGATGTGTCATGGGTCAAAGTGCTTCATAATGTAAATGAACATGGCACCGACGGACATCGCAATATGTTCGCCCGTTCGGCGAACCAAGAACGAGCAAAGTTCACCGCAAAACGACCGCTGGGTGAACCGCAAGGCCATCTCCACCTTTAAGTAAGAGGGGCAGAATCAATAGCAAATACAGGAAGTGTTTTTTTCTTGTACGTGGTGATAACCCGTGCATGCGGACAAACTGAGCATCAATCAGGTTCACCCCGGCCCCGCTGTCGATAAATACTTCAATTTCCACCATTTTGTACTCTAGCACCACCTTGGCAGTTAGGAGAAATCGGGTACTACAAGCGAAGGACAAATGCACATTCTCTGACTCCCCACTCACACCTCCGATCAGATGGGATTTAGACGCCCTTTTTGTTTCTCTTTTTGACGCTTAATGCTTGGACATATATTGACAAAATGTCCCCTTTGACCGCAGAAAAAACATACTCCCTGCTTTCGACTCCTACTTTTGCAAGCAGATACCGGAGTCACTCACCCCCTAATTGCATGGGTTTATCCTCAGGAGTCTCTTTACCCTAAGAGTCAAAGGAATACGTTGCGTTATGTAATAGAATATCCTGAGAGAGTGGGTCCTTATATTTCTCTTTCAGGCGTCTATCAATACGTACAGCCAAAGACATAGCGGCTTCCAAAGACTCAGTATTCACATGAAAGGCCAAAGCGTCCTTCAGCATCTCAGATAATCCATGACAAAACTGGCTATGGAGAGCTGGATCGTTCCACTCAGTATCCATAGCCCACCTCCTAAATTCGGAACAATAGATCTCCGCCGAACACTCTCCCTGACGCAGGCCACGTAATTTAGTCTCAGCCAGGTAGGTTCGGTCCGGGTCATCATAGATGAGACCTAAAGCTCCTAAAAATACATCTATTGATCGGAGAGACTTTGATTCAGTCGGCAGAGAAAGAGCCCAGGACTGGGCATCCCCTTTAAGCAACAAAATGATCACACCCACTCTCTGGCTCTCGTCCCCAGATGGGTGCTGACACAACTTAAAGTCCCATTTGCACACTTCCCTGAACCAAATAAAATTATCACTCCCCCCCCCCCCCCCCGAGAATCTATCCGGGACAGCAACTTTAGGTTCAGGACAGGTGAGGTAGCCACTACTAGGATCCGCCAACAGTGGTCTCTGCATCTGTGAGACGGTCGTGTGGAGGTCATCCACCTCCAGAGACAGCCCCTGTAGCTGCCCGGTCAGTGCAGCGATAACATCCATGGCTGAACTGATACAGACAACAAAATTATGGTTATTTGGCGGTTTATAATATCCCGATCAGTGTGGGGGAAAAACTCCACACTAAAAACAGGAGGGAAGGGGAACAGTAACTAGGCCTGGAAACTAGGGAAGAAACAGGTCAACTCCTAAACAACTCTAATCTGGGCCCTAACTACCTATCAATATGAATAGACCTTGAAGGTAGGAATATTCATATGCTGGATACCTAGGCCCTTATATCCCTATAAGGCCCTGGAATGAGGTTAGGACCAGAGACAACCCATTCCTCCCCAGATGGATGAATGGAAGTCTCTGTCTCAGGCCCAGATACAAACAACAGGGAATATAACAAATACAAAACAATAAGAACAGACAAGACTTATCTGAAAGTAGAAAACTGGCAACTCCAGAAGCACCACAGAGTACAATCTATAAACCGCACTTCCAAGAGTGAGAAGCTGCTACTTATAGGAAAGGTAGTTTACCAATAAGCGACATCTGAAGCAAGAGGTGTGGCCTTTACCAAAACACAGACACAATAAGATCCACAGTGAACTTGTCAATTTAACCCATGAGTTGCCAGTCTCTTCGATCTCCTGGTACCTGCCACGGGAACATCCATAACAGTGCATTACACCCACAAAAAAAAATCACTATAGGTCACCCACAGAATTAACAGCCAGATTAATTATTATATTTCTGTGTTAGGGGTACAGAGATGGTGCATTGCACCCACAAAAAAAATCGCTATAGGTCACCCACAGAATTAACAGGCAGATGTATTGTTATATTTCTGTGTCAGGGGTGCAAAGCTGGTGTATTGCACCCACAAAAGATCATTATAGGTCACCCACAAAACAAATTGCCAGATGAGATTCCTAACACTCTCCCTCGCTTCAGCTGTCTGCTTCCTGTCCCAGCACTACTCAGAGCTGATGGGTGGTGCTACTCGTGATCAAGCTTGTATAGAGGCTGGGTCACATGATGCATCGGCCAATCACAGCCATGCCATTACTAGGCATGGCTGTGATGGCTTCTAAGTGCCCACAGCTTAAAAGCTTGTTGATTGGCTGCCCTGCAGCCTTTCAAAAGCTTTATTAAATGCCCGAACACCGAACTTCATAAATTAATGGGTGTCCTTGGTAATGTCAAAAGGTAGCTTACCAAATGACTGGTTGAAGTAGCTTGCGTCAGTAATGAAAGAAGCATAGAGGAACCCTGTTATTTTTTTGTTATTTTGGTCATAGAAGGTGGTATTTTAAAATAGAAGAAAAGATTTTTCATAAAAAATTTCATATATGGCAATGTTATATTTTAATATATTGAGTGGAACATAGTTATGATTGTAGAGAAAGATTTTACTATAAATGAAAGGAGAAAGAAAAGCAAGGAAAGGGTATAAATAATCCCTATTCCTGCATGATTGAAATTAGAATCCCCTGAGGAAGTAATGAGAAACCTAGGCTGGATTGTCAAAACTTGTAAGTTCAATACATTGCAGTTTTGTGTGATCCCTGATGTGACAGTGCTTCACTATTCAGAAACGGTTTTTTTCTGAGCTGGGGTTTCAAGGAAAGAACATCATCCCTGGGGAGTTAACACTAGGGACTGATTTCATCGGAGAAAGATTGGATTAATGGTGGTAGAAAGAAGAGGTGCATCTTTTCTCACCCAATTATCTGCAGTATCAGCTGTGCAAGATCTGGTAACGTACTGTATTGTACCCGGAACCATGTTCACCCTTACCTTATTTAGATTGCACTACAGTATATCTATAGTTAGCCAATTTATTATATTACTGCATGTGCCATGACTCGGGAGGAGCAGAGGAGAGGATGGGAGTGGTAGGGGCTCCCCATGCTCTTCTAGTAGTGTATGGTTGGTCAGGATTCTCACAATACTAATCAATGAGCAGCTCATCTGTTTGCATTTTTATTAGGCCTAATTAGAACAACAGATCATTAATTCTGTCAGTTAATTCAGTCCTCCACCTACTGTTGTAATGACAGATAATCCCTTGCCATGGCTAAGAGTGTGTTGCATGTTTGAAACATAAAGACAACTTCAATGTTACATTTCCCAAATGTTAAAAGTCCCAAATAAAGTTATTGCATTTTAGTGCTGGATGCCTTCTACTTCTGGAGCTAATCATTTCCCTATGTAGCAAAGCAATACACTGAGACAAACATTAAGGATTTTATTCTACAGAACAGGATTAGGGTAAATACAGAAGGATTTTTGCTACAGAAGGCCGATATTTTGATTGGAATAATAAGCATGAAATCCCCAAAAAATTAAAATAAATGAATATTACTAAAAGTAATGTAGATATCGTGAAATAAATCACTGCTCTTTTATTCTCAACCTAATCAAAGTTAGCAGCTGATACAACTAAAACCACAGGACTGTGACTGTGTCTTATTAAGGAAAAATCTGCCACTCCCAGTCAAATTTTTGTTCCTTAGTCATTTCCAGGGAAAGTTCAGTGATCAGGATTTCATTATATTGCAAGCAAAAAAGAAACCCTGCAGAAATTATATCTAGTATAATTACATCTCAAATATGTCTAGGGGCAAAATAAAGGGTCTTAAATACTTATACATTGCCTCATCAGTATTCACTAGCTAACATAATAATAATATGGACATAAAGGAGTTTTCTGGAATTAGAAAAAGTAGTCTGCTTTTATTCAGAGATAGCACCACTCTTGTCCATAGACCGTGTCTGATGTTGCAACTAAGTCCTACAAACCTCAGGCCACAGATAATAGTGGCATTGTTTGTGGGTGGAATAAGGCAGACCTTTTTCTCTGATCTTAGCAACAATTTTTTTTTCAATGAGGACATGCTGCAATACAGTACACAATCTGTGGCAGGTCTGCTGCTGTTTCCCTATCAACCTTTCATTTTCTAATGTTTAATTGTGATGGCTAATATTCTTAAAATAAAGCAGGTTTTGAAAGTACCAGTCCTTAAGAAATTAAGACATTTTCCATGTCTCATGTTGGCAAGATGTCATAAAATGGTGTCCACCATTGTCCTGAGAGAATAAGGACAACCAGGACCGAAAAAAAAAAAACTGCAGAAGAAACCACTGCAGATACAATAAGTATATCAGATGTCAAAAGATAAATCATCCTTGTTTGTAGCTTGACATAAACTTCTTCATGGACCCTTTTACACGGGCCAATGCTTAGGCAATTATCATAAAAGAACAAAACGGTCCCGATAATTGCCAGATTTTGAGCAAACGTGATAACTGCATTTACATAAGATATTTTGTGTGGTCTTCCAAGCGACACAATCAGCAGCAGTCCCAAACAACAGGAGTAGGTCTCTTCTCCTTTTTTAACCAAAATAAACTGCAATTCAGGGTCCGCGCTTGAACTTCATCAGTAAGGAACAGTTCACACACAGCAACACTTCCACAAGACGATTTTATCTCGATTCAAAACAATTCCAGCTCAATTCCTCCGACTCAATATCCACCAGCAATCACAGCTCTTTTATCCTTTAAAAGGAACACAACAATACCCACGGGTTATTGAAACACTACATTTTTATTTTACTTACAAGAGCAACATTTGTTCACATCAAAATCATGTCGTGGGTATTGCAGATAAAATTGTCTTCTGGAAGTGTTGCTGTGTTTGACCTGTTCCTTACTGATGAAGTTCAAGAGCAGACCCTGAATTGCAGTTTATTTTAACTGCATTTACATGCAATAATCCCATTTGTATGGGGACTAACGATTGCAAATCCCAATACAGGTTCACTGTTTGTCGGCAGCACATCCCAGTTTACATAGGACTATTTGGTACCAGCAAACAATGATTTTTTTGTAGCACATAAACGATTGGACCATCGGATAAAAGGACATTTTACTTGTCTATTGTGTAATCAGTGGTACATTTACAAGGGGCAATTGAACAAGTGTTCATACAAAGGCTCAACCCTGATAACTGTCCTGATCCTTAACACGTGAAAAAGGGCCCTTAAATTAGAGGCTTCCTTAAAGGTGTTGTCCCATAAGCAATGTAAAAAACATAAATCAGACATCATATAGTACCTCATTGGTGAGGATCTAACGCCCAGCACCCCTGCATATCAGCTCACAGCTCACCAAGTACAGTGCTGTCTATTGCGGCTGTGCTTGGTATTGCCGCTCAGCCCCATTCACTTGAATGGGACCGAGCTGCACATAGGCCACATGACCAATGAACGTGGCATCATTGGCCTAGGGCAGTGGTGGGCAAACTTTTTTGTCAACTGAGCCAAATATCGCCAAAACCACGATTGAAATTTATTTTGAGAGCCACATTTTTAAAACCTAAAGTATATAGGAAGGAAGCGCATGCTGAAGTGAATGGGTACATGATGCGGGCTGCACACGGCCGTGTGCATCCCGCATCATGGACCCATTCACTTCAATGGGTCCAGGATCCGGGATATGAGTGCTACAGAGTGCTTCCGTGGTGCTTCTGGCTGTGCCTCCGCACCGCAAAAAAGTAGTGCATGCGCTAATACTAGTTAGCGAACACGCCCTCTCTTGCTTTGTGGAACGCAAATGCGTCCCACAGGCAAGATTCGATTCCTCTCAGAGGCTTAACTAGAACTGACTGGGCCCCACAGCAAATTTTTGTACGGGGCCCCCACACATACTTCTTCACAAACCGCCTCCTCCTGTGCAAATCCCTCTTATATGGCTATTTTGTAACTTTTTATTTACTGTCATTTTTAGCACGACATTTACAGTTGCTGACGGAGTTTATATTCAACTCAACCCCTTTAAAACCTGCGCTGCAATTGTAATAGACCTGTCTGATTTACCTCTACATATCCACAAGTATTTTAGCCTCTGTACCTTTCATACTGCAGCCATGGACGCAGTCATACACGCACTCTCCACACACATGGACGCAGTCATACACACACTCTCCACGTACATGGACGCAGTCATACACGCACTCACCATATACATAGATGCACTCATACATGTGCTCACCATATACATAGATGCACTCACACACACACTCTCCACATACATGGATGCATTCATACACACAGTCACCACATACATGGACGCACACATATACAATACACATATATATAGACACCCAGCTTTCCTGCTGTGCCTTTCCCGCATACTCTAATGCCTCTGCACTTGTGCCATGCAGGATAGCAGGGAAGCTGGATGACATTTCATGATATAATTCACCCAGCTTTCCTACTGTACTGCAGGTCACATGTGCACAGTCTGGGAAAGCTGAATATAACCGCAGTTCCCCTGCCTCTCACATCACTGGTGCAGTTGTGGCAATCCAACTGATGGTCAGCATGCTGGGCAGGGAAGGTTCAACTTCAGGCAGCAGGAATTGCGGGTATAAAAGGGGTCGGGGCTATTATAGCTCTGCCCACATCGGGCCGTCCTGTTGCTGGTCACTGTCCATCATCAGACCTAAGGAGGGGAGAGGCGGAGCAATGTCACTGATGTCAGGTCAGTAACAGAGGTGCAAGTGCAGGACTCTGGACCCGATGCAGGAGAAGTCAGCTGCTCTGACAGGGGCCCGGGTGATGAAGTACAGTGACTGCTCCCGGGCCCCGAAGCAGCTGCTTCCCTGATAGCTACGCTACTGATTCCTCTGTAGTGCAGGATGGGTCGCCGTGGTAAAGAGCCGCTTTGAAGGGTCTAAAGAGCTGCTTGTGGCTCGTGAGCCGCACTTTGCCGACCACTGGCCTAGGGTAAGCTGGGAGGAGGCCACAGCTTCTTCAAACAGCTGATTGGTTGGCGTTCCAGAAGTCGGACCCCAAGGATAAGATACTAATAACCTATCTTGAGGATAGTTTATCAGTATAAAACACTTGGAAAGCCCCTTTAACATTGGCTCCAGGGTGATGGCCTATATATACAGTGAAACCTCTCCAAAAGACTTCCTCTTTAAGAAGACCACCCCCTTATCTAGTCCAATTTCCTATGATAGAATTTTAGTCCTACTATAAATTCTGCACACTGGTATAAAACTTATCAAAGTTATAGTTGGTAAAGTCGAGGCATATAAGCGCTGGCCTGAAAATGCTCAAATACAGTTATCAGTAGGGCTTACATAATTCCATCCATTTTCAGACCGTGACAGCCTAAATTTACCAAGACTGTTTTTAAAACTTAAGGACAGTACTTGCAAATTCAGGACTGTTGGCAACTATGAACTGACCATCCTCTTTGAGCAGAGCAACCCCTATAAGACCACTTTTGAATTCAACTTTAGTTATTGTATCAAAGAGGTTTCACTGTATACAGTATCCATATCACAAACTGTGTGTGTGTGGGGGGGGGGGGGCAGAACCCTCTTTTAGGACATGGTATGTTACTGCCTCAGTTGATTGTGTTTGCCTTTTATCCACCTGTCCTCCTCCTACTAGTTAACATTCTATAAAATGAGGCAATAAATACATCAATACAGCACTGAGTCTGATTAAAGTGGTTGTCCCAGCTCAGAAATGTATGGCATATGCATCAGCTATTTTTGGAAATCCTATAGCAGTGAATGGAGAGGGCTCTCCTTCACTTCTGAGGCCCAATTATGGAGACAGGAGTGGGTCCCAGAGGTGGGACTTGCATTCACCTGACATTTATCACATACACATTAATTTCTGAGTAGGGAATAACACTTTAAAACAAATTGTGTGCAAAATATTTAGTATTGATGAGACAACTACAGGAGTTTAATGAGGATAATTCACAGCATTTACAGAAGCAAATCGATTTTAACAAATCTCATTTACACGTTAAATACATTTTCCATAAGAAAATCTGCATATTTTACTTCCCCAGCATGTCAATTTATGATGCAGATTTGTAGTTGTTGCCATATTGACATAAAAAATTATCATTATCTATCATATTGTGAAGATTTTTCAGGAAAAATGTTTCTCAAGAACCAGACTTCAAATCTATGAAATGTGAGGGGAAAGTTACAAAGTGTTTCTAAGTTTATAGAATGAAAATAAGGATGAGAAAAAAAACTTTGCTATTTTTCGGACAGCAGAAGAACCCAAATCTTTTCAGGTTTGTTTTGGATGAATCCAGTAAAATGGTGCATAGTGCCATTTTAGTGCACATTTCGGTAAGAAAAAAGCACTAGGGAGGAAGAAGGGGTCTCATATGATCCTGAGAGGAAATGAGGGGGAGGGCTTGCCGTGATTGGCTCCCAGGCTGACCGCCAGCCAGGCTGAGCCAATCAGTGCGGCAACAGGCAGGGAGGTGCGCTAGCAGAATGAGCAGAACTCCATTCTGTGCTGGGCTGTGAATGAGGGTGGTTGGTTCTTACAGTGTCTTCCAGAAAAACGATCTTAGTGAGTCAGTGATAGTCTGAAATCAATCAAGCTTGTATCATACTGCCAGGGAGAGTTAGGTGAAAGGCTAGGATTACAAAGAAGAAGAAGAAAAATTGTGTGTGGAAAATAGGGAGGCAGGGGATGACAGCCAGGGAGCAGGGAGAAAGGACTAAGGAGCTGTGGCCGCTGTGCCTCCTAACAGAACTGCAGATGCTGCAACCCTCGAAAGCAGCTACAGTAAATGCAAGGAAATACTTTCACTCCCCCCCCCCCACATTTTCACATAAATCCTTTTTTTGTGGGGTCTAGTTTAATTAAGCAGGAAATATACATGAATAGCAGCAATCTAACTGTGAGTATTAACATGAAATTGAGCATCAAGCCTCAACTGTCACTTTCCATTTATTCAGTTTCCACACATGTGGCATTTTATTTTATTTAAGTTTTTTTGGGGGAGGTCAATTTAATTAACCAGCATATATATATGTGATTTCTGCAGCAAAACACATAGTATAGCAGCAATCTACCCGTGAGTGTTAATGCAAAATTGAGCATCAGGACTCAATCATCAGTTTCCATGAATTCCATTTGCATGCTGTTGGAGTATATATATATATATATATATATATATTTACTACAAGACACAGGGTAGGGCAGCAATCTGCAATCCTCCTCTAAGTGAAAACAATAAATCAGAAATCGAGCATCAGGCCAATCGTCAATTTCCTTGAATTCCATTTCCACACTGTTGGAATTTAATTCATTTTTTTTTTGGGGGGGGGGGGGGGTTAGTTTAACTAATCAGCAATTATATATGATTACTGCAGCAAAATACATTATTATGAGTGTCCATATTGCCTCCTTTGCTCACTAGATTAATTTTTCCATCACATTATGCACTGCTCAATATCATGGTTATGGCAATCCATCCGTGGTGGTCGCACTTGCACGCTATAGGAAAAAACGCTGGCCTTTGTTGTGGCCAGAACAATGGGAGTGCACGTACTGTAGGCTAGTGCTTTTTCCTATAGTGTGCAAGCACAACCACCACTGCTGGATTGCAGGGTGGTCATAACCATGGAAATGTATATAATGTAATAGAAAAATGAATCAATATGGATAATTTCAATTCATTAGTGTGTGGTTTGTATTAACTTTCACTATATAAAATGCTATTTTTTGAAGTGATACAACCCCTTTAACGTGAAATTGACCTTCAAGCCTCATTCATCTATTTACGTGGTATTTGTTTAATTTGAACAGCATATAGGTGATCAGTACACCAGTTTACAGGCTACGGTAACAATTTACCTGGGAGTGTTACCCCGATATTAAGAGTCAGGCCTCAATTGTCTGTTTACATCAATAGATATGACACTGCGCTCTCTCCGGCCTCTGCCAGCCCACTATCACACACTGAAGGTGCCACCGACACTTTTGTCAATAGATAACACAGGCTTATGGTGATTACCTGTTCCTTGGCGCTTCCACTGTGTCTATTCCTTCTTCTTACAGACGTGATGCTGAATGTCAGGCTAGGATAACTAGATTACAGCTCACGCCCGGTTCATCAAGCCATCCACCCCAAAGGCGGGCTCCGGGCGAACCTCGTCCTATGGCGGCTTTTTAGAGATGATGTGATTTTTATATGGAAGGGAGGAGAAAATCAACTACAGGAGTTTTTTAATGCATTAATAAAAAATATTTTTATTTTGAATTTACAATGGCTTTTAGTAAAACAGAAATACATTTTTTAGATTTAACTATTTTTATTGAGGAAAAAAAAATATGTACAAAAACTTTTAATAAACCAACAGACGCAAATAGTTTTATATCTAAAGACAGTTGTCGCCTTCCACGGTGGTTAGAGAATATCCCGAAGAGTCAATTCCTGCATATTAAAAGGAACTGTACGAAACCAGAAGAGCACAAGCGGAAAGCCATAGCTATGCAAGAGAAATTTGAGGTAGAGGGATATGATGCAGCTAAAGTGATGTTACAAAAGGATGAGGTCAGTCAGATGAACAGACAAATATTAAAGGGCAAGGAAAAACCAAAACCAGAAGAATCGGATACAACAATTCCCCCCCTTATTTTACCGTATAATGGGCAGGTGAATATAAAAAAAAATATAATAATAAACATAGCTGCATCACAAAACAAGTAGAGAAGAACAAAAAGAAAAAGAAAAAAAAAACACAAAAAAGAGAATGCACTATGGGGGCATAGGCCAACAAAATGGCTTTTTCCCCTGCAGAAGATGTGCAGGGTGTAAGATATCCAATAACAAAATACAAGTCAGTATAGTAAATAATAATGGCATGTATAAAGAAGACATAAGAGGTTTTATTACATGTAATAGCTGGAGGGGCAATATATTCAATTACATTCCCCTGCAACAAGATATACATTGGTCGGACTAAAAGACAAATAAAGAAAAGAGTGGGGGAACACATATACAATATCAAGAAAAAATTTGAGGGGCACCCACTGTCGAGGCATTATATGGAGAAACATGAGGGGAGATTTGACGGCTCAACCTTTTGTGGGATCAAATTGATTAGATTTGGATCTAGAGGGGGGGATTTAATCAGGAGCATGTCAAGAGCAGAAACTAAATGGATCTTCATAATGGATACATTAACACCTGGAGGGTTAAACTCTTGGATTGAGCTGTTTGCATTTGAAAAGGCAGGGATCTGAGGTGAGTGTGCAGCCAGGAATCTAGAACCACAAGACGTGCAGCAGAGGAGTGAAAGGGTTAAGGTTATAGAGAGGAGTGTAGAAATAATAGGTACCAAGCAGCATCGCCGTATTCCTTTTCCTGACGAAGGACAGCGTACTGTCTGAAACGCGTAGATAGGAAGTTTGGTACCCACTACTCACCGTAGTCTGTATAGTGACGTCACTATCTAGTAGTAGTAGACCGCAGTTCTTCCTGCTGGCTTCAGAAAGGTGCAACATTATAGTTGAGGAGAAAGAGGATAAGATTGTGGATTGGTTGGCTCACCCCTCCTCTCAGTCACAGCAGGATGATGTGGAGGTGACTTCACAGACAGACACTGCTCTGGAGCCAGGGATCACAGCGTTGCTCCTGCTCCTCCTCCTTGCAGCCCCAGGGAAGACTTCCAGTGGAGTTCTCCCAGTCTTCACTGCCCCTTCCTAGACGGGCACCTTCCTTTTTCTGCCCTACAGCAGATATTCAAGAGAGTCCCCCTGTTGATGAATTGTGTGAGAGCAGTCAACGTTTCTACTGTTCTGAAGAGGAGGTGGAGGAGGAGGCTGCCGACCCCATGCACAGCCCCCCCTCAAACCTTCAATCTTTGTCACCTCCTCCCCCTGCCCTTTTATCCAGTGCGCTATCTGCACGAGGAGGCTCTGTTTCTATACCTCAAAACACTGACAACAATTATCTTATTACTGTATATATTTTTTTTACGCAGTCACCACTATCGCAATGCAATGTAATGTGCCCCCATATGTAACACAATGTCATAAAGTTAATAAACAAAATGTCCAGCTCACCATGTATCCGTTTTCCTCCGTGCAGGGAACAAAACAGGTAAGTTCTCAAGGTATCAACAGCAGAAAAAAAAATTCCAGCACTATTGAACATTCTGTTGCTTTGTCTTTATTTTCGGTAACAAATTACATTATGTTGACACTATCTCACACCCCCGCACATTGACGCATTTCCATCTATACCGTTCTTAGTCGTAACTGAAAAAAAAAGTGTTCAGGATGCGGGGCTTGCCTGAAAGTTGTGGGAGCTGAGGGTCAGTGTCTGGCGGGCACGTGCTGCGGGGTCACTGGAGAGGAGGTGGCCGCGGCTGAGTGACAAGATTCGGGACAGTGGGCACTGACGAGGCCGAGATGAAGGTGAGCACCGGGAGGAGAGTAGTCTGGGAGAGTTGGAGAAGTGCTGGAGCACAACGAGCTATTGTGTGTGCAGACTGAGAGGCTGGGATGTAGCAGAGTCCATTCTGCTCATGGCTGGAGGGACTGGGGGGAGGGGGTAAGCTTATTGGTGGATGTAGCTAGCCAACTGAGACCTGTCCTAGGTTGCTAATATAGCTTATATGTTTATACAGTAAAACCTGCTAATAACCTTAATACAGTTCCTATGTTTGTGTGTTAAAGACAAAAGCAGAGTTATTTACACTGACTTCATGTTTGGATGTCATATAACTGTTATATATTGTGTTCACAGAAGCAGAAAAGATAGTATGCCTTTAAGATTCATTATATAATGTAAGGTAATTTCAATGACACCGCAGAAACAACAGAAAGCATAGAGTTAAACTGTTAGTGCTGGGTATGAGTCTTGACCAATCATAGCCAGCCTCACACACAGCAGGAGTTTTGACCAATCACAGCCAGCCTCACACACAGCCTATGTGGGAAATTCCCCTAGTAGGAGCTGCTAGTATCATTACACCAGAGGCGAGGAGCTGAACAGACACTCACTCCACTAAGAGCTGTGTTTTATGGAGGCAAGAGGCCAAAATAGGTATTTAAAACAGTTATATAATGTTCCTACTGTTAATATAGTGATTAGAACTGTATACGGAACTGGTTATATGTATGTTTACTTACAGTTCCACCAATTGCAAACTACAAATTCCATATTGCAATCCAAATTGCATACAACCATACCAGATCATACTCAACCAATCTGCAAATAGTTACTGCTAACTGCATACTGCAAATTGCGACCAAATTCAGCAAGTAGAACTATTAGTTAGACCTCAGATATACCTCTCAGAGAGATCATAAAGTGCTTAAATGACTTAAAGGGAGAGTACAGATACTCAAGAGAGAAATATATCCTCAATTTTATGTTGAATAAAAGAGTTAACAGTTGAACCACCATTTTATGATACTTTATTCAACACGTGTTTTGTACATGGACTATCTGCTGCGGAGACGGCAGTGTTATATATGAAGAATAGTTAATAACGAAGTTATTTCAAACATTTGGTGTGCACTTTAAACCTACTGCTTCCATAGAACGGCACTAGAGAAATTACAGAGTAATAGACAGTCTGGCTAGACTAAAAAAGTCAGGAGATATCAAAATTCTTCTAATGCCACAGCGCAAAAGGCACTTCATAGTGCTCCGCCTGCTACAGGGAAGGCGGCAGTTCCCGTCGGTGCACACCACCAATCAGCAGTACGTGCAGGCGGCAATGCAGCAGAGAAGGAGAACTGCTCTTCTCCCGCTTCCTCTTCTATGGAGTAGACCCAGGCAGCAGCAGCTGCACACTATGGACGTGTGTGTGCTGGTCGCATTTAGCTTCAATAAATGCTTAAATGTCCAGTCTAAGCTAATTAAAAGCTCCTGCAACCCTGTAATACTGCTGGCCTGCTTGATTTTGGACAGATTCGCTTTATAAGACGCAGTCACTCCCCCCCCCCCCCACTTTGCGTCTTATAAAGTGAAAAATACGGTAATGTTGGAAGCTGTGTAAGTGCGCTTACCTCTAAAACTGTTTAAAAGACTTAGCCTTGATGGTAATGCAGGATTGTCTACTGAAGAGAGCCTTTCAGCACAGGAGAGGACTGGTGTCAATGGCAAAGTGTCCAAGGAGTGACTGTTATGGATGAAACCACTCTCCACATAATGTGGTAATGTGGTAATGTGGAATGTAAGTATGCACAGAACTTATGGAGGAGGGTGGGTGTGTTGCTGAAGCATACTTGTGATCTGGGCTAGTAATGTATGGATTTTGAACTGTGCCGCAGGCAGGTAAGAAGCAGGTATTATGGACTATAGTGAACTGCTTGAAAATGCACCATGGAAAGTTCGTAATATTTTGTTGTTCAAGAGAGACTTGATTGATAAAAAAGAATGCATCAAACTTACTTTAAGTGAGATTTATGTTTTCTATTTACATGACAGAAAACGTTTAGGTGTTAGAGTTGCTACAATGTGGAATATTAACATGTGGAATGTACTTCTTGAGTACAGATGTAGCAGCGCTAGCGATCACACTAGGATCACGTAAGCTCAGAGCGATATCCTGAGTAGTGAGAAAATGAATTGCGACTTATCCTCTTTCAGGGTGCAATTAGGGTTTGTAGATAGCAGATGGCGCATAGAGCTGCTTTTTCATTTACATATACTGTCAGGCAGCCGGTAATCCTTGTACTGGCAGCATGCGTATATCCCAACACCACTAATTTATGTTGAAACACATATCTACATCAGTGAGCCAACTAAACTATAAACTTCAGCCCTCTCATCAATAGGGTTGAGCGAACCCGAACCGTAAAGTTCGAATTCGTACCGAACTTTAGGTTTTTTTTGTACCCGGACCAGAACCCGAACATTTTTGTAAAAGTTTGGGTTCGAGTTCGGTGTTCGGCAATTTAATGACGCTTGTTGAAAGGCTGCAGGGCAGCCAATCAACAAGCTTTTAACTAATGTGCCCTTAGAAGCCATCACAGCCATGCCTAATAATGGCATGGCTGTGATTGGCCAAGTGCAGCATGTGACCCAGCCTCTATATAAGCTGGAGTCACGTAGCGCCGCACATCACTCTGCTGTTACTAGTGTAGGGATAGTATACTGCTGCTGTGAGGGAGAGATTAGGAAAGACTCTGATATTTGCACTTGGTGTGAAGTCAGCAATCTACAGTGTTTTTTATTTTTGGGGTGCAATGCTAATTTTTTTTACCCTGCCCAAAAAAAGGTTTTAATCCGTCTGTTAGTTAGGTGGGCGTCAAGGGCCATTTTGTGCAACAGCAGTGCACCAGCACTGCATATGTGCCAAGGACAATCATTTAATCCTGTTCTTATAGTTCAGTGGCCGACATATATCCATTTTTAATGTGCACCTGCACTGCATATGTGCCAGGGGAAGGGAAAATAATACCGTCTGTGAGTACAGGGACCCATGGGGTGACATATCCCCATTTTTTTTCTGTAAAGTACCCCTGTGCTGCATTTCTGAGAGTGAAATATAATCAGTTAAATCCATCTGTTCCATTGTCGGGTGACATATTTACATTTTTTGTTGTAAAGTAGGTCTGCACTGCATATGTGACATGCAGGCACGTAAATTCAGCAAATCCATCTGTTACATATTTGTAGGGGTGACATATCCACCATTTTTGATGCTAAAAACCCCTGTGCTTCATTTGTGAGAGTGAAATACAGGTCCTTCTAAAAAAATTTGCATATTGTGATAAAGTTCATTATTTTCTGTAATGTACTGATAAACATTAGACTTTCATATATTTTAGATTCATTACACACCAACTGAAGTAGTTCAAGCCTTTTATTGTTTTAATATTGATGATTTTGGCATACAGCTCATGAAAACCCACAATTTCCTATCTCAAAAAATTAGCATATTTCATCCGACCAATAAAAGAAAAGTGTTTTTAATACAAAAAAAGTCAACCTTCAAATAATTATGTTCAGTTATGCACTCAATACTTGGTCGGGAATCCTTTTGCAGAAATGACTGCTTCAATGCGGCGTGGCATGGAGGCAATCAGCCTGTGGCACTGCTGAGGTGTTATGGAGGCCCAGGATGCTTCGATAGCGGCCTTAAGCTCATCCAGAGTGTTGGGTCTTGCGTCTCTCAACTTTCTCTTCCCAATATCCCACAGATTCTCTATGGGGTTCAGGTTAGGAGAGTTGGCAGGCCAATTGAGCACAGTAATACCATGGTCAGTAAACCATTTGCCAGTGGTTTTGGCACTGTGAGCAGGTGCCAGGTCGTGCTGAAAAATGAAATCTTCATCTCCACAAAGCTTTTCAGCAGATGGAAGCATGAAGTGCTCCAAAATCTCCTGATAGCTAGCTGCATTGACCCTGCCCTTGATAAAACACAGTGGACCAACACCAGCAGCTGACATGGCACCCTAGACCATCACTGACTGTGAGTACTTGACACTGGACTTCAGGCATTTTGGCATTTCCCTCTCCCCAGTCTTCCTCCAGACTCTGGCACCTTGATTTCCGAATGACATGCAACAGTCCAGTGCTGCTTCTCTGTAGCTCAGGTCAGGCGTTTCTGCCGCTGTTTCTGGTTCAAAAGTGGCTTGACCTGGGGAATGCGGCACCTGTAGCCCATTTCCTGCACACGCCTGTACACGGTGGCTCTGTATGTTTCTACTCCAGACTCAGTCCACTGCTTCCGCAGGTCCCCCAAGGTCTGGAATCGGTCCTTCTCCACAATCTTCCTCAGGGTCCGGTCACCTCTTCTTGTTGTGCAGCGTTTTCTGCCACACTTTTTCCTTCCCACAGACTTCCCACTGAGGTGCCTTGATACAGCACTTTGGGAACAGCCTATTCGTTCAGAAATTTCTTTCTGTGTCTTACCCTCTTGCTTGAGGGTGTCAATGATGGCCTTCTGGACAGCAGTCAGGTCGGCAGTCTTACCCATGATTGCGGTTTTGAGTAATGAACCAGGCTGGGAGTTTTTAAACGCCTCAGGAATCTTTTGCAGGTGTTTAGAGTTAATTAGTTGATTCAGATGATTAGGTTAATAGCTCGTTTAGAGAACCTTTTCATGATATGCAATTTTTTTTAGATTAGATAGGAATTATTATTTTTTTTTAGCTGTATGCCAAAATCATCAATATTAAAACAATAAAAGGCTTGAACTACTTCAGTTGGTGTGTAATGAATCTAAAATATATGAAAGTCTAATGTTTATCAGTACATTACAGAATATAATGAACTTTATCACAATATGCAATTTTTTTTAGAAGGACCTGTATAATCACAGTTAAATTCATCTGTTTCATTTAGGGTTAAAAAAAACACTTTTTTTGGTCAATAAAGTACTTTTTTGCCCTCTGCTGCATTTCTGACTGTCCAATAAAATCGCCAAATACTGCAGTTACATTTTTTGTTGAAAAATTAAATTTTGTTCAAATCTCATATTTGGGTGTAAAGTACCTCTGAGGCCTGCACATGTGTCAGGCAGGCACATAAATTCAGCAAATCCATCTGTTCCATTGTAGGGGTGACATATACACAATTTTTTATGTTAAAAACCCCTGTGCTTCATTTGTGAGAGTGAAATATAATCTCAGTTAAATCCATCTGTTTCATTTAGGGTTAAAAAAAACTTTTTGGGGAGCAATAAAGTACCTTCTTGCCCTCTGCTGCATTCCTGGTAGTTAAAGAAACACAGTTAAATCCATCTGTTTCATTGTGTGTGAGAAAAAAACCTTTTCTTAGGCAATAAAGTACCTTTGCTGCCTTCACTGCATAGCAGACTGGGCAATAAGTTAAAAAAAATTGTATGTTTCATTGTTGGGCGACATTAACCCATTTTTCCCGTCAAAAAAACCCTGCTCTGCATTGTTCACAAGGAACTTAATTTAGTAAAAATGTCTGTTACTTCGGCGGGTAACCCTAAAAAATGAGGAGAGCGTCAAACAAGGGATGTGGCCCTGGTCGTGCTGCTACTGGTGTTGGTGGAGCTCCTGTTGCAGGGGGAGGACGTGGTCGATCTGTGCCAGCTACACGCACAAGTGAAACACCTTCCTCAGGTGCGAGTAGGTGACAGAACCTTCAACATTATTTGGTAGGGCCGAATGCGTGAGGCCAGAACAAGTACATAGTAGATTGGGTGGCTGACAGTGCCTCCAGTTCCTTCACATTGTCTCCCACCCAGTCCCCTGCTGAAAGATCAGAGTTGGCACCTGCAGCCCATGGCCATCAGTCTTTCAACTCACCCCCTTGCAAATCAGCCAAGCAGTCTGAGCCCCAAGTCATGCAGCAGTCTCTTTTGCTTTTTGATGACTCTGCTAGCAGGGTTTCTGTGGGCCATCCACAAAGCCCTGCCCCAGAAGTGGAAGAGATTGAGCGCACAAATGCCCAACCACTTACAGGTGCCAACTGCTGTTGGTTTCTGCAGTGTGCAGACCGACAAGGAGGGCAGTGGTGAAGACTAAGTGTAAGATGATGTGGAGGACGATGAGGTCCTCGACCCCACATGGAATCAAGGTCATGCGAGTGACCTGTGTAGTTCGGAGGAAGAGGCTGTGGTCGCACAGAGCCACTAGCTCAGCAAAAGAGGGAGCAGGGTGCAAAAGCAGAGAGGCTGTCCCCTAGACAGTACACCTGTTACTGCCCACCGCACCAAGGGACGGAGCACACCAAAGCCAGCTCCAAGGAGCTCCCTGGTGTGGCAGTTCTTAAAACAATGTGCTGACGAATAGACACGAGTGGTTTGCACGCTGTTCAATCAGAGCCTGAAGCGAGGCATAAACGTTCTAAAACTGAGCACAACCTGCATGACCAGGCATCTAAATGCAAAGCACGAGCTACAGTGGAGTAGACACTCAGGCTCCTACTGCTTCTGCTGCAGTCTCGGCCTCTTCATCCCCCTCTGGAGTGACAGTGGCACCTGCCACCCCGCAAACAGAGGATGTGCCAGCAACGCCACCACCTCGGTCACCAAGCATTTCCGCAATGTCCCATGGAAGCTTTTAGCTGTCTATTTCCCAAACACTAGAGCGAAAGATGAAGTACCCTCCTACCCACCCGCGATCCCTGGCCCTGAACGCCAGCATTTCCAAATTCCTGGCCTTTGAAATGCTGTCATTCCGTCTGGTGAACACGGACAGTTGCTTCCTCCTCCTACTTCACTTCCTCATCCTCTACCGTCTCCTCATCCGGTCAGCGTAACACTTTCACCACCAACTTCAGCACAGCCTGGGGTAAACGACAGCAGGCAGTTTTGAAACTTATCTGTTTGGGGGACAAACCTCACACTACGCAGGAGCTGTGGACGGGCATGGAACAACAGACCAATGAGTGGTTGGTGCAAGTGAGCCTCAAGCCCGGCCTGGTGGTGTGCGATAATGGGCGAAATCTCGTAGCAGCACTGGGCCTAGCAGGTTTGACACACATCCCTTGCCTGGCTGAATTTGGTGGTGCAGAGGTTCCTGAAAAATTACCCCAATATGTCAGAGCTGCTGCAGAAAGTGTGGGCCGTCTGTGCGCGCTTTCGGTGTTCTCACCCTGCTGCTGCTTGCCTGTCAGCGCTGCAGCGTAACTTCAGCCGTCCCGCTCACCGCCTCATATGCGAAATGCCCACAAGGTGGAACTCCACCTTGCACATGCTGGCCAGACTGTGCGAGCAGCAGCAGGCGATAGTGGAGTTTCAGCTGCAGCACTCACGGGTGAGTCGCTCTGCGGAACAGCACCAGTTCACCACCAATGAGTGGGCCTCCATGCGAAACCTGTGTGCCTTGTTGAGCTGTTTTGAGTACTCCACCAACATGGCCAGTGCCGATGACACCGTTCTCAGCGTTACTACCCCACTTCTATGCCTCCTTGAAAAAACGCTTCAGGCGATGATGGAAGAGGATGTGGCACAGGAGGAGGAGGAGGAGGAAGAGGGATCATTTACAAGGGTTTCCGGCCAGTCATTCACAAGTGGCTGTGAGGGTGGGTTCCTGCACCAAAATACGCCAGGTACACAATTGTCCAGCCAGGGCACAGTTCTGGAGGATGACGAAGTGGAGGATGAGGAGGAGGAGATGGAGGAGGAGGAATCATGTTCACAGCAGGTTGGCACCCAAACCAGCTCATGGGCATCACTGGTGCGTGGCTGGGGGGATACAGAGGACACAGATGATACACCTCCCACAGAGGACAGCTTGTCGTTCCTTCTGGGCAGCCAGGCACACATGAGTGAGTACATGCAGCAGTGTCTCTGCAACGACCAGTTGGCCACATTCTAACTTGTGCTGATTACTGGGTGGCCACGCTGCTGGATCCCCGTTACAAGGACAATGTACCATCCTTAATTCCGTCACTGGAGCGTGATTGGAAGATGCGTGAGTACAAGCGCACGCTGGTAGACACGCTGCTGATAGCATTCCCACCAGACAGCGGGGGCACAGTGGAAGCACAAGGTGAAGGCAGAGGAGGAGGAAGAGGTCGCCAATTCAGCTGGGGCACCGCCAGCACCTCAGAAGGCAGGGTTAGCATGGTCGAAATGTGGAAAAGCTTTGTCAGCACCCCACAACAACCAGCACCACCAGCTGATATGGAACGTCTTAGCAGGAGGCAGCATATCAGTAACATGGTGGAGCAGTATGTGTGCACACGCCTACACGTACTGACTGATGGGTCTGCCCCCTTTAACTTCTGGGTCTCCAAATTGTCCACATGGCCAGAGCTTGCCCTGTATGCCTTGGAGGTGCTGGCCTGCCCTGCAGCCAGTGTATTGTCTGAACGTGTGTTTAGCACGGCAGGAAGGGGTTATCACAGCCAATGTGAACAAGCTCACGTTCATTAAAATGAACCAGGCAGGGATCCCACAGGACTTGTCCGTACCTTGTGCAGAATAAACATGTATACCGGCCTCACCCAGCCATTGTTGTACTCCAGCGCACTTTCTCTTTGTTTTATTTTTTATATTTCCCAATGTTTTGGGGTCTACCCAAATTTCAACAATTTTTTTAAAATAAAATAGAAAACAAAAACAAAAACCAGTGTTGGCTACCTCCACCGCCACTTCCACCTACACCGCCACATCCACTGCCTCCTAAACCTCCTACTCCATATGGACCTCCTGCTCCTAGATCAATATTATTATTTTTTATTTTTACGTATTTTATGTTATTTTAAGTAATTTCCCTATCCACATTTGTTTGCAGAGCACTTGCCATGCTCTTAACCAAATTTTGCTGCCTTTTGCAGCCCTCTAGCCCTTTCTATTAATTTTTTAGAGCAATTTTAGTGCTCCAAAGTTCAGGCCCCTATTGACTTTAATCGGGGTTGAGTTCGGGTCCCAAACCCAAACTTTTTTGCGAAGTTCGTCCGAACCCGTCGAACCCGAACTTCCAGGTGTCCGCTCAACTCTACTCATCAATCATTTTGACACTTCCATCTCGAGCGCTACTAAATCTCCCTGTACTGTATGTATACAGCGCTCCTTCTTCTCCCTCCAGCATTCAGCAGCCCCCCTCAAGCCATCAATCTTTGTCGCCTCTTCCCCTTGCCCTTTTAATTTCAGTGCGCTATCTGCATGAGGAGGCTCTGTTTCTATACCTCAAAACACTGACAACAATTATCTTATTGCTATATATATTTTTGTTACACGGTCACCACTATGGCAATGCTATGTGCCCCCATGTCAGTTATCTTAAAGATTCCAGCGATTATCTGATCATTATGCCCTACATTAACCCTGTTTGCTCTCTATATCCACACCTCCACGTGTTTGTATTCACGCAGGTGTATTTTTATACATATATATATTCACAAGATATTGGGTGATCTACATCTATTCACTAGTATTAACCCATCCCTTTCCTCCCAGCCTAATTAAAATCCTCCGTTATGAACTGTCACCACCATTAGATTAACAACCCATTATCATTCTCTCAATAAAATAATAAATTATGAACTGTCACCACCATTAGATTAATTTCCAATTATAATGTTAAGTTCCTAACACAATATAATGATATAATATATATATATATATATATATATATTTTTTTTTTTTTTATACAAACCGGATTCCAAAAAAGTTGGGACACTAAACAAATTGTGAATAAAAACTGAATGCAATGATGTGGAGATGGCAAATGTCAATATTTTATTTGTAATAGAACGTAGATGACAGATCAAACGTTTAATCCGAGTAAATGTATCATTTTAAAGGAAAAATACGTTGATTCAAATTTTCACGGTGTCAACAAATCCCAAAAAAGTTGGGACAAGTAGCAATAAGAGGCTGGAAAAAGTAAATTTGAGCATAACGAAGAGCTGGAAGACCAATTAACACTAATTAGGTCAATTAGCAACATGATTGGATATAAAAAGAGCTTCTCAGAGTGGCAGTGTCTCTCAGAAGCCAAGATGGGTAGAGGATCACCAATTCCCACAATGTTGCGCAGAAAGATAGTGGAGCCATATCAGAAAGGTGTTACCCAGCGAAAAATTGCAAAGACTTTGCATCTATCATCATCAACTGTGCATAACATCATCCAAAGATTCAGAGAATCTGGAACAATCTCTGTGCGTAAGGGTCAAGGCCGTAAAACCATACTGGATGCCCGTGATCTCCGGGCCCTTAAACGACACTGCACCACAAACAGGAATGCTACTGTAAAGGAAATCACAGAATGGGCTCAGGAATACTTCCAGAAACCATTGTCAGTGAACACAATCCACCGTGCCATCCGCCGTTGCCAGCTGATACTCTACAGTGCAAAGAAGAAGCCATTTCTAAGCAAGATCCACAAGCTCAGGCGTTTTCACTGGGCCAGGGATCCTTTAAAATGGAGTGTGGCAAAATGGAAGACTGTTCTGTGGTCAGACGAGTGACGATTCAAAGTTCTTTTTGGAAATCTGGGACGCCATGTCATCCGGACCAAAGAGGACAAGGACAACCCAAGTTGTTATCAACGCTCAGTTCAGAAGCCTGCATCTCTGATGGTATGGGGTTGCATAAATACGTGTGGCATGGGCAGCTTGCATGTCTGGAAAGGCACCATCAATGCAGAAAAATATATTCAGGTTCTAGAACAACATATGCTCCCATCCAGACGTCATCTCTTTCAGGGAAGACCCTGCATTTTTCAACAAGATAATGCCAGACCCCATTCTGCATCAATCACAACATCATGGCTGCTTAGGAGAAGGATCCGGGTACTGAAATGGCCAGTCTGCAGTCCAGATCTTTCACCTATAGAGAACATTTGGCGCATCATAAAGAGGAAGGTGCAACAAAGAAGGCCCAAGACGATTGAACAGTTAGAGGCCTGTATTAGACAAGAATGAGAGAGCATTTGACACAACCAGACAGCTGAGAAGCTCTGACAGAAGCCTTTCAGAACCTCCTCCTCGAGCTTTCTTTGTGTTGGTTTTCAGTTCCTCATCTCGTTAGCTTCTCTCAGCTGTCTTGTAGTTGGACTGATTGCATCCCTTTAAATTCCTCCCCATAATGCATTAGTGTGCGGCTTATACAACTTCCTGGAGTGTGTGTGCATGCTGATCCTATCTTCCAGCCTTCTACAAGATAAGTGCTGTACATTTATTTGTAATTTTCTGTTTGCTGGATCCCAGGTGACCCTGACTCCCTCCGTGTCTAGTGTAGGGAGCCGGTGGTCGTGTCCCCTCACTTTTGTAGGGTGTTCAGGTGGTATATAGTCGAGGTACGTGGATATGCGATCATCCACCATTGGGATTTTCGCATAGGCTGAGCAGACAGGGAGAGAGCCAGGTCTGATGCAGGGGTCTCCCTTTTGTTCCTTAGTTTTGGATCCAGTGAGTCATATATTCATTTTGCATGGTCTTGTTTCCTGTACACCTTCCGTGACATTATAAGCCACCAAAACCGTCTCAAGCATGGATCCGGTTTTACTTTTGACTGAACGTTTCCAGGGTCTTTCATTGGAGGTAGCTGATCTTTGTAAGACTCTTTCTCAGTTTTTAGTGACTGGTTCAGCTTGCGTTCATGGAGTTTGTTCTGAGCCTAAGATCTCGCTCCCGGATACGTTCTCCGGGGTAGTGAGAATTTTGTGCGTTTCAGAGAGGCTTGCAAACTCCATTTTCGCCTTCTTCCCCATTCCTCTGGTGATGAGGAACGGAGGGTGGGGATTATTATATTGCTGCTCAGGGGTAATACTCAGTCGTGGGCCTTTTTGCTGCCGGTGGGGGCACGGCCCCTCCGTTCAGTGGATGAATTCTTTTTAGCCCTGGGTCAGATATATGATGATACGGATCGTGTTGCTTTGGCTGAGTCTAGACTACGTCTGTTATGCCAGGGTAAACAATCCGCAGAGATATACTGCTCAGAATTTCGGAGATGGGCAGCTGATACTGGTTGGAATGATGCTGCACTCCGAAGTCAATTTTGCCATGGTCTTTCAGAGGGATTGAAAGATGCATTTGCCTTTCATGAGAGGCCTATCTCCTTGGACTGTGCTATGTCTCAGGCCGTTCGTATTGACAGGCGTCTTAGAGAGAGAGAGGAGAGATCTCTCCTTCCTGTCATACTCAGTCCCAAGACAGTGCAGCGGTCTCATTCTATGCGCAGGGGTCTCAGTCGCTGTCAGCCCCTTCTGAGCAGGAGCCCATGCAGCTGGGGTTGATTGCCTCTGACAATAGAAGATTCAGCCCACATGGGAAGGTTTGTTTTTGTTGTGGAGGTATAAATCATTTGGCAAATGTTTGTCCCTCTAGGAGATTCAGGCAGTTTTCTGGGAGTAATAAAGAAACAAAAAGGAAAAAATATTTTAAATATGTTCCATCTGTTACTATTGGCAGGGTTGAGGCGGAAATTGAAGGTTTTCCGTTTGCTTGTAGTTCACGTTTTGTCCTGCCTGCCAGGGTGGCGCTAGAGAGAAAGAACATTTTTTGTGAGATTTTTGTAGATAGTGGAGCAGCTGTCAATCTCATTGATAATCATTTTGCGATAACTCATGGTTTCCAGGTATGCACTTTGGGAAAGGATATTCCTGTTTTTGCTATTGATTCCGCTCCACTTTCTCAGAAATCATTAAAGGGCATAGTTCACAATATTCGTTTAATTGTGAGTGATGCTCATGTTGAGGATGTGTCATGTTTCATCCTTAGCAGATTACCTACTCCTCTTGTGTTGGGGCTACCCTGGCTCACTAAACATAACCCCACCATTGATTGGCAAGCGAGGCAAATAAATGGTTGGAGTGACTTTTGCAGAAAGAATTGCCTCACGACATCTGTTTCTGAGGTTTCTACTAAGACTGTACCATATTTTCTCTCTGAATTTTCGGATGTCTTCTCTGAGAGTGGAGTTCAGGATTTGCCCCCGCACAGGGAGTACGATTGCCCTATTAATCTCATCCCAGGCGTTAAGCTGCCTAAATCTCGTTTATACAACCTCTCCCAACCTGAAAGGGTCGCTATGCGTGCTTATATCTCTGAGAGTCTGAGAAAAGGACACATACGACCCTCGAAGTCACCTGTTGCCGCTGGTTTTTTCTTTGTTAAGAAAAAAGATGGTTCTTTAAGACCTTGTCTGGATTTCAGGGAGCTGAACAGTATCACTATTCGTGACCCTTATCCGCTTCCTCTGATCCCGGACCTGTTTAACCAGATTGTTGGGGCTAAAGTATTTTCCAAGTTAGATCTAAGAGGGGCATACAACCTGGTCAGGGTCAGAGAAGGAGACGAATAAAAGACGGCCTTCAATACCCCTGAGGGCCATTTTGAGAATTTGGTTATGCCTTTTGGTTTGATGAATGCCCCAGCCATTTTTCAGCATTTTGTGAACAGCATTTTTTATCATTTAATGGGAAAATTTGTATTAGTGTATTTGGATGACATTTCGATTTTTTCTCCTGATTTCGAAACTCATAAGGAACACTTACGTCAGGTCTTGCTCATCCTGCGGGAGAATAAATTATACGCGAAACTGGAAAAATGTGTGTTTGCGGTTCCAGAAATTCAATTTCTGGGGTTTCTTCTCTCCGCTTCTGGTTTTCGCATGGACCCCGAGAAGGTCCGCGCTGTGCTTGAGTGGGAGCTTCCTGAGAATCAGAAGGTGCTAATGCGTTTTTTTGGCTTTGCCAATTATTACAGAAAGTTTATTTTGAATTATTCCTCTATTGTTAAACCACTCACTGATATGACCAGAAAGGGGGTAGATTTTTCTTCCTGGTCAGTAGAGGCGCGTAAGGCCTTTTCTAATATCAAGGAGAGTTTTGCTTCCGCTCCCATCTTGGTACAACCTGATATTTCTCTACCCTTCATAGTTGAGGTTGATGCTTCTGAGGTGGGTGTGGGTGCGGTCTTGTCTCAGGGTTCCTCTCCTGCCAAATGGCGACCGTGTGCCTTTTTCTCGAAGAAACTCTCCTCCGCAGAGAGAAATTACGATGTGGGAGATAGGGAATTGTTGGCCATCAAGTTGGCTTTTGAGGAATGGCGCCATTGGCTAGAGAGAGCCAGACACCCTATTACCGTGCCAAGCGTCTGAACCCGAGACAGGCCTTTTTTGGAATCCGGTTTGTATATATATTGTGAGGATTCACTCTGGTAGGCAGGGTAAGCGGATGCAGAACAGAGGCAAAAGAAACAGTTTGTAAAACAAAACTTTAGTGTTTATTCACACATGAGAAAAAACAAAAACAAAGCAACATTGACAGTCTTAGTGTTCGTTCACACAAAGGAAAGTCCAAAGCACAAAAACAGTCACCTTGTTAGCAGGTTCTTTCAGAGTCCACAGCAGGCTTTAGGGGGCCTGTTTCCCTGCATTTGGCTCTCATTCCTCTAGTACAGCACCATGCCTCAGATCCCAAGACAGAGACCCTGATTCTAAGCCCAGCTGCCAGGTGCTGCCAAAACCCGGACCGGCACTTAAACTTCATTCCGGTATTTGATCTCACCTGGCTGGAAATCAGCCCAGCCACCCATGTTCGGAGGAAAATACCTGCCTTCCCAAACAAAACCCCTTGCTATGTCACATACCCCCCCCTTTGTTCAACCCTGAGGGGGTGAGCACACGCCAGACAGTGTACCCGGGACAGGGCATCCGCATTTCCCTGTAACCGGCCTGCCCTGTGTTCTACTGTAAACTTAAATTTTTGCAAGGACAAGAACCATCTGGTGACCCGAGCAAAAAATAGCAGAGAGACTTGAGTGCCCACTTGATGGTCAGGCAGTCTCTCTCCACTACACTCTACCGGGTTTCAGCTGAAGTGAGCTTATGGCTGAGGAAGACATGCTCCTCGCCGTTGACTAGAACAGCACCAAGGCCTACTTTGGAGGCATCGGTCTGTACTATAAACTCCCTTTTGAAGTCGGGCATCACCAAAACCGGGAACCCACACAGGGCCGACTTCAGAGCGGAGAAAGCCTCTTCCGCCTGATCATTCCAGCGGACCATCACGGACTTCCGTCCCTTCAAGAGCCCTGTCAATGAAGCTGCTAAAGTGGCAAAATGGGGAACGAACCTCATATAATAGCCCACCATTCCCAGGAAAGACTTTACTTGCCTAGAGGTGACAGGTCGGGGCCAATTCCTTATCGCCTCTATTTTGTTTACTTGGGGTTTGATAACTCCGCGCCCAATGACATTCTCCAAGGTATTTGGTCTCCTCTAACCCTATCGCACATTTTTTGGGGTTAGCTGTTAGACCAGTCTTTCGAAGGGAGTCCACTACGGCCTGTAGTTTGGGCAGGTGACTTTCCCAGTCGGTCAAGGGTACCTGCCAGTAGCCTTTGGTGAGGTCCAAAATGTTAAAATACCGGGCTTGGCCTAACCTTAATTACATGGTAAACCTGCTCCGGCTTCCGCCGCCCTGGCTGGTGTACCTGTAATTTACCTCTCCAACTTTCTCGAGTACCTCGTAGGGCCCCTGCCACCTAGCCAGGAACTTACTGTCCACGGTCGGTACCAGAACCAAAACCCAATCACCCAGGTTAAAGTTCCGGACCTGAGCCTGTCGATTATAGAGCCGACTCTGGGCTCGCTGAGCGGCCTCCATATGCTCCCTGACAAGAGGCAAAACGGTCCCTATCCGCTGTTGCATCTTGATTACATACTCCAAGACACTTTTATGCGGAGTGGGTTGCTGCTCCCACGCCTCTTTGGCCACATCCAGATCACGAGGATGTCTGCCATAAAGCAATTCGAAGGGTGAGAACCCAGTAGAGGCCTGGGGTACCTCTCGCACAGCGAACATGAGATAGGGCAGAAGAAAATCCCAATCCTTCCCATCTTTAGACACCACCCTTTTTAACATGGTTTTTAGAGTTTTGTTAAATCTTTTCACCAGACCGTCCATTTGCAGATGGTACATGGACGTCCGTAACTGTCTGATATGCTGCAACTTACAGAGTTCCCTCATGACCTTGGACATAAAAGGGGTCCCATGGTCAATCAAAACCTCTTTAGGTTGCCCCACTCGGGAGAACAACTCTATTAGCTCCTTAGCTATAAACTTCGCCGATTTATGTCGCTGTGGAACCGCCTCCGGGTACTGAGTGGAATAGTTCAGGATAACCAAGATGTGTTGGTGTCCTTTAGCGGACTTCGGTACTCCAGAACATATCAGCCACCAGACGGTCCAGCACAACAGTGGGGCTAAGCACGTCAGGCTGTAGCCACTTTTGCAAGAGATTAAGCAAGTTATAATACTGGGGTCTCAGCCGGCTTAAACCCCCACTGATACACCCGCTGGGCCCAGACCAACACATTCACCCCCAGTCTTGCCAGAATCTCACCCTTGACTCTTTGGTAGTCGGCCACTTGGTCTTCCGGCAAGTCGAAATACACCCGCTGGGAATCGGATGTCAGGTACGGAGCAACGACCTCAGACCACTGATCTCGGGGTAGATTCTCCCTTGTGGCCACCTTCTCATACATCGCCAGATAAGTTTCAACGTCATCTGATGGTGTCCTCTTGGCAATCGCCGCATGGACCGCTTTCTGGAAATCATGTTTCTTGCTGGTGTTGTTTAGCCTACACAAGAGATTTTATTACAGCCTCCATTTTGTCACATGACACAGGTTTAAATTTAGCTGGTTTAATCCAGGACATCCAGCCGTACCCCAAAAAAATATTTTGGCGTTTACGCCAGCCTCACTGCGTGTGCCCGCTCCAAGCCACCAATTATGAGGATTCATGACAGTCTTAGTGTTCTTTCACACAAAGGAAAGTCCAAAGCACAAAAGCAGTCACCTTGTTAGCAGGTTCTTTCAGCGTCCTCAACAGGCTTTAGGTGGCCTATTTCTCTGCATGCGGCTCTCAGCCATCTAGTACGGCACCATGCCTCAAATCTCAAGACTGAGCCCAGCTGCCTATTTAAAGGATAGCCAGGTGCTGCCAAAACCCAGACCGGCGCTTAAACTCTGGTCCGGTATCTCACCTGGCTGGAAATCAGCCCAGCCGCCCATGTTGGGAGGAAAATACCTGCCTTCCCAAACAAAACCCCTTGCTATGTCACTATATATACATATATTAATAGAACACATAATATCGCACTAAAATGGGGTGGAGAACCACACAGAGGTGCACCCACTAAACAGACAACACCCAGTCTGAAAGTAATAAAGAATATAAATAATGGAAGTGGGGCACACTCTAAAAGTATAGGGATCTTTATTAACACAATAGATAACAATACAATAAAATATTAGCAAGTGTAATAAAATATCAGCAATATAGTATCGGTAAGTATAAAATTGGATGAATGTCGACAAATCAAATAAAAAATAAAAAAAATAAAGTAAAACGCAGCAGGTAAGATAATGCTGACAATAAGATAGATTCTAAATTATGACTGACCATAAAACGAAACATATAAATATACTACTATGACAATATGTTCGGTGTGTACATGGATCCCAATATAGACTTAAAACAAATGTCCGATCAAACAGTATAGAATAAATCGCTGGTTGTGCTTGATATAATGTTCCATACAAAGTTTATATGGGAGTATGAATCATCCTCTCCTGCAAACAATCCTTAGTCGCCTATGTTGGCAGTGATCAAAAGCGTGTGTAGCCTGAGAATTTTGATTATACAGTAGTCAGGCTATCCATGCGCACAGCTGCGTCCCGCTGTATTTAGTATGCAGAGCGATCGCTTATCGAAGATATGTAGAGGCTTACCCGAGGTTCTCTTAATGCTGGATGGTGAGCTCTCGACTCGGCGTGTCTGTCTTAACTCCGGTCTCAAGAGCTGATGCCCAGATTCGAATTTTGGCGCCAGTGAAGTTTGTTTGCTGCACGTGGTATGGCAATAGCAGTAGTATGGCAGTAATTCACTTCGGCAATTCGCTGGTTAAAGTAGCGGTTATCCAGACTTCCTCGGTCTTGTAAGGTCTCTCTACTTAATAGGGGGATAGATACCAGACGCGTTTCGGGGATTTACAAAATCCCCTTCCTCAGTGGTTAGTTTCCCCCTACTTGTATCACACTTTTATAGTGGATAAGGTATATCAAAAGCAATGGTTCGGAATCCAGGATTTTTTCGGATTGGGATCCATGCATTCTGT
The DNA here is from genome assembly GCF_014858855.1 of Bufo gargarizans. NCBI lineage: Eukaryota > Metazoa > Chordata > Amphibia > Anura > Bufonidae > Bufo > Bufo gargarizans. Next base: position 50,514,203 of record NC_058082.1, on the reverse strand, counting down.
TTCTGGCTTTAAACATGTATTAAGGTAATATTCTTATTGTCAACTTATCTCCTCATAATAATATAGCAACAACTTGCATAAGTGGTTAAAATGTTCTACTTTAAAAAGACAAGTTCCGAATACATAGATGTATAAAATATAAATATATAAAAGTATATATATATATGGATATAAAAAGGAAATATATATCAGAAGTCAATAAAAATACATCTATTTTCAGCACCGATACGAGGGCATCAAGAGGTAGATAGCAGATTTCTCCTGGTACAGGTTTACTAAAACTATTGAATATTTTCTTTTTACAAACGTCATGAAAACGCATTGGTGCAACTTCAATTTGTCTCAAAGGTAACCTTCATGTTCTGTGGACATTTGTTAAATTAACCGCTGTTGCGGTTATAATGATAACCGACAATTTTACAGCAGGATTCGATCCTTAGAGAACACATCAAAAATAATATACTGTTACAGTAGTGATCAGATGTTAAAAGGCATCTATATAGGAAATATCGAATATCTAGATAGCGATAGTATATCTCTGTGAGTCCAAGTGTTAATATCCTAGTGTACTTCTGGATTCACAGGAATCTACTGTCTAATATCTCTTGTTAGGACATATTTTATAGATGACACACATGGATCCAATGCGGTTCCAATGCGCTTTTCTTGACAATTCAATATTGCAGAGTTTTTTTTAATAAAAGTTTTTTTTGAGATGACTCTCTTTTTCAAAAAATCTGCAATATTCGATTCTTATTCATATGTATGTGGTCAAAGAATACATCTACCAAGTTACTGTTGTCATTCAATCTTATACAAAAGTTTTTAAGGGAAAATATAATGGAGAATACACCAGAGTGACATAGGGATGACATGCGGTCTGGATGTGATTTCGATATATTCTTTTAAATTCTATATGAATGTTCTTATTCTGATATATTCTATACTTATGTGTTATACTTATGTGGTCAGTGGATGGGGACCAGATGTAGAGGAAAAACTGTGCGACCTTAAAATATCGCACAGTTGATCATCGACAGATGGTACCCATCCTATAAAAAACCAAATAATTCTAAATCCGCATTCAGACCGGACGGTTGTAGTGTATTTAATTTGAAGATTCGTTTTGTTTCTAGGCGTGACATCTTCTCAACATGATTACCACCTCTCCAATCCTTTTGTACTTTTTCGATTGCTGAATATTTTAAGCACGAGGGGTCTTGATTGTGTTTTATTTTAAAATGATGTGACAATGAGTGGTTTTCAAAGCCCTTTTTTATATTGCCAATGTGTTCTGCAATGCGTTTTTTCAACGTTCTTTTAGTTCTTCCCACATACTGGAGCTTACAGGGACATTCTATCACATAAATTACATCCTCTGTGCTGCAGGTGAGAAATTCGTTGATTTTGTGGCAATGTTTGTTTGTTGTTGATCTGATTTCTGTTGTTTTTTTAGGAAACAAAGTCAATTTACAATTGCCACATCTACCACAACGATAGAAGCCCTTAATGTTTGCCTAAGATTGAATAGTTGAAATACAGTTTTTCTTTATTGGGACGGTAGGTGCTATTTTAATACTTAAGTTAGGGGCCTTGGTGAACACGATTTTTGGTTTAACTGGTATCAGTGTATTCAATGTTTTATCTTTTTTTAGTAGATGCCAGTGTTTATTGACAATGGACTGTATTTTTCTAAAATCACCATTAAAGGACAAGATCAAGCGCAAATTGGCATCTGTTTGCTCGACTTTTCTATTTTGTTTGGCTTCATTATCAATAAAAAATTCCTCCCTCTTCATTGCTTTAACTTTGTTAAGGGCCACGTCTAGGATCTCCATAGGATACTTTTTTTTCTAAAAATTGATTTGTCATGACTACAGCTTCTTTTTCAAATTCTTCATTTAGTGTGCAATTCCGTTTTGCTCTCCGTAACTGTCCCTGCGGAATATTAATCAGCCAGTTGGGGAGGTGACAGCTGTTGTATAAAATGTAGCTATTACAGGCTGTCGGTTTCACAAACGTTGTGCATTGTAATTTGCCCCCCTGATTTAAAATCCGTAGGTCTAAAAATTCTAGTGAAGTTTGACTAATATTTCCTGTAAAACTTAAATTCCACTCATTTTTGTTAATATCATCTAAAAATTGTTTCAAAGAATCCCCATCTCCCTGCCAGATAAAAAATATGTCGTCGATATACCTTTGCCAGAGCACCAGGTTCGTCCCCAGCCTGGGTTGGATGTTTTCGTATTCCCACTGTGCCATAAATAAATTAGCATAGCTGGGCGCGAACCTGGTGCCCATGGCTGTCCCTTGTATCTGTATGTAAAAATCTCCTCCGAAATTAAAATAATTATGAGTCAGGATAAAATCTATTGCTTCCGCGACATATTCCATTTGTGCTTGATTTAAAATACCCTCCATTGTCAATTGGGATATAACTGCCTTTTTACCTTGTTCATGTTTGATCACTGTATAGAGTGACTGTACGTCAAGGGTACCCATAATCCAGTTTTCACCAAAATCTAATGATTCAATAGTTTTTATAATCTGTGTTGTATCCTTGACGTATGAGGGGACTTGCTTAACTCTAGATTGTAATGTCACATCTATATATTTTGATAGATTTGAGGTCAGTGATCCAATCCCTGATATAATCGGGCGGCCAGGTGGATTCACATTGTCTTTGTGCACCTTAGGCAAGCAATAAAAGACAGGGATGCGCGGGGATCTATTAATTAAAAAATTCTGCTCATCTTCATTTAAAATTCCAATTTCTCTACCTTTAGTGTACAATATTTTTAATTCTGATAAAAATAATTCAGTTGGATCATTTAAAAGTTTTTTATACGTACTGGTATCTGCAAGTTGGCGTATACATTCAGCGTTATATTTTTCTAAGTCCTGCACCACTATAGCCCCTCCTTTGTCCGCGGGGCGAATGACAATATTCTCTTCTTTTTGTAATTCTTTTAGGGCTTTTACCTCAGTGTTTGTTAAATTATTACGTTTGTATCTAATTTTTTCTTTTAATTTACAAATATCGTGTTTGACACATTCCTTAAAGCTGGCCATTTCTTGACTTATCTCATTCCTGGGGTATTTCTTTGAGGTTCTTTTTAGGTCAGTGTGAACAAATGTATTATCAATTACGATTTCTCGGTTTATAGGATTCTTTAAAAAATATTTTTTTAAACACAGACGTCTTATGAATTTTTCGACACCAATGAACGTGTCAAATTTATTCAATTTATTAGTGGGAGCAAATTTAAGACCTTTGTTTAATAAAGTGACCTGTGCATTTGTTAAATTTTTGGTGCTCAAATTAATAATAGAGTCATTAGTGATTATGGTATTATCTATCTGTGTTTTCTCCCTCTTCTTTCTCCCTCCTCTACGTATCTTTCCCTTTCTCCGTGATTCCTTGTCCTCATCCGATATTCCTGAGTGTTGTAATGTTCGTGTTGCTGGGTTTTCTCTGTTCTGGAGTGTTGTGTTCTGTGTATTTCATGCGGAGTCTGAGGTCTGTGTCTGAGGTTGTATTGATGATCTATTTGTGAATCCTTGTATCGTGTATGTGTCCTCCCTTGTGGTGATTCGTGCCTCATCCGTGTTCTGTGGTGTGGTGGTGTCCTGTCTAAAAAATGTTCCCGTTCTTCCAAAATCTCAAATCTATTTTGGACGGGTATAGTGAAATCATTTGTGAATTTCTCCCTATTGGATGTGTCTTCATTTATAAATTTTTCCCTATTGGGTCTACCCTCATCTTGTGTGAAATTAGGTGTGCTAGGTCTAATCAATGTATCCCGTTGTATTTCTCCACTATCAAGGTTTCTTCTGTTTATTCTACTTTCATAGCTAATTTTTTTAGTTTTTTTATCTATGATCTCTTGTTCCACTCTGTCCAGGTTAATACATAATCTGGACTGAAAGGTCAAGAATTCCATATTTTGGGGTAGTTTGTCTACAGTTGGACGTAGTTCATTGATTTTATTAGACGTCTCTGTCAGAATCTCGAGTCTTCGTTTAACAATTAATTTAACAAGAGAGAGGGAGTATTGATGTAATGTATCATCCCATTCTTTGACGAAAGTCTGACTACATAAATCTTGAGCTGGATTCTTTGTTAATCTTAATCCTTTAGGAATACAATTGCTCTCTATATAATGGGTTAATGTTTTTACTTCCCATCTCTGTTTCAGTTGTCTGATCAAGAGAGTTTCTAATTCTCTAAAAGTATCCCTCATAGATATAGTATCATTGTTAAATTTCGTCTCACTTGTTGCAAAAGAAAAATCATCAACTTTTTGTTTCTTTGTTTCCACATGATCCCATATACTTTTGGTCGCCTCCTCATTTTGTGCAGACATAATATATATATATATATGTACAGCAGGCTGTAGGGTATTTACCTGCCGCACGGCCTCTCCAGGCTGTGGGCATCTCGTGGTGCTGACGTCATTCCGGTGCGACTTCCGGTTCCGGCTTCCTCAGCGTGTGTGGTCCCCAGCGTGATTACGGCGGCGCGATCTCCCCTGCTGCATCGGTAAGTTCGGCACCGGTGCTTTCGTTTCATGCAGGTCACGGCGGCCGCCGCCAGCCGGGTGCACCGCATCTTTTTATCACGGCTCACCGTGCCCCCCTGCAGTTTGTGTTTCAGGTCTGTCACTTCCATAGCTGCTCCGCTGCCCAGTCTCATCCGTAAGTCACTCTCGGCCAATTCAGCCAGGAACCATCAAACGGGGTGGAACACCTTCAAACGATTTTCACGCCTTCATCCTAGGGGGGACAAGGACAAGGTCTCCTTCGTCCTGGCCTTCTTGGCGTACTGCCATAAAGAGCTCCGGTTGTCTCACAAGACCATCAGACTTTACCTAGCGGGCATCCAGCATCACTACATGATCAACCATCCCAGTCACAGCTCCTTCTTTTCTTCCCAGGCGGTCAAGGCAGTCTTGAGAGGCATACAGAAGCTTTCCTTTCCGTCCACTCCCACCAGACAACCAGTCACAGGGGAATTATTTCAAAGGATTTCTGCCGCTCTAGATGGTAATCCTTTCGGGCCATTCAAAAGTTTGATCCTCAAAGCTGTCCTCTACCTCAGCTTCTATGGGTTCCTCAGGCCAGGGGAGTTTTGCTGCACCTCAGCCCAAAACTTAGGGCCAGTAATTAGTCAGCTCCACCATAGTCTCGACCATTTCATTTTCCTCCTACCCACTTCTAAAACCTCCCAAGTCGGTCCACCGGTTCAGATTGAGTATTTCAACTCCTTCAATCCCTGGTGCCCAGTGGCAGTGCTCAACCAACTGCTCTCCACTCTCAGTGACAGAAATCCCGACAGTCCCTTACTGCCATTTCCCGTGCTCTCGCTGACTTCTGCACAGTTCATCAAACATATCCGCACTCTAGCTTCAGGTCTAGGGTTTCACGCTGCCTCCATATCCGGGCACTCCTTCCGGATCGGGGCCGCGTCCGCGGCATCCAAACATGGCGTCCCAGCTCATATTATACGTAAAATGGGACGGTGGCAATCTTCATGTTTTTCCCGTTACATTCCACATCCGCAGGTCGAGATCGCCAAACTTTTTCTAACTTGATTCTGTAAATTTCTCATTCAATAAACTGCCTAAATTCATGTTTTGCCCCCTTTTCTTGGCTTACCCACGTACATGGCTAAAGGCACACCACTAGCCATGTTAGGGTCAACCATATCTAGTTCTCTCACCTTCGTCCAGTGCTCCTCCCGGAGTCTTGACCACAAATATATATATATATATATATATATATATATATATCTATATATATATATATATATATAGAGAGAGAGAGAGAGAGAGATCAATCGATCAAATAACATCCACATACAGGCATGATCCTTTTAAAAATAAAAATGGAAAGATATTATCCTGTTGGGAATTAATACACAAACATGATTCTATCAAAAACTCTAATAACGAAATAGCATATATGTCATGTACCCTTTAAATAATTAAAACAGACCAAATAGTATTGGCATACAACAGTATTACTGCTGATCATTAGAATATACACTGCCTGTCCCAAAAAAAAGTTGCCACCTGGATTTAACTAAGAAAATAGTTATGAACCTCCTATTGGATAATTACTGCATGGGCCATTATCTTTAAGCTGGCAATAAGTTATTTAACCCCAACTGGTGCAATGAGTTGCTTCTCATTTCTTAAACAACCATGTTGAAAGACACATCTCTTGGTCGTGGAAAAGATGTTAGTCTGTTTGAGAAGGGTCAATTCATTGGCATGCATCAAGCTGAGAAAACATCTAAGGAGATTGCAGAAACTACTAAAATTGGGTTAAGAACTGTCTAGCGCATTATTAAAAACTGGAAGAATATTGGGGACCCATCGTATTCGAGGAAGAAATGTGACGGGGAAAAAATTCTGAATGATCTTGATCGGCGAACGCTTAAACGTTTGGTGAAATCAAATTGAAGAAAAACAACAGTAGAACATTAGAACTAAGAGCTATGTTTAATAGTGAAAGTAAGAGCATTTTCACATGCACAATGCAAAGGGAACTCAAAGGATTGGGACTGAACCACTTTGAAGCAGTAAGAAAACCACAAATCAGTTAGGCAAACCAGAAAAAAGGCTTCAATTTGCTAGGGAACATAAAGATTGGACTCTGGAGCAATGGAAGAAGGTCATGTGGTCTGATGAGTTAAGATTTACCTCCAGAGTGATGGGCGCATCAGGGTTAGGAGAGAGGCAAATAAAGTGATGCACCCATCATGCCTAGTGCCTACTATACAAGCCTGTGGGGGCAGTGCTATGATCTGGGGTTGCTGCAGTTGGTCAGGTCTAGGTTCATCAACAGTATGTGCTCCAAGAATGAGGTCAGCTGACTACTTGAACATACTGAATGACCAGGTGGTTATTCCATCAGTGGATTTTTTCTTCCCTGATGGCACGGGCATATTCCAAAATGACAATGCCAGGATTCATTAGGCTCAAATTGTGAAAAAGTGGTTCAGGGAGCATGAGACATCAATATCACACATGGACTGGCCACCACAAAGTCCAGACCTTAACCCCATTGAGAATCTTTGGGATGCGCTGGAGAAGGATTTGTGCAGGACTACCATCATCAATGCAAGATCTTGGTGAAAAATGAATGCAACACTGGATGGAAATAAATCTTGTCACATTGCAGAAGCTTATCGAAACAATGCCAATAGCGAATGCGTGCCGTAATCAAAGCTAAAGGCAATTTTTTGGTGGCAACTTATTTTTTGGACAGGCAGTGTATCATATATATTAATATCTATGATCTAGAGCTGTTTATCATGCAAGACTCAAACCAGTACAGCGTTAAAGGGTCAAAGAACCTATTTATTTATACCTATTTTATAACTGTCTACTACACTATAATTATGAAATATAAGTATACTATACAGTATAAATTAAATATACTACACCATATTACAGCCTATACATAACATAACAATAATATAAATAAATACAATAAATATATAATAATCAATTGCCAGCTACATATATATATATATATATATGTATATATATATATATATATATATATATATTGAGGAAGGCTCTGGTATAGAGCCGAAATATCGCAACACCATATGGGTGAATACATTTTCTTTTTTTCACTTTATTACGTGACACGGTCGATACGGACACGGCGATACCTAATATGTATACTTTTTTTATTTATGTAAGTTTTACACAATAATATCATTTTTGAAACAAAAAAATATATCATGTTTTACTGTCTCAATATTCTGAGAGCCATCGTTTTTTCAGTTTTTGGGCGATTGTCTTAGGTAGGGACTTATTTTTTGCGGGATGAGGTGACGGTTTGATTGGCACTATTTTAGGGTGCATATGACTTTTTGATCGCTTGATATTACGCGTTTTTTGTTTTTTTTACCTGAGGAGTTAGGTCATGTGATATTTTTATAGAGCCAGTCAATATGGACGCGGCGATACCTAATATGTATACTTTTTTACATTTATTTAAGTATTACACAATAACAGCTTTTTTAAAACAAAAAAAAATATGTTTTAGTGTCTCCATATTCTGAGCCATAGTTATTTTATTTTTTGGGCAATTGTCTAAGGTAGGGTCTCATTTTTTTGCGGGATGAGGTGACGGTTAGATTGGTACTATTTTGGTGGGAATACGCCTTTTTGATCGCTTACTGTTGTACTTTTTGTGATGTAAGATGACAAAAAAAAATGTTACAATTTGTACTTTCACACTTGCGGCAGGACGGATCCGGCAGGCTGTTCACCCTGTCGGAATCCGTCCTTCTGCTGTTTCGCTGTGCCGCCAGACCGCCGCTCCGTCCCCATTGACTATAATGGGGACGGGGCGGCACTCCGGCGCAATACGGCAGTGCGCGGCGAAAGGCCGCCGGACTAAAAGTCCTGCATGTCTGACTTTTTAGTCCGGCGGCCTCTGACCGCAAACTGCTGTACTGCGCCGAAGCGCCGCCCCCGTCCTCATTATAGTAAATGGGGACAGAGCGGCGGTCCGGTGGCACGGCGAAACAGCGGAAGGACGGATCCGACAGGGTGAACAGCCTGCCGGATCCGTCCTGCCGCAAGTGTGAAAGTACCCTTAGCACAGTTTTGTTTTTGTTTTTACAGTGTTAGGTCATGTGATTTGCTTATATAGTCGGTCGATACGGACGTGGCGATACCTAATATGTCTATTTTTTTTTCCTATTTTTCCCTATTTTTTTAACTTTATTTGGGGAAAATGAAATTTTTGTTTATTTTTACTTGAAACTTTAAATTTTTTTGTGGGGAAAACTTAAATATTTAAACTTTATTTTTACTTTATTTTTTGTCCCACTTTGGGACTTTTGGGGGGCTAATCCCTTTTACAATGCATTCGAATACTTCTGTATTGGAATGCATTGGCTGTATGAGTAATACTGTGTGTATTACTCATACAGCTTCCGGCCTGTGAGATCCAGGGGGCTGGATATCACAGGCTCATCACCGGAAGGCAGCGCAGATGTATAAGGAAGGCATCGCGCTGCCTTCCATGCCATCGGGTCCCCCTACAGCCGCATGGGGACCCGATGGCACCGCCGATTTCCCCTGCCGCATAAGGTAAAAGCCGCAAACCGCAGGTCTGAATTGATCGCCGACATGGGGGGGGGGGGGGTCACGGGACCCCCCTGCGCATTTAGCCAAGGTGCCTGCTCAATGATTTGAGCAGGCACCTTGTTCCAATAACCGCCCGCCGCGCGGCGGTGATCGGAAATACACAGGGCGTACAGGTCTGTGCGGCGCATTGCTTATGCTTATAGCAATGCGCCGCACAGACCTGTGACGAGTTACAAGAAGGAGGAGCACCAGGCGGCCACAGCACATGTAAGTATGCTGCAGAGTAACTGACCATGGCAGACAGGACTTCAGTAGCGTCCAGGCTGCCATGGTAACCGATCAGAGCCCAAGCATTACACTGCTGGGACTCCAATCGGAACTGCCAATGCCACCAATGAAGGTGGGAGCCACTCAAATTTTATATATTTTTTTATCCTCAGATGGCAGCCCAGGCCCCCAGTGGCGTAGGGCCCCATAGCCATTGCTATGGCGATCCCTACGCCACTGCCCCCCTTAGAAGATCTGCCCTACCCCGAAATAAAATAGAAAAGCCTGTGCTGTGTGACGTCACTCCATGGCCCCTGTTGCTGGGGAGTGCACAGACGCTGATGGCTCTCTGCTTCACTATTCGGCTGTCTCTGCGGCATCCTCAGGACACAGAGACAGTAGATATGCCTCTGCCCTCCCGGAACAGTGGCCGAAATCCAGGAGGCCTGACTGCATCAGTCAGTACAGCCACACATTAGGCTGCTTTCACACTGTGTTTGCAAAGTGCATAAGTCAGGCAGAGGCCATGAGAGCATCCACAGCGTCCTCCCCCTAGGATGTGCTCTAGTGGTTTTTTTTGGGCAGTATTATATAGGGCAGTGGACGGTGCTGCTCCTGTACAGTTCTTCTTTTACAATGGTAGCCTAAGGGCGATATATGCAGGTATACGCCTATACACTGCCCTCACCTCACTGCTCACTCATCCTCTTCCGGCCAGTACAACTCTGCAACAGCAGCAGGGAGCAGGTATAGTTAAATAGGGCTTTACTCTCTCTATTTCCTGGAGGGGGCCCCGTGGGCCCCCCTGACATAGGGGCTCAGTCGCAATTGCAACCGCTGCGACCCCTATAGCTACACCACTGTATGCACATTATATTATATTACTAGGACGTGTCAACTTTTTTGACTTGGTTTTAAAAAAAATGAGGGTGGTCAAAAAGTTGTGTTTTGGTTAGCAACTCACAATAATATTCACAAGAAATGGCAATTACATTGTTTTGCTTGGTAAATAGCTACTTCAATTTTGTGATATTTTGACGTTTTATGTAAAATTTGCAGCAAACTGTCTTCTTTCAAGAAGTGCCTTCTTCTCATTGTTTCTGTCTGTACTTCTGCTCTAAGGTTAAGAATATACTTATATTATACTATTAAATATGTAAAAAAAAATGTATGCCATTCGTAAAAGTTTTTAAACTAGCAATACTCATTTGCCGCAGAGTGTCTTTTTAATAATTTTTACTAATGTCATACTCAATTTTTATCATAGTATCATACATTTTCTTGTCTATCTTTTTCCAGGCAGGAGTAGTTTCTTCCACTTGCACAATCTGAAAATTCGGAACCATGGCTAGTTAAAGGAAGACAAGACTGGCAACTTCCACTCACATGAGTAGCTTCATTGGAACTGGTCGAGAAATGCTGCCTTCTGAACTCCCAACTCTGCGTGATATTCTAAGATATGGCCTTCTGCTAAGAGAGCAGAGTGGAGAGAATGTCAGAAATTACCCAACAGCTACTCTTGCAAAGGATATTTATTGAAAAGTGCTTGAAAAGTGGGAGCTGGCAAACAGTTGTTTTGTGGTGCCAATTTTAAATTCGAGAGTCACAGTCCTGAAGAAGGTCCTGGGAAAAGGCCAAAAACATATCCCTTGGCAGAGGAAAACTGGAAGTGAAAGAGGCTTTTATAGCGACGTTAGACAAGCTCTTTGACATCCTCAATTGCAAGTGTGAGATTAAGCTATGTTCAGAATTTGAGGGTCCATGTCCAGGTGGTGCTGACTGTAAACATGAAGTGCACATCTCCTGCTTTTGTTCTAAGGACTTGAAGATCCCTGTCAAAGAACTAGTGTTTATTAATAGTCAACATTACAGTCATTACAACCAAATGAAGTTCTTTTCTCCGAAGAAGATGAAGAGCCAACTGAGTATTAGGTATGGCGTCGGTCTACGTGCTACAGCTGCCATTACAACAGCTGCATTTTTGGATGCTGGATTAATTACTGAAGGAGACAGGAGACTTGTTAGTTCTTTATATAAGATCAGTTGCGCTAAATCAGGGATGCTCAACCTGTGGCCCTCCAGCTGTTGCAAAACTGTAAGCTGTGCAGGCATGCTGGGAATTGTAGTTTTGCAACAGCTGGAGGGACGCACAGGTACATCAGGTGTTCGGGAAGGTTTTAGGCAGCTCTCTAGGACGTACCGTTCCTGAGATATTCCCAAAAAATGACCTGCATTAGCCAATAAGACCGGTACCAGGAGTTGGTTGAAAAGGATCTGGTTATGTTGGATAATAAAATCAAATCCAGGGGTGAATGGCCTAACCAAAATATGACCAAGGGGGAGTCATAAGCGCTGCAGCAGTAGAAGACAGGGATGACATGATCATAAAACAGGCTGACAAGGGGGGAGCAGTGGTTGTACTTGACAGTGGAATGTACAAATCACAAATTGAGGCTATGCTCAGTGATACGAATGTATATGATGTATCAGAAGGAAATGCTAGAGCTATTGTTGCTAGGATTGGAGTCAGGCTTTCTTAGTAAGGAAGAAACAGAATATATTTATATGGAGTATCCGATTATATCTGTCTTCCATGTGCTTCCAAAAACACTTAAAGATGTCTTCCCTCCCCCCTTCAGACCAATAGTGGCAGGAATTGGTTCATTCACAGAGAGATTATCACAATGGGTAGACTCAATTCTGCAACCTGTAGTCCCACACATCCCAGGGTTCCTTAGAGACACTAGATCAGTAATACAGGCATTTGATAACATGCAATGGTCCGAACAATATGTATGGATCACAGCTGGTGTAGTCTCTTTATATACAAACATACCACATGAGCTGGCCCTTAGATCCTTGGCGTGGTTTTTGAGGACATACACTGACTTCACAATGGGATTGCAGGACTATGTAGTTATGGTGCTGGACTTCCTCCTCAGGCGCAGGTGTCGATGGGGGCTAAGGTCTCTCCCTCCATAGCCAATATTTTTATGGCATGGTGGGAGAGGAGCTTTCTCCTCATTGACACCCATCCTTTTTGGGGGCATATCAGGTGGTATGGCCGCTACATCGATGACCTGATATTTATTTTGTCTGGTGGTGTGGCGGCCATACCACCCTTTGCTTAATACCTCAACTCTTGTGTTAATGCTATTTATTTTGTGGTGAAACATAGAAACATAGAATGTGTCGGCAGATAAGAACCATTTGGCCCATCTAGTCTGCCCAATATACTAAATACTATGGATAGCCCCTGGCCCTATCTTATATGAAGGATGGCCTTATGCCTATCCCATGCATGCTTAAACTCCTTCACTGTATTTGCAGCTACCACTTCTGCAGGAAGGCTATTCCATGCATCCACTACTCTCTCAGTAAAGTAATACTTCCTGATATTACTTTTAAACCTTTGCCCCTCTAATTTAAAACGATGTCCTCTTGTAGCAGTTTTTCTTCTTTTAAATATTCTCTCCTCTTTTAGGCTACTTTCACACGAGCGTGCTGCTGTCCGCTCCTGAGCTCCGTTTGAAGGAGCTCACGAGCGGAGCAGAACGCTTCCGTCCAGCCCTGATGCAGTCTGAATGGATGCGGATCCGCTCAGACTGCATCAGTCTGGCGGCGTTCAGCCTCCGCTCCGCTCGCCTCCGCATGGCCAGGCGGACACCTGAACGCTGCTTGCAGCGTTCAGCTGTCCGCCTGGCCGTACGGAGGCGTGCGGATCCGTCCAGACTTACAATGTAAGTCAATGAGAACGGATCCGCTTGAAGATGACACCATATGGCTCAATCTTCAAGCGGATCCGTCCCCCATTGACTTTACATTGAAAGTCTGAACGGATCCGCTCAGGCTACTTTCACACTTAGAAATTTTTCTAAGTTATTAATGCAGACGGATCCGTACAGAACGGAGCCTCCGTCTGCATTAATATGATCGGATCCGTTCAGAATGGATCCGATCAAGCCCTAGTGTGAAAGTAGCCTTACCTTGTTGATTCCCTTTATGTATTCAAAAGTTTCTATCATATCCCCTCTGTCTCGTCTTTCTTCCAAGCTATACATGTTAAGGTCCTTTAATCTTTCCTGGTAAGTTTTATCCTGCAATCCATGTACCAGTTTAGTAGCTCTTCTCTGAACTCTCTCCAAAGTATCAATAACCTTCTGGAGATATGGTCTCCAGTACTGAGCACAATACTCCAAATGAGGTCTCACCAGTGTCCTGTAGAGCGGCATGAGCACCTCCCTCTTTATTCCTCTCCCTATACACCCAAGCATTCTGCTAGCATTTCCTGCTGCCCTATGACACTGTCTGCCTACCTTTAAGTCTTCTGAAATAATGATCCCTAAATCCCATTCCTCAGATACTGAGGTTAGGACTGTATCACTGATTTTATATTCTGCTCTTGGGTTTTTACGTCCCAGGTGCATTATCTTGCACTTATCAACATAAAATTTTAGTTGCCAGATTTTTGACCATTCCTCTAGTTTTCCTAAATCCTATTCCATTTGGTGCATCAATGTCAAGGAACCATGAACCAGACATACAACCAGAGATAAGTGGAAATAAGAAGGCTTTATTGAAAGTCAAGCTGTGAGGCAAAAGTCCAAACGGATGGCTAAACCGAAGCAGGGTCTTGCGAAGCCAGAGATCAGGAACCAGAAGGGTGGTCAGACGAAGCCTGGATCAGGAACCAGCAGGGTAGTCAGACGAAGCCTGGATCAGGAACCAGCAGGGTAGTCAGACGAAGCCAGGATCAGGAACCAGCAGGGTAGTCAGACGAAGCCAGGATCAGGAACCAGCAGGGTAGTCAGACGAAGCCAGGATCAGGAACCAGAAGCAGCAGCAGTCTTAGAAGCATGTGAACACAGGAGGACCAAGCAAGGAACTGAAGCCACAGACCTCCTATATATATGAGCTAGGCATCCAGCTCCTCCCAATGGGAAGGAGAAGCCGCAGGGTGGGAGGCTACAAGAAACCCAGAAACCAAGATGGCCGCCAGCACATGTCAAACGAAGGAGAACAGCAAGAAGGTAAGACCATGACAGTACCTCCCCCTCAAGGGCCCCTCCTCCGTGGAGTAAAGAACGGTTTCTGAGGGAAGCGTGCGTGGAAGGCTCGGAGCAAGGCAGGAGCATGGACATCTGCGGAGGGAACCCAGGAACGCTCCTCTGGACCATATCCACGCCAATGGACCAAAAACTGCACCCGGCCGCGGACCAGGCGTGAGTCCAGGATATTGCTCACCTCATACTCCTCACGATTGCCCACTTGGACCGGACGAGGCCGAGGAACCGAGGAAGTGAAACGATTACACACCAGTGGCTTCAACAGGGAGACATGAAACACGTTGGAGATCCGCATGCCAGGAGGAAGCGCAAGAGCATAGGCTACCGGGTTTAGCCTGCGAAGCACTCGGAAGGGACCAACAAAGCGAGGCGCCAGCTTGGGAGTGGGCACTCGAAGGTTGAGGTTGCGGGTGGACAACCATACGCGGTCTCCGACCTGGTAGGAAGGAGCGGGCGCTCGTCTGCGATCAGCCTGGAGTCTCTGGCGCTGCGCAGAGACCTCAAGGGACCTCTGGATCTGTACCCAAGAAGCACGTAGGACGGAAAGGTGATCCTCCACAGCCGGAATATCCTGGGGAGAGAATACCTCCGGTAACACGGCAGGTTGGAACCCATAATTGGCCATGAAGGGAGACGTCCCAGAGGAAGAGTTCACCGCCGTGTTCCTGGCAAACTCAGCCCAAGGCAGGAGGTCAACCCAATTGTCTTGGTGATCGGAGACATAGCAACGAAGGAATTGCTCCAAGGCCTGATTGGATCGTTCTGCGGCCCCATTGGACTGAGGGTGGTAGGCCGAGGAGAAAGAGAGATGAATCCCCAACTGGGAGCAAAAGGCGCGCCAGAACCTGGACACAAACTGACTCCCCCGATCCGACACAATCTCCTTGGGCAAACCGTGCAACCGGAAGACCTCCCTGGCAAAAATCGAGGCCAACTCTTGTGCAGAGGGTAACTTCTTGAGAGGAACACAGTGGCACATTTTGGAAAACCGATCCACAATCATGAGAATGACCGTATGGCCTCGGGATGCAGGGAGGTCCACAATGAAATCCATCCCCAGGTGTGACCATGGACGCTCCCCGGTGGCTATGGGTTGCAAAAGGCCCAACGGAAGGTGCCAAGGGGACTTACTCTGGGCACAAACGGAGCATGCCGCTACATATACGGTGATGTCGGAACGTAGAGAAGGCACTAGAACAGACGTGAAACAGCCCAGGACAGCTGATTCTTTCCAGGATGCCCCGCGGCCTTGGAGTTATGGTAGGTTCGCAACAACCGAGTGCGCAACTCCTCAGGCACAAAACATCTGCCGTTGGGTCTCCCAGAGGGAGCACCAGATTGAGCCGCCAAAATCTGCTCACCCAGGGGAGAGGTCAGGCTGGTGCGAATGGCGGCCAGGATCTGATTCGGAGGTATGACCGAAGTCGGAATCGACTCCTCCCCGGACAGCTCGGAGTACTGCCGTGATAAGGCATCCGCTCTGATGTTCTTGGAACCGGGTAGGTACGAGACCACGTAATTAAAACGTGACAAGAACAGAGCCCATCTGGCCTGACGTGGTGTCAATCTCTTGGCCTCAGAGAGGTAGGTCAGATTCTTGTGGTCCGTCAGGATGAGAACCGGAACCACCGAGCCCTCGAGCAAGTGCCTCCATTCTTTAAGGGCCTGCACGATGGCTAATAACTCCCTGTCACCAATCTGATAGTTGCATTCCGCGGAAGACAGTTTCCGGGAGTAAAACCCACAAGGAAGCAGAGGACCCTCTGGTGTTCTACGCTGAGACAGAAGGGCGCCTACTCCCGTCTCAGACGCGTCCACCTCGAGGACAAAAGGCAACCCAGGGTTGGGATGCGACAGAATCGGAGCCGACACAAAGGCGGACTTTAGAGCCTCAAAAGCTCGGATGGCCTCGAGCGGCCAGACCTGGGGATTACTGCCCTTCCTGGTCAGATCCATGAGAGGCTTGGCTAGCATGGAAAAGTCCCTGATGAACTTCCGATAATAATTGGCGAAGCTCAAAAAGCGCTGCAGGGCACGAAGACCACTGGGCTGGGGCCACTGTAAGACAGCCGAAACCTTCTCAGGATCCATGGAGAACCCCTCAGCGGAAATGATGTAACCTAAGAAGGTTACCTGGGATCGGTGAAATTCGCATTTCTCAAGCTTACCGAACAGCTTGTTCTCTCGTAACCGTTGCAACACTCGTCTGACATCCAGAATGTGGGCCTCCATGGATTCAGAATATACCAAGATGTCATCCAAATAGACCACCACACACTGCTGCAACAGGTCACGGAAAACATCGTTGATGAATTCCTGGAAGACTGCGGGCGCATTGCACAACCCAAAGGGCATAACCAAGGATTCATAATGACCGGTCCTGGTGTTAAACGCGGTCTTCCACTCATCGCCCGCCTTGATCCTTACCAGGTTATATGCCGCCCTCAGGTCGAGTTTGGTAAAGACCGTGGCCCCTTTGAGGCGATCAAACAGCTCGGAAATCAAGGGTATCGGGTAAGCGTTCTTGATCGTGATGCGATTGAGACCCCTGTAATCGATGCAAGGCCTCAACTCACCGCCCTTCTTTTTCACAAAGAAAAATCCAGCCCCTGCCGGGGACGAGGATTTGCGAATGTGTCCGCGTGAAAGCGCCTCCCTCACGTACTCCTCCATGGCCTCATTCTCCGCTACCGACAGTGGATAGACTTTGCCACGAGGAGGAACGGCACCAGATTGTAACTCTATGGCACAATCGTATGGGCGGTGCGGAGGTAGGGCAACCGCACGCACCTTATCGAATACATCCCGGTACTCCTCGTATTCAGGAGGCAACAGAGAGTCCGAGGAAGTACACAGCAACTTGACAGGCCCATGGATGCAACTAGCCCCACACTGCGGTGACCACGAGAGGATCTCGGCCGATCTCCAATCGAAAGTCGGATTATGCTTCTGGAGCCAGGGGTACCCCAAGACCACCGAGTAGTGTGGAGACGAAATAACCTGGAGACAGACCGACTCTCTGTGAACGGCACCAATGGCCATCCCCACTGGAAGGGTCTCCTGAGTCACGTGTGGCGGCAGAAGGGGTCTGCCGTCTATCGCCTCAAGAGCCAGTGGGGAACCTCGAGGCTGCAGAGGAATGGAATTGGCGGCGGCGAACACACTATCAATGAACAAACCACCAGCACCAGAGTCCACCAACGCCTGGGTCGTCACCGAGCCCCCGACCCAGGAGAGGACAACAGTAATCAGTGGTTTGTCAACACGGGAAACCGGGGACGAGGAGATTCCACCCAAGATCTGCCCCCGACAGGATCTCAGGTGCGAGCGTTTCCCGGACGGTTCGGGCATGCCAACCGAAAATGCCCACCGAGACCACAGTACATGCATCGGCCCTCGCGTCTCCGGAGTACCCTCTCCCCCTCGGACAGGCGAGCAAACCCCAGCTGCATGGGTTCACCCCCAGACAAGTCATCCCCAGGAGGCGTGGGAGGAGAGGGAGGCACGGGTGGGACAGCAAACGTAGGCGCCAATCTGTTAGAAGACCTCCGCAGGCTCTCCTTAAAGGAAGGTCTCTCCCTGAGTCTGGTGTCAATCAAAATCAGGAAAGAAATAAGAGACTCGAGCTCCACTGGTAGGTCCTTAGCTGCAACCTCATCCTTCAAGGCATCCGAGAGACCATGAGAGAAATCAGCGACCAGAGCCTCATTATTCCAGCCCACCTCTGCTGCCAGGGTACGAAACTCAATGGCGTATTCAGCTACGGATCGTGAACCCTGTCTGATGGACATAAGGAGCTTCGCAGCAGAGGCAGCACGAGCCGGCACATCGAATACCTTCCGAAGAGAAGCAACAAAACCGGAAAACTCGGCAACCACCGGATTGTTGTTCTCCCATAAAGGGCTGGCCCAGGCCAAGGCCTTGTCTGAGAGCAGCGAGATCAAGAAGCCCACCTTTGATCTCTCAGTAGGAAAGGCATGTGGCAGCAACTCGAAATAAATGCCCACCTGGTTAAGGAAACCTCGGCACTGAGTTGGCTCTCCCCCAAAGCGCTGTGGAAGGGGGGCAGAACCGGTCATACCCCGAAACACCGCAGGCGCAGCAACAGGTGTCGGGGTAGACTCTGGCGCAACAACCGGAGCGGCAGTAGGAGCGGGCCCAGGAGCGACAACCGACCCATCGGCAACGGAAGCTAAATAAGCCGTGCGTTCAAGCAGGGTTTGCAACGCCACAGCGAACCGACCCAACAGGTGATCCTGCTGATCAAGTCTGGCAACCAGCGTGGGTAGCGAGGATGGCCCTGTACCGTCAGAATTCATGGCTTGGTCCTAATGTCAAGGAACCATGAACCAGACGTACAACCAGAGATAAGTGGAAATAAGAAGGCTTTATTGAAAGTCAAGCTGTGAGGCAAAAGTCCAAACGGATGGCTAAACCGAAGCAGGGTCTTGCGAAGCCAGAGATCAGGAACCAGAAGGGTGGTCAGACGAAGCCTGGATCAGGAACCAGCAGGGTAGTCAGACGAAGCCTGGATCAGGAACCAGCAGGGTAGTCAGACGAAGCCAGGATCAGGAACCAGCAGGGTAGTCAGACGAAGCCAGGATCAGGAACCAGCAGGGTAGTCAGACGAAGCCAGGATCAGGAACCAGAAGCAGCAGCAGTCTTAGAAGCATGTGAACACAGGAGGACCAAGCAAGGAACTGAAGCCACAGACCTCCTATATATATGAGCTAGGCATCCAGCTCCTCCCAGTGGGAAGGAGAAGCCGCAGGGTGGGAGGCTACAAGAAACCCAGAAACCAAGATGGCCACCAGCACATGTCAAACGAAGGAGAACAGCAAGAAGGTAAGACCATGACAATCCCTCCAGGAACATCAACCCTGTTACAAATCTTCATCAGCAAAAAGACACACCTTACCATTGAGGCCTTTTGCAATTTCGCTGATAAAGATATTAAACAATATGGGTCCCAGAACAGATCCCTGAGGTACCCCACTGGTAACAAGACCTTGGTCTGAATATACTCCATTGACTACAACCCTCTGTTGCCTGTCCCTCAGCCACTGCCTAATCCATTCGACAATATGGGAGTCCGAGCCCAAAGACTGCAATTTATTGATAAGCCTTCTATGTGGGACAGTATCAAAAGTCTTACTAAAGTCTAGATAAGCGATGTCTACTGGACCTCCTCCATCTATTATTTTAGTCACCTAATCAAAAAAATCAATAAGATTAGTTTGACATGATCTCCCTGAAGTAAACCCATGCTGTTTTTCATCTTTCAATCCATGGGATTTTAGATGTTCCACAATCCTCTCCTTAAAGGGACACTGACAGGCCCAATAACCATAATTAGCTGTACATATCCATGCACAGGTCTTCTAATGTGCATTTAAAACATATAAGTATCCCCCCTGTCCACATTATGAATACTACAAACTCGTGTTTTATAACCTGAAGTAATCCCTGTTCTTTCTGCCCAAGGGGCGGGGTTTCATCTTCTCTGGGCACAAGAGAAGCTGAAACCCCGCCCCTTGGGCAGAAAGAACAGGGATTAGTTCAGGTTATAAAACACGAGTTTGCAGTATTCATAATGTGGACAGGGGGGATACTTATATGTTTTAAATGCACATTAGAAGACCTGTGCATGGATGGATGTACAGCTAAATATGGTTATTGGGCCTGTCAGTGTCCCTTTAAGTCTGGTTCCCATTAATTTCCCCACTATTGATGTCAGGCTTAATGGCCTATAGTTGCCCGATTCCTCCCTACTACCTTTCTTGTGAATGGGCACAACATTTGCTAATTTCCAATCTTCTGGGACGACTCCTGTTGCCAGTGATTGGTTAAATAAATCTGTTAATGGTTTTGCTAGTTCACTGCTGAGTAGGGATGAGCGAACTCGAACTGTATAGTTCGGGTTCGTACCGAATTTTGGGGTGTCCGTGACACGGACCCGAACCCGGACATTTTCGTAAAAGTCCGGGTTCGGGTTCGGTGTTCGTCGCTTTCTTCGCGCTTTTGTGACGCTTTCTTGGCGCTTTTTGAAAGGCTGCAAAGCAGCCAATCAACAAGCGTCATACTACTTGCCCCAAGAGGCCATCACAGCCATGCCTACTATTGGCATGGCTGTGATTGGCCAGAGCACCATGTGACCCAGCCTCTATTTAAGCTGGAGTCACATAGCGCCGCCCGTCACTCTGCTCTGATTAGCATAGGGAGAGGTTGCGGCTGCGACAGTAGGGCGAGATTAGGCAGATTAACTCCTCCAAAGGACTTGATTAACTGATCGATCTGCAGCTGTGGATCATTGAGCTGCTGATCCTCAATTGCTCACTGTTTTTAGGCTGCCCAGACCGTTTGTCAGTCACATTTTTCTGGGGTGATCGGCGGCCATTTTGCGTCTTGTGGTGCGCCAGCACAAGCTGCGACCAAGTGCATTTAACCCTCAATGGTGTGGTTGTTTTTTGGCTAAAGCCTACATCAGGGTGAAGCTGTCACACCAAGTGCATTTAACCAGCAATAGTCTGTTCATTTTTTGGCCATATACAAAATCAGGGGCAAGCTGCGCCTGTCACCAAGTGCATTTAACCCTCAATGGTGTGGTTGTTTTTTGGCTAAAGCCTACATCAGGGTGAAGCTGTCACACCAAGTGCATTTAACCAGCAATAGTCTGTTCATTTTTTGGCCATATACTAAATCAGGGGCAAGCTGCGCCTGTCACCAAGTGCATTTAACCCTCAATGGTGTGGTTGTTTTTTGGCTAAAGCCTACATCAGGGTGAAGCTGTCACACCAAGTGCATTTAACCAGCAATAGTCTGTTTATTTTTTGGCCATATCCCAGTCTAATTCTGTCACTAAATCCATACCGGTCACCCAGCGCCTAAATACTAGGCCTCAAATTTATATCCCGCTAAATCTGTCCTTAGTGCTGTAGCTGGGCGAGTTATTTAGTGTCCGTTCAAGCACATTTCTTGTTCTGGGTTGAAATACAATTCCCAATTTAGCAATTTCATAATTTAGTGGTTTCTGCTATATCAGAGCTATTTGAAATCTATCCCTAAAAGGGTATATAATATTCAAGGTGCACATTGGGTCATTCAGAATAACTTCACACACACCCGCTACTGTGTATTTCCAAGTCTAATTCTGGCACTAAACCCATACCTGTCACCCAGCGCCTAAATACTAGGCCTCAAATTTATATCCCGCTAAATCTGTCCTTAGTGCTGTAGCTGGGCGAGTTATTTAGTGTCCGTTCAAGCACATTTCTTGTTCTGGGTTGAAATACAATTCCCAATTTAGCAATTTCATAATTTAGTGGTTTCTGCTATATCAGAGCTATTTGAAATCTATCCCTAAAAGGGTATATAATATTCAAGGTGCACATTGGGTCATTCAGAATAACTTCACACACACCCGCTACTGTGTATTTCCAAGTCTAATTCTGGCACTAAACCCATACCTGTCACCCAGCGCCTAAATACTAGGCCTCAAATTTATATCCAGCTAAATCTGTCCCTAGTGCTGTAGCTGGGCGAGTTATTTAGTGTCCGTTCAAGCACATTTCTTGTTCTGGGTTGAAATACAATTCCCAATTTAGCAATTTCATAATTTAGAGGTTTCTGCTATATCAGAGCTATTTGAAATCTATCCCTAAAAGGGTATATAATATTCAAGGTGCACATTGGGTCATTCAGAATAACTTCACACACACCCGCTACTGTGTATTTCCAAGTCTAATTCTGGCACTAAACCCATACCTGTCACCCAGCGCCTAAATACTAGGCCTCAAATTTATATCCCGCTAAATCTGTCCTTAGTGCTGTAGCTGGGCGAGTTATTTAGTGTCCGTTCAAGCACATTTCTTGTTCTGGGTTGAAATACAATTCCCAATTTAGCAATTTCATAATTTAGTGGTTTCTGCTATATCAGAGCTATTTGAAATCTATCCCTAAAAGGGTATATAATATTCAAGGTGCACATTGGGTCATTCAGAATAACTTCACACACACCCGCTACTGTGTATTTCCAAGTCTAATTCTGGCACTAAACCCATACCTGTCACCCAGCGCCTAAATACTAGGCCTCAAATTTATATCCCGCTAAATCTGTCCTTAGTGCTGTAGCTGGGCGAGTTATTTAGTGTCCGTTCAAGCACATTTCTTGTTCTGGGTTGAAATACAATTCCCAATTTAGCAATTTCATAATTTAGTGGTTTCTGCTATATCAGAGCTATTTGAAATCTATCCCTAAAAGGGTATATAATATTCAAGGTGCACATAGGGTCATTCAGAATAACTTCACACACCCGCTACTGTGCATTTCCAAATCTAATTCTGTCACTAAACCCATACCTGTCACCCAGCGCCTAAATACTAGGCCTCAAATTTATATCCCGCTAAATCTCTCGTTACCGCTGTCCTGTTGTGGCTGGGAAAGTTATTTAGTGTCCGTCAAAGCACATTTTTTGTTCTGGGTTGAAATACAATTCCCAATTTAGCAATTTCATAATTTAGTCGTTTCTGCTATATCAGAGCTATTTGAAATCTATCCCTAAAAGGGTAGATCATATTGAAGGTGCACATAGGGTCATTCAGAATAACTTCACACACACGCTTCTGTGCATTTCCAAGTCTAATTCTGTCACTAAATCCATACCGGTCACCCAGCGCCTAAATACTAGGCCTCAAATTTATATCCCGCTGAATTTGAATACAATACATTGGGCCAAATAATATATTTGTTGTTGTGGTGAACCATAACAATGAGAAAAACATCTAGTAAGGGACGCGGACGTGGACATGGTCGTGGTGGTGTTAGTGGACCCTCTGGTGCTGGGAGAGGACGTGGCCGTTCTGCCACATCCACACGTCCTAGTGTACCAACTACCTCAGGTCCCAGTAGCCGCCAGAATTTACAGCGATATATGGTGGGGCCCAATGCCGTTCTAAGGATGGTAAGGCCTGAGCAGGTACAGGCATTAGTCAATTGGGTGGCCGACAGTGGATCCAGCACGTTCACATTATCTCCCACCCAGTCTTCTGCAGAAAGCGCACAGATGGCGCCTGAAAACCAACCCCATCAGTCTGTCACATCACCCCCATGCATACCAGGGAAACTGTCTCAGCCTCAAGTTATGCAGCAGTCTCTTATGCTGTTTGAAGACTCCGCTGGCAGGGTTTCCCAAGGGCATCCACCTAGCCCTTCCCCAGCGGTGAAAGACATAGAATGCACTGACGCACAACCACTTATGTTTCCTGATGATGAGGACATGGGAATACCACCTCAGCATGTCTCTGATGATGACGAAACACAGGTGCCAACTGCTGCGTCTTTCTGCAGTGTGCAGACTGAACAGGAGGTCAGGGATCAAGACTGGGTGGAAGACGATGCAGGGGACGATGAGGTCCTAGACCCCACATGGAATGAAGGTCGTGCCACTGACTTTCACAGTTCGGAGGAAGAGGCAGTGGTGAGACCGAGCCAACAGCGTAGCAAAAGAGGGAGCAGTGGGCAAAAGCAGAACACCCGCCGCCAAGAGACTCCGCCTGCTACTGACCGCCGCCATCTGGGACCGAGCACCCCAAAGGCAGCTTCAAGGAGTTCCCTGGCATGGCACTTCTTCAAACAATGTGCTGACGACAAGACCCGAGTGGTTTGCACGCTGTGCCATCAGAGCCTGAAGCGAGGCATTAACGTTCTGAACCTGAGCACAACCTGCATGACCAGGCACCTGCATGCAAAGCATGAACTGCAGTGGAGTAAACACCTTAAAACCAAGGAAGTCACTCAGGCTCCCCCTGCTACCTCTTCTGCTGCTGCCGCCTCGGCCTATTCTGCTGCTGCCGCCTCGGCCTCTTCCTCCGCCTCTGGAGGAACGTTGGCACCTGCCGCCCAGCAAACAGGGGATGTACCACCAACACCACCACCACCACCTCCGTCACCAAGCGTCTCAACCATGTCACACGCCAGCGTTCAGCTCTCCATCTCACAAACATTTGATAGAAAGCGTAAATTCCCACCTAGCCACCCTCGATCCCTGGCCCTGAATGCCAGCATTTCTAAACTACTGGCCTATGAAATGCTGTCATTTAGGCTGGTGGACACAGACAGCTTCAAACAGCTCATGTCGCTTGCTGTCCCACAGTATGTTGTTCCCAGCCGGCACTACTTCTCCAAGAGAGCCGTGCCTTCCCTGCACAACCAAGTATCCGATAAAATCAAGTGTGCACTGCGCAACGCCATCTGTGGCAAGGTCCACCTAACCACAGATACGTGGACCAGTAAGCACGGCCAGGGACGCTATATCTCCCTAACTGCACACTGGGTAAATGTAGTGGCAGCTGGGCCCCAGGCGGAGAGCTGTTTGGCGCACGTCCTTCCGCCGCCAAGGATCGCAGGGCAACATTCTTTGCCTCCTGTTGCCACCTCCTCCTTCTCGGCTTCCTCCTCCTCTTCTTCCACCTGCTCATCCAGTCAGCCACACACCTTCACCACCAACTTCAGCACAGCCCGGGGTAAACGTCAGCAGGCCATTCTGAAACTCATATGTTTGGGGGACAGGCCCCACACCGCACAGGAGTTGTGGCGGGGTATAGAACAACAGACCGACGAGTGGTTGCTGCCGGTGAGCCTCAAGCCCGGCCTGGTGGTGTGTGATAATGGGCGAAATCTCGTTGCAGCTCTGGGACTAGCCAATTTGACGCACATCCCTTGCTTGGCGCATGTGCTGAATTTGGTGGTGCAGAAGTTCATTCACAACTACCCCGACATGTCAGAGCTGCTGCATAAAGTGCGGGCCGTCTGTTCGCGCTTCCGGCGTTCACATCCTGCTGCTGCTCGCCTGTCTGCGCTACAGCGTAACTTCGGCCTTCCCGCTCACCGCCTCATATGCGACGTGCCCACCAGGTGGAACTCCACCTTGCACATGCTGGACAGACTGTGCGAGCAGCAGCAGGCCATAGTGGAGTTTCAGCTGCAGCACGCACGGGTCAGTCGCACTACAGAACAGCACCACTTCACCACCAATGACTGGGCCTCCATGCGAGACCTGTGTGCCCTGTTGCGCTGTTTCGAGTACTCCACCAACATGGCCAGTGGCGATGACACCGTTATCAGCGTTACAATACCACTTCTATGTCTCCTTGAGAAAACACTTAGGGCGATGATGGAAGAGGAGGTGGCCCAGGAGGAGGAGGAGGAGGAGGAGGAAGAGGGGTCATTTTTAGCACTTTCAGGCCAGTCTCTTCGAAGTGACTCAGAGGGAGGTTTTTGGCAACAGCAGAGGCCAGGTACAAATGTGGCCAGCCAGGGCCCACTACTGGAGGACGAGGAGGACGAGGATGAGGAGGAGGTGGAGGAGGATGAGGATGAAGCATGGTCACAGCGGGGTGGCACCCAACGCAGCTCGGGTCCATCACTGGTGCGTGGCTGGGGGGAAAGGCAGGACGATGACGATACGCCTCCCACAGAGGACAGCTTGTCCTTACCCCTGGGCAGCCTGGCACACATGAGCGACTACATGC
This sequence comes from Bufo gargarizans, assembly GCF_014858855.1. Lineage (NCBI taxonomy): Eukaryota > Metazoa > Chordata > Amphibia > Anura > Bufonidae > Bufo > Bufo gargarizans. Next base: position 50,488,222 of record NC_058082.1, on the reverse strand, counting down.
TGCAGTGCCTGCGCAACGACAGCAGAGTTGCCCACATTTTAACCTGTGCGGACTACTGGGTTGCCACCCTGCTGGATCCACGCTACAAAGACAATGTGCCCACCTTACTTCCTGCACTGGAGCGTGATAGGAAGATGCGCGAGTACAAGCGCACGTTGGTAGACGCGCTACTGAGAGCATTCCCAAATGTCACAGGGGAACAAGTGGAAGCCCAAGGCCAAGGCAGAGGAGGAGCAAGAGGTCGCCAAGGCAGCTGTGTCACGGCCAGCTCCTCTGAGGGCAGGGTTAGCATGGCAGAGATGTGGAAAACTTTTGTCAACACGCCACAGCTAACTGCACCACCACCTGATACGCAACGTGTTAGCAGGAGGCAACATTTCACTAACATGGTGGAACAGTACGTGTGCACACCCCTCCACGTACTGACTGATGGTTCGGCCCCATTCAACTTCTGGGTCTCTAAATTGTCCACGTGGCCAGAGCTAGCCTTTTATGCCTTGGAGGTGCTGGCCTGCCCGGCAGCCAGCGTTTTGTCTGAACGTGTATTCAGCACGGCAGGGGGCGTCATTACAGACAAACGCAGCCGCCTGTCTACAGCCAATGTGGACAAGCTGACGTTCATAAAAATGAACCAGGCATGGATCCCACAGGACCTGTCCGTCCCTTGTCCAGATTAGACATTAACTACCTCCCCATAACCATATATTATTGGACTCCAGGGCACTTCCTCATTCAATCCTATTTTTATTTTCATTTTACCATTATATTGCGAGGCTACCCAAAGTTGAATGAACCTCTCCTCTGCCTGTGTGCTAGGCCTAAATATATGCCAATGGACTGTTGCAGTGGTGGCTGACGTGAAGCCTCATTCTCTGCTATGACATGCAGACTGATTCTCTGCTGACATGAAGACAGATTCTCTGTTACGGGACCTCCCTCCTCTGCCTGGGTGCTGGGCCTAAATATATGCCAATGGACTGTTGCAGTGGTGGCTGACATGAAGCCTGATTCTCTGCTATGACATGCAGACTAATTCTCTGCTGACATGAAGCCAGATTGTCTGTTACGGGACCTCTCTCCTCTGCCTGGGTGCTGGGCCTAAATTTATGACAATGGACTGTTGCAGTGGTGGCTGACGTGAAGCCTGATTCTCTGCTATGACATGCAGACTGATTCTCTGCTGACATGAAGCCAGATTGTCTGTTACGGGACCTCTCTGCTCTGCCTGTGTGCTAGGCCTAAATATATGCCAATGGACTGTTGCAGTGGTGGCTGACGTGAAGCCTCATTCTCTGCTATGACATGCAGACTGATTCTCTGCTGACATGAAGCCAGATTGTCTGTTACGGGACCTCTCTGCTCTGCCTGTGTGCTAGGCCTAAATATATGCCAATGGACTGTTGCAGTGGTGGCTGACGTGAAGCCTGATTCTCTGCTATGACATGCAGACTGATTCTCTGCTGACATGAAGCCAGATTGTCTGTTACGGGACCTCTCTGCTCTGCCTGTGTGCTAGGCCTAAATATATGCCAATGGACTGTTGCAGTGGTGGGTGACGTGAAGCCTCATTCTCTGCTATGACATGCAGACTGATTCTCTGCTGACATGAAGACAGATTCTCTGTTACGGGACCTCCCTCCTCTGCCTGGGTGCTGGGCCTAAATATATGCCAATGGACTGTTGCAGTGGTGGCTGACATGAAGCCTGATTCTCTGCTATGACATGCAGACTAATTCTCTGCTGACATGAAGCCAGATTGTCTGTTACGGGACCTCTCTCCTCTGCCTGGGTGCTGGGCCTAAATTTATGACAATGGACTGTTGCAGTGGTGGCTGACGTGAAGCCTGATTCTCTGCTATGACATGCAGACTGATTCTCTGCTGACATGAAGCCAGATTGTCTGTTACGGGACCTCTCTGCTCTGCCTGTGTGCTAGGCCTAAATATATGCCAATGGACTGTTGCAGTGGTGGCTGACGTGAAGCCTCATTCTCTGCTATGACATGCAGACTGATTCTCTGCTGACATGAAGCCAGATTGTCTGTTACGGGACCTCTCTGCTCTGCCTGTGTGCTAGGCCTAAATATATGCCAATGGACTGTTGCAGTGGTGGGTGACGTGAAGCCTCATTCTCTGCTATGACATGCAGACTGATTCTCTGCTGACATGAAGCCAGATTCTCTGTTACGGGACCTCTCTCCTCTGCCTGTGTGTGTGCTGGGCCTAAATATATGCCAATGGACTGTTGCAGTGGTGGCTGACGTGAAGCCTGATTCTCTGCTATGACATGCAGACTGATTCTCTGCTGACATGAAGCCAGATTGTCTGTTACGGGACCTCCCTCCTCTGCCTGGGTGCTGGGCCTAAATATATGCCAATGGACTGTTGCAGTGGTGGCTGACGTGAAGCCTCATTCTCTGCTATGACATGCAGACTAATTCTCTGCTGACATGAAGACAGATTCTCTGTTACGGGACCTCTCTCCTCTGCCTGGGTGCCGGGGCCTAAATATCTGAGAATGGACTGTTCCAGTGGTGGGTGACGGGAAGCCAGATTCTCTGCTATGGAACCTCTCTCCAATTGATTTTGGTTAATTTTTATTTATTTAATTTTTATTTTAATTCATTTCCCTATCCACATTTGTTTGCAGGGGATTTACCTACATGTTGCTGCCTTTTGCAGCCCTCTAGCTCTTTCCTGGGCTGTTTTACAGCCTTTTTAGTGCCGAAAAGTTCGGGTCCCCATTGACTTCAATGGGGTTCGGGTTCGGGACGAAGTTCGGATCGGGTTCGGATCCCGAACCCGAACATTTCCGGGATGTTCGGCCGAACTTCTCGAACCCGAACATCCAGGTGTTCGCTCAACTCTACTGCTGAGCTCTTTTAATAGCTTTGGGTGTATCCCATCAGGCCCCTGTGACTTATTTGTATGGTGCACCTTGAACCAAGAGAGATTTCCTTTTTGGACTTGCGCCTGAGGGGGGACTCAGCCACTGCTACTATACACACTTCCACCTTTAGGAAATCCCTGGCAGGCAACACTATATTGCACAGATCCTCTTGTCACCCACTACACACAGTACACAATATACCAAAGGGTGAACTGATCCATGCTAGATGGAACTGCATGAATGTGGACTCCTTTATGGAAGAAGCAGGGGAAATTATGAGCAGATTGACACAAAGGGGATATTCACGTAAACATATAGATAGTTGTGTTCAGCAGACATTGGACATGGATAGAAACCTGCTAGTTTACCCGGCGAGGAGACAGATACAAACTAAAGCACGGGTATCATCAAACATAACCCCCCCAGAATACATTTGTAACATAATATAGAGTGGAGTTTCCTGAGATCAGTAAGATCATTAAGCAACATTTTCCGGTCCTGGCATTCGATAGACAATGGGAAAAAATAGTAGGGGGGGGGTGTAAGATGTGCGGCCCGCAGAGCCCCCACAGTAGCAACCTATGTTAGTCCAAGCCTCTTTCAGGATAGAAAGATATCACAACCTAATTGGTTAAAGACAAAGGGCAGCTACAAATGTGGACATAACAAATGTATATGCTGTGACCATACCGTGGTAGCTAGGACTTTTAAGTCCACAGCTAATAACAAGGTCTTCCCAGTGAAATCTTATCTCAACTGCAATACCACTTTAGCACCATATTTAATCACATGTTGAATTTTCAGCTTTCAATATGTAGGCTGCACTATAAATTCCATCAAGGTGAGAATATGTAAGCACATCCCGGATGTGCCGCATCATGGAAGCCACGGAGTGTCTGCGGCGAGCTTGCACCTTGCGGTTTTCCATGATGGGGACACATCCGGCATGTTGATTCAAGGCATTGAGAGGGTCAAAGTACCCACGAGGGGAGGCGATCACAGGAGAAAACTCCTGAAGAGGGAATCCATCTGGATATTTCAGCTGAGCACCTGTCACCCTGAGGGACTTAATAAAAGATTGGATTTAATCCTGCAATTGTAAGAAAATAAATCTGTAGAACATGCTTTCCATTTCCGATATATAGTTGAATAATGTAATGTTTTTAACACAATGTAAAGTGCTTTTTTATTTGAAGATTGACACAAGTGAATGGCAGCATGGAATTTAGGTTATGTGATAACCCAATCAAGAGCACAGGTGGGAGTCCACTATATTTGCTGCATTCATTTGTATCTTACTATGTCATGAGTAAGGGCTCACATTCTAAGTAGCCCGAAACATGTAGACTAAGATTGTTTTTCCTGGATGTATTTTTATACCGCGTCAATAAAGTATCGATTTTACGTCTGCGAGTTTGAGCTGGATTTAGCTCTTCGTTTGGATTTCAAGTTACATGCATCTAGGTGTGTTTTTTTTCCGTGCTCACAGCAGAGAAGGAGCAGGTGAGAGCAGCTTTTTTTCTCAATTATTATGTAGACAGCTCAACAGACAGCATCACACAGGATAGGATTAGATACACAGCTTAGCAGACAGTATCACACAGGATAGGATTAGATACACAGCTTAGCAGACAGTATCACACAGGATAGGATTAGATACACAGCTTAGCAGACAGTATCACACAGGATAGGATTAGATACACAGCTTAGCAGACAGTATCACACAGGATAGGATTAGAAATACAGCTCAGCAATCAGTGGGGCGGAGTGCTGTAGAGGTCACTGTTATGGGGAAAACTGTCAATATCTTTTAACGACACATAGAAACTTTAAAGGATAACTGTCACATTTAGACCTTAATTCCATTTTTCATATATGTAGTTACTAATAACATGATATTCCAGAATCCGTTACTATTAGACTGACTTACCCCATATTTAATAAGATTCAGCCCTTAGCAACCAGTCTGCATGAAACTGCAATCTCACTATTCAGTTAAGATGGCCACCACTGCCCTCACCCTGAGGCTAATCCCGCCTGCCCTCACTAGCCAGTAACAATAGCCCCCCGAAAGAGTCAGTAACCAGAGCCCTCCCCCCTAAAGGGTTAATCTCCTGCAGCACAAAGGGGTCCTCTTACCACATCTTGCTTTCATTTATACACTGAGCAGATGGCAGATCTCCCTTCCCTGCTCTGCGCTGGTTCAACTCTGCATTCTCCAGCTCTGCTGAGTTAGGGAGCGTCTGCCAAGCACAGGGACAGGGACAGGGAGAAGAGCACACAGCCCAGGCACTGTTATCAGCTGCTGGCGAGGACCTGGCTTTAATCATTTACTTACAGTCCCTGGCTGTCTGTAATGTGATCTTGCACGCAGAGTGCTTCTGAGTCCTCCGTCCTTCAACACATAGCCGGACCCTGCATAGCAACCTGATTTCAAGCACAGGTAAAAGTAGGCAGTACAGGGAACAAAAATGTGGAATTAAGGGGTAATTGAATACACAGTGAAAAGTTGAAATAGGGCCACCAAGGAGATATTAATCACCACAATCCAATACTCCCCCCCAAAAAATACGACAGTTATCCTTTAAATGAAATAGATTAAATATACCCGTGCAAAGCAGGGTCCTTCTGCTAGTCTCTTGTATATATAAAAATGAATTTCTGTCTGTCTGTCTAGATGTCTGTCTGTCTGGACGTTCTTTTTGCGAGACCAAACGACTGGACCGATCTTCACCAAATTTGGCACACAGGTACATCAGGTGTCCGGGAAGGTTTTAGACCGGGTCTCAGCTCTCTAGGATGTACCATTCCTGAGATATTCCCCAAAAATTACCCACATTAGCCAATACAAGCCTGCAAGTCTTTGTCTTCAAATCCCAACTGCCATAAACACAGTTTTACTCCAGGTTTCCATAACAACCCAGCCATTTTTCTTTACCTCTTAAAGGTGCGGGAAATGTGGACTTCACTGTTTTTGAAGGGGAGGGCACTGTGGAGGTCACTGTTATTAAATGGGCGGGAACTGTGGAGGTCACTGTTATTAAAAGGGACAGGCACTATGAAGGTCACTGTTAAAGGGATGGTCACTATGAAAGTCACTGTTAAAGGGGCGGTTACTGGGGGCAGTCACTGTTAAAGGGGTGGTCAATGTTCAAGGGGTGGGTACTATGGAGGTCACTGTTAAAGGGGCGAGCACTATGAAAGTCAATGTTAAAAGGGCAGGCACTGTGGACATCACTGTTAAAGAAGCAGGCACTATTAAAAGGACGGGCAATGTGGAGGTCACTGTTAAAGGGGGGACACTATTAAAGGGATGGGCAATGTGAGGTCACAGTTAAAAAGGCAGGCACTATGGAGGTCACTGTTAAAGGGGCGGTCACTGTTAAAGAGGCGGGCACTGTGGTGGTCTCTGTTAAAGGGGCGGGCACTGTAGAAGTCCCTGTTAAAGGGGCAGGCACTGTAAAGGTCACTGTTAAAGGGGCGGCCACTATTAAGGTCACTTTTAAAGTGGTGGTCAATGTTAAAGGGGCAGGCACTGTGGAGTTCACTCTTAAAGGGGCAGATACTGTGGAGGTCACTGTTAAAGGGGCGGGCTCTGTGAAGGTCACTGTTGAAGGGGCGGCACTGTTGGGGGCGGGCACTGTGAAGGTCACTGTTAAAGAGGTAGTCAATGTTAAATGGGCGGGTACAATGGAGGTCATTGTTAAAGGTGCAGGCACTGTGGAGGTCACTATTAAAGGGGCAGATACTGAGAAGGTCACTGTTAAAGGGGCGGGTACTGTGGAGGTCACTGTTAAAGAGGCGGCAACTACTATAAAGGTCAATGATAAAGGAGTGGTCAATGTTAAAGAGGCGGGCATTGTGGAGGTCACTGTTAAAGGGGCGGGCACTGTGGAAGTCACTGTTAAAGGGGCAGGCACTGTAAAGATCACTGTTAAATGGGCAGCCACTATGAATGTCATTGTTAAAGGGGTAGGCACTGTTAAAGGGGCAGGCACTGTGGAGGTCACTGTTAAAGGGGCGACCACTATAAAGGTCACTGTTAAAGGTGTGGTCCATGTTAAAGGGGTGGGCACTGTGGAGGTCACTGTTAAAGGGGCAGGTACTGTAAAGGTCACTGTTAAAGTAGCGTGCACTGTGGAAGTCACTGTTAAAGGGGCGGGCACTATTAAAGGGATGGGTACTGTTGAGGTCACTGTTAAAAGGGACGGGCATTGTGGAGGTCACTGTTAAAGGAGCATCAAAGTTAAAGGGGTGGGCATTGTGGAGGTCACTGTTAACCACCTCAACTCCCCTAGCTTAAACACCCTTAATGATCAGACCACTTTTTACAATTCTGCACTACACTACTTTCACCGTTTATTGCTCGGTCATGCAACTTACCACCCAAATGAATTCTACCTCCTTTTCTTCTCATTAATAGAGCTTTCATTTGGTGGTATTTTATTGCTGCTGACATTTTTACTTTTTTGTTATTAATCGAAATTTAACTAAATATTTGCAAACAAATGACATTTTTCACTTTCAGTTGCAATTTTTCATTGTATCTAACTGTCCCTGCTCCAAAATGCAACCTCTCCCTACACTGGCAAAACACTTATTGTAAAATGGCTGCCAGATCGGGTTCTGTTATAGGGTTGGGGGGGTGCACATGTGCAGAAACGTCTCCCGCACCTAAAATATTTTACAGGGTCAGCTCACCAGCAGGCCCGCAGTTAAAATCTTTTACAGAATTAGTTCACCTGCAAGCCCGCACCTAAAATCTTTTACAGGGTCAACTCACCTGCAGGCCCTCACCTAATTATACCTAATAGGTAATTTGCGTGCATGCTGCCTTGCTTGGATGTGGTAGACATAGCCGTTTCTCAGGCTCCCTCTCCGGAATCGAACACTGATTCATCGTTACCCGTGGTCACCATGGTTTGAGCTGAAAATAACATTGAAAGTTGATAGGACAGACATCCAAATGGATTGTCGCCGTAACGGGGACGTGCGATCGGCCCCAGGTTATCTAAAGTCACGAAAGCGGCAGAAGGCCCTCACCCATAATGTTTTAGATAGTCAGATCAGCAGGCCCTTGCTCCAAATGTATTTGAGGGTCACCAGCAGGCCATCAATGATAATTTTTTAAGGCTGCGTATGATGCCCTCCTTTATGTGTAACAAAGGGTGTATTGTAGTGCCGGTTCCTTGTAATTCTTGGCAGCCCTTTCACTTAGTGCATAGGATTTATGAGTGTAGGAGTCCCACTACATGAATAATTGTACCACAATGTGAATGAGGGCCTCCTTTTTGTGATATACAGGTTGTATCGGAGTGCCTCCCTATGCGTGTTACTGCAAGGCACAGTATTCTACACCACTATAAAGGCTCTCAGCAGCCAGGAAATAGCCGTTTTTTTAAGTAATTCGCCACAAATATATTTGGATCGAACTTCATTTTTCCCGAAAAATTCGGCGAACCGGCAAATCACATATTTTCAAAATTTGCTCATCTTTAATTACTATACAAAAAAGGCGACAAATTACAATTAGAGACCAATCACTCTACTAAATACGGATTACAAAGTTATGGCTAAATTGCTTGTGAACTGGATTAAAAAAGTAATTGGCAAAGTGATACATAAAGACCAAGTATGTTCAGTCCCAGGTAGAGGAGTATGGGAAAATCTCAACATAATAAGAGACTGTATCTTGTATCAGAAGGACAGAAAACAAGATCTAGCCATACTATCCTTGGACTTTTTCAAAGCATATGATAGAATGTCATATTAGTTTCTGTGGTTGGTGTGAAGCTATCCAGCTGTTGTAATAAAACAGATATCATTGCTTTACATAGAATCCTTCAGCCAAATTCTTATTAATGGTTTTCTGCCTGGAAAAGTCACTTTGTTTTCCGGAGTCAAGCAAGGTTGCCCCTTGTCACCCATTCTGTTTATTTGTGTTTTGGAGCCACTACTCTCTCTACTATGAAAAGACAAGGTAATCAAGGGTGTCTTTATACCTGGTGGTAATGGATTTACTGTTAAAACAGGGGCCTACATGGATAATGTCACAATCTTGTGTACAACAATACCTACATTGAGGAGAGACGTACAAATTACGGCATTCTTTTGCCAAGCTTCTGCATTTCTTCTTAATAGAACAAAGTGTGATTGCTTTGCCATAGGAGACTGGAGAGAAGCTAATATCCCGGATCTAAAAATACAAAAAGAGCAGATAAAGATACTTGGAGTAATTTTTGATGACAATAACAACGGTCAAAAGAGTTGGGAAGAAAGAAATTGGAGCTTTGGAAGCTGCGCAAATTAACATGAGAAGGGAAATTTTTTATTATTAAAGCCCTAATAATCCCAATTCTACTGTATTTGAATGTAGTCTTCCCTCCAAGTGAACAGTGTCTAAAATATTTTCAGAGAGTAATCTTTCAGTTTATTTGGAGCTCAAAAATGGAGAAAGTCAACAGGGAGACAATGTATAAACAAAAAAAGTTTGGAGGCAAAAGGAATACCTAATATTAAGAAAATTCTGCACCTGCATTTCTTTTCACTGTGCTTCAGGATGATTTAAAGAACTGAGAATACCTGGTCTTTTTTCCTAAAGCAGGACATTTGTTCCAGAAACGCCAATGGATACAAATTCCTTTAGCAGTACCAGTGTTGCTTGTCCCACCAGGGCAATATGTATTAATTGAGAAGATCATTCAACAGTACTCCCTAGAGAATTGTGAAAGAGACTGGATAATGAAAAAAATAATAATAATACAACATCTGAATAATAAGGTCTGTCCAGTCTCAAATTATACAGAAGCCAAGTCTTTGGAATGTTGGAAGCTGTGTAATGGCGCTTACCTCTCGAACTGTTTAAAATACTTAGCCTGGATGGTAATGCAGGATTGTCTACTGAAGAGAGCCTTTCAGCACAGGAGAGGACTGGTGTCAATGGCAAAGTGTCCAAGAAGTGACTGTGTTATGGATGAAACCTCTCTCCACGTAATGTGGAATTTTAAGTATGCATAGAACTTATGGAGGAGGGTGGGTGTGTTGCTGAAGTATACTTGTGATCTGGGCTTCTTGAATCATGAACTAGTAATGTATGGACTTTGTACAGACAGGTAAGAAGCAGGTATTATTAGCGATAAAAATTTGCGATTAGAATATTCGCACTCAACACTATTCATCATACCACTATTGTAACGTGCCAATTATCATGTTCTGTATGCAACCTGCCTACCATCAAGTTCTGTAAGGCTGCTGCTGCCACTTCCATCATGCCAATGCTGTCTGCCACCATCACATTCTGTACGGCTGCTGCTGCTTCCGCCTCCATCATGCAACGCTGTCTGTCTGTCTACCATTACATTCTGTACAGCTGTTGCTGCTGCCTCCATCATGCCAGCAATGCGACCTGCCTACCATCATGTTCTTTACGGCTGCTGCTGCCTCCATCATGCCACCGACGTCATCATGCCTCTGCTGACCCCATTCTGTAAGGCTGCTGCTTTACTACCATCATATACCATATGGCTGCTACTGCAGCCACCGCTGCCTCAGCTGCTGCTGCTCCTCGCTGTTTTAACCCTCTACTACCACTACCATTAACTCAAAGCATCTGCTATTACTATCACTACTACTACTATTGCCACTACTACCCATAGACAGCCTTGTATGTTCCATGCTATACTGCTCTTGCTGCTGCCACTATTGCAGCCACATGCCACTATATCCATACTGTACCCTTTCCACATGCACACTACACTGTTGATGCTCCCAATTAAAAGGGAGAATTTTTTAGGCACAAAACGAGCCACTTTTCCATCAAACAATCAATATTTGTGCATGTTGTTTGGGTAGGCCTTCCTACCTTGTCAAGGCATAATTTTTGGATGTTTGGTCCCCGAAGCCACCTTTTTATTTTATTTATTTTTTTCCTCCCATAACAATATATGTGTTTAAACATCATCTGCCTCTGAAAGGGGACAATTATTGGAAGCTATGAAATATTAAAACCAAAACACATGTGCCTCCTGAGTCCTAGGAGGCTAGAGGAGGTTATATAACAACTTTGAGGGCAATCGGAGCAACTTTAATTCGGTCTGAACTGAACTTTTTTTAAAATTCAGTGAACTGGACCTGAAACGAATCTCGACTGATCCGCTCATCTCTAAATGAAAAAATTTGCAATGTTTTATACTAAATATAATACATTTATATTACTTTTATCTTCCACATTTAAAAAAAAAATATTGCATATGTTCATTTATCAGTCTCCATCACATTCAATTTATTGACACTTACATATTTAAAGTTCATGAGGGTTTTTCATGTTTATTTGTCACTATTATTATAAATATGTGATGACAATTTGTGCAAATAATACCTAAAATAATAAATAGCATTCTCAGGGAAAAATAAATCCAGCATTTGTCACATAGAGTGTTTCCAGAAATAATTATAATTCCACATGTCGCATATTATTATCCAAATTGTATTCCAGAAAACCCACATTCACTCTTCCCAGTGGAACGGATGGGTAGAAAGTCTAATTCTACTGCTCTTTATAATTATTTTGCTAAAGAAAGTTTTACAATCCTGCAATAAGTAGTTGTGGTTACTTGAAGCTGGCAGGCATCTGAAATGTTCCCTTATTATTACAGTGTTGGTGAAATGAGAAATGACATCTGTTGCCTCCTCGGCAGATTACTCATTGGAGTCACTTACAGTGCAGAGAAAGCAATTTAATAAATTAAGCATAAACTGCTCCTGCAAATTATGTATTTACAGTGTTTTGTACATATTTATGTGCCTTTAATGCACAGTCAGTATTCATGGAATGCATCTTATATATTTGTAAGATAAGTAATGCTATACTGCTTATTTTCTAATGTTGTTCTTTTTTTTATATAGTTTTTAGTTTTAGTTATTTTATTTTTTTGCTGAAATTGCAAAAGTTCACATACATGGTGGCTGTATAATGAGCAGGGATATGTACAGATTTATTCCACCAGGTAAAGGGGTTTTCCAGGCTCCTGATATTGATGCTCTATCCTCAGGATAGGTCATTAATATTGATTTGTGAGGGTCCAATACCCTGCACCCCCAACGATCATCTGTTCACTGAAGACTGAAATGGCTTTTGAATGGAGCAGGAAAACAGCTCTGTTAAAAGTGCATTGGCAGTCCTAGATTGCTACAGATCGTCTCACATTGTAGAGAATGGAAGCTGAGCTGCAGTTACCTGGCACGGCCATTACACTTTGAACAGAGCTGTGCTTCCTGTTCCATTCACAGTGACAGTTTCTGCATTGGAGGCTACAGGGAACAGCTGGTGGGGCTGCAGATTGGGTATTGACAACTTATCCTAAGGATAGGTCATCAATATCAGTGGCCAGGAAAGCTCTTTAATCAGCACTACTCAGGGTAGACAATGGGCTCATTTTAGTGTTCTTGTTACAACCAAAATGCATGAGTATCCCATGATTTCACTAAATGGAATTAGGTTACCATAGTATCCTATGGTGGTATTTATTCCAGAGATATGAACCATAGAAGGTTCAGGCATTGTGTCCATAATATGCATCCAAATTATGGCCATATGGCCAATATGCACTGGCAAGTATTTGATCATTATAGGACTGAAAGCAACCATCTGGTTCCAGAAAAGTAAATTAACTAGGCATTGTACAGAACATTTGCATGGTGCCCTCCAATTCATAATTTCAGCCACCAATTCCCAGGTTCCTCTTCTGCCATTAAAGATGACTACAGGGTGGGCCAGATACGAGATGTGCAGCACCTTAAACTACGGATACTGGAAGCCTTTGCTAGAATTTCTCCTGCGGTGTTGCTATCAGTGTGTAAAGAGTGGGAGAAGAGGGTTGCATTGACAATCCAACACAATGGGCAGCACATTGAACACATTTTATAAGTGGTCATAAACTTGTAAATAACTCATGAAAGAATAAAGTTACGTTAAAACCAAGCACACCATTGTTTTTCTTGTGAAATTCCCAATAAGTTTGATGTGTCACATGACCCTCTTCCTATTGAAAAAACAAAAGTTGGATTAAAAATGGCCGACTTCAAAATGGCCGCCATGGTCACCACCCATCTTGAAAAGTTTCCCCCGTCACATATACAAATGTGCCACAAACAGGAAGTTAATATCACCAACCATTCCCATTTTATTAAGGTGTATCCATATAAATGGCACACCCTGTACATTACTTTCAGATTACTTAATACATACTGTGCATCAATAGTCCAAGAGGCTTTGATTGGCAAGTACCCATCAGATAAACAGCACTGGCCAATCTGAGCACAGGAGGAGGTGCCCAGTGTACATCAGGTAGTTTGAGAAGCGGTGTGACCATCTTAGATGACAGAAGAGGAGACCGGGAGCTGATGGATCTTCAACTGAAAAAATGAAAAGGAGGGCATCAAGTAAGTGTTCTATGCATATCCCAGTTTCCTAATGTGAATTTTTATTGTTGAACCAGAGGGTCACTTTAATTATTGATGGCCTACCTTTAGGTCATTGGCACTCTCTCTGGATTCACACCAAAACCTTGTGTACTTAAAATGAAGTTAAGTACACAATATTTTAAGTACATTTTAAGTATACAAGGTTTTGGTGTGAATCCAGAGAGAGTGCCAATCATTTTTCAGAACTATTTAATCTTATGTGCGGGTGAACCATACCGATTAGAGCACCTGCATCCTGTTGGTGAATAGGTGAGCCACCCTATTCATTCCTTTATATGATAATGAAATGACTACTAAAACATAAACTTTACAAGATAGGAATTGTCTGTTTATGATGAGGCTAGTATTCAGTAGAAAAACTGCCGAATTTTGGGATTTTTTTAATTATGGATAATGACATTGGAAACTTAAAAAAATAATAATCTCCAAAATGAAAAAAATATATGTTTAATGTAAAAACTTGATTTAAACAATAGGTCATGTTATGATGATGCATTCCCTTTAATCAGATCCTCAGCTACAACTTTTCAGATTTTGCTGTGTTAGGCGGTCTTTGCTGTATGCACAGATAACCTTACTCTGTGGGCGAAAACAGTCGGAAGTATTCAGAAGCCCTGCAGCACCACCACAGAGAAAATGAAGCATTGCACAAGTTCTATTGAAATGAAAGGCTTGTCCGTGTAATATCACGTTCGGTCTCCTGGAGCAAAAGATGCTCTCCACTCTGGTTGATAGATAAGTCCTAAATAGGCAATCTCCCTCTTCTTCAATGAGTTCATCCATTCAAATATAGACATTTAATAAAGGCCACCTCTTAGTATGAAAAGTGTGTCCTGCACGTGATGTGATAAAGTGGTTAGTATCTGAAACTTCCATTTCCTGCAGGAGCGAGTCCCGTGTGAGCGTTTCTATCACCTTGTTTTATCGATCAGTAGGGGTCTCAGCAGTTGGACCCCCACCAATCAAAACTTTTAGGGGCTTATCTATTAAACAGAAATACACCTAAATAAGGCATATTTCTGGAGCAGATTGTGGCGCAAAGTTCCTTTACGCCACAATCTGCAACTTCTCCCCGCTCATGCCAGTTCTAAAAAAAGGGGATGTGGCGTGGGTGGGAAAGGCCTGTCTCATTTGCCATTTTCTACATCTGTTTTAGGCGTGGAAAATGGCGTAAATATAAGACAGTTAGGAAGCTGTCTTACATTTAGAAGCGGCGGCGTATTTGCCAGTGCAAGTCGTTATTAAGACTGGCATCTAAAATGCCGGTCTTAATAAATGTGCCCCTTAAGGTTTCACTATGACATATCAAAAGTTTTGTTTTTGTAAGTATGGGCATACTATTTACTCCTTTCAGTATTGAAGAGTGGGGCTTTTGGAAACAATTATATCTCTTTGTGCTCAGCCCTGGATTTCTGCTTGTGGACAGTGTGGTTTTCTTGCAGATTTCAGCAGGTTTTATTCCAATATTTCAGTTTCTTCCAGTATTTATTTTGCTTGATTCCTTTTACCCTCTATATCCACAAGCCATTCCAGGTGCTGATGCAGAGAAGCATCTCCACAGCCTTATGCTGCCACCACATGCTGCTGTGGGCATGATGATGGTGTGTGGTGGTTGGATTACTGAAAACATCCCTTTCTCTGTTCAAACATTTCTTTTCAGATCATATGACCTTTACACTTGATTTCAAAGAGCATCACAAGTGAGCAACATGTTGGCTATAAACTTGATACATGCCAAATGGCATTTTTTGATTTTCTAAATAAAGTAGGTTAACTCATTCTCTGCTGAGTGCAGACTTAAAAAGGTTTTCTGAAATGAGCAAATATTATTTTATTATGTTTTTAATGTCAGGCAAAACATTTTCAGGTGGAATAATTATTTTTTTTCCTGTGTATTGTTCTTGTGTGTTTGTTATGGTGCCCCTGGTGTTCATTTCTTTTCCCCTCATTACATTCAAGCATTGTGTCTATCAGAGCCATCTCTAGTGTGCCAAATGTTAGAAGGGATTTTCAGGTATTTAGAAATTAACAACCTACTCTCAGGATAATTAATTAAATTCAGATCTGTGGGGGTCTGACATGAGGCACCAAAAACTCTACGGTGATGGAACCAGAATCTCATGGTTCTGTCACCTGTCTAGTGCTGCAACTAATGCCCCCTTTGTGCCCCCACACTTTAGAATGCAACCTTAGTTGTTTTTTTTAGCTTTTTTTTATGTTATTTGGCCGTTAGTAACAATAAGCTACTGGATGGCAAATGATTGGCAGGAACAGGGCTAACCAGCCTGTTCCTCCCCTCTTGGTAGGAGTGGGCTGGTCCTGCTTCCTGTCAGGAGAGTAAGTTCCTGACCAAAGACATAGATGAGAGGAAGCACATTGCAGAGCTCCTGCTTCTGCCAAGGATTTTCCATAGAGAACAACCCAAATCATTCTTCAAGTGATTCCTTGAGAAGTCAGAAATCTATGACCAGCTGACATCTGCATCAAAACACTGCTGAAAGGTGGGGGACTACAGCTAAGACACCTGTCACCCAAACTACCTACTAGGTCAGTTAAAGCTAAAGTCTGGGGCTGCCAGTGGACATCTACACTAACAAAGTTTAAATTTCAGTCCTCCATCCTGTTTCCATATTCCTTACTGGTGTAAGAGATAGCATTTGGATCTTGCTGCTGTTGACGGTACAAGAAGTTACAAGGAACAAGAAGTTTATTAAGTTGTACTTAGTAAAAGAGACTGTTATATTTTCACCTCTAGCCTTATTCTTCAAAACTAAATTTCCACTGCATCGATCCCCAGGGAGCAATGGCCTGATGGAAAACACCATGATATAACACTTCATCAGGTCCTCTACCACTACCAACCTATTCAAGCTCCCCCAGGGTTCACTGCATCAGGACATAACAAAAAACATCTGGTTCTTAGGAGTTATTAAAATTAGGAGAATAAAACCTCAGATGAACAACACCACATTACAAATTACACAGTGCCATTATCTATTCATGACTTGGTCTCTTACTTGGTCTCAATTATCTATGTGCATAATAATGGGTTTAGAGAGCCACCCCCTGTTGTGACCTGCGTAATACCCAAAGTAGGGGCATTACTAGTGTTGCACTAATTCATTGTATTTCACATAATTTGGATGCAATCCTAATGCATGACATGCTATGTACCTGGTTTACCAGCTGGTGGAGTGTTACCATTCTATTCCTTCCCCCTTTGGTAGAAGTGGGTTAGGACGACTTCCTTCTAAGGGTGGGGGCTGAGAGTGTTATTCAGTTGAGAGGAAAGTGAGGTGGAGAGGGGATGTCGGTGGCCCCTTTCCAGCCATAGGGCTGAGAAAAAAGCTTGTAGAGCACTCACCCCCTGCACATACAGAAAGGGAAAACGGACCAAGGACACCCTCATCATCATCATGCCAATATTAGGCCACTGTTAGCTAAGTGCAGAAGTTATTAACATCAAGTCCATCTGCCACCATAGCTCCTCTGCTGGTGCCAGAAGGAATTTGCACTAAAGTCTGCTGAAACCATTTTGTATCTTCAAGTTCAAGTTGCACTTAGTAAAATACCTTTATTATGTTTTAAGTCAGGCCTCATTCAGCTTCATCAACTCTTTCACTGCATCGGACCCCAGGGAGCAACGGCCTGAGGTAGAACACTATGATACTACAACACTCCATCAGGGTCACTAACATTCCCATTCTCTACACCGGTTCCCATAAGGGCTTGCTGCACCTGTCACTGCAGGATTGGTAAATTTTCAATACTTCAGTGTTGATTGGTTAAAAGTCAAGAACTCCATGTTAAGCTGGCTCTAGGCCACAGTTACCATAGTAACTGCAACCCAGAGGCCCGGCAACAGAACAAAGGCTTTTGTAAAGACAAAAAACACTACTTGCAAATATTTTTTAACTTTTCAAAGCTACTTTTTGGGCATAGGGAGATAATGAATCTCACCCTTAGTTTTTCACACTTAGCTTTTCCATTTTACCTTCATTTATGTCTGCTCTTGTTCACCAGAGGTCGTATTTACACAATTTTAAGACCATCTGAGGACTAGATTTTTTTTATTATGTCCTGATATGTAAAACCATAGAATCCAAAGGGGGTGTGCTTTATTATGCTCATACCTTTTTGGTAATTCTCATAAGTACTCACATAAGAAAAATATGTAGGTTTATATCATCATTGGATTACCTATACTTTCAGGCATAATCAGTGACTTGGAAATGTTCTTGTGACATCATCCATGCTTTACTCCAAAACACCAGCAATTGTCTGGCAGCTGTCTCTAACATTCATGTCCTCTCTGTATCTAAAACTGAACCTCTCAAAAACGGAACTTCTTGTCTTTCCCCCATCTACTAACACACCTAAACTTAATATTTCTATTTCGGTCTGCAGCACTATCATAACGCCTGTGCAACATGCCTATTGTCTTGGGGCCACATTTGACTCTGATCTTTTCTTTGTTCCCCATATTCAATCACTTACACGCTCTTGTCGTCTGCACCTCAAGAATATCGCCAGAATCTGCCCTTTTTTTACGGTGGAAACGGCAAAAACTCTTGTTGTTGCCTTGATTCATTCTCGTCTTGACTACTGCAACACATTACTAATCGATCTCCCTCTCACTAAACTCTCCCCCCTTCAGTCTGTCCTAAATGCTGCAGCCAGGCTCCTCTATCCATCCAACCGCTACACTGATGCTACTAGTCTGTGCAAGTCACTTCACTGGTTGCCCATCCACCACAGAATACAGTTCAAACTTCTCACCCTCACCCACAAAGCTCTCCACAGTGCTGCACCTCTATATATCTCCTCCCTCATCTCCATCTACCATCCTACTTGTGCTCTCCGTTTTAGAGACCTAAGATTAATACCCTCCATAATTCGTACCTCTCACCCACGTCTTCAAGACTTTTCTCGAGCTGCACTTACTCTCTGGAATACTCTGCCCCGGAATATTAGCTCAATTCACAACTTCTCCACCTTCAAACGTGCCGTAAAAACACATCTTTTCAGGCGGGCTTATCAAGCTACCTAAAATGAATTTTCCCCGACTAAACCTCTCCCCCACCAGCTCCTCTGGCCTGAACTCGATCCTCTAACAGTCCCAAACCCGAAGCAGATTGTCCGGCACCACTCCTGTCAGTTCAATAATGGCTTGAATCCTACTTATCACAATTAACTACCTTATGTGTCACCCCCAATTCCTCATAGATTGTAAGCTCTTGCGAGCAGGGACCTGGCTCCTAGTGTTTCAGTTGTATATTAGCCAGTTACTTTTGTTTTGTACATGAACCCTATGAATTTGTAAAGCGATGTGGAATATGGTGGCGCTATATAAATAAATATTATTATTAATTCCCGACTGGTATTTTTCAGCTTGCTATATATAGATGGATTTTGTCTTCATTTTGTCATTTTTACAGAAAATGTACTCATTAGCAGTTGAACCTTCTTGAAGCGGTCATATTTATATGGTGATCAGTGGAAACCTTGTCACGCACTCATGTAATCACAATTTCATTAATTATGTACTTAGTAAACCAACTTGCTGTTTCATGTGTATTGTATTAATGGGGTCAATAATTATACATTCAATTATTTTGTCTTTAGCAAGTGTAATGCTAACCAGGGTTTATAAAAGCTCATTCAATTGACCAAGGATGAGACTGCACATTGAAGCTGGCTGCACCAGCCAAGTCATGCTCATGTGCATTGGCAATTGGCCTTGATATCGGCCGTGTGCATTCTGCATTTTGCGGAATGGAATGGCCAGCTCCTATCATAACAGTTCTATCCTTGTCCGTAATGCAGACAATAATAGGACATGCTCTATTTTTTTGCGGCACGGACATATGGACATGGAGTCATTTCCGTCTTTTTGCAACCTCATTAAAGTGAATGGTTCGACATATGGGCAGCAAAAGAAAAAACAGGCACGAGAAAAAATATGTTTGTGTGCATGAGCTCTAATATTGATGACCTATCCTCAAGGTAAGTCATCAATATCTGATTGGTGGGAATCCCAGCTTCCCCACCAATCAGCTGTTTGAAGAGGCCACAGCACTACAGTAAGTGCTTTGGCTTCTTCCTAGTAAAGTGACGTCATGTTTAAAGATGAGCAAACCAGTTTGGACTGAACCGGGTTTGGTCCTAACTTTGCTATTTTTCAGATGGCAGACGAACCCGAAAATTTTCAGGTTAACTTCGAACAAATCCACTAAAAAGGAGATTAGCCCCATTTTAGTGCATGTGTTGGAGGCAAAAAAAACACTGGGGAGGAAGAAGAAGAGGTCTTGCATGACCGGTCTTACATAACCCTAAGAGGAAGTGGGGGAGGGCTGTCTGTCAGCCTTGGAGTCAATAAGTGCTGCAGCAGGCAGGGAGGTGCCCTAGCAGAACAAGCAGAATGTCATTCTGTGCTGGGCTGTGGCTGAGGGTGGTTGGGTTTTACAATATCTGCCAGAAAAATGATCTTAGGGAGTCAGGGAGAGTGAAAAATCAATCAGAAACATTCAGAAATTAATCAATCTTGTATTCTACTGCCAGAGAAAGTGAAGGGGAAGGCTAGAATTACAAAGAATAAAAAGAATTATGTGTATAGAATAGGAACAAGCAGGGAGTGGAAGGCTTGAGAATCTGTGGCAGCTGTGTCTCCTAGCTCAAAAGCAGCTACCTGCAAGAAAATTCTTGACTTTTTTCCATTTTCACAGAAATCCTTTTTTTTTGTGGATTTTGGGGTGGAATAAGCGAAAGGTGTACCATCAAGCTAGCATAGCATATAGTGAGATCTCTGTCTCAGGTCATCTCATACATTAAATTAAATTTTGTTGTTTTGTTTTAGGGCTCTTTCACACTTGCGTTTTCCGGATCCGTCGTGTACTCCATTTGCCGGAAGTGCCCGCCGGATCCGTAACACCGCAAGTGAACTGAAAGCATTTGAAGACTGATCCGTCTTAAAAATGCGTTAAATGTTACTATGGCAGCCAGGACGCTATTAAAGTCCTGGTTGCCATAGTAGTAGTGGGGAGCAGGGGAGCAGTATACTTACCGTCCGTGCGGCTCCCGGGGCGCTCTAGAATGACGTCAGAGCGCCCCATGCGCATGGATGACGTGATCCATGCGATCACGTCATCCATGCCCGTGGGACGCCCTGACGTCACTCTGAAGCGCCCCGGGAGCCACACGGACGGTAAATATACTGCTCCCCCGCTCCCCACTACTACTATGGCAACCAGGACTTTAATAGCGTCCTGGCTGCCATAGTAACATTTAACGCATTTTTAAGACGGATCAGTCTTCAAATGCTTTCAGTTCACTTGCGGTGTTACGGATCCGGCGGGCACTTCCGGCAAATGGAGTACACGACGGATCCGGAAAACGCAAGTGTGAAAGAGCCCTAAAACAAAACAACAAAATTTAATTTAATGTATGAGATGACCTGAGACAGAGATCTCACTATATGCTATGCTAGCTTGATGGTACACCTTTCGCTTATTCCACCCCAAAATCCACAAAAAAAAAGGATTTCTGTGAAAATGGAAAAAAGTCAAGAATTTTCTTGCAGGTAGCTGCTTTTGAGCTAGGAGACACAGCTGCCACAGATTCTCAAGCCTTAGGGGCCGGATCCGGATTAATGCCTTTCAATGAGCATTAATTCCGGATCCGGCCTTGCAGCAAGTGTTCAGGATTTTTGGCCGGAGCAAAAAGCGCAGCATGCTGCGGTATTTTCTCCGGCCAAAAAATGTTCCGGTCCTGAACTGAAGACATCCTGATGCATCCTGAACTGATTTTTCTCCATTCAGAATGCATTGGGATAATCCTGATCAGGATTTTTCCGGCATAAAGCCCCGACGACGGAACTCTATGCCGGAAAAGAACAACGCAAGTGTGAAAGAGCCCTAAGTTTGAAAAAACATATATCAGTGATTGAGAACAAAATATTAGGGCTAAATCTGTTAATTATCTCCACACACAGGCATAGTTCAGTCCCAATTTTTATTTCTTTAATTTTTAATTTGTTGTTTTTGGGAGGGGCTATCGAATTTAATCAAACCAGAATATAGGTGATCACTACACCAATACACACTAGGGTAACAATTTACCTGTGAGTGTTAACATGAATTTGAGCATCAGGCCTCAATTGTCCATTTCTGTGAATTCATTTTCCACACGGTTGGAATTTATTTTTGGGGGATTGTTCAATTATTGAAACCAGCATATATATATGTGACTACTACAACAATTTCTAGGGTAGTGCAGCAATTTACTTCTGAGTGTTATTGTGAATTTGAGCATCAGGCCTCAATTGTCCATTTCTGTGAATTCCTTTTCCACACGTTTGGAATTTAATGTTTTGGGGGATTGTTCAATTTAAGGAAACCAACATATATACGTGTTTACTACAACAATACACAGCTTAGGATAGCAATTTAATTGTGAGTGTTAACGTGAATATGAGCCTCAATTGCCTGTTTACGTTTATTCTATATCCACCCTGTTGGAATGTCATTTTTTGCAAGATTGTTCAGGATTGGGGGGGTTTTCTTGATTATATTCAAACCAGCATATATAACATGATTACTACAGTGAAACACAGGGTAGCGCACAAAATTATCTATAAGTGATAATGAATATATGTCTAAATCCATTTGACTTTATTTCTGTCTCTACACGTTTCCAATTTATTTTATTTTTTTGTGGGGGGAGGTTGTCGTTATATTCAAACCAGCATATACGTCATTAGTATACTAATACACTAGGTAGTGAATAACATTATCTGAGAGGCTGCAAAATGTCAGGGTTACGGAAGGGTTCCAAGCGAAAGACCCAGAGCCAGATTGTGGATAGTAGCAGCACCAGTTATCTGGCTAGAAGTAGTAGTAATAGTAGTAGTAGTAGGCTGCAGTTGTCCCTGTTGGCTTTGGAAAGGTACAACATTATTGTTGAAGAGAAAGAGGATGAGATTGTGAATTGGATGGCTCAGTCCTCTTCTCAGTCACAGCTGGATGATGTGGACGTGACAAAAATAGTCTGACAGCGTTCCTCCTGCTCCTCCTCCTCGCAGCCCCAGAGAAAGCTTTCAGTGGAGTTGTCTCAGTCTTCACTGACCCTTCCTAAAGGGGCTCCTTCCATTTTCCTAAGAAGTGGCAAGAAATCCCTGCCCTGTGGCAGATAGTCGAGAAAGTCTTCCTGTTGATGACTTGTGTGAGAGCAGTCACTGTTTGGGCTGCCCTGAGGAGGATTTTGGGAAGGAGGCTGGGGTGTTGATGGTGATGGTAATAGTGGCACCGGGGAAAATGCAGAGCAGGGGAGGGGAGCCCAGGAGCCTACCATGATATCTCACAGTCTGATAAAAGCAGCACGTGGGGTGAGGACTCTGATGACAATTGTGTGCCGGATCCGTGTACTGAGCAGTAGGCAACATCAGGGCAGGGCAGGAAGTGGCGGCAGCAATAAAGAGCAGAGGCCACAAACCTCCCAAAGAACAGCCAGGGCCAGATTGGCTACCTGTAGCTCTGTGCGAGTAACTCCCGTATGGAGATTTTTTTCCACAAGGTGGGCACACAAATCCACAGCGGTGTGCAAGATCTGCAGGAATAAAATATCTTAGGCTACTCAAACACACTTATAGCTACCAGAGGTCTATTGTACCCAGGGATGCACCTAGCCTTTCTTCTGCCTGAGGCAAAAACTGAAACGGCACCCCCATGGCAAATTCTCAACCTTTACCCCTTCCTCCACCCCTAGTGTTAAAGGCATACTTGGAAAACATTACATAAAGCACTATAAAACATACAGGGTAATACAGCTCCACATACCTCTTACATCCAGTGATGTCTTGTCTGATGTAGATATTCTCTTTCCTCATCTTCTCAATTCAGATCAGACCGCCATGAAAATTTCCTTCAGCCATCTCTTGTCTCTGCAGAGTTTGGCACACAGACATCTTATTTCCCTACGTTTCCATCCTCCTCCCCAGCTACTTTTCCCTAATCCCATCCTCCCACCACTAATGCTATGCTCACTGTGCTCCCCAATACTATACTACAAAAACAGTGCCACAACTAGTACTGCAAAGATAGTACTAATAACTAATAATTACTAGTACACAGAGGGCTAAAAAATAGCTGCACCCAGCAAATATTTTCCCTGGCGCTTATAGTGCTGTAAACATACTGTAGTGTCTTCCAAAAATATTTGTGCTAAGCTGGCACTGTGCCAGGGTACCCCTTCCCCCCACTGTAACAGTCCTCCCAAAAGTCCCACCAATAGTAATAGTTCTCTGTCAGAGTGCACTGTGTGATAACAGTTTCCCCAATAGTAATAATTCCCCTCATTTTGCTCAAGAAGAAATAATGTTCTCATTGTGCCCATATTAGTAATCATGTTCTCCATAGTGCCCCAGTAGTAACAAAATCCACCATAATGCCCCCAGTAAAAATAACTCCCCCTATAATGTGTGTCCCTATATAGTGGCCCCATTATATAATGTGTGCCAGTACAAAATGGCCCATTTTAGAGTCCCCAATGTCACCATAGTGTTTCCCCAAGTTACAATAAAATGACCCATTGTGACCAAACAGCATGCTGCCAAATAAAAATACTTACTCAAATACTTACCTCTATTCTGCTGTCAGCAATGCTGTGCAGGACATAGACCTCTTCCTGTCTGTGCCATGAGCACAGCAGCAGAGAGATAAAGCAAATTATCTAAGTTTACCTGCCAGTTTACCCTTAGCCTGCTGGAGCCATGAGAAAGATCACGTATTGTTCGGATGAAACAAGTTTATTGCAAGTCCAAGTGAGGGGTTGCAGGAAGCTATAGTTAGTCAAGAGCTGAAGTTGAGAGTTGGAAAGAGAGGAGACAACATGGCGCAGTGACGGAAGCCCCAGCTTGTAGAGTCCCCTGACTCTTTGCAGTTCATGGACTGAGTATTGCAAGGAGGGCAACAGCCAGAGGCACCAGAACTGCCAGGGACCCGAGAGGCACTGGCAGCGGCACGTTGCACAATGCTCCACCGTGAGACATCTCTAATGAAATGTTTGGCTATGAAAAAACTTTTCTCTACCAGCAATTACCTTGTCTACAAGTTAAACCCCCACCTGGCTACGTTGCTGGCAGTGCTGTTGCTGTAGTACCATTGTAGTAGTGCCTTGTACTCTCACATAGCGGAGAATGCGGGTCACTCCTTGCAATTCTCACTGTGGGGCAAGCTACACTCCATGGTGGTCACCTGGAGCAGCTGTTACGGGCAGGGACAGTACACGTCTTCAACGGCCCCCTGGGTCAATGTTTTTGCGGCAGTCAAGAGGCAGCACTCCAGCAACATGGCCAGGTAATTTTGATCACCTCCCACCATATCATGGGGCTGGCTCCCACAGCAGGCACTTATCTGTCTCCTCCACATCCTCCTCCAAGGACACAGTCCCGTCCCCAACAGCATCAGGGAACAGCATCGCTGGCACTAACCCTACTTGCTATCAGATGTCAAGTGTTGCCATGTTGTGTTGGAACTGATCTGCCTGGGTGCACCTAAAGTACATCAAGCAGCAAACATTCTGCTGGCTGTTACCCCGCCAACTCCACCAAGCATAGGAAGGAAAGGGGATACCAGAATAAGGCCTGGAAACTAGGGAAGGAAAATGGACACCTCCTAGAGAAAACTCTAACTCCAGTCCTGACAGACTACCAGTATGAAGAGGCCCCAAACGTAGGCAAGTCCATACACCGGACACCTAGAATCCTATCTCACCCTATAGGACTGAGTCTACCTATTCCTCCAAAGGGAAGGACAGACATGAATCTCCCTCAGGCCTGACAAACAACAGGGAAATGCAACATATATATATATATATATATATATATATATATATAAACAAAATACAAAAGGGAAAGGAAACACTTATCTTCAAAAAAGATTTGGTAGCACCAGGAACTCAGCCGAGAACCAAACACAAGCTAACCACAATTCCAACAGAAGCTATAAACGGCATAGCATAGTGGGAGAAACAACAATAAATAGAGAAGGTTAAATTACCACAATAGCCACACCTGTGGAAAGAGGGTGTGGCCAGCACCAGAAACAACACAGATGTAATTTGATCCAAAAGGAAAACATGTCAGATCAAACCACGTGTTGCCAGTCTCACAGATCGCCTGCCACCTGTTGCGGGAACGTCCGTATGTCTCAGTACGTCCATGACAACTGGCTTGCGCAAGGTGCTGGCAATGTCCAGGAGACTGTCTCTCTTTTCAGCCATTCTCATGTAGTGAGGAACATTCTCCTGGACTTGCAGCATCAGAAATTTCTCTGCAGGTACACTGTTTAATCTATTAGGTTCCATCTCTCTGGAATTCAACATTGTACATGCTTGAGTGTCTGTATAAGCAGCGGAAAACAGTGAATGATTTGGTCATGCACCAGACTGCCTCAGGAGGGAACATGTGTTGTTTCCAGGTCAGGCAGTGACAGCTCATGCTGTTCATGGTGCAGTTGTCCCTCACCCCCCTCATATGTATTTTCGAAGAGACTCTGACACTCATGCAATAGGTGGCAACAAAGGAGGAGTAAGAAGAACAGCTAACACAATGAGAAACTTCCATGGAGGTGGAGATGCTGCCACTTGAGGAGTAGAAAGAGGAGTCAGAATTGAAGGAGAAAAAGGATGATGATGGTGACACTGGCCACGACACCCAATCACCTCAGTGCAGTGCAGTGGAAGTGGAAAGAACTAGCTCCTTGGGCACGCTGGCCGGAATGGCGACCTGTAGACTCACTTCCTTAAGCAGTGACATCAAGCAGTCTGATGATTACTGGATAGCCATGCTTTTAGACCCTTGCTGCATAGGCAAAATAGGGGAATGTTTTCCTCTATCATAAAGGGAGGCTAAATTGCGTTATTACCAGGAAACACTGTGTATGCAGCTTACGGCAAGCAAAAGCCTGCCACCAGCATGTCTAAAATAGAGGCCCCTCTTTGCCCCTTGCAGAGTAACCCCACGGCCTTCCACCACCAGCATCAGATAGGCTTCTTAGAGCCCTACATGCCCTCTGGTAGGCGTCTTAGAGCACTACATGCCCTTAGAGCCCTACATACCTCTGGTAGGCGTCTTAGAGCCCTACATGCCTGCACTACTAGACTGAAGAACAGCTTTTACCCCAAAGCAATCAGTCTCCTAAATGCTCGGAGATTATTGCCCCTTCCTAGGATAGAAACTACCACAGACTGAAAGTGACTGCTGCATTCATGAACCCATGATGACCTCTTGTCTGCAGTGGTGTCTGAATCAGTGCATATATATATACTCACAAGCACTTACTATATATATGCTGTGAACTGTGAATAGTAATGCCATCTAGTGCAATGTTTAGTTTTTTTTCTAGTGTAATGCTTTAGTTTAAATGTCAGTTCTTGTTCCTCTGTCCATGGCATCTAGGATTGCTCCAAACAACATTTCATTGTATTGTACAGTGACAATAACGGCATCTTATCTTATCTTAGAAGCCTTAGCAGCAATATCAGCAGCAGCAGGAGCCATTTCAGTCTCCTAAACATGATGGAGAAGTTTTTCTATGTGCCAGGCCAGGCTGAATCAACTCAGCTGACAGCTTCCGCCTCAACACCCAGGTTACATACCCTGTTCCCTGACCCCATGGATTTCTGGGCAGGCAGACTGGAACAGTGGCCCGAACTAGCATAGTATGCTCTCTTTCTTCTTTCTTTCCCAGGCTCCAGTGTCATCTTAAATAGGGTTATTTAGTGCTGTGGGGGCATGGTGACACCCAAACAGACCAAGTTGTCCACCGCCAGTGTCCAAAACATCATTTCTAGTCAAAATGAACTACTTACCTACCATCACGTTCTATACGGCTTCTGCTGCCACCTCCATCATGCCACTACAGCGACCTGCCTACCATCACATTCTGTATGTCTGCTTCCTCCTCCTCCATCATATCGCTGCTGTGACCTGCCTAACACCACATTCTATATGGCTGCTGCTTCCGCTGCTGCCATCATGCCACTGCTGCAACCTGCCTACCATCACATTCATCATCATTATCTCTAGTCACTTTCATCAGTCACATGGGCCAGGTCCAGCTCATACCCATCCAAATTAATAATGCCACTCCTGTGAATTTGGTGCCACGTGGAGAGTTTTTTATATCCAATAACATATAGAATACTGGTAATACTACCTAGTTGACCTGTGAAATTGTAATGTGAATGTTACATGCCAGTACTGTTATAATAGTATGCTTATGTATACGATTATCTCTTCTAGCACTTGCTCCCATGTGATAGGCAGTGTTATATGATATGTGATTTACTACTGTACCTGTGCCTTTAAGCACTGTGCCTTTAAGACTCTATGAAACATCATAGAGCAAAAGCTAAATGTATGTGATGATACGGGCAAACAATGCCACCCTACTGACACTCTGGGTAAGTCATATGCCTTGGGTAGGATGTAATAAAATTGTGTGTATTGCACTGAAAACAAGAGAAAATACACTATAAATGTATCTGTGGGTGAATGGGCTGCAGGAATGTGTTTGTAACAATAGGTTTTCTGTCATCTGTTGAGTATTTTCACAGCTGCATAATACATAGGATGTTGCAATACCTTTTGATCAGCTGACATATAAACATAAGGAGGCCATCTCTTTGCAGGTCCTTGAGATATAGTTGAAGTTTATGGTATGAGGTAAAGAAAGGACATGGAAGAGTGAGCTGGTGACTGCTGCTGGAGACAGATCCAGTGTTATTTCTGTTTGTAACAGGTGGTAGCTGTTTAAAATAGGGGTACAACACCTCAGGGAATAGCTAAGACAATTGAAGCTGAATACTGCAATAGGTTTGAGCTGGAGCACAGTGGTTGCAAAACAAAATACTACAAACTGGGATTGGGTGTCATAAAGGAGAGATACTGCAATGGATGGGAGTGTGTGCATTGGTTGTAAAACCACCACCTGGGAGCGCTTGTTAGAGATGGAAAGGTATCTGTGGCGATAAGTAAAGATAAAGCCATCTATATTGTTGCTAACACAATTAGGAGACAATTACCATAGTGTCCACATCCAGGGAGAGAGAGCTGTTATTTATTGACATTTAAAGAGACACTGTGACAATTTATCCTATTGACTGTAACTATGGCCAGTATTATATTTAGCTATCATCCAGGTGATTATTGGGAGGGAAGTGCAATAAAAGAACTGGGCACTCTCAAGGAATTGGAACCATACAGAAATTTATTTCTCTTTAAGACAATTGGTAAAATAACAGAAAAGGGGGGATTGTGGCCCACC
Source organism: Bufo gargarizans (assembly GCF_014858855.1). NCBI lineage: Eukaryota > Metazoa > Chordata > Amphibia > Anura > Bufonidae > Bufo > Bufo gargarizans. The sequence goes on along the minus strand of NC_058082.1, from coordinate 50,459,528 downwards.
TGTTGGCACTCTATACACTAATCAACAATACATAACATAAACTATAATCAATAGCACTCTAAAAATAGACAATACATAACTACTAAACTCACATGGCATATTTATCAAATAAGAGGCAGTTGTAAATAATTAGATCGATAAATAATTCACATAAAATTCGCAAAAATAATCGATAGAAATATTCCCAAAAATCCCCCCTTTTCTGTTGTTTTACCAATTGTCTTAAAGGGAAATACATTTCTGCATGGTTCCAATACCTTGAGAGTGCCCAGTTCTTTTATTGCATTTCTCAGTTTATTTTGAGTGGACAGGGTGAGTCCACTTTACTGAGTGCACCTCTGTTGGTCAGTGTGGGATCCTGTGCGCCACATTTATACTATTTATTGGGAGGGAAGTGTTTCTTCCCTGCAAGCGCCTATTCATCAGCAGAGAAGACTGCTGCTATTACATGCAGCGATCTCTGCCACAGTATGGGGAGGAGCATTTGTTCTGCCATTGCTCGTCCCATACTGACTAATGATTAGACAGCAAGAACAACTGCCGGCAAATAATGATTTTTAAGCGTGCTTAAAAATGTGGATTTCCCAATGAACGAGCATTTGGTCTTACGAACGCTTGTTACTGATGAGCTGCCTGACAATCGGCCAGTGTAGTACTGCCTTAAAGGGATTTTCAAAGACCCATCCATTTTTTGGTTACCTTGCCTCACAAAAAACTGAATATAGAGCAATTAAACATATGTACCCCAAAATAGTACTAATAAAACTGGCACCTTATCCACTAGTTTCCAAAAGGGGTCACTTTTTGGGAGTTTCTATTGTAAGGGTGCATCAGGGGGCTTCAAATGGGACATAGCATCTAAAAACCAGTCCAGAAAAATCTGCCTTCCAAAAACCATGTGGCGCTTCTTTTCTTCTGCGCCTTGCCATGTGCCCTTACATCAGTTTACGACTACATGTGGGGTGTTTCTATAAACCGCAGACTCAGGGTAATAAATACTGAGTTTTGTTTGGCTTTTATCCCTTGATGTGTTAAAGAAAAAAATAGACCTAAGCCTCTTTCACACTTGCGTTGTCCGGATCCGGCGTGTACTCCACTTGCCGGAATTACACACCGGATCCGGAAAAACGCAAGTGTACTGAAAGCATTTGAAGACGGATCCGTCTTCAAAATGCTTTCAGTGTTACTATGGCACCCAGGACGCTATTAAAGTCCTGGTTGCCATGGTAGAAGCAGGGAGCGGGGGAGCGGTATACTTACAGTCCGCGCGGCTCCCGGGGCGCTCCAGAGTGACGTCAGAGCGCCCCATGCGCATGGATGACGTGCCATGCGATCACGTGATCCATGCGCTTGGGGCGCCCTGACGTCACTCTGGAGCGCCCCGGGAGCCGCACGGATGGTAAGTATACTGCTCCCCCGCTCCCCACTACACTTTACCATGGCTGCCAGGACTTTAGCGTCCCGGCAGCCATGGTAACCATTCAGAAAAAGCTAAACGTTGCATCCGGCAATGCGCCGAAACGACGTTTAGCTTAAGGCCGGATCCGGATCAATGCCTTTCAATGGGCATTCATTCCGGATCCGGCCTTGCGGCAAGTCTTCAGGATTTTTGGCCGGAGCAAAAAGCGCAGCATGCTGCGGTATTTTCTCCGGCCAAAAAACGTTCCGTTCCGGAACTGAAGACATCCTGATGCATCCTGAACGGATTTAACTCATTTCAGCTCCATTTTCCTTTAATTCTTCTGGAACACCTAAAGGGTTAATGTAGTGCCCTGAAGCAGGGAGTACTTTGACATTTGGACATTTTTGGACATTTGCCTATTTCCCCTATGCAATGTTAAAACGTCTTACTTTATTTCACCTAAAAGGGTTAACTTGCACTGTTTAATACTGTGTAACTGCATTTCATATATATATATATATATATATATATATATATATACACAGTCAGGTCCATAAATATTGGGACATCAACACAATTCTAACATTTTTGGCTCTATACACCACCACAATGGATTTGAAATGAAACAAACAAGATGTGCTTTAACTGCAGACTGTCAGCTTTAATTTGAGGGTATTTACATCCAAATCAGGTAGGCCAGGTGTGTGTTATTCCCACATTATCCTAATTACAATGAGCAGATACAAGGTCCAGAGTTAATTTCAAGTGTGCTATTTGCATATAGAATCTGTTGCTGTCAACTCTCAAGATGAGATCCAAAGAGCTGTCACTATCAGTGAAGAAAACCACCATTAGGCTGAAAAAAACAAAACAAACCCATCAGTGAGATAGCAAAAACATTAGGCGTGGCCAAAACAACTGTTTGGAACATTCTTAAAGAGAAGGAACGCACCGGTGAGCTCAGCAACACCAAAAGACCTGAAAGACCACGGAAAACAACTGTGGTGGATGACCGAAGAATTCTTTCCCTGGTGAAGAAAACACCCTTCACAACAGTTGGCCAGATCAAGAACACTCTCGAGGAGGTAGGTGTATGTGTCAAAGTCAAAGAAAAAAAAAAAAGTCAACAATCAAGAGAAGACTTCACCAGAGCGAATACAGAAGGTTCACCACAAGATGTAAACCATTGGTGAGCCTCAAAAACAGGAAGGCCACCCATGTGGAACAATTTTTTCAAGCCTTGGAGTGCTGTCCATTTCATATGTATATTAAGGGTGAGAAGCTAATTCCCTTGGACCTTGCACCTGAGCCCTGACTGGTGCCACCGAATCTCTTTACCTTCTCTCTCTCTGTATATATATATATATATATATATGTTGTGATATATATCCTGTTCATTATCACTGTATTTACATGGCTCTGTGGAAAAGGTTAATGAATACTGAGAGACTGTTAGGGCTTTGATTAAGAAGCTGGTCATTTTCCACAGATGCCATAGGGTTCAAAGAAGACCATGATATGGAGGGATAAAACCCAGACGTTGTTCACCACCATGTTTTGGAGGGAAAAACTCAGACTTGTTTACCACCAAAAAGCAGACAGCCTGACCTTTTAAATGTCTGGTTGTTGGTGGTAAACAAATGGTGGTTTAAATGTTGTTATGAGTGGAAACTTGTTTTTGTTTGGAAAACCTGCTGTGTCATTGCCATTGAGTATCATTGAAGCTGTATTGTAAGTCTATACCAGATGGGAGCTGAAACAATGTATCTGTTTGTGCTGAGTTTCTCCACTCCACCGCTCCCACTAGAAGGTTCTAGTCTAGCAAAAACTGTATATAAGGAGAGCAGTCAGAGCCCCTAGTGTGCTGCAGTAAAGGAACAGTGCTTGGAAGAGGAGACTCTGCCAGCTACTGAGTGACCAGAAGAAGAGGCTGAGATGGGGATAATCTGCCAGAGACCCTGGATAACCATCCTTGGACCAGGGTAACAGCTTTCTGAAAAGAAAGAGGGACAGCTAGCTCAGGCCTTTTCTCAGCATCAAACCCTTTTCTATCTCTCTTCTGCCAGGGAGGAGACTAGAGAAACCAGCCCAATGCCTCACCTGTATTGTTTTGTACCTGAATTCCTCCAATAAAGAAGCACCCTGGTTTACTGCAGACCCTGACTCTCTGGACTTATTTACCATTGGGGTGCACCACACCTTACCATCCCTTCCTGAGAGTAGAAAGCCGTGGTGACACCTCAACGGTGTCCAGGGGACCCAGCGTAGGGTTGGGGCCACCCCAAACCCGGCCACTGCATTAACAAAGTTTGTCAAATCAGTTTTGAGTAACTTGAGGGGTGTAGTTTCTACAATTGGGTCATTTATGGGGGGGTTTCCACTATGTAAGCCCGACAAAGTGACTTCAGACCTGAACTGGTCCTTAAAAAGTGGGTTTTGGAAATTTTCTTAATAATTTTAAGAATTGCTTCTAAAATTCTAAGCCTTCTAACGTTCTAAAAAAATAAAATTACATTTACAAAATGATGCCAACATAAAGTAGACATATGGGGAATGTTAGGTAATAAATACTTTATGAGGTATCACTTTCTGTTTTAAAAGCAGAGAAATAGAAATTTGGAAAATTGTGAATATTTCTAAAATTTTGGTAAATTTGGGCTTTTTTCATAAATAAAAGTGAAATATATTGACTCAAATTTATGACTATTGTGAAGTACAATGTGCCACGAGAAAACATTCTCTGAATGACTTGGAAAAGTAAAAGTGTTCCAAAGTTATAACCACATAAAGTGACATATGTCGCATTTGAAAAAAATGGCCTGGGAATGAGTGCGAAAACTGGCCCGGGGTAGAAGAGGTTAAAGATAGATATTATTTACAGCTGCATGGCTGGGCATGGGGACCACTTGTCTTATGCAAATCTATTTCTTTGGAAAGAGAGATGGTACATACAAAGGAGGCATATGGGCAGGTGATATTTTGATATACAGACGACACTCTGATTATCTGTCAAAGAACTGGGAGACCTTTTTGCGGCATCTTAACTCCAATCATTTAAATATTGTTTTGACCCATACGAATGATAGACAATGTATTGAGTTTTTGGACATGGAAATTGTTGTGAAAGAAGATAGTTATACTAGTACATCGTTGTTCCAAAAAGCCACCCCTGTTAATGTGTACTTCATGCCTTTTCTTTTCATCCTAAACATTTGTTATGCTCTATTCCAACAGGTAAGTTATTCCGTGTGAGATGTGTATGTGAAGTAAATTTTACATTTGAATTGCTTTATACAACATTATTATCATAATTAAATATAGAATATATAGAACAAGAGCTATTTACAAGCAAAAGGGACACAGCATAAATTTGTTGACAGCTAAGGTACATGTTACTTCATAATCAAAAGTTTATTTCTAATTACAATACTCAGTGGCATAATATGTCTGCCATTTTTTCAAAATGTTGGCCTATATTACTGTCAGACACAGATTTGAAGACTTGTTTATCATCTAAGCCCATGATCGTTAAAAGAAAGAGTAAAACATTAATTGACATTCTTGTACGGAATTATTATGGTACTGATGGTGACCTCTATTTGGACAATATAGGTCTATGTCAGGGATGGCCAACCTGTGGCTCTCCAGCTGTTGCAGAACTACAACTCCCAATATGCCTAGTCTGCCTTCAGCTATCAGCCTACAGCAGGGCATGGTGGGAGTTGTAGTTTTACAACAGCTGGAGAGCCGCAGGTTGGCCAGCCCTGGTCTATGTGTTCTAGGTATACTTCTAGGTATGTGTTCTAGGTATACTTCATGGGCAGCCCTGGTCTATGTGTTCTAGGTATACTTCTGGGGGATTGACTGTGATCCTTGACAGGCCCATTTTGTATATATAATAGTTAATATCTATTATTTAGTTGTGTTTATGTTACATTCTTCCAATTTTAATTTAATTTTTAATTTAATTTATTTTTGTTATCTCTCTTTTTTTCTAGGTCTTCAGAATTTTTTTAAGGGACTAGCGATGATTAACAATGGATATATTTTACTTGTTTTTAAAAATTCTTTACTACATCACTCATTTTAATTATTCTTATGATATTTTGATTAATTTTATAATCATGAACATTTTAATTCACTCACCGTTTTACCATTTGTGTGACATTTTGCACATTTGTTTCACTGTCACACAATATTTCAAATTTTTCACTTTCACCTTAAAATTTTAAAATTTTCATTCTATTTATTTATTTTATTATTATTATTATTTTTTTGTCTTCCTCTGGATCAACTTGCAGGATGACAGGCCGAACTGGATGGACAAATGTCTTTTTTCGGCCTTATGTACTATGTTACTATTTCTAATATTTTAAAAATTTTATATTGCAAATATTTTTATTATATTTTTGTTATGTTCCAGAACTGTATATTTTGTTTACCCTTTGCAATTTTTTTTCAATATCACCACAACTCCACAGCACTCATCAATTTCATATTTATAAATTCACATCATGTTCACATTTAAGTACTTGTATATCGTGACTTTTTAAAACATTTTATCGCATACACACGCTTTACATTATTGTTTCCATTGTACATAATATTCATCAATGTTGTTTGACTTATTTAACATGTCTGATTACTCTGGTTTTAGCATTTGCGCATGCGCTAGGGGTTATAGTTATAGCTCCATTTACCTCTAGTAATATGGTGACCACAGTGTCTCTGAGCATGCGCTATTCTAGACATTGTTTCCAGTGTCTTTGGTCTTTGCAAACAATGCATATGACATGCGTCCTTTGTCTCTTCTGGCGTGGGGCATGTTTTCGGGGCCATATTGGCCACATAATGAGCAGCAGCAACTATAATATATTATTAGATATGCACATATATATTCATTTAACCAATGATGTCTATTCTTTTGATGAGTTTATTTTATTTATATATGTGCCTTTACAGTCTATCAGACCTTGATCATTGGTTGTCTAATCAAACCACCCTCTTTTGTGCCCCAGTTATGTATTATTAAACAAAACGAACTTGTTTCCCAGCAGTTCATCACCCCTTTAGAAAGCTGCCCACGAAACCGGACAACCCCAACCCCTTCAAATCCACCCTATACCCCACCCCCTGTTCCCCAAACTATGCGGTCAGGCATCATCTTCTCTAGTAGGAAAGCTCAGAATATAAGTCGCATTTGCTCACCTACTCGTCTAGGTAACCATGTCCACTTTCCCACCACTTTTCAAAAGTGGCAAGCAAGGCAAATCACAAAAACTTTGTGTACAAAAATGATGTAGTCAAAAATTTGTTCTCCCCATAGGCTTCTCTACAGGAGATAATGTAAGAAAAAAATGTATGTTTAAAATCTTCCAAGGAAAAAAAAAAACTTAAAAAATGTTGTTATAAAATACTAAAACCATATTTTTTAACCAGCAAAACAACTAAAAGAAAAGTATGCACAGGAAGCCTTAGGGTGGAATCAGAGTGTACAGATTTTGATGCACATTTAGGTGCAGATTTTACCCTTTCTGACATAAAACTGTATTGAAATCTGCAAATAACACATAAATATAACGGCTGAGAATTTACTGCAGAGAAATCTGTGGTGTAAAATTAAGGTGAAATAAAAAAAAAGTTGGCAGCTGAAAACGACCCAGCATGGTGACGGTGAACGGGGCTGGAGGGTGGTCACAGACTCACACTGCACTTCATCTTGCTACATGAAAACAATTACTTTATGGAACCTTGGCATTAAAAGCACTTGTTGTACTTGAGGATTAGGTATGTAATAAAACATGTGGAAGCTGCATTACTAACGCTCTCCCAGCATGCCGGTCCTTGAGTTTACCATTTACACTACTTACCCAGCCTGTAACACTTTACACATTAATTTAAATGCCTGTAAACACTGCTAGATAAGTTAAGTGACAGGGGAATGTTACATACTGTGCTGCATACACTACAGCTAAAATGACTCTGAAACTAATGTATGTTCCGCTGTGTGCTCTATTCGCTGTCGCTGATAATCTGCAATCATTACACTTCCTAATAACAATTAATTATAGCTATGCAGCTCAAGAAATGCTGTCTGGTGTCTGGTATACAGCAAAGGCAATGCTGCACTTCATAATTTATGTAGCAATTTTGGCCACTGAGTTTACACTGTTTGCCTTTATACCAACAATATCTTAGATTTTTTTTAAATCTCTTCAATGGAATACTGTTTATGCAAAGCTGCATTTAGATAGACATACAATATGGTAAGTAAGGAACCGAAAATCCACTGCAGGGATTACCAAATTATTGTAGAGTTTATGTTAGGAACAATACCATTAATATACCTAATTTCATATCCCCAACAGAGAAGTACCTAGGGGAAGGTGCAGGACATGTGCCCCATTACTTTGTTTGCGGTAGAGGTTGTGACACTGGCGCTTGGAGCAAGCATTAAAGTAACTGGATAACGCCAATGCACGCGCCACATAAGGTAAACCCCCTGCTTCAAATCCCTGTCTATTAGGCTACATGCACATGACCATATGTATTTTGGGGTCCGCAAAGAATACAGATCACATCCGTGTGACATCCGTGTTGCATCCATTGTAACAATGCTTATCCTTGTCTGCAAAATGGTCAGGAATAGGACAAGCGCTATATTTTTTTAGCGGGGATACGGAACGGACATTCAGATGCGGAAATAAGTGGGTCCTCATCCAATCCACCCAAAAAAATAAATAAATGGACACGGAAACAAAATACGTTCGTTTTCATGTAGCCTTAGTTAGAGAAATGCACTGATATTGGTGGGTAGTATGGCATGACCACTGATGTGCTGCTGGCACAGTTGTATGGGCACTACCAGAGCTATTATTGAAACACTTACATACCAATAGGACTATTGAATTGTAGAATTCTTCTTTAGAATACTGATCCAGTCTGACTGCCACTCAAGGTCAGAACAGATGTTTTTTCCTTTTAGGTCTTCCTCTACAGTATGCATGTGAACTACACTGTCAGAAATCAAAACTGTGGGCACTTCTATGTTATTGGAACTATTGTATTGGCATTATTATGTTCCAGATAATTGAGCTTGAGATATACACTAATAACCCTTCATACACAATATATAACACAATATATAAAACAATTAATTGATTTGGAATGGCCCAGAATCCCCCCCCCCCCCCAAAAAAAAAAAAAAAAAACACCAACAAAACCTAACATCATCTCCATATCTGTCTTATTTGCAGACAATGAAAATCACAGTAGAAAGCAGTGCATTCTTCTCTCAAGCTGCAGCCACATCTTCTTCTCCCTCCCTGTCCCCCTCTGATGCTAGTGCATGAGTTTATCAGGAGGGCACAGGGTATGTCTGGATAATTTTTGTCTACATAGTGATTAGAGATGAGTGAATCGAAGCTGATGAAGTGGAATTCAATCTGAATTTCAGGAAAAATTTGATTCGCACCGAATCCGAATTTCCTTGTGATTCGTGGTAACGAATCAAATTTTTTCCCCAAATGGCTGCTGCATGTGTGAGGACATGGAGCAAAGAATTCTGGGAAGGCAGGATCACCCATAATTCCATGCATGCAGCCAATCAGCAGCAAGCCAGCCCTGTGATGTCACAGCCCTATAAATAGCCTCAGCCATCTTGGATTCTGCCATTTTCCAGTGTACTTAGTGCAGGGAGAGACATCAGCAGGCGCTAGGGACAGTGCTAGGAAAACGTCATTGTGCTAAAAAAAAATGATTTACAAGTGCAGGGAAAGATTATTGAAGGTGTAAGGAAAGGATAGGGAGAAATCATTCCACAGCTTTTATGTTGAACAGGGTTCAGTAGGGGAGGTTACAGCCTGGGTAATAAGAACAATCCTATTACACCTTGCTGCACTGATTCAAATTGCCATTATACAGCTCTGTAATTCCAGCAAACCGTTCTTGTTATTGGGGTGTTACAACCATTAACAGGGTTTATTACTAGTGTTGAGCGCGAATATTAGAATTGCGAATATTTTCTCGAAATGCTCCATTCAGTGCCTGTTGTCGTGCTCACGGAGCATCCCCATCACCATGGGGACGCTCCATAGACTATAATGTACTGTCGGATTAGAGAATTACGTAGAAATCAACATTAGATTATTTCGTGTTATATTATTCGCATCGCGATGCGAATAATATAACACGAAATAATCGCATGTTGATTTCTACTTGGTACTGCTATAGTTCATATTCGGCGAATATGGAATATAGCAGTACTATACTTCGAGTTATATTCATCGCATGGCAATTTCAACTGATGGACTATGGCAGTACAAAGTAGAAATCAACATGCGATTATTTCGTGTTATATTATTCGCATCGCAATTTCAGCTTAGCACTACTATGTTCCATATATGTGTATTTTACGAAATCTCGTACTATTGCTCTAACTTCGTCTTTTCGAATATTCACAAGCAATATTACGAAATTTCGTAAAAAAATACCCATATATATTGTAATTTAGCTAATATAGTGCTATAATAATTTTTTTTTTCTTAATTTTTTCTTCCCTCTTCTGAACTTAAGTTTTGTAAAATATGTACACTGTTAAAAAAAAATTAAATAGCAGTATATTAGCTAAATTACAATATATATGGGTATTTTACGAAATTTCGTAATATTGCTCTAACTTCGTATTTTAGAATATGACGAATATTCTAAAAGACGAAGTTAGAGCAATAGTACGAAATTTCGCAAAATACCCATATATGGAATATAGCAATGCGAAGCTGAAATTGCGATGCGAATAATATAACACGAAATAATCGCATGTTGATTTCTACTTTGTACTGCCATAGTCCATCAGTTGAAATTGCCATGCGATGAATATAACTCGAAGTATAGTACTGCTATATTCCATATTCGCCGAATATGAACTATAGCAGTACAAAGTAGAAATCAACATGCGATTATTTTGTGTTATATTATTCGCATCGCGATTTCAGCTTAGCACTGCTATATTCCATATATGTGTATTTTGCGAAATTTCGTACTATTGGTCTAACTTCGTCTTTTAGAATATTCGTCATATTCTAAAATACGAAGTTAGAGCAATATTACGAAATTTCGTAAAATACACATATATATATATTGCAATTTAGCTAATATACTGCTATTTTAATTTTTTTAACAGTGTACATATTTTACAAAACTTAAGTTCAGAAGAGGGAAGAAAAAATTAAAGAAAAAAAAAATTATTATAGCACTATATTAGCTAAATTACAATATATATGTGTATTTTACGAAATTTCGTAATATTGTTCTAACTTCGTCTTTTAGAATATAACGAATATTCGAAAAGACGAAGTTAGAGCAATAGTACGAAATTTCGTAAAATACCATTGACTTATACTGTTATACTAGAAAAAAGATTTTTTTCGCAGCATGCGATTAAATTAATCGCATATTATTCGCGAAAATTTTTATAATTACGAATATTCGATTTCGCCGAATATGACACGAATATTCACTCGAATATTCGCGAAATATCGCGAAATCGAATATGGCACCTCCCGCTCATCACTATTTATTACAAGGAAATATTTCTATGTCTTATTTGCCCTTGTGCGGTTATATGTTCTAAAGCATTTTTTGGCTTGTATTAGTATGAAAAAAGGGCTTATTAGCAGTTGTGTGGTGAAGTGCTAAAATGACAGCCCTTTTTATCGTGTATTAGTGGCAAAAGTAAAATATATTTGCTGTTCAGCAAAGCAGTTATATGTTCTAAAGCCATTTTTGTTGTGTAATAGTGGCAAAATAAAAATATATTTGCCATTCAGCGGTGCAGTTATATGTTGTAAAGCTCTTTTTGTGTGTATTAGTGGCACAAAAAAGTATTTACCATTCAGTGGTGCAGTTATATGTTGTAAAGCCCTTTTTGGTGTGTATTAGTGGCAAAAAAATATTTGCCGTTCAGCTGTGAAGTTCCATTGTACTACAGCCGTTTACAGGGTGTATTAAGAGGATAGATACATACGCCCTATTAGCCGTTCTGTGGTGAATTGTGATTTCTGTATTTATTTTTTAGGGTGTATTAATAGGAAAAAGATAACGGGAAAATTGATAAGTGATTGTAGACTTCCTTTTGCTGTAGAGAGCAAATTGCGTAGATTAGCCATCCAGTGGTGACATTTGTTTGTGGTACAGCCTTTTTTGGGAAAATTGATGGGCGATTGTAGACTGCCTTTTGCTGTACAGACCAAATTGCATCGATTAGCCATTCAGTTGTGAAATTTGTTTGTGGTACAGCCTTTTTTGGGAAAATTGATAGGGCGATTGTAGACTGCCTTTTGCTGTACAGACTGAATTACGTTGATTAGCCATTCAGTGGTGAAATTTGTTTGTGGTACAGCCTTTTATAGGAAAATTGATGTGTGATTGTAGACTGCCTTTTGCTGTACAGACCGAATTACGTCAATTAGCCATGCAGTTGTGAAATTTGTTTGTGGTACAGCCTTTTTGTAGGAAAATTGATGGGTGATCTTAGACTGCCTTTTGCTGTACCGAACGGATTACGTCGATTAGCCATTCAATGGTGAAATTTGTTTGTGAAACAGCCTTTTTTAGGAAAATTGGTCAGTAGCTGTAACTACGGTCAAGGACAATATATGTCCTTTACGGTCCACTGGGTAAATGTGGTTCCTGCCCAGCCACACCAGAAACTTGGCCAGGTGAAGCCGCTTCCGCCTCCACGTTCTCACGCCGTCGGTCTTGCGACAATTTCCGCATCTACCTCCTTATCTTCCACCATGTCCTCAGCCTCCACTGCAAGGACAATTGAATACTGATAGATTACTGACCAAATGCTGACCAAGTGAAGGCGGATGCTCAACAGACAGGATCCGTTTCTTGGGTGTTATTGTTCTGACAAATCAGAGGAAGGGCATAATAATCTGTTACTTCAACACAAACTTACTGCTGACACCCTCTCAAATCTGTCAGGGACTCTGCTTGTTTTTAAATAGAACAGGTTCTGTAGATATCTATGTCGAATCAGCTGACAACGGTGTAAAATGAGTCTTCTTGGTACTAACATCGGACCTGTGAGTTCATACTTGAGTTATTTGGTCAGTTTTAGCCCTGTGACTGCCCAAATAAGTAAAGTGTGCAGTGATTCTAAGAGCGGAGCCTGTCATCTGCATGTCATACTGACTGACAGTATTGTTTCATTACCACAGCAGACTCCCTATGTGTGTTACTGCAAGGCACAGTGTTCTACACCACTATAAAGGCTCTTTGCAGCCAGGAAATAGCAGTTTTGCGATTTGCCATAAATAAATTCGGATTGAACCAATTGTTTTCAGAATATTCGGCGAACTGGCCGAATAAAATTTTTGAAAAATTTGCTCATCTCTAATAATGATCATGGCCATTTTGTTGGAAGGAATCTTCTAGTTAGTATAAAATTCATTTGGTAACTATTAGCCATAGTGTCAAGAGTACTAGCACTAGTAACAGTCATAGAGATAAATTGATAAACAGTTACTCAGTGATATTTCCTCTCTTCACTGCAAAATTTTGCAGATTTGCCTTTCAGCAGCTTTGGTAATCTGTGGAGCATGTGGAGGTATACTATAGATCAAACTACATATATAGTATATACTCATGCTTGTCCTGATTAGTGATAGATAAACATCGGCCAGTACGTTTTGCGAAAGGCCACATTTGCAGCCACCAAATACTTACTAGAAGTGCACAAATAGTCCCACAACATGGACAGTGACATATCAGAGGGAGATCAATGGCAAACATTCCCACCAAAAAATGTGTATTTTAACCTCCTCAGGACCGCCGTACGCAGGATTGCGTCCTGGTGGCGGCCCTGCTCTTCTGGGTGGACGCATATACGTGTCCTCCCGCGAGAGCCGAGATTTCCTGTGAACGCGCGCACTCAGGCGCGTGCGCTCACAGGAACAGAAGGTAAGCGAGTGGATCTCCAGCCTGCCAGCAGGCTGGAGATGTGATTTTTTTTAACCCCTAACAGGTATATTAGACGCTGTTTTGATAACAGCGTCTAATATACCTGCTACCTGGTCCTCTGGTGGTCCCTTTTGTTTGGATCGACCACCAGAGGACCCAGGCAGCTCACTAAAGTAGCACCAAACACCACTACACTACACTACACCCCCCCCCCCTGTCACTTATTAACCCTTTATGAACTACTGATCACCCCTGATCACCCCATACAGACTCTCTGATCACCCCCCTGTCATTGATCACCCCCCTGTAAGGCTCCATTCAGACGTCCGTATGATTTTTACGGATCCATGGATACATGGATCGGATCTGCAAAACACATGCGGACGTCTGAATGGAGCCTTACATGGGGGTGATCAATGACAGAGGGGTGATCACCCATATACACTCCCTGATCACCCCCTGTCATTGATCACCCCCCTGTAAGGCTCCATTCAGACGTCCGCATGTGTTTTGCGGATCCGATCTATGTATCCATGGATCCGTAAAAATCATGCGGACGTCTGAATGGAGCCTTACAGGGGGGAGATCAATGACAGGGGGGTGATCACCCATATACACTCCCTGATCACCCCCTGTCATTGATCACCCCCCTGTCATTGATCACCCCCCTGTAAGGCTCCATTCAGACGTCCGTATGATTTTTACGGATCCATGGATACATGGATCGGATCCGCAAAACACATGCGGACGTCTGAATGGAGCCTTACAGGGGGGTGATCAATGACAGAGGGGTGATCACCCATATACACTCCCTGATCACCCCCTGTCATTGATCACCCCCCTGTCATTGATCACCCCCCCTGTAAGGCTCCATTCAGACATCCGCATGTGTTTTGCGGATCCGATCCATGTATCCATGGATTCGTAAAAATCATACGGACGTCTGAATGGAGCCTTACCAGGGGGGTTATCAATGACAGGGGGGTGATCAGGGATTCTATATGGGTGATCACCCCCCTGTCATTGATCACCCCCCTGTCATTGATCACCTTCCCTGTAAGGCTCCATTCAGACATTTTTTTGGCCCAAGTTAGCGGAAATATATCTTTTTATTTTTGTTTGTCTTTTCTTACAAAGTCTCATATTCCACTAACTTGTGTAAAAAAATAAAATCTCACATGACCTCACCATACCCCTCACGGAATCCAAATGCGTAAAATTTTTTAGACATTTATATTCCAGACTTCTTCTCACGCTTTAGGGCCCCTAAAAAGCCAGGGCAGTATAAATACCCCACATGTGACCCCATTTCGGAAAGAAGACACCCCAAAGTATTCCGTGAGGGGCATATTGAGTCCATGAAAGATTGAAATTTTTGTCCCAAGTTAGCGGAAAGTGAGACTTTGTGAGAAAAAACTAACAAAAAAAAATCAATTTCCGCTAACTTATGCAAAAAAAATAATTTTCTATGAACTCGCCATACCCCTCATTGAATACCTTGGGGTGTCTTCTTTCCAAAATGGGGTCACATGTGGGGTATTTATACTGCCCTGGCTTTTTAGGGGCCCTAAAGCATGAGAAGAAGTCTGGGATCCAAATGTCTAAAAATGCCATCCTAAAAGGAATTTGGGCCGCTTTGCGCATCTAGTCTGCAAAAAAGTGTCACACATCTGGTATCACTGTACTCAGGAGAAGTTGGGGAATGTGTTTTGGGGTATCATTTTACATATACCCATGCTGGGTGAGATAAATATCTTGGTCAAATGCCAACTTTGTATAAAAAAATGGGAAAAGTTGTCTTTTGCCGAGATATTTCTCTCCCCCAGCATGGGTATATGTAAAATGACACCCCAAAACACATTCCCCAACTTCTCCTGAGTATGGCGATACCACATGTGTGACACTTTTTTGCAGCCAAGGTGGGCAAAGGGACACATATTCTAAAGTGCACCTTTCGGATTTCGCAGGCCATTTTTTACACATTTTGATTGCAAAGTACTTCTCACGCATTTGGGCCCCTAGAATGCCAGGGCAGTATAACTACCCCACAAGTGACCCCATTTTGGAAAGAAGACATCCCAAGGTATTTTGTGATGGGCATAGTGAGTTCATGGAAGTTTTTATTTTTTGTCACAAGTTAGTGGAATATGAGACTTTGTAAGGAAAAAATAAATAAAACAAAAACCATCATTTTCCGCTAACTTGTGACAAAAAATAAAAAATTCTAGGGACTCGCCATGCCCCTCACGGAATACCTTGGGGTGTCTTCTTTCCAAAATGGGGTCACTTGTGGCGTAGGTATACTGCCCTGGCATTCTAGGGGCCCAAATGCGTGAGAAGTACCTTGCAATCAAAATGTGTAAAAAATGGCCTGCGAAATCCGAAAGGTGCACTTTGGAATATGTGCCCCTTTGCCCACCTTGGCTGCAAAAAAGTGTCACACATCTGGTATCGCCGTACTCAGGAGAAGTTGGGGAATGTGTTTTGGGGTGTCATTTTACATATACCCATGCTGGGTGAGAAAAAAAATTCTCGGCAAAAGACAACTTTTCCCATTTTTTTTTACAAAGTTGGCATTTGACCAAGATATTTATCTCACCCAGCATGGGTATATGTAAAATTACACCCCAAAACACATTCCCCAACTTCTCCTGAGTACGGCGATACTAGATGTGTGACACTTTTTTGCAGCCTAGGTGGGCAAAGGGGCACACATTCCAAAGTGCACCTTTCGGATTTCACCGGTCATTTTTTGCAGATTTTGATTGCAAACTTCTTCTCACACATCTGGGCCCCTAGAATGCCAGGGCAGTATAACTACCCCACAAGTGACCCCATTTTGGAAAGAAGACACCCCAAGGTATTTTGTGATGGGCATAGTGAGTTCATGGAAGTTTTTATTTTTTGTCACAAGTTAGTGGAATATGAGACTTTGTAAGAAAAAAAAAAAATCATCATTTTCCGCTAACTTGTAACAAAAAATAAAAAGTTCTATGTACTCACTATGCCCATCAGTGAATACCTTAGGGTGTCTACGTTCCGAAATGGGGTCATTTGTGGGGTTTTTCTTCTGTCTGGGCATTGTAGAACCTCAGGAAACATGACAGGTGCTCAGAAAGTCAGAGCTGCTTCAAAAAGCGGAAATTCACATTTTTGTACCATAGTTTGTAAATGCTATAACTTTTACCAAAACCATTTTTTTTTTACCCAAACTTTTTTTTTTTATCAAAGACATGTAGAACAATAAATTTTGCGAAAAAATTTATATATGGATGTCATGAAAGTGAAAAATGTCATTTTTTTGCAAAAAAATCGTTAAATTTTGATTAATAACAAAAAAATTAAAAATGTCAGCAGCAATGAAATACCACCAAATGAAAGCTCTATTAGTGAGAAGAAAAGGAGGTAAAACTCATTTGGGTGGTAAGTTGCATGACCGAGCAATAAACGGTGAAAGTAGTGTAGTGCAGAAGTGTAAAAAGTGGCCTGGTCATTAAGGGGGTTTTAGCTAGCGGGGTTGAAGTGGTTAATCAGGGGCCATTTTTATGTGTCTTAAAGGGAAACTCTCTAAAATGTGCCCTGCTGGAGCCTAGAAAAATTGTGATTATGTGGCTGGAGGTATATTAGATGGTCAGTGGATAACAATTTTACTATAGGCCAGTGGGGTACAGGCTCCAAACATTAAGCATTCACCATACAGAAAAGAACAAGTGAATATTAGGTGGTCAGTGGATAACAATTTTACTGCAGGCCAGTGGACTACAGGCCCCAAAAATTATGCATTAACTGCTGTGCCATCTTTAAAGGGATTCTGTCACCTCGTTTTCGGTTATAGAGCTGCGGACATGCACGGCTAGTCCTTTTATTTTGTTTAAAAAATGATTTTAGAGATATGTAAATGAGCTTTGTAAGCAGCCCAGGGGAAAGCATAAACCTTCCTGGTGCCCAGCCACGCCCCCCTGTGAAGGAGCCCAGCACCTCCTATGTCCTCCGAACCTCCTCCTTTCGTAACAGTTAGATTGCCGTAATCTCGCGATGCATGAGCTCGCTCATGCGCAGTGCCGGTATAGTGTTCCTTCCCTGTGCTGGCATCAGCCTCAGGGAAGGAACTACGCATGCGTGAGCTCGCACATCGCGAGATTACGGCAATCTAACTGTGACGAAAGGAGGAGATTTGGAGGACATAGGCGGTGCTAGGCTCCTTCACAGGTGGAAGGTGACGTGGAGGACAAATGGGAGGAGAGAGGAGAAGAAGAAAAGGCAGGACGTGGAGCATTGGGATTGTGGCTTTGTGGGTTCTGATGGTGTTGCTCCCACTTGGCTCGGTAATGGGAGGCCAGGTGCCTTCTTAAGGCAGTCGGCCCTAGATGAGTGTTGGGCTTACAGCGACTTAGGCGTTGACAGCACAGGCTGCAGATGGCAATACTATTGTCAGCAGTTGACACGTTAAAAAAATCCCACACTGCGGAGCCATGTGCCGGCATCCCGGGAGCGCAAGATGTGACCGTGCATGGTGGCTGGCTCGCTTCAGATACATTTGCAGTCTGCTTTTTGCCTATGAGTTCTGCCTACTTTTCCTCTTTATCTGCTGCTCCGTCTCTCCCTCTGAACTCCCCTCCTTTTCCTCTCTTGTGGGCACCCACATGACGTCCATCGACACGTCATCATCGTCAATTTCACCACCACTGACATTCAGCAACAGTGGGGACCACCCTTCTTGGTCTGATCTGGGTACTGTCGTCAGACCGCTGGGTGGCGGCCGTTGCTACCTCCCTTTCCTCATCTGATGCCAAGAATGGCTGCACAATGGTAAGGTCTGGAAATGGATGGGAAAATAATTCCTCTGACTCGAGTGTAGGGGCTATGGTGGTGGTGTCTTTGGGGTGTACGCAGCAGAGAGTGAGGAGGGTGCAGATGCAGAGGATGAGGAGGGTGCAGAAGCGGGAAAGCTGAGTGAGCCACTCAACCAACTCTGGTGTGTCCTTTGACGTACACACTTTCTCCAACTTCCCACTTAGGCTCCGGCCTGGTGCACATGCCTGACCCTTACCACACCTGCCTCTTCCTCTGCCTGTCATTTTCAAAATTACCCTGTGCCAAAGTCTCTAGAGAAGAGCAGTATTTGTGGATGGAGGTATATTGCAGGCCTAAATCAGTATTTGGTAGAAGCTGGTATATCGCACCCCTCAATCAATATTTTGTGGAATCAGTTATATACAGTTGCAAGAAAAAGTATGTGAACCCTTTGGAATGATATGGATTTCTGTACAAATTGCTCCTAAAATGTGATCTGATCTTCATCTAAGTCACAACAATAGACAATCACAGTCTGCTTAAACTAATAACACACCAAGAATTACATGTTACCATGTTTTTATTGAACACAACATGTAAACAGCAGGTGGAAAAAGTATGTGAACCCTTGGATTTAATAACTGGTTGAACCTCCTTTGGCAGCAATAACTTCAACCAAACGTTTGCTGTAGTTGCAGATCAGACGTGCACAACGGTCAGGAGTAATTCTTGACCATTTCTCTTTACAGAACTGTTTCAGTTCAGCAATATTCTTGGGATGTCTGGTGTGAATCGCTTTCTTGAGGTCATGCCACAGCATCTCAATCAGGTTGAGGTCAGGACTCTGACTGGGCCACTCCAGAAGGCATATTTTCTTCTGTTTAAGCCATTCTGTTGTCCATTACTTCTATGCTTTGGGTCATTGTCCTGTTGCAACACTCATCTTCTGTTGAGCTTCAGCTGGTGGACAGATGTCCTTAAGTTCTCCTGCAAAATGTCTTGATAAACTTGAAAATTCATTTTTCCTTTGATGATAGAAATCCGTCAAGGGCCTGATGCAGCAAAGCAGCCCCAAACTATGATGCCCCCACCACCATACTTCACAGTTGGGATGAGGTTTTGATGCTGGTGCTCTGTGCCTCTTTTTCTCTACACATAGTGTTGTGGGTTTCTTCCAAATAACTCAACTTTGGATTTATCTCTCCACAGAATATTTTGCCAGTACTGCTGTGGAACATCCAGGTGCTCTTGTGCAAACTGTAAACGTGCAGCAATGTTTTTTTGGGACAGAAGTGGGTTCCTCTGTCGTATCCTCCCATGAAATCCATTCTTGTTTAGTGTTTTATGTATCGTAGATTCCCTAACAGGGATGTTAGCATATGCCAGAGACTTTTGTAAGTCTTTAGATGACACTCTAGGATTCTTCTTCACCTCATTGAGCAGTCTGCGCTGTGCTCTTGCAGTCATCTTTACAGGACGGACACTCCTAGGGAGAGTAGCAGCAGTGCTGAACTTTCTTCATTTATAGACAATTTGTCTTACCATGGACTGATGAACAGCAAGGCTTTTGGAGATACTTTTATAACCTTTTCCAGCTTTATGCAAGTCAACAATTCTTAATCGTAGGTCTTCTGACAGCTCTTTTGTGTGAGGCATCATTCACATCAGGCAATGCTTCTTGTGAAAATCAAACCCAGAACTGGTGTGTGTTTTTATAGGGCAGGGCAGCTGTAACCAACACCTCTAATCTCATCTAATTGATTGGACTCCAGTTGGCTGACACCTCACTTTAATTAGCTCTTGGATATGTCATTAGTCTAGGGGTTCACATACTTTTTCCACCTGCACTGTGAATGTTCAATAAAAACATGATAACATTCTTTGTGTGTTATTAGTTTAAGCAGACTGTGATTGTCTATTGTTGTGGCTTAGATGAAGATCAGATCCCATTTTATGAGCAATTTGTGCAGAAATACATATCATTCCAAAGGGTTCACATACTTTTTCTTGCAACTGTACAGGGAGTGCAGAATTATTAGGCAAGTTGTATTTTTGAGGATTAATATTATTATTGAACAACAACCATGTTCTCAATGAACCCCAAAAACTCATTAATATCAAAGCTGAATATTTTTGGAAGTCGTTTTTAGTTTGTTTTTAGTTTTAGCTATTTTAGGGGGATATCTGTGTGTGCAGGTGACTATTACTGTGCATAATTATTAGGCAACTTAACAAAAAACAAATATATACCCATTTCAATTATTTATTTTTACCAGTGAAACCAATATAACATCTCAACATTCACAAATATACATTTCTTACATTCAAAAACAAAACAAAAACAAATCAGTGACCAATATAGCCACCTTTCTTTGCAAGGACACTCAAAAGCCTGCCATCCATGGATTCTGTCAGTGTTTTGATCTGTTCACCATCAACATTGCGTGCAGCAGCAACCACAGCCTCCCAGACACTGTTCAGAGAGGTATACTGTTTTCCCTCCTTGTAAATCTCACATTTGATGATGGACCACAGGTTCTCAATGGGGTTCAGATCAGGTGAACAAGGAGGCCATGTCATTAGATTTTCTTCTTTTATACCCTTTCTTGCCAGCCACGCTGTGGAGTACTTGGACGCGTGTGATGGAGCATTGTCCTGCATGAAAATCATGTTTTTCTTGAAGGATGCAGACTTCTTCCTGTACCACTGCTTGAAGAAGGTGTCTTCCAGAAACTGGCAGTAGGACTGGGAGTTGAGCTTGACTCCATCCTCAACCCGAAAAGGCCCCACAAGCTCATCTTTGATGATACCAGCCCAAACCAGTACTCCACCTCCACCTTGCTGGCGTCTGAGTCGGACTGGAGCTCTCTGCCCTTTACCAATCCAGCCACGGGCCCATCCATCTGGCCCATCAAGACTCACTCTCATTTCATCAGTCCATAAAACCTTAGAAAAATCAGTCTTGAGATATTTCTTGGCCCAGTCTTGACGTTTCAGCTTGTGTGTCTTGTTCAGTGGTGGTCGTCTTTCAGCCTTTCTTACCTTGGCCATGTCTCTGAGTATTGCACACCTTGTGCTTTTGGGCACTCCAGTGATGTTGCAGCGCTTGACTTTTCCCAGTTCATGGGCAGTTATTTTGCGCCTTGGTTTTTCCACACGCTTCTTGCGACCCTGTTGACTATTTTGAATGAAACGCTTGATTGTTCGATGATCACGCTTCAGAAGCTTTGCAATTTTAAGAGTGCTGCATCCCTCTGCAAGATATCTCACTATTTTTGACTTTTCTGAGCCTGTCAAGTCCTTCTTTTGACCCATTTTGCCAAAGGAAAGGAAGTTGCCTAATAATTATGCACACCTGATATAGGGTGTTGATGTCATTAGACCACACCCCCTTCTCATTACAGAGATGCACATCACCTAATATGCTTAATTGGTAGTAGGCTTTCGAGTCTATACAGCTTGGAGTAAGACAACATGCATAAAGAGGATGATGTGGTCAAAATACTCATTTGCCTAATAATTCTGCACTCCCTGTAGAACTCCTTAATCAGTATTTTGTAGAAGCAGGTATATTGCATCCCTTAATCTGTATTTTATGGAATCAGGTATATCAAACCTTTTAATCAGTATTTTGTGGAAGCAGGTATATCACACCCCTCGATCTGTATTTTGTGGAAGCAGAAATATAAAAACCCTTAATCAGTATTTTGTAGAAGCAGGTATATAGAACCAATTAATCGGTAGTTTGTAGAAGCAGGTATATAGAACCACTTAATCAGTAGTTTGTAGAAGCAGGTATATAGAACCACTGTTACGCTGAGCGCTCCGGGTCCCCTGCTGGCCTCGGAGCGCTCACATCGTATGCCCCCAGGCAGCACTCCAGCGTCTCGGCGTGTGCGTCCTCGCTCTCTAGGGCGCGCGCGCGCCGGGACTCTTAGATTTAAAGAGCCAGTGCACCAGTGATTGGTGCCTGGTCCAAAGGGGTTATTAAGGGTTAAGGTTTGTGAGAGGCAGTGTGCCTTGCCTGTTGCCGAACCCGTTGCTACCGTCTACTCGCCTTTGAACCTTTGCCGCCTGCCCTGACCTCTGCTACGTCCGACTACGCTCTTGCCTTCTCCCTGTGTACCACGCCTTATCAGCTGCCAGAGAGGTCGAGTTGTTACTAGGGGACAAGACCTGGTAGTTACCGCCGCAGCAAATCCATCCCGCTTTGCGGCGGGCTCTGGTGAAGACCAGTAACTGCTTAGAGCCGGTCCTTTAGTACAACCCGCGCCATCGCCTCTCT
This sequence comes from Bufo gargarizans, assembly GCF_014858855.1. Taxonomy (NCBI): domain Eukaryota; kingdom Metazoa; phylum Chordata; class Amphibia; order Anura; family Bufonidae; genus Bufo; species Bufo gargarizans. The sequence goes on along the minus strand of NC_058082.1, from coordinate 50,437,080 downwards.
GGTCCAGAGGATCCACTACCTGTCCTGCCGGTACGTGACAACCACTTAATCAGTAGTTTGTAGAAGCAGGCATCTCCCACCCCTCAATCAGTATTTTGCGGAAACAGGTATATAGAACACCTGAATCAATATTTGATGGAAGCAGTTATATTGCACCTCTCAATCAGTATTTTGTGGAAGCAGGGTTATCAAACCCCTTAATCAGTATTTTGTGGAAACAGGTATATCGCACCATTCAATCTGTATTTTGTGGAAGCAGGTATATAAAACCCCTTAATCGTTATTTTGTGGAAGCAGGTACATCGCACCCCTCAATCTCTATTTTGTGGAAGCAGGTATATCAAACGCTTTAATCAGTATTTTGTGGAAGCAGGTATATTGCACAGGTAGGCAGAGAGGAAAAATGTAGGCGTGCCCAAACCCTGTCACACCGAGCATGGACCATGCCAAGAACCACGGCGAAACATGAGTAAAAAGAGAAAAGGGTCCAGCTCAATTAAAATGTTACCTTTATTTTTCAGTGCAGATAAAAGCCAGTTACAGTCCAGTCTACATGTTTCGGATCAGACTGGACTGTAACTGTAGACTGGACTGTAACTGGCTTTTATCTGCACTGAAAAATAAAGGTAACATTTTAATCGAGCTGGACCCTTTTCTCTTTTTACTCAGGTATATTGCACCCCTCAATCAGTATTTTGTGGAAGCAGGTATATAGAACCCCTTAATCAGTATTTTGTAGAAGCAGGTATATCGCACCCTTCAATCATTTTTGGGGGGGGGGGGGGGCAACAGGTATATCACACCCGTTGTAAATAGTTGTTCCAATAACGCTTGTACAGTATACCTGCAGTATCGCAGCAGAACCGCACACAACTGCTGCACAATATGAATGCACTATAATATACTTTCTATGTTAGAAAGTATATTATAGGTATATCGCACCCCTCAATCAGTATTTTGTGGATACCGGTGTATCGCAGTCCTCAATCAATATTTGGTGGAAGCAGGTATATCGCACCATTCAATCAGTATTTTGTGGAAGCAGGTATATAGAACCCTTAATTAGTAGTTTTTAGAAGCAGGTATATCGCTAGTTCGCAGGGTTCATATTCAAATTCGCTATATTTTGCGAATATTTTATAGAATATTCATCGAATATTCACGAATTTAAATATTCATTATATTCTACTTTTTTTACTGGAAAAATCGGCAATGTAATGATCATGTAATATGCGACTATTACGCGATCAATACAGGCGTGGGTCAAAAAGGAATTTATAGCATATAGTGCTATATATTTGTTTTTTAGAATATCGTCATTTTTTTCCATCTTAAGCTATGATTAGGGTTGAGCGAACCCAAACTGTAAAGTTCGGGTTCGTACCAAACTTTAGGATTTTTGGACCCCGGACCCGAACTTTTCAGTAAAAGTTCGAGTTCGGTGTTCGGCGAGTTAATGGCGATTTTTGAAAGGCTGCAGAGCAGCCAATCAACAAGCATTTAACCAATGTGCCCTTAAAAGCCATCACAGCCATGCCTACTAATGGCATGGCTGTGATTGACCAGTGCAGCATGTGACTCAGCCTCTATTGTCACTCTCCTTTTATTAGTGTAAGGATAGGATGCTGCTGCTGTGAGGGAGAGAACAGGAAAGAATCAGTTATCTGAAGTGCTTGTTAACTCAGCGATTTTGTTTTGTGGGTGCAGTGCACATTTTTTTTACCCTGCTCTGAGCCCAGTGACACCGAATTTTTTTTTTTATCCGTCTGTTAGGGGGGGCGTCGGTGGCCATTTTATGCAAGTTCACTGCACCAGCAAAGCATATTTGCATTTCTGACATTGAAATACAAGCTTGAAATATTGCAATTATATTCTGGGTTTAAAAAAAACACCCATTTTTTGCAAGACCCTACATCTTGGGCCTTTTCTGCATTTGTCACAGTGAAATACAAGCTTGAAATACTGCAATTATATTCTGGGTTTAAAAAAAACACTGATTTTTTGCAATAGCCTACATCTGGGGACTTTGCTGCATTTGTCACAGTGAAATACAAGCTTGAAATACTGCAATTATATTCTGGGTTTAAAAAAATAAAAACATTTTGCAATACCCTACATCTGGTGCCTTTGCTGCATTTGTCACAGTGAAATACAAGCGTTAGATAGTGCTGATATATTCTGGTATTAATACATTTGCGGCCTTTGCTGCATTTCTGACAGTCCAATACAAGTGTTAGATACTGCTGTTACATTCTTGTTTTAACAAAACTCCCATTTTGGGCAAGATAATACATTTGGCGCCTTTGTTGCATTTGTGACAGTCAAATACAAACTTTAAATGCTGCTGTTATATTCTGGGTTTAAAAAAAATATATATTATTTGCAAGACCCTACATCTGGGGCATTTGCTGCATTTGTCACAGTCAAATACAACCAGTCAATACTGAAGTTACATTGCTGGTTGTGTGACCTCAAGAAATGTATCCTCTTGGTGACACCGGTACTGGGGCTTATTTTTGGAGGTTTCTATCACCGCTGTATATTTGGTTTGTGGAATAAACGTCAAGCAAGAAAAACAAGGTGCTGGATCTTTCTTCCTTTCCGTTCAAGTTTATATGCCTGGGTCTCATCCCATCCGTGCACTCTTAAAACTGTTGATGCAGGTGAGCTGGACTTTTACTATTATTTGACACCGGCACTGCCTTACTCTCAGTTAATTTTTTTTATTTTAATTTTTTATTTATCAAATTAATTTTTTATATTTTTTTTCCATACATTACTTGGCATTTACAATCAGTTCATTCGTGTAATACAAAAGAGGAATAATTATTCATAATGTACATTGACATATATTTTTAAACCCTAATCCCCCCTGATTTGCTCGTTGTTGCCCTATTGTTGCCCTAGTGTTGCCAAGAGCGCGGCACCGACAGGAATAAAAACTGCTTCTTAATCATAGAACCCATCACCAATCTTCCCAGGTTCGTTCCTAATTGAGTATCTTTTGGGATCCTTCAAATAATATCTTTTCATAACTCTTGATCTTTTTCATTAATCCTTTCCAGGTTTCATATTCCGGGTGTTTTTCAGAGCCCCAAACTCTAGTGATAATAACCCGGGCTATCGTTAATCCTTTCAACCACAGTAATTTACTGTGTTTATTTATCATGCTATAAGGTAGTTGTCCTAACAGTGCCAACGATAATTCCATTGGGTATTTCTGGTAGGTAACTCTTTGTAATTCATCATATATTTGTTCCCAGAATTTTTTTATAGCTGGACAATTCCATAGCATATGTTTAAAATCTGCCTTTTCATGACAACATTTAGGACATTTATCATCAGCACTGTTTTTGAACCTACCGGGCAGCAATGGAGTATAATATTGCCTGTGTGTAATGTTAAATTGTTTTAACCGATAGTTTTTAGATGTAGACGCTTTCTTTATACTATTTATATATACTGCGCCAATTAAGTATCATCTCGTGTCCGGCATCTTGCTGCCACCTATCTTTACTAGTGAATTTAACAACCTTACCTAAACCTAGTAGAATTTTTTTATATACAGTACAGACCAAAAGTTTGGACACACCTTCTCATTCAAAGAGTTTTCTTTATTTTCATGACTATGAAAATTGTAGATTCACACTGAAGGCATCAAAACTATGAATTAACACATGTGGAATTATATACATAACAAAAAAGTGTAAAACAACTGAAAATATGTCATATTCTAGGTTCTTCAAAGTAGCCACCTTTTGCTTTGATTACTGCTTTGCACCCTCTTGGCATTCTCTTGTTGAGCTTCAAGAGGTAGTCACCTGAAATGGTTTTCACTTCACAGGTGTGCCCTGTCAGGTTTAATAAGTGGAATTTCTTGCCTTATAAATGGGGTTGGGACCATCAGTTGCGTTGTGGAGAAGTCAGGTGGATACACAGCTGATAGTCCTACTGAATAGACTGTTAGAATTTGTATTATGGCAAGAAAAAAGCAGCTAAGTACGGGTGGCCATCATTACTTTAAGACTTCTAAAATACGAAGTTATAGCAATATCACGAATAAAATAAAACATAATACACATAATTACACATAATTTAGCTAATATAGTGCTATAAACTTTTTTTATAGTCTAATTTTTTTGTCTCTTCTGAACTTCATTTTTGGAACAAATTTACACTCATATGAACACAGGACTATAGTCCCACGGACGGACGATGTGGAGAGTATCATAGTAACCTCTGCTGCTGTGCGCTCCCATGTGCAGGAAGTAGTATGCCGCTCAGGGACAAATGGCATGCTCATGGACTGTATGTCCCGAAGGGCATACGGTCGTGTGCAAGTGGCGTAAGTGTCTAAAGTAGCTAATAAATTAAACTGTATCCGAACTATCTCTAATCCCAAAAACACTATGATGACCATAAACATGTGTAACTTTTGAAATTAGATGTAAACCTTAAGTGTTTATACACCTACTCCACACAATGCACTAATTGTCTACTAAACTAAATTGCATTAATATTTTCTTTTCTTTTAAACATACAGTAATCAATAAATGCCATAAACGAATGGCCAAGTACCAGAAGGAGCAAGAAAAGGATCGATTAGCTCTACATAAGCTGCTGCGGCAGGTTTCAAAGAAGGTTTGGAGGATGGATCAGAGGAACCGTAAAATAATAAAACATATACACTACGTGCAGAATTATTAGGCAAATGAGTATTTTGACCACATCATCCTCTTTATGCATGTTGTCTTACTCCAAGCTGTATAGGCTTGAAAGCCTACTACCAATTAAGCATATTAGGTGATGTGCATCTCTGTAATGAGAAGGGGTGTGGTCTAATGACATCAACACCCTATATCAGGTGTGCATAATTATTAGGCAACTTCCTTTCCTTTGGCAAAATGGGTCAAAAGAAGGACTTGACAGGCTCAGAAAAGTCAAAAATAGTGAGATATCTTGCAGAGGGATGCAGCACTCTTAAAATTGCAAAGCTTCTGAAGCGTGATCATCGAACAATCAAGCGTTTCATTCAAAATAGTCAACAGGGTCGCAAGAAGCGTGTGGAAAAACCAAGGCGCAAAATAACTGCCCATGAACTGAGAAAAGTCAAGCGTGCAGCTGCCAAGATGCCACTTGCCACCAGTTTGGCCATATTTCAGAGCTGCAACATCACTGGAGTGCCCAAAAGCACAAGGTGTGCAATACTCAGAGACATGGCCAAGGTAAGAAAGGCTGAAAGACGACCACCACTGAACAAGACACACAAGCTGAAACGTCAAGACTGGGCCAAGAAATATCTCAAGACTGATTTTTCTAAGGTTTTATGGACTGATGAAATGAGAGTGAGTCTTGATGGGCCAGATGGCTGGATTGGTAAAGGGCAGAGAGCTCCAGTCCGACTCAGACGCCAGCAAGGTGGAGGTGGAGTACTGGTTTGGGCTGGTATCATCAAAGATGAGCTTGTGGGGCCTTTTTGGGTTGAGGATGGAGTCAAGCTCAACTCCCAGTCCTACTGCCAGTTTCTGGAAGACACCTTCTTCAAGCAGTGGTACAGGAAGAAGTCTGCAAGGTAAGAAAAACATGATTTTCATGCAGGACAATGCTCCATCACACGCGTCCAAGTACTCCACAGCGTGGCTGGCAAAAAAGGGTATAAAAGAAGAAAATCTAATGACATGGCCTCCTTGTTCACCTGATCTGAACCCCATTGAGAACCTGTGGTCCATCATCAAATGTGAGATTTACAAGGAGGGAAAACAGTACACCTCTCTGAACAGTGTCTGGGAGGCTGTGGTTGCTGCTGCACGCAATGTTGATGGTGAACAGATCAAAACACTGACAGAATCCATGGATGGCAGGCTTTTGAGTGTCCTTGCAAAGAAAGGTGGCTATATTGGTCACTGATTTGTTTTTGTTTTGTTTTTGAATGTCAGAAATGTATATTTGTGAATGTTGAGATGTTATATTGGTTTCACTGGTAAAAATAAATAATTGAAATGGGTATATATTTGTTTTTTGTTAAGTTGCCTAATAATTATGTACAGTAATAGTCACCTGCACACACAGATATCCCCCTAAAATAGCTAAAACTAAAAACAAACTAAAAACTACTTCCAGAAATATTCAGCTTTGATATTAATGAGTTTTTTGGGTTCATTGAGAACATGGTTGTTGTTCAATAATAAAATTAATCCTCAAAAATACAACTTGCCTAGTAATTCTGCACTCCCTGTAGTTGCATTCCATGAAAAAAATTAAAATAAGCCAGAAAGGACTGTAATTGTTAAAATGTTTGAAACTGTTATTGTTAAAATGTTATAATATTTTTCTGCCAAAGACTTGATGTGCCCTATCTTGAAAGTTCTATCAGTCAGAGGAATGCGTTGTGTCATGTGTAGCTAATTTTGTACTTTTTTCTTGCTGTTTAAAAAAATTATTATTTATTTAAAATAAAATTTTAGAAAGTCAAATAGTGTAATTTTTTTCATGTTAGCCCATTTCTGCTGCACACTTACAACATGATACTGTCAGAGGTGTCTTGGTTTATTTTCGGTGCTGTCCTGGTCTGGTAAGGGCCCATTCCTGGGAACAAATTCCTGCTGCACACTTCGAACATGCTGCTGGCTGTCATGCTGAGTTAGGCCAAGCTATGTGTAGCCCTTATACTGGAGCCTTAACATCTACTTGGTGCTGATGCTGAAGTCTGTCCTGACCCTGATGACTTATGTGTGGGCCTTATACTACACCGTTACCGATACTTGCTGTTGTAGGTCCTGACACTGCTGAGTTATGTGTGGGGCGTATACTACAGTGTTACCATGTACCTAATGCTGTCTGTTCTGCTGTCTGTCCTGACCCTGGAATAAAGGGGCCTTACAACAAATTTCTAAAATTGCACCATAACATTACATAAAAAAAAAAAACAAAGCACATGTTATCAAACAAAAAAAAAAGGATTTATAACAAAAATAATAAAGCAAGCCTCTATGGCATCTTTTTTAGCTCCAATAATATTTTATCAATTTTTTGGAGCTGGTGAAGGTGTTTTTCCTCTATTTGCCGAAACCTCTTATTGAACCGATGCTGCATTTTTTTAAGCTCCACAACATCTTTAAGGAATTCCTTTTTGGTGGCATCCAATTCCTTTATGGCCTTGTTCACTACTGGAAAAAAAAGAATTATAATTCAAATTTGGGTTACTTACAAGACAAATAGTGCATTGTGTGTAGTATGTGTTTAAACACTGCCGATTTAAATCCAAATACAATAAATATTGATATTTACGTTAATTATATTTTGTTTTTTTAAGTGATAGTTCTGATAGAGTAGAATGTTATTTATTTTGTTAGTTAATAGTTTTTCGTTAGTTTACATAATATGTTGCATTTTTTCCCCCTATAACACTAGTTTTTGTTGTCTCCTCATTGCTACCACTTTTAACCACTTCACGGCCGGCCATTAAGAATAGGCCTCAGTGGGACGTGACTTGATGCAGAGGGACAGTCTATTACGGACCAACAAACACCCTGTCCCCAGGCATAATCGTTTGTGAACCGGGGTGCAAATGCAACTCAGCTAAACAGGCAGCCATGTTAACTAAGGGTTGCTATTTTTCTGATTCATTACACATGTGCATTACAGCTCCGGAGATGCAGGTTGGTGTGGGGATCGTGGGATACTTGTGAATATGTTATGTATATCAAATTATAGTAATGTGTGCACATATTTACCCTCCCGGTGGGGGGTGTAGACCACCTTCTTCTCCTCTACTGGAGCTGGGGGAGGGGGGCAGAATCAGGTGGCTGGGAAGGTCCGTCCTCCTCCTCAGTGGCCTCTGTATCACCTACATCTGGGGGTGAAGTGGCCTGCACATTTTCTCCCTCCTCCTCCATGGGCGCCTCCACATTTTCTACCTCTTTCTCGATGTGCGCCATCTTTTTTTTTTTTTTGGTGGACCGAGGGAAAAGGTTTATCTGTAATAATGACACAATGTTAAGAATTGACACAAACAATTCATAAATAGTGTTGAGCGAACTTGTGTTTTAAGTTCGGCGTCTAAAGTTCGGGTTCAGGTTATCGAAGAATCGCGTTATGGATTCCGCTACCACGGACCAAGTTATGGTCCATGGTAGCGGAATCCATAACGCGATTCTTCAATAACCTGAACCTGAACTTTAGACGCCGAACTTAAAACACAAGTTCGCACAACACTACTCATAAACCATAACAAAGGTAAAGATCAAGAAATTCCTATATGGTGGAATCTGCATGGGATTATGAATTATACCAATAGTGGATTTACCTTATTTAAAAAAAAAAAAGTTTATAGATGGGTAACTAGTCTAAGTTACAAGGTAGGATGAGGTAACATGGGATTTGTTAGGAAGGTGCCCTATAGGGTATTGTGACTGGGTAATGGATGTTTAGGTAAACCAAACAACAATTCGGAAATTAGATAAGGGGTTAATGGATGGTGTTATGTTGAGTACAGTACAGACCAAAAGTTTTAACACACCTTCTCATTCAAAGAGTTTTCTTTATTTTCATGACTATGAAAATTGTAGATTCACACTGAAGGCATCAAAACTATGAATTAACACATGTGGAATTATATACATATCAAAAAAGTGTGAAACAACTGAAAATATGTAATATTCTAGGTTCTTCAAAGTAGCCACCTTTTGCTTTGATTACTGCTTTGTGCACTCTTGGCATTCTATTGATGAGCTTCAAGAGGTAGTCACCTGAAATGGTTTTCACTTCACAGGTTTAATAAGTGGAATTTCTTGCCTTATAAATGGGGTTGGGGCCATCAGTTGCGTTGTGGAGAAGTCAGGTGGATACACAGCTGATAGTCCTACTGAGTAGACTGTTAGAATTTGTATTTTGGCAAGAAAAAAGCAGCTAAGTAAGGAAAACCGGGTGGCCATCATTAATTTAAGAAATGAAGGTCAGTCAGTCCGAAAAATTGGGAAAACTTTGAAAGTGTCCCCAAGTGCAGTCACAAAAACCATCAAGCGCTACAAAGAAACTGGCTCACTTGCGGACCGCCCCAGGAAAGGAAGACCAAGAGTCACCTCTGCTGCGGAGGATAAGTTCATCCAAGTCACCAGCCTCAGAAATCGCAGGTTAACAGCAGCTCAGATTAGAGACCAGGTCAATGCCACACAGAGTTCTAGCAGCAGACACATCTCTCGAACAACTGTTAAGAGGAGACTGTGTGAATCAGGCCTTCATGGTAGAATATCTGCTAGGAAACCACTGCTAAGGACAGGCAACAAGCAGAAGAGACTTGTTTGGGCTAAAGAACACAAGGAATGGACATTAGACCAGTGGAAATCTGTTCTTTGGTCTGATGAGTCCAAATTTGAGATCTTTGGTTCCAACCACTGCGTCTTTGTGCGACGCAGAAAAGATGAACGGATGGACTCTACATGCCTGGTTCCACCGTGAAGCATGGAGGAGGAGGTGTGATGGTGTGGGGGTGCTTTGCTGGTGACAGTGTTGGGGATTTATTCAAAATTGAAGGCATACTGAACCAGCATGGCTACCAACCGGTTTGCGTTTAGTTGGACCATCATTTATTTTTCAACAGGACAATGATCCCAAACACACCTCCAGGCTGTGTAAGGGCTATTTGACCATGAAGGAGAGTGATGGAGTGCTGCGCCAGATGACCTGGCCTCCACAGTCTCCGGACCTGAACCCAATCGAGATGGTTTGGGGTGAGCTGGACCGCAGAGTGAAGGCAAAAGGGCCAACAAGTGCTAAGCATCTCTGGGAGCTCCTTCAAGACTGTTGGAAGACCATTTCAGGTGACTACCTCTTGAAGCTCATCAAGAGAATGCCAAGAGTGTGCAAAGCAGTAATCAAAGCAAAAGGTGGCTACTTTGAAGAACCTAGAATATGACATATTGTTAGTTGTTTCACACTTTTTTGTTATGTATATAATTCCACATGTGTTAATTTATAGTTTTGATGCCTTCAGTGTGAATCTACAATTTTCATAGTCATGAAAATAAAGAAAACTCTTTGAATGAGAAGGTGTGTCCAAACTTTCGGTCTGTACTGTATATAACTTTTTGTGGCTGCCAGAGTTAGACTGTCTGCCAAACCGCATTTTGAAGAACTGCTGCCAACCCGCTCTCCCTCCCTGTTGATTTAGTTGTCAAGGTAACTTTATAATTAGAAAGAGGCTTAAAGTCTCCCCTTTAACTCTCACTTTGATGGTGACCCCCCCTTTAACAGTGACTTTGATGGTGATCGACCCTTTCACAGTGACTTTCACGGTGAACGCCCCTTTAACTGTGAACTCCACAGCTCCCGTCAATTGGCAGTTAGGATTTAAGTGAAAGGCTGGCAGGCTTGTATTGGATAATACAGGTCATTTTTTGGGAATATCTCGTGTACGTCGTAGAGAGCCAAGACCCCGCAAGATTTCTTTTTAGGTAGCAAGGGATGTGTATACCAAGTTTCGTTGAAATCGATGGTTGTATTTTTGAGTTTTTGCAGAACATACATACACACATACATCCTTTTATATATATATATATATATATATATATATATGAATCTTGAATCCCATGCAAATTAGGTTGGGGGTGTATGTAATGGTCGGGGACATTGACCGGAATACTGAATGATGTTTGCAGTTTATGTCGATATAAACTAAAATACCTATATATATTTATGTGTGTGTGAAACGTATGAAATCATCTGGTGACATCATACATCAGTACTGCACTGTGCGTATACCAATATATATACAATCTCAGCGAGGTAGAGATGTATGATGAAACCGGAAGATTTTGTACATGTCACAACAGGTATTAAGTAATCATTTGAAAAGGAATGAAATACGGATGTAGTAGAGTTAACACACATGCTTTATGAGACATGTTATGTAAACTTAATGCAATTAAATACATTAAGATATTTAAAAAAATGGCTTCAAGATTACGTGATGAGTTAAGAAATTTGAGTTAAGAGGTTGTGTGTTAACCATACTACATCTGTACGGATTAGCAGCATAACTAGATATATACATTACTGAGTGTTGTAGAGAGAGATACAAATATCATGTAAGCATTGTACCTGGGCATAATCTGCTACTATACTCATCGACCCGATCGTGTTGTAGGCGTTTCAGGTCGCACCACTTTTTTTTTTATCACCTTGTGGTCGTGCCATATGCCGCTTTTCAGTTTTAGTTCGGCCCGGACCGACCGTACAATGATATCTTTCTCTACCCTTTTGTTGGTCCAAGGATAGCCCCTTTCAAGAAACCGCTGAAGGATAAAGATGAAAGCATATAATCCAATAAAATGTATTATACAAATATTCAAAGAAATATCCACAAAAAAGCAAAAAGTAGTTACGTCTTTAAAGGGGAAATATTTGATTTAGGCCTCATGCACACGACCGTTGTGTGCACCCGTGGCCGTTGTGCCGTTAGACGTTTTTTTCTGCGGCTATATTGACTTTCAATGGGGCCGTTGAAAACTCGGCTTGTGCACCGTTTTTACACCGCGCCCGTGACCCGTGTTTCGAGGCCGTGAAAAAAATATAACCTGTCCTATTTTTTTCACGGCTAACGGATCGCGGCCCCATGGAAGTCAATGGGGCCGTTAAAAACACGTTTGCACACCCGTTTGACACCCGCGTCCGCGCCCGTTTTATTTATTTCATTTGCCATGGGCACTCTGTCTGGCAAAAGTTGTGGCAATAAATTGAAAAAAAAAAAATATGTACAGGAAGTTTAGGGTCACAGGTTATGCTAATTTCTAGCCACCTGTGTCTGGAAGCTTCTCTCTGTGTGGTGAGGCAGCCATTAATTTTTCCCTGAGAAAATGCCTAGGTGGAATGTCGAGAAACTCATCACCCTGGTCCAGGAGAGGCCTGAAATTTGGGATACCCGCAGCAATCTGTATCTGGATCGTACCAGAAAGGATGCTGCGTGGGAGCAGGTGGCCCGTAGCCTCCGCAAGAACGATTGGGCCAAAGCAGATAGCAGAGGCCGTGCTGACTTAGGTAAGTGAGAGCAATGTAGTTGTGCTGTGCGTGCCCTCTGGATGGCAACCAGATTTTGTTTTTAACCCTGAGTTCCCAATAGTGTTTTCTGTGCGGTTCAGCTTCATTTTCCATAAAGGGCCGCACATGCTTTGTTAAAGTGACGTCTATTACATTCCATACAACACCAGTTCTAAGTGTAAATGGCTGTCCCTCCCTTTGCTCCGGCATACAGTTCTCATGTTTATAATCACATGTTTGTGTCCTTTTTGTCCCAGACACATGTCCTTGTATTTGTGCATCTTAGAGTTGTGACCGACACTTTTTTTTTAAAAGTTAGGGCCACAAGGCTTACACGACTAGTATCCTCCATCTTGTTCGTCTGCATTAGTATCCAGACACCTGCTGGACTGTACCATGTGCTGTTTATTCTGTCCTTTTTTGTTGGTACCTTGTTATTCCCTATTTGCTCCATTTTTTGTAAAATGTCATTTTATGCTGGTTTCTTTTGATCCTTTTTAATATTTATTATTTTTTTTTGGTTCATTATGAACAGTGAAACAAACCAAAACACGCTGGGCCAGTTGCCGGGACCAATTTCGGCGAGAGGTCTCCAGCAAGGGCCGTAGTGGAGAGGGTCCCTCCCGGAAGAGACCGTACATATACACTGCCCAGTTGCAGTTTCTCAAACCCGTAATGGACTTGAGGCCGTAAGTAAATTATGATTTGTTGATCCATTTCTCATTGTGCTTAATCTTTCAATTGTGTATGCCTCACCTAATGTGTACACGAAAGTAATGGGTTCATTTGTGTTGTACTATTGAAGGCATATACTTTCTGTGGGGCAGCCATGTACAAAATGTCACAATCCCACATTTTTAGAAGGCACACGCCAAGCATGCCTGAGTAGCTGTAAGTTAACCAGTCCTGCTTGGAGTTGTCGTTGTGCATCAGATGGTGGGCATCAGTTTGCACATGCCTGGGGTTGGTTGTGTCCATCACTTTATGTGAAAGGTTGCCACCAGTCAAACCCGCTGCTGAGCTGTATGATGAGACGACACGTGTAGTGCGCATATAGCACCCCCCCTCTCTGTTTGGTTCCTGCTGCATCAATTTTGGGCAGGTCCCAGAACATAGATGTTTTTAATATTGAAAGGATTTCACAAACGACAAGCCACGTGTGCTCCGCACGCATTATCTCATCATACAGATGTTCTGCGTGTTTGGCTCCTGTTGGTCTTACACCACGATAATCTTTGGAACTTTTCATAGGGATAGGTCATTTATACCTCAAAATGTGCATGTATCCCGTTTTAATGCGAGTCCTGATTAGTATATCAGTTTTGACATTAGCGGGTGCTTTTATAGTTCCCATATAGATTCCTTTTTTTAAGTGACATGTGGGAATTTGATCCCCATTTGGTATTGGCCACGTCATTTACATTGCTTTCAAAGTATGGCACCAGGACCAACATTGATTCCTTGGTTTGTTCGTGTACAATGAAAAAATCCCAGAATCCTATGATGTTCCTTCTAGGCTTGACCACCCGTCTCAGAATGACTGCTCTCATCATGCACAATTGTGGCCCAGTACATGTTATTAGTTCGCTGTAAAATAAGTTCAACCAGTTAGACCCTACGTCTTGTATGTTGGTATGGTTGAAGCAGGCCACATACTGGTGAGATGGCGTCAATATCCGCACTGGTTTGGTGCCTGGAATGAGTATTCCTCTTCTTTCGCTGGACTGCTTCAACCATCAAACCATGTTTTACCATTACATTACCATTAGCGCTTTACCAGTTGTGACCCATCTTGCCCTATATATTGGAAATACATTTGGAATTGCACTGTTCACATAGATGCATGTGTTTATTGCGTATTCTCTTTCATTATGTTGTATGGAGCCACTCCATATATATAGTGTCTGTATACGGCTGATCACACCTAATATCACTGTTTATTTTCTGTAAATTTTTAAAAGAGATATCTAATTGAGTTTTTACATGTCTTTGAAAAACTAGTACTGTGGACAGTCTGGAACCCTCCGAGGAGTCGTCTTCCGATGGGAGTGAAACTCCCGCAGTTTTTTCCCCTGCAATAAGTCCAGAACCGACGCCAGCAGAGGACCCGGAGGAATCGTCTCAGGGCCAGCAACAACAACTCTCCAGTCCACCCCGTGTCAGGCAGCCGCACCCAAGACGCCGCCGCCAAGTCCCTCCCTCCACCTCTGTGCCAGAGAGTCGTGAGGTTATTGACGCACGCGTCATTGATTTTCTGGCACAGAGGCGGAGTGACGGAGTGGAGGAGAAAATGCTTCGGGGATTGGCGCCCCTTATGAAGAAAGTGCAGGAACCAGATCACAATGTGTGCGTGGCTTCAATTGCTGTAGTAATGAAGATGTTCGTAATCCCAAATCATGGGGACATTCTGGGTCGATTAAACAGCTGGATGATGGATCTGGAAAATGAGGGGCAACCCCAAATGGCCGGCCAATTTGTACGTGAAAGGCAACCGACTCAGGCGCCTTCTTTTGCCCCACACCCCCAGTACGGGCCACCCCATGGCCATATGCAAGGGGCAGCACAGGGCATTTTCCAGGGCAGTTTGCCCACTGTCCCACCACAGCAGGCTCAGGGAAGGCCACGGTCCTCCTTTCCGCCAGGGTCTTTCACTCAGGACCTGTTTGAGTTATAATTTTCTTTTTTTTGGGTTGGTTTTTCTGTTTTAATTTTGTTTGTTGTGTTTTTTTGCCAAAAATATTGTACCTAACCTGTTTCGGTGCAGAATAGTTTCGCCAAAAATTTTTTTGTGCACTAAAAATGTGTCTGGTTTTATTTTCAAACATTCCACAAACCATTGACCTTATCATTTTGTCTATCATGCCAAAAAACACACACACAGTATCTCCAAATGCAACACTTTATTAAGATGCACCGCACCTTTAAATTTATTAACTTTCAAGATGAGGTATTAGAAAATTTTATGGACAAAATACTCGAAGTTTAAAGATGAAATAGTCTAACTAAATTTAGACCAAAGCATCATTTAAATTAAATGTGTAGATCGAATAAAATATGCGATGTCCACAAAATCTCAGCCCGCAAGCCCACGTCAAGGGTCCTCATTACCTTGCGAGTCCCTACACTCCACTAATACAATAAATTCAAGTAATCTATCTAGAAAATAACAAAAAACTAACGAGCCCAGAAGATTTCAAAAACTGCCACGAATAGCGTCCCTCTGCCATGGCAAGGACCCCTCTGGGCTGTGAAAGTAGTCTGCAAAGAGTTCACGAACTGCAATGCCTGCAGTCCCTGGTCGTCTATGCAGGGTCCTTTCCAAGCCCAAATCTGAAGACGTTGGAAGATCTTCCAAGTCTACAGAAGAGGAAGCCTCGTGAATCCTGGTGAAGTTGTGCAGAACAACACAAGCTTGAATCACCAGGGTAGCATTCTCCGGATCCATCTGTATGGATGACAAAAACACCCTCTACTTGCTAGAGAGTATCCCGAAAGCGCACTCCACATACCGACGGGCACGAGTCAACCGGTAGTTGAAGATACGCCTCCTGACATCCAAACCACGCTTTGGAAAGGGCCGCATAACATGTGGAGTCAATGCAAACCCTTCATCCGCCACGATGACAAATGGAGCCGGCGGACGGGCATATCCGGGCAGTGTTCTGGACTCGGGCAGGGCAAGCTGGTTGGCATGAAGCCGCTCACCCATTCTAGAAGCACTAAAGATGCGAGCATCCGCAGTGCTTCCATAGGACCCAATATCTACCATTATAAACCGGTAATGACTGTCAGCAACAGCCATCAGCACTACCGAGAAAAACTGTTTATAATTGAAGAAACGGCTCCCTGAGTGTGGCGGCTTCTTCACACGGATGTGTTTGCCATCCATTGCCCCAATGCAGTTTGGGAACTGTGCAGAATTTTGAAAGCCCTCAGCGATACGAAGCCAATCGTCCACCTTGGGCTGCGGCATCACCGTCTCTCGGAGCTGCTGCCAGATGACATGGCAAGTGTGTCAAACAATTCTCGAGATCGTGGAGGTTCCTAATAGAAACTCGAAATGCAGGGATGCAAACGAGTTCCCAGTGGCAAGGAATCTGTTGAGAGAAAAAAAAAAAAAAAAGTAACGGAACAACAGAGTCTGGATTCCTTAACAACGTTCTATACACTACATGATTTTAAACCACACTATGTCTAGTGGAGCGTAACCTATGGGAAGGGTCTCTCTGTGTGCGCCCACAACCATTGTAAATTTGAGGGTTAACAAATATACACCCTAGACTTTACATAGCATTGATCTGCCGAAAGCACACAATTCAAGCGACAGGCAGCATGGAATTAATTCATGCATTGTCTAGCAAATGGTTAAAAACCAAAAGGCCCAAATATATTGTACTACAGTATTCCAGCAAAATTGTCTGGTGTGCTTTTGGCAGTAAAGTAGACAAATGATGGATGACCAGTCGCAACTCTGTCTGAAAACGGCTTGCCATCACTGCACCATGTCCATGGATGCTTAAACTAAATTATATTGGCAATGGGGAATACAAACCATACCAGAGCATCATTTGGGGTAAGGGCAGTACTAACACTAATTTTTAACATAAACAGTGTTTCTACCCTTTGGAAAATGCAGATAGTCATGTGCAAGGTTAGAAATCTGCGAGCAATAGGCATTATGTGAACGTTACAAGGAAATCTGAGGGGTTGGCAGCAGCACAATCCCCTAAAAAAGTGAACAGACTGGGATATAGACTTCTAATAGGGTGGTACACGCTGCTAGCGAACCTGACAGAGTGACCCAATTCGTTCACACACTCCTAAACACAAACGCATACACCTGTATTTGTGGCAAATTGTCTAGAAGCCAAAAAAGGCATGTAACAGCCTGCAGTAACATGGCTGAGTGACTGACTAAAAACACAATTTTAAACAAACTACAGGCGAATGGCGACGAATCATGGAGTGTCTGGAGCCCTTTAGATGAACACACGTTTTAAAGCTGCTAAAATAAACGTAACCCCAAAAAAAAGAATCATATGTCGCAGGTTTACAAGAGGTTAAATAAAAAAAAAACACCCCCCAAGAAAAATAGGATTTAAAAAGAAGGTGACTTCAGGAAACAGTAGCACATGTTTCACAGCAGCCATTTTCTAGCACATGTTCCTCCTGACACAAGCACTGCACATTACTGGTGAAACTTTACAAGTACTATACTGCTTACCTCAACGTGACGATGAGCCTTTCCTCAGGTGAAATGCTGCGCCTCATATTGGTGTCCATAAAGGTAAGGACAGTACGTAGAGACGACAGCAAGCGATCAAATGTACCCACTGACATCCGACAGAAGGCAAAGAACTTCTCTGGATGCAGCCGCAGATCTTGGTAGAGGGTATGGAAGTGTCCTTTCCGGTAGCGTTTGGAAACAATCGGATGGACCCAAAAACGTCGCCTTCTAGTCGGTTCATCATTCAACAAAGGAGGGCGCGGACCCCATTGCCGAGAAACGAGCCAATGCACTAAGACCTCTTCCTCTGAATCAGACATGGTGAAACAGCAAAGAGAGCAGCCAAAATAACCTCTGTACTCTGGAAAGACTACAGAAAATGGCCACAAATGCATACTCAGGTGCCCCTGATTTATACCAGTATCCTGGGTGGAGATAGTAAAATGCCATTTTTTCACCATTCTAGGATTTTTGATGGGCCGCAAAAAAAACGGTAACACGGACACACGGAAGCGCAACGGAAGCAAAAACGGCCACGGATCACGGAACAACGGAACCACGTTTTGCGGGACGCAAAAAAATACTGTCGTGTGCATGAGGCCTTAAAGTTACCGATATAAGATCGGATTGTATTGCGATTATATGTATGTGAGGTCTGAGCAATCAGATATTTACATATAAATAATTTAGATGTAGATCGAGTGTTGCTAAATATTGTTCTGACATGCATGCAATATGAAATAAAATACAGTGTTGTAATACAATATTACTTACAGTGAGAAGAACTTCTTCTTCCTTTTGAAATCGAATTCTCCCCATTTTCGATCGTCGATTTAAATACAAACTCCACTGGAAGCAATGCAAAACCAAAACCGAAACCAGGGCACATGTCACGTGACACGATTACGTCACTCATAAGATCGCATTCTCACGCGATCATTCATAACATTCCCGATTTTCGGGTAAAAATCGGGAATTCGAATAACAAGATTGATTCCACCCTGCTTCTTGCAATATAGCAAATATTCAAAAAAATAATTTAGAATCGATCAATTTAGCTAATATAGTGGTATAATCTTATTTGTGGGCCAATGACTCAGGGATCATGTTTTTTAGATGTTTAAAATTTACGAATATTCTATATAGCGAATATATAGCACTATATTCAAAATATTTGCGAATTCTCGAATTTGCGATATTCGAGAAAAAATTCCAGTCATTGGCCCACAAACAACTTAAGCAGGGAGGAATCAGGACTTTAGATAGAAAAAATTGACGGATATTCTAAAAAACAAATATATTCGATATAGTGCTACATATTAGTTTTTTCGAATATTCGTAATTTTTTCTATCTAAAGTCCTGATTCCTCCCTGCTTAAGGGACTTATTGGCACACAAGCAACGAGCAGGGAATCACGTGTTCCAATGATAAAAAAAAATTACAAATATTTGCTATAACGAATATATAGCACTTTATTAGAAATATTTGCAAATTTTTGAAGTTCGCTATTCGAATATTTGCATATCGATCTGAATCAATATTTGGTGGAATTAGGTATATCGCACCCCTCAATCAGTATTTTGTGGAAGCAGATATATAGAACCTGATGATAGCAGAAGAAAAAAGCACCGCAGCACTCACCACTGGTCACAAAGTTGCTGTTTGCAGTTTTATTTTTCAAATACACATCGTGGACGCAGACAGGACACAGGTGAATTGACAGGCTACAGCTGTTTCGCGCTGTGTTGCGCTTTGTCAAGCCTTGACAAAGTGCAACACAGCGCGAAACAGCTGTAGCCTGTCCATTCACCTGTGTCCTGTCTGCGTTCACGATGTGTATTTGAAAAATAAAACTGCAAACAGCAACTTTGTGACCAGTGGTGAGTGCTGCGGTGCTTTTTTCTTCTGCTATCATCATAACTACTATACCACCGACAGAGCACCACCGTGAAGGTTCGGGATCCAAGTGTTTTATGTGCTCCAGTGACTGCATGGGTGCATGTAGCAGTGCCGGTTGCGTTCTTTTCTCTCACTCCCTGTGAGATATATAGAACCCCTTAATCAATAGTTTGTAGAAGCAGGTATACTCGGATATCCCAGTTATCATATATGATGTGTTTTATCGACTCTGCTACTGGGCTATATTTGAATGTAAATGCAAACCTATCTTTTTTACTATGAGTGCTGCGTTTTGCCCTATTGAGAAGTTCTTCTTGTGTAAAAGACACTGCTTTCTTCCTGGCAATTTCTTTTTCTTTTTCAGCATACCCTATATATAGCAGCCTGTTCTTCAATTCCTCTGACTGTCTTGACACTATTAAGATGGAAGCTATTGAAATGCAGTAGGGAGTTAGTGGCTGACGGCTTACGATAGCCAGTAGTTTGTAAACTACCTCCCTGGACAGATGTTAACACATCTAAGAACTCCAGAGAGGTGCCTCTAAAATTCAAAGAGAACGACCATCGGGCGAACCGCAATGCCAACTCTAGTAGTGTTGAGCATGAATATTCGAAAAGGGAATTTTTATTGCGAATATCGGCACTTCGAGAATTTGCGAATATTTAGAATATAGTGCTATATATTCGTAATGACAATTATTATTATTTTTTAACACAGTAGACATCAGGTGATCATCCTTCCTTTCTTCTAGCTTGTGGGCCAATAAGAAGGCATTGTCACAGCTTAGCAGCATCCCTAGCAACCAATAGAAATGTTGCCTGCCCCTTACTATACAAGTTGCACGTATTGCAAAAAAATAATGACATTCAGGCACCTGGGAAAGCTAGGAAGTTAGTCAGTGCCCTGGTACTGTATAGAATACGTGCACACATACAGACACCCTTTTGCCCCTGGCTTGTTCACAAGAGCAGGTCTGGACAAGCAGGAAGTGTCTTGTATTACCCCATGCATCGCATGCATCAGGTACAACCACCTTGGATGACAGAAGAGGAGACTGGGAATCAGCAGCTGAAAAGATGAAAGGAAGGGCACCAGGTGCAATGCTTTGCAAAAGTATTCACCCTCTTGACTTTTTTCGTATTTTGTTGCCTCACAACTTGGAATTAACATGGATTGTTTGAGGATTTGCATAATTTAATTTACAGAACATGCCCAAAACTTTGATTTTTTTTATTTATTGTGGAGCAAACAACAAATAGGACAAAATAACAGAAAAAAGTCAATGTGCATAACTATTCACCCCCCTAAAGTCAATACTTTGTAGAGCCACCTTTTGCAGCAATCACAGCTCCAAGTCGCTTTGGATAAGTCTCTATGAGCTTGCCACATCTTACCACTGGGATTTTTGCCCATTCCTCCTTGGAAAACTGCTCCAGCTCTTCAAGTTGGATGGGTTGGCTTGTGAACAGCAATCTTTAAGTCTGATCACAGCATATCTATTGGACAGAGATCTAGGCTTTGACTAGGCCATTCCAACACATTTACATGTTTCCCCTTAAACCACTCAAATGTTGCCTTAGCAGTGTGTTTGGGGTCATTGTCCTGCTGGAAAGTGAACCTCCGACCTCGCCTCAGATCACGCACAGAGTGGTACAGGTTTTGCTCAAGAATATCCCTGTATTTAGCACCATCCATCTTTCCCTCAGCTCTGACCAGTTTCTCCCTGTCCCAGCTGTTTTTAGCTGAAAGTAATGGCTTTCTTCTGGCCACTCTGCCATAAAGCCCAACTCTATGGAGCGTACGGCTTATTGTCGTCCTATGCACAGATACTCCAGTCTTTGCTGTGGAACTCTGCAGCTCCTCCAGGGTTACCTTAGGTCTTTGTGCTGCCTCTCTGCTTAATGCCCTCCTTGCCTAGTCCGTGAGTTTTGGTGGGCAGCCATCTCTTGACAGGTTTGCTGTGTGCCATGTTCTTTCTATTTAGTTATGATAGATTTGATGGTGCTCCTGGGGATCATCAAAGATTCTGATATTTTTTTATAACCTAACCCTGACTTGTACTTCTCAACAACATTGTCCCTTACTTGTTTGGAGAGTTCCTTGGTCTTCATGGCAGTGTTTGGTTAGTGATGTCTCTTGCTTAGGTGTTGCAGCCTCTGGGGCCTTTCAAAAAAGGTGTGTATATGTAATGACAGATCACGTGACACTTAGATTGCACACTGGTGGACATTATTTCACTAATTATGTGACTTCTGAAGACAATTGTTTGCACCAGAGATTTTAATGGGCTTCCTAATTTTCTGTTTTCTGTTTTCTGTTTCTGTTTTCTGTTTCTGTTTTTCTGTTTTCTATTTCTAAACAATAGCTTTATTTATATATTTTTCTCTTCATTTCACTTCACCAACTTAGACTATTGTGTTCTGATCCATCACATACAATTCAGATTAACAAAACATTGAAATTAATGCTGTAAAGTAACAAAATACGAAAAAAGTTAAGGGGGTGAATACTTTTGCAAGGCACTGTAAGTGTTCTGTTACTTCCCCAGTTAATGTGATTATTTTTTCCTGGAACTGAAGGGTCAGTTTAATAGAGGAGTATCCTCTGTTCAAGATTCTAATTTCCTGGTCAGAGTTGAGAGAAAAGAGTGTCTTCTTCTCTGGAGGCGCTGTCCTGCATTACACAGACAACTCACGCACTGTATATGAGTGGGTGTTTTGTTAATGTTTAATTTCCCGACTGGTGGCACTGCAGAGAAACTGAACAATTACTGCCAGGTTTCTCCACAGATCTCAACTTATCTCTTGAGTTCCCAGAAGGGTCACTTTGTAAACCACTTATAATCAAAGGACCTTCTTTATTACATGTTTAACAACGGAACCATGGTGTTTTCTAAGTATGTGACGCTTGACTACTTAACTGGAAAGTGAGACACTTTTAGCACAATATTCATGCATAGGTGTGAAGAATTCATAAAACAATACATGATAAACATGGAAAAAGTAAAGAAATATTTTAAAAAGTCAGGATATGATTATAAATAGATGTATTTTGGATGAAATATTGTATAACAACTATATAATGACTTGCCCTGGATTGCAGATATTGTCTCTGTCATTAGTCAGTTTTAGAAAGCTCTTTTATGGTTTTAATTATCTTATATCATTTTAATGGACTTTTTTCAGACTGCTATATAAGGATCGGAAAACTACAGTATTGCACGTTGTCAAATCAAACCATATATATTTATTTATTTATTTTTTTACTAAATATACCTAAATACACCATACCAAAATACACCTAACTTCTAATGATAATTACTTCTAAATCATTGCTAGATGCAATCAGCTGACAAATTTGTCATTCATCACACTTTTTATGCAGGCCTAAAAATCATAATTTCTCGGCAGCAAATCTCCCTATGTAGAGACACAGCATGGTGCTCATTATATGCAAACTGTATGAAAAAATCATACTAGCAATCATACTTTCCCCATACAGTACCATGATTGTTCCATTTAAATGTAATAAACAAGCTCTTATCAAAATTCTGATCAATATGCAATATTGTCAAGCAATCCTTGTTTACAGGCAGATTATTGGCACTGGGGGTGCCTGCTCACTGAAAGCTGCGGCAACTTCGTACACAGTGTTTCCTGGTAATAAAGTAAATTGGCTTCCCTTTTGGCAATAGGAAAACATTCCCCCATTTTCTTTGATAGCAAGGGTCTAAATGTATGCCTATCCAGTAATTATCAGACTACTTTATGTTATTAATATGCCTGGAAATATATTGGAAAAGCACACCAGATGTAGGGTGCGGTGCAACCAAAAAGGGTTCTTCAACCCTATTCGAGTATTAAATAGATTCAGTGCACACGCTAATGTGGATCAAAATGATGTTTTTTTAAATCTTTAGCTAGATATTTGTACGTAATTTCCATTGTCTCAGCGTAAAAATTGAAAAAAAAAAAGGGAGAACATTCATAATTTCAAGAATCGCTTCTTAGCATGATGATGATGACATTTCGCTCACGGTGACCTTTTTCAAGTTTTATCTGTGCAAAGGAAAAAAGAAAACGATAAGAAACATAGAAAAAGTATATAAAACTGGAATGTAAGTATAAAAATAAAAATTTAAAAAATGAAAAATAAAAGACGTATTACGTAAAAAAATGAAAGAACTCAAGAAGCGCAAGCAGAATGTACGTCACAGGTAAATTAAATGGTCCAAAAATAGGAATGAGGCAAGGTAGTTGGGATGAGTAGCATATGTAGTGTGTGTGAGGGGATAGTATAGTGAAACAAGGTAAAGAGTGTGTGTAGTGAGGATGAATGGTGTGTAGTGTTGAGCGAGCATGCTCGGCCGAACACCAGTTCGGCTCGAGCATTGCTATGCTCGGCCAAATATCGTGTGTGCTCGAGTCAGTGTATTTATATCCTTAGCCTCTTTCTGAAAAGTTTCAGTTGGGATTTGAACTTACAACCTTCTACATTACAGCCAAGAACCTTAACCACTACACAATAGAGCTGCATGGCCAGTTGCTTTAAAAATAAAAATAAAAAATTATGAAACTTCTGCTGTATAGGAATACTTATTAGTAGTAAGTATTCCTATACAGCAGAAGTCTCATATTTTATTTTATTTTAGTCACTGGCCATGCAGCTCTAAAGTGTAGTGGTTAAGGTTATTGGCTGTAATGTAGAACGTTGTGAGTTAAAATCCCGCCCGAAACATTTCAGAAATAGAGGCTAAATTAAATTTATATATTTTTTTATTATAGAAGAATGGCGGCTCTGACAAAAAATGGTTAGAAAGGTTGGGTGCACATTCACTGGGGAATGAGCTGCTTACCCCTTGGTATATAAATAGAAAAACCACAGAAAAGGTTTTTCTTTATTCACCCATGTGATGCAACGTTTCGGCTCTGAACTAGAGAGACTCTATAAATAAATATATATATAATATATATATATATATAAATATATATATATATATATAATATATATATATATATATATATATATATATATATATATAGAGAGAGATACAATTATACTTCTGATATATATGAATGCATAATATGTGGGAAACTACTGCTGATGTTTTAGCCATAATATATTTACATATAATATAATATATTATCTATAATAATAATATACAGTGCTGCGCATAACTATTCATACCACATTGCTGCACATAACTATTCATACCCCAGGCAAATTTTGACTTAAAGTTACTTTTTTTCAACCAGCAAGTATTTTTTTGACGGGAAATGACATACCGTCAGGTCCATAAATATTGGGTATTGAGATAGAGCTAGAGCATGCCTTAGCTGCAGCTCTGGTCACTGAGGTATGCTCCCACACCTGGATGCCATCGGAACCTCTGCTCACACAGTTCCTCAGTAGCGATGGACGAACATCTGCCGGGACGGTTCGCGAACGCAATCGCGGGAACCCGATTCAATGTTCGCGAACCGCAAGTACGCTGTGGGTCCCATTCGTTTTAATGGCAGGTGAACCTGAAAAACCTTCAGCTCTATTTGCAGCCAAGAAATAATTACTAGAAGTGCACAAATAGTCCCACAACATGGACAGTGACATACCAGATGTGTTATTCGAATTTGCAATCTCCATTCATTATTTTTTTCAATGCGAAATATCAGCAATATAATGTTCGCGTACGTGCATACGCAAATGCACTATACAGTACCCAAATGCACTATAAAGAAAGTATATTGGTATATAACACCCCACTTCAATCAGTTTTTTGGAGGGGGCGACTGGTATATCACACCAGTAGAAATTATTTGTTCCAATAACGCTTGTCCCTCTATATACCTGCAGTATCGCAGCAGAACCGCACACAACTGCCGCACAATACAAATGCACAATAATATACTTTCTAACATAGAAAGTATATTATAACATTGTACAAGGAAGGCAATCCATTAGAATATACATGAAGATAAAATGTAACCTTTAATATTTTACTATGAGGGTCCATTCACACGTCCGTAAGTGTTTTGCGGATAGAACATGTTCTATTTGTTTGCGGAAACGGAAGCACAGATGCGGATGCGGACAGCACATTCCGGCCCCATTGAAAATGAATGGGTCTGCACCCATTCAGCAAAAATGTGGAACGGATGCGGACCCATTTTGCGGACATGTGAATGGAAAAGTTATGCCTCAAAATGAAAAAATATTAAATTATTAAAGTTAAAGGGGTTCTGCACTTTGTTTTATCTGATCGGCGGGGGTCCGACACCCAGGACCCCCGCCGATCAGCTGTTTGAGAAGGCAGCGGCGCTCCAGCAACGGCGTGGCCTTCTCACTGTTTACCACCAGCCCAGTGATGTCACAACTAGTATTAACTAGCGTGGGAGGGGCTAAGCTCCATTCAAGTGAACAGAGCTTAGCCCCGCCCATGCTAGTTGATGCTAGTCGTGACGTCACTGGGCCAGCGGTAAACAGCGAGAAGGCGGCGGCGCTGCTGGAGCGCCGCTGCCTTCTCAAACGCTAATCGGCAGGGGTCCGGGGTGTCGGACCCCCGCCGATCAGATGCTGATGATCTATTCAGAGGATAGATCATCAGTTAAAACAAAGTGCAGAACCCCTTTAAGCAAAAAGCATAGATGTGGTAGGCAATAACAAGTGCTCGGCAGCACCAAATCAGAAACCATATGTCCTACCACAATCCGGGGGGTTCCAGTGCACATTCATGAATCCTGGAGGGAAAGCAAAAACCATCTATCCCTGGGCTAGATGATGATGTGGTATTGAAGGACAGGGTGGGAAAAGAACTGTCCCTGATATTGCCCTACAGGGGGGTGCTATTCTGGCCCTGATAGCCTAACCACAGACCACCCGCCCTGATAAGAGCGACCCCGTCCGGAACCTTACCCTATATAAAAATGGCCCTAATAAGCCCCTAGCCCCTAGGCCCCTGCCTTTCTGGTGATCACTATATAGATCTATGTGTTTTTGACTCATTATAAAAGTATATTATAAGTATATCGCACCCCTCTGTGTATCACACATATAGATAGCACACCTATACTAGTCCTTAAAATGACTTTTGTGGCCCTATTAGCTAGAGTTTGGTGTCCCTAACAGCCTGTCCCTGCTCCACACAGCAACCTCTCCCTACACTGGCAAAACACTGAATGTAAAATGGCGGCCAGATCAGGTTTATTTATAAGGTAGGGGGTATGTCTATGTGCTGAAATGTCTCAATTGGCTGTCCTGTACCACCTGATGGATGTTTCATGGGTCAAAGTTCTTCATAATGTAAAAGAATATGGCGGGCGCAAATTTCTCCATATGTTCGCATGTTCGGCGAATCAGGAACACGCAAAGTTCGCCGCGAAACGACCGCCGGGCGAACCGCAAGGCCATCTCTATTCCTGAGTCTCAGCTTTCCCTAAGATGGCTGCTACCTTTCTTCTCCAAGCTCTGAAACTCCACCTCCCATAAATATGGGAATATATGCAGTCTGTTAGCTGTGTTTAGGAAACAGCGGCATCTTGTGGCCAAACAGCAGAATGTCAGTCCAGATCATTTAATTTAATCTATACAAATAGTGTTCAGACAATGGGAGCTGTTTCCCCATCTCACAGGGGATGACATTGTTTATGCTGCAATTGTGCCTACTGACAAATTCTGGGACCTCTTTAAAGGGTTTCAGTAAATGACAGACATCTCTAATGAGCTACCACTGCCTGACCTTAAAATAACACCTGCTTCTGGCTGAGGTGGTCTACTGCATGACAAAATCATTCACCACTTTACTCTGCTTGTGTAGACGCTCTGACATACACAAGGTGGAATTAGTAATTTTAAATAAGCGGTGCATCTGCAAATTGTTCTGTCACCGAGGAGGCCACATAAGAATGGCTGACTTGCAAGGAAAGTCTCCTGGTCATTGCCAGCAGCTATTGCAAACCAGTGTGCTTTTTTAAAAAGTGTTGCACGACTAGATTTATCATATGCGCCATGTAGGTAGTATGTTTTATTTCCCCCTAATGCAGCATGGCCACGATGTTCCTACCATTGTTGCTGATCACCTTGCCCAGTTGGAGTTGGCGAGGAGACAGCCAGTGGGATGTTTGCTGCTTGATACACTTAAGTAAGTGATTGGCTGTGTGGCTACTCTCGCCCCTGGCCGATCAGCTCTAGCACCAATTGGCAATGCTTCACCTTGCACATATGATAGGAGGGAGGGGGAGCAACGCCCTGCCCTGCTGTTGTTGGGGATGAGGGAATGTCCATAAAGGAGGAGGAGGACACAGATACGAACATGGTGTGGAAACCAGAACAACACAAATGGGGAGGTGTCACAAGTGGGTCATGAAAGTACTATCCCTGCCCATAACAGCTGCTCCAGGTGTCCACTGTGGTATGCAGCACAGTGAGAATTGCAAAGAGTGGCCCACATCTTTGCCACATGAGATTACAAGACCGGGGTGGCTTTTTGGGAGAAATAATGACAGCTAGGTATTTTCCAGCAAGGCTGAGCGCACAGTTCCCTAAAGGCTAAAGAAACCATTAAGTGATATGGCAGAGACTGCACCACCAGCAACTTGGTCAGGTTGGAGGCTTGCACACCAGTGGATTGCTTGGTGCGTAGATTTGTTTCTTGGCAACGCATTCCGTTATCAATGGCTGATGACAGAGCGAAGGAGGAGGAGTAGTCTGAGCAGGAGACGCAGTAAGTGATGATGACGAGGACACTGTACTGCGTGTGGATGTGGTCTGGCTGCCACAAAGGAGACCAGGGTAAGGAGGACACTTGTGGTGCACTAACTGGTGACTACTTCTATTTTTCCACTGGATCAAGTAATGCCGCTGTATGAGCTCAAATAGAGCTTTAGTGCCTATGTTTATGTTTAATCCTGCAGATCTTGCACACAACAATGCTTTTGTCTTCTGGCACAGAGGAAAAAATGTCAGACTGAATCTAATCACACACGCCGTACAGAGCTAGAGACAGACGAGCTTGGCTTAGGTTTGGCATGTTTTGTGCTTGTGGCCACTGTGTTAATAGGAACACCAGTTCCCAAGCTGACCATAATAGAAGCAGATATGGCCCTGACAGTTTTTCAGGAGGTTCTGGCCTTAAGTTGCCTCTGCTCTTTATTGCTGCCACTGCCACCACTCTCCTCCTCTGATGTTACCTCCTGCTTAGCACCCTGATCCAGCTCCGAGGTCCTGTCCAATACACAGTCATTGTCATAGTCTTCACCATGCCCACTACTTTTATAAATCTTTGTTATGTCATTGTGGGCTCCTTGGCCTTCCTCACAATTCCCTGCTCTGTATTTGCCCAAGTGCCACTGTCACTTTCACTGCCTCTACTGCCGCCATCGTGGCTTCAATGGCCATTACCACCACCAACAACACAGCTATGCATGGGTTCCCCCGCCTTCCCCTGAACCTCCAAGTCATGGCAGTCCAAACGCTGACTGTTCTCACACGACCCATCAACAGGGAGACTCTCCTGACTGTCTTCCGTAGGATGAGGTGAGATTTTGTTGCCATTTCTTAGGAAAATAGAAGGTTTCTCACTTGTAATAGGCAGCAAAGATGGACAGGGTGCAACGGAAAGGTTTCTCTGGGGTTGCAAGGAGGAGGAACAGGAGGAATGCTGTGACCTCTGGCTCCAAGGCATGGTGTCAGACTCAGAGGTGACCTCCACATCATCCTCCTGTGACTGAGAGGAGGAATGAGCTATTCAATCCATAATCTCTTCCTCTTTGGCCAGAGAGAACTGTGACCTGATACTACCACTGCCAGATGGCTGGGGCTGTTACTGCTACTAACTCACAGTCTGACTCTGGAAGAATTTTATTTTTTGCAGGGGGTTGGTTTTGTAATGCAGAACTGCTAGGCTGAATTGCAGCAGCAAACAGCAAGAAGTTTTATGCACATTGACCAGCCCCTATAACCAACTCCCTCAAAGCTTTCCCTGATTAAATGCCATAAAATCTACACAATTATATTTCTATTATTTCCCTATTTTTTTTCTAATCACACTACAATAGTTGCTTGTGACTGTATACTGTGAAATCATATATTATTTTGCACACACACATCAGATATTTTATGCGATTCATCCAATTAGTTTTGGATGTTTTTTGCAGATACATTTTTTGTGACATTTGCAATGAATCTGATTAGTTTAGAATCTGTTGGTTCATCTTTATGATAGATAATAGATAGAAAATAGATAGATGGATAGCTAGGTAGGTAGATAGATAGATAGATAGATAGATAGATAGATAGACCTTTAAATGTGGGCAGCAGTAAAATTATTTGTGGTGTTCCAGTGGCTGTGGAAGCAATTCAACATCCAAAAACATAAAACAAAAAATTCCACGGCACTCCCAGGGATTTAAATTAAAAGTAGCATTCTTTAATCACCAAAGCGACGTTTCAGTCCTCTTTAGTGTTGAGCGCAAATATTCTAATCGCAAATATCTAGAATATAATGGTATATCTTCGTAATAGTAAATACTCTAGATTTTTTTTTATCACTAGATAAACCTATAATCTTTTTTCATTTATTATATATAGCTTCTCTTAATCCTTATTATGCTACCTATCATCCAAATTTCTTTTTATAGTTATTATTTTACCTATCATTAATAAACGTTTTAGTATAAATAATTTTCTACCTATTATTAATAACTTATTTTTATAAATGCTATATTATTTTTAAAATAAATCACTACCTATAACAATCAATAAACAACATATAACAGATAATCACACAAAGACTGTATGCCAAAAGCCAGGTACGTGCAAGCCAACAACCTATCCATGAGACAGGTACAGTCAGCATACCTTACAATGACAGCCTTGTATGCAATGAGACATTCGAGACCAGATTTTTTTTCCCCCCTCAGATGGGGATACTATACGATCATTAAACTACCGATCATAATTCTCCCACCAATCAACATCTGGGAACAATTATTTTTCAAATTTTCCAACATACTTACAAAGAATACAAAAAATACAAATCAAGAATACAAAAATACAAATCAAAAGTAACAATCTATTACATTAATCCACTGCCTCACTTTCCATATCCCTTCTGCATCAACCTCCCCTTTCCTTTATTTTATCCCACAGATAACACACATATAACTTCCCTAATACCATTTGTATACTATCTCTAATTGTTAATTCTTTCATTTTAAACACATATGTATTTCTTACATCCCACAATACTTCTTTTATACAAGCCAACAGCCAAAACACTCTCTCCTTCACCTCATCACTCATACCTAAACCAAACATAAATAATTTGAAGGACAACAAACTGATCCCAGTTATTTCTTTACATAATGGTCCCACTCTTCTAATCAACTCCCTTGCAAACTTACAATTCCAGAATAGGTGTACAATACTCTCACTCCCACCACAACCCTCCCTAGGACATACATCACTTATTACTAACCCACGATTCCTCTGAAACTCTTTTACTGGCAACACCCCATGTAAACTCTGCCAAACCACGTCACTCTGTCTATTCGTTCACCCATGTATCCTAACTTTCTTTCATACCTTCTCTATATCAGCATCCATTACCATATTTATTCTACACTCCATCTCTTTGCACTCTATCATCCTGTATACCAAACTTTAATTATGCAACATTCTCACATCTACTCCACATAATTCATACTTGACCAATAACTTATGCACCCACATATACCATACAGGCACCCCAAATGAAATGACCATTTCAACCGTATCAAGTAGGTTCCAAATAAATATCTATACATACATGAGTATTTTGTCTCTATCTTAACTATCTTTAGTAAAAAATAAATAATATTAACTCCAAAATATACCTCCAAATTTGGAAACTCCAAACCCCGTTTACTTATCCTTTTAACTAATACTTCCCTCTTGGCTCTCTCCATCTTGGATCCCCATAGGAACACAAACAAAATTCTATTTAGATTTCTCAACATCATATACCTGGTAAAAAGACGATTGCAGTATAAAAAAAAATAGGCAAGATAACACTTTTAATCTTTCTTAACAAACACAACAATGGTTCAATCACACATATGAACACAATAGGTGACAATGGGCACCCTTGCCTCACCACTGAAAACAAACTTAAAAAAATTCC
This sequence comes from Bufo gargarizans, assembly GCF_014858855.1. Classification (NCBI taxonomy): domain Eukaryota; kingdom Metazoa; phylum Chordata; class Amphibia; order Anura; family Bufonidae; genus Bufo; species Bufo gargarizans. The sequence continues at coordinate 50,405,765 of NC_058082.1, read as the reverse complement.
ATCATACATACTTCTCACTTTCTACACAAACTCAGCTGGAAATCCCATTCTTAACAACACTCTATACACAAACTTATGAGCCAACCTATCATATGTTTTTTCAAAATCCAAACTTAACAAAAACACCTTCTTCTTCCTCTCCATACAGTCCCACAAACAATCTCTCAACATACACATATTTTCATAAATCCTCCTTCCTGGTATCACACAACACTGTGCTTCCCCTATCACTCTATCAATCACTTCTTTCATTCTATTTGCAAACATCTTTGCGTAAATCTTATAATCGGAATTTAGTAAAGTTATCAGTCGCCAATTTCTTAAATCCTTACAGTCACCTTTTTTCGGAATCAAGGTAATCACCCCCGACCGCATACTATCAGCCCTTTTTCCATTCATCCACATAAACTTATACAATGCTACCACATCAGTTCCTACCACATCCCACATCTTTCTATAGAATTCAACCGGAAGACCATCCTCCCCTGGCATCTTATTTACTGAACGAAAGAAGAGGGTCAAACAGGGAAGGCAATGGAGCCCACCTGAACACTGCTCAAAAAAGGTAACAAGTGAAACTGTAAGGGGGCAGTACACTGAAATAAAACGTCACTTTTAATTTGTTATAGGAGATAAAAAGGCCCCTACAGACAGACAAACAAGTAAGACATGCACACCCTCAGCCTGATGTAAGGCAAAAATGCTGAAAGCTAGAATGACAATATTAATATTAATGGTGGGCTAGGCAAAAATAGGACGTAGAAGGTCAGAGGGGGGTTGTTGTTACAATATACCCACTAGCCCTAGGGACTCCCTACTTGTCCTAGTCCACCCTAATAGTGTATCCAAGGGACGGGGTCCAAAAAGCCCCGCAAGGGGTGGCCCAGACTGGAACTCTAAACCTGCACTGGAAACCCTATCAAGGCCCTAACCAGTGATGAAAAAGACCATGCGTCCAATTGGAATAACACATTGATACAAGTTGTTAAAAATATGCCCTAACCAAAACCAGAAAGGATTAGATAGGGAATACTAAAGTGTCCCGACGCGTTTCCTCGATAAAGGCCCCAAGATTCTTCAGGGGCCACGGGGAGTAAATGATGGTTAACCAAGCTGGCATATGGCCCAACAGCTAAGAAATAACCTGTACGGTTGCTACAGTCAGTGTGTGGCTGAGCCTAAAAGCAACAACAACAGAAAGCAAAAAGCGTAAGTATAATAACGAAATAGGTCACCACCAATCATCCAACATGGGATGATGGAGGAGAGTGACTTACTGTTTGGTGGCTGCAGTCAGCGTATGGCTGTGGACCCAAACACGAGCAAGACCCAGGGTGGTGGTGTCTGCAGGAGTAGATGGACCGGCAGCAAATGGGGCTGCACTGCCCCATTATAAAGGCAGAGGGGCCATGTGAGACGCATCTCCAGCGATCAGCGCCAGCTGACAGGGCGTCCGCTGATGACGTCATACGATGCGCCTCACAGTCGCAGTCACGTGATCGGGAAAACCGAAACTACGTGGCCGTGCATGCGCTACAGGATCCTGCCCCATGCGTTTCATGGGGTCTGGGATGGAACGCACGGCTACGGGCGAACTTCCGCATCACGTGACATATGAGACGCTTTGACGTCAGAGGCGGCAGCATCATACAAACAGCCACATGATCGGAGTAAGAGCCAGCCGCACTTGCGCAGTAGTGCATTAGAAGACAGGTAAAGAACGACAGTCCAGTCTGGATTGTGTCGATTTAATAGCCCGTCTGGCTATGGCACATTAATGTCATGCAAAACCACTCCTCTCGACTGCATGACGTTACAACGGGAACACCCCCTATTGGTTAGTCTAATAAAGACATGGCCACAGGGAGAACTCAACTCCAGTGTAGATAAAATAAATATGGAGAGGGGAGGAACAAAAGGGGGAGAAGACTACTCATTGGTCCGGCAAGACCATAACCCCAATTATCCTTCTCACATATTGTTAAGGGGCATGACAGTGTGTGTCCGTTGTCCCTCATAGTAGACCAAAATTAAAGGGGTTTGTTTAACAGAAAAACAGGCCACGAGACTGAATGGGAACAATGATAATTAAAGAAAACACCTGAAATTCAATTGTTCATTAAGGCCATGAGGGGCAACCATATTTAGAGTAAACGTCCACCAACATTCTCTTTGGAAAATGTGTCTATTCCAGTCACCGTCCCGCGCGGGTTTATCCACACGCTCAATGGCCATGAAGCTAATTGAAGCAACACGTCCATTATGGGATAACTGCACATGGCGCGCTATGGGGGTCTCCCTGTTGTTTCTGATATCACTGAAGTGGTCTCCCATGCGTTTGCGTAGTTCCCTGAAGGTCTTACCAATGTAGCGTAACCCGCACACACAGGTCATTAGATAGATCACACCAGTTGTGCGGCAGTTTATGAAACCCCGCACATGGTAGACAGTGTCATTGGGTTCACCCGTAAACATCTTTCCCTGTGATAGGCAGCCACAGAAACTGCAGTGGCCGCACCTATGGCATCCCGTCACAGGCACGTCCAACCATTGGCTGTGTACCAACCTATCCTTTAAGTTGTTGCCCCTCCTAAAGGTCAGGGAGACAGAGGGACCTCCGCCAGGTCTGGGTCCATCAGTAGGGTGTCCCAGTGACGTGCCAGAACCCTCCTGACTTGAGAAACAGCAGCATCAAACGTGCCTATTACCCGGACAGTACCTTGAGATTCATGTGCCCTGCTAGTCGTGTGGTGGAGTAATTCCGTTTGTGTGCGTGCCTTAGTTTTCTCATAAGCCAATCTGAGGGTCCTATCTGGATACCCCCTCTCCTGAAACCTAGACCTTAGGTCTCTGGCCTGGCACTTAAAATCAGTTAGTTCCGAACAGTTACGTTTTAGTCTCAGATACTGTCCAGTAGGAATCCCTGTCTTAAGAGGGACAGGATGGCAGCTGTCCCACCTAAGAAGGGAGTTAGTGGAGGTGGGTTTACGGTAGATGGACGTACTTAAACCACCTTTACCATCCCTGAAGATAACCACATCCAAGAAAGGAAGGCGATCTTTGACAATAACAGAGGTAAATCTCAGCTTGAAGTGGTTAACATTCAATTTAGAGATAAGTCTATCAAAGTCGCTCTCTGGCCCGCTCCACAACAAGAAAATATCGTCGATATAGCAGGACCAGAGAGCGATATGATCGACAAACCACATAGGTGGTTCGCCAAAAACCACAGACTCCTCCCACCAGCCCAGGAGCAAGTTGGCATATGATGGGGCACACAAACTGCCCATAGCAGTGCCCCTGAGCTGGTGGTAGAACCCGTTGTCAAAGAGAAAAAAGTTGCTTGACAGTATAAACTCCAGAAGTTCAAGAGTAAAAGCATTATGCAATGTAAATTGCTGCCCCCTAGTCTTTAGGAAATGGTTGGTGGCCTCCAGACCCCGATCGTGCGGGATAGAGGAGTATAAAGCCTCCACATCAATGGAGGCCAAGAACCAGTGTGGTTCGATACAGATATCTTCCAGTTTACCCAAAAGGTCACCCGTATCCCTCACATAGGACGCAATGCCACAACAAAGGGGCGCAGCCCCTTGTCTACATAAATCCCACAATTTTGTGACAGGGTACCAACTCCAGAGACGAGTCGTCCCTTGGTGGGGGTGGTCCCTTTGTGGACTTTTGGTAGACAGTAAAAGGTGGCTGTTACCGGATGAAGTGGGTAGAGAAAATTAAATTCCTCGCCGATAATCAAGTTGGCACTTTTGGCTCGCTGTAAAATGTGTCTTAGTGTCCTTTGTAGTCCATTGGTGGGGTTAGTGGGAAGTATCTCATAACCAGTTTCATCCGTCAGGACAGAAAGACACATTTCTCTATACACAGGCATATCCATCACGACCACGTTGCCGCCCTTGTCCGACGGTTTGATTATAATACTCTTATCACTTTCAAGAGTCTTGATGGCTAGCCTTTCCTCTTTACTACAATTGAATCTGGGTGGAGTCAAGTGTAGAGTGGCCAAATCAGAGGTAGTGTGTTGAACAAACACATCCACACAGGAGACATCGCCCATTGGGGGCATTCTAAAGTTTTTATTCTTCAGGGACGTAAAGGGACCCAACCCTTCAGCGTTGGGTGGTGAGTGGTCAAGGTTAAAGAGAAGGTGGACGTCCTTCAAGATTTCCACAGGAATGCCCAATCCACGACTTTCCCTTTTGTCTTTTAGTTTGTGAAACTTATGCCACTTAAGTTTGCGGGCAAAGAGATGGAGATCTCTTGTCCACCAAAAAATATCAAATTTATTAGTTGGAACAAAAGAAAGTCCACGTCCAAGCAACCTAAGTTCAATTGACGACAAAACACAGGAGGATAAATTTATAACCCGTTTATCCAAAGAAACAGGGCATATGGTACCTATTGTTGGGTGTTCCGGCTCCTCAGAGGGTAGTGTGCCCCTTGATCTAAAAAAGGAGAGCACAACGTAGATTCAGGCAAAGTTTGGGGGGGATTTTGTGGATTATGTCTAGGGCGATTGCCTTGTCCCCTGGATCTGTAAGATCCACGGCCGTGGCCCCTGTTTTTAGGGTACCTTTCTTTCTCTGCGTCCGAAGCTTCTGTTTCCCTGGAGAGAGTTTGGTGTTCTGGGTAACTGGTGGATTTGTTAAAAATTGATATACCTTATTGTCATGGAAATCCTGAAAGTCCCTGTTGAACTGTTTGTGTTTACGATCTTTCAATTGGTTCTGGTACCGCTCCACAGTATTTTGTAACTTCACCTCTTTAACAGAGAATTCAGGTTCCGACTGAAATGTATTTGTAATTTCAATCTGCTCAGTTAGACTGCACTCTGCCCGTTCCAGTACCACCTTCTCCTCATCCATGAGTAGCTGCATCAATTTCAAGGAGCTAGATGTAGCCTCCACTAGCAGGGCACGTGAATCTCAGGGTACTGTCCGGGTAATAGGCACGTTTGATGCTGCTGCTTCTCAAGTCAGGAGGGTTCTGGCACGTCACTGGGACACCCTACTGATGGACCCAGACCTGTGTTGTGGAAATTTTATTATTCAGACATTTTATCTTAGGATGTGTGTGTGTGTTTTATAGATTGTCAAGACAAGGATACAGGAAGTGATGACATATCAAAGGACAGGGAGGGGCAGCCAATGTGGCTGGGCAGACAATGGACACACCCCATCCCTGTATAGCCAGCTGACAAACACATGCATACAATAATCTACCATTACCACTGAGAGACATGATGACAATCTATAAAACACACACACATCCTATGATAAAATGTCCGAATAATAAAATTTCAACAACAGTCCCTCCTCTTTTTCATATGCTCCCCAGTGTCCCTTGACGAATCTTGATCTTCTTCTTTGAAAAAAACAGTCTTGTCTACAAAAAGTCCTGAATCCATAAAACAAAACAGATGATGGAAAACAGAACGTCAATCTTGACACGTAGCTTCTTTTCTTCGGGAGGTGGCGTTTCGCGTTAGTCGCCGGCTGGTTTGGGATCCTCTGCATCTGGTCCATGGTTTGGTCTTCAGGGCGTCTTGTCTGTTCGGGCTTCGGTATATCAGTCAATTAGAACATCTCACTCCGGCGTATAGGAGGAATGGAGACAAAAAACATAAGTATATCCCCTATTTCCTTTCACCTGGATCAATGGAAAACCAGTGAGCCCCAAGGCTTTAAAAAGGATTCTGACTCTCACTAGTCATAGCTCCGCCCCTGCCCTGCTCCTGTCAGTATGGGCCCGACCCTTGTCAATGGTGTCTAATAGCCTGGCATAACCATATACCTTCCTCACAACTGGAGGATCCCAAATCTACGGGTCGCCTAGCTGCCCGGACACCCATACAGGATTAACAAGCGAGGAGCAGGAGCCAGAGCTAATATTATTATTGTCTATCAACAAATGCCTCCTTGTAACAAATAAACAAAAGTGATACTCTGCATTCTTTGACTTAGTTGAGCAGCTTCTTGCAGTGACCGGTGTGGATCCAGTTGTCTCGTCCCTCGAACTTCAGAGAGGCTGGCGTCATCAGCAGCACCTGGAATGGCCCAAGATATCTCGGCTCTAGTCCCGTCCTCGGATCTTTCTTTAGCACGACCAAATCACCTGGTTGGCTAGAATGAACACTGGTTATTGAGTCTGGGTCCGGGAGCAATTCCTGAACCCGGTGGTGGACATCGGGTGATAACCCATGGGGCTGCCTAGAGGGATACCTGATGGAATAAAAGGGTTACAGCGGAACATGTGATTTTTACCTACTTTGCAAAAATCTGATTCAAGTACCAGAAAAGAAAAGGCAGTTGTGATTGATTGACATTTGAGAGGTTAGAATTGCTCCCGGACCCAGACTCAATAACCAGTGTTCGTTCTAGTCAGCCAGGTGATTGGGTCATGCTAAAGAAACATCCGAGGACGGGACTAGAGCCGAGATATCTTGGGCCAGTCCAGGTGCTGCTGATGACGCCAACCTCTCTGAAGTTCGAGGGACGAGACAACTGGATCCACACCAGGTCACTGCAAGAAGCTGCTCAACTAAGTCAAAGAATTCAGAGTATCACTTTTGTTTATTTGTTACAAGGAGGCATTTGTTGATAGACGATATTAATATTAGCTCTGGCTCCTGCTCCTCGCTTGTTAATCCTGTATGGGTGTCCGGGCAGCTAGACGACCCGTAGATTTGGGACCCTCCAGTTGTGAGGAAGGTATATGGTTATGCCAGGCTAGCAGACACCATTGACAAGGGTCAGCCCCATACTGACAGGAGCAGGGCAGAGGCGGAGCTATGACAAGTGAGAGTCAAAATCCTTTTTAAAACTTTGGGAGGTCTTGGGGCTCACTGGTTTTCCATTGGATCCGGGCGAAAGGAAATAGGACATATACTTATGTTTTTTGTCTCCATTCCTTCTATACGCCAGAGTGAGATGTTCCTGATGTCTAATCGACTGATATACCGAAGAACGAACAGACAAGACGCCCTGAAGACCAGACCATGGACCAGATGCAGAGGATTCCAAACCAGCCGGCGACCAACGCGAAACGCCACCTCCTAAGTCACCTCCCGAAGAAAAGAAGCTACGTGTCAAGATTGACGTTCTGTTTTCCATCATCTGTTTTGTTTTATGGATTCAGGACTTTTCGTAGACAAGACTGTTTTTTTTCAAAGAAGAAGATCAAGATTCGTCAAGGGACACTGGGGAGCATATGACAAAGAGGAGGGACTGTTGTGGAAATTTTATTATTCAGACATTTTATCTTAGGATGTGTGTGTGTGTTTTATAGATTGTCATCATGTCTCTCAGTGGTAATGGTAGATTATTGTATACATGTGTTCAAGGATGGGGTGTGTCCATTGTCTGCACAGCCACATTGACTGCCCCTCCCTGTCCTTTGATATGTCATCACTTCCTGTATCCTTGTCTTGGGCTAGCCCCTTTTACACCTTTTGTTTAGTCAATAAAGGATGGACTGGGCAAGGAGGAGGGGGGAGATGCTCAGGAGAATTCAATCAAGATGGTAGCATTTGGGTGGTTCTCTGGCTGCGGCTGAGGGAAGATAGACTTACCTTTTTCCTCACACCAACTTTGATGCGAGCTAATTTACAACTATTAATATATTTTGTACGTAGTACAATAGTGGATAGCTCACTACCTCTTCCAAACGGAACTGGTGCTCTAGCCTGAAGACTGCTCACCCAATCAGTCAAAAGGTAATGTAGTAGAAAAAATATGTAAGGCTGGCACTCAAATATGTGAAATCAATAGAAGTGGCAATTTATTAGATAAAAACCAATACAATGCACAATCAATTAATAAAATATTTTATTAATTGATTGTGCATTGTATTGGTTTTTATCTAATAAATTGCCACTTCTATTGATTTCACATATTTGAGTGCCAGCCTTACATATTTTTTCTATTAATATATTTTACCACAACACCTGGTGGAGGTCCTTAGTCCCTCTGTATCCCTGACCTTTAGGAGGGGCAACAACTTAAAGGATAGGTTGGTACACAGCCACTTCACCCCTCCAGTGAGACCACGCACCTGGTTGGACGTGCCTGTGATGGGATGCCATTGGTGCGTCTACTGCAGTTTCTGTGGCTGCCTATCACAGGGCAAGACTTTTACGGGTGAACCCAATGACACTGTCTACCATGTTCGGGGTTTCATAAACTGCCGCACAACTGGTGTGATCTATCTAATGACCTGTGTGTGCGGGTTACGCTACATTGGTAAGACCTTCAGGGAACTACGCAAACACATGGGGGTGCACTTCAGTGATATCAGAAACAACAGGGAGACCTCCATAGCGTGCCATGTGCAGTTATCCCATAATGGACGTGTTGCTTCGATTAGCTTCATGGCCATTGAGCGTGTGGATAAACCTGCGCGGGGCGGTGACTGGAATAGACACATTTTCCAAAGAGAATGTTGGTGGACGTTTACTCTGAATACGGTTGCCCCTCATGGCCTTAATGAACAATTGAATTTCGGGTGTTTTCTTTAATTATCATTGTTCCCATTCAGTCTCGTGGCCTGTTTTTCTGTCAAACAAACCCCTTTAATTTTGGTCTACTATGAGGGACAACGGACACACACTGTCATGCTCCTTAACAATATGCGAGAAGGATAATCGGGGTTATGGTCTTGCCGGACCAATGAGTAGTCTTCTCCCCCTTTTGTTCCTCCCCTCTCCATATTTATTTTATCTACACTGGAGTTGAGTTCTCCCTGTGGCCATGTCTTTATTAGACTAACCAATAGGGGGCGTTCCCGTTGTAACGTCATGCAGTCGAGAGGAGTGGTTTTGCATGACATTAATGTGCCATAGCCAGACGGGTTATTAACCACTTCCCATCTGGGCCATTTGCCCCCTTCCTGACCAGGCCTAATTTTGCAAAACTGACATATCTCACTTCATGTGGTAATAACTTAGGAACGCCTTTATTTATCCAAGTCATTCAGAGATTGTTTTCTCGTGACACATTGTACTTCATGATAGTCATAAATTTGAGTCAAAATATTTCACCTTTATTTATGAAAACATCCCAAATTTACCCAAAAATTTTAAAAATTCGCAATTTTCTAAATTTCAATTTCTCTGCTTTTAAAACAGAAAGTGATACCTCATAAAATATTTATTATTTAACATTCCCCATATGTCTACTTTATGTTGGCATCATTTTGGAAATGTCATTTTATTTTTTTAGGACGTTAGAAGGCTTAGAAGTTTAGAAGAAATTCTTCAAATTTTTAAGAAAATTGCCAAAACCCACTTTATAAGGACCAGTTCAGGTCTGAAGTCACTTTGTGGGGCCTACATAGTGGATACCCCCATAAATGACCCCATTGTAGAAACTACACCCCTCAAGTTATTCAAAACTGATTTTACAAACTTTGTTAACCTTTTATGCGTTCCACAAGACTTAAAAGGAAAATGGAGATCAAATTTTTAAATTTCACTTTTTGGGCAGATTTTCCATTTTAATCCAATTTTTTCTTTAACACATCGATGGTTAACAGCCAAACAAAACTCAATATTTATTACCCAGATTCTGCGGTTTACAGAAACACCCCACATGTGGTCATAAACTGCTGTATGGGCACACGGCAGGGCGCAGAAGAAAAGGAACTCCACATGGTTTTTAGATGCCATGTCCCATTTGAAGCCCCCTGATGCACCCTTACAGTAGAAACTCCCAAGAAGTGACCCCATTTTGGAAATTAGGGGATAAGGTGCCAGTTTTATTAGTACTATTTTTGGGTACATATGATTTTTTGATCATTCATTATAACACTTTATGGGGCAAGGTGACCAAAAAATTGGTTGTTTTAGCACAGTTTCTATTTATTTATTTTTACAGCGTTCACCTGAGGGGTTCAGTCAAGTGACATTTTTATAGAACAGATTGTTACGGACGTGGTGATACCTAATATGTATACTTTTTCTCATTTATTAAAGTTTTACACAATAATAGCATTTTTGAAACCAAAAAATGATGTTTTAGTGTCTCCATGTTCTAAGAGCTATAGTTTTTTTTATTTTTTGAGAGATTTTCTTATGTAGGGGCTCATTTTTTGCGGGATGAGGTGACGGTTTTATTGGTACCATTTTGTGGGACATACGCATTTTTGATCACTTGGTGTTGCACCTTTTGTGATGCAAGGTGACAAAAATTGCTTGTTTTGACACAGTTTTTTTTGTTTTGTTTTTTACGGTGTTCACCCGAGGGGTTAGCTCATGTGATATTTTATAGAGCTTGTTTTTTACGGATGTGGCAATACCAAATATGTCTATTGTATTTTATTTTTTGTATTTTTAATATTTTTTTTTTATTCCTTACTTGGGGTAAAAAAAAAAAATAAAGGTTTGAAAAAAATAAAATAAAAAAAGTTTCACATGTAAAAAAAAAAAGGTCCTTTTTTTTTTACATGTGAAACTTTTTTTTATTTTATTTTTTTCAACCCTTTGTTTATTTTTTATTTTTTTTACACTTTTCGTCCCCCATAAGGTCATACAAGACCTCTGGGGGATATTTGCTTCACTTTTTCTTTTTTTTTTCACTGTTGATTTCTCCTGTAACTGGGGCTGACATAGTAGCCCCAGTTACAGAAGAAATGCACCCCCCAGAGAGGCTGTACAGCGTGATTCTGCGCTGTACAGCCTCAGAGCAGGGCTGATCGAGGTCTCTGTAAGACCTCACACAGCTCCTGCACGCTCCGGTCCCGGCGGTCACATGACCGCCGGGCCGGAACAGGAAGTGCACAGCGCTTCCTGCTCTACAGACACAGCGCTCGGTGAGCGCTGTGTCTGCAGCGATCCGGAAGGCAGGGACACCTGGGCACTGTCCCTGCCTTCTCTCTGGGTTGCCCTGCTGTCACTGACAGCGGGCAACCCTATCAGCAGCTGCACGATTAGCGTGCCGCTGCTATTTCTGAAAGGACGTTTTAAAACGTGCTTTCAGAAATAGAGGTCCACCCATAGGACGTTTATATCCTATGGGCGGACTTAAAGCGGTTAAATCGACACAATAGAGACTGGACTGTCGTTCTTTAGCTGTCTTCTAATGCACTACTGCGCAAGTGCGGCTGGCTCTTACTCCGATCATGTGGCTGTTTGTATGACACTGCCGCCTCTCATATGTCACGTGATGCGGAAGTTCACTCGTAGCCGTGCGTTCCATCTAAGTCCCCATGAAACGCATGGATCCTGTAGCGCATGCGCGGCCACGTAGTTTCGGTTTTCCCGATCACGTGACCGCGACTGTGAGGCGCATCGTATGATGTCATCAGCGGACGCCCTGTCAGCTGGCGCTGATCGCTGGAGATGCGTCTCACATGGCCCCTCTGCCTTTATAATGGGGCAGTGCAGCCCCATTTGCTGCCGGTCCATCTACTCCTGCAGACACCACCACCCTGGGTCTTGCTCGTGTTTGGGTCCACAGCCATATGCTGACTGCAGCCACCAAACAGTAAGTCACTCTCCTCCATCGTCCCATGTTGGATGATTGGTGGTGACCTATTTCATTATTATACTTACGCTTTTTGCTTTTTGCTGTTGCTTTTAGGCTCAGCCACACACTGACTGTAGCAACCGTACAGGTTATTTCCTAACTGATGGGCCATATGCCAGCTGGGGTAACCATCATTTATATCCCGTGACCCCTGAAGAATCTTGGGGCCTTTATCGAGGAAACACGTCGGGACACCTGAGTATTCCCTATCTAATCCTTTCTGGTTTTGGTTGGGGCATATTTTTAATAACTTGTATCAATGTGTTATTTCAATTGGACGCATGGTCTTTTTTATCACTAGTTAGGGCCTTACTAGGGCTTTTTGGACCCCGTCCCTTGGATACACTATTAGGGTTGGACTAGGACAAGTAGAGAGTCACTAGGGCTAGTGGGTATATTGTACCAACAACCCCCCTCTGACCTTCTATGTCCTGTTTTTGCCTTGCCCACCATTAATATTAATGTTGTCATTCTAGCCTTCCTCTTTTAACGAAAAAACCCTAAAAAAAAACATTTTTAATTCATCCATATTTCCCAGGTAGCTTATGCTCAAAATCATACAGTTTCGCCACCTCCACCAGAATCCATGCTCTCCTCTTGCTGGCTTTCGTAGGGGTTGCTGATTTCTGGTCCACTCGTATAACCCCTTCTCTTTTTGACACTCTTACTCTTCCGTACGACTGAAGAGCTCACTTCTTCTTCTTCTGTGTTGGACTCCCCACCACCCTCCCTTTGACTCTTTCCAGACTGCCCTCCTCCAGACGCCTCTCCAGACATAATTTTTTCAATATTTATTGGGTCAGACGCACTTGGAAGATCATCTATAACTTCATACAAGCTTCTTACAGGAAGTGCTTTAGGGAGGGTTGCACAATCAAGTCTTGTAGCAGGGCACAACACAGTCCCTTCTCTTCTTTCCCTCCTCACACACTCACTCGTCACAGCAACATAGATTATCCTTCTCCTTTCCTGCTCCTCTTGAACTATCTGCTGCTGCCTCCTGTTGTTGTCTCTTTGGGCTACAGCACTTGGACAATTCCTTTACATGTGATCTGTTTTCCCATATATATCACATGCTTTAAGAGTTGGGCACTCCCCAGCAGTATGTCCCTCCTGCTTGCAGTTCCTACAACATACACCTTTCTTATTTTTTTTTAAATAAAAAAATAAAAATAAATCCCCGCTCTCTCTCCCTCCCACCCCCCACGGTCCCAAACCACACTACCCAAGTCTCATCCCCAAAAAAGGGAAAAAAGGATCACTATGTTAGCCATGTCTGCCATATATTAACAAATCTATTTTTTTGCTTAGTATTTGTCAGATGGTAATTTTCTCTGGCAAGTGAAGTTCTAGTAAACCTCTACCATTCCGTAATCGTGGGAACCGCACTACCTCCCCAATGTCCTATAATACATTTCCTTGCTTGAAAAAGAAGCTTGGATGGGGGCGGAGTCTGACTGCTGACCTGAGCAGATGCATGTAGGAGAAGCTCCTCTCCATGCAATCCTGCAAGCTGGTATATCTCGCACTATAGCCCACCAAAGTATGGGGAAAGTTGGCAGATTCATCCCTAAAGACAAATCCGACTCTCCTAAGCCAGATCGAGGGGCCTCAGACATGGAGAAGTACTTAAACAAGAAGCCCTCTGGCGCTGTGAGCGGAGCGTCCAAGATGGCACCGCATGAACCAGACGACTGGTCACACGACACTGATGGTGCTGTCGGAGGCCTGGAAGACGGGCCACAGCTCACAGGCATAGCGCCCATATCAAGGAGGTTTCTCCAACAAGCCCTCTCATCGGCTATTGCTCCAGTGCTACACGACCTTCAAGAAATCAAATCCGACATTAAACAGATCGGACATCGTGTAGAGGCATTGGAAGGAAATCAAGCGGCCATACTATCCTTTACCCGCTCTTTGGGAGAAAACACAGTGGCCTGCATGGACTCCTTGGACACAGCCTTCTCCCTCATCGAAGATCAGGAGAACCGCAGCAGGCGGAAAAATATTCAGCTGCGCGGCATACCGGAACTGATCCCACATGAGGACTTACCTGAGGCGGCAGCCGCCATCTTTGCCATCCTCCTGGGTACAGAGAACGCAGCAGACATAGAAATTGAACGAATTCACCGATCGCTCAGACCGAAACCTAAGGATACTGAGAATCCTAGGGATGTTATCTGTGGTTTGCTGAAATACACAGACACAGCGGCCTTGCTGAAAGCGGCTAGGAAGCAAAAAGATCTCACCTACGAGGGGGCCACGATCCTGTTGTTCCAGGACTAAGCGCCAACGACGCTGAACAAAAGAAGAGTTCTCCGACCCCTCACAGATCACCTGCGGCACATCAAGACACCATATAAATGGTTGTTCCCCTTTGGCCTAACGTTTGCGGTCGGGGGCAGGAGGTGCACCATTCGGGTCCCAAAAGATTTAGCTGCGGCCTGGGAGCTACTCCAGACCACCCCGCTAGACATCCCATCGTGGCTACCCTCGGCGGAGACCGGGACACCGCTACCAGATCTACCAGGAGTCCAGCGGTGGTCCAAAGCCATGCCGAAGAAGAAGATGGGTCCTGGTTTCAGAGACACATGAACTCTGCGGCTTAGGGGTTCACCCCGGTTGCTTATCAGTTTGTCTCCGTGAGTGATGCGAAGACAAAAGCGATTCCACACTTCCATTTCTACTTAGCAAGTATTACTTGGCTTATTGTGTGGTATTTGACAAAGTCATACATTGCTCAGCCTGTTTGTATGCCTCTGTCTTGCACCAGTCCCCTGTACTCCCATGTATCCCCATGTTATGTTACCAGAATGATTAGGAGTTTCATATATGGTTATGATATTCAATTACTCCAATGTACTGCACCAGGTTAGCAGGATTTGCTGGATGCTTAGGATCTGTATACGACCTTAGATCCCCCCCACATGTCTTACATCAGGGGTACACTAGCGCAGTCCTGGTGTCAGCGCACTAACTGGGTGGACGGCATACTGACTGTATGCTCCTTATTGGGAGTTGTCAGATGTATCCCCCCAAGTTCTGTTATGTGGCCATGTTCCTATGTTATGCAAGGAATAAGGGTTACACTCTAGTTATATACGGTTCTAGATCTCTTTTGCACAGGATGTTAGGCGGCTGCTGGTGGGTTCATATGTACATGCGAGATGTCACAGATTAAATGTACATCTTTTAATGTAAGAGGGTTTAATACTCCACAAAAAAGATCGCAAGTCTTACGTTTATTAAAGAAATCTCGCACGGACATATGCTTTTTTCAAGAGCTGCACTTCCGATCCGAGAATGTCCCCACTCTCCAGAAGGGATATTTCAATAATTGGTTCCTCAGCACCTATGAGAAGGCTAAAAGAGGGGTCGGTATCGCCATTGCCAAAAGCGTACCGTTTACAATGTCAGCCACGCAGTCAGACGCAGAGGGCAGATTTGTTTTTGTAAAAGGAACAATAGGCACCCAACCTGTAACCCTAGCGAGCCTCTACAGCCCTAACAGGGGTCAGAAAGCCTGGATTTCGCAGGCGTTGCAAGCTTTTAAGGCCTTTGCCGAGGGTATCTGTATTGTTGGCGGGGACCTTAATGTGGCCCTTAATCCTAGTATTGATACCTCAGACGGTTCCACTCAGCAAACACAGAAAACCTTGGGTCCTATCAATTCGTGCATTTCAGACGCTAACCTGACTGATGCCTGGCGCTTAGTACACCCCACAGACAGGGACTATACTTTTTTCTCTGCCCCCCATAATGTTTATAAAAGACTGGATTACCTCCTGATTTCAAATTCATGCATTGACATGGTAAGGCAGGCAGTGATTGATCCTATTACAGTTTCGGATCATGCTCCGGTGTCGGTAGTTATACATATCTCTAGCCTACCCTCCCATAGTAAACAATGGAGACTTAACGAGACGTTGCTAGATAAGAAGGAGGTAGTGGAGGCACTGTCACGGAGGCTGTCGTGGTTTTTCGAGGAGAACTTAACTCCAGATGTTCCTTTAACGACTGTGTGGGAAGCACATAAATCTGTTATGAGGGGAGAATTCATAGCTTTGGGTTGCAAAATTAAAAGGGATAGGCAGCAAACAATACAGTCCCTACTCAATCGGATTACTGAGATTGAAAGTCTCCATAAAAGATCTAGAGCCTTACAGGCTCAACAAGAGCTCCTCCTCATGAGAGCGAAACTGAAAGACCACCTAAATATATGCCATGCCAGGGCGTATCAATATGCGCAGTTCCGGTTTTTCTCTCATGGGGACCGAGGCTCAAAGTTGATGTCTGCTCTTGTCAAGCAAAGGAAAGAATCTATGTATATCCCTAGCATAAAATCTACAGATGGTAAATCTCTGCATAGAACGGCAGATATAGCTGAGGAGTTCCAGAAATTTTATCAAAACCTATACGGGCTAGATGATAGTGCTAACCGCTCAGACTTAACCACAGATTCTGTACTAGATGACTTTCTGTCTCAACTAGATCTGCCCCATCTTAGCAGGGAAGAGGGATCCTTACTGACTGTTCCAGTTACTGAGGAGGAAGAAGGGAAGGTCCTGAAATCAATGCCTATGGGGAAATGTCCTGGACCGGACGGTTTTCCAGTGGGGTACTACAGGAAATTTACTAATGTTTTATGCCCGCAACTCACGACTTGGTGTAATTCTCTTCTCACAGGTGGACGCCTTCCTACCCAATCTCTAGAAGCTACGGTGACTATCTTGCCTAAACCTGGGAAGGACCACACACTCTGCGGGTGTTACAGGCCCATATCTCTCCTGAATGTCGACATAAAGATCTGGGCCAAAATCCTGGCCTCTCGTCTTAGCTCCTTTCTCCCTAAATTGATCCACCCTGATCAAGCTGGTTTTGTGCCGGGAAGGGAAGGGAACCATAACTCCTGCAGAGTCGTTACGGCCATTCAGTGGGCAAAGAAGCAAGGTACACCTCTGACTTTTCTGAGTGTTGATGCGGAGAAGGCCTTCGACCGGGTGAACTGGAAGTTTATGGGGAAGACATTGCAGAGGTTTGGTATCCCTGAACAATTTCAAAGGGCTGTTATGACCCTTTACACCAATCCGAGTGCTAAAATTAGAGTGAATGGCACTTTATCGCCTTCTTTCCCCATACATAATGGCACCAGACAGGGATGCCCACTATCCCCCGCTCTATATATATTGGTGATGGAGACCCTCCTACAAGCCATAAGAGATCATCCAGGTATAAGAGGTGTTAGGGCCAATAATGATACAATTGAATATACCAATGTTGCGTATGCTGATGACCTTTTGGTAATGGTCTCTAACCCGGTCGAGGCCTTCCCGCATCTCCTATCTCTATTTGAAGTTTTTGGTAGGGTTTCTAACTATAAAGTGAATTACACCAAGTCGGAGGCCATGAACATTACAGCTTCATCAAAAAGTGTGTCCTCCCTTAAGGCCACGACACCCTTCCTATGGCAGACCTCCCACATTACGTACCTGGGAGTTAAGATCCCGTCGGATCCGAAAAACATTTTCCAGCTGAATTATACACCCCTTTTGTCTGAAGTGCAGCGCTTATTGGGCCCTCTCCGCATTCCATACACCTCCTGGATGGGGAGAAAAAACCTGCTGAAGGCCTTTGAACTGCCTAAAATACTTTATGTCATGCAGATGCTGCCTGTCTTCCTTCCCTCCTCATTTTTTAGATAAGGAGATTGTTTTCTACTTACCTATGGGGGGGAGAGGAGCCAGGATAGTGCATAACAGATTAATCTTGAGGAAGACTCAGGGAGGGTTTGCACTGCCGGATGTACAGTTATATTACCAGGCTATACATCTTAGACGGTGGATGCAACTCCACGTTCCTAATTACTCTACGTTGGGCACTGATTTAGAGATACTCCAACTTTCTCAACTACAGAGAGCCGCACTGTGGGGTCTGACCTCCAGTTCCCTACACAGCCATACGCTGCTTAAAGGCACTAGTCTGGTGATTAAGCAACTTAACAAGGATGGCAAGTTACTAGGTAATCCCTCACTAGTCATGTCTGCAGATTTAGCTCCTTACGCTGCAAGACCTAAGACAGCAAGCACATCACCGGCGTGGAGTGCCCTTAGAGAATTCCCTGTCAAAATGCTCCTAGATGAGGCCTTGGGTGAATTGTCTGCTGAACACCCTCTGCGTCTGGCTGTGCGATCCTGCAATTTCCTAGGCTTAGCCGACTTTAAGTTAGTCAGCAAGATTTTACTAGGGAAATTAGCCCACAAACAGGAATTGACATGGTTCGAAAAGTTTTAACCTCCAGCTCACCGCACAGAAGAGCGATCTCTTTATTCTATCTAGGGCTAAATGTCCCCAGTACTACCGATGTCCCCCTATTCTTGAGAACCTGGGAGTCAGAACTAGACAGGACCTTCTCGGAGACAGACGTTCTCCGCCTTTATGCACACTCGCATGGCTTTTCTAGGTGTGTCAAGATTCAGGAGCATTCCTTTAAGGTACTCACCCAATGGTATATATGACACCAAAACAACTGTTCCTTAGAGGCCTTAGTCCTAGTGACCGTTGTTGGAGATGCGAGACCGGGGAGGGCACTCTCTCACATATTTTCTGGTCCTGCCCTAAGATTCAACCTTTCTGGGCTGCAGTATCCAAAACCATTAACTTGATTACGCACAAGGTGATACCTTTGTCTCCAGAGTTGGTCCTGCTGTGGCTGCCCACTACAGAGCTATCCCCCTCCAAAAGTAATTTAGCCACACAACTGATCCAGGCCGCGAGGCTAATAATCCCCCAGAGATGGCTCAGTACCGAACCACCTACTCTCCTACAATGGGTGGATAAGGTTGATCACATACAACGCCTTGAGGAACTGGCTAGCTGTGAGTCAAGAACTCATGAGAAACATGTCAAAGTGTGGAACCCTTGGTTATACTATCGTCTATCATCCACAGTGACAGCTCAATAAAGGTCATTTGACCCTATCATCCTGTACTGCTACACTTTACCCTAACGCAGTGTTTTTGCATCTGTCCATAAGCTGTGCTTAGAGATCCAGTTTATGGTTTGGTTTGTTAGTAAGGTCGTTTGCCTTGCTGTTCACCATCAAGTTAAAATGTCCCCGCAGACTAAGTGACATGTGCAGTCACACTCTTATATGCACAAGGTGTACACCCGCAGGGACACACAAGGGCCTATATTTGTATATGTTATGTTGTATTGGAATGTAGCATGTTGGTCTCTGTCTCAACGCAATTTTTGTCCATACTGCTTGTATTTGCTTATGGGATGTGTCTATCCCCTTTGTGGCTTTTATTTGATGCACTTGTGGCTTCTTGCTCTGAATATGTACGGTCACTTTGTATGTGCTGTCTGCTTCTTTTCAATAAAAAGAAAATTGACAAAGAAAAAGAAGCTTGTATGCTATTTCTTGGTGTTGAGAGGTGTCCGTTTTATCCATCACACTCAGTACACAAGTCTCAAATTTACTGGGGATTTTAAACCGGTGATATTCCTCTATTTTATCCTTAACCTTCCCCCAGAACTCTTGAGTTTTTATACATGTCCAGAGTATGTGGACATCATCCGCCCCTACCTCCCCACATTTTGAACATCTAAACTCTTTAGGTTTATAATACTTCATTAGTATCTTAGGTGAATAGTAGAGACTGTATAATATATTAAATTGGGTAATCCTATAGGAAAAGTTATTTGAAACCCTGTTTTCTCCCTGTATTGCCAATTCCCAAAACTCTTCTTGTTGGGGCTCTATAACATCTCGCCATTTATGCTTTAAGCTATTAGTTGCTCTTTTCTTAGTCTTTTGATATAACAAAGATTCGTATATTTTAGAGACTAGTTTTCCCCCTGCTGTTTGTTTAGAAATGTTAAATAGTGGCTGCGGAAGGCCTGCAATTTGTGTACCTTAACCTAACGTCGTTCGTAACGCATTCTTTAATTGTAGGTAAAAGAACGTTAATCCTATATTGCCCAATCCATACTCCCTTTTAAGGTCTTCATATATTATTATATCCCCCTGTCTCCATACCTGGCCCAGTCTGTAAACTCCATGTTTCCACCAAATTTTCTGTTCAATTAAATTTAATTCTGTAAGGTGAATATTCCCCCACAGTATGCTGTCAGCATGGAGTCCAGTCTGGTTCCATAGTTCTCTTGCTTGCTTCCAAACCGTATCCATCAACTGAAGGAGCGGAACCTTCCTGCTACCCTAATGTGACAAAATTCCCGCTTCTGTTAATTGGAAGATTGTACAATTATCTATTCTTTCATTTATCCCTGCAATCATGGATCTATACCTTTGCATATTACTCCACATTATTATATTTTTTATATGGCCGGAAATAAAGTACAGTTTGACATCTGCAAATGATAGTCCGCCCTCCCTCTCACGGACACACAGTTTTTGTGCTTTTATCCTTGGCTTTTTCCCTCGCCATATCAAGTCCATTAAGAGGCTAGTTATTATTTTAAATATTTTTTGGGGGATTGTTATCGGTGAGTTTCACAACACATAATTAAGGGATGGTAACAAGCACATTTTCACCAAGGAGATACGACCTGCCATCGAGACATGTAATCTTTTCCATACATCTATTTTTCTTAATTTCCAGTGCTCCCGGGATGAAATTGTTCAGAAGATCAATCAGGGCACAGGCCGATTTAGACCAATTTATCTTAAGTCCAGAGTACTTGCCGTATTGGTCAAAAACTTGAAAAATCTTGACCAATGATCTATGTGAACCCACAAACAGCATAACATCATCCGCATACAAAGCAATTTTTTCCTCATGCCCCCCATACCTGAACCCCTCAATTTCTTCATCTTGCTTAATCATGTTGGCTAACGGCTCCATAGCTACTGCAAACAGCAAGGGGGAAAGGGGGCATCACTGTCTAACCCCCCTACAAATATGTATATTGTCAGAATATTACCCATTTACTATCACCTTTGCTGAAATTTCGGTATATAACAGATTTATCCATGATATAAAATTCTCACAAAATCCCATCCTATTCAATGTTGCAATCCGAAAAGGCCATTATATAGTATCAAACGCCTTTGAGGCATCTATGGTTACAATCAATCGTTCACCACAATTTTCGGGTTCAAGCTGGGTGTTCACAGAATAGCTCGTTATGTTATCAGTTGTAGTCTTACCTAACATACACCTTTCTGACAACTGTCCTGAGTGTGTCCAAAAGAATAGAATTTTCTGCAATATGACGGCTGCCTAGGCTACATTAAGTAACCTCTATTCCCCGCCACCGAAAAATTAGCCAGGGGGTGACTAAAGCCTCTCACACGCTGTGGGTCCTTTTTCAATTTAGCTTTGAAACGGTATTTACAATTAAAGATACCAAGATGATTCTTCTGGTTTCCCCACATAGTCACAATATTTCAGAAAAACTTTCATAATCAAATTAACTTCAGTAAAAGGATTATAAACATGTAATACAATTGAAATTTTATGAAGACCCAACAACAGAGTCATCTTCACTTCCATTAATCAGGATCTTCTGAATTGTTTCTGAACCATTCATATCGTACGCACCTGTTTTAGGGAAGTTTTGGACACTATAAATTAGATGTCTCCCAGTTCCAGACTTCTTTTCCACAAGCTCGATCACAATAAATTCAAAAGTATTCTTTCTTGTATCCTTTGGGTCCACTTCCAAACGAATGGTGTGCGGGATTCCAGCCATCTTTAGGAACTGTCAGCCAAAGCCACAGAAAAAAATATGTCTCTCTTAAGAAAGGAAACCAAATCAGCTCAAACCTCACAACCTCCGACCACGTTCGGGCATGCCTTGATCATAATCAGAAGATCGGAATGGAGGAACCGAGACTCATCTGACTGAGATTTTTTTTTATTGGATGGCTTGGGGGACCTGCACACCTAGATCATTATCATTAGGCTGACAAACATTTTCAGTTTTATAATTGTCCTAACATTTATATTCAATAACCTTTCTATACTGTTTTGTCATGTAAACTCATTTTCATAAACATGGGCATATGGAAAAGACATGCAAATAGTGCTTCAGCTTAAAACAAGGCAAATTCTGCTAATTTGCATGTCTTTCCCATATGTCCATGCTTATGCAAATGAGTTTACATGACAAAACAGTAAAGAAATTATTATTATTATTATTATTCAATTATTATTGAATATAAATGTTAAAACAATTAGAAAACTGAAAATCTTTATGCAGCCCTCCTAAGCAGTGAGAGAAGAGTAAGCTGGCATCCAAAAGAAAATTTTCAATTTTTGTCACCCTAATGATCTAGGTGCACAGGTCCCCCAAGCCATCCAACAAAAGTCAAACAACTTTGAGGCCGAAAAATTAGCCGGCTATCAAGTCTATGTGAATAGAGAGCTGGTCTTGAATGTCTTATAGTGCATGAGGCTGCCATTGTAAGGTACTGTATGCTGACTATACCTGTGCCATGGATAGGTTGTTGGCTTGCACATACCCGGCTTTTGGTATATAACCTTTGTGTGATTGTTTATTATAGGTAATGAAATTGTGCACGCAATATGTGTATATTACATTTGCAATTTTTGCAATCACAAATTTACAAATTCACAAATTTATGTTGAATATTCAGCTAAAAATTCACTAAATATTGCAAATTTGAATATTGCCTATGCCGCTCATCGCTAGTCCTCTTACTGGGACTTTTCTCAAGCAGTGACAAAATGGTGCTCAATGCATATATATATAAGCCCCACAGGGTAATTGATTATAATACATATGTAAAGTATGTATATGAATACATAGTATCTCCGTGCCACATATATATACAACAATATAAACACTGCTTTATCAAGGCTGTTCTCCATTTATGGGAGTGAATAAATCAGGACTTGCAAATGTGATGATTTAAAGGTTATTGTGGATGCCAAATATTATACATCTTCTGGATCGGACAGTATATGAACATTTATGCTTCTATTATCGGTGCATGATACAATTTACAACTGCTCTACTATCTTTTACCAGTGTTTACAAATATATGATCATCATTTTTATATTTTATAACCACATGAAGATTGAACCTAACAACACTTCAGTTTTTTACCTATGACTGCATAACTTTGATATAAATATATATATATATATATATATATATATATATGTATATAATAGATATTTTTTTCCTACAAGATTTATTCCAACTGTATTTTTAGGTATCACTTATTTGTATGTGTTGTCTAATTTTATAAATCTGTTGCACACATTGTGCCTTTTTTAATCATTAAATTACCCAGTTGCTTTGAAGTAATTTGTCTTCTATGGTCCAAGTGGCGAGTGCTCAGCCCCTACCAATACCAGCAATATAATTTAGCCAGCAATTTTTTTTCCCCATACTTTGCAAAAAAAAATTGATAGAGGGTGTCTGCAGTGACTTGTGACATCTGTGCTGCAATACCTTCTGTGTGTCAGGGCCATATATTGGGAAAAATATTACTGACAACAAATATATATATTTTTTTCCATAATTTATCCACACTTTGACTATAAACGGTGTCTGCAGTGAATTGTCACATCTGCGCTACAATAGTGTGTGTGTGTGTCAGGGCCAGATATTGGGAAAATATTATCGAAAACAAATATATTTTTTCCATAATTATCCACACTTTGCCTATAAACGGTGTCTGCAGTGAATTGTCACATCTGCGCTGTAATAGTGTGTGTCAAGAACAGATATTGGGAAAAATATTACTGACAACAAATATATATATATTTTTCCATAATTTATCCACACTTTGCCTATAAACGGTGTCTGCAGTGAATTGTCACATCTGCGCTGCAATAGCGCGTGTGTGTGTGTCAGGGCCAGATATTGGGATAAATATTAGCAAAAACATATTTTTTCCATAATTGATCCACACTTTGCCTATAAACAGTGTCTGCAGTGAGTTGTCACATCTGCGCTTTAATAGCGTGTGTCAGGGACAGATATTGGGAAAAATATTACTGGCAACAAATATATATTTTCCATAATTTATCCACACTTTGCCTATAAAAGGTCCTTTATAACATATAACATATAACATTTAATATAAAGAAGGCAAGCATTAAGGGACGGGGAAATGGCCATGATGCTGATGGTGCACGCAGAGGCCGTGGCCGTGGGCACGGTGAAACTGTGTTTGCTGCCAGAGCACAAGAAAAACAATCATCCAAGATACTTAGCTTCATGTCCCAGGTTGCA
Source organism: Bufo gargarizans (assembly GCF_014858855.1). Classification (NCBI taxonomy): domain Eukaryota; kingdom Metazoa; phylum Chordata; class Amphibia; order Anura; family Bufonidae; genus Bufo; species Bufo gargarizans. The sequence goes on along the minus strand of NC_058082.1, from coordinate 50,381,996 downwards.
GGGCGGCGCAGGACACCACTCTTGAAGTCAGCCCAGTGCGAGCAGGTGATCGGTTGGACTGCAGCAGATAGTGCTTCCAGTCGGTTAAGCACCTCCCTGTCTTCCACCAAGTCCAGTCTCAGTAGCCAGGAGTCTGGTCCACACGATCCTCACCCTGATCCTCCTTCCTCCCACCATTTACAGTCTGGCCAAACAAGTGATCCCACACCCGGATATTCCGAGGACCTCTTTGCATCGCCATTAATTGATTTGTACCTCTCCTAACCTCTTGAGCATCCAGAGTCACAAGAACATGACACTGGGGAATGGCAATTAGTGTTTAATGAGGTGGATGATGATGAGACACAGTTGCCAATGACTCAACCCCAATTACTGTGTCAAGAGGTTGAGGAAGAGGATGACACACAGTTGTCAATCACTGAGGTTGTTGTTAGGTCAACAAATCAGGAGGATGATCAGAGTGAGGAAGTGGAAGAGAAGTTGCTGGATGACGAGGTCACTGACCTAACCTGGGAAAGTGGCAAAAAAACCGAGCGAGGAGAGCAGTACAGAGGGTGAGGGATCTGCAGCACTGCAACAGGCTGGAAGAGGCAGTGGGGTGGCAAAAGGTAGAAGGCGGGCACCACCGAAAAGGCCCGCAACTGTTCCATGGAGCACCGCCTCGCGTAAACCTCCCTTGCCTATGGGTAGGTGTTAGGCAGTATGGCGCTTTTTTGAGGAAAGTGTGGACGACAAAAGAATAGTAGTTTGCAACCTGCGCCACCCCAAAATGAGCCGGGCATGAACACAAGCAACCTCACCACCACCATGATCCGCCACATGTCATCAAAGCACCCTAATAGGTGGGCCGAACGCCTGGATCCACAATCTGCGGGTCACACCACTGCCTCCTCTTCCCTTGTGTTACATGCTGGCCAATTTCCTGTCCAAGACGCAGGCCCGGATGCCTCCCGCCCTGCACCTGGACCTTTGCAAGCACCATCAGCGACCACATCCACTTCCCTGTCGAAGCGCGGTGTCCAAATGTCATTACCCAGGCATTTAAACGCAAGCACAAATACCCTGCCACCCACCCACAGGCCATAGCACTAAATCCACAGCTTTCCAAATTACTGGCCCTGGAAATATTGCCATTTAGGCTTGTGGACACTGAGGCCTTCCGCAGTCTGATGTCAGTGGCCGTCCCTTGTTATGCAGTCCCTAGCCGCCACTATTTTTCAAGGTGTGCCATGCCAGCCTTACAACCAACATGTGTCCCTTAACATCACACGTGCCCTGACCAACGCAGTTACTTGGAAGGTCCACTTAACCATGGACACATGGACAAGTGCTTTCGGCCAGGGATGCTATATTTCCCTGAAGGCAGACTGGGTGAATGTTGTGGAGGCCGGTAGCGACTCGTACCCTGGGAAGGCACAGGTGCTACCGACGTCAAGGATTGCTGGCCCCAATTCCATCAGGGTTTCCGCCACCACCTACGTTAGTGGCTCCAACCCCCACTTCTCCTCCTCCGCCTTCTCCTCCACTTCCACCTCCAAAGTATCCGCGTTCAGAACCAGTCAGTCATCAGTCAGTAACTGGAAGCAGTGTAGCACTGCAGTGGGGAAGCGGCAACAGGCCGTACTAAAGCTGATCTGCCTAGGTGACAAACAGCACACTTTTCAAGAGCTGTGGCAGGGGATAAGAGACCACACTGAGCTGTGGCTCTCGCCACTCAACCTACAACCAGGCATGGTTGTGTCTGATGATGGCTGTAACTTGGTGGCAGCTTTGGAGCTGGGCAACCTTAGACACATCCCATGCCTTTCCCATGTATTCAACCTTGTGGTTCAGTGGTTTCTAAAAACATACCCCAATTTCCCTGAGCTACTGGTCAAGGTGTTCCGCTTGTGTGCACACTTCCGCAAGTCACCGACAGCTTCAGCCGGTTTGTCAATGATGCAGCAGCACTTGAAATTACCAGCTCACCGGCTGTTGTGCGACGTGAGCACGCGCTGGAACTCCACGTTCCACATGTTGGCCAGGCTTTGTGAGCAGCAGAGGGCAGTTGTGGAATACCAGCTGCAACATGGTCGTCGCCTTTCCAGTCAGCTATCACTATTCACAAGCGAGGAGTGGGCATGAATGTCTTGCCTCAGTGAGGTTTTACGCAACTTTGAGGAATCAACACAGATGGTGAGCGGCGATAACGCTATTATCAGAGTCACCATCCCACTTATGTGTTATCTCAAATGCTCACTGCTCACAATTAAAGACGACGCTACACTGGTTGAAGATAGCCAGACCACCCTCAGTTTGTCTTCTCACCGCGAATTGGAGGCTGAAGAGGAGGAAGAGCAGGAGATGGTTGCCTCAGCTACACAGGGTAGTACCCATGGAAGTTTATTTCCATCTGTTCTGCGTGGGTGGGCAGAAGAGAAGGAAGAGGATGAGGATATTGGGAGTGATCCTCCTGATGACGACAGTGAAGTCTCGCCTGTTGGTACTCTGGTACACATGGCTGACTTCATGTTAGGCTGCCTTTCCGGCGACCCGCATGTTATACGCATTTTAAACAACACGGATTACTGGTTGTTCACCCTTCTCGACCCCAGCTACAAAGAGAACTTCTCATCTCTCATTCCTCTGGTGGAGAGGATGGGCAAAATGGTGCAATACCATAAGATCCTTGTTGAAAATGATGGTATTATAATAACGTATCTGCCTGTCAACTGAAAATGCTGACAGGTTGACTCATATGAAAATGAACAAGGCCTGGATTGACCATGACTTCTCGACTCCACCAGAGGAATGCTGATGAACATAAAGGCACTTTACATGTGTTGTTTTTAATGTTGTTAATAGACTGGAATCCCATGCACCCCTTCCACCACAAACAAGGTTATATGGTTGAATCTTCCTTTTCTCCTCCTCCTCCTCCTCTTCCGCCATATCAACATGCATTGCTTATTCGTCACATATAATGCCCTTGCATATATGTCCTTTGAATATGATTTTTTAGAGGGTCTGCTCACCAGCAGGCCCTCACATCAATTTTTTTAGAGGGTCTGCTCACCAGCAGGCCCTCACATCAAATTTTTTACAGGTTCCGCTGACCAGCAGGCCCTCACATCAAATTTTTTACAGGGTCCGCTCACCAGCAGGCCCGCAACTTAAATGTTTTACAGGGTCAGCTCACCTGCAGGCCCAAACCTAAAATAATTTACAGGGTCAGTTCACCTGCAGGCCCGCAACTCAAATCTTTTATAGGGTCAGCTCACCTGCAGGCCCGCAAATCAAATCTTTTACAGGGTCAGCTCACCTGCATGCCCAAAACTAAAATCTTTTACAGGGTCAGCTCACCTACAGGCCCGCAACTCAAATCTTTTACAGAGTCAGCTCACCTGCAGGCCTGCAAAACAAATCTTTTACAGGGTCAGCTCACCTACAGGCCCAAACCTAAAATCGTTTACAGGGTCAGCTCAACTGCAGGCCCGCAACTCAAATCTTTTACAGGGTCAGCTCACCTGCAGGCCCAAACCTAAAATCTTTTACAGGGTTAGCTCACCTGCAGGACCACAACTCAAATCTTTTACCGGGTCAGCTCACCTGAAAGCTCGCAACTCCAATATTTTACAGGGTCATCTCACCTGCAGACCCGCAACTCAATGTGAATGAAGCCCTCCTTTATGTGATATACAGGAAAGAATGTTTTCAATCAATTTTTCCTATAAAATAGATTTTTCACTTTGGTTTTGTGCGTAAAACCTTAATTAGATTGTGGGCCTAGTGATCAGTTTAAGGTCTTTTAAGCAGCATTAGCAGCAACATGGTGATAAAAATGAGTGGCAAGGTGACATGGTATAGAGATGGCAGCATAAGGAGGACACATAGTGGCACAATGACTGAGTCTGGATAAAAGACTAAGGCCACAGATTGTTTAGAAAGATGAAGATGGATAGAAATCTGTGGAGCTGTATCACTGTCACCTGCAGATTAATGCAGACCAGGGGCGTAGCTATAGGGGAAGCAGGGGAAGCTGCAGCTTTGGGGCCCTGACCCAGAAGAGCCCCATCCAGGAGGAGGATGACTAAAGGATTTGGTCAGGGCCCCCTCAACAGTATTACACAATTAAATGATATACAGTGACAGTATAGACAGTGTATAAAATGGATGGAACATCTGCTGGCCCTGGTCTGAGAGAACGATCGTTACTTGCCACAGGAAATACAAAATTTGCTGTGGGGCCCAGTCATTTCTAGCTACGCCACTGATGCAGACCACAAAAGAAAGTTGGATTTATCGATTCCAAAACCTTAATTAAATTGTGATCACTTTAAGGCCTTTTAAGCAGCAGCATGGTGATAAAAATGAGTGTCAAGGTGACATGGTGTGGAGATGGCAGCATGAGGAGGTCAGATAGTGGCACAATGACTGAGTCTAGATAAAAGACTAAGGCCACAGATTGTTGAGAAAGATACAGATGGAAACAAATCTGTAGAGCTGTATGACGGTCACCTGCAGATTAATGTAGCCATCAAAATCAAGTTGGGTTTGTCAGTTCCACCTCAGCTCACTAGCAGCCCCGCACCTAAAATCTTTTAATGGGTCAGCTCACCTGCAGGCCCGCAACTAAAATCTTTTACAGGGTCAGCTAGAGCTGTATGACGGTCACCTGCAGATTAATTTAGCCATCAAAATCAAGTTGGGTTTGTCAGTTCCACCTCAGCTCACTAGTAGACCAGCACCTAAAATCTTTTAATGGGTCAGCTCACCTGCAGGCCCGCAACTGAAATATTTTACAGGGTCAGCTCAGCTGCAGGCCCGCAACTCAAATCTTTTACTGGGTCAGCTCACATGCAGCCCCTCGCATAGAATTTTTTTTGAGGGTCAGCTCAGCTGCAGGCCCTCGCATATAATGTTTTACAGGGTCCGCTCACTCGCAGTCATTCGCATATAATGTTTTACACGGTGAGCTTACCAGCAGGCTCGCACCTAAAATCTTTTACAGGGTCAGTTCACCTTAAGGCCTGCAACTCAAATCTTTTACTGGGTCAGCTCCCATGCAGGCCCGTAACTCATGCTGCCTTGCCTTGAAGTAGTAGCCGTAGACGTTTATCACGCTCCCTCTCCGAAATCGAACAATGATTCCCTGTTACCGGTGGTCATCATGTTAGGCGCATAAAAGAACATCGGAAGTTGATAGGGAAGATATCCAAATGGATCATGGATGTCACGGGGACGTGCGATCAGTCAGAAGTTATCTAGCGTCAACAAAGCGTTTCCTCATCCAAAATACCGCAGTGGCATTCCCTGTAATTTTTTATTACTCATTCCAATAACAGGGCATCTTAAGAGTCCTGTATTGTTATTTATCGTCACTACCTCTATGAGTCGGGAGTGTGTGATTGGCGTGCCACCCGCTTGCCTTCCTTGGATTTGGTAGCCATTTCTCAGGCTCCCTCTCCGGAATCAAATCCTGATTCCCCATTACCCATAGTTTACAATGGTTTTGAGCTGACAATTACATCGAAAGTTGATAGACCAGACATCCGAATGGATCGTCGCCATCACAGAGACATGCCATTGGCCCAAGGTTAACTAGAGTCACCAAAGCGGCAGCAGGCCACCACCCATAATGTTTTAGATGGTCAGATCAGCAGGCCCTTGCTCCTAATGTTTTTGAGGGTCACCAGCAGGCCATCAATAATCATTTTTAAAAGGTGTGCCTGATGCCCTCCTTTATGTGTAACTAAGGGTGTATCGGAGTGGCTCTTCCTTGTAATTTTTTACAGTACTTGCACTTTATATACAAGTTAACATTCAGGAAATAATGTTTTCTATCAAATTTTCCTCAAAAATCTATTTTTTCCCTTGATTTTGTGTGTATTATTGTCATTCTGTAAAAGTAACATAGAAGTAACATAGTATATCCACTTAAGGACCACAGGTTTATACCCCCCTAGTGACCAGGCCCTTTTTTACAAATCGGCACTCCACAACTTTAGCGGTTTATTGCTCGGTCATGCAACTTACCACCCAAATGAATTTTACCTCCTTTTCTTCTCACTAATAGAGATTTCATTTGGTGGTATTTCATTGCCGCTGACATTTTTACTTTTTTTGTTATTAATCGAAATTTAACGATTTTTTTGCAAAAAAATGAAATTTTTCACTTTCAGCTGTAAAATTTTGCAAAAAAAACGACATCCATATATACATTTTTCGCCAAATTTATTGTTCTACATGTCTTTGATAAAAAAAAAATGTTTGGGCAAAAAATAAAATGGTTTGGGTAAAGGTTATAGCATTTACAAACTATGGTACAAAAATGTGAATTTCCGCTTTTTGAAACAGCTCTGACTTTCTGAGCACCTGTCATGATTCCTGAGGTTCTACAATGCCCAAACAGTAGAAAACCCCCACAAATGACCCCATTTCGGAAAGTAGACACCCTAAGGTATTCGCTGATGGGCATAGTGAGTTCATAGAACTTTTTATTTTTTGTCACAAGTTAGCGGAAAATGATGATGATTTATTTATTTATTTTTTTTCTTACAAAGTCTCATATTCCACTAACTTGCGACAAAAAATAAAAAATTCTAAAAACTTGCCATGCCCCTCACGGAATACCTTGGGGTGTCTTCTTTCCAAAATGGGGTCACTTGTGGGGTAGTTATACTGCCCTGGCAATTTAGGAGCCCAAATGTGTGAGAAGAACTTTGCAATCAAAATGTGTAAAAAATGACCGGTGAAATCCAAAAGGTGCACTTTGGAATATGTGCCCCTTTGCCCACCTTGGCAGCAAAAAAGTGTGACACATCTGGTATCGCCGTACTCAGGAGAAGTTGGGGAATGTGTTTTGGGGTGTCATTTTACATATACCCATGCTGGGTGAGAAAAATATCTTGGTCAAATGCCAACTTTGTATAAAAAAATGGGAAAAGTTGTCTTTTGCCAAGATATTTCTCTCACCCAGCATGGGTATATGTAAAATGACACCCCAAAACACATTCCCCAACTTCTCCTGAGTACGGCGATACCAGATGTGTCACACTTTTTTGCTGCCAAGGTGGGCAAAGGGGCACATATTCCAAAGTGCACCTTTCGGATTTTGCAGGGCATTTTTTACACATTTTGATTGCAAAGTTCTTCTCACACATTTGGGCCCCTAAATTGCCAGGGCAGTATAACTACGCCACAAGTGACCCCATTTTGGAAAGAAGACACCCCAAGGTATTCCGTGAGGGGCATGGCGAGTTCCTAGAATTTTTTATTTTTTGTCGCAAGTTAGTGGAATATGAGACTTTGTAAGGAAAAAAGAAAATAAAAGAAAAATCATCATTTTCCGCTAACTTGTGACAAAAAATAAAAAATTCTAGGAACTCGCCGTGCCCCTCACGGAATACCTTGGGGTGTCTTCTTTCCAAAATGGGGTCACTTGTGGCGTAGTTATACTGCCCTGGCAATTTAGGGGCCCAAATGTGTAAGAAGTACCTTGCAATCAAAATGTGTAAAAATGGCCTGCGAAATCCGAAAGGTGCACTGGAATATGTGCCCCTTTGCCCACCTTAGCTGCAAAAAAGTGTCACACATCTGGTATCGCCGTACTCAGGAGAAGTTGGGCAATGTGTTTTGGGGTGTCATTTTACATATACCCATGCTGGGTGAGAGAAATATCTTGGCAAAAGACAACTTTTCCCATTTTTTTATACAAAGTTGGCATTTGACCAAGATATTTTTCTCACCCAGCATGGTTATATGTAAAATGACACCCCAAAACACATTCCCCAACTTCTCCTGAGTACGGCGATACCACATGTGTGACACTTTTTTGCAGCCTAGATGCGCAAAGGGGCCCAAATTCCTTTTAGGAGGGCATTTTTAGACATTTGGATCCCAGACTTCTTCTCACACTTTCGGGCCCCTAAAAAGCCAGGGCAGTATAAATACCCCACATGTGACCCCACTTTGGAAAGAAGACACCCCAAGGTATTCAATGAGGGGCATGGCGAGTTCCTAGAATTTTTTTTTTTTTTGCATAAGTTAGCGGATATTGATTTTTTATTTTTTTTTTCTCACAAAGTCTCACTTTCCGCTAACTTAGGACAAAAATTTCAATCTTTCATGGACTCAATATGCCCCTCACGGAATACCTTGGGGTGTCTTCTTTCCGAAATGGGGTCACATGTGGGGTATTTATACTGCCCTGGCTTTTTAGGGGCCCTAAAGCGTGAGAAGAAGTCTGGAATATAAATGTCTAAAAATGTTTACGCATTTGGATTCCGTGAGGGGTATGGTGCGTCCATGTGAGATTTTATTTTTTGACACAAGTTAGTAGAATATGAGACTAAGTAAGAAAAAACAAACAAAAACAAACAAAAAATTTCCGCTAACTTGTGCCAAAAAAAATGTCTGAATGGAGCCTTACCGGGGGGGGGGGGGGGTGATCAATGACAGGGGGGTGATCAATGACAGGGGGGTGATCACCCATATAGACTCCCTGATCACCCCCCTGTCATTGATCACCCCCCCTGTAAGGCTCCATTCAGACATCCGCATGATTTTTTACGGATCCATGGATACATGTGTCGGATCCACAGAACGCATGCGGACGTCTGAATGGAGCCTTACAGGGGGGTTATCAATGACAGGGGGTGATCAGGGTAATCAGGGTGATCACCCCCCTGTCACTGATCACCCCCCCTGTAAGGCTCCATTCAGACATCCGCATGATTTTTACGGATCCATGGATACATGTATCGGATCCACAAAACGCATGCGGACGTCTGAATGGAGCCTTACAGGGGGGTTATCAATGACAGGGGGTGATCAGTGTAATCAGGGTGATCACCCCCCTGTCACTGATCACCCCCCCCTGTAAGGCTCCATTCAGACATCCGCATGATTTTTTACGGATCCATGGATACATGGATCGGATCCACAAAACGCATGCGGACGTCTGAATGGAGCCTTACAGGGGGGTTATCAATGACAGGGGGTGATCAGGGTAATCAGGGTGATCACCCCCCTGTCACTGATCACCCCCCCTGTAAGGCTCCATTCAGACATCCGCATGATTTTTTACGGATCCATGGATACATGGATCGGATCCACAAAACGCATGCGGACGTCTGAATGGAGCCTTACAGGGGGGTTATCAATGACAGGGGGTGATCAGGGTAATCAGGGTGATCACCCCCCTGTCACTGATCACCCCCCCTGTAAGGCTCCATTCAGACATCCGCATGATTTTTTACGGATCCATGGATACATGTATCGGATCCACAGAACGCATGCGGACGTCTGAATGGAGCCTTACAGGGGGGTTATCAATGACAGGGGGTGATCAGGGTAATCAGGGTGATCACCCCCCTGTCACTGATCACCCCCCCTGTAAGGCTCCATTCAGACATCCGCATGATTTTTTACGGATCCATGGATACATGGATCGGATCCACAAAACGCATGCGGACGTCTGAATGGAGCTTTACAGGGGGGTTATCAATGACAGGGGGTGATCAGGGTAATCGGGGTGATCACCCCCCTGTCACTGATCACCCCCCCTGTAAGGCTCCATTCAGACATCCGCATGATTTTTTACGGATCCATGGATACATGGATCGGATCCACAAAACGCATGCGGACGTCTGAATGGAGCCTTACAGGGGGGTTATCAATGACAGGGGTGATCAGGGTAATCAGGGTGATCACCCCCCTGTCACTGATCACCCCCCCTGTAAGGCTCCATTCAGACATCCGCATGATTTTTTACGGATCCATGGATACATGGATCGGATCCACAAAACGCATGCGGACGTCTGAATGGAGCCTTACAGGGGGGTTATCAATGACAGGGGGTGATCAGGGTAATCACCCCCCTGTCACTGATCACCCCCCCTGTAAGGCTCCATTCAGACATCCGCATGATTTTTTACGGATCCATGGATACATGGATCGGATCCACAAAACGCATGCTGACGTCTGAATGGAGCCTTACAGGGGGGTTATCAATGACAGGGGGTGATCAGGGTAATCACCCCCCTGTCACTGATCACCCCCCCTGTAAGGCTCCATTCAGACATCCGCATGATTTTTTACGGATCCATGGATACATGGATCGGATCCACAAAACGCATGCGGACGTCTGAATGGAGCCTTACAGGGGGGTTATCAATGACAGGGGGGTGATCAGGGAGTGTATATGGGTGATCACCCGCCTGTCATTGATCACCCCCTGTAAGGCTCCATTCAGACGTCCGCATGTGTTTTGCGGATCCGATCCATGTATCCATGGATCCGTAAAAATCATGCGGACGTCTGAATGGAGCCTTACAGGGGAGTGATCAATGACAGGGGGGTGATCAATGACAGGGGGGTGATCAGGGAGTGTATATGGGTGATCACCCGCCTGTCATTGATCACCCCCCTGTAAGGCTCCATTCAGACGTCCGTATGCTTTTTGCGGATCCGATCCATGTATCCGTGGATCCGTAAAAATCATACGGACGTCTGAACGGAGCCTGACAGGGGGGTGATCAATGACAGGGCGGTGATCAATGACAGGGGGGTGATCAGGGAGTTTATATGGGGTGATCATGGGTGATCAGGGGTTTATAAGGGGTTAATAAGTGACGGGGGGGGGGTGTAGTGTAGTGTGGTGTTTGGTGCGACTGTACTGACCTACCTGAGTCCTCTGGTGGTCGATCCTAACAAAAGGGACCACCAGAGGACCAGGTAGGAGGTATATTAGACGCTGTTATGAAAACAGCGTCTAATATACCTGTTAGGGGTTAAAAAATTTGGATCTCCAGCCTTCCAGCGAACGATCGCCGCTGGCATGCTGGAGATCCACTCGCTTAACTTCCGTTCCTGTGAGCGCGCGCGCCTGTGTGCGCGCGTTCACAGGAAATCTCGCGTCTCGCGAGATGACGCCTATTGGCGTTAGTGTGACCTCGGAGAGCCGCCGCGATGACGCCTTTCGGCGTTAGCGTGGCGGCAAGCGGATATAAGGCCGAAAAAAGAGATTTGTCCATCCAGTTCGGCCTGTCATCCTGCAAGGTGATCCAGAGGAAGGCCAAAAAAAAAACTGTGAGGTAGAAGCCAATTTTCCCCACTTTAGGGGAATAAAAAATTCCTTCTCGACTCCAATCAGGCAATCAGAATAACTCCATGGATCAACGACCCCTCTCTAGTAGCTATAGCCTGTAATATTATTACACTCCAGAAATACATCCAGTCCCCTCTTGAATTCCGTTATTGTACTCACCATCACCACCTCCTCAGGCAGAGAGTTCCATAGTCTCACTGCTGTCACCGTAAAGAATCCTCTTCTATGTTTGTGTACAAACCTTCTTTCCTCCAGACGCAGAGGATGTCCCCTTGTCACAGTCACAGTCCTGGGGATAAATAGATGATGGGATAGATCTCTGTACTGACCCCTGATATATTTATACATAGTAATTAAAGTTGCAAGAAAAAGTATGTGAACCCTTTGGAATGATATGGATTTCTGCACAAATTGTTCATAAAATATGATCTGATCACAACAGTCACAACAATAGACGGATTTTACGGATCCATGGATACATGTGTCGGATCCACAGAACGCATGCGGACGTCTGAATGGAGCCTTACAGGGGGGTTATCAATGACAGGGGGTGATCAGGGTAATCAGGGTGATCACCCCCCTGTCACTGATCACCCCCCCTGTAAGGCTCCATTCAGACATCCGCATGATTTTTTACGGATCCATGGATACATGTATCGGATCCACAAAACGCATGCGGACGTCTGAATGGAGCCTTACAGGGGGGTTATCAATGACAGGGGGTGATCAGTGTAATCAGGGTGATCACCCCCCTGTCACTGATCACCCCCCCCTGTAAGGCTCCATTCAGACATCCGCATGATTTTTTACGGATCCATGGATACATGGATCGGATCCACAAAACGCATGCGGACGTCTGAATGGAGCCTTACAGGGGGGTTATCAATGACAGGGGGTGATCAGGGTAATCAGGGTGATCACCCCCCTGTCACTGATCACCCCCCCTGTAAGGCTCCATTCAGACATCCGCATGATTTTTTACGGATCCATGGATACATGGATCGGATCCACAAAACGCATGCGGACGTCTGAATGGAGCCTTACAGGGGGGTTATCAATGACAGGGGGTGATCAGGGTAATCAGGGTGATCACCCCCCTGTCACTGATCACCCCCCCTGTAAGGCTCCATTCAGACATCCGCATGATTTTTTACGGATCCATGGATACATGTATCGGATCCACAGAACGCATGCGGACGTCTGAATGGAGCCTTACAGGGGGGTTATCAATGACAGGGGGTGATCAGGGTAATCAGGGTGATCACCCCCCTGTCACTGATCACCCCCCCTGTAAGGCTCCATTCAGACATCCGCATGATTTTTTACGGATCCATGGATACATGGATCGGATCCACAAAACGCATGCGGACGTCTGAATGGAGCTTTACAGGGGGGTTATCAATGACAGGGGGTGATCAGGGTAATCGGGGTGATCACCCCCCTGTCACTGATCACCCCCCCTGTAAGGCTCCATTCAGACATCCGCATGATTTTTTACGGATCCATGGATACATGGATCGGATCCACAAAACGCATGCGGACGTCTGAATGGAGCCTTACAGGGGGGTTATCAATGACAGGGGTGATCAGGGTAATCAGGGTGATCACCCCCCTGTCACTGATCACCCCCCCTGTAAGGCTCCATTCAGACATCCGCATGATTTTTTACGGATCCATGGATACATGGATCGGATCCACAAAACGCATGCGGACGTCTGAATGGAGCCTTACAGGGGGGTTATCAATGACAGGGGGTGATCAGGGTAATCACCCCCCTGTCACTGATCACCCCCCCTGTAAGGCTCCATTCAGACATCCGCATGATTTTTTACGGATCCATGGATACATGGATCGGATCCACAAAACGCATGCTGACGTCTGAATGGAGCCTTACAGGGGGGTTATCAATGACAGGGGGTGATCAGGGTAATCACCCCCCTGTCACTGATCACCCCCCCTGTAAGGCTCCATTCAGACATCCGCATGATTTTTTACGGATCCATGGATACATGGATCGGATCCACAAAACGCATGCGGACGTCTGAATGGAGCCTTACAGGGGGGTTATCAATGACAGGGGGGTGATCAGGGAGTGTATATGGGTGATCACCCGCCTGTCATTGATCACCCCCTGTAAGGCTCCATTCAGACGTCCGCATGTGTTTTGCGGATCCGATCCATGTATCCATGGATCCGTAAAAATCATGCGGACGTCTGAATGGAGCCTTACAGGGGAGTGATCAATGACAGGGGGGTGATCAATGACAGGGGGGTGATCAGGGAGTGTATATGGGTGATCACCCGCCTGTCATTGATCACCCCCCTGTAAGGCTCCATTCAGACGTCCGTATGCTTTTTGCGGATCCGATCCATGTATCCGTGGATCCGTAAAAATCATACGGACGTCTGAACGGAGCCTGACAGGGGGGTGATCAATGACAGGGCGGTGATCAATGACAGGGGGGTGATCAGGGAGTTTATATGGGGTGATCATGGGTGATCAGGGGTTTATAAGGGGTTAATAAGTGACGGGGGGGGGTGTAGTGTAGTGTGGTGTTTGGTGCGACTGTACTGACCTACCTGAGTCCTCTGGTGGTCGATCCTAACAAAAGGGACCACCAGAGGACCAGGTAGGAGGTATATTAGACGCTGTTATGAAAACAGCGTCTAATATACCTGTTAGGGGTTAAAAAATTTGGATCTCCAGCCTTCCAGCGAACGATCGCCGCTGGCATGCTGGAGATCCACTCGCTTAACTTCCGTTCCTGTGAGCGCGCGCGCCTGTGTGCGCGCGTTCACAGGAAATCTCGCGTCTCGCGAGATGACGCCTATTGGCGTTAGTGTGACCTCGGAGAGCCGCCGCGATGACGCCTTTCGGCGTTAGCGTGGCGGCAAGCGGATATAAGGCCGAAAAAAGAGATTTGTCCATCCAGTTCGGCCTGTCATCCTGCAAGGTGATCCAGAGGAAGGCCAAAAAAAAAACTGTGAGGTAGAAGCCAATTTTCCCCACTTTAGGGGAATAAAAAATTCCTTCTCGACTCCAATCAGGCAATCAGAATAACTCCATGGATCAACGACCCCTCTCTAGTAGCTATAGCCTGTAATATTATTACACTCCAGAAATACATCCAGTCCCCTCTTGAATTCCGTTATTGTACTCACCATCACCACCTCCTCAGGCAGAGAGTTCCATAGTCTCACTGCTGTCACCGTAAGAATCCTCTTCTATGTTTGTGTACAAACCTTCTTTCCTCCAGACGCAGAGGATGTCCCCTTGTCACAGTCACAGTCCTGGGGATAAATAGATGATGGGATAGATCTCTGTACTGACCCCTGATATATTTATACATAGTAATTAAAGTTGCAAGAAAAAGTATGTGAACCCTTTGGAATGATATGGATTTCTGCACAAATTGTTCATAAAATATGATCTGATCACAACAGTCACAACAATAGACAATCACAGTCTGCTTAAACTAATAACACACAAAGAATTAAATGTTACCATGTTTTTATTGAACACACAATGTAAACATTCACAGTGCAAGTGGAAAAAGTATGTGAACCCTTGGCTTTAATAACTGGTTGAACCTCTTTTGGCAGCAATAACTTCAACCAAATGTTTCCTGTAGTTGTAGATCAGATGTGCACAATGGTCAGGAGTAATTCTTGACTATTCCTCTTTACAGAACTGTTTAAGTTCAGCAATATTGGGATGTCTGGTGTAAATTGCTTTTTTGAGGTCATGCCACAGCATCTCAATCAGGTTGAGGTCAGGACTTTGACTGGGCCACTCCAGAAGGTGCATTTTCTTCTGTTTAAGCCATTCTGTTGTTGATTTACTTCTATGCTTTGGGTCGTTGTCCTGTTGCAACACTCATCTTCTGTTGAGCTTCAGCTGGTGGACAGATGGCCTCAAGTTCTCCTGCAAAACACTGCAGAACACTATGTGTGGAGAAAAAGAGGCACAGCACACCAACATCAAAACCTCATCCCAACTGTGAAGTATGGTGATGGGGGCATCATGGTTTGGTGCTACTTTGCTGTGTCAGGGCCTGGACGGATTGCTATCATCGAAGGAAAAATGAATTCCTAAGTTTATCAAGACATTTTGCAGGATAACTTAAGGCCAGCTGAAGCTCAACAGAAGATGAGAGTTGCAACAGGACAACGACCCAAAGCATAGAAGTAAATCGACAACAGAATGGCTTAAACAGAAGAAAATATGCCTTCTAGAGTGGCCCAGTCAGAGTCCTGACCTCAACCCAATTGAGAGGCTGCGGCATGACCTCAAAAAAGCGATTTACACCAGACATCCCAAAAATATTGCTGAACTGAAACAGTTCTGTAAAGAGGAATGGTCAAGAATTACTCCTGACCGTTGTGCACGTCTGATCTGCAACTACAGGAAACGTTTGGTTGAAGTTATTGCTGCCAAAAGAGGTTCAACCAGTTATTAAATTCAAGGGTTCACATACTTTTTCCACCTGCACTGTGAATGTTTACATGGTATGTTTAATAAAAACTTGGTAACATTTAATTCTTTGTGTGTTATTAGTTCAAGCAGACTGTGATTGTCTATTGTTGTGACTTAGATGAAGATCAGATCACATTTTATGAACAATTTGTGCAGAAATCCATATCATTCCAAAGGGTTCACATACTTTTTCTTGCAACTGTAGATCTCTCCTCAGTCGTCTTTTTTTAAAGTGAATAACCCTAATTTTGATAATCTTTCAGAGTACTGCAGTTGCCCCATTCCAGTTATTACTTTAGTTGCCCTCCTCTGGACCCTCTCCAACTCTGCTATGTCTGCCTTGTTCACAGGATCCCAGAACTGTACACAGTACTCCATGTGTGGTCTGACTAGAGATTTATAAAGTGGTAGGACTATGTTCTTATCACGGGCATCTATGCCCCTTTTGATGCAACCCATTATCTCATTGGCCTTGGCAGCAGCTGCCTGACACTGGTTTTTGCAGCTTAGTTTGCTGTTTATTAAAATTACTAGATCCTTTTCCATGTCAGTGTGACCGAGTGTTTTACCATTTAGCATGTACGGGTGACTTGCATTATTCCTTCCCATGTGCATAACCTTACATTTGCCAGTGTTAAGCCTCATCTGCCACTTATCTGCCCAAGCCTCTAATCTATCCAGATCCATCTATAGCAGTATACTGTCGTCTTCAGTGTTAATTACTTTACACAGTTTAGTGTCATTTGCGAAAATGTATATTTTACTGTGCAAGCCTTCTACAAGGTCATTAATAAATATATTGAAGAGAATAGGGCACAATACTGACCCCTGAGGTACCCCACTAGGGACAGTGACCCAATCTGGCGTACTATTTGGACAACATAGTTCCCAGCAGCGACCAGCGAGTCCAAGATGCATCCATACATCCTCCCCATGCTGTTACAGAACCATTTTGGTGGTGTTACCAACAATTTTCTTTTGAACCAGGCACCCTCCTCTCTTCAGAGCAGGGGGTACCTGGTTTAATGCTTGGGTTCTCCCATTGACTTCCATTATACTCGGGTGCTCGGTCGAGTACCCAAATATCACAATGTGTTTGGCCCAAGCCCCCGAGCACTAATAATATTATGTAGTTCCATTTAATTATGCTCGTTTTAAATAAAACTGCTTTGTATATATTTTCTACAGTATAAGGGGAGAAAGTAATTTTGGAGACTCGATCAGATTCCATCGCATCTTCAAATGCAGACGGGATACACTAGGAGGAGCATCGATCGCGCAGTATCTGGGTCACAGACACAGAATGCAATCATAGCAAACCACATACTCCTACCACCTAAATGTAAGTAATAGAAGTATTATAGTAAATATTAAAATTGAATTTTATATGGGGATTTTTTTGAAGCGTGAAACCTGATACAATCATGTCCAAGTGTCAAATGCAGCGACATGTCTGGCAGTGGTCCTGTATCTGGAATACAAACACTTGATCCAATGCTGTGACACATTCATCCATAACTGCTAGTGGAAGCATACAATAAAAATATCAAATATTCGAAACAATTCATATAAACTTAATCATTATACCGGTACTCTACAGATGGAAAAAAATTCCCAATATTTAAACTAAGCACGGGCAAATAAAAGGAATTCATAAATGATTGACAAAGGCATATAGTCGTAGATATCATATATTGCTGTAAAAAAGAATAATTTTTTTTACTTGTGGGGTCAATGCTGGTTTCACAGTAAATGTGTTCATTGTCGTTTTTTCTGCAAGAGAAAAAAAAGAAAGAAATGTTTTTCTTTAACCACCTCCGGAGATGTGCGGTCCGGAGGTGGCAGCTCTGCGCAGAGTCACGCATATATGCGTCATCTCGCGAGAGCCGTTATTTCCTGTGAACGCGCGCACACAGGCGCGCTCACAGGAACGGAAGGTAAGCGAGTGGATCTCCAGCCTGCCAGCGGCGATCGCTCGCTGGCAGGCTGGAGATGTGAATTTTTTAACCCCTAACAGGTATATTAGACGCTGTTTTGATAACAGCGTCTAATATACCTGCTACCTGGTCCTCTGGTGGTCCCTTTTGTTTGGATCGACCACCAGAGGACACAGGTAGCTGTGTAAAGTACCACCAAACACCACTACACTACACCCCCCCCTGTCACTTATTAACCCCTTATGAACCCCTGATCACCCATGATCACCCCATATAGACTTCCTGATCACTTCCCTGTCATTGATCAACCCCCTGTCATTGATCACCCCCCTGTAAGGCTCCATTCAGACGTCCGTATGATTTTTACGGATCCACGGATACATGGATCGGATCCACAAAACACATACGGACGTCTGAATGGAGCTTTACAGGGGGGTGATCAATGACAAGGGGGTGATCACGCATATAGACTTCCTGATCACTTCCCTGTCATTGATCACCCCCCTGTCATTGATCACCCCCCTGTAAGGCTCCATTCAGACGTCCGTATGATTTTTACGGATCCACGGATACATGGATCGGATCCACAAAACGCATACGGACGTCTGAATGGAGCCTTACAGGGGGGTGATCAATGACAGGGGGGTGATCACCCATATAGACTCCCTGATCACCCCCCTGTCATTGATCACCCCCCTGTAAGGCTCCATTCAGACGTCCGTATGCGTTTTGCGGATCCGATCCATGTATCCGTGGATCCGTAAAAATCATACGGACGTCTGAATGGAGCCTTACAGGGGGGTGATCAATGACGGGGGTGATCACCCATATAGACTCCCTGATCAACCCCCGTCATTGATCACCCCCCCTGTAAGGCTCCATTCAGACGTCCGTATGCGTTTTGCGGATCCGATCCATGTATCCGTGGATCCGTAAAAAATCATACGGACGTCTGAATGGAGCCTTACAGGGGGGGTGATCAATGACGGGGGTGATCACCCATATTGACTCCCTAAACACCCCCCTCTCATTGATCACCCCCCCCTGTAAGGCTCCATTCAGACGTCCGTATGCATTTTGCGGATCCGATTCATGTATCCGTGGATCCGTAAAAAATCATACGGACAGTCTGAATGGAGCCTTACAGGGGGGGTGATCAATGACAGGGGGGTGATCACCCCATATAGACTCCCTGATCACCCCCCTGTCATTGATCACCCCCTGTAAGACTCCATTCAGACATTTTTTTGGCCCAAGTTAGCTGAAATTTTTTTTTGTTTTTGTTTTTTCTTACTAAGTCTCATATTCCACTAACTTGTGTCAAAAAATAAAATCTCAATTGAACTCACCATACCCCTCACGGAATCCAAATGCGTAAAATTTTTTAGACATTTATATTCCAGACTTCTTCTCACGCTTTAGGGCCCCTAAAATGCCAGGGCAGTATAAATACCCCACATGTGACCCCATTTCGGAAAGAAGACACCCCAAGGTATTCCGTGAGGGGCATATTGAGGGGCAGATTGAAATTTTTGTCCCAAGTTAGCGGAAAGGGAGACTTTGAGAGAAAATACAAAAAAAATCTATTTCCGCTAACTTGTGCCAAAAAAAAAAAATTCTAGGAACTCGCCATGCCCCTCACGGAATACCTTGGGGTGTCTTCTTTCCAAAGTGGGGTCACATGTGGGGTATTTATACTGCCCTGACATGTTAGGGGCCCGAAAGCGTGAGAAAAAGTCTGGGATCCAAATGTCTCAAAATGCCCTCCTAAAAGGAATTTGGGCCGCTTTGCGCATCTAGGCTGCAAAAAAGTGTCACACATGTGGTATCGCCGTACTCAGGAGAAGTTGGGCAATGTGTTTTGGGGTGTCATTTTACATATACCCATGCTGGGTGAGATAAATATCTTGGCAAAAGACAACTTTTCCCATTTTTTTTATACAAAGTTGGCATTTGACCAAGATATTTATCTCACCCAGCATGGGTATATGTAAAATGACACCCCAAAACACATTGCCCAACTTCTCCTGAGTACGGCGATACCACATGTGTGACACTTTTTTGCAGCCAAGGTGGGCAAAGGGGCACACATTCCAAAGAGCACCTTTCGGATTTCGCAGGCCATTTTTTACAGATTTTGATTGCAAACTACTTCTCACACATATGGGCCCCTAAATTGCCAGGGCAGTATAACTACCCCACAAGTGACCCCATTTTGGAAAGAAGACACTCCAAGGTATTCCGTGAGGGGCATGGCGAGTTCCTAGAATTTTTTTTTTTTGTCGCAAGTTAGTGGAATATGAGACTTTGTAAGAAAAAAAAATTAAAAATCATCATTTTCCGCTAACTTGTGACAAAAAATAAAAAGTTCTATGAACTCACTATGCCCATCAGCGAATACCTTAGGGTGTCTACTTTCCGAAATGGGGTAATTTGTGGGGGTTTTCTACTGTTTGGGCATTGTAGAACCTCAGGAAACATGACAGGTGCTCAGAAAGTCAGAGCTGCTTCAAAAAGCGGAAATTCACATTTTTGTACCATAGTTTGTAAACGCTATAACTTTTACCCAAACCATTAATTTTTTTTTTACCCAAACATTTTTTTTTAATCAAAGACATGTAGAACAATAAATTTTTTGAAAAATTTATATATGGATGTCGTTTTTTTTTGCAAAATTTTACAGCTGAAAGTGAAAAATGTCATTTTTTTGCAAAAAAAAATCGTAAAATTGCGATTAATAAAAAAAAAGTTATAATGTCAGCAGCAATGAAATACCACCAAATGAAAGCTCTATTAGTGAGAAGAAAAGGAGGTAAAATTCATTTGGGTGGTAAGTTGCATGACCGAGCGATAAACGGTGAAAGGAGTGTAGTGCAGAAGTGTAAAAAGTGGCCTGGTCATTAAGGGGGTTTCAGCTAGGGGGGTTAAAGTGGTTAAACACATCAGATAAAACTGTACAGGACAAATGTTATGTTGAGAAGAGCAATAGTTCTTATCAAATAGTTATGAAAATATTAATGTTTTGAAATCCACATTTAATCCATTCGGTTTTAATGTGTTAAGTTTACTGATCCACTGGATCTCCTGTTTTGTTTGTTTTTTAACATTGATGCTAGATAGATGGATAGATAAATAGATAGAGGGATAGATAGATAGATAGATAGATAGATAGATACAGATAGATATATACAGTACACTAGATATACAGTAGTAAATGTATTCTGAATGAAAGAGACACATAACATTAATATTAAGTATTTATAAGAAAGTACCTTGCTGTAAAATGATATTTAAAAAGTGCGTTGATACTTGATAGTACAACAGAAAAAGTATCAACCTCAATGAATGATGATTTTCTGCTCCAGCACAATGCATATACCTGTTTATATACTTAATTTACTTTAATTAAAAGGTTAATCTGCTATAGAAATTGCTTTTCTCTGAAGCCACCTGAAATCAATTTAAACTCAATTACAAGTGGTTAGCCTTTGTTTATAGCGCCTAAGATTAGAGAATACATCACCGCCATCAGCACCGGGCTCTGCCTGCTATGATCACAGGAGATTCACAATCCTTGAGTGCTCTTTAATAGGCAGAGCGAAACCATTAGAAAATATAATCAGTCATATTTGACAATTTTGACCTTGGCACTTAGATATCGAGGGTCTAATCATTTCTGTCTCTTGTGTGCTACTATAATCTGCTATGCTGGTTTCATTTGATCACAGCATGCTGGAAAGAAGGTTATTCTGTAGACGATGATGGAGTAGTAAATTACAGAGGAAATCTGCAGATGATGTAAACTGCCGATTGTATACTTTAAAATGTGCATTGCTGCTGACAAGTGCTTTGAAATGCAAAGCTATTAAATGTTTCCCTTTCTTTCAGAAGTCGAAGATTTTGAATAAAAAAAAAGTCATGAAATAAATAAGAGCAATTTCTATGGTGCCGGGCTAATAAACTGCACTTTATTCACATCATTTTAAAATACGACCAACAGGAGAGAAGATAAAAGTCTTTCCAGGAGCAAAGGGCCCAGCTTTATGGTCAAAGGGTCTTTATCTGTCATAAACATCACAAGTTCAACTGAGGGAGCGATAATGCTTTAAATATGTCTGAATACCCTGGGCTACTGCATTTCTTCCTTTTCAAAAAAGTTTTTGAAATATAAAATGCTTTGCAGCCCTGTGATCTCATGAAAAAGTCAAGAAAAATTGTGAAGGATAAAAAAGCTTTTACGGTTGAATACAAATGAGGAATCATTTACCAGGAGACACCATTTACAGCATGACCGTAATGTAGCCTTATGGGATTGATTAGGAAGTACCATTCACATAACAACATTAGTAAGCCATTAGTAAGTGGTGAAGGATTTGCATGTGGAATATTGTTCTGATTCATGGATGAGTAACTTATGACTGTATGACAGAAGAGATGATACCTTACATATCTTAAATGTACATCCCATTATGAATCTTTCATGAAAACAATACTCAGCTAGTATTACACCCAATAACGGCTTAGTCAGATCTATGCAGATACTTCTCACTTATGCTGGAGAGGTTGTGGTGGTAGGAGGGCATTACTGCATATGTCGGGGGCCTGCTCGCTATTATCCAATCTGTGGCAAATGCTATTTACTTTAGCCTACAGGATTGTACAGATTGCAGTCACCCCTACCCCCCAAAATGGCCAAATTGTTTATAGATATTAACCTTATAAACTTGAGGAGCAGACTTACAGTATTATGACCCACACTCTATTAGCCACTAAGATGTCTATAGCCAGTTATTGGAAATAGTCTAACATCCCTACTATTGGAGTGGTCCCCTCCAGAGATGACGAAACCTGTTTGTATGAAAAAAATCCTTTCTTATGAAGATTTTTTTCCCCTCTCAAATCTGAGAGAATCTGGAACACCTTGATGGACTACAGGAAGGACCCCCCCCCCCCCCCACTCAATTTTGATTAGAATGCTTAACTGTACCAGAATATATGATAGGCTCTTATGTTTAGTTTGCTCTCATTGCCATGCCAAGGACCTTAAGGGAATCTGTCACCAGTGGCCTCTCTATACAACTGTTTGCACAGACACATAGATGGGGTTCACTTGATTAAAACACTGTTTTCTTTAGTTGATCTGAGGCTCCGTTCTTCAGTTATGATCCTTTTTTATTAATATGTAAATTAGTTCTTTGGTGCAATAAGGGAGTCACTATTGCTTTTGATGCACTCAAGCTCGGCTCCTTTCTGTGGCCAGACTGTCCCACTGCCTGGCATTGTGAAAGCAGCCAGAGAGGGGCTGGCCACAAAACAGAGTTTCTTGATAACAAAAATGGAACTGTGAATAAAACCATTTAAATGAAACCCTTCATGTTGAATCTACAGCCTGGTCTTCAGGCAGCATTCAAAAGATAAAGAGTCTGCATACATATACAAATCCCTACAAATTCTTTGTTGAGGAGTTCATTGGGCGGTCCTACTCAGTGACAACTATCCTTGTATGACAGCTTGTCAACAACCACCACCAGAACCTAACGAGCCAGGAATTTTAAAAAAAGTTACACTAAATCTATTACCATAAAACGATATATCAATCTGGACATACAATGAGTTAATAAACTCAATTATAAATTGCAGTACAAATAAGCGCTATGAATGATAGTCACCCTACCAGACTCGGGGTCTGCACTCCCCCCCCCCCCCCCTCAACTAAATCCCCCTTACATGCATACGTGGGGTAATGTTATATATAGGACTTAGAAATATGTTTCTAAGTCCGACTGATGCGGTACCTGATATATGACCCTGTTAGGGCCAAATCCCAAAGTGATATATAGTCTAAAGTGCTAAATCTTTCACATAATAATAAACATAGAGCTGTGGTCATGCAGGGGCATAATAATGCTAAATCAAAAAGTGTATCTATGGAACACAAGCGGATCTATAGATACACTTTTTGATTTAGCACTCTTATGCCCCTGCAAGACCACATCCCTATGTTTATCATATTAAGATTTTGCACTTTAAACTATATAGCACTTTGGGATTTGGCCATAACAGGGTCATATATAAGGTACCGTATCAGGCGGACTTAGAGACATATTTATAGTGTTGAGCGAACCCGAACTGTAAAGTTTGTGAGTTCGGGTACCCAGGCCCGAACCAGAACTTTGCCGGAAAAGGGCGGCCAGTCAAATGTAAATAAAACCCGAAAAAAATTTTTTTGCCACAATAATGCCTCTTGTACATCGTCTTATTATCTTTTGGGAGACACCTATGTCATTTCCCATCAAAAAATTACTTGCTGGTTGAATAAAAGTAACTTTAAGTAAAAATTAGCCAGGGGTATGAATAATTATGGGCAGCACCGTATACCCATTTTTGGTGTGAAATACACGTGCACTGCATATGTGACAGTGAAATTAATATAGTTAATCCGTCTGTTAGTTCAATGGGTGACATATTCCCATTTTTTGCATGAGGTACACCTGCACTGTATAGGTGACAGGGAAATTAATATAGTTAATCTGTCTGTTAGTTCGTTGGGTGACATATACCCATTTTTGGTGTGAGATAAACTTTATACTTGACAGGGAAATTAATATAGTTAATCTGACTGTCAGTTCGGCCGGTGACATATGCCCATTTTTGGTGTGAGATACACGTGCACTGCATATGTGACAGGGAAATTAATATAGTTAATCCGTCTGTTAGTTTAGTTGGTGACATATACCCATATTTGGTGTGAGGTACACCTGCACTGCATATGGGAAAGGGAAATTAATATAGTTAATTTGTCTGTTAGTTTGGTGGGTGACATATACCCATACTTTGGTGTGAGGTACACCTGCGCTGCATACATGACAGGGAAATTAATATAGTTCATCCGTCTGTTAGTTCAATGGGTGAAATATCACCATTTTTGGTGTGAGGTACACCTGCACTGCATACGTGACAGGGACATTAATATAGTTAATCCGTCTGCTAGTTTGGTGGGTGACCTCAAAGAATGAGGAGATCATCAAATTATGGACGTGGCCCTGGTCGTGGTGCTGCTGGTGCTGGTGGAGCTCCTGTTGCAGGGAGAGGACGCGGTCGATCTGTGCCAGCAACACGCCCAAATCCTCAGGTGCACGTAGGCGACAGGACTTTCAGCGTCATTTTGTAGGCCCGAATACAGGTGTACGAATAGTGAGGCCAGAACAAGTAGAAGCGTTAGTAGATTGGATGACTGAGAGATTGAGTGCACTGATGCCCAACCACTTATGTTTCAGGATGTGGACATGGGAGGACCACTACAGCTCTCTGGTGATAATGACGAAACACAGATGCCAACTGCTGCGGCTTTCTGCCGTGTGCAGACCAATAAGGAGGGCAGGGGTGAAGAGTGGGTGGAAGATGATATGAAGGATGATGAGGTCCCAGACCCCACATGGAATCAAGGTCATGCGAGTGACTTGTGCAGTTCGCAAGAAGAGGTGGTGGTCATACAGCGCCAGCCACACAGCAAAAGAGGGAGCAGGGTGCAAAAGCAGATTGGCCGTCCCCTAGCAGGTATGCCTGCTACTGCCCACCGCACCCAGGGACTGAGCACACCAAAGCCAGCTCCAAGGAATTCCCTGGCGTGACAGTTCTTCAGACAATGTGCTGACGACAAGACACAAGTGGTTTGCACGCTGTGCAATCAGAGCTTGAAGCGAGGCATAAATATTCTAAACCTGAGCACCACCTGCATGACCAGGCATCTAAATACAAAGCACAAGCTGCAGTGGAGTACACACCTGAAAAACTACAAAATATTTCAGGCTCCTCTTGCTCCCTCTTCTGCTGCGGTCTTGGCCTCTTCCTCCCCCTCTGGAGTGACAGTGGAACCTGCCACCCCGCAAACAGAGGGTATGGCAGCAACACCACCACCTCCACCACCGTCACCTAGCATGTCCACACTGTCTCATGCGACCGAAGTGTTCAGCTGTCCATCCCCCAAACACTGGAGAGAAAGAGGAAGTACCTCTCACCCATGATCCCTGGCCCTGAATGCCAGCATTTCAAAATTCCCAGACTTTGAAATGCTGTCATTTCATCTGGTGGAGACAGAGACTTTTAGAAACCTTATGGCGGTGGCTGTCCCACAGTATGTGGTTTCCAGCCACCACTACTTTTCCAGGCAAGCCATCCCTGCCCTGCACAACCAAGTGGCGGACAAGATCAGGTGTGCACTGCACAACGCCATCTGTGGCAAGGTCCACATAATTTCCAATACGTGGACCAGTAAGCACAGGCAGAGGCACACTGCGTAAATGCAGTAGCGGCTGGGCCTGAGGCAGATAGCAGTGTGGCACATGTCCTACCGCCACCGAGGATTGCAGGACATTTCTTGTTGCCTCCTGTTGCATCCTCCTCCGACTCCGCTTCCTCCTCTACCGCCTCCTAATCCTGGTCAGCGTAACACCTTCACCACCAACTTCAGCACAGCCAGGGGGAAATGACAGCAGAATGTTTTGAAGCTCATCTCTTTGGGGGAAAAACCCCACACCACGCAGGAGCTGTGGACTGGCATGGAGTAACAGACCGATGAGTGGTTGGTGCTGCTAAGCCTCAAGCCTAGCCTAGTAGTGTGCGATAACAGGTGAAATCTCATAGCAGCTCTGGGGCTAGCCAGTTTGATGCACATTCCTTGCCTGCGCATGTGTTGAATTTGGTAGTGCAGAGGTTCTTGAAAAATTACCCCGATAAGTCAGAGCTGCTGCAGAAAGTGCAGGCCGTCTGTGCGTGCTTTCGGCATTCTCACCCTGTGTCTCGGTCCCTCAGGTGACTGATGTCAGGAGATCAAGGAGATTGGCTGAGCATGGAGGAATCTAACAACCTCCTTGATTTCTCTTGATTTAGTTTTGATAGGGTTACTGGCCACTTCCCTTTTCTCAGCTGTTGCTCAGTGGTCATCACTTCTACCCTTTATAGTCTCACCACCCCCTTCTGACTATGTGCGGTTGATAGCTTCATTTTAGTTTGGCTGAGCTGGTGTGAGATCCTCTCTGGTTTTCCTGTTCTTCCATCTCTACAGAAGTTAACTGTCGCGTTTGTTTGTATTTGTTATATTCTCTGTTGTGTATCTCGGCCTGAGACAGAGACTTCCATTGATCCATCTGGGGAAGAATGGGTTGTCTCTGGTCCTAAACTTATTCCAGGGCCTTATAGGGTAATCAGGGCCTAGGTATCCTGCTTATGAATATTCCTACCTTCAAGGTCTATTCATATTAATAGGTAGTTATGACCCGGATTACTGTTGTCTAGGAGGTGACCTGTTTCTTCCCTAGTTTCCAGGCCCAGTTAATGTTCCCCTTCCCTCCTGTGTTCAGTGTAGAGTTTCCCTCCCACACTGATCGTGACATTATCAACCGCCCCAAAAACCACCATTTCGGTCAGGTCAGTTCAGCTATGGATCCTATGTCTGTACTGGTCAAACATCTGCAGGGACTGTCTTTGGAGGTAGCTGACCTCCGCGCGACAGTCTCACGGATTCAGAGACCACAGGCGACTATTTCCGATGGTGGGTACCAGGCCTGCCCTCCCGGACAGATTTTCTGGGGGTAGTGGCAATTTTATTTGGTTCAGGGAATTGTGTAAATTGTACTTTAAGCTGCGTCAGTACTCTTCTGGGGATGAGTGTCGATGTGTGGGTATGATAATTTCTTTGCTTAAGGATGATGCACAGTCTTGGGCTTTTTCTCTGCCGACCGGATCATCGTCCCTCCAGTCGGTAGATGAATATTTAATAGCCTTTGGTCTTATTTATGATGATCCTGATCAGATCTCTCAGGCTGAGACCAAGTTACGTGGTTTACTGCAGGGAGAACGCTCTGTGGAGATCTATTGCTCTGAATTTAGGAGATGAGCTACGGATACGGAGTGGAATGATTCTGCTCTCTGTAGCTAGTTCTGTCAGGGTCTATCTGAGAGGCTGCAGGACGCGTTGGCCTTTCATTAAAAAACCTGAGTCATTGGAAGCAGCCATGTCCCTTGCTGTACATCTGAATAGATGCCTGAGGGGGAGATCTAAGGGTCCTTATCCTCAAGACGTACTGTCAAATAAGGTGGCTGCTTCCTTTTACACTTATGGTAAAGAGACACCTGTGGTTACGCCTTGTGAGGAGCCTATGCAGTTGGGGGGAGCTACTCATGGTACTGCTGGTAAGAGCTCTGGTCATATGAAGTGAGTCTGTTTTTGTTGTGGAAAGAAGGGACATTTCGTGAATATTTGTCCATACATTCAGCGTCAAGGTATAAACCAAAAAAAAAAAACGCCAAATCCCCAAATTACTATTGGTGGTGTGGGTGAGGAGCTGTGCTGTCATTTACTGGTAGTACATGATTTCTCCTGTCTGGCACTAGAGTCCAAAACTGTGGAAATCAAGGTATTTATCGACAGTGGGACTGGGGTTAACTTGATTGATGGACAGTTTGTTCGTATTCATGGGTTGACTACTAGTGCACTAGAGAGAAGCATTTCTGTCTTTGCAATTGATTCTGCACCTCTTACCCAAAAATGCCTGCTGCAGGTGGTAAATGACATCCATTTAAGAGTGGGTGATTTCTATCAGGAATCTGTCTCGTGTTATGTGTTGAAGGGTCTGCCTGCTCCGATGGTTTTGGGCTTACCATAATTAAGCAAACATAACCCTACCATCGACTGGCAAGCGAGGCAGATTCTCGATTAGAGTGATTTTTGCATGGACATGGTCTTAATGCGTCTTTCTCTGTGGTCGCCACTAAAACTGTACCCTCGTTCATTTCCAAATTTTCGGATGTGTTTTCCGAGAGTGGTAAACAGGAGTTACCCCCGCATTGGGAGTATGATTGTCCCGTCAATCTTATTCCTGGAGCTAAACTGCCCAAATCTCGGAGCCCGAAAGAAATGCTATGCGAGAGTATATCACCAAGGGCTTGGTGAAGGGTCATATCAGACCATCCAAATCCCCAGTGGCTGCTGGGTTGTTCTTTGTAAAAAAATAAATTGTACGCTTAGACCATGTCTCGACTTCCGTGAGCTCAACGGTATTTCCGTCCGTGATCCTTACCCCCTTCTTTTGATTCTGGATTTGTTTAGTCAGATTGTCGGTGCCAAGGTGTTCTCTAAATTGGATCTGAGGGGGGCATATAATCTGGTAAGGATCAGGGAGGGGGATGAGTGGAAGACCGCATTTAATACCCCTGAGGGTCATTTTAAAAAAACCTAGACATGCCCTTTGGGTTAAACAACGCTCCAGCGGTTTTTCAACACTTTATCAATTGCATCTTACATCATCTGGTGGGGAGATTTGTTGTTATATATCTGGATGACATACAAATTTATTCTCCAGACATGGAGACTCATAAGGATCATGTGAGACAGGTGTTATAGATCCTAAGAGAGAATAAATTGTGTGCGAAGAGGGAAAAATTAGTTTTTACTGTTCAGGAAGTGCAAATCCTGGGTTACCTGCTCTCTCTCTCTCAGGTTTTCGTATTGATCCCAAGAAAGTCTGTGCGGTGTTGGATTGGGATCCACCAACTACTACCGTAAATTCATCTTGAACTATTCAACTGTGGTTAAACCTTTAACAGACATGACTAGGAAGGGGGTTGATTTCTCTGTTTGGTCTGAGGCAGCATTACAAGCCTTTTCTGCTATGAAAGAATGTTTTGCTTCAGCCCCTATTCTGGTGCAACCGGACGTGTCTCAGCCATTTATTGTAAAGGTTGACTCATCCGAGGTAGGGGTGAGAGCAGTTTTGTCACAAGGTCCTTCACCAAGTAAATGGTGCCCATGTGCTTTTTTCTCTACAAAAATTTTGACTGCTGAAAGAAATCAAGACCTGCGTAATAGGGAATTGCTGGCCATTAAGTTGGCCTTTGAGGAATGGTGCCATTGGTTGGAAGGAGCAATTCATCCTATTACGGTTTTACTGATCACAAAAATCTGGCTTACCTTGAGTCGGCTAAACGACTGAATCCAAGGCAGGCCAGATGGTCGCTGTTTTTCATCAGATTTAACTCCACAGTCACCTACCGCCCTGGGGTTAAGAACATCAAGGCGGAAGCTTTGTCGCGCAGCTTTCCTGGGGGGGTGATTCTAAAGATCCTAGTCCTATTTTGTCTGAAGGGGTAGTCATATCTTCCCTATATCCTGATCCTGAGACTAAGGTGTTGGAGGCCCAAGAGGACTCTTGTCCTCCAGGGAATTTGTTTGTTCCTTCGGACTTCATAAGGTATTTGAGGAACATCACTGTACTGTCTTGGCTGGACACCCTGGGAGTAGATCCACTGTCGATCTTGTCTTGTGCAGATTTTGGTGGCTGGAGCTGCGTAACTGTGTTGAGGACTATGTGTCAGCCATACTCGGCCTTCTGGATCTCTTCTTCCGTTACCCATCCAGTCCAGACCTTGGACGCATTTGTCCATGGACTTTATCATGGATTTACCGAATTCTTTGGGAAAAACGTGATCCTGTTGGTAGTTGATCAGTTTAGCAAAATTGTGCATTTTATAGCATTGCCAGCTCTACCTAATGCCAAGACTCTTGCACAGGTGTTTGTCGATAACATTGTGAAACTACATGGCATTCCATCTGATGTGGTGTCTGATCGGGGGACTCAGTTTGTTTCCAGATTCTGGAAAGCGTTCTGTACTCAACTGGGGGTACAATTTTCCTTTTATTCGGCTTTTCATCCTCAGTCGAACAGACAGATTTTCCTCTTCTTTGTCTTGGATTTGGCGGAAAATTCTAAATAACCTGAAAAAGATGGGCAACAGGTATAAGCGTGTGGCTGACAGTAGATGTATGAATGGTCCGTACCTGAGAATGGGTGATTCTGTGTGGCTGTCCACAAGAAACATTAAGCTTAAGGTACCTTCTTGGAAGTTGGACCCAAGATTTATTGGTCCAAATAAGATCACTGCCATTGCTAACCCTGTAGCCTTCCGTCTTGAACTTCCTCAGGCTTTGAAAATTCATAACGTATTTCATAAGTCGTTGTTGAAGAAATGTGTCGAACCTGTTGAGCTGTCCTCCTTGCCCCCCGCTCCTGTCATGGTGGACGATATTTTAGAATTTCAAATCAGGATTGTGGACTCCCGAGTTCTCCGTAGATCCCTCCAGCATCTCATCCACTGGAAAGGTTATAGACCAGAGGACAGGGTGTGGGTTCCAGCGGCCGATATTAATGCAAATCATCTGGTGAAGGTCTTTCACAGAGCCCATCCTGATAAGGTTGGTCCTGGGTGCCCGCATGGTCCCTCAGGTGACTGATGTCAGGAGATCAAGGAGATTGGCTGAGCGTGGAGGAATCTAACAGCCTCCTTGAGTTCTCTTGATTCAGTGTTGATAGGGTTAATGACCACTTCCCTTTTCTCAGCTGTTGCTCAGTGGTCATCACTTCTACCCTTTATAGTCTCACTCCACCCTTCTGACTATGCGGTTGATAGCTTCATTTGGGTTTGGCTGAGCTGGTGTTCTCTGGTATTCCTGTTCATCCATCTCTACAGAAGTTAAGTGTCGCGTTTATTTGTATTTGTTATATTCCCTGTTGTATCTGGGCCTGAGACAGAGACTACCATTCGTTCATTTGAGAAGGAATGGGTTGTCTCTGGCCCTATACTTATACCAGGGCCTTATAGGTAAATCAGGGCCTAGGTATCCTGCTTATAAAAAAATATTCCTATCTTCAAGATCTATTCATATTGATAGGTAGTTAGACAACCATAATCCAGGCCCTAGGAGGTGACTTGTTTCTTCCCTAGTTTCCAGGCCCAGTTATTGTTCCCCTTCCCTCCTGTTTTCAGTGTGGAGTTTCCCTCTCACACTGATCTTGACACCCAGCTGTTGCTCGCCTATCTGTGCTGCAGCATAACTTCGGCCTTCCTGTTCACCACCTCATATGTGACATACCCACAAGGTGGAACTCCACCTTGCACATGCTGGAGAGACTGTGCGAGCAGCAGCAGGCGATAGTGGAGTTTCAGCTGCAGCATGCATGGGTGAGTCGCTCTGCGCAACAGCACCACCTCACCACCAATGAGTGGGCATCCATGCAGGACATGTGTGCCGTGTTGCACTGTTTCGAGAACTCCACCATCATGGCCAGTGCCGATGACGCAGTCCTCAGCGTTACTTTCCCACTTCTATGTCTCCTTGAAAAAACACTTCGGGTGATGATGGAAGAGGATGTGGCACAGGAGGAAGATGGATCCTTTCCACGGTTATCAGTCACTCACAAGTGGCTAGGAGGGTGGGTTCCTGCACCAACAGAGGCCAGGTACACAACTGTCCAGCCAGGGCACAGTTCTGCAGGATGATGAGGAGGAGGAGAAGGAGGAGGAGGATGATGAGGAGGAACCGTGTTCATAGCAGGGTGGCACCCAAAGCAGTTTTTGGGCATCAATGTAGCGTGGCTGGGGGGATACAGATGACACAGATGATACACCTCCCACACAGGACAGCTTTTCATTGCCTCTGGGCACCCTGGCACACATAAGCGACTACATACTGTTGTTTCCTGCGGAACGACCGCTGAGTTGCCCACATTCTAACCAGTGCTGATTACTGGGTGGCCACCCTACTGGATCCCCGCCTACAAGGACAATGTGATGCCCTTAATTCCGTCACTTGAGCATGATTAGAAGATGCGCGAGTACAAGCGTACGCTGGTAGACGCGCTGCTGATGGCATTTATACCTGACAGCGGGGGCTCGGTGGAAGCACAAGAGGAAGGCAGAGGAGGAGGAGAAAGTTGCCAACGCAGCTGGGGCACCTCCAGCACCTCAGAAGGGAGGGTTAGCATGGCCGAAATATGGAAAAGCTTTGTCAGCACGCCACAACAACCAGCTTATATGGAACATCTTAGCAGGAGGCAGCATTTAAGCAACATGGTAGAACAGTACGTTTGCACATGCCTACACGTACTGACTGATGGGTCTGCCCCATTCAACTTCTGGGTCTCCAAATTGGGCTCATGGCCTGAGGTTGCTCTTTTCGCCTTGGAGTTGCTGGCCTGCCCTGTGGCCAGTGTATTGTCCTAACGTGTGTTTAACACGGCGGGGGGTAATCACAAACAAGTGCAGGTGCCTGTCCACAGCCAACGTGAACAAGCTCACGTTCATTAAAATCAACCAGGCATGGATCCCACGAGACTTGTCGGTACTTTGTGCTGAGTAGACAAGTATACCAGCCGCACCCAGCTTAAAATAAACAACAAAAACAGTGTTGGCTACCTCCTCCTCCACGTCCACTGCCTCCTCAACTTCCTACTCCACTTTGACCTCCGCCTCCTAGTTGAAGATTATTATTTTTTATTTTTTGTATTCTATGTTATTTTAAGTCATTTCCCTATCTACATTTGTTTTCATGGCAACTGTCCTGCTTTTATCCCCATTTTGCTTCCTTTAGCAACCCTCTAGCCCTTACTATGACTATTTTACAGTCATTTTAGTGCACCAAAGTTCAGGGCCCCATTAACTTTAATAGGGTTCGGTTTCAGGTCAAGTTCGGGTCCCGAACCCGAACTTTGACCCGAAGTTTGGCCGAACCCTGTGAACACGAACATCCACAGGTCCGCTCATCACTACATATTTATTATCTGGATAAGGCTACTTTCACACTGGCGTTTCTCGGTCCGCTTGTGAGATCCATTTCCGGGCTCTCACAAGCGGCCCAAAACGGATCAGTTCAGCCCCAATGCATTATTCTGAATGGATAAGTATCCGTTCAGAATGCATCAATTTGGCTGCGATTGGTCTCCGTTGCATTTTTTTGGTGGTCACTAAAACGCAGCTTGCAGTGTTTTGGTGTCCGCCTGACTATGCGGAGCCAAATAGATCCGTCCTGACTTACAATGTAAGTCAATGGGGACGGATCCGTTTTTCACTGACACAATATGGTGCCATTGAAAACGGATCCGTCCCCCATTTGCTTTCAATGTAAGTCAAGACGGATCAGTTTTGACGTAGACTTTTTTTTAATGAATAATGCAAACGGATCTGTTATGAACGGATACAAGCGTTTGCATTATCGGTGTGGATCCATCTGTGCAGATACAAGACAGATCCGCACCAAACGCCAGTGTGAAAGTAGCCTAACTCACTGCCTATATACAGTCCTGATCAAAAGTTTAAGACCACTTGAAAAATGGCAAAAAAATCATATTTTACATGGTTCGATCTTAGCAAGGTTCCAAGCAGAGCTTCAACATGCAACAAGAAGAAATGAGAGTGAGACCCCCAAAAATTTTGAGCATTCAATTAATTGAAAATAACGATTAAACTGAAACAGGCTGTTTTTCAGCTGATCCAAATTTTAGGACCACGTGCCTTTAAAAGCCCAAATCTGTGCAAATATGTGGATTCATTGTCATTTTCTGTCAGGTAGGCAAAAAAACTCTCCCTTTTTGAACGTGGTCAGGTTGTTGAACTGCATAAGCAGGGTCTCCCACAGCGCGCCATCGCTGCTGAGGTGGGATGCAGCAAGACAGTCATTTGGAATTTCTTAAATGATCCTGAGGGTTATGGAACAAAAAATGTCAAGTGGAAGACCCAAAAAAATGTCATCAACACTGAGCCGGAGGATCCAATTGGCTGTCCGTCAAGATATTGGATGATCCTCGACCCATATTAAGGCCCTTACTGGTGCTGACTGCAGCCCCATAACCATCAGACGGTATCTGAGACTGAAGGGCTTCAAAAACTAAAAACCTCTTCAAAGACCTCGTCTCCTTGAACGCCACAGAACTGCTCGTTTGGACTTTGCAAGAGAGCACCAAACATGGGACATTCAAAGGTGGAAGAAAGTTTTATTCTCTGATGAGAAAAAATGTAACCTTGATGGTCCTGATGGTTTCCAACATTACTGGCATTACAAGGAGATCCCACCTGAGATGTTTTCTACGCGCCACAGTGGAGGGGGCGCCATAATTGTCTTGGGTGCTTTTTCCTTCAGTGGAACAATGGACCTTCAGGAAGTGCAGGGGTGTGAAACAGCCACTGGCTATGTCCAGATGTTGCAGAAAGCATTCCTCATGACTGAGGGCCCTCGTCTGTGTGGTAACGACTGGGTTTTTCAACAGGACAACGCTACAGTACACAATGCCCGCAGGACAAGGGACTTCTTCCAGGAGAATAACATCACTCTTTTAGCCCGTCCTGTGTGTTCCCCTGATCTAAATCCAATTGAGAACCTTTGGGGATGGATGGGAAGGGAAGTTTACAAAAATAGACAACAGTTCCAGACAGTAGATGGCCTTCGTGCGGCCGTCTTCACCACTTGGAAACGCTTGCATCAAGCATGCCAAAACAAATTTTTGAAGTGATAAACAATAACGGCGGAGCTACTCATTACTGAGTTCACGTTTGGAAGTTGGATTTCTGTTTTGGGGGGGGTTTAGTTTTTTTTTGGAGGTGTGGTCCTAAACTTTTGATCAGCCGAAAAACAGCCTGTTTCAGTTTATTCGTTGTTTTCATTAAACTGAATGCTCAAAAAATGTTTTGTCTCACTCCCATTTCTTCATGTTGCATGTTGAAGCTCTACTTGGAACCTTGTTAAGATCCAGCCATGCTAAATATGATTTTTTGCCATTTTTCAAGTGGTCTTAAACTTTTGATCAGGACTGTATAACATTACCCCACTTATGCATATAAGGGGATTTAGTTGAGGGTGGCAGTACAGAGTAGACCCCGAGTCTGGTAGGGTGACTATCATTCATTGCGCTTATCTGTACTGCAATTTGTAATTGACTTTATTGCCACATATCATTCTGTGCTACTATTTGGTTTTCTATATATCAATCTGCTCAACTCCTCCTGCTCTATAACATGCTGCCTGAGATAAAGACTATTCCAGACATTTGGGGCACTTTCAATTCAGGTTGATTTATTCTGACCAAAATTGAATCAGACAGCTAATTCAGAACTCAACCCGAATCAAATTTTAAAAGGGCATCTGTCAGTAGATTTGTGCCTATGAAACTGTCTGACCTCTTGTATGTGAGCTTGGCAGCTGAAGGCAGTGTAAATGTGATTGCGCCTGCCCGACCCTGTCAATTAATGTACAGAGGGAGCAGCAGTTACAGAGAGAGCAGAGCCTCTAGGTGTAATGACAACTCCCCCGTTGCTCCTAGAGTCTTATATTGTAAAACTTTTTACTCAGCAATTTGGGCACATATGAACATGGGACCAACACATATTTGTTTAGCTGCCAAGTGCACATGCAACAGGTCAGCCAGTCTCATAGGCACAGATCTGCTTACAGATCCCCTTTAACCACATATTGACCGCCCAATGACTATAAATGTCCTATGGGCGGTTGTTTATCTCTGAATGGACTTTCTGGAACGTCCATTCAGAGATGGCAGCTGCACGCTAATCGTGCAGCTGCAGAGCGGGGGTCCCCAGAGAGAAGGCAGGGACAGTTCCCAGTTGTCCCTGCCATCTAGATGGCAGTATACACATATGCACTTCCTGTTCCGGCCCGGTGGTCATGTGACTGCCGGGGTCAGGAGAGTGCAGGAGCACGATCAGCCATGCACTGAGGCTGTACAGCACTATATACTGCTGTACAGACTCTGTCGGGGGTGCATTTCCCCTGTAACTGGGGCTTCTATGTCAGCCTCAGTTACAGGAGAAATCAATAGTGAAAAAAAAAATGGGAAGTTAAATGTCCCCCAGAGGTCTTGTAAGACCTTATGGGGGAAGCGAAGTGTAAAATAAAAAAATAAAAAATTTTGTTTTATCAAAAAAAATAAAAAAGGTTTCACATGTAAAAAAAAAATCCCCAATTAAGTAATAAAAAACAAAAAATTAAAAACAAAAAAAATGAAATAAAATAGACATATTTGGTATTGGCACATCTGTGACGGCCGGCTCCATAAATGTATCATATGATCCACCCCATCTGATAAACACCATAATTTTTTTTTATATATTTGATATCATTGCATCCGTAACAACCTGCTCTATAAAAATAGCATATGATCTAACCTGTCAGATGAATGTTGTAAAAAATAAAAACAGTGCCAAAACAGCCATTTTTGGTTACCTTGCCTCACAAAAAACTTAATATAGTGCAATTATAAATCATATGTACCCCAAAATGATACCAATAAAACCAGCACCTTATCTCCTAGTTTCCAAAATGGGGGGTTTCATATGGGACATGGCATCTAAAAACCAGTTCAGCAAAATCTGCCCTTTAAAAACCATATGGCGTTCCTTTTCTTCTGCACCCTGCCATGTGCCCTTACATCAGTTTACGACTAAGGTTGAGCGTACCGAACTTTAGGATTTTCGGACCCCGGACCCGAACATTTCAGTAAAAGTTCGGGTTCGGGTTCGGCGTTCGGCGATTTCTTAGCGCTTTTTGAAAGGCTGCAGAGAAGCGAATCAACAAGCGTTTAACTGTCTGACCTTAGAAGCCATCACAGCCATGCCTACTAATGTCATGGCTGTGATTGGCCAGTGCAGCATTTGACCGAGCCTCTATATAAGCTGGAGTCACGCAGCGCTGCACGTCACTCTGCTGTTACTAGTGTAGGAAGAGGATGCGGCTGGTGATTTCAGGGAGAGAATAGGACAGAATCTGTGATCATAACTCAAATATAACTCACCGATCTACATACATTTAGTTGTGTGGATTATTTAGTGTGCAATTAAAACTAGAAATACAGCCATAATTTTCTACGTTTTTAAAAACTCACTTTTTGGGCAAAATACACAATTTTACAGCATCAGCACGTGTGAAATTCAAGGGCTATATACTGCTGTCATATTCAGTTATTAAACACCCGTTTTGGTCAAAAAAGTTTATTTAGCAGCCTTTGCTGCATATGTCATTGTGACACAAATGACAAATTAGATAATATTGAGTGACCACCTGAAAACAGACAGAAAATTGTGTAATGAGTGGTCAGATTTAAAACTTAACATTTAATCGGAAAATATTAGAAAATAGGTCCCATGATAGTAAATAACAACATATAGATACGGAGCAATGCGGCGGTTTATCACACAGGAACTAGTGGTGTACAAAATCAAGTCATACAATTAAGTGATGCTCGGCGGCACCAAAAAATAAAACCAGGTGGTCCTACCGCTCCGATGAGGCGCTCCAGAGACAACAATTGACTAGCCGGTGTGGATTGATGAGCACACTGTTGCTAGCGACAACTGTGCAATGCAGGGTAGTCTGTAGTGCTGGCTGGCCCTAGTGATGCCCTAGAGCCCTACAATGGCCTATGTGACCGGATAGCGGGAACCGCCACCAGTCACCTACAGGAACCTCACCCTGGAATTAGTGCGCCCTAATTAGCCCTTGCTTACCTGGTCCCTACACGCATGTTTTGCTAGGGGATGAGTAACAAGCTCATCAGGGGAAAAACACGGGAGCTTGGGCTGAGTCTGTGCAGGATGCACTGACAG
This sequence comes from Bufo gargarizans, assembly GCF_014858855.1. Classification (NCBI taxonomy): domain Eukaryota; kingdom Metazoa; phylum Chordata; class Amphibia; order Anura; family Bufonidae; genus Bufo; species Bufo gargarizans. Next base: position 50,344,051 of record NC_058082.1, on the reverse strand, counting down.
TGGTGTCAAACGTGCGCCCTGCACAGAGACAAAGTCACACCACGATCCGGATATGGATCAATGTGGTATGTCATTGTGAGATACATACTTTAGATACTGTGATTATATTCAGTTATTTGAAAAACAGCCATTTTGTGCACAAAACTTAAATTCCAGTCTAGTCTAGATCAGTATGTGTGAGATACACCCTTTAGATACTGTGGTTCTATTCAGTTATTTGAAATACAGCCATTTTGGGCAAACAAATTTAATTGCGGCCTAGTCTGGATCAGTCGGTGTGAGATACACCCTTTAGATACTGTGGTTATATTCTTCTTTTAATAAAACACCCTTTTTGGGCAAAATACACAATTTTTCAGCCCTTGCTGCATCAGCACGAGTGAAATTTAAGGGTTATATACTGCTGTCATATTAAATTATTAAACAACCACCCGTTTTGGTCAAAAAAGTTTATTTAGCAGCCTTTTCTGCATATGTCATTGTGAGATACACACTTTAGATACTGATGTTATATTCAGTTATTTCAAAAACAGCCATTTTATGCCCAAAACTTAAATTCCGGCCTAGTCTGGATCTGTACGTGTGAGATACACCATTTAGATACTGTGGTTCTATTCAGTTATTTGAGAAACAGCCATTTTGGGCAACAAAATTTAATTGCGGCCTAGTCTGGATCAGTCGGTGTGAGATACACCCTTTAGATACTGTGGTTATATTTGTCTATTAATAAAATACCCTTTTTAGGCAAAATACACAATTTTTAAGCCCTTGTTGCATCAAGACGTGTGAAATTCAAGGGTTATATACTGCTGTCATATTCAGTTATTAAACAAACACCCATTTTGGGCAAAAAAGTAAATTTCCAGCCTTTGCTGCATATGTCATTGTGAGATACACACTTTAGATACTGTGGTTCTATTCAGTTATTTGAAATACAGCAATTTTGGGCAATTTTTTTTTATTGTGGCCTAGTCTGGATCAGTCGGTGTGAGATACAACCTTTAGATACTGTGGTTATATTCTTCTATTAATAAAACAACCTTTCTGGGCAAAAAAATAAAAAAATCAGCCCTTGCTGCATCAGCACGTGTCAAATTCAAAAGTTATATACTGCTGTCATATTCAGTTATTAAAGAAACACCCGTTTTGGTCAAAAAAGTAAATTTTGCAGCCTTTGCTGCATATGTCATTGTGAGATACACACTTTAGATACTGTGGTTCTATTCATTTATTTGAAAAACAGCCATTTGGTGCACAAAACTTACACTTCGGCCTAGTCTGGATCAGTACGTGTGAGATACACCCTTTAGATACTGTGGTTTTATTCAGTTATTTAACCCCTTAGGGACACAGCCTTTTTACACCTTAGGACCAGGCCATTTTTTGCAAATCTGACCAGTGTCACTTTAAGTGCTCATAACTTTAAAACGCTTTGACTTATCCAGGCCGTTCTGAGATTGTTTTTTCGTCACATATTGTACTTCATGACACTGGTGAAATGAAGTCAAAAAAATATTTTTTTTTGCACCAAAAAATACCTAATTTAACAAATTTTTGGAAAAATTTGCAAATTTCAAAGTTTCAGTTTCTCTACTTCTGTAATACATAGTAATACCCCCAAAAATTGTGATGACTTTACATTCCCCATATGTCTACTTTATGTTTGAATTGTTTTGGGAATGATATTTTATTTTTTGGGGATGTTATAAGGCTTAGAAGTTTAGAAGCAAATCTTGAAATTTTTCAGCAATTTACAAAAACGACATTTTTAGGGACCAGTTCAGGTCTGAAGTCACTTTGCGAGGCTTACATAATAGAAACCACCCAAAAATGACCCCATCTAAGAAACTACACCCCTCAAGGTATTCAAAACTGATTTTACATACGTTGTTAACCCTTTAGGTGTTGCACAAGAGTTATTGGCAAATGGGGATGAAATTTGAGAATTTCTTTTTTTTGTCAAATTTTTTATTTTAACCCATTTTTTCCACTAACAAAGCAAGGGTTAACAGCCAAACAAGACTGTATCTTTATTACCCTGACTCTGCCGTTTACAGAAACACCCAATATGTGGCCGTAAACTACTGTACGGCCACACAGCGGGGCATAGAGTGAAAGGTGCGCCGTTTGGTTTTTGGAGGGCTGATTTTTATGGACTGGTTTATTTACACCATGTCCCATTTGAAGACCCCTGATGCACCCCTAGAGTAGAAACTCCCTAAAAGTGACCCCATCTAAGAAACTACACCCCTCAAGGTATTCAAAACTGATTTTACATTCGTCGTTAACCCTTTAGGTGTTGCGCAAGAGTTATTGGCAAATGGGGATGAAATTTGCAAATTTCATTTTTTTGTCTAATTTTCCATTTTAACCCATTTTTTCCACTAACAAATCAAGGGTTAACAGCCAAACAAGACTGTATCTTTATTACCCTGACTCTGCCGTTTACAGAAACACCCAATATGTGGCCGTAAACTACTGTACGGCCACACAGCGGGGCATAGAGTGAAAGGTGCGCCGTTTGGTTTTTGGAGGGCTGATTTTTATGGACTGGTTTATTTACACCATGTCCCATTTGAAGACCCCTGATGCACCCCAGAGTAGAAACTCCCTAAAAGTGACCCCATCTAAGAAACTACACCCCTCAAGGTATTTAAAACTGATTTTACATTCGTCGTTAACCCTTTAGGTGTTGCGCAAGAGTTATTGGCAAATGGGGATGAAATTGGAAAATTTCATTTTTTTGCTTTATTTTCCATTTTAACCCATGTTTTCTACTAACAAAGCAAGGGTTAACAGCCAAACAAGACTGTATCTTTATTACCCTGACTCTGCCGTTTACAGAAATACCCAATATGTGGCCGTACACTACTGTACGGCCACACAGCGGGGCGTAGAGTGAAAGGTGCGCCGTTTGGTTTTTGGAGGGCTGATTTTTATGGACCGGTTTATTTACACCGTGTCCTGTTTCAACCCCCCTGATGCACCCCTGGAGTCGAAACTCCCTAAAAGTGACCCCATTTTGGAAACTACGGGATAAGGTGGCATTTTTTGGGGGAGTATTTTTAGGGTAAATATAATTTTTGGTTGCTCTATATTACATTTTTGTGAGGTAAGGTTACCAAAAATTGAAATTCTGATATTTCATCTCCATTTGCCATTAACTGTTGAGGAACACCTAAAGGGTTAATAAAGTTTGTATAATCATTTTTGAATACCTTGAGGGGTGTAGTTTCTTAGATGGGGTCAATTTTAGGGAGTTTTTACTCTAGGGGGGCATCAGGGGGGCTTCAAAAGGGATATGGTGTCAATAAAAAAGGCCATCAAAATCGGCCTTCCAGAAACCATGTCGGTCCTTTCCTTTTGCAGCCTCCCTTTTACGGATACAGCAGTTTACGACCACAAATGTGGCGTTTCTGTAAACTGCAGTATCAGGGTAATAAATTTTAACTTTTGTTTGGTTGTTAACCCTTGTTTTCTTACCGGAAAAAACGGACTGAAATGGAAAAGTGCCAAAAATAGCGGTTTTGGCACCGTTTTTTTGTTTTTTTTTTAACCGTGTTAATCTGGGTAGTTAGGTCATGGGATATTGTTATAGAGGAGATTCTTACGGACGCGGCAATATCTAATAAGTCTACTTTTTTTTACAATTATTTAGGTTTTTGACTATATTATCTTTTTTGATACAACTTTTTTTTTTGGGTATCTCTAAAGTCTAAGTGTAATTTTTTTAATTTTCTTTTAGCCAATTATCTTATGTGGGGGCTCATTTTTTGCGGGATGAGCGGACGGTTTTATTGGCACTATTTTGGGGGCTATATGACTTTTTGATCGCTTGCTATGAAACTTTTTGTTATGTAAGGTGACAAAAAAAAAATTTTTTGCACCTATTTTTTTTTTTTTTTTTTTACTGTGTTAATCTGGGGGGTTGGGTCATGGGGTATTTTTATAGAGGAGATTCTTACGGACGTGGCGATACCTAATAAGTCAACTTTTTTTTTACAATAATTTAGGTTTTAGACTATATTATCCTTTTTGATACCCTAAAAAAAAATTTGTATCTCTAAAGTCTAAGGGTCATTTTCAAATTTTTTTTTTATCTGATTATCTTATGTGGGGGCTCATTTTTTGCGGGATGAGATGACGGTTGTATTGGCACTAATTTGGGGGCTATATGACTTTTTGATCGCTTGCTATTAAACTTTTTATTATGTAAGGTGACAAAAAAAAACTTTTTTTGCACCTTTTTTTTTTTTTCTGGACCGTGTTAATCTGGGGGGTTAGGTCATGGGGCATTTTTATAGAGGAGATTATTACAGACGCGGCAATACCTATGTCTACTTTTAATAAATTATTTTAGTTTTTTTGGGTGTCTCAAGTCTGAGAACCATTTTTTTTTTTTATCCCATGTCAGTCCTAAATTGGGATATAAATTTAGTACTCCATGGAAGTGTGATACTCCCTGAAGCAACCGTCAATGCAGAGGCCCGGATGATCGGGGCATGTGTCGCACTGAGTAGTCGTGTCCTTCCGTATCCCCCTCCTGCGACACACTCTGCACTTTTTTTGGGTTCGTCCCTTCTTTCCAGTATGGGGGACCACACCTGGAAAGTGTTGGCCAGGGACGATCCGGGCGCCTACAGTTCCCGAGGTACTCCGGCCTGCTCTTTCCCGGTCCGAAAAGATCAGGGCCTTGAGGACTGCCTCATAGAACTGGAGGAATGTCCCTGTGCTGCCAGCGCTTCGGGATAGTACAAAAGAGTTGTACATGGCAACCTGCACCAAGTAGACCGCAACTTTTTTGTACCATGCCCGGGTTTTGCGCATGGCGTTATATGGCTTGAGGACTTGATCCGAGAGATCAACTCCTCCCATATACCGATTGTAGGCGACGATACAATCGGGCTTGAGGACCGTTGCCGCGGTACCTCGCACAGGGACAGGGGTGATGCCGTTACCATGAATTGTGGACAGCATAAGGACATCCCTCTTGTCCTTATACCTGACCAGCAACAGGTTTCCAGTGGTAAGGGCACGGGTCTCACCCCTGGGGATGGGTACCTGGAGGGGGTGGGCAGGGAGGCCGCGTTGATTTTTCCGCACGGTCCCACAAGCGGACGTGGATCTGGCGGCAAGGGACTGGAACAAGGGGATACTGGTATAAAAGTTATCCACGTACAAGTGGTAACCCTTATCCAGCAGTGGGTACATAAGGTCCCACACGAGTTTCCCGGTAACACCCAGAGTGGGGGGACATTCTGGTGGTTGAATCCGGGAATCTCGCCCCTCGTACACACGAAATTTGTAAGTGTACCCTGAGGTACTCTCACAAATTTTGTATAGCTTCACGCCATACCTCGCCCGCTTGGAAGGCACATACTGGCGGAAAATGAGTCTCCCCTTGAACGCAATGAGAGACTCATCAACCACGACCTCCCTTCCAGGTACATAGGCCTCCATGAATTTGGCCCCAAAGTGATCGATGACCGGCCGTATCTTGTACAGACGGTCATGGGCAGGATCACCTCGGGGTGGACATGCTGCATTATCGGAATAATGCAGACATTTCCTGATGGCCTCAAACCGGGAGCGTGTCATAACCGTACTGTAAAGTGGGGTCTGATATAGGACGTCCCCACTCCAGTACAGCCTGGCACTGGGTTTCTTGACCAGGCCCATATGCAGCACGAGGCCCCAAAATGTCCTCATTTCGGCTGCACTGACCGGAATCCAGCCACCGGGCCTGGCCAAAAAGGAGCCCGGGTGTTGAGCGACGAACTGTTGGGCGTACAGATTCGTCTGCTCCACCATCAGATTTACCAGTGAGTCACTGAAAAAATGACAAAAAAAGTCATATTCAGTGTAGCCCACTGTGGAAATCTGGATTCCTGATTGGCCTACAAAATCAGGAATCACGGGCTCGTATCGCTCTGGGCTACACCAGACAAGTTCACCGGCAGGGTGCTCCGGTGGATTTAACTGGTGGGCCGGGAAACCAGTACGAGCCCCAGAGCTGCTCGTACTAGTGTGGGCCACAGGGTCCCTAACATGGCGGTCCCCTTGCTCCGCCTGGCGGCGTCTCCGCCGCCTTGGGGGCTCATCATCATCGCTAGATGATGAGGAGGATGCGGATGACAACAGGAATGTGGGGTCATCCTCATCCTCACTGGGACTCTCGGACTCGGAGGCAAGCTGGGCGTATGCCTCCTCGGCCGAGAACGTCCGGCGGGCCATAGGGGAGTGTGTGTCTGCGTGTATATGTGCGTGTGTGTAACTCTTTATTTGGTGTGCGTGTGTGAGGGGGCACGGGTGTTCACGAACTCACCCTAAAACTAACAGAAAAAAATAAATAAAACTAACTAAAAAAAGGGCAAAAAAGTGAGGAAAAAAAATTCAAAACTGCTGATCAACCGTCCGAAGTTGATCAGCGGTGGGGTGTGCGATGCGCTTACAGTGGCCGGACGCTAAGTGCCGGTCACAGTCAGCGAACTCAAAAAAAAAAAAAAAAAAAAAAAAAAAAGCACCCCAAAAAAGGTGGGGGGGGGGGGGCAAGTGGCAGGGGGAGGGGGGCAAGTGGCAGCACCCCTGGGGGGTCTAGGGTCACACAGCTGTGCTGTGGACCCCAGACACCCTAACTAGGGTGATGCAATAAAAAGTAAAAAAAAACTAACTTTCCCTTTTTTTTCCCTGCCTATCCCAAACTTTCCCTAGCTGTCCCTATGTACCTGATGGGGTGCTGGGGCACAGATCGGGTCCTGGGGGCACAGATCAGGGGTGCTGGCAGCGATGGTGGACACAAGCAGGCAGCTCCTCTCTCCTCCGGCGCTGGAACACAAAAGGAGGAGGAGAGGGGCGCCTGCCTCTTTTGAATCTGCCGCCGCACCGCCCCCTGACCAATCAGAAAGCGATCCTGAGTGGTGATGTCACCATCACCACTCAGGATCGCTGGATGGTGATTGGTGGAGTGAAATCACACCACCATCACCATCCTGTTCCGGGTTATCGGGTCTTCAGAGACCCGAATAACCCGGAAACGCAGAAAACCGCAGGTCTGAATTGACCTGCGGTTTTTTGCGATCGCATACATGGGGGGGTCACCGGACCCCCCGACGCATTTGCCCCAAGTGCCTGCTCAATGATTTGAGCAGGCACGGGGTTCCGATCGCCGCCGGCCGCGCGGCGGTGATTGAAAATGCACAGGGCGTACATGTACGCCCTGTGTCCTTAAGTACCAGGGCACAAGGGCGTACCTGTACGCCCTGTGTCCTTAAGGGGTTAAATTACAGCCATTTTGTGCAAACAAATTTAATTGCGGCCTAGTCTGGATTAGTCGGTGTGAGATACATCATTTAGATACCGTGGTTATATTCTTCTATTATAAAACAACCTTTTTTGGCAAAATACACAATTTTTCTGCCCTTGCTGCATCAGCACGTGTGAAATTCAAGGGTTATATACTGCTGTCATATTCAGTTATTAAACAAACACCCGTTTTGGTAAAAAATAAGTTTTTTACCAAAAGTCCCTGTGTGTCTTCATGTCTGTGCTGTTTACCTTTGTTTGTGTGGACAGCGTTTGCACGGGTTCCAGTCAGCTAGGCTGAGACAGGTATGTGTGGATCTGTTAGGGTTCACCTGTCTTATCCGTAGTCCTGTTTATGTACCCCCATCTTCATGCTGCTTGGCCAGTGAGACTCCTGCTCCTCCGTTCCTAGGAGGAGTGGGTTGTCTTACCCTGCTCCTTAGCCCAGGGACCGGACGGAGGGTAAGTCAGGGCTCCGAGGTTCCTGCGCATGGGTCCTCCTACCATCAAGGTCGGCCCATGCAGGTAGGAGACAGGGTCAGCGTTAGGGACGCAACAGGAGGTGACCTGCTCCCTAATTCTGTGTTCCTGGCGAGTAGCGACTGGACATCTTCCGTCACCGCACGGCTGAGGATTTCCCCCATCCTCAGCCGTGACAGAGATACACCCTTTACATACTGTGGTTCTATTCAGTTATTAAACAAACACCAATTTTGGGCAAAAAACTTTAATTGCGGCCTAGTCTGCATCTGTACGTGTGAGATACACCCTTTAGATACTGTGGTTCTATTCAGTTATTTGAAAAACAGCGATTTTTGCTAAAAAACTTTAATTGCGGCCTAGTCTGTATCAGGACGCGTGAGATACACCCTTTAGATACTGTGGTTCTATTCAGTTATTTGAAATACAGCCATTTTGGGCAAACAAATTTAATTGCGGCCTAGTCTGGATCAGTCGGTGTGAGATACACCATTTAGATACCGTGGTTATATTCTTCTATTATAAAACAACCTTTTTTGACAAAATACACAATTTGTCTGCCCTTGCTGCATCAGCATGTGTGAAATTCAAGGGTTATATACTGCTGTCATATTCAGTTATTAAACAAAACACCCGTTTTGGTAAAAAAATGTTTATTTTGCAGCCTTTGCTGCATATGTAATTGTGAGATACACCCTTTACATACTGTGGTTCTATTCAGTTATTAAACAAACACCAATTTTGGGCAAAAAACTTTAATTGCGGCCTAGTCTGCATCTGTACGTGTGAGATACACCCTTTAGATACTGTGGTTCTATTCAGTTATTTGAAAAACAGCGATTTTTGCTAAAAAACTTTAATTGCGGCCTAGTCTGTATCAGGACGCGTGAGATACACCCTTTACATACTGTGGTTCTATTCAGTTATTAAACAAACACCCATTTTGGGCAAAAAACTTAAATTGCGGCCTAGTCTGCATCTGTACGTGTGATATACAACCTTTATAAACTGTCGTTCTATTCTGCTATTAATTAAACACCCATTTAGGGCAAGATCCAAAACTTGAGAAATATGAGGAGAGCGTCAAATAAGGGACTTGGCCCAGGTCGTGGTGCTGCTGGTGGAGCTCCTGTTGCAGGGAGAGGACGTGGTCGATCTGTGCCAGCTACACACACAAGTGAAACCCCTTCCTCAGGTGCAAGTAGGCGACAGAACCTGTAGCAGTATTTGGTCGGGCCTAATGCAACTCTACGAATGGTGAGGTCAGAACAAGTACAGGCGATAGTAGATTGGGTTGCTGACAGTGCCTCCATTTCCTTCATATTGTATCCCACCCTGTCTCCTGCTGAAAGTTCAGAGTTGGCACCTGCAGCCGATGTCCATCCGTCTGTCATCTTACCCACTTGCAAATCAGCCAAGCAGTCTGATCCCCGAGTCATGCAGCAGTCTCTTCTGCTTTTTGATGACTCTGTTAGCAGGGTTTCCCAGGGCCATCCACCTATCCCTGCCACAGAAGTGGAAGAGATTGAGTGCACCGATGCCCAACCACTTATGTTTCAAGATGAGTACATGGGAGGACCATCGCAGCACGTCTCAGATGATGACGAAACACAGGTGCCAACTGCTGGGGCTTTCGAAAGTGTGCAGACTGACAAGGAGTGCAGGGGTGAAGACTGGGTGGAAGATGATGTGGAGGACGATGAGGTCCTCGACCCCACATGGAATCAAGGTCATGCGAGTGACCTATGTAGTTCGGAGGAAGAGGCGGTGGTTGCACAGAGCCACCAGCACAGCAGAAGAGGGAGTAGGGTGCAAAAGCGGAGCGGCCGTCCCCTACAGTACACCTGCTACTGCCCACCGCAGCAAGGGACCGAGCACACCAAAGCCAGCTCCAAGGAGCTCCCTGGCGTGGCAGTTCTTTAGACAATTTGCTGACGACAAGACACGAGTGGTTTGCACGCTGTGCAATCAGAGCCTGAAGGGAGGCATAAACGTTCTCAACCTGAGCACAACATGCGTGTCCAGGCATTTAAGTGCAAAGCACGAGCGCAGTGGAGTAAACAGCTCATAAACCAAGAAAGGTCTCTGGCTCCTCCTGCCTCCTCTTCTGCTGTAGTCTCTTCATCCACCTCTGGAGTGACAATGCCACCTGCCACCTCGCAAACAGAGGATCTGCAGCAACACCAACACCTGGGTCACCAAGCATATCTACAATGTCCCACGGAAGCGTTCAGCTCTCCATCTCCCAAAAACTGGAGAGGAAGAAGGAGTACCCCCCTACCCACCCGCGATCCCTAGCCCTGAATGCCAGCATTTCAAAATTACTGGCCCTTGAAATGCTGTCATTCCGTCTGATGGAGACGGAGAGTTTTAAAGGCCTTATGGCGGTGGCTGTCCCACAGTACGTCGTGCCCAGCCACAACTACTTTTCCAGGCAAGCCATCCTTTCCCTGCACAACCAAGTTGGGGACAAAATCAGGTGTGCACTGCGCAACGCCATCTGTGGCAAGGTGCACCTCACTACGGATACGTGGACCAGTAAGCACGGTCAGGGACGTTATATCTCCATAACAGCACACTGGTAAATGCAGTGGCGGCTGGGCCTGAGGAGGACAGCAGTTTGGCACATGTCCTTCCACCACCGAGGATTGCAGGGCGCTTCAGTTTGCCTCCTATTGCTTCCTCCTCCTACTCTGCTTCCTAATCCTCTACCAGCATCTTATCCGGTCAGCGTAACACCTTCACCACCAACTTCAGCACAGCCAGGGGTAAACAAGAGCAGGCAGTTTAAAAACGTATCTGTTTGTGGGACAAAACTCACACCGCGCAGGAGCTGTGGATGGGCCTTGAACAACAGACATATGAGTGGTTGGTGCCAGTGAGCCAGTGAGCCTCAAGCCCGGCCTGGTAGTGTGCGATAATGGGCGAAATCTCGTAGCAGCTCTGGGACTAGCCGGTTTGATGCACATCCCTTGCCCGGCGCATGTGCTGAATTTAGTGGTGCAGAGATTCCTTAAAAATTACCCCAATATGTCAGAGCTGCTACATAAAGTGCGGGCCGTCTGGCACGCTTTCGGCGTTCTCACCCTGCTGCTTGCCTGTCAGCGCTGCAGCGTAACTTCGGCCTTCCTGCTCACCGCCTCATATGCGATGTGCCCACAAGGTGGAACTCCACCTTGCACATGCTGGCCAGACTGTGCGAGCAACAGCAGGCGATAGTTTCAGCTCAGCTACAGCACGCACGGGTGAGTCGCTCGGCGGAACAGCACCACTTCACCACCAATGACTGGGCCTCCATGCGAGACCTGTGTTCCTTGTTGCGCTGTTTCAAGTACTCCACCGACACTGCCAGTGCCGATAACGCCATTCTCAGTGTTACTATACCACTTCTATGCCTCCTTGAAAAAAAGCTGCTGGCGATAATGCAAGAGGATGTGGCACAGGAGGAGGAGGAGGAAGAGGGATCATTTCGTAAGGTTTCCGGCCAGTCATTCACAAGTGGCTCCAAGGGTGGGTTCCTGCACCCACAAATGCCAGGTACACAATTGTCCAGCTTACAGTTCTGGAGGATGACGAGGTGGAGGAAGAGGAGGAGGAGATGGAGGAGGAACCTTGTTCACGGCAGGGTGGCACTCAGACCAGCTCATGGCCGTCACTGGTGCGTGGCTGGGGGGATACGGAGGACACAGACGAAACACCTCCCACAGAGGACAGCTTTTCGTAGCCTCTGGGCAGCCTGGCACACATGAGCGATTACATGCTTCAGTGTCTCTGCAACGACCGCCGAGTTGCCCACATTCTAACTTGTGCTGATTACTAGGTGGCCACGCTGCTGGATCCCCGTTACAAGGACAACGTACCGTCCTTAATTCCTTCACTGGAGCGTGAAGGAATTAGCACGGCAGGGGCATCATCACAGACAAGCGCAGCCGCCTGTCCATATCCAATGTGGACAAGCTCACGTTCATTAAAATGAACCAGGCATGGATCCCACAGGACTTGTCCTTATCTTGTGCAGAATAGACATGTGTACCGGCCATACAGCGCAATTGCTCATTCTTGTATTTTGGATATTTCACACTCTTTTGGAGTGTACCCTAATAAAAATTAAAAAAATATATTTAAACCAAAAACCAGTGTTGGCTACCACGTCCTCCTCCACCTCCGCGTCCACCACCTCCTCAAACTCCTACTCCATATGGAACTCCACCTTATAAATCAATTTTTTTTTATTTGTACTTATTTTATTTTATTTTATGTCATTTCACTACTTTCTCTGTTACATTTTCGGGTGAGATTCAACAATGTTTGGGTGTGATGTACCACTGCTATACCTAGTAGACAGGTAAAAAAAAAATTGTCAGTTACATTTTCGGGTGAAATTCACCAATTTTTGGGTGTGATATACCACTGCTATACCTAGTAGACAGGAAAAAATATATACTAATTTGTCTGTTACATTTTCAGGTGAAATTCACAGATTTTTGGGTGTAATATACCTCTCCTCTACCTAGTTGACAGCTTAATAAATTTAAATAATTTTTCTTTTACATTTTTGGGTGACAATAAACTATTGTATTCTGTCATAGACCCCTGCTCAACCAAGTAAACAGGTTAATAAATTTTTCTGTTACATTATTGGGTTGACATTTTACCATTTTGGATGTGAATAAACCCCTGTTCTGCATAGGTGACAGGGAAGAAAATTTCAGAAATTCTTCTTTAATTGATGCGCGCCACCTCCTTTCATTCAATGCCTAAACTTTAACAAGTTGTACCACATTTGCGCTTTAATAATTTGTCCCACATTTGTGCTTTACTAATTTGTCCTACATTTTCATTTCAATAATTTGTCCCACATTTGCACTTCAGTAATTTGTCCCACATTTGCGCCTCAATAACTTTTCCCATATTTCCACTCGATCCAAAAAAAATTTAATTAATTTATCTCCCTTGGATGTGGTCTCTCTTTCTCACGCTCCCTTTCCGGCGTGGAACCCTGATTCGCCGATAACCGTCATAAACATGGTAGACTCAGAAAAGAACATGGACAGTTGATAGAGAAGATATTCAAATGGATGGTGCATAGGTGACAGGAATATAAATAAAAAAAATATCTGTTACATTGTCAGGTGACATTTTTCAAATTTTGACGGATAGAAACCCCTGCTTTGCATAGTTGACAGGGAATACAATTTCAGAAATTCTTCATTAATTTATGCACGCCACCTCCTTTCATTCAAAGCTTAAACTTTAACAAGTTGTTTAACATTTGCGCATTAATACTTTGTCCCATATTTCCACTCTATCATATTTAATTTGAAACAATTAACCTCCCTTGGATGTGGTCTCTCTTTCTCACGCTCCCTCTCCGGCGTGGAACCCTGATTCGCCGATAACCGTGATCAACATGGTAGGTTCAGAAAAGAACATCGAAAGTTGATAGAGAAGATATCCAAATGGATGGTGGATGTCACAGGAACGTGCGATCAGGCAGAAGTTATCTAGAGTCAACAAAGCGGCAGCAGGGCCTCTCCTGACTAACGTTTCCAAATCCAAAATACCACAGTGACATTCCCTATAATTTTTTATTAATCATTCCAATAACAGAGCATCTTAAGAGTCCTGTATTGTTATTTATCGTCACTACCTCCCCGAGTCGGGAGTGGGTAATTGCCGCGCCCCCCCTAATTTCCTAAAAATTCAGTTTTAATAGCTTCTCCCACATTTCTGCTCGATCACAATTAAATTTCATCCATTAATCTCCCTTGGATGTGGTCTCTCTTTCTCATGCTCCCTCTCTGGTCTGGAACCCTGATTCGCCGATAACCGTGATCACCATGGTAGGCGCAGAAAAGAACATCGAAACTTGATAGAGAAGATGCCCAATTGGATCGTGAACATCACGGGGACGTGCAACATGGTGGGACAGCATGTGAGCACACGCCTACATGAACTGACTGACAGGGGTCAGCCTCTGCAACTTCTGGGTCTCCAAATTGGGCATATGGCCTGAATTTGCCCTTTACGCCTTGGAGGTGCTGGCCTGCCCTGTAGCCAGTGTATTATCTGAACGTGTGTTTAGCATGACTGGAGGGGGTTATCACATGTAGTCTAATTTAAAAAAATACAAAACTAAATTTAAACCAAAAAACTGTATAGGCTACCTCCTCCTCCTCCACCGCCGCTTCCACCTACACCGCCACATCCACTGCCTCCTCAACCTCTTACTCCATATGGACCTCGTCCTCCTAGATCACTATTATTAATTTTTATGTATTTTATGTTATTTAAAGACATTTCCCTATCCACTTTTGTTTGCAGAGAACTTGTCATGCTCTTAACCATATTTTGCTGACATTTGCAGCCCTCTAGCCCTTTCCATGACATTTTTACAGCCATTTTAGTGCTCAAATTTCCGGTCCCCATTGACTTCAACGGGGTTCGGGTTCAAGTTCGGGTCAAGTTTGAGTTCTGAAGTCGAATTTTTTTGTGAAGTTCGGCCGAACCCGTTGAACCAGAACATCCATATGTCCGCTCAACTCTATTTACAACCACATGTGGGGTGTTTATGTAAACCGCAGAATCAGGGTAATAAATATTATGTTTTGTTTGGCTGTTAACCCTCAATGTGTTAAGTAAAAAATTGGATTAAAATGGAAAATCGGCCAAAAAAGTGAAATTTAGAAATGTCTTCTCCATTTTCATTTAATTCTTGTGGAACACCTAGGGCCCCTTGCAGACGAGTGTTTCTCCCGCAGTGAGTCTGCATTGCAGCACCCGGCCTGACCTCCCATCGCTACCAGGAGTCACATAGCATTATATTGATTTATGATGCTATGTAACCCTTACAGTTCTGGAATGTATTGGATAACACTGGCATAATGCTGCCAGTGTTGTCCGATACATTCTAGAACTGTAGCGTTACATAGCATTATAAATTAATATAATGCTATGTGACTCCTGGCAGCGATGGGAGGTCAGGTCGGGTGCTGCGATGCGGACTCACTGTGGGAGGAACGCTCGTCTGCAAGGGGCCTAAAGGGTTAACAAAGTTTGTAAAATCAGTTTTGAGTAACTTGAGGGGTGTAGTTTCTATAATGGGGTCATTTATGGGGGGCTTCCACTATGTAAGCCCCCACAAAGTGACTTCAGAACTGATCTGGTCTTTCAAAAAGTTGACTTTGGAAATTTTCTAAAAAATTTAAGAAATTGCTTCAAAAATTCTAAACCTTCTAACGTCCTAAAAAAATAAAATTACATTACCAAAATGATGCCCACATAAAGTGGGGTATGTTAATTAATAAATATTTTATGAGGCATCACTATCTGTCTTAAAAGCAGAGAGATTCAAATTTACGTTAACTTTTGGATTTTTTTTATAAATAAAGGTAAAACATATTCACTCAAATTTACCATTAACATGAAGTACAATGTGTAACGAGAAAATAATCTCTGAATGGCTTGGACAAGTAAAAGCGTTCCAAAGTTATTACCACATAAAGTGACACATGTCAGATTTGTAAAATTAGGCCTGGTCAGGAAGGGGGTAAATGGCCTGGTCTGGAAGTGGTTAAGAAATATGAGTGTGACTTTACAAAACAATTATTTCATACTAAATATTCTTAGAGCCTGAAACCCCCATTTATTTCATTGCGTCCTTATACCTAGGAGAAGAGAGTGATAGCCCTTGAAAAGAACCTTCTATACCCTATATACTCTGTATATTATTTACCCTACCTGAACCCTGGCTGTTGCAATAGATCCACAAGCTGCATTTGTTCAAATGACCATGTAAAGAAGTCATGACCTATTTGTTAAGTGGTAAAATGCTAATAGCAGCTCCCTTTCTGCCCCTGTTGCACGGAGAGGGAGCGTTCACCTATTTTATTTATTTCTTTTAGCTTGGTGAAGTAGCACGAGCTCTGCAGCTAATGAGGCAGCGGAAAGCAAGCTGGTCCGTTCACTGTGGCTAATGACTCCATTCTCAGGGGACTAATCAAAGGTTTGTACATTTAATTGCTGTTAAGTCAGCTTTAGCCACCTGCCATTTTTATTCAGCACCTGAGCTCCTGCATTGCTGCCAATGATTCTAAATGAATCTATCACTGGGCCTAAATGAACAAAACAGAACTACTAGGCAACCGTCAAGCCCTGCTTACCCAAAGATAAAACACAGCGAGCTTACCGAGAGATCTTCAGCTGCCAGCACTTGTTAATATTTAAAACGCTGGCTCTATTTGCTTGCTGTGAATCACAAGTGTTCCATGGAAAATGTATACTTCACACACCACCTAATCGCCTTAGATAGATTTATTATTTCTTTCTATTATTCTTTTTCTTTTCAATATTTTTATTGATTTCAATGAATAAACATATAAAAGTAGACATTTTACAAGCCCACATGTTTACAACTATAGAACATAAAACAGGAGGACAACCCCATGAAATCGGACTCACAGCTTAGAAAAACCTATTCAAAGAACAGAAATATAATGTATAGTGGACAAAGTATTGACATACATTTTTTTTTCGCTTTTTAAGGCACAACTGATCATAAGATGCACCCAGTTTATAGAGGAGGAAAACCCCAAAAAATGTTCAGACTGCCAGATCAGACTGCCAATCTTCATCAGAACCCAAATCAGACCCTCAGTCTTCATCCGACCTCAGATCATATGCCAGTCTTCATCAGACCCCAAATCAGACCCCAAGCTTTATCAGACCTCATATCAGACTGTAAGCTGTGTACCGGGATAGGCTCCCAAGGATACAGCAAAGTGACGAACAAGGAGAACAACTCTATCACCAGCTTTTGCCAAAACAGTATTTTACTTAAACGTGGTAATGAACACAAATGCTGGGAACATACAATAAATTTACATACACCCAGCCTGAAGGCTGAGAGCCTTGTGCTGCACAGCGTGGCACCCTCCAATGGAAAGCGCGGTAATTTACCTACTGGCGGGCACAACTAAACCGTCACATCTTACCTGTTATTACCCTAAAAAAACAAGAAGAACTCTATGGGTGTGTGGTAGGGGCTAGCCTGCGGTGAAGCACAACATTTTAAAATCTTACAAAGCTGTACAGTATTCCCCCTTCTATAACTGGTCTTGTAGCTTGTGCCTCAGTATTCCTCCTGAGCATAACGCCAGCCTGGCTTGAGTTTGTGGAAAGTTAGTCAGCTCTCCAGTGTGAAATGTCACGTTAAATTATGGAGTCCTTGCAATGAACAATAGCAACACTTTTAGCCTGACACAAACAGAGACACTATCTATCTAACTACAAGCCTGGTCTCAGTCTCTAGGTGCCAACACTGTAATGAGGTGTGTGCGTGATCTTACCGACCCGGGTCTTCTCTGCTTCCGCTGGTGACAGAACAAATGCCTCTCCAACAAGCATGCAGTACTGCAGTGTATGTAGCTTTGCTCCTTAGCTATCATCATCGTTCCTGGAAGCAATCCTCATTCCTCTGGTCAGGATCGGGGTCTTGGACAGGATCAGCTTCACTTAGCTGCTGCTCTGGTCACTGAGGTAGGCTCTCACACCTGGATGCCTTTGGATCCTCTGCTGACACAGTGCCTCAATCTCAGCTCCCTCTAAGATGGCTGCTTCCTTTCTCTTCCTCTCCAGGCTCTGTGCAACTCCACCTCTCATGAATATGGAAATATATGCAGTCCGTTGCTGTGTTTAGGAAACAGTGGCATCTTGTGGCCAAACAGCAGAATGTCAGTCCAGATAATTTAATCTACACAAACAGTGTTCAGACAACGAGAGCTGTTTCCCCATCTCACAAGTCCCCAATCTTCATCAGACCCCAAATCAGACCCCCAATGTTCATCAGACCTCAGATCATACCCCCAATTATCATCAAAAGCCCAATTTAGACTGCGAATAGGATCCCCAGTCTTCATCAGACCCCCAAATCAGACCCGCAATCTTCATCAAACCCCTAAATAAGACCAGCAATCTTCATCAGACCCCAAATCAGACCCCACAATCAGACCCCCAATCTTTACCAGACATAGTAACATAGTACATAAGGCCGAAAAAAGACATTTGTCCATCCAGTTCGGCCTGTCATCCTGCAAGTTGATCCAGAGGAAGGCAAAAAAAAACTGTGAGGTAGAAGCCAATTTTCCTCACTTTAGGGGAATAAAAAATTCCTTCCCGACTCCAATCAGGCAATCAGAATAACTTCCTGGATCAACGATCTCTCTCTAGTAACTATAGCCTGTAATATTATTACGCTCCAGAAATACATCCAGGCCCCTCTTGAATTCCGTTATTGTACTCACCATCACCACCTCCTCAGGCAGAGAGTTCCATAGTCTCACTGCTCTTACCGTAAAGAATCCTCTTCTATGTTTGTGTACAAACCTTCTTTCCTCCGGACACAGAGGATGTCCCCTCGTCACAGTCACAGTCCTGGGGATAAATAGATGATGGGAGAGATCTCTGTACTGACCCCTGATATATTTATACATATTAATTAGATCTCCCCTCAGTCGTCTTTTTTCTAAAGTGAATAACCCTAATTTTGATAATCTTTCAGGGTACTGTAGTTGCCCCATTCCAGTTATTACTTTAGTTGCCCTCCTCTGGACCCTCTCCAGCTCTGCTATGTCTGCTTTGTTCACTGGAGCCCAGAACTGTACACAGTACTCCATGTGTGGTCTGACTAATGATTTGTAAAGTGATAGGACTATGTTCTCATCACGGGCATCTATGCCCCTTTTGATGCAACCCAATATCTTATTGGCCTTGGCAGCAGCTGCCTGACACTAGATCCTTTTCCATGTCAGTGTTACCGAGTGTTTTACCATTTAACCTCCTCCCGTCTCGCTAACGCCGAAAGGCGTCAATGCTGCGGCGCTGCCAGGTCACACTAACGCCGATTGGCGTCATCTCGCGTGAGCCGAGATTTCCTGTGAACGCGCGCACACAGGCGCGCGCGCTCACAGGAACGGAAGGTAAGCGAGTGGCTCTCCAGCATGCCAGCGGCGATCGCTCGCTGGCAGGCTGGAGATCCGAATTTTTTAACCCCTAACAGGTATATTAGACGCTGTTTTCATAACAGCGTCTAATATACCTCCTACCTGGTCCTCTGGTGGTCCCTTTTGTTAGGATCGACCACCAGAGGACTCAGGTAGGTCAGTACAGTCGCACCAAACACTACACTACACCCCCCCCCCCGTCACTTATTAACCCCTTATAAACCCCTGATCACCCCATATAAACTCCCTGATCACCCCCCTGTCATTGATCACCGCCCTGTCATTGATCACCCCCCCTGTCAGGCTCCGTTCAGACGTCCGTATGATTTTTACGGATCTACGGATACATGGATCGGATCCGCAAAAAGCATACGGACGTCTGAATGGAGCCTTACAGGGGGGTGATCAATGACAGGCGGGTGATCACCCATATACACTCCCTGATCACCCCCTGTCATTGATCACTTCCCTGTAAGGCTCCATTCAGACGTCCGCATGATTTTTACGGATCCATGGATACATGGATCGGATCCGCAAAACACATGCGGACGTCTGAATGGAGCCTTACAGGGGGTGATCAATGACAGGCGGGTGATCACCCATATACACTCCCTGATCACCCCCCTGTCATTGATAACCCCCCTGTAAGGCTCCATTCAGACGTCCGCATGCGTTTTGTGGATCCGATCCATGGATCCGTAAAAAATCATGCGGATGTCTGAATGGAGCCTTACAGGGGGGTGATCACCCTGATCACCCCCTGTCATTGATAACCCCCCTGTAAGGCTCCATTCAGACGTCAGCATGCGTTTTGTGGATCCGATCCATGTATCCATGGATCCGTAAAAAATCATGCGGATGTCTGAATGGAGCCTTACAGGGGGGGTGATCAGTGACAGGGGGGTGATCACCCTGATTACCCTGATCACCCCCTGTCATTGATAACCCCCCTGTAAGGCTCCATTCAGACGTCAGCATGCGTTTTGTGGATCCGATCCATGTATCCATGGATCCGTAAAAAATCATGCGGATGTCTGAATGGAGCCTTACAGGGGGGTGATCAATGACAGGGGGGTGATCAATGACAGGCGGGTGATCACCCATATACACTCCCTGATCACCCCCTGTCATTGATCACCCCCCCTGTAAGGCTCCATTCAGACATCCGCATGATTTTTTACGGATCCATGGATACATGGATCGGATCCACAAAACACATGCGGATGTCTGAATGGAGCCTTACAGGGGGGGTGATCAGTGACAGGGGGGTGATCACCCTGATTACCCTGATCACCCCCTGTCATTGATAACCCCCCTGTAAGGCTCCATTCAGACGTCCGCATGCGTTCTGTGGATCCGATACATGTATCCATGGATCCGTAAAAAATCATGCGGATGTCTGAATGGAGCTTTACAGGGGGGGTGATCAGTGACAGGGGGGTGATTACCCTGATCACCCCCTGTCATTGATAACCCCCCTGTAAGGCTCCATTCAGACGTCCGCATGCGTTTTGTGGATCCGATACATGTATCCATGGATCCGTAAAAAATCATGCGGATGTCTGAATGGAGCCTTACAGGGGGGGTGATCAGTGACAGGGGGGTGATCACCCTGATTACCCTGATCACCCCCTGTCATTGATAACCCCCCTGTAAGGCTCCATTCAGACGTCCGCATGCGTTCTGTGGATCCGATACATGTATCCATGGATCCGTAAAAAATCATGCGGATGTCTGAATGGAGCTTTACAGGGGGGGTGATCAGTGACAGGGGGGTGATCACCCTGATTACCCTGATCACCCCCTGTCATTGATAACCCCCCTGTAAGGCTCCATTCAGACGTCCGCATGCGTTTTGTGGATCCGATACATGTATCCATGGATCCGTAAAAAATCATGCGGATGTCTGAATGGAGCCTTACAGGGGGGGTGATCAGTGACAGGGGGTGATCACCCTGATTACCCTGATCACCCCCTGTCATTGATAACCCCCCTGTAAGGCTCCATTCAGACGTCCGCATGCGTTCTGTGGATCCGATACATGTATCCATGGATCCGTAAAAAATCATGCGGATGTCTGAATGGAGCTTTACAGGGGGGGTGATCAGTGACAGGGGGGTGATCACCCTGATTACCCTGATCACCCCCTGTCATTGATAACCCCCCTGTAAGGCTCCATTCAGACGTCCGCATGCGTTCTGTGGATCCGATACATGTATCCATGGATCCGTAAAAAATCATGCGGATGTCTGAATGGAGCCTTACAGGGGGGGTGATCAGTGACAGGGGGGTGATCAGGGAGTCTATATGGGTGATCACCCCCCTGTCATTGATCACCCCCCCCCCCCCCCCCCCTGGTAAGGCTCCATTCAGACATTTTTTTTGGCACAAGTTAGCGGAAATTTTTTGTTTGTTTTTGTTTTTTCTTACAAAGTCTCATATTCCACTAACTTGTGTCAAAAAATAAAATCTCACATGGACGCACCATACCCCTCACGGAATCCAAATGCGTAAACATTTTTAGACATTTATATTCCAGACTTCTTCTCACGCTTTAGGGCCCCTAAAAAGCCAGGGCAGTATAAATACCCCACATGTGACCCCATTTCGGAAAGAAGACACCCCAAGGTATTCCGTGAGGGGCATATTGAGTCCATGAAAGATTGAAATTTTTGTCCTAAGTTAGCGGAAAGTGAGACTTTGTGAGGAAAAAAACAAAAAAAAATCAATATCCGCTAACTTATGCAAAAAAAAAAAAAATTCTAGGAACTCGCCAGGCCCCTCATTGAATACCTTGGGGTGTCTTCTTTCCAAAGTGGGGTCACATGTGGGGTATTTATACTGCCCTGGCTTTTTAGGGGCCCGAAAGTGTGAGAAGAAGTCTGGGATCCAAATGTCTAAAAATGCCCTCCTAAAAGGAATTTGGGCCCCTTTGCGCATCTAGGCTGCAAAAAAGTGTCACACATGTGGTATCGCCGTACTCAGGAGAAGTTGGGGAATGTGTTTTGGGGTGTCATTTTACATATACCCATGCTGGGTGAGAAAAATATCTTGGTCAAATGCCAACTTTGTATAAAAAAATGGGAAAAGTTGTCTTTTGCCAAGATATTTCTCTCACCCAGCATGGGTATATGTAAAATGACACCCCAAAACACATTCCCCAACTTCTCCTGAGTACGGCGATACCACATGTGTGACACTTTTTTGCTGCCAAGGTGGGCAAAGGGGCACATATTGCAAAGTGCACCTTTCGGATTTCACCGGCCATTTTTTACAGATTTTGATTGCAAGGTACTTCTTACACATTTGGGCCCCTAAATTGCCAGGGCAGTATAACTACGCCACAAGTGACCCCATTTTGGAAAGAAGACACCCCAAGGTATTCCGTGAGGGGCACGGCGAGTTCCTAGAATTTTTTATTTTTTGTCACAAGTTAGCGGAAAATGATGATTTTTCTTTTTTTTTCTTTTTTCCTTACAAAGTCTCATATTCCACTAACTTGCGACAAAAAATAAAAAATTCTAGGAACTCGCCATGCCCCTCACGGAATACCTTGGGGTGTCTTCTTTCCAAAATGGGGTCACTTGTGGCGTAGTTATACTGCCCTGGCAATTTAGGGGCCCAAATGTGTGAGAAGAACTTTGCAATCAAAATGTGTAAAAAATGCCCTGCAAAATCCGAAAGGTGCACTTTGGAATATGTGCCCCTTTGCCCACCTTGGCAGCAAAAAAGTGTGACACATCTGGTATCGCCGTACTCAGGAGAAGTTGGGGAATGTGTTTTGGGGTGTCATTTTACATATACCCATGCTGGGTGACAAAAATATCTTGGTCAAATGCCAACTTTGTATAAAAAAATGGGAAAAGTTGTCTTTTGCCAAGATATTTCTCTCACCCAGCATGGGTATATGTAAAATGATACCCCAAAACACATTCCCCAACTTCTCCTGAGTACGGCGATACCAGATGTGTGACACTTTTTTGATGCCAAGGTGGGCAAAGGGGCACATATTCCAAAGTGCACCTTTCGGATTTCACCGGCCATTTTTTACACATTTTGATTGCAAAGTACTTCTCACACATTTGGGCCCCTAAATTGCCAGGGCAGTATAACTACGCCACAAGTGACCCCATTTTGGAAAGAAGACACCCCAAGGTATTCCGTGTGGGGCATGGCGAGTTCCTAGAATTTTTTATTTTTTGTCGCAAGTTAGTGGAATATGAGACTTTGTAAGGAAAAAAGATAAAAAATAAAAAATCATCATTTTCCGCTAACTTGTGACAAAAAATAAAAAATTCTAGGAACTCGCCATGCCCCTCACGGAATACCTTGGGGTGTCTTCTTTCCAAAATGGGGTCACTTGTGGCGTAGTTATACTGCCCTGGCAATTTAGGGGCCCAAATGTGTGAGAAGTACCTTGCAATCAAAATGTGTAAAAAATGGCCTGCAAAATCTGAAAGGTGCACTTTGGAATATGTGCCCCTTTGCCCACCTTGGCAGCAAAAAAGTGTCACACATGTGGTATCGCCGTACTCAGGAGAAGTTGGGGAATGTGTTTTGGGGTGTCATTTTACATATACCCATGCTGGGTGAGAGAAATATCTTGGCAAAAGACAACTTTTCCCATTTTTTTATACAAAGTTGGCATTTGACCAAGATATTTTTCTCACCCAGCATGGGTATATGTAAAATGACACCCCAAAACACATTCCCCAACTTCTCCTGAGTACGGCGATACCAGATGTGTGACACTTTTTTGCAGCCAAGGTGGGCAAAGGGGCACATATTCCAAAGTGCACCTTTTGGATTTCACCGGTCATTTTTTACACATTTTGATTGCAAAGTTCTTCTCACACATTTGGGCCCCTAAATTGCCAGGGCAGTATAACTACCCCACAAGTGACCCCATTTTGGAAAGAAGACACCCCAAGGTATTCCGTGAGGGGCATGGCAAGTTTTTAGAATTTTTTATTTTTTGTCGCAAGTTAGTGGAATATGAGACTTTGTAAGAAAAAAATAAAAAAATAAAATCATCATCATTTTCCGCTAACTTGTGACAAAAAATAAAAAGTTCTATGAACTCACTATGCCCATCAGCGAATACCTTAGGGTGTCTACTTTCCGAAATGGGGTCATTTGTGGGGGTTTTCTACTGTTTGGGCATTGTAGAACCTCAGGAAACATGACAGGTGCTCAGAAAGTCAGAGCTGTTTCAAAAAGCGGAAATTCACATTTTTGTACCATAGTTTGCAAATGCTATAACTTTTACCCAAACCATTTTTTTTTTGCCCAAACATTTTTTTTTATCAAAGACATGTAGAACAATAAATTTGGCGAAAAATGTATATATGGATGGCGTTTTTTTTGCAAAATTTTACAGCTGAAAGTGAAAAATGTCATTTTTTTGCAAAAAAATCGTTAAATTTCGATTAATAACAAAAAAAGTAAAAAAGTCAGTGGCAATAAAATACCACCAAATGAAAGCTCCATTAGTGAGAAGAAAAGGAGGTAAAATTCATTTGGGTGGTAAGTTGCATGACCGAGCAATAAACCGCTAAAGTTGTGGAGTGCCGATTTGTAAAAAAGGGCCTGGTCACTAGGGGGGTATAAACCTGTGGTCCTTAAGTGGTTAATAAGTACGGGTGACTTGCATTATTCCTTCCCATGTGCATAACTTTACATTTGTCAGTGTTAAACCTCATCTGCCACTTATCTGCCCAAGCCTCCAATCTATCCAGATCCCTTTGTAGTAGTATACTGTCCTCTTCAGTGTTTATTACTTTACACAGTTTAGTGTCATCTGCGAAAATTTATATTTTACTATGCAAGCCTTCTACAAGATCATTAATAAATATATTGAAGAGAATAGTGCCCAATACTGACCCCTCAGGCACTCCACTAGTGACAGTGACCCAATCTGAGTGTGTACCATTAATAACCACCCTCTGTTTTCTATCATTGAGCCAGTTACTTACCCACTTACAGACGTTTTCTCCCAGTCCGAGCATTCTCATTTTATATACTAACCTTTTATCTGGTACAGTGTCAAATGCTTTGGAGAAGTCCAGATACAAGACATCCATTGATTCGCCGCTGTCAAGTCTAGAACTTACCTCCTCATAGAAACTATTCCTCAAATTAGACTCCCCAATAAAACCTCAGATCAGATAACAAAATAAATAAAACAACCTACCTCTCCTGCTCTGGACTCTTCCTGCACTCGATGCACCCTGGTATTCTGCCAGCCCCATGCTGCACTGTGACCTGACGTCGCACAGTGTTAGGTCATAGTGTACCCTAATCCCTGATGCTTAATGCAGTCAGGACACAGCACAGTGGGCGCCCAGAAGAAGACAAGTGAGTGGTAAGTACAGCCATATCTAGCAGCACTACACTCACCATTCCCTGCACCTCCTGCATACTGATGAGCGCTTCCATAATCAAGCGCTCATTAGTATTCACTCAGAGGGCTCTGAGTGCAGCCTCTGGCACCCATGCCATAGGTTCATCACCACTGCTATAGGAGCAACGGGGGTGTTGCCATTACACCTAGAGTCTGTGCTCTCTCTGTAACTGTTGCATCATCTGTATTTTGATTGACAGAGCCAAGTATTATGATGTTTTAAATGCCTGTGCAAAGGACGGAGCAGGCAGAGCCTCTAGGTGTGAAACTTTCTATAACAAGTATGAAGAGGATAGAGGAAAGGGGGCGGCCTTGGCAGGTTCCATGACAAATAGTAAATAAGTCAGATTTGAAACTCTCAGACCTCACCCATGTGAGATTGTGGAACAGCTCTTTCTGTATAATGCTGGTGCATAATTAAACTTTAGGATTGTCATTTTGCATTTCGGCCACAGGAGGCCGCTGGTTCTCTGTTACAGCTAAGTTACTGCTGGATTTAAATATGCAAAGGAGTTGATGACTCATGCTGCTGCTGGAAAAAGAACCAGGAAGTGAGAGAGAGCTTACATTGTGGAAGGACTGGTTGTGTGAGACTGAATCCGGTTCCATCCTGGTGTCAGAGTGTTCTGGAGTGATCGGGGACGCAGTGGAGGGGGACTAGTCATTGTCCCTCACCTAGATCCTTATCGTAGGAACAGGGATTGTTCCAGGAGGACTGTTTACAACGTTTGAACAGAAGTTTAACTACCAAGCAAGGCTACTAAGTACTAAGGGCCTGGTGATCATCTTGGTTAAAAGACATCCTCTTACCCAGAATGAACGCAGGTCATTAAATCCGTTTACTCATCACATTATATTAGTGGCACCTGAAGCATCAGAGAATAAGTCGAGGCCTGCAATTAGTTATTTAGTTAGATAGGACTTGCATGTTGGCAGGCTTTACAGAGTTGTATTGCAGCGCGTTATTGACTTGCAGGCTCTGCTGTGTGCGCCATTGGCTAGGTTTGTCCTCTCTATTGGGCACAGTGTTGACTTGCAGGCTCTGCTGTGCACGCCACCGCGATAGGTCTGTCCAACAGGGACAGTGACTGTTGGACCGGGGTATAAGATATTCGGTGCACCTTCATATTGTTATATTTATATTACTGTTTTAGTAAAGTTTCTGCACAAAGCTGTATGTTGTTGCTTTCCTCGTCTGTGACTTCGTTGTATCCTGGGGGTCCCTCCCCGGTTCACGGCGCCGCTCCGTTCTCCCGCTATGCCCTCCGGTATCTCCGGCCACTAAGTTATAGTAGGCAGAGATTTCAGTCACTAAGTTATGGTAGGCGGAGTCTGCCCTTGTTCTGCTGTAGCGCTGGCCAATCGCATTGCAGAGCTCACAGCCTGGGAGAAAATAACCCCCCAGGCTGTGAGCTCTGCGCTGCGATTGGCCAGCTCTACAGCAGAACAAGGGCAGACTCCGCCTACCATAACTTTGTGACCGAAGATACTGGAGGGCATAGCAGGAGAACGGAGCGGCGCCAAGGGATAATAGTAAGTGCAGTGAGATCCCCGGGCGCCGCTCTCCATGTCTGTATACTTAGTTCACATTGTCATAATCGGTGAAAGGTCCTCTTTAAGTTTATTTACAATAGATTTAGCATTTTATGTTAGCCTGCTCATCTGCTAAATATAGTTGAAGAAGGGCTTGGGACAGGATTCTGTGTGATACTGTGCAGGCCTACAAAGTGTTAACTTTGTGACCATGGACATAAGATCTCTGGCCCAAGCACTGCAGAGATTTTACGCATAAGTAGTCAGGCAGAGATTTAATTGAGTTCTGGCATCCTCTAACCTATAACAGGAAAGCAGCCAGGGTTTAGTTTGTGTGTCTGTAAAAGAGCCTTAAATTTCTGCTCTTTATGAGCGATAGTAACTGAATATGCTTTTTTGCATTAGCTACTTAACAGTATAATCTTCCTCTTTATTATTACTTTATGGATGGCCCAATTTGTGGTTGGGGAGGTGTCCATGTCTGTGTGGAAAAAGTCTGGAATAGCTGACCTGATAGCAGAACAGTATTCTGGTTTACTGATCAGGGTGTCATTTAGACATCACTGAAATAATGAAAATAGAGGAAATAACTACCTGACTTAATCTGACCAGAGAACATTGAGACCTCAGGGGTCACAACCAATGGTTAATGTGAGAATACAGATATGGAGAAAGATGTGACCACATTAATTTGAGGAAGAATACTTGGTTCTTAAGGGTGTTATAAGAAACAACCAAAATATGTATAGTCCCAGAAACCAATAAAGATGTGCCTTCTCATAGTTTTAATGTTCAGAGAAGCAAGTTGCAACTCCATGAGTTTTACCTATAGCATTAGACAAACAGTAAGATTACTAATGGCAATGGAGATATTTTGGAAGTGGAAGGTTTTGCAACGTTTAGCGGCAGTATGTATTTACCGACCTGGTGGGATGAAAAGGAAAAGGGAAGAATGACTGTCTGGGTGACCATAACAGTAACACATAACAGTACTTGTAATGTGTGCCTGATTCATTGACAACAAGGGCGTAGCCAATCATTACATACCTATACAGGTGCACTACTGTGCCTGACCCAGTAGGTTCTTCGTAATACAGTCCTGATCAAAAGTTTAAGACCACTTGAAAAATTGCAAAAAATCATATTTTACATTGTTGGATCTTAAAGGATAACTGTCACATTTAGACCCTAATTTCAATTTTCGTATATGTAGTTACTAATCACATGATATTCCAGAATCAGTTACTATTAAACTGACTTACCCCTATATTTAATAAGGTTCAGCCCTTAGCAACCAGTCTGCATAAAACTGCAATTTCACTATTCAGTTAAGATGGCCGCCACTGCCCTCACCCTGAGGCTAATCCCGCCTGCCCTCACTAGCCAGTAACAATAGCCCCCCAAAAGTGTCAATAACCAGAGCCCTCCCCCTAAAGGGTTAATCTCCTGCAGCACAAAGGGGTCCTCTTACCTCATGTTGCTTTCATTTATACACTGAGCAGATGGCAGATCTCCTTTCCCTGCGCTGGTTCAGCTCTGCATTCTCCAAGTCTGCTGAGTGAGGGAGCGTCTGCCAAGCACAGGGACAGGGAGAAGTGCACACAGCCCAGGCACTGTTATCAGCTGCAGGGGAGGACCTGGCTTTAATCATTTACTTACAGTCCCTGGCTGTCAGGAATGTGACCTTGCACGCAGCGTTCTCCGTCCTTCAACAGATAGATGGACCATGCCTAGCAACCCTATTTTAAGCACAGGTAAAAGTAGGCAGTACAGGGAACAAAAATGTGGAATTAAGGCGTAATTGAATACACAGTGAAAAGTTGAAATAGGGCCACCAAGGTGATATTAATCACCACAATCCAATACTCCAAAACAAAATATACAACAGCTATACTTTAACAAGGTTTCAAGTAGAGCTTCAACATGCAACAAGAAGAAAGGGGAGTGAGACAAAATATTTTTTGAGCATTCAATGAATTGAAGATAACGATTAAACTGAAACAGGCTGTTTTTCAGCTGATCCAAATTTTAGGACCACATGCCTTTAAAAGGCCAAATCTGTGCAAAGATGTGGACCCCTTGTCATTTTCTGTCAGGTAATCACACGTTGTGATGGCAAAGGCAAAAAAACTCTCACTTTTTGAACGTGGTCGGGTTGTAGAACTGCATAAGCAGGGTCTCTCACAGAGCGCTATTGCTGCTGAAGTGGGACGCAGTAAGACAGTCATTTGGGATTTCTTAAATGATCCTGAGGGTTATGGAACAAAAAAGTCAAGTGGAAGACCCAAAAAAATTTCATCAGCACTGAGCTTGTTAAGATCCAGCCATGCTAAATATGATTTTTTGCCATTTTTCAAGTGGTCTTAAACTTTTGATCAGGACTGTATATACAGCCGTGGCCAAAAGTTTTGAGAATTACGTAAATATAGCAAATTGGAAAACTTGTTGCTTAAGTTTTTATAATAGCAATTTGCATATACTCCAGAATGTTATGAAGAGTGATCAGATGAATTGCATAGTCCTTCTTTGCCATGAAAATTAACTTAATCCTAAAAAAAAAAATTTCCACTGCATTTCATTGCTGTCATTAAAGAACCTGCTGAGATCATTTCAGTAATCGTCTTGTTAACTCAGGTGAGAATGTTGACGAGCACAAGGCTGGAGATCATTATGTCAGGCTGATTGGGTTAAAATGGCAGACTTGACCTGTTAAAAGGAGGGTGATGCTTGAAATCTTTGTTCTTCCATTGTTAACCATGGTGACCTGCAAAGAAACGCGTGCAGCCATTATTGCGTGGCATAAAAATGGCTTCACAGGCAAGGATATTGTGGCTACTAAGATTGCCCCTCAATCAACAATTTATAGGATCATCCAGAACTTCAAGGAAAGAGGTTCAATTCTTGTTAAGAAGGCTTCAGGGCGTCCAAGAAAGTCCAGGAAGCGCCAGGATCATCTCCTAAAGAGGATTCAGCTGCGGGATCAGAGTGCCACCAGTGCAGAGCTTGCTCGGGAATAGCAGCAGGCAGGTGTGAGCGCAACTGCACGCACAGTGAGGCGAAGACTTTTGGAAGATGGCCTGGTGTCAAGAAGGGCAGCAAAGAAGCAACTTCTCTCCAAAAATATCATCAGGGACAGATTGATCTTCTGAAGAAAATATGGTGAATGGACTGCTGAGGACTGGGGCAAAGTCATATTCTCCGATGAAGCCTGTTTGGGGCATCAGGAAAAAGGCTCGTTCGGAGAAGAAAAGGTGAGCTCTACCATCAGTCCTGTGTCATGCCAACAGTAAAGCATCTGGAGACCATTCATGTGTGGGGTTGTGTCTCATCCAAGGGAGTGGGCTTACTCACAATTTTGACCAAAAACACAGCCATGAATAAAGAATGGTACCAAAACACCCTCCAACAGCAACTTCCTCCAACAATCCAACAACAGTTTGGTGAAGAACAATGCATTTTCCAGCACGATAGAACACCGTGCCATAAGGCAAAAGTGATAACTAAGGGGCTCGGGGACCAAACGTTGACATTTTGGGTCCATGGCCTGGAAACTCCCCAGATCTTAATCCCATTGAGAACTTGGGATCAATCCTCAAGAGGTGTGTGGACAAACAAAAACCCACTAATTCTGACAAACTCCAAGAAGTGATTATGAAAGAATGGGTTGCTATCAGTCAGGAATTGGCCCAGAAGTTGATTGCAGAGGTCGAATTGCAGAGGTCCTGAAAATAAGGACCAACACTGCAAATACTGACTCTTTGCATAAATGTCATGTAATTGTCGATAAAAGCCTTTGAAAAGTATGAAGTGCGTGTAATTATATTTCACTACATCACAGAAACAACTGAAACAAAGATCTAAAAGCAGTTTAGCAGCAAACTTTGTTAAAACTAATATTTGTGTCATTCTCAAAACTTTTGGCCACGACTGTACACATACAGTCAGGTCCATAAACATTGAGACATTGACACAATTCTAACATTTTTGGCTCTATACACCACCACAATTGATTTGAACTGAAACAAACAAGATATGCTTTAACTGCAGACTGCCAGCTTTAAATTGAGGGTATTTACATCCAAAATACAAACTACAAATTGGCGTGGTATTAAAAAGCAGGAAGTGCTCAACCCCATATGCAGTGGTGCATCTATACCGGACATACAATGGGAGGAGGCAGAGAGCTCTGAGCCCCACCCAAGACTGGCTGATACAGCCAACGCCTCACATGTGCACCAGAATGCTGCCTGTAGATGGAAATAAAGGCACATTCAGACTAGGAGTTTCTACACCTAAAAGAAAATCAAAATACAAACTACAAATTGGCATGGTAATAAAAAGCAGGAAGTGCTCAACCCCATATGCAGTGGTGCATCTATACTGGGGGGGCAGATCCTGCACTTGTGGTCCGCTGCTAATGGCATTGCCCAGCAAAAACGCATACAATGGAGGATGCTTACAGCGGACCACAAGTACCACAATGGACATCCTACACAGGATAGCAAATGTGTGGATGTGATAAACAGTATAAATAATATAACAAAAACAAAGACAGGTGCACTCTGCGGTCTTACTAAGCCCTCAAACTGGTGTTAAAATTGAGAGATTACCCAACATGTCCTATGTGAGGACATGTCTGAGCCTGAGCACCGCGCCAAGGTTTCTCAAGTAGCTCGGGACCTAATGCTAAACCTACCTGGGCCGTGTGGGCAATACCAGGAGCCAGTGGGCGAATTACAAGAGCACAAGGTCAGACTCAAAGCAATCTCCCAGTAACCTCCAGCATGTGACCATGCATACACCAGTTGAGTCTTGGGTGGGGCTCAGAGCTCTCTGCCTCCTCCCATTGTATGCATGGTCACATGCTGGTGGTTACTGGGAGATTGGTTTGAGTCAGGCCTTGCGCTCCTGTAATTCGCTTACTGGCTCCTGGTATTGTCCACACGGCCCAGGTAGGTTTAGCTTTAGGTCCCGAGCTACTTGAGAAACCTTGGCGCGGTGCTCGGGCTCAGACATGTCCTCATGTAGGACATGTTGGCTAATCTCTCAATTTTAACACCAGTTTGAGGGCTTAGTAAGACCGCAGAGTGCACCTGTCTTTGTTTTTGTTATATTATTTACATCTAAATCAGGCGAACGGTGTAGGAATTACAACAGTTTGCATATGTGCCTCCCACTTGTTAAGGGACCAAAAGTAATGGGACCGTTGAGAGATATGTTTTAGGCTACTTTCACACTTGTGGTAGCAGGGTCCAGCAGGTTGTTCCGATGGGGGAGCGGACTTCCAGCGGCATGGTGGGCTAGCATTAGCATGGATCCGGCAAGCTGTTCCCCCGCCGGATCCATGCTAATGCTACACACTAAGGCCTCATGCACACGACAGTATTTTTTCACGGTCCGCAAAACGGGGTTCAGTTGTTCCGTGATCCGTGTCCGTTTTTGTTTCCGTGTGTCTTCCTTGATTTTTGGAGGATCACCAGACATGAAGGAAAGTGAAAAAAAAGAAAGTCAAGTTTGCCTTGCAAATGATAGGAAAAAAACGGACGTTGTCGCGGATGACAATCTTGTGTGCCTCCGTGTTTTTTCATGGACCCATTGACTTGAATAGGTACCTCAGGGGTCAGTAATAGGCCCTATTCTCTTCAATATATTAATTAATAATCTTGTAGAAGGCTTGCACAGTAAAATATAAATTTTTGCAGATGACACTAAACTGTGTAAAGTAATTAACACTGAAAAAGACAGTATACTACTACAGAGGGATCTGGATAGATTAGAGGCTTGGGCAGATAAATGGAAGATGAGTAGTGATGATCGAGCACCCGAGCCCTATAGAAGTCAATGGGAGGACCCGAGCATTAAACCAGGCACCCCCTGCTCTGAAGAGGGGAGGGTGCCTGGTTCATAGGAAAAGGTCAGAAATTGATGGAAACACCACTGAAATGGGTCGGGGACAGGATGTCTGGATGCATCTTGGACTACAATGTCGCTGCTGGTAACGATGTTGCCCGAGTTGTACTCCACTTTTACAGACTGACCATAAAACTCACAAAATCGAAGATAAAAGCGATTTTAGATGAAAAATTGTTAGGAAACATTCTTTCCTGTATATTTACTTTTATATAAAGAGCAAGTTTAGACAAAAAAAATTGTGATTTTCGGAACTGGGGCCATGACTAAGAGGGAAGGCCGGTGGTTTTGATTGTGTTGACCGGACTCTTGGACGATCAAACTTAACTCATTGGAAGAGGAACGGCCGGTGGCATCCGTATTGTACCTGTAGAGGTGAAATTCTTGTACCGGCGCAAGCCGAACCACAGCCGAAACCTTTGTTGCCACGAATGTTTTCATTAATCAACAACTTTAGTTGGAGGTTCGAAGACGATCCCCGGCAGAGTTATTCCCATTTCCCGCCGAGCATTTTCCGGGAAACTAAAGTCTTTGGGTTCCGGGGGGGTATGGTTGCAAAGCTGAAACTTAAACTAATTGATGGAAGGGCACCACCAGGAGTGGAGCCCGTTGTGGTGTATCAGCAGGCGGACTGGAAAACCCCAGCGGTACGGTACATCAGCACTTCTAAGGGCAGTGTGCCCGGTCAATTTCCAGGTCCCTGTCAGGGCAATCCGGCAAACACCACATTACACTACACCCCCCCTGTCACTTATTAACCCCTTATTAACCCCTGATCACCCCATATAGACTCCCTGATCACCCCCCTGTCATTGATCACCCCCCTGTAAGGCTCCATTCAGACGTCCGTATGTGTTTTGCGGATCTACGGATCCGCGGATCCGCAAAACACGGACACCACGGATCTGCAAAACACGGACACCGGCAATGTGCTTTCCGCATTTTGCGGATCCGCACATTGCCAGAACTATATAGAAAATGCCTTTTCTTGTCCGCAATTGCGGACAAGAATAGGAGATGTTCTATAGGCTCTACAAAAAAACGCAGTGTTCGCCCGATCAGGCCTAATCTTGTGCGCACACTTGCGTTCAGTCCGCCCCACCGCAGTGACATAATTTATTTTTTTCCGATCACTGCAAAAACACTGTAAAATCGCTGTGGCGCTATAAAGATCACTTTTGAGTTAATAGAAGAATTTTTTTTGGGCACAAGTTAGCGGAAATTGTTTTTTTGTTTTTTCTTACAAAGTCTCATATTCCACTAACTTGTGACAAAAAATAAAATCTCACATGAACTCACCATACCCCTCACGGAATCCAAATGCGTAAAAATTTTCTTGCGTGAGACTTCTCACGCAATAGGTCCCCTAAAATGCCAGGGCAGTATAAATACCCCACAAGTGACCCCAATTTGGAAAGAAGACACCCCACGGTATTTCGTGAGGGGCATGGTGAGTTCATGTAAAATTTAATTTTTTGTCACAAGTTAGCGGAATATGAGACTTTGTAAGAGAAAAAAAAAACATTTTCCGCTAACTTGTGGCAAAAAAATAATATTCTAGGAACTCGCCACGGAATACCTTGGGGTGTCTTCTTCCCAAAATGGGGTTACTTGTGGGGTATTTATACTGCCCTGGTATTTTAGGGGCCCTAAAGCGTGAGAAGTAGTTTGGAATCCAAATGCGTAAAAATGCCCTCCTAAAGGGTACTCATTAGAATTTGGGACCCTTTGCGCACCTAGGCTGCAAAAAAGTGTCACACATGTGGTATCGCCGTACTCAGGAGAAGTAGGGAAATGTGTTTTGGGGTGTATTTTTACATATACCCATACTGTGTGTGAGAAATATCTCTGTAAATGACAACTTTTTAAAAAAAAATGATACAAAGTTGTCAATTTACAGAGATATTTTCTCACCTAGCATGCGTATTGTAACGGATCTCCTGGCACCTCAACCGGGTACCTCCGTCGATAGAAGCACTCCACTTGACACCGTACGCACTGCAGACCCCACGAACCGCCGAAGCTTGATTGAGGTCTCACCGTCTCCTACCCACCCTGGACCTGCGATAAGGCTCCAGGCTCCAGAGGGTGAACCTCTCCTAAAACCAGAGAGCAGGAACAGCTCTTACAAGAGCTAGTAGTTATGTCAGGGGAGTAAAGCAAATCTTCAGCGTATAGCAATCCCCCAGTGTCGATCAGTTACCCAAACACCAGCCTCAACATGGCAAAGGGTAAAAACAGGAACTCTTTATTTGAACACACAAGCATTGATTTATTCACATCTTCCAACAAGGTTACCACCCACAGGGTTTTGTAAAAACAGCCAATAACCATGTACAATTCACTCAGACACTCCCACACAAAATCCTACCCTCTGCCTGTGATACAATTACCTCACACTGGGTTGATGTAATTATCACTGGCAGGAGAATACACAATGTCTTCTGTCCTGGAGACAACCGAGACGTAATTCAATTATCTCTCAGGACAAAGGGACATCGCCAATACACACAGAGAGACAATGGAACAGACCTCACTACTCAACATATACAATGTCCCACCCTTTACAATACACATAGACATTTAACATCCCAAAATGGCACGATTTAGACCAGGGGTTCAAGTTAGTACAAGTCCTTTGTGAACAAAGGAGGCCTGGCTGATGAGAGGGCCCGTAATCCAGGGGCCGGAGGCGGACAAACAGCCCCCTCCAAAACACTGTGGCGAAGTGGCTTTCACCACATATCTGCCCATTCAGGGGGAGACTAACCAGGTAGCTGACCTTCTGTCGGTCAGTGCTTGAGTTAGTCAAGTCACCCACCCACAGATAATATACAATCCGCAGTGCAGCCCCCCCCCCCCCCAACACTTGGTTACCGCACCCGGGCAATTTTGTAGCTTGTTTTGGTCCCATGGCTTCACCATGGCTGTGATGGGCACTGGTCTCTTGGCTTTGTGGGTCGCTGAGTGAGCAGAGACCGGTGGTACTCTGCCCTGGTGCCAGCGCTTCAGCTGGGGGGACCTGCAGATAGACAAGCCTGGGACAAGGGGACAAAGGAGGGCAGAGGCCAACTGTGCTCTGCCCCATTGCCAGCTCTTCCGCTGGAGCAACCGGGGTATAGTCCTGCCCGGTGACAAAGGGAAAGTAAGGGCAGAGGCCAGCGGCGCTCTGCCCAGATGCCAGCTCTTCTGCTTAGATGGGTTCAGGGAATCCTACCCCCAGGACCTAGTTGCGGATCAGCTGTGGAGAGGAGGGATCGCTTACCTCCTCCTCCTGGCATTCCTGCGGGGTTGGTGGGGAATCTGTACCGGTCGTCCTGGTGCAGAGACTGCGGTCCCATCTGCACCATTGGAGTTAGGGGTGTTATCCCCCTGTGGTTGGGGAGAGAGACCAGTTGTCTCCTCTCCCTTCAAAGTACACTGCCGCTGGGGAGCAGGACCAACTGTCCCTACTCCCTGAAACTCCGGCTGCCGTTGGGGATCTGGGCCGACTGCAATTCACTGATACTAACTGGTCTGGGGTATACGCTCCACCTATCAAAAATTATATCACTGTTAATCGGAACGCTATAATAGCTGCTAAAACTAATACTTTATTGTTTCACAAAGGAGGGAAAAGGGAAGGGGACTAAATCTTATATAAAATTCTAGGACACACCTAGCCACCCTTGATTTAGTGTATGAGGACACCTGAAGCCGCATGAGGCAGCAACATTCCAACGTGGCTGGGGTCGCAAGAAGGTCCACTACTAGTGCATTAATGAGGCTGAATCGTAGGACCAGGCGGTCGTATTGGATCCAATCACCCTGAGATATGCACCGTATTGTGGACAACGTGCTCTGTACCATAACCAGCTGATAGTGCCCTAAACTAAAGTTAATGAACTAATCCGTTGATAGACATCTGCCCACAGAAGCCGACCTCATATTCAACCACCCGTTCAGAATGAATCGGATGTATGAGTGTCGGCCCTGCAGGCACGAATCAAAGGACACTGATCTAAGCTGGATGGAACAGACAGGCTTGATTGCAGTTGCTCATCAGCTGCAGAGGGCTGCGATCCCACAGACCTCAGCTGCAGTGTGGGCGCAATGCAAGTCTCATATAGCAAACATGTGTTCGTCCCCACAGCGCTCGACGTGTTTCGCCACTATGTGGCTCGTCAGGAGCATCAGTATGTGGGTATGGGACAAACAGAATAAGCTGCTAAACCTCCATTACAGAGGCTGCAGCTGTCAGCACGGAGTGGCCGTACGCGGCCGCTCGAACACACAATATATAAGGAGAGTCCTCCTCCCCTGTCTCTGAGTCACGCCTCTAGGGCGGCCAATGAGGAGACAGGAGGCGCGGCACCGCCGCATCATCCATCCCGCCCTCTTTGACCCGCCCCCTCTGTAAAGACGAGCCCAGATGAATGTCACAACATTCATATGCTGAAAATAGAGATGATACCAGCGGCGGCTCTGTATAAAACTGCAACAAGGTATCGCAATGATCGGGATAAGGAGTATAAGATGGTATGAGGTACAGTGTGCTGAGGGGAATAATCACATGCAGTTAGGATAACGCAGCAGGGTCAAAGGTGAGAATCCCTGCAGCATATCACATACCAGGTGGTTTTTATGACAAATAGGCGACTATTGGTAATAGCCCCTTGGTCCTTGTAAGGAATAGCGTGTCTAGTATGTGATGGGCACTGGTCTCTTGGCTTTGTGGGTCGCTGAGTGAGCAGAGACCGGTGGTACTCTGCCCTGGTGCCAGCGCTTCAGCTGGGGGGACCTGCAGATAGACAAGCCTGGGACAAGGGGACAAAGGAGGGCAGAGGCCAACTGTGCTCTGCCCCATTGCCAGCTCTTCCGCTGGAGCAACCGGGGTATAGTCCTGCCCGGTGACAAAGGGAAAGTAAGGGCAGAGGCCAGCGGCGCTCTGCCCAGATGCCAGCTCTTCTGCTTAGATGGGTTCAGGGAATCCTACCCCCAGGACCTAGTTGCGGATCAGCTGTGGAGAGGAGGGATCGCTTACCTCCTCCTCCTGGCATTCCTGCGGGGTTGGTGGGGAATCTGTACCGGTCGTCCTGGTGCAGAGACTGCGGTCCCATCTGCACCATTGGAGTTAGGGGTGTTATCCCCCTGTGGTTGGGGAGAGAGACCAGTTGTCTCCTTTCCCTTCAAAGTACACTGCCGCTGGGGAGCAGGACCAACTGTCCCTACTCCCTGAAACTCCGGCTGCCGTTGGGGATCTGGGCCGACTGCCCAGCATCCCTGTAGGGCCGGTGGAGAGATCTCGGTCCCATCTCCACCTGCCATATGAGTTTCGCCCCAGGACCAGTCTATGAGGTCCCCTACCTCTGTAGCTGGTACTGAAGCAGGGGATACTTCAGTCGGGTCTTCCCAGCTGTAGGGTTGTAGATCTGGGACTGCCACCCAGCTCTCTGGCAGTGTATATTGGGACCGAATTGAGCTGAAGAGGTATTGGTAATCCTGCTCCAGCTCCCACTCCTTTGTCACTAGAGATGTCAGGTCTTGTCTCACCTCTCTTGCTGTAGCCCAATCATGCATAGCCTCCATGTAGTTATAGATATCCCAGAACCAGGACTCTTCAGCATCTCCGAACTCCGGTTCTGCGAAGGCCTCAAACAACAGGCCAGGGCCATCATGACCCTCACCCTCGCGTCTGTCATGCTCAGCCATCCAGGGGGAGTGCCTATCTAATGTAATGAAATAAGGATCCAGATGAGTCTGCAAAGCACAGAGCACAACAATGGCACTGCTCTCTCTCTCTCTCAGAACTGCAAAAAAAAACTGCAGAAAATGGCTGCTGGGGAGTTTCCTATATAGTAAAGGAGTAGGCAACTTTCTTATTGGTTGCTAGGGATGTTGCTAAACTATGACAAAGATATTGCAGCCTCCTCATTGGCCCACAAGCAAGAAGCAGTAGTACTGATGAAAAAAAATATATATAGAATATTCGCGATTACGAATGTATAGCACTATATTTTAGATTTTTGCAAACTCTCAAAGTGCTGATATTCGCAATAAAAATTTGCGATTAGAATATTTGCGTTCAACACTATTTATTAGCACAGTACTTGCACTGAATTGTGGAAAGGCTTAATGTACAGATGGAGCAGGGTTAGCACTCCAGCTCTTAACTCAAATTTCTTAACTCATCGTGTTATCTTGAGACAAAAGCCATTGAAAAGCAATTGAAGGTGTTTGCTTAGATTAGATAACAAAAATCAGAAATCTCAGAAAACAGGAGTGTTAACTCTACTCCATCCATACAGCCACTAAGAGACTTTGGGAATTCCCACCTTGTACACTGAGAAGCTAGTAATTTTCCACTGCTGTAATGAGCAACTATGTAGAGCTGAGTTTTGGAGGGAAGAGACAGACACAGTAAACTTTTGACCATCTGGTTTAGCTTTGTCAGATGTCTGGTTTAGCTCTGTCAGACTGTTGTTTATGACTGAACATTGCTTAGTCATTTCTATTGACTTGTATTGAGGCCTAGTACAAGTCTATAACAGCCTTAAACATTATGATTTTCCTGAAGCTGGGCCACCAGCCATTTGGCTAAGAAAGAGAGGGACAGCTAGCTCAAACCTTTCCTCAGCACAGAGCCTGTAGACGCTAGCTCAGTGCATTGCCTGTATTGTTTTGAGAAAGAAAACACACTGGTTTACTACAAACCCTGCAACTCTGGACTTATTTGACCTTGGGATGCACAGCGCCTTACCATCGCTTCCGGAGAGCAGCAACACGTGGAGACAACTCAACGATGTCTAGGGCAACCAGTGTAACATTTGAGGTCATCTCAAACCCGGCCACTGCAAGTATATAACACATCCTAATAAATAAGGAATAATCAAAAAGACTATGAAAGGTGGTCAAGTTACTTGGCCATGTTGAGCAAAAAAGCATGATTTAGGTTGTGATATATGAAGATAAGTTTACATGGGAAGGCCCAAAAATATTTAACATTGTGGTAATTCAAGACTTGGGTGAGGATTTTTGGATTTTCTTTTTTACAAAAAAAGTTGAATAGGATAGCCCATAATCCCGATTCTGTGAAACTTGCATCAAATGTTCTTTGAGTCTATGGTAATCTGGTTTAACCACAATGTTGCATGGAAGGATGTCATGGCATGAGTAAGCTGTAAGTGCTCACTGAATTCTTTCCAACTCATGATAGACAATAGGCATGTGCTGAGATGAAGGGAGCTGTTCATTTGCTCTGGCAGTATCAAGCCCTCTGAAGGATGTTCCTATGGAGCCCCGTCTGCCTTCCTATGGAGCCAGAAGATTGCATGTTCAAGTGAAAAAAAATATCCAATTCCACCTCATTTGGAATTTTTCTACCTTCCCACTATATCATATGCAATATAAAATGGTGCCTTTACAAACTAAAAGTTGTCCTGCAAAAAAATAACATAAAAAGGTGCTCCCATACATCTATGGGAATGGATAAATAAAAAAAAGTTATGGCTCCGGGAAGGCAGGGAGTAAAAAACAAAAATGCAAAAACTGAAAAATCTTGAAGGAGTTTACAGAAAAATGAGATTTAAAATATAGGTTATTTTCTGATGACATATTCCCTACACAGCTTCCTGGAAAGCTAAACTGTAATTCCCAGATGGTTATGTGATACTGTCTGAATGAAATAAAGGACAATCTACTCAGTACAACAGCTCATCAACCAATGAATGCTGTGACTGCCTACTTTGCCGATGGTAAGTGGAATGAAGAAATTGTCAATACACAGAAGAAATTACAAAAAAAAAACTATGGGATACTTGGTGAGTTCCACCTTCTGCCTTTGTCTAGGTTATAATTGAGCCTTGTTGTCTTAGTGAAATTTTTCACTGCTGTCCTTATTTCTTTAGATTCAGTTCTCATAGTCATAAAGAGACAGACTTCTGGCTATTACTTTTCATATGTAGTTATACATCTAAGTCCCTTGATAGACAAGTCCAGGATCGTATGCTGACTCTTAGCTATTAAATATTTAACTTTGCTACATTTGTAGTTTTATCAATCAAGATTGATACCCAAAAATAAAAGCTAGCAGAACTTCTCAAGCTTCTCTTCATCATTCCTACATGCTATCAGACAAGTGTGATTAACACTTCACCATCAATTTCACCATAATTGCACTTGCACATTCCGTGGTTTCTTTGTAGTGAAGAAACTGCAATTTTTATCTAAGTGGTTACAAAATAATATGTTAAGTTCGAGAACAAGAATGATGGCACCATCCTGTCTGCATCAAGAAAGCTGTGACATATTTCAGATGCATTAAAGAGAATAACTCATCAAAGGGACTGATGGATCAAACATTTTAAAGAAATAAATCTGGGGAGTCCATGGGTCTTATTTACTCATAGCAGACATAATCCTGAGAAATTACACCAGTTACAATGTGAAGGCACTTCATAGTATTCTAACAAGTAGTTGGCTTAAAAAATGTCTAAAGTTAAGTCACTGCTGCTTTTAAATAGAATAAATAGCTTGTTTTATATGAGATACAGTAGCTTTTAGCATTTGCAAATATGAGGATGATGACAGTTCCTCGAAGTGTTAAAGATTTTCTAATAAAGAAAGTAATAATCCTACAATACAAGTGTAGTGTTGAGCGAACCCGAACTGTAAAGTTCAGGTCTGTACCGAACTTTGTGAGTTTCGGTACCTGGACCTGAACCAGAACTTTGCTTGAAAAGTTTGGGTTCGGTATTTGGGCATTTAATAAAGCTTGTTAAAAGACTGCAGGACAGACAATCAACAAGCTTTTAAGCTGTAGGCACCGTGAAGCCGTCACAGCCATGCCTTCTAATGGCATGGCTGTGATTGGCCGGTGCATCATGTGACCTAGCTTCTATAAAAGTTGGATCACATGTAGCACCGCCCCTCAGCTCTGAGTATTGCAGGGACAGGAAGCAGGCAGCTGAACTGAGGGAGAGAGTAAGGATTCTGGCTATTTGTTTTGTGGGTGACCTATAGTACAGGGCTCCAGATGGCGACCAAAATGGTTGCAAATGCGACCTAGAATTGCTAAATGGCGACAAGAATTTGTAGTCTTGTCGCCATTTGCGCCTAGACCCGCTGCTGCTCTGCCGCTTTCACAAACTGACATGGCACGCCCTGCTGTCAGCCTGTGCCATGTTCTTCTCAACAGCGCAGGGGAGAAGGAGGCAGTCCCTCCCCCCTGTACTGCTGCTGCCGCTGCCACCAATGGGCTGATAGCAGGGAGGAGGAGGGGAGGGGCTGTGGCCACTGCGCCACCAATGAATATCATTTATTCCTCATACAAATGCAGGCCGCGGGTGCCGGACATATCCCATACCCGGCACCCAGCCTCTATGACTGCGCACTGCGATCC
This sequence comes from Bufo gargarizans, assembly GCF_014858855.1. NCBI lineage: Eukaryota > Metazoa > Chordata > Amphibia > Anura > Bufonidae > Bufo > Bufo gargarizans. The sequence continues at coordinate 50,302,044 of NC_058082.1, read as the reverse complement.
GCCGCTATTAACCCCTCAGGTGCCGCACCTGAATGGTAATAGCGGCGGATCGCAGCGCACAGTCATAGAGGCTGGGTGCAGGGTATAGGATATGTCCGGCACCCGCAGCCTGCATTTGTATTAAGCATAAACTATATTCATTGGTGGTGCAGTGCACCAAACCCCCCTCCCGAACCACAGTATTATAAAGTACAATCATTGGCGCAGTGCGCTCCCAACCCCCCCCCCCCCAAAATATTATAATCATTGGTGGCAGTGGCCACAGGGTCCCCTCTCCCCTCCTCCTCATTGGTGGCCATGGCAGTTCCGATCGGAGCCTCTGCAGTGTAATCCTGGGGCTACGATCGGTTACCATGGCAGCCAGGACTTAGGAAAACTAGAGGAATGATAAAAAATCTGGCAACTAAAATCTAATGTTGATAAGTGCAAGATAATGCACCTGGGATGTAAAAACCCAAGAGCAGAATATAAAATCAGTGATACAGTCCTAACCTCAGTATCTGAGGAAAGGGATTTAGGGATCATTATTTCAGAAGACTTAAAGGTAGGCAGACAATGTCCTAGAGCAGCAGGAAATGCTAGCAGAATGCTTGGGTGTATAGGGAGAGGCATTACCAGTAGAAAGAGGGAGGTGCTCATGCCGCTCTACAGAGCACTAGTGAGACCTCATTTGGAGTATTGTGCTCAGTACTGGAGACCACATCTCCAGAAGGATATTGATACTTTGGAGAGAGTTCAGAGAAGAGCTACTAAACTGGTACATGGATTGCAGGATAAAACTTACCAGGAAAGATTAAAGGAACTTAACATGTATAGCTTGGAAGAAAGACGAGACAGAGGGGATATGTTAGAAACTTTTAAATACATAAAGGGGATCAACAAGGTAAAAGAGGAGAGAATATTTAAAAGAAAAGAATTGCTACAAGAGGACATAGTTTTAAATTAGAGGGGCAAAGGTTTAAAAGTAATATCAGGAAGTATTACTTTCCTGAGAGAGTAGTGGATGCATGGAATAGCCTTCCTGCAGAAGTGGTAGCTGCAAATACAGTGAAGGAGTTTAAGCATGCATGGGATAGGCATAAGGCCATCCTTCATATAAGATATGGCCAGGGGCTATTCATAGTATTCAGTATATTAGGCAGACTAGATGGGCCAAATGGTTCTTATCTGCCGACACATTCTATGTTTCTATGTTTCTATGTTTCTAAGTCCTGGCTGCCATAGTCGGCTCCCTGCTGCTGTGTGCACAAAGCACAGAGCAGCAGGGACAGTGTGAGGTCCTATTCACCCTGATAGAGATCTATCAGGGTGAATAGGACAAAGGATGAAAGATCCCAGATTCTAGCCCCTAAGGGGGGGAAATAGTTATTAAATAAAAAAATAAAATAAAAAAGGTTAAAAAAACAACCACCAAAATATTAAGTTTAAATCACCCCCTTGCCCAATTTTACATATAAAATATATAAACAATAAAAAAAATGACATCGCCACGCCCGAAAAAGTGTGAACTATTAAAATATTTAAAAATATCTCCTATACGGTGAACGCCATAACAAAAAAAAAAATGGCAATTTGCCATTTTTTTGTCACCTTGTCCCAACAAAAATTAGGTTAGGACTGTTCTTTTATGGTCCAGACGTTCCATAAAATCTGAACTGCACGCAGCTTTTTGGGTGTTTCACTGGGGAGAAAGAGGAAGTACCCCCCTACCCACCCGCGATCCCTAGTCCTGAATGCCAGCATTTCAAAATTCCTGCCCTTTGAAGTGCTGTCATTCCGCCTGGTGGAGACGGAGACTTTTAAAAACCTTATGGCGGTGGCTTTCCAGCAGTACGTGGTTCCCAGCCGCCACTACTTTTCCAGGCGAACGATCCCTGCCCTGCACAACCAAGAGATGGACAAAATTAGGTGTGCACTGCGCAACACCATCTGTGGCAAGGTCCACATAATCACCGATACATGCACCGGTAAGCACGGGCAGGGACTTAATATCTCCCTAACTGCACACTGGGTAAAAGCTATGGCAGCTGTGCCTGAAGCGGATAGCAGTTTGGCGCATGTCCTTCCGCCACCGAGGATTGCTGGACCTTTCTCTTTGCCTCCCGCTGCCTCCTCTTCCTCCTACCCCGCTTCCTCCTCTACCACCTCCTTATTCGGTCCGCGTAACATCTTTACCACCAATTTCAGCACAGCCAGGGGGAAACTACAGCAGGCAGTTTTGAAAAACCCCACACGGCGCAGGAGCTGTGAACGGGCATGGAACAGACTCATGAGTGGTTGGTGCCACTGAGCCTCAAGCCCAGCCTGGTGGTGTGCTATAATGGCCGAAATCTCGTAGCAGCTCTGGGCCTAGCCGATTTGACGCACATCCCTTGCCTGGCGCATGTGCTGAATTTGGTGGTACAGAGGTTCCTGAAAAATTACCCCGATATGTCAGATCTGCTGCAGAAAGTGCAGTTTGTTTCTGTGTGCTTTCAGCATTCTCACCCTGCTGCTGCTCGCCAGTCTGTGCTGCAGTGTAACTTCAGCCTTCCAGCTCAACGCCTCATATGCAATGTACCCACAAGGTGGAACTCCACATTGCACATGCTGGAGAGACTGTGCGAGCAGCAGCAGGCGATAGTGGAGTTTCAGCTTCAGCACGCACGGGTGAGTCGCTCTGCGGAACAGCACCACTTCACCACCAATGAGTGGGCCTCCATGCGGGACATGTGTGCCGTGTTGTGCTGTTTCGAGTACTTCACTAACATGGCCAGTGCCAATGACGCCGTCCTCAGCATTACTATCCCCATGTCTATGTCTCCTTGAAAAAACACTTCGGGCGATTATGGAAGAGGATGTGGCACAGGAGCAAGAGGGATCATTTCCACGGTTATCAGGCCAGTCATTCATAAGTGGTTCGGAGGGTGGGTTCCTGTACCAACAGAGGACAGGTACACAACTGTCCAGCAAGGGTACAGTTCTGGAGGATGAGGAGGAGGAGGATAATGATGAGGAGGAACCTTGTTCACAGTAGGGTGGCAACCAAAGTAGCCCATGAGCATCACTGGAGCATAGCTGGGGGGATACAGAGGACACAGACGATACAGCTCCCACAGAGGACAGCTTGTCGTTGCCTCTGGGCAGCCTGGGCACACATGAGTGACTGCATGCTGCAGTGCCTGCGCAACGACCGCCCCGCTGGATCCCCACTACAAGGATAATGTGCCATCCTTAATTCCATCACTTGAGCATGATAGGAAGCACATGCTGGTATATGCGCTGCTGATGGCATTCCCACCTGACAGCGGAGGCTCACTGGAAGCACAAGGAGAAGGCAGAGGAGGAGGAAAATGTCACCAACGCAGCTGGGGCACAGCCAGCACCTCAGAAGGGGGGGTTAGCATGGCCGAAATATGGAAAAGCTTTGTCAGCAGGCCACAAAAACCAGCACCACCAGCTGATATGCACCATCGTAGCAGGAGGGAGCATTTCAGCAACATGGTAGAACAGTACATGTGCACATGCCTACACATACTAACTGATGAGTCTGCCCCATTCAAATTCTGGGTCTCCAAATTGGGCACATGGCCTGAGCTTTCCCTTTACGCCTTGGAGGTGCTGGCCTGCCCTGCGGCCAGTGTATTGTCTGAACGTGTGTTTAGCACAGCAGGGGCAGTGATCACAGACAAGCGCAGACGCCTGTCCATAGCAAATGTGGACAAGCTCACATTCATTAAAATGAAACAGGCTTGGATCCCACAAGACTTGTCTGTACCTTGTGCTGAGTAGACAAGTATACTGGCCACACCTAGCCATTGTCATACTCCAGCGCACTTTCTCTTTGCATTCTCTTTTCTATTACTGTAGCGGGGCACTAAAGGCGCACTCAGTCTCCCATCAGCCACAGACCTGCTGCTTAGCTTCGGGAGCGAGGATCTGTGTTTGGCCTCGTTCCCAGGGTGGCATTGCTAGCTGGGAGGCTCCCTGCTCTTAGGTCTGCCTTGAGCGCCGAGCTGATCACTCGGTGCTCGACTTGTCTGTCTGTTGGTCATGTGACGCTGGCCACGTCACATGACCCTCACTCCCCACTATAAATACAGGCAGCCTGCTGGCTACAGGTTGCCTGTGATTTTCATCCTATAGGCTGTGTACTTTATTGTTATTAAGCTACCTTTGGAATTGAACCTCGATCTGCCTCTTGACACCTCTTCTGCCTGCTCCCTGTACCTTGACGCTATCTCTAGGATTTTGACCTCGGCTTGTTCACGGATTTCTCTTTGCCTCTTCCCTTGTTCTGACATGACCTCCTGGACTAACCTCGGCTAGTTGACCCGCCTCCCCTTCCGTTTTTGTTCTACCTCTTGTTCGCTTATTGTAACTTCTCAGTGGCTGTTGTCTCTTTCTCTCTGCTTGCAGTTAGTAGGTTAGGGACTGTCATCAAGTTGTGCTCTGTCACCTAGGGCGGGTGGTGCAAGTAGGCAGGGACAGGGGACCGGGTGGCAGCTCAGGGGGTGCACCTCCGCTCTATCTTGATTCCCGTGACTCTACCTGTGACAATTTCCCAATGTCTTGGGGTCTTCCAAAAAACAAGAAAGAAAGAAAAAAATAAAATAAAAAAGATAAAACAAAAAAAACTACTGTAGTGTTGGCTACCCCCTCCTCCTTCACCGCCACTTCCACCTAAACAGCCACGTCCACCGCGTCCTCAACCTCCTACTCTACTTTGACCTCTGCCTCCAAGTTCAAGATTATTATTTTTTATTTTTTTCTATTCTGTTATTATAGGTAATTTCCTTCTCCACATTTGTTTGCAGGGCAATTGTCCTGCTCTAACCCCCATTTTGCTTTCTTTTGCAGCCCTCTAGTCCTTACTATGTCTATTTTACAGTCATTTTAGTGCCCAAAAGTTCTGGTCCCCATTGACTTCAATGGGGTTCGGGGTCAGGTTCGGGTCAATTTCAGGTCCTGAACCCGACCTTTGAGCTGAAGTTCGGCCGAACCCGGCGAACTCAAACTTCCAGGTGTTTGCTCATTCCTATACAAGTGACATTTTATTTGAACTGTATATGATAAACCTTTACAGGTTTACCTATAGCTTGACAGATGAGGCCCAGACTGGGTGTCTATCAACATCTCTTTCATAGTTAAGATGTCTCTTTGTACCTGGTGAAGGGGCTCTATTCCTTGAAACGTGTTGTACTGTACTTGAGGCCAATACATTTACATCCATCAATACCTCTGCTATTTGGTCTGCTGTCACTACAAAAGGGTTGTATCAGTCCTAAATTTTCTTCCATAATTGGGAACCACTAGGATCCACCCACAATTCAGCAAAGGCTGGATTACATGCATGACTGGTTGCTATGTCACAGTACATAACCAAAATGTCGTAAATGAGCAACAGATTAGAAATTATTCATCCTTCCCTATACATATTTAGTCACTGCATACTGCTCTATAAGTTTTTTTTCTTTTCTTGCATCTTTAATAGTTAAATAAACCATAGTGAGTAACCATAGTTTTTCCATTGGGATTTAAAATGGTTCTCATTTTTGGTCAATTCATACTTAAAAGGTCCAATTACAATACATAGATAACAAAGCATCCTATGGTACTTCTGAGTCTTTCAGCAATCATCTGTTGTATGGAAGCCTGGCAGAGTAAGTGTTCAATTTCCCTGCAGCACCTCCAGGGGAAATTAAGCATTATGCAGTGTGCATTCAAATTAATGTGCTGTCTGAGTAATGGAGGACAGGTCCTACAGAAACACTCTGTGTAGTCGTTCTCTGCTCTCACCAAGTGATGAGGATCCAGAACAGTAAACATCTCTCTAAAAACTCTGAATTTTCTAATTGGTTCTATGAAAATGGGATTTCAAAATTGGACAACCCCCTTTAAGCAAACATTTTAGAGTCGGTGATGCAATTTTATTATGAGCCAGCTCGGTAAGGTCATGGGACACTGGTAAGCTATAGGCTAGTGTAATTTAACAGCATATTGGTGAGATACTTTGCCATAGAAGTGATGCTGGGACCACTATGAATCCACGAAGGAGCATATTTCCAGTTTTAGATCTTAGATGTTGAACCCTAGTGATCTACCTTTTATGGAATATCTGATTCACGTTTTAGAAAACTCTTTTTAAAAGATACTGTATTTAAAGAAGTCTTCTGGGATTTTTTGTGATGAACTACTCTTGAACAGCAAAAAAAAAAGAGGCATCACTGTCCACTTGAATGGACTAAGCTCCAGTATGCAGCCATGTGGATATAGATGTCAGTGTTTCAAGTACTGCAAGGAAAAGATAACAGTGCTAAAGAAAGTTCCCCTGCACCTTCAGTTTTGCAGAATGGAGAATCTGGGGATGGGCCACCCACTGGCGACACATTGAAGACTTATATTAAGCATAGGCCATCAAAGTTATCCCTTTTTTTATTTATTCTGGATGATACTTTCGATAGGGTCCTCTTACATGGACCATTACCAGGCAGTTAATAAACACGTTTATTAATAAAGTGCGTTTATGCAGTCCAATCTGAAAGGAAAGGGGCACCAATGATCATCATTACGTAGTTTTGCTGACAGTGCACAATTTTAGGTGCTGTATCACGAAATGAAAGAAGCTTTTGCTAATTTGTCAGGTGATCAGCAGAAACCTTACACAGCCCATCAGGAATGAGCGTTTGTAGGAACGTTTATTCCAATTAATTGTCCAGATCCTCGGCCCATGTAAAAAAGAACATAGTCTTTAGCCATTCCAAATTCTTTACAGTAACAATGGTTGCTGACTACATAAAAAGAATATTTGATTGTAGTTTCATGTATTTAGTTGTGTATAATAGATCTTTTCTAGAGAGATAAGTCAGAGTTACATAAAGTTCTGACAAAGAACATGGCCACCTAAATTAACTGGAAACACTTGGTGTACCGCATAATATGGCCATTGTATGCATGAAGTAATATCTAAGAACAATATATTCTAGACCTCAGGCCCTTGGCTTCAAAACCACCCAAGGACTTGATGCAAACCGCTGCAAAAATGTGACAACACTGTGTTCTGCAGAAAGACCTTCTCATGGAAAAATGACCTATGCAGGTCCTCAAGCCACGCAGGAAAGCAGCAAGAAAGCAGCGGATAAGCTAATGTTTGGTATGGGGTTTGTATTAGTTTAGAATGTTGTATGGGGTTTGGTGCGGTTTGTATTAGTTTAGAAGTTTGTATTTATAGAGTCTAGGGTCTGAATTTAGAGGGTCTGTGGTCCAAGTTTAGGCAACAGGCACAGAAAAGATATAATTTCAAAATTATGTAATATTAATGGGACATTTGTATTTTATAGTTAACTAATATTAATTGTTTATTAATTTAGTAATTGCAGGAATCATTTTACAGCAGAATTACTTTCATTCCTGAAATGAATGTCCTGAAAATAAAATAACAATACAATATTTCTAGTAAATTGCCCAATGGTTCAGCAAGTTTACCTCAAAGCCTTAAGGGGTGTGATAAAATCCATTGTCTTTTTGCTCTGATGCTGTCATCAACCCTAAATGTGTCCGAACACATTAGATTAATGTTGCCTAAATCCACCAATTTTAGCAAGATTGGCCACCTATCGAATGTGTATAAGAGTGCCTCAGATTACTATGTGACTTATCTTTTCTTTCTAGGGGAGACAACCTGGAGATGCCCCAGTCAGCATTTTATTACACTCTCTCCTTTGAAAACACGGCCAAGTGTGAATGTAATTGGCAGAGCTGGGGGGAATGGCTTTTGACCAAGTGAGCATTTGACCCAAAAGATTTGGCAATACATAGAAAATAGCTATTATTTGACCAACAGCTATCTCTCCCAAGAACATGCATGCCAAGAATGGTTGCTCTTTATTAGGGGGACGTGACACCTCTGGCAGCATTTATGTTCCAGAGAAAAAAGGATTGGGCATGCTACATTTTTTGACGCTAAGCCTTTAACTCCTTCTACCCTGGGCCAGTTTTTGCCCTTATGCCCTTATGTCCAGGCTATTTTTTGCAAATCTGACATGAGTCACTTTATGTGGTAATAGCTTTGGAACACTTTTATTTTTCCAAGCCATCCAAGAGATTGTTTTCTTGTGACACATTGTAATTCATCATAGTCATAAATAGTCATACATTTGAGTCAATATATTTCACCTTTATTTATGAAAAAAATGTTTACCAAAAATTTTGAAATTTGCAATTTTCTAAATTTCTATTTCTCTGCTTTTAAAACAGAAAGTGATACCTGTTTAAATATGTATTACTTAACATTCCCCATGTGTCTATTTTATGTTGGCATCATTTTATAAATGTCATTTTATTTTTTTAGTATGTTAGAAGGCTTAGAATTTTAGAAGCAATTCTTAAAAATTTTAAGAAAATTTCCAAAACCCACATTTTAAGGACCAGTCTAAAGTCACTTTTTGGGGCTTAAATGGTAGAAACCCCCCATAAATGACCCCATTGTAAAAACTACAACCCTCAAGTTACTCAAAACTGATTTCACAAACATTGTTAACCCTTTAGGTGTTCCAGAAGAATTGAAGAAAAAATATCACTTTTTTGGCAGATTTTCCATCTTAATCCATTATCGAGGGTTGAAAGCCAAACAAAACACAATATTTATTACCCTGATTCTGCGGTTTACAGAAACACCCCCACATGTGGTTGTAAACTGATGTAAGGGCACAGAAGAAAAGGAGCATTATATCGTTTTTGGACGGCAAATTTTGCTGGACTGGTTTTTAGATGCCATGTGCCATTTGAAGCCCCCCCTGATGCACCATTACAGTAGAAATTTCCCAAAAGTGGCACCATTTTGGAAACTAGGGGATAAGGTGCCAGTTTGATTGGTACATATGATTTTTAATTGCTCTATATTACATTTTTGGAACCTCACCACTTTTATTTTTTATTTTTTACAACATTCATCTGACAGGGTAGATCATGTGCTATTTTTATAGAGCAGGTTGTTACGGACGCAATGATATCAAATATGTCTACTTTCTTCGTTTGTTTCAGTTTTACATAATAAAGCATTTTTGAAAAAAATATATATGTTTTTGAGTCTCCATTTTCTGAACTTAGTGAAACTAAGTCTCAACCGTCTATTTTCTGAATTTAGTGACACTAAGTCTCAACCGTCTATCCTCCAGGACACATCCTTATTCCTCCATTGTTGTCAGTAGACCAGCCCAGTATGAATGATTCATGTGGTGGATTGGCTGCCGACAGGAGGTGTGTTCATGGGGGCGTGGTGTTTGCCCTTTAAACTTGGCGTCTGTCTGGCCGAGACTATGTTTGTAAAAAGCAGCACACCGTCTCCCACACCAGGATTCGGTGCTACCTAACAACATCCTTATGCAGCACGCCGATTCCCAGTTTAGGGTATCGGCTTTAGGCAGTTAAGGTGCAGTAGCTACGTTGGCTCCTGATGAAGTGCACTAACTAGTTGCACGGAAACGCGTAGAGCCGTAGCTCAGCGTGTGCAGATCTGCTGGTTGTTGGATTATATCCTTACCGACACCAGCAAGTATCTGTGTTATCTACGCACCTACATGGGGGCTAGTGTTTGAGAGTCGGCATAGTGCACAGCTGCTCCTCTCACTAACCGTCTCTGCTCAGTGAAACGCCTTTCACTGGGCAGTTCATTTGTGTATGCTGCGTGTGGCATCTCCTGTATTTGTTCTGGGTAATTGATACAGTTGCACCTCCTAGAGGATATACCACACTTGTAGTATCTATTCCACCAGCACACACTTAGCCTATAGGCAGCATTTTGCCTGTCAGAGTACCACATCCGATTATCAGTGCGGTGGTTGTATCTATATTTTATTTACACATATTAGTCCGTTTATCTACTTATGATACCTACAGTGGTCCTTTATACACCATTATGGTCAGGGTCACGGACAATTCATGATTAGGTGTTATTATTCTGGATAGACGGTTGAGACTTAGTTTCACTAAGTTGTAGGGTTTCACCCCTTCCCATTAAAAGCACTAATAAAATAGTTATTATTTTTGCTCCATTTTAACATCCTTGTTAGTAATATTTGTTCTGTTAGTAAATTCAGGGACGTGTACCTAATATACCTTGCTCTTTAATTTTGTCTCCATTTTCTGAACGCCATATTTATTTATTTTTTCTGCCGATCGTCTTGTGCAAGAGCTCGTTTTTGCAGGAAAAGCTGACGTTTTTACTGGTACCATTTTTGGGTACATATGATTTTTTGATCATTCATTTTTACACTTTATGGGGCAAGGTGACCAAAAAATTGGTTGTTTTGGCACAGTTTTTTTTATTTATTTTTACAGCGTTCACCAGAGGGGTTAGGTCATGTAATATTTTTATAGAGCAGGTCGTTAGAGATGTGGAAATACCGAATATGTATACTTTTTCTTATTTATTTAAGTTTTGCACAATAATAGCATTTTTTAAATAAAAAAAATGATGTTTTAGTGTCTCCATAGTCTGAGAGCTATAGCTTTTTATATTTTTTGACCGATTGTCTTAGGTAGGGGCTCATATTTTGCGGGATGAGGTGACGGTTTGATTGGTACTATTTTGATCGCTTGGTGTTGCAGTTTTTATGTAAGGTATTTTATAGAGCTGGTTGTTAAGGATGCGACAGTACCTAATATGTATCCTTTTTTTTACTTATTTCACTTTAACACAATAATAGCATATTTGAAACAAAAAAATGATGTTTTAGTGTCTCCATGTTCTGAGAGCTATAGTTTTTTTTATTTTTTGAGTGATTTCTTATGTAGGGGCTCATTTTTTGCGGGATGAGGTGACGGTTTTCTTGGTACCATTTTGTGGGACTTGCACCTTTTTGATCTCTTAGTGTTGCACTTTTTGTGATGTAAGGTGACAAAAATGGCTTTTTTTGACATTTTTTTTTTTTTTAGGTGAATCATGTGATTATTTATAGAGCCAGTCATTACGGATGCGGTGATACCTAATATGTGTGTTTTTTCCTTTATTTTTTCTATTTTTTATTATAAAATCAGGGGAAAGGGGTGTTTTTTTCCTTGAAACGTTAATATTTTTTATTAAAAACACTTATTTTTGCGGCTTTTTTTCTAAACGTTATTTCTGTCCCAGTCTGGGACTTCAACTTTGAGGGTCTGATCCCCTCTGCAGTGCATTATAATACATCTGTATTGTAATGCATTGCCTGTTAGTGTAATACACTAACAGGTTGCCTAGGAGATGAGCCTGAGGCTGGATCTCCTCGGCCCTCGTAGAAGGCAGGTCCTGATGCTGTGCAAAGCATTGGGGAGCCGGTGTATGGCATCCGGCTGCCTTGTCACCCATCGGGTCCCCGCCACAGCAGCACGGGGACCCGATTGGCTCCCTCACCGGCCGCAAACCCCTTCTATGCCGGGGTCATCGCTGACCACGGAATAGAAGGGGTTAATCCACCAGCATCAGCTTTTACAGCGATGCGGATATAGCAGGGGCCCAGCTATCAGGGACTGCCGGGCCCCTGCAGTGGTCACCCTGACGTAATAGGACATAAAAATGCAGCAAGTCACTTGCCGCCATGATGTACTGATGATATACACTTACCTAAAGAATTATTAGGAACACCATACTAATACGGTGTTGGACCCCCTTTTGCCTTCAGAACTGCCTTAATTCTACGTGGCATTGATTCAACAAGGTGCTGATAGCATTCTTTAGAAATGTTGGCCCATATTGATAAGATAGCATCTTGCAGTTGATGGAGATTTGAGGGATGCACATCCAGGGCACGAAGCTCCCGTTCCACCACATCCCAAAGATGCTCTATTGGGTTGAGATCTGGTGACTGTGGGGGCCATTTTAGTACAGTGAACTCATTGTCATGTTCAAGAAACCAATTTGAAATGATTCGAGCTTTGTGACATGGTGCATTATCCTGCTGGAAGTAGCCATCAGAGGATGGGTACATGGTGGTCATGAAACAATGCTCAGGTAGCCCGTGGCATTTAAACAATGGTCAATTGGGACTAAGGGGCCTAAAGTGTGCCCAGAAAACATCCCCCACACCATTACACCACCACCACCAGCCTGCACAGTGGTAACAAGTCATGATGGATACATGATCTCATTCTGTTTACACCAAATTCGGACTCTACCATTTGAATGTCTCAACAGAAATCGAGACTCATCAGACCAGGCAAAATTTTTCCAGTCTTCAACAGTCCAATTTTGGTGAGCTCGTTCAAATTGTAGCCTCTTTTTCCTATTTGTAGTGGAGATGAGTGGTACCCGGTGGGGTCTTCTGCTGTTGTAGCCCATGCGCCTCAAGGTTGTGCATGTTGTGGCTTCACAAATGCTTTGCTGCATACCTCGGTTGTAACGAGTGGTTATTTCAGTCAACGTTGCTCTTCTATCAGCTTGAATCAGTCGGCCATTCTCCTCTGACCTCTAGCATCAACAAGGCATTTTCGCTCACAGGACTGCCGCATACTGGATGTTTTTCTCTTTTCACACCATTCTTTGTAAACCCTAGAAATGGTTGTGCGTGAAAATCCCAGTAACTGAGCAGATTGTGAAATACTCAGACCGGCCCGTCTGGCACCAACAACCATGCTACGCTCAAAATTGCTTAAATCACCTTTCTTTCCCATTCTGACATTCAGTTTGGAGTTCAGGAGATTGTCTTGACCAGGACCACAACCCTACATGCATTGAAGCAACTGCCATGTGATTGGTTGACTAGATAATCGCATTAATGAGAAATAGAACAGGTGTTCCTAATAATTCTATAGGTGAGTGTATGTGGTCTATAAACAATATATTTTTTGGGCCAACTTTAAAGTGGGACAGGGCCTAAAAACAGACCAGAGTTATAAGTAAGGGTGGCTCTACACCAGGGGTGCACAACCTTTTCTGGTTGTGGGCCACACAGAATGGTATAGAGGGCCGCATGTGCCCCCTTCCCAGTCCGCAGGTTGCGCACCCTTGCTCTACAAATCATATTTGATGTTAGTCTAATCTACCACCAATTTCAGCATGACTGGCTGACCATCTATTGCAGGGATCAGAAACTTCCGGCACTCCAGCTGTTCTGAAACTACAACTCCCAGAATCCTCCTTTCACTTCTATGGGAGTTACAAGAACTGCTGAGTAAGTGTGCATACTGGGACTTGTAGTTTCACAGCAGCTGGAGTGCTGGAGGTTGCTGATCCCTGATCTAATGTGTATGGGAGTGTCCTGACAGCAAATGTCACAGGTGGCTTAATTTCAACATGTCTGATCCTTTTGTTCTAAAAATAGAAAGGTTGTCTACAGAGATGCGTGGCAGAAGCTAATTACATTTTTCCTCGTCAGAACATATACAAAAGCCGAGCGTGCATGTGAGGAGGTGGCTGATATTCGAGATTGAAGTGTAATTAACTGCTACCCTACCAATTAATAGCCACTTTTGGTAAACTAGCAATTCGATGGCCCCAAGTATTTAACTTTTTTTGTAATATAGAAAATTTTATGTAGAAAATTGATTTTGGGAAAACATAATTGTGTATTCATATATTTAGCTCTTTTGTATATAACTTTTATATTAAACAGGTCAGTGAAGCTTTTTTCTAAAAAAACATGTCAATCATTTTAAGCAAATTTTGTATATACTATATATTTATTGAAAAAAATCTCTGGACTAATATAATTTCTGGGAATAAATATTTCCGAGAAGTAATTATAAAAAAAAAAAATAACGATGTCAGATTGAGAACTGTTGAATTTATCTATGGAACGCCTAGAGCGGGAGAAAAAAAGTATACAGTGGTGGCAGCATAGACATTCAGAGGTGACAGAAGTCAGCCTCGTTAGCTTCCTAAAGGACAACATATCATAACATATTGAGATATTAATGGAAAAAAACATCTTAAGTTTTCATGCTGGTGATCTAATGACTACTAAGCACATATATAAAATAAATGAAGTATATATATATATATATATATATATATATAATTATAAATAAATAAATAAAATATATATATATATATATATATATATATATATATACAGACGTGGACAAAATTGTTGGTACCCTTTGGTCAATGAAAGAAAAAGTCACAATGGTCACAGAAATAACTTTAATCTGACAAAAGTAATAATAAATTAAAATTCTATAAATGTTAACCAATGAAAGTCAGACATTGTTTTTCAACCATGCTTCAACAGAATTATGTAAAAAAATAAACTCATGAAACAGGCATGGACAAAAATGATGGTACCCCTAACTTAATATTTTGTTGCGCAACCTTTTGAGGCAATCACTGCAATCAAACGCTTCCTGTAACTGTCAATGAGACATCTGCACCTCTCAGCAGGTATTTTGGCCCACTCCTCATGAGCAAACTGCTCCAGTTGTGTCCGGTTTGAAGGGTGCCTTTTCCAGACTGCATGTTTCAGCTCCTTCCAAAGATGCTCAATAGGATTGAGGTCAGGGCTCATAGAAGGCCACTTTAGAATAGTCCAATTTTTTCCTCTTAGCCATTCTTGGGTGTTTTTAGCGGTGTGTTTTGGGTCATTGTCCTGTTGCAAGACCCATGACCTGCGACTGAGACCAAGCTTTCTGACACTGGCTAGTACATTTCTCTCTAGAATTCCTTGATAGTCTTGAGATTTCATTGTACCCTGCACAGATTCAAGACACCCTGTGCCAGACGCAGCAAAGCAGCCCCAGAACATAACAGAGCCTCCTCCATGTTTCACAGTAGGGACAGTGTTCTTTTCTTGATATGCTTCATTTTTTCGTCTGTGAACATACAGCTGATGTGCCTTGGCAAAAACTTCGATTTTTGTCTCATCTGTCCACAGGACATTCTCCCAGAAGCTTTGTGGCTTGTCAACATGTAGTTTGGCATATTCCAGTCTTGCTTTTTTATGATTCGTTTTCAACAATGGTGTCCTCCTTGGTCGTCTCCCATGTAGTCCACTTTGGCTCAAACAACGACGGATGGTGCGATCTGACACTGATGTTCCTTGAGCATGAAGTTCACCTTGAATCTCTTTAGAAGTCTTTCTAGGCTCTTTTGTTACCATTCGGATTATCCGTCTCTTAGATTTGTCATCAATTTTCCTCCTGCGGCCACGTCCAGGGAGGTTGGCTACAGTCCCATGGATCTTAAACTTATGAATAATATGTGCAACTGTACTCACAGGAACATCTAGTTGCTTGGAGATGGTCTTATAGCCTTTACCTTTAACATGCTTGTCTATAATTTTCTTTCTGATCTCTTGAGACAGCTCTTTCCTTTGCTTCCTCTGGTCCATGTCGAGTGTGGTACACACCATATCACCAAACAACACAGTGATTACCTGGAGCCATATATATAGGCCCAATGGCTGATTACAAGGTTGTAGACACCTGTGATGCTAATTAGTGGACACACCTTGAATTAACATGTCCCTTTGGTCACATTATGTTCTGTGTTTTCTAGGGGTACCATCATTTTTGTCCATGCCTGTTTCATGAGTTTATTTTTTTACATAATTCTGTTGAAGCATGGTTGAAAAACAATGTCTGACTTTCATTGGTTAACATTTATAGAATTTTAATTTATTATTACTTTTGTCAGATTAAAGTTATTTCTGTGACCATTGTGACTTTTTCTTTCATTGACCAAAGGGTACCAACAATTTTGTCCACGTCTGTATATACACATTTCATATGTATACCATATTTCTTGTTTTTCACTTTTGCATACTTCCACCAGCTTCCACATTTACTTATTGGACAGTTCATATTTTAATTAACTGACATCCAGCAAGAATTTGCCATTCTTATTGGACCTTTGACCTACTTTTCAAATTTGTCAAGGTCTTACCATTAAGGTATTGTTTTGCACAGTTATGCTATTCTGATGGCATTAATGAATAAGAATAAGTATACCAGGCCTCGTGTGTATGCGCTATAGGTTAATGAATGCAAATATTAGATTCATGATAAGTAATTGCCCATATGTTGGCTATACAGATACAAACATATCCATACATTTTCTTATAAACTTCTACAATACAGTATTAGCAGATGCAAGAATTCTGAGTTGTTGGTGCAATTGCAAACTAATGATACATTTACATGCTGCAATCATATTACAGTTTTTATTATGACTGCAGTGTGAACACAACCTAATCAGCAGTAAGCGCAAGCTCTGGTGAGTTTCCATTGAGATCAGCATTGTCTATAGTTGCAGGCAAATTGTATCAAGGCACCGATGCTCAACTTTCTCGACAATCTGCTGATTGCTAGCAGAAGAGACTGGGGCATTTACATGTAGGGATCTCCTCCAGCTTCTCCAGAGTATGTGGAGGAGCGATCACTAATGCCATTGTTCTTCCCCATACAGACTTGTTGTTTCCCAGCAGCAAATTGTGTTTACACAGCACGATCTGCCACTGGGAAACAAGGATTTTTGTGTTGCACTAATGATTCAATTAACCGATGAGCGAGCGTTTTGCTCGTTCATCGTGTAATCAGCAGTACATTTACACCACCAGATCATCACTAATGAGTGTTACTATGAATGCTTGCTAGCGATGATCTTTTCTGTGAATGCAAGACAAAAAACAAAGTCCTGTCGACAGGACTTTTTTTTCCGTTCTGCATAACAGAAACCAGACAGATCCATTATGCTTGCCCGTAGACTTCTATTATGACGGAAAGCAAAATGGAATGCCTTTTAAAAGCTTCCATTTTGCATCATAATACAAGTCTATGGGCAGCATAACAGATCTCTCCTGGTTTCTGTTATACTGGACTAAACTCTGCATAATGGAAACCAAGATGGATCCGTTATGCTGCCCATAGACTTGTATTATGAAGGATCAATACGAAATGCCTCTCAAAGGCTTCTGTTTTGACTTCCGTCTTATACATTCTGATATTTTCTGTTATAACTAGAGTTGAGCAGACACCTGGATGTTCGGGTTTGACAGGTTTGGCCGAACTTCAGAAAAAAGTTTGAGTTCGGGACCCGAACTTGACCCGAACTTGACCCCGAACCCGAACCCCATTGAAGTCAATAGGGCCCCGAACTTTTGAGCACTAAAATGGCTGTAAAAATGTCATGGAAATGGCTAGAGGGCTGTAAATTGCATCAAAATGTGGTTAAGAGCATGGCAACTGCTCTGCAAACAAATGTAGATAGGGAAATGACTTTAACATAAAATACGTAAAAAATAAATAAAAAAAATCTTGATCTAGGAGGACGAGGTCCATATAGAGTAGGAGGTTAAAGAGGCGGTGGATGTGGCAGTGTAGGTGGAAGCAGCGGTGGAAGAGGAGGTAGCCTACACTGCTTTTTGCTTTTAAATTATTATTATTTTTTTAAATTAGGGTACACCCCAAAACATTGGGAAATATAACCTGTGATAACCCCCTCCAGTCATGCTAAACACACGTTCAGACAATACACTGGCTGCAGGGCAGGCCAGCACCTTCAAGGGGTAAAGGGCAAGCTCAGGCCATGTGCCCAATTTGGAGACCCAGACGTTGCAGGGGCTGACCCCTGTCAGTTAGTTAGTGTAGGCGTGTGCATACTTACTGTCCCACCATGTCGCACGACCCCGTGATGTTCACGATCCAATTTGATATCTGCTCTATCAACGTTCGATGTTCTTTTATGCGCCTACCATGGTGATCACGGGTGGCGGGGAATCAGGGTTCCAGGCCGGAGAGGGAGTGTGAGAAAGAGAGACCACATCCAAGGGAGGATTCATTTTTTCAAATTTAAAATTATAGAGCGGAAATATGGGTCAAAGTATTAAAGAGTAAAAGTGAGACAACTTTTTAAAGTTTAAGCATTGAATGAAAGGATATGCCGCGCATCAATTAATGAAGAATTTCTTAAATTTTATTCCCTGTCAACTATGCAGAGCAGGGGTTTCTATCCGTCAAAATTTGACAATGTAATTGACGATTCTTTTAAATTTATGTTCCTGTCACCTATGTAGAGGTGCCCCAGTGACATCCACTATCCATTTAGATATCTTCTCTATCAACTTTCGATGTTCTTTTCTGAGCCTACCATGTTGATCATGGTTATCGGCGAATCAGGGTTCCACGCCAGAGAGGGAGCATGAGAAAAAGAGATCAAATTTGAGGGAGATAAATTTATTTTAAAAAATTGGGATCGAGCAGAAATATGGGAAAAGTTATTGAGGTGCAAATGTGGGACAAATTACAGAAGAGCAAATGTGGCCCAAATGAGTAAAGCGGAAATGTGGGACACATTATTGAAGCGCAAATGTTGGCTAAATGAGTAAGGCGGAAATGTGGGACAAATTATTGAAGTGCAAATGTGGTACAACTTGTTAAAGTTTAAGCATTAAATGAAAGAAGTTGGCCGCATCAATTAAAGAAGAATTTCAGAAATTTTATTCCCTGTCACCTAAAATTGGGATTATTCATGTCTAAAATTGTAAAATGTCAACCCAAGAATGTAACAGAAAAATTACAGAAATTTATTATCCTGTCTACTTGGTAGAGCAGGGGTCTATGACAGAAAAAAATTGTTTATTGTCACCCGAAAATGTAAAAGAGAAATTATGGAAATTTATTAAGCTGTCAACTAGGTAGAGGAGGGGTATATTACACCCAAACATTAGTGAATTTTTAACCAGAAAATGTAACAGACATTTAATTTTTTTGACCTGTCTACTCGGTATAGCAGTGGTACTTCACACCTAAAAATTTGCGAATTTCACCAGAAAATGTCCCTGACAAATTAGTAAAATTACATAAAATAAAATACGTACAAAAATTTGATTTATGAGGTGGAGTTCCATATGGAGTAGGAGTTTGAAAAGGCGGTAGACGTCGTGGTGTAGGTGGAAGCGGCGGTAGAGGAGGACGAGGTAGCCACTGGTTTTTGGTTTTAATCTATATTTTTTTTAATTAGGGTACACTCCAAAAGAGTGTGAAATATCCAAAATACAAGAATGAGCAATTGCGCTGTAGTATAACAATGGCTGGTTAAGGCCGATATACATGTCTATTCTGCACAAGGTACAGAAAAGTCCTGTGGGATCCATGCCTGGTTCATTTTAATGAACGTGAGCTTGTCCACATTGGCTGTTGACAGGCGGCTGCGTTTGTCTGGATGACACCCCCTGCCGTGCTAAACACACGTCTAGATAATTCACTGGCTGCAGGGCAGGCCAGCACCTCCAAGGTGTAAAGGGCAAACTCAGGCCATGTGCCTAATTTGGAGACCCAGAAGTTGAAGGGGGCAGACCCGTCATTCAGTACGCGTAGGCGTGTACACACATACTGCTCCACCCTGTTGGTGAAATGCTGCCTCCTGCTAAGACGTTCCATATCAGCTTGTGGTGCTGGTTGTTGTGGCGTGCTGACAAAGTTTTTCCACATTTCGGCCATGCTAACCCTGCCTTCTGAGGTGCTGGCGGTGCCCCAGCTGCGTTGGTGACCTCTTCCTCGTCCTCTGCCTTCGCCTTGTGCTTCCACTGTGCCCCCCCTGTCAGGTGGGAATGCCACCAGCAGCGCGTCTACCAGTGTGCACTTGTACTTGCGCATCTTACGATCACGCTCCAGTGAGGGAATTAAAGGTACGTTGTCCTTGTAACGGGGATCCAGCAGCATGGCCATCCTGTAATCAGCACAAGTTAGAATGTGGGCAACTCGGTGGTCGTTGCGGAGACACTGCAGCATGTAATTGCTCATGTGTGCCAGGCTGCCCAGAGGCAACGACAAGCTGTCCTTTGTGGGAGGTGTATCGTCTGTGTCCTCTGAAACTCAACTATCGCCTGCTGCTGCTCGCACAGTCTGGCCAGCATGTGCAAGGTGGAGTTCCACCTTGTGGGCACGTCGCATATGAGACAGTGAGCGGTAAGGCCAAAGTTGCACAGCAGCGCTGACAGGCGAGCAGCAGCAGGGTGAGAACGCCGAAAGCGCGCAAAGACGGCCCACACTTTATGCAGCAGCTCTGACATATCGGGGTAATATTTATGGAATCTCTTTACCACCAAATTCAGCACATGCGCCAGGCAAGGGATGTGCGTCAAACCGGCTAGTCCCAGAGCTGCTACGAGATTTCGCCCATTATCGCACACCACCAGGCCGGGCTTGAGGCTCACTGGCACCAACCACTCATCGATCTGTTGTTCAAGGCCCGTCCACAGCTCCTGCGCTGTGTGGGGTTTGTCTCCCAAGCAGATAAGTTTTAAAACTGCCTGCTGTCGTTTACCCCTGGCTGTGCTGAAGTTGGTGGTTAAGGTGTTATGCTGACCGAATGAGGAGCCGGTAGAGGATGAGCAAGCGGAGTAGGAGGAGGAAGCAACAGGAGGCAAGCTGAAGCGCCCTGCAATCCTCAGTGGTGGAAGGACATGCTCCAAACTGCTATCCGCCTCAGGCCCAGCCGACACTGCATATGGAGATATAACGTCCCTGACCGTGCTTACTGGTCCACATATCCGTAGTGAGGTGCACCTTGCCACAGATGGCGTTGCGCAGTGCACACCTGATTTTGTCCCCTACTTGGTTGTGCAGGGAAGGGTTGGCTCGCCTGGAAAAGTAGTGGCGGCTGGGCACGACGTACTGTGGGACAACCACCTCTATAAGGCCTTTAAAACTATTTGTCTCCACCAGACAGAATGACAGCATTTCAAAGGCCAGTAATTTAGAAATGCTGGCATGCTGGGCTAGGGCTAGGGATCGCGGGTGGGTAGGGGGATACTTCCTCTCCCTCTCCAGTGTTTGGGAGATCAGCTGAACGCTTCCGTGGGACATTGTGGAGATGCTTGGTGACCCAGGTGGTGGTGTTGCTTGAAGATCCTCTGTTTACGGGGTGGCAGGTGGCACTGTCACTCCAGAGGTGGATGAAGAGGCCAAGATTGCAGCAGAAGAGGAAGCAGAAGGAGCCAGAGACCTTTCTTGGTTTTTGAGGTGTCTACTCCACTGCAGCTCGTGCTTAGCACTTAAATGCCTGGTCATGCAAGTTGTGCTCAGGTTGAGAATATTTATGCCTCGCTTCAGGCTCTGATTGCACAGCGCGCAAACCACTCGTGTCTTGTTGTCAGCACATTGTGTGAAGAACTGCCACGCCAGGGAACTCCTTGGAGCTGGCTTTGGTGTGCTCGGTCCCTTGCTGCAGTGGGCAGTAGCAGGCATACTGTCTAGAGGACGACCGCTCCGCTTTTGCACCCTGCTCCCTCTTCTGCTGTGCTGGTGGCTCTGTTCGACCACCGCCTCTTCCTCCGAACTACATAGGTCACTCGCATGACCTTGATTCCATGTGGGGTCAAGGACCTCATCGTCCTCCACATCATCTTCCACCCAGTCTTCACCCCTGCCCTCCTTGTCGGTCTGCACACTTTCGAAAGCCCAGCAGTTGGCACCTGTGTTTCGACATCATCCGAGACGTGCTGCGATGGTCCTCACATGTACTCATCTTGAAAGATAATTGGTTGGGCATCAGTGCACTAAATCCCTTCCACTTCTGAGGCAGGGCTAGGTGGATGGCCCTGGGAAACCCTGCTAACAGAGTCATCAAAAAGCAGAAGAGACTGCTGCATGACTTGGGGCTCAGACTGCTTGGCTGATTTGCAAGGGGGTGAGGTGAAATACTGATGGACATCGGCTGCAGGTGCCAACTCTGGTCTTTCAGCAGGAGACTGGGTTGGAGACAATGTCTATCTGCTCCGCACGTGTTAACCTCGGCGACATGTCAATGGCTGTAATCAAAGAGAAACTTGTAAATAACTCATGAAAGAATAAAGTTACATTAAAACCACACCATTGTTTTTCTTGTGAAATTCCCAATACGTTTGATGTGTCACATGACCCTCTTTGTATTGAAAAAAAAAAAGTTGGATTCAAAATGGCCGACTTCAAAATGGCCGCCATGGTCACCATCCATCTTGAAAAGTTTCCCCCCTCACATATACTAATGTGCCACAAACAGGAAGTTAATATCACCAAGCATTCCCATTTTATTAAGGTGTATCCATATAAATGGCCCACCCTGTAGAATAGAACGACAGTATGTACAGGGTGTATCTCACACGCTCTGAACCAGACTAGGCCTCAATTAATTTTGTTTGCCCAAAATGGCTGTATTTCAAATACCTGAATAGAACCCCTGTATATAAAGGGTGTATCTCACACGCCCTGATCCAGACTAGGCCGCAATTAAAGATTTGTGCCCAAAATGTTTGTATTTCAAATAACTGAATATAACCCCTGTATATAAAGGGTGTATTTCACACGTCCTAACCCACACTAGGCCGCAATTAAAGATTTATGCCCAAAATGGCTGTATTTCGATTAACTGAATATAACCCCTGTATATAAAGGGTGTATCTCACAATGACATCTGCAACAAAGGCTGCCATTTTTTTTTTTTTTTTTGCCCAAACGGGTTTTTATTTAATAACTGAATATGACAGCAGTATATAACCCTGGAATTTCAAAGGTTTGATGCTGCAAGGGCGGAACAATTGTGTATTTTGCCCAAAAAAGTGTGTTTTTAAAAACCCAGAAAATGATGGCTGTATTTCTAGCTTAAATTGCACATTGACTAATCCAGATGTTGTATATTGCCAAAAAAGTGTGTTTTTTTTACTAACAGAATATGAAAGCTGTATATAACGTTTGAATTTCACAGGTCCAGATGCAGCTAGGGATGTAAAATAGTGCATTTTGAACAAAAAAGGTGTTTTAAAAAGCCCAGAAAATTATGGCTGTATTTCTAGCTTAAATTGCACACTGACTAATCCTGCAAATGTACCAGATGTTGTATATTGCCAAAAAAGTGTGATTTTTTACAACCAGATTATTAGTGCAGTTTTCCAAGATTGAATTTCAATGTCACAAAAGCTCAGATGCAGTGCTGGTGCACTGAGCTTGCATAAAATGGCCACCACCGGGCCCACCTAACTAACAGACAGATTAAAGTTATTTTTTTTCGGGGCAGGGTAAAAAGATTATAAGTTAGATTCACATTCTGAACCAAAGATTCTCTCCTATTTTCTCCCTGAAATCACCAGCCGCATCCTCTCCCTACACTAGTATCAGCAGAGTGATGTGCAGCGCTACATGACTCCAGCTTATATAGAGGCTGGGTCACATGCTGCACTGGCCAATCACAGCCATGCCATTAGTAGGCATGGCTGTGATGGCTTATAAGGTCACACAGTTAAACGCTTGTTGATTGGCTGCTCTGCAGCCTTTCAAAAAGCGCCAAGAAAGTGCCGAACACCGAACCCGAACCCAAACTTTTACTAAAATGTTCGGGTTCGGGTCCGGGGTCCAAAAATCCTAAAGTTCAGTACGAACCCGAACTTTACAGTTCGGGTTCACTCAACCCTACTTATAACCATGTTATAATGGGGGGAAAAAAAGAATCTATAATAGTGATGTGAATTCACCCTTAGGCCCCTTTCACACGGGCGAGATTTCCACGCACTGAATCCTGACCCATTCATTTCTATGGGGCTGTGCACACGAGCTGTGATTTTCACGCATCACTTGTGCGTTGCGTGAAAATCGCAGCAAGCTCTATATTCAGCGTTTTTCACACAACGCAGGCCCCATAGAAGTAAATGGGGCCGCGTGAAAATCGCAAGCATCCGCAAGCAAGTGTGGATGCGGTGCGATTTTCACACATGGTTGCTAGGTGACGATTGGGCTGGGGACCCGATCTGTATCATTTTCCCTTATAACATGGTTATAAGGGAAAATAATAGCATTCTGAATACAGAATGCAAAGTGAAATAGTGATGGAGGGGTTAAAATTAAAAAACATGAACTCACCGAGTCCACTTGATCGCGTAGTTGCGGATCTCTGTCTTCTTCTGTAATGTTAAGCTGCTGGCTAAGGACCTGTGGTGACGTCACATTACATGATCCAATCACATGGTCCCTCACCATGGTGATGAACCATGTGATTGCACCATAGTGACGTCACCACAGGTCTTTTGCCAGGTCCTGAAGATAAAACAGACCGGCAGCTATGGAGCAGGTAAGTTAACATTTTTTTTTTTAACCCCTCCATCCTTAATTTACTTTGCATTCTGTATTCAGAATGCTATTATTTTCCCTTATAACCATGTTATAAGGGAAAATAATACAGATCGGGTCCCCAGCCCAATCGTCACCTAGCAACCATGCGTGAAAATCACACCGCATCCACACTTGCTTGCGGATGCTTGTGATTTTCACGCGGCCCCATTTACTTCTATGGGGCCTGCGTTGTGTGAAAAACGCTGAATATAGAGCTTGCTGCGATTTTTACGCAACATGCGTGATACGTGAAAAGCATTAAGAATGCTATTAAGAATGCTATTAAATAATAAAATCTACACAACACCTAACCCAAACCTGAACTTCAGTGATGAATTCCGGGTTTGGGTCTGGGTACCAAACATGGCGATTTTTCTCACGCGGGTGCAAAACGCATTAAAACGCTTTGCACTCGCGCGGAAAAATCACGCATTTTACCGCAACGCGCCCGCATCTTATCGGACCCCCACACGCCACGCTCGTGGGAAAGAGGCCTTAGTGAGAACATATTTTTTTCCCCATTTACTCAGGTAAGGAAAGTGTCACTGAAACCTAATTCAGAGTGCACCAGCCCCAGGTTGGTGCATCTGATGTCTGGTATAGAGGAACCAAGAGATATTTCTAAGTGGAACACATACAAAACTTGAGCTTTAACCCCTTAAGCTGTACATGTACTGTGACGGTGGACGTGACTTAAAGACCAGCGCCGTACATGTAGGTGCAGGAGCCTTCTATAGGCATTGGGGCTTGTCTCCTATGGAAGTCTGTGAGATCCAGCCTTTAGGCTAGGTCTTACAGGCAGGCTGTCAGCCTAAAAGCTGACAGCCAATGCACTACAGTACGGGTTGTATTGTAATGCATCAAAGAGGGAATCAGACCCCAGAAGTTGAAGTCCCAGGGTGGGACAAAAAAAATAGTTTTTCATAGTAATATATTTTTTTTTATAAAGTTTCAAGTAAAAAAAAGCCCCCTTCCGAAAAACAAACATATTGGGTATTGCCGCGTCTGTAATGACTGGCTTTATAAAAATATCACATGATCCATTCTCTCACTTGAAGGGCTCATGCATACGACCATGCCGTTTTTTGCGGTCTGCAAATTGCGTATCCGCAAAAAACAGATCCTACCCGTGTGCCTTCTGCAATTTGTGGAACGGAACGGGAGGCCCATTATAGAAATGCCTATTGTTGTCCGCAAAACGGACAAGAACAGGACATGCCTCATAATTTTTGCGGGGCCACGGAATGGAGCAACGGATGCGGACAGCACACAGAGTGCTTTCCGCATCTTTTGCGGACCCATTAAAATGAATGGTTCCATATACGGACCATATACGAAATCAAAATACGGCCCATATACGGAACGCAAAAAAACATTCGTGTGTATGAGCCCCGACACCGTAGAAAAAATAAAATAAAAACTGTACAAAAACAACCATTTTTTTGTCACCTTACATCACAAAAAGTGCAACACCAAGCGATCAAAAAGGAGAATGCACCCCAAAATAGTACCCATTAAACCGTCATCTCATCCCTAAAAAAAATAGCCCCTACCAACACAATCGCCCACAAAATAAAAAAAATATGGCTCTCAGACTATGGAGACACTAAAACATGATTTTTTTTCTACTATTACAGAACCATACTTGAAGGACCTAATAGGCGTTTTACTGTCATTAATCTGATTTCTATTAGACTACAGCTCTATGTCCTGACCCTCAGAGCTGATATCAGAATGCAGTTTCTGCTTATCTCCAGTTAATCACAGAAGTGTCTGTTGAAATTACTTACCATCTGAATGACACACTTGTGATTAATCAAGCATGTTAAAAATATCTGGCTTTTCTGTTCCTCCTGAGATGAGGAAGATTATACATAACGAGTAAGTAATTTATTAATACAGGTTTAACACTACATATGCAGTATTACTTATCAAATGAACATTCAGATATATAGGTTAGCAGCTTTAGCGCTCCCCACAGTCGACTTCACATAGTATTATATAATTATTATTATTTATTATTATTACTATTTAACCAAAGGTGTATGGATATGCAATCTATTTAGAAGGCTTGGCAATTTCCAGAGAGATACAGAATGTCATCCTCATCATTTTAGGTCAATTGAAGCACTTTCAATTCACGTTGAATCAATTCAGGTCCAAATCAAATCAGATGGTCAATTCAGTCCAATAGGACCTGAATCGAATTTACAGAAATTCTCACATCTCACTCTAGTTATTACTGAGAACCTGCATTTTTAGAAGATGCTAGTTTTCTAATGTCAGCCTCTCATATTTCTGTCATGCCAGAGTTGCCCTGATAAACGTAAGTGATATCATGGAGATGCCTAGGAGAATTAGAGAATGTTGTGTAACTATCACAGGCATGCAGTACTACATTATTACGACTAGTGATGAGCGGCAGGGGCAATATTCGAATTCGCGATATTTCGTGATTATTTGGGTGAATATTCGCCATATATTCGAAAATTCGCAAATTTGTGATCTCCAGGCATTATTCTCTTGATTCCGAAAATTTGCATAAAAATTCGCATTAACTGGTATTTAAAAAAAATCTAATATTCACAATTACGAATATATTTTGAATATTCTAAATATTCGCAAATTCTCGAAATGGCCATATTCGCAATTAAAATTCGCAATTCGAATATTCGTGATCAACACTAATTATAACCCAGATGGATTGAGCTTTAAATACGCAGCAACTGCATGCTGCATTTTTTTTTGGGTTTGGTTTTACATAGCAGTCTGCCTATTCCCTTACGTCCTAACCAGCAGCACAAGTGGGGAGTTCTCCCCTGTAAAACTAGTAGGACAGGTGGAATTTTTATTGATTCAAATTACTACCAAGACAATTAAAAAATTAACCCACCCCCTATAACCCACCCCCAGACTCTCCCTCTCTGCCTGCAGTGAGTCCATTCTAAACTATTTTCCAAGTTGTTTTGCAGATTGCATCTCCCAATGATGACCAGCATGGGAAATCCTCCCATAAACAGAAGCATCTAGCTTGTGCCAACTGTGAGATGCCGATGCCGGACTCCTATGAATACGATAGGTGTCCCTTATGCCATCCTCCTCCAACGCAACCCACGATGGGTAACATGTTCGGCTGGATGAAGGAATTCATGGGTAATTCCATTATGGAGATCAAGAGCGCCCTTTCTTCTAAGATGGCCAGAGTTTCATCACCAGATCCTGTACCTATGGCTGAAGACGTCATTTTGATTGAATACCATTCCTCCTCTGATGATGAAGATGATGCCACTTATCTTTTTCCTGCTGAGAAGACGCAAAGACTTCTACGCTCCATCTGATCAAGGGATCATGATGTTGAGCAAGGGGAAGAGTTAAAAAAGCTTATGTTAACTGAATGAAAGCATCCTGAAAAAGGTCCAGTTCTCATGAAGAGATTCAAACTGATGTTTCCTCTCCAGGAGTCGGAATCAGAAGGTCGATATGGCGATCTCCAAGTTGTCTAAGAGGACCTTAGTTCCTTCTGATGACGGAAGCAACCTTCAGGATCCATTAGATCGGAAGGCCGAGTGCACTCTGAGGCGCAGCTATTCCGCAGCTGCAGCCTCTGCTTCAGTTGCAGTTGCTTCCTCAGAAGTCGCGGAGTTTGTTCGGTCCCGCGTTCTCAGAATCCAGTCGGACCTGGAATATGGAGTCTCCAGAACGGACGTACTAGATCAATTCAAGACCTTGCTCCTCGGAACTGACTTTTTGTGTGATGCGTCCACACAGCACCTGAAATTATCCGCCAAAGGCATGGCTCTCTCTTCCGCCAGTCGGCGGCCCCTATGGGTTGCCGATAATGCCTCCAAATTCAATCTGTGTGGCTTACCATATGAACCAGGAAGACTTTTTGGTTCAGAATTAGATAAGTTAATGGAGAGCCTGGCGGCTAAAAAGGGGAAGTCCCTCCCCCAACAATCCTTTCGGGGCCGGTGTAGACCCAGAAGTTCTAGAACCCAGGGCCCCTCCAGGTCTCAGAGACATCAGGAGTCGTCCAGACGCAGACTGGGTTGCGGAAAGGTCGTGGAAAGGACCGTAGAAAGGAAGCGGATCTATGACTCTCCCGCTTACCTTCCCTCATCCCCTCCAAATCATCTGGTTGATGCTCAGAATTTCAGTTCTCCTCCCTTTGGAGGTCGTCTAAGTTTATTTCAGCAGGCCTGGCTGCAAAATAATCCGAAACAGCGGGTCCTAAAAATAATTATGTTGGGGTACAAAATAGATTTTCTGTCCCCTCCCCAAGAGAAGTTTGTTTAAACCAGAACCCTAAACCAGACCAAACAGTCTATCTTAGAGGATTCTGTCCTCCTTTATGTTCAAAAAAGGGCCCTAGAGGAGGTTCCTCCTCGTGAACCAGGGCTGGGAGTATACTCCCCCGTTTTTCTAGTCCTGAAGCCGTCAGGCGATTGGCGCATGATCATAGACCTGCGTTACCTAAATCGGTTCATAAGACCAAAGCGGTTCAGAATGGAGACCATTCGATCACTTATCAGCATCCTAAACCCCGGCGATCTAATGATCACCTTAGATCTGAATGATGATTACCTTCATATCCCCATTCATCCAGCTCACAGGAGATTTTTAAGAATTGCGGTCTCCATAAGAGGGGTGGTAAAACATTACCAGTTTGCTGTGCTGCCTTTTGGCATTTCCTCCGCTCCCCACACTTTCACAAAAGTTGTGGCTCCGGTTGTCGCCCAACTCAGGCTTCAAGGGCTAGAAATCGTGCCATACCTAGACGACTGGCTTCTAATAGCCGCCACTTCTTTTATCTCATCTTCAGCTGGCTATTCAGTCTCTCCAGCGCTTGGGCTGGCTTATAAATTGGGAAAATTGGAGATCGTTCCATCTACTTCCAGGATGTTCCTGGGTTTTCTGGTAGACTCCGAACGGATGACTCTTTCCTTCTCTCCAGAGAGGAAGGATCGAGTGAGAAGAGCCGTGCAGTTCATCATGGCACCTCGGCGGGTGTCCATCAGAACACTCATGAAGATGTTAGGCCACATATCACCATCTGCGGAAGCAGTTCCTTGGGCCCTATGGCACCTACGTCCACTTCAGGAAGAAGTGTTAGCAGTCTGAAATCGCAACCCCAAGGGGTTGGAAAAGACGCACTCCCTGTGTACCGAAGTTCGTTCCTCCCTCAGGTGGTGGAGGAACCTATGAGATGGGAGGTCCTTGATTCAACTTCGTTGGATCACGTTGACCACAGACGCCTCCCTTCTAGGTTGGGGAGCCCATCTGGAGGAGAATCCAGTACAAGGTACCTGGAGGCCGCAGAAGAGGCTTCTCTCATCCAATCTGAGAGAATTGAGAGCAGTTTGTCTCGCTCTCTACCATTTTGCTCCTCTTATCCGCGGGAAGGCGGGAAGAGTCCGCTCGGACAATACGACGGTAGTTGCTTACATCAACAGACAGGGAGGCACAAGATCTTAACCTCTCCTCCAGGAAGTTGGTTTAATTCTTTCTTGGGCAGAAACCAGTCTATCCCACCTTTTGGCTGTTTACATCAGAGGGAGTCGGGGTCTGCCAGTTCCAGGCGAATGGTCATTGAACAGAGACGTTTTCACCCAGATCACACTCCGGTGGGGTGTTCCAGAGATCGACTTGATGGCGACCCGCTTGAACGGCAAGGTGGACAGATTCTGCTCCCTCTACAAGGAGGACAATCCTCTGGCGATAGACGCTCTGTCCAAAATATGGAGGTTCAGGCTGGCTTACATATTCCCTCCAATTTCCATGATACCAAGGGTATTGACGAAAATCAAGCAAGACCAGACCCGGTCATTGCGATAATACCATTCTGTCCGAAGAGGTCTTTGTTCACCCAGCTCATGAAGATGAGTCAGGGCACATATTGGAGACCTCCCCTAACACAGGACCTTGTGTATCAGGACACAGGTCCCTGCCTAGATCTGAGGAGACTCAGTCTGACAGCCTGGAGATTGACAGGTCCCTACTAGAGTTGAGCGAACACCTGGATGTTCGTCCCGAACCCGAACCCCATTGAAGTCAATGGGTACCCGAACTTTTCGGCACTAAAAAGGCTGTAAAACAGCCCAGGAAAGGGCTAGAGGGCTGCAAAAGGCAGCAAAATGTAGTTGAATCACCTGCAAACAAATGTGGATAGGGAAATTAATTAAAATTAAAATAAAATAAATAAAAATTAACCAATATCAATTGGAGAGAGGTCCCATAGCAGAGAATCAGGCTTCATGTCACCCACAACTGGAACAGTCCATTGTCAGATATTTAGACCCCAGCACCCAGACAGAGGAGAGAGGTCCCATTGCAGAGAATCAGGCTTCACGTCACCCACCACTGGAACAGGCCACTGTCAGATATTTTTAGGCCCCGGCACCCAGACAGAGGAGAGAGGTCCCATTGCAGAGAATCAGGCTTCATGTCATAGCAGAGAATCAGGCTTCACGTCACCCACCACTGGAACAGGCCACTGTCAGATATTTTTAGGCCCCGGCACCCAGACAGAGGAGAGAGGTCCCATAGCAGAGAATCAGGCTTCATGTCATAGCAGAGAATCAGGCTTCACGTCAGCCAAAACTGGAACAGTCCATTGTCAGATATTTAGGCCCCGGCACCCAGACAGAGGAGAGAGGTACCATAGCAGAGAATCAGGCTTCATGTCATAGCAGAGAATCAGGCTTCATGTCACAGCAGAGAATCAGGCTTCACGTCACCCACCACTGGAACAGGCCATTGTCAGATATTTAGGCCCCGGCACCCAGACAGAGGAGAGAGGTCCCATAGCAGAGATTCAGGCTTCGTGTCATAGCAGAGAATCAGGCTTCATGTCAACCAACACTGGAACAGGCCACTGTCAGATATTTTTAGGCCCCGGCACACAGACAGAGGAGAGGTTCATTCAACTTTGGGTTGCCCCGCAATATAATGGTAAAATGAAAATAAAAATAGGATTGAATGAGGAAGTGCCCTGGAGTACAATAATATATGGTTAAGGGGAGGTAGTTATAAATGTCTACTCTGCACAAGGGATGGACAGGTCCTGTGGGATCCATGCCTGGTTCATTTTTATGAACGTCAGCTTGTCCACATTGGCTGTAGACAGGCGGCTGCGTTTGTCTGTAATGACGCCCCCTGCCGTGCTGAATACACGTTCAGACAAAACGCTGGCCAGCACCTCCAAGGCATAAAAGGCTAGCTCTGGCCACGTGGACAATTTGGAGACCGAGAAGTTGAATGGGGCCGAACCATCAGTCAGTACGTGGAGGGGTGTGCACACGTACTGTTCCACCATGTTAGTGAAATGTTGCCTCCTGCTAACACGTTCCGTATCAGGTGGTGGTGCAGTTAGCTGTGGCGTGTTGACAAAACTTTTCCACATCTCTGCCATGCTAACCCTGCCCTCAGAGGAGCTGGCTGTGACACAGCTGAGTTGGCGACCTCTTGCTCCTCCTCTGCCTTCGCCTTGGGCTTCCACTTGTTCCCCTGTGACATTTTGGAATGCTCTCAGTAGCGCGTCTACCAATGTGTGCTTGTACTCGCGCATCTTCCTATCACGCTCCAGTGCAGGAAGTAAGGTGGGCACATTGTCTTTGTACAGGGGATCCAGCAGGGTGGCAACCCAGTAGTCCGCACACGTTAAAATGTGGGCAACTCTGCTGTTGTTGCGCAGACACTGCAGCATGTAGTCGCTCATGTGTGCCAGGCTGCCCAGAGGTAAGGACAAGCTGTCCTCTGTGGGAGGCGTATCGTCATCGTCCTGAGTTTCCCCCCAGCCACGCACCAGTGATGGGCCCGAGCTGCGTTGGGTGCCACCCCACTGTGAACATGCTTCATCCTCATCCTCCTCCACCTCATCCTCGTTCTCCTCGTCCTCCAGTAGTGGGCCCTGGCTGGCCACATTTGTACCTGGCCTCTGCTGTTGCAAAAAAACTCCCTCTGAGTCACTTCGAAGAAACTGGCCTGAAAGTGCTAAAAATGACCCCTCTTCCTCCTCCTCCTCCTCCTCCTGGGCAACCTCCTCTTCCATCATCGCCCTAAGTGTTTTCTCTAGGAGACATAGAAGTGGTATTGTAACGCTGATAACTGCGTCATCGCCACTGGCCATGTTGGTGGAGTACTCGAAACAGCGCAACAGGGCACACAGGTCTCGCATGGAGGCCCAGTCATTGGTGGTGAAGTGGTGCTGTTCCGCAGTGCGACTGACCCGTGCGTGCTGCAGCTGAAACTCCACTATGGCCTGCTGCTGCTCGCACAGTCTGTCCAGCATGTGCAAGGTGGAGTTCCACCTGGTGGGCACGTCGCATATGAGGCGGTGAGCGAGAAGGCCGAAGTTACGCTGTAGCGCAGACAGGCGAGCAGCGGCAGGATGTGAACGCCGGAAGCGCGAACAGACGGCCTGCACTTTATGCAGCAGCTCTGACATGTCGGGGTAGTTGTGAATGAATTTCTGCACCACCAAATTCAGCACATGCGCCAGGCAAGGGATGTGCGTCAAACCGGCTAGTCCCAGAGCTGCAACGAGATTTCACCCATTATCGCACACCACCAGGCCGGCTTGAGGCTCACCGGCAGCAACCACTCGTCGGTCTGTTGTTCAGCAACCACTCGTCGGTCTGTTGTTCTATACCCCGCCACAACTCCTGTGCGGTGTGGGGCCTGTCCCCCCAAACATATGAGTTTCAGAATAGCCTGCTGACGTTTACCCCGGGCTGTGCTGAAGTTGGTGGTGAAGGTGTGTGGCTGACTGGATGAGCAGGTGGAAGAAGAGGAGGAGGAAGCTGAGTAGGAGGAGGAGGCAACAGAAGGCAAAGAATGTTGCCCTGCGATCCTTGGCGCGGAAGGACATGAGCCAAACAGCTCTCCGCCCGGGGGCCCAGCCGCCACTACATTTACCCAGTGTGCAGTTAGGGAGATATAGCGTCCCTGGCCGTGCTTACTGGTCCACGTATCTGTGGTTAGGTGGACCTTGCCACAGATGGCGTTGCGCAGTGCACACTTGATTTTATCGGATACTTGGTTGTGCAGGGAAGGCACAGCTCTCTTGGAGAAGTAGTGGCGGCTGGGAACAACATACTGTGGGACAGCAAGCGACATGAGCTGTTTGAAGCTGTTTGTGTCCACCAGCCTAAATGACAGCATTTCATAGGCCAGTAGTTTAGAAATGCTGGCATTCAGGGCCAGGGATTGAGGGTGGCTAGGTGGGAATTTACGCTTTCTCTCAAATGTTTGTGAGATGGAGAGCTGAACGCTGCCGTGTGACATGGTTTAGATGCTTGGTGACGGAGGTGGTGGTGTTGGTGGTACATCCTCTGTTTGCTGGGCGGCAGGTGCCAACGTTCCTCCAGAGGCGGAGGAAGAGGCCGAGGCGGCAGCAGCAGAAGAGGCCGAGGCGGCAGCAGAAGAAGAGGCCGAGGCGGCAGCAGCAGAAGAGGCCGAGGCGGCAGCAGCAGAAGAGGTAGCAGGGGGAGCCTGAGTGAGTTCATGCTTTGCATGCAGGTGCCTGGTCATGCAGGTTGTGTTAAGGTTCAGAATGTTAATGCCTCGCTTCAGGCTCTGATGGCACAGCGTGCAAACCACTCGGGTCTTGTCTTCAGCACATTGTTTGAAGAAGTGCCATGCCAGGGAACTCCTTGAAGCTGCCTTTGGGGTGCTCGGTCCCAGATGGCGGTGGTCAGTAGCAGGCGGAGTCTCTTGGCGGGGGGTGTTCTGCTTTTGCCCACTGCTCCCTCTTTTGCTACACTGTTGGCTCGGTCTCACCACTGCCTCTTCCTCCGAACTGTGAAAGTCAGTGGCACAACCTTCATTCCATGTAGGGTCTAGGACCTCATCGTCCCCTGCATCGTCTTCCACCCACTCTTCCTCCCTGACCTCCTGTTCAGTCTGCACACTGCAGAAAGAAGCAGCAGTTGGCACCTGTGTTTTGTCATCATCAGAGACGTGCTGAGGTGGTATTCCCATGTCCTCATCATCAGGAAACATAAGTGGTTGTGCGTCAGTGCATTCTATGTCTTCCACCGCTGGGGAAGGGCTAGGTGGATGCCCTTGGGAAACCCTGCCAGCAGAGTCTTCAAACAGCATAAGAGACTGCTGCATAACTTGAGGCTCAGACAGTTTCCCTGATATGCATAGGGGTGATGTGACAGACTGATGGGCTTGGTTTTCAGGCGCCATCTGTGCGCTTTCTGCTGAAGACTGGGTGGGAGATAATGTGAACGTGCTGGATCCACTGTCGGCCACCAAATTGACTAATGCCTGTACCTGCTCAGGCCTTACCATCCTTAGAACGGCATTGGGCCCCACCAAATATCGCTGTAAATTCTGGCGGCTACTGGGACCTGAGGTAGTTGGTACACTAGGATGTGTGGCTGTGGCAGAACGGCCACGTCCTCTCCCAGCACCAAAGGGTCCACTAACACCACCACGACCATGTCCGCGTCCATGTCCCTTACTAGATGTTTTCCTCATTGTTACCGTTCACCACAATAAGAAAAAAATTATTTGGCCCAATGTATTGAATTCAAAATCAGGCCTTTTTTACAGACACCTAACACTATCTGGCTATCTATTTAGGTACCGTATTACACTAATACAGGCACAGCAGTAACGATAGATTTAGCTGAATATAAATTGTAGGCCTAGTATTTAGGCGCTGGATGACAGGTATACGTTTGCGGACAGAATTAAACTTGGAAATGCACGGTAGCGTGTAAAGTTATTGAGGATGACACTATCCGCACCTTCAATCTAATATACCCTTTTATGGATCGATTTAAACTTGGCCTGATACAGCAGAAACCACTGATTTAGGGAATTGCTAAGTTGGGAATTGTATTTCATCCCAGAACAAAAACTGTGCTTTGACGGACACCAAATAACTTGACCAGCCACAGCAATAACCACAGATTTAGCTGAATATAAATTGTAGGCCTAGTATTTAGGCGCTAGATGACAGGTATACGTTTACGGACAGAATTAGACTTGGAAATGCACAGTAGCGTGTGAAGTTATTGTTGATGACCCTATCAGCACCTTCAATCTAATATAGCCTTTTATGGATAGATTTAAAGTAGGCCTGATACAGCAGGAACCACTAATTTAGGGAATTGCTAAGTTGGGAATTGTATTTCAACCCAGAACAAAAACTGTGCTTTGACGGACACCAAATAACTTGACCAGCCACAGCAATAACCACAGATTTAGCTGAATATAAATTTGAGGCCTATTATTTAGGCGCTGGGTGACAGGTATACGTTTACGGACAGAATTAAACTTGGAAATGCACGGTAGCGTGTGAAGTTATTGAGGATGACACTATCCGCACCTTCAATCTAATATACCCTTTTATGGATCGATTTAAACTTGGCCTGATATAGCAGAAACCACTGATTTAGGGAATTGCTAAGTTGGGAATTGTATTTCAACACAGAACAAAAACTGTGCTTTGGCGGACACTAAATGAATTGACCAGCCACAGCAATAACCACAGATTTAGCTGAATATGAATTTTAGGCCTATTATTTTGGCGCTGGGTGACAGGTATACGTTTACGGACAGAATTAAACTTGGAAATGCACGGTAGCGTGTGAAGTTATTGAGGATGACACTACCCGCACCTTCAATCTAATATACCCTTTTATGGATCGATTTAAACTTGGCCTGATACAGCAAAAACCACTGTTTTAGGGAATTGCTAAGTTGGGAATTGTATTTCAACCCAGAAAAAAATATATCCTTTGCCAGACAGCAGACAGTATTAAAATTGGCTAGCCACAGCTGAAACACCAGATTTAGGGTACTGCTATTTTGGCAATTGTATTTCACCCCTCAATAAAATAGCAAGCACAGCCAAGCCCCTGATGTAGGATATTGCAAAAAAAAAAAAAACACACTATTGATGGTTAAATGGACTTGGTGGCAGCTTGTGCTGGCGCACCACAAGACACAAAATGGCCGCCGATCACCCCAGAAAAAAGTGACTGAAAAACGCTCTGGGCAGCCTAAAAACAGTGAGCAATTGAATAGCAGAAGATGAATGATTCACAGCTGTAGATTGATCACTTCATTAAGTGTTTTTGCTGAGTAAATCCCTGTCTAGTGCCTAATCTCGCCCTAACAGCAGCAGCTGCATCCTCTCCCTACACTGATCAGAGCAGAATGACGTGCGGCACTACGTGACTCCGGCTTAAAGGCTGGGTCACATGCTGCACTGGCCAATCACAGCCATGCCAATAGTAGGCATGGCTGTGATGGCCTCTTGGGGCAAGTAGTATGACGCTTGTTGATTGGCTGCTTTGCAGCCTTTCAAAAAGCGCCAAGAAAGCGACGAACACCGAACCCGAACCCAGACTTTTACGAAAATATTCGGGTTCGGGTCCGTGTCACGGACACCCAAAAATTCGGTACGAACCCGAACTATACAGTTCGGGTTTGCTCATCCCTAGTCCCTACTAGAAGCTAGAGGGCTTTCTGCGGAGGTCTTGAGAACCATTTCACACTCCAGGGCGGAGTCTACAAACAAAGCTTACTCAAGGATATACAAGATCTTCCTTCAGTGGTGTGCTGATAAAGAGGTTGTACCCTCAGATTCTCCTCTTTCAGCGATTCTACAATTTCTGCAGGACAGCCTGGACAAGGGTCTAAGCCCGTCAACGCTCCGAGTTCATACCAGTGCGCTTTCTGTCTTTTTAGGCAGTCCTTTATCTGCCTAAAAGATTAAAACCTAGAAACCTGAGACCTATCCTTGAATGGGATTTATCTGTGGTTCTGAAGGGGCTATCCTCTCCCCCCTTTGAACCCTTGGAAAATGTGGACCTTAGATTTTTATCTTTGAAGGTCACATTCCTACTGGCCATAACTTCGGCCAAGAGGATTGGAGAACTTCAGGCCTTGGCGGCCGCTGAGCCTTATACCCTTTTCTTCCAGGACAGAGTTCTGTTGAGGTTTCTAATGACCTTTGTCCCCAAGGTACAATCATTTAGAAATACTAATCAGACCATCACCTTACCAGTTTTATGTCCCTCTCCCTCATCTCCGGAGGAAGAAGCCCTCCGTTCCATGGACATTTTAAGAAATCTCAGAATCTACCTGAACAGAACTGCGGACTTCAGAAGACCCGAACACATCCTGCTGTCATTGTCGGGGAAAAACAAAGGTCTAAAGGCCTCTAAACCCTCTTTGAGTAGATGGGTAAAAGAGGCAATCCATGAAGCTTTTCTAGCTTAGGCGTTGGCTCCTCCATCCTTTGTCACTGCCCACTCTACAAGGGCAGTATCTACTTTGTACGCGGAGAAAAATTTGGTTCCGCTGGAACAAATCTGTGCTGCAGCCTCTTGGAGCTCTCACAGCCCCTTTATAAAGCATTACCGCCTAGACTCTAGGCGCTCTGAGGGAGTGGCATTTGGACGTACAATTCTCACTGCCGCACTCTCATTAAAAAAAAAAAGAATGGGGAACCCTCCCAATTTGTCTGTTGCTCCTTGCTAGGTCCCCACTTGTGCTGCTGGTTAGGACATAAGGGAAGCGTTAATTTTAACGTAAATTTGTTTTCCCTTAGTCCTAACAGCAGCACACAAATTTCCCACTCTATTTTTGTTTGTGTACTTGCTGATAAAGCACTGGTTTAAGGGCGGGCGTCCCTTCATAGGGGGTGTGTTAATTGTTTAATTGTCTTTGTAGTAATTTTAATCAATAAAAATTCCACCTGTCCTACTAGTTTCACCGGGTAGAACTCCCCACTTGTGCTGCTGTTAGGACTAAGGGAAAACAAATTTACGTTAAAATTAAGGCTTTTTTCACTTTTTTAGGAGGTGCTAACATTGTGTTTGCCTCATGCTCTTAAGCCTCAGATCACCTAACCCAATGCTAAGCATCAACTAGAGGAATACAAAGCACATGCCATAGCCATTGGACTAAGTAGAAGTGAAACAAATGTTCTTTGATGTGGAGAATCCCTACTGATCACCTAGTCTGATCTGATGGATAAGACCAGGTTTGATGGATGCAGTGAGAAAATATGTCATACCAACTGGATAGTTCAACCATTCAGCTTTGTCCTGTGCACATCATGGCCAATAAAAATTGGTTTTCCATGATTGATATGAAAAATAACTGTCTGACCTGAACAATTTCCTGGCAATATGGTAAATGGATAAGACTTATAAAATCATTTGTTCTCCTCAGGATTTCAGTGAATTTCTGTGATTTCTCTAAACATGAATGTTTTGAGTAAACTACACATTTTTATGTTAGCAATGAGGCAGAAAAAAGGGGCAATGATTAGAAGCAATTGGGATATTCATTAATGAGGCTCCTGAATATTACAAGACAGCATTAAGAAGATGAGAAAAAATATGAGATTCCTCATTGGTTATTTTAGTACTTTTTAATGGCTAACTGAAAAGATGATGACACAATTGAAAGCTTTCAAGACTACTACCTCATTGTTAGTGTATTTAAGACAGTATCTGAAGATTCACATATTTGTACACAAAAGTACATAGAAATAATGAGGTGGATGAGGAAAGGGACGTAAAGAAGATCAAAAGCTTAGAACAAGAATGAACTCTCGTTGCCACACAATACAAGAAGAAAGGAAAGATCTGCCTGTACCGAAACACTTTTGCAGCCATGCCCACAATATCAAAGACATTAAAGTATTGATATTATAAGGGAATTTGAAATCTCAGATGGACAGGAGAATCTGGGAATACAGGTTAATGATAACCTTTGACACATGCAGATCAGGAATGAATGTCTCTCATGGATTTAAGTCCTCCTACATCTCTTAAGAAATGTGCCCCTCAGACCTCTTGGGTTCATTGCATTCATGGACTGGATATCTATTATAGGACAATAAAACTTTTAACACTCCTTATCTATATCCTTATCTATTGCTACTGATACAACAGTTTGTTTTCTCCTCCACTCATATTGATCTGCTTTAGATCAATTGTCTCATCTACCTCATACTTCCTATGTACTTTGGTGTATCAATATGGCATGGAGTAAATGAAGGTGCCTGGGATCCTGTAGTTTTGATTGTGTATAGAGGATCTGTACCTGTTAGTGGTTATTATTAGAGATAAGCGAATCGAAGCTAACAAAGTAGGAAATTCAGGGAAAATTTGATTTGCACCGAATGCGCATTTCCTAGCGCTTCGTAGTAACGAATCGCATTTTTTCCCAAAATGACGGCTGGTGTGAGGACATGGGGAAAAGAACTCTGGGAAGGCGGGATCACCCATAATGCCATGCATGCAGCCAATCAGCAGCCAGCCAGCCCTGTGATCTCACAGCCCTATAAATATCACAGCCATCTTAGAATCTGCCATTTACCAGTGTACTTAGTGAAGGGAGAGATGTCAGCAGGCGCTAGAGAAAAAAAATGTACAAGTGCAGGGAAAGATTACTTAGGCTCCATTTACACGTTCGCAATTTCGTTCCACATTTTGCGGAACGGAATTGCGGACCCATTTATTCCTAGAGGGGAGCATGATGTGCTGCCCGGACACGGAATTGCGGATCCGCACTTCCGGGTCCGCACTTCCGTTCCACAAAAAAATAGAACATGTCCTATTCTTGTTCGCAATTGCGGACAATAACAGGCATATTCTATTTGTGCCGGCAATGTGCGGTCCGCAAAATGCAGAACGCACATTGCCGCTTTCCGTGTTTTTCGGATCCGCGGCTCTGTGGATCCGCAAAACACGTTGCGGATGTGTGAATGGAGCCTTAAGGTGTAGGGAAAGGATAGGGAGGAATCATTCCACAGCATTTATGTTGAACAGTGTTCAGTAGGGGAGGTTACAGCCTGGGTAATAGGAACAATCCTATTACACCTTGCTGCACTGACTGGGGATCCAAATTGCCATTATACAGCTCTGTAATTCCAGCAAACCGTTCTTATTAGGGTGCAAGTGTTGTTTGATACAGGCATTAACAGGGTTTATTATTTGCCCTTGTGCGGTGCAGTAATCTGTAGTAAAGGCTTTTGTGGGGTGTATTAGTGCAAAAAGAAAAAATATATTTGCCGCTCAGTGGTGTAGTTATCTGTAATAAAGGCTTTTGTGGGGTGTTTTAGCGTAAAAATAAAAAATATATTTTCCTCTCAGGGGTGCAGTTATTTCTTTCAAAGCCTTTTGTGACGTGTATTAGCGTAAAAAGAAAAAATATATTTTCCGCTCAGCGGTGCAGCTATTTCTTTTAAGGCCCCTTTTACACGGGCGTGTATTCCGCGCGGATGCGATGCGTGAGTTGAACGCATTGCACCCGCACTAAATCCTGACCCTTTCATTTCTATGGGGCTGTGCACACGAGCGGTGGTTTTCACGCATCACTTGTGCGTTGCGTGAAAATCGCAGCATGTTCTATATTCTGTTTTTCACACAACCCAGGCCCCATAGAAGTGAATGGGGTTGCGTGAAAATCGCAAGCATCTGCAAGCAAGTGCGAATGCGGTGCGATTTTCACGCACAGTTGCTAGGAGACGATCGGGATGGAGACCCGATCATTATTATTTTCCCTTATAACATGGTTATAAGGGAAAATAATAGCATTCTGAATACAGAATGCATAGTTCAATAGCGCTGGAGGGGTTAAAAAAATAATAATAATAATTAAACTCACCTTAATCCACTTGATCGCGCAGCCCGGCTTCTCTCCTCTCTTCTTTTTTTCTGTGTACAGGAAAATAAGCTGTGGTGATGTCACTCCGGTCATCACATGGTCCGTCACATCTTTTACTATGGTGATGGATCATATGACTTACCATGTGATGACCGGAGTGACGTCACCACAGGTCCTTTTCCTGCACACCGCAAATAAGAAGACAGAAGAGAAGCCGGGCTGCGCGATCAAGTGGATTAAGGTGAGTTAAATTATTATTTATTTATTTTTAACCCCTCCAGCCCTATTGTACTATGCATTCTGTATTCAGAATGCTATTATTTTCCCTTATAACCATGTTATAAGAGAAAATAATACAATCTACAGAACACCGATCCCAAGCCCAAACTTCTGTGAAGAAATTCGGGTTTGGGTACCAAACATGCCGATTTTTCTCACGCGCGTGCAAAACGCATTACAATGTTTTGCACTCGCACCCGCACCTTTTCCCACAACGCCCGTCTGAAAGAGGCCTAAACCCTTTTGTGATGTGTGTTAGCGGAAAAAGAAAAATATATATTTGCCGATCAGCGGTGTAGTTATCTGTAGTAAAGGATTTTGTGGAGTGTTTAAATTTCCTTTTTATTGGATCTAACAGTATCAGACAGAGAAGTGCCAGGCTCTGCACAGGGGAGTGGCAGAAGCCTAAATGTTTCTGGCACAGGCACAGGTCGATCTCTCTGCTGTAAGGGAACCTAGCAGCAGGGGTCACTTCCAGAGGCCTGAGCTCCCAGTGTCTTTACCAGCAACCCAGTGGTTCTTAATCTTAAACCCAGTGGTCCAGTGGATCTTCGACTTCGTCGCAAGTGACATCAGACACCCCCAGCCAAGAGTCAGTGGGTTCATCAGAAACAACCCTTAGTTGGCATGGCCCGGGGACAGACCCTGTGCCCTCACCTGTCTTCAACCTGCCTCTGTCCTTTTCTGTTCCCAGATCCACAGAAGTATTGTATGCTGTGGGCTCAGCTTCACTAAACAGCGAGGAAGAGGTACTAAAGGACAGTCAGCAGCTACTGCCGAGCCAAGATCTGGAGGAGACATCCGCCCCTTCCTCCGCCAGGCGGGAAAGTAGGGAAGAGGAGAGTGGCGTGGGAGCTGGTGTTGCGAGCGGTCAGGCTCCTGACCCAAAGATGGTTGAGGAGGACATCAGTGACGTGCAGACAGTACTCGATGATGATGATGTAGCTGATCGCCGGGTGACGAAGGGGCTTCATCATCATCGGGAGAATAAGGTGGCAGCTTGCCCATGAGCCAGCAGCCTAGCCAGCAAAAAGCTAGCGTTACTGTAAGTCAGCAGGGTGGCAGCAGTGGGAGGTCGGGAGCCAAATGTGCCTGTGGTAGACCACCAGCTTCGCGGGATCCTACCTGCCCGGGAAGTAGCGGTGCAGGGGTTTAAGGAAGCAGCGACAGTAGCAGCCAGTCAGTGCATAGTGTTGGTGG
The DNA here is from genome assembly GCF_014858855.1 of Bufo gargarizans. Lineage (NCBI taxonomy): Eukaryota > Metazoa > Chordata > Amphibia > Anura > Bufonidae > Bufo > Bufo gargarizans. Next base: position 50,259,891 of record NC_058082.1, on the reverse strand, counting down.
TAAAATCACCTATTCGGCGGTGTGTCAGTTTTTTCTTAAGCTGCCGGAGGTAATCGTGGCCATATGTTTAATCTGTGGGCAGAAGGTGAAGTGTGGCCAGGATGCCAATGTTGGCACTACGGCCCTGCATCAACATACGCAGCGTCGCCATACACTGGCTTGGGAGAACTGTGGCTCCGATGTGGTGGTCCAGCCTGCCACAGCAACCACTGCATCACCCACTGGCACGCATCTGGTTTCAGACAGTCAAGGCTCCACCACCTCAGCTGAAGGGAGCTGTCTGTCATTCCCATCATCTGCTGGTCCCAATGCTCCTGCTCCTCCTCCTCCTACTCCTCGTCACTCATTCCATCAGTAATCGGTGTCTGCCAAAGTGCACGGCAGTGCCGACGTGTGGAGCTGTAACTACGGTCAGGGACAATACATGTCCTTTACGACCCACTGGGTGAATGTGGTTCCTGCACAGCCACACCAGCAACTTGGCCAGGTGACGCCGCTTCCGCCTCCACGTTGCCATGCCGTTGGTCCAACGCCAATGTCCCCCTCTGCCTCCTCATCCTTCATCATCTCCTCAGCCTCCACTGCAGGGACAATGCACAGTGCCCCTCCAGCATACCACATGTGCAGGGCACAACAGTGTCACGCAGTTCTGCACCTCATTTGCCTGGGCGAACGGAGTCACACAGGGGAGAAATTGCTCCTTGTCCTACAGCAAGAGATCGAATCCTGGCTTTCTCTGTGACAACTTAAAATCGGAACCGTGGTGACCGACAACAGGAAGAACATTGCGTCTGCGCTGCGTCAAGGAGGTCTGAGCCATGCGCCCTGCAAGGCATACGTGTCAAATCTGGTCGTCAAGCGGCTCCTAAAGTCTTCCACCCATCTGCAAGACATCATAAAAATTGCCAGGAAACTTTGCATGCATTTCAGCCACTCGTACATTGCGAAGCACACCCTCCTTGAGCTTCAGCGGCAGATCGGCATCTCACAACATAGGCTGATATGCGACGTTTCCACCCATTGAAATTCCACCCTCCATATGTTGGACCGACTGTACGAACAGAGAAAGGCCATAAATGATTTCCAGATGATCCAAGCGGACAGGAGTACACCCCTGTGTAACTTCGATGTCAGCCAGTGGCAGCTCATGCGTGACACCTGCCGTTTGCTCAGGCCCTTTGAGGATGCCACGTTTTTTGTCAGTCGCCAGGACTATGGGATGAATTACATCATTCCACTGCTTCATGTCCTGGAACAGATGCTGGTAAATCTGTCTGGTCAGCGGACTGGAGACGTGGTGCCTAGATCTCACGGCCACATGAGCTCTGTGGGGACTGAACTGGAGGAGGACATTGGAGCACAAGGAATGTGTAACGAAATGGGTGGTTTTTCTACACAGGTGACAGGAGAGGAGGAGCAGGAGCAGCCGGAGGAGCAAGAGGGAGATGAGGAAGACGAGGCAGATGACCCAGGCACAACGTGGCAGTATGCAGTGAAGATGGAGGCAGGGAGTCCCTCCGAGTCACTTGTGCAAATGGCACTCTGCATGCTCACTTGCATGCATAATGACACCTGAATTGTCACCATTCATCAGAGGGATGACTTCTGGCTCTTCACCTTGTTGGACCCTCGCTACCCAAAATGGGGGCCTTTATTACTGAACTACTATAGAGACATAGTCAGTTGGCCGCTGCCTATCTGCGCCATCGTCCAGCATCTCGCAGGTCTGACCGGGGGGGCCTTGCGCTCACATTCCTCTACCATGGCTGCTGTGGCATGGTGGGGGGGGGGGGGGTAGGAGTAGTTCCAGCTCCATCAGCAGCAACTTGAGTCTAGAGTCGCTGATGATCAGCTTTCTTCACCCACCTAGTGAAGAAACTACTCACCAGCAGCAGCAGCTAAGTGGTGGCATACTTGGACAGTACCCTGCCTCCTGATGCTGCTGCCACCTCCACACTATGTCACCTTTCCACTCTGTGGTCTTCTGATGCTGCCACCATATCCACACTCTGTCATTGGGCCACTCTGTGGTCTCCTCATGCTGCTGCCACCTCCACACTCTGTAATTGTGCCACCCTGTGGCCTCCTGATGCTGCCGCCCCTCCAGACTCTGTCATTGGGCCACTCTGTGGACTCCTCATGCTGCCGCCACCTCCACACTATGTCACCTTGTGTCATGGAACCATGAACCAGACGTACAACAAGAGATAAGTGGAAAATAAGAAGGTTTTATTGAAGAGCAAGCCGTAAGCAAAGTCCGAACGGATGGCTAAACCGAAGCAGGGTCTTGCGGAGACAGAGGTCAGGAACCAGAAGGGTAGTCAGACGAAGCCAGGAACAGGAACCAACGGGGTAGTCAGACGAAGCCGGAATCAGGAACCAACGGGGTAGTCAGACGAAGCCGGAATCAGGAACCAACGGGGTAGTCAGACGAGACCAGGATCAGGAACCAGAAGCAGCAGCAGTCTTGGAAGCATGTGAACACAGGAGGACCAAGCAAGGAACTGAAGCCACAGACCTCCTATATATATGAGCTGGGCATCCAGCTCCTCCCAGTGGGAAGGAGGAGCCGCAGGGTGGGAGGCTACAAGAAAACCCAGAAACCAAGATGGCCGCCAGCACATGTCAAACGAAGGGAACAGCAAGGAGGTAAGACCATGACACCTTGCCACTCTGTGGTCTCCTGATGCTGCTGCTACCTCCACACACTGTCATTTTGCCACTCTGTGGCCTCCTCATGCTGCTGCCACCTCCACACTCTGTCATTGGGCCACTCTGTGGCCTTCTGATGCTGACACCACCTCCAGACTCTGTCATTGGGCCACTCTGTGGACTCCTCATGCTGCCGCCACCTCCACACTAGGTCACCTTGCCACTCTGTGGTCTCCTGATGCTGCTGCTACCGCCACACTCTGTCATTTTGCCACTCTGTGGCCTCCTCATGCTACTGCCACCTCCACACTCTGTCATTGTGCCACTCTGTGGCTTCCTGATGCTGCCGCCACCTCCAGGCTCTGTCATTGGGCCACTCTGTGGACTCCTCATGCTGCCGCCACCTCCACACTATGTCACCTTGCCACTCTGTGGTCTCCTGATGCTGCTGCTACCTCTACACTCTGTCATTTTGCCACTCTGTGGCCTCCTCATGCTGCTGACACCTCCACACTCTGTCATTGGGCCACTCTGTGGCCTTCTGATGCTGACGCCACCTCCACACTCTGTCATTGGTCCGCTCTGTGGACTCCTCATGCTGCCGCCACCTCTAGGCTCTGTAATTGGGCCACTCTGTGGTCTCCTCATGCTGCCGCCACCTCCAGACTCTGTCATTGGGCCACTTTGTGGCCTCCTCATGCTGGTGCCATCTCCACACTCTGTCATTGCGAGACTCTGTGGCCTCCTGATGCTGCTGCCATATCCAGACTCTGTTATCGGGCCATTCTGTGGTCTCCTCATGCTGCTGTCACCTCCACACTCTGTTGTGCCACTCTGTGGCCTCCTCATGCTGCTGCCACCACCACACTCTGTCATTGTGCCACTCTGTGGTCTCCTGATGCTGCCGTCACCTCCACACTGTCATTGTGCCACTCTGTGGCCTCCTGATGCTGCTGCCACCTCCACACTGTCATTGTGCCACTCTGTGGCCTCCTGATACTGCTGCCACCTCCAGACTCTGTTATTGGGCCACTCTGTGGTCTCCTCATGCTGCTTTCACCTCAACACTATGTCATTGTGCCACTCTGTGGACGTCTCATGCTGTTTCCACCCTCCCCACTTCATGACTGGGCCACTATTTTGCCTTTTTGGCTTGGCAGACATCATCATTTATTAAACCCGTCTTCTGATCTGTCAGAAGGAAGGAAAAAAGAGACGCACAACGGATTCTGTCTGTGTAGCAGCTGTAAGGCCTGTATCATTCCATCAGATACCGCTTCTGATTTGGTAGCCAAAAGCAGGAGTGGGTACAGAATACATGCAAATATTCCATTCACGTGTCATCTTTGTTTTGGATCCACTCCTGGGTTTTTTGCATTAGCAATACTGATGGATTACTGACCAAATGCTGACTGAGTGGATGCTCCACAGACAGAATACATTTTTTGGGGGATATTGTTCTGACGGACCAGAGAAAGGGAAAAATCATCAGTGACATCAACACAAACTTACTGCTGACACCCTCTCCACTCTGTCGGGGTGCTCTACTTGTATAAGCGTTTAATAGAACAGGTTCTGTAGGCATCTATGTGGAATCAGCTGACAACGGTGTAAGTGCGCTTCTTATTGTCGCTAACATTGACCTGTAAGGCTGAGTATATACGTGAGTTTTTTGCTCAGTTTTGGCCCTGTGACTGCCCAAATAACTGAAGTGTGCAGTGATTATAAGAGTGACGCCTGTCATCTTCATGTGATACTGACTCACAGTATTATTTCACTACCAAAGCAGACTTCCTATGCGTGTTACTGCAAGGCACAGTGTTCTACACCACTATAAAGGCTCTCTGCAGCCAGAAAATAGAAGTTTTTTAATGTAATTCAGAAACCAGAGAGAAACATTTAGGCCTCTGTCACTCTCCTGTGCAGGGCCTGGCAGTTGTCTGTCTGACATACTGTTAGATCAGATAAATAAATAAAAAGGAAATTAAAACGCCCCCAAAAAGTCTGTAATTTTTTCACTTCACCACACAACTGCTAATAAGCCCTTTTTTTCCCCCACTAATACACGCCACAACATATAACTGCACTGCTGATCAGCAAATATATTTTTTCTTTTTCCACTAATACATGCCACAAAAGGCTTTAGAACAGATAACTGCACCGCTGATCGACAAATATATAAAAAAAAATCACTAATACACGCCACAAAAGGCTTTAGAACATTTAGTTATATACTTTTATATGTATTTATATGCAGTTATATAGATGATCGCGGCATCTGAGTGTAAAATTAACAGTAAAAAAAAATTAAATCAAACTTACCACCTCCATTTGCTCACGACGGGCTGGCCGCCGCCATCTTGCTTGAAGAACTTGGACGAAATCCTGTGCAGCGCGAGGTTACGTCATCACGTCGGCTGGCCGAGATCTTCAAACAAGATGGAGGCTGGCGGCCCGTCGCGAGCAAATGGAGGAGGTAAGTTTGAATTTTTTTGTTTGTTATACTATTTCTGTTAAATCGATTCGATGACACGAAGCACGACGAAAATTCGTCTTCTAGGCGAATCGAATTTATCCTGAAATTCGGATCGAATTCCACTTTCTTGGATTCGATTCGCTCATCTCTATTGGAGACCATTGACCTAGGACAATGTTTTGCTTTGAGAAGTTCAAAGCTAAATAATTATGTTATGAATAACATTATGCATGTAACTATCATGCTATGTGCATTCTTATTAGGAAATGTCCATAAATGAAAATTATGTGATACAAGACAAGTATATCATTCTACACAAAACCAAATTGCTAAAAATATTGGAAAAACACAGGCTGGAAATAAAGTCAGTCTCTCAAGACAAGTCATATAAATGAAGTCAAATCCACATAATGAATGCACAGACTTTCAAACTAACGATTTCACTAGTGACACTCACTGGTACAGATTATTCTTTTAATAAATACAGACAATTTCCCTAATATTTCTTGTGCCAAATTAGAATTGTTCTTGGCAACAATACAGGAAAAAATTACAGTTAACTAAAATGGAATAATTAGATCTACTTTTGTCATTGTTTGATTTAGAGTTTGTGGGTCACAGAGACTGTTAGCTATTAACCTTTAACCCAAATAATTCGAAAACTAACAAGAAACTGTATTAAAATGTCTAAAATAATAAAACTGGACTTACTTGGCACACATTTACACCCTAATTGCTTTATAGATTTTAAACATAGAAATAAATATTTTCTAGCTTGACCCAGCAATAAAAAACATGCAAATTGAGTTCTTGAAAGCCATCTGTATTACAAGCTTGTTATTCTAGTCATGTTCGAGAAACAGAATTATGCTGGCTATAGAAGTACCAATTTTGATTTATATGGATAAATCGTATTGTTTGGATTGTACAATAATAAACAATTGCCAAATAAACAAAATAAATATTATTTAATCAATAATAATAAGACAAAAAATGAACAGATATTTAACCGGTTGCCTGCTTCAAAATACGACAGATCCCTGTATTTAAGGCTCCTGGGAGCCCCTGCAGCCATCTCAAATATCCATAAATTAAACCCTGAATACATGGCACCCATTTAAATTAATGAGTGACCATTTAATAGATGGCAGGGACAAATCCACCAGAGATGGAGCTTCTCTAGAGAAGAGGGAAAGTTCAGTGTGAAGGATCCTCTTTATGACATTATGATGAGATAGCCCCTTTAAATGGAAGGTATTTCATTTTGATGTTACTGTACAATTAACACAAGTCCTTGGTGCTGGTAATCACTGAGCAGTATACTGGATGGTAAGCGCATCGAGGCCCGAAGGGTAAGACTGCGTGTACACAAAACTATACATCATTATCAAGAATGATGTGCTGTTAATGGGGCAGTATATTGCGATTCAAGCAACAGGCATGCTCCTTCGCACCTCCTAATATCTGGTTCCATGCATATGTGGTTACGCCCTGTTCTACAATACAGATAGAACAGTGTATGTATAAAGATAAAAGCACATTGAACTCTGTGGCAACAGTATTTAAGACTATTGAAACTTGGTGAACATGTAAGGTGTACATATATGATATATACCTTTATTTTACAATTTTGTAGGACACTCTTTGCTGCCAGATCACATCATGCTAAATTATGTTTGCAGATATTTGCAGATAAATGGTATAAATAGTATTTACATTTGATATTATCTTTTTTGTAATGCTGTAGAAATGTGGTTTTAGTGATTTTTTTTCTTTTTTGAATTTCGAAGACCCTTTTAAGGTGACATCTCTGCTGTTACTGTCAGAGTCTATACAGTAAAGCTGAGAAGTGACTTTTTTTATGCAGGAGGTGTAAAAACTGGACTATTTCAAGGTTTTTAATGCATATAGTCACTTAAACAAAGATTTGCAAAATATAATCCTAGGCCTACTATGTATGGTAAAACAATCCACATATCAGTGAAACATCCACACATATATTTCTTGAAAACTCAGTTCCTGAATGGGAGCACAGAGCTTATTTCATAATGTGTGCATACAGCAATGTATGCTGGGAGATGTAGTTTCAGCATGACCTACAGATGTACTGCATAGCAACAAAGGCATATATACAAATGGTGTGCAGTAGGAATACAGAAAATTGTACGAATATGCACGATTTTTCAGCACAAGTGCAAAGCGTTTTAATGCATTTTGCATGTGCGTGAGAAAAATCGCCATGTTTGGTAACCCAAACCCGAACCCGGACTTCTTCGCAGAAGTTCGGGTTTGGGTTAGGTGTTGTGTAGATTTTATTATTTTGTCTTGTTCGCGCAGCCCGTCTCCTCTTCTGTTTTCTTCTTTGATGCCCAGGAGGAAAAGGACCTGTGGTGATGTCACTGCGCTTATCACATGTTCCATCACATGATCCATCACCATCCCGATCGTCTCCTAGCAACCATGTGTGAAAATCGCACCGCATCCACACTTGCTTGCGGATGCTTGCGATTTTCACGCATCCCCATTCACTTCTATGGGGGCCTGCGTTGCGTGAAAAACGCACAATATAGAGCATGCTGCGATTTTCACGCAACGCACAAGTGATGCGTGAAAATCACTGCTCATGTGCACAGCCCCATAGAAATTAAGGGGTCCGGATTCAGTGCGGGTGCAATGCGTTCACCTCACGCATTGCACCCGCGCGGAAATCTCGCCCGTGTTAGAGGCCTAAGGCTTGTATCCTGGCAGTCCCCTGGTTTTCACCCTTGAAACTCTATCCAATAATCTGGACTTTACTGCAGGGGAACCACCTGGCCGCTACCTCCTGGAGTAGTCTCTGTTTAGTTTACAGCTGTCCCACAAAAGTCAAGATAAACCAGTACGGAGCACCAAGGAGTCAAGAAAAACGGCAGTCAGGTAAAGGCAGAGGTCAGTGCAGGCAGAGTACATGCACTGGTAGACAGGCAAACAAAACATAATCAGCACACCTTTGCAGTACCCGAGCAGACTAGAACTTATAGCTGTATCCACTTTTACGATCTGTTTTTTTTTCTGTTTGCAGATTTTTTTAACTCTATTTCCTGAACATGATTAGGGGGCGACCATCTTACCTGAGCTGTTGCTAACAGCATTTAGAAAGCATTTAGAGAATTGCTTTAAAGCAGCCACATGAGTCATAGACACAATGGTCAGGAGGAGACCTCATTGACTTCTATGGGAGAGTTTTCTAGGCATGCTCCGTGACCTGTGCACAGATCAGGAAGGTATAAGCACCAGATGTAGTAGAGTTAGCACACAGTTCTGTTAGGTCGACACCTTCAATTGCTTTTCAATGGCTTTTGTTTTGGGATATCACGATGAGTTAAGAAATTTGAGTTATGAGTTTGAGTGTTAACTCTGCTACATCTGTAAGCTGTGATTTCACCTATTGAGAATGGTGGATTGTGTCCTTTCTATACACAGAAGGGATATCTGTCATTGTAATCCAGGCTGTAATGATGAGCAGAGAACTGCAGTAAATCTGCATCTGTGATCTGTACAGACCAAGAAGTGGCGCTTATTATTAGGCTTAGTGGCCAGTGCAAAAACTTCAGGATTTTATGAAATATGCATATGTTTAATATAAAAAACATTATTTAAACAATAGGTCATTTTCTGATTACACATTCCCTTTAAGTACCACAAGGAGGCCTACCTTTGGCTGGCGGGCATTAGGGTGCACTTGTGCTGGCCCTTCAAGAGCCAGAGAGAGCACACGCGCACCCTACGGGCAGAGAAAGAGAGGCCTTGCCAGCAAGGAGAACACCGCGGCCTGCATGGATGGGCAGAGTAACTTCCGCAGTTGGACCTGCTAGGCAGAGGGGAGAAGACAGCGAGCGTTGGTAAGAGAAGCAGTGGTTTCCATGAGACCATAGACCTATTTATGATAGAACAATCCAGAGATCAATGAAACATTAACAAATGCATTTCTAAAAACTAATTTCAGAGTAGTTTACTTTGTATATTTGTGTTGGTTAATATGTTGAGGATATTCTAATGGTTGTGCTTCAGTTTTCTGCTCAGCTCCCTTATGTTCTGGTGAATTAAAAGTTGTTGTTCTCTAAATTTAGTCATATTTATTTAGCCAGTAGACTGAATAACATAAATTAATTTTAGGTACCAGTTGGAAAGCTACTTATCTTTTCCATGTATTGTTCTGCATGTTTTGATACAGAGTCTAGTGAATGGTCTCCTCGGTTTGAATTCTTTGTGACATGATCTGATCATTATCAGTTCATTAGCAATCAGCGCTATAAAAGACCAATAGATCCAGCCAACTTTTCGGTGACTCAGGAACCGTTTTCCTGTCTGAACAAATAGCTCAATTTTCCACTATGCTTGAAATGATATAAATTAAAGATGGTTAATGTTTGTTTCTAGGAAACAAAAGCAACTCGTGCAGTTACTCATTGTTTCGGTCCATGGTTTGTAGTACTTATTTGTTGCATAAATTTGCTGTTTCAGCAGGATGTTAAATATGAATCATTTTTGTTCCTTACACTAAAATGAAGGTGACCATAGCCACATCTGGCTTGCTGGCTCCCTGTGTTGTTCCTGACAGGCATTATAGCATACTCCTATCAGTTGTCCTCAGAGAAGCAGTCAGTCAAAGATTGCAAGTTTCCTGACAGATTTCCTCAGATTGAATATATAAAGGCCCCTTTACACAGGCCGAACATTGGGGCAATTATCAGGAAACAGCATTCCTAGGAACGCTCATTCCCAATAATTGCCTTGTGTATAGGTACCGCTGATCACCCAATAAATGAATTAATCCTCATACATTGGAAGAAAGCATTGCTGCTGTGGATACCTAAGTCATTATTTTTAGGCAGCAAATAGTGCTGTGTAAATAGGGTCCTGGTGCCCAGAAACAATGATTCTCTATGGGGATTAGTAATTACAGCAGTGATCTCCGTACAGAGGAGACGTTAAAGGGAACCTGTAACCGTGATTTTGTGTATAGAGCTGAGGACATGGGTTGCTAGATTCAGGGCCGGCGCTTCCATACAGGCAAGGGGGGCAATTGCCCCCAGGCCTCCCAGTCCTTAAGGGCCCCAAAGCCCACCACCCGACACCAGCCCGGCCGGTCCCGAGCGGGCCTTGTGCTGGCAGCCTATCAGAGGCCGATGCAGGCGGCGCGATGACGTCATTGCGCTGCCTGATCCGTACAGCGTGGGACACAGGGTGGAAGAGGCGCGCATCACATCGTTGTGTGATGGAGGTAAGTATAAGTGGTTTTTTTTTGTTTCCTGGACTTTTACTGGCACATGGGGGGAGCAGGAGGCACTTGATACTGGCACATGGGGGTGTGTTTGGCACTTTATCCTGGGACATGGGGGGGTTGGCACTTGATCCTGGCACATGGGGGGGTTTGGCACTTGATCCTGGCACATGGGGGGGTTGGCACTTGATCCTGCCACATGGGGGGGAAGAGAGGCACTTATTACTGGCACATGGGGGGGGAGAGGTACTTGTACTGGCACATGGGGGGAAGAGGCACTTGATACTGGCACATTATAATGGGGCACTATGGGGGCTTCTACTGAGGCCACAAAGAAGGGGTATTTTATATGGGGGGCTCTGTGTGGTACTAGTATTATCTGTTTCTGCAGTATAGTATTGGGGAGCACAGCGACACAGTATTGGGGGTAGTAGGATGATTTGTCCAGAAGATGGGAGGATGATGGAAAAATAGTAAACTAAGATTTTTTGTTGTTGTTGTCAAACTGCAGAGATGGAAAATGGCGACAAAATGGTGGTCTGGGCTGAAAGGAGAAGACGAGGACAGAGAACATCTACATCAAAGGAGACGTCACTGGATGTAAGAGGTATGGGGCGCTGTATTTCTGTAGTGATGGGGAGGGGACGTTAAAGTCAGCAAGTGTCGTGGGGGGGGGGGGGGCCCAGGGCCCTATTTCACCTAGAACCGTAGAACCGGCTCTGGCTAGATGGCCTCTAACACATCTGCAATACCCAGTCCCCATAGCTCTGTGTGCTTTTATTGTGTAAAAATAACGATTTGATACATATGCAAATTAACCTGAGATGAGTCCTGTCCCTGACTCATCTCACATACAGGACTCATCTGAGGTTAATTTGCATATGTATCTAATCGTTTTTTTTACACAATAAAAGCACACAGAGCTATGGGGACTGGGTATTGCGCAGGTGCTAGCGGCCATCTAGCAACCCATGTCCTCAGCTCTATATACAAAATCCCGGTGACAGGTTCCCTTTAATGCAGCTTTGACCTCTGATTGGCAGGCACTTTTTGGGAATGAACTGGTCGCGTCATTGCTACATACGATTCACTTTAGAGATGCATCTGGGTTTATTTCACCAGTTTGTCCATCCTTATTATTTCAGCCAGGAGAAAGGGTCATCATACCAACATATATCATAACTGCTGCATTGCTTTCTAGCACTGTTCAATTTAGTACCCACCTCTGGGTTATTTTGATATGTTCTGTCTTATTTGGTGTACTTACCAGCGTATTACATTGTGCCTTAAAGGGGTTGTCTCACTTCAGCAGGTGGCATTTATCATGTACAGAAGGTTAATACAAGGCACTTACTAGTGTATTGTGATTTTCCATATTGCCTCCTTTACTGCATGATTTAATTTTCCACCATATTATAAACTGCCCGTTTCCCTGGTTACGACCACTGTTCAATCCATCAGTGGTGGTCATACTTGCACAATATAGGAAAAAGTGCCAGCCTCTGGTGGCTGGGACCGTGCACACATAGGCTGAGGCTTTTTCCTATAGTGTGCAAGCACGACCACCCCTGATGGATTGCAGGGTGGTCTGTAACCATGGAAACAAAAAGTGTATAAAGCAGTGGAGAAATGAATCCAGAAAGCAAAGGAGGCAATATGGACAATCACACTACGTTAGTAGGTGCTTTGGATTAACTTCCTCTACATAATAAATGTTATTTGCTTAAGTGAGACAACCCACATGGTGGCCTGACTTTTATGTAGAATGTCGCGTGTGCCACTTTGTGCCATACGTCCTTGTGTATCTGATGCTTGCTGGTGCGTCTTGGTATCTCTAGTTATTATCTGTATGAGGGGAGAGTCTGCATGGGTATCCCCTGTACGTTATCACCGAGGACTGACACGGTAGCATCAGACTTGTACGGAGTTACCATGTATCATGGGTGCCATGTGTATCATGAGTGCTCCTGATGAGGTGCAAGATACATTGTCCAGAAACGAGTAGAGCAGAATCAGCAGAATAGTAGTATCAGCAGTAGAAAGATAATACATAGGTATTGTTACAATTGTTATACTGTGGTCAGACAGTAGCGCTGGCGGTAGTGAGACTATCTATCATGCAGTAGCCCATCTATCTTGGTGGGATTTCATAGCTTGGAAGCGGTTTATAGGCCGCCGCTCTATATCCACTACCCTATCTTCCCATATGCTGTTTATATACCCCATTTTGGGCTCACCAACAATACATTTGTTCAGCTACTGTAGGTGGACTCTCTATTGGGACAACTAATATGTGAAAATATACAACACATTGGCATTCTAGCCCGCATCTTTTTATCTATATATTTCCTATTTGATGCCTCTAGTGGGGTGTTTCTGCCTCTTCAAACACAGAGGCTCTTTAGCCCTTGCTTTTATCTACTTATATGACCAACAGAATACTTTTTTGTTTTTAGTTTTCACATTTTCACAGGCTGTGAAGTACGCAATATTCGCACATGCCTTTTTTTTTTATAGCGCCGAACTTTGACCCATAACGCATCCATGAGGTGGGACAGGACAGCCAAATGAGACGTTTCAGCACATGGACACACCCCAACCCTATAAGAGAACTCGATCTAGCAGATATTTTACATTATGTGTTTTGCCAGTGTAGGGATAGGTTGCATGGGACAGTTAGAGACACCAAACGCTAGCTAATAGGGCCGCAAAAGTCCTTCTAAGGACTAGTATAGGTGTGCTATCGATAGGTGTGATATACTGAGGGGTGTGATATACTTATAATATACTTTCTAACATAGAAATTATATTATAGTGTATTTGTATTGTGCAGCAGTTGTGTGCAGTTCTGCTGCGATACCGCAGCTAGATAGAGGGATAAACGCTATTAGAGTAACTAATTGCAACGTGTGTGATATACCTGTTGCCCTCTAAAAAATGTGCTTGAGGGCTGCGAAATACCTTCTTCCACAAAATCCTGATTGAGGGGTGCTATATACTTGTTTCCGCCAAATACTGATTGAAGAGTGCTATATACCTGTTTCTACCAAACAGTGAATGAGGGGTGCAATACACCTTCTTCCACAAAATACTGATTGAGGGCTGCGATATACCTGCTTTGACAAAATACTGATTGAGGGGTGCCACATACCTGTTTTCGCCAAATACTGATTGAGGGGCGCCATATGCCTGTTTCCGCCAAATACTGATTGAGGGGTACTATATATCTGTTTCCGCCAAATACTGATTGAGGGGTGCCATATACCTTCTTCCACAAAATACAAATTTAGGGGTGCTATTGCTATATACCTTCTTCCACCAAATTCTGATTAAGGGCTGCAATATACACCTGCTTCAACAAAATACTGATTGAGGGGTGCCATATACATGTTTCTACCAAATACTGATTAAGGGGTGCTATATACTTGTTTCCACCTAATACTGATAGAGGGGTGCCATATACTTTCTTCCACAAAATGCTGATTGAAAGGTGCTATTGCTATATACCTTCTTCCACCAAATACTGATTAACGGGGTGCTATTGCTATATACGTTCTTCCACCAAATACTGATTGAGGGCTGCAATACACCTGCTTCCACAAAATACTGTTTGAGGGGAGCCGTACACCTGTTTCTGCCAATTAATGATTGAGGGGTGCTATATGCCTGTTTACGCCAAATACTGAATGAGGGGTGCTATATACCTGTTTACGCCAAATACTGAATGAGGGGTGACACATACCTTCTTCCACTAAATACTGATTAAAAGGTGCTATTGCTATATACCTTTTTCCACCAAATACTGAATGAGAGCTGAAATTCACCTGCTTCCACAAAATACTGATAGAGGGGTGCCATACAGTGATGGTCAGTTTGCAGTGTTCGCCAGCGAACACATGCGGGCTGCCATCTTAAGCAAGGTAGACTCACCCGTCCAACGATGCACAGGTAAGCCCTTACCTGTGCCTGTGCCGTCAGCTGGTCTGAAATCAAATGCAGTCACCAGGAGCAGGCAGTTCCGAGAACAGCTGCCGGGGGCCTTCATCGGGCAGGTGACTGCATTTGATTTCAGACCGGCTCCTGGCACAGGGACTGGACTGGTAAGGGCTTACCTGTGCATCGCCGGACGAGTAAGTCTACCTTAATAGAGCTTGCAGCCGGCATGTGTTCGCCGGCAAACACTGCAAACTGACCATCACTGGTGCCATATACCTGTTTCTGCCAAATACTGATTGAGGGGTGCAATTGCTATATACCTTCTTCCACTAAATACTTATTGAGGGCTGCAATACACCTGCTTCCACAAAATACTGAATGAGGGGTGCCATATACCTGTTTCTGACAAATACTAATTGAGGGGTGCCATATACCTTCTTCAACTAAATACTGATTGAGGGATGTTATTGCTACATGCCTTGTTCGATAAAATACTGATTGAGGGCTACGATACACCTGCTTCCACAAAATACTGGTTAAGGAGTGCTATATACCTGTTTCCGCCAAATACTGATTGAGGGGTGCCATATATCTTCTTCCACAAATTACTAATTGAGGGGTGCTATTGCTATATATCTTCTTCCACCAAATTCAGATTAATGGCTGCGATACACTTGCTTCCACAACATACTGATTGAGGGGTGTCATATACCTGTTTCCACAAAATACTGATTGAGGGGTGCCATATACCTTCTTCCGCAAAATACTGATTGAGGGGTGCTATTGCTATATATCATCTTCCACCAAATTCTGATTAATGGCTGCAATACACTTGCTTCCAGAACAGCACTGCGATACATCTGCTTTCATAAAATCCTGATTGAGGGGTGCCATATACCTTTTTCCACAAAATACTGATTGAGGGGTGCTATTGCTATATACCTTCATCCACCAAATTATGATTGAGGGCTGCAATACACCTGCTTCCACAGGTGTATTTCAACCCCCCGATTGAGGGGTGCCATATACCTGTTTCTGCCAAATACTGATTGAGGGGTACTATATTCCTGTTTCAGCCAAATAATGATTAAGGGGTGCCATATACCTTCTTTAGCAAAATACTGATTGAGGGGTGCTATTGCTATATACCTTCTTCCACCAAATACTGATTGAGGGCTGCGATATACCTGTTTCCGACAAATACTGATTGAGGAGTTCCATATACCTTCTTCCACAAAATTCTGATTGAGGGGTGCAATTGCTATATACCTTCATCCTCCAAATACTGAGTGAGCCCTGCGATACAATAGCTTCCACAAAATACTGATTGAAAGGTGCCATATACCTGCTTCTGGCAAATACCAATTGAGGGGTGCTATATTTCTTTTTATTCCAAATACTGATTGAGGGGTGCCATATACCTTCTTTAAATAAATACTGATTGAGAGGTGCTATTGCTATATACCTTCTTCCACCAAATACTGATTGAGGGCTGCGATACACCTGCTTCCACAAAATACTGATTGAGGGGTGCCATATATCTGTTTCCGCCAAATACTGATTGAGGGGTACTAAATATCTGTTTCCGCCAATTACTGATTGAGAGGTGCCATATACATGTTTCCACAAAACACTGATTGAGGGGTGCTATATACTTGTTTCTGCCTAATATTGATAGAGGGGTGACATATACCTTCATCCACAAAATACTGATATAGGTGTGCATATACCTGTTTCCGCCAAATACTGATTGAGGGGTGCCATATACCTTCTTCCACTAAATACTGATTGAGGGGTGCTATTGCTAGATAAGTTCTTCCACGAAATTCTGATTGAAGGCTGAAATACACCTGTTTCCGCCAAATACTGATTGAGGGGTGCTATATACCTTCTTCTACAAAATTCTGATTGAGGGGTGCTATTGCTATATACCTTCTTGCTCCAAATACTGAATGAGCCCTGCGATACACCTGCTTCCAGAAAATACTAATTAAGGGCTGCCATATATCTGTTTCTGCCAAATACTGATTGAGGGGGGCTATATTCCTGTTTCCGCCAAATACTGATTGAGGTGTGCCATATACCTTTTTTCACAAAATACTGATTGAGGGGTGCTATTGCTATATACCTTCTTCCAGCAAATACAGATTGAGGACTGCGATACACCTGCTTCGACAAAATACTGATTAAGGGATGCAATATACCAGTTTTTGCCGAATACTGATTGAGGGGTACTATATTCCTGTTTCAGCCAAATAATGATTAAGGGGTGCCATATACCTTCTTTAGCAAAATACTGATTGAGGGGTGCTATTGCTATATACCTTCTTCCACCAAATACTGATTGAGGGCTGCGATATACCTGTTTCCGACAAATACTGATTGAGGAGTTCCATATACCTTCTTCCACAAAATTCTGATTGAGGGGTGCAATTGCTATATACCTTCATCCTCCAAATACTGAGTGAGCCCTGCGATACAATAGCTTCCACAAAATACTGATTGAAAGGTGCCATATACCTGCTTCTGGCAAATACCAATTGAGGGGTGCTATATTTCTTTTTATTCCAAATACTGATTGAGGGGTGCCATATACCTTCTTTAAATAAATACTGATTGAGAGGTGCTATTGCTATATACCTTCTTCCACCAAATACTGATTGAGGGCTGCGATACACCTGCTTCCACAAAATACTGATTGAGGGGTGCCATATATCTGTTTCCGCCAAATACTGATTGAGGGGTACTAAATATCTGTTTCCGCCAATTACTGATTGAGAGGTGCCATATACATGTTTCCACAAAACACTGATTGAGGGGTGCTATATACTTGTTTCTGCCTAATATTGATAGAGGGGTGACATATACCTTCATCCACAAAATACTGATATAGGTGTGCATATACCTGTTTCCGCCAAATACTGATTGAGGGGTGCCATATACCTTCTTCCACTAAATACTGATTGAGGGGTGCTATTGCTAGATAAGTTCTTCCACGAAATTCTGATTGAAGGCTGAAATACACCTGTTTCCGCCAAATACTGATTGAGGGGTGCTATATACCTTCTTCTACAAAATTCTGATTGAGGGGTGCTATTGCTATATACCTTCTTGCTCCAAATACTGAATGAGCCCTGCGATACACCTGCTTCCAGAAAATACTAATTAAGGGCTGCCATATATCTGTTTCTGCCAAATACTGATTGAGGGGGGCTATATTCCTGTTTCCGCCAAATACTGATTGAGGTGTGCCATATACCTTTTTTCACAAAATACTGATTGAGGGGTGCTATTGCTATATACCTTCTTCCAGCAAATACAGATTGAGGACTGCGATACACCTGCTTCGACAAAATACTGATTAAGGGATGCAATATACCAGTTTTTGCCGAATACTGATTGAGGGGTGCTATATACCTGTTTCTGCCAAATACTGATTGAGGGGAGCCATATACCTTCTTCCACAAAATACTGAATGAGGGGGGCTATTGCTATATAACTTCTTCCAGCAAATTCTGATTGAGGGCTGCAATTCACCTGCTTCCACAGGTGTATTGCAGCCCCCTGATTGAGGGGTGCCATATACCTGTTTCTGCAAAATACTGATTGAGGGGAGCTAAATTACTGTTTCTGCCAAATTCTGATTAAGGGGTGCCATATACCTTCTTTCACAAATTCCTGATTGAGGGGTGCTATTGCTATATACCTTTTTCCTCAAAATACTAATTGAGCGCTGCGATACATCTGCTTCCATAAAATCCTGATTAAGGGGTGCCATAAACCTTTTTCCACAAAATACTGATTGAGGGGTGCTATTGCTATATACCTTTTTCCACCTAATTCTGATTGAGGGCTGCAATATACCTGCTTCTGACAAATACTGATTGAGGGGTTCCATATACCTTCTTCCACAAAATTCAGATTGAGGAGTGCTATGGCTATATACCTTCTTCCTCCAAATACTGAATGAGCCATGTGATTCTACTGCTTCAAAAAAATACTGTTTGAGGGCTGCGATACACCTGCTTCAACAAAATACTGAGGGGTGCCATATATCTGTTTCCGCCAAATACTGATTGAGGGGCGCTATATGCCTGTTTCCTCCAAATACTGATTGAGGGGTACTGTATATCTGTTTCCGCCAAATACTGATTGATGGGTGCCATATACCTGTTTCCACCAAATACTGATTCGGGGGTGTTATATACTTGTTTCTGCCTAATATTGATAGAGGGTTGCCATATACCTTCATCCACAAAATACTGATTGAGGCGTGCTATTGCTATATACCTTCTTCCACCAATTACTTATTGAAGGCTGAAATAAACCTGTTTCCGACAAATACTGATTGAGGGGTGCTATTGCTATATACCTTCTTCCAGCAAATACATATTGAGGGCTGTGATACACCTGCTTCGAGAAAATACTGATTGAGGGGAGCCATATGCCTGTTTTTGCCAAATACTGATTAAAGGGGTGCTATATACCTGTTTCTGCCAAATACTGATTGAGGGGTGCCATATACCTTCTTCCACAAAACACTGATTGAGGGGTGCTATTGCTATATACCTTCTTCCACCAAATTCTGATTGAGGGCTGCAATACACCTCCTTCCACAGGTGTATTGCAGACCCCTGATTGAGAGGTGCCATATACCTGTTTCTGCCAAATACTGATAAAGGGGTGCTATATTCCTGTTTCCGCCAAATACTGATTGAGGGGTGCCATAAACCCTTTTCCACAAAATCCTGATTGAGGAGTGCTATTGCTATATACCTTTTTCCTCCAAATACTGATTGAGCGTTGCGATACATCTGCTTTCACAAAATACTGATTGAGGGGTGCCATATACCTTCATCCACAATAAACTGATTGAGGGGTGCTATTGCTATATACCTTCTTCCACCAAATTATGATTGAGGGCTGAAATACACCTGCTTCCACTGGTGTATTGCAGCCCCCTGATTGAGGGGTGCCATATACCTGTTTCTGCCAAATATTGATTGAGGGGTGCTATAATCCTGTCTCCTATATGATATACTTAACTGACATTTTTTTATCGTAACAACCAACGATTTATACAGGAAAATCATGACGATTAACAAGGTTGCCCAAACTTTTGCACCCCACTGTATCTTCTTCCACTCAATACTGATTGAAAGTTGCGATTGCTATATACCTTCTTTCACCAAATACTGATTGAGCGCTGCGTTACACCTGCTTCCACAAAATACCAATTGAGGGGTGCCATACAGTGATGGTCAGTTCGCAGAGTTCGCCAGCGAACACATGCGGGCTGCCATCTTTAGTAAGGTAGACTCACCCGTCCAGCGATTCACAGGTAAGCCCTTACCTGTGCCTGTGCCGGCAGCCGGTCTGAAATCAAATGCAGTCACCAGCAGTAGGCAGTTCCGAGAACAGCCAACGGGGGTCTTCATCGGGCTGTTCTCGAATTTGCCTGCTCCAGGCAGCTGCATTTGATTTTAGACCGTCTCCCGGCACAGGGACTGGTAAGGCTTACCTGTGCATGGCCAGACGGGTAAGTCTACCTTAATAAAGATGGCAGCCGGCATGTGCTCGCCGGAGAACACTGCGAACTGACCATCACTGGAACTATATACCTGTTTCTGCAAAATACTGATTGAGGGGTGCTATTGCTATATACCTTCTTCCACTAAATACTGATTGAGGGCTGCAATACACCTGCTTCCACAAAATACTGAATGAGGGGTGCCATATACCTGTTTCTGCCAAATACTGATTGAGGGGTGCCATATACCTTCTTAAACTAAATACGTATTGAGGAGTGTTATTGCTATATGCCTTGTTCAATCAAATACTGATTGAGAGCTGCGATACACCTGCTTACACAAAATACTGATTGAGGAGTGCTATATACCAGTTTACGCCAAATACTGATTGAGGGGTGCTATATACCTGTTTCCGCCAAATACTGATTGAGGGGTGCCATATATCTTCTTCCACAAAATACTGATTGAGGGGTGCTATTGCTATATATCTTCTTCCACCAAATTCTGATTAATGGCTGTGATACACTTGCTTCCACAACATACTGATTGAGGGGTGCATTATACCTGTTTCCACCAAATACTGATTAAGGTGTGCCATATACCTTCTTCAACCAAATACAGATTAAGGGCTGTGATACACCTGCTTCGACAAAATACTGATTGAGGGGTGACATATACATGGTTCTGCCAAATACTGATTGAGGGGTGCCATATACCTTCTTTAAATAAATACTGATTGAGAGGTGCTATTGCTATATACCTTCTTCCACCAAATACTGATTTAGGGCTGCGATACACCTGCTTCCACAAAATACCGATTGAGGGGTGCCATATATCTGTTTCCGCCAAATACTGATTGAGGGGCGCTATATGCCTGTTTCCGCCAAATACTGATTGAAGTGTACTATATATTTGTTTCCGCCAAATACTGATTGAGGGGTGCTATAAACTTGTTTCTGCCTAATATTGATAGAGGGGTGCCATATACCTTCATCCACAAAATACTGATTAAGGTGTGCATATACAGTGGGATGCGAAAGTTTGGGCAACCTTGTTAATCATCATGATTTTCCTGTATAAATCGTTGGTTGTTATGATAAAAAAATGTCAGTTAAATATATCATATAGGAGACACACACAGTGATGTTTGAGAAGTGAAATTAAGTTTATTGGATTCACAGAAAGTGTGCTATAATTGTTTAAACAAAATTAGGCAGGTGCATACATTTGGGCACTGTTGTCATTTTATTGATTCCAAAACCTTTAGAACTAATTATTAGAATTCAAATTGGCTTGGTAAGCTCAGTGACCCCTGACCTACATACACAGGTGAATCCAATTATGAGAAAGAGTATTTAAGGGGGTCAATTGTAAGTTTCCCTTCTCTTTTAATTTTCTCTGAAGAATAGCACCATGAAGGTCTCAAAACAACTCTCAAATGACCTGTAGACAAAGATTGTTCACCATCATGGTTTAGGGGAAGGATACAGAAAGCTGTCTCAGAGATTTCAGCTGTCTGTTTCCACAGTTAGGAACATATTCAGGAAATGGAAGACCACAGGCTCAGTTCAAGTTAAGGCTCGAAGTGGCAGACCAAGAAAAATCTCGGATACACAGAAGTGACGAATGGTGAGAACAGTCAGAGTCAACCCACAGACCAGCACCAAAGACCCACAACATCTTCTTGCTGCAGATGGAGTCACTGTGCATCGTTCAACCATGCGGCGCACTTTACACAAGGAGATGCTGTATGCGAGAGTGATGCAGAGGAAGCCTTTTCTCCGCCCACAGCACAAAAAGTGCCGCTTGAAGTGGGCTAAAGCATATTTGGACAAGCCAGCTTCATTTTGGAATAAGGTGCTGTGGACTGATGAAACTAAAATTGAGTTATTTGGCCATAACAAAGGGCGTTATGTATGAAGGAAAAAGAACACAGCATTCCAAGAAAAACACCTGCTACCTACAGTAAAATATGGTGGTGGTTCCATCATGCTGTGGGGCTGTGTGGCCAGTGCAGAGACTGGGAATCTTGTCAAAGTTGAGGGACGCATGGATTCCACTCAGTATCAGCAGATTCTGGAGACCAATGTCCAGGAATCAGTGACAAAGCTGAAGCTGTGCCGGGGCTGGATCTTTCAACAAGACAACGACCCTAAAGACTGCTCAAAATCCACTAAGGCATTTATGCAGAGGAACAAGTACAACGTTCTGGAATGGCCATCTCAGTCCCCAGACCTGAATATAATTGAAAATTGTGGTGTGACTTAAAGAGAGCTGCACATGCTCGGAAGCCATCAAACCTAAATGAACTAAAGATGAACTAAAGATGTTTTTGTAAAGAGGAATGGTCCAAAATACCATTGGAACCTACAGGAAGCGTTTAAAGGCTGTAATTTCTGCAAAAGGAGGATCTACTAAATATTGATTTCATTTCTTTTTTGTGGTGCCCAAATTTATGCACCTGCCTAATTTTGTTTAAACAATTATAGCACACTTTCTGTAAATCCAATAAACTTCATTTCACTTCTCAAATATCACTGTGTTTGTCTCCTATATGATATATTTAACTGACATTTTTTATCGTAACAACCAACGATTTATACAGGAAAATCATGACGATTAACAAGGTTGCCCAAACTTTCGCATCCCACTGTACCTGTTTCCGCCAAATACTGTTTGAGGGGTGCCATATACCTACTTCCACAAAATTCAGATTGAGGAGTGCTATTGCTATATGCTGTACCTTCTTCCTCCAAATACTAATTGAGCACTGCAATACACCTGCTTCCACAAAATACTGATTAAGGGGTGCCATATACCTGTTTCTGCCAAATATTGATTGAGAGGTGCTCTATTCCTGTTTCCGCCAAATACTGATTGAGGTGTGCCATAAACCTTCTTCCACAAAAGTCTGATTGAGGGGTGCTATTGCTATATACCTTCTTCCAGCAAATACAAATTGAGAACTGTGATACACCTACTTTGACAAAATACTGATTGAGGGGTGCCATATACCTGTTTTTGCCAAATACTGATTGAGGGGTGCTATATACCTGATTCTGCCAAATACTGTTTGAGGGGTGCCATATACCTTCTTCCACAAAATACTGATTGAGGGGTGCTATTGCTATATACTGTACCTTCTTCCTCCAAATACTAATTGAGCCCTGCAATACACCTGCTTCCACACAAT
Organism: Bufo gargarizans; assembly: GCF_014858855.1. Lineage (NCBI taxonomy): Eukaryota > Metazoa > Chordata > Amphibia > Anura > Bufonidae > Bufo > Bufo gargarizans. Next base: position 50,236,840 of record NC_058082.1, on the reverse strand, counting down.
ACTGATTGAGGGGTGACATATACTTGTTTCTGCCAAATACTGATTGAGAGGTGCTCTACAGTATTCCTGTTTCCGCCAAATACTGATTGAGGTGTGCCATATACCTTTTTCCACAAAATTCTGATTGAGGGGTGCTATTGCTATATACATTCTTCCAGCAAATACAAATTGAGAACTGTGATACACCTAATTTGACAAAATACTGATTGAGGGGTGCCATATACCTGTTTTTGCCAAATACTGATTGAGGGGTGCTATATACCTGATTCTGCCAAATACTGATTGAGGGGTGCCATATACCTTCTTCCACAAAATACAGATTGAAGGGTGCTATTGCTATATACCTTCTTCCACCAAATTCTGATTGAGGACTGCAATACACCTGCTTCCACAGGTGTATTGAAGCACCCTGATTGAGCGGTGCCATATACCTGTTTCTTTCAAATACTGATTGAGGAATGCTATATTCCTGTTTCCGCCAAATACTGATTGAGGGGTGCCATATACCTTCTTCGACAAATACTAATTGAGGGGTGCTATTGCTATATGCCTTCTTCCACCAAATTCTGATTAAAGGCTGAAATACACCTGTTTCCGACAAATACTGATTGAGGGGTGCCATATACCTTCTTCTACAAAATTCTGATTGAGGGGTGCTATTGCTATATGCCTTCTTCCACCAAATACTGATTAAAGGCTGAAATACATCTGCTTCCACAAAATACTGATTAAGGGGTGCCATATACCTTCTTCCACAATATACTGATTGAGGGGTGCTATTGCTATATACCTTCTTCCACCAATTCTGATTGAGGGCTGCAATACATCTGCTTCCACAAAATACTGATTAAGGGGTGCCATATACCTTCTTCCACAATATACTGATTGAGGGGTGCTATTGCTATATACCTTCTTCCAAGAATTCTGATTAAAGGCTGAAATACACCTGTTTCCGACAAATACTGATTGAGGGTTGCCATATACCTTCTACAAAATTCTGATTGAGGGGTTCTATTGCTATATACCTTCATCTTCCAAATACTGATTGAGCCCTGCGATACACCTGCTTCCACAAAATTCTGATTGAGGGGTGCCATATACCTGTTTCTGCCAAATACTGATTGAGGGGTGCTATATTCCTGTTTCTGACAAATAATGATTAAGGGGTGACACATACCTTCTTCCACAAAATACTGATTGAGGGGTGCTATTGCTATATACCTTCTTCCTCCAAATACTGATTGAGCCCTGCGATACACCTGCTTCCACAAAATACTGATTGAGGGGTTCTATATACCAGTTTCTGCCAAATACTGATTGACGTGTGCCATATGCCTTCTTCCACAAAATACTGATTGAGGGGTGCTATTGCTATATACCTTCTTCCACGAATTCTGATTAAAGGCTGAAATACACCTGTTTCCGACAAATACTGATTGAGGGGTGCCATATACCTTCTACAAAATTCTGATTGAGGGGTGCTATTGCTATATACCTTCATCTTCCAAATACTGATTGAGCCCTGCAATACACCTGCTTCCACAAAATTCTGATTGAGGGGTGCCATATACCTGTTTCTGCCAAATACTGATTGAGGGGTGCTATATTCCTGTTTCCGACAAATAATGATTAAGGGGTGACACATACCTTCTTCCACAAAATACTGATTGAGGGGTGCTATTGCTATATACCTTCTTCCTCCAAATACTGATTGAGCCCTGCGATACACCTGCTTCCACAAAATACTGATTGAGGGGTTCTATATACCAGTTTCTGCCAAATACTGATTGACGTGTGCCATATGCCTTCTTCCACAAAATACTGATTGAAGGGTGCTATTGCTATATACCATTTTCTTCAAAATACTGATTGAGGGGTGCCATATACATGTTTTTGCCAAATTCTGATTGAGGGATGCTATATGCCTGTTTCTGCCAAATACTGATTAAGGGGGTGCCATATACCTTATTTAACTAAATACTGATTGAGAGGGGCTATTGCTTTATACCGTCTTCCACCAAATACTGATTGAGGGCTGCGATACACCTGCTTCCGCAAAATACTTATTGAGGGGTGCCATATATCTGTTTCCGCCAAATACTGATTGAGGGGCGCTATATGCCTGTTTTTGCCAAATACTGATTGAGTGGTGCTATATATATGTTTCCGCCAAATACTGATTGAGGGGTACTATATATCTGTTTCCGCCAAATACTGTTTGAGGGGTGCCATATACATGTTTCCACCAAATACTGATTGAGGGGTGCCATGTACCTGTTTCCCCCAAATACTGATTATGGGTTGCCATATACCTTTTCCACTAAATACTGATTGAGGGGTGCTATTGCTATATACCTTCTTTCACCAAATTCTGATTAAAGGCTGAAATACACCTGTTTCCGACAAATACTGATTGAGGGGTGCCATATACCTTCTTCCACAAAATACTGATTGAGGGGTGCTATTGCTATATACTGTACCTTCTTCCTCCAAATACTAATTGAGCCCTGCAATACACCTGCTTCCACACAATACTGATTGAGGGGTGACATATACTTGTTTCTGCCAAATACTGATTGAGAGGTGCTCTACAGTATTCCTGTTTCCGCCAAATACTGATTGAGGTGTGCCATATACCTTTTTCCACAAAATTCTGATTGAGGGGTGCTATTGCTATATACATTCTTCCAGCAAATACAAATTGAGAACTGTGATACACCTAATTTGACAAAATACTGATTGAGGGGTGCCATATACCTGTTTTTGCCAAATACTGATTGAGGGGTGCTATATACCTGATTCTGCCAAATACTGATTGAGGGGTGCCATATACCTTCTTCCACAAAATACAGATTGAAGGGTGCTATTGCTATATACCTTCTTCCACCAAATTCTGATTGAGGACTGCAATACACCTGCTTCCACAGGTGTATTGAAGCACCCTGATTGAGCGGTGCCATATACCTGTTTCTTTCAAATACTGATTGAGGAATGCTATATTCCTGTTTCCGCCAAATACTGATTGAGGGGTGCCATATACCTTCTTCGACAAATACTAATTGAGGGGTGCTATTGCTATATGCCTTCTTCCACCAAATTCTGATTAAAGGCTGAAATACACCTGTTTCCGACAAATACTGATTGAGGGGTGCCATATACCTTCTTCTACAAAATTCTGATTGAGGGGTGCTATTGCTATATGCCTTCTTCCACCAAATACTGATTAAAGGCTGAAATACATCTGCTTCCACAAAATACTGATTAAGGGGTGCCATATACCTTCTTCCACAATATACTGATTGAGGGGTGCTATTGCTATATACCTTCTTCCACCAATTCTGATTGAGGGCTGCAATACATCTGCTTCCACAAAATACTGATTAAGGGGTGCCATATACCTTCTTCCACAATATACTGATTGAGGGGTGCTATTGCTATATACCTTCTTCCAAGAATTCTGATTAAAGGCTGAAATACACCTGTTTCCGACAAATACTGATTGAGGGTTGCCATATACCTTCTACAAAATTCTGATTGAGGGGTTCTATTGCTATATACCTTCATCTTCCAAATACTGATTGAGCCCTGCGATACACCTGCTTCCACAAAATTCTGATTGAGGGGTGCCATATACCTGTTTCTGCCAAATACTGATTGAGGGGTGCTATATTCCTGTTTCTGACAAATAATGATTAAGGGGTGACACATACCTTCTTCCACAAAATACTGATTGAGGGGTGCTATTGCTATATACCTTCTTCCTCCAAATACTGATTGAGCCCTGCGATACACCTGCTTCCACAAAATACTGATTGAGGGGTTCTATATACCAGTTTCTGCCAAATACTGATTGACGTGTGCCATATGCCTTCTTCCACAAAATACTGATTGAGGGGTGCTATTGCTATATACCTTCTTCCACGAATTCTGATTAAAGGCTGAAATACACCTGTTTCCGACAAATACTGATTGAGGGGTGCCATATACCTTCTACAAAATTCTGATTGAGGGGTGCTATTGCTATATACCTTCATCTTCCAAATACTGATTGAGCCCTGCAATACACCTGCTTCCACAAAATTCTGATTGAGGGGTGCCATATACCTGTTTCTGCCAAATACTGATTGAGGGGTGCTATATTCCTGTTTCCGACAAATAATGATTAAGGGGTGACACATACCTTCTTCCACAAAATACTGATTGAGGGGTGCTATTGCTATATACCTTCTTCCTCCAAATACTGATTGAGCCCTGCGATACACCTGCTTCCACAAAATACTGATTGAGGGGTTCTATATACCAGTTTCTGCCAAATACTGATTGACGTGTGCCATATGCCTTCTTCCACAAAATACTGATTGAAGGGTGCTATTGCTATATACCATTTTCTTCAAAATACTGATTGAGGGGTGCCATATACATGTTTTTGCCAAATTCTGATTGAGGGATGCTATATGCCTGTTTCTGCCAAATACTGATTAAGGGGGTGCCATATACCTTATTTAACTAAATACTGATTGAGAGGGGCTATTGCTTTATACCGTCTTCCACCAAATACTGATTGAGGGCTGCGATACACCTGCTTCCGCAAAATACTTATTGAGGGGTGCCATATATCTGTTTCCGCCAAATACTGATTGAGGGGCGCTATATGCCTGTTTTTGCCAAATACTGATTGAGTGGTGCTATATATATGTTTCCGCCAAATACTGATTGAGGGGTACTATATATCTGTTTCCGCCAAATACTGTTTGAGGGGTGCCATATACATGTTTCCACCAAATACTGATTGAGGGGTGCCATGTACCTGTTTCCCCCAAATACTGATTATGGGTTGCCATATACCTTTTCCACTAAATACTGATTGAGGGGTGCTATTGCTATATACCTTCTTTCACCAAATTCTGATTAAAGGCTGAAATACACCTGTTTCCGACAAATACTGATTGAGGGGTGCCATATACCTTCTTCTGCAAAATTCTGATTGAGGGGGGTGCTATTACTATATGCCTTCTTCCACCAAATACTGATTAAAGGCTGAAATACATCTGCTTCCACAAAATACTGATTAAGGGGTGCCATATACCTTCTTCCACAATATACTGATTGAGGGGTGCTATTGCTATATACCTTCTTCCACCAATTCTGATTGAGGGCTGCAATACATCTGCTTCCACAAAATACTGATTAAGGGGTGCCATATACCTTCTTCCACAATATACTGATTGAGGGGTGCTATTGCTATATACCTTCTTCCACAAATTCTGATTAAAGGCTGAAATACACCTGTTTCCGACAAATACTGATTGAGGGGTGCCATATACCTTCTACAAAATTCTGATTGAGGGGTGCTATTGCTATATACCTTCTTCTTCCAAATACTGATTGAGCCCTGCGATACACCTGCTTCCACAAAATTCTGATTGAGGGGTGCCATATACCTGTTTCTGCCAAATACTGATTGAGGGGTGCTATATTCCTGTTTCCGACAAATAATGATTAAGGGGTGACACATACCTTCTTCCACAAAATACTGATTGAGGGGTGCTATTGCTATGCTATATACCTTCTTCCTCCAAATACTGATTGAGCCCTGCGATACACCTGCTTCCACAAAATACTGATTGAGGGGTTCTATATACCAGTTTCTGCCAAATACTGATTGACGTGTGCCATATGCCTTCTTCCACAAAATACAGATTGAAGGGTGCTATTGCTATATACCATTTGCTTCAAAATACTGATTGAGGGGTGCCATATACATGTTTTTGCCAAATTCTGATTGAGGGATGCTATATGCCTGTTTCTGCCAAATACTGATTAAGGGGGTGCCATATACCTTATTTAACTAAATACTGATTGAGAGGGGCTATTGCTTTATACCTTCTTCCACCAAATACTGATTGAGGGCTGCGATACACCTGCTTCCGCAAAATACTTATTAAGGGGTGCCATATATCTGTTTCCGCCAAATACTGATTGAGGGGCGCTATATGCCTGTTTTTGCCAAATACTGATTGAGTGCTGCTATATATATGTTTCCGCCAAATACCGATTGAGGGGTACTATATATCTGTTTCCACCAAATACTGTTTGAGGGGTGCCATATACATGTTTCCACCAAATACTGATTGAGGGGTGCCATGTACCTGTTTCCCCCAAATACTGATTATGGGGTGCCATATACCTTTTCCACTAAATACTGATTGAGGGGTGCTATTGCTATATACCTTCTTACACCAAATACTGATTGAAGGCTGAAATATACCTGCTTCCACAAAATACCGAATGAGGGGTGCCATATACCTGTTTCAGCCAAATACTGTTTGAGGTGTGCTATATACCTGTTTCTGCCAAATGCTGATTGAGGGGTGCAATATTCATTCTTCCACTAAATACTGATTAATGGGGTGCTATTGCTATATCTGTTCTTCCACTAAATACTGATTGAGGGCTGCAATACACCTGCTTCCACAAAATACTGATTGAGGGAGCCGTACACCTGTTTCCGCCAAATACTGACTGAGGGGTGCTATATACCTTCTTCCGACAAATACTGATTGATGGGTGTTATATTCCTGTTTCTGACAAATACTGATTGAGGGGTGCTATTGCAATATACCTTCTTCCACCAAATATTGATTGAGGGCTGCGATATACCTGTTTCCGACAAATACTGATTAAGGGGTTCCATATACCTTCTTCCACAAAATTCTTATTGATGGGTGCTATTGCTATATACCTTCTTCCTCCAAATACTCATTGAGCCCTGCGATACGCCTGCTTCTACAAAATACTGATTGAAAGGTGCCATATACCTGCTTCTGCCAAATACTGATTGAGGGGTGCTATTGCTATATACCTTCTTCCAGCAAATACAGATTGAGGGCTATGATACACCTGCTTCCACAAAATACTGATTGAGGGTTGCCATATACCTTCTTCCATAAAATACTGATTGAGGGGTGCTATTGCTATTTACCTTCTTCCACCAAATTCAGATTGAGGGCTGCACTACACCTGCTTCCACAGGTGTATTGCAGCACCCTGATTGAGCGGTGCCATATACCTGTTTCTTTCAAATACTCATTGAGGAGTGCTATATTCCTGTTTCCGCCAAATACTGATAAAGGGGTGCCATATTCCTTCTTCCACAAAATTCTGATTGAGCGTGCTATTGCTATATACCTTTTTCCTCCAAATACTGATTGAGTGCTGCGATACATCTGCTTTCATAAAACCCTGATTGAGGGTTGCCATATACCTTTTTTCACAAAATACTGATTGAGGGGTGCTATTGCTATATACCTTCTTCCACCAAATTTTGATTGAGGACTGCAATACACCTGTTTCCACAGGTGTATTAAAGCCCTCTGATTGAGGGGGCCATATACCTGTTTCTGCCAAATACTGATTGAGGGGTGCTATATTCCTGTTTTCGCCAAATAATGATTAAGGGGTGCCATATACCTTCTTCCACAAAATATTGATTGAGGGGTTCTATTGCTATATACCGTCTTCCACCAAATTCTGATTGAGGGCTGCCATATACCTGTTTCTGACAAATTCTGATTGAGGGATTCCATATACTTTCTTACACAAAATTCTGACTGAGGGGTGCTATTGCTATATACCTTCTTCCTCCAAATACTGATTGAGCCCTGCGATACACCTGCTTCCACAAAATACTGATTGAAAGGTGCCATATACCCACTTCTGCCAAATACTGATTGAGGGGTGCTATATTTCAGTTTTTTGCCAAATACTGATTGAGGGGTGCAATATACCTTCTCTAATTAAATACTAATTGAGAGGTGCTGTTGCTATATACCTTCTTCTACCAAATACTGATTGAGGACTGCGATACACCTGCTTCCACAAAATACTGATTGAAGGGTGCAATATATTTGTTTCCGCCAAATACTGATTGAGGGGTGCTATATGTCTGTTTCCGCCAAATACTGATTGAGGGGTGCCATATACATGTTTCCACCAAATACTGATTGAGGGGTGCTATATACTTGTTTCTACCTAATATTAATAGAGGGGTGCCATATACCTTCATCCACAAAATATTGATTTTGGTGTGCATATACCTGTTTCCGCCAAATACTGATTGAGGGGTGCCACATACCTTCTTCCACAATATACAGATTGAGGGGTGCTATTGCTATATACCTTCTTCCACCAAATTATGATTGAGGGGTGCAATACACCATGCTTCCACAGGTGTATTGCAGCCCCCTGATTGAGGGGTGCCATATACCTGTTTCTGCCAAATAATGATTAGGGGGGGTGCCATATACCTTATTTAACAAAATTCTGATTGAGAGGTGCTATTGCTATACACGATTTTTTTCAAAATACTGATTGAGGGGTGCCAAATACCTGTTTTTGCCAAATAATGATTGAGGGGTGCTATATGCCTGTATATGTCAAGTACTGATTAAGGGGGTGCCATATACCTTATTTAACTAAATACTGATTGAGAGGGGCTATTGCTATATACCTTCTTCCACCAAATACTGATTGAGGGCTAAGATACACCTGCTTCCGCTAAATACTGATTGAGGGGTGCCATATATCTGTTTCCACCAAATACTGATTGAGGGGCGCTATATGCCTGTTTCTGCCAAATACTGATTGAGGGGTGCCATGTACCTGTTTCCGCCAAATACTGATTGAGGGGTGCCATATACCTTTTCCACTAAATACTGATTGAGTGGTGCTATTGCTATATACCTTCTTACACCAAATACTGATTGAAGGCTGAAATACACCTACTTCAACAAAATACTGATTGAGGGGTGCCATATACCTGTTTCAGCCAAATACTGTTTGAGGAGTGCTATATACCTGTTTCTGCCAAAAACTGATTGAGGGGTGCAATATTCATTCTTCCACTAAATACTGATTAATGGGGTGCTATTGCTATATATGTTCTTCCACCAAATACTGATTAAGGGCTGCAATATACCTGCTTCCACAAAATACTGATTGAGGGGAGCCGTACACCTGTTTCCGCCAAATACTGATTGAGGGGTGCTATATACCTGTTTCTGACAAATACTGATTGATGGGTGCTATATTCCTGCTTCCGACAAATACTGATTGAGGGGTGCTATTGCTATATACAGTACCTTCTTTCACCAAATACTAATTGAGGGCTGCAATATACCTGTTTCCGACAAATACTGATTGAGGGGTTCCATATACCTTCTTCCACAATATTCAGATTGATGGGTGCTATTGCTATATAGAAAAAAATGTGGGGGGTTCAGCTAGCACAACCCTGTATGCAGGTGCACATTTATATGGCGAAATAAACATACAAACGCAAAAACACAAATGCAATCGCACTCTGCAACCAGCACTCTGCCCTGCCTCTATGCTGGATGTTGAATGAGGCATTAGTGTACATTTTGGCCAAAGAGTAATAAGCCACTCACCGCGTCAAGGTCGCCTCTAACACAAGTTCCTACCTGTTATGGGCCATGTCAGCCACACAAAGTCCAGGGAGCGCAGGTGCAGCATTCACGCTAGGCACACTCCTACCTGTTGGGGTCCCCCATAAAACTGCATATTCTCTAGAGGTCTCTATTTTTATACTTGAAAATTCATTTTATAACTGCAATGATATTTATATTTATAATCATATGCGTTTTTTATGCATTCTGTCTTAAACAAGTATTTTAATATTTATAAACAACTGTATTAGAAAGCAACATAAAAATATTTATAAATAACAGTGTTTGAAAGCAGCATGAAATAAGAAATGATCCAAATATCTCTACAATAGAGAACTGGAAGTTTACACAATGGAACATACAAAGACACAATTACGGATCAGATTCCGGGTCTTCTGATCAGGGGCGGAACTAATATCAAACAGAGACGCCGTTATAGCATGTGGCACGCCGACTTCTAAAATACAAGCTGCGATCGGAGGATCCGAACTACAAAGGTCAGTCTGTTCTCAGAATAGGAGCGGGACGCCGCACCAGAAAACAGCCGAACCATGAGTAAACAAAATATTCAATGTGCACAACAGAGGATTCCCTATGCAAAAAACGAGACTGTATTTGAAGGTACAAGCATCTGCACCGCATAAGAAAGAAATATAAGGAGACATCTAGCGATTAATTGCAGTCACCTTAATAGCTGAATTCTTACAACTGCTACAACTAAGAACATTGTTGCTATATTGTTGCCACATCGCACAGATACATTGTTTCTATTTAAGAATAGTGGTATATGTCATATGGGGATTGATACATGGGACTATTGCTAATAATCCAATCCTAGAAGAGACTTTTGCTTCTTATCATCATCAATTGCTGCTAATATTGCTGCTATCCACTAACTGCTATTTACTAATTGATATTGCTGCTATTTGTCAACTGCCATTAACTGCTGCTATATTGATATTGCTGCTAAAATATTTGCATTTAATATTTCCTCCTAGCTTATAGCCATAATCGTTGTTATATTGTTGTTATCTATTGTTTTATGCCTACACATTGTTATCATCGTCCAGTGAGAAATATATATGAATATGTCACCACAGTCGATTATGTAGATTCTCGAGTATATTGATCGAGTAAAAAAAAATATATATATATATATCAGGCTTTAAAAACACAGCACAATAACATATTTGTATTTAATCTATTAGATTGCCATTCATTCTCCATCTCTTTGTTATTTCCAAGTGGATGAATCTAGGACCAGGTGGCTAATCAATGGCTCACAGAAAAAAAAAACACAGAAGCCAAAAAACGCATAAGCCAAAAAACCACATTTATGTCTTTGATGCGTTTTTAGTTGAATTTACCATTACTTGTCATTTCCCCTCCTTTTTTGGCCATTATTTGCGATCTGATCTCTATATGGAGGATATGTCTCTTAATCTTTGGCTATTGTTAGGGAAGTGATCTCTATTTTTATTTTTTTTATTGTTTTTCGTTTTCTTTCATTTCTCCTCCATACCTTCTGCATTATTCTGAGTGTAAAAGGGAAAAACGGGAAAAACGCATCTGCGTTTGTTGTTGCGTTTATGATGCGTTTTTTTTTTTTTCTAAAATTCGTATCTGTATATTCTTGAATAATTGAATATATATTATAAGATCAAGTGGGATTTCTTTTTTTTTATTACTTTATTCTTTTTTTTTTTTAAACATATAATCTTTCATCACATCTATGACATAATATGACCTATTTCATATTACTACAATAATAAATATTAATAATTATCCCCCAGACACCCAAGTGGGATTTCTAGCATATATGGGAACCAAGAAAATGGTCTGTATCTTTAATCCGATTTTCTATTTCTATTTGCTTTGTGGATACCTGAATAATACCCGTTTGGGCAAAAAAAGTTTATTTGCCAGCCTTTGCTGCAGATGTCATTGTGAGATACACCCTTTAAATAGAGGGGTTATATTCAGTTATTTGAAATACAGCCATTTTGGGCACAAATCTTTAACTAGCCTAGTGTGGGTCAGGGCGTGTGAGATACACTCTTTATATACAGGGGTTATATTCAGTTATTTGAAATACAGCCATTTTGGGCATAAATCTTTATTTGCCGTGTAACGTTACATTACCCTACTTCGTGAGATTTCCTTACCTCGTAACTTCCGGTCACACCAGAAATGACGTGAGGAGGCGTGCCGGAGTTGTGCCGACCTGCGCATGCGCAAAACGACGGTTTAGGGAAATCTCACAGCGGAGTTCAGCTGGACACCGGGACACTGCGCATGCACCAGAGAGCCTCACCAGCCTTAGAGTAGGAAAAATTACGGCCCAGTGAGCAAGCGCGCCTAACTACAGAACATCCACCCGATCTCCGTGCCTGCGCAGTGTGGGGGTAGGGAGATCTGATGGCTGTATGCATGTGCTGAATTTGGTGGTGTAGAGATTCCTTAAAATTTACCCCGATATGTCAGAGCTGCTGCATAAAGTGCGGGCCGTCTGTGCGCGCTTTCAGCGTTCTCACCCTGCTGCTGCTCGACTGTCAGTGCTGCAGCGTAACTTTCGCCTTCCTGCTTAGGCCTCTTTCACACTTGCGTTGTCCGGATCCGGCGTGTACTCCACTTGCCGGAATTACACGCCGGATCCGGAAAAACGCAAGTGTACTGAAAGCATTTGAAGACGGATCCGTCTTCAAAATGCTTTCAGTGTTACTATGGCACCCAGGACGCTATTAAAGTCCTGGTTGCCATAGTAGTAGTGGGGAGCGGCATACTTACCATCCGTGCGGCTCCCGGGGCGCTCCAGAATGACGTCAGAGCGCCCCAGGCGCATGGATGACGTGTACATGCGATCACGTGATCCATGCGCTTGGGGCGCCCTGACGTCACTCTGGAGCGCCCCGGGAGCCGCACGGACGGTAAGTATGCTGCTCCCCCGCTCCCTGCTACACTTTACCATGGCTGCCAGGACTTTAGCGTCCCGGCAGCCATGGTAACCATTGAGAAAAAGCTAAACGTCGCATCCGGCAATGCGCCAAAACGACGTTTAGCTTAAGGCCGGATCCGGATCAATGCCTTTCAATGGGCATTCATTCCGGATCCGGCCTTGCGGCAAGTGTTCCGGATTTTTGGCCGGAGCAAAAAGCGCAGCATGCTGCGCTATTTGCTGCGGCCAAAAAACGTTCCGTTCCGGAACTGAAGACATCCTGATGCATCCTGAAGGACGGACTGTCCATTCAGAATGCATTAGGAAAATCCTGATCAGTATTCTTCCGGCATAGAGCCCCGACGACGGAACTCTATGCCGGAAGACTATAACGCAGGTGTGAAAGAGCCCTTACCGCCTCATATGCAACGTGCCCACAAGGTGGAACTCCACCTTGCACATGCTGGCCAGACTGTGCGAGAGGCAGCAGGAGATTGTGGAGTTTCAGCTGCAGCACGCACCAGCGAACAGCACCACTTCCCCACCAATGACTGGGCCTCCATGCAAGACCTGTGTTCCTTGTTGCTCTGTTTCGAGTACTTCACCAACATGACCAGTGCCGATAACGCCATTCTCAGTGTAACTATCCCACTTCTATGCCTCCTTTCAAAAATGCTGCTGGCGATGATGGAAGAGGATGTGGCACAGGAGGAGGAGGAGGGATCATTTTGTAGGGTTTCCGGCCAGTCATTCACAAGTGGCTCAGAGGGTGGGTTCCTGCACCCACAAATGCCAGGTACACAATTGTCCAGCCAGGACACAGTTCTGGAGGATGACGAGGTGGAGGATGAGGAGATGGGGGAGGAGGAATCATGTTCACAGCAGGGTGGCACCCAGACAAGCTCATGGCCATCACTGGTGCGTGGCTGGGGGGATACAGAGGACACAGACGATACACCTCCCACAGAGGACAGCTTTTTGTTGCCTCTGGGCAGCCTGGCTCACCTGAGCGATTATATGCTGCAGTGTCTCCGCAATGACCGCCAAGTTGCCCACATTACAGTAGGATGCGAAAGTTTGGGCAACCTTGTTAATCGTCATGATTTTCCTGTATAAATCGTTGGTTGTTACGATAAAAAATGTCAGTTAAATATATCATATAGGAGACACACACAGTGATATTTGAGAAGTAAAATGAAGTTTATTGGATTTACAGAAAGTGTGTTATAATTGTTTAAACAAAATTAGGCAGGTGCATAAATTTGGGCACCGCAAAAAAGAAATGAAATCAATATTTAGTAGATCCTCCTTTTGCAAAAATTACAGCCTCTAAACGCTTCCCGTAGGTTCCAATGAGAGTCTGGATTCTGGTTGAAGGTATTTTGGACCATTCCTCTTTACAAAAACATCTTTAGTTCATCTTTAGTTCATTCAGGTTTGATGGCTTCCGAGCATAGGCAGCTCTCTTTAAGTCACACCACAGATTTCCAATCATATTCAGGTCTGGGGACTGAGATGGCCATTCCAGAACGTTGTACTTGTTCCTCTGCATAAATGCCTTAGTGGATTTTGAGCAGTGTTTTGGGTCGTTGTCTTGTTGAAAGATCCAGCCCCAGCGCAGCTTCAGCTTTGTCACTGATTCCTGGACATTAGTCTCCAGAATCTGCTGATACTGAGTGGAATCCATGCGTCCCTCAACTTTGACAAGATTCCCAGTCCCTGCACTGGCCACACAGCCCCACAGCATGATGGAACCACCACCATATTTTACTGTAGGTAGCAGGTGTTTTTCTTGGAATGCTGTGTTCTTTTTCCTCCATGAATAACGCCCCTTGTTATGGCCAAATAATTCAATTTTAGTTTTATCAGTCCACAGCACCTTATTCCGAAAATGAAGCTGGCTTGTCCAAATATGCTTTAGCCCACCTCAAGTGGCACTTTTTGTGCTGTGGGCGGAGAAAAGGCTTCCTCTGCATCACTCTCGCATACATTCTTCAGAGAAAATTAAAAGAGGAGGGAAACTTACAATTGACCCCACTTAAATACTCTTTCTCATAATTGGATTCACCTGTGTATGTAGGTCAGGGGTCACTGAGCTTACCAAGCCAATTTGAATTCTAATAATTAGTTCTATAGGTTTTGGAATCAATAAAATGACAACAGTGCCCAAATTTATGCACCTGCCTAATTTTGTTTAAACAATTATAGCACACTTTCTGTAAATCCAATAAACTTAATTTCACTTCTCAAATATCACTGTGTGTGTCTCCTATATGATATATTTAACTGACATTTTTTATCATAACAACCAACGATTTATACAGGAAAATCATGATGATTAACAAGGTTGCCCAAACTTTCGCATCCCACTGTATAACTTGTGCTGATTACTGGGTGGCTACACTGCTGGATCCCCGTTACAAGGACAACGTACCGTCCTTAATTCTCTTACTGGAGCGTGATCGTAAGATGCGCAATTACAAGCGCACGCCGGTAGACGCGCTGCTGGTGGCATTCCCACCTGACAGCGGGAGCACAGTGGAAGCACAAGGTGAAGGACGAGGAAGAGTAATAGGTCGCCAACGCAGCTGGGGCACTGCCAGGACCTCAGAAGGCAGGGTTAGCATGGCCGAAATGTGAAAAAGCTTTGTCAGCCCGCCACAACAACCAGCACCAACAACTGATATGGAACGTCTTAGCAGGAGGCAACATTTCACCAACATGGTGGAGCAGTATTTGTGCACACGCCTACACGTACTGAATGACGGGTCTGCCCCCTTCAACTTCTGGGTCTCCAGATTGAGCACATGGCCTGAGCTTGCCCTTTACGCCTTGGAGGTGCTGGCCTGCCCTGCAGCCAGTGTATTTTCTGAACGTGTGTTTAGCGCGGCAGGGGGCGTCATCACAGACAAGCGCAGCCGCCTGTCCACAGCCAATGTGGACCAACTGCCGTTCATTAAAATGAACCAGGCATGGATCCCACAGGACTTGTCCATACCTTGTGCAGAATAGACATGTATACCTGCCTTAACCAGACGTTGTTTTACTGCAGCGCAATTGCTCATTCTTGTATTTTGGATATTTCACACTCTTTTGGAGTGTACCCTAATAAAAAAAAAAATTTTTAAATTAAACCAAAAACCAGTATTGGCTACCTCGTCCTCCTCCACCGCCACTTCCACCTACACCGCTACGTCCATCGCCTCCTCAAACTCCTACTCCATATGGAACTCCACCTCATAAACCAATCCATATGTTTTTTTGTACGTATTTTATTTTATGTCATTTCCCTAGTTTGTCAGTTAAATTTTCTGGTGAAATTCACCAATTTTTGGGTGTGAAGTACCACTGCTATACCTAGTAGACAGGAAAAAAAAAATTGTCTGTTTCATTTTCTGGTAAAATTCACCAATTTTTGGGTGTGATGTACCACTGCTATACCTATTAGACCGGTAAAAAACTAAATAAAATTTTTCAGTTACATTTTCTGGTGAAATTCACAAATTTTTGGGTGTGATGTACCACTGCTATACCTAGTAGACAGGTAAAAAAAAAAAAATTGTCACATTTTTCAAATTTTCTAATTTTTACATTTCCGTTTTACTCATTTGGCCAACATTTGCGCTTCAATAATTTGTCCCACATTTCCGCTTTACTCATTTGGCCAACATTTGCGCTTCAATAATTTGCCCCACATTTCCGCTTTACTCTTTTGGCACACATTTGCGCTTCAATAATGTGTCCCACATTTCCACTTTACTCTTTTGGCCCACATTTGCGCTTCTGTAATTTGTACCTCATTTGTGCTTTAATAACTTTTTCCATATTTCCGCTCGATCCAAAAATGTTTTATTAATTTAACTCCCTTAAATTTGGTCTCTTTTTCTCACGCTCCCTCTCCAGCGTGGAACCCTGATTCGCCGATAACCGTGATCAACATAGTAGGCTCAGAAAAGAACATCGAAAGTTGAGAGAGAAGATATCCAAATGGATGGTGGATGACTAGGGCACCTCTACATAGGTGACAGGAACATAAATGTAAAAAAATTGTCCATTAGATTGTCAGGTGACATTTTTCAAATTTTGCCGGATAGAAACCCCTGCTCTGCATAGTTGACAGGGAATAACATTTTTGAAATTCTTCATTAATTGATGCGCGACACATCCTTTCATTCAATGGTTAAACTTTAAAAAGTTGTCCCACTTTTACGCTTTGATACTTTGTCCCATATTTCCGCTCTATAGTTTTAAATTTGAAAAAATGTATCCTCCTTTGGATGTGGTCTCTCTTTCTCACACTCCCTCTCCGGCCTGGAATCCTGATTCCCTGCCACCCGTGATCACCATGGTAGGTGCATAAAAGAACATCGAAAGTTGATAGAGCAGATATCAAATTAGATCGTGAACATCATGGGGACGTGCGACATGGTGGGGCAGTCAGTATGCACATGCCTACACAAACTGACTGACAGGGGTCAGCCCTGCAACTTCTGGGTCTCCAAATTGGGCACATGGCCTGAGCTTGCCCTTTTACCCCTTGGAGGTGCTGGCCTTCCCTGCAGCCAGTGTATTGTCTGAACATGTGTTTAGCACGACTGGAGGGGGGTTATCACAGGTTATATTTCCCAATGTTTTGGGGTGTACCCTAATTTAAAAAAATAAAAATAAATTTAAAACCAAAAAGCAGTGTAGGCTACCTCCTCCACCGCCGCTTCCACCTACAACACCACATCCACCGCCTCCTCAACCTCCTACTCCATATGGACCTCGTCCTCCTAGATCAAGATTATTATTTGTTATTGTTACGTATTTTATGTTATTTAAAGTCATTTCCCTATCCACATTTATTTGCACAGCACTTGCCATGCTCTTAACCACATTTTGATGCCATTTGCAGCCCTCTAGCCCTTTCCATGACATTTTTACAGCCATTTTAGTGCTCAAAAGTTCGGGTCCCTATTGACTTCAATGGGGTTCGGGTTCGGTTCAAGTTCGGGTCCCGAACTCGAACTTTTTTCTGAAGTTCAGCCTAACCCGTCGAACCCGAACATCCAGGTGTCCGGTCAACTCTAGTGGCTAAGCTTATTTCCCTTTGCACCAGTTTTCATAAATTTCCGCCAGTTTACAAGAACTTACAAGAAGCCAGCGCCTAAGCGCTCGTAACAATGGTGACAAGTGAACCATCAGTATAACAGTCTCTATCGCACTTAGTGGCTTGTGTCTATAATAGTTTTTTCGCAGACAATGCCACAACACATCCTATCACATCCACAGCAGAGAGCAGAATAGTGTCTAGCTCATTCTCTGCATAATGACCTGTCTGCATACTGCCCCCTAATTGGCTGATCAAGCTGTTTGTCAGGCCTGTGAGCCAATCAGGGCAAGCCTTCCCCCCACTTCCTCCTAGTGTCATGTGATCCTCCATCTACTTCCCCCCTTGTGGTTTTTCACTGCCAAAATTCCCAGTAAAATGGCGCTAGTTTGGTAATGAATCCAATGCATTTAGACATGATTCTCTCATCTCTACAGTATGACACATACTGTAATTGTCATACTCTGCACTGGGGCACATAATACAATGTTATCAGTAAGAAATGTCTTCTGCAAAGTAAAATTATTGTCATAGCAAACCAGCTCTGATGAAGACTTTTAGAAAATTATAACTAGAAAACTGAAAGACCATAAGTGTACTCTGTTCTGAGCTACAGTATTCTCCAATGAGTCAAGGTAGAGAAGACATCAAAACATGAAGGCTGAACATTTGTGTAGTTTTGATACATTTCATCAGTGTGAGGACCATCAAAGCCCTCCCACCATCTGTCAATGTATTTGTAAAGCTCCATGGCTACCAGTTATGTGCAATAGTAATTGTGCTCAGCTCCTGTCCTGCTGTTTCAGCATAGAGCAGTAAATGCTAACATGGGCTAGTCAATTTTGCATGCCACAGCCTGGACAATATCTCCTTCCTGGTTTTAGATTCTCAGATAAAGCATCAATCTAAAAATTCACAGCTGCATGAACACTTTGCGGAAATATTTCAGGCTATAGTAAGTCATGTTAAAGGGATTCAGCTCCAAACCCCCTTCCCTAGTTTAATCAATGTATAGTGTAAATGACACTGAGTCCGATCATCATATCTTCATACTCACTTGCATTCCAACGTTGTACTCCAACAAACAGCAAATGCATTGAGAGGACTCCTGAGCTCATTCACACGATGGAAAGGACTCAAACAGGAGTCCTATCAATTAATTTTACTGCTGGTTTGTGGGAGCAGAATGCAAGTGAGTATGAAGATAAAAATTACATCATTGAACTCAGCGTCATTGACGCTATACACTGCTTACTTTAGAGGGTTTTTTGGAGCTGATAGATTTTCTTTACTGCTCATATTTCTCAGCTTTTTATGTTAGGCATTCACAAAGATTACAGTTGAGCAAACTTACCGGTTCAATTTGGTCCAATTGGTTGTCAGTAGGGATGAGCGAACTCGAACTGTATAGTTCGGGTTCGTACCGAATTTTGGGGTGTCCGTGACACGGACCCGAACCCGGACATTTTCGTAAAAGTCCGGGTTCGGGTTCGGTGTTCGTCGCTTTCTTCGCGCTTTTGTGACGCTTTCTTGGCGCTTTTTGAAAGGCTGCAAAGCAGCCAATCAACAAGCGTCATACTACTTGCCCCAAGAGGCCATCACAGCCATGCCTACTATTGGCATGGCTGTGATTGGCCAGAGCACCATGTGACCCAGCCTCTATTTAAGCTGGAGTCACATAGCGCCGCCCGTCACTCTGCTCTGATTAGCGTAGGGAGAGGTTGCGGCTGCGACAGTAGGGCGAGATTAGGCAGATTAACTCCTCCAAAGGACTTGATTAACTGATCGATCTGCAGCTGTGGATCATTGAGCTGCTGATCCTCAATTGCTCACTGTTTTTAGGCTGCCCAGACCGTTTGTCAGTCACATTTTTCTGGGGTGATCGGCGGCCATTTTGTGTCTTGTGGTGCGCCAGCACAAGCTGCGACCAAGTGCATTTAACCCTCAATGGTGTGGTTGTTTTTTGGCTAAAGCCTACATCAGGGTGAAGCTGTCACACCAAGTGCATTTAACCAGCAATAGTCTGTTCATTTTTTGGCCATATACAAAATCAGGGGCAAGCTGCGCCTGTCACCAAGTGCATTTAACCCTCAATGGTGTGGTTGTTTTTTGGCTAAAGCCTACATCAGGGTGAAGCTGTCACACCAAGTGCATTTAACCAGCAATAGTCTGTTCATTTTTTGGCCATATACTAAATCAGGGGCAAGCTGCGCCTGTCACCAAGTGCATTTAACCCTCAATGGTGTGGTTGTTTTTTGGCTAAAGCCTACATCAGGGTGAAGCTGTCACACCAAGTGCATTTAACCAGCAATAGTCTGTTTATTTTTTGGCCATATCCCAGTCTAATTCTGTCACTAAATCCATACCTGTCACCCAGCGCCTAAATACTAGGCCTCAAATTTATATCCCGCTAAATCTGTCCCTAGTGCTGTAGCTGGGCGAGTTATTTAGTGTCCGTTCAAGCACATTTCTTGTTCTGGGTTGAAATACAATTCCCAATTTAGCAATTTCATAATTTAGTGGTTTCTGCTATATCAGAGCTATTTGAAATCTATCCCTAAAAGGGTATATAATATTCAAGGTGCACATTGGGTCATTCAGAATAACTTCACACACACACGCTTCTGTGCATTTCCAAGTCTAATTCTGTCACTAAATCCATACCGGTCACCCAGCGCCTAAATACTAGGCCTCAAATTTATATCCCGCTGAATTTGAATACAATACATTGGGCCAAATAATATATTTGTTGTTGTGGTGAACCATAACAATGAGAAAAACATCTAGTAAGGGACGCGGACGTGGACATGGTCGTGGACATGGTCGGACATGGTGGGTGACGTGAAGCCTCATTCTCTGCTATGACATGCAGACTGATTCTCTGCTGTCATGAAGCCAGATTGTCTGTTACGGGACCTCTCTGCTCTGCCTGTGTGCTAGGCCTAAATATATGCCAATGGACTGTTGCAGTGGTGGGTGACGTGAAGCCTCATTCTCTGCTATGACATGCAGACTGATTCTCTGCTGACATGAAGCCAGATCGTCTGTTACGGGACCTCTCTGCTCTGCCTGTGTGCTAGGCCTAAATATATGCCAATGGACTGTTGCAGTGGTGGGTGACGTGAAGCCTCATTCTCTGCTATGACATGCAGACTGATTCTCTGCTGACATGAAGCCAGATTGTCTGTTACGGGACCTCTCTGCTCTGCCTGTGTGCTAGGCCTAAATATATGCCAATGGACTGTTGCAGTGGTGGGTGACGTGAAGCCTCATTCTCTGCTATGACATGCAG
Organism: Bufo gargarizans; assembly: GCF_014858855.1. Lineage (NCBI taxonomy): Eukaryota > Metazoa > Chordata > Amphibia > Anura > Bufonidae > Bufo > Bufo gargarizans. The sequence goes on along the minus strand of NC_058082.1, from coordinate 50,216,054 downwards.
ACTGATTCTCTTCTGACATGAAGCCAGATTGTCTGTTACGGGACCTCTCTGCTCTGCCTGTGTGCTAGGCCTAAATATATGCCAATGGACTGTTGCAGTGGTGGGTGACGTGAAGCCTCATTCTCTGCTATGACATGCAGACTGATTCTCTGCTGTCATGAAGCCAGATTGTCTGTTACGGGACCTCTCTGCTCTGCCTGTGTGCTAGGCCTAAATATATGCCAATGGACTGTTGCAGTGGTGGGTGACGTGAAGCCTCATTCTCTGCTATGACATGCAGACTGATTCTCTGCTGACATGAAGCCAGATTGTCTGTTACGGGACCTCTCTGCTCTGCCTGTGTGCTAGGCCTAAATATATGCCAATGGACTGTTGCAGTGGTGGGTGACGTGAAGCCTCATTCTCTGCTATGACATGCAGACTGATTCTCTGCTGACATGAAGCCAGATTGTCTGTTACGGGACCTCTCTGCTCTGCCTGTGTGCTAGGCCTAAATATATGCCAATGGACTGTTGCAGTGGTGGGTGACGTGAAGCCTCATTCTCTGCTATGACATGCAGACTGATTCTCTGCTGACATGAAGCCAGATTGTCTGTTACGGGACCTCTCTCCTCTGCCTGTGTGCTAGGCCTAAATATATGCCAATGGACTGTTGCAGTGGTGGCTGACGTGAAGCCTCATTCTCTGCTATGACATGCAGACTAATTCTCTGCTGACATGAAGCCAGATTGTCTGTTACGGGACCTCTCTCCTCTGCCTGGGTGCTGGGCCTAAATTTATGACAATGGACTGTTGCAGTGGTGGCTGACGTGAAGCCTGATTCTCTGCTATGACATGCAGACTGATTCTCTGCTGACATGAAGCCAGATCCTCTGTTACGGGACCTCTCTCCTCTGCCTGGGTGCTGGGCCTAAATTTATGACAATGGACTGTTGCAGTGGTGGCTGACGTGAAGCCTGATTCTCTGCTATGACATGCAGACTGATTCTCTGCTGACATGAAGCCAGATCCTCTGTTACGGGACCTCTCTCCTCTGCCTGGGTGCTGGGCCTAAATTTATGACAATGGACTGTTGCAGTGGTGGCTGACGTGAAGCCTGATTCTCTGCTATGACATGCAGACTGATTCTCTGCTGACATGAAGCCAGATCCTCTGTTACGGGACCTCTCTCCTCTGCCTGGGTGCTGGGCCTAAATTTATGACAATGGACTGTTGCAGTGGTGGCTGACGTGAAGCCTGATTCTCTGCTATGACATGCAGACTGATTCTCTGCTGACATGAAGCCAGATCCTCTGTTACGGGACCTCTCTCCTCTGCCTGGGTGCTGGGCCTAAATTTATGACAATGGACTGTTGCAGTGGTGGCTGACGTGAAGCCTCATTCTCTGCTATGACATGCAGACTAATTCTCTGCTGACATGAAGCCAGATTGTCTGTTACGGGACCTCTCTCCTCTGCCTGGGTGCTGGGCCTAAATTTATGACAATGGACTGTTGCAGTGGTGGCTGACGTGAAGCCTGATTCTCTGCTATGACATGCAGACTGATTCTCTGCTGACATGAAGCCAGATCCTCTGTTACGGGACCTCTCTCCTCTGCCTGGGTGCTGGGCCTAAATTTATGACAATGGACTGTTGCAGTGGTGGCTGACGTGAAGCCTGATTCTCTGCTATGACATGCAGACTGATTCTCTGCTGACATGAAGCCAGATCCTCTGTTACGGGACCTCTCTCCTCTGCCTGGGTGCTGGGCCTAAATTTATGACAATGGACTGTTGCAGTGGTGGCTGACGTGAAGCCTGATTCTCTGCTATGACATGCAGACTGATTCTCTGCTGACATGAAGCCAGATCCTCTGTTACGGGACCTCTCTCCTCTGCCTGGGTGCTGGGCCTAAATTTATGACAATGGACTGTTGCAGTGGTGGCTGACGTGAAGCCTGATTCTCTGCTATGACATGCAGACTGATTCTCTGCTGACATGAAGCCAGATCCTCTGTTACGGGACCTCTCTCCTCTGCCTGGGTGCTGGGCCTAAATTTATGACAATGGACTGTTGCAGTGGTGGCTGACGTGAAGCCTGATTCTCTGCTATGACATGCAGACTGATTCTCTGCTGACATGAAGCCAGATCCTCTGTTACGGGACCTCTCTCCTCTGCCTGGGTGCTGGGCCTAAATTTATGACAATGGACTGTTGCAGTGGTGGCTGACGTGAAGCCTGATTCTCTGCTATGACATGAAGACTGATTCTCTGCTGACATGAAGCCAGATTGTCTGTTACGGGACCTCTCTCCTCTGCCTGGGTGCCGGGGCCTAAATATCTGAGAATGGACTGTTCCAGTGGTGGGTGACGGGAAGCCAGATTCTCTGCTATGGAACCTCTCTCCAATTGATTTTGGTTAATTTTTATTTATTTAATTTTTATTTTAATTAATTTCCCTATCCACATTTGTTTGCAGGGGATTTACCTACATGTTGCTGCCTTTTGCAGCCCTCTAGCCCTTTCCTGGGCTGTTTTACAGCCGTTTTAGTGCCGAAAAGTTCGGGTCCCCATTGACTTCAATGGGGTTCGGGTTCGGGACGAAGTTCGGATCGGGTTCGGATCCCGAACCCGAACATTTCCGGGATGTTCGGCCGAACTTCTCGAACCCGAACATCCAGGTGTTCGCTCAACTCTAGTTGTCAGATTCAATTTGGTCCAATTAAATTCAGTCTGAATCAAAAGGTCCCCGATTGCCCTGAAATGTCATGCATGGCACTCTGAGACCTCAAAGGACTGAATCTAACCCTTTTCAAGCTCCAAAACACCAAGACAGCATTAGTAAGTGACTGCAACATATACTGTATGAATGTGAGTATGGGAGTGCATGGTAGCCTCTGTTACAAGCAGCCTATTTAATAACACACTGCACTGCCAGATTTTTTTAAATAAAAAAAACATCCAAAATTATTCCTTTTTGGTGGTAGATGACATCTGATTTGTAAAATTGTGGCGGCTATTTTAAGGGATTTGTGATCAGAAAATTTTCACATTTGCTAAAATTAGAAACTTTTGGCAAATTGGTCGGGGGGGGGAGAAGGGGGGAAGTTATGGGTTCAGTGAGGGGTACTATATACAATTAGAATATGAATGTCAATTTACATGTAACACTGCTTATGTTAAGACTTGCTTCTTGATGCAACTTTAATGTATGATGTTTCTACTTTCTGTAATATGTACTTATGGAAACTAATAAAAATGATCTGATTTTAAAAAAAATAATGCGTTCGATTCTTGTAGAATCAGTTCATTCATCTGTAACAAAGATTGCAGAATGCTCATATTTTTGGGATAGCAAAATAAATAAAAAAAATAGCCTTTTTTTAAGTTTTATTATTTCAAATATTCTTCTTTATTAGATTCATTCACTTGCAGGCTAAGCACTCCATTCAATACAATGTGGAGCAGAATAGGCAGAGACTTGAATTTCTGCATCCCTTTCCTTCTTCCGCAAAATGGTCCTACTAAAAAAAAACAAAAAAAAACATTTCAATGTGTGGGAAGTAAAGTATGACACATCTTTAGCAGTGAAAGAGTTAAATATATAAAATAAAAAGAGAAATAAATGAAGTATATTCTTCTTAAAAAAATTATTGTATGTTTTATTTAACAATTTTGAAATTTGACAAGTCTTTTAATGTGGTTCCCTGCGGATCTTCTGGTGGGTGTTTGGTTAGCTCAGATTTTTCCTGCTTTCTAGTGATGACACAGTTATTATCTATACTGTTTCAAATGATAAATAATGGAAATACTGCTCTCTAACTTCAATTTATGGTGTTTACTGCATTGCATTATTTTTTTTATCCATTTGCATGGCTGTAGATGAAAGTAGGAGTATAAAGACTATTGATGCCTCTCTTCCATAAAGAGCCACCATGACATGCCACTAGGTTTAATCTGAGTTTTCTGCATCTTGTGCATATGCACATACAGTATGTGCAATTGTAGTTAACACCTTTCCAACTATTATGTATTGCCCCAATGCATCTAAAATAACTAACAGTATCTCTGCAAATAGTATTTATTAAAAAATATTGTACTGTTTTGTACCTAAAATTTCAATGCTGAGTATGTATTTCCATGGTTACAGACTACAAACTCTCTATAGTCAGATCATACAGTCACACTGTCTTCTATCTTGACACATAGCATGACTATGCCATGGATACCATGGATGGAGGTCAATAGTTTAGAATCCATTGGCAACGACTGAAGTGAGTAGAAATCAATTTGCAGTAGTAAAATCAGGAGATCAAATCTTATGTCAATCAAGCAAAATGTCAGGGCTGGTAGAGTTCATGTAATATGATAATCCAAGCAGACGAGGTTAAACATTAGACGTTCAAAGTCAAGTACAATCCAAGCACTAAAAAAACTAACAAACCCGTTGCTCAGGCATAAAACAATGGAAGAGTTTGGTACAGAACGAGTTAAAGGGGTTATCCAGCCTTTAGAAAGTAGCTGATCAGTGGGGAACTAAAAAACCTGTAAGTCCACCATTCAACTGTTTAGAGTAGCTCTATTGCGGGAAGTTTACACCAGAGCAAAAGGTCAGGGCCAGTGCAATATGATAATCTATGAAGACGAGGTTAAAGAAAACAGCAGAAGTTCAAAGTCATAGCGCATTCCAAGCACTTGACATTATAGTGGAGGTAGCTCACTACTACAGCGCTGCTCCCATTGACTTCAGCAATGGAGCTACATAGAACAGCTGATCATTTATACTGAGGATTGGTCATGACTAACTAAAGGTTGGATAAACCTTTTAAAGACAGTTTATTTGCTAAACTGGTTGTGGTCAGGTAACAAACTGAAGTCAGTGAGTCAATATAGCAATACTGAATTTAAAACATGGCATCCTAAAAGTGGTGATGGACATAGAGGGTAAAGAGCATGATAGTACCCTCCCTCTTTATGGCCCTATTTATGGCCATGAATGAATTTTTTAATGCGATCAACAGCATTACCGTTCGCAGGATCTCTCCTCAGGCCCCAATTTATTCCAGTCTGCAAGATAAAACTATTTTTTCCACTAGTATCTCCATAAACATTTTTCTGGGAGTACAAGATTGATAACCTATCCTAAAGAAAGGTCATCAATATCAGATGAGTGGGCATCCAACTCCCAGCACCCCCCACAAATCAGCAGTTTGAAAGGGCTGCAGTGCCCATCTGCTCAAAGCATACCAAACACAGTGCCATATATTGTATAATGGCCGTGCATGGTGTTGTGGCTCAGACCCATTCACTTGAATTGGACTGAGCTACACATAGGCGATGTGACCAATGAACATGACATCAGTAGTTTAGAAAGAGGCTACAGCACTCAATGCAGCACAGCCACCACCTCAAACAGCTGATAGGTTTGGGTGCCGGGAGTTGAACCCGCACTGATCTGAAATTCATGACCTAGCCTGAGGATAGGTCTGAAATATTTTACTCAGAACTTTTAACTTCAAATTCATAATATAGAACAAAAGAGAGAGTGGTGTCTGCATATAAGGTTCTAGAATAACAATTGATTATGTGAGACAGCACACCAAAGAAATGATGTTCAGAAATTCACTTTTTATCCATTCAAATTTCAACACCAGTGGTATATTCCAACATTTATTGCTGCCCTTTCTCAAGCTGAGTTTATATAGGAGTAGGAGTCCACGGCGTGCACGTGTGAAATAAAAAAAAATTAGGCCAACTAAAACCACCGCCATAGTTGCCCCGTTCATGTGAAACTATACATATTATGTCAAAACAACCGACACAGATTGGGGAATCTATTTTAATAATTTATTTTGGTGTCAGTTTGTATATTTAAAGAATATGGAGCTATAGTTTGAATAAAAGATTACCAAAAAATATATTAATAAACCCTATGTGCCAAAAATAAAATAAAAAATCCAGCTGATAATTCAGGGAATTACTATATGACCATTTAGCTCAAACAGATTTATCGATGGGTACATTTCTATCTACCATATTTCTTGCGCTATAAGGTGAACTTTTCAACAAAAAATTGTCTTGCTAAAAAGTGCCTGTGCCTTATAGTCTGCAGTCAGAGTATTCCAGCAGGGCCAGACCTCCGACTGCTTCTTTAAAAGGGTTCTCCAGGAATTCAGAACATGAAAATAATTAAAGGGATTATCCAATAGCATAAACAGCACCCCCATGTGCCGGGCCGCTCACAGGGAATATACTTACCCCGCTCCCTGCGCCGCTCTTGGTCCGCTGCTGTATCTCCCAGTGTGCAGATGAAAACATCCGGTGTCGGGGGGGGGGAGCAGCCAATGGCAGGCGGGGACGGGGACGAGCCTCCCTAGCATTGCGGGTGACTCAGGTAAGTATATTCCCTGTGAGGGGCCCAGCACATGTGGGGGCTGTTTATGATATTAGATAACCCCTTTAGATGTTACTTTACTATATTCCCAAATACCTTTCATTAATTATAATGGCTCGTTTTGTCTGGGGACTAATCAGGAGAAATAAAATGGCCGCTGTCCTATTAGTACACACAAAACACGTGCTAATCACACAGGAGGACAAGTTACTTCACAACACTAAAGATTTGCCTCATCCTCCTCTCTGCTCTGCTTGTCAGGGATTATGATCCTGAATACAGTTTAGGCTACTTTCACACTAGTGTTTTGGCTTTCCGTTTCTGAGATCCGTCATGGGCTCTCACAATTGGTCCAAAACTGATCAGTTTTGCCCTAATGCATTCTGAATGGAAAAGGATCCGCTCAGAATGCATCAGTTTGCCTCCGTTCAGTCACCATTCCGCTCTGAAGGCGGACACCAAAACACTGCCTGCAGCGTTTTTCTGTCTGCCATGTGGTGCGGAGCAAGACGGATCCGTCCTGGCACACAATGTAAGTCAACGGGGATGGATCCATTTTCTCTGACACAATAGAAAACGGATCCGTCCCCCATTGACTTTCAGTGGTGTTCATGACGGATCCATCATGGCTATAGAAGACATAATACAACCGGATCCGTTCGTGACGGATGCATGCGGTTGTATTATTGTAATGGAAGCGTTTTTGCAGATCCATGACGGATCCGCAAAAAAACTCTAATGTGAAAGTAGCCTTAACCTCCTGACAATCACATCACAATTGGAAAAACTGTCCCAAAAATGTAACTTTTTTTATTGTAGATTTGGAATATGGGTCTGAAGTAAATCTTGTTGGCGTACAACTCATGGGACACAATTGCACTTTTAACCCTTTAGTGACATAATTTATTTACAAGGACCAGTAACATTTCCCCCCTTCATTTTCCAGCTGTCATGACTTTTTATTTTTCTCTTCTCAATTCATATATTAAACATAATTTGTCTTAGCGATGCAGGCACATATGAACATGGCACTAACACAGATGTATTCAGCTGCCAAGTGTGCACGTGCAACAAGTCAGCCAGTACAAATCTACTGACAGATGCACTTTAAAGAGTAAAGCTAGTTTAAAACCTGTGTTAAAGCTATCCAATAAGCTGTTCCAGCAGACGAACAGACTGCCGGAGTTTACCATACACTGCCGTTCATCACCAGACCCCTTTCATTATAATGGGACCCAACAGGAAGGCAGCTGGTTTCCGGCATGAGCTCCAGGTTTTGGATGGACAAAAACTGGGGCACGCACCGAATCTTTGCTGGATCCCATTATGGTCAAAGGGGTCCGACAGCTTGCCGGATAGCTTTAACGCAGGTGTGGAACTAGCCTAACTATTGTTTAATTTTTTTTCCATACATTACCAAACAAGCTGACATAATAAATTACGTTATATATCTTATTAAAGAAAAATGCCTCTTTAACCTCTTATTAGACCCATCTTCTCACTTCCTGAACTGATCATCCACTCTCAATTTACTGGTAAAATCCACCTTTGGAGCAGTAGAGATAAAAATGGACTACAGCCCATAGAAGTCAATAAGGAGGAGGGAGCAGTTGCAGTGAGGAAGAGGAGGGGGCAGATACACACAGAGATGATACCGCTGATTCTAGTACGTGTTCTGTAGCAGCCCAGTTTCTGGGGAGCTATAGAGAGAGTTAGGGGAGCTGAATCTCTTCTTCTCTCTCTTTAGTGTCTATGGGAGATATTAAAGCAGCTAGTCTTCCCCAATAGCTCAAAGGAAACTGACAATTAGACAAGGAGCCTAGAGGGGAAACCCACTGATAAATTCAGAGTTCATGCCTTGCGATTTCCAGATATAGCGGTATTCCTCATGTCCAGACCCAAAAGCTTATAATCACCTGAAATGACACTTACACTTTAAGATAGATCATATCAGATTGCCTAAAATGATCAGCAATTCCCAGCCATGTAAATTCATTACTCGCGTTCATATGCAGGACAATAAGTTAGCAGGTGTCTCATTTCAGTGTCATATAGATACAGGTCCATATGGATATGACAAGGACACCTTCTTGCATGTCCTGTGCTGCTACCTCTGCACATAATTTGAATATGTCTATTCTATACGATGTCAGATAATTGATACATTGTATTTACACTGTGGTGATTGTATCTGCGATGCTGTAAATATCCAGGAAATTCTTAGTTATTTTTATTCTGGAAGTCATTACACAGAAAATCAGAATGAATCCTTTTCGGGAGACCTTTTGTAAATAGAGGAAGCGATTACACTCTTTAGCCGTCTGTTACTTTTGTTGTCAGTTAGAACAGGAAGACGCTGAATGGAATGTGCAAGGTGCGTGTGCAGTCAGATGTGACAGCGCTGTGTGACAGTGGAGGAAAGGGAAGCACATGCTTGTTTACAGAGTTTCGGAAGGGAAACACTGGCTTCTTGACTACAACAGACACGTTTCATTGTATCCAATTAGTCAGTACCATCACTAGTGACACGTCATGGTTTCTGCCACCTGAACCTATAAGACTTTTATTTGTTTTTTAGACTGCAGGAAGTGTCCTATTTTTACATGACCGGTACCTTTTCCATAAATGGATGGGTAAACAGAGATACGACTCTATGCTCTATAAAAGAGAAATTGCATATATTTAGTTTTAGTCAACATTCAAGTGACTATTTCTACTGCTCGTGGATTATTCCCTGAGAAATAATTACAGCAGGAAGCTTAGGTCTTTAATGGAGTTCCCCTTTAAATTGACAGGAAGTCCTTTGAATTTTTAGAAATCTATTACTCTTTTGTTGTGGCTGTGTCTAAGTTAAACATACTCTATCACCATGACAGATTCTTATAAAGGGACGGTGTCATCAGAAAATCAGCTATTGTCTAAATCACGGTTTTCTGTTCAACGTATTTTTTAAGAATTTTTGACAATGTTATTTTTAATTTTCCATGTCAATATCTATTTTTAGGGTCACTCTCTCACAGGGGGTTGCAATCACAGACTTCTCCTCTGACAATGGGTTTGAAGTCCAAAAGGTGCTTTATTTTGGCACTTCAGCACCATCACACACATAAACATCAAAAATAAACACCTGCCCGTCTGGGCTCTACCTAATACACGTGTTGTCTCTACCTCACCTACAGAGTGCCGTTCACACAAGGTATTAGATCTGGCTTTCTCAGCCATATACGGTCCAGCAACCTCCAGGCTGTGACCACACCAGCACCCTTGGGGGAAGATGGTCCAGAGGTCCTCCCGACTCTGACCATGTGACCTTCTTTCGGTAGGCATCGCTGGGCCCCCCAAACTTCCTGCTTTACAAAGCCTCGTGGCCCCTCAGCCCTCCTAGCTGAGACCACACAGTCTCTCAGGCTTCCTCAGCCTTTCTCCCTCCAAGTCATACACAGAGGGTTATTCTATCCCTCCTTGATTACAGCAGCAGGCCTCACCTGCGATCACCTCCAGCAAAAGACAATACCTGTAGTGGAAGGGTGTGGACTGGTAGATCCCACTACCAAACCTATCCCCCAGGCCACATGAAATCCAGCCCAGAACAACATCAAGACAAAACTGTCTTAGCAAACTACACTTTGCTGACCCATTCACTTGAATGAGTCTGCAATCACAGAGATGCGAAAGGAAAGCAAAGATCGGAACCCCACTGAAGCACTATGGAGTGTTTCCATGATGTTTCTGTCCGTGCCTCTGCACCGCAAAAAAATAGAACTTGTTTTATTTTCTTGCGGTGCATACGGTTCATGGACCCATTCAAGTTGAAGGGGTCTCGATCCGTCCCGGCCGCCGCACGAACGTTGCCCGTGCATTGGGGACCGCAAATTGCGGTTTCCAATGCATAGAACGGATGCACAACATTTGTGTGCAAGAGGCCTAAGGCCTCATGCACATGAACATATTTTCATTCCGTATACGTTTCATTTCTTTTGTGGACTGTGTAGGGAACCATTTATTTCAATGGGTCTGCAAAAAAATACGGATGACATCCGTGTGCATTCCGTTTCCATAGGTCCGTTTTTTCCGTTCCGCAAAAAAATAGAACATGTCCTATTATTGTCCGCATGACAAGGATAGGACTGTTCTATGAAGGGCCAGCTGTTCCGTTCCGCAAAATACGGAATGCACACGGATGTCATCCGTATTTTTTGCGGATCAATTTTTTGTGGACCGCAAAATACATATTGTCGTGTGCATGAGGCCCAAGGCTGTATGCAAGGAACCAGGGGATTAGGAAATCTGTAACAGAAAAGTGGAAATCTAACACAAAGAGAAAATATGAAATAAATATCAGAACAGAAAGTTGGAATTAGATAAGATTAAAAGAAGATATGAAAATAATTAATCACCCCATAATTTTATGCCATAGTACAGTCATGTGAAAAAATTAGGACACCCTTTGAAAGCATGTGGTTTTTTGTAACATTTTTAATAAAAGGTTATTTCATCTCCGTTTCAACAATACAGAGAGATTAAAGTAATCCAACTAAACAAAGAAAACTGAAGAAAAGTCTTTTCAAGATCTTCTGTAAATGTCATTCTACAAAAATGCCTATTCTAACTGAGGAAAAAGATAGGACACCCTCACATGTATTCCCTCTTAAATTGGCTCAGATCTCACACAGGTATATCACACCAGGTGCACATAATTAGTAGATCGTTACTCTGCATGTTGAATGAGGCTTGCCCTATTTAAACCTCAGACATTTAGTTTGGTATGCTCCTGACTGTTGAAGTGAGAGTGAGCACCATGGTGAGAGCAAAAGAGCTGTCAGAGGACTTCAGAAAAAAGATTGTAGCAGCCTATGAGTCTGGGAAGGGATTTAAAAAGATCTCAAAAGATTTTGAAATCAGCCATTCCACTGTCCGGAAGATAGTCTACAAGTGGAGGGCTTTCAAAACAACTGCCAACATGCCCAGGACTGGTCGCCCCAGCAAGTTCACCCCAAGAGCAGACCGCAAGATGCTAAAAGAGGTCTCCAAAAACCCTAAAGTGTCATCTCGAGAACTACAGCAGGCTCTGGCTACTGTTGATGTAGAAGTACATGCCTCTACAATCAGAAAGAGACTGTACAAGTTTAACTTGCATGGGAGGTGTGCAAGGAGGAAACCTTTGCTTTCCAAGAGAAACATCGAGGCCAGACTGACATTTGCCAGAGATAAAGTTGACAAAGACCAGGACTTCTGGAATAATGTTCTTTGGACAGATGAGTCCAAAATTGAATTATTTGGACACAACAGCAGAGGACATGTTTGGCGTAAACCAAACACAGCATTCCAAGAAAAGAACCTCATACCAACTGTGAAGCATGGAGGTGGAAGTGTCATGGTTTGGGGCTGCTTTGCTGCAGCAGGACCTGGTCAGCTCACCATCATAGAATCCACGATGAATTCTACTGTGTATCAGAAGGTGCTTGAAGAACATGTGAGACCATCAGTTAGAAAATTAAAGCTGAAGCGGAACTGGACCATGCAACATGACAATGACCCAAAACATACTAGTAAATCAACCAAAGATTGGCTGAAAAAGAAGAAATGGAGAGTCCTGGAATGGCCAAGTCAAAGTCCAGATTTGAATCCCATTGAGATGCTGTGGGGTGACTTGAAAAGGGCTGTACGTGCAAGAAACCCCTCAAACATCTCACAGCTGAAAAAGTTCTGCATTGAGGAGTGGGGTAAAATTTCCTCAGACCGATGTCGAAGACTGATAGATGGCTACAAGAACCGTCTCACTGCAGTTATTTCAGCCAAAGGAGGTAACACTCGCTATTAGGGGCAAGGGTGTCCTATCTTTTCCCTCAGTTAGAATAGGCATTTTTGTAGAATGACATTTACAGAAGATCTTGAAAAGACTTTTCTTCAGTTTTCTTTGTTTAGTTGGATTACTTTAATCTCTCTGTATTGTTGAAACGGAGATGAAATAACCTTTTATTAAAAATGTTACAAAAAACCACATGCTTTCAAAGGGTGTCCTAATTTTTTCACATGACTGTACATAGAAACTTGGAACTTGGTCAGATTATTATTAATAACTGTCCTAAGGTTAGACAGGATTCAACTAGATCAGACAAGCAGGAACTGCAGCACATTTATCACAATGGTGATAAAGTCATGATGATACCTTTTCCACAACTTGTTAGACATGCTGAATATTTTCCTTAAAGGGCATCTGTCAGCAGATTTGTCCCTATGACACTGGCTGATCTGTTAAATGTGCTTTTGGCAGCTGAAGGCATCTGAGTTGGTCCCATGTTCATATGTGTCCGCATTGCTGAGAAAAATGATGTTTTAATATATGCAAATAAGTATCTAGGAGCAACGGGGGCGTTGCCATTACACCTAGAGGCTCCGCTTGCTCTGCAACTGCACTCCACTTTGACAGGGCCAGACAGTAAAGACATCATCACATCTGGTCCTGTCAGGGGCCAACACAGATGTCCTCAGCTGCCAGGCACACACGCAAAAGGTCAGCCAGTTCCATAGGTACAAATCTGATGCCTTTTGAGGCACATGTTGGCAGCATACTTTTCACAAACATTGCACATAAAACACGCATACTAATGCATCTCGCAGGTCTTACAATTTCTCTTAGCCATACCACTATTTCTAGACAAATTATAAAGCTTTTTAAGTAGATACTGCATAGATCAGGCATGCTCAACCTGCGGGCCCTCCAGCTGTTGTAAAACTACAACTCCCACCATGCCATGCTGTAGGCTGATATCTGTAGGCTGTCCGGGAATGATGGGAGTTGTAGTTTTGCAACAGCTGGAGGGCCGCAGGTTGAGCATGCCTGACATAGATGAATATTAAAGGGATTTTCGGAAAGTACAATATTGATGAGCAATCAATATTGTACACCCAGAATAGGTCATAGATGTAGACAAGTATGTCATAGATGTAGACAAGTATGCAATGTAAAACTATTGTATAGTGTCTATTTTAAGGGGTAGTTCAGAATTTTAAAGCTGATGGCCTATCCCGAGGATAGGCTGAATGGAATCAGAATGAAATTTCTTCCGACCATTTATTAATTGTATATTTTTTATTTTATTTGTTAGTGTACACAACTTCACCTAAAATTATTTGCTAAAGTTGTAGTCTTCCTGGAGTTTTGTGTTGTAGTAATATGGAATAGAACAGCAGCTGAATTCTGTAATCGGACAAACCAATCACATACTGATAACTTATCCTGAGGATAGGTCACCAGTCTAAAAATGTCTGAAAACGCCTTAAAGTCCTATGCTGGAAACACTTGTGGTAACTTCACCATTGACTTAAATCCAGTAAAATGTAATGATCTGTTAAAGTGCCTGAATATACCGTAGGTGACTGCAAGCAGAAGATCATAGATGGTCATTGACATTCAGCATTTGTCTAGTAAGCTGTAAAACTATGCATTTTCTAATGTTTGAGCTCAGCTTATGAGTAATCGGACAGCCCCTTTAAGTTATTAATGGAATTCTGGGTTCTAGATATTGATGAATATTTTAATATTTTTTCATCTGCAGCCAGGCACCTGCTGTAAGTCAGATGGCAGCCATTTAGGCCTAACGGGATTCACAGAGGGAGGAGGTCAGATAGGTACAGTGTCACTGAGAAACTGAGTTACAATGCATTAGAATGCAGTATGTGTTGTAATGCATTGTATGAGCGATCAGACCATCAGAAGTTGACTTCCTCTAGTAGTATTATGATGAAATTTTTGAAAAAAAATTAATCACAAAATAAACATTTGAATCAAAAAAGTAAACAAACAAAACTTCCACCTCAAGCGACTTACTATTAAAAACTAAAATTGTAAAATAAAAAAAGACATATTTGGTATTCTGCATGCGTAACAACTTATTCTATAAAAATATCACATCATGTATCCAGTGTAGACCATAAAAATAAACAAAAACAATGCCAGTACAGCCATTTTTTGTCGTCTTACCCCCTGTAAAGCATAAAGGGGGTAATTTCCCCGCTTACGCCAGGTCTAAAAAAAGTGGACGTGACGTGGGCGGGGAAGAGGCTGGGCCAGCAGGCCAGTCTCATTCATCATTTTCTACGTCTGTTTTAGGCATAGAAAATGGTCTAAATGTAAGACAGCAAAGAAGCTCTCTCACATTTAGGGGCGGGCACTGCGGAGGTCACTGTTAAAGGGGCGGGCACTGTGGAAGTCACTTTTAAAGAGGTGGCCACTATGAAGGTTACTGTTAAAGGGGTGGTTAATGTTAAAGGAGTGAGCACTGTGGAGCTCACTGTTAAAGGGGTGGTCAATGTTAAAGGGGCGGGAACTGTGGAGGTCACTGTTAAAGGGGCAGGTACTGTAGAGGTCACTGTTAAAGGGGCGGGCACTGTGAAGGTCACTGTTAAAGAAGTGGTCCCTATTAAAGGGACTGGCAATGTGGAGGTCACTGTTAAAGGGGCGGTCACTGTTAGAGGGGCGGGAATTGTGGTGTCACTGTGGAGGTCACTATTAAAGGGGCGGGCACTGTGAAAGTCAGTGTTAAAGGGGTGGTCACTGTTAAAAGGAGAAGGCACTGTGGAGGTCACTGTTAAAGGGGGTGGGCACTGTGGAGGTCTCTGTTAAAGCGGCGAGCACTGTGGAAGTTACTGTTAATGGGCCACTATGAAGGTCACTGTTAAAGGGGTGGTCAATGTTAAAGAAGAAGGTACTGTGGAGGTCACTGTTAAAGTGGCGGGCGCTGTGGAGGTCACTGTTAAAGGGGTAGCCACTATGAAGGTCACTGTTAAAGGGGTGGCCAATGTTAACCACTTCAACCCCGCTAGCTGAAACCCCCTTCATGACCAGAGCACTTTTTACACTTCGGCACTACACTATTTTCACCGTTTATCGCTCGGTCATGCAACTTACCACCCAAATGAATTTTACCTCCTTTTCTTCTCACTAATAGAGCTTTCATTTGGTGGTATTTCATTGCTACTGACATTTTAACTTTTTTTGTTATTAATCGAAATGTAACGATTTTTTTGCAAAAAAATGACATTTTTCACTTTCAGCTGTAAAATTTTGCAAAAAAAACGACATCCATATATAAATTTTTCACTAAATTTATAGTTCTACATGTCTTTGATAAAAAAAAAATGTTTGGGCAAAAAAAAATGGTTTGGGTAAAAGTTATAGCGTTTACAAACTATGGTACAAAAATGTGAATTTCCGCTTTTTGAAGCAGCTCTGACTTTCTGAGCACCTGTCATGATTCCTGAGGTTCTACAATGCCCAGACAGTAGAAAAACCCCACAAATGACCCCATTTCGGAAAGTAGACACCCTAAGGTATTCGCTGATGGGCATAGTGAGTTCATAGAACTTTTTATTTTTTGTCACAAGTTAGCGGAAAATGATGATGATTTTTTATTTTTATTTTTTTATACAAAGTTGGCATTTGACCAAGATATTTTTCTCACCCAGCATGGGTATATGTAAAATGACACCCCAAAAAACATTCCCCAACTTCTCCTGAGTACGGCGATACCAGATGTGTGACACTTTTTTGCTGCCAAGGTGGGCAAAGGGGCATATATTCCAAAGTGCACCTTTCGGATTTCGCAGGCCATTTTTTACACATTTTGATTGCAAGGTACTTCTTACACATTTGGGCCCCTAAATTGCCAGGGCAGTATAACTACGCCACAAGTGACCCCATTTTGGAAAGAAGACACCCCAAGGTATTCCGTGAGGGGCACGGCGAGTTCCTAGAATTTTTTATTTTTTGTCGCAAGTTAGTGGAATATGAGACTTTGTAAGGAAAAAAGAAAAAAAAAGAAAAATCATCATTTTCCGCTAACTTGTGACAAAAAATAAAAAATTCTCACGGAATACCTTGGGGTGTCTTCTTTCCAAAATGGGGTCACTTGTGGCGTAGTTATACTGCCCTGGCAATTTAGGGGCCCAAATGTGTAAGAAGTACCTTGCAATCAAAATCTGTAAAAAATGGCCTGTGAAATCCGAAAGGTGCACTTTGGAATATGTGCCCCTTTGCCCACCTTGGCTGCAAAAAAGTGTCACACATCTGGTATCGCCGTACTCAGGAGAAGTTGGGGAATGTATTTTGGCATGCCATTTTACATATAACCATGCTGGGTGAGAGAAATATCTTGGCAAAAGATAACTTTTCCCATTTTTTTATACAAAGTTGGCATTTGACCAAGATATTTTTCTCACCCAGCATGGGTATATGTAAAATGACACCCCAAAACACATTGCCCAACTTCTCCTGAGTACGGCGATACCACATGTGTGACACTTTTTTGCAGCCTAGATGCGCAAAGGGGCCCAAATTCCTTTTAGGAGGGCATTTTTAGACATTTGGATCCCAGACTTTCTTCTCACACTTTCGGGCCCCTAAAAAGCCAGGGCAGTATAAATACCCCACATGTGACCCCACTTTGGAAAGAAGACACCCCAAGATATTCAATGAGGGGCCTGGCGAGTTCCTAGAAATTTTATTTTTTTGCATAAGTTAGCGGATATCGATTTTTTTAGTTTTTTTCTCACAAAGTCTCACTTTCCGCTAACTTAGGACAAAAATTTCAATCTTTCATGGACTCAATATGCCCCTCACGGAATACCTTGGGGTAGAAAAATACCTTCTTTCCGAAATGGGGTCACATGTGGGGTATTTATACTGCCCTGGCTTTTTAGGGGCCCTAAAGCGTGAGAAGAAGTCTGGAATATAAATGTCTAAAAATGTTTACGCATTTGGATTCCGTGAGGGGTATGGTGAGTTCATGTGAGGTTTTATTTTTTGACACAAGTTAGTGGAATATGAGACTTAGTAAGAAAAAACAAAAACAAAAACAAACAAAAAATTTCCGCTAACTTGTGCCAAAAAAAAATGTCTGAATGGAGCCTTACCAGGGGGGTGATCAATGACAGGGGGGTGATCAATGACAGGGGGTGATCAATGACAGGGGGTGATCACCCATATAGACTCCCTGATCACCCCCCTGTCATTGATCACCCCCCTGGTAAGGCTCCATTCAGACGTCCGTATAATTTTTACGGATCCATGGATCGGATCCGCAAAACACATGCGGACGTCTGAATGGAGCCTTACAGGGGGGTGATCAATGACAGAGGGGTGATCAATGACAGGGGGGTGATCACCCATATAGACTCCCTGATCACCCCCCTGTCATTGATCACCCCCCTGTAAGGCTCCATTCAGACGTCCGTATGATTTTTACGGATCCATGGATACATGGATCGGATCCGCAAAACACATGCGGACGTCTGAATGGAGCCTTACAGGGGGTTATCACTGACAGGGGGTGATCAGGGTGATCACCCCCCTGTCACTGATCACCCCCCCTGTAAGGCTCCATTCAGACGTCCGCATGATTTTTACGGATCCATGGATACATGGATCGGATCCACAAAACACATGCGGACGTCTGAATGGAGCCTTACAGGGGGGTGATCAATGACAGGGGGTGATCAGGGTGATCACCCCCCTGTCACTGATCACCCCCCCTGTAAGGCTCCATTCAGACGTCCGCATGATTTTTACGGATCCATGGATACATGGATCGGATCCACAAAACACATGCGGACGTCTGAATGGAGCCTTACAGGGGGGTGATCAATGACAGGGGGTGATCAGGGTGATCACCCCCTGTCACTGATCACCCCCCCCTGTAAGGCTCCATTCAGACGTCCGTATGATTTTTACGGATCCATGGATACATGGATCGGATCCGCAAAACACATGCGGACGTCTGAATGGAGCCTTACAGGGGGGTTATCAATGACAGGGGGTGATCAGGGTGATCACCCCCCTGTCACTGATCACCCCCCCTGTAAGGCTCCATTCAGACGTCCGCATGATTTTTACGGATCCATGGATACATGGATCGGATCCACAAAACACATGCGGACGTCTGAATGGAGCCTTACAGGGGGGTTATCAATGACAGGGGGTGATCAGGGTGATCACCCCCCTGTCACTGATCACCCCCCCTGTAAGGCTCCATTCAGACGTCCGCATGATTTTTACGGATCCATGGATACATGGATCGGATCCACAAAACACATGCGGACGTCTGAATGGAGCCTTACAGGGGGGTGATCAATGACAGGGGGGTGATCAGGGAGTGTATATGGGCGATCACTCGCCTGTCATTGATCACCCCCTGTAAGGCTCCATTCAGACGTCCGCATGTGTTTTGCGGATCCGATCCATGTATCCATAAAAATCATGCGGACGTCTGAATGGAGCCTTACGGGGGGTGATCAATGACAGGGGGGTGATCAATGACAGGGGGTGATCAGGGAGTGTATATGGGTGATCACCCGCCTGTCATTGATCACCCCCCTGTAAGGCTCCATTCAGACATCCGCATGTGTTTTGCGGATCCGATCCATGTATCCGTGGATCCGTAAAAATCATACGGACGTCTGAACGGAGCCTGACAGGGGGGTGATCAATGACAGAGGGGTGATCAATGACAGGGGGGTGATCAATGACAGGGGGGTGATCAGGGAGTTTATATGGGGTGATCATGGGTGATCAGGGGTTCATAAAGGGTTAATAAGTGACGGGGGGGGGGTGTAGTGTAGTGTTTGGTGCGACTTTACTGACCTACCTGTGTCCTCTGGTGGTCGATCCTAACAAAAGGGACCACCAGAGGACCAGGTAGGAGGTATATTAGACGCCGTGTTTCAAAACAGCGTCTAATATACCTGTTAGGGGTTAAAAAATTCGGATCTCCAGCCTGCCAGCGAGCGATCGCCGCTGGCAGGCTGGAGATCCACTCGCTTACCTTCCGTTCCTGTGAGCGCGCGCGCCTGTGTGCGCGCGTTCACAGGAAATCCCGGCCCTCGCGAGATGACGCATATATGCGTGACTCTGCGCAGGGCTGCCACCTCCGGACCGCACATCTGCGTTAGGCGGTCCGGAGGTGGTTAAAGGGGGTGGGCATTGTGGAGGTCACTGTTAAAGGGGTGGGCATTGGTAAAGGGGCAGTCACTGTGAAGGTCACTGTTAAAAGGCGGGGCAATGTGGAGGTCACTGTTAAAGAGGCTGTCACCGCAAATTTAATAGGCAGTGAATAGGTCAAGCTAATGCCGCCTCCCAGCTTAATCCACAGCACTCGCCTTTTCCACTATTAATAACATTTCTCCCTCTCTGTCATATTCCAAGCGTAGGCTTTCAGGCGGGTGGTGCCATGACCCAGGCCCCACATATATACTTTTAGAACAAGTTCTCGTGGCCCCCTTCCAAAAACCCTCAGCCTGCGCCCTCTCTCCACTGTTGTCACGACTTGTTGAATAGCAGATTTCCAGATGAAAAAGAAAGAGGCATCAATACATCTCATCTCGTCTCATCATCACAGCGGGGGAGGGGGGGGGGGGTGGAGGCACTCACACACTGCCGAGTTGGTCCTGTTCTCCTCCTATCTCAGCCTTGCGATCGACTCCGGTTCAGCTTGCACATGCACAGAAGAACAGGGCAACGAGATGGTGGAACAAGCGGCAGGTCAGTGGTGTAACGGCGTGCGGTATGTAAGAGCAGCAGGCAGGGGGGAGGGTAGAGCAGCGTCAGGAGCAGCTTCACTTGGGCACAGCTTTACATCGGGCTGAGAGCTCAACAGCCGGAAGGTAGGTGCGTGCGTCACTTACGTACGCCCGCCCACATGCTCATTCTCCAGGTCGGATTGACTGGAGATGCCCCCCATAACAGCGCCATCCACAGATTCCCCATAATAGTGCCATCCACAGAACCTCCTCCCCATAACAGCCCCAGCCCGGCAGTAACTTTTACTTTAACTTTAAATCAGGTTTAGCGCATATTTATTACCTTACAATGAAGCTCCAGTAAGAGGCAGAGCGGGCGGCGGCGTAACGTCACTTACTCAAGTGACACGCCTGCTCCGCCCACTTTATGAATAAAGCAGTCGGAGCAGGCGCGTCACGTGAGTAAGTGACGTTACGCCGCTCTGCCTGTTACTGGAGCTTCATTGTAAGGTAATAAAGATGCGTAAAGTAATAAAGTTAAAGTAAACCGCCCGTTCCCGCCCGAATTGGC
Organism: Bufo gargarizans; assembly: GCF_014858855.1. Taxonomy (NCBI): domain Eukaryota; kingdom Metazoa; phylum Chordata; class Amphibia; order Anura; family Bufonidae; genus Bufo; species Bufo gargarizans. The sequence goes on along the minus strand of NC_058082.1, from coordinate 50,195,596 downwards.
CGATTATTCGATAACCATGCTAGCAATGGGAGGAGGGAGGAGCCTGCAAGTCCCACTCAAGACTGGCTGATAAGGCCCAGGCCTCGCAGGTGCACCTAAATATAGCCTGTGAATGGCAAACAGGCTCATTTAAATTGGAGTTTATACACCTCCAGGCATCTCTATATGCAAACAAACTAAAAAAAATGGTGTGGTGTTAAACAAGCAGGAAGTGCTCAAACCCATATGCAGTTGTGCATGTATATACAGGGGAGCACATCCTGCACTTGTGGCCCGTTGCTAATGGCGATCCCCAGCAAAAATGCATACAGTGGAGGATGCCTGCAGCGGACCACAAGTACCACAATAAACATCCTACACAAGATAGCAATAATGTAGATGTGATAACCAATATAACAATATAATAATAGCAAAGATGTCTATTGTGGTACATGTGGTCCGCTGCAGGCATCCTCCACTGTATGCATTTTTGCTGGGAATCGTCATTAGCAACGGGCCACAAGTGCAGGATTTGCTCCCCTGTTTATATATGCACAACTGCATATGGGTTTGAGCACTTACTGCTTGTTTAAAACCACGCCATTTTTTTCAGTTTGTTTGCATATTGTCATGCCCGGCTCTGACTGTGTGCGGAGGTCGGCCAGAATAGCAGCACGTGTTTAGTGTTTGTTTCAGAGTCGTGCTAGATCCCCCTCCCATCAGGTGCACTGGGTGGGGTCATTAGTTTAAATGGCTCTCATTTTCCAGTGCTCTGAGCGGGTTATAGAAATCAGTCTGGCCTAGGAAGCAAGCCAGGAAGGTTGTCTGTCCCAGCTCAGATAAGATAAGTTTGGTTTCAGTTTTTGTTGTTCGCTATTTAAGTTGTGTTTGTGTCATCTCTCCCATCCAGGTTCTGTGCGAGCAGGCTGCTCCTATTTCCCCTTTTCACCATCTCAGGGAGTTTAGGGGGTATTAGCCCAGGCACGAGGACACTGCATTCCTACCAACAAGGTCTGCATGTGGGCTGAGCAGTGCAGTGAGAGAGGTCAGGGATTAGCTAGGAGGTGACCCTTCCCCTGCTTCTCGCTCAGAGGCTGGTTGTTGTTTTTTTCTGCGTGTCTGAGTGCTTGTCCGCCGTGACATTATAACCCGCCAAACTTTGACTGTCATTGCTCAGCGGTTTTGTGATGGCATCAATTAAAGCATTAGTTGACCGCATGCAGGGGCTATCCCTAGAGTTTGCAGAGCTACGTGGTTCGGTCACACGGTGTCAGAATGCTCTGGAATCAGGTGCAGGTCAAATTTGTGTGGAGCCTAAAGTGGCTCTTCCTGATCGATTTTCAGGGGGTACGGATGACTTTATCCGTTTTAGAGAATCCTGCAAATTGTATTTTCCGCTGCGTCCATCGTCGTCAGGTGGTGAGAGTCAGAGGATAGGAATAATAATTTCTCTGCTTAAAGGGGACGCGCAATCCTGGGCCTTTTCTCTGCCACCCGATTCTCTGGCCCGATTCTCTGGTCGGTGGAGGAATTTTTTAAGACTCTGGGATTAATCTACGATGACCCAGATCGGGTCTCGATGGCGGAGTCGAGGTTACGTAATTTATTTCAGGGTGAACATACTGCAGAGGCTTACTGTGTTGAGTTTAGGAGATGGGCTACTGAATCAGAGTGGAATGATCCTGTTGCGTAGTCAGTTCTGTCAGGGGTTGTCTGGGAGATTGAAGGATGCCCTTGCTTTTCATGAATACCCAGACTCTTTGGAGAATGCTATGTCTTTAGCAGTACGGTTAGATAGACGTATCAGAGAAAGGTGTAGGCTCCCTCCGCGCAAGGGATCCCTTCTGTGAGTGGTTTCGTCTCTACTGCCTCCCCGGGTGATGTTAAAGGTAACTCTGGGGTAGCGGTGGAACCCATGCAGCTGGGTCAGGTTTCTTGCCATTCTAATAGTAGAGAATTTAGGAAATTGCACAAACTGTGTTACTATTGTGGAAAGAGTGGTCACTTTATTTTTGCTTGTCCTTATGTTAAACCGGAGGTGGAAGAGAAAAAGAAAAAAAAAAAACTTCCCTGTCACTTGGTAGCGTGAATGGTGTGGTGGAGCAGGCAGGTATGCAAGCTCCCTGCAGTTCCCGATTTCTCCTTCCAGCTGTGGTGGCGCTAGAGTCAAGAAAATATTTAGTTGAAGTATTCCTTGATTGTGGTGCTGGGGTAAACCAAATTGACTCTCTTTTTCTTCAAAATCTAAAACTAAGTACTTGCACTTTAGGGAATGAGATTCGAGTTTTTGCAATTGATTCTTCCCCCTCTTTCTCAAAGGAGTCTTACTCACATTGTATTCACTTAAGGGTGGGTGATTCACAGGTTGAGATTATTTCTTGTTTTGTCATGAAGGATTTGCCAGCTCCTATAGTTTTGGGGTTGCCATGGTTGACTAAACATAACCCAATTATAGATTGGCAAGCAAGACAGATCATTGGTTGGAGTGAGTTTTGTTCGGATAATTGTCTTGGCACATCTATCTCTGGTGTGTCCACTACGATTTTACCTCAGTATCTCTCAGATTTTGCGGATGTCTTTTCAGAGGGTGGGGCTCAGGAATTACCCCCTCACCGAGACTATGATTGTCCAGTTATTCTCATCCCTGGGGCTAAATTGCCAAAATCTCGGCTTTACAACCTTTCTCAACCTGAAAGAGAGGTCATGCGAAAGTATATCGCCGAGAGTTTGGCAAAAGGTCATATTAGGCCATCTAAGTCTCCGGTGGCAGTAGGCTTGTTCTTTGTAAAGAAAAAGGATGGATCGCTGAGACCGTGTTTGGATTTCCGGGAATTGAACCATATTACGGTCCGGGATCCATATCCCCTGCCTTTGATTTCTGACCTTTTTGATCAGATTGTGGGAGCCAAGGTGTTCTCCAAGTTGGATTTGAGAGGGGCCTACAACCTGATCAGAATCAAGGAGGGGGATGAGTGGAAAACGGCCTTCAATACGCACGAGGGTCATTTTGAGAATCTGGTTATGCCTTTTGGGTTGACGAATGCACCAGCAGTATTTCAGCAATTCATCAATGACATTTTTTATCATTTGGGGAAGAGGTTCGTGGTGGTTTATTTGGATGACATTTTAATTTATTCTCCTGATCTGAAGACCCATCAGGATCATGCGAGACAGGTTTTGACGATCCTTCGGGAGAATAACTTATATGCTAAATTGGAGACATGTTTATTTTCGGTGCAGGAGCTTCCGTTCTTGGGATATCTGCTTTCTGACTCTGGTTTTCGTATGGACCCCGAAAAGGTCCGGGCTGTTCTGGAATGGGACCGACCAGACAATCAGAAAGCTTTGATGCGGTTCTTGGGGTTTACTAATTATTATAGGAAATTTATTTCAAATAGAGTTGAGCGAACACCTGGATGTTCGGGTTCGAGAAGTTCGGCCGAACATCCCGGAAATGTTCGGGTTCGGGATCCGAACCCGATCCGAACTTCGTCCCGAACCCGAACCCCATTGAAGTCAATGGGGACCCGAACTTTTCGGCACTAAAAAGGCTGTAAAACAGCCCAGGAAAGAGCTAGAGGGCTGCAAAAGGCAGCAACATGTAGGTAAATCCCCTGCAAACAAATGTGGATAGGGAAATGAATTAAAATAAAAATTAAATAAATAAAAATTAACCAAAATCAATTGGAGAGAGGTTCCATAGCAGAGAATCTGGCTTCCCGTCACCCACCACTGGAACAGTCCATTCTCAGATATTTAGGCCCCGGCACCCAGGCAGAGGAGAGAGGTCCCGTAACAGAGAATCTGTCTTCATGTCAGCAGAGAATTAGTCTGCATGTCATAGCAGAGAATGAGGCTTCACGTCAGCCACCACTGCAACAGTCCATTGGCATATATTTAGGCCCAGCACACACACAGGCAGAGGAGAGAGGTCCCGTAACAGAGAATCTGGCTTCATGTCAGCAGAGAATCAGTCTGCATGTCATAGCAGAGAATCAGGCTTCACGTCAGCCACCACTGCAACAGTCCATTGTCATAAATTTAGGCCCAGCACCCAGGCAGAGGAGAGAGGTCCCGTAACAGAGAATCTGGCTTCATGTCAGCAGAGAATCAGTCTTCATATCATAGCAGAGAATCAGGCTTCACGTCACCCACCACTGTAAGAGTCAATTTTCATAAATTTAGGCCCAGAACCCAGGCAGAGGAGAAAGGTCCCGTAACAGACAATCTGGCTTCATGTCAGCAGAGAATCAGTCTTCATATCATAGCAGAGAATCAGGCTTCACGTCACCCACCACTGTAAGAGTCAATTTTCATAAATTTAGGCCCAGAACCCAGGCAGAGGAGAAAGGTCCCGTAACAGACAATCTGGCTTCATGTCAGCAGAGAATCAGTCTTCATATCATAGCAGAGAATCAGGCTTCACGTCACCCACCACTGTAAGAGTCAATTTTCATAAATTTAGGCCCAGAACCCAGGCAGAGGAGAAAGGTCCCGTAACAGACAATCTGGCTTCATGTCAGCAGAGAATCAGTCTTCATATCATAGCAGAGAATCAGGCTTCACGTCACCCACCACTGTAAGAGTCAATTTTCATAAATTTAGGCCCAGAACCCAGGTAGAGGAGAAAGGTCCCGTAACAGACAATCTGGCTTCATGACAGCAGAGAATCAGTCTGCATGTCATAGCAGAGAATCAGGCTTCACGTCAGCCACCACTGCAACAGTCCATTGTCATAAATTTAGGCCCAGCACCCAGGCAGAGGAGAGAGGTCCCGTAAAAGAGGATCTGGCTTCATGTCAGCAGAGAATCAGTCTGCATGTCATAGCAGAGAATCAGGCTTCACGTCAGCCACCACTGCAACAGTCCATTGTCATAAATTTAGGCCCAGCACCCAGGCAGAGGAGAGAGGTCCCGTAACAGAGGATCTGGCTTCATGTCAGCAGAGAATCAGTCTGCATGTCATAGCAGAGAATCAGGCTTCACGTCAGCCACCACTGCAACAGTCCATTGTCATAAATTTAGGCCCAGCACCCAGGCAGAGGAGAGAGGTCCCGTAACAGACAATCTGGCTTCATGTCAGCAGAGAATTAGTCTGCATGTCATAGCAGAGAATCAGGCTTCATGTCAGCCACCACTGCAACAGTCCATTGGCATATATTTAGGCCTAGCACACAGGCAGAGGAGAGGTTCATTCAACTTTGGGTAGCATCGCAATATAATGGTAAAATGAAAATAAAAATAGGATTGAATGAGGAAGTGCCCTGGAGTCCAATAATATATGGTTATGGGGAGGTAGTTAATGTCTAATCTGGACAAGGGACGGACAGGTCCTGTGGGATCCATGCCTGGTTCATTTTTATGAACGTCAGCTTGTCCACATTGGCTGTAGACAGGCGGCTGCGTTTGTCTGTAATGACGCCCCCTGCCGTGCTGAATACACGTTCAGACAAAACGCTGGCTGCCGGGCAGGCCAGCACCTCCAAGGCATAAAAGGCTAGCTCTGGCCACGTGGACAATTTAGAGACCCAGAAGTTGAATGGGGCCGAACCATCAGTCAGTACGTGGAGGGGTGTGCACACGTACTGTTCCACCATGTTAGTGAAATGTTGCCTCCTGCTAACACGTTGCGTATCAGGTGGTGGTGCAGTTAGCTGTGGCGTGTTGACAAAAGTTTTCCACATCTCTGCCATGCTAACCCTGCCCTCAGAGGAGCTGGCCGTGACACAGCTGCCTTGGCGACCTCTTGCTCCTCCTCTGCCTTGGCCTTGGGCTTCCACTTGTTCCCCTGTGACATTTGGGAATGCTCTCAGTAGCGCGTCTACCAACGTGCGCTTGTACTCGCGCATCTTCCTATCACGCTCCAGTGCAGGAAGTAAGGTGGGCACATTGTCTTTGTAGCGTGGATCCAGCAGGGTGGCAACCCAGTAGTCCGCACAGGTTAAAATGTGGGCAACTCTGCTGTCGTTGCGCAGGCACTGCAGCATGTAGTCGCTCATGTGTGCCAGGCTGCCCAGGGGTAAGGACAAGCTGTCCTCTGTGGGAGGCGTATCGTCATCGTCCTGCCTTTCCCCCCAGCCACGCACCAGTGATGGACCCGAGCTGCGTTGGGTGCCACCCCGCTGCGACCATGCTTCATCCTCATCCTCCTCCGCCTCCTCCTCATCCTCGTCCACCTCGTCCTCCAGTAGTGGGCCCTGGCTGGCCACATTTGTACCTGGCCTCTGCTGTTGCAAAAAACCTCCCTCTGAGTCACTTCGAAGAGACTGGCCTGAAAGTGCTAAAAATGACCCCTCTTCCTCATCCTCCTCCTCCTCCTCCTGGGCCACCTCCTGTTCCATCATCGCCCTAAGTGTTTTCTCAAGGAGACATAGAAGTGGTATTGTAACGCTGATAACGGTGTCATCGCCACTGGCCATGTTGGTGGAGTACTCGAAACAGCGCAACAGGGCACACAGGTCTCGCATGGAGGCCCAGTCATTGGTGGTGAAGTGGTGCTGTTCTGTAGTGCGACTGACCCGTGCGTGCTGCAGCTGAAACTCCACTATGGCCTGCTGCTGCTCGCACAGTCTGTCCAGCATGTGCAAGGTGGAGTTCCACCTGGTGGGCACGTCGCATATGAGGCGGTGAGCGGGAAGGCCGAAGTTACGCTGTAGCGCAGACAGGCGAGCAGCGGCAGGATGTGAACGCCGGAAGCGCGAACAGACGGCCCGCACTTTATGCAGCAGCTCTGACATGTCGGGGTAGTTGTGAATGAACTTCTGCACCACCAAATTCAGCACATGCGCCAAGCAAGGGATGTGCGTCAAATTGGCTAGTCCCAGAGCTGCAACGAGATTTCGCCCATTATCACACACCACCAGGCCGGGCTTGAGGCTCACCGGCAGCAACCACTCGTCGGTCTGTTGTTCAATACCCCGCCACAACTCCTGTGCGGTGTGGGGCCTGTCCCCCAAACATATGAGTTTCAGAATGGCCTGCTGACGTTTACCCCGGGCTGTGCTGAAGTTGGTGGTGAAGGTGTGTGGCTGACTGGATGAGCAGGTGGAAGAAGAGGAGGAGGAAGCCGAGAAGGAGGAGGTGGCAACAGGAGGCAAAGAATGTTGCCCTGCGATCCTTGGCGGCGGCAGGACGTGCGCCAAACAGCTCTCCGCCTGGGGCCCAGCTGCCACTACATTTACCCAGTGTGCAGTTAGGGAGATATAGCGTCCCTGGCCGTGCTTACTGGTCCACGTATCTGTGGTTAGGTGGACCTTGCTACAGATGGCGTTGCGCAGTGCACACTTGATTTTATCGGATACTTGGTTGTGCAGGGAAGGCACGGCTCTCTTGGAGAAGTAGTGCCGGCTGGGAACAACATACTGTGGGACAGCAAGCGACATGAGCTGTTTGAAGCTGTCTGTGTCCACCAGCCTAAATGACAGCATTTCATAGGCCAGTAGTTTAGAAATGCTGGCATTCAGGGCCAGGGATCGAGGGTGGCTAGGTGGGAATTTACGCTTTCTATCAAATGTTTGTGAGATGGAGAGCTGAACGCTGGCGTGTGACATGGTTGAGACGCTTGGTGACGGAGGTGGTGGTGGTGGTGTTGGTGGTACATCCCCTGTTTGCTGGGCGGCAGGTGCCAACGTTCCTCCAGAGGCGGAGGAAGAGGCCGAGGCGGCAGCAGCAGAATAGGCCGAGGCGGCAGCAGCAGAAGAGGTAGCAGGGGGAGCCTGAGTGACTTCCTTGGTTTTAAGGTGTTTACTCCACTGCAGTTCATGCTTTGCATGCAGGTGCCTGGTCATGCAGGTTGTGCTCAGGTTCAGAACGTTAATGCCTCGCTTCAGGCTCTGATGGCACAGCGTGCAAACCACTCGGGTCTTGTCGTCAGCACATTGTTTGAAGAAGTGCCATGCCAGGGAACTCCTTGAAGCTGCCTTTGGGGTGCTCGGTCCCAGATGGCGGCGGTCAGTAGCAGGCGGAGTCTCTTGGCGGCGGGTGTTCTGCTTTTGCCCACTGCTCCCTCTTTTGCTACGCTGTTGGCTCGGTCTCACCACTGCCTCTTCCTCCGAACTGTGAAAGTCAGTGGCACGACCTTCATTCCATGTGGGGTCTAGGACCTCATCGTCCCCTGCATCGTCTTCCACCCAGTCTTGATCCCTGACCTCCTGTTCAGTCTGCACACTGCAGAAAGACGCAGCAGTTGGCACCTGTGTTTCGTCATCATCAGAGACATGCTGAGGTGGTATTCCCATGTCCTCATCATCAGGAAACATAAGTGGTTGTGCGTCAGTGCATTCTATGTCTTTCACCGCTGGGGAAGGGCTAGGTGGATGCCCTTGGGAAACCCTGCCAGCGGAGTCTTCAAACAGCATAAGAGACTGCTGCATAACTTGAGGCTGAGACAGTTTCCCTGGTATGCATGGGGGTGATGTGACAGACTGATGGGGTTGGTTTTCAGGCGCCATCTGTGCGCTTTCTGCAGAAGACTGGGTGGGAGATAATGTGAACGTGCTGGATCCACTGTCGGCCACCCAATTGACTAATGCCTGTACCTGCTCAGGCCTTACCATCCTTAGAACGGCATTGGGCCCCACCATATATCGCTGTAAATTCTGGCGGCTACTGGGACCTGAGGTAGTTGGTACACTAGGACGTGTGGATGTGGCAGAACGGCCACGTCCTCTCCCAGCACCAGAGGGTCCACTAACACCACCACGACCATGTCCACGTCCGCGTCCCTTACTAGATGTTTTTCTCATTGTTATGGTTCACCACAACAACAAATATATTATTTGGCCCAATGTATTGTATTCAAATTCAGCGGGATATAAATTTGAGGCCTAGTATTTAGGCGCTGGGTGACCGGTATGGATTTAGTGACAGAATTAGACTTGGAAATGCACAGAAGCGTGTGTGTGAAGTTATTCTGAATGACCCAATGTGCACCTTGAATATTATATACCCTTTTTGGGATAGATTTCAAATAGCTCTGATATAGCAGGAACCACTAAATTATGAAATTGCTAAATTGGGAATTGTACTTCAACCCAGAACAAAAAATGTGCTTTGACGGGCACTAAATAACTTTCCCAGCTACAACAGGACAGCGGTAACGAGAGATTTAGAGGGATTTAAATTTGAGGCCTAGTATTTAGGCGCTGGGTGACAGGTATGGGTTTAGTGACAGAATTAGACTTGGAAATACACAGTAGCGGGTGTGTGTGAAGTTATTCTGAATGACCCAATGTGCACCTTCAATATTATATACCCTTTTTGGGATAGATTTCAAATAGCTCTGATATAGCAGGAACCACTAAATTATGAAATTGCTAAATTGGGAATTGTACTTCAACCCAGAACAAAAAATGTGCTTTGACGGACACTAAATATCTTGCCCAGCAACAACAGTACAGCGGTAACGAGAGATTTAGCGGGATATAAATTTGAGGCCTAGTATTTAGGCGCTGGGTCACCGGTATGGATTTAGTGACAGAATTAGACTTGGAAATGCACAGAAGCGTGTGTGTGAAGTTATTCTGAATGACCCTATGTGCACCTTCAATATTATATACCCTTTTAGGGATAGATTTCAAATAGCTCTGATATAGCAGAAACCACTAAATTATGAAATTGCTAAATTGGGAATTGTACTTCAACCCAGAACAAAAAATGTGCTTTGACGGACACTAAATATCTTGCCCAGCAACAACAGTACAGCGGTGGGTAACGAGAGATTTAGAGGGATTTAAATTTGAGGCCTAGTATTTAGGCGCTGGGTCACCGGTATGGATTTAGTGACAGAATTAGACTTGGAAATGCACAGAAGCGTGTGTGTGAAGTTATTCTGAATGACCCTATGTGCACCTTCAATATTATATACCCTTTTAGGGATAGATTTCAAATAGCTCTGATATAGCAGAAACCACTAAATTATGAAATTGCTAAATTGGGAATTGTACTTCAACCCAGAACAAAAAATGTGCTTTGACGGACACTAAATATCTTGCCCAGCAACAACAGTACAGCGGTGGGTAACGAGAGATTTAGAGGGATTTAAATTTGAGGCCTAGTATTTAGGCGCTGGGTCACCGGTATGGATTTAGTGACAGAATTAGACTTGGAAATGCACAGAAGCGTGTGTGTGAAGTTATTCTGAATGACCCTATGTGCACCTTCAATATTATATACCCTTTTAGGGATAGATTTCAAATAGCTCTGATATAGCAGAAACCACTAAATTATGAAATTGCTAAATTGGGAATTGTACTTCAACCCAGAACAAAAAATGTGCTTTGACGGACACTAAATATCTTGCCCAGCAACAACAGTACAGCGGTGGGTAACGAGAGATTTAGAGGGATTTAAATTTGAGGCCTAGTATTTAGGCGCTGGGTCACCGGTATGGATTTAGTGACAGAATTAGACTTGGAAATGCACAGAAGCGTGTGTGTGAAGTTATTCTGAATGACCCTATGTGCACCTTCAATATTATATACCCTTTTAGGGATAGATTTCAAATAGCTCTGATATAGCAGAAACCACTAAATTATGAAATTGCTAAATTGGGAATTGTACTTCAACCCAGAACAAAAAATGTGCTTTGACGGACACTAAATATCTTGCCCAGCAACAACAGTACAGCGGTGGGTAACGAGAGATTTAGAGGGATTTAAATTTGAGGCCTAGTATTTAGGCGCTGGGTCACCGGTATGGATTTAGTGACAGAATTAGACTTGGAAATGCACAGAAGCGTGTGTGTGAAGTTATTCTGAATGACCCTATGTGCACCTTCAATATTATATACCCTTTTAGGGATAGATTTCAAATAGCTCTGATATAGCAGAACCACTAAATTATGAAATTGCTAAATTGGGAATTGTACTTCAACCCAGAACAAAAAATGTGCTTTGACGGACACTAAATATCTTGCCCAGCAACAACAGTACAGCGGTAACGAGAGATTTAGAGGGATTTAAATTTGAGGCCTAGTATTTAGGCGCTGGGTGACAGGTATGGGTTTAGTGACAGAATTAGACTTGGAAATACACAGTAGCGGGTGTGTGTGAAGTTATTCTGAATGACCCAATGTGCACCTTCAATATTATATACCCTTTTAGGGATAGATTCCAAATAGCTCTGATATAGCAGGAACCACTAAATTATGAAATTGCTAAATTGGGAATTGTACTTCAACCCAGAACAAAAAATGTGCTTTGACGGACACTAAATATCTTGCCCAGCAACAACAGTACAGCGGTAACGAGAGATTTAGAGGGATTTAAATTTGAGGCCTAGTATTTAGGCGCTGGGTGACAGGTATGGGTTTAGTGACAGAATTAGACTTGGAAATACACAGTAGCGGGTGTGTGTGAAGTTATTCTGAATGACCCAATGTGCACCTTCAATATTATATACCCTTTTAGGGATAGATTCCAAATAGCTCTGATATAGCAGGAACCACTAAATTATGAAATTGCTAAATTGGGAATTGTACTTCAACCCAGAACAAAAAATGTGCTTTGACGGACACTAAATATCTTGCCCAGCAACAACAGTACAGCGGTAACGAGAGATTTAGAGGGATTTAAATTTGAGGCCTAGTATTTAGGCGCTGGGTGACAGGTATGGGTTTAGTGACAGAATTAGACTTGGAAATACACAGTAGCGGGTGTGTGTGAAGTTATTCTGAATGACCCAATGTGCACCTTCAATATTATATACCCTTTTTGGGATAGATTTCAAATAGCTCTGATATAGCAGGAACCACTAAATTATGAAATTGCTAAATTGGGAATTGTATTTCAACCCAGAACAAGAAATGTGCTTGAACGGACACTAAATAACTCGCCCAGCTACAGCACTAGGGACAGATTTAGCTGGATATAAATTTGAGGCCTAGTATTTAGGCGCTGGGTGACCGGTATGGATTTAGTGACAGAATTAGACTGGGATATGGCCAAAAAATAAACAGACTATTGCTGGTTAAATGCACTTGGTGTGACAGCTTCACCCTGATGTAGGCTTTAGCCAAAAAACAACCACACCATTGAGGGTTAAATGCACTTGGTGACAGGCGCAGCTTGCCCCTGATTTTGTATATGGCCAAAAAATGAACAGACTATTGCTGGTTAAATGCACTTGGTGTGACAGCTTCACCCTGATGTAGGCTTTAGCCAAAAAACAACCACACCATTGAGGGTTAAATGCACTTGGTGACAGGCGCAGCTTGCCCCTGATTTTGTATATGGCCAAAAAATGAACAGACTATTGCTGGTTAAATGCACTTGGTGTCACAGCTTCACCCTGATGTAGGCTTTAGCCAAAAAACAACCACACCATTGAGGGTTAAATGCACTTGGTGACAGGCGCAGCTTGCCCCTGATTTTGTATATGGCCAAAAAATGAACAGACTATTGCTGGTTAAATGCACTTGGTGTGACAGCTTCACCCTGATGTAGGCTTTAGCCAAAAAACAACCACACCATTGAGGGTTAAATGCACTTGGTCGCAGCTTGTGCTGGCGCACCACAAGACACAAAATGGCCGCCGATCACCCCAGAAAAATGAGACTGACAAACGGTCTGTGCAGCCTAAAAACAGTGAGCAATTGAGGATCAGCAGCTCAATGATCCACAGCTGCAGATCGATCAGTTAATCAAGTCCTTTGGAGGAGTTAATCTGCCTAATCTCGCCCTACTGTCGCAGCCGCAACCTCTCCCTACGCTAATCAGAGCAGAGTGACGGGCGGCGCTATGTGACTCCAGCTTAAATAGAGGCTGGGTCACATGGTGCTCTGGCCAATCACAGCCATGCCAATAGTAGGCATGGCTGTGATGGCCTCTTGGGGCAAGTAGTATGACGCTTGTTGATTGGCTGCTTTGCAGCCTTTCAAAAAGCGCCAAGAAAGCGTCACAAAAGCGCCAAGAAAGCGACGAACACCGAACCCGAACCCGGACTTTTACGAAAATGTCCGGGTTCGGGTCCGTGTCACGGACACCCCAAAATTCGGTACGAACCCGAACTATACAGTTCGGTTC